>NC_141699.1:62035337-64935337 GCF_964263255.1 Lissotriton vulgaris | reverse complement strand
GGCTATCAAGCCTTACACCCCAGGGAGAGAGCTTCGCTCCTCTCACCTGGCCCTCTTAACTGTCCCCCGTTTCAAAAAGAAAAGGGCCGGCGGCACTAAGTTCTCTGTTTTGGCCCCTGTGTTTTGGAACTCCCTGCCCGTGACACTCCGTACAACTCCCTCCTACACGGAATTTAGGAAAAACCTCAAAACTTTCCTCTTTTCTCGTGCTTTTGTTGTCTAATTCCTCCTCGCTTGCCATCCCCCTCGCAATCTGAAGCGCCATGAAACCGCATGGTATAAGTGCGCTATATAAATGTTTTTAAATTTAAATTTAAATTTAAATGTGGCTGTGTGTGGCTTTGTGTGTGTTTGTGTGTGTGTGTGTGTGGCTGTGTGTGTGTGGCTGTGTGTGTGTCTGGCTGTGTGTGTGTCTGGCTGTGTGTCTGGCTGTGTGTGTGTGTGTGGCTGTGTGTGTGTGTGGCTGTGTGTGTGTGTGGCTGTGTGTGTGTGGCTGTGTGTGTGTGGCTGTGTGTGTGTGGCTGTGTGTGTGTGTGTGTGTGTGTGTGTGTGTGTGTGTCTGGCTGTGTGTGTGTGTGTGTGTGTGTGTGTGTGTGTGTGTCTGGCTGTGTGTGTGTGTGGTTCTGTGTGTGTGTGGCTGTGTGTGTGTGTGTGTGTGTGTGGCTCTGTGTGTGTGTGTGTGTCTGGCTTTGTCTGTGTGACTGTGTGGGTGTGTGTGTGGCTGTGTGTGTGTGGCTCTGTGTGGGTCTGTGTGTGTGTGTGTGTGTGGTTCTGTGTGTGTGTGGCTGTGTGTGTGGCTGTGTGTGTGTGTGGCTGTGTGTGTGTTTGTGGCTGTGTGTGTGGCTGTGTGTGTGTGGCTGTGTGTGTGTGGCTGTGTGTGTGTGTGTGTGTGGCTTTGTGTGTGTGTGGCTGTGTGTGTGGCTGTGTGTGTGGCTGTGTGTGTGGCTGTGTGTGTGGCTGTGTGTGTGGCTGTGTGTGGCTGTGTGTGTGGCTGTGTGTGTGTGTGTCTGGCTGTGTGTGTGTGTGGCTGTGTGGCTCTGTGTGTGTGTGTGGCTGTGTGGCTCTGTGTGTGTGTGTGGCTCTGTGTGTGTGTCTGGCTGTGTGTGTGGCTGTGTGTGTGTGTCTGGCTGTGTGTGTGTGTGTCTGGCTGTGTGTGTGTGTGTCTGGCTGTGTGTGTGTGTGTGTGTCTGGCTGTGTGTGTGTGTGTGTGTCTGGCTGTGTGTGTGTGTGTGTCTGGCTGTGTGTGTGTGTGTGTCTGGCTTTGTGTGTGTGTGTGGCTTTGTGTGTGTGTGTGGCTTTGTGTGTGTGTGGCTTTGTGTGTGTGTGGCTGTGTGTGTGTGGCTTTGTGTGTGTGTGTGTGGCTTTGTGTGTGTGTGTGGCTTTGTGTGTGGCTTTGTGTGTGTGTGTGGCTTTGTGTGTGTGTGTGGCTTTGTGTGTGTGTGTGGCTTTGTGTGTGTGTGTGGCTTTGTGTGTGTGTGTGGCTTTGTGTGTGGCTGTGGCTTTGTGTGTGTGTGTCTGGCTGTGTGTGTGTGTGTCTGGCTGTGTGTGTGTGTGTCTGGCTGTGTGTGTGTGTGTGTGTGGCTCTGTGTGTGTGTGTGTGTGTGTGTGGCTCTGTGTGTGTGTGTGTGTGGCTCTGTGTATGGCTCTGTGTGTGTGTGTGTGGCTCTGTGTATGGCTCTGTGTGTGTGTGTGTGGCTCTGTGTGTGTGGGTGTGGCTCTGTGTGTGTGTGTGTCTGTGTGTGTGTGTGTGGCTCTGTGTGTGTGTGTGGCTCTGTGTGTGTGTGTGTGTGTCTGGCTTTGTGTGTGTGACTGTGTGTGTGTGGCTTTGTGTGTGTGTGGCTCTGTGTGTGTGTGTGTGTGGCTCTGTGTGTGTGTGTGGTTCTGTGTATGTGTGGTTCTGTGTGTGTGTGTGTGTGTGTGGCTCTGTGTGTGTGTGTGTCTGGCTTTGTCTGTGTGACTGTGTGGGTGTGTGTGTGGCTGTGTGTGTGTGGCTCTGTGTGGGTGTGTGGGTCTGTGTGTGTGTGTGTGTGTGTGGTTCTGTGTGTGTGTGGCTGTGTGTGTGGCTGTGTGTGTGGCTGTGTGTGTGTGGCTCTGTGTGTGTGTGGCTCTGTGTGTGTGTGGCTCTGTGTGTGTGTGGGTGTGTGTGTGGCTCTGTGTGTGTGTGTGTGTGTGTGTGTGGCTCTGTGTGTGTGTGTGTGTGTGTGTGTGTGGCTCTGTGTGTGGGTGTGGCTCTGTGTGTGTGGGTGTGGCTCTGTGTGTGTGTGTGTGGCTCTGTGTGTGTGTCGTGTGTGTGTGTGTGGCTCTGTGTGTGTGTGTCTCTCTGAGTGTGTCGTGTGTGTGTGTGTGTGGCTCTGTGTGTGTGTGTGGCTCTGTGTGTGTGTGTGGCTCTGTGTGTGTGTGTGGCTCTGTGTGTGTGTGTGTCTCTCTGAGTGTGTGTGGCTCTGTGTGTGTGTGGCTCTGTGTGTGTGTGGGTGCAAATGCAATAGGTCTCGTATTTGCGAAATATTAAGCTATTGGGAGTGTAAATGACAATGCCATTTATTTATCCGTTTTAAAAACCAACACATAAAAAGTTTGTCATTTACAATGCCGATAGCTTTAACTTTTCCGAAGGCGAGACCGTTGCATTGTAAATGCTTGTTTATTTTGAGAGGGAGAGCACCAGCACTTCTCCAGATAAACGTAATACTTTTAAATGGAGAGTACCAACACTGATCAGAAACAAGCAGGTGCTCAGTTTTCCCATTTCAAGCACTGCTCTCCAGTCTGTGAGTCTGTGTGGGATGTTTTTTTTTGTTAAACTGTTTTTTGTTTTGCCCTCCTCCCTGATCTTTCTCGCGCAGCTGATTTGTTGCCCCCACCCTCCCACTACTTTAAGAGTTACTGTTTGTATCCTGAAGTCTGGGAACGTGTTATAGTTTCTGTGAATTTTGTAGTTTAGATTTTGACCTGGTGCACGTGGTGGCCATATAACGATGACACTGGCCATGTGGATACACAGTGCTTAGAGGTAATAATTACCCTGCTCTTAAATACACATATTCATTCTGCAACCATGTGAATATGAATACGTTTTTGATAATATTTCCCCGGGCACATAAATATTTGTTGAGCTGTTAGTGTATTATTTACTCTAATCATTATAATGTGTAAGCGGTGTGCCATGCACTTCAGGCAAGCTAGCATAATAACACATGTACCTCAGCGTATGATTATATGTAAACATCATAGCAAAGCTAGGTATTTGCGAAAGCACCATAAAATTATTTCAGATCAGAAATATCTCCTTGATTTGGGTCTATATTTAAATGTCGGCAAAGCTTAATTGAATGCTTTTTATTTCATTTTGGGCCTGCGATGGAGTAAACGTTATGTGAAAACCTAGAAAAAATAGTATCGGAAAGTTCTCCATGTTCACATAGACAGTATAACGATTTCCTAAACCCACAGCAGGTGTCTCGAGACTTGACAGCAGCATTAGTCAAAAGCTAGGTATGTTCATGAAAGCCTTTGGAAACATTTAGCTGCTTGTTAAATGTATTATTTCTGCTCCAATTAAATATAGTCAGAAACTGCGAACAGTGTACACACATTCACTAACCAATATCAGCAATAATTGTGCAAAACAGCTAATCCCGTAAACGCCCCTATGCAGTTATTTATTTATTTTTTTACATTTTTGGAAACCTTTATTGTGCATAAACAGCAGACAAATACGGGCCTACAACCACCTGGCCGGCCACAAAACTGTGAGCACTGTTGCGAGCAATGCGGTACATCGGCAGCAAGGCGACATTATTAAGCTAGCATATAGCGTTACACTGGACCATGCTATACCGCCGATATACAGGAAGATTGAGGTTAATTTTAAGGTTTATAAAAACACATAATCAAAAAATAAGTCCAGGAGAGCCATAGTCCAGTCCATCACATTACAGAAGTAATAGGCAACGTTCAGCAGGCGAGTTTCATGAGACACAGGAGATTTGCAATCAAAATAACAGCATCGCAGAGGTAACGACAGGAGAGGTAAGCAAACACTACGTCGGAAGCAAACACGAACCCACCCAGCTTCAAGCCAAACTATAGCCCCAAGGACAAAAAAGGACAAGAAAGATGAAAGAAGAAAGAGACAAGGCCCATAGAAACGATAAATTGTACATATAAATCCCCCCACCCTACACGCATGCAGAGGCTACGGCCTACCCCCCCCCCCCTTGCAGTGTGTCTGTCGCCCATTAGAGTACCCGAAATATAGAGACAAGAAACAAGGAAAAAGAAGAAAGGAAAAGAGAAGCAAGAATAAAAGGAGAAACAAAAGGAGAAAAATAAGGCCCATAGAAACGAAAACGAACCAATGAGGACCCCCCACCCTACACGCATGCAGAGGCTATGGCCTACCCCCCCCTAGCAGTGTGTCTGTCGCCCCAAGAAGAGAACCCGAAATATAGAAATAAGTAAGGAGGGAAAAGAGAGAGAATACCATAAAGAAGAGGAAGAAAAGAAATGCAAATCACAAAAGACCGGGGGAGGGCCATAAGTACATATCGAAAGCAACCCGCACATGTTATTCCGGCCGCCTTTGCCCCAGCCCCACTGCCAATACAGTACCAATTTGCAAAGACCCCGGCAGTCCGTCAGCACCCCAGCAATACGAGAGAAAGTTCCGAGTTGAGAGAGGACACCCGCAGCCTTGCCCCTTACGGTATAATGCAACCACGTAGTCCAACTGGATAAATAACAGCAGCACGGTTATACCTAAAAGCCCCGGACATGTATTACTCAGGCCGCCCGTACCCCGACCCCTCAACCAATACAATACCAACGTGACACAGTCCCAGCAGTCCATCAGCATCCCAGCAGTACAAGTAGGACAGTCCCGACCAGGTAAGGGGAGACCTCAACCCTGACCCCGTCGATACGGTGTAGCGACACAGTCCAACTGCACAACAGGCGGTCCGGAGACGGTGAGGGAGCAAAGGGACCACAACAGGACGAAGAGGCGGTCAGTAGAGTTCATCCAGCGCATAGTCAGGTGGTCTGCAGTGGTAGGGGGAGAAACCACACGCGGCCAAGTCACCCCAGGATCCAGTACACAAGCGAGTGGCAGCCGGTCTCGGAGAAGGGAACGGGTCACGGCAATATTCCACAAAGAAGCCATAGGGTATATTTAGCAATAATGGTCCTCCGGGCATAGCGTGGCTCCAGAAGCTGTGGACCTCCGTGAAGGTGTTACCGCCGGCGCCGCGGCCATATTGGGGTCCGACAACCCCAGCGTACCAGTAGCCACCTGGGCGGAGGCACCACAAAGGCCAGAGACAGGATATGGCATAGTGTCCGGCTTTCGATGGCATCCTTGGTAGGGCAGAGAGGGTACAGTCAGCATTGCGTCCAACCGAGCCCCCAAGTCACAGGCCGCTGTAGACATGGCAGCCTTCAAGTTGCGTAGGGCACCCAAAATATCGCTGAGCTGCAGTGGCTCCGCAGGGAGAGAGGACGCATCTTGATCCTGCACCCAAGGCAACTCTATGTGGAGCTGCCCCGGCAATCGGCCACCGTCACTCCCTGCAGGCGTCTGGGCACCCCGCCAACATTCAGCCTGGCAAAACGAGTCCAATGACATTAGGGCAGCCCCATCCATTCTTCCCGGTGTCAAGGCGGCGTGGGCAATAGGTGGCGTCCGCTGCAGCAGCCCAGGGTCGACGATTGCGGGAGATGAAAGCAATCGGGAAGATGGCGCCCGCCTCCACACTCGGGGACACAATGTATCTGTAGAGCCGCTCCCGAGCCCAAGAGAAACAACGTTGTGCCTCCCTGCTAGAGTGTCCATAGCCCAGGGATCAGGCGAGGTGGGAAGCGGAGGGTGTGAACAACTGCTCCGTCATGCCAGGCGACCCCGTAGCGCCGGTAATGGCCGCCGTCGTTCCGTGGAGAGTCGGACGCCAACAAAGGACAAAGACCCGGTCATCTCCGCGAAGCAGGAGAGGAAGGTGAGGGCGTTTCGGCGCTTCCCCTGCCGGGATCAACCCGAGGAGCACATCGGCGTAATCAGCACCGCCTCCCGATTCCGCTGCCGGCAAGCAGTACAAGAAACAGGATCAGGATGAGGCGGAAATCGGGAGAGTGGCGAGATGGTCAGCGGAGCCGAGGAGTCAGGCGGCCATCTTGCTCGCGAGCCAGGCTCCTCCCCGCCCCTATGCAGTTTTAATCTGCTACTAACGCACCTTTTAAAACTTGGCTACATTTACAAATTGTGTTTCCAAGATTCACTCTTTACAAAACATAAATCACTTTTACTATATTACTAAACCATTTTTAAAAAGAGTACTCATTCGTCAATTGCTTCACCAAAAAAAACTTTCTCTTAAATTATTCAGACATTATTACAGATTCATCTCTCAAACTGCTACCTCTAACACTTTAACTAAACTTAGTAAATACATACCGAAAACCGACAACAAAAAGGATGTACCCACATCGTTAAAATTGATAAACATTACATCAACATTTTTTCATCAAGAAAAGTCAACTGATAGTAAAGAACTCAGTGTGAAGGGAGAGCGTTTGTTAAAATGTACAAAGTTTCATTTTATTCATATATTTGTTAAAAGAGAGAAAAATACATGTTGATAATAGATTTGGATATTAAATCTGTTACACAGTTAGTATTATACATACATGATTGAAAATGATGGTATAGAAAACAGTATAATATCAACAATCAAAAAATACAAAAATGTGATACTAGAAATATTACAACAAAGACTAGTGCAAAAAGTGGCTGTGAGATGTCTATTTTCGATGCACGTTTCAGCACCATGGGTGCCTTCATCAGGAGTGCCACAAAACATGTATTATTGCAGAGGTGGTAGATGTAGTCTATACGTTTGAAGGTACGAGAGAAGTTTAAAAACAGGATACCAGGTACTGCTCAAAAGCAGAAGTGTTCGCAGTATTGAAAGTGGTCAATTGAGAACCACATGCAGGGACCTATGATAGTAGTCAAAAATGTAGGTCATCTAGTGTAAGGGGCTCCGCTGCAGGCAGGAAGGAATCTCCTACGGTCAATGGAGGGTGCTGTAAAAATTAATGAAGTGTTGTCATATTCTTTACTCGTCGATTGTTGTTATACCCTTCTCCTAGGAGCTCTAGATTATTTACATGGGGTCCTTGCTACCTACATGACCCACATCGGTAAAAAGCATTTTTTTATTTTTGCGAATGCTAAGCAGCAGTAGCAAAAAGTATTGAGAAAGCCAGTGAATCTGCATTGGCAGCCAAACGGCAAGACCTATTGGCTTCGCCAATGCTTGTTGGGTTTGCAACCAGCAGGAGCATTTCTTCAGTGTTTTGTACATTTGTGTCAACGTACTATCTTAATGTGTCTGTGGCTAGTGTGTAACTACTGCATGGCTGTAGGCATCATGCAAATGCCAAACCTATTGACTTTGCCAATGTTTATATTTTGTGAGGGCCCAGCAACTCTAGACGCCGTGAATGGGCTTGAATGGGCTTCACAGCTTCATGCAGCCCATCCCAATGGTTTATGCTAGAGGCAAAACCAGAAGTTTGGCAGTCAGCGCCAGACCTATTGACTTTGCCTATGTGTTTTTTTTTTATACCTTGGCTCGTATTGTAGCCTATTCTACTGCGACCAGAGAACAGCAAACCTTCTCATGTGCTACATGCACATGAGGCTGCATTTTGTCATTTTAAGGGCTGAGTTGCAATATTTTAGTATCCTGTTCAATGTTGTAATGCCCCTGTATTGCACAGTGCGTTGGCTTTCACATATTTTGATCTTTGTAATGACTTAGGGTTTGATAGACAGGACTGATCCAGGCAGACAGATATCGACTCTGGTAGCTTGCATTTAGAATAAAGGGAAGTGTTGAAACTGTCTCTGCGTAAGGAAGACGTTTAAAGATAATGTTACTTTTAGGAGATTCATGTTGGGTATATTTACAGTTTCATCCAGCATATGATACCTGAACACTTTATGGGCCTTCAGGAATGAGTACTCATCATACACTTTTTAAATATATTCTAAAATTCAAATTCATTTAAAGAATCAACCCTACGTAATCGTGCTTTGCCATCTACTGTAGCCCTCTATTTAAAAGTTTACGTGAACATCTTTTAACACATTTGGCAGTTGGAGATTTCAACAATCCATTCATTGCCTCTGAACGGCACTATGGCTGGAACAGAGTCGCAGTGTCGTGTTCCTCGCTGTCCCTCAAACCTTTTACTCTTTCAGAAGCAGCAGCTTTTTGCACCAGCTCCTGTTTTCCCCATCGCTTTCCGATTCTGAGATGTGAAACTACAAGTTTGGTCTGCATTCCGAAGTGCTGCTTGCCTTAGCGGAGTGAAACCTTTCAAACGACATTAATTATTGGATCTTTTCATTATTCGTTAATCTGTATTGCTTTATAAGTTACTTTAAATTTTAAATTACAGGTGCCTGGATAGCTCTAGCGAGGCTGCAGCCGGGTAAGCTTTTTTTTGTTTCACCAGCTTTTGTTAGCTAATGTGGCTTAGTCTGCTTTCCCTGACCATGTGAGGCTCTCAAGGGCGATTATTATCCACCTGTCCCTTTGAAGCCTAGAAGATGTTTCCTTCTAGATCCTGTCCATCTTTAGCTTAGTCCCCTACCTCGATCTGTGTTAAATGTTGTATCTGGTATTTGTCTTGCGTATAATACTCCTGAACAATGCAAAGTTACAGAGGCTGATGTCCTCAGAATATAAGTATTTGTTTTACATCCCTTGTTCTCCTAAATGCACCCCCCACACCCCCAAATTCGTCAAGTCTTTAGTTTGTGTTGCTACCATAACATTCTTCACTCTCCAGTTTGTATTGGATTAAGCATGTTTGACGTCTTCACCTCAAACACTGATAACTATTTAATTAAGTTCTTTCATGAGTAAAAAGACATTGGTGAATTTTTGAGGATGAATTCTGCAAGGGGTCATTTGTGTAGATCCTTCAAGATTTTACTATAGAAACTAACAATTGAAATAAAAAATATATCGAAAATTTGTTGGAAAAAACAGGCATTTGTGCCAACATTTTCACTTGTAACTTCTTCTAAGTGTGGCAGATTTTTTAAAACGATATACCGATAAGTCCGTCCGACCCTTCTGGTTGCGGGGATATATATGACTTGCAGGTTCACCAAGAACCCGAGGTACCCAGAGCCAATAACTGATCTGCGTCTTGAAATGGTTTTTCACTGTGTACCGGGTATATGGTAATTCATTTGGTAAAATGTAAAGAGTGAAAATTAGGTACCAAGGAAACCAATACGTTTTGGGCCCTTACCTACCGCAGGTACTTGGCCCACCCACACAAGTGAGGTACCATTTTTTTTTTTTTAAACCGTTATTTACGTTTGCACACATATACAAAACCGGGCCTACGACCCCCAGGGCTGGCCGCTAAGCAGTTCAATACGGTGTCACAATCAATGTCAGAACAATTGTCCCTGGGAAGCATAGTAACTCAAATTCCAAGCACAGCGGTTGTGAATGCAATGCGATACGGCATCAGGATAGGAGGTTTTCATTTTTCAATATAAAATAGAAAGGATCAGGTATCATATAGTGTCTCGGATCACAAAAAGGGGGGGGCGAACAGAAAAACGATGTGTCCATACCAAGTTCGCTACCATGAAAATCAGCGGCGTTTAGACATGCGACATCAGGATAAACAGCACATTATTAATATCTACATCATCATTACTGTCCGCCCCACAGCGCCAAAGCCCCAGAGAGGTCAAGGCACAGGTATAGAGATAAGGATGCAAAAAAAGCCGAACCCACTGCACTAACCCGGTAAAGAAAGGAGAGAAAGGCTAGAAAAAAGAAGAAGAAAAAGAGGCCATAGAACAAAGATAAAAAACTAATTACCCACCCCCACACCCCCCCACCCTGCACACCTGCAAATGACTACGGCCACCCCCCACGCAGCGTGCCTGTCGCCCAGCAACCAGAGCCCAAAATATAGGAGAAAGGGAAAAAAAGAAAGGAAAAGAAACCCCACTGGAGAGCAGCATCAAGGGTTTTCAAAAGGAAACGTACATTGTTAGCCAAGAGATGTCCCGAAAAGTTTGTGCTGTTGACTTCCCCAGCTTGTTTTCACCATTAACCACATCTTTGCGTTATGCCAGATTCAAAATTTTGGGTCAATTCGCAATCTGTCTTCCATGACAGGTGCCGCGCGGCTTGTCCCTCTCAATTTATTAAGTTGCTAATCAGATGCCGGGGAAATTAACGTTTTATTTCATAACGCGCAGCCCTTAAAAATACCCGAAAGAACCAAACACTCCCTGAATTGGACAGGCAGCAAAGATAATAGGAAAGAACGATGCCAGATTTATGACTGCACTTGTTTAACTTTTTTTGTTTTTTTACCGCGCCTACCACTAGAAGACTCAAGTGGCGCTTCGTGCACATAGCTCTGCCAGAGACCGAATTGCTCTGCACCAGAAGCACTAAGGGTAAGCTGAAACTGAATTGGAGCTGCTGTTCAATATTTATGAGCAGCAGCACTTCCTACGAGGCAGAAATATCCCCCACCCAATGGAGCTCGTAACAGCCGTCACTTTTTGCAGGACTGCCTGGTTCCGAGTCACACTTCAGCGTAACTTTTCATTTCTCCTCCGTGGGACGCTTGTGTCTCAAAAGTGACACTCAACTTACAGGGACTGGCAAATCTCCGATTACGGCGCAGCTCCCTGAATACAAGTGCCTCTGAGCGCTGCCACGTCAGCGCTACAAAACACAGCCGGCACTATGTGCGCTCTCTCAAATGCCGTCGCACGCCGGCCTTCCCCTTCTTCTATGTAGAAGACTGTCAGTCTCGTGCTAATCTGCACATTTGCTGGTTTAACATATAGCCGAATGTTATGCACAACATTTAATAGTGAAGATACAATGTAGTGGGATAAAACAAAGGCATAGGTAAAGCATGCATGTTTGTCATTTAAGCTTGTTTCCTTTACCTCAGTACGTCAAAGGCCTCCACAGGTATTATACACCGGCACTCTCATACACAGGACCTCAAACTGGACAGCCAAAGTGGACTGCCCATGCACAGTGACTGAGTCATGAATGGTGGCCAACTTAGAGACAGGTCAAAACTTTGCTGCTTGACCGCCCACTCCGTCATTGCATGTTTACAGTGGAGCTCATCATATAGCATGAACATAACTGCCGCCTCCCCCCTCACCTCCGCCTCCAGCGGACCCAGCTCACGAGAGGCCTTCAGTCAGTCTGCAGCTTCTCTCGCGCTGTCCGTCACTGGAACCCGCATAATACATTGCCCAAAAAATTTCAGCTTCATGACTGACATGTAGCATCACACAGGAACAACACCACATCACTCAGGGGCACCGCCACATCACTCAGGGGCACCGCCACATCACTCAGGGGCACCGCCACATCACTCAGGGGCACCGCCACATCACTCAGGGGCACCGCCACGTCGCTCGGGGGCACGCCACGTCGCTCGGGGGCACGCCACGTCGCTCGGGGGCACCGCCACGTCGCTCGGGGGCACCGCCACGTCGCTCGGGGGCACCGCCACGTCGCTCGGGGGCACCGCCACGTCGCTCGGGGGCACCGCCACGTCGCTCGGGGGCACCGCCACGTCGCTCGGGGGCACCACCACGTCGCTCGGGGGCACCACCACGTCGCTCGGGGGCACCACCACGTCGCTCGGGGGCACCACCACGTCGCTCTGGGGCCACCACCACAGCATCACTCAGCACCACAACAGCATTGTCCTTGCTTGCTACCAACAAGCACTGCCATAGCCAATATGACTCGCATTAGGAAAGTGTAAGCTATTGGCTTTGCAAATAACAATGCTATTAATTTATATATTTTCAAAGCCAACACATGTTCAAATAAATTGTCATTTACAATACCAATAGCGCACACTTTCCTAATGCGATACCTATTGCATTGCAAATTCTTGTTGATTCTTTGTAACTGGTGTTAAAGATTTCCTGCTACACTGAAAGATTTGTCTAGAAATTAAACCTACGTTTATGGTGTGTAGTTGACCATTCTAGGCGGAGCTCTGCCATGAAATCAACCGAGGGAGTTGATTAGCTAAGTAGGCAGAGAGTTAACCATTCCTATCGTTGTCTACGAATTCAATTTGAAACATCTGAGGGAAGAGATTTAATTAGTTATTGTGACAGGCCATTGGGAACTTGTTGATGGTTGCACAAGAAAATATAAAATATTTTTTGCTGAAATCACCAGAAGCATTTTCCTTTCTAAAATCAAAGCTGGGACGCAAGGCAGAAGCCTCTTTTGCTCCCTTGTAAATGTGCTGATGGCACACCAATACATTGAAAGTAGTACATGTTAATGGACCATTCTACTTTCACTTATGATTAGTGCCAGCGGGCAGCACTCTGAATCCAACCCAACCCTGCCCCGAGCTCATATCTCTACAGGAGAGGACAATGTCCCTTTTCAAGTGCAGCACTGTGAATCAAACGCCACCTTGCGCAGCCCTGTCCCGAGGTCCGATCGCTGCAGGAGAGGATAATGTCCCCATTCTAGTGCTGCACTCTGAATCCAACCCCACCTCACAAAGCCCTGCCCTGAGCTTAGATCTCTGCAGAAGAGAACAATGTGCCTTTTCCAGTACTCCCTTTCTGTAGTCGAAGGGCAATCCACAAGCAGGGATCCACCCACTACACACCAGAGAGTTCTATTGGCAGGAAAGCATCCCATAGGAAATAGCAAGTTTTATCCCCCATGGGCGGGGAATGTTTAATTTTATTCATTTATTTATTTATTTAGTGTATTCTATAGCGCACACCAGACCCAAGGTATGGGATGTCGGAGCGCTTTACATTACAACCACCTTTCGATATCAATAGATATCCATTTTTTTCACGTTCATAACATGTCCGTGTATACCATAAGTGTCATATATTCATCCATACCTAAAAAATAATTAATGAGGAGTAGTATACATCAATAATTACATTCAAGATTGTGGCCTCGTACTTCGAATTCAGATAAGATCATTCCTGGGTTCTTCTATATCCAAGCTGGTGATAGTATTGTTATGTTTCACCCATTGTTCGTTAAGGGAGAAATTTACCCATCAGAAAGGACTTAGTTTCCTTTTTAGGTCTCGGGACCGTTAAGCTGCAAAGCAGCTTCCGGTCAGGAGAATTAATGTCCTCTAGTGGGGCTTCAGAATCCGCCTCCCTGCTCTGTCTCTCCACCATTGGCTGGCTTCCTAAAAGGAGGCCAGCCATTGGAGGAGAGAGCCGTCCCTCCAAATAAGCTCCGTCTTTTTCGGATTCGGGGGCGTGATTTTTTGCATTCTTTAGCCCTGAGACGTCGTCTGTCACTCGGGGCGCAAAAAACACGCCCCCGAATCTGAAAATGGCGGAGCTTTTCTTGAGGCCATTTCTCAACAACAGCCGCCCCAAGAAGTCGCAGCCTCCTCCACCTGGCAGTCTCTGTGTGCCCATTTTCCATTTGCGAGAGAGAATCAAATCGGCAGCCCCTGCACGCGCGCCGTTCCCGCCCCCCCCCCCCTCCCGCTGTCCGTGCGCCGTTCCTGCCCCGCCCCCCCTCCTGTCCGCCGTGCTTCATGCTTAAGTATGCACGCGAGTCGAGGTCAGAGAGCGGGCTTCGCGTTTCCCTGAGTTAAATGGTACCCCAGCTTTGCTGTTTTCTGCCTCAGAGAAACCCGAATTATACGGCGTCACGTCCTATACCCTCATTCATTGCCTTATCAGCTGCCGAGATTCACGCTAAGCAACTAACGTTTCAAGTGCCATGCCGCGAAGCTTCTGTGTTCGTTCCGAATGAATGTCCTCTCCTCATAATAACTGCAGTGCGAGGCCACTCTTGATCCGCTAAGAAAGGGGGGAGGGAGCGGCGCCTCAAGGAAACTGTTGCATCTTATTCCATTTCTAAACACTGCTTTCTACGCATGACCGTATTTTCTCAGGTGGCCTCCACTTACCGGAGCTTTGTTCGACACAACCACGGGGCCGCCCTGCTACCCTAGCATTCACCACTGTGTGGCTAGAAATTCAGAGCTACTACCTGGCCGGTATTTGCAAAGTAACGAGAATACTTTCGATTTGACGCGCTTTTTCACTCAGCCATTCCAGAATAGCAAATGCTACCTACAAACCGTGCAGACATAATTGTTTTAGCGATTTCAAAATGAGGTACCAACAGTTTTCACTGGCAGGCTTCTTGCAAATAGCATTGAAATACATGTGACTTGAAGGGGTATGTATACATTTTCTGTTGATTTATCCCTGTGATTTGATTCAAATATCAACATAGGAGAATTAAGTATAAATTAGTTATGGTTTCTAGTTTATAGTCCCATCATATGAGGCTACAGTGAGTTACAACTTTCATTATTCGAATGGGTGTGCGATTGAACAATGGAGGAGGTTGCCCTTGAACCGCTAGAAAACTGCTAGCACCAGACCAAACATTGTCCTGTAGAATCATAATGTATGTCACAAAGTAATGACAGTAGTGCACATCTTAGAATCTGGGTGCAATCTGATGCTGTGATTCTCAATTAACAGATCCAGAAGAGTGAAAACGTAAGCATCTCTAAGCAGTATATTAACCAATTCACGTCATTTGGAAGAGGATACTTACACACTGTAACCTTCACATTACAATCAGCCTGTTCACTTCTTTGCGGCTATCACTTGTTTTTATGTTTAAATGGGAATCGAGTTGCTTTAGTGCAAAAAGCCACGAGTGTGTGCCATCACCAGGGCACTTGTCAGGTGACTGACTGCCCGTGTGACCTGCGGCACAACACGGTATTTGATTAACTGGATACAAATCCATGTAAACTTCGTAAACGTAGCGATAATGTTGCTTTACATTTTTCTCTTTCGATGGGTCACTCGCCAGCCTCGAACAGCTCAGCTCTAGTGTATTGAAATGTGCACAGTTGTTGTCGTGTTTTGTTACACACACCTTTGCACTTCTGACGCTGCTCGGCAGCGATCACGGCTTCCAGGGCCCGTCCCTGCACACAACGGGCTCACGGCTGAACCCGCCACCCGGGCCTCCCGCCCGAGGCCTACAAAACCCGCCTGTCCAGTCACGCGGACCGTGCAGATTTCCATAACAGAGCAGTGTCGGAGCTCATGCATCTCATCTGCATACATTAGCATACGCGCCGCCCCAGGGTGACTCCCCTTTATAAGACTGGATAGGGCCACACAGCGCGGGAACTATAGTTCAGTCTTCAGTGGGAAAAGGTTCGCACTAGAAAAGCGTGTCTTTAACGACCCGAACATCCTTTTCTGCCAATATCGTGTTTATTACGATGCTACACTATTACAGCTAGTGAGGTAGCTCAGTGAGTTAATGCGCATTTCTAATGCAGCAGGTGCATCAGCCCACTGGCTTGTGCTGCTACCACTGGGCTTGAGAGTTTGCAGTGTGACTCCGTGTATTGAACGCTCATTGCTGAACTATGCTGTAATCTGCAGGGCACTACCTCAGAAGCGAATCAAATAGAATCAGCCTTTCATCCTTCAGAGGTCAGTCAACTCCATTATCATAAAACAAGCAACAATTTCCCCTGTTGATTACAGCCTTCCAAATGGCAAGTGTGTCTTATGAAACTCAAATAAATACACATAGATACATACATATCGTCCAGTCATAGATGCAAAGCACCTGGACAGCACGGTGGGTGAATGCAGCTGCTCAGTAACTGTGAAGGTCCAAATCCCAGCACTTAAGTGCATGTGTCTGGAGGAGAGGTACCTGTTCTACGAGTTGATGGTGCAACAACCCTCCTCTTTTGCCTTTTCTTCGTGGGCGGGGGGTTGCCTGAGAGCACACCAGAGGTAGGCCAACAAGCAGGGAGTCAGTCAGCACAGAGGCTCATTAGTGCAACAGGTTAATTATACAGTCCCCAGCTGCACCAACGGACTTCGGGAACCACACCTCCCACACAGTTCCGGTACTGGTGCACTACCTCCTAAGTGTCAGTTGTTGCTCGACACCACTGCTGAGCAGAGATGCATAAACATAAGCCACTGGGTGGTGCACCCACAAAAGTTCTAATATTCCTTTTGTATGTTAGTTATTAACTTTATTGCAAGTATTAGATTTTCTTCAATCACAGCACAGGTTGCAGCCAACGCGTTTCGCTCAGTTAAACTGAACTTTCTCCTTTTCTCGCAGTTTTGTAAACTATAGGGAAAACTGGTGATTTTAAATAAAGTCGCTTCGCCGTGCGGTCTTGGGAGGTGGGAGGGGTCTGACAGTGCAGTTGATGTTAAATTAATAAAGGTGCTTCGACGTACTGTGTTGGGAGACGGGAAAGATCTGAAAGTGCTGGTTATGGTACATCAATAAAGGCGCTTCACCATGCTTTCGGGAGCCAGGAAGGGTCTGAAAGAGCTGTGTCATTAAATAAATAAAGGCGCATTGCCGTATTGTGTTGGGAGGCGGGAGGGTCTAAAACCGCTGGTGATACTCATTAACTAAAGGGGCTTTAACGTGCTGTGTTGGGAGTGGTCTGAAATCACCAGTGATGTTAAATAAATAAAGGCGCATTGCCGTATTGTGTTGGGAGGCGGGAGGGGTCTAAAAACGCTGGTGATATTCATTAACTAAAGGGGCTTTAATGTGCTGTGTTGGGAGTGGTCTGAAATCACCAGTGATGTTAAATAAATAAAGGTGCTTTGACATGCTGTTTTTGGAGGTGGGATTGGTATGAAAGCGCTGGTGATATTAATTAAATAAAGGCGCTTCGCCATGCTGAGTTGGGAGGGGTCCGAAAGCGCTATAATAGTATCTTCAAGAGATGCGTCAGGTGAGAAGGGCATGAAGGGTACAATGAGGATGGGAAAGGAGTAAGTAGAGGGTGAGAGACATTGGGCACCGAATCACTCACCACGTAGGCGGCTCTGCCCTCCCCGTTATGGGTCTTGGACTCTTGGACTCTGGGATGGAGAAGTGCATTTCCCCTGTTCTGCTGCTTTACAGGCACGGCACGCACACCCTGTAATTGCACAGCATATGGCACGGGGAGAGTGTTGTGCATGCGGGTATTGTGGCTTAATAGCTAGGCACCCTTAAATCCAGGATGGAGACAGCACTCGCAGCATAACCAGGGGCACGACCTTCTGTTTAAAAGCAAAACGAGCATGGGTGCTAGTGTTAAAAGTGCGCGCCCGTTATGAAAACTGAAAGCCTGCATTTGAAAAGCAGGAGGCAGAAGTCAATTCACAAATTCCCCGTCCTTTGTTCCCCATAAAACAGGTTTTAGAAGACATCTGTCGAGTTTTCTTATAATTTTGCCTGATTGAAATGGCAAGTTTCCTCACGTGCTAGTGCTTTCTTGAGGTTTCTCACAGGGTGATTTCCACAGGACTGTGGGGTCTTTACTCACGCTGACCTCAGTAGGGACTCTCTCCACACACTGTCAGCCAGGGGGCTCCCCACTAAAACAGTGTGAGCGGCCAAAGTGAGGTCAGGACATGGCTTAATACCATGCACTAATGGTGGGTGTGCTTCAAAAGTGCACTCACTCACCCCTCACATACACTCTGTTACCAACACACAGTCAGCAAGGGGGCTTCAGAAGTGCATTCACTCGTTGCTTGTGTGCGTGAGCTCCTCAACCCCTCCCCCCTCGTTGCTTGTGTGTGCGTGAGCCCCTCCCCCCTTTTGTGCATGAGCTCCTCACCCCCCTCCCCTCCTCGTTGCTTGTGTGCATGAGCTCCTCTCCTCCTCCCCCCTCGTTGCTTGTGTGCGTAAGCTCCTCACCGCCCTCCCCCCTCGTGGCTTCTGCGTGCGTGAGCTCCTCACCCCCCTCGTGGCTTCTGCGTGCGTGAGCTCCTACACCCCCCCTCGTTGCTTGTGTGTGCGTGAGCTCCTCATCCCCCCCCCCCTCGTTGCCTTTTCCTTTTGATAAGGTGGTGTAATGATAGTTAGTGCTTGTGCTGCGTTACCACCCCTGGCTGTGCTTGCTCCCCTGCCCCTGGCTGTGCTTGCTCCCCTGCCCCCTGGCTGTGCTTGCCCCCTTGCCCCCTGGCTGTGCTTGCCCCCTTGCCCCCTGGCTGTGCTTGCCCCCTTGCCCCCTGGCTGTGCTTGCTCCCTTTCCCCCTGGCTGTGCTTGCTCCCCTGCCCCCTGGCTGTGCTTGCTTCCCTGCCCCCTCGCTGTGCTTCCTCTCCTGTGTGTGTATGTGGCTCTGGGTGTGTGTGTGGGGCTCTGGGTGTGTGTGTGGGGCTCTGGGTGTGTGTGTGGGGCTCTGGGTGTGTGTGTGGGGCTCTGGGTGTGTGTGTGGGGCTCTGGGTGTGTGTGTGTGGGGCTCTGGGTGTGTGTGTGGGGCTCTGGGTGTGTGTGTGGGGCTCTGGGTGTGTGTGTGGGGCTCTGGGTGTGTGTGTGGGGCTCTGGGTGTGTGTGTGGGGCTCTGGGTGTGTGTGTGGGGCTCTGGGTGTGTGTGTGGGGCTCTGGGTGTGTGTGTGGGGCTCTGGGTGTGTGTGTGGGGCTCTGGGTGTGTGTGTGGGGCTCTGGGTGTGTGCGTGGGGCTCTGGGTGTGGGGCTCTAGGTGTGGGGCTCTGTGTGTGTGTGGCTGTGTGTGTGCGTCTGGCTCTGTGTGTGTGGCTCTGTTTGTGTGTGTGGGGCTCTGGGTGGATAGCTTTTTTTGTAGGTGGCTCTATGTGTGGGTGGCTCTGTCTGTGTGAGGGTAGCTCTGTGTAGGGGGCTCTATGTGAATGACTGTGTGAGTGGCTCTGTGTGGGTGGCTCTGTATGTGTATGTGGGTCGCTTTGTGTGTGTGGCTCTGTGTGGGTGTAAATGCAATAGGTCATGCATTTGTGAGCGAGTAAGCTATTGGCATTGTAAATGACAATGCCATTTATTTAACGATTAAGCTATTGGCAATGTAAGTGACAATGCCATTTATTTATGATTAAAAAAAAAATTTCATGCGCAATGCCAATAGCTCTACCCTTAATGATGCCGAGACCATTGCATTGTAAATGCTTGTTAAATCGTGGGGCATTGGTGATTCTTGTGATATTCGGTGGGAGCGAACTCCAAATCTTTGGAGCTGCTCCCGTGAACGCTCTATCGTACATTTTTTTCTTATGGAAGAACGCTGGTTTCAGTAAAAAATCCTCGGATCTCCTCGAGGGTCTAGTGCCTCCGGACAGTGTAATTTTATGGGCTAGGTAGTGTTTTCTTTAAATGTAGGATTCATTTACTGATACTCAGTTGACTAGGGACGCTTTTATTTCAGATTGATTTTAGAAATTGTATTTTTGTATAGATAATGTGTAGTTGGTGTTTGAAAATGAAGAGCCAGATGTGTCAAGCTGTAGCTGCTTCCCAAAATCAATTGGTAAAAGCTGATATTCCTAAAGGTGCAGTTTGTAGTGTGAGTGCCTATTTTTACTTTCCTATGACTACAGGATGCTGCTGGGGGTCCCGTTGCATCCTCTGTCTTGTCTTCTTGAGTCATACAGCAAGTGCCTCCTGCACAGGCCAAGGGTTTATAGCTTTGTTTGAATCATCTGGATGCGTAAGTGTTCCAGGAATTTAGATGAGCCAATGTCACAAGACTGTCTCCCATCAAAGGCAGCAGCTGGCAGCCTGCACATAACTGAAATCCTTATACATTATAGATGTAGTATCTCCTTTCATCAACTTGAATCAGCGGGGCTGTAAATCAGCAAGATGTTTTTTTATCTAATGGCTTGTGTTTCCCTAGATTCCAAGCACTTATTGTGGTCTACAAGTTGCCATGAATTAACTGCATGCCTGAGTAGGCCAAATTGCTTTTTCTATGCATCATCCAGAAACAATTCTTAGGCCATTTAAATAGATAATTGTGCGGGTCGTTTGTCCAGAAGTCCTTCAATCTACTTGGCGTCATATTCCTGTGCATGCGTTCTTGTTGCAGGCAAGCATTTCTAATACATGCTTTACATGGGCACCAAAACATGGTACGTAAGGGCCACCAGAACATGACCGTGCATGCGAACACAGTTCAGGAAGAAGCGGTGAGGTTGATGTTTATTGCTGCAGTAGAACCACGAGGTGGTGGGTGGGTAGGGTATACTATTGCGCTTGCTGGTTTCTATGGTTATAAAAAATGCCTCTTTATTTCAATACAGTGGCTTCATGATACAAGTGTTCACGGAAATCGGATATTTTGGCACCATGTTAATGTGTGTGCTTAACACTTGTGGAACCAGTGTTCAGTGAAATACTAGATGGTAGTCTGCAACCAACCACATTACCCACAAGCAGAATTTTAACTTTGACATGTTTTATTTGTGGAATAATATTTGTGTATCTTTCCGCACCACCCTGTGCTTACCTTATGCAACAGTGTTCTTAAGTTGTACTGCTTTGCTGTGAATTGCTTAGCGCGAACTGTAAGTAAAATGATTTTTGTGCGTTATGACAATCAACGTCTGCATGCATTTAAAATACTGATATCTATCTTTTATAAAGCAAATCAGAAGACCGCACTAATGTTGTTTGAAGACAGTCTCAATAAGAACATGAAGGTATGACACCTTCAAATAGTTGGCTCAGGTATTCTAGTCTTGTTTTGGTTGCCAATTCAGACCAATTTATTTCTAATAAAGTCTCAAATGAGAGGTTGAACCGAGAGAACCAGTAGCATTGGAGGGAAATGGAGTTCGGGGACCTGGAGGTGAAAGTAGTTGTGGACTTTAGCATTCATTTTATATGGTTTACAACTTTGGAATATCCAGTTGGTTGGAAGGGATTATGTAGATATTAGTGAGGTAGGAGAGAACTCAAATGGACTTAAGATAAGAGTAGGTGGGTAGCTACTGCTACCACTGGCTGTAATTTGACACCCTGGCACTTTCTGATCTCAGTAGATGAGAATCTACAGACAATGGCTACAGGCTTTTAAAAAATAGGTTTTTACCTGCACTCCGTTACCAGTAAAAAGACCTATGTAAAATGTGTAATATAGTCTCTGGGCAGTGCTGGACCTACAGGTAGTCCTGGAGCTGTCTGGTGCTCCTAAGAAATAGCATACATGACTCCAGGTACTAAAAAGAATCACAAACATTTGAGAGAGCATCTGGCAGCATATTTGAGAAGCCAGCTTTGGATTGATTCTAGAATGGAATCCAAATCCTTACTCGCACTCCTCAAAAGCTTGTTCCCTGGCATTCCTGAATATAATGAACTGTTTTCAAAGGCTTTGCCTTCATATGTGTGGGTATTTGCAGAGCACAAATTTAGTTTGAGAGCAAAAGGGCTCTGAACGGGGCACAGCCCCATGCAAGATGCAATCATTGTGGGAAGGACATGGTATATTTTCGGGTCAGGAATGTAATTCTTCTTGAAGAGGTTTGTCTTAAGCTTTTTTCTGACTTGTAGGAAAGTCGGTATAGATCTGATGTGGTTGGGGGATGTTCCTTCAGATTCTGGGAGCATGAACGGAGAAAGCTGCCCCCAACCCCACACATTGTTTTCTCTCTAGTCTCGTGATATCCAGGTACCTGGTCTTGTGTTGTTTCCCCATATGTGGCTAGTTTGTTTGCCAGGTAAGGTAGGATCTCATTGAGGACTTTAAGTGATCTAGCGTCTCTTGAAGATGACCTGGGCTGGGAGGGAGAAGCCAGTGTAGGGCTTTTAATGTTGGAGTTATGTGGTCGAATTTCTTTGAGCCGTTGAAGTAGATTGCACCTGCATCGGGCATATATCACATATCACATACAAATCAAAGAAATCCAAACTCTAATAACTTGAAAGAAATGAGACTAAGCTTAGAGGGGCCCAACTCAAACTCTGACCTAGAAAACCCTTAAAAAAAATCTCATACCTACTTATAAACTGCCGCTCAGCAATGAAACATGCCGCTGACATTGGTGACCTAATCGTGAATCAAGTCTGACCTGGCTATTCCAACGGAAACATGGCTATCTGAAGCATCTTCCCCTTGCCTAGACTTGCTGGTACCAACTAACTATAACACTGTAAGGCCAGATAGGCTAATCAAATCGGAAGGAGGCGTGGCCTGCATCCACAGATCACACATCAACATCTCCGAAATAATATCAGACCCGATAGACTCATGTGAATACCTGGGGCTCTCAGCAAGATTCACAGACAACCAAGTGTACAAAATACACGCATTCTATCACCCCCAAGGCAAAAACCTAATTTTCATAGATCACCTAATGGAAATTATTACAAATATCTCAGATCTTCACTCCAACAATATTTTCCTAGGAGACTTCAATCTTCACTGGAACGACATCCAAGATAATCAGGTCAACAAGCTCAAAGAATTCCTAGATGACCACTCACTAATACAAGCCTGTGCACTACCAACACACTCACTCCAAAGGAGCCACTTTAGACTGGATCATGGCCATAGAAAATACGATCCAAGCAATCTCAATCGTACGCTGTGACTAGTCCGATCACCACGTCATCACTTTCCAAATACCAGCTAAAAATAAGACCGCAACCTATCAAACCCAAACCTTGTGTGAGAGACACCAGAGACCTGAACTCTGAGACTCTTACACTGCAATGCGAGAAAGAGCTGCATCCCCCTTCTGGACTAACGGACGTTAGCGAGCTTACAGGCCACTACAATCGTATGATTTCTAAAATAATTGGCGACATTGCACCCCTAAAACTTAAAAGAATACAGATTAAAGATAAAAACCCATGGTTCAATGGATCACTCAACGAAGAAAGACGTAGGCTCAGAATAAAAGAAGGAATATGGAGACAAACTCCATTTTCCCCCCACTTAAAACAACTAAGAATGACCAGAAAAACCTACAATAAAAGCGTACTTAAATTAAAAAAAATATTATTTTTTTTAGAAATTAACTTGAAAACGCAAAGGACAAGGAAACTCTTCAATCTACTAAAAGAACAATCAAACACATTTACTAAATTCTCCATATTAACATCGAAATCTGATCTGAACTGTGAATATTTGCTAACATTCATTACTGAGAAAGCCAAATCATTGGAGCGAGAGCTCAAGAATAACGCAGAAAAAGCATCAATCCTAAGGAGTGAACAAGGGAAGTATCCGACACTACAGACTCGAGCAATGCCCAAAAACCATGCCCATTGGTCAACCTTCAAACTGTATGATCAACATCAACAAAATATTCGCTGAAACCAAACAGTCACTACAATGACCCTCTGCCATCAAAATGCTGGCCCTCATGCAACCTCATGGTCATCCCCCTCTGGACTAAGATAATTAACAAATTGCTTGCCCAAGGATCAACGCCGGACTGCCTAAAACAGGCCAGGTTACCCTTCTCCTGAAGAAACCTACAGCGAACCCATCGGTTGCAAACAACTTTCGTCCTGTAACAACCATTCCCCTACTTGCCAAAGTACTAGAAACATGTGTTCACAATCAATTAAATCAACACATTGCTGAATTTGAATTACTATAAATGACTGCCAATCAGGGTTCAGACCGAACCACGGTACGGAGACAGCAATCCTACACATAGTAGATGACGCGCTACGAGCTCTCGACCGTAATGGAACCGGTCTCCTGATCCTTCTGGACCTATCATCAGCATTTGACACCTTAAACCATCCCAAATTATTAGATCGCCTGGAAAATAGGATAGACTTATCGGATACTGTTCTGAAATGGTTCTACTTCCTTCTTGAGAACAGATCACAAAGATTCCTGGTGGACAACAAGCTATCCCCACTGTCTCCAATCCAAATTGGGGTTCCACAAGGATCAACACTATCCCCGTCTATTTAACATATATATCGAACCATTAACCGAAGTACTACATAGGGAGAACATTTCCTTTCACATGTATGCTAAAGACACCCAGCTATATGTGAAGATAGCATCGCCGGAAGAGAACACTATGAACCAAGCACTCAAGGAAACCGTTGAATGGCTAGCTGACAATCACCTTAAGATAAACTCACAAAAAAATGAATTCCTTTCGATCACCCCCTCTAAAAGTGTAGCCAAGATCAAAGAATGGAACAAGATGATCACAGCACTAAACGGTACCCCAACGATAGTGGACTCAACAAAATCACTGGGTATCACACTGGATAAAGATCTAAACATGCGAGCACACATCAACTCAATGGCAAAAAATGCTTGTTTTCATCTGAACTATCTCAGAAAAATGAAGCCACTCCTAGATCCCGGAGACTTGAAAATGACAGTGCAGGCACTGGTCATATCAAGAATTGAATATGGATGCGCAACTCTTAACAGGACTCCCCTAAAAGCTTGCCTCAATGCAGCAACTAGAATTATAACTGGAATAGAAAAATACGACCACATCACGCGACATCTGAAAGCGCTCAACTGGTTACCATACAAGGCAAGAATAGAGCTTAAAATTGCATGCATTTCACACAGGGCAATAAATACACCACAAAAATTCACACTACCTAGCCCATAAAATTACGCTGTCCGGAGGCACTAGTCCCTCGAGGGGATCTGAGCATTTTCTACTGAAACCAGCGTTCTACCGTAAGAAAAAAACGTACGATAGAGCATTCATTGGAGCTGCACCAAGGATTTAGAATTTGCTTCCACCGAATATCTGAAGAATCACCTATGCTCCACGATTTAAAACGGAAACTAAGTCCTTTCTGATGGGTACATTTCTGACATAACGAACAATGGGTTAAACATAACAATACTATAACCAGCTTGGATATAGAAGAACCCAAGAATTATCTTATCTGAATTTGAAGTAAGAGACCACAATCTTGAATGTAATCTATTGATGTATACTACTCCTCACTACTTTTGTTTTAGGTACGGATGAATATATGACACTGATATGGTATACACTGACATGTTATGAACGTAAAGAAAATTGGATATCTACTGATATCGAAAGGTGGTTGAAATGGGAAGGGCTCTGACACCAATACTCTGGGTCTGGTTCGTTCTATAGAAAACACTGAATAAATTAATATTTTTCAGGGGTGCTAGGGTGGTATTGAGGATACAGTTAAGCCAGTACGATGCCTCCTTCAAGATGGGAGAGGACCAAGGCTCGTATGTTTTGAAGTCTTCAAGGGGAAACTGATTCACGCTCTTCGAATCAGACAGTTGGAACCAAGCTGTCTTAGTTTTCTTTGCCTTCTGTTCCTTGAGTGAGAGGTCTGTCTCCAGGATGAATCCCAGAGATACTGCATAGTGTGTCAGCTGAGGGGTGAAGCCTGGTAGATTTAAGTTGGAGAGCCAGGCTTGAAGCTGAGATTGGTTGGTGCTGTGGCAAACGGGAGAAATGTTACTGTTTGTGGGGTTTAGCCCTAGGAGGTTAATTGACATCTAAGATTGGATGTGTGAGGCAAGATTTGGGGGTAACAGGACATTTTTAGATGAGTTTCGGTTTCCTCAGCGTATTGACCGATCCTAATGCTGCTGTCTGTAAGAGCGAATCTAAAAGTTTCCTGTGTAGGTTAAAGATAATGGGGAAAGGCTGGAGCCCTGGGGTACTCTGCAGGAGACTGGGAGTGCCTGTGATCATGTGGGAGGTTTTTGCACAAGCTAGTGCCCATTGATGAGCTAGGATCTGAGCTTTTTCACGGTCGTGCATGAACATCCCATGGGTGTTGTCGGGGAGTTAATCCGAGCTGGATGGCAGACTGTCAAAGGCTGCAGAGACGTTAAGCGGGACCAGGCAGCAGGGTCGTTTCTCTTTTCATGGAGAAGGCGTTGTCAGCTACTTTAGATGTGGCTTTCTCCGTGCCGCAGTGTGATATGAAGCCTAATTGATAGTCCTGTAGAAGTTTATTCTTGCTGATGTGCTCCTGTAGTCGTGTGGCTACTGTTTTCTCAATGATTTTCCCTGTGAATAGGATGTGCTTAATAGTTAGGAAGTTTGTGAGCTTGACTGGGGCCAGTGATGGTTTCTGGGGAGGATCTGAATTGCCTAAAAAGCATCTGTGAAGTTTCCTTCGCTAATGGTACATTTATTTTCGTTAAACCCGTAAGTGTTCCAGGTAGATGAGGTCCTTGCTGGGTGCATCAAGTTTTGAGACTGAAGATTTGAATTCTTACAGTGGTGCAGTATATGTTTGGGAAATAATTGATATCTGTGGTTGCATGGAAGTGACCTGGAAAGTTGTTTAGTTATTGGATTACCCCAGGTAGATGTCTTTGATGGAGATGAAGGTTATAAAGGTTCCTTTTCCTCCTTTTCTGTTGATGCGGAGATGCAGTATGTAAAGGGATGGAAGAGTGTTCTGTCCCACTTGTGGGACACCCCCGCGCCGCACGGCCGCCGCACGGCCACCAGCTGCTGCGTGTGTTCCCCTCTGCCGGCCTTCTGCCTCGCCGCCGGCCTCGCTGACGCCGTGGTCGCTCCCCTCTGGTTTCCCAGTTGTTTTGCCCTAAATTTGTGCTTGTCTGTTTCTGCCGTCTGCTCGCGTATTTTGCTGTTTTTCCTTGTTTTGCCCTAAATTTGTGCTTGTCTGTTTCTGCCGTCTGCTCGCGTATTTCGCTGTTTTTCCTCGTTTTGCCCGTAATTTGTGCTTGTCTGTTTCTGCCGTCTGCTCGCGTATTTTGCTGTTTTTATTTGTTTTGCCCTAAATTTGTGCTTGTCCGTTTCTGCCGTCTGCTCGCGTATTTTGCTGTTTTTATTTGTTTTGCCCTAAATTTGTGCCTGTTAATTTCTTTGTATCCCCTGTGCCGTGTCCAGTTTCCTTCCTGATTGGCCGCCTACCTCGCCGCCCTCCGCTCTCGCTTCCCGCCACCGCCATTGGCCCCGCCCCTTTTTCTCTTCTGTTCCCTCCCCGCTCCCGCCTCCCAGCTGCTCCGCCCACCCGCGCACTTCGCCTTAAATGGCGACCGTGCGGACGCGCAGCGGTCACGCGCAGCGGGCGCGCCGATTGTGCGCCGAAGGCGCGCCAAAGGTAAGCCCGTCTACGCCCGTCCGCGACCGGATCGCGACCAGCGCCAGGACCCCTGGCCCACGAAGACCCCGACCGACACGCCTGACGTACTCCGCCGCCACCCTCACCGCTCTCAACACCGGCCGACTCCCAGAATGCCATCAAGCCTCTCCACGACGTACCCACGGACCCTTCAGCTGCCACGCCTGCAAGTTCACCTGCATCCGGACCTGCCTCGCACCAGCACCCACCAAGCCGAACACCAGCAGTACCCACCTCAAGTGCATCCTGCTCAACACCCGCTCCATCCACAGACATGCCATCGAACTCTGGAACCTCCTCGACACCACAGCTCCAGACGTTGCCTTCCTCACGGAGACCTGGATGAACGCCTCTTCAGCTCCCGACATCGCCATCGCCATCCCAGAGGGCTACAAGATCGTCCGGAGGGACCGAAACGCCAACCAGATGGGAGGAGGCATCGCCATCATCCACAGGAGCACCATCCGTCTCACGACCAGCACCGACAACTCCCTGACCACCGCCGAACACCTACATTTCCAGATCCACACCAACCCGAACACCACCCTCAGAGGCACCCTGATCTACCGACCCCCTGGACCACGCACACAATTCAGCGAGGACATCGCCGACTTCGTCAGCCCACATGCCCTCCCCTCCGCTGACTACATCCTCCTGGGAGACCTCAACTTCCATCTGGAGAACAACAACGACCGCAACACCAGCACCCTGCTCGACAACCTCACCAACCTGGGACTCAAGCAACTGGTGTCCACCCCCACCCACCTCGCCGGACACACACTCGACGCTGTCTTCTCATCCAGCAAGGACATCAACTTCAGCCACACCACAGAGCTTCAATGGACGGACCACAGCTGCGTCCACTTCACCTTCAAGAAAACAACGACCCACCACCACCAGCAACAGACCGCCCGCAGAAGCTGGAACAAGATCACAGCAGACCAGCTCGCCACCTCCCTGAGCCAGCACCCTCCTGCCAGCTCAGCGAACCCCAGCCAGGCCGCCGACAACCTCACGAAGTGGATCAGCAACTGCGCGGACGAACTCGCCCCACTGAGGACCCCGCCCAGCAGACCCGGCAGCAAGAAAGCCCCATGGTTCACCGACGAACTCAAGAGCTCCAAGAAGAACTGCCGAGCCCTCGAGAAAGTCTGGAGAAGGGAACCGACACCGGACAACAGGACCTCCTTCAAACTTGCCACCCGGAAACACCACCAGCTGATCCGCGCCGCCAAGAAAACAGCATTCAAAGACCGGTTGGATAACAACGCACACAACTGCAAGGAACTCTTCAACATCGTCAAAGAGCTTTCCAACCCCAGCGCAGGAAACAACGACATCACCCCATCGCAAGACCTCTGCAACTCCCTGGCTTCATACTTCCACAACAAGATCGCGGACATACACAACAGCTTCAACAACCAACCAACGCACACCATGACCGAACAACCACCCCCCACCACCACCCTCCACGCCTGGACCCCGATCAGCACCGAAGACACCATCCGCACGATGAACTCCATCCACTCCGGATCACCGACCGACCCCTGCCCTCACCACGTCTTCAACAAAGCCGACGCTGTCATCGCACCCCACCTGCGAGACATCATCAACACATCCCTCGACACCACCATCTTCCCCGAGAGCTGGAAACACGCCGAACTCAGCGCCCTACTCAAGAAACCAACAGCGGACCCCACCGACCTCAAGAATTACCGCCCCATCTCGCTCCTCCCGTTTCCAGCCAAAGTCATCGAGAAGACCGTCAACAAGCAGATGGCCGCTTTCCTCGAGACGAACGGATCCCTCGACCCCTCACAGTCCGGCTTCCGAGCCAACCACAGCACCGAGACCGCCCTCATCGCCGCCACCGACGACATCCGAGCCCTGATGGACAATGGAGAAACAGCGGCCCTCATCCTCCTAGACCTCTCCGCGGCATTCGACACGGTCTGCCACCGCACCCTAGTACGGCGCCTCAGCAACATCGGAATCCAGGACAAGGCGCTGGAGTGGATCACCTCCTTCCTCGACGGGAGAACACAGAGTCCGCCTACCACCGTACAAGTCAGAGGCCACCGAAGTCATCTGCGGCGTCCCCCAAGGATCATCTCTGAGCCCCACCCTCTTCAACGTCTATATGAGCCCCCTCGCGGCCATCGTACGCAAACACAACCTCAGCATAATCTCCTACGCCGACGACACCCAGCTGATCCTCTCCCTGACCAACGACCCCGCCGCCGCCAGAGCCAACCTGCACGAAGGGATGAAAGAGGTAGCCGAGTGGATGACGACCAGCCGCCTGAAACTGAACTCGGACAAGACGGAGGTCCTCATCCTGGGCTCCTCTCCCTCCGCCTGGGACGACTCCTGGTGGCCTCCCGCCCTGGGCACCGCACCCAAACCGACAGACCATGCACGCAACCTGGGCTTCATCCTGGACTCCTCCCTCTCCATGACCAGGCAAGTCAACAACGTCTCCTCGGCATGCTTCAACATCCTACGCATGCTACGGAAGATCTTCTGGTGGATCCCCACCGAGACCAGGAAGACCGTCACCCAGGCCCTCGTCACCAGCCGACTGGACTACGGCAACGCCCTCTACGCCGGGACCACCGCCAAGCTCCAGAAGAGACTCCAGCGGATCCAGAACGCCTCAGCCAGACTCATCCTCGACATCCCACGAACCAGCCACATCTCCGGACATCTGCGAGACCTTCACTGGCTCCCCGTCAACAAAAGAATCACCTTCCGCCTCCTCACCCACGCACACAAAGCCCTACACGACCAAGGCCCGAGCTACCTCAACAGCCGAGTCAACTTCTACGCTCCCAAACGCCACCTCCGATCAGCCAACCACGCCCTCGCCGCCGTCCCCCGCATCCGAAGAGCGACTACAGGAGGAAGGTCCTTCTCCCACCTGGCCGCCAAGACCTGGAACTCCCTCCCGACCGACCTGCGCCTGACCCAAGACCACCTCTCCTTCAGGAAGAAGCTGAAGACCTGGCTGTTCGAGCAGTAGCGGCTCCCCCCCCCCCCCAGCGCCTTGAGACCCCACGGGTATGTAGCGCGCTTTATAAGTGTCACTGATTGATTGATTGATTGTCCAGGGATGTAGCTGTCTGACAGTGGGTATACGGGGTTCCTGATAACATGTGGTCCTGTGTTTTACTTTGAGGGGTGCAGGGGATTATTGATGAGTTATTTCTTTACGTTTTGGAGTTGCTGAGGGGGGTTGCAGTCTTAGAGGGATGTAGAATGGGCGTTGTTGGATAGAGGCAGCAGTGATGAGGGCTGAGATTTATAGGAAGTGCTTGTTTGGTTTATAGCGCAGATAAGTCCATTTTGGAAATTGAGAGTGGGGAGTGATGGGAGAGGAGCTTGAAAGGCTTTGTGGGATAGAGTTAATAAGCATTCAGGGCCACGATATCCTCCGTTTGATTGCAAGTTCATTCATGTTGTTTAGAATGTGCAGTCTGTGTGTTGCATGTTATAACCGCCAGGGAAGAGGGAGTCCAAGATGTGTGAAGGAGGGTGTAAACCAGTTTCAACAATGAAAAATGTATCTACGTTGTGTTGGGTGTTAGGCTGTTTACCTGGAGCAGGGATTCTAGTGGTATGTCTATAGAGGTCCAAACAGGGATGCCCTTGTTTATGTCCTCACCTTTGCATTCATGCCTGAGCTGTGGGACTCCCTCAAGAGTTGGCTAAAGTAGGGGAGGAGGCAGGAAATGACAAAGACCTGTGATGTCACTTCCTGTAGAGATGGATGCTGGTTGAAAAAGTAATATTTTTTTTCAACTAGGCTTACGAGCTTCTGTTTACTTCATTTAACATATGTGCTTTTGGGTGGAATTCCTGTATGATGATCAGCTTAGTAATCCTACTCTTGAAGCCATTGACGTGTGATATGAAACCATCTTCAGTAATTCCCTCAATGTGTTTATTTTTTTACTTGTGTTTACTATGCTATGTTTCTCAGTTCCTTTCAACGGTCTGTTTATGCTCTTCTACAACCTGAGATAGTCCTGATCCCTGAAAGATGCAAAAATGCAGCTGAACAGATTAGTCAGTGTTCTTCTGTGTCCCTAGAAACTGGTTCTGTTGAGATGACCTACTTAGTGCCAGTGTAATCATGAGCTCCTTGTCTTTCATTGTTTTCTCTTGTAGTTTGTGATTTGAAGATGTTCTTTACATTATTTATCTTTTTATGTTGTTTGAATTTCTTTTGTATGCTTTAGACTATAATTGTTCTTTCATAAAAAATACTGTCTGCCTTTCCCTTATGTTTTGACTCCACTATATCAAGTTTAAGACAAACGCGTGTTGATGCTATGCTAAACAAAAATTCTCCATCTTCAATAAACATACATAACTAATCAGTCTAAAATGGTAGCTACCGTAGCATGCCTAAATAAAAATGTCTTTCCTTTTCTCCAGTATTGGTGTGTCTTTTATAGATTCACATGCTTTAATATTCCCCGTCGTCGAAGTGGGAGCTCCACGGTAAATAAAATAGCAATAAAACCAATAATACATGTATATAAAAACATACATTCCAAAACCATAAATACTTATGAGTACGTGAAGAAGTGTGGCTCAATGGTTAGAGCGGCAGACCCTGATGCAGAAGTCTGGCCCGGACCAGGGTTCAATTCCCGCCTCAGCGGGTCTTGGGCTCAATTTCCCCGGACCTGATATTCTCGCCCTCAGTGCCTATTCTAATCATGGGTCCCACTCTGCAACTCTGGGCAATAGCTTGCTTAATCTCCACAACGGCCCCAAAGGCGCTAGGATGCCTGGCTTCACCTTGGGGGAGCCTAGGAGTGGGCACTTCACAGGGAAAGGCCAGGAAGCGTTCCACAGCGGTATGTGCACAGCGCCTTCAGACCCCTTCAGGGGTGATACGTGTGCTATATAAAAGCACTACATTTACATTATAAGTACCAAGGTTAGCATTAACACATAGGAATACATTAGAAGAAAAAGAACCCTTTTATAACATATCCATGTCATTATGTTAGTCCAAACTACAGCCAATCAGGCACAAGCACCCCTCTAGAACCTTCTCCTCAGAGGCTCTGGCCCTCAGATTTACTACCGCACGTCGTGCGAAGGGAGTCTCCCTGAGATTTGCTCAGTTTTCAACTTCTTTCTGGATTTCTACAGTTTTCTGGAGCCTTTGCCTGCTGCTTTGTCGGACTGCCTACTTGTTTGTCAACACCTGGGGTCACGAGGAGAGGAGACCCGTGTTGTTGTTTTGCCGTTCGCTGCTGTCCTGTCATCTCCTTGCTGCCACTGTCACATCTCGCATTTCCCGCTTTGCGGGAAACGCTCGCAGCAGGGGGGGGGTCACGGACCTAGAGGGAGACTGGAATTATATTGCCCAAAATCCATCTGGGCCTGAAGCAGCCTCCCCGCCACGCCCCCCGCAGGTGGAATAAACCAAAGCCCTGCACCGCGTTCCGCGGGAGCCTTTGCCTGCTGCTTTGTCGGACTGCCTACTTGTTTGTCAGCACCTGGGGTCACGAGGAGAGGAGACCCGTGTTGTTGTTTTGCCGTTCGCTGCTGTCCTGTCATCTCCTTGTTGCCACTGTCACATCTCGCATTTACCGCTTCGCGGGAAACGCTCGCAGCAGGGGGGGGTCGCGCACCTAGAGGGAGACTAGAACTATATTGCCCACAATCCATCTGGGCCTGAAGCAGCCTCCCCGCCACGCCCCCCGCAGGTGGAATAAATCAAAGCCCTGCACCGCGTTCCGCGGGACGCGCGCGGGACGAGCCGGGCGGCGCGCGGGACGAGCAGGGCGAAGCACGGGCAAAGGGTGGGCCCTCTAAGGCCCTCAGAGGCCGGAGGTGGCTGGGCTTCCCTCCGTTGAAATAGACCTCCAGTTTAAGGACTTACTCCTTCGTCAGCATTCCAGTAAGCAGACTTGCCCAATAGTACTTTGTTGTGTGCATTTGCATATTTTTTTAAGGGCTTGGTAAATTGTTGTATATTTTGCTTCATCATAACAACCAGGATGGAGTCTCTTCCTAAGGACAAAACTGTACTCTCTGGAGGGGTAATCCAAGGAACACTTGACAATTTTGTCATTAGGTCCACTCTGGGTCTTGGTAAAGAAATTGCGCTTGCAGAGTGAAGGACAGATAGAAGTCGCTCTATCGAACTAATTAAAAATAAGCGCTCTTCATTGAGTCCCATGCAGCTAGCCTTATCACCACTCCCCTCTACACCCTATGAGAAAGATACTGAGGGTTGCGAGATCTCTCCTGACGGTAGCTTCTTGCTACCTGTTCAAGAACGAACCCCGCCATTAGTTATTGACGTTATAGCTACAAATGTCAGCTTCCCTTTGTAACTTAACTGGAGAGCTTGAGGCCTTGCAAGGAACTCTTTCATCACATATAGAGCAAATCCCAGCAAAAGACACTTCTTCTGAAACTTCTCGAGCCCAAGGTCCCCCACCTAAAAAAAGGAGGAAAAGGCGCAATGCCCAACAGAATAATAAGCTCAGTCATACTACTTTTGGGAATGCAGTATGTTCTCCATCTAGTACACTCACAACATCTCCAAATACAATTGTAAATATAAATGCTAGACCACCTGCTTCGCCGATACAGGACCCATTTACTAGAGAGATAATGGGTAATATGGAGCACCTAATTAAAATGCTCATACTGCCAGTGATTGAGAGGCTAAAGAAAGTAGCTGAACAACTGGGTAATTTAGAACAGGTAATCAAAAGGGCAATCAAAGATTTTCCAAAGCCTATACCGTCCCCGTCCCCCACCCCCACCCCAACCCTGTACAACCCCCAAGTGTGGCTACCTGCAAAGTAACAACTGCTGCACCAAAGCCACCGGTAACAACCGTTTCCAAACCATTAGTGGCTAATGTAAAAAGTGTAGCTAAAGTGTGTCAAGCGGGTGGAAGACCTAATTTTGCAGGAAAGTCTAATATCCAAGGAAATATTCCTAAATCACATGGCCATGCTAATTTGACCAGGGCATCGCCACCAAAGAGGCGTATACCAGAGCTTCCTCCAGAAGCTGTCCCATATGTGGTGGTTTTACCTGGAGTGCCTGTCTTAGCGGAGGGAGGTCGAGAAGAGCAGTTCCAGTTAAAAAATAAAGCCATGTTCTGGCTCAGACAGAACTGCCCGCTACCACCTGGGGTTAATGGGGAAATTCTATATGCCAGGCGTCTTCCCTGGCTGGGCCAAAGAATTAAGGACATATTTATTTTTATTTTATTTATTTTTATTTTATTTCTTTTATTTTTATTTATTTTTATTTTAGCTGTTTTACAACGCGCTCTGTTACTACCAGAGTATCCTGGAGCGAAAGAAGAAAACCAGCAAATGGCCAAAGGAAAACAGAAGAAATTTAAAATAGTCTAATAAGCAAATCTAAAAAGATGAGTTTTCAGTGCTTTCTTAAAAGGTACAAAATTCTGAATTGATCTTAAAAACAAAGGCAGAGTGTTCCAGGCCGAAACCGCAAGGACAACAATTGACTGGCCTCCTAGGCGCACTCGCCGAAAGCGGGGTACGCTCAGCAAATTACGATCAGCTGAGCGTAGAGATCGAGTGGGGGTGTAGCGGCTAAATCTTTTCTTCAGATACGAAGGCCCAAGGTCATTGACTGCTTTAAATGCTAGTGTCAGGATTTTAAAAGTAATCCTTTGTGTTACTGGTAGCCAATGTAGTTCTTTCAGATGGATTCGTACACTCTCTCTACTGGGCACATTGCAGAGAAGTCTCGCCGTCGCATTTTGGATGATCTGTAATCTAGCGACTAGAAAGGCTGGGGTTCCACTAAGAAGAGAGTTGGCATAGTCGAGCCGTGATAGTATTAAAGCCCTCGCGACCGATTCTCTTGCCGAAGAAGGGAGATATGGAAAGAACTTTCTCATAGCCTTAAGAGATCCGAAGCACACCCCTGTAAGTTTCTTTGTGTGCCTCAAACCTCAGATCCTCCCCAAACCATACTCCCAAATTCTTTGCAGGGATGGTGACTGAGCTTGGCTGGGGAAAATCCAGAGGCCACAAGAGTTCTCTAAAATTAGGCGGAAATTGGCCAGACAACAACATTTCTGTTTTGTCTTAGTTGCATTTCAGCTGTGCCGCTGCTAACCAGTTGAAAACCGAAGAAAGACAGGAATAAATAACCTCAGTGCCTAATGCTGTGTCAGGCCATGTAAATAAGTTGCGTATCATCAGCGTACGCTATAATTTTGGCCCCCATTTGTTCAGCCATCACAATAAGCGGGGTAAGATAGACATTAAAAAGCAGGGGGCTCAATGTAGACCCCTGGGGTACCCTGGTAGTAAGAGGCTTGGCCGAGGAAGAAAAAGGTGGAATCCAAACCTGCTGGGACCTATCGGACAAAAAAGATTTCGCCCATTCCAGTGCTGAGCCCACCACACCAATCTCAGCCAATCGAGTCGGAAGGAGAGCGTGCGGGACAGTGTCAAACGCGGCAGAGAGGTCCAATAAAATTAGAACCGCTCTGCCGCCACTGTCCAAACACTCCCTAATAGCCTCTGTGATCTCCACCAGAGCTGACTCCGTGCTATGTGCTGCACGAAAGCCAGACTGAGCAGGGTGGAGAGCCTCAGAAGATTCAACAAAGGTATTCAACTGACGAAAAGCAAGTTTCTCTCCAATTTTCGCCATGGCTGGAAGCAGGAAAATAGGTCTATAATTGCCCGGCACAACAGGATCAGCTCCCGTCTTCTTCAACAAGGGAAGAAGCTTTGCCTGTTTCCATTCCTCGGGAACCTTAGATGTCTTAAAGGATAGGCCCATTGTTTGCGAAACCTCCCTTGCCACTGATTCTGCCACTACAGCCAACACCCGGGCCGGGCAAGCATCACCAGGGGCGCCAGATCTCAAAGACTTAATCGCTACCAAAGTGTCTTCCACTGAGGGAGGGGTAAATGTCTCCATAGTATGGGTAGGCGGTGCTATAGATCTAACATTATCAAAAGTCCTACTCCCACCATTGACAGCTCTGAGACTCTGCTGTTTTGTAGCAATTTTTGTTAAGAAAAAAGAAGAAAGAATCTCACACCACTCAGTAGAAGGCTTCACCGACATTTGTTCTGCACAGGGGGAGAGAAAACTCTTGACAATAGAAAGAATTTTGCGACTGTTATTTTGGCCTTCTAAATTCTATTGACAAAGTATTCAGATTAAGCCAGTTTAATACTGGCATAATACTCCTGCTGTGCTGTGCGGTATGCCACCTTGGCTTGTGGGCAATAGGCCGCCCGCCACACCCGCTCCAATTTCTTACAAGCAAGCTTAAGTATGCGTAATTGGGGCGAATACCAGGGTTGCGAGGGGGTCATCCTATCTCTACTTGAATTGGACCCTTTCGATGAGGCAGAGATCCCTGCTCCCAGCGACCCATCAAATGATTGAAGTGCAGAATCCAACTCCGCCCCCAGAATAGGCCTATTTTGATCGAGCCAGGCAATAAAAGTGCCTATGTTGATCTTCAGGGGGTACATATTCCTGCAGGACTGGGGCGTATCTTTCATGGCCGACCATGTAAATCTAATCAGCCGATGATCAGTCCAAGTGAGAATTTGAGGGGCCTCGACCTTCAGGGGAAAGTTAAAGCAAATAACATCCAAAGTATGCCCACCCATATATGTGTGGGGGAGGAGACCCATTGGGTAAGCGAAGCCAAGTCAAAAGAATCAAGCAAAAACTTGCTTTCCTGAAGTTCCGAACGATCAACATGGATATTCAGGTCACCAAGCAGTAGAAACGCGAAAACCTCACTGCACGGGGAACCAGAGTCTCCAGGAGAGCTTTAAGAAAAGGACCCGAGGGGCCTGGTGGTCGATAGATGAGGGAACCTCCCAATGTAAAATGTGGCGACAAAACCAAAGAAAAGTTCACAATCTCACCCTCAACTATCTCATCAGTAATTTCGATATTGAGGACCCATGATTCCCTAAAAATAATGGCTAATCCGCCACCCCTACCGCTGGCTCTGTCTTTCCTCCGGATCTTAAACCCTCTGGGGATGGCCAGCTCAATGTCAGGAGCACATAAGCTATTCAGCCAAGTTTCTTTTATAAACTGCAAGTCCAATGTACCATCTTCCAATAGTGAAAAGATCTCTGCTGTGTGTTTACTCATTGAGCGAGCGTTAATTAAAGCAGCAGAAATAGAACCTGAACCTAAGATGGAACCTGACTAAATATTCTCATTGGTACTGCAATAAAAACCACAAGCAGAGCAGGAATTAAAGCTAACTGGATCTATTGTTACACACCTCGGTCCCACCTCAGCCGGCGGGCGGAGCGCCAGCAGACTCTCTCGAGTATACACAATCGCTGTTTTACCAGGGGACATTATCATAGTAAACTTTAGGGGTGGTAGGGCTGTCAGCCATATTGTAAACTGGTTCCCCCAAAAAGAAAGCGGCGGAATCGCTGTGCGTGACCTTACCTACTTTTACCCGAGAGGTTTGATAGACTCTGTAACAAACGTAAGGCCCCTGTTTCAAAATATCGCCAGGCCGCTAGTAAGGGGAGAGATCTTTTGCTCTAGGCCACCTTATCAAGCGCAGGAAAGTTACCTGAGGCCCTTTATTCAAAATCCGGCCGACTACTCCATCCCCGTTTACAACCGCTATGCAGCGTTGGCAGGCAAGGAGGGAGTCGATTGACTTTCTATAGGGGACACAGGATCAGATGATATGGGTAGCATCCGAAAGCTTCCCCTTTGGATTGCAGAATCTATATCTTATAGTACTGTACTTGTCCCCCAGACAAAACTTAAAGATCCACAGGACATTGTGAGTAATCATGGGGGGTATACCAACAAACATCAAGTCCCTTTAGCCAGTCAGTTACCAGAGGGGGAAAGTAGGGATGTTAAGCAGACTGATAGCGCTCATTTATCTACCAGGGTAGTACAGCGGTGCTCTGACAACTGTGGCACCTCACTGGACCTCAATGCAGAGCCAGTACTGAATATGGAGGTGATGCCGGGAAACGATCCCCTAAATAGTCAAAGATGTGATAGCTCACTAGCAACAGTGCGGGAGAGGGTGGGGGTATCCAGCCCCAAGTCCCGCATAGAGCTAGCTGTGGCGGATCCCGATTTGAGGATTCTCAGCTGGAACGTTGCAGGTATTGGTAGGAAGCTGGATCAACCTGATTGGAACACCCTAGTGGGAACATATCAAATATGCATTTTTCAAGAAATTTGGACTAGGGAACCCTGCCACAAGGTAGGCTATTCAACATTTTTTGTCCCAGCTGTGTATCCCACTGCTGGGAGGGGTCGTCCTTCAGGCGGCCTCCTCATCTGGTTTTCTATATCACTTAAATGTCAAGTTACCCAGCATGAGACAAACTCCCCTGACCTACTTAAAATCACGATATCAGGTCCGCGGAGGGGGCTGACCTTGGACATTATTAACATTTATGCTAGGGGTACCAAGGGAGGGTCTCAATCACCCATCTTATCAGGGTTGGAACATATACTTAGACAGAGTCAGGTCAAATCTTATGTCCTGGTCGCGGGGGACTTGAACTGTACATTCGAGCCTCTCGGGACGGAGGACCCTCTGGGTACAGATGAGGAAGATTCTAGGTGCGGGATACCAGCCCTTGCCCTGCCCCCCATCAGGAGATGGTCCCAAGTGGTGGTCCAAATTAACTCAATAACTATGGAATTTGGTCTTAGGGCTGCCAATGGCAGAACGGCCTCTGATTCCTCTGGAGCCCACACATATAACCGAGTTAACCACACGTCAAGGATAGATTACATCCTTCTTGACGCAAAGTTCTGTAGTAGGGGATCTCTGTGTATAGTCATAATCTAGTGAATAGTCCAGCCCATGTGCGTGGACCCCGGCAATCCAAAATAATCTCTCAAGTTGTCAAAATAATGCAGAAACTGTAAAGACACTTAAGAGAGAATTTAAAGACAAATAATGCAGCCTATATCCACAGGCTACACTGTCCAGTACTTCAACTAGAAATTCCACCAAAAAACACTACACATAATACAGCCTGCCAGTTTCTACCATAGAGAAACTTGCCTCCCCCAGTCGTAGATTCTGGAATGATAGAGAGGAAGGTAGGGACAGACAAGCCCCATAGGCTGACATTATGTGGCTTAAATAGGATACTGTGCCTTTAAGAGAACTTTCCAGAACTTCTCCCAGTATCCCAGAATGCATAGCAGGTCCCTCTACTTTCAGTTCTTTTTTCCGGCTCCGGCTTACAGGACCCTGGCATTGAGCTCTCCCTTGTTTCAAGGGTTTATTGGATATTTTGGCACTTTTGTGTTCTAAAATTGTTTCAGTTTGCTTTTTGGTGTTCTCTTTCTCTTTTTTGTGCTGTTTCAGGCGTTTTCGGGCTCTAAAATGCCTGGCCTTTTTGATAAGTGCCCAGCATGTGGGAGGAAGAAGGCCAAGAGCGATCCCCATGATGTCTGCATCGTCTGCCTCCCTGAAGATCATGTCCCTGAGGATTGTGTCATCTGCCAGCAGTTTACTGCTCGGACTCTGAGGGACAGACTGAAGATCAGGCTTTCTGGCCTTGAGGAGAGGCGTCTGCAGGCTGCAGGTGGGTCTGGGCAGGCTGGGAAGGTTCCCTCTGCCTCTGCTGAGGCCTCTGGGGGGCTCCCCAGGGGCAGGAAGTCCAGCAAACGGTCCCGGTCTCCGTCGACGTCGATTGCATCGACGACGTCGAGAGGGATGACGGCGGTGTGCTCCCCTTCTCCCCGGGGCTCCGGGTCGAGACGGCGCGACGGCTCGACGTCGAAGATCATGGAGAAGTCGCCTTCGAAGCCACCGTCGACGTCATCGTCTTAGTCGACGTCAAGGTCTTCCTATCGACGCCGAAGGCGAAGTGACAAGCATCGACGCTCGCCTTCGAGGCGACAGTCGATCGCCGTCGAGGCGACAGTCGATCGCCGTCGAAGCACCGGTCGACGTCGAGGGGCTCCTCGACGTCGAGAGCATCAAGAAGACGGCGACGCTCGTCGTCGAAGACGGAACGCTGGACGTTGCGGAGGCGGCGTACGACGTCGCGAAGGAAGAGGTCGACGTCGAGGGATCGGCGTTCGACGTCGAGGAAAAGAGGGTCGATCGACGCCGGAGTCACGGAAACGTCGTTCGACGCCAGAAAAGCGACGCTCTGCGTCCAGCAGAAAGCGGTCGGCGTCTAGGAGTCATTCAGCCTCTCCGAAACGGCGCAAGAGGGATTCTAGTCCCAGAAGTCATGCTGCTTCTAGTGGAGGACGCAAGAGGAAGCGATCACCTGCTGATGGGGCTGGCTCTCCGCCCCCTTCGCCTAAGGGGTCACCGGGCTCGGTGTACTCAGAGGTGTACACGCCATCTCGGCCTCGGACTCCGACTCCTCCTCCGGTTCCTAAGGAGGATCCTCCACCCAATCCTCCGCTTCCTTCAGGCGACCCACCACCACCTCCTGTCCCTCCGCATGGGCCCACCCCGCAGCCGAAGGTTCCTCCGCCGAGGTCCACTTCCCTGCCGTCGTTGCCTGTTCCTCCTAAGGGGACCCCAAACCCGAAACCACGTGAGGAGCCAAGGAAGACCCCGCCACGAAAGCCGGCGGAGCGGCCACGGGCTGGCAGGTCTCGCTCTCGCTCTGGGAGTAGGGAGAGATCGCGACGCAGATCATCCACTAGGTCGAGACGCCGCCATAGGAGGCGCGAATCTCGCTCTCACACGAGGTCCTCTGGGACCCGGGACTATTCTCCTACCCTGTCGGGGTCACCAAACACGAGGGTGTCCCCGATTGATGACCTGGTGGCGTTCCACGACGTCCTTTTAAGGGGCGCAGCGAAGTTGGGCATATCCCTGACGATGCCTACTCCGAAGACTTCGGTCATTTTTGAGACATTGCATCAAAAACACCGGTCTCGTCCTCTCCTACCTCTGGTGCCGTGCTTGGAGGAACCGGCTATGGCCCTGTTTCTCACCCCTGCGGTGACGAGGGCGGCTCCATCGAGGTTGCTGAAGAAGTACCGGGCTCCCGATTCGGACCCGGCCTTTCTGAGAACGGAACCCCCTCCTGACTCTGTCATTGTGACGGCGGCCCGCAAGCAACATGCCACCACTCCGTCCTCCACGGTTCCCCCGGATAAGGAGTCCAGGTGGATGGATTCGGCGGGGAGGTAAGTCTGTGGAACTTCCGCTACCTCCATGAAAGCTGCGAGTGCCACGGCGCTGTTGGGCCGATACGACCGCGCCCTCTGGGACTCCCTCGAGCGGTTTGCTGAGCATTTACCTCGGGAGAAGCGTGAGGACTTCATGGAAGTTCTGAATGAGGGGATGCTGCTGGCGAACCAGATTATCAGCGCTGCGGCAGACTCTTCCCTGTTGGCTGCTCACGGATTTTGCCACGGAGTCAACCAACGACGCCACGCATGGCTCCGGCTTACGTCCCTGAAACCGGACGCACAGCAGAGGGTGGCCAACCTACCATTTTCCGGTGAGACCCTCTTCGGGAAGCATGCGGACGATGAGATGGCCCGCAGGAAGGCGGAGGCCGAGACGCTGACGGCTGTGGGCCTGGAGAAGCCTAAAGAGACCAAGAAGACGTACCGCCCTTTCCAACGGCGTTTCGGCGGGCAAGGCCGAGGACGATGCCAGGCTTCGGGACAATCGCAACAGCAACACCAGTTCCGTAAGCCGTTCCAGAAGGGCAGAGGAGGCCAGCAGTCGGCCCCGGCGCCCAAGGGCCAGGCTGGATCTAGGCCCTTGGAACCTACTTCCCCTGGATCTGTTACCCACTCCGGTAGGGGGAAGCATTCAATTTTTTCTGGCAGAGTGGAGAAAAATTACTCAGGACAAGTGGGTGCTGAATATTGTTTGCAATGGATACAGTCTTCGGTTCACCAGCCCTCCTCCAGCAATTCCCCCGGTCAGCTCGCAGTTTCAGCTGTGCGAGCTTCAGGCGGAAGCGGATATCCTGTTGAGGAAAAGGGCGATAGAAGACGTACCTCTGTCTCAGAGAGGAAGAGGTCTGTACTCCAGGTTCTTTCTGGTTCGCAAGAAGGACAAGAACGAGTTCAGGCCCATTCTGGACTTGCGGCAGGCAAACAAATGGATTCGCAGGGAAAAGTTTTGCATGCTGTCGTTGCATCAGATTTACCCTCAGTTGCAACAGGGATACTGGCTATGCGCTATAGACCTACAGGATGCTTACTTCCATGTGCCCATTGCACACAAACACAGGAAGTTCCTGCGGTTCCAAGTCGGCACCAATCACTATCAATACACAGTACTCCCATTCGGACTGAAGTCTGCGCAGAGAACATTCTCGAAGTGCATGGCGGTGGTAGCAGCACACCTGAGGAAGAACAAGGTGTTCGTCTACCCGTACCTGGACGATTGGTTGATCAAGGCATCCTCCTTCTAGGAAGCGCGAGCACACTTCCAGAAGACGTGCGTTCTCTTGAACAAGCTGGGGCTGCACATCAACATGGTCAAGTCTGTCCCGACTCCGGTCTAATGCATACAGTACTTGGGAGCCTCCATCAATACGCTGTCAGCAAGCGTGTCTCCTTCAGAAGAGCGACGATTATCACTCCTTCGGAAGGCTCAGGCTCTTATGACAACACCATCTACAACAGTGAGGACGGTGTCTTCTCTACTGGGATCGATGGCCTCTTGTATCTTCCTGACGCCACACGCACGGCTGCACATGAGACCGCTGCAGGAGTGCTTGGAGGACCAGTGGGATCAGAGGAAAGGATCTTGGGACGACAAGATTCGACTGTCGCTGCATGCTCTTCAGTCTCTGAAGTGGTGGTGTTCGGCGGAGAATCTCCTCAGAGGGGTTCCTTTTCACAAGGACATTCCCACGCAGACTGTCGTGACGGATGCTTCTCTCCTGGGATGGGGAGCGCATTCCGGGACTCTACAGATTCAAGGAACGTGGTCGCCGATGGAGGCCACGTATCACATCAATTTCCTGGAACTCAGGGCTGTTCACTTGGCACTGAAGGCCTTTCTTCCGTTCTTCCAGACCAACTCTCTGCTTGTACAGACGGACAATACCACCACGATGTATTACCTCAACAAGCAGGGGGGCTCGAGATCACGCACTCTGTCACAGGAGGCGCAGGCGATCTGGCACTGGCTCCTAGCCAGAGGACTGACGATAACGGCCACCCATCTACCAGGTGTGCAGAATGTTCAGGCAGACGCGCTGAGCAGACTGGTTCAGGAAAACCACGAATGGGTCATAAACGACGAAGTACTAGGAGAAGTATTCGCAAGGTGGGGAACTCAAGACGTAGATTTGTTCGCCACCGCCGAAAACAGCAAGTGCAGAAACTTCGCCTCCAGGTACTTCCAGCAAGGGACGCTGGGGAATGCGTTATGGATCAACTGGAACGGCTTTCTGTACGACTTTCCTCCCATTCCCCTGATTCCGGCAGTGCTCATCAAGCTGGCCCGGTCCAGGGCTCGGATGATACTCATTGCCCCGGAGTGGCCCAGGCAGTGGTGGTTCAAGGACCTACTTCATCGGTCTCTCCTTCCTCACATTCGGTTGCTGTGCAGGCCGGACCTTCTCACGAAGTTCGGGGGACGGATGTTACACCCCAACCTCTCGTCTTTGAGTTTGGCGGCATGGCTCCTGAGAGAGTGCAATATGGCCATCTGAATCTGCCCGATGATTGCATGGACACACTGACGGAGTCTAAGAGACCTTCCACTCGGACTTCATATGCTTACAAGTGGAAGAGGTTTTGTATCTGGTGCCAGTCTAAGAACCATGATCTTACGACCTGTAAGGAAGATGTCATCCTTCCTTACCTTTTACATTTGGCGCAGTCGGGCCTTAATGTTCATTCCATTAAGGTCCATCTTGCGGCATTGACTGCCTACAGGAAATGCCCTTCACAGACTTCTTTTTTCCAGATCCCTGTGATCAAAGATTTTCTGGAAGGATTGAAGAAAGTATTCCCTCCTGTCAGGCTTCCTTCGCCTTCATGGGAATTGAATGTGGTGCTGTCCAGATTGATGAAGGAGCCTTTTGAACCTATTAATAAGGCTTCGTTGCAGCACCTGTCCTGGAAGGCGGCGTTCCTCGTGGCCATTACATCGGCCCACAGGGTGAGTGAAATTCAGGCGTTGTGTTGTAATGAACATTATACTGTATTTCATGCTGCTAAGGTTGTTATGCGTACTCGCCCTAAATTTCTTCCCAAGGTTATTTCTGATTTTCATGTCAACCAGACTATAACTTTGCCTACATTTTTTCAGAACCCTTCATCCCCAGCGGAGAGGTCTCTCCATTCCCTGGATGTAAGGAGGGTGTTGAAATTTTATCTGGATAAAACCAAAGATATTCGTAGGTCTGACCAGTTGTTCATCAATTATGGATCGGTCAGGACGGGTCTTGCGGCCTCTAAGCAGTCCATCTCTAGGTGGATTGTGTCCTGCATACAATTATGTTACCAAAAGGCTAATAAGACTTTAGGAGGTAAGCCTAAGGCTCATTCCACCAGGGGCAAAGCTGCCACGACGGCTCTGCTCCGTAACGTGCCGATTGCTGAAATCTGCAAGGCAGCCACTTGGAAGTCGGTTCATACCTTTGCTAAGCATTACTGCCTGGACACTGACGCCAGGGCAGACGCTCAGGTTGGGCAGGCTTCGCTGCGGAATTTGTTCGCACAGTAGTGGCGTTATGTATTTATTCTCCACCGCCGCTTTGGTGTGGGGATGGGCTTGCCATTCTATTCACTAGATTATGACTATACACAGAGATCCCCTACTACAGAAGGAGTAGTTTCTGTCCTGTAACTACAGTTCTGTAGTAGGGGTATCTCTGTTATAGTCATAAGCGCCCGCCCTCCTCCCCGGTGGAGATATTTGATCATGTACGGAATGCGACAGGTCTGGCGTGCTTCGACTTCAAAAAGAACTGAAAGTAGAGGGACCTGCTATGCATTCTGGGATACTGGGAGAAGTTCTGGAAAGTTCTCTTAAAGGCACAGTATCCTATTTAAGCCACATAATGGCAGCCTATGGGGCTTGTCTGTCCCTACCTTCCTCTCCATCATTCCAGAGTTTTTGACTGGGGGAGGCAAGTTTCTCTATGGTAGAAACTGGCAGGCTGTATTATGTGTAGTGTTTTTTGGTGGAATTTCTAGTTGAAGTACTGGACAGTGTAGCCTGTGGATATAGGCTGCATTATTTGTCTTTAAATTCTCTCTTAAATGTCTTTGCAGTTTCTGCATTATTTTGACAACTTAAGAGATTATTTTTGATTGCCGGGGTCCACGCACATGGGCGGGACTATTCACTAGATTATGACTATAAGAGAGATACCCCTACTACAGAACTGGAGTTACAGGACAGAAACTACTCCTTATGGAGTATTATGCGGGATATGGAGGTCATTCCATCTGTAGAGAGTGACCACAATCCTCTCAATCTTGCCCTGCTTCCATTATGGACTTGGGACCAGGGGGTGAACATGCCCCGTATAGCACCTCTCCTCCCTGAATCGCACCCCTCCAATTGCGGTAGACAAATGAAGTGGAGTAAGCTAATCCTAGATGAAGAGAAAGTGTCTGCTATTGGGTTATTATTATCCTCAGCCCAGTCCAAAGTGGACCTATTGATTACATTACCTGGGGAAGTTGCCGAGCTTTTCACTAAAATGATGAATGCCTTGAGTGATCTTCTTACTCTTCCTAGTAAGGCTTCTAGAGCAGGCAAGAACAAGAACCAAATGAAACCCTTGGGCTGGTTCACTAAGAAATGTAGGGAAAAGAAGAGTGCCCTAATTAGCACTGTTAAAAGCAAATCCCCGGCTGCAGTAAGGTTTGCTAGGAAAGAGTATAACCAGACAACTATTACAGCAAAGAAAGAATGGGAGGATAGTTCCTGGTCGGACCTTATGGAAGCAAGTGCAGGCAGAGATGCTAGAGGGTTCTGGAATCGTATACGTGCCAAGGATTGGCCAGACAGTACCCTGATGACATGTAACATCACTGCCCAGAGCTGGTACAATCATTTCATGGCCCTTTATACTGCCAAGGAGGTGTCCCCATCGTTATCATCCTATACCACCAATCTACTAGCTGACTGCTTAGGTGATCTAGAAGGAGACCCCTTCACTCCTAAAGAGGTGGAGGGTGTTATCAAGTCTCTAGTGCCATTAAAGGCAGCTGGGCCAGACGGGATTCCGGGTGATCTGATACGTGCTAATCCGAAAGAGTGGGGAAAATTGGTTTCAGCATTGTTAAATGCCATTCGGAGCGGCGCGTCCGTTCCTGAGTCCTGGAAGGGGGCCGAGGTTGTCCCGATATTCAAAAAAGGGTGTCGGAACAGCCCCGCTAATTACAGGCCTATTAGCCTTATAGATTCTACCCACAAGGTGGCGGGAATGTGATCCTGGGAAGGGTGCTTCAGTGGGTGGATGATAATAACATTCTATCGGACCTGCAAGCGGGTTTCCGTTCTGGTACTGGGACCATCAAACAGGCCTTTAGATTGGCCCTTCTGTACTGGAAGGTTGTGGTGCTAGGCAAGGGCAGCCTTTATTTAGCATTTATAGACCTTAAGACTGCCTTTGACCTGGTTCCAAGGGAGGGGCTGTGGAAGGTCCTGTCTGAATTAGGGATGCCTCCAAATATCCTATCCCTTCTTGTGAGCCTTCACGCCGGCAATTTTGCGAAGGTGAGATGGGGTATGAACGGGGAAAAAACAGATAAAATCCCGGTGGGAAGAGGTGTCCGCCAGGGCTGAGTGCTAGCTCCCACTCTGTTCTCACTTTATGTGAACGGAGTGGTTGAGCATCTGCTAAAAACTCCTGCAGATACTCCGTCTCTGGCGGGCAAACGGATCCCCACCCTGCTATTTGCAGATGATAACCTTCTCATTTCAAAACCCCCCACGGGCCTACAAAGCCTCCTGAACAGCTTCCAGGAGTTTTGTACTCTAAGGGGTTTGGTCATTAACTCCGACAAAACCAAGTACTTGATCATGAATCCCCCCAAAAAACCTGGGCGCCCCCCGGCCCTGAATTATGTTCAATTGGAGAGGGTGGCTGAGTTCGACTATTTGGGTATCCGGCTCAATGACACTCTGAGCTGGAACCCCCACATCCAGAAGATGCTCCTAACCCGTAAAAGGGTGGGGGGTATTCTTCTTAGGGAACAACGCTCCTCCACAACCAAACCTATTGCCCCAGTAGTAGAAATATACAAAGTAGAGGGGTAAGCGCAGCGTTGTATGGGGCAGAATTGTGGGGATCCTGTAACCTGGACATACTAGCAAAAGCGGAGACCTGATGGCTCTCCCATTGAGTACACCTACAGTCCCTGTGCTCCTAGATCTAGGTTGTAGGTCGATTGCGGATCAAGCCCAGTTGCGCCCCCTGCTACTCTGGGCACGTCTATGGGGCGTTCCAGAGCTAGCTTCTTATGCAGAGGCGCTTCGAGAGGTTATGGAATTAGAGGGCTGGTCTAAGATCAAATGGTTGAGGGAGGTCAAAAGGTTGTTGGCGGAGCTCGGGCTTGGTGATGCGTTGGCCGCGAGATCTGCCCCCCCCTAAAGCCACTCTAAAGAAACTATATTGGAGTTGGGTTCATACCAAACTTCTAACCAAATCCAATCATTGTAACTACACTGTGGCATTTGTGAGGGTCCGCTTCAGTTCATGTATTGAAGTTTTTTCTTGGGATGGCGTCCTCCTGCATCTCCCTGATCCTAAATTGCAGGCTCAAGAGTCGCCCAATTCAGGAGGAACTGGACAAACAGTGGCGTCAGATCACCGGCTCTTTCAACGATCTGGTCCTGGTGACCGCTCAGATGAGGTCCGCTCTCCAATGGTGGGCTCAACCGTCAAACATCGCTGCCGGTACTTTTTTCCTAACCATCACTCTGGTGCTCTTCCTTACCACGGATGCCTCCCTGGAAGGCTGGGGCGCACATCTTCAGGGGCTATCCATAAAGGGCAAGTGGACCCTGTCTCAACCTTCCTGGCACATCAACAGACTGGAGCTAATGGCCATTTTCCTGGCGCTCAAGTCTTTCCATCTTCTACTCCAGGGAGAATCAGTGCTCATTCAAACCGACAATACCACCAGTATGCACTATATAAACAAACAGGGCGGCACCAAGTCACCGCTCCTTTCTCAGCTGGCACAGAGCACCTGGGACTGGGCACTCCATCACCAAATTACCCTGACAGCGGTTCACCTACCAGGCATCTCCAACATCCTAGCGGATTCCCTCAGCAGGTCCGCGTCCTCGACCTACGAGTGGGAGTTGCATCAGCCGACTCTAGACTTCATCTTTCGGCTGTGGGGTCGCCCGGACATGGATCTTTTTGCGAGCCTCTATGCAAGCTGGCTTCTCCATCAATGTCACGCGGGAATGCCCTTTTGATGGACTGGTGCAATCTATTCGCCTACGCTTTTCCGCCGATTCCGCTGGTTCCTAGAGTGTTGTGGAAAATGCGGAGACAGCCGTGCCACATTCTCCTGATCGCTCCCAGAAGGCCTCGACAATCGTGGTTCTCTGAACTGCTGCTTCTCTCACAGTGCGAACCCATCCTCCTTCGTCCTCAAGCGGATTTCCTCACAATGGACAAGGGTCAGATCTGTCATCTGGACCCCTCCTCTCTCAAATTATCGGCCTGGAACCTGAGCACCTTGAATTTGCCCACTTGAATATTTCGCCAGCATGTAGAGACGTTCTTGCCAATGCGAGAGCTCTGTCCACAGTAAAGACTTTCAAGCTAAAGTGGAAAAGGTTCTGTCACTGGTGTGCATCTGCCAACATCCCTCCTGTGCACTCCTCTCCTGCTCAGCTTCTGCAGTTGGCTCAATCAGGACTTTCCCACTCCACTTTGAAGGTCTTCCTAGCGGCAATATCTCGTTTTCGGCAGGATGGGTCTTCCTCTCTCTACCCTTCCAGAGTCATTCAGCAGTTTTTCAAGAGGCTGTTCAGGATGTTCCCGCCCATTCTGCGTCCTCCTCCTACCTGGCATCTCAATGTTGTTTTGACGCAATTGATGAAGGCGCCTTTTGAGCCCATCCACAAAGCGGATTTCAAATTTTTGCCCTGGAAGGTGGCCCTTCTTCTTTCTTTGACCTCCTCACGTCGCTTGAGTGATTTCCACGCCTTTACCATTCAGCCTTCTTTCCTTCAATTCAAATCGGACTGTGTTGTACTTCACACCAACCCGGCATTCATGCCTAAGGTGCCAACTGATTTTCACCTCAATGAACCAGTGTTCTTAAAGACTTTCTTCGCTAATTCCCGGCGGAGCAACGTTTGCGTTCATTGGATGTTAAAAGATGCCTTAAATTCTACATCGACAGGACTGCGCCCTTTCGTAGGTCTGATCAACTGTTCGTTGCTTACGGACGCATGTGCAAGGGGCGTTCTGTTACCAAGCCAACTATTGCACGTTGGATTTCCTCAACGATTTCATTCTGTCATCAGAAGGCCGGCAGGCCTCTTCAGTCTACAGTGAGAGCCCATTCCACCAGAGAGATGTCATCCTCTACTGCCCGGTTTGCTGGTGTACCGATTCACCAAATATGTCGAGCAGCCACGTGGTCCAGCAGGCACACTTTCACAAAGCACTACTGCCTTGAGACGATCAACGAAGCTGATACAGCTGTGGGCCAAGCAGTGCTTCGCAATCTATTTAAATAAGGTGAGCCTCTTTCCTTCCCTCCGCCTGTATGTTTTCTACTATTATCTGTCTGGCAGCTTTGTCATTTCATTGCATTTTCATGCAAGTGCACTGCTATTTTGTCTTGCGGCCAGCTATTACTGCTCACTATTCTATTCAGGTATATACAAAACAGTATCCCAAGGGGTATAATTGAACAAATTACTAAACAATATCTAGTCAGGATACCTATACAGTATTATCCTAAAAAGGATCAAGGAGTCAGTTTTTTGTTCATGGTAGTGCTGAAAAGCATCATTTTATAATTCAAAGAACATAGGGGGGGGGTGAATACAAAATGGTTACAGCACTGTGTAAACAAATAAACAACAGCTATCAGCCCAAAGGGTTGTACAAGGTGCACAAGTGCAGTGAGTTGTGACACTACAGCAGCGCAAGTGACAAGGAATACAGCGTGAGCGGCGCAAGGTGCGAATATATACAGTGAAAATACACAATGGTTTCAGATGCAATAATGGTTTCTTAGTTCAATGTTCACATGAAGAACCACTGGGGAGGGGCGCCTAGAGTCTAGCTGATAGGTCGACGGCGTTTCGATCCATATGAATGAGGATCATCTTCAGGACATGGTGGGCTGGGTACAGTGCTGTATGGGAGGAAGGGAAACGGGTGAGGGGAAGGAATTGAATTAAGAGCGTGAAACATGGGTCATCCTCCTATAGACATATATTATTGGTTTTATTGCTATTTTATGTACCGTGGGGCTCCCACTTCGACAAGGAATATTCAAGCATATGTGACTATGAAAGACACCAATACTGGAGAACCACCGTTTACAGGTAAGTAACAATTGTTCGTTTAGGTGGTTCCTTCTGGTTAGCTAGAAATCATGGGCATGTTTTTACTTAGTGATTTCTTATGCTTTCTGAATGGTAATTTTCTACCTTCTTTCCCACAGAGCTGCGTTGCACTATAGGTCAGTTTGCCTGTCACAGCGGCACCATTCAGTGCATCCCCTTACACTGGCAGTGTGATGGATGGCCTACCTGTGAAGATGGAAGTGATGAAGTCAACTGCCCAGGTAAAATCAGATTTTTTTTTATACCGGAGACATGTCTAAGATTTTTGTAATGAGCTCTTTGTTTGGGATTGTTGATCAGTTTTTTTTTTTTTTAACCATTTTTGTATTTGCATTTTTCAACTGCACCATCAGGTGTAGCATATCAACAACAAAATACATTTACATATACAGTGTTCTTCTCATGACTGATATGGACATTACAGAGCAGTGAGATTGTGATGAGTGGTTGGCGTGTGCAATATACAGATGAAAAAAACAAAAAAACAAGAACCAAGAAATAAAAAAAACGATGACAACCAGTGGGCTGCTCTGATAAGGTAGAAGTGTATCCTCAATGCTTTCAGCAGTGGAAATACAGGAAAAATAAAATAACTGGTTATCATTTTATTTGTTCCTACTGCTGCAGCTTTGTGGAACTGTTTGGTGCTGCTCTGCTCTCGGGGCAGGGCTATGCTGCTATCGGGGCAGGGGGGCGGGGTGGCGGGCACTCTGTAAGTCCCCGACTATTCCGGCCAAGCAGTCATGTGCACTTTGCCTGTCCTCCACCCAGGCTGCATTACATACTGGGTGCAAAATATGCCAGGCTCTCATTCCCTGGCTGAGCGCACAACCACAATGCTTAGACCAATCACCAATGAGTTTGTCAGCAGTGTTAGATCTATGAACTTGTTTGTGGCTCGCCAGGGGCATAAACAGGCCCACCAAGGAGCGTTCAAGGGTGCACATGTCTGAGCGGCCGGTCACCTCCAACAGTGCAGCAGAGACTGCTTCCCGTAGTATCACAGCCTCTGTGTATCCAGGGAACATATGCACCATGTCTGCCCTCTCTTGTTGACACCTGGGACAGCTAGAGGATGCCCCAAACATTTGATATAACGTCTCTGGGGTGAGGAAAGCCCTGGGAAAGATCTTATGCTAAATATACTGAAACTTTGTGTTCCACCCTACTTTCTAGGATATATGAGCACTTTTTCCCCATTCTTTCTGCGGTGGCACCCTTCCCACAGTGCTTTCCCAGCATCTGTGGGTCGCAGATAGTGGGTCATGTGTGGTATACATCAAAGCACAATTTATGCCCACAAGCTCTTAAGGGTAGCCAGTAATCTACCATGAACTAGTAAATGCCCTGCCGGGAACCCATACTCTTCCTGTAGGTGGTCAAAGGACAAAAGCATCCCGCCTTGAAACAGTGCGCCCAGTGTGTTTACCTCTGCCACCTCCCAAGACTCCGTACCCATCCTACGTAATTGTTGGTATCACCTTTCAGTGTTACTGTGGTACTTTCACATTTGCCATACACTTCCATGTGCCCGTGTGATTGGTTATTCATGTGAATAGGTGGAGCCCAATTGGGTTCATCACACCGTGCACCTTTTTTTTCTCCTTTCTCTCACCCAAAAATGGTAGTTACCCATGTTAGTAAAATGGATTTTTAGGTATCACCTACTAGACAGAGTGAGCTGTCTTACTGTGAAAGATCTGTTGCAAAGGTGCAATAGGTGTATAGCCCGCTTATTAGGTCTCGCCCTCGAGACCTATTGTCATCGAGATGCCTCTCAAGGGAGACAGACCGTGGCATGCACTTGGATTCTAGTCTGTGGACGCGCTCGTCCTGCCCATCGCCGTGCACATCTCTTGCTCCACATTCACAGCGTCAGCCTCTCTCAATCACGCGCGCACACACAGCCACACTCACGGAAGCACACATGCATGCACGTGCACACACACACACACACACACACAAGAATGATGTATTTGTTGTCTTAGAAGTCCGACTCCACCCAAACATGTCTGAGAGCGCTGTACCTGACAGTAATCCAGGCATTGTCTGTGATAACAGAATCCTATTTTTACAAAAAGTGTATTGCTCATAATACGTATATTAGTATGAAGATTAAAATAAGGAAGGTGCATAAAAAAAGTGAATAAAACAGGCCACCGACAACAAGTTATAAATGCAGCCGCACAAATGGTCTTTTGCAGAGGATGCAAAGTCATATATTAATTACCATGAGGTAACAAAACTAGCGCTGTGACAGAGAGAATGCCACGGTGTCGTGGAGTCCGCATAAACTGCAGGGCAGCGTCGTGAATCATGACAAAGTTTACAGCAGGTAAATTATGTTTGTCTTTCTACCAACCCCAAAGAAGTTACCTTGTTACTCACTCCTCCTCGAATATTTCCGTCGCACTGAAAACAGTGCAGGTGCGTGTTTGGGAATCACCACTCAGTGCGGAACATTGCGGCCTGCGCCAAGTAGGCCCATCAGTATGCGCTGCCGGATGTGAGGCGGCAATACGTCCCGCACCGTGGTCATGAAGAGTAAGGGCGGGCTCCACTGCAGGCTCCACAGCGACGTCAGTTAGGCTGTATTTCACCCTTGTATTTGGTAGACCCCGGGCTTTCCATTCCGGTGAGTTGCACCTTTGCAATGGTTTTACACGTTTACTTTGATTAGCTGCTTCATTTAAATAGTTTACTTTTCACTTTTCTTTTTCGTAGACCGCATACCTCTTGCGTGTGTTCCTGACACAGTTAAGAGGTAAAACGTTATGCATTCACTTTAGTCACGGTGGCCACTCCTTCATAGTGTTTGTATGACTCGTTAATCTATGACGTTGTGACTCTTGCTTACATCTGAGGTGCCGCCTTTGCCTATGTAATATCGTGCACTCACACTGCATGTGGAATTGAACCTAATGCTGACCTTACACTAGTGCATGCTCTTGTTTGTTGGTTACTGCAGCCGGGGGTCTTTGAGATTCTGCATTCTGAAAGTCTGTTGTCATTGGTTGCGTGCTGGATGCAGCTCGGTCTCAAGCCTTTTGGGCTTTTGGTCTCTGGTCATTGCTTTTCAGGTTGGGAAGCCCACCCGATTATTTTTTGGGGCTACTCTGGACGGTGTCTCTCGGCACTGGTAATAATACTACGGCAGGTAGTCTCTGTTGCTATGGGAGTCTCCAGCCACTGACTGTGGGTGCGTCACTGTTTTCGGGGGTGTCTCTGGTCCTTCTGCGTGGTCACTTGGCTGCTGCTCTCACTGACCTGCTCTCCGCAGGATCCATAGGGCTGAAGATGCTGTTCTGCTCATTCGACTATTGGAAGGGGGGCTGCTGCTGCTTCACCGACGCTGTGCACGAGAAGGCGCCTCTGGTCCGGTAAGGGGCTCAGTTGTGAGTGGGGCTGTAGGACCTATGCTCCTGTGATGGTGGTGGAACTTTCTGAAACACGAAATTGTTTGATCCTCTTTCTGACCTGTACCACAAACCCAGGAGCCTACATATTTGACAAGGTTACTTGCATCCCTCCTAGGCACTCCCACCTTTCGACCGTCACTCCATACCCCGCTGTACGATCACTCTTCATGTGCTCACAAAGCCCCCTCTTCCTTCTTTATTTGGGTTTCTCATTTCACTCACAGGCCTTGCTCCTCACTGGGTGGTTGTTGCCGGTCACTGATGTGTGTGGTGTTCTTTCTGCAGTGGGTGATTGTTTGTCTGCACTGATGAAGGTGATAGTTTCTCATTGTTGCAGAAGCTTCTGCCTCTCTGATTTTGGTGGTTATCGGTCGTTGATGTGGGTGGTTGCCTATGTGTCAGTCATCCGCTCAAGTGGGTTTATTTCTTCTACTGTTGTGAGTGCTTGTTTGGGTCTGCCGTGAGTGCTTCTGTCTCACTGTCATTGTTACATGGAGATCTGCTTACCAACATGTGGTTATTCAATGTTTGTATTGGGTTACAGTGACTTTTATAATACAGCTGTTGCTAAGCGAGAAATCTAGATCTTCAGTCCTGGTACAGACCTGTAGGTGCACAACAGTAATTTTCTGTCCATGTTCTTCTATATTTGAAGCGATTTCTAAAACATTACAAATATCTTTAGCAGGATCCGAGGCAGTTCACTTCCATTTCAACCATCCATTTGTAAACTAGACACCTAACATGTCTCTCCTAACTTTACACAGCTAAAGAACCATGTACATCCACTGGAAGGAAATTCTGGCACTGGACTAAAAGGGCAAATTTTTAAGTAAGCGCTTTGGTGCTATACTAATGATAACAGAGCTGTACAAATGCTGATAACATGGTTTGCCTTCCTGGAACTATGCATCACTGCAGATACAGGCACTCCGGCCCTCCAGCTTCAAAGTTCACTGTCTGCTCCAGTGCTTTAAATGTGGGAAACATGTCCAGGTACTCGCCAAATGGACTTCTGGCAAGGGGTGGAGTTTGGGTCAGGACAGGGCTGTGTTACTAACCTTCCAGCCTTTACATACACGAAATATGCATGCATTGGCAAAAAGTGGACAAATAGAATCATCTCAGCAGTTCTACCAGGCAAGAAATATGACTGACACCCTATGTTCAGGCGCACACAAAAACAACATCTGGGTGTGATGGGGCTTGCCTCTCTAAATGAACCTTCAGAAAAAGATTTGGCAGTGCCAGAACGATGTTGGAATTTGTGAGTCACCAAATTCCTGAATGAAATGGCGACGTCCTAATAAATACTTACTACTGCATCTGTCCTTGTCTAGCAACTGCCCCATTTAACTGTCTTGATAGAAAATGACCAGCAGAGGTCAGTAAAATACCAGAATCATTTCACCCAGGGTAATTTGCTTCATAGCTAAAAACGTTTAAGGTCCCAAAGGCAAAACCTATTGCATTGCAAAAGCTTTCTTTTTACTGGAAGTGCGATAACTTGGTGTGAATACCTCAGCTTGAGGCTCAAAGGCTTTGTTCAGCTTGGCCGCAAGCGTGTTTTGTGTGGAGGTGTTCTTCAAACATGGCGGCGCTACAATCACGGGTTCTAAGCAGGGTGGGTTGTTTGTCTGGCACTTGTTTGAAGAATTCTTTGTTGGGAGATCACAGCTGCCAGAACACAAACTAATATACTCTAAAAGGTTTCTCAGTTTGACCACATGAGCCATCTGTCGGCATCTGCGTCACTGTGTTCGCCCTCGCCCTTCGGTTCAAGCCCTCTAATCTCCCTCTGCACGACCCGTTCTTCCAAACCAACTAGTAAGTGCATGTCTCTGTCTTGCTTCATTATTTCTTACTTTTCCTCCACCTAAAACAAAAAAATGCCAACTACCCGCTTCTTTTCCGTCCTCCTCGCTACAATGTCTGCGTGGAACGAGGGCCGCATTGTGTGTTTTGGTCTAGCTGGTCCGACTTATGCTGCCAGCCTTTTGACTTTATCAATGCATTAGCTTTCTGTAAAACTTTGTTTGAGACTAACAGTTTCCTTAACCCCTTTTCATGGCGCCCTACTGGAAACAAATGCTCTTTTCATCCGTTTATAGCAGTTGTGTAAGGCTAAATGACAAGACTTAATATAACAGCCAGGATAATGTGCTGCATAGGTAAATACTTTTAAGATCCTAAAGGCGAGACCGTTGCATTGCAAATGCTTGTTAGTTTGCTTTGCCACTCTTATTTGCTGGCTTGCATTCCTCCTCTTGTTTGTCCCTCCCTAGAGAAAAGTCTCTCTACGATCCTTTTGATTGCTGACTTGTATCCCTTCCCTGCTCTCATTTAGGGAACTTCATGTTGGAGGCTTGTGTGGCTGTAGATGCACATGCTCTGCGTTCTCCTGCCATCTAGTGTTGGGTCCGGTGTCCTTTCCAGACAACGCCCTCCTGGTGATGAATCGGACGCCATTTGGATTCTGTCCCCATTGTCATGCAAAGTACTCCCGGACCGCCTCCTATCAAATCTGTAACCTATGTCTCTCTCAGGATCACAAGGAGGAGGCTTATAAGGCCTGTCGAGCTTTTAGCTCAAAGAAGACTCTTCGTGATAGTCAAGCATGCAAGTTCTAAAAGCAGCGAAAGACCACTAGCAACACCCCTGACCTCTTCGGACATCAAGTTGTTGGGGATGAACACCATCCTAGAGTCGTCAGTGGCTGAAGAGAAGGTTATCTCAGTAGAGGCCAGCTCGTGATCTGATCCAGAGCTCGAGCTCACCAATTTAACTCTGGAGTCTCTTGCAGTGAGTACTCTACCGCTTTCCCCTCAGTCTCTAATTGAACCTTCAAAGAAACTAACTCCTCCTGAACAAGAGACCTTCGAAACACTACCGCCTGCAGGCCATTGTCGGCACAGAGAATTCAGTTTGGACGCCCGCCCTCTGGCTTGGCACTGAAACACCATCCAAATCTGAAAATCTCTGACCCGACATCTATTTCCTCCGTCCTCATCTGTCTGACCGCTTCAGTGTCGAAACCTAGTCGGCTCAGAACTGAAGCAATCTAAGTCAACACTGAAGAAGACTATTGAGGCTGCATTGGAGCCTATTCTCCACAAGTTAAAGAAAAGCTGGATTCAAGGTAGCAGCAGATTCAGATCCAACCGAAAACTGTACAGATTGTAGCCAAGCCACGGGCTCCTCAGCCACTACTGTCTAAAGACAGTTGTCTCTGCAAGAGGCTTTGGATGTCCCCATTCCACTCAAACACAGAGAGATGGACAAGGCCACCAGTCCTTTGCCTCCATCTTCACCACCACCCTCACCACCTCCACTACCCCCACCATTTCCACCTCCTCCACCACTAGCACCACTTCTAGACATTTCTTATTCACTGCAGTCTGACATAGGCCCCTCAGAATGCCTCCCCTCAGGGATCCCTGGTGACAGCACCGGTCCCCCTGATACTGCGAATGATTATTTTCATGTCACACCAGAGACTGACCACTGGGACTCTCATGATGTTGACTCACCCGGGGTGTACCTGGACTTGTACCCCACATGCCCACCACCTCCTGATGACTCTTCCACATATCAGGAGCTCATAGCTGTTGTGGTTACATTTCAATGAATGCAAATTCATAGGGAACCTCTGGAGGAGGATTTTTTTTAATTTGAAACATTATCCTACACGCACAGAGGCACACAGTACTTGCCTACGCTCAAGGGGATGCTTCGCCCTATGGAGTGCTTATTCAAGGACCCTGTTATGGCCCGCATTATTACTCATAGGGACGACAAAGTATAAACCTATCCCTCAGACCCTGTCTATATCACAGAGGAAGTCCCCTAGTTTCCTTAGTACTCACCAGTGCCAATAAAGGGCCAATTTCCAAACGTCTGACCAGTGGTGGCTGGTGACTTTTCAAAGCAGAGGGAATTTTTTCGAGATGCAATTTATCATGTTTGTCAACTATGGTAGATTTTAACAAATGGGGTTTATGATGCAGTTGTGGTTTTTGAGAGGGAGATTTTTGTGTAGAGGTTTAGATCTGAATTAATTAAATGCAGGACATCCAAACACACACCATACCAATTTAAAGCTGCTCTGGCTTACTTTCTTTTTCTGCAGCTAAAGCGACGGACAAGTGTCAGAAAGGCAACTGCTTTAACCCTACTTTTTGGATGTCCACAGGGAAATACTACTTGTGTCTGGAGCGTCAGCGCGGGCAGAACCAAGGCATGAGTCCTAACCATGTATCGACAGGGAGCAAAGTGTAACACCGGGGGACACACGGGTTCTTTTTTTCTGAGCACACGATTTCTGGTTAAGAATCTGCATGGAAGAACACACGGCTGAGGAAAGCAGTGAGGTTAAAGGTTAAGGTATGGGCCCACAGCAAGTCTAAGGCAGCTATAGCCCACGCAACACTTCAAAAATAAAGGGGCAGCACATGTAGGGGTTAGCGGAGCATGATAAAATCAAGGCTCCTTCACACTCACTAACTTTTAAAATGATCACTTTGAAAAAAGAATTGAGTTTTGCACCGTGAATCTTTCTGGATTCACTATGCTGTACATTATTCCGCGGTCTTGTGGTTGGGTCCGGAATCGTAGTCGTTTTTTTTTTTTTTGTTGCCCAGGTGGGCATCGACGTCCCACCTTTTGGTGTATTTCCGGTGACGTCGGCATGCTTCCTGCGGAAGCTCCCACTCTTGGGCGCCATCTTCAGATTCTTTTTTCCACCATTGGGTCTGGATCGTTCCCGAAAGGGCTCCAGACATTTTTGGAGAAAGAAGAAGGAAAAGAAGCAATTTTTGCACGAAAAGATTGAGAGAGACTAGAGGAGACTACACCATCAAAGACGACGAAGAAAGGAAGGAACTTCAAGATCTTCGACTTCCATCGGGGAATGCACGCTCAAAGGGCTCCCTGAACGCAGGATATGGACAACACTCCTTCAAATTCTGCCTTAACTGCCACCACAAGTACGCGCAGAAGGACCAGCACCCGGTTTGCAACCTTTGCCTACCGGTCGACCACGAGAGCGAGGATTGCAACGCCTGCTCCGCCCTCACGCCGAAGACTCTGCGAGTTCGAGCTAGACAGAGGGTAGCCAACGCCAGCATGCAGGGCAAGGGCCAGCCAGCGTCCCTTCGAGACCTGGGGTTATCAGACGAAGAGGACAACAGCACCGCCGAAGACGACGGCTACACGGTCGTAGAGACCGATATTACGAAGACTCCTGGAAAGGTAGGAGACTCTATGGCCCCTAGAGCCCTGAGAGACCCCGAGTCTCGAAAGATCGAGAGGAAAGCCTCGACAGCGCCGACGCCGAAAACCTCGGCGTCCGCAGCAAAACCCAGGCCCAGCGGATCCAACAGCCAAAGTCCTCGAAAAACATCCCCGAAAAGGAACGCTCGGCGCCGAAGGAAAAAGACCCTAAGAAAATGTTGGCGCCAACGAAGGACTCGACGGTCAGCTCGACGCTGAAACCTTTGAACCCGAAAGTCGGCTCGGCGCCAAGCTTTCCGCCGAAAAGACCAGCAGAACCATTAGACGCAGAACATGCTGCTGAAATGGAAAAAAAGAAGAAACGCCTCGAGGCCGAGATGGAAAACATCCTGCAGCGAAAGAAAGAATAAGACGCCAGGATGAAGGACTTCATAATCCCGACGAACCCTAAGACACAGGTGGTCGAGATAGTGGAGGAAGAGGTGGTAGAAGTCGAGGAACAGTCAGAGAACGTCGAAACTTTCGACAATCTAGAAGAGGAAGAGGCCTCCTACTATGACTATGAAGGGGACGACGACCGCAGGACGCTCCTCGGCTCGGCTTCCTCAAACTCAGGAGATAGAATGGCAGGACCTCGACGCCGAGAGCCCAGAACAAAGCATCAACACGTATCCTTCGAGGCCCTCGCCGCCAGATGACATTGGGGTCTATAACACAGTCATCAAGAATGCAGCTGCAGTTTTCAGGGTGAAACTCGACGAAGAGAAGCAGAAGGCAGACTTCCCTCTACAGACACTGCTCCCCACACAGACCAGGAGCCAGTACCTCCCCATGCTAGAAAGTTTCATGGCACAGGGGAAAGAGGCTTTCAAGGAGCCTGCGACCTGCGAATCCGTCACTCCTAGGACGGAGAAGAAATGTAAACATTCCTCCAAAGACCCACCCTACATCCAGGGCACGGTCTCTGCAGACTCCATCATCGCAGCCACAGCAAGAAAGAGGGCCAATGTACCTACTACTTCAGGACCACCTCCAGACAAAGAAAGCAAGAGGATGGACCTAGTAGGGAGGAGAATTGAACGGAATGCTGCTGTGCACTGGCGCATGGCAAATTCCAATGCACTCTTGAACTGACACCAGTACCAGATCCTGGATGAACTGGGCCAACTTGCCTCAAGAGTTCGAGGAGAAAGCTGAAAGCTTGGTAGAAGAGGGGAGGAACGTGGCAAATTCCTGCATCAAAACAGCCCTGGACGGAGCTGATATCTCAATCAGGCTCATGATGATGGGCATTACAGAAAGGAGACAAGCCTGGCTAAGAATTTCAGGCTTCAAGGCAGAAGTGCAGCACAGCATCCTTAACACCCCGTTCAACGGAGAAACTTTGTTCGGGGCCCCGGTAGACGAGAAGCTCAGCCAAATATAAAAGGATAACGAAACGGCAAGGTCCACGGGAGCTTTGCAGTTCAGAGGTACTAAAAGAGGCACCCCCTCTCGGAGACCTAACGGGAGAGGTGGAAATCAACCAGGAACATCACACCAGGCGTTCCAACAAGCCGAACAGGCAGACAACCAGGCACAGCAAGGGCAACAGAAACAATCCTGGCAGTACCAGCAGAGAGGCTAGTCCTTTCGCGTGAAAGGGAACGGACCTGGTCAGAACAGGAGAGGGGGCCAGCAACCCCCCTCCAAGTGACTTGCCAAAACAATATGTGCTCACCCAAGCAAGAGCCCCCGGGGTGAAGCACAAGAACAACACACAGGGGTCACACGAAGTGAACACCCGAGAACATGTAAGCCCAGTGGGAGGAAGACTAAAGCATTTCCTCCAGGAATGGAAGTCAATAACTTCAGACAAATGGGTTCTCAACATCATACAGTTCGGGTACTACATAGAGCTGGAAGGGAAACCAACAGCCAAAAAACCAAGAAGACAGCTAGCAAAGACAGAGCTACAGCTGCTGCAAGCGGAAGCAAAGGAGCTCCTGCAAAAACAGGCCATAGAACCAGTGCCTTACAGAGAAAGGAACAGGGGCGTGTACTCAACATACTTCCTGGTACCAAAGGTAGACGAAACAATGAATCCATCCTGAACCTCAGATTCTTAAACAAATTCATAAACACCCAAACGTTCAAAATGACCTCCCTACAAGAGGTACTTCCTCAATTACAAGGCGGGGACTTCATGGTCACCATAGACCTCAAAGATGCCTACCTGCACATCCCAATGAACAGGGCTCACAAGCATCTGCTCGGATTCACCATAGGAGAAGACCACTACCAGTTCAAAACACTGGCATTCGGACTCAAATCAGCACCAAGGGTCTTCACAAAGTGCCTAGCAACAGTCGCGGCACACCTACGAAGGGAGGGAATACACGCGTACCCTTACCTGGACGACTGGCTAATAAAAGCAAGATCATACAGGACTTGCAAGGAGCACGCACCAAGAGTAACAAACATTCTGATGAACCTGGGATTCTTCATCCACTGGTGCAAATCCTCAATGGAACCAGAACAAATAAAGATCTTCCTGGGAGCACAGATCGACACCTTACAGAGCAAGGTGTTCCCGAGCAACAAGAGATCGCTAGCACTGGTGAAGGAGACACGGCTCTACCAGAAGGGGCAAGCTCGGACAGTGAAAACAGCGAACAAAATAATGGGCATGATAGCATCATGCATACACCTAGTGCCAAATGTGCGACTGCACATGAGACCCTTACAGGAATGGCTACAAGAACAAGGATCTAGTGGTTGTAACGCACGCAGTGCAGACAGAAATTGCATGGTGGAACATGAGGAACATTACAAGGGGAAAACCTCTAACGCCGCCAACGCCAACAGTGACCATCACCACAGATGCATCCCTGAAGGGATGGGGAGCTCACACGAAGAAATTCAGTGAGGGGCCTGTGGACACCAGTGGATGCGGGCAAACACATCAATTACCTGGAGTTGAAGACAATCTTCCTCGCTATAAAGGCTTTCCAGACAAAACTGTACAACCACAGAGTGTTGATCCAGACAGACAACACAACAGCGATGTTCTACATCAACAAGCAAGGGGGGACATAATCAGCCCCACTTTCAAAGCTAGCGCAGGAATTATGGACATTGGCCATCCCTCTGAACATAGACCTGCTAGCCGTACATCTACCAGGGAAGGACAACGTAGAGGCAGATTGGCTCAGCAGAAAGACATCGGCATCCCACGAGTGGGAGCTCAATGCACAGGAAACAAGGAGGCTGTTCGACAGGTGGGGAACACCGTCGGTGGACCTATTTGCAACACGCCAGAATGCAAAATGCCAAAACTTCGCATACAGGCTGCCAGGGGAGGGGTCCCTGGGGAATGTCCTATGGATGGACTGGTCGAGGTCATTTGCTTATGCTTTTCCCCCGATACCACTGATGCACAGAGTACTCAGCAAGTGCAGAGAGAGCAACATGACACTGATACTGGTCGCACCGCAGTGGGCCAGGCAGACCTGGTACTCTCAGATCAAGGATGATGACGCAGAGTGCACCGCACAGATTCGGGAGAAGGAAAGACCTACTCTCAATGCAAAACGGGGAGGTGCTGCACCCAGAGCCAGAGAGCCTGAGCTTAGTAGCATGGCTCCTGAGGACATAGAGTTTGCGCATCTGAAACTGCCAGAGAGCACCCTAAGGGTACTTCGGGAGGAACGAAGGCCCAGCACACGAAGGTGCTATGTATCAAAATGGAAGAGATTTACACTGTGGTGCAGGAGAGAAACTTCACAACAAAATGCAAAAGGACTCAACAGTGCTAAGATACCTCACACACCTCCTCGACAAGAACTTAAGTTCATCCTCTTGGAGAGTTCAATTGGCAGCAATAGTCGCTTACACAAGAGGAGAAACTTGTAGGAGTTTCTTCACATCACAAGTGATTAAGAGATTCCTGGAAGGGGCAAAGAGGATCGCACCACCAAAGCAGGTGCCGCCTGCATGGAACCTTAACCTAGTCCTAACGGAGCTCATGAAACACCCTTTCGAGCCAATCCATAGGGCATCCCTAGAGATGCTGGCCAAGAAAACAGTTTTCCTGGTAGCAATCACCTCACTGCGCAGAGTAAGCGAGCTACAGGCACTAACGCTACAGGAACCCTACATGCAGATTCACAATGATAGGGTGGTGAGGACGGACCCACACTTCATGCCAAAGGTGGTGTCAAGGTTCCACATACAAATACCTAGTTTCTTCCAGAAACCGGCCCCAAGTGCTGAACGAGCTCTGCACACCCTAGACGCCAGAAGGGCGGTCATGCACTACATTGAGAGAACAAAGGAACACAGGAAGACAAAGCAGTTCTTTGTGTCATTCGCAAAGAGTTTCATGGTGAAACCAGTAACTAAAGGAACAATTGCAAGATGGATCGCACAAACAATACAGTTCTGCCACAAGCAGGAAGGACAGGAACTGGAAGGAGGGACACGTGCCCACTCTACCAGGAAAAAGGAGGCTACAATAGCCATCCTAGCTAACGCACCCATTCAGGACATACGCCTGGCGGCAACCTGGGCGTCAGTGCACTCTTTCACGAAGCACTACTGTGTGGATATACAGATGAACAAGGAAGCACAAGTCGGACAAAAGGTGCTTCAGCACATCTTCAATAACCAACGCTCATCTTCCACCCAGCCGTCACAAACATGAGAAACCGCTACAAAGTCTATGCACAGCATAGTGAATCCAGAAAGATTCACGCTGCAAAACTAATAGTTTCTTACCTGTCGGTGTAGTTTTGCAGCTTGAAAATCTTTCTGGATTCACTAGCGAACCCACCCACCTCCGCCAGAAAGATGAGGCTGGAGAGAAAAGGGGGTTTAAACAAAGACAATACTTGGAAAAACAAACCTTAGAGGTTAAAGCAGTGAATAATTTAGTTGAACATTGCCATAACTTCGGTAACAGAACGAACGCGAGAAAAAAGAATCCGAAGATGGCGCTCAAGAGTGGGAGCTTCCGCAGGAAGCATGCCGGCGTCACCGTAAATAAACCAAAAGGTGGGACGTCGACGCCCACCTGGGCTACAAAAACAACAAAAAAACAAAGAAAAGACCACGATTCCGGACCCAACCACAAGACCGCAGAATAATGCACAGCATAGTGAATCCAGAAAGATCTTCAAGCTTCAAAACTACACCGACAGGTAAGAAACGATTCGTTTTTACTAACAACTCTGCCACAATGGAACTGAAGTCGTTAAGTGTTCCGAGCCCAGTAGAAAAATGGTCCTTGACTGAGTTTCCCAAGCAGGACCGACAAACGTACTCGCAGGCTGGAGATGATCACAGAACTCTTCCGATCGACTTCTGCGTAGTGCTGTCATTGCCGCTGTGCAGGAGCAAAAAGCAGCACAAGGATTGGTTAGGGCAGGGTAACCTGACGCTCCAAAGAAGACAATGGGGCTGTCCTGTGCTCCCTCCGGCTCACCAAATGAGTGCAGGTTAGAAGGTAGTGAAGTGCTCATGTGGGATTGGGCATATCAAGAGTCATGTCCAGTCTGAAATGCACACTTGATTTAGAAGCATAAAAGTACTCCCACCCCCAAAGGCTGCCAATCAACAGAGTTTGGCCCACTCACTCTAGTCAAACTCAACCCTTGCAGCGCAATGGTCGTGACCAAGAGCAAGCAGATATGCTGCCATTATGATAGTTTTCAGGTGGTGGCTCATGGTGGTTTCCTGGAGGGAGTGCAATGCACCACTGCCCCAATGGACGCGCCTCTGCTGTGTCTGACGATGCCCTACCGCCTGACAGAGCAAGTAAAAGAATTGACACAGCAAGGAAAAGGGTTTCAGCTCAGTCTGCAAACCAATGGCGCATTGCAAATTCTATGAGTCTCCTAGCAGGATATGACCATGTTCACTGGGATGAGATTGAGGTGCTACTCCAACATCTCCAAATGAGCACAGGAAGAAGGGACAGGAATTGGTTGCAAAGGGCAAACTAATTTCCAACTCGTCAATTCGATGTGCCCTTGATTCTGCTGACACTGCAGCCAGGAGCATTAAGACTAGAGTGCTCCTTAGAAGACACACTTGGCTGCATATTTCAGGCTTTAAGCCGATGTCCATCAGACTATTCTCAATGTCCCATTTGATAAAGAATACTTGTACAGTCCCCTGGTCAATGATGCTCTAGAAAAGATAAAAAAGACACTGAAATGCGAGCCCTACAAAATCCTACATCTAGAGGCTCCTTTAACCGTACCAGCTATCGCGGACGCTCAAAGACAACTACTCCGGAGGCCTCCACCTCATTTCAATGTGGACAGAGCCAGTGCTCCTGACAAAATTCTACTGTGGAGGCTCCTATAGAGAAAACAAAACCAAAGAGGCAAAAGTGCTTCCCCACGTGTAGCCACCACTGCCAGCAAACAGTGACTTGCTTCACTTTACCCCCGATCACACTACATCTGTTGGTGGACACATACAGTTTTCTCTGCACCTTGGAACAGATAACAGTTCCGTGGGTGTTTGATGTTATCTAACGTGGTTATTGTCTGGAACTCATTACCACACCTCCAAACATTCCACCTCCCTCGCATCTGTTCTCAATTGAGCATTACACATTACTCAAATAGGAAGTCCAGGCTCTCCCAAAGGAGCAATAGAACCTGTACCTCTTCAACATTAGGGACGAGGAGTGTATTCTCTGTACTTTCTTATACCCAAACAGGACTGTTTTCTGCGGCCTCTCCTAGATCTAAGGCCACTAATTGAATACATTCTGACTGAGCATGGTTACTAGGAAAGATGTGATTCCACTATTTCAACAGAGAAACTATATGTCTACGTTGGATCGAAGACGCATTTTTTCATATACCAATACACCCCTCCTATTGCAAATACCTCAGGTTTATGGTAGGCGGAAAGCACTACCAGTTCAAAGTCCTTATTTTTTGGGTCACAGCTGCACCATGGGTTTTCACCAAGTGTCTGGCAGTATTAGCAGCCCAGCTCTGCAGACTAAAAATTCATGTGTATCCCTATCTGATTGATTGGCTTATCAAAGCGCCAACCCATCAACAGTGTTGTCCACGTACTCTGGCAACCTGCTTCACAGCCTGGGATTCACAATCAATACTCCAAAGTACAACTTGCAATCTCTACAGATGCAACCATATCTAGGAGCAAATCTGAACACACATCTGGCTAGCCGATCCCAATTCTGCAATAATTCACAATTTTTGGGCCTGATTACCTCAATTTCAACCAAATCAGTAGGCAATGGTGAAGACAGTCCTGCGTCTTCTGGGGACGTTGGCCTTCTGTATCACCATAGTACGCCTGCGCTTGCCTGCCATACTTCCATAGATGGGGGGGGTTTCCTCAAATAGACCTTTTCGCTGTTGCAAAAAACGCAGACTGTCCGAACTTCGCATTCGGGTTCCAATAGTGTAGGGGCAACGCACAATGAATGAGTTGGTCAGGGATATTTGACTACACATCTCCTCCTCTCCCTCTCCTTCCATTTCTGGTTCGGAAGTTCAGGCAGACGTCTCTCCCAATGATCCGAGTACCTCTCACATAGGCTCATCAGCCCTGGTTCACAATACTACTGGACCTCTCCGTAGTTCTTCACGAGAACCTCCCCAACAGGCCGGACCTTCTCACTCGGAACTGTTGAGAAACCAGGCTCCCAGTTCCCAAAACTCTCAACTTACCAATTTGGCTCTTGAGGGCATAGAATTTGGTTACCTTAATTTGCCACCAGAATGTATGGACATTCTAAAGAGGCCCGTAAACCTACCACTGGAGCTTGCAAAGCGGCAAAGAGGAAACTCAAAACAAATCCACCCTTCCACAGCCACTGGACAAGACATCTGCTACGTGCTTCATTTACAAAAGGTTAGGTTAGCGTTCACATCTATAAGATTACATCTCGCTGCAACGGCTGACTTATCTACAAAATAGGCAACACCCTACTTTGTTCAAGGCCCCAGTGGTTAAAACGTTCATGGAGTGGATTAAGAGTTATTTCACCAGGAGTTCCACCAGCACCTTCATGGAACCTTAATGTCATTCGACACAAGACTCATTGGCCCTCTATTTAAACCCCTACACTCATACCTCCTTCAATTCCTATCTTGGAAGGTGGCTTTTTTAGTCGCTATTACTTCACTTACGCCATCTTGGGAGAAGCCCGGGATCGCCGTTCCAGTAATTCGGCCACTCCCACCCCTGCCAGGTACTTTAATCTCGCGCACAGATCAATTGCTGCGCGTAGACCTCCTGAGGCACAGCCTGGAGACTTGTTGTTGTTTTAAAAAAAAAATTGTGTTGCTGTTTTTAAAAATTTACATCTGCTAAGGGCGCTTATTACCGCGCTCCCTCCCTTTTCCTGCCGAGCTAGTTTTGGCCGCCATCTTGGGGGAAGCCCGGGATCGCAGTTCCAGTAATTCGGCCACTCCCACCCCCTGCCTGCATCTGATTAGCATACCTCCCCGGCCTCGCAGCGGACGTGCCGGCGGCGCGCCAAAGGCAAGCCTGGCTGCGCCCGTCCGCACCCGGCCGGGACCAGGGCGCTCTACTCCTGGTCCGTGCAAGGAAAGCCTTCTGTAAAATAGCATCACAACCTTACATAGGCTAAGGCCTAGATTAAGGACAGAGTGCGACCACACCCTTAATCCCGCAAAGCCCCCGCTACTATGTCGCCATTGCCAGCGGCATTTCAAACCGCACGATCACCTAGACCGAGATCACACTTCAACCACACAATACAACCTGGCCCTCTTAAACTGTCGATCTCTGCCTAAACACTGTACCGAACTAGCTCTTCTAATCGATGAACATAAGTTGGACGCCTTATTCCTAACGGAAACTTGGTTGCAATCAGGAAATGAGCCCAATATTATTCGGGCCCTACCATCAGGATATGGAATCTGCAGAATGGATCGTAGCTCAGGAAGAGGAAAAGGCCTAGCCATTATTTGTAAAGACACCCATAGATGATGCCTACTGCCATCTCAATTTAAAGATGGGGAATATCTTACCTTCTCACTTGAATTATCCTCAACTGATTGCCTATCGGGCATACTGATTTATCGCCCCCCTGGGGCGCTAAATGAATTAATTCCCAAACTCATTGATCTGGCCTCAGAGCTAACTTCACAACTCTAGGGGACTTCAATATACACCTTGAGGATGCAACCCATTCTGCTGCCAATAATCTCCTATCTGGCCTTCAGGCCCTTGGCCTAACTCTAAAGTGCCTTCTACCCAAGCATGAAGAAGGCCAACTTCTGGACCCAGTCTTTAGTAACTTAGACAACCTCACCTCAGGAGACCCCATTCCCCTCCCTTGGTCTGACCATCTCTTAGTTCCCCTATTTTGGGTTACAAAAACTACCCAGGGAGCACAACCTTCCAACGCAGTGTGGGACCGGAAGTGGTGTAGGCTTCCTCTGGGGGAATGGATGACATCCCTTGAGGCCGCAAAGCCACTGATGGGAACTGACATTGAGGAGGCCAACTCCAATTTCAACAGGTGGATTGAGGAAACACTGGACAGGCCCCTCCCCAAAGCTATTGTCCAAAAACACGATAGGAAAAATGCAGCCCCCTGGTTTAGCCCCCAACTGAGAGCATTAAAGCAATCTTGCCGCAAGTTGGAAAGGCTATGGAGACAGGATCCCTCGCAAGAAACAAAAGACTCCTATAGGAAGGCGATTAGGAGCTACAAAGTCGAGATAAAAATGGCCCAGATACATTTTTATGAGACCAAAATTAGTACCGCAGCCAACTCCCCCAAAGAAATCTTCCAAATAGCAAAGTCCCTTATCACCCCTTCACAAACTCCTCCATCGAAGGAAAGGCCCCTTCAACGTTGTAATCAACTGGCGGTGTTCTTTAAAGAGAAAATACATGCCATTTACACCGCTTTCCTTCCAGTCAGTCCGAACCGGGGGACTATGACACAATAGACCTAGCTCATGTACCAGGGCTCAATCAAATACAGCCCCTGAACATCGAGACGCTTGGCAAAGTTGTCAGCAGAGTCACTTTGAGCTCCCCGTTGGACGTTGTTCCGTCTCATCAGCTTAGGGCAGCCTTGGAAGCTGTTCAGTCCACCATCTTAGAGGTTCTAAATCTCTCTATCTTAACCTGAACTGTCCCCCTAATGTGGAAATGCGCCATGGTCAAAGCATTACTGAAAAAACCTAGCCTAGACCCATCCATATTCTCGAACTACCGTCCAATTTCGCTTCTGCCATGGCTCAGTAAGCTGTTGGCGAAACACGTAAACCATCTCCTTTCTGACCACCTAGAATCCAACGGTTTGCTGGATGACACACAGACCGGCTTCTGCCCAAATCATGGGACGGAGACCGCGCTGTTGCTGGAAACCGAGGAGGCAAGGAAGCTGGTGGACAAGGGAGGAGGGGCTGCCATTATTCTTCTGGACCTAAATGCAGCGTTCGACACGGTCAATCATACCATCTTGATCAACCGACTCCAGAGTAGCAGTGTGTCGGGCGCTGCACTAGCTTGGTTCACCTCCTTCCTCAGTAACCGCCACTTTCAAGTTTTCGAGGGAGATGTGGTGTCCTCCAACCTATCCTTGGAATGTGGGGTACCACAAGGCTCGGCCTTAAGTCTGACGCTCTTTAATGTATATATGAGGCCGCTGGCAGTTGTCATCCATCCATTTTGCAGACGACACCCAGTTAGTGGTATCTTTGTGCCACGACAAGGGATCGTCTTGCATGCTGGCCCCCTGCCTCGAAGCAGTGGCCAGGTGGATGGAGGGCTCCTACCTCCGTCTTAAAGGAGACAAGACGAAGATCATGCTATTGGGCAATTGCTCCCCCTTAATCTCCGTTCCCACGTGGCCCTCATACCTAGGCCCTGTTCCTTCACCAACGACATACATAAAGAGCTTAGGTGTGTGGTTAGACGACACCCTTAATTTTGGACACCAAGCCACGGTTCTATCATCAACCTGCTATGGGCTGTTGAGGATGCTATGCAAAATCCTTCCCTTACTCCAATTCGAAGCTCTTAGAATTATGGTCCAGTACTTGATACTTTCTCGGCTGGACTACGGAAACGTGCTGTACTTAGGAGCCCCACTGGCCACAATAAACAAACTCCAGGTGGTCCAGAATAGTGCAGCAAGATTGCTTCTTCAGGTCCCTAGGAGACAATCTGCAAGACCAGCCCTCCGCCAGCTTCACTGGCTACCTATGGCCGCCAGGATACAGTTTAAGGCGATGTGCATAGCTCACAAAGCTATGTGGAAATCAGGCCCTGCTATTCTTCACTCTTTGCTATCGCCTTATTTACCATCTAGACCTCTTCGTCCAGCAACCATTTCCTGGCTAATACCAGGAAGGTTAAGAAGGCAAGATGGAGAAGTCGCTCCTTCTCTTACACGGCAGCCAGATTGTGGAACTCTCTTCCTCAGTCGGTAAGAGAGACTCTCAATCGGACGACCTTCCGCAAACTCCTAAAAACACACCGGTTTGACTGGCAGCCTTAGTGGAGACCTCTATCTGTGCCGCTCTTGGTTCCCTGAAGCGCTACGAGGCCTCCGGGTAGTTTAGGCGCTATATAAATATTTTTTAATTCATTCATTCATTTGACGTGTTAGCTCCTGGTTGTAACTTTTGAAGAACCTTTCATCCAGCTGCATAGGGATAAACTGGCTCTCATCACCAACCCTAAATTTCAACTCAACCAATCGATTGTTAACAGGTTTCTTTTCCCAGAACCAGATTCCATTGCCAAATGAGCTGTACATGCATTATATTTGTAAAAGAGCCCTTATGTTCTATTATAGAACTAAATCTTTCTGAAAAACTGAACAATTTTTAGTTGCTTTTTTTCCTCCACATAAAGCCTACCCTATATTCAAATCAGGCATAGCCAGATAATAGTAAAATGCATTCAAACTTGTTTTTCTAAAGTCAAAAGAACTTTACCTACTTCTCTTAGAGCACACTCTACTAGGGCGAAAGAAAGGGCATCCATGGCTTTTTTAGGAAACGTTGACATAGTTAACATGTGTAAAGCAACTACATGGTCCACACCACACACCTTCACTAAACATTAATGTTTGGATGTTTTAGCATCCAACAAGCCAGTGTAGGTCAGGCAGTGCAACATACACTTTTTTTCAAACAACTGCAACGCCCACAGATTAGCCAATACTTCTCAGGAGGCTGCTTTACAGTCTGCGCAGAGCATATGTATCTACAGCCACACATGCCTTGAACGCAATATGGTATATCCCTGTAAGCATCTGTTTATGGCATGTAGTGCTGTAGATTCACATGTACCCACCCTCCTCCCCAGATTCCAGTGACCGTTGCCATTTATTCTATTTTTTTTTACATGGACATTCCATATCTTACTCTACACTTCATTCTCACTCTCCTGTGGGAAAACATCTAACAGTGGAGTCGATGCCCAGGTGCTGTATCACAGTGAAAGAGTCGGCACTCTACCGTGTGACTTTCTAAAAGGAAAAACAACCTGCACACATTCAGAACCAACACTAAATGGCTGGAGTATGCAGAGTATCTGAACCTACAGCACTACACGCCACAAACAGATGCTTACAGGGTAAGTAGCATATTCCTTTTCTTTGTTATTTAGCACTCCGAGAGGACATGTGGCTTCTATCTCGCTCTCTCAAACGCTGCTTTATCACGATACAGTTTGTATGCCTCTGGAGTCCCATGACTCTAGGCCTGTAATCCTTAAGCCTGCCTCTGCAAGGAAAACAAGGGTAGCACCATAGGGGCTAAAGGTTTGGAGCTGGAAGTAATGTCTATCCAGGTGAATGAGGACTAAAAAAAAAAAAGTAAAACAGTTTAACATAAAAAATATCACTTGCCGACTTTTTCACTGATTCATCCACTTCTGCTGAAAAAGCCATTCACCTCCGCTATTAATTGCTTGAAGTTGTACATCGACGGAACAAAATACTTCTGAGAGTCAGACCAACTTTTTATTCTATAGGGATAACAGCAAAGGTTGTCCCCTCTCAAAATAAAAGATTGATCGCTGGATCACTGCTTGTAGTGCCTTCTTGCGTCTGAGATTTTATTTTCTCGTGTTCAATACAAATCCAGAAGATCCTTGCTCACTGAAATCGATTTTTATTAATTAAAATAGGGTATTTCTTTTTTCTCCTCCTTTCTCTTCTGAATTGCCTGTTTTAGGCTAGTACAAGTCTAATAGAGAATATATAACTGTTTCGGTGTGGGCAATGGTGGATGTATTCAAACTTGCGCACACATTATGATGTTCTTTCTCTTTGCTATGAGGCAAACTAAAGAATAATTTAAAGAGCAGTAAGAGTGTGTACACTCAAAGTAGCAGGAGAAGTATGTAATGAACTGATTGTGAGTGGCACGTACTGGCAAGCAGAAAATTATAAGTAGGCCAGCACATTATTTGCAACAGATGTGCACCCCGACACCTGACGGTGGCAATGGTGGGTAAATTATGAATGAGGGGAGTAGATCAGATCTTTTATTGTTTTTCTTAGACCGAAGAGAAGAGTTTGAGTTTGTATTTTTGACTAGCTTACCCGTGCTGTGTATGGAGTCTGATGTTGATAGTTTAGCCACATTTCTGTTGCCGGTGTATGTAATTTCCTCCCTTTTTGCTATTTGGCTGGAGTATGTAGAGAATCTGAATCTACAGCACTACATGCCACAAACAGCATGTAATGAGTGTAATCATTAGAAGATTGGAACTTCTTGGATACTCCTCTTGGCTCCCCCAGGCATCATTGGTAATGGCATTACCCAAACCCTCTCTCCCACACTCAAATCAGTTTTATCAAGGGTCCCGCTAGCCATAAAGGTCAATAGCTCACCCCTACTCCCCCCCCCCCGATTTGACCACAGATCTGTAGTTGAAGGTGTTGTGGAAGCTGATCTGCATTGGCTCTCTTGGAATCCCACACCTCCGTTAACTATCTGCACCCTTTAGAGGCCCTATTACTGCTATTACTGTTTTCACTGCTACCATTAGCTCTTCTGATCCTGCCTTTCCTTACTTTACACACCATCAGTGAGGATTACACACATAAACCCATTGACCACGACCTCTGATCTTAACCACATGACCTACTCTCTCTCTCTCTCCATCATGCCCTTTCTCGCTCAGTCCAGAATGGACCCCAGACTTGAGAAGTCAGAGACTAATAGCCACATAATTAAGTATGTAAATGTAAATGTATAGGCATTTATATAGCGCACTACTTACCCGGAGGGTCCCAAGGCGCTTCGACCGCTGCGAAACCCTTCCTGGCTTCCCTGAGAGATGGTCCCTTAATGGGTATCTCCAGGGTGAGACCAGGCATCCCCGGCGGTCTGGTGGGGCCGTTAGTGAAGATGAGGCAAGCTAATGCCCAGAGTTGCCGAGTGTGATCGCTGATCAGAGTGGGCACCGAGGCGAGAGAATTATCGAGTCCGCTGACCCTGGTCCAGAAACCTGCCGTGCCGGGAATCGAACCCTGGTCCTGGGCCGTCCTCTGCTCTCGGGTCTGCCGCCTCTAACCAGTGAGCCACAGTATCCGAATAACCTCTCCAGAAATGTGACTAAATCTTTGAAACATAGACTACTCAAAGTTAACCCAGAAACCCTTATCTCGGACCCTTATTTCTGCCCCAAAAAAGGTGCCATAACTAGCGACCTGATCTTCTATACTAAAAGAAGAGCTCAATAGAGATTGGTGCTTCATTCTTTACTCTGCATCGCCTCGGCTAAGAAATTTCCTCACGGTCTTAGACTCTCAGCCATGGCGTCACCCACATTTACAGCAAACGCTACCAGATCCATCTTTAATAATGGGACTATACTAATTCAGGCCACAGATCGCAACCTGGGCACTTTTGATGACAGATTTTCCCTAACTCAGGCCCACCCTGATCCCCCCCCCCCCCCCCCCCCCCCCCCTGAGAATCACAACCACCCGATGATTGCCCTACCCACCTCGATCATCACTCACACGACCGCCTTGGCTCCTCCAAACCTAGTCACCTCAGACACACCCACCTTCCGCCTATCTGACCGACCACTTGTCTGTTATGCCGGGGGTAACTCCGATCACCTCACTAACTCCTCCCTCGCTCACTAGCTCTAGCCTACATAACTCCCTCTCTACACAACTGACTCGACCACGCTCCACCAGAAGTTCAGCTCCCCCAACATCCCTCCTAGCGTCCACTCACCTTGCTCCCCCATACATCATCGTTGGAGTTCCTCCTATTCCTCAGATGGTGTCCCCTCTCCCCTTAGTCCCCATGCCTCAAACTTGCCTATGCCTTCCCTAGGGAACAACTCTCCCCTCCACAAGACCCACAACCCATATTCGGATCCGGCTACTAAGCTCAAGGAAATCAATCATGAACTTTTAAATCTCAAAATAATCATTCAAAATCTCATTAACTCCACTGAGAAGCTGGCCCTTGATCTCTTTCAACAAGTCCTCGCAGGTGATCCAGCATAGGATCCAACACCATCATAATCTTCCACCTCCCTCCAGTACAGTACTGAATGAACCTGGGTCAAAACCACCATCCAGTACTTGGAATAACACTCCCTACCGTAATGCACCTTCTAGACCCGCTACAGCCAAAAATCAATTATCAGAACCAGATACTCTCTCCCTCCTCCAAGACTACAATACCCCTCTTACACCCATCCCAGTCCCTCCTAGAACGTCACTAAATGCCCCTTTAAATGCCCCTGACTTGGCATTTCCTGCGCATGGTAACATGGAGGGTATCCAAAGCATCACATCCAACCCTCAGAGCGCCCAGACTCCACTCCAATGCCTTAAACATTAATAACCTCTTGCAGATTCCCACTACGCAACCCTCGATTGCTGACAACAAATCACACCTGAAATGCATGTTACACAACTGTAGATCAGCTATGAAATATGCCGCGGACCTAGCTGATCTCATCCCTGCTCATGATCTTGATCTCCTTATCCTCTTGGCTCTCCGACTCCTCAGGCCTCATCTTTGACATTCTAGTCCCTCCCAACCACAGCATTATCAGACTCGATCGAGCGAAGAAAACTGGTGGGGGCATAGCATGTATCTACCACAATTCTCTCTCAGCAAAACAGTCCCCCTCAGCTAATCTCTCAACCTGGGAATATTTACGCATAAATATCACTATCACACACAGACCCCCATTCACCCTGCACATCTTTCAGCATCTACCAGGAGATGACCTCCCTCTCATTGAACAAATTATGGAGATCATCTCCACTAACACCGTTGGAGATGTAAGGTTACCTGGACCGGTAACCTTACATCTCACGCTGCTAGCGCTGCTGTGCACGTGTTCTCGTTTTTAAAACGTCCCGTTTTCTATTTGTTTTATTATTATGTTATATTTGCCCTGTTTTTAAGCTGTGTTCTCTCCTGCCCACTTACCTGCACAGTAATTGGATTACACCGCTGCTCGAGCGGGTCCGTTCCCGGGGGTCTGACTTTACGCTCCCCTTATTGGGAGCGGAGGGGACACTGCAGGGCGCCATTTCTGAGCGTTCTAGCGCTCCTGACACTTGAGATCCGCCTACTTAAGGCGTCGGTATTCGGGGGCTTAGCCTGGACAGGTAACCTTACATCTCACGCTGCTAGCGCTGCTGTGCACGCGTTCTCGTTTTTAAAACGTCCCGTTTGCTATTTGTTTTATTATTATTTTATATTTGCCCTGTTTTTAAGCTCTGTTCTCTCCTGCCCACTTACCTGCACAGTAATTGGATTACACCGCTGCTCGAGAGGGTCCGGTCCCGGGGGTCTGACGTTACGCTCGCCATATTGGGTGCGAAGGGGACACTGCAGGGCGCCATTTCTGAGCGTTCTAGCGCTCCTGACACTTGAGATCCTCCCCGGTCAAATCCCTCCGTAGTAGACCTCTGGTCCCTCAAGGTTTCACGGTCTGGAATCTGAACATTATATCCCTACCGAAGCACCATGCAGAACTTCATGATCTTATTAGTGAGGAACTACCAGATGTATTTTTTATGACGGAAACATGGCTCCAAGAAGCTGATGCGGCCGCCATTAATCTTGCACTCCCCTCCGATTACTCCATCTTTACACATAATCGGTTATTTAGGGGTGGTGGCATTGCTGTAGTAGTTAAATCCTGCTATCCATGTGAATGGAGGGTAGTAGACCTACCGGGGTGTGAAAGTGCTTTCTTTAAAATCTCTATTAGCCATCAGTTCACCCTGTCCGGACTTCTAATTTATCGCCCTCCTGGTTGTGACACTACCTTCCGAAAGGCTCTCCCAGAATGTGTCTGCTCCCTGGCACTGGGCTGCGCTAACTTCTGCATTCTTGGAGATCTTAATCTTCATTTTGATTGCGCCCATATGCCCAATGTCAGCAGTACCTTGGCTGATTTGGAGGCCCTTCAGCTCAATCAACTGGTCACCTTCCCTACTCATCTGGGGGGCCATACTCTTGACCCTTTTTTTTACTAATTTAACTGAGGTCAAGGTAGTCCTGTAGCTTGGACTGACCATTTTCTAGTGAAAATCTTCCTTGTGCTTAAAGAGCATCCGTTTAAGCCCCAAGATAGAGTAGTGATGAAACGTCACTGGAAGAAACTCAAACTGGATGACTTCCATCATCTCCTGGAGGTCAACCCATTAGGCTCTCACCTTAGTGTGGAAGCTGGGTATGACGCCTACTGTGATTGGGTTTCTCGTGCTTTAGATGCTCTTATCCCAGCCGCCTGGACCAAATACCGTTCTAGAGAACCCAGCCCATTGTACGACAGTTCCCTGGCCCTGCTAAAAAAAGCCTGCAAACAGGCAGAAAGGGAATGGCGGAAATCCTATGAGGCTGGGAAAAAAACTGCTTATCTCTCCAAAATTAAATCATGCCATAGAGCGGTATGTAGAGCCCGTGCGACTTATTACGCCCAGGAATTTAGAAATAGCTCCAACCCGTCCAAGCTAATCTTCAAAGTCCTTAAGGACCTGATGGCCAAAAGAGCCACTGCAGCAGAAGTCTGTTCTGTGAACCATTGCGAAAACCTTGCAGCTTTTTTCAGGGAAAAGGTTCAAGCCATCTATCGCGCCTTTCCCACCATTGATCAGGGAGATGAGCCCTCCAGTTCCACACCTACCATAGGTGAGGCTTTATCCTCATTACCCAGTTTGTCGATGGAGGCATTCCATAAACTGGCTTCTAAAATTAAATCGGGCTCACCAGAGGATCCACTGAAGCCTGCCCAGTTTAGAGAATCAGCTGCTGCCTGCCTCCCTCCAATATGCCACCTCATTAATCTCTCCCTAACTTCGGGCATTGTCCCGATAAAGTGGAAACAGGCCGTTGTGACACCAATACTCAAAAAGGCCACCCTGGACCCCCTTAAACTTGAGAGCTATCGCCCTATTTCTCTCCTTCCTTGGGCCGCGAAAATTGCGGAACCGCGTGTGAACGGCGTGCTGACTAAACATCTTGCAAGGGAATGTATTCTGGATTCTTCCCAGAATGGGTTCCGTGCGGGCCACAGCACGAAAACCGCCCTGCTCTCTATGACGGAACATCTTCGTTCTGTGCTTGATTCCGGTCAGACAGCGGCACTGATACTTCTCGACCTAAGTGACACGGTTTCGCACAGAATTCTACTTCAACGTCTACGAGAGGCAGGGGTTGAGGTCACTGCTCTCGATTGGTTCCGCTCCTTCCTATCTGATCGGACCTTCAAGGTTGCCACTCCACCGTTTTAGTTCAAACTCTATCCCCTGGATCTGGGGGTGCCTCAGGGTTCGTCTTTGAGCCCCACATTATTCAATCTTTATGTGAGGCCGCTGGCTGATGTCGTCAAGCATTGGGGTCTGACCATGGCCTCTTACGCTGACGACACGCAGCTGGCGGTCACCCTAAGTGGGGACTACCGACCGTGATGCTCCCAGATTGCGGGAAGGACTCCTGGCAGTGGCCAGCTGGATGAATACCAACTGTCTCCAGCTTAACGCAAAAAAAACGGAGGTCATGATAGTGGGTAAGCGAGCGGATCTCTGGGATGATAAGTGGTGGCCCCCTGAGCTGGGTGTAACCCCTACTCCAGTGACAGAGGTAAAGAACTTGGGGGTTTGGCTTGACCCTGCCCTCAACTTTTGTGGCCACACGAAAAAAGTAGCGGCCACCTGTTTTGGCATCTTACGAGGGCTAAGACCTATCCTGAGATTCTTTGATGCCTCAACCAGGCAGTTGGTTATTCAAGCATCGATACTATCACGGCTTGATTACGCCAGCTCATTACTGCTGGGTGCCAACCAGGCTGAAATCACGCGGATGCAACGTATTCAGAACGCTGCCGCCAGGGCCCTGGTAGGGCTACTGAGGTTCTGCTCTGCTGAGAGTACCATCTGCTCCCTTCATTGGCTGCCAGTGGCACAGAGGATTCATTTTTAGGCACTATGCTTGTTGTTTAAGATTCTCAAGATGGCTTCCCCCCCGATTCTTGACAATCTCTTGAAGCCTTATGTTCCCCTGCGCCCTTTGAGATCCATGGGCCAAAACTTGGCTGTGGTTCCACGATTTAGATTATGCAGAGCGGGAGGACGCTCCTTCCGAGTCCTGGCTGCGAAGCTGTGGAATTCTCTACCGTCCCACATCCGCGAAATTGATGAGCTGTTGAAATTCAGGAGAGCCATCAAAACGCATCTGTTCCCCCATCCCTCTTAGCATTCTGGTTAGTGTGCTTCCTCTCTGTTGTGTTGTGTCTGGATTCCCTTCCAGAAGCGCCGGGACGCCCCTTTGCTGGGGCATATGTGCGCTATAGAAGTGTTATTAACATAACATAACATAACATGACCTTGGCCGACACTGCCCCATATCTTCCTTGGTGACTTCAATCTCCATTGGAATGATCCACACGATCTGGCTGTTAAAACTCTCAAACTTCCTAACTGACCTCTCCTTTACTCAATTTTGCGACAGCCCCACGCACAACTTAGGCTCGACCTAATCATATCCAATCCCAACTCCATTCATCTCGAATCTATTCTCCCCTGTGACTGGTAGTACCATCACTTTATCAACTTCTGTATCATTGAAAGCTGGAACTCGAAAAGATCACAACCACTAAAACAAAAACTCCATAATACTAATGTTAACAAGCTCATTTCTCGCAGCAATGTCTCCCTACTGCCCCCAGCAAACATGAACGACGTCCATGACCTCACTGATCATTATAATAAAGCCATGTTGTTTGCTCCTCCCACTAAAAAGGAAACCCATCAAAGACTCCAAACCGTGGTTCAATGACAACCTAAATGCTGACAGACACAGCTTGAGATTAGCAGAACGCGCCTAGTGATCCACTCCATCCACTGCTCTTCTAAAATCGCTAAGACTGAAAAGAAGTAAATACAACAAACTCATCCAAACTGCATAAGAAAACTTCTTCAAATCCCAACTGGACAATGCTAAAAATCACCCGAAACAGCTTTTTGAGCTTAAGTCACAATCCAATAACACCTCTATTCTATCTTCGCACATCGCCTTCTCTCAGCCAAACTGCGATGCTGTTGCTGACTTCTTCCTAGGAAAGGCGAGCTAGATCGAATGTGATTTTAAGTCTGCTCTTATCGCACCCTCACCGTCTCCTGACTCCTCCTTACCCACGACCCCACCCACACCGCCGCCTGTCTATCTCCCAAAAACAATGGAGTCAATTCACACTTCTCAATGACAGGGCCATCCTCAACATACTCTCGACCCTGAAACTTTCTAACCACTTCGGTGCCCCTATGCCCCCAAACTTTCCCAAAGAAATGATAGGATCTCTAGTCCCGCTCTGGTCAAAGATCATCAACGCCTCTCTTCTTCAAGGTGAGATCCCTGACTTCCTGATGGTTGGCCTTGTGCTCCATATTCTCAAAAAACCCATGGTGGACCCTGATGACCTTAACACCTAGCGACCTATCACAAACATCCCTACCCATGCAAAACTCCTGGATAAATGTGTTCATGAACAACTGCGCAAACACATTGAACAATTCCAACTTCTCAACCAATTCCAATTGGGCTTCTGCACGGGCCACAGCACTGAAACGGCCATCAACCATATAGTGGACGATGCTCTCATGCTGCTTGACCAGAATGAAGCCTGCCTACTGATGCTACTTGATCTCTCATCTGCATTTGACACTGTCAAACGGGACAATCTACTTCACCTCTTGGAATGCAGGATGGGGCTCTTAGGCACAGACCTTAAATGGTTTGCCTCTTTTCTCAAAAACAGAACGCAAAGTCAAATCCAATTTAACTCTATCCAAATCCAGCCCCTGCACTGTGGGTGTCCCCAAGGATCCTCACTCTACCCCACTCTCTATAACCTCTTCATTGAACCACTTACTGTAATCCTTAAAGCATCCAACATCACCTGTATGCGGACGACACCCAACTGTACATGAAAATAGTTCACTCAAAGGAACCCTAATCAAAACCCTAAATTGGCTAACCACCAACCCCCTCAAACTAAACACCCTCCAAATGGAATTCCTCCTCATCTCACCCAATAAGAAACCCCCCACTGTTGTGAAATACCGAAGTAACCTCACCGCTCTAAACTGCACACCACAAATCATGGACTTCATGAAATCACTGGGAATTGTGCTAGATAAGAACCGTAACATGCAAGATCAGATCAGAGCCTCTACCAAAGGAGCAAACTTCCAACTGAGCATCCTAAGAAAACTCAAACTCTACCTTCCCTATGATGACTTCAAATCGGCGGTGCAAGCACTAGTCATCTCTAGACTAGAATACGGTAGTTCTACCCTTTTGCGGACTACCAAAACTCAGCTTATCCCCCCTCAGAGCTTCACTGGATGCTGCCATCAGATTTATCACGGGTTCCAAGAAAACCAACCACATCTCTCCATACCTGAAATCGCTCAACTGGCTACCTTTTTAGACAAGGATCCACTTAAAAATTGCTTGTTTGACTCCTAGAGCCCTACACGTTGATACCCCACTCTACCTGAAAAATAAGCTTGAACTCTCCGGCGGCAACCGGCCCTCAAGGAACACCAGCACACTGCTGTTTAAACCGGGAAAAAAATTTAAAACTGAAGTCCTACAATCGCACATTCTGTCATTGCCCCGAAAATCTGGAACTCCCTATCTGTTGGAACTTGACTGATTCCCTCAACATTTGCCTTCAAAAGGGAAGTTAAGGCTCTACTAATGAAAAATTTGCTGAACTAGCAGTTTTTCTCCTCTTGCCTACGATCTTGCTTTGCTACTACCTGACATTTGCTAAGGCCCGAGACGCCCGCCTTTATGTCTTTCTGTTTCTGTTGTATACTCCTTTGCTTTTCTTTCCCCAAAACAGCTATCAATCTAAGTCTGCCACAACACCTATGTAAAGCGCTCTGATAACCTCTTGGGTCATGTTCGCGCTATATAAAACTTTTTAAATAAATAAAATAAGCTAGCCGTCGGATCCTCATTATCTAAAAGAAAGCTCAGATGCCCTCTGCTGCCCATATCCCCTCATATTGACTCCCTCAGAGCTGTGACCATTGGCCTTCAGAAACTCCATTCTCTGCAGGCACTACACATAATCGATCATGGGAGATTGATTTGAACTTTTATGGTCAAATCCTGAGTTTCCTCCTTTCTCACAAACAGAGGTTGAGTGGTAAAGATTGTGGTAAAGATTGGGCGATACAGCTCAAAGTGCTGCCACATTCTCAGCCTCATTCAGCATGTACATGGAGTCACCGAGCTTGGTCTTAGAGGACACAGGTGTCTGCTAGACACCAATATGCAAATGAACCTCAAACCCACATAAAAATAGCAACAGCTGAATGCATATTTGTAAGTTGCAGAATATTCAAATGCTCAACGTGCAAAAAAAGTTCCATGTCTTCATACTCCTTTTTTTTCTTGGAGAACAGCAGTTTGAGCTCCTATTGTCTTCAGTCCGGACTGCAGAAGCTGTCACGACCTCCACTGGCTTCCGATAACAGCTAGGAATGGATCACACTTCACATTACCTGCTCTATAACCGTGTTTGTAGCCGAGCTACTGTCTACTGCTGGTGACCAAACAAGTGTCGGAGCTGAAGCTCCCTATAACGTTTGGTAAAAGGATTTGTGACCACTTTTGCCCTGATGCACTTCACAATAATCGGGACATCGATCTGGAATTCTGTCTATACGTTAAAATGAAACACTCCAGTCTCACTTTCAGAATTCATCTTCTTTTTTTGCCTCTTATGCCAATAGTGTTTCATCTCGTAAACACCTAACTTCTATCAGCCTTAACACAATATCAGTCTATTCTTAAATTCCTTGTAACATCCAAACTCTTGCTTTGCTTCCACAGTGTTCACATATTTGTCTCTAGTTATGTGTGATGTGATGAGCGATCTGTAAAGTGCCCTGATACTGAGTGATGCAGAACTACTGTATGAGTCCGTTGAATTATATTGGTAGTCTAATCCCTACATTTTTTTCTTGTTTTGAGAGAAATTGATGTTTTCTCCAGCCCTCTTGGCACATTTTATACATGCATGTGCTGAGAGGATGGTGCAAGCATGAGCCACTAAAGGGCACCATTTGACTGCTCTGGTATTTGTGCTAACTTGAGTTGTAATCAGTAGTGAGAGCCATATGATTAGTCGAATTTTTGTTGTTCAGTCCCTGTAAATCTCCAGGCATGCGTCAAAAGACCAGACTACTGACGCTATGTATTAACTCATTTCGTGGCTAACCTAGGCTTCACATCAATACTCTGGAACATAGGCTATATATCAAATGCTACATGGACTGACTGTTTCTTTAGGCCTTACAGGAGTATTTTGCTTCTTGCAAGTCCAGGAATAAACCAGTAGCCTGTAGCCATAAACACACATTCACTGTTTATTTAGGCATAAATCATCAGCTTCTGTCCAGTGCTTTGAGCAGTCATGCCAAACTGTACAACACCGAACTGTGATCTATTTGTTGGACAGTTTCACAAAGCGTGTGCTGTGAAGGTTTCATGCTCAGCTAGGTGGCCTCCCTTAAAATCTGTTTATTCATGTTGTGAAAGGTACTCTTGGAGATAAAGGATATTTGCTTACACTTTACTGACTTTCCCTCTTCTTCCGTTTCTAGTTTGGATGCTTTGGCAAACATCCCTCACCCTTATTCTGGTGGCTCCCACATGGGCTCGTCAACCATGGTACACCACACTTCTAGAGCTTCACATTACATTAGACCTTCATACTCAACCATGGAGAAATCAGACATCCAAACCCCAGGCGGCTCAACCTAGCAATTTGCTCCTGAAGTCATAGAATTTTGATACTTAAATGTATCACCAGATTGCATAACAATTCTTAAAGAAGCAAGGAATCCTACCACTAGAGCATGCTATGCAGCAAAGTGGAAAAGGTTTGTTATATATTGTAATAACCAGCTATTGACCCATTAGATGCTTTTATACAACAAAGCATTTATCTATTTCATCTACAATGTGCAGGCCGTGACCACACATCCATACGACTACACCTTGCAGCAGTAGCTGCATATCTTCTAAATAGATAACACTTTTCTCTAGTCAAAGTACCAGTGATTAAAACCTTTATGGAAGGCCTTGAAAGAGTGATACCACCAAAAGTTGCATCTGCATGGAACCTTTTTCTTTTAATTTGTATTTTTTTTAGCATATTTTTTTTTTTACATGAACAAAAACATTAACATAGCCATGTTCAATACACAGTATTTTGTTACATTTTGTATTTAAAGCAACAATACATCGATCCAAATTCCTGTATAGCAGGAGCACAATAAGTAGAGATCGCTGCTCCTGTTACATACTTAACCTGTTTATATTATACCACATTTATGCTCAGTAATTTTGCGGCGTGAATCTTTCTGGATTCACTATGCTGTGCATTATTCCGTGGTCTAGTGGTTGGGTCTGGAATCTTAGTCTATTCTTAGTTTTTTTTTCTCGTAGCCGTGGTGGGCATCGACATCCCACCTTTTGGTGTCCTTCCGTGACGTCGGCACGCATCCTGCGGAAGCTCCCACCCTTGGGCGCCATCTTCAGATTCTTTTTTCTGCCGTTGGGTCTGGATCGTTCCCGAGAGGCTCCAGAGTTTTGGATGGGAAAAGACGCAGGAGGGTCGAATTTTGCAGGAAAAGACTGAGAAGAACATATAGAAGCCGGGACGACGAAAAAAAGGAGAACTTCGACGTCCAACGGAAAATGCGCCCCCTGAGCGCGAGAAATGGACAACACCCCTTTCAAATTCTGCCGTAACTGCCACCACAAATACGCTCAGAAGGACCAGCACCTAGTTTGCAACCTCTGCTTACCGGTCGACCACGAGAGCAAGGACTGCAACGCTTGCTCTGCCTTCACACCAAAGACCCTCCGTGTCAGAGAGCGACAGAGAAGGGCCGACTACACCATGCAGGGGAAGGGCCAACCACCGTCCCTTCGAGACCTGGGACTCTCGACCGGCGAAGAAGACAATGTCGCCGGAGAAGACGATGGCTATAAGGTCGTAGAGACCGATGAGAAAACTTCTAAAGAGGTAGGAGAGTCGTCGACCCCAAAAGCCTCGACAGACCAGCGAAGGTCTGAATCAGACTCTCGAAAAACTGAGTTGAAGTCCTCGAAGGGAGCACTGGCGCCGAAAACTTTGTCGGCCACAGCTCCATCCAAGGACAGAGAGCTCAGCGGCTCCTTCGAGAAGGACTCCCAGGCGGTGAAGACCGGCGAAAAGCCAAGGTCGTCAAAGCACGTCCCCGAAAAGGAACGTTCGACTTCGAAAGAGAAGGCCCCAAAGGCCGCCTCGACCTCGACAAAGGAAACAAGACCCGTTTCGACGTCGGCGCCGGAATACACGGCAAAGAGGCCAGCAGAACAGTCCGACGCCGAACAGGCCGCCGAACTGGAAAGGAAGAAAAGACGGCTCGAGGCCGAAATGGATAGCATCTTACAAGGAAAGGAGTTCGACGAATGACTCAAACAGTTCACAGTTCTCGTCGAAGTAGAAGAAGAAGAGGAGGATTTCGAGGCCGAAGAGCCGCAGAAAAGCCCCGAAACTCTAGAACATCAAGGGGATAAAGACTTTTTCTGTGATGAGGAGGGTGACGACGACCAGAGGACGATCCTCGGGTCGGCATCCTCGGGGACGCAGGACCTGGAATGGCAGGACCTCTACACCGAAAGTCCAGAAGAGGGCGTAGACACGTACCCTTTGAGGCCTTCGCCGCCAGACGACATTCGGGTGTACAATATGGTGATCAAGAACGCGGCAACGCCGTTTGGAGTCAAATTTGACGAAGAGAAACAAAAGTCTGACTTCCTATTGGAGACCCTACTCCCCACGCAGACCAGGAGCCAGTATCTCTCAATGCTTGAAAGTGTCATGGCTCAGGGGAAGGAGGCATTCAAGGAACCGGCGACATGCAGGTCCGTTACGCCGAGGACGGAGAAGGAATACACACACTCCACAAAAGATTCCCCCGTACATCAGAGGGACAGTCCTGGCGGACTCCATTATCTCGGCGACCGCAAGGAAGAGGGCAAATGTGCCGACGACATCAGGGCCACCGCCAGACAAGGAAAGCAGGAAGATGGACCTGACTGGGAGAAAGATAGAGAGGAAGGCAGCAAAGCATTGGCGCATGGCGAACTAGAACGCCATACTGAATAGGCAACCGTACCAAATCCTGGACCAAATGTGGCAGCTGACGAAGCACCTCCCACAAGAGTACCAACATAGAGCCTCCCACCTCGTGGAGGAGGGGAAGAATGTGGCGAACGCTTGCCTCAAAACACCCTTGGATGGAGCCGACACATCCAGCAGGCTGATGTTGGGAATAACTGAAAGAAGGCAAGCCTGGCTCAGGATCTCAGGTTTCAAACAAGAGGTTCAGCACAACATTCTTAGCACCCCATTCATTGGGGATTCACTGTTTGGAGCGCCGGTGGATGACAAACTCACCTAGCTCAAAAAGGAAAATGACACTGCAAGGTCCATGGGGGCCTTGCAATTCAGAGGAATGAAGAGGGGTACCCCTTCACGCAGACTGAACGGAAGGGGGGGAACCAGTCAGAAACGTAGCACCAGACCTTCCAGCAGTCCAACCAGGGAGATAACCAGGCCCAGCAGGGACACCAAAAACAAACCTGGCACAGCCAGCAAAGGGGCCACTCCTTTCGCGGGAGAGGAAACTGACGTGCCCAGAACAAAAGAGGAAGCGATCAAGCCACATCTAAGTGACGTCGTCACACAGTATGTGCCCAACCGCACAACGCCTCCCAGGGTGGAGCAGAAGAGGACCAACACAGGGTTACACGGACCAAATACCATGGAACATGTAACACCAGTAGGGGGCAGGCTAAGTCACTTCTTCAGAGAGTGGAAGAAGATAACATCAGACAAGTGGATACTGAACATCATACAGTTTGCATACTGTATAGAACTGGAAAGGACACCGCCAACCAAAAAACCAAAAAAGAGCGCAGTCAGGAAAAGAACTGGAACTGCTTCAAAGGGAGGCGGAGGAACTGCTCCAAAAGGAGGCCATCGTACCAGTACCGTACCAAGAAAGGAACAAGGGAGTGTACTCCACCTACTTCCTGGTACCAAAATTGGACGAAACACTAAGACACATCCTGGACCTCAGGTTCCTGAACAAATACATAAAGACAAAAAAGTTCAAAATGACGTCTCTACAGGAGGTCATTCCCCAGATAGGGGACGGAGATTTCATGGCCACCATAGACCTCAAAGACGCCTACCTGCACATCCCGATGAACAGGCGGCACAAACATCTGCTTAGATTTACCATCAACAAACATCACTACCAGTTCACGGCCCTAGCGTTCGGACTAAAATCCGCACCAAGTGCCTCGCAGCTGTGGCAGCGCACCTGAGAAGGCAAAGGGATACATGTATACCCTTACCTGGACGACTGGCTAATAAAGGCAAATTCACACAGGACATGCAAGGAACATGCCCAGCGCGTTACGAAGACTTTGATGGACCTGGGTTTCTCCATTCACTGGGGGAAATCCTCTATGGAACCTGAGCAAGTGAAAGTGTTCCTAGGGGCTCAGCTCAACACCATACAGAGCAAGGTGTTCCCCAGCGACAAGAGGACACAGGCGCTACTGAAGGAGACGCGCCTCTACCAGAAGGGGCGAGCTCTGTCAGTGAGGACAGCGAGAAAGGTCATGGACATGATGGCCAAATGTACGCCTCCACATGAGACCATTCCAAGAATGGCTGCAAGAACAATGGTCACAAGCTACAGGGAGTTGGGAAGATCTAGTGGTTGTAACGCACACAGTGCGGGAGGAGATGTCGTGGTGGAACATGGAGAGCGTAACAAAGGATTGGGAGCGCACATGAGCAAGCTCAGGGTGAGGGGTCTGTGGACTCCAGCGTATGCGGTCAAACACATCAACTATCTAGAGCTAAAGACCATGTTCCTCGCCCTGAAAGCCTTCAGGACAAAATTGTACAGCAAGAGAGTGTTGATCCAGACGGACAAAACGACGACTATGTTCTACATCAACAAGCAAGGAGGAACGCAATCTCCGCCGCTATCGAACCTAGCGCAGCAGATATGGAGATGGGCCATCCCACTAAAGATAGACCTGCTAGCCATACACCTACTAGGGAAAGACAATGTGGAGGCAGACTGGCTCAGCAGACAGACATCGGCGTCCCACGAGTGGGAGCTCAATGCACAGGAAACGCTAAGGCTATTCAGAAGGTGGGGAACACCGACGTAGACCTATGTGCAACACACCAGAATGCAAAATGCCAAAGCTTCGCCTCCAGGCAACCAGGGGAAGGCTCCCTGGGGAATGCCTTATGGATATGCTGGTCGAGGACATTTGCTTACGCTTTTCCCCCCCGATACCCCTGATACAGAGTACTCAACAAGTGCAGGACCAGCAACATGACTCTGATTCTTGTGGCACCACAATGGGCCAGGCAGACATGGTACTCACAAATAATGGAAATGGCACAAGGTGCACCCCACAAGTTCGGGAGAAGAAAATACCTACTGTCCATGCAAAACGGAGAGGTACTACACCATGAACCAGAGAGCCTCAGCCTAGCAGCATGGCTCCTGAAGACATAGAGTTCGCGCACCTGAGGTTACCTGAGAGCACCCTGCGGGTACTGCGAGAGGCAAGGAGGCCTAGCTCACGAAGGTGCTATTTGGCAAAATGGACAAGGTTCACAATGGTGCAGCAAGAAGAAGCTACACAGAAAGATGACAAGGGAGTCAACAGTGCTAAGGTACCTCACACACCTGCTGAAGGCAAAGCTAAGCTCATCCTCGCTGAGAGTACACCTGGCAGCAGTTGTGGCCTACACAAGAGGAGAGACTGGCAAGAGTTTCTTTACGTCACAGATAGTAAAGAGATTCATGAAAGGGGCAAAAAGGATCACGCCTCCTAAGAGGATGCCGCCACCAGCATGAAACGTTAATCTAGTCCTGACAGAGCTCATGAAGACGCCTTTTGAACCGATTCATAAGGCTTCCCTGAAAAATGTTAACTTTGAAAACAACTTTCTTGGTGGCTATAACCTCCCTGCGAAGGGTTAGCGAACTACAGGCGCTAACGCTACAGGAACCCTACATCCAAATTCACAATGTTAGGGTGGTGATGAGAACGGACCCACACTTCATGCCAAAGGTGGTGTCGAGGTTTCACATCAACCAAACACTTCAAATACCAAGTTTCTTTCAAAAACCAACCACAAGCGCAGAGCGGGCACTCCACACTCTGGACGCTAGAAGGGCAGTAATGCACTACATAAAAAGGACAAAGGAACACAGGAAGACAAAACAGTTCTTTGTGTCCTTCGCAAACAGTTTCCTGGGTAGACCAGTAACAAAAAAGACCATTGCACGATGATCGCACAAACTATTCAATTCTGCCACAAACAAGCAGACCAAGAGCTAGCGTGCCCACTCAACTAGGAAAAAGGGAGCTACGATAGCCTTCCTGGCTAACACACCCATTCAAGACATTTGCCTGGCGGCAACATGGGCTTCAGTGCACACGTTCACTAAGCACTACTGTGTGGATATACAAATGAACAAGGAAGCACAAGTAGGACAAAAAGTGCTTCAACATATATTCAATAGCCAACACTCCTCTTCCACCCAGCCGCCACAAAAGTACCTAACCGCTACAAAGTCTATGCACAGCATAGTTAATCCAGAAAGATTCACGCTGCAAAACGAATAGTTTCTTACCTGTCGGTGTAGTTTTGCAGCTTGAAGATCTTTCTGGATTCACTAGCGAACCCACCCACCTCCGCCAGAAAGAGGAGGCTGGAGAATCAGGTGGAAAAAGACAAGTTCAATACTGAAACAGATACCTTAAACGACAAAGCGGATTAAATAACCTACTTGAACATTGCCAAAGATTCACAAAAACACTAAACGAGGAAAAAAAGAATCCGAAGATGGCGCCCAAGGGTGGGAGCTTCCGCAGGAAGCGTGCCGATGTCACAGAAGGACACCAAAAGGTGGGACGTCGACGCCCGCCTGGGCTACAAAAACAACAAAAAAACAAAGAAAAGACTACGATTCCGGATCCAATCACTAGACCGCGGAATAATGCACAGCATAGTGAATCCAGAAAGATCTTCAAGCTGCAAAACTACACCGACGGGTAAGAAACTATTTGATACGCAGTAAAGGGTTTCCACACATCTCGGGCCTAGAAGCCTGTGGGAGTTCTTCAGCATAACATGTTAGTTGATCCCGACAATAAGTCATGTCTCAAATTCAGTGCTTGTGATTTGGTGCCGCATTATACCCCCCCCCCCCCAGTAAATCGAGACCCTGCGTTTTGCCAAAAGGAGGGCAATCGCAATCAGTTTGCGGTGGGATGGGTGCACCGTTTTGGTCAGTCCCAGCAAGCAGGGCCGCCGGTGCATTCCATCCGCTCCTGAACCATTACATTAAGAGTGTTTTACATTCCCCCAGTATGTCTGGATTTTAGGGCATACCCAAGCTAAATGAATGAAATCTGCTACTGGTGCATTACACCTAGTACATTCAGCTGTCTCACACAAGCCCGATTTAAAGAGCTGTACTGGCGTATAATACAACTGTTGTCAGTTGCCCTGTCCGGCTACAGCACTCTGTCCATTCTTCCATACTAAATGGCGTTGGAAGGATGGCACTCCACTTACCTAGGGGTCGCTCTGCCAGTGCTTGTGTATCAATTTGTGATGCACTGTATAAGCGCATAATCAAATGATACCACGTAGATGTTGAGTGCTAATTGAACCACCCCTAGTGCTCTCGGTTCTTCTGGGATCTGTGGGTATAGTGTACGGATTGCTGCTTGGAGTCTACTATATACAAACAAGAGCATTGGGGAAATGGCGCCATTATCTTGTAATTTAGAGGAGTCTAATAACTTGTTATCCTTGTAGACATCGCCCAGTGTGCAGAGACCAGCCGCCTTCAAAACCATCAAAGATCCCACCTCCCCTGTGACATCAGTGATGTTCAAGCGGTATGGCAGGAGCATATAATGGTCCTATCTGTGCCCTGCGACCAGGCATGTTCTGTGCACTGCACTGTTGATTTCACCACATGCAAAAATAGTAATGTTGTTAATCATGGCCCTAAGAGGAATCGGGTGTACCGCATCGCTTTCCACGGCTACGTGTGGGATGTAATTCAGAGGTCGGTGCCATTAATAAATATAATGTGCTTGCGCACATAAGTAATACAATTGGGAGTCAGGGGCTGCAAACCCTCCCTGGTTATATGGGAGTGTTAACATCTCCCATTTAAATCTGGGCTGTCATCCTGCCCAAGCTAGTTGGACCAATGGGGATCGTAGTGTAGCAGAGAAACTGTGTGTCACGCATATGAGGATATTAGTGAATAAATATAGAAATTTAGGGAGCACCACCTTCTTCATCAGTGCTATTTTATCCGCAAGGGAAAGCAGGAGTCTTATTCCCTGCCGTGCTTGGTATTCCAAAATCGAAATTGCCTTGCTGTAGTTAATTTGTATAACTAATTTGGGGTCCCTGTGTATTCAGATACCCAGATATTTGATGGGATCATCGCACTCCTGCGAATTTGCCCATGGGGCAGCGATTTTGTTAGCTAGTACGCTGCCCGGCTGCCTTCCCTGCCAGTAGGCCCTACCTCGCCACCTTCGCATCTCCTGTTCCACTAGGTCATTTAGTGACCCCATCTCTAATTTTGCCAGTATATCTGTGCTGCGGATAGTCTCATATGTCTTTTCCAAATCTCTACGCTCTGACTCAAGCCTTTCGAGCTGCCCTCGTATGGATTTGAACACTCCGGCTTGTAGGCTTATGCATGTCCCCCGTATTGTGGCTTTGAATGCTTCCAATTTAATGCCCATGTCCTGCACAAATCCATCATTCACTACAAAATACTCCATAATAGCCTATCTCACTCCCTCCTTAAAGACTTGATATAATAACGAGGATTGTTCTAGTCTCCATTTAAATGCCGGTGGTGCGCGAGTAGGAATAGTCATTGTTAACAATACCGGGGCATGGTGAGACAGTGTCTTGGTCAGGTGTGTTACTGTTATTACCCAGGTACTCACATCTTTCGTTACGAAGCATTATTCCAGATGGGACCAAGATTGGTATACGTACCAGTGATACGTCCCTTCCCTAGTGCCAAGGTGTCTCAATCTCCAAATATCTACAAGGCCCATGTCATCCATACTGCCCACCAGTGTTTCGGCTGTCTGTTTGTTTACTACTCCTGTTGGGGATGGGCAATCTTCATGCGGTAACAGTGGAGTATTGCAGCCACCCCCCATATTATTGTGGAGACAGGTAAAACATGTAATTTATTCCATATTTTCTCAGAGTTCAGGGTCGTCAATATTCGGTCCATATACATTGACAGTGGTGATCTGTGTCCCACACAGCCCCTGCCCTGCACTATGATATATCTCCCTTGGTCATCCGCTTCTGAATGAGTTAGCTCGAAGGGCAACTTTTTAAAATAAGGATCATTACCGTTTGGGAGTTGTATGAGTAGGAGGCAGCCAGCCAAACTCCCGCCCATTTTGACGCCACTTTTACCTCCGAGCGCCTCGTAAGATGAGTTTCTTGTAATAGTGCCACCTGTATCCCATGGCGATCTAAGTAGGCTAACACCCGTCTAGTATTTTTTTGGTTATTAAGAACCCGAACATTCCAGGTTATCTACGATATGTGACCCTTAAGCTTAGTCGTTGTTTGCCTAGTTTTACCCTCTGACACCTTTATGTGCCCTGTAATGGAGTGCAGTTGTACGGGCATTGGTGCATGTAGAGTAAACAGAATTTGATATGTCTTAGTAGAACCCCTGAAACCCTCCCCCACCTCAGCATCCCAAACATGCCAAAGAAACCCAGTGTAGAACTGTACAATTCTATTTGGAACTACACAACAGGTGTAAATCCTGATCACAGGTAAATTTCGTACAGATATATAACAGGTTGGGTACCCCATCTGGTGGCCGCAAGTGGCCCGGTCACCCCCTTAAAAAAGAAAGAGGGGGGTCGGAGTAGTCGCATAGAGTGCCTGGCTGTATGCTAACGGTGTTCTTATAGTCCAGCATCTCCTGCTATCTCCGACTTTTCTATAGATCTGTGGTCGTATACCCCATCACATGAGATGAGTCCATCTCTCCTAAATGTTCAATCTGCAAATTAACCCAGACCCTGAAGTCTGTGGAGTGCTAGACACAGTCGCTTCTAGTCCAAATGTAGACATAGCACTTGCCTCCCTCCCGTCTGCTCCTCGCCATCAGCAATGTTGGCTACCAAGCCATTGCTTCAGTTGTCATTAACCGCATCCTCGCCTGGGCGTCGTCCTGGGTCCGCTCGCTTCTGCTGCCTAACAAATGCCATGGATTCTTTAGGTGTCGAGAAAATGTTCACTTGTCCTCCATGCTGCACCCTAAGTCGGACCGGATAAAGCATTGCGTATGAAATGTTCAACATTTGCATTTTCTTTTTAACCTGCTGGAATTCTTGTCTTGCCTGCTGGATAGTGATGGTGAAATCCGGGTACAAGGCAATTGTGTTGCCCTGATACATCGTACCTTTTTCTTGCGCCAAACGGATAGCCGCGTCCCGATCACTCAATTTAGCAATAATGGGCCTTAGCACTGGCTTTCGCGCTTTTGACCTGTGGGCCCGTTCTACAATTAACACTGATGAAAAGTGCTGGGCTCCATGTTCTAATCTGCCTGTGTTGGTGGTCTCAGGTATCCCCGGAATGTGGAGGCTATTCTGCCGTGACCTGGCTTTCAGGTCCTCATTCTTGGCCTGATTTATGGCTAGTAGTTTCGCCATCTGCAGACAGGAGGTGCGCTCTGTGCCAAGTGTGTCCTCTGTTGTGGATATCCGCTGTTCTGCCTCCGTTATTAAAGTCCCTTGTTTATCAAGTTTTGTTGCCATTGTCCATCCTCATATTTAGGGTATTTAAGTTATTGTCTATTGACTGCAAACTGTGCTGCATTGCGAGTAGGGTGCTTTCCAAATTAGTTCCACCTCCTACACCCAGGTCTTGTTTGGTATCCGAAGAGGCCTGCGACTGAGATTTGTTGAGGCACCGGGGCTCAAAAGTTAGCTTAGACTGCTGCTTGTCAGTCTTCTCCATGGCGATGCTGTGCCTCTCAACCCCAATATTCTGCTGGAGTGGTGTCCACAGAAGGCTAAGCTTTACCACTGTGCTGTTATCCACTTGCGGCTGCATGCTTTTCCTCTGCGAGGCAAGAGTCAGCTGCCAGTTCTGTTTGTTGTCTGCTATGCCTGCACTCTGGATTTGTGCACACTAGTTTCTTTGCTGCGCTGTGTTCGCTTTTTCGCACTTGGCTATTGTAGGTGTTCAATACCACAAGAGATGTAGGGGATTCACACAGTTGCAGATCCCAGCTCCTCAGGCACGCTTCTATCTCATGCTGGCCTCCACTTATTCCACACACTGCATGGCACACGTATATCCTCTTGGCTGCTCGCGCCCTTTATGCACGTCTTGATGCACATAAGCTATTCTACGCCGCAGCTCTGATGGATCGCGCAGTCCACACCTATATATTTTTTGTTTTGTTTTTGATAGCGTCAGTGCTTTACTCCGGGAGGTCAAGCCCTAAACTACAGCCCAATGACTGTGAGTGGTTCACTATGGGATCCAAAAAATCACCCTGGTTGTGGCAGTATATAGCGGCGGATCCAGTAGCTCTGTTCTGTAACTTCACCCTCCACGTCTCAACACAGAGAGTCCAGGAGCACACCATCCGGCATGTTATCTGCGATACCTTGCATGCAGTCGCCACGGCACCCAGCGCACTCTTGTTGGCTTCCTGCTGTGCGCGACTGCAGCTCCCAGCCCACTGGTCTCTACCGTGCCCTCGGCACTATCTCGTACCTGATTGAGAGGCTGCCTGTCAGTGGGAAAACCAGGTACCGTAGTCGCTCACCAGACCCCTGGATAGTGTTGCAGATACTTTCGTGAACACTCGCCCTCAGTCGGAGCTCTCCGTGTGCCTGTGCTCTGTTTACAGTGTAGCCACCATCTTACCAAAGTGTCATGGATGCCGCTCTCTGCTCTTCTTGCCCTACAGCCTGCCTGTATTACGCTGGTTACTTGCCATCAACTGACTCTCTGGCACAGACCGGGCAGTGCCAATATCGTATAATCTGAGTCGCAATGATGGCCTGTGTGCAGGATAATTATTGGATTTTAGCCCAGACGAGCCGAGCAGCACCAATGTGCGATCATCTTGCTTCCTGATCACCAGCACCCCCCTATCTTTACATCAGGGGCCATGTCCCACCCAACACCTTTTCTGCACACTGCACGGAAGCTGTCTGCACCTCCTGGCACGGAGAGCAAAAAGCTCTACGCTGAATAAAAGAGTGGCAATACGAGCTATCACTTACTGATAGCCAAGGGCTTCTCTCCAACTATGACAAGGTACATTGGGAGGAGATGCAGCAGCTAGTCAATTACCTTCTGAAGGGATTTAGGGGAGAGAAAGGAGGAAATAGTCTGAGAGGTAAGACTATCCAGTGACACCATGTGCTGCACCTTCAATGCTGTGGAGACTGCTTTCCGAGGGGTGAGCAATTGTGTCTTCATAAGGCACCACGCCTAGTTCTGTATTTCCGTCTTCAAACCAGAGATCCAACAGCATCACCTTAACATGTCTTTTGATGGGGAACCTCTATTAGGGTCACAAGTTATTAATAATCTGGAAAAAATAAAGGACCCTGACATTGCTAAGTCAATTGGTGTCCTTCAGGTCCAGGTTGCCAGAGTCTTGTTTTCAGAAACAGCAGCCTAGATGAGGCTCCAATACTGCCTACCCAGATTCTAACCCCATTATATCAGCGACATCCCTTCCACTAGCTGCAGGGCTGGCTTTAGGGCAATGGGCGCAAAACCGTGTAGGGGTATGTCGACCTCTTGGGGGGTAGGGGGGGGGGGGATGTGTTTACCTATAACTTATGATCGGAGAGATGAGGCACGTGGTGTCACAAGCGCTAAAGCTGGCCCTGACTAGCAGGCAGGTAGAGAGTACAAAAAGGATACCTACAGAGACAACCGTATCAAACCAGAGGTAGCGGCAGCTCTGGCAAGGAGGAGACCTCCACCTCCAGACACTGACTTGCATCCCCTAACCCCTGCCCCAAATCACATATTACTTGTCTGAAGGAAGTCTACAGTATTTCTTCTCTCACTGAAAGGAAATCACAGCAGACTGGTGGGTACTAGCAGTGGTTCACCATTGCTATTGCCTAGATCTTCTCACAATCCCTTCCAAAATCCCATCCTGCTTCCACAACTTCAGCAAAAACATCTCAACCTTCTGGAGGAAAGGGGCCATCAAACCAGTGCTCCCTCACCACTTGAGCAGTTAATTTGCTCTTTACTTCCTCATCCCCAAGAAGGATGCCTCCCTCAGGCCAGTCTTGAACCTTGGACCTCTCAATTGCAGCATACTCCCCAAACTTTTTCTCTTGACCACCTTTAGCAATGTCATCCGCCTTCTTCAACAAGGTGATTGCATGCTGGTGCTAGACCTGAAAGACATCTACTTTCACATTCCCCTTCTTCCCATCCTCAGATGCTACCTCAGATGTGTGGTAATGGGGCATCATTGCCAATACAAACTACTTGCTTTCAGGGTCTGCCCTAAGGGTTTTCACAAAGTCTCTGGTAGTAGACGCTGCCCACTTAAAAGGGGGTGGGTGGGTATCTATGTTATACTCTACCTTGGCGATTGGCTGATCAAGAGCTCAGGCAAGCACTAGTGCCTAGCATATACTCCAGCTTCCATCTCCCTGCTCCACAGCTTAGGGTTCACAGTAAATGCCACAAAATCCCTTTTACAACCCCTCCAAGTTCAGCTCTTTCTCGGGTCTGTTGAATCGGGACGCAGGCAAAGCCTACCCCCGGTCTACAGATGGTGCTCTTAACTTTCTCAGCCCAGTAGTCCTCTAGTCAGAACTCTCATGTGCCTCTTAGACCCGATGGCCTCCTGCATCGCCAAAGTACCCCACGCACTTGTTCTACGTATGTCCGCTGCTAGAATGTCTTACGGCTCAATGGTGTCAAGCAGAGGGTCAGTGGTTATGATCTAGTTTTGGTGAAGGCCAGCATCTATCCCTCTCTGCAGTTGCGAAACAGCACAACCTGTTGCAGAGCATGTGGCTCCTAGACCTCATTCCGCAAGACACCATCATGCAGACACCTCCCTCGCCGGCTGGCACACTCATCAGAGGAGGCGCATCAACAGTCTCGTGCTACTTTCTATAACACTCACTTTCGAAGCTTTTGTTCCAGTCATTTGAGGCAAAGTAGTTTTCATCAAACAGACACCATGACTGCCATGTCTAATCTCTAAAAACAAGGCAACAATCACTCTCTGCCGCTGTCTGCACTAGAGCAGCAGAATCTGGCATTGGGTACTCCGCCACTGTATACACCTACTGGCAGAGAAACTTCTAGGGGCTGACCTCAACTTGGCAGACCTGCTCAGCAGGATGCTTCAACAAGTCCACGAGTGTAAACTCCATTCGCAAATTATTCTCCAGTACTTCCAGCACTGGGGCACTCCACACACAGATCTCTTTGCCCCTTCTCCCCGCAAACATGCAAAATGACCAAACTGCACATCCCTGTACTCGCTCCTTCTATATATGGTATGCAAAATGCAGCAGACATCCCAAACCCTGATCCTAGTAGCCCCTTACATAGATCACACATCTCTGGTATTCAACTTTCCTTGAGATGTCAGTCAGACCCCGGTCTTATTCCCTCATCCAGAATCTGTAGCAGAGAGACCTCAACACACTAGATGTCAAACTGGCTCTCAAGTATTTCATCGAACAAGCCCTTACACAAAACTGACCAGTTATTCGTAGCCTTTGCCAAATACCACAAGGGCCCGACTATTTCTAAGGCTGACATTTTCAGGTGGATAGTCAATTGAATCTAGACTTGGTATCATAAAGTTATAAGAGACATCTCTGTTAACCACAGGGCACTCTCTACGTGTAATAATGCAGCAACTATGATCCTCCTTCGTAATATCCCATAATATCCCACTAGCTGATGTATGTAAAGCAGCCACTTTGTTAACCCCTCACGCAATCACCAAGCACTACTGTGTGGATATCTTAGCCCGCTAACAGTGATGGTTGACCATACAGTCTTGAGGATTTTATTCAGACATCTGAATTATTTACACATTAGCCACGACTTGTAGGAAAATAGTACTGTTAGAGTCTATGCCGAGCATCTGTATGTACAGCAGCACACACTATGTATGTATTCACTACAAACTGAAAATGTTAGTTACACTGTAGCAGCTATCGGATAAGAGACTTCTAGCTGCAGATTCCTTACCTTTCAATTCCCCAGATGTCAGACTGGATCTGAAAATGTTCTGTGTCAGCAGTACCCCTGCGTGCCATCGTGTGATTCCATCTGGCTCGGCGTGACGTTATCCGCATCGGCTGTAACGTCGCGGGTACCTATATAGGTGCCAACCATGCGTTCGGCGTCAGTTCTTTTCTTTCTGTGCCAGTTAATAGCTGATCTCTTTCTAACAGGTTTTTTTTCAGCATTTTGTTGAGAAAATGTATTTCTTGTATGTTGAGGGATGACCTCTAGACGGGTAGGACTCTGCATCTCCCTCCATTTCCCGGTGCCTTAGTGACTCCCGCTCGAGTGAAAGAATTCTACGAGACCGTGTGTTGCGTATTTGAGCGGGTCAACCTCTCTGGTGCGCTTTTGGGCCCACTGTGTTGGGAGAGGCCCCATCGGGCTCCATGCTGATGGCTCCAGCCTCGGTGCTGGTGGGGTCTCATGAATCCGATTCCGGGTTGTCATGCCAACACACCCGTCCCTGGCGCTGTCCATGAAGTCAATGCCTCTGGCGCCAGCCCCATTCTGATACCAGACAACTCTACTTTTTGATCTTACTTATTAATTAACTTTCTTTTCATAATACACCTGTGCAGCATACTGTGTTCACTCGCCACTCTATATCACTCACCCGCTGTGCGAAAAACAATCTAACATGACATTCCATCCTCAAAAACACTGAACAAACATCTGAGCTCAACGTCAGATCGCAGGAGTATGAAGAGCATGTGAACCCACAGCAATACACACTACAAACAGATGCTTAGAAGGCAAGTAACATTCTTTGGGTCTGTCTATGCCTCACCATAGAGCATGCACAATGTCTCTTTTGACTCTGTCCTTGGTCGATGTGTCTCTCTCTTTTTCTGGATTTTTTCTTTCTTTTTTTCTTTCTTGTTCTACCTTTGGGTTGTACCCTCCTTGGTTTGGTCCTGTGACTGGAGACAATATAAACACTGTACACATTTTTCAAAGTGCTCCTTTGGAGTTCTGTGCTGCAAAGAGATGTTCCAGTGTCTCCTACAAATCTGATAATGGTGAATGTTTGGTACCAGACACTAGAGAGCAAGCATGGGTGTCTCGTTATGGGCTCTTAACTTTGTGTTTTGTGACTTTAACCTTACAGGTTGTGTTAATCACTTGTTGCTGGTTGTATTTGTGGGTTGAAGAAAATGTGTAGGGATTTTAGTACGCAGTGACACTTGATAATAGGCTAATGATGTTCTCCAGAGACAATTCTAGCACTCTGCCAGCACCACTAATTTTTGATGATACTTTGGACAAGCTACTTGTGATATTGAATCAAGCCCATGAATTTCATTCTCTCTTGTCCAGGGCTGACCCCCGATCAGCGTACTTACCATGGGAAGGAGAGCGTGGACTCTAAACACAACCGAGGCCGAGGGGGCGGAGAGACCACTCGCTTCCACACTGTGAACGTGGCACAGTCTGTCCGCTTCAGCAGTAAGTTGCAGCATTTTTTGATTAGACAATTGGCATCTGAATCTCATGAACCTTGCTGGTTTTTCCAGGTCATTTCCTGTTTTGGAAAAAGTCTTAATTGTTAATTCATTATGCAGACCATAAATATAGAAGTGACGGTTTGAGAGCGAACCCGTCAGGACGGGCTCCGAACCTCAACCATCTGCACCGAAAAGTACTTTGGATCCAAAAACACCATCCCCAAAACAATCGGGATCGAAACCTTCGGCGCTAAAAACACCGCAGGCACCGAAGTCACCAAAAAAAAGTTGCGGCAATCCGCTCCATTAACCGGACCCAAAACATAAGGTGTTGTACATTCATCCAAAAACTGGCCATATCACCACAACAGTGATTCTAAAGAGAAGGACTGATGCTGAAGAGAAATATCACATTCCTTTAAAGAAGAGAACTGTCGGATCTATCCCTTCCCCTCCTCCTCTTCCAATCTCATCTCCACCTTCTCCACAGTCTATACCTGTGCCTACTTCATCTCAGCACTCACCGGAGACAACGAAAACCAACCAATACCTGTAGACCCATGGGACTACTACAACATAACTCGCCTACAGGCAAAGATCCTGACCTATATCCTACCAAACCCTCTCCACCAGACAACAGTGTAGGTTACATTGAATTGCTAGGTGGGGCTGCCAATTACCATGGGGTGCAACTCCACAAAGATTCCCTTGAAGAGGATTTCCTTTCCAAGACCCGTAGCACAACTCAAAAGTAATCACACACTTTACCAAGGCTCAAAACTGAAAACATTACTACAGAAAAGCGAGTGATGCACTGTTGCAAGAACCCTAATTTCTTCCTCCCCCAGTTGACGTAACAGTGCATTAAAGAATCCATATATGCCTCATCTAAGCTTCTTGCAGCCTTCTATCCGAGAGAATAACAAGCATTGGCAAAGCCAGTAGGTCTGGCGTTGGCAGCCTTTTGGCTTTTTCGGTGTTGGTTTTTGTTGTAGAATTGTCTATGCCTTCATCAACTTAAAAAACAAACAAAACTTTTTTTGTATTCAAAAATCACTCATTGCTGTAGTAGTCCCTGGCACTTGATTGTTTTGTGTGTGAATGTTTTCCTAGTGAAAGGACATGATGCTGCCACTTACAGTGATGTTGGCCAATATCTGTGGTGGACTGACCAGTTGCCCCATGCTGTATACTTAGGTGTTCGAGGCATGTGGGCTGCTGAATTCATATCTGTGCATAGATCGCCGCCTAGTGTTGGGTCCGGATGATTGCACATTGTTGTCCTGGAAGAGTCTTCGAAGTATCATAAGATAGGTGGCTCCTCCCCTGGACTACAGTGTGCATGGGCATCGCCTCCATCCCCAGATTGTTTATTTCCGCCATTGGGTTCGGATGTGTTTCGGTTCCCTCTGTCGGAACCGATAGTAGTTTTACGATTCTACTTGAGACCAAAAGGTCTTTAGGCTGGGCGTCGGTATTGTTTCGTTCGGGTTATTTTATTCTCAGCTCTGAACGCTTCCTGCCCCTCCGCGTGCTCTCGGCGCGGACGGGCCTACTCGACGCTCCAAGTTCCTGAACATGGAACGGACTCCGTTCAAGAGGTGCCCGGTGTGCACCTCCAAGTATTCACACCTCGACGTGCACCCTGTGTGCAACAAGTGTTTATCACCGGACCATGACGAGGCCAGGTGTATGGCCTGCTCAAAGTTCCGGTGCAAGAAGACCCTAAAGCATCGTCGGGCCGCTCGACTCCAGGACCAGTTGTCGGCACCCCCTGCGCCCCTGCCGGACAACATCTTTGAAGGATTTGAAGAAGACGAAGATGTCTTTCAGGTTTCGGACTCTGGCCCTGCGTCGGAGGGAGAGGACTACGACGCAGAAGATGAGGAGTTTGATGAGGCCGGCGACGAAGTAGGGGACGACGATGGGGCCATTGCCACCGTGGGGGATAGCTCGGAGGAGGAGCACCCCCAGACTGATTCAGGGGCCAATCCCCAACATACGGCCCAGGTCGAGGGATCGCCTTCGGGCCTTACCCAAGACCTTACTAATAGTCCAACTGCCCCGCCTCTCGGCCCGGCCGCGGACATTTCTGAGGCGCCACTCCCGTTGAAGAAAACGAAAGTGAAGCCATCGGGATCTACACCATCGGTTTCGAAACCGAAAGTGAAAGCTCCATTGGTGGGGCAGAAGGCTCTAGAGGCGTCAACACCTAAAAAAGTCAAAATGGCCGACTTAAAAAGCCACGCCAAAATGGCCGACCCCAAGGCCTCGGGGTCGACGCCGAAGACTAAGGTAGCCGACGTGGCTGCGTCGGCGCCGACGACGGTCGAGGTCGACGACCCGAAAAAGGCTCCGAAGAAGCGCCAAAGCGACTCCAAGGCTCCGGCCGTGCCGGCTCCGACTGTCGGGGCCAAGGATGGCAAGGTGTCGACTCCGAAGACGCTGCCCCCGGCAGACTCGACTCCCGACTCAGGGAAATCGCTCGAAACAGTCAAGCCCTCTCCAGCCTTGACGAAGAAGGTCGTCGAATCCCTCCAACGGATTCGAAATGCTGAGGTTCCCGTACCAGAGGGAGTGAAGCCGAAGCCCGCATCGAAGCCGGCGAAGGCGCAAACGCCTATTCGCTACACCCTGCCGCCAAAGTCGGCGCCGAAAGCCTTCGCTCCGAAGCAGGGGACGGACGTGCCTTCGAAGGAGGTGTCGACGCCCAAGGCGTCGCTGGCGGGTTCAAAGCCTCGGCTCCAGCCACTCGCTGAGGAAGAGCGCCGTGAGGTTATCATCGACGCCAATACTGGGAAATTGTCCCTCCTCAAACGGAAAATCACCACGGAACCGGTGCTTGAACATTTTCGGATTCCTCTTAAGAACCAGAAGGACTCGGCGGGCGCTTCGGCCCCTATGGAACCTTCGTCTCCCAAACAAGTGGAGCGTTCTCCTACGCGTTCTAACGCAGGGGAAGGTGACGATGATGAGGAGGTCGAGTACAACTATCCGGCGTACTCGGATCCGGAGGAGGAACATGAACCTTGGTCGACCGGAGCCGACCCAGATGACCCGCAATCGGGTCAGGAACCGCAGCTCTTTGCGGCAAAGACCTCACCGACGGAGGACTCTGCAGCCTTCAACGCCTTGATTGAAAGGGCCGCAGCTAACCACGATGTCGAGCTCCACTCAGATCCTGTGGATGTGGACTTTTTGTTCGACACTTTCTCGGTGGCCGAGAAGTCGGTCAAGACATTGCCAATGCTCAAAGGAGTGCTAAAGCACGCGCCGGAGGTCTTCAAGGAGCCCACTCGGGCGCGTGTCATCAACCCTCGAATTGATAAAAAGTATAAGGCAGCGCCCTCGGATCCAACATATATCAAGGGACACCTGCCACTGGACTCTTTGGTTGTATCCAACGCTCGGAAGAGGGCGAATTCACAGACAACTGGTGACGCTCCTCCCCCGGACAAAGAGTCGAGAATATTCGAGGCCTCAGGGAAAAGGATTGCTGCACAGGCAGCTAACATCTGGCGTATTTCTAACACGCAGGCCCTATTTGCACGCTACGATAGGGCTCACTATGACACCCTAGAGACACTGTTGCAGCACTTACCTGACCAGTACAAGGAGGCTGGGGAGATGTTAATTCAGGAGGGCAAGCTAATCACTAACGCTTCCATTAAATGTGCGCTAGATGTGGCTGACACTGCCTCCAGGGCAATCAACACTAGTGTGTTACTGAGAAGGCATGCATGGCTTCGCATATCAGGCTTTAAACCAGATATCCAAACCACCATACTCAACCAAACAGTTAATCCTGACCACCTGTTCGGCCCTGAGGTGGATGCGACACTGGAAAAAATGAAAAAAGACACGGACACTGCTAAATCTATGGGGGCCCTCCAATCTCAGCAGTTTCGGGGTGGTTCCTTTCGCCGCTCCAATTCCAGAGGCACCTCCAGGGGTCAAGCATCGCAATCCACCCAGTACTATAAAAGCAATACCCAAACCTCATACACTAACAAGGGTAGAGGTGGCTACAGAGGCAACAATGTCAAGGGCAGGGGACGTGGAAACAATAGCTCCAGGTCCACCGCCGCCAACAAGCAGTGACGTCTTGTCACTGCCCCCCGACCACTCAACACCGGTCGGGGGGAGACTCCAGCAGTTCCTGCCCGCGTGGAAATCCATCACCACGGACAGGTGGGTGAGATCTCTTATCCAGTACGGTTACTGTCTGGAACTTACTTCCACTCCACCAAACATTCCTCCAAGAAGCCGTCCTATGTCCGGCGTGCACTTGCACTTGTTGCAGCAGGAGGTCACAGTCATGCTGCAAAAAGGGGCAATCGAGCTCGTTCCACTGCAAGAAAGGGGAACAGGGGTTTACTCCCTGTACTTTTTGATCCCCAAAAAGGACGGATCCCTCAGGCCCATCCTGGACCTCAGGCCCCTCAACTGGTATATTCTCTCGGAGCACTTCCATATGCTCACGTTGCAGCAGGTCCTCCCTCTGCTTCAGCAAGGGGATTTCCTGGCCACACTGGACCTGAAGGATGCGTACTTTCATATTCCCCTGCATCCTTCACACAGGAAGTATCTCAGATTCACAATCCTAGACCAGCATTACCAGTTCAGGGTTCTGCCGTTCGGGGTCACCACAGCGCCAAGGGTCTTTACGAAGTGCCTGACGACTGTGGCGGCGCATCTGCGACGCCAGAACGTCCACGTCTATCCTTATCTGGACGACTGGCTCATTCAGGCAAGGACAGAGCAGCAGTGCGCAGACCACGTGTCCCGCACTATTCATCTCCTGCACGATCTGGGATTCTCGCTGAACTATCCAAAATCTCATCTCCACCCCGCCCATGTACGGCAGTATCTGGGTGCGACAATAGACACGCTGGCAGCCACTGCGCAGCCAAATTCAGTGAGAATCGCCAGCATCCAGACTCTGATCCAACGATTCAGACCTCAGCACTCGCTTCCAGCGAGGGTGTTCATGCAGTTCATAGGCATGATGGCCTCCTGCATCTCCATCGTCCCGCACGCGAGACTACATATGCGTCCGCTTCAGGAGTGCTTGGCACGTCAGTGGACTCAGGCTCATGGGCAACTGACAGACCTAGTGTTGGTGAGCGGTCGGGCGTACAACTCTCTGCATTGGTGGAATCCACTGAACCTTTGCAAGGGCCGACCGTTCCAGGAGCCTGTGCCACAGATTATCCTGACGACGGACGCTTCTCTCCAGGGATGGGGAGCGCATGTACTCCATTACACGGTGCAGGGACTATGGATACTACAGCAGAGGAAGATGCACATCAACGTTCTAGAACTGATGGCAATCTTCATGGCTTTAAAGGCATTCAAAGTACATCTGTCCAACAAGGTTGTGTTGATCCGGACGGACAACATGACGGCCATGTACTACATCCAGAAGCAGGGAGGCACACACTCTCCGCAGCTGTCTCATCTGGCTCAGAGCATGTGGAAGTGGGCCATTCAGAGGAACATCTTCCTCATGGCGGAGCATCTCCCGGGCAAAGACAACCAGATGGCGGACCTGCTCAGCAGGCACAGCCACCAAATGCACGAGTGGGAGATACACCCATCAGTACTCCAACCGTACTTCCAAAGGTGGGGTCATCCAGAGATAGACCTGTTCGCCACAAAGGAGAACGCAAAATGCCAAAGCTTCGCCGCCAGGTTCCCACACCCGCAATCACAGGGCAATGCGATGTGGATGAACTGGTCAGGCAGATTTGCGTACGCTTTTCCCCCAGCACCTCTGATACCGCTGGTGGCACGCAAACTCAGGCAGCATTCGATGACTCTCATCCTGGTTGCTCCAACGTGGGCTCGCCAACCATGGTACACCACGTTTCTGGAACTCTCCGTGGTACCGCATCAAAGGCTTCATCTCACCCCCAGCCTTCTGATGCAGAGCCATGGCGACATTCAGCACCCAGATCCGCAACAGCTCAACCTGGAGATCTGGCTCCTGAAGTCCTAGAGTTTGGCTACCTCAATCTTCCCCCCGATTGTATGGACATCATTCGGGAGGCAATGAAGCCCACTACTCGAGCTTGTTACGCAGCCAAGTGGAAGCGTTTTGTCATGTACTGTGTAAACCACGATATTGACCCACTGGACGCTTCCATTCAGAACATTATTTGCTACCTGTTCCACCTGTACCAATGCAATTTGGCGTACTCTTCCATCCGCATTCATTTGTCTGCGATGGCAGCATACCTTCAGAATAGGCAACACCTATCCCTTTTTAAGGTCCCTGCGATCAAGGCCTTTTTGGAAGGACTCAAGAGAGTCATTCCACCGCGGACACCACCAGCTCCAGAATGGAACCTCAATGTGGTTCTTACAAGGCTGATGGGTCCTCCCTTTGAGCCACTGCACTCTTGTGAGCTTCAGTTTCTGACTTGGAAGGTTGCTTTCCTAGTAGCAATTACATCGCTACGGAGGGTTAGCGAGCTGCAGGCGCTCACCATCCAGGAACCTTTCTTCCAAGTACACGCTAACAGGGTGGTGCTCCGCACTAACCCTAAATTCTTACCCAAGGTTGTATCTCAATTCCACATGAACCAAACAATTGAGTTACCAGTGTTTTTTCAAAACCCAGAGTCACTGGCGGAGCGGATGCTCCACACCCTTGATGTTAAAAGAGCCTTGATGTACTACGTTGACAGGACTAAAGATTTTCGTAAGACCAAGCAACTCTTTGTTGCTTTTGCCTCACACCACAAGGGAAATGCTATCTCCAAAGCTGGGATCGCTAGGTGGATAGTGAAATGCATTCAGATCTGTTACGCTAAAGCTAAACGCACTCACAATTCCACCGAGAGCCCACTCCACCAGAAAGATGGGGGCCTCTATGGCTTTCCTAGGTAACATTCCCTTAGAAGATATTTGTAGAGCAGCCACATGGTCTACCACACATACTTTCACTAAGCATTACTGTGTAGATGTGCACTCTAAACAGCAGGCAGCTGTTGGCCAGGCTGTTCTCAAAACGCTTTTTCAAACTGCTGCAGCTGGCACGGGCGGCCGCCGCTAATGGAGGGACTGCTATATATTCTATGCACAGATATGAATTCAGCAGCCCACATGCCTCGAACTGCAAATGCTACTTACCAGTATGCATCTGTTCTTGGCATGTAGGGCTGCTGACATTCATATCGCCCGCCCTCCTCCCCGGCGCCTGTAGCAGCTGCAGTATTTTCTTTACACATATTTTCATACTCTTAGCATAGGGCATCACTCGCATATTTCACTCCATCTCTGCCAATGGCTAAAAACAATCTGGGGATGGAGGCGATGCCCATGCGCACTGTAGTCCAGGGGAGGAGCCACCTATCTCGTGATACTTCGAAGACTCTTACAGGACAACAATGTGCAATCATCCGGACCCAACACTAGGCGGCGATCTATGCACAGATATGAATGTCAGCAGCCCTACATGCCAAGAACAGATGCATACTGGTAAGTAGCATTTGCAAAAACACACAAGATGATGGATGGAATGTTGCACAATGGCAAAACATTCACCCCAGTCACAGATCTGGGTTTAATCCATTGTTATTTTGCTCACCAAGCCACCCCAGGTTCAGACATGGCCATATGCAAATCAGTCTTGACACTGTCCCTCATGGGAACAGTCCAGCCCGAACTGCCAAGCCATGTCTTCCCTGGGCTGGAATCAAGCATCCTAGGACCGGTTTCTGGCTATCAGCCGTCTTCAGCCAGGATAGCTTGACTCCAGTGGCTTAGTGAGCACGGGACCCACGTCTGGGCATACCCTTCCCACATAGGGTGAACAGCATAACACACAAGATGATGGACGGAATGTTGCACAATGGCAAAACGTTCACCCCCAGTCACTGATCTGGATTTAATCCATCGTTATTTTGCTCACCAAGTCACCCCAGGTTTACTTAGGTAGGCAGAAGAACATTGTGAATGACATACTAATAGACCAGTGAGTGAAGTGGCTAGCTGAAAGGCTCTGTTAGTAGGTGCATTATACACATAATTTTAGTACAATCAAAAGGTATTTGCTAAGAGCAATATAATTCTAAAACTATTAAGTGCAAAGAGAGAATGTTCAGTGAATTAGTGAAGATTTCTAAATGTGTTCATATTCTGAGATATATATATATATATATTTTTTTTTTTTTTTTTTCTTTTAAACAAATAGGGCCATCAATGTAGAATCCTTGATTATGCACAACAAAGTCAACCTAGGCAGAGCACTCCACTGTATAGGGAGGCACAGGACATTGTCATTGCATGTTGTTTATCTGCCTGATGCGAAGAGCATACAAACCAAAAGAAACAAGAATTGGGATTTAGAAACAACCAAGCGGCTCATCAGATGTGTTCTAAATAGCATGCATGACTCTTTTGGGCTGATCTGTTTCAATAATTAATGCTGCACTGTTATGTGGAAATGGTCCTAAATTTTCGGGGGTGCTTTCCCCTTTGCCTTCCATGTTTCCTAGGAAAATGCCCAACAGGGTGGCATCATTACGAAGGAACAGCCAGCTGCTACAAGGTTTTTGTCAGTGGCGAGAACTACTGGGATGCATCTGAGACATGCCAGAAAGTCAACGGGTCCCTGGCGACTTTTACCACCGACCAGGAGCTGAAGTTCATTCTGTCACAGGAATGGAACCTGGAAGAGAGGGTCTTTGGACAAAAGGACCAGAGAAGGTGTGTGTACAAATAACGAAAGCTGTATCATGTTTGGGATTAAATGATGGCTGCTGTCTATGGAAATCTTAAAACTAGCCATGACTTGTGAGCTTGAGGCTGATGTTATTTAAGAGTCTGCTTCCTACTTGGCAACTGCATTTAACAAACCTGGTCAGGAAGATCTAGGTAGATGATCTTGCTTGATGTGGGGCAGAAGAAAGGGATGTTGTTTGAATAAAATGGTCGTATTATGAGGGACTTTGTTTTAGCGATTGTGCTTTCCTACGGAAATTAATGATCCCTCTGCCTGTACTTATTAATGCTTTCACACAGTTGAGCAGTGATGAAGTAACCAAACCCATTAGATTACTTTCCCAAATGCACTATTATAATTGATCATAACAGCTCCCAACCATAGCCCTTCCTATATCCGTTTTACTTTTCTATTCTTCTTTGTACTTTTTTACAATGAGATTATGAAGTGATTTCTGTTACTCCTGTAGGTTTTGGGTCGGCTACCAGTTTGTTATCACTGGCAGGAACGTTTCTGTGGAAGGTCACTGGGAAGTGGCATACAAAGGTAAGTTGGGCCTGAGAGACCGGTTTTCCCTATAGAATTGCACAGAGCATGAAAGTGCATTGATTATGATTTGTGGATGCTTCTTCTTTACCCAGTGTATGACTTCGTACAGACCACTGCAAATTGAGTCTCTCACAAGAACACAGTGCTGAACCATAACCAATTCAATTATTTATACTTCTGTTTAGAACCAATTTTTCAACATTTGGGATCTCTAAATTATAATCAATTAATAATTCTAGTTTTGTAAAGCGCAAACTTATCACCTCTAAGGGGATCCAGGAGCTGGGGGCTGTTGGGGAGATTAAGTGAGCTATTGCCCAGAGTCACATGATGCTGAGCTGCCGCTGGCACCGAGGATTGAACCATGAGCCCTGTGCACCTGACTCTGCCGCTGCGCCACACCTCTCCCTCTGTGGGTCTTCATTGTAGCTCCTAAGCACTGACTATCTCTGCCTACATGCAGGATCTCTTAGCACTTTGATGTTGTGCCCTCTACCCCTTTTTGAATGCTAAATAAATAGACCTCTCTGGGATTCGCTAATTGCTTTTTTTAAATGGCTTATCAGATTCTGAGATTGTAAAGCATCACTTAACAGTTTTTCGTTCACTTTCTAAACCCTGATTTTAAAAGGAAAAGTTGAGGCAATTGTGAGCTAATCGTACAACAAAGCTAACCAGAACCCCCCCCCCCCCCCTTCAAACCACATGGTCCTGTACATTTATTTATTTATTTAAAGAGTTTTATATAGCGCTGGCTAGACCCGGCAGTATCAGAACGCTTTACATGAGAATCAACAATGTAACAGAAACAGTTAAACAATTACAAAATAAATCCCAAAAAATAGGCAATACACTTCGGAGTGGAGAGAAAGGAGAGAGAAAAGTAGTGGAGGGGCAGGGGAGGTGAGGAAGGGAGGATAAGGGAAGAGACAGTACGGAGAGATGAAGAGCAGTCTGTCTAAAGATCGACTGGGTAGGTGAAGAACAAGGAGGGAATCCACGGCCCATCTCACCTATAACTAAACTAGGTAACTCCATCGGGTATTAGACAGAAAAGTTAAGTCTCAATACAATGAGAGCGGGGAGAAGGAGATGCATAAATTGGGAGAGGATGCAGGAGACGACAGGAGGGGCAAAAGGAAGTGCAACAATGTGGTTTAACAGTATACCAGAAAAAGATCTACAATTACTCGTTACATCAAACAATCAGCAATACATTAGGAGAGGAGAGAAAGGAGAGAGAAAAGAAGTGGGGGGTAGGTGAGGTGAGAACGTGAGGATAAGGGAAGAGACAACCGTAGAGACGAGAGAAAATCTGTCTAAAGACCGACTGGGTAGGTGACGACCAAGGAGGGAATCCACAGTCCATCTCCCCTATAGCTAAACCAGGTAGCTCCATCGGGCATCAGACAAAGTAATTCAGTCTCGGGTGTCAAGGGAAGAGGGTCGCAGAAACAGGATGGGAGGGAGAAACGGCAGAAAGACTAAGGAAAGTCTGCCCAAAGACCGGCTGGGTAGGTGACGGTCGAGGGGGAAGTGCCAAAGCCCATCTCCTCTATAGCTATCCTCTATAGCTCCCCTGGGCTTTCGTCAAATAGCTAGGTCTAAATGGGAAACAATTAAATAACATGGCGAGCAAAATAAATGGAGTATAGAGGGGAGGGAACCGGGAAAGTGAGAAAGGGAGGATAGAGGAAGAGACAAACCAAGAGAGACGAAATGAAATCTGTCTAAAGGCCGACTGGGTAGGTGACGACCAAGGAGGGAATCCACGGCCCATCTCCCCTATAGCTAAAACAGGTAACTCCATCGGGCATCGGACAGAATAGTTCAGTCTCAATACATTGAGAGAGGAGAGAAGGAGAGATATAAATAAAGGGAGGAAGCGGGAAGAGACGATGGGAGAGACGAAAGGAAGTCTGGCTAAAGACCGACTGGGTAGGTGACGCCCAAGGCGAGAATCCCCGACCTGTCTCCCCTATAGCTAAACCAGGTTACTCCATTGGGCATCAGACAAAATAGCTAGCTCTCAGATGACGTGGGAAATTCACAGGTAAACAGGGTGGGGTCTAGGGCAAGGGCAGGTGATGGCAGAGGTTAGTAGCAGGGAAGAGAAGAGGAGTAGTGCAGGGAGGGGTAGGGGGTAGGTACTTCGGTAAAAGTTCCCATGGATCTGCTGCGAGGCATTCAAAAAGCAGGTCCGTTTCTTCACAGGCGCCACTATGGAGTTTTCCGAGCAGTGCCGATGAGCGGGGTCCGGGTCCTAATACCATAGGCCACTGGCAGGGCGTCTCATCACAGTCAGGAGATTGCTAGAGGAGAAAAAAATGCCCCCCAAAGTCAGAATGGTCGCTGGCATCGCTATCACGTCCACAGCGGGCGCCATGTTAGTCAGGCACCGCTGAATTACAAATCCTCCCCAGGGTAAACGTAGTAGTGCTCTCGGGCCGCAAGGTGGTCTGTCAGCAAGGGAAGTTATCTGCTGCGCCTCTCACTGCCACCAAACATCATTTCTCTCATACAAGCCTCCGCTCGCCTCATCAGTTTGCTCCACGCTGCCAGGAAATGGCAGCTGCCGCATCCTCTGCCTCGTGTCAGTCACTCCCGCGATTTCCTTGCTCTGCCCAAGGCTCAACGCCACAACCGCAGTGCGGCTCCACAACGCGGCTGAAGAGGCAGTTATCTGCTCTGCGGCGTTTCGGACCCTCGATAGGAGTCACATAGGGGCGCCATTTTCAGGTCAGGCATGCCAATGATAGAACCTCCATAAACGCACAGTCTAACATCTAATCTTTTAAAGTTGGGAGGGAAAGATGATCGCAGATGGAGTGTGGAGCTCTCCGGGGAACCTTACTTGTAGAACGTTTCAGCCCCCATCTCGGTCACCGATGTTGTGGTGAGCTGGCCGCCATTTTGCTGGAAGGCAGCAGGGAAGCCGTAGTGATGCTAGAGTATCGGCTCTGTATGAATTCGAGAACCTGGAACTGGTGAGGGATTAGTCGGAGCCAATCATTGTGCGGATAAAGCCTGCTGCAAAGGACCCCGGCAGCGGAGTTGCATAATTAGGCTGCCATGCGTCACGCTCAGCTCGCTCCCATACGGGGACCGTTTCCATTAACAGAAGATCTCTCATCCACGACTCACAAGCAAGTCATTGAGCGGCCAGATACCATCTATGCGACATAGGGCGTTCCAGCCATTTTGAAGTCTGATAATTGCCTGCTGCTTAATAGTTGAGAATTCAAGGATTTTCTGGAACATCTGGTTCAGCAAAGACACATATGGCGTATGCTTAAAATGTGGTACATCTTCTGCTTGCCATCCATAACTCGACAAACATGGTCACCTCTTAAAACTAGTGAAACTGAAGCCGAAAATGGTTTCCTAGGTGACTGTGTAGGTCGCTATCCAAGTAGTTCAGCAACGGAGCGGGATCTTGGGCTACTAGGCTCCACCTACAAACGTATTTTTGACTTGGAGAAAACAATGTAACAGTTATTGCTTTGCTTTAATTCTTTAAACGTCCCATGCGTTTGATAATTTTATACACTTTCTTTCCAGTTGTTTTTTTTTTCCTTGTCATTTGGAGGCAGACACAGATTTTGCAGCAATGGAGAAATTCCAGTAAAGAGATAAATGTTCTATTTTCGGTCTTCTGCACAGACCCGCAATGAGGCAGAAAAAAGAATTATGATCTGAGGTTTATTCTTTCTGTTCTTTCACAAAATGCTGATCTGTCTGAGCGCTGGGGATCAGTTGAAAAGCCAGGTCTTGAGATCCTTCCTGAAATGGGTCAGCGACCGGGATTGTCTGAGGTGGAGAGGCAGGGTGTTCAGGTCTTGGCAGCGAGGATGGGCGGTGGCCATGGCCAGCTGGGTAGAATGAGCGGTGGTGGTTCAGGTATTCTGGTCCTGCATCATGGAGGGCTTTGTAGACGTGGATGAGGAGCTTGGAGGTGATTCTTTTGAAGCCTGGGAGCCAGTGCAGTCCCATGAGGTATTCGGTGATATGTCTGTAGTGGGGGATGTCGAGGACCAGTCTGGCTGCGGCATTTTGACCGGTCTATAGTTTCCTTAGGAGTTTCTGGGTAACACCGCCACTGGGTGCGTTTCCGTTGTCTAGTCGGCTGCTGATGAGTGCGTAGATGACAGTTTCTCTGGATTCATTGGGGATCAGTCTGAATGTTTGGGGCAGGGGAAGCGTGTGAAAGCATGTTGAGGAGACTGCTTTGAGCTAACAGTTCATTGTGAGCGAGGAGTCCAATATGATGCTGAGGTTTGTGCGTGGTCCTTGGGGCGGGCGTGGAGTTCCCAATGTGGAGGGGCAACATGAGTCGTCACATGCTGAGGGGGTGGATCCTAGGAAGAGTACTTCAATCTTGTCTGAGTTGAGTTTGAGGAAACTGTTTTTCATCCAGTTGGCAACTGCTGTCATTCAGCTGTGGAAGTTGTCTGGCGGTTGTGGGTTTGTTGGTGAGGGAGAGGATCAGTGTGGTGTCATCAGTGCAGGAGACTATGTTGAGACCGTAGTTCCTGACTATGGCCATGAGAGGAGCCACCTAGACATTGAAGAGGGTGGGGCTCAGGGAGGATTCCTTGGGTACTCCGTAGCTGATCTCTGTGGGTTCGGAGAGGAACGAGGTAGCCTGACTCACACTGTTCGACTGGTGAGGAAGGAGTGGATTCAGTCCCGGGCCTTGTCGCTGATGCCTGCGTCGGGGAGTCTCATGATTAGGGTGCAGTGTGAGATGGTGTGAAAGGCGGCCGAGAGGTCCAGAAGGATGTGGGCTTTGATTTTGCCCCAGTCGAAGATGGAGCGGATATCGGTGGTGGCTAAAAATGCGGTCTTCTGCATGTGGATGCTTCTGACGCTGGATTGGGAGATATTCAGGACGTGGTTTGCTTCGATGAACTCTGAGTTGGGCATTGGTGGCATTCTTGATGACCTTGGCTGGGAATGGAAGCAGGTAGATGGGTCTCAAGTTCTTGAGGTCTGTTGGGTCGGCGGATGGTTTCTTTAGCAGAGGGTTGATCTTGGAGTGTTTCCAGTCGTTGGGGGAGGTGACGGTCTCGATGGAGCAGTTTATCGTATAGCAGAGCTTGGGGGCGATGGCTTCTAAATGGAAGATGTGGTGCGGGCATTTGTCCAAGGGGGCTCCGGAGTGGATGCTGTTCATGGTCTTGAGTGTCATCTGTGGTGAATGGGGTCCAGTTGAACATGTGTTGGGAGTGTTGTGTGGTTTGGTGCAGTGGTGTGTGGCTTGGTGCTCGGGTCCTGGGTGTTAAAGCTGTCATAGGTCTGAGGGACGGCTGTGAAGGGATTGGTGTACGATGGGCTTGGTGAATACTAAGTGCACACAGTGGTGGTTGGTCTAAAGGAGTTCGATGGTGTGGCTGTAGGTGACATTTCTGCTGGCAGAGAAGACTGGATCGATCTGACAGGCCGACACACCTATGTAAAGGTAGATACTCTGGAATCCAGCAAGACCCCCCTTTCCGTAGGAGTTCCCCAGGGATCAATTCTAAGTCCCCTGCTTTTTAATCTCTATCTTACCCCTCTGGCTAATATAATAAAATCTTTTGGCTTCTCTACAGTGTCATATGCAGACGACACGCGGGTGTTGATAACCTGCAGTTTGGACTATCTTGATACTCGTTCCAGATTTCAGAAATGTATGATTGCGATAAAAGGACTGGATGAGTACCAACAAACTCCAACTGAATTGTAGCAAGACAGAGATAATGCTGTTTGGTAAGGCCAAGCAGATATGGACTCAAGATTGGTGGCCGCAAGACATGGGACTCTGTCCAGAGCCCAAAGAGGTGGTACGTGACCTGGGAATCCTGATTGAACCCACTCTTTCTATGAAGTCTCACGTCAATCTGGTGTCTCGTACCTGTTATGGCATTCTGCGCAGGCTGCGTAAAATATTTAAATGGCTCCCCCTTGATTCTAGGAAACCCCTGATTCAGGGACTTATCATTAGTCGTCTCAACTATGGTAATGCTTTGTTTGCCTCTATAAATGAGGATCTGTTGACCAAGTTACAAACAGTGCAGAACACCGCAGCCCGTTTGGTGCTTGGCCTGTCCCCCAGGTCACCATCTTTGCCCAGTCTCAGGGAACTACACTGGCTCCCTGTGCGCCAAAGAAGCCACTTTAAGATACTGCGTATCGTCCATAAACTTCTTACGGGAACAGGTCCGTCCTCTCGCCAAAAAACTCATCAGGTATAACCCTTCTAAAGTCCTAAGATCCAGTTCTAAAAGTCTCCTGGTCCAGCCTAGGGCCAGGACCACGAGAAACGGCTGCCGGGCTTTCTCTTACATTGCACCTCTACTCTGGAATACACTGCCAACCCATTCCCCCCCCCCCCCGCCCCCCCTCTCCCCCCCCCCCCCCCTCTGTCGTCCTTATCCAATCACTCGGCCTTTCGGCAGGGCCTGAAAACATGGCTCTTTCCTAAATAACCAGTGTCACCTCTCTTTAATTCATGGTTGTTCTCTTGCTGCCTAGCGCCTTGAGACCTTCTTGGTGAATCGTGCACTATATAAGAACTTATGACTTATGTGTCCTGCTGCATGGGTTGGAGCGGTTACTAGCTGCTGGAGTCCTACGTTGGCGAGGTTCTCCAGAAGGGATCCGATGTTCGGATAGTTGGGGTTGTCCAGGTGAAAGTTGAGGTCACCGAGTAGGATGTAATCGGTGGATGCGATAGCCTGGGGACGATGAAGTCGACGATGGCTTTGATGAAGGGCGGGCGGGGGCTAGGTGGTCTCTAGACGAGGGTGCTGCTGAGGACGGTGTTGGGGTTGGTTTAGATCTGGAAGTGGAGGTATTTCATTGTCGTCTGAGTAGGTGGTCAGACGGAGGGTGTTTTGGGGATGTTGGCTGTGCCTCCTCCTGGTCTGTTGGCGCAGCCCTTGCGGGTGATCTTGTAGCCATCGAGGATGGAGGTGGCAATGTCTGGGCCACAGCTGGGGTTTGTCCAGGCTTCCATGAGAAAAGCTATGTCGGGGGAGACTGGAATCGAGGAGGTCCCTGATTTCTGTGGCTTGTCTTTGGAGGGAGTGCACATTGAGGATGCAGCTGAGCCGATCAGATCCACTGTTGGTCGGCGAAAGGAGCTGGAGTGTGGAGGGTGCAGCTGTAGTTTCGGCAGGAGAAGGGTCCTTGTGTGTACTTCGGCGATGCGAGATGGCAGGCTGTGTGGCATCCGGAGTCGAGGGCGCGGAGGGTTCTGGCGGCGTATCATTGGAAGGTCCTCGGACCAGTATCCGTGGCGCTGGGCACAGCCCAGGCACGGACGGGCACAGACGGGCATGCCTTTGGCAGGGGGATCGACAACTGGGAGGCGGAAAACGCCGGGAGTGGGGTGGGGCCATGGGAATGCAGTAGCTGGGGCAAAGCACGGCAAAAGGCCCCAAGAAGAAAGTCACAAAGGTTGGAAGGGACTGAAAGAAAAGGCAGAAAAGCCAAAACACATAAGACAGAAGGCAGTCCAGCAGCAGATCAGTGATTTTCTACCGCTAGACCACTAGCAATGAGGAAAAAAGTCGGTAAAAAGGCAGGAAAAAAGCAGAATAATGGAGACAGAGGGCAGTCCGGCAGCAGAGCAGTGACGCTCTACCACTAGGGGTGAGGCGTAGGCGGGTGCCTGCGGGTGGTGGAGGGCCTTGAACCACTGACTCGAGAGTCAGAAGATCAGCAGGGAGCTCGGGCAGCAGCTACCAGACGGAGCTGCACAAGGAAGGGAGCCGTCCACGGAAAGGTCAATTGATTGCACATTCACTGCACAGCTGCTGCCATTCAGTGTGCGCGGGCTGGATAGCTGGGAGACGGGAAACCCAGGGAGAGGTGAAGTGGCACTGGAGGTGAGTGAGGCCGCTGGGGATCACAAGGGCAAAGCACGCAAAAGGGCACAATAAGAAACAAGAAAAAGTGCCAAAAGGGTGAAAGGGACACAGAGAGACAGAGGGCAGTCCAGCAGCAGAGCAGTAACGCTCTACCACTAGACCACCAGGGATGAGGGAAAAAGAGTAAAAAGGCAGAAAAAAGCAGAGAGAAAGGCAGGAAAAAGGAGAGACGGAGGGCAGAGGTCAGTCCAGCAGTAGAGCAGTGATGCTCTACCACTAGACAACCAGGGATGAGATGCAGGCAGGCAGGTGCTTGCGGGTGGCGAAGGGCCTCTAACCTCTGACCCAAGGGTCAGAAGATGAGCAGCAGGGAGCTCGATTCAGCAGCTAGCAGGCGGAGCTGTGCAAGGAAGGGAGCAGTCCACTGAAATGTCAGTAAATGAGGGCATGATTGTTGCTAGTTAATGTGTGTGCCTCAACAGATGTTAGGGATTTCTTTTTATATGGGTAATGTTGATTTATCTGTGCCAATCATCAAGATCTATGCTTTTGGTGTATCAAGCCAGTATCAATAGAAGATAGTGGATGTGCCATTCACATGCAATAATTCGTATTGAGAATGATTCTTAAAGTCAAAATAGAAACTGATAATCTAAAAGCCCTCTGGCTGAAAAGGAATAATTCAGCCTATATCTGCTTAACCGCGGCGGCAATTCCGCAGCGGTGCGGCGGTTTAGCAGAGTGGTCGGGGCCGCGTCGACCAACGGACGTGCGCAGCACTACGGAGGTAGTGCTCGTGACAGCTGTTGGCCGACAGAAGCATTGAAGGGCTGCTACTATCTGTGATCATCAGATATTTTGAAAGTGCTCATCTCAACACCAGAAATGACCTTCGTACCAAATAACAAGGTATTTGTAAAGCACGAACAAGTCACCCTCTTGGGGTCTCAAAGTGCTGGGGGCTGTCGGGGAGATTAGGCGAGCTGTTGCCCAGAGTCGCACGGTGCTGGGCTGGGCTGGAATGCCTCTGCTCCCAGGGATCGAACTGTGAGCGCCGTGCTCCGGAGTCAGCCGCCCTGTCCCACCTGAGGAAACTTATGGGGAGGTGGATTGGGAGTAAGCGAACAGCAGTTTGTCTCAGCAAGTGATCCCCATCACGTCACAGCAATGTCATTGCTACTCCACTTCAGTAATGCCCACTGTTAGGGGATAGTAGAGATTATCAATGATCTGAAGGTCTGGTAAAACATGTGAAAAATAGATGGCATATGATCTGAGGAGTGGTTGTTCTCAGAGTACATGCTTTGCTTGAAGTGGTGCTATCTTGACGATCTTCTGCTTCCTTAAGCAATCAATTGAGCTGCCTCAAATCTACCCTGAGCATTCTCCAAGCATATTTTCATGTGACAAATAACTTCAAATTTTTTTTTTAATCTTCCCGACAAGATTATGCATGTTGTGACTCTGACCTTCGCTCAACAAATTGTATTGTATTAGGTTTTTATACAGCGCTGCTATCGCCCTACGGGCATCCTGGCGCTCAGACAAACCCGGGACAACTGTACCTGCGGCTCAAATGATGACAGATTGAGTAACTTCTAGGAAATAATAGGGTTTTCAGACCCTTCCTAAATTCCATCAGAGAGTCAGCTAGCAAAAGATTCTGTGGCAGCCTATTCCATAACTGTGAAGCTGCTACACTAAAGGCCCTACCCCCCATTCTGGCTCGTTTAAATGTGGGAACCGGTATTAGGCCTGTATTGGCAGACCGTAATTGTCTAGAAGGCTCATACCAGTTGAATTTATCCTGCAGGGGCAGTGGTCCATATCCATGAACTGCTCTAAAAACGATGTATAGTGACTTGAAGCTTATCCGCTCTTTTATTGGCAACCAATGGAGATCAGTCAGTGCCATAGTTGTGGAGGAGTTCTATGATGTATTCAGAGCCACCTTAGCTGCTGCCGGCAGCACCCGTTGCAGCCCCTGGATGATATACTGGGGTGCCCTCCAAATATAGGGAATTACAGTAATCCAGTCTGCTTAGCACTATGCTCCTCACTACCAATGCTCGGGAATCATCTGGCAGAAGAGGAAGGATCTTTCGCAGCGTGCGAATTAGAGCAAAGCAGACTTGAATGGTTTTATTAGCCTGGGACACCATTTGTAGATTGGCGTCCAAAAGTACTCCAGGGTTCCGTCCAGTATTAGTCGGGCTTAAAGAGTCTTCTTCTGGAGTGAGCCTGAATTCAGTTAGAAGGTGTTTTGGAATTTTTGCAGCTGAGCAGTACATCACCTCCGTTTCCCCCCCATTAAGTTGAAGGGAGTTACCTCTGAGCCAGCCAGCCGTTTTCCGCATACACTCCTGGAAGACCTCAAGCGATGTCTCCTGTTTGCCCTCTAGAGAGAAAATCAATTGGGTATCATCCGCGTAATTTATCACGCTGATTCCAAAAGATTTAATGATGGATAATAGGGGTCTCAGATAAACATTAAACAGGATGGGACTAACTGATGATCCCTTTGGAACTCCATAATGGACAGGAGAAGCTTTCGATGTAAACTGTCCCAAAGACACCGTCTTTTGGCGATCCAGGAGGTATGATTGCAGCCACTCAAAGGCTCTTCCTCTCACCCCATTGTTCCACAGTCAGCAAATCAGATGTTTCCACCTGCAAAATCCATTACTATTAATATACACAAGCCATGTTAAAAGTATATTTTTCAGTTAGATGTTATTTTTCATCCAGATGAAGTTAGTCTCTATGCTCGACTTTTATTCTGCTACTCATCTTGAATTGATAGCGTCTTTCATTTCCTTAGCACCCATCACGCAACTGTTGAGCAGTTCACTGTTTGACTACCACCTTCACACATGCTTCAGTAAGGCGGATCTTGCACCATGCACACACCTCAATGCCTTGTGCAATAGAGCTTTATTTTTTGGCACACCTCTAAAGCATCACTTCCTCATAAATATCTTGCTTGCTCCCAATTTTGTGCAAAATGATGACTTCCAGAGTCCTATAACTGGTTGTGCATTCCTTCGTGTTGGTCTACCTATACCATGTAGAGAGGTTCAGAGAAATACAGTCTTCCGTGCATAGGGGGAAGTATTTATTTAAATATGCGTGCACTGGAGGGACTTGTGGGCAAAGCAAGCTTCCGTGCTTGGTTCAAGAAAATTCTAATGCCAAGTGAAGTAGGGCTCACCTTTGCAGGGCTGCGGCATGTCCTTGAAGGAGAGACTTTTTCCATGAGTATAACATGCAAGACCAAAGAAAAAACAGAAACTTACACTACTAATGAAGAGAAGGACCACCCAGTTTTTTACTTGGTAAACATTAGTGCACTCCTTCAACAGGACATAAATGATCGTTGTTCTTTGAGAAATCTAAGTTACCACCTCCTCTCTGTGGTTTAGTAGCCTAGTGTTGGGCCATGGCCACCCTTCACTATAGGTGGGTGTGAGCTTTGGGCGCAGCACAAGTCGAGGAGAGACTGCTCTGCTGCTGGGTACACAAAATCATGGGGCATCTCAGTAAAATCACATTTGTCCAGCCTTTCGGTGGTAATGCACACCGAAAGCACAGGATAGAACAGCTATGTCCTCAATTCAATTACTTTTGTTTTGAGACCTGATTAGGGGATGAATGTATACTTATGTTAAACAAATTAAATAAGCAAATATAAAGGCATTGTCCTCGGCATATTTGGAGAAGTAATACAGTACATTCATTGCAATTATTTGGCAGTCCTTCTTTATGCCTCAAATAGTGTGAGTAAATGGACTTGGTGCAATAAACATTGGAAGTGAATAGCTAGGCGCAAAGCAGAATTTTCTTGAATTAGGTTTTTCAGTTTTGAAAGTAAAGTGTAAGACCGCGAAGCAGATCAGATTTGTAAGTCAATCTCTTGGCAAAGGGGGTAGGGGAAGGACTTGAGTTTTGAAACCATTGCGATTTATGTCTCCCAGTTTACGACTACTTCTGCCCCAGACCTAGTAGAAGTAATGTCAATGATGTTGTCTAGGCAAGTCTTTGGTGGCATTCTTGCCTTCTCTGGGACTTAAAAGGTCCAAAATTATCTTCATTGAAACCATCCATACAGGTGATATTTAAAGTACTGGAGGTCAGTACACTACTCATTCTGTTCGCACATTGGTCTCTCGTCTACCTGTGGTGCCCTGTGAAACTTTTGTGGTCCCTTTTTAAGAGAGGCCATGCAATAGATAGCAGACAAGGGAATTCAGACCTTCTTGACCCAATCAAATTTTTTTCTTTCTGAAACACTATTGTCCAGTCAGCTAACACCCTTTTGTTATTTCTTTTTGTTCCTAGGAATGCTTTGACTGCGGATTTTAGTCCAGCAGTCCATGAGGATGGTGCTTGTTAAATCATGCAAGGATGTCTTGTTCAAAGCACATGAGTTGTGTTAGAGATGAAACTGATGTTTCCCAATGGTTGTAGGCTTATAAGAGGATTCACCTTGGATGTTTGAACTTGGATGCCCAGCAGAGAATCTTGATTCTATATTTCTCTACTAATTCCATAGTCCCATGCATATTAGTTGGCTGTAATGAAAAGAGAAGCAGAACCCTCTGTCAGTGGACCTTGGAAAAAAAGGAAGGTCGATGACCCGCAATTCAGGACATGTTTAATCCATTTCCTTGCTAGTATGTTTAATCCCCTTACTAGCTAGTAGTAGAATTAGTCTTTGTTACCTGAAGCAGACATTCACTGAAAAGTGAAAGACAGAATCTCATCCTTTAGCAAGAACTGGTCAACCATCAGCTGCCCAGAAATAACTTGCCATAGAGTGCCCACTCTAACATAATACACCTACAATACAAGCAAAATCTTCCCTATGTTTTCTCCTAGGAGTTCATATACACTGCAACTTAGACTGGCTGGATATGATGGATCATTTTATCTGCAGATTACTCACCTCTCAGATGTTGGACTGCATCTAGAAACTTTTCCAGCTGTGCTCCCTACCTGACAGTAGATGGTGCAATATGGCTCCACTATGACTTCACACCATCCCAGAAGTGACAGAGTGGAGCCACATGTAAGCACTATCCCTTTGTGCTGACGTCAGTTCATTTCTTTACACTGCTGGTGATGCTTATCCGAAGTTACACACCCAACTTTTTCGGTTCTCTGATGACTCCAACCTTTGTTTTAGCTACAGGATTTAAGCTGTGTAACCGCTGTAGAAAATGGATGTCGCTCATGGAACCACAGGATGTGTGTCTATGATGATGATGTTTGGACTCAGGTAATGACTTCGAAGCCATGTGATAAATGTGCCCTTAGTGCACGGTGTGGCAGTCAGGGTGGGTGACAAAGCTTCAAGCTACCATGCATCCCAAGCATTTGCAATGCAATACAAGCATTTACAAGAGTTTGAGCTGTTGGCATTGTAAATGACAATACCTTTTATTTATGTGTTGTTTTTAAAACAGTTAAATAGGCATTGTCATTTACAATGCCAATAGCTTAAACTTTCTCAAATGCATGATCTATAGCATTGCAAATGCGTTTGTGCTATTAAAAAAAAAAAAAGGATTCAGAAAGAGCGTGTCCTGCCTGCAACAGCAGGCAGGTCAGCTATTTGAGAAAATAGTGCTTGGAGGTTGTAATTAAAGTACCAGGGGGTGTCGTCATGGGAGGTTACAAAATGAGACCAGGCGGTATTAAGGAGGGACTACTAAGCCTATTGACCAATGAACAGCCACAGTTTACAGTGGACAATGACACAAGCCAAAGAAAAATGTGGGCGGATCTTCAATTCCCTACCTGACCACAGCATGCCTCGCAGAGCAGCGAATGCGCTGCCCAGACTCGACCTAAAAAGAGGTTGCATTTAAAACAGCACATGGCCTTCATCACAGTTAAGAGCTCATTCCTGTTCCAGCTCCGTCTTCAGCGAAGTCAAAAACTCACAATTAGCGCAAGAAAGCCAAGCAAGATTAGCCCTCATTTTGCCACTCCTTTCTGGGGAGAAGTTTCAAATGTTTTGCAAGCAGGTCCTGCATTTGTTCTTGACAGACCCCTGAAAGACCTGACCCTTCGTCAACCTCACAGCAGATAACAGCCTTCAAGAAAACAAAGCTGCAAATTTTCCACACGCTGCATGTTCTCTACGGCTCCTTTTAGTCTCACAGACCGGCATATTAAACCTTCCCATGCACTGACTGTGTGTGTCCTCCTTCGGGCTCATTCCTGTACCGAAGCCTCCACTCCAGCTACCGAGCCCACGCTAGTTCCTTTGCTGTTACTGGCAACCCTGCCAGTACCAGGTTTAATTACAGTGCTAGTCTTTGACCCAAAGCAAACTCCATTCTGCTGATGGCCTGTCACCTTTTGAAATAACTAAGGCACAACTAAACCTTCAGGCTTGACCTCTCCCTCGATGCCAGTACCATCAGAGGATGATGGGCTCCTTCAGTTGTAACTCTGGTGTGGTCCGGAGCATACCAAAATATCCTCACAAAGGTGACCATGAGGATGCAGACAATTTAGTTAGCTGACTAGAAATCTCAGGGGTTAGTCCAGATACCTACCTTCCCATCTTTCCATACTGTGCAATAGCAACCTCGGGCCTTTTCAGGTTAGAGGATGTGTTTGTGTCATTCAGTTCAAACCAGCAGGGACAGCTATCATACAGCTCTTCCTCCCCATGACAGCACCTCTCAAGCTACTTTGATTTGCCCACGAACAACCAGTAGAGGCAGGTAAAGGGATTTTCTTCTTGACTAGAGATCTATCATGTCAGACTGTGTCTTACAAATAGTTATGAGGGTCTACACCCTGCCTTTCATTTCATCCCAACCAAATTCAAACAAAATGCTCACTCTTGACTAAAATTCTCGTTGCGTTGGTTCTAAAGGATTGGAGGGTGTGCTTGGAGTTGCAGAACCTATTTTTATGTACCCATTTGGCAGTCTCTCAAACGTTACATACAGTTCAGAGGGTCAGAACGTTTCAAATTTGCTGTGTTATCCTTTTGCCTTACCTCACCTCTGATGGCATTAACAAAAGTGTTTGCATTGGTTGTGGCTCATTTTCGGACATTGGGGGTAGCTACATTTCTCCAGTATTAGGTCTTTCATAGATTCACATGCTTGAATATTCCCCGTCGTCGAAGTGGGAGTCCACGGAAAATAAAATAGCAATAAAATACTAATAACATATGTATGTAAAAATATAACCCATAAAATACACACTAGAAAAGGTAGTAAATACCCAGACCTAATTCCTACATAGGAATACATGTTAGAGAGAAAAAACACTTGTAACATATTCCTGTCATTATATTAGTCCAAACTACAGCCAATCAGGCGCCAGCACCGCTCCAGAACCTTCTCCTCAGAGCTCAGTCCCTCAGATTTTCTACCGCATGTCATGTGAAGGGAGTCTCCCTGAGCTCTGCTCAGTTTTCTCAACTTCAACTTTTCCTGTGATTTCCAGCATGTCTTCAAATAAGAAGTCTTTATTTAGACCTTGTTCTTCTTGTGGGAAGCTGCGGCTGCATTCTGAAGATCCCCACAAGAAGTGTATTTACTGTCTTTATCCCGACCATGAGGTTGGCAAATGTAAATTTTGCAGAACCTTTTCAACTAAGACCCTTAAAGACAGAGAAGGCCGTCTCCTCCTGTGGCTGCAAAAACTTGAGGATAAGGATTTGGCGCTTTCTGACGCAGAAAGACTGGTGTCTGGACCTTCTAAAGCAGCCTCAAAACGTAGCAGTGTGCAGGATTTGCCCTCTCCATTCCTGAAAAAGAGAAAGCTTTCTCTCTCTGTGGCTCCTGCGGTGTCTTCACCTCCTCCTGCTAAGTCCATGAGACCTGGCTCTCAGGCTTCTACTGCTTCTTCCCATCATGTTTCTGCTAAAAAACATGTCTCTTCGTCGATGGGAGAGTCGACGACCGTCCCGACGACGAGATCTGCCGTCTCCGGCTCGGCGGCGACTGTGACGACGACATCTGCTTCCGGGTCGTCGACGACTGCAACATCAACATCATCCATGTCGACGAAGGTATCCCTCAGTTTTAAGACTGTTTCATCGACGATACCTATTGCTTAGTCGTCGACGAAGAAAACTCTTGTCGTCGATGGCCCCGTCGACGCCTTTGCCCTCATCGTCGTCTGCTCTGCCGACGACTTTGCCGACGACAATTGCATCTTCTTTTGCTTCACTGCCTTTGGTGCCGCTTTCTTCCTCCGGGTCTGGTTCATCCACCGTCGACCCACTGCACCAACGTCGCAAGATGCCTGTTGACCAGCTGTCCATCCCACGTGATCCACAACCTCCTTCGCCCTTGTTTGCTACAGGTTCCGAGCAGGACTCTGGTTCTGAGGACGATGTGGATGATTCCTTCAGGGCGACACGCTGTCCTTCTGATTTAATTATCAAATGCCAGGACTATGGTGAGGACGATGAAGTACAGTATTTTCAGGCAGAGGAACGTTCCGTGCAGGTTCCAACTACGACATTGCCTCTGTCGCTCATCTCCAATCTCCAGCACATGTTGGAGGATTACAACCGACGTTTCCCGACATCTCTACAGGGTTCGCCGGAGCCTACAGCTCCAGCATCTGTTGCGGCTTCTGCTGCTGCTCAACTACCACAACCACCAATGCCTTCTCCTCAGGTTCAGACGTCAGTTCGGATACACACAACTGTGTATGCCGATGACGATTATGACGTTCCTCCAGAACGTGAGGATATTGAAGTTCATGACTATGATGACGCCAGTCACATGGCTGAGTGGGACGGCTACCAAATTCAGATGCCGCCCCCCCCTCCCCCCCCTGTGACACCCGGGGATTCTCCTCCGGTGGACATTGCAAGTTTCCATCAACTGATGGATAAAGCGGCTCAACGCTTTAAGCTGCCAAGAGTCCAGAGAGAGGAGGACTGTTTTCTCTACGAATTGAAGAATCAACCGTTTAAAGAAATACATACGGTTGAATAAAATTAATGCAAACACCAAATTCCATACTGGCGCAAATGCCTCGCCTTGCGAAGAAATATAAAGCGCTTGATTGCGCAGCCAAAGCCAGATTCGGTGGTCACCCAGGCTGCTCAGCGTCGTTCCCGGAACCCAAGTTCTCCCATTATAGCTCCTCCTGATCGGGAAGGTCGTCGCCTTGACGCTATTGGAAGCAAATTTTCAACGATGGCCTCTACTACGGTGAGAGCGGCGAATGCTTTAGCCATTTTAGGGCACTACGACAGCCAGATGTGGTCAGACTTGTCTGCTCTTGTGGCCCTCGTCTCGGAACCCTCCAAAGCGGAAGCCTTGAAAATTCTTCAAGACGGAGAGAACGTCGGAGGAAATTATTGCCTGCGCTGTTGATATTGCTTGTACTGGCTTCCGTCAGCTTGCTGCGGCAGCTGTTTTGCGACGGCAAGGTTGGTAACATTCCACCTCTTTTTGCCAGGAGGTACAGGCGAAGATCCTGGATATGCCGTATGACGGCGAGTCGCTTTTTGGTGCACATGTCGACGAGGCACTGCAGGCAATCAAGAAAGACAATGACACTGCTCGTTCTTTAGGGACTTTACAGTTCCGTGAGCAGCCTTTTTGTGGTGCACGCGGCCGCGTTACCTCTTCTACTTTTTGCGGAGGAAACACTCAATACCGCTCCTACCAACGATATTCTTCCAACCAACAGCAGTCCTCCCATCAGCAATCTTCGAAACCCTACCAGGGGAATTCTTCCTATAGAGGATCCACTTCCAAATGCCAATGACTTGCCTTTCCCCCCAAAAGTTGGGAAGTCGAATCTCCCTGTTCTCTTCTCAATTGTCCTCAATCACCTCGGACGGTTGGGTTCTGGACATTGTAGACCAGGGCCATGCTCTGGAGTTCAAGATTCCTCCTCCCACTCCACCATCCGGCCCGCCTCCGGGCCACCTCAAGAAGCTTTTCCAGCAAATTCGTCTTATGATCCAAAAAGGTGCCATCGAAGTGGTTCCCAAGTCTCAAAGGGGGATGGGATTAGATTCCCGTTTTTTCCTTATACTCAAGAAGACCGGAGACTGGCGGCCGATCCTGGATTTGCGAGCACTTAACAAGTATCTCAAGTGCCAATCCTTCCACATGCTTACACTCGTAGAGATCTTGCGTCTTCTCTCCATGGACGACTTCATGACCACTATCGACCTCCAAGACGCTTACTTCCATGTCCCAATTGTTCCACGACATCGGAAGTACTTGCGCTACCGGGTGGGATGGAGAGACTTCCAGTTCAGGGTGCTGCCTTTCGGCCTACGCTCCGCCCTCGTGTCTTCACGATAGTGTTAGCTCCAGTGGTGGCTTACCTGCGTCTCCAGGGCGTCCACATTTTTCCATACCTGGACGACTGCCTCCTCAAATCGCAGTCTCGCACACAGCTACTTCGGGACACTCGACTTTGTCAGGACGTGTTTCGCTCCCTCGGCTTTCCATCAATGTCAAACTCCCAGGTGGACCCAGCTCACTGCAGAAATTTTCTAGGAGCCACTTTGGCCACAACACTGGCCAAGGCATTTGTGTCTTGAGCGTCAACTGAAGATTCTCCGCTTGGTGTCTCTTATTCATGCAAAACAGTCCGTTTCAGTCCGGATCTTAAAGTAATTTCTGGGGATGGCATCATCATGCATTTTGCTGATCCCAAACTGCAGGCTACGGACTCGCCCCATTCAAGAGGAATTGGACGGACAGTGGCGTCGGGTCACCGGTTCCTTCAAGGACCTCGTCAGTGTAACCGCTCGCATGAGGGTGGCTCTCCAGTGGTGGGCGCAGCCATCCAACCTTGCAGCAGGGACTTCTTTCCTTTCCACCACTCCAGAACTCACTCTGACAATGGACGCCTCCTTAGAAGGATGGGGTGCACACCTTCAAGGGCTGTCTATAAAAGGCAAGTGGACTCTGCTACAACACTCTTGGCACATCAACAGACTGGAGTTGATGGCCATCTTTCTGTTACTCAAGTCGTTCCATCCTCTGATCCAGGGGGAATCTGTGCTTATTCAAACGGAAAATACAACCAGTATGCATTCTGTCAACACGCGGGGCGGAACCAAATCTCCACTCTTGTTTCGGCTGGCTCAGTTGATCTGGGATTGGGCACTCCGTCACCAGGTTACCCTGACCGCAGTTCATCTACCAGGCATCGCCAACATCTAAGCAGATCCACGTTGTCGACCCACGAGTGGGAGTTACATCAACCAACTCTCAACTTAATCTTTCGACGGTGGGGTCATCCGTCCTTTGATCTCTTTGCAACACCGGAGAACCGGAAATGCCCATCTTACGCAAGTTGGCATCCCCACCACTGGTCGTACGGGAATGCTCTTTTGATGAACTGGTGCGATCTATTCACCTACGCGTTTCCTCCTATTCCGCTGGTGCCTCGCGTGTTGTGGAAGATGCGGAGACAGCCTTACCACATTCTCCTGATCGCCCCCAGATGGCCCCGACAGGCGTGGTTCTCGGAGCTGCTTCTTCTATCCCAGTGCGAGCCCATCCTCCTTCATCCTCGAGCAGATCTCCTCACGATGGACAAGGGTCAGATTTGCCATCCGGACCTCTCCTCTCTGAAATTATCGGCCTGGAACCTGAGCACCTTGAATTTGCCCATTTGATTATTTCGCCAGACTGCAGAGACATTCTTGCTCAGGCCAGAGATCCGTCTACAAGCTCAAGTGGAAGAGATTCTGTCATTGGTATGCAGATGCTAATATCCATCCTATTCATTCCACTCCGGCTCAGCTGCTCCCGTTTTTTTGCAACTGGCTCAATCAGGGCTTTCCCATTCCACTTTGAGAGTTTTCTTGGCGGCAATCTCTTGTTTCCGTCAGGATGGCTCCTCCTCGCTCTGTTCTTCCAGAGTTATCCGCCAATTTTTCAAAGGACTGTTCCGGCAGATCCCACCTATTCGGCATCCTCCTCCTACCTGGCACTTCACTGTCGTATTGGCTCAACTAATGAAGGCACCATTCAAGCCTATCCACAGGGCGGACTTATGGTTTCTAACCTGGAAGGTAGCCCTTCTCCTTGCTCTGACCTCATCACGGCACGTGAGTGATATTCACGCCTTCACCATTAGGCCTCCTTTTCTCCAATTCAAATCGGACTGTGTAGTGCTTCGCACCAATCCAACATTTTTGCCTAAGGTGCCCACGGATTTCCATATTAATGAACCTGTTTTCTTGAAAAATGTTGTTCCCGATCCTCAATCTCCAGCAGAGCAATGCTTATATTCCTTGGACATTAAAAGATGCCTTAAATTTTACATCAACAGGACGGCCTCCTTTCGCAGGTCCGATCAACTGTTCATTGCCTATGGATGCATGCGCAAAGGGCGTTCTGTTACCAAGCCAACTATTGCACGTTGGATTTCTTCAGCCATTGGTTTCTGCCATCAGAAAGCTGGCAAGCCTCTTTAGTCTTCAGTGAGGGCTCATCCCACCAGGGCGATGTCATCCTCTACTGCCCTATTTGCCGGTATGCCGCTTCATCAGATCTGCAGAACAGCCACGTGGTCCAGCAGGCACACGTTCACGAAACACTACTGCCTGGAAGCCATCAACGAAGTAGATACAGCAGTAAGACAGGCAGTGCTTCGCACATTTTTTAACTAAGGTGAGCCTCTGTCTTCCCTCCTACATTATGGTTTTATATACTTACTGTTATTACTTGTATGACTATATTATTGTCTCATTGAGTTTTCTTCCATGCTTTTGCATGATTATTCGAGCCTTAGCGGCTACTACTGCTCACTATTCAAGCATGTGAATCTATGAAAGACACGCTAATACTGGAGAAGAACGAGTGTTACTTACCTGTAAACAGGTGGTTCTCCAGTATTGGTGTCTTTTAAACATTTACATGCGACCCACCCACCTCCCCTCAGAGGCTCTCTTCTCCTCTTAGACTCTTGTCACTTTTGTGGAGGGGTGCTGGCGCCTGATTGGCTGTAGTTTGGACTAACATAATGACAGGAATATGTTACAAGTGTTTTTTCTCTCTACCATGTATTCCTATGTAGGAATTAGGTCTGGGTATTTACTACCTTTTCTAGTGTGTATTTTATGTGTTATGTTTTTACATACATATGTTATTAGTATTTTATTGCTATTTTATTTGGGGCCACACGTCATCCTCTAACCTTCAGGTGACGGAAAATAAATTTATAAGACCGCTTACTGCCCTACCACCAAGCACCCCACTCCTGCCCTTGAGACTGGATTTGGCTCTGAGGCCCATCGGAGAGGAACTAGGGCTAAAGCCTATAACATTCTGGCGCCGTATTTGGAGCAGCCAGGACCTTGTCTCCTATCGATCTGAGCTGCTGGAATTTTTAACTTTACCTAACGCTGCCAAGATACCCTGGCTAAATTACATCAAGACAACATGTGTGACCCTCGAACTACCAGAACTGTGGTCACACCCAGAAAGCACAAGCATCAGGATTTCAAGGAAAGCACTCTCCAGAGTATACTATGAAAAAATGCTTACCCGAGTCCTGGCCAGTGCTCGAGAGGGTTCTCTGACACATGCTTTTACTGTAATTAAAGATTTATACAATTTCGAAAGCGTCTTGGATGTAATGGCCCCTGTTTTAACAAGGAAACTTTTTTTACAATGGAGGTATGGGACTCTCCCTCTAAAAACTTTTACTAAAGCGTGGGCAGGAGAGTCGTCTACCGAGCTATGCCCTGCTTGTGCTCACACTAAAGAGAGTGAAGTTCATGTCATTTTCTTTTGTCTATCTCAAAAGCAGACGATATTGGTTGCTCCCGCTATTGAGAAACTTGGGATTCAGAACTTTCCTCCCTGCATTTAGAGTTTTAAAAACAGACTTATCCCCGTCAACGGTGTTCGCCCTGGCCAAATTTTTAACTGCAATGTTGTATACCAGAACCCGACATGTAAAGATGGCAGGGGACCACTGAAAATTTTTCGTTTTTGATACACTGTTACTCTTGTTTTAACTTATTTTAACAAAAATCCTTTTTTAATGATGATTAACTGTTGTATATCTTTTATGATCAAATTGATCGAAATAAAGATTTGAAATTTGGAAATTTGGCTATTTTATTTACTGTGGGACTCCCACTTCGACGACTGGGAATATTCAAGCATGTGAATCTATGAAAGACACCAATACTGGAGACCCACCTGATTACAGGTAAGTAACACTTGTTCGTATTATTACCGTGCCTCAGTGGCTAGCTGCTCTAGGTGGGCTCGCCACAGTTGCTTACTCTAGATGACGGCTGGGCTCTTGATCATATTGAGATTCTCAAACAAAGAACCCTGCTCAGAGAATCCCTTCGCAGAGCTACTCTGGACATGCTATCATTCAAGGCTTTTACTCCGACATTTTGGGCACAGTCTTGTGTCACTGAGGATGTTTCTGATGTTTCTTCAGATCCTCTTCTAATGCATCCTCAACCTGTATTCCATGTAGCACATGTGGACACTGCAATGGAATTTAAAGTTTTAAGGAGGCCAGTACCAGGTTCCAGTGCTTCCCAGATCTCTAGAGATGGCTTATGACCGCCTGACGAAGTTGATGGGTACCAACCTGACCTGCAGGTTGCCATTCACCCTTCCCAAACCAGACTTCATGGTTGTGACAGATGTCACTGCTAAGGTGGGTTATCTGGTAGAGGTGGAAATCTGAGGCCTCTGGTCTCCTGCGGAGACACAACTCCACATAAATGGAGCTTCAGATGATCCATTTTGGTGCTGAAAAGCCTTCTTACCGACTGTAAGAAGCTGGCTCTGTATATACTATACCAAAGTAAGGTATAGTGTGCACAGGATCCAGTGGACCCTAAAGGCTTACAGATGTAAAAGTAGATTATACCTTACTCTCTATTTGTGATAGTGTGGGTGAGCAGTACGGCTTTATACTATACCAAAGTAAGGTATAGTGTGCACAGAGTCCAGTGGACCCTAAAGCTTACAGAGGTAAAAGTAGATTATACCTTACTCTCTACTTGTGGTAGTGTGGGTGAGCAGTAAGGCTTTATCAGAGGGGAGTGTTAAGCAGTTATGGTGCACACTCAGGCAAAAAACAGTGTCACACACTCAAAGAATGAACTTGAACTTGAGCTTATAGTAAAAATATTTCTTTAGTTGTATTTTATTTTTAGAACCAAGCAGGATTTGGTACAGGTAATTACAGTTTGACCAACAAGCAAGCTGACTTTTGTTATAGGTTTTTAAAATATTCAAATACAGTTGTGATTGCTTTTGATTACTTTAAAGTACTTTTTAGATCACTCTTTCTACGCAATGTGATAATGCTAGATATCACACTGGGACATTTCCTAGATAAAAGGTAAGTAAAACAGCTTTCATAAAACCACAGTTTCTTACATTTCCATACAAACACCCTCAACAGACGTTTTTCAGAGGAAAACAGTCAATGCAATCCTATGGATAAAAATTAGGTTATCTGTTTGCAGGTAACTAAACTGTCTAGAGGGTTGAGTTTCTGGGGTTAGAACAAAGGTTCCCCCAGGGTCGGTGATGCACTCAAAAAGCACTATATGCTGCATTAGGACAGCTGGGTTAAGAGTGATAAGGCCCAATGTTAGCCTATGGGGCTGTTGACTGTGGCTGCTTTTGAGCCAGTCACAGGGTTGAGGGAGCCAAGTTCCTAGGGTTAAGCTCAGGGCAAAGGGGGAATGCGAGTTAGCACATCAGGCGCACCAACAGTGGCACAGGGGCGGCTGGGTGTAGGGTACTCATTTGGCATCGGCTGTCCTGTTTTCGATGGGAGTTGCCGGTTTGGGATTTTGGCTGGAGGCTTGGTCCAGGAAGTCTTCTGGGAATAATCTACAGCTGGGCAGGTGAGTTGGAGGGCTCGGGACATAGGTGCACCTCAGGTCCTCTTCTCCAGGGTGCGGGCGGCTGGATGCCTTTTAAGGTCATATTTTCACCTTACCGGGCCACTTGCGTTTGGAGGGGGGGGTCCTCTGTGCAGAGGATGCAGGTGACGTCTGGGAGTCCTGGAGAGGTCAACGCACGGTGGACTCGGACTCTGGAGCGCTTGGGGACCTCGCTGGGACCGGTGGGCCACTCTGACTCTGGCTGTAGGACACAGTGCTTTGGTGCTTCTGGGCGTCTTGTTTCTTTGTCTTCAGCTGGCTTGGAGTCTTATGGATCTTCTTTTGAACAGAGCTGCTGTTCACGGGAGATCCAGCCTCTGTTGAAGGCAGTCAGTCCTCCCATGGATTCTGGAGGCCGCTGACTGCAGGATCTCTGGAAACTGCTGAGGCCAAGTCAGTTCTTCTCTGCAGTCTCCTCTGCTGTGCGTCTTCTTTCGTCCTCCTCCTTCATAGGTTGCAGTAATCTGCCTTCTGGGTTCAGGGATGCACCTCAATACTATATTTAGGGGGAGTTTTAGGGGCCTCGCAGTAGTAGCCAATGGGCTACTGACCTTGTGCTGACTACACCCTTGGTGTGTTCACCCCACATGGGGAAGTAGGCACAATCGTTTATCCTGATTGGAGAATGCCTGCCATCTTCAAGATGGCGGGCACTGAAGAATGGGTTTCACCTTGACTCCCCCACCTGAGGGGTGGGATTGGCAGAGGTGGGCACACCTTCTGGGCTGCTTCAATTTATCCCACCTTTTCTTCCGCCGAAAAGGGGGCGAGACAGGAAGGGGGCCTGCTCCTGATAGCAGGAGAGGCTGGGGGTCTCGTTACAAAGGCAGAAAGGCCTTTATCTCCCCTGCCACAGATGGCACCACAGATGGCTCTTCCTGACCTGGGGGAGGTGTTAACACCTGTGCCCAGGAATGGCTTTGTTTCTGGACCAAGGGAAAAAGTCTTTCAATCCAGGGGTTCAGAAACTTGTCTTGTGGTGGCAGGCTGGTGTGTACCAGTTAGGAAACCCACCAGAAGCTGGTCGTTTTTTAGTGGCCATTTGTAAGATGCTTTCCGAGTGCATTCTTTATTAAATCCCACACTGGCATCAGTGTGGCTTTAATGTGCAGTTTTCAGTAAAGCTATTATTGTGCCGGGAAGTTCGTAATGACAAACTCCCAGACCATATACTCTTTTATGGCTTTACTGCACTTACAATGTCTAAGAATGGGCTTAGGCACTGTAGGGGTACAGTGCTCATGCAACTGTACCCTCACCAGTAGTATAGTGCACCCAGCTAGATGGGTGTCTTACCTATACCTTAGACAGTGGGTTACAAGTGTGTGCCATGTAGACTCTACACTTTTCTCTGCACCAAAGCATGCCGCCTGCAATAGCAGGGCGTCTGTGTAAAGATACAGGACCTCTAAGGGCCCATCACGTCAAAGTGCATCAGAATTCTGGCAACAAATGGGGGGTTGTGGGGTTACTGCAACAGAAACCCACTTTCCTACACAGACCACACAGGAAGGCTAGTACATATACTAACGGATAATATGACCGCAATATGGTGCTGCAAAATGTGGGGTAGGGGCGTGGGTCCTGTGAGTGAATTAAATAAAAAAAGTTTATGACCATAATTTATTGAAAAAAATACTTTTAAAACAGCGCGTCTCTAAAATTTATATAAAATCAATCATTAAAGGACATCTTAAAATACACGTTTTCATTTCCGCATGTTAATTAAATAATGATGTGCAGCCCAACACGTCTTAAAACACATTTATGCTCAAAGATTTTTGCTGTAGCACCATGCTTTAAAAACAACTACGGAAATAAAGTAAAAAATGATAAGCTAGTGCAATAAGAACTCTAGTGCAATACGAATTTTAGTATGTTTCCTCTCTAACAGAACACCAACAAAACCCCATATAAGGGGCATTTGATTTTGCAGTAATTGGATAAAAGTAATAAGGGTTGAGGACTATTCAAAATGTTGTTGTTTCATTTTGCGTACCAGGATATGGTAGATTTGCTATGTAAGGGAATTTACCATCTTTAAGCCAGGTATGTCTAAACATATCGTCTGACTCTTGTAAATGTAAATACATGCAATACCTGTTTTTATTGAGACATTACTAATTATCTTTTTTAAATTATAATTTAAAAGTTTTAAATTCAGCTTTGAGACATTTAAAGGGGGCAGATAGGTTATTTCCTAGACAGTATATTCTTCTCACAGAACACCTTTTGTTTCATAATGTTTGCTCATTGAAGTTCACGTTTTAATAATTCTTTGTAATAGAGTATAGCTCTCGTATTATCCAAGGATATTAATAATTTATTTTAGTACCTCAGGAACTCCATTGCCTCCAGATCACGCCTAGTTATTGACTACAATTCTAACCTAGCTGCTTGCATCATATCTCTTATACTATAGCTAGAGTTAAGGCTCGTACTTCACATGTGTGAGAAAGTGCCATCTTTCTTGCCTTGGTATGGCCCCACTTTTTTCTGAACTGCTGATGTGATTTGACTGAGTGTGCCCTGGGTTCCTGCCAACCAGGTACCCAGGGCCTGTGTTCCTTCCCTAAAACTGTGCTGAAACTAATAGCCCAATTGGCCTCTCTGGCCACTTGTCAGCTCCTAGTAAATGATACCCTAGGTACCCAGGACATGGTGACCAGAGGAGACCGCTGAGGGTTGCAGCACTTATTGTGCCACCCTCCGGGGCCCTGTACCCTGGCACGCACACGCTGCCTTTGCAGGCTGAGTGCCTAAGTACAGAACTAAACCAAGAGTCGACATGGCACACATCCCTGTGTGCCATGCCCACAGAACCCACTGCCCTGGCATACTTCAGTCACCCCTCTAGCTGGTTGCCCTATGCTTGAGGTGTGGGCAGAGGTGCATGAGCCCTGTGCCCCTACAGTACACAAGGCCATTCCTGGGCACTGTAAGTGCAGTAATGCCATTAAGAGTATATGGTGCTGGGAGGTTGTCATTACGACCATAATGGCTACACTAAAGACTGACAAGTTTGGTACCAAACTTCTCAGCACATTAAACCCGCACTGATGCCAGTGTGGGATTTAATGTAAAATGCAAAAGAGGGCATCTTAGAGATGCCCTCTGAAATCCTAACCTACAATCCACGTCTGGGCTGAGTGGCTGCAGAGGCTCCCACACAGCAGACATGTTGCTGGACCCCTGGGTGGAGAGCCCCCACTCCCCCCACGCTCTCCTGGGCCTGCAACAATGAACATCCTGGGCGAGGTGCTAGGTGTCCTCCCCCAGGATGGGCAGGGGGAAGCTTCAAAGGCATGCCCCGCTGCGAGTTTCTCCAGACTATTTGCTGTACCCAGCAACTGGCCCCCACTAGTTCTTACCCCCACTCTGGCTGGAAGACTGTCGGGAAAAACTACGTCAGGAAGGGGGTTGTGCCAGCCTGTGCCAACCCCACCCCTCAGGTGGGGGAGACGAGGTGAAGCACGAACCCGGGCTCCGGCCATCTAGTAGATGAAAGCCCTGGCCAATCCCAGTTAGGCTCCTGCGCCCCCTCCCACAGGAGAGGAGCAGACTAGGGGGTGTACTCACCCCAGGACAGGGACCCATTGGTCCCTGTCCTTGCCCTACCTGTAACGCTCCTAAATTCAGTATTTAGGGACTCCTTTAACCTTCCTTCCTCAGATCCTGATACGAAAAGAAGAAAAAAGATCAAGAAGAAGACCCGCCGTGCAGCTGCTAACAGGACGACAACTGACTTGGTCCCATCCCTACCGGCCTGTCGATCCTGGAACCTGCTCCTGCCTAATCCCGGCGACTCCTGCGGACAGCAACCTTGGGACACCCGGAGGACCTGCCTGCCTTGACCCTCCTAAAGACTGGGACTCCCCATCAGCAGAGGCTCTGCTGCAACAACCCACCTGGTGCCAACCAGGGAGCTCTGGACCAGCCCACTCTGCACCCGCCGAGCCCGGGCTGGGCCCACCCGAACCAAGACCACAAGGACGTCCCCCCGGCGACTGGGACCCGAAGTCCAGTGCCCAAAGACCCTCCTCGATGAGCCAGCCGACGCCTGCAGACTCAGAACAAGGGGCCACCCCATCGCGACCAGCCGAGGGTAAGCTTTTCCGACACCCAAAGACACCCCTGCACCTGGCGCCCTACAGCCCCATGTGCCTCCCTTTGGCGTACCTACCTGTGCTCCAAGATCCCAACGTACCTTTCGAAGTGCTGGTCGCCCCTGGAGAGTCTCCGTCCCCGAGCCCTGCAGCCTTAGTTTCTTTTTGACCTTTCCCATTGGATAACATGGAGCGCCTGACAGCTCAAGAGCACCCTGCACCCAGCCGCCCAGCCAGTACTGTACCTTGCAGCCCAGTACTGAACCGCAAAAGTAATCCTTACCGGGATTACTAGTAATCTGTATTTTCTCCATAGGAACCCATTGTATGCTTTTCTATGAAATTTCTTTCAAGTGCCTACTTTTGAAAACTTAAAATATTCTTTAAAAATCATACGAAATACTGAAACGCAATTACCTACCTGTTTTAAGTTCAGGCCCCAGTGCTGGCCCTAGAAGCCCAGTACTGGATTACAAAATTAACGTGATCATACTTTACCTGCAACCTGAATTTTCTCCCATTGAATAACATTGCCAGATTGTCATTGAAAAGTTTCTAAATGTGAACTTTTAAAACCGCTTTACATTCATGAAAATTCACCACATTAACTAAAACGTTTTTGCTAATCTGGTTTCAGCTTAGACCCCAGGACTGAATCTAGGATCTAGCCCTAGAACGACTAAAGTAATCTTTACTGTAATCAACTGCATGTTTATGGTAACAATCCATTGAGCTCAATGCTAAAGTGTGTCTAGACTTGAGTTGCCTTCAGCAACTCCTTTACCTATTATGTTCACCACATTTATTGCTTCCTTGCACAGTAATTACATAAGAGTTCTCATATCTAGCAAAGTATATTTTTATACGTGTGGGTTCTAAAAATAAAACAACTTTATCTTTGGATATAAAAACCGTTGGCCTGGAGTTCAGTCTTTGAGTGTGTGAAATCCTTTGCTGACTGAGTGTGTACAACAAATGCTTTGCACTGCCCTCTGGTATTGCCTTAGTGCTCGACCAAGCTACCACTTTTGAGAGTAAGGTCAGTCCTGACTTTAACCTCTGTTATACCTTTGGGGTTTGTGGACTTTGTTATTGTCCAGTATATATATAGAGCCACTTTCTCACATTGGTGGATCTGCGGTGGGATACAAACTTGCATTTGTTGGACTACTTGGTTACCATCTGATAACACAACAGAACCCATAAATTGCCTTTAGAATTCTGAAATTGGTCTATCCCAAAAATACTAAAAGTCTGGTAGGGCCTTGCTTAAGTCCCATTAGAATTTTTGAAAAATAAGTCACTATAAGCTAGGGTAGAGGGTTAGAACTGTCAGGTTAGAATGTCTCAAAAGAACCCAGCTATTAGTGAAGATAATGTGGACCTGGTGGAGGAACTCAACCTCACACCTTACTTGCTCTGGACTTCAAAGAATGAGGGCCCTGTGCAAAGTTAAAAAAAAAATAGTTGTATGTCTGCATCCAACCAAACAAGGGCTCCAGGAGCTCCTGGCTGAGTATGCAAAGGACCACCCCTCTGAGCAGGGTGACAGGAAGAAGGGGTGAAGGAGGAGGAGGAGGAGGATAATGGTCCCCCCACCATCCCTAGGAAGGAAAGGGTCTTTGTACCTTTAACTCCAAGAGTCAACCTCTGGGAGCCTGAGAACCACACAGGTGGACTGGGCCCCCAGAGAACCCATTGGGGAGAGCCCCAATGAAGAGGACAACATCTTAGCAAAGTTGGCCAAGAGATTAGACCTAGAGACCAGACTCCTGGCTCTAAAAAAAGAAAGGAAAGAGATGGGCTTAGCCCCCATCTCTCGTGGCAGCAATACCAATAATAAGGATAAAAAGCAATCTTATGATTCTAAAATCCCCAAAGGGATTGTCCCTAAGTTTGAGAAAGGTGATGATATCACCAAGTGGTCCACAGCCTTTGATAGGGCTTGTGATATCAGAAGATTAAAGAAACCTCTCTGGGGGGGCACTCCTGTAGGAACTGATCTCTGGTAACTGCAGAGACAGGCTTCTGACCCTCTCTGGGCCTGATGTAGGGTCTTATGACCTCATGAAGAAAACTCTGATAGAGAGATTTGGACTCGCTACTGAGGAGTACAGAATTAGGTTCAGGGGGGCTCACAAAACCCAGACCCAATCCTGGATAGATTTTGTAGACTACTCAGTAAAGACACTGGATGGTTGGTTAACTGGACACAATGTGCATGATTTTTTTCCTGGACTTTATAATTTGTTTATGAAGGAACACATTTTGATTAATTGCACAAATGAAAAGTTGCATCAGCATTTGGTAGACCTAGGTCTAATTTCTCCCCAAGAATTGGGAAAGAAGGCAGACCACTGGGTCAAGACTAGGGTGACAAGGAGAGCCACTTGGTCACAAAGAAGGTCACAAAACCTCCCCAGGGGAAAGGTGGTGGTAGTCTCCTTGGGGGAAATGGAGGTTGCCAATGTAGCTGGTTGGCCACCCAACTGTAATAAGTATCTGCAATACCCCTCCATTAATGGAACTAGAGTAGAAGCCCTGAGGGTTACAGGTGCCAGCATCACTATGGTAAAGTAAAAGCTGGTTTCCCCAGAGCAATACCTGTTTGGGAAAACGTACCCAGTCACCAATGCTGACAGCATTACCACCCAACGTCCTCTGGCTATGGTGACATTAGGGTGGGGGATTTTCTAAGTGTGAAGTATTGAAAACTGCAAATATTCATATAAAATCAGCCGAAGTCCGAATTCCGAAGTACCCACCTGCAAGCAGGCGAGAAGCCAGAACTGTACGTTGCAGCCCAGTACTCAACTGCACAAGTAATCCTTACCGGGTTTACTATTAATCTGTATTTTCTCCATAGGAACCCATTTTTTTTAAACTGTATTTATATTGCAGTTAGAAAACATACAGCCATTTGTTTCAACCGTCCCACCATCAATAAATGACCTGCAGATATTGTGATGTAAACAGTACACAGCCATTTAGCCCACATCCCGGAGGCCGGGCGGCGATAGCTAGAAAGTGCGGCACATGGAAAAGCACCAGAGAAGCAACGACACCTGCTTAGCAGAATGATCTAGTATCTGCTTTTCTTTATTTCCCCATCCCCAGATCCCAACAAATAACTGGTCCTATAGTACAAATGGCAATTACTGCCGGGTACTGCCAGTATAACCTGGCGGCCTCTCTCCAACCCACTAGCCCTCATGAGCAATCGTCATACCATCTCCTTAGTAGGGAAATACCAGACCAGAGGTACGACCCAAGATCCATACACGCTGCCCTCACTGGTCAGTCCCCTATTATACCAACAGTAGGACCCCCAACTACCCCAACCATACCCTCCCCCCTAACCGCTACTGGTGTGGGCCTGGTGCATTTACCACGACTGCTAATCGGAAGAAACCTGTAGGATCTACACTCTTCCAGCTATGTACCCCATGGAACTACATTTAGAGCCCTCCCTCTTTAGCCCTCGTCATTTGCCTGCTTGTTGCTCAGTGTGCGCACTAGTTCTTCCCATGCATGTGCCATCTCCAGGCTCCTCATTAGCTGTACGAACTGCTTGTCTAAGTCTAACAGTACCTTCACTACGGGCCCATTTACAGAGTTTGCTCGCCAATCTACTACTGGAGGGACCCTCCTTCGATTTCCAATGCCAGGTTATCTCCCTTTGGGCTAAGATGAGACCTAGATCAATGAATTTACTAGTGATTTTAGTTTTTTTCGTGTGAGGAAACCAGAGCAACAAACAAGTCGCCATGTCAAATTCCACCTGCCTATCAGTAACTTCGTTAAGGAGCGCACCCACTTCAGATCAATAGAGCCCTAGTTTCGGACAGTCCCAAAGCATGTGTTCTAGTTCCACATCAGGACTCAAACATCGAGGGCACGCCGCGTCCTGTACCTGGAAATATTTCTGAATCTTCCCCGGAGTAAGGTAAGCTCTGTGCACTATAAAAAAGTGCACCTGCTGAAATCGAGCATTTCTACACCCCTTCCAAGTCTTCCGCAGTATGTGCCCCCACGTTGTGTCCGGAATGGACTTACCCACACTAGTCTCCTATTTTTGCTTGAGAACTGTCGGAGGCTCCAACCCCTCGTGTAGCATTCGAGAATGTAGGCTTTAAACGTGCCCACCGCCATCACCACATATTGGCAAGCCATCGTGGTGTTTGGTTCTGATTGCCCAGTCTTCCAGTGCTTCCGCATCGCCATCGTTACTGCCATGTGTAAGAGGAAACTCCCATCAGGGAGGCCAAATCGATCCTGCACTGCCCGAAATGGCAACAACTCACCATCGTAGAGGTCGCCTACCACATGAAGCCCCAGCTCTTCCCACTCCATGAGCGGGGACCAGTCCCCTCTGTGTGGCAATGCTGTTAACATGCCCAGAGGGATTTCAGGCGCATACGGGTGTGCTATTCCTGCCTTCTTCTGGCTTTTATTCCAGCACAGCCTTAGGGTCCTCTCCTTTAGGGTTAAGTCCCGTACCACAAGCTGTTGCTGCATGATTATGTACGAGATGACATGCCTCTGTATACCAATCCCACGAGTCCGGTCTGGGCCCTAAACTCCTGTGCGACATTCTGTGTAAGAATCTGCAGCTGCGCGGCTAGATAATAAAGTTCGAAGTTAGGAACTGCCAGTCCCCCATCTGATTTCGGTCTCAACAACGTTTCCAGCACCACACGTCGCCTCCCGTGTCCCCATAAAAAGTCAATGGTGAGCGTCCGCAACTCTCGAAAGATCCTTGGAGGTACCCAAATTGGCAGCGTACGGAAATAGTAGAGAAAGCGAGGTAACGCCACCATTTTAAGCAGCGCCACTCTCCCCACCACCGAAAGGGGAAGAGTTGCCCAAAACGCCATACAGCTTCTTAGGGCTCTTATACAGCGTCCTATGTTCCCCTCCAGCATGTCATCAGCCCCATGATAGATCCTAACTCCCAGGAAGGTGAAACACGATCGTTCCGAAATCAGATCAGCGGCCAGTTGTGGCTGGGGCATATCTGCCCTCAGAGGGAAGATGCATGTTTTATTCCAATTAACTCTTAGGCCCGACAGCGTCCCAAAGTTTGAGAGCATACCCACCGCCCCTCGTAGTGCTACTGTCGCGTCCTCCAAGAACAACAGAAAATCATCTGCATACAATGAAATGTAGTGCAGAATACCCCCACACACCAGGCCTCTGTACGTTATTCCTGTCCTAGCTTGGGTCGCCAATGGCTCAATCGCCAGCGCGAACAGCAGGGGCGAAAGTGAACACCCCTGCCTCGTTCCTCTCTGCACCGGATACTCTGAGGAGATTACTGAACCCAACCGCATCCTGGCGGTTGCTAAAGAGTATAAGACCCTCGTCCAACATCTAAATTGCACGCCTAAGCCGAATTTCTCCAGCAACCTATCTAAATACTCCCATTCCAGGCTGTCAAACGCTTTTTCTATATCGACGGACAACACTGCAGGCCTCATATCCATATCCAGATCACTCCTCAGTACCCGTATGAGGCGGCGGATATTGATCGAGGTATTTCTAGTTGGGAGAAACCCTGCCTGATCTTCGTGGACTAAATTAGTCATGTGGGGCAGCAGTCTTGTGGCCAGTATGCGACTCAATATTTTATAGTCCACCGTCAACTTAGACATCGGTCTATAAGAGGTCACATCACTACCCTCCCTCCCAGGTTTCAATAAGGGGACGACCAGCGCCTCTCTCATGGACGCTGGCAGGTGGCCCCGCTCCAGCGCCTCGTTATAAACCTCCAGCAAGTGGAGCGCCAGAATGTCAATGTATTTGCCATAAAATTCTATGGGGAGCCCATCGACCCCTGGGGTCTTGTTCCAAGCCATCTGCTTTATTGTTCCCCTGATCTCCGCTTAAGTTATGGCCTGCCTCAAAGTCTCAGCATCCTCCTCATCTAACTGTGGGAGCTGAATCCCCGCCAGGTAGCCCTCTATGTCCAGCGACTCCGCCTCCAGGTGACTCTGATAGTGTTGTGTAGTAATTCTGGAAGCGCGTGAGGATCGCAGTCTGGGAATATACCTTTTCTCCTGTCTCCGTCTGTATACTCAAAACCGGGCACCCCCCTGAAATCGGGTACGCTAGCCTCGCTAAAAGCGTGCTAACCTTGTCCCCCTCGGCATGAACCTTCACCAGATATTGTCTGTGATCGTAGCTTCGCAATCTCTCCGTCTCTGCCGCCACTAGTTCTTTAGCTGCAAAGAGCCGCTCCTGTAGTTCCCTTTGCTCTGGTCTCTGCTTCTCGATCTCCCGCAGTGCCTCCTCAGCCTTTTTAACATCCGCTAGTACCACTGTCCTTTCACCTGAGTGTTTACTAATGCACAACCCTCTCACCACTACCTTAAAAGCATCCCATTCTATTCCTCTAGTGGACACCGATTCTCATTACAGTGAAATAGTGGTCAATGCCATCACGGAATTCAGAGCTAAAGACCTGATCCTCCAGGGTATCTGGACGCAATCGCCAAGTTGGGACTGCAACCCTCACCCGCTGCCATCGAAAGGACACCAACTGAGGATTATGATCGGAGATGGTCCTAGCCAAATACTCAAAATGTGTTGCCAGAGATGCTATTGAGTGGCTACATAAGACAGTGTCGATTCGGACATGTAGTTCATGGAGTGCAGAAAAGAAGAATAATCCCTATCTTCAGGGTGGTGCCCACCCCATATGTCAGTCAACCCCCACCTCTCTTGCCAATCCGGCCGCTTCTTCGCTATCCTGCGGACCTGGGAATCAGCCAATGGTGGGTGCGACCTGTCCAATGATACATCAGTGATCGAATTAAAATCTCCCCCCAGTATCACCTGACCCGCCAAAAAATGCGCGATTGTGTCTAAGAAGCGGGGCTGATCCGTGTTCGGAGCATAGATACTGCATAGCACCACATCCCTTCCATACAATCTCCCCTCAACCGCCACATATCTGCCCTCCAGGTCAATCACACTGTTTGTGGCTTGGAACGGAATCCCCGCCCTCACCCACACCAAGACTCCCCTGGCAAACGCAGAATAGGCAGTGCTAAACACTTGGCCCCACCATCTCTTCTGCAACGCAGCACACTCCTGCTTAAGATGGGTCTCCTGAAGCAACGCTATTTGGATTCCACGTTGAACCAAATATGCATGCACCTTGTGGCGCCTTGGCATAGCATGTAATCCACGTACGTTCCATGTAATACATTTCAATTCAGGTAATGTCCCTATTGCAACAGTCCCTCAGTCTTTCCTCCTCCAAACTTCGCCAGCCCACACCAAAACCACTGAGCCGCAAACTCCCAAGTCCCTGAAAAACACCCAAAACCCTCCCCCCCAGAACAGGACCCAATAACACGTTATCAGTCCCCATCCAAACTACCCCAACAAGTCACACAGTACTACCCTGCAGTAGTCACTACAGGCTGCCTTAAGGGCAATGGGAAGGTGGTCCAGCCCGACAGGTGGCAGCCCTTGCCCCAGCCCTCAGCCCCCCACCCCCTGCAATAATAAGGCACATCTATAATATTCACAAATGTCACCAGGTACTCCAACACCGCCACGTGTAGTCCTCCAGCAATGACCCCCCCCGAAGCTTGAAGCAATCTACAAATCATCGGCTGTTCTGGGCGTCGCCTCCGGGCCCTTGGTGACGTCGTCGTCTGAAAGCTCTGTGCCCGAATGTCTCTTGCCCTCCTCAGAATCCGTCCCCCTAGTCGAGTCTTCCTTCTGTGACCCTGTCATCGCCGCAGTTGCCGCCAGAGCCCCCTGTTTGTCAGCCGTCAACTGTGTGAGCTGTGAGGCCTGCCGTAGCCTGTTTTTCTTGCGGAGATGCTGTGACTGATGCATCCTCGGCGGTTTAGGTTGTCCGCTGTCTCCCCTGCCCCTCCGATCTGTGCCTGCCCTGTACGATGCGAGCCAGGACCAGGCTTCCTCGGGGGTCCGGAAAAATTGTCGATCCATCCAGGATCACTCTCAATTTGGCTGGGAACAGCAGTGAATATTGGATCCCCCCATCCCTCAGCTCAGTTTTAACATTTAGGAACGTGGCCCTACGCCTTTGTATCTCCTGGGTATAGTCCGGGAAAATCGTGACTGTGCCGTTCTCCACCTTGAAAGGCCCTGTTGAGCATGCATTTCGAATCAGCAGATCCCTATCCTTGTTATGAAGGACTCTGGCCACTACAGGTCGGGGAGGGCGGTCCGGTAAAGACGGCTTGGCTGGGACCCTATGTGCCCTCTCGAGCGTGAAGGAGGAGAGACCCTCCGGGGCGACATGAGTTTTGAACCAGTTCTCCAGATATGCTATCATGTTCGTTCCCTCTATTTTTTCCGGCAAACCTACCACCCACACGTTGTTGCGTCGATTGCGACTTTCAGCATCCTTGGCCTTTTTCTCCAGCGTCTCCAGGCACCTCAGCGCATCCTCCAGCTTGCGTTCTACTGTCACCACCGCAGGTTTCAAGTCTTGAATGACCAATTCCGTTTCTTTAACCCGGTCAGCCAACTTTGAGTGGTCCGCCCCCAGGAGCCCCAGCCCTGTCGCGACTTGCGTTATATCCTGATGAAGGGAATCCTTCGTCGCCTCTATGGCGTCCAGGATTTGATCTAGTCATTTATTCAGCCTCCGCTCAGAGAGCGTGCCCTCGGTATCATCCCCCTCCGCACGGTGGTCTCCATGCTCCACAGCTTCATACTTTTGGGTTTCATCGTAGGGGAATGGGAGGGCCGCTACCTCCAGATCTACCCTGTCCCGTGCAATAATACCTCCACCAATGTCCGCTCCGGTGAATGTTAGATTCTTGTGCAACCAAGTGGGCCCACAGACCGCACAGCGTATCTCACCATAGGTCCTCAGCACTGCTTAGAGCGCACTCACAGCAATGGACACCGTCGTCTCCTCGCCGCGATCCTCATCTACTGTTAGGGTGTCCCAAGGCCCGCTGGTTCAGCATCCCCTCCTTTGGCGTCAATGTAGGCCCCAGCCCATCACTCGCAAGCCTGCTCTCCTCCAGCTGCTGCTCCTCTCCTGGCTCAAGTCTCACAATATCTCTCTTAATGCCTCCAAGCCTCCAGGCAAGCACTCAGCAACTCTCATATGCCCGAACTCCCAGTGCCGCCCCCAAGATAATAGTAGGGAATGTCCCGGTAGGGTGTGTTTTTGCTCCCTGCAGGTCCTCCGTACCAGCAATCAAAGCCCACTAGGCCGGGTCTCCCAGTGCACAGTGTCCCACTACCTGGCTGTGCCGTGGTCGCTCTCCGCACTCAATGCCATCGGTCGAGCACCCACGACCCCCGGCTGCGCAGCGCCACAGGCCTGCCCCGCCCCCACCTCCTCAGCGGCGAGATCAGGCCTGCACGCCCCACTCACCAGAGGCCCCAGGAAGAGCCCTCCGTCTGCCACACGACCACCAGTCCGTCCCGCCGGCTCCGCAGCACTCCCTCCGCTGTACCACGCTCGCTGGATCGCAGAGCCTCACAGCCGGCTCCACAATGGGTGAGCGCCGTCCGCCTCAACCCCATCGGTGTCTCAGCTCATCCACAACTGGTGAACCACCATCGGCGCCTCTGCGTGCAAGAGCCACAGTCAACGCCACGGGTGTCGCCTCATTCCCAGTCCGCCGAGGTCGCCGTCAACTAGCGTCACTAACTGCCGTGCGACCTATTCAGCACTTTGTCCGGGTGCCATTTTAGGGGTGCTGCCCACCACGCCAGCTCATCACCCACGCCGGTCCGCCAGCCGCTGCCTTCATCCAGCGCTTCACTGAAGTAAGCGGAACAGTAGGCTGCGCCCTGCGACTCCTCGGCGCTACCGTTCCAGGCACTAGTATTACCGCAGGGCGCGCGGGCCGGCCCAGCTCAGTCTCCCCAGCTGAGCGCCGCCGTCATTTTGCTGCTCCTTCGTTAGCTCCCCTGATAACAAACTTCGAATCAGGGGTACCCCGGAGCCACCGGATTCTGCACCGATGAGCAGAAGAGCGTCCCTAGTCGTTCCGACGCTCGTTGCTGTTACTACAGATGTAGCCTAGGCAGTTTTCAGGATTTTTGGCGGGATCAGGGACGGAGCTAGCTGCTCACGCCGCCTCCACCATCGGCGCCCAAACCACGCCCCCTCTCCATAGGAACCCATTTTATGCTTTTCTATGAAATTTCTTTCAAGTGCCTACTTTTGAAAACTTGAAATATTCTTTAAAAATCATACGAAATACTGAAACGCAATTACCTACCTGTTTTAAGTTCAGACCCCAGTGCTGGCCCTAGAAGCCCGGTACTGGATTACAAAATTAACGTGATCATACTTTACCTGCAACCTGAATTTTCTCCCATTGAATAACATTGCCAGATTGTCATTTAAAAGTTTCTAAGTGTGAACTTTTAAAACCGCTTTATATTCATGAAAATTGACCACAGTAATTAAAACGTTTTTGCTAATCTGGTTTCAGTTTAGACCCCAGGACTGAATCTAGGATCTAGTCCTGGAACTACTACAGTAATCTGTACAGTAATCAACTGTACTTTTATGGTAACAATCCATTGAGCTCAATGCTAAAGTGTGTCTAGACTTGAGTTGCCTTCAGCAATTCCTGTACCTATTGTGTTCACCACCTTTATTGCTTCCTTGCACAGTAATTACATAAGAGTTCTCATATCTAGCATATTTTTATGCCTGTTGGTTCTAAAAATAAAACAACTATATCTTTGGATAGGAAAACCATTGGCCTGGAGTTCAGTCTTTGAGTGTGTGAAATCCTTTGCTGACTGAGTGAGTACAACAAATGCTTTGCACTGCCCCCGTGGCACTGCCTTACTGCTCGACCAAGCTATCACTTTTGAGAGTAAGGTCAGTCCTGACTTTAACCTCTGTTATACATTTGGGGTTTGTGGACTCTATACACACTGTACTTAATTATTGTCCAGTATATATAGAGCCACTTTCTCACATGTTTTTGCAGGGTGGTTCTTTTTAACTTTTTCACATTATCCCAAATTATTTATATGCTAATACTTCAATTTTAGATTCCCTCGAGACCATATAAAGTTACCACTTTTGTAACTGAAAACCAGGTTTTTTATTTTATCCAAGTTCATGGTTAGAAGATTTTGTCAGCAAAACATTTGGTTTTCCTTGCAGACCAGTCTACATACTGTTAACGATAGCCAGGTTGTAGGCATACAATGAACACAAGATTGTAATAACACTTCATGAAGATCTGCCAGGAATAATGAAAATATGGTTGGGGCCAAAACACACACTTGGCACAGCCCATTATGTATTGGGATGTTCTATGATCAGCAACTCTTGTGAACATTTGATACTTCTGTCCAATTTTGTTATTGTGCATTTTTTCAAAATTCGATTTAGTTCCTTGGTCCTTTGTGTCTCCATCCCGAAGTGGTGCAGATCATCTTGGACATTATGAAAAACTCTGGTTGGATATCTTTAGTACTGCAGAGAACACAGTGTTAGCAATTTTGTGCACTTGAATGCCCTCCAAGGCTTTAGTTAGGGGATGCATTTTAGCTAGACTGGCGTGCCAGACTTGTGTACGGCTTCCCAGTACTCCCTCTCCTTGGGAAAGACAAGGCCCAAATCCTCTTGATTGTTCCAGGCTGGGATAGGAAAGCTTTTGAGCCTGAGCATCTGCCCTCCAAAAAGGCTTTCATTCAGAAGGACCTCCTGTCCCTGCTACAGGGCATGTCCTGCATCAGATTCTCCACAACGCACACCTCAATATGTGAAGATTAAGCTGCAACAATTAAATACGTGGACGTCATTCTTGCTGCTAGACATCCTTCGACTAAATAGGTCTACTCCAGGAAATGTTTTTGCCTTGTGTGATGCCTGAGAATAATGATCCCTTGCAGGTTAGACATTCTGAATTCCTTTTGTTTTGACTTGTATTGGCCGAGTAGGGCCTTTCAGTTGCAACTGTAAAAGGTTACTTGTCAGCCTTCAGGGCTCCAAAAATCCAGCGAGCCAGATTTTATTAGGGCCACCTACTCGCCAGAAAGACAAACTGACTTTTGACCTCTGCCTCTGAAAGTAGAGCAAATATGACTAGCTAGCAAGATTTAAAGGCATCTTTATTGCTCACAAAGTGAATGAGCAATATAAATGCCTTTAAATCTTAACTTATTTACAAAAAGGTGTGGTGAGGGACAGAGTCTCTGAATTAAGCAGAAAGCTCTCACCCAGTCAAAAGATCAGGGCTAGATCCAACACCGTTTTTTAGCTCACTGCACCATCCCAGTTTCAGAACCTGGCTGTATGCAAATTAGTCTGTTCCTGTCCCAGTGCATGATGGGAACAGGACAAACCAAACTACAGAAGCCAATTCTTACACTGGGAAGGAAACAAGCTCCCGGGGACCGGTTTCTGGCATTACAGCAGTCTTCGGCCCGGTTTGCTTGAATCCTGATGGTGCAATGAGCAAGGGTCTCACATCTGAGAATACCCTTCCACGCTTAGGGTGGACAAAAATATTTACAAAAAGGTGTGGTGAGGGACAGAGTCTCTGAATTAAGCAGAAAGCTCTCACCCAGTCAAAAGATCAGGGCTAGATCCAACACCGTTTTTTAGCTCACTGCACCATCCCAGTTTCAGAACCTGGCTGTATGCAAATTAGTCTGTTCCTGTCCCAGTGCATGATGGGAACAGGACAAACCAAACTACAGAAGCCAATTCTTACACTGGGAAGGAAACAAGCTCCCGGGGACCGGTTTCTGGCATTACAGCCGTCTTCGGCCCGGTTTGCTTGAATCCTGATGGTGCAATGAGCAAGGGTCTCACATCTGAGAATACCCTTCCACGCTTAGGGTGGACAAAAATATTTACAAAAAGGTGTGGTGAGGGACAGAGTCTCTGAATTAAGCAGAAAGCTCTCACCCAGTCAAAAGATCAGGGCTAGATCCAACACCGTTTTTTAGCTCACTGCACCATCCCAGTTTCAGAACCTGGCTGTATGCAAATTAGTCTGTTCCTGTCCCAGTGCATGATGGGAACAGGACAAACCAAACTACAGAAGCCAATTCTTACACTGGGAAGGAAACAAGCTCCCGGGGACCGGTTTCTGGCATTACAGCCGTCTTCGGCCCGGTTTGCTTGAATCCTGATGGTGCAATGAGCAAGGGTCTCACATCTGAGAATACCCTTCCACGCTTAGGGTGGACAAAAATATTTACAAAAAGGTGTGGTGAGGGACAGAGTCTCTGAATTAAGCAGAAAGCTCTCACCCAGTCAAAAGATCAGGGCTAGATCCAACACCGTTTTTTAGCTCACTGCACCATCCCAGTTTCAGAACCTGGCTGTATGCAAATTAGTCTGTTCCTGTCCCAGTGCATGATGGGAACAGGACAAACCAAACTACAGGAGCCAATTCTTACACTGGGAAGGAAACAAGCTCCCGGGGACCGGTTTCTGGCATTACAGCCGTCTTCGGCCCGGTTTGCTTGAATCCTGATGGTGCAATGAGCAAGGGTCTCACATCTGAGAATACCCTTCCACGCTTAGGGTGGACAAAAATATTTACAAAAAGGTGTGGTGAGGGACAGAGTCTCTGAATTAAGCAGAAAGCTCTCACCCAGTCAAAAGATCAGGGCTAGATCCAACACCGTTTTTTAGCTCACTGCACCATCCCAGTTTCAGAACCTGGCTGTATGCAAATTAGTCTGTTCCTGTCCCAGTGCATGATGGGAACAGGACAAACCAAACTACAGAAGCCAATTCTTACACTGGGAAGGAAACTAGCTCCCGGGGACCGGTTTCTGGCATTACAGCCGTCTTCGGCCCGGTTTGCTTGAATCCTGATGGTGCAATGAGCAAGGGTCTCACATCTGAGAATACCCTTCCACGCTTAGGGTGGACAAAAATATTTACAAAAAGGTGTGGTGAGGGACAGAGTCTCTGAATTAAGCAGAAAGCTCTCACCCAGTCAAAAGATCAGGGCTAGATCCAACACCGTTTTTTAGCTCACTGCACCATCCCAGTTTCAGAACCTGGCTGTATGCAAATTAGTCTGTTCCTGTCCCAGTGCATGATGGGAACAGGACAAACCAAACTACAGAAGCCAATTCTTACACTGGGAAGGAAACAAGCTCCCGGGGACCGGTTTCTGGCATTACAGCCGTCTTCGGCCCGGTTTGCTTGAATCCTGATGGTGCAATGAGCAAGGGTCTCACATCTGAGAATACCCTTCCACGCTTAGGGTGGACAAAAATATTTACAAAAAGGTGTGGTGAGGGACAGAGTCTCTGAATTAAGCAGAAAGCTCTCACCCAGTCAAAAGATCAGGGCTAGATCCAACACCGTTTTTTAGCTCACTGCACCATCCCAGTTTCAGAACCTGGCTGTATGCAAATTAGTCTGTTCCTGTCCCAGTGCATGATGGGAACAGGACAAACCAAACTACAGAAGCCAATTCTTACACTGGGAAGGAAACAAGCTCCCGGGGACCGGTTTCTGGCATTACAGCCGTCTTCGGCCCGGTTTGCTTGAATCCTGATGGTGCAATGAGCAAGGGTCTCACATCTGAGAATACCCTTCCACGCTTAGGGTGGACAAAAATATTTACAAAAAGGTGTGGTGAGGGACAGAGTCTCTGAATTAAGCAGAAAGCTCTCACCCAGTCAAAAGATCAGGGCTAGATCCAACACAGTTTTTAGCTCACTGCACCATCCCAGTTTCAGAACCTGGCTGTATGCAAATTAGTCTGTTCCTGTCCCAGTGCATGATGGGAACAGGACAAACCAAACTACAGAAGCCAATTCTTACACTGGGAAGGAAACAAGCTCCCGGGGACCGGTTTCTGGCATTACAGCCGTCTTCGGCCCGGTTTGCTTGAATCCTGATGGTGCAATGAGCAAGGGTCTCACATCTGAGAATACCCTTCCACGCTTAGGGTGGACAAAAATATTTACAAAAAGGTGTGGTGAGGGACAGAGTCTCTGAATTAAGCAGAAAGCTCTCACCCAGTCAAAAGATCAGGGCTAGATCCAACACCGTTTTTTAGCTCACTGCACCATCCCAGTTTCAGAACCTGGCTGTATGCAAATTAGTCTGTTCCTGTCCCAGTGCATGATGGGAACAGGACAAACCAAACTACAGAAGCCAATTCTTACACTGGGAAGGAAACTAGCTCCCGGGGACCGGTTTCTGGCATTACAGCCGTCTTCGGCCCGGTTTGCTTGAATCCTGATGGTGCAATGAGCAAGGGTCTCACATCTGAGAATACCCTTCCACGCTTAGGGTGGACAAAAATATTTACAAAAAGGTGTGGTGAGGGACAGAGTCTCTGAATTAAGCAGAAAGCTCTCACCCAGTCAAAAGATCAGGGCTAGATCCAACACCGTTTTTTAGCTCACTGCACCATCCCAGTTTCAGAACCTGGCTGTATGCAAATTAGTCTGTTCCTGTCCCAGTGCATGATGGGAACAGGACAAACCAAACTACAGAAGCCAATTCTTACACTGGGAAGGAAACAAGCTCCCGGGGACCGGTTTCTGGCATTACAGCCGTCTTCGGCCCGGTTTGCTTGAATCCTGATGGTGCAATGAGCAAGGGTCTCACATCTGAGAATACCCTTCCACGCTTAGGGTGGACAAAAATATTTACAAAAAGGTGTGGTGAGGGACAGAGTCTCTGAATTAAGCAGAAAGCTCTCACCCAGTCAAAAGATCAGGGCTAGATCCAACACCGTTTTTTAGCTCACTGCACCATCCCAGTTTCAGAACCTGGCTGTATGCAAATTAGTCTGTTCCTGTCCCTGTGCATGATGGGAACAGGACAAACCAAACTACAGAAGCCAATTCTTACACTGGGAAGGAAACAAGCTCCCGGGGACCGGTTTCTGGCATTACAGCCGTCTTCGGCCCGGTTTGCTTGAATCCTGATGGTGCAATGAGCAAGGGTCTCACATCTGAGAATACCCTTCCACGCTTAGGGTGGACAAAAATATTTACAAAAAGGTGTGGTGAGGGACAGAGTCTCTGAATTAAGCAGAAAGCTCTCACCCAGTCAAAAGATCAGGGCTAGATCCAACACCGTTTTTTAGCTCACTGCACCATCCCAGTTTCAGAACCCTGCTGTATTAAATCTTAACTTGTCACATTTGCTCAATGAGATCAAGTGCATTACAGTTAAGTCGAGTAGATTTTTCAAGTTACTAGACCTGCAGGTCTAGTAAAAATTTCTGATTTTTTTGAGCCCTGGCCTTGTTGGCTTTTCTGTGTTTGCCAGAACAACCGTTTGTTCAAAACACGGGTTGTGATGCATTTTTCACTGTTTCCTCCCCAAGCCATCTGTGAAGCCTCAGTTGGAATCTCGTGCTGGGCTTGACTTTCTTAATCAATCCTATGCAGATTTGCTCTTTAAGGCTTAATGTTCTTGAACTGTCTTTCATCCTTCATACGCCTGATTTCCAAAAGAAGGTTGTTCCAGCCCACTGGCCCCAACAGAGAGAAAGACCGCCTGCCAACTTTTACTTGGCGGAGTCTCGGAACAGAGGCCAAGAGATTGTTGAGGGAGCCCAGCTTTCTCAAAGGGCTGTAGAAGGAAATCATAGAAAACCGCCTGGTACCGAGTGGTAAACCCATCTGTGCACAAGGAGAGAGGTCTTAAAAAGAATCTGCATGTGCACAGGAAGCCAGTGCAAATTGAAGAGAAATGTGCCCCTTTCTAGGTAAACTTAGAAAGAGCCTAGCAGCAGAATTCTGTACAGTTTAAAGTTTCCTCAACAGATATTGCGGGAAACCACCGTATAGGGCATTGGCATTTTCCAGCCTGGACATGACCAACGCCAAACCACAGTGATCTGTATTGGGACCGACAAAAAGTGTAGTCATTTCTTGAGTATGCGTAGTATGCCAAAACATTTGACAACCACAGAATTAATGTGATTATGGAAGAACAATTTATTTATTATCAAACTTCATACCCAGGTTGGCACCTGCCTATTGGGTGGCGGTGCCCCTTCTGGCCAGTGCACTTCCAACTTGAGGTCAGAATTATTCCCCGAACGGATTACCTCCGTCTTCTCAGTATGACACTTCAGTTGAAAAAAGCTCATCCAATAGAAAATGACCCAGATGCATGGTTTTATATCATCTTGTTCATCTGGCACCCCTTTTTTCAAATGTGAAAATAATCTGCCCACTTCTTAGTACCAAAAACCATATCAATCCTTACAACTAATATTAAACTTCAGACAAGTACGTCTAGACGCAGGTGTTCAAAGAGAGCACACTGCAAGGGGTCATACTGCTTTTAATGAATGGGGATTATATGGCTACCATTGTTCTCCAGGGTGCCTAGCTTCACATACTGATAAAGCACTTGACGTTCCTCTGGTTCAGTTCAGACACTACCGTTCAAGGTATTACCCTGTGGGGTAAAATGTGCTCCAAGGGTCTTCACGAAGTATCTGCCAGTAGTAGCTACTCATTTGAGAAGAATAAGAAAACACATGTGCTCCTATCTAGATGACTGGTTGGTATAAACAAACTTGCAATGCTAGAAGCGCATTCAAATAGTAATGGTAAGTCTCCACAAGCTGGGGTTTACTATAAAGCTAGCAAAATCTTCCTCTGTCCAGGAGCAAGAAAGTGTTCATGGGTGCAGCACTAAATTAAAGAGAGACAAAGCGTTCCAAGTTCCCAAGAGAGCTCTAGCATTGAAGGAGCAAACATGCCCCTACCCGAAGTGACAGTCTTGTACAGTTGAACAATATTAAAATTGATGGACTTTATGGCTTCCTGTATACTACTTGTTCCATACGCCATATTTTGCAGCGTGAATCTTTCTGGATTCACTATGCTGTGCATTATTCCGCGGTCTAGTGGTTGGGTCTGCAATCGTAGTCTTTTTTTTTTTTCATAACCCTGCTCCGCCTTCACCCGAAGACACTCTGGGTTAGAGCGAGACAGGAGAGCCAACTACACCATGCAAGGCAAGGGCCAACCTTCGTCACTTCGGGACCTGGGCCTCTCCAGTGATGAAGAGGACAACATCGCCGAGGGACCAGATGACCACACGGTTGTGAAGACCGATAAGAAGGCATCTAAAGAAGCAGGAGAGACGTCGACCCCAAAACCCTCGACAGACTCTCGAAAGCCCGATCAGGACTCTCGAAAAACAGTCTAAGTCCTCGAAGGGAGCACTGGCGCCGAAAACCTCGACGGTCGCACCTGCTTCCAAGGACAGACAGCCCAGCGGATCCTTTGAAAAAGAATCCTAGGCGGCGAAGACCAGCGAAAAGCCAAGATCGCCCAAGTACGTCCCCGAAAAGGACCGCTCAACTTCGAAGGAGAAGGACCCAAAGGTCGCTTCGACGACTAAGTTGAAGAGATCGATGAGCATGCCGCCGAGATGGAGAGGAAAAAAAGAAGGCTCGAGGCCGAAATGGAGAACATCCTGCAGAGGAAGAAAGAGTTTGACGAGAAAATGAAAAGGTTTATGATTCAGTCGAAACCGCCGACGTCGATTTTCGAAATAGAAGCGAAAAGGAGTTTGACGCCAAAGGGCCACCGAAAACTCCCGAGCCCCAGGAACACCTCGAGGAAGAGGGCCTATACTATGAGGAAGAAGGCGACGATGACCAGCGAACAACTTTCGGCTCGGCGTCCTCTATGACACAAGACCTGGAATGGCAGGACATCGACTCCGAAAATACGGAAGAGCCCGTGGAGACTTGTCCTTCGAGGCCTTCGCCAACAGATGACATTGGGGCCTATAACATGGTCATCAAGAACGCGGCAGCGTCCTATGGAGTCAAATTGGAGGAGGAAAAACCAAAGGCATGTTTCCTTTTAGAGACCCTGCTCCCCACTCAAACAAAGAGTCAGTTACTCCCCATGCTTCCGAGTGTCATGGACCAAGGGAGGGAGGCGTTCAAAGATCCAGCAACCTGCAGGTCTGTCACACCTAGAACGGAGAAAAAATGCAAACATTCATGTCAGGATCCTCCCTACATCCAGGGATCCGTCAAGGCGGACTCTGTTATTGCGGCAACAGCCAGAAAGAGGGCAAACGGCCCAACAACGTCAGGCCCACCACCAGACAAAGAAAGTAGGAGAATGGCATAGACTGGGAGAAAGATAGAGAGAAATTCAGCAGTACACTGGCGCATGGCGTACTCCAACGCCCTACTGAACAGACACCAGTACCAACATTGGGACGAGATGGGGCAACTGCTCAAGCACCTCACAGAGGAATACCAGCCAAGGGCATCACACCTGATGGAAGAGGGGGAAAATATAGCAAATGCTTGCCTGAAAACGACCTTGGATGGGGCTTACACATCCAGCAGACTTATGATGATAGGAATCACAGAAAGAAGGCAGGCCTGGCTTAGGATCTCAGGCTTCAAGCCGGAAGTGCAGAACAACATTCTAAGCACTCCCTTCAATGGAGAGACACTGTTCGGGGCACCGGTGGATAAGAAACTCACCCAGCTCAAGAAAGAAAATGAAACTGAAAGGTCCATGGGGGCCTTACAATTCAGAGGGATGAGAAGGGGTACCCCGACACGAAGACCAAACGGAAGGGGAGGAAACCAGCCGGGGAACATCACACCAGACATTCCAGCAGGCGCACTAGGGTGACAACCAATCCTAGCAGGGGCAGCAAAAGCAAACCTGGCAGTACCAGCCTCGGTGCCAGTTCTATCGCTGGAGGGCGAATGGACGAGGGCAGACAAGAAGAGGGTGTCAACAACCCACCTCAAAGTGATTCCGTCATGCCAAGCGTGACCACCCACACGACCCCTCCGAGGATGGAGGACAACAAGAGGGAGTTACACGGACCAAACATAGACGACCATGTAACACCAGTAGGAGGCAGGCTAAGACACTTCTTCCAGGAGTGTCTTGCCTCAGTAACAAAGTGGCGGCCTCGCAAAAATTGTGCGACGAATTTGCCTCCTACTTTAATGAAAAAATCATCAAAATAATTAGTACCTTCCACCCTACGGGTAGCAATGACGTAGCTAATAGCTCCAGTGAGATGGAGGATAAGAATCAGGAGCAAATAGTGACCTTAGACAACTTCCAAACTCTTACCGATGTCTCCTTTAATAAGTGTCTTCGGGCTCCCCTACGGACCCCCTGCCCCATAAAATCTGGAAAACATTTGGCCAAGGATCTTTTTCTTGGTTGCGACAAATTTGCAACCAATCTCTGGAGAATGGAATAGTTCCGGAGAGGTGGAAACAGGCAGTGGTGACTCCTCTGATTAAGAAACCCTCCCTGGATCCAACGAATCCGGCAAATTTCAGAACCATCTCTCTTCTGCCCTACCGATTAAAATCATGGAGAAGGCAGTAAGTAAGACACTATCCAAGTTTTTTGGAGGATAGTCAAGTCTTGGACAGGGACCAATTTGGGTTCCGCCCAAGGCATGGGACTGAAACCGCTTCGGTTACTATGTTAGACAATCTACGTATGCGGGCCGACAACGGGAATGCCTCTGTTCTATTGCTTCTCGATATGTCAGCAGCTTTCGACGCGTAAGCCACTCCATCCTAGTAAAGAGACTAGAATGGATAGGGGTGAAAGGGCAGGCTCTGCAGTGGCTGCGGTCTTATCTAACTGGGAGACATCAGATGGTGTCTTTGGCATGTTCACCTCTAATAAAACCCCAGTAGTTCATGGGGTACCACAGGGCTCAGCGATCAGCCCCATACTCTTTAATATTTACCTACAGCCGCTGTTTCCCATTATTAAATCATTCGGAGTCGATTTAATTAATTATGCTGACGATACACAGCTGGCCTTCTCTTTGGAAGGAAAACATGCAGTATCCATGGATACTTTCCAACAGTGTATGCGCTGTACCACAAGCTGGCTCCGAGAAAACTCTTTACAGTTCAACAGTGGCAAAACTGAGGTAGTGTATTGCTCTTCGGTTAAGTTGTCTAACCATATTCCTCTTGAGTTTAGGTTAATTCCGGAGGAGGAACCACTGATACCAGTTAGCACAGTACGTAATTTGGGGTTTCTAATTGACGACAGTCTCCAAATGGAGTCACAGACCAACCAAACCGCCAGGGTGTGTTTTTCTGTGCTGCGTCAGATACTTCCACTACTGTCAGAAGAATCTCGTTCAATAGTAGTGAGAAACACAGTGCTTAGCAAGCTGGACCACTGCAATTCCTTATATTTGGAAGCACCACAATATATTTTTCAGGGATTGCAGAGAGTCCAGTCTGCAGCAGCAAAAATGGCACTAAATATACAGCGCAGCTCTTCATCTACACAGGCTCTGAAGGACCTCCACTGGCTGCCTATCAAGGAAAGGGTCCTTTTTAAGTCATTATGCCTGGTATACAGAGCGGTACATGATCTGGGCCCTATTCCCTTGCAAGACAGATTTTCTTGGTATTATCCCAAGAGACAACTTCGCTCTTCAAGTGCCAGCTTGCTGGTAACTCCTAGATTTAAACGATCTAGGATGGGAGGAAGGGCCGTTAATGTGACCGCTACTCTTCTCTGGAACATGCTTCCCCAGAACATTAGACAAATTGACTCTCTGCTCGAGTTCAGGAGGGACATTAAAACATGGCTCTTCCCTAGGGTCTGATTCATCTTCCTTTAGGAGGTCTGGAGCAAGTTGTAGAACGGTTAACTCTCTTGGTCGAAGCGCCAGGATACCCGTAGGGTGGCAGATTGCGCTATATAAGAACTCTTTCCATTCCATTCCAGTGGAAGAAGATAACTACAGACAAATGGATACTCAACATCATACAGTTCGGATACTGCATAGAACTGAAAAAGAAACCACCAAACAGAAAACCGAAAAGGAAGGCGCATTCAGGAAAAGAACTAGCACAACTCCTAAAGGAATCACAAGAACTCCTCCGAAAGGAGGCCATGGAACCAGTTCCATTCAGAGAAAGGAACAAGGGAGAGTACTCAAACTATTTTCTAGTTCCAAAAGTGGACGAAACGCTAAGACCAATCCTGGATCTAAGGTTCCTAAACAAATGCATAAAGACACAAAAGTTCAAAATGACATCCCTCCAAGAGGTCATTCCTCAGATAAGGAAGGGGGACTTCATGTCTACCATAGACCTCAAAGATGCCTACCTGCACATTCCCATGAACAGGCAGCACAAACATCTACTAAGATTTAACATCAACCAAGAACACTACCAGTTAACGGCCCTAGCCTTCGGACTAAAGTACCTGCGCTGGGAAGGGATTCGACGGCTGGCTAATAAAAGCAAGTTCACACAGGACATGCAAGGAACACGCACAACGGGTCACAGAGACACTGACAGACCTGGGATTCTCCATACACTGGGGAAAATCCTCAATGGAACCAGAGCAAGTGAAGATCTTCCTGGGGGCACAGATCAACACCATACAGCGCAAGGTGTTCCCCATCGACAAGAGAACACTGGCCTTGCTGAAGGAGACACGCCGCTACCAGAAGGGGCGAGCTCTGACAGTGAGGACAGCGAGCAAGATCATGGGGATGATGGCGTCCTGCATACACCTGGTCCCCAATATACGGCTCCACATGAGACCATTCCAGGAATGCAACAGCAATGGTCACAGGCTACAGGAAGTTGGGAAGATCTAGTGGTTGTAATGCACGCAGTGCAGGAGGAGATTACGTGGTGGAACAGAGAGAACATAACGAGGGGGAAGCCCTTAACACCACCAACCCCAACGGTGACCATCACCACAGACGCATCCCAGAAGGGATGGGGAGCACACATGGACAAACTCAAAGTGAGGGGTCTGTGGACCTGAAGGCATTCCAGAAACAACTGTACAACCAAAGAGTGTTGATACAAACAGACAACACAACAACAATGTTCTACATCAACAAACAGGGAGGAACACAATCAGTCGCACTGTCCAACCTAGCACAGGAAATATGGAGATGGGCCATCCCACTCTAAATAGACCTGTTAGCCATACACCTACCAGGGAAGGACAATGTGGAAGCAGACTGGCTCAGCAGACAGACTTCAGCATCCCACGAGTGGGAGCTCAATGCACAAGAAACGCAAAGGCTATTCAGGAGGTGGGGAACACCGACGATAGACCTATTTGCAACACACCAGAATGCAAAATGCCGACACTTCGCATCCAGGCAACCAGAGGAGCGATCCCAGGGGAATGCCCTATGGATAAGCTGGTCGAAGACATATGCCTACGCTTTTACCCCGATACCGTTGATACAGAGTACTTAACAAGTGCAGAATCAGCAACATGACACTGATCCTGGTGGCACCCCAGTGGGCCAGGCAGACCTGGTACTCACAGATCATGGAAATGGCACAGGGACCAACCCACAAGTTCGGGAAAAGGAAAGACTTACTCTCCATGCAAAACTGAGAAGTACTACACCCAGAACCCGAGAGCCTCATCCTAGCGTCATGGCTCCTGAAGACATAGTTTGCACACATAAGGTTACCTGAGAGCACCCTGCAGGTGCTACGGGAGGCAAGGAGACCTAGCACACGAAGGTGCTATGTGGCAAAATGGAAGAGGTTCACACAGTGGTGCAGCAAGAAGAAGCTACACAAGAAGATGACAAGGGAATCAACTGTGCTAAGATATTTCACGCACCTGCTGAAAGCAAAACTAAGTTCATCCATGCTAAGAGTTCACATAGCAGCGATAGTAGCCTACACAAGAGGAGAGACACAAAAGAGCTTCTTTACATCACAGATAGTAAAGAAATTCTTGGAAGGGGCAAAAAGCATTGCACCACCTAAGAGGATGCCGCCACTGGCATGGAACCTTAATTTAGTCCTAACAGCTCCTGAAAGCGCCCTTTAAACCCATCTATAAGGCCTCCCTACAAATGCTGACCTTGAAGACAGCCTTTCTGGTGGCAATCATCTCGCTGCGCAGGGTAAGCGAACTACAAGCACTGACACTACAAGAACTCTACATTCAAATACATAATGATAGGGTGGTAATGAGAACTAACCCACACTTTATGCCAAAGGTGATGTCAAGGTTCCACATGAACCAAATAGTACAAATACCAAGCTTCTTTCAGAAACTGTCCACAAGCGCAGAGAGGGCACTGCACACCCTGGACGCTAGAAGAGCAGTAATGCACTACATAGAAAAGAACTAAAGAGCACAGGAAAACAAAGCAGTTCTTCGTGTCCTTCGCAAGCAGTTTCCTGGGTAGACCAGTAACAAAGGGAACCATCGCACAATGGATCGCACAAACTATACAATTCCGCCTCAAACAGGCAGGCCAAGAACTAGCAGAAGGGGCAAGAGCCCACTTTACCAGGAAGAAAGGAGCAACAATAGCCTTCCTGGCTAACATACCCATTCAAGACATATGCCTGGCGGCAACATGGGCATCATTGCACACGTTCACTAAGCACTACTGTGTGGATATACAAATGAACAAGGAAGCACAAGTAGGACAGAAGGTGCTTCAACATATATTCAACAACCAACGCTAATCTTCCACCCAGCCGCCATAAACATAACAAACTGCTACAAAGTCTATGCACAGCATAGTGAATCCAGAAAGATTCACGCTGCAAAACGAATAGTTTCTTACCTGTCGGTGTAGTTTTGCAGCTTGAAGATCTTTCTGGATTCACTAGCGAACCCACCCACCTCCGCCAGAAAGATGAGGCAGGAGAACAAGGTGGTAATACATGGTCAATATAGAAAGAGACACCTTAAAAGGACAAAGCGGAAAGATCACTTACTGGAGGAAGAAATAGAAAACATTGCCAAAGGATTAACAAACCGAACACACAAACAAGAAAAAAGAATCCGAAGACGGTGCCCAAAGGAGGGAGCTTCCGCAGGAAGCATGTCAACGTCACAGGAAGTACACCAAAAGGTGGGACGCCGACGCCCACCTGGGCTACGGAAAAAAAAAGAAAGAAAAGACTACGATTCCGGACCCAACCACTAGACCGCGGAATATAGCACAGCATAGGGAATCAAGAAAGATCTTCAAGCTCAAAACTACACCGATTGTTCATTACAAATGGCTGCAATTTAAGAATACAGAACAAATGGTCACAGGCTACTAGGAGTTGAATGAATCTAGTGGTTGTTACTGAGGGGGTACAGGAGGAGATACAGTAGCGGAGGCAGGAGGAGATACAGTAGCGGAGGGGTCTACTTGATACTCTTCCAGATAATGAAGCTATAATTGTATCTTCTATAGACTTAAAAATGTGTACAAATGGCATTCTAGCGAGCTGATGCTCTGGCATTGCTGTCCAGTTAGAACCTTTATATTCTTGAGGAGTACAAATTATCAGTTATTATGCAAGGAGTATTATGTGAGAAGAGCTGTTTGGATAGCTACAGTAACCTTACAGAGACCTCTTTGGTATTTATGCATCCCTATAATCAAAATGATGAAATCGTGGAGGCTGAAGATAGTTTGATCTCCCTCCTGGGCAATCTGACATTTTTAGTATGCAAAATGGGAGATACTGCTGTTCATGTCATAGGAGACATTTCAACTTGTCTCATTTTTCTACATGACCGACACACTCCACAGTGATTGACAAATATTCACGTCCAAACCAGGTTAATATACTGTAAAGCCAAAGAAAATATTTCAGAGGTGATTATTATCCTTCTCTCCAGGCAGGAGTGCCTACAGTGCTCGAGTATCCAAAACTGTAAGTGATTGGGTTTCAAAGTTATAGCATTGATGACTATTGGTTCTCCAGAATGCTTTGTGATGTACAATTTGGGGAAATGTTAAAACTGTTCCTTTTCCAAATTTCCCCTTTCTGCTCCAACAGTGAACTAAAAAACTTGCTTTAGGTTAAAATCTTGAGTCACTGACATTGGTCCTCTGCTGGTAAAAAAAACCTGGCAATTAGATTTTAAACCACAAGTCCTCTTCGTTGCCATTTCAGCAATGACATATCTTAATCCTTTTAATTGCATTCATTTTGATAAGCGTATTCAGGAACTATGTAGCCACTGTTTCTGTACCCAGAAATAATCAAAATCAATTCTGTATAAAGATGCACTATGATTACTTTAATTACGTTTTTACTTTCCATACAAGGGCAAGTTGTGAAATGCAGAATCGTGTCAATCGTATTGGCATCAAAGCTCCTTCAGATTGTTTCTACCTATGACTCAAGGCTTTTAATAGGCAAAACTATTTGTTTAGAGGTTTGTGTACTTCGGTTTTTATCTCGGACTCTCCAGACCCTCATATAACCAGGCCTCTTATTTCACAGACTAGGTTATTATTCTTATTGATGTTCTTGGTAATCTGCAGTTTGCACACCCATCAACAGGTATATCTCCTGTCAAAGTCGAAGAACTACTAGATACTCTGCTTGTTACAAAAGCTGTCAGAGATGACCTTCATTAAAGTGAAAAGTTGTTTTTTCTCCCAGACTGTTAAGATTCTCTGTACAACTCCGTCTTAAAGATTTGTTTAAGGGGCATGCACTGTTTCTCCGCTCCCAAAAATTGATACCTGTAGGCTAAATATATAAGATCCCCCTGGTGAGTAACATTTCCTCTATTAATTAGTTTCCCTTACATCTCTCTGATTTAATTTTCCAAATTACTTTTTTTTCTCTTTTAACCTCAGGTTCTTCCGAAGTGTTCCTGCCCCCTGTGCCCATTTTTGCATCAGACCTGTCTGAAAGTGAGAACGTTCTGTGTGCCCAGCTCCTGTGTGTTCACTTTCCCACTCTGCGGCGTCATGGCTTCCACAGCTGGTATGCAGAAAACTGCTATGAAAAGTCTGCATTCCTCTGCAAGCGCAGTAAGTGTATTCCTCCTTCAAGGGGTGATTTGCTGTTAAGATAATAAAGTGGACAGATGGCCTTCATTTTCTGTGTAGGTTCCTTCTTAGTACTGTCATAGTTTGAATGTATACCATGGTTATGTAAAACCTAATTGTTTAACAACAAAAATGCATCTTAAAAAATGCTTATTGATTTCAATAAACAGTGCAGCTATGGGCTCCACAGACTTAATCTGGAAGGTGGAAGGTAGATGTAACTTTGATGAAAGTTCATCCAGATGTTCACCGGAGAATTCCTGTTTAGTTGAACAAATGCTACAGGTGTATAACACAGCTCGGCCCTCCTGTTTTCCAGTTTTGTGAATGTTGCTGTGTCTCTTGTTTTGAAGCACAGTTCTTTCAGTCTCGTCATTACTGACAAAGGTGCACCCATTCTGGGCACCTTCAAACATTTTTTAGTTCAACTCCACAAAGAAAATGAAAAAACTTTCCAATGACTATTTCATTTTCAACACCTCAATGGCCTCAATAAATATCATATTTTGTGCGGTCCCACAGGGCACCACACTGTCTGTGTCCCTTTATTATGTACAGTTCGAGGCATGTGGGCTGCTGAATTCATATCTGTGCATAGATCGCCGCCTAGTGTTGGGTCCGGATGATTGCACATTGTTGTCCTGGAAGAGTCTTCGAAGTATCACGAGATAGGTGGCTCCTCCCCTGGACTACAGTGCGCATGGGCATCGACTCCATCCTCAGATTGTTTTTTTCCGCCATTGGGTTCGGATGTCTTTGGGTTCCCTCTAGTCGGAATCGATAAAAAACTTTCTTAAGACCAAAAGGTCTTTAGTTTCTTCGTCGGTATAGTCTTGCGTTCGGTCTTAGTTCTTCCAGCTCGGTTCCGAACCGGATTCAATACACCCGCGTGCTTTTGGCGCGGAGGGCCCAGTCGACGCATCAGACCTATCGACTGTTCATCATGGACCAAAGTCCATTCAAGAGATGTCCCGTCTGCAACTCGAAGTATCCCCACATCGACGTCCACCCGGTGTGTAATAAGTGTCTGTCGCCGGACCATGATGAAGCCAAGTGCATGGCTTGTTCCCGCTTCAGGTCCAAGAAGACGCTTAAGCTTTGATGCGCTGCGCGCCAGGAGGCCCAGCAAGCTGCACCGGCGCCTGCGGACATTTTCGATGCTGGGGATGTCGAGGAAGAATCGACCAGGGACGTCAGTGAGTCGAACCCCGCGTCGGACGTCGACTAAGACTACGACGCGGACGCCGAAATGTTCGAAGCTGAGGAAGTCGTCGACGAGGTAGGAGACGACGACGGGGCCCTCGGGGCCATGGAGGATAGCTCGGATGAGGAGCTACCTCAAGCTGACACTGGGGCCGTGCCGATTCATAAGGCTCAGGTCGAGGGATCGCCACTAGGCCTTACCCAAGATCTTGCAATGGGTTCTACGGCCCCGCCTTCGGGCTCGGCCACGGACATTGCTATTGAGCCACACCCTGGAAAATCGAAAGTGAAACCTGCGGTATCGACACAAGAAACAGAGCAGGTGCCCACCTCGAAACCGAAAGTGCGCATCGCTTTGGTCGGATCCAAGGCCTCGGAGCCCTCGGCGCCGAAGAAGCAGAAGGGTGTTGTCGAGCTGAAGGCTCAAGTCAAGGGCGTCGAGTCGAAGACTGCCGCGCCAAAGACTAAAGTCAAGGTGGTCGAGCCGAGCACGTCGGCGCCAAAGGCGGTCAACACCAGCAAAGGACTCGGTGACCCGAAGAAAGGTCTCGGTGACCCGAAGAAAGGCCTCGGTGACCCGAAGGTTCTCGAGACTCCGCGTCAACAGGACAGGGCCAAGAGCGGCGCACCCCAAGAGTCCACTCCTGGTGAGGCCTCAAAGGATCCAGTCGACACGGCGTGCCCGTCCGCCGCTTTCACCAAGAAGGTGACGGACTCCCTACAGCGCATCAGGGAGAAGGCCTCGACGGTCGTACCAAAGGATCCTCCACCTCCGAAGCCGGTCGAGAGACCTCACAAGCGTCGACGCCCATTCACTTTAAGTTGCCAGCGTCCCCGAGAAGGTTTCCTCTGTGCCGAAGTCGTCGACGGGGGTCCCCACCCTGAAGCCTCGACAACCTTCAGTGGACGAGCAACAAGAATACTTTATTGATGCTGAAACGGGCAGGCTTTCCCTCCACAAGCGGAAAATTGCCCCGGAACAACCGATGGAGTCCTACAAGATTCCTCTGAAGTAAAAGGACTCTGCTTCCACTCCTGTCCTGGTGGAGCCACTTTCTCCACAAACTCATGATGTCTCGCCCACTTACTCTGATGTGGACGCTGGAGAGGACGATGATGAGGATGAGTACAGCTATCCCGTCTATACAGACCCTGATGATACCAATGAACCCTGGGCTGCTGGTGCTGGTGCTGACCCAGGTGATCCTCATTCAGGACAAGACACTCAACTCTATTCTGTGAAGATGTCTCCCACAGAAGATTCTGCAGCATTCAATGCCCTCATTGAACGAGCAGCAAAAAATCACAACGTCCAGCTTCATGCTGACCATATTGACGTCGATTTCCTTTTTGATACCTTCTCAGTCTCGGAGAGGACTGTCAAGACTCTACCTATGTTAAAAGGGGTCTTAAAACATGCTGGTGAGATCTTTAACCCCTTCGAGGCTAATGACGAGCTGGGCTCGTCATGGCGCTTACCTGCCGTGCGCGGATGACAAGGCCAGCTCGTCATAAAACAATGAAGAATAATAAAACCCAGCGCAGGACGGGAAAACGCCTAGCAGCCATGGGGTTAAAGAGCCTACCAGGGCGAGGGTGATAAACCCTAGGATTGAGAAAAAGTATAAGTCAGCGCCTACTGATCCTACCTACATCAAAGGACAGTTGCCTCTGGACTCTCTTGTCGTCTTGAATGCCCGGAAGAGGGCTAATTCTCAGACTACGGGTGATGCTCCTCCCCCAGACAAGGAATCTAAGGTCTTTGAGGCATCGGGGAAAAGAGTGGCAGCGCAAGCGGCCAACATCTGGCGCATTTCCAATACGCAAGCGCTTCTAGCGGGGTATGACAGGGCACACTATGACACGCTGGAAACCCTGTTGCAGCACCTGCCTGATGAATACAAGGAAGCAGCTGAGAAGCTTATTCAGGAAGGGAAGCTGATCTCTAATGCTTCAATTAAGTGCGCTCTGGACGCGGCTGACACCGCAGCCAGGGCTGTCAACACTAGTGTTATATTGAGACGACATGCCTGGTTGAGAATCTCTGGATTTAAGCCAGAGATACAAACCACCATCCTTAATCAAACAGTGAATCCAGATCACCTGTTTGGCCCAGAGGTTGACACCACCTTAGAAAAGATTAAGAAGGACACTGAAACTGCTAAATCCATGGGTGCCTTACAGTCCCAGCAGTTTCGGGGTGGGTCTTTCCCTCAAGCACTAGAGGCGTTTACAGAGGCCAGCTCTCCCAATCCACGCAGTACTACAAAGGCAACACACAGTCCACATACACCAACAAAAGTCGAGGTGGATATCGTGGTAACAGCGCCAAGGGCAGGGGTCGTGGAAACAACGACTCCAGATCCTCTGCCACCAACAAACAGTGACGCCTTGTCACTGCCCCCCTACCATGCAACACCGGTCGGGGGGAGACTTCAGCAGTTCCTGCCGGTCTGGAGAACCATCACCACAGACAGGTGGGTCAGAAAACTTATACAATACGGTTATTGTCTGGAGTTAACATCCACTCCACCCAACATACCCCCAAGACACCGTCCTATGTCTGCCGAGCATTTGCACTTATTGCTGCAGGAGGTCCACGTCATGCTGCAAAAAGGAGCAATAGAGCTCGTGCCTGTGCAGGAAAGAGGCATAGGGGTCTACTCCCTGTACTTCTTAATACCAAAAAAGGACGGATCCCTCAGGCCCATCCTGGACCTCAAGCCCCTCAACCAGTACATCCTGTCGGAGCACTTCCATATGCTCACCCTGCAGCAAGTGCTCCCGTTGCTCAGTCAGGAGGATTTTCTCGCAACTTTAGACTTAAAAGATGCGTATTTTCACATTCCACTGCACCCGTCGCACAGAAAATACCTCCGGTTCACCATCCAAAACCAACACTACCAGTTCAAGGTTTTGCCTTTCGGAGTCACCACGGCACCCAGGGTGTTCACAAAGTGCCTGGCGTCTAAGGAGACGGAACATTCACGTCTACCCTTATCTGGACGAATGGCTCATCCAGGCGAAGTCAGCCCAGCAGTGTGCCGCTCACGTGTCCCACACCATTCACCTCCTTCACGACCTGGGATTCTCACTGAATTACCCAAAATCCCACCTCCAGCCCGCCCACATACGGCAGTATCTGGGTGCGACGATAAACACTCTAGCAGCCACAGCACAGCCAAATTCAGTGAGGGTCAGCAGTATTCAATCGCTGATACAACGATTCAAACCCCAAAGCTCGCTTCCAGCGAGAGTGTTCATGCCGTTGATAGGCATGATGGCCTCCTGCATCTCCATAGTCCCGCACGCGAGGCTACATATGCGTCCGCTTCAGGAGTGCTTAGCACGTCAGTGGACTCAGGCTCACGGGCAATTGAAAGACCTAGTGTTGGTGAGCGGTCGGGCATACAACTCTCTGCATTGGTGGAATCCACAAAACCTTTGCAAGGGACGACCGTTCCAAGAGCCTGTGCCACTGATCATCCTGACAACGGACGCTTCTCTCCAGGGATGGGGAGCTCATGTACTCATTACACTGTGCTGGGACTATGGACGCAACAGCAACGGAAGATGCACATCAATGTTCTGGAACTGATGGCAATCTTCATGGCACTAAAAGCTTTCAAAGTACATCTGTGCAACAAGGTTGTGTTGATCCGGACGGACAACATGACAGCCATGTACTACATTCAGAAACAGGGAGGTACCCGCTCTCCGCAGCTGTCTCATCTGGCTCAGAGCATGTGGAAGTGGGCCATTCAGAGGAACGTCTTCCTCATGGCAGAACACCTCCCGGGCAAGGACAATCAGATGGCGGACCTGCTCAGCAGGTACAGCCACCAAATGCACGAGTGGGAGCTGCATCCATCAGTACTCCACCCGTACTTCCAAGAGTGGGGTCTTCCAGAGATAGACCTGTTCGCCACAAGGGAGAACGCAAAATGCCAAAGCTTCGCCGCCAGGTTTCCACACCCACAGTCGCCGGGCAATGCGATATGGAAGAACTGGTCAGGCAGATTTGCGTACGCTTTTCCCCCAGCACCTCTGATACCGCTGGTGGCACGCAAACTCAAGCAGCACTCGATGACTCTCATCCTGGTTGCTCCAACGTGGGCTCGCCAACCATGGGACACCACGTTTCTGGAACTGTCCGTGGTACCGCATCAAAGGCTACGCCTCACACCCAGCCTTCTGACGAAGAGCCATGGCGACATTCAGCATCCAGATCCGCAACAGCTCAACCTGGCGATCTGGCTCCTGAGGTATGGACATCATCCGGGAGGCGAGGAAGCCCACCACTAGAGCATGCTACGCGGCGAAGTGGAAGCGGTTTGTCATTTACTGTGCAGACCACAACATTAACCCGCTGGATGCATCTATTCAGAACATCATTTGTTATCTTTTCCATCTGTACAAATGTAATTTGGCCTATGCTTCCATTCGCATACATCTATCTGCGATGGCTGCTTATCTCCAAAACAGGCAGCACCTCTCACTTTTCAGGGTGCCTGCTATTAAAGCCTTTTTAGAAGGGCTCAAGCGAGTTATTCCTCCGGACTCCGCCAGCTCCGGAGTGGAACCTCAATGTGGTCCTCACCAGGCTGATGGGTCCCCCTTTTGAACCAGTGCATTCCTGCGAGATTCAATTCTTGACATGGAAAGTAGCTTTCCTTATAGCGATTACATCGCTGCGACGAGTTAGTGAGCTCCAGGCACTAACTATCCAAGAGCCATTTATTCAAATTCATTCCAACAGGGTGGTGCTTCGCACTAACCCTAAATTCCTTCCTAAAGTAGTTTCTCAATTCCATATTAATCAAACTATTAATCACCCTTGACGTCAAAAGGGCCCTGATGTATTACATTGATAGGACCAAGGATTTTAGGAAAACTAAACAACTCTTTGTTGCCTTTGCGCCACAACACAAAGGTAACCCCATTTCCAAAGCTGGTATAGCTAGGTGGATAGTTAAATGTATTCAGATCTGTTATCTGAAAGCCAAACGTACTCTCACCATTCCACCGCGGGCCCACTCCACCAGAAAGTTGGGGGCCTCTATGGCTTTCCTTGGAAATATCCCTTTGGAAGACATATGTAGAGCAGCCACGTGGTCTACCACACACACATTTACAAAGCATTATTGTGTTGATGTGCACTCCAAACAGCAGGCAGCTGTAGGGCTGGCTGTTCTAAAAACACTTTTCCAAACTGCTGCAGCTGGCACGAGCAGCCGCCGCTAATGGAGGGACTGCTATGTATTCTATGCACAGATATGAATTCAGCAGCCCACATGCCTCGAACCGAATATGCTACTTACCAGTATGCATCGGTTCTTGACATGTAGGGCTGCTGACATTCATATCGCCCGCCCTCCTCCCCGGCGCCTGTAGCAGCTGCAGAATTCACACATACCTCTAGCATGGTCATCATTCACTTAGTTTCACTCCATCTTGGTCAAAATGGCTAAAAACAATCTGAGGATGGAGTCGATGCCCATGCGCACTGTAGTCCAGGGGAGGAGCCACCTATCTCGTGATACTTCGAAGACTCTTCCAGGACAACAATGTGCAATCATCCGGACCCAACACTAGGCGGCGATCTATGCACAGATATGAATGTCAGCAGCCCTACATGCCAAGAACAGATGCATACTGGTAAGTAGCATATTCATTACTCAGTCTGAGATTTTACACCACCTCCTCTAGTTCTAAAGGTATGACAGTGTTAAATGGGCCACTCTTAGACTAGAGGGTTTACAGGTCCAGAGTAGGGCTAGAATGTCTGTCAATACATCAAACACATCAACATGTGAATAAAATAAAATGACTGAAATAAAATGTAAGTGCCAGTGATGAGTTATGTAAATCTGAATTCTGGATTGCTCACATATCCACTAATCCACACCAAAATCTTCACAAAAATGAAAGGAATAATGGCTAGATTTGAATTTGCCAACGTAAATGTACTTCAAAGCTGGTACACAAACTGCTAGCTCCTGATGCTCAGAAATCCTGGAACTTCTGCAGTCATCCGGTGGAACTTGCAGTCTCGCTGATTATGTGCCATCTACCACTGGAGCGCACACTATGTATTTGAGTGCTTGTAAAAAAAATTGCGGACGACTCCGTTGCGGACAAACAGTTGGCAAATAACATGACATTTGTCTACATTTAAGGAATATAAACCGTGCCTGACCTGCCAGAAAGGCACACTGTTATTATCTCCTGGTCGAACAACTAGTTAGGTTAGAGTGGCACAAGCGAGATCTCCAGATCTAGCAACACCAGATCATCCCAGACCCTTAGACCCAAGAGCATGATATCATTATGTCCGACCACATTAACCTATGCCCTCATAACCAAGTGCCCCACGTTGATGTGCAGAGCCAACCCAAAACCTTCTACTTGGGTATAAGAGATCAATCTGGCAAACTGTAAAACCAAAACCGATACCCCAGATTTCTCCCCCTCAAAACAGAGCCATTGATTCACCGTCAACAGATCAGTGTGCTAGGGAGCTTTAACACAGAACCACTGATACTTCAGAATCGATTTTTTTCGGAACCTCACCTCTTCCCATTCTTATATCAGGCAGCACCAAATCAGGTTAATGTCACTAACCTAGGGCCCCAGATCCTGCAACACCAGGACAATGTCAGTTTCCCTAACTGTGCCAACCGTGTACCTTCATCCACCCATACTGGGTCTGTCTGCTAAACCATGGCAGTCCAGCTCTTCATATGTAATTGATTGGCCATGCCACTCAAACCCAGAACCTTTGGTTCACCCAATCAGTCTGCCGGCGCCACTAACCGCATATGCGCCACATCAGTGTGCTTAAACATGCCACCTAGAACCACAGATGTCCAAAAGGAATTTGCTAAATGTCAACACAGAAGCTCTAGTTCAGCTTACTAAACCAAATTCAGATTGAGCTAACCTGGCTGGATAGAAATCTGGAAAAAATGCTCTTGCCTCTGGAAGGCCATGGACCAGAGAATTACCAATCCTACTAGACCTCAGAGATATATATATATATATGGCAACACCTTTTTTTCGGATTATATAGTGCGATCACATCTCTTGTCCGTCTTTAGTGATGATGTGTCAGGGCTTGCATCCTCCTCTCCCACATCATAGGGGTGTCTCTAAGTGATTTCAATGATAAGTTCTTTCTAAGATCCCTCAAATATCTAAACTTTTGTGGAAGTTGTTCTGAATGAAGGGGTCTTCTGACATCCACAACAGCAGCTTGAAATAGAGAATATTATAGAACATTAGTGTTTGTCTAATGTGAACTACCAATTGGGAAGACACTGGTCATTATATGCGAACAAAATGAAAAATCCCTGCCTTGAAATAGTCATTTTCTACAGCCCATCACTTCCCAAGGGGAGGTTATCTTTGATCCAATTCTCTTCCCCCGATCTTATTAAACCTATCAATCTTGGTACTAATTCTCTGCTCACAGTTGTTGTTTTTCAAGCTAATTGACTTAGAGTGCTTACAGGGTATGCGTGAACATTTCTTTCTTTCCCTAGAGTCCTGCTGCATTTTCTCGAGCCAGCACAATTGTTTTTGCAATTAACCTCGGCTTGTCTAAAGCATTTTATTACAATTTGCTGGTCGCTTCTTGCTTGCAAATTTTGTCCTAGCAGTTGTTCATTCATTTATCAAGGTTATTTTTATATCTTTTTTACTAATCTATTTCTATACGTTTGGTCACCTTTAGAGGCAAATTGAACAGAATCTGACTGTACTGGTTTGTATACAGTCAACCAGGCATCACTGTTTATTTTTTGGGGTGTTGCAGATTTTTAATGTAGACAGAGCACAATGCCATATTCCTCCTACATCACAAGTTGGTAGTTGCAATCCAGAGCCGGACAATTAAGGTTAAAGCACAAAGTGTTTTGTTTTGAAGATTTTAGCATTGTGGTGCTTTTATAGTATAATCTCTTTTCTTCATACTAGGTACATTTAGCCATTTGCTGTTACTATGAATGCCAATGAGGTGTCATTGCTTTAGTGCTTTTGCCTTAAAAGCCACCATTTGTGAAGAAACGTGATGCCTCACACTAACAAATGCTTAATTTTGCTTTCTCCTTTTCACTGAATATGACACAATTCAAGCTAAGATACTTCCCATTGAGTTTCTTGGGGGTGATGAAGATTTATTTCAACACACATTTTTTAAAGTTTATTTTAAGCTGCTTTTCAGGGTCAAATTGGTTCTGCACTATAATGGAGAGATCGATCTTGTGTTCGCGTTGACAGATCTCCGATTTAATTTGATGGAGACTTGAATCGAATAAATTGGTTGCTTCCGACCTCCAAGGGATTGAAATTTGCTACTATTCATTTCCTGCAAGTCTTACCAAGGTGAGCTCGGACGAGCTGGACACCTTTTTTTTGTGCCATAAAACAGAGCATGTGTGAACAGAAGAGTGCTTCATTTGAAACGTACTTCCCATTGTGAGTAACTGCGTGAAACAGTTGACCATTAATCTTACATGAGGAGACAAAACAATACGCTTGTTGCTCTTTGGGTGGAATACGCTTCTTGATTACAGTAACAGTCAAAAGAAATCAACACTCTGCCTATTTAATGTTTTTCAGACCTTATGTAAAGCTGAACTGCTTTAAAGCAGTTAGTGCCAAGGCACCTCGGGTTAATTGTGCAATATACAAATCTAAATAACACGACATTCAATTTTTCTGACACAAGTGTCCACAGTAAAAAGACATAAAAAGGAAAATAAAGCTCTGTCACCCGTTGCAAAGTCACCCCTTGACACGCAATATGAATATTGGAACCAGATCTTTTACAAGCCACAAGCACAAAATATTTGTCCTGTGTTTACAGTTGGAACTTTCCTTGAAGCTATTGCACAGTCACTTCATTAGAATTATCTGGCTTTGGAAATGCTCACGTTTTGAACATAATCAGAATTCTTTAGCAGCTTGTTTTACTTTGGGAGCTTGCAAATAAAATTGCATGCATTGCCTATGCTTGGCTTTGGAGACAGAGCATGTCACAGTACTGCAGCTTTGGGCAGTAGTAGTCTCTGGGAAAGTGTTTGGCCCTGCTTTGCTGTTAAACTTGTGGGCCTGTTACTCCCTTAAGATCTTCATAACATTCTGCTGTTGGTCTGGCTGTTCAATTTATAATGGTGGTGGGGTCATTTGCTTCTTGCCTTTGCCAAACTTTGATCCCTTAATATAAGGTGTATACTGTCGTTAACCTCTGTCTAAATTTAACTTTTTCATGCAGTATTGTGGGTGTGTTCCTCACTCTGCTGGAGTTGCTTATTACGCTTGTCTACAGATATATACATAACAAGGCGTAATTGTGTGTACCTTTCTCTCTCTTTAGCATTGCTTAGGTAGTTTGATTTTGTAATGTGAGTTCTTGACGGCGGTCAAAGTATTATTTATCTTACTATGGCACAGTAGCATTTTGTGTAATTTTATTTACACAGTATTATAGGTCACTAAACAGCAAATTCCATGTGCATCTAGGTTTTCGTCATGTTGTACCACTTTCCTTGCAAAATATGAAGAAAAAAAATTGCATAGCATTGTGAAAATGGGCTATCTGTTTCACACCGTTATGAACATATGAAGGCATGGAAAATTGTTAAATCTCTAAAGGTCCTCAAGGAACGCCTATGTCCAGACTTAAGAAATATTACATTATGGAAAGAATCCTACTTTTGGCACCTCCTGGAAAGGGCTTTCGTCCGTTAACTCCTTATTGTCTGTGCAGAAGGTCCGGATATTAGGTGCACTAATATAAGTGCTAATGAAGACACCTTACTGTTTAGTGGTGGTCAGGTGGATAATTTAATATTGTTTGCAGACTGTCTTCTGATGAGGTTTGTAAAAGAAGCACACATACTAAACTGCTGTGGAATGTACTTCAATATTAGTATTACAAGGCTGCTATTTTCTGGTAGATTGTAGTTTCCTCCAGATGCTTATTTATGCGGGTATTTGTAAATGTTGTGGTTTGAATTCCTAATCATCAGTTTAGATAGATGCTTATAACTGCAAACGCCTCACCTCTAGAATATCCCTAGGTGCAAGACTAGATCCAGAGATTTTCCTCATCAGTGCTCCAGCATGCTGGTGGCAGGTGGCTCAGAAATGACTTCACATGGCTGGAGTTGAGTTGCATATAAGCGATACCCCTGTGCGTTGAAGTGAGTTTTTCTTTCTGCACCTTCCGAAAAGGATCTGGAGCTCCACTCCCAAATTTGTCCTCTTCTGATGGTTTTAAAATTCTTGGTGCCAGTTTGTTAGTGAACTATATGCCCACCGAAAATGACAGGTTTTCAAGCTGTGCCAAGATTGCAGGAAGATCTCAGACACAGATCTGCACCAGGTGTCTCTTGTGCTTTTGCTTTTAACACTAATCCAAGACTTGCGACAAGTGTGCCCTCATGCACCCAAAGCTGCCTGAATCTGGGAGGTGAATACTACGTCACTGAACAGAAGGGGCTGAAGCTGCAGCATAGGCTTCGTTTCTACTCCAAATTGCTGGCTCGGTCTATATCCCACTCACTAAACTGTTCCCACAATAGATCTGCTTCACACTCCTTAATCATTGGGTAAGTCAAAATCGAAGCCCAAGTGCAAACATAAGACAATAAAGTGAAACTTGACTCCATCCTGTTACTTTATCTCTTGAGAAGGTGCCAGGAGTCAATTATAAAGAGAGCACTCCTTTGGAGTCTCAACAAAACCAACAGATTCTGCAATGGGTTTCCCTGGCCTTTGGCTACTCTGCAGCAGATGGTGGCTTTCAAGGACGCCATTGTGCAGATTTTAGATGTGATTCCAGCTCCCTCTGGTGTTCCTTTGGGACGCATGGAGCCACAGGGATCTCAATTCAGTCTGCCCACCTCAGAACCGCATTAGACCTATGCTACACTGTGGCACGATGGACCATCTGGTTCTGAACACACCAGCACGGATTCCACAGCACTTGTAAAAGAACTAATGCCGATGTCTGTGCTTCCTATATTGATGTTGCGTTGTTACATTTTAAAGTGCATCCGCTTGCAGTCCAGCCTGACTCTAATCTGAGACTTCTACCTCAATGCCTCTACCTGCAAAAGACAAAATTTTCTTTTTTGGGTTCTGATTCTGACTCATTACATAGATGATGCTTTTTATCTAAGCTTCCAAAATGCCAGTAGCTTGATAAATCCCCCTGAAACTGACACTGTACTCACTGCATACCAATGCCAACATTGTTTGCGATGGTGGTTTGGAGAGAAGCTGTGAGACTAGAACTGCAACTACTCACAATGTGGTGAAAATAACCATAGCAATATCACACCCAGTTTAGACAATTCAGGGATTACTCTAGAGAACTGGCTTACAGGGCAGTGCCAACCCATTCCTTTTGAGGCTCTGGTTGTAGTTGTACAAGACATTAGGGACTGCAGTCTACCATTCCCTTCTCCCCTGCTGTAATAGTTACCAAACTGCTTTTGTTTACCTGTATCAACTCAGACCAGGCCAGTAGGAGACCGGATCCAAAATTTCCTCCCTGGCCGGAGATTGGTCAGGTCAGACAATTGGGTCTTACGTGTTGTTCAAAAACGTTACGCCATGTCATCCCTACCCTATTCCCTCCCACACGAGGGTTTCTTTTGGAAGAGCAAACTGCAATACTGATGAAAGTCTTTCATACTGAAAGGGTGCCATCAAACTGGTACTTGACTTGGAGAGGATGCGATTTGCACTACTTCCTTGTTACGAAGGAGGGCGGGGAACACAGGCCTGTTTTGAACCTACGGCTACTGAATGTCTTTCTGCGCAAGACAATATTCAAATGGTAGGGGTGACTTAGATCCTCACAGATTTAAGCCCCCTGAGACAGGATGGTCTTTGGGCTAGCAGGTTATGTATTTCCCTGTACCAGCGCAGCAGTCCCACTGGCATTATTTATAGTTCAAGGTGTGCCAAGACCATTTTGAGTTTGGCGGGGTCCCCTTTTACCATTCCTTAGTTACTCAGGTGTTCACACAAATGATGGTGATAATTGCTGCCCATCTTCGAAGGCCAGGGATACACTTGTTTTTTTACTTCAGTGTCTGGTTGCTTAAGGCGGCTTCACAACATTCCCTTGTATATCACCTCTGGTTGAGGACGCACATCTGTTGATGTTTGGGTTCAGCTAAAGCGAGCCAAAGTCCCACCTGAGCCCTACTCAAGCACTTCCAATCATTGGGGTAATGCTGAACACAGTGACATTCAAAGCCTTACCTCCACTCCAGCAAGGCTGGAACATTTTTAATATGATCCTGATGTTTCAAGATCAGTGTTGGGCCTCGGAGAGGATGGCTCTGAGATGTCTTGGTCTCCTAGCCTCATATATAGTCCTTGTCCCGAACACCAGGTGTTGCAAGCAGGCCCTGCTTTGAATTCTTGGGTCTTAACAGGCCATTCCGATCTCAAAGGGTACAACTCAGTATTTGCATTGGTGGTTTGCAGACACCAGCTTGACCTGCAGCAGACCTCAATTACTTAACCACCCATAGCTCACTATGGTTTACACTACTGCTGGCTTGGGGGAACATCTTGGAAAGGTGGAGAACAGAGGCCACTGGGCTCCAGCTGAGAGCCAGCTCCCTAGCAACCTGTTGGACCGTTGGGTGATCAGTTTGGGCCCAAAATGCCTTCCTTAATCTTCATCTATCAAAGTGAGACTGGTGCAGGCAATTGCAGACAACAATCCCGTGTGATATTGTTTGCATGAGTTACTGGAACAAGCTAGGCTGCATGCATTTATTGATTCTGTGCTAGAAGGTGTTTTCACCCATAGATGTTCGCTGAATTCCTAGGTGGACAAACTCAGAAATTGTCGTCTGGAGGATCATGAGTCTCCATCCCAAGGCGATGCGGAGCACTTTCGACCAGTAGGTTTGCCCGGGCTAAATCTATTTGCTACTGTCTAATGCAAAGTGTCAACAGTTTTGCATGTTAGAATTTCCTACAAGGTTGGAATTGAATAAACGATTGCTGTGTGAGTTTCCACAGCTGCCTCAAGTTCTGAAGATCAGAATGAACTAGACCCAAATCATCATAATCTCCCTGCACAGGGCAAGGAGGGGAGGTACCCAGTGCTGCTGAGCATGTGGCTTGCCATCAGGCTACCACTTTGGGTGGACTTTCTATCTCCTATACAGGGCTAGGTCCAGCAACCTATGCAACCCATACGTGGAGACTGAACAGCAGCACTGGAATGCATTTGAGCTGGTTTTCGAATTGGTTAATTAAGACTCTGCTGTAGTGGTGCTTGAAATATTGACCACTTTGGAGGGCACTCTCGGTCTTTGTTTATTCTCTTTTTAGCTTAGTAAGGTCTTGCAATAAGTACTATGAAGGATTATCTTTTGTCACGCTCTGCCTTTCTCTGTATACTGGATCAACCATCCTTGTTTAAATCACATGTTGGGTTGTGTTTCATTAAAGTTTTCACCCACATGTTTCACCCCGAATTGTTTGATGTGCCTGGGACTCGTGCAGTCTTCCTTTCCAATATTAAGTCCTTCCACTTTGAGCAATCAATCACTCTGCTAGCCTTCTTTGCCCTGCCTCACCCTTTGAAGGAGGAGAGACTCCACTACCTTCATTCAAAGGGCTTATTACATCAAGCGTACGTAAGCTTATGCATATGTAAGCTTGTTGTATGGTTTTTAGGTGTAAGGAAAGGTAAGGCGCTGCAAAAGAGGACCCGATTAAGGTGGATGGTCCTCTCTATTAAGATCTGCTACCCACTAGCCAGAAAACATCCCCCGGAAGGTCTGAAGGCCCATCATATTACAGCCTAGGCATCTGCAATGGCATTAGTTTAAGAGGTGCCTATTTTGGATACCTGCCTGACTGCGAAGTGGGCATTGGTACACATGTTCACGAAATACTGCTGTCTTGATAATAACATCTGGCGGCTTGGCAGGACTTTTCGGTTTGAGTCCGTTCTCCAGAACCGTCCATCTTTGTGAGGTACTGCTGTGGTATCTGTTATAAAGGTGAAATATTAATTAGAAGAACAAGTCGCGCATCTTCGGTGACTCACTGTCTGGTGGATACTTTAACTGCAGATTCCTCACTTCCCTCCTACCTACCGGTTTTGTGGATGGTCTTTTTCCATCTAAAACTATCCCAGTTGGAGATTGGCACACACTCGTACAATTTTATCGCTGTGTATGCGGAAGTACTAAAAGATGAATGAAACTGACCTCTGGGTGCATGGGTGGCACTCAAATGCAGCTCTGCTCTGTCACTTCCTTTCGTGGTGTGTAGTCACCGCAGAGCTGCAGGACGTCACATACCAGCGTGCAGGAATACAGCTAAGAATAATCTCCAGATCCAGTCTGGCACCTGGGGATATTCTAAAGGTGAGGAATATGCAAATCACGGAAATACCAGAAACAATGTTATCGAAGGTAATGAACTTGTTTCATTAGCTTCTGCATGTAAAACCCCGTTTGTTCATCACCATATGTCGCTCTACCTTCCTACAGCTAGGTTTGCTAGCTGTGTTAATCCTAATAACCCCAGTTCCTTTCTGTGTTTGTTTTTAAACCCTTTCCATTTAAGCGACTATTCTAAAGCCTTAAATGTTGATATTAACATGATGGCATGAACTTTGGGCTATCAACACTTTCTTGTTCTTCATTGTTCTAGTTATGCTTTTTCTTATTTCCAGCTGTCCCCTTTCAGAGTAATAGTGTCAGGTGGGAACTAGTTAAATGTTTGTTCCGAGTGTGTCTAGTTGAAAATTATTGATTGGAGTCTCCCCACGGGTGTCAAATTAATGAGTAACAGCTGTCTTTGCGGCAGGGCTGTTTCTTTCTTGATCTTTCCAATATTCTTCTTTCACTTTATCTGCTTTCTTGGTTCAGCTCTTCAAGAGCACATATTTAAAAGCTACCTATACAATTTATGAAAAGGTGATCCTCATTAGAAGCTTGACTACTAAGCTGCTGCTGCAGTGCTTTTCCATACTTCAATACATCCCATTTATATGCTGTATACTGCTATCGTTCTCTTATAGTTTACACACTTGGACCCAAAGTGCAACTTTTGTTCCTTTAAGACTGATGCAAATAACTAAATGAGTGGCTTTGTAAATAGTTTTCTGACAAACTGGTTCTTGTATTTTGGCTTAGATTTATTTTTTGGATCATATAATGCTAAATGACTCAATCCAGACATAATTTTTACTTAAGCAACGTTTAAGTTTCTTCACAATTGGTGGATCCACAGGTGTGAACACTGATGCAATGACGTTATCACGCTGGCAAGCTGTCTCTGGATTTGGTTTGGGACCAGCAACGCGGACACGACACTCGTATTTGGGTCAAGGTATTTGTGTGCTAATTTCATTATTGTGCATTCACCCAAATAAGACACTGAATATTTGATTAATGAAAAGCAAAATGTCTGCTCACTTTTCGTTCAACGCCAATAGGGAGGCAGATGCAATGACTTAGAAGCATTTTTTTGGTCTCATCTTTTTATTCCCAGTAGTAATAATCACTTAAATTTTTCAATCTTCAGACTCTCGTACCGGCACCATGTAAGACATTGAAATGCCTCGCCTATTGAGGAAAGACTATATAAAAACGTAAAAAATTTTTTTCATATAGACCTAAAACAGAAGTGTTTCCTTTGCAAGTATGCAAATATGGTAACTCCATTTAAAAAGGACCAACTTCCCCGCGTGGTTTTACTTTCTCTTTTTTTTCATCATCCGAATGCTTGACACTTCACTCTTGTTCTCATATTAGCTTTTCCTTAGTCCATTCCATTTTGCCTTTTGGAACTTGCAATACATATTCTGTAAAAAAAAAAAAAAAGAAGTTTAAAGGAAGGTATGTGTTTTCTAAAGTTTTTTTTTTAATTCACATTTTAAAACGGATGTCGTAAGCATAGAAATTATTATGAATTCAATTTCTAGTATAGTATACTTACAATCATAATACATGAGCTTATTCTGATTGATCTACCTTTCATGCACTCATTCAGTCCTCATACTATAAACCCTCTTACACTTACCTCTAAAGTACTACTCTGACATCCCTGTACAACAAATGTCTTGCATCTGGTACATATCCATAATTTTTTAGAACTACACTGGTTCTACTCTTACTAGAAACATTTACAGAAGACCTCCATCCCTTCTCATCTATCTCTAGATGTCTGCTCTCTACTGCTTTGTTGTTTCTCACTACTAAAAGCCTGCTCAAACCCTTCCAATTTGGCTTCTGTGCCTGTCTCGATCTCTCTTCTAAAAGTCTGCCTAAACCGTTCCAAGTGGGCTTCTATCCCCCTCATTCTACAGAGAGCCCTCAGACACTAGCTAACATATCACCACAGCACAACCACAGCTGTACTCCTACTCCTGGATGTATCTTTTACTCTTGAACATGCTTCCTAAGTTGACACTTTAAAGACCCTTGGCATCACAGGCTCTGTGCTCAACTGCTTTCCCTCCTACTTCTCCGACTGTTTTTTCTCGGAATGAATGAATATAACATTTATAAAGCGCTAACTTAGCCCTCGGCAGATTAACAATCCGTTGGATCATCTTCAAACTTGCCAACAGTCTCTGTCCTGTCTGCTCTTTGTTAGATTTCCTAATTTACTCTCCATCATCTCCTTGGTGGGGTGTCCTTTCCAACTTTATGCAGATGGCACACACTCTGGTCACCCCTTCAGCACCCTTGGTTATCCAACTACTTATCTGACATTGACCCCTGGATGGCCCTTTGCTTGCTAAGGCAGCCAAATAAAGGTCCTGTACGTTCCATCCTCCTCCAGAATTACACTTGCCTCTAGCTGTGCCTGGTTCCACACTAAAGTGCTCACTTTTGGCATGTCAACCAGAAACCTAGGTGTTTTCTTCCACCACTCCATCTGGTTGGAACATTTCTTTACACAACAGCAAGATATCACAGTAAGATTGCAAATAGAAAGCATAAGCTGAATCTGACTTTTTCTCGCTTGCTGCAGCGAAAGCATTGATTTAACTCACTGGTGATAAACTACTCATGTAACAGTCTCTATTGGTCCTCCCATATGCTTTTGATTCCCTCAGCAAAGTATTAAACCTTTCCACTTTGATACTCTACAATTCCTGACCTGGTCTTGTTTGAGCTAGTTGGCTCTCTGATTTAAAGAAAAAACGAACCCTTAATGCAGTCCTGTTGTTTTTTAATACTCTATCCCACATCGTGACCTAAGATCCGCAAATCAACACCTCCCACCAGCACTAAAACCTCCCTGTACACAATCTAAATACAGGTCTTCCCACCTTTATTAGACCTGCTCACTGGAATGTTCTCCTACTGTACAACTGGGAAAGTGCAACACAACAGGATTTTAAAATGTCAGAAAGTGGCTCTATATATACTGGACCAGAATAAGGTACAGTGTGTATAGAGTCCACAAACCCCAGAGGTATAACAGAGGTTAAACCAGGTGTGACCATACTCCCTTAAGTGATAGCTTGGTCGAGCAGTAAGGCAGTACCAGAGGACAGTGTAAAGCATTTGTTGTACACACTCAGTCAGCAAAAGTTTTCACACACTCAAACACTGAACTCCAGGCCAATTGTTTTTATATAAAAGATATAGCTGTTTTATTTCTAGAACCAACAGGCATCAAAATATACTGTTCTCAATATGAGAGGTCTCAGGGGAGTACTTTGCAGAAAGGCAATAAACTTTGTAAACACAATAGGTACAGGGGTTGCAGTAGGCAACGCAATTCTACACACAATGTAGCATTGAGCTCAATGGATGTTCTTGTATAAACACAGTTGATTACTTTGTAGATTACTTTGGTAATTCCAGGACTGGCTCCTAGATTCAGTCCTAGGGTTTAAGCTGGAAACAGATTAGCAAAAAAGTTTTAGGTATTGCAGTGATTTTTCAGGAATAAAAAGCTATTTTAAAAGTTCACACATAGAAACTTTTCAACAGAAATCTGGGAATGTATCCAATGGGAGAAAATTCAGGTTGCAGGTAAAGTACGATCTCGTTACTTTTGTAAACCAGTACTGGGCTCCTGGGGCCAGCACTTGGGTCTCAACTTAAAACAGGTAAGTAATTACGTTTCAGTATTTCGTATGATTTTTAAAGAATATTTCTAGTTTTCAAAAGTAGAAATTTCATAGAAAAGCAGACAATGGATTCCTTTGGAGAAAATACAAGTTACAAGTAAACCTGCCAGGGATTACTTTTGCGGTTCAGTACTGGGCTACAAGGTACAGCACTGGCTCCTCTCCTGAGTTTTCAAAAGTAGACACTTAGAAGATTTTTCAAGTCAAAACCAGTCAATGTTATTCGATGGCAGGTAAGCTAGTTACCAGTTTCCTGGTGAGTACTCGACTGGTGAAGTTGTGGTTCTGGTCATAGACTCAGGAGTCCCCCAGGGTCAGGTAGGTACAGTTGGCTCACCCTCAGCGGCGCAGGGGCGGCCGGGTGCAGAGGTAGTTAGGCCCAATGTTATCCAATGGGGGTCAGTGGGCCTCCGGTTGGTGGCTGCTGGCTAGCTGGCCAAGCGGCTGTGGGAGCTGGGCTCCTGGTCACTTGCTCATGGCAAAGGGGGTAGCAGTATAGGGCAAAGGTGGCACAGCCAGCGGTACTAGGGCTAGGGCGGCTGGGTGCAGGGTGCTTTTGAGCCGTCGGGCGCTCAATGTTATCCAATGAAAAAGGTAAGAAGCATTGGAAATGCAATAGGTCTCGCATCATTAGAGTTAGTGCTTTTAGAATTGTTTATGGTTTTTTTTTTGTAAATCTTTAGCATTTTTGTTTCCTGTAGCCAATGCTAAAGAATTACAAATAAAACAAGTTCTCTGGCACTTGAAGTACTTCTCTGTGTCTATTTCATTTCTACTGTTGGCGATTAAATTTGGGAACACCACTCGGGTTACTTTTATAAACAACATATTTACAGCCTTCCGTGGCTGATCTGGTCTACACAATACCGGATTCTACTGAAAAACGCAAAATAATCAGTATACGATCTCAATATTTATAGTTACAACACAAAATAAATAAAGCAAAATGTGGTGCATGATCCAGTTGAAAAACGAACATCTTGAAGTAGTCAAATTTTAACTGTTTGCAACTGACAGTATTCTGAAAATAAGTATTTAGTTTGGAATTCTAAAAATAAGGAGTTCTTAAAAGCGCTGAATGACGACCACATCGGCAATTCTAAACGAATGAAATATGCAACTTACCAGCTGGATATCTGAATGACGGAAAGGCACCACGATATGTGAGTGGGAAGCTTTCAGTCTACTACCGCTGGGTTTGGTCATGGGGGAGAGGGTGCAAAGACTATACATTCGCCGCATGTACAGTCCATTTATAATTAAGTGGTACTCTCGGGTTATAATTTAACGCATTGTTGCAAAGGGAACCTATGGGATGCGAGTCTGAAACGCAGCTAAAACAAACACGCCAATTTCATTTAAGAAAATTTAAACGTGGGCTCAAAAACTAAGCAAACTATTTGTAGTTGCCTCTGTCCGAATTGGCATAAAAGGTCCCACACACTGTGACTCCTTGGGACCTTGTGAATCTCAGTCTACCAGTAGGCACAATATGATCCACAACCCCGCATCCACTTTAGGTAGACCATGTGTGTAGCGATTAGAAAACTTTCAAATGCAAATGATCCACGTATAGAGAACTACGAGGAGTTACCCGTTCAACGTGCCAAACGCTTGGTATCATCATCCAAAACTCGCCCCTCCAACTGAGCAGCTATAAAATAACAAGCTTCTGTGTTCTGCGAAACGGCGGGCAGGGGAGGGGGCGGAGCGGGGAGAGGTGCGACTCGGCAGGCAGGGGAGGAGAGTAGGAGGAGGACGGGGGAGGAGAGTAGGAGGAGGAGGGGGGAGGAGAGTAGGGGAGGCACGGCCTAGCGGCCGTGCACCCAAGAAGTGAGGGGGCGGAGCTTTAAGTGGTACTCTCGGGTTATAATTTAACGCATTGTTGCAAAGGGAACCTATGGGATGCGAGTCTGAAACACAGCCAAAACAAACACGCCATTTTCATTTAAGAAAATGTAAACGTGGGCTCAAAAACTAAGCAAACTATTTGTAGTTGCCTCTGTCCGAATTGGCATAAAAGGTCCCACACACTGTGACTCCTTGGGACCTTGTGAATCTCACAGTCTACCAGTAGGCACAATATGATCCACAACCCCGCATCCACTTTAGGCAGACCATGTGTGTAGCGATTAGAAAACTTTCAAATGCAAATGATCCACGTATAGAGAACTACGAGGAGTTACCCGTTCAACGTGCCAAACGCTTGGTATCATCATCCAAAACTCGCCCCTCCAACTGAGCAGCTATAAAATAACAAGCTTCTGTGTTCTGCGACACGGCGGGCAGGGGAGGGGGCGGAGCGGGGAGAGGTGCGACACGGCAGGCAGGGGAGGAGAGTAGGAGGAGGAGGGGGGAGGAGAGGAGGAGGAGGAGGGGGGAGGAGAGTAGGGGAGGCACGGCCTAGCGGCCGTGCAACCAAGAAGTGAGGGGGCGTAGCTGGGGGAGGCTGTGAGAGAGAGAGTGGGCAAGGCAGGCGACTGGGGGCATGTGCACGCGCTTTTAAGCTCAATGCGCATGCGCATTGAGCTTAAATTTCACGGGCACTGCAAGGAATCGCCACGATTCCTTGCAAGTTGGTTAAAGAGTGTTTAAGCCCCCATAGTCTCGCAAGCTCGATGCGCATGCGCATCGACAGGCGAGACCTAAAAAGGGAACAGAGGCTGCAGGCTCGGGCGGAGACTCTCCATGGGCGACCAGCACGTCGAGAGGTAAGTTGGGATCTTGGAGCACAGGGAGGTACCCCAAAGGGAGGCTGTAGGGCGCCTGGTGCAAGGGTGTCTTTGGGTGTCGGAAAAGCGTACCCTCAACTGGTCGCGGTTGGGGGGCCCCTGATTCTGAATCTGCAGGCGTTGTCTGGTTCCTCGAGGAGGGCCTTTGGGCACTGGACTTCGGGTCCCAGTCGCCGCAGGGTCGTCCTCGTAGTCTTGGACCACTCTGGCACGGGATGGGCTCGACGGGTGCAGAGTGGGCTGGTCCGGAGCTTCCTGGCTGGCACCAGGGGGGTTGTTGCAGCAGAGCCTCTGCTGATGGGAGTCCCAGTCTTTAAGAGGGTCGAGGCAGGCAGGTCCTCTGGATGTCCCAAGGTTGCTGTCAGCAGGAGTCGCCGGGATTTAAGCAGGAGCAGGTTCCAGGATCGACCGGCCGGTAGGGCTGGGGCCAAGTCCGTTGTTGTCGTCCTGTGGTTAGCAGCTGCCCGGTGGGTCTTCTTCCTCTTGGTCTTCTTTCTTCTTTTCTTCTTGGGATCTGAGGAAGGAAGGTTCAGGGAGCCCCTAAATACTGAATTTAGGGGTGTTACAGGTAGGGCAAGGGCAGGGACCAATAGGTCCCTGTCCTGGGGTGAGTACACTCACCCCAGTGCTCCTCTCCTGTGGGAGGGGGGCAGGATCCTAGCTGTGATTGGGCAGGGCTCCCCATCTTCAAGATGGCCGGAGCCTGGGGTCATGCTTCACCTTCCTGACGTAGTTTTTCCCGCCAGTATTCCCGCCAGAGTGGGGGTCAGGACTGGTGGGGGCCAGTTGCTGGGTACAGCAAATGGTCTGGAGAAACTCACCGAAGCGGCTTGCCTTTGAAGCATCCCCCGGCCCATTCTTGGGGAGGAGACCTAGCACCTCGCCCAGGATGTGCATTGTTGCAGGCCCAGGAGAGTGGGGGGCTCTCCACCCAGGGGTCCAGCAACATGTCTGCTGTGTGGCAGCCTCTGCAGCCACTCAGCCCAGACATGGGTTGTAGGTTAGGTTTTCAGGGGGAATCTCTAAGATGCCCGCTGGTGCATTTTACATTAAATCCCACACTGGCATCAGTGCAGGTTTAATGTGCTGAGAAGTTTGGTACCAAACTTGTCAGTCTTCAGTGTAGCCATTATGGTGCTGTGGAGTTCGTAATGACAACCTCCCAGCACCATATACTCTTAATGGCATCACTGCACTTACAGTACCCAGGAATGGTCCTGGGTAGTGTAGGGGCACAGGGCTCATGCACCTGTGCCCACACCTCTGGCATAGGGCACCCAGCTAGAGTGGTGTCTGTAGTATGCCAGGGCAGTGGGTTCTGTGGGCATGGCACACAGGGTTGTGTGCCATGTCGACTCTTTTGTTTAGTTCTGTACTTTGACACTCAGCCTGCAAAGGCAGTGTTTGAGTGTCCGAGTAAAGGGCCCCTGAGAGTGGCACAATAAGTGCTGCAGTCCTCAGGTTCCTTCTCGGGTCACCATGCCCTAGGTACCTAGGGTACCATTTACATGGGGCTGACAGGTGGCCAGAGATGCCAATTGGGTTTTAGTTTCAACACAGCTTTTTAGGGAAGGAACACAGGCCCTGGGTACCTGGTTGGCAGGAACCCAGGGCACACTCAGTCAAAGCACATCAGCAGTTCAGAAAAAAAGTGGGGGAATACCGGTGCAATAAAGATGGCACTTTCTCACATAAACAAAACTAAAATCCCATCTCTTGAAACTTGAAAGCCATGACAATTCAACATTACCAAGGAGGGGGCAGACAGTGTAAATATTATGTTTGTGTGGATATTCCTTATGCAAAGAGGAAGCAACCCTTTAACCCCTTCACTGCTGGCCCGTTTCCGCCCCTGTGCTGTAAACAAATGAACAGGGGCGGGCCATGACGAACCCCAGCCGTCATCAGCACACGAGCACCGTAGTGCATGACGGCTGGGGTTCGTCATCAGCATGCAAGGGGTTAACTTGAATTTTGTAGATATATTTGTGCTCTAAAGCATTAACAGGTATATTTTTTCTTGCTTTTCAGACAACAGCTTATGTACACTGTAATAACATCATTGCTGTTTGTAACTCTTCTCAATCCATTTATTGCCCTGTGCTCTATTTCTTGTTGAAAATATTTATCATTATTTCGAAATAATTGAACTCTGTGACATTACCAGTGACCCACGCAATAATAGTCTGTAGCTTCCATGCAAGTGCCTCATTTTTCCTAGGAATCTTACCCACATGCTCTTAACCATGCCAATATTTCATCTCTTAAAAAAGCCAGCAACCTATAAAAAAATCTGTGTAACCGTCGGCCGCTTTCAAACTAACACTACCCCAGTAAGATACTGGAACAGGGGGACACAAACATCTCCTAAAGCTCCTAGAAGTTAACCACCTTTATCACAACCACCAATCTTCATTCAGGTCAAGGAGGGCCACCATAAGTACCCTAGCCATCGCTAGAAAAGGCTCCTGTTCTCCTTAGCTGACCACAGAGTAGCAGCCCTTGCTCATCTTGACCTTTCAGCAGCATACCACATTATAGACAATATTTTGCTGAGAAGACTTGCATGTTGGGCGGAGTGGAGTGCTCTTCATTAGACTGGATTCAGTCCTTTCTCTCACACCAAAGCCAGCTGGTCTGCATTGAGTCAGCAGTCATCTCAGCCTTGAGACATGAAAAAGTACTGCAGAAATCCTGTTTGCCTTACCTGCTCTTAAATATGTGTGCTCTCTTTCATAGATCCATGAGCTGTATCAGGTAGACCTACAAATATATGCTGACGGCACACATTTATTTCCACCCAGAAAACAAACGACTGAATCAGACTAGCATCACTACCTGTTAGGGTTACATTTTCCACTAGAATAGTGATTTTCCTTTTAAGGGACAAAAACTGGTCCTTCTGCTAGCTGGAACAGCACCCATGACATTCCTATTTGATTGGCCTTTCGGTCTTGGTGCACCACAAAAAGTATGGAACCTAAGTGTAATAACTGATTGAGTGATGTTTCATCCACAGAGGAAAGTCTGATGGCATGTCTGGACCACAGCAACATAGACCTCACCAGACTACTGTAGCAGTTAAGCGTTAGGCTGCAAAGAGTCCAACACAAAGTGACAAGATCATGAGAAAAAAAAATAATATATTAAACCTGCTTTGGAAATGCTAGATTAGCTCCCAGTGGATGTGTGGAGCACATACAAATGTGTCTGTACTGTTAACGCGGTCTGTGGGGGAGGAGAACAATACCACTTGACAAGAAGAAAGTTGTAGAACACACTCCTAGAACGTTCAGAACATTGTTGAAAGGAGCACTATACCTCCAAAAACATGCACCGTACTTCACCCCTAGCCTAAATCTGTGTTCATCTCTAGTAAATGTAATCACCTAGCAATCATTTAAAGTTTCTGATATAACTAAAATCTACATTTTCCAGATTTGTAAAGGTGTTTGATTAAGTGAAAAATATTTCACACAGAAACACTGCAACATAAACCCGAATGTTGTTGCCCAGGAAAACCCCTAAAAACAGGAGAAAATGAAGGTCAGTTTGATGTAGCATACATGAACCTTTCTGTGTGAGGAGCTCTACATTTCAACAAAAGTAACATTTAACTGAGATTACATCGAGATTGAGGTTTAACATCTGCACATTTTAATAGTTCTGTAATCTTTTAGGAGCTTAGACTAGGAAAAGTCTAAAAAGATAAGACGTGAGCTCCTTATGACAGGTGGAAAGCAAACTTAAGGTTCTTTTTCTTTAAGGAGCCAGCACCGAACCTATGCCAGCATGCGCTGTATTGGCAAGTGCCTCAGTCTGTTCTTTTCTCCGGCTTGTGAGGAGATTGATGAATGCTGTTAGTTTTTTTATTGCCCTTTTTTTGAAAGATTTTCTGATTCTTATTTCTTCTGTTATCATTTGACATCTTTGTAGATCTTGTCTTGTTTGCATGCTGTTGGATTTACTCTTTGACATAGATGGTCATTTCATTTTAGATTCAGGTTGTTGCTAGATAGGTATGTCTAGAATCTTTCTGGTAAGAAGGTACATCTTTTCTATCGGAAAATAAGCCAATCATGGTAACTTCTTATCGCGTGAAAGCTAGATGTCTTAGCTGTAGTGTCCTTCAAGGCTTTGTTTTGTCACCTGTCTTATTTAACATCTACATGCCTCCATTAGCCAAATTACTTCACGCCTTAGGAGTTCAGTATTAAAAGTATTAAATGTATACTGACAACCAGCTGATCTAACGAATAATTTACCTCGGTTTGATTTCCCTTGATTAGCATTCAGCATGCTTAGCAGCTCTCTATCATTCAGTGGTGGAAGTCTAATAATGAATTACGTTAAATCCAGAGTTGCTGATAGTTCCTACTCCAGCCAGGTTCTTAACACAGGCCCTATGGCATAGGGGCTCCACCAACCATTGAACGGGGATCCCATTCAGTCAAAGGTCAATGCATATCTGTGGGATATGGGAGACTTGGGGCCCCCATCGCAGTCTGCAGGGGGTCCCATCATTTTCTTCTTCACCGCTGACTTCAGCTGCTCCTTCTTTTGCTGCTTCTTGGCCTGCGGCAATCAGCAGCTATTCAAGACCGTCAAGCTTAGCCCATAATCTTGGAATCCAAATAGCGCCAATTTGTCTGCAAAAAAACTGGTTTCTGCCAGTTAAAAATACTGACATTTCAACTACCTTTTATAGACCCTAAATCTATATAGGTTTTCTTGTTCTCCGTTTCTATTTGTGAATTCCAGTGTTTTATTTTTTAGTGTTTTCAAAAGTGGTAACATTTTTAGTTACCTTTGTTTGCTCTTTTTATGTCAATCAAAAAAAAACTAGTACTGGTGTACTCTTAACAGCTCACACACTAACTCTTACAGTTAGTGTATGCAGTTTTGGCAGTGCAGTTTCTGCAAAACCAGTACACAATCCTCTTCTGGGGCTGCTCATGGATGCCAACTCTGTTGTTATGTTTCCCATCCATCTATAAGAAGAGATGTGACAACTATAGTAATGCTTTTCAGACCAATACAATATAAATCCAAAAAAAGGAATGGCGGCTGTAGCACCTGCTGGGAGGACATTGATTCTGAAAATGTCCTTCTGCACAGTGATCTTTGTTGCCTCAATCCTGATTACTGATCTTTCGGAAAGCAAACCTCCATCACATTCTTAGTGAAGGAGGATGATCTCACTGTGGTGCGGTTTACCCTGTACTGAGAACCAGAGTTCAGTTGTGAAGTTGGTGTCCATTACTCTGCGATTTAGTGAGCAGATGCCGTATTATGTAATCCACATTACTACCCCTTCTGTGCCTTAATATAGATTTGTCATCCTGCCCTTGAGAGAAGCAGAATAAGAATGCTTATTTTATGGACCCACACACACCCTATTGGTGTCATATTTCATCATCGGGTTGCACCCCGGTCCCTACTGACCAGGGTGGACTCAACAGTATCCCAGTGAGCACTTTGAATATTGTTCCTAGATCAAACAGGGATTTCAAATATTAAAAATACCTAGTGGACAACCCTGCTTCCCTTTATTTTGAGTGCTACTGGTCTGATTAAAAACTGTTGGTTTGGTGTGTTTGGTGCGATTCCTGTTAAAACTTCTCTCTACCCTTGTCCACACTAACTTGTGGCTTTTGATAATAGCCATTTGATGTAAACCATGCTCTCAAAGGGAGAGTGAAAATAGGTGCTGGGGCTCAGGGGCCTGACTGATTATTACAAAGGCATAGTATGGCTTACCATGCCTCGAATGGGTTCATCATAGAAAAGTGCGTAGAGGTAGAGGCTGCAGCTAGTCTGTTTTGATACAAGAGGACACCCAAAGGAGTAAAAGTGCGTCAAAACCCAGTGTGGTCTGGTTTTTACTGAAAAACGAATATTCCCTTCAGTAATGTTTTTATCAGTTGTAATGTACTTTAAATGTAAAACTAGAAATCCATTCTGTGACAGTGATTAATGTGTTAAACCAATCAAGATTAGATTATGGCAATGTTAGTTATCTTGCGTCTCCGTACAGTTTTTTTTTCTTCACCAACTTGTCGAAACGCAGCTGCACTGCTTATTACGCATACATCAAGAAGAGCACACATAACTGGTATTTAAACTGGCTCCCAATGAAAAGCAGGGTGTTTAAGTCCATGGTCATTGTCATGAGGGCACTACATGCAAACACGCCTAACTTTTAAAGTTATAAATTAATTTCTTAGACAGCTAGCAGTCTGCACCGCTCTTACTATTCTTTCCTGCGTAACATTCCCAGAACGCTTACTGGTGGGTTTGGAGGTGGATCATTTTCAGTAGCGGTTGCAGAGAGCTAGAATTCTTTCTGTCTCACATTCTGATCTGAACCTAATTATTTACAATTTCGGAAATTCGTCACGGCCTATAGTGATGCTTTGTAACCTCTGTCAGCAGTTGTTCAGCGCCATGATGCTTTGGTGAATGTGCACTCTACATATACCTCTCTATAATCCTTTTTAGGTCGAGCTGGAGTTAGCATCCGAAGGATGCGTCCAGTCTCGACAACTATAGCCGCTCGTCTCATGGGAATCAGGGACAAGAGGGTGCCACGCGCATTTGGTGTCGGAGATTTGCCTGCGTGAGCGCGCCTTCGCTGCTGTCTGCATAGCTGTGTGGGCGCGCTTTCGCTTTCAGGCACACTCGCACGCAGGCAGGCAGGCACACACGCGCGCATGCACACGCATACAGGCCCCCCCCCTTACGTAACCGGGCTCGCACCATCTGCCACAGACACACACACAAGCGCAGACACGCACGCACACACACATACAGAGACACCCGTCGCACACACACACACAAGCGCTCCTCCCCCCTCCAACTAAGCTCCACTTAGGGACGGCTTCTATATATTACACAAATCCCCCACTTACCGGGTCTGAGGCAGGATTCCAGCTGAATGGCGTCTGGCTACTGTTTCGGTGCAGTTTCAGTCCGGCAGCACGATGCGGGACTCTCTCCTCAGTCACGGGAGCCCCGCACTGCCATCTGCTGCTCTTCACCCAGGCCCCCTCCTGGGACCCGGGATTTCAGCTCCCACACTTCTTTTCTAACGCCGGGCCCCCTCTTCACCACGGGAGCCCCGGAAGGAGACAGGCGCTGCCTGCAGTGTCCACATGGGCCTCCACTGGCCATGAGCCGAAGAGCATGCTCAAGCTGCATGTACGGCGCATGCGCCGCCAGCTCTAGGTTTTTTTTGGGGGAGAAGAGTCAGCACTGCATGCCGGGTGTTTGGCTTTTTTTCTGTGGCTTTTTTTTTATGGAAGATCCTCCATCGCGAGACGGTAGGTAAGTCTTGCTGTATTGACGCTTTGAGTTGGTGAATTTTCGGCAATTGACTCTGGCATGGCGCGGCCCGTAAATTGCAAGGTGACTTTATTTGCGAAATGTATCGCTGACTGAAAGAGTGAGCATGAGTGGCTGAGGGCTGGAAGAGCAAAAAAGAAGAAATAACTTGTTCGGAGGAACATGTTTTCAGGCGATAGATTTGGGTCGCATGTCAAGACGGTAGGGTTCATCATTTTCATTCTGAGTTTACATTTAAGCACCAAAAAGTTAGACTACCTCGCCCTGCCAAGTTACGGACTCTAATATGTTCTCAGTCAATACGGAAAATAGGTCTATTTTGTGGATGGGCAGGATATCCTTCAAAGATTAAGATAACGATATTTACTGAAATTTTTAATTAGTGTAAATATTTCTAAAATACTGTGATTAAACAATACTAACACGTCTCTTGTCATGATGTTAGGACGATGTGACCCATCCAGCAGACGAAGAGTGGGGCATATTATTACTTCTTTTGTTTCTCTTTAAACTCCTGGCAGGCATTCATATCTCAAACTACAATCCGTATTTTATATATACTATGCGTATTATTCGTATCGTCTTTTACAGTATAATAGCTTTATTTATGTAGCATGTGGGATATAGCGGTTTTGCCGTTTGAGTGCGGTCAATCGTGTTGCTGTTACCCATTTCAATGAATGTTATTAAATTTATAAACTTTAGAAGAAATGTAAGCGGAGTTACTTTTGTTGGGATAACACACAGGACCCACAGTACTTACACACAGACGCCAGCAGTGAGACATTAACTAATTAATGTCCCTATACGACTGAATCAGTGCCAGCCATGATTTTCTCACGTCACTGGGCAAAGAGGTGACTACAGTTAACATTTTTTTATTTTACCTGCCAGAGAATCAAAGTCTATATTACCTCTGCGTCTCTTGTCCTTGTTTCAGTCAGTACTTCATGTGGGGAATCCTCCATGAGGTGCGGCTCCCGTCTGTCCGCTCTTAGCTTTATTCGGCCCTATGTTCTCGCAGCCCCCCTCCTGCCCTCGGTCACTAGCCTGTCACATTTGCGAAAGTTAAAACTATTGGCATTATAAATGTCAAAGCTATTAATTTAGCTATTTTCAAAACCAACACATAAATCAAAAAATTGTCATTTACAATACCAATAGCTCAACCTTTCCTAATGCGAGGTCTATTGCATTGCAAATGCTTGTTAATTGAATGTTTTACTTTTTCAGACAAGTATAACTTCACTTTTTTATAATTTATTTTTTTAGAAATTAGTAAAGAAGCAAGGAAAAGAGAACAAAGATAAATGCATCTCAAGGTATTCATTATATAAAACCAAGTCTGTCTTAATACAGGCTTGAGTATTTCAGCAAAACATTCCCTGTACTGCAAACCCAATTAGAATTCCTTCTCTGCCTTTGAATCTGCACATGGCAAACCCAATCTCAAATGCAGAACACATAATTTGCCACCAATATGAATTCACAAGGATAGTATCTTGCCAATAATTGCCAATTGCAAGTCTAGCAACAGTTGTTGCCATTAAACATTCCTATATGTTGAAGTGGTATAGTACCATCTTCTACACTGCTACCAAGCAACATAAAATACTTTTTAACTGATATTTTTTAAGCCAGCAGATTGGACAATTTGCAGGTTACAGCATCTCAAAAATCACTTAATTTGCAACTTGTGACAAACATGTGCACATCAACTGCGTTTTCAACTTGCCATCTAGGACATTGTGCGTTTATATGATGGTTCCGTTGGTGCTACTTACTAGGAGTATAATGTACCATATGAACTATCTTGCGGCGTTGTAAATGCAAATTAGCAACATGTAAATATTTATTGGCTAATTTAATGCTAGTCAGAAGAACATCAGCTATAACATTACTATTCTAACTATGAGATCACCTTGCGGTTTGTGTCTCATTGAAATCCATCAACTGTGTTGAATATTGCATATCAATTTTTTTATTATATTCGTAACCAGCTTACAGAGGATTTCAATTAAATATGTCCGTATGACATTGTGAAGGTATGTAAGCTTTCTTCAAGAAATCTTTTATTCTGCAAGTATTTGAAAAATCTACCTCTGGGCAATTGAAAGTTGCAAATGCTTGACCCACTTTGGAGCCAACTCCACAAATGTTATCGTAAAAGATACCGGGTAAGTAAGATTGTACATCATTAGTCAAATATCCATGAATAGCGAGTATTCAGAAACACATTTGCTGATGTTGCCAGATTTGATCTGCCCCTGGCATTCTTAAATTTAACGTTCGAGACATATGAGCTGTAGATCATGTGCTTTAGCATAGATCGCCATCTGGTGTTGGGTCTGTATTTTTGTACTTTGTTTTTGTTCGAAAAAGTCTTGGAGTCACGAGGTAGGTGACTCCTCCTTTCGGTGACAGTGCGCATGGGCATCGACTCCATCCCCAGGTTGTTTTTTTCCGCCATCGGGTTCGGATGTGTATTGCTGTGGTTCGGTATCGTTTTCAAATCCCTTCGACGAGCAATCCTCTACCCTCGATGATATAGTCTTTCATTCGCAGTTTCCCATTCCTCGCGTATCGTGTACACTGTAAAAACCTTCGAACGGGAACTTCGAGGTGGGCCGCCGGGCCTTCCTGTGCCGACCACGCCATCAGTCAATAGAACGAACTCCGTTCAAGCTATATTCTGGGTGCTACGTTTCCATGCACCGACTTGCATGAGGTCTGTAACCTGTGCTTATCCCTGGAACACAAAGAAAAATCCTGCAAAGCGTGTGGATCATTCCGATCGAAGAAGACCATCCATGATCATTGGGCTCGACACCACGAGATGCAACGCGCAGCGGCTCCATACCGCACATCTTCGGCGAAGACCTACTACTACCCCCGGTCATTCCCCTCCTGTCATGGACGTCTCTCACAGTTCCTACCTGTCTGGGAGTCAATTACCTCAGACAAGTGGATAATACAAATTAGCCAACATGGTTATTGCCTGGAACTTACCAGTACTCCACCAACAATCCTTCCGAGACAATTTGCAATGTCACCAGAACATCTCACCCTGTTAAAACAAGAGGTCCGCTCTCTGTTAGACAAACATGGAATAGAGACGATCCCATTACATCATCAAGGGACAGGAGTGTGCTCCCTATACTTTTTAATAAAAAAAAAAGATGGCTTCCTCAGGCCCTCAGACAACTTAACCTCTACATTTAATCGGCCCACTTCAACATGATCACCCTACAACAGATGCTCCCATTGCTTCAGCAAGGTGACTTTCTTTCCACTCCATATTCGAATTCTCCCAGCTCACAGGAAATATCTCCGGTTCGTGGTGGACAGACATTACCAATTCAAAGTCCTCCCATTCAGGGTAACTATAGCACCAAGAGTCTTCACCAAGTGTCTAGCAGTAGTTGCAGCTCATTTAAGAAGACAACACATTCACGTCTTCCCTTACTTAGCCTACTGGCTAATAAAAGTCAAGTCTCAACACAGCTGCATACACCACACTCACAAAACAGTTCAGCTACTTCATGACTTGTGATTCACTGTCAACCTCACCAAGTCTCATCCTCAACCTTCCAACACGCAAGCGTACTAGGAGAGTTGGTGAGCTCCAGGCACTAACCATACAAGAACCATTTTTTACAAATTCACCAAAATAAAGTGGTTCTTAGGACTAACTCCATATATTTACCCAAAGTCGTTTCTGCCCTTCATCTCAACCAGTCTGAGTTTTACCCCAACCAGACTCTGTGGCAGAAAATGCTCTTCACACATTAGATGTTAAGAGAGCATTACTTTATTATATTGAAAGAACTAAATCTTATAAGAAAACTAGACAACTGTGTTGCTTTTTCACCACCGCATAAAGGCAATCCTATATCAAAAGCTTGTATTGCACAGTGGATAGTTAAGTGCATACAAATATGCTACATTAAAGCTAAACGCACATTAACAATTCCCCCTAGAGCACACTCTACACGCATACTAGGGGCTTCCATGACATTCTTAGGGAACATACCCTTAGATTATATTTGCAAAGCTGCAACATGGTCTACACCACACACATTCACAAAACACTACTGTGTAGATGTGTTGGCGAGAAAACAAGCTAGTGTGGGCCAGGCTGTTTTAAGAACACTATTTCAGACCACTGTAACATATACAGGTTAGCCACCGCTTGGGAGTAACTGCTGCACAGGCAATGCTAATGCATATGATCTACAGCTCATATGCCTCGAACGGAAAATGCTACTTAGCCAGTATGCATCTGTTCCTGGCATATAGAGCTGTAGAGCCATATGTGCCCAAATAAATTGTGATATTCAAAGAGCTATTATCAGATCATTTATTCTATACAAATATTGATATATATTTTTGTAAACATTTTTTGTAGTTATTTAAAATACATTCATTTTGATCTAATGATGCTTAGTTTCAACTGAAACAAAGTTCTATATATGCGTAACTAACATTGTGCTTGATGATACAATAGACATTGTTGTAGCTATTCTAGATAATACAGTATATGAAGTGAACTAATCAGATTAGCAATAGCATCATTAGATCAAAATGAATTGCTTACCGCCCTGCCTTGGGGAAACTTTTTTCAACTAGATATCCTCTTACCTGTACAGAAATAACATTGACAATCTTGCAATTACGAGCTCCCCCTAGATTGTGATTTTCAGTTGTTTGAAATCTGTATGCAAAAAATTAATAAGATTGGAACTAAATAGATTTAGAACTTTGGGAGAAACATTCACTGTAACTTATCTACCAGTTAATGAAATGGGAAGCCTATGTCAGTGATGCACATAGTTTAATTTATATATCTCATGAGCGTTGGAGGAGATGTAGATCCTGACCACTATGGAAAAATTATGCTCCGTATAATAGGTCAAGTAATTGGTATGTAGCTCTGCTTTCATGGTGATACGTGCATATCCTGAGATGGTGCCAAATAGTGCAGCTTTAGCTTCAGTAGCTGGTATGACTGCTTCAACATGTAATAAGAGGGTTAGCTATTTCATCTGCATATGCTGCAATTTTTACCTGATGCACATTAAGCAGTGCCAATCATATGTTAGAATCTGCCTATGATTTTAATATTTGTGGTTCTAAATTTAGAGCAAACAATGTTAACGGGCATCCCTGCCATGCACCCTTTAGATTTTAATACTGGTGAACACTTTGTCCATGACTGTAATTCTAGCAGTGGGATTATAATATAATTGTTCACCATTAATATAAAATTTGGGACAAAACATATATTGGCTAATAAAACAGACCAATATCTCCAGGAGACCAGATTAAATGCATTGTCAGTGTTGAGAGGTATCGAACCATCCTGTTCTAACATTGTTAGCAGAAACCGATATTATGATGGCCATAATATGTGATGTGGTATCTGACCCTGGTATGAAAACATGATGCTCGTCAGATCTCCAGCCCTTCATTACACCAGAGTCTTGACTAGCTAGGGCTTTAAAATATGGTATAGCATCCTTATAAATGAATGATGAGCCAGTATGTTCCACTCTCTTCTTTGGTATTCTTTTTTTTTTTAAAAAAAGAGGTCTATCAATGCATATTCCCAGGTACCAGCTACCTGACTGTCATAGACTAATCTGTTACACCATATACTTCCATTACATATTGATGTAAGAAAGACATAAAATATTCATTTGGTATTGCGTCTTCGCCTGTAGCTTTTCTGTTGGACAAGGTTGTATTCCCATGATAACCTAATTTCTTGTTACTGGCATTTCTAAAACCTGAGAATCTGCTGGGCTCCCTTATCGGAAGTTTACTGAATTTAAATACTGATCAACATTTATGTAGGATTGATCTAGCGAAGATTAACAAATGTTGACATTGATCAATAATTGCACCTGTTCTGTGACAACAAATCCCTTATCAGTAATAATTACCTTCCTAGAGAACTGTTTATTCTTAATCTTTTATTTTTATAACTCTTTTTATTGCGGTTGGTAAACATAGAACAGCAAAGGCAGTCGCAATCACATATAAAATAGTGAAATACAATTTTCCAGCAGTCGTTTCTTTTACAGTTCTTATGTAGACCCGTTTAACAGACTCCTTTGGGAATTTTTCGCGTGGCAGAATTTATCAGTTTGTCCTTAATCTTATGTGCCAGTGTATGACCAACCAGGAATTCTTCATACAGCAGTATAAAAATATTAATATCAAACGTTTGTTAGCTATTTCTTTATTGAAATTTCTTTATCACTGTTAATCTTATTTATTTCTACCTTCCCATATTTTCTTCTTTTTGCCCCCTGTCCAGTTTCTTTCTGCCAGCCCATTGCCACCTTCTTTATGAAACCCTCCTCCAGCAGCCCATTAAAGATTTCCTCCCTGTGGGCAAGGAAATGGTCGACCATAACCCTTTAAAGAATGCTTCGATATGCATCTTATATGCACAGAGTGGATATAATTGTCTAGCCCCAGTCATAGGATTATATTTCTTTTTGCAGATATATCTATAAAGATATGCATTCCTGTGCCTCATCAACTTCATGACCCAAAGTAAATACTCCTAACCATTAGAATGTTCATATTTGGCTGTTTTACAATCTGGGACTGTCCCTCCAGCACATTAATCTCAGAGCTTATTCTCCTCATATGCTGATTACATTGTGCTGTTTCAAAAGCCATATCTGGGTAGTTGCTATATGTGAGTCCCTGGCTTTGAAGTTGTGCATACCTCTAGGGGCCTCAGATATTTTTTCTTTTAATAAATGATCAGAAAATCATTCCAGGACCGTATGGAATTGAACACTAATGGGTGTTGGCTGACGTCTATGAGCCCTAGATATTTTAAAGTCCTCCTTAACTTCATTTGCTAAAACAGTTTCATTGATCAAGTCATTAAGCATCATGAGTGTATTCGAACCCCCCCAGTGCCTTCTGGAATGCTGATAATTGTCAACTTGCAGTGATGTGACCTGTTCTCAGGATATTTGTGTTTGCTTTTGAGTTTGATAGTTGTTTGTTTGATCAGCTTGATTCTTACTGGTAGTAATAGTCTGGCTTACTTTTCCTTTAACTTTGCACTGTTTGGAGAAGGCAACCATTTTATAATTAGAAACACAAGATGATGGATGGAGTGCTGAAACTGTTCACACACTCACCCCCAGTCGAGAGATCTAGGTTAAATTAATTGTTCTTTGGCACACCATGCCACCCCGTTTGGACCCAGCCATATGTTTACAAGCCTTGACCCTGCTCCTCCTAGGAAACGTCCAGCCCGCATTGCCAGGCCAGGCCCTCCCTAGACTGGAAACAAGCATCCTGGGGTTGGTTTCAGAGTATCACGGTCTTCCCAGACAGTATTAGAGATTTCTTTCCCATTCTCCAGTTTCACCTGGTGAACTTAAGCCAGAACTGATTCTGTGATCTACACCCAGCTCTTTCATCTGGGATCCCCAACGGTTGATCAGGCGATTTGTATTGTGTTGGGGGGAATTGGATCAGTGGTGTTGGATGTGAGAATGGCAACTGACTGAATTCTTAAGAATTGATTCAGTAATTCTAGGCTTCTGTGTGGGGATTCCTTCCCTAGTTGGTTATGAAGATAGTTACCCTCAGGATCAAGCTGAACTAATGGTGCTTGCTTATTCTTACTCTCTCATGCAGCCTACTAACTAATACTTTTCTGCCAACACTAATACTCCAGCTCGCTATCCATATTCATAGGAAGTAAGAGGGGCAAGTTAAAATAATTTCTTATGTTTTTTCATTTTCTCCTGATACATACATGTACTTTATATATGTTGCAATAAACATGTTCTCGAGTGTTGAACAATTATTGTCAACTTTGTGATTCGAAAACATTTCTCTACCACCGTTTTTGGCCACCTTTGATGGGTCCGAGTAATCAACCTGTAAAGGGATGTCTCTTTAGATCTTGATGTTGCCCCCTCCGTAGCCTTACCCCTCTATCTAGACCCGATGGTTCTTGTGTTTTCAATTAACAGAGTAAGGGGAGTATACCCTCACTGGTGTCTAGACCTCTTCTAGCCCCTCTATTTTGTGTTTCTATTGCTTACTTATTCTTGACAAACTATTTCCGAGACCAGGAGTAAGTCTTGCTGGTTAATGGTATACTTTGAGCAGACATTGAGTTCTTGGTTGAGTTCTTGATTAACATGGTTGAGAATGTTACTGTTAATCATAAAATTCAATGTTACAGTTTCATATGATGTCAATATTATGGGACCAGGATTCATCAGTTGAGCGCCATCAAGACTTAGATGGACTCTATTTCAGTTGTTCATGTCCTATTTTACTATTCAAGAGTCTTTGCCCATCTATAGCTTGTGGTACTATATTACCCTCTTTGTAAGCTGTTGTCTTCTCCTCCAGAACTGCCTCTGGCTTAGGATAGCCAGTTGGAATATTAAATTATTTTTGCAAACTATTGAAGGCCCCTAAAAAAAAAATCAGGATTAGATATTGGGCCTCTACCTCTCTCCACTGAGGGCTGTTTAAATGTTTCATGAACATGCACAGATGAAGGGATATGCCCACTAATCTTGCTTGAAACCTTTCCAGAAGTTACGGTTATGTATTTTTCCATATCTTTGCTACTGTGTTTGGTGCTTTGTTTATAGTTACTAATTTTGTCGAGAGCCTCCTAAATGTTTATTTTTATTTTAAATCCAATATCTCTCGCGGTCTCAAAAGCATAAATATTGCTTCTTACTACCCTGTATCGCAGTACTGCAGTTGGTGATAGCAAAGGTATCCAACAGGGTATCATTTTGTTAGATTTCCTTTCCAGCCCTCTGTTTTGTAATCCTACCTGCGAAAAATTATCCTTTCATTACCCTTAAAACATTTTGTTGCTGTGCAGCTCCTCTGGACTCCAAATCCACAATTGAGTTAATGCTGTCTATGCCAGTATCGACTCGTGGGATCTCTCTTGGTTTATCCTATGTGTATCATGTAGTCTAGGAAGAGTAGCTTAAGACATTACTGAACCGTTGCCTACCTATCTCGAGTTCAGCTGCAACCGTGATCTGATCTGTACCAAATAAGAAATTTTTGCTGGGTCAGCGATGTTGGACACAGTGGAGCCTTCTTATTCATTCAGATTTTTCACTGAAGCTCCTTTTATCCAAAAGGTAATAAATAGCAAATAGTGGCAAGCTGAGCTATGTATTCAGAACTGCCCAGTCCACAAAATACCAGCTGCCGATCAATGTCAACTTTTCATAATAAAGGCCTCCACCGCCTCCAAGCTGCTGTCCTTTCATTCATGAAGATTTTTTCCTGCATGTAAGTTACAATATATTTCAACTGTCCAGCTGGCCAACCTAGCCAAGATAGTATAGACAAATAAACCCATTGTTACAGCCTTGCTTAACTTGCTGATTATGTACTGAGTAACTGCCTTTTCATCCTCCAGTTTCACTGTTTTTTAAGTCTTACCTGGGCAGAGCTTATGCTGTTTCTTCGATACATGCTGTATTCAGGATATGGGCTTTAAGCTTGGCCTATGTTCCACCCATGTATTTTATTGGCTTCTTTGAGTGTCTTTTGGAATAGTTTATATTTCACCAGTTTATTTGTTTAATAGTCCCTCCCTTTTCCTCTTTAGTACCTCCTTCTCTTCTGTTGTAACCTCCCATAAGGACAACTCCTCTTTATTGTTACACAATTGGTTTTATTCACATTTGGTGAGCACTATTTTTTTAATGCTGTTGCAGACACACTCCATGGCCAGGCACATACATTGTATCTTTGTTTTTTTAAGTCACGTGGCGTGCCGCACGCTTAATCTTTAATAATGGCGACAGCGCATCTTTTATTTTGCTCAGTCGCACAACTAAATTTTTTAAATATTACATTCATTTTTTCAGAAGCATGCCATGCTGCACTTTGTTTATCAATGGCTAAGCAGCAAAGCATTCTGCACGCTCAATCTAAAATATTGGCGCTGCGCTGCCTGCAAGCGAGCACAAAGCGTGCAGGCTCTCAGCACTACACATACCGCCGGCTCTTTGGGACGCAGATGCCTCTTTAGACAGTGGCTATTCTGATAGGATTCATTTGTAGTTATTTGGTGCTATAGTATGCCGCACACTTAATCTTTAATAATGGCTTTTCGTGCGCCTTTCTTTTATTGTGCACGGCTCGCACAACACATTGTTTACAATATTAAAAGATTTTTTCAGCAGCTCAGCCCATTGCACTTTAATGGCGGCTGCAAATACACAAAGCAAGTAAAGTGTGCAGTACCACAGGCTGTTACTAGGTGTCCCTGGGGAGTTGCAAAGGGACCTCTATTAGCCACATAAGGTACTGCACCCATAATGTAATTATAAAGCGAAAGATTGCTGCTGAGCATACGTTTCCATTTGTATGTATTGGAAGTGACATTTTTGTTAGCTTGCGTTTTAAAGACCAGCCATTGTTGTTTATTTAGCTTTGTTTGTGAAATAAAGCGAAATAAACAACAATGGTGCATTCAACTCCAGTCTATGCAGTTCCCTCTATGCAGCTCCACGCCACCACATTCCACTCTACACAATACCACTCTGTGCCATCCTGTGGCACTCTGTGCCTTTCCACGACCCACTATTCAACCCTATGTCCCTCTACAACCCACTGTCCCCCCACTGTCTGGCCCACACTCTCCAATGACCCATTATGCCATTATCTTTTATCCATGCTAGTGTACAATATGGCTAAAACACATTGGCAAAGCCAATAGTTCTTGAATACACAAGATATATTGGCTTTGCTTTGTGCAGGTTTGGAAACTGGAAAAGGCACTGAAAGAATGGGCTTGTGCTGAAAAAGCATTCACCCACAGTGCCACATCGTCCAATGAGTCCAAGTGTAAGACATTGGCCTTGAAGACACACAAACATTTTTCAGTGTTGAAATATTTAGCCCTCACTTCTGCAACAAAGACCAAGAAGCCCCCTAGGTCAAAACAAAGATACATAAAGGGACAATCATTCACTCTTTCCTAAAGGGGATTGGGCTCAAAGAAAGGCCAGAGTAACACAAGAGCAAGGACTTCGTGATGAAAGAAAAAGGCAGAACAGATCATCAATAGGGTCTAACAAGAATCGTTCGATGTGAGATAAAAAGTCTGGTCAGGGCCTACATAGCAGCATTTCTGCGAAAGAACTACGTTTGACTCCCTAAAATCATCCAACAGAATACCCTCAAACAATGGAAAATACATCCATAGACTGGGAGGTCACCCAGCAACAAAAGAGCTACGGGACGAACATCAGGTTGGGTTCTACGAGGAATATGAAATACTCTTGTTAAAGAAAGGCACACGAGGAGGAAGACATGGCAAGAAGTAGAGGCTGTCTCTTTGTAGGCAGTAAAAGCTGACTTTTTGTTGGAAGAACTTGACTATCCATCGCAACATTCATCTCCTGACTATCTCTTTGTACAGTGCAGTGGTCAGAAGAGCAGTAGATGTCTGCATGATGCATATCTGGAAGAGGCTTGCTTCCTACTGGAAACACTTCTCCCATATCAGAAGAGGAACCAATTCTTGCATGTGCTCTTTGGCTTTGTATATCAGCGCAAATAAGCCTTTAAAGATCCAACTTCTTCAAAGGCATCAACCCATGGGTGGAGAAGAATACAAGCCTCTGAGCGAAGACCACTTCACATTAAAGGCAACATGCCAGCAGACTCCATTATAGTGTCCACAGCTAGGAATAGGGGTCATGTTCCTACATCCACAGGACCATCACCACACGGAGAGCAAAAGGTTGGTGGCAGTACTCTTAATAATGGAGAGGGCAGAAGCCACTCCATGGCGTATTGCTAACAAAAATGATATGCCCAGCAGATATGGTCACCATCTGGTCTAGATAAAGGACCTCATGCAGTATTTGTCTAAACAATTTAAAACGTGCTAAAACTGTAATCCAAGAACAAGAAAGAATAGTAAATACGTGCTTAAAATCCTCTCTGGAATTCACATTTTAGACTACCAGGCCACTTTGAATTACCACCACACTAAGAATGTACTCTTTGGTCAGGGTCTCAAAATTCAAACAAAGTCAAAGCAATGGTGATTAACATACATTTGACAGGGGTGAATCTGTTTGGACCAGTGTTGAACGAATCCTTACAGCAAATGAAGTATAACGTCTCTAAAGCAATTTGAGAACTACAAGCCAGGGGCTCTTCCAAGAGGCACATATACCATCCTTTGATAGATGGGGATTGCCTGGTTGCCAACAACAGTAACCAAACCATACTAGTGCGGGGGTAGGATCTCAGGGAGTATGTCCACAGTAGCAATGAGCTACACAAGGGTCACACTCCTTTTGGGCCAAGGGATCTGGCTCACTGAACAAATGACTCAATCTAGTTGCCCTCAACACTTAACAACAGTAGGGGGTGAGTTAGGGGGTTTCCTTCACAAGTGGAGTAAATCTCCAGCAAATGGGTTGTAAACCTAACAAGTGTCAATTTTGAATTGGAGAAAGTACAGACCTCCGCATCAAGCCCAAAATGAGATCCTGTAAAACAAAATATCTGTTGTAACAAAGTGCAGGTCCTTCTAAAGAAGAGGACAATATAGGAAGTATCAAGGGCAGAAAACATTTGGAGATTTTACTCCATCTAGTTCAAAATTCCCAAACAAGACTTGACTTTGCATTGAGATTGATGAGCAACTGTGATAAAAGACAGAAATTCCAAATGACTACACTACAGAAAGTGATCCCATTGTTACTGAAGAAGGACTAACTGTTGATTCCAGAGTTCAAAAACACCTACGTTCGAGGCATGTGGGCTGCTGAATTCATTGCCGGGTCGACGGATTTGGGAACATTAGGCTTGTTTGGGTCGGCGACCTTCTTTGGTTCGGTGCCCTTTGGCTGTGTGCCTTTGTTCGGTTCGACCACTTTTTTGGGGTCGACAGATTTTGGTTGAACGGCCTTTTTGGGGTCGACAGTCTTCTTTGGCTCAACGCACTTTGGCTGTACGGCCTTTTTTGAATCGACGCCCTTCGGGTCGACAACCTTCTTTGGCTCTGAAACCTTCTTTGGGACTATGGTACTGGGCCCTGGGGTCTCTGAAGGTTTCGGTTTCGGAGCCGAGCCGGATGGCGGGACTTGCAAAACTTTTTTATGATCTTGGCTAAGGCCTTTTGGCGATGCCTCGACCGGAGTCTTTGGTGACGGGCTAATTGGTGTCGGGGGGAGTCTGAGTAGTCCTCGACAGTGACGATTTCTAGGTCCGAGTCTGGAGCTTCCGGTAGATCCTGGTCATCATCGAAGATGTTGTCCGGATCCGGTGCCTGTTGCTGCATTTCTTGCCTGGCAGCCTGTCGGTTTCGTATAGTTTTCTTAGATCGAAACTGGGCTTAGGCTGGGCAGGTTTCTTCCCTATGGTCTCGGGAAAGGCACTTGTTGCATACTGAGTGTTTATCAGTATGTGGGAACTTGGAGTGGCATTGTGGGCACCTTTTAAACGGGCTTCTTTCCATCGACGGTCGGCTCACGTGGCGTCGAAAAGGCCCAACGGCCCGCGACGACCACCGATTCGAGATGGAAGGCTGGATCGAGTAGAGAGGTACCGAACGAGAACAATACCGTCTAAGTCGAAGGCCTTTTGGCCTTTAACAAAGTTTTGTTTTCGATTCCGAAGTTGGAGTATAGGAGTTAGCATCCAAACGCAATGGCAGAAAAAAACAATCTGAGGATGGAGAAGATGACCATGCACACTGTAGTCCAGGGGAGGAGTCACCTATCTCGTGATACTTCGAAGACTCTTCCAGGACAACAAAGTGCAATCATCCGGACCCAACACTAGGCAGCGATCTATGCACAGATATGAATGTCAGCAGCCCTACATGCCAAGAACAGATGCATACTGGTAAGTAGCACATACCTTCCATATCTCAATCAACAAGAGCCACATGATGTATCTTAGGTTTGTGATAACAAACTTTTTGTACCAATTCAAAGTCTTGCAGTTATGGATAGCGATAGACCGAAGTTAGCCCGAAGAGTGTTAACAAAATTCTTTCTGTGGTGGTGGAGCTCTTCCTAAGGCCGGGGGGGGGATACATGTGTGCCCCTTTCTAGACTAATCACTGTGTTAAATCTTAGATTATTCAAACATTGCAGAGCAGCATACACCAGGTAGTAAAAATTATGTACATACTAGGGTTCCTAGTCAACATGCAAAATTCCTTGTCCCACCTAATGTATAAAAAGATTTTCTTGCAGACAATTAGACTGGAACATGGCCAATGCCTTCCCAATCCAAAATAGTTGTTGAACTGACGGACCATGTTTGCCTCTACCAAACATCACAATCTCCGACAATGAGCATTGTGGTAGAAAATGGTTTAATATCTTCATGCATTAGCTTAATCCATTTTGCCTGATTGCATATGTTACCCATGCAGGAGTTGCTCAGGTGTCAGTAGATGCATGTAACAGGATTAGGAAGAGCTAGTGTTCCACAAGGAATTGGTGTGGTCATTATAAAACCAAACAATAGGGAGAATTTTCAAGCAACCAATCCCCACAGTGACCATGACCATGGATCCACCCACACACTGATACCAACATGGGTAGTCTAAAGATGTGAGCAATGCAGACACCACAACAGGCAGTAAAATGCATAAATTTGAAGGAGCTGAAGATAATTTTCCTAGATCTAAAAGCATTTCACAGAGAATTCACCGGGAAAGTAATACACATACAAACTCTCAACACCACCATGAAGCAGGGGTTCACAATCACCTGCCCTATCTGTGTTAGCACTGGACATCAGGAGAAGGGCAAGCCAAAAAATGATGATCTTGGTAGTAATACACCTGCCAGGACAACATAACATATAGGCAGACAGTCTCAGCAAGGAAGAAGGAATCGTATACGAACAGGAGCTAGAGCTAATGGGTGGTGTAGACAATCCCCACTTAAATGCAAAATATTGACTTTGCATCCAGATACCCTTCTCACCAATTTCAAGAGTGCGCACTTTTAACAGACTCTTCAGGAGCATTTGCCTGCACCTTTTCACCGATTCCACAAGTGAAAGCAAATATAACTTTGACTTTAACTGCCCTGCAGGCCTAATGGTAATAGCCAGCAGAATGATAAAAAATAAGTGTATGGATGTGTAAAGGAGGTGAGGCTGCTTACCACATACAGATGCTACGCATTAATGGAACAGATTTATTTGCTGCCGTATATAAGAAAACCTTCTAAATGACATAACGGGAGACATGCCAATTTTTAAATATGTGCTGTATCTATTTGTTCAAAACTCAAGTTCATCTCTCACCTTTAGCTGCATATCCCTGAAGTTCCTCTGGGAAGAACGGTTTTGCCACACTAATTATTATAGGGTTGCTAAAAGGAGCAGAGGCAATGTGAATTTTACCACCAAGGTTGGTGCTCACTTTCATTTGAAGCTTCTTCCTGGTACTGGCACAGCTTATGAAACTGACATTCAAACTGATGCACACAAAAGCTCAAGAACCTGAAGTGTAATACCCCCCTTTTTAATTGCAATCACATCCTTGATAAGTGTGAGTGAATTTAAGTCCTGGATTGTCCAAGAACCCCATTTACAGAGGATAGAGATATAAGGATAGAGTTGTTAGAAGAACTAACCGACACTTCATTTTGAAGGTTGTATCACATTTCTATGTGAACCAATCAGCCCAGTTTCCTGCCTTCTTCCAATATATGCAAAAAACACAAGCGGAGAAAGCACTACATATGCAAGATGTGAGTGATTAAGTAGTCCTTACAGGAGACATAGTCACTGACAAAAGGCGATTAGTTTGTCGTGGCACATGCGCCTACCGATAGGGGTCTTCCACTGTGGAAGGATGGATAGTAAAAACTATGCAAACAGGTTACACGGAAGGTTAGCTAGGTTAGCTATCAAGGAAAAAATCCTTGATAGCTAACCCAGAGCACATTCCAGAAGCAAAAAAGAAGCGACAATAGCCTTGCTAGTCAAAATCTACATCAATGACCTGCACGACTGCTACATGGTCTTCAGTCCACACATAATTGATTGCTGAACCTAGCGCATTGCTTTTGTCATAGGAAGATGCGTAAAAGTTACATCTCTGCTAAAGATTCAACAGTATATGTTGCCTTTGCTTACTATTCTCCGTATTTAATCGCAAGTTGTCGCACATTGTATCTTCCATTTCTTGACATACTTTAAGGACATGCACACGAGGAGTCCTTCATGATTTTGGGAAAGTAAATTGACGAGTTTATTTTGCATTTATGATATAACGTATGCTTAGCTCCAGCAACAGCAGTGTGCTTTGTGGAGAAGATTGTTGTGGATAACCACGCAAAACAGCAGGTGCAACTGGGCCAGAAAATTGTTACAAAACTTTTCATCCACCCACACTTCATTCCAATGTCCCACCAGCAGTTAGTAACTTTCTTTTTTAATTTTTAAAATGTTCTTTTTATACCAAAAATGTATTACAATTCATGAATTGCATGGGTAAATATATACTTATACATTACATATCTTACTTAGTCATTCATGACAGCTTAAATAGTAGCATTGGAAAATGAAATCCAAAGGAAAAATAGATCTGTATTGTGTGATTTACAAACATTAACTGTTCAGATATTGTCAACTATAGCAATCAAGACTGGATCGTAATATTTCAGGCTCGCCTAGGTCTGTGCACATCTAGAGCAAATTTATGTTCCTATGTGTTGGTTGTGGTATCTATTGAGTGTGTCATTCAGTATGTTTTCAGGTGATCCCATATGTCTCTGGGGCGAGAGGCCAACGGTAGTAATTCCACATAATTGAGTGTCTGGTCTTGCCAGAATATCATGTCCCTGACCCATTCTTTGAACTTAAGGGCCCGCTTCTTCCTCATCTACACGCCACTCTTCGCTTAGCCAGCAGCAGACTTATAGAAACAAAGCGTTGGTATCCAATATCTTTATTCTTGGTGTAGCCGAATAAAGCCGTCCTGGGTGAGACTTGTATTAAAGGCGTCGTCATTTGCCCAATACCTGTCGACAGTATTCCTTAATGGTGTTGAAGGTCCAGGCGAGGTGTAAGAAGTCTGTCCTCTCCCTCCCTCCCACATCTGTTGCATTGGTCATTCTCTCGAAGGTTGTATTTAAACATTTTGGCAGGAGTATGGTAGGTGTGAAGCAGAAATGTATAGTGTGTAATGCGCAGACAGCTGCTAGACGATACTTGTTCTTTCTGTGTATAACAGTAGGTCCACGGCTTGTCTGTTATTTCCTGCCCGATATCGGTCCCAGGGCCCTATTAGCATAAATGCAATGATATAATGTAGACCCTACATGTGTAGCTGTTTCAGATCGTAATATCATATGGAGTGGGGTAAATGTTTGCGGATATGAAGGCGTGTATTCTTTAATACCTTGCCACAACCTGATCTATACGAAGGTGTCCATAGAGGAGGGCGCCAGTTTCGTAAACATCTGTCGCAGTGTACTGAATTTACCATTTAGATACAGGTCCCCCCAGCAGTTTGTCAAACTTCGCTTTTGTTTTTTGAAAACACACTCCTGTAATACTGGCATTATTGGATGGTATACTTGGGGAAGCAGAGAGGAGTATAACATAGGGACCTGCATTCATTTGGCTATTTGCTGCCAAGCTTTCAATGTTCACAAGACTGTGGGGTAGCTTCACGGGGTGGAGGCGTTCTAAGTATGACACCATCTAGAGGTACAGGATCTGCCAACCACTGTTCTACTGCCACCTGCGGCAAATACCTGGGGAAGTGTGGAACCAATTTTGTGCATTATGAGCCTGGGCGCAGATATAGTATAATTCTCGATTGGGGATGTCAAACGCTTCTTGAGAGTATGGCCTAGTAAGTACATCACATTGTTGTCTGGGCTGCTTGCCACCCCACATCAGCCTTATCATGTCTGTGTGTAAGGTTGTGAAGAAAGGCCTTCTGTGTCAAATGGAATATTCATTAGTATAAAAGTTTGGGGAGAATAACCCTTTTTATGAGGGAAGCGAAAACCACCTTGTCACACTACTCGCAATTTTTTCAGGGTTCTACCATAATTAAGACTCATCAGTTCAGACCGATCAGTCATTAAGTGTATTCCTAAATATTTCACCTCTATCGCACCACTCTATAGAGAAGTAAGGAATGAATGCCTTTGCGGATGTAGTAAGTGGAAAGATACGAGATTTCCCCCAATTTATATGTATTCCTGAAAGGTCTCCAAACCGGACAAATTCTGTCAATATGGGGTTTAGATTCTGTTGAGTATTTCTAAGATAAAGAGTAATATCATCTGCGTAAAAGGAGATGAGAATGGACCGCATATTAACCTAATGATGTTGTCTCACCGTGGCCGCTAGGAGCTCAATCACGAGTGCAAAAACCAGAGGAGAAAGCAGACACCTCTGCCTTGCGCCACTTGTAACGGGGAATGGTGAAGAAGCCTGCCCATTGATAATAACCTTGACTACTGGGGAATTATATAGGAAGTGTTTCCATGTCAGAAATCCTTTGGGAATTCCCATGCACTTTAATATGGTAAATAAATAGTCCCATTCAACTGATTCAAAGACCTTTGTGGCGTCTGAAAAAAAACTACAAAAAGAAGCTGGGGTGAAGTTACACTCCACTGCCGGTTGCACAGCTTTTGACGTGATTATTATTCACTACACCAACAGTTTTGTCCAGTTTTCAACGATTTTATTTTGTTTCATGTAATCCAATAAATGTTCAACCGATACTTCATTCCATATTTCAACTTTTCACATGTGCGATCTTAATGTATTCAATAGTTTCTCGTGCGCAGATATGCCGATCCGAGCCTTTTTCTAGCGCATGATGAATCCATTAAACATCCAGAAGATTTTAGTTTTACCCAATGCATTTCGGGCTCATAATAGCCCTTCTTCAGGGGTTTGCCTATAAATTAAAAATAATGACATTAGTTAAAAATGTTCAGACCTCTCTAGAACAATCATACTGATGTTACTAATCATTTATGTCTCCATTTGAGTAATCAACGTTTTCCCTCTATATGCTTTAAAAACGCGCCTAACAAAAGTACCTGAATCAGCCTTCCCCAACCCCCGGTCCACTCATGTTCGACTTCGTTACCCGTCTCGCTATCCTGCCCTGATATTTTCCCTTCTGCTAGTTGAAAACCACAATTTGATTCCGTTTACTGGACCTCGTTAAAAAGTGACAACATGTGATAGATGGTCGTCTTGCTCTTGTTTTAAACATACATACTTATGGCTCGAATTTTAGGTCTTTAGAAAGTTTGTGGTGTAACTTCACTCCAGCTTCTTTTTGTGTTTACAGATACGTAGCACTTGGGCAGGTCGTGGTTCTAGTTTGCTCGCTTAAAAAGTAAACATTTGAGGAAAATTAGACAACGGAAAAAATTGGGAAAATAGGTGTGCACTTGGTGAACCTTTCTTTGAATTTACTGTCTAAGAAAAACTGCCACGAGTGCCAGTCGAGGGTCAACATTCTGTAGAACGGAGAATAAGGTACAGAGGTTATGAGACGTCGCCCTCCCCGGGATGAATCCAGCCTGATCAGACAACACTAGTTTCTCCATCAAAAGGCTTAATCTATTAGCCAAAATGTGGCCAGAATTTTTGCGTCATTGTTGATTTGGGAAGGTGGCCTATGAGTCGCATGTGTCCGCGGGCCTACCAGGTTTTAGGAGTGAAGTAATAAGAGCCTCTCTCATTGAGCATGGGAGATTGCCTGTTTCTTGGGCTTCGTCATAGACCTCCTTTAGTATAGGGATCAGTTGATTAATATACATTTTGTAAAAGTCTATCGGAAGGCCATCTGACCCGGGGGCTTTGCCTGACTTCACTTGCGGCTCGTATTCAATCTGCTTCAAGAGGTGCTGCGAGGAATTCTTTGTGTATCCCCAAGGCAACCGATGGCTATATCCCCATGATAGTTAGATAAGTCAAGTGGTTGTTGCCTGTGAAATCTATACAAGTTTGCATAATGTGCAGTAAAAGTGTTCAGTATATATTTACTGTCAATGTATCTCTCCCCATTGTCATCAATAATTTCCATCACATAATTAGAGAAACGGGGTTCCTGAATTTCCTCCGGCAAGGCCTTGCCAGGCCACTCTCCTTTCCCATACCTGCGTGCCACAAAATATTTCCCCTGAAAAACAAGTTCTCTCTCAGCAGTACTTTTATATCCGGAGAGTTTATCCCTAAATTCCGCTTGGAGAGTACAGTTTACAGCATTTCCCATCTCACCTTCAAGTTTCTTGAGCTCCCTGTCTAGCTTCTGCAAATTTCGTCATATGTCTTGTAAGACTCCGAAGCTCTGAGCTATACAGAGCCCCGCATCGTGACTTTAAAGGCCTCCCATACTGTGCCCATTTGTGTGACTGAACCCACGTTTCTCTGGAAAAAGTCTGTCATTTCTTGGCCTAGCTCGGACTGAAACACATTATCTAAAAGGGCTTCTGGAGTTAGTTTCCAACTCTCAGGAGATGCGCCCAGCGCCAGAAGAGACAATGTTAAGCAAACTGGTGCATGATCAACGTATGTCCTGGCTAGGTGTTCAACATTAACTATCCAAGGTGCGACACCCCTGGTCACTACCCAGTAATCTAGTCTAGCCCATGTTGAGTGCAACGCTCTGAAGTGTGTACCTTCCTTTTTCGCAGGATGAATATACCCCCATACATCTGAAAGGTCATTATCAGAGAACATATCGAGCAGTATACTAGGGGGTCTTAGTGTAAAGATGTGGCATAGGGTTTGATCTGTCATTAATAGGGTTTAGTGCAGTGTAAAGATCTCCTCCCCATATTACATGTGTGGAGCCTAGTCCAAGAATTTTCCCCACAGTGTGGTGTAGAATTATAGGTAATCTACATTTGGTCCATAACATCACACCAGTGTGACAGAGTTTGAACCTAGCCTACCCCACGTCGTGCTGTATCCCCCCTCAGTCACAGTAAACTCCACCTTGGATGAATGGAAAGTTCTTCTTGATGATAATCGCCGTACCTCTGGAGTACAAGGAGTACGAAGAAAACACTCTATGTGCAGCCAATTTGCTGGCAAACGTGGGAGCACATCTTGGGTCAAAATGCGTTTCTTGAAGCATGGCGATATGAATGAGACTCCTGTCAAGGTATGATATCTGTCTACGCTTAGGTGGATCTGCCAACCCCCGAGCATTCCATGTCAGAAATTGCATTGTCAGCGCGGTTCCCTGAGACATACGTTAAGTATCACGTATTTGCTGTAAAATCTTCCAGACCTATCGCTACCTATCAGCAGTTTCACCCATTTCATCACAATGTTAAGTTGAATATGAAACAGTGTTTCCCATCCCTCCCTCCAACCCCCCCACAACAGCAACCCAATCATGCTGGTAATCTTTGGCCCACCCCCCGCCCGACTATCACAACCCATTACAAAACTATCAACAAACCCGAAACAAATGGGGGAATGTCCATGGGGGTATACCAGGGGGCCCACGAGCTTCTCCCTTCCCAGCCTAGTGGTAGAACAACTGATCATGATTTGGAAGGGGGGAAAGGAGGGAGGGGTTGCCCGGCATAGTCCCAGTCACTGTTTTTTAGTTCTTCAGTGCCTTCTCCCTCCCTTTACTCTCCTCCTGGCCTACTTATATGCTTATAAGGCTGTGACAGTGTCCTCATCTTCTATCGCACCAGCTCGGGAAAGTAGTCTTAGGGCAACTTGTCATTCCTCTTACTGCCCAGAAGTATCAAGGAAAAACCACAGTTTTGTGTCAAAGTTGGAAGTCTCCGGTTCTGCTTATCAATCTTAAGGCGTCGATTGAGATCTGGATGGATTATCTTGAGTTGTGCAAGAAGTCTGTCGCTTGATAAGCTTGAGAATCTTCCACCTGTTGCGCATTGGTAAAGAAATGTTGCTTGCCTTTATGCATGACTCAGGCGTGCGGGATACTGTAAGGCATAGTCAATTTGAGCCTGGTGCAATTTTTGCTTGATTAAAATGAATTTGCTTTTCGCCTCCTGCACTGCAGCTGTGAAATCGGGATATATGGTAAATTTGTTGTCGTCGTGGTGCAGATGTCTTTTTTTCCGGACTAGTTTTAGAGCATCACAATCCCGAAAATTGAGCAACCGCACAATGATCAGCCGAGGATTGCTTCCAGGGGGAGGTCTAGGGCCCAGCGAGCGATTTCAAAAGATATGTATATTGTTGCGCCTACTGCGTGCTTCCAGCTCTTAATTTTTTGCCTCAATTATTTTGAGAACCTTATCCATCTGGGCAACTTGTTTTTGCATTTTTATCTTGGTATCCTCATTGTCAGAAATGTGCTGTTCGGTCTCCCTGATCCGCTCGTCATATTTGTCCAGCTAATGGACAATGGAGTCTATATGCATCATCATTGAGTCCATTTTGCTCTCTATGGAGGTGAGGCTATGCTGCATAGCAAGCAGGAGACTTTTACACCATCCTCTTCGGAGGTGGTAAGTTCTTGTAAACGTTCTGTGCTTGCGAGGTCTTGCTCATCTGCGCTTCAGTGTGTGTTGATCTTTTTGGCTTCGAAGGTCTGCCTGGATTGGTTGGCACAATGTGGTGTAGCTGTACCTTGACCAATTCAGGGGCGCATTCTTTCTTTTGTCCACCTTACCCCCTTTGTTTTGGGTGTTGTTCTTCCTCTCTGCCCTGTTTAACAGGCAGAAAAAAAGTTTCCTTGTGAGTCGCGCCTGTTTGCTTACAATATATTGTCTCGGCAGGTGATTAGAAGTATCGCTGCCTTATAGGCAAGTTATCCCTAAAGGGCCACTGTCGCCAAGTTCAGAGAGCGCAATCGGAGGTAGGGGCACAACATAAAACTGTTAGTCAAAGCTCCGGGGCCCTCTGCGCACTGTCATCAAGCTGTGTATCACACAATCAAGGCAGAATAGCAGCTTCCAGAGGATAAATGCTACGGTACATTAGCGCTTCAGCAGTTTTTTCCCCCTTTTTGGTTGTTTTCCCCCCGTTTCCCTTGTGTAATGCCTGCTTCTGCCTGCGGGCCAGGCCAGGAAAATATAAGATGAGGAGCAGCCACGCAGCAGCCGTCAGGTAGTCTGCCTCGTTATGCGCGGGCCGTGCTGTCTCTCAAGATGGCTGCGTCCACGGTTGCAATCCCCACGCAGCTGTGGTCGAGCGGATGGATCCCATGCTTCACACTCCACTTTCGCAACCTTACCTAGAGGAGTTTTTAAGGTATGCTGAAGTAGGGGTAAATATGGCACAAGGGGCTGTATCATGGGCCTTACTTTGCTGCGATGTTTAGCCCTTCGGCAGTAGCTCATCTGCAGCGGCAAAGTTACCGCGTGGATGCCGGGGGCCTTGCATAGCTCCCGAAGCCAACCTGCCCTCCAGTGGTGCAACCCACAATCTCCACACCAAAAGATCTGTACGGCGCCGTCGCAGCCAGAAGCCTCCTTCGTCAGCGACAGAACACCGATAGGTGATGGAAGGTGTCTTAGGCACTCGACACTCTACCAATGACGATTTCGCTGGGAACAGGCAGGATAATGTGACGGATTATGCTGCCAGGCAGCAAGAGCCTCACTTCAGTGTGGCCATGTTGGTTGTGCGCCACCTAGCGCCCCCCAGCAGTTAGTAACTCTACATACTCTATGCAGAGTATGTGAATTCAAAAGAGATTTGTGCTGCAAAATGAGTTGTGGGCCCTCTGGTTGACACGCATACAAAAAGGAAAATGAAATAGAGGCACTTCGAAACTCAATCACTACAAGACAGAATAATGGACCACATGTGAATCCAAAATTGCTTCACGCTGCAAAATTGTTACAGATACTTTACATTTCCTTTGCAGTGTTTTTTTTTGTTTTTACTGGAAAGGAATCCTAGTTCATACTTAGAATTTAATGCTATTTTAATAAGTTGCTTCTGTCTGTTGTAGATGGCCTATTGCTAGAGAACATCCACGGCCAGGGTTTGCAGGAGGGTCCCTCCCTTTGTATATGAATGATTTGTTGTTTCTTTTCTAGGTCAGACGTGTGTTGACATTAAGGACAACATTGTGGATGAAGGTTATTACTTTACTCCAAAAGGAGATGACCCTTGTCTGAGTTGCACATGTCATAACGGTGAGCCAGAGATGTGTGTGGCAGCACTGTGTGAGCGACCGCAAGGATGTCAGCAGTACCGCAAAGATCCGAAGGAGTGCTGCAAGTTCACATGTTTGGACCCAGGTAATGTCATTGATAGTGTGGATGCTGTGATTTTTAACTGTTTTAATAGAGTCTGGTACTCTCTCTGGCTGTTTGTAACTTTTAACTCTAGGCCTAATAGTATTATCAGAGGTAAGTTGACAAAGTACACATTATCCTGTTAATCCTGAGTGAAGAATACATGTTTATTCTAGCCTGTTAATTTGTGAGTGTCTGCTACATTTTCTGGGTTCAGCTGTGAGGACTAATGAGAGCAAGATCTTCAAGCATTTCATTCTTGTTCTACAAGTGCCTGAAAATATTTTGACAAATTTCAACCAAATCATGAATCTATCGAGAATATAGCTCCTATTGTATGAAAAAAATAAGTAATGTCTTCATAGGAGTGCATTTTTTCTAAACTATGTTAGCAGTACTAAATTTCCTGCCCATGAGCTTGATGGATGGCATCGTGCATAGGAAGATGCCATATCTCTGTTAAAGATTCAACGGTATGCCTTGCCTTTTTGTCCTCAATCTTGATTCACAAATTGTGCATTGGATCTTCTGTTAGTTATACTTTGAGGACTAACGCACCAGGAATTAATAACATTATAGAAATAAATTGTTCAATTTGTTTCGGATTTATGATGTAATGATGACATAGCTCCAGCAACAAAAGTGGACTTACCAAGGAACATTTGTGTTGTATGTTGAGCATCTCAATTGTGAGGTGTTTCCATAGAACCGATTTGGTGTTTCGAACTGAGAACAGATTACACCAGTGAGTGCGGCTCACTGGGACACTTGCATTTGATACAGAGGGAGATGGTATAGTCGTTTTTATTCAATAAAATGTTGACATTTTAATTTAATTTTTTTAGTCAAATTCTTATTAAGGGCTTAGAATTCCCGTCACTGGTGTCAGCTACTTTTGCCACTCATGTTGCCTCATTATGGCCAAGTTAACTGCCTTTATAAAACTTCAACATTTGGTTGGACTTTTTTCTCTGGATGCCTTATTTGCTTTTGTGTCACGCAACAGTTTGATGTTTGATGTGATCCCCGTCAGCATCTAATTTTCAATCACACTTCTAGAGTGTCTTAAACATGAGCGGTTTTCAAGTATCTTAAAATGGATGACAGTATCACCTTTTGCTATTGTAGGGCCATTTCAATCCTTGCAGCAGTTGATCAAAATGATGTTGAATGTTCTGCACCTGTGACATTTGTTTTGGACAAAGTATTTATCATGAAGACTGTCCGCAACAGATAGCTTTCAAGATTAAAAAAAAAGTCCTCAAACTCTTTTCTCTCGCCAGTATCCCATAATAAATCCCCTATTTAGTTAGCAGTATAAGATGGCAATATTCAAAGATGTGAAGCCATATATTCCTATTTTGGTTGAATTAAATAGTAAGTGGAGAAAATGCTTGGTAATCCGAACCAGAAGTTATTTGATTTCTGCAGTCTTTATTTGAATTGCTTTCTTTTCATTCTGAGAACACCCCAGCCTATTTTCCCATAATTCCCACAAGTAAGGCAGTACAAATTCCCTGATCTGTTGCAGGTGGAGACTTCCTTGCTTGTTTTTTCCAGTCAGTCTCCAATCATCCATTTGAGATTTTATTTGATCTAACATATTTACTAGAAGTCTTAACTGCTCAGTCCGACAAAAGAGACTCAGCAAGACTTCTGAACCATTATCTGTTACTTAGTATTTACACTCGTAGACTATTGATAAATAAGTTTGTGCAGTCTTTTTTCTTAGTCTACTTCCAAAACTAGCACTACACAGCTTAATTGGTTTCACTATGATCTTTGTTTGGAATCGGGAAGTCATGCTTCCCATCCCAGTAATTAGTGCAGATCCAAGGCCTTTTCACCAGAGAACCGGAGCATATTTCTGTCTTGCGTGAAAATGATTTTGAATTCTGGGTAGATCTGAAGCCTGCCCAGTCCCTTCATCCTCAGTCCCTTTTTTCTTTCTTTAAATTTTGTGTTCGCAGTTAGACACAAACAATACAAAAAATGTTCTACTTCTCCACAAACCAAGTAGATAAAGGAAAGTTATCTTGGTCTGGCTTTTAAAACCTCTGCATTGACATGTGTGCAGTCTAGTTTCAATTATTGTAGGTTGGACTATCAAAGTGACACCACTGATGCCCACTGGAGTGGGCTGTGGGGGAAGAAAGTATCAGTGGGGAAATAACTACTATGTAACTACTAGAACTACTCGGACTTGTTCCCTGTAGACTTGCACAAACATTGGAATCTAAATCTAAGAACCCATTTCCAGACTGTTATTAATCCAGGTAACTAATTTTCTCTCATGCTCTACACTATTGAGATCGCTAAATAGAAAGTAATTATCATAGGTAACACCCATTCCTAGCTCCTATTAGCACGGCTTTGCAAAATCTGCAGGCTCAAGTTGTTGTGGCACTGCAACACCCACTGTTTGTGGCTGTTCACTTATTTGGTCAAAATGGAAGAGTGCAGAAGGTTTCCTACGCTTTGGAGTACTTCCAACTAGAATAACTGCCTTGCAAAGAAATATATTTCCCTTACCAGGCCCTGCCCTAAAGCTTTCAACTTTGAACCTCTTGTAGGCAGTCTTAATAATTTATTGTCAGTACCCTACTGTATTCTGCCATCCAAGTAGGCATTAGCTGTCCATAGCTTTTCTTAGCTTCTCAGATTTGAGGTCCACTGAGTGATGGAAGACATGCTTGCATACAGTCTAAACCTCTGACCATTCAGGATGCTGAAATAAAACTATTGACTTGGATTTAAAATATTAGATTATGGTTCTTTACGCCCTTTACCTAGCACTAAGATTACATCTAGTCATTAAGTGCACTGGTTGCAAATAAAAATGTATACCTATGTATATTATCTACAGTGGTATATCTGCTGATGAAAAGTGAAAGTGGTGACAGCTTGTAATTGCCATTTTGTTACAGCACTATTAGAAGCAGTACTAGTGTGGAAGACTACTTTTGTAAATGAAATGATTTCCATGCCTCTGTGTGACTGAACAACCTATATTAAAGTCACAGTACCACTAAAGTAGAAAACAATGGACGAGTTGGGTTAATTTATTTTTAATGACTTGCAGTCATTATGACAATGGTTTGTTTTGCTACACTTGTGTAGCAGGTGATTAGCTGGATAACTGCTTCTGTCTTCTCCTCCTTCCCCCATTACTTCCCTGATTTCTGGCTAATAGCTGAATGTTTGCAACTATCCTGAGGTGCAAAGTGGTAACATATTTATATCCCTTTAATAGACGGCAACAGCTTGTTTGACTCAATGGCGAGCGGGATGCGTCTGATCGTGAGTTGCATTTCTTCATTCCTCATTCTGTCCCTGCTGCTGTTCATGGTCCACCGTCTGCGCCAGCGACGGCGGGAGCGGATCGAGTCCCTTATTGGGGCTAACTGTAAGTGGTCATGCATTTTCCTTATTCATTAATATGTAGTCATGTGGTTACTAATTTCTATGAAGGCTTCAATTCCTTTATTATCCAGAATCCCAACCCTGTGGTTTAAGAAGTAAATGGTGAAAACCCTTGCTGGGAGGGGAACTGAGTGTGGAAGTTAGTCAAACCTGTGCCCACCCACCCTCTTCCCCAAAACCGTAATTTAAAAACAAAACAAAAAATGACTTTTGCATCTCCAAGTCCCTTAAAAAGAAACAAAACCTGTTGGAAGTGTTTTCAAAGCTAACAGGTCTGACTGTTTAGTTAAGGAAAAAAAGTAAGCAGGGGTTGGAGACAAGGAACCTGGAGCCCTACCCTCCTGTAAGTGAGAGCAGACTACATGATGGAGTATCGAAAACTTATTAAAGTGGCAGCTCAGCAGGGGGATATGGACAGTGGTAGTAGATACCTTTCACAAAGTTTGCAGTAGGCCATTTTAGGATGGTGAGGAAATGTTGATTTTGGGTCAAAGGAAAGTAATGAAAACCTGTGCAACAAAAAAAAACTACTTGTTGGGAAGGTAATGGATTTGTTTGGGAATCAGTGGATGAAGGCAAGCAGATCTATTGTGTGGGGGAAGGCAGGGAGATATGAGCACCTGATATTTCCTGAATTTGTTGGGTTGGAAGGGAAGGGACTAGAATTGCTCCTAACACCTCTTCTAGTCTGCACTACCGGACTCATTTAATCTGCCTCCATTTGTCTTGGAATGCTTCCCTTTTGTGGAGAAACATTCTTAGAGTAAGGAGCTGGGTGTCTATCCCCCAGCAAGAAGCCAAATTCTTATTTTTTATTTTTTACTTAGCTTAAAAAAAAATCTGTCAAAGCAGTGATCCAGCCAAACTTTATTCAAAATCCAGCCCCTCTCCCCCAAACTGCCTCCCCCTTCTCCTAGCCAAGAACACATCAGGTAATGCCTGTCGCCTTCCTGGGGCATAGATAGACTTTGTGGATGGGATATTTTTTTCTTATCAAGAATGCACTGCCAAAGATTAATTTCAGTTGAAGAAAAAAAAGAATTATCTCACATATCTGTTACAGCAAGTTCTAGAATTACTGGGGTACAGCTATAGTCAAATCGTCCAATGTTCAAACACTTCTACTGATAAAACCTGTCCATTATGTTACTCCCACCGTAGTGGACAAGAACTGGCCACAACTATGATCATGGGAATTCCTCCTACTGCTAATGTAGTCTTCACATGGTCACAGTATGGTCGATTTGTGTCTTGTGCAGTAGGCCCATCATCATCAGAAGTATGTTCATGTTGGATGGCAAGATTTTTGGTATTTTGGGGACATTTTGGAGCTTTGTCACAGAAAAGTGAAGAAATGGTGGCTTTTGTTTTTCAAACCCATCCATTAACATTTGCAGAACATACTGAAGGTAGTGGAGCCAGAGTGGTATTGGAAAGAACGAATGCACGTGGTGTGCAGAAATAGTTTTCATTCACCCAAATTGTGTAAAATGGAAAACCTCCTTGGCAGGCTCTCTCTAGTTAGTAGTCACCTGCGAAGTCTTGAAATAATTGAGGATGTTTGTAAAGGAAAAAAAGGATATTGCTCCTTGCAACTATTTCATGTTAAGTTTGTTGGTGTGCAAGATTTTGCCAGTTAGTGTAATCATTGTGCATTCTTATGTGTTGGTCAAAATAGGGTTGGAGTGCTTCTTGCCTCGTCTTAAGATATTTGGGGAAAAATGTGAATGCAACTTTTCTGGCAAACCTCTGTTATGGATTGAGCTTCAGGTGGGCGCTGAACTTCCAGATCTGGATGATTTAAAGTCAGTGTTTGAGTTGATGGATGTCTGAAGCATAGAAGACTTCCAAGCAGAGTTGTGTAGCATAGGCGTCCTGGTGAATCTTGATGCTGTTAACTGTGAGTAGAGCAAAAAGAACAATTGATGGAAGGAATGCAGAACAGTGTCATACATTCACCCCATTGCAAAGGTCTGTGCCTAAATCCATTGTTTTTCTGCTCCCCATGCCATTCCAGTTTGAACCCAGCCAAATACAAATCAGTCTTGACCCCGCTTCCTATAGGAACAGTCCAGCCCGAACTGCCAGGCCAGGTCCTCCCTGGACTGGAAACAAGCATCCTAGGACAGTTTTCAGGGTTTCACCCCATCATCAGCCAGGCTAGCTTGACGCCAGTGACATGGAGAGCATGGGACCCACGGTCAGGCATACCTGTGAGACATTTAACGCTGCATATTTTCCTTACTTATCGGACTCCATCTGGCGTTCCTTATGCCTCCAGTTGGGTTACTGCCAGCAGATCCATCCTTGGCTACCTCTGTGCCACACAAACTCCTCAACGATCCCACTCTTACTCCAGCACAGACTTCACTTCCAGCCCCTAGATCTGTGCCTTCTCTGGCGCTGATCCCAACATGACTCCAGCGTGCGCATAAGAGTGGGATGGTCGACTGTGTCAGAGGTAGCTGAGAGGTCCAGCAATATCAAGAGGCAGGATAATCATCTGTGATCTGTAGGACATGGCCCACCATGTGTACGGTCATAGTCTCCGTTCTGCAACATGATTAGACAACTGAATGGTAGTCATGCAGGAGATGGTTAACAAAGATTTTGATTTCGAAGTTAAACCCATAGTGCTTTTTAAACGATCTTGCTCATAAATGGTAGGTATGTCTATATGTAAGCATTGGCATGACTAAAGTGATCTTTTTTCTCTTGTATTTGTTTTTTTGCAGTGCATCATTTTAATCTAGGCCGGAGAATGCCTGGCTTTGACTACGGCCCAGATGGCTTTGGAACAGGTCTTACTCCCCTTCACCTCTCAGATGATGGGGAAGGAGGGGCCTTCCATTTTCATGAACCACCACCACCTTACACGGCTAACAAGTATCCAGAGATTCACCACCCTGATGACCCACCTCCTCCTTATGAGGCATCCATTAACCCCACCATCATACTTTGCACCACCTCAGGTATTTGATCTTCCTGCACTTCGTTCCTCTGTAATAATGTTATGAAAGTTTGACTGATGAAACATCCTATTATCTGAATAGAGTGTACTGTTAATGCAAGGAAGGGCTTTGGGCCAGAACCCCTGATACACTTAAACTTACAAGATGTGATGTCCCAGATAGCATCCCATGCTACCACGTCCCAGAATCACTCCCAGACCTAGGTGACCTTGCATAGCAATTGCACAACACACAGACCCAACCTCCTACACATCCCACTAACTACTACACACCTTACAACTACAGATCACACATTCCAACTCATACTTACTAATGCTAGCTTTGTTATACTACACTGACCAGACATTGCAGAACTCATCACCTTTCACAATCTTGCTTCTCTCTTTGTCACACAAAGCCCCGCATTCTCACAAATCCTAGATGTCCTCATTCCTACTGGCAGTGGAATGTTTCGGCTCCAAAGCATGTTTGTTTTTAAGCGCAGGGTTTCGGCTCTGAACGGATTTGTCTTTGGAGCTCGATTTCGGATCGGAAGGTCATTTCTGCCGACTCGGTCTGAGTTGGAAGACTTGTCCGTTTGTTCTGGTGCCGAGTCGAGAGGAGGGGCGTCGAAAACCTTGTCTTGGTGCCGACCTTGGTCAGAAGGCAGAGGTGGTGCCATAGCCTTATGAGTTTTGGAAGAGAACCTCCTCAGCAGAAGGAGACGGCAAACACATGAGTTGGAACTTCATCCCCAAGTTCTTCTTCCTTACTTTAATGGGATACCCACAAATAGATCTGTTCGCCACAGTAGACAACACACAATGCTCAAACTTAGCCTGCAGGTTCCCACACCCTCTCTCCAAAGGCAATGCCCCTTGGATGAATTGGTCAGGGATATTTGGCTACGCTTTTCTGCCTCACCAACTCCTTCCATTTCTGGTTGGGAAACTCAGGCAAACATCACTCACATTGATTTTGGTAGTTCCCACATGGGCCCGTCAACCGCGGTACACTACCCTGTTAGAGCTCTCAGTAGTTCCACATCAAAAGCTACATCTTGCCTCCAGTCTCCTCCCTCCGAACCATGGAGAGATCAAGCATCCAAATCCCAAGGAGCTGAACATAGTGAATTGGCTCCTGAAGTCATTGAGTTTGGATATTTAAGTTTGGCATCAGACCGTATGACTAGTCTGAAAGAAGTTAGAAAACTTACTACCAGAGCTTGTTATGCAGCAAAATGGAAACGATTCGTTGTTTACTGCATAACAACAACATTCTACGTCTAGATGCTTCTGTTCAGAACATTGTATGTTACCTTCTAAACCTACAACAATGTGGGCAAGTTTACACATCTATTCGGTTGCACCTTGCAGCAGTAGCTGCGTATTTGCAAAACAGACAGCATTCGTCTCTGTTCAAAGTTCCTGTCATCAAAGCCTTTATGGAGGGTTTAAAGAGTTTTACCACCGAGAATTCCACCGGCACCCATTTGGAATCTTAATGTTGTACTCGCAAGACTTATGGGTCCACCCTTTGAACCACTACAGAAGTGTCCTTTACAGTTTCTATCATGGAAAGTTGCATTTCTAATTGCAATCACTTCATTCAGAAGGTTTGGTGAGGCACAGGTATTAACCTTGGAAGAACCCTTCTTTCAGCTCTATAAAGGTAGGGTAGTTCGCACCAATCCCAAATTCCTTCTCAAAGTAGTTTCTGCTTTCCATATTAACCAATCAGTTGAGTTACCTGTGTCCTTTCCTCAACCTGATTCAGTAGGGAAACGATGCTCTTCACACACTTGAAGTCAGAAGAGCTTTGTGTTATATTGAAAGAACAAAAGATTTTCGTAAAACATAGCTACTTTTTGTTTCATTTACACCACCTCACTGAGGCAATCCTATTTCTACTTCTGGCATTTCAAGATGGATTTTTAAATCCATTCAAACTTGTTTAGAAAAAGATGAAAGTACTTTACCTATACCCCGTAGAGCGCATTCCACTCAGAAAATAGGGGCACCTATGGCCTTTTTAGGTAACATTCCTGTAGCTGACATAAAGCAGCAACATGGTCTACACCACAGACATTTACCAAACACTCCCCGCGCACCTGTACTTGTTGCAGTTCTCATTATTTACATTATCTACGCTTGAACATCTCTTTACTACACTCACTCACTCCATTCTCAGCCTCTTGCGGGAAAACAATCTAACAATGGAGTCGATAACCATGCGCACTACCACCGAATGGAGGAGTCGCCTTACCTCGTGACTGGAAAGACTTCTTCAAAGAAAAACAACTTGCAAACATCCGGACCCAACACTAGATGGCAGGAGTGTGCAAAGCATGTGAAACTACGGCTCTATGTGCCAAGAACAGATACGTACTGGGTAAATAACCTAAGCCTTCTGCTTTCTAATATGTAAAAGAAAGCAGAGCCACAGTGCTTTCCTTTAGGCCTTCCTACCCCAGCCCGAAAACTCCCTCAGCAGCCCAACCCCCCAAGGCTACTCCAGTGGGCTGATTTATAGAAACCACCATGCCCAGCCACCACTGTAGTAGTCACCTCAGTCCTTTCGTGGTTGGAGACCGGGTTAAAGCAGACAAAGTACAGGTCACTGGGGACACCATTCCATCCAGTCCTTCATCCCTGGAGCATCAACATCCACGCCACTTTAGTTTTCACTTATCGACCCACAGCCATCTTGTGGGAAGCAGAATCAGACATTTTTGTCCAGGGTAGCAGGTCATTACATCCGACTGATGGGTCCTCCAGATTGTCCAGCAAGGCTATGATTGGTCATTCCTTTCCAACCAACCTCAACTTTCCCCCACATTCGAGTGGCTTTCGGAGGAGCAACTATCCATATTTTTGTTCTGTATTTCTTTTTTAACTAAAATGTCTAAGATTTTTCATTAATCAACAAGAAGTTCAAGTACATCACCAGTTGTGCTGATATTTAATTGTAAGCAGAATGAAAACAACTCATCCTGCCCCACCCGCCCCCCCTTCTTTAGGTACAATGCGAAGCAAAACCCAACATATCACATATCTAATGCCATATACCCTCCACACTGTTTGGTATCATATTAGAAGATTGAAATGGACCGTACTTTGCAAGTTAGGAGGCACATTCCATAGTGACATTTCATAAAGTTGGCATCCAATAAAAAAAGAATATATGCCGGTATATGCAGCTAATGGGGCAAAAGTAATGATAGTCGTCACAGGGTACTCGTTCATTTCTCAAGTTAACAACTCTATCTCATCTTTGGCATCCTGAGGAGAGGTGAGCAGATAGTTAAGCAACGGATTGGGTCTTGGTATAGCGCAAGGAGGCAACAGTCAAGCATATAAGGACAATTAGTCATTACAATAAATAAGGTCACATAGCCATTCCTTGAATTTTGGAGCTCTTCCCTGCCCCCATTGACCACTCAACCAAGAGGAGGCCCAGTAACGTATACTTCCTCAAACTTGCTTCAACCTCCTCCATGTGCTCCAAGAAAGCCATGAATGGGGGCGATTGTCCGACCCTGACCTACCAAGGCAGTCAGAGCTGTGGACACCTCTCCCCGGTAAGCCTGTATGGGTTCACATGCCCATGCAATGTGAAGAAAATCTGCCCCAGCCATTCCACAGAGGGTGCATTTGTCATCTGGGCGAAGCCAGTAGGAGTGAAGCCGTCTGGTGGGGGTGTAGTATACTCTGTAGAGAACCTTAGTGTATAATGCAGAGTTTGCTGCTAGAGGCAATCTTCCCTGTTTGTACACAGCACCATCCTTATACACTATTGATAGTGTATAAGGATGGTGCCTATCTCCACTTTCCACTGAGCGTGCCCCATCCCCAAGTGAAAAAAGGCCTCAATGTGCGCTGTACGATATAACAGGGGAAACTAGATTTCATGGATTTTCAACCTGAAGTAAGGTATCTAAACTAGGAGGTTCACGATTGAAGTCCTGATTGGCAGCTTTCGCATTATATAGTAGCTGAATATACAGAAAGATGTCCAATGGGGATGGCGTTCCCTCACTGAAAAACTCAGCGGACTTTAAGAAGCCTTCTTGATAGAGGCCCCCCCCCCCCCATATTTAAATCTGGTTTCTTGAATAATTATGTACAGGCATTCTCATGGGTGACCGGTAGCAAAGGATGTTATGGGAACAGAACAAACTGGGAGTATAGCAACATTTTGCTTATTTGCGGGCCAGCCTCTTCCAAGTATTAGAGGTACATGCCACAGAGTCTGCTAGTGTGGTTGAAGCTAATAAGAACCCCAACTGCAAGGATGGGGAGAACATGGGCCATATATCCCTGTTCCACTGCCAAATGTGGAAGGAATGGAGTAAGTCTGTACCAATGGATGGCATAATGCGCTTGAGCGCACGGATAGTACAGCTCCATATCTGGCGTCTTGAACCCTCTTAGAAAATGGCAGTGAAAGTGTCCCATTGAATATGGGGTTACATGCCTTCCCGCGCTAGTCACCTCATTTGAATTTTAAATGACTGGAAGAAGTGGTGCCCCAGTGGTAGAGGTATGTTGAGGAATAGATATAAAAATGTGGGTAGTATGATCATTTTCACTCGCGCAATACGACACGCTAGTAACTGGGGCAAGGAAATGCCACGAGTAATACAATCCGTGATTATTGATAGTGCTGTGCCATAGTTCACTCTGATTTCCTCTCTCCCTTTCGAGATTACCACCCCCAGATATTTAAATTCAGAGGGACACCTCTGCAAAGGTGAGTCGGGGTGAACGGTTGTGTAGCTAGTGTGGGAGGGAAGAGGTGGGACTTTTCCCAGTTAACCTGCACACTGGCTAGCTCCCTAAATCGGACAGATTCACTGAGGACACCGTTATGGCTAAACTGCGAATATCTCAGAGTAATGTTGTCTGCGTATGGTGAGACTAAAATATGCCTGAGGAGGGTAACGGAGTGCATAGCACCTATCCATCTTGCTGCAAGAGGTGGCCAAAGGGGCCATTGAGAAGGCTCAGGCCTTGGTAGTAAGGTTGTTACTCTTGCTATTTCCTCGGGCTGGAGAACAGATGCCTTTGACCTGCTTTGGATTTTCACCTTCTGAGTGCCTTCCTATGGAAGGACAAATTCAAAATGCTCACACTGACCCAAGTACTTTCTGTGCTGGATCCGAGCAACTGGCTGGTTGCTTTAGATTTGCAGGAAGCATACTTTCATGTGCCTGTTCTACAGCCCAACACACATTACTTGTAGTTCAAGATTAGCTGAGAGCATTTTTAGCTTGCTGTGCTCCTCTCCGTCCTTACCATCACCCCTCTGGTTTTCACGTAAGTGATGGTGGTGGTTGCTGCTCATCTTCAAAGTTTGAGGATACCAGTTTTCCCCTACCTCGATGACTGGCCGTTAAATACTGGCTCGCAACAATCGTAAACCACTTCCAGACAAAAGCAAACCACCCGACAACATAGGGGTTCCCGATCCACGAGCTGAAGTTCCACGTGAATCATTTGCAGGGGCATCTCTTTATAGGGACCATTCTGGACATGGTGGAGTTTAGGACCTCTGCTCCATTATAACAAGACCAAGACATTTGGGCTATGACTTCGGCCTGGATCTTTGCGAGAGCAACTCTGTGGCTTCTTGTTCTGCTGGCCTTCTACATCCTGCTTGTCCACTTCACCACAGTATTACAAAGTATTACAATACACAGGGCATATGGACCACTGCAGTGGGATCTGAAGTCTCAGTGGGCTGAGCACAGAGGAAACCTGTTGGATGTGAATCCGGTTTCAGAAGACACTATACGAGATCTACACTGGTGGCTTCAAGAATGCAGTCTGACCAGCAGCAGACCCCTCTTCCATCCAGAGTTGATGTTGCTGGCGGATGCTTCCCTCGGGAGGACATTTGTGAGAGGTGGAGATCAGGCGACTATGGTCCGCTTTGAGGGTTTGTTTCCACTGATCAAAAAATACCACAGCAATTGTTTTGATGAGCATCCTCCTATCATGCTGGCAGACTCACTTTTTGTCAAAATAATTCAAGTTGACATTGATGATCCCTAAATATGGTGTGCAGTCCTCTGACATACTGCGGGGCACTTAGCACACTCTAAAGGAGCTCCGCATCTGTTAGGCATTTTTTTTAATGAATGTATTTTTAGCAAGCTGGCTCTGTGTATGATATCACCACTAGTTATCACTATGTGGTTATACCGTGCAAAAACTCCAGGAGTTCCCCAAAAGTTGACAGGGCTCAATGCAAAACCCAAAGTGCTTTATTACTGGTAGTGTGAATGAGTAGCTTTAGGCCTAAGACGGAGGAGTGTAAGACATTTTTTTTTTTTATTATAATTCTTTCTATTAAACATAATCTACAAAATTCACCATTGAAAATCACGAGCAAGAGTCATTACAAATTCCATATTTCCAATATAGTACACAGTATGTGAAGTCACAATTACAATATAAGACAAGTCAAGGGGTGGAGTACAGGTTCGAGGCATGTGGGCTGCTGAATTAATATCTCTGCATAGATCGCCGCCTAGTGTTGGGTCCAGATGATCGCACATTGTTGTCCTGGAAGAGTCTTCGAAGTATCACAAGATAGGTGGACTACAGTGCGCATGGGCATCGACTCCATCCCCAGATTGTTTTTTTCCGCCATTGGGTTCGGATGCATATTGGTTCACTCAAGTTCGGAATCGATATAAAACTTTCTTTTGGCCAAAAGGCCTTTAGTTTATCGTTGGTATTGTCTTGCGATCGGTGCCCAGTTATGTTCCAGCTCAGTTCCCGAGCCGGACATCCAGAGGAGCCGCGTGCTTTTCGGCACTGAAGGCTCGGTCGACGCCAGAGGCCTTATCGACGATTCATCATGGAACGGAGCCCGTTCAAAAGATGTCCCATGTGCAACTCGAAATATCCTAAATATCCTCACATCGATGTCCACCCGGTGTGCAACAAGTGCCTGTCGCCGGATAACGATGAAGCCAGCTGTATGGCTTGTTCCCGTTTCTGATCCACAAAGACAATTCGACTTCGGCACGCTGCGCGCAAGGAAGCCCAGCAGACGGCACCTGAACCGGTGAACATCTTCGATGCCGAGGATGATGAAGGAGCAGAGCGGGAGGTTCGAGAGAACCTGTCGGATCCCGCATCGGAGGTCGACTCCAGCTACACCGCTGATGTTGAGATGCTCGATGTGGAAGACGTCGTCGACGAGGTAGGAGACAACGATGGGGCCTTTGGGGCCATGAAAGATAGCTCAAGCGAGGAGCTAGGCCCACAAACTGATACTGGGGCCAAGACACTTCATAAGGCTCAGGTCGAGGGATGGCCACATGGCCTTACCCAAGATCTTCAATTGAGTTCTACAGCCCCGCCTTCGAGCTCGGCTTCGGACATTTCTAAGGAGCCGCAAGTTGCAAAATCGAAACCGAAAGAGAAAGCTTTGGTGTCTACGCAACCCAAAGCACTTGAGGCAAAATCGAAACAGAAAGTGCGTATTGCTTTGGTCGGCTCGAAGTCCTCGGAACTGTCGGCACCGACAAAGCATAAAAGTGTTAACGACCCGAAGAGGCCGCTAAAGGTCGTCGAGCCAAAGTCTGGCACGCCGAAGGCACAGGTCAAGGACGTCGACCCGAAAAAATCGGCGCCGAAGACAGTCGACACCGACAAAGGACTCGGTGATCAGAAGGTTCTCTTGCCTACCGGACAAGGCTAAAAGTGGTACAACCCTCGAGCCCACGCCTGGCGGTGCCTCGAAGGATTCCGTCGAGTCAATGCAGCCATCCGCCTCCTTCTCGAAGCAGGTGGCAGAATCACTGAAGCGCATTAAGGACAAGGCTTCAGCTGTCGGACGTAAGGATCCTCCACCATCAAAGCCTGCCGATAAGCCTCAAAAGACGTCGGCGCCCATCCACTTCACGCTGCCACCGAAAGTGGTGCCGAAGGCCTTTGTCCCTAAAATGGCCGTCGAAGCACCCAAGAAGGTGTCCACGGGGCCGAAGCCCACAACTGTGGTCCCGGCCACAAAGCATCGACAACCCTCGCTTGAAGAGCAACAGGAACAGTTTATCGATACCGATACGGGCAGACTTTCTATTTATAAACGAAAGATCGCCCCGGAACAGCCGATGGAGTCGTATAGAATCCCATTGAAAAAGAAGGATTCTACTACAACACCTGTACTTGTAGAACCTGTATCTCCACGTGGCCAAGATGTCTCGCCCACTTATTCGGATGTAGAAACAGGGGAAGGTGACAATGAGGAATACAACTATCCTGTGGACACTGCTCCAGAAGATAATAATGAACCCTGGGCAGATGCTGCTGACCCAGGGGATCCACACACTGCCCCAGACACTCATGTGTATACTGTAAAAACATCGCCTACTGAGGATTCGGCGGCTTTTAATGCACTTATTGAAAGGGCAGCCAAGAATCATGACGTCCAGCTCCATGCTGACCCTATTGAAGTTGACTTTCTATTCAACACCTTTTCCACCTCAGAGAGGACTGTCCAGACTCTGCCTATGCTGAAGGGTGTCTTGAAACATGCTGGACCTCAGACCCCTCAATCAGTACATTATTTCAGAACACTTTCACATGCTAACACTGCAGCAGGGTCTACCGTTGCTCAGTCAGGGAGATTTCCTCGCAACGTTAGATCTGAAGAATGCATACTTTCATATTCCGCTACACCCGTCACACAGAAAATACCTCAGATTCACCCTTCAAAATCAGCATTACCAATTCACGGTCCTCCCTTTCGAGTAACGACGGCACCCAGGGTGTTTACAAAGTGCCTGACGACCGTGGTGGCACACCTACGGAGACCAAACATTCACGTCTACCCTTATCTGGACGACTGGCTTATCCAGGCAAAGTCGGCCCAGCAGTGTGCCGCCCACATGTCCCACACCATTCACCTTCTTCACGATCTGGGATTCTCACTGAATTACCCGAATGCCCACCTGCAACCCGCCCACATACGGCAGTATCTGGGTGCGACGATAGACACTCTGGCAGCCAAAGCATAGCCAAATTCAGTGAGGATCAGCAGCATTCAATCGCTGATACAGAAGTTCAGACCTCAACACTCGCTTCAGACACGAGTGTTCATGCAGTTGATAGGCATGATGACCTCCTGCATCTTCATACTCCCACACGCGAGTGCTTAGCACGTCAGTGGAATCAGGCTCACGGACAGTTGAAAGACCTAGTGTTGGTAACCGGTCGTGCATACAACTCTCTGCATTGGTGGAATCCACAAAACCTTTGCAAGGGACGACCGTTCCAGGAGCCTGTGCCACAGATCATTCTGACGACGGACACATCTCTCCAGGGTTGGGAAGCTCATGTACTCCACTACACGGTGCAGGGACTATGGACAACGCAGCAAAAGAAGATGCACATCAACCTTCTAGAGCTGATGGCTATCTTCATGGCGATGAAAGCATTCAAGGTACATCTGTGCAACAAGGTCGTGTTGATCCGGACAGTCAACATGACGGCCATGTACTACATACAGAAGCAGGGAGGAACACACTCTCCGCAGTTGTCTCATCTGGCTCAGAGCATGTGGAAGTGGGCCATTCAGAGGAACATCTTCCTCATGGCGGAACACCTCCCAGGCAAGGACAATCAGATGGCGGACCTGCTCAGCAGGTACAGCCACCAAATGCACGAGTGGGAGATACATCCATCAGTACTCCACCCGTACTTCCAGCGGTGGGGTCATCCAGAGATAGACCTGTTCGCCACAAAGGAAAACGCCAAATGCCGAAGCTTTGCTGCCAGTTTCCACACCCACAGTTGCAGGGCAATGCGATATGGATGAACTGGTTAGGCATCTTTGCTTACGCTTTTCCCCCAGCACCGCTAATACCACTGGTGGCACGCAAGCTGAAGCAACACTCGATGACGCTCATCTTGGTTGCTCCGACATGGGCACGCCAACCATGGTACACCACGTTTCTGGAACTATCCGTGGTACCGCATCAAAGGCTGCACCTCACACCCAGGCTTTTGAAGCAGAGCCATGGCGACATTCAACACCCAGATCCGCAACAGCTCAACCTGGCGATCTGGCTCCTGAGGTCTTAGAATTTGGCTACCTCAATTTGCCTCCAGACTGTATGGATATCATACGGGAGGCAAGAAAGCCCACCACCAGAGCATGCTATGCGGCGAAATGGAAGCGGTTTGTCATTTACTGTGCAGACCACAACATCAACCCGCTGGACGCCTCTACTCACAACATCATTTGTTATCTGTTACATCTATACAAATGCAATCAGGCCTATGCTTCCATTCGCATAGATTTGTCAGCAATAGCAGCTTATTTGCAGAACAGGCAGCATCTCTCGCTTTTCAGAGTTCCAGCCATTAAAGCCTTTTTGGAAGGACTCAAACAAGTCATTCCTCCCCGGACCCCGCCGGCTCCTGAATGGAACCTGAATGTGGTCCTCACCAGACTGATGGGTCCACCTTTTCAGCCTCTACATTCCTGCGAGATTCAGTTCTTGACGTGGAAAGTGGCTTTCCTGATAGCAATCATTTCACTGCGACGCGTTAGTGAACTCCAGGCACTAACTATCCAAGAGCCATTCATACAAATTCACTCCAACAGGGTAGTGCTTCGCACCAACCCAAAATTTCTTCCTAAGATGGTTTCGCAGTTCCATATCAATCAGACTATTGAACTACCCGTGTTCTTCCAAAATCCTGAGTCAGTGGCGGAGAGGATGCTCCACACACTAGACGTCAAAAGAGCCTTAATGTACTACATTGATAGGACCAAAGATTTTCGAAAAACAAAACCACTGCTTGTTGCCTTTTCGCCACAACACAAAGGCAACCCCATTTCCAAAGCAGGTATAGCCAGGTGGATCGTTAAGTGCATTCAAATTTGCTATGAAAAAGCCAAGCGCACTTTAACGGTCCGCCCACGAGCCCACTCCACCCGCAAGTTGGGGGCCTCCATGTCTTTCCTTGGAAATATTCCTTTAGAAGACATATGTAGAGCAGCCACATGGTCTACCACACACACATTTACGAAACACTACTGTGTAGATGTGCACTACAAACAGCAGGCAGCTGTAGGGCAGGCTGTTCTAAAACACTTTTTCAAACTGCTGCAGCTGGCACAGTGGGCCGCCATAATGGAGGAACTGCTATGTATTCTATGCACAGATATGAATTCAGCAGCCCACATGCCTCGAACCGAATATGCTACTTACTAGTATGCATCTGTTCTTGGCATGTAGGGCTGCTGACATTCATATCGCCCGTCCTCCTCCCCGGCGCCTGTAGCGGCTGCAGCACTCCTATTTACTCTTAGCATGGTCATCACTCACGGTGTTACACTCCATCTTTGCCGCAATGGCTAAAAACAATCTGGGGATGGAGTCGATGCCCATGGGCACTGTAGTCCAGGGGAGGAGTCACCTATCTTGTGATACTTCGAAGACTCTTCCAGGACAACAATGTGCGATCATCCAGACCCAACACTAGGCGGCGATCTATGCACAGATATGAATGTCAGCAGCCCTACATGCCAAGAACAGATACATACTGGTAAGTAGCATATTCGATATCGCCTCTGTAGTGGTTCCATGGCCCCACACCCTACTCTATTTCCCAGGGCACCCTCTTGCTACATAGACCGATTTTTCCCTGAACATACACCAGTCGAGGTCTTCCTCCCACTTTCCTAGCTTAGGTGACTGGTGGGGCCGCCACTGCTGGCCTATATTCCTTTTCGCTATCGTGAATACCAGGGTTGCCCATTGTATAGTGTTTGAGGTGAGATCCGTATCTGCTCTCCCTGTTTTCTGCTCTGCCCATTCGTACCAAGCAAGGCCCTGTGATATAAATCCTATGTAGTATTTTGAGCTGCACCAATCTTAACCTTGCCTGGACTGCAACGTTTCTCAGGTAGGAGACTGCCTCCTGCCAGTCTCCCTTATCTAGTTCCAAGCTATCGCTAGCCCATTTCTCCTTCAATGATGGTAATGGATCTTCCATATTCTTAATCAGTTTTTTATAGATCAGGGAGATGGTTTTCTCCGGGAGATGTCCATTGAGTAGTCTGTCCTCTAAGGGGGAGGATTCCGGAAGTGTGGAGTTGCTAACCACCTGGGTGAGCAAGGCATGTCTTATTTGAAGATACCGATAATATTCAGTATCCGTCATGCGGTACTTCTGTTGGATGGAGGCGAAAGTAAGAATAGTCTCCCCATCCCAGATATCTTTGATCTGCGAGATTTCAATGAGGTCCCATTTATTGAAGCCCTTGGACCTCCATAGACTCCCCAGCCTCTCGGAGTTCCACAGTGGAGTAGCCAGGGTGAGTCTACGGTCCCATCCCAACTGTTTGTTAGCCTTGTGCCAAACATGGATTGAATGTGAGAGGGTACCTGCGGGGCCTGGCATATAGCGCTCTGCTGTCCTCCCCCACCCAACCCCTCCCCTCCTCTGGGAGTAGCCATCTATCCATGGCATATCCAGGGTCATCCGGTAGACCATAAATCCCATGGTTGACGGCTGCGAGATGGGAAACCCAATAATACTTCTTAATATCAGGTAGACTGATGCCCCTGTCATACCAATTGAGGGTCAACTTGGTTAGGGCAATTCGGTGCCTGCCGCCCCCTAGAAGATCTCTTTGCAGGTTCTCTATTTCTTTCAAATAAGACGCAGGAACTGGGTCCATCGCATTGTGGAGAGCGTACAGGAAGCGGGCAGTGCTATCATTTTGAAAGGACTGCTTTGCCTAACATTGAGAGGGGTAGGGACTACCAGTGCTTGACATCACTTTTCAACCTCTGTATAGGTGGCTCTAGATTGCGGGCAAAGCGGAGCTCCGAGCTCAGCGTGATGAAGATGCCAAGATAACGGAAGCAGTCAGTCGCTATTTTAAATGGGCAGCCCCTCAGGAGTGTGGGTGATTCCAACAGATATCGACCAGTTTATGGTAAAGCCAGAGTACCTCCCAAATATCGCAAGAATGTCAAGGAGGCCAATCAAGGAGGCTCTTGGGGAGGTCATATAGAGCAGAATATCGTTTGCGTATAACTATCTTGTCTTCCCAACCTGGGGACCACCGTATCCTGTGAATTACTTGATCCCCGCGAATCCAGGCAGTCAGGGGCTCCAAGGCTAACGTGAAGAGGAGCGGAGACAGGGCACCCCTGGCGAGTGCCACGGCTCAGTTGGAAAGCTGGAGACTTACGGTTGTTCACAACAACCTGGGCCATGGGGCTGGAGTACAACAGACGGACCCAGCCCGTAAAGACAGGACCAAACCCCAGATTGTCCAGCACGGCAAAGAATTACGGCCATTCGACCATATCAAATGCCATGGTAGCGTCTAGGGATACCAATATGGTGGGTTCAAATATGGATGGTACTCTGCCCAGAACAACATGTAGGCGGCGTAGATTAAGGGCTGTATTGCGGTGTGGCATGAAGCCTGACTGGTCGGGGTGCACTAGTGTATTAATAACTTAGATCACGCGCGTAGCTAGTAGTTTTGCGAGGACCTTAGTTTCTGCGTTTAGCAGCGATATTGGTCTATAGGATGCACAGCTAGTTTTGGCTTTGCCCTCCTTGTGAATGACAACTATATTATCAACCCGTTGGTCAAAGGGGAGCGTCCTATTATCCCTACTCTCCATGAATATAGAACGGATATACGGGGGTATCTTGTCAGGTCACAGTTTGTACAGTTCAGTGGGAATGCCATTAGGACCGGACGCCTTTTTCCGAATTCACCCCCGTATTGCCTGTGACACCTCGTCTGTGAGTGGGGACTCAAGATCTTCACTATTTTCATCTGATCTGAGAGGGTGGGAAGCCGGATATCCCTAAGTAATTCACTATTTTCATCCTCTGAGTGTTTACCAGTGGTGCAATACACTGTCCGATTATAGTTTGCAAATGTGTCAGCTATGTCCTGAGAGTCAGTTATGGGGACGGAGCCTTCTCCTTGTAGCTCGGGCACCAGGCGGACCGCCCATTCCCTCTTATCCAGCCACGCGATTAGTCTCCCCGCCTTATCAACATGGTCATAGATTCTGCTCTGCGCGTCTGCCCTGCCCTCTGCTATGCTTTTAAAATAGTCTTGCTTCAGCTTAAGGAGATGGAGTCTTTTGGGTGTCACTGCCTGGGCTAATTCTTCTCCTTTCAATACCTCTTCCTCTGCTCGCACTAAATCCACCTGGCTTACTTTTTTCTTTCGCGCAATCAGGGACAGAGTTTTCCTTGCGAATAACTGTTTTGTAAGCTTCCCATAGCGTCTAAGTGTCAAAGTTCCCTCGTTATCCTGAAAGTAGTTGTCTTTGGCTTGGGCTATCTTTTTCAGGGTTTCCGGGTCCCTCGGATACCATGGGTTAATGGGGACTATCTTCCGGACATTAGTTTGACCTAGAACTGCCTTCATCCAGACCGGAGAAGAGTCTGAGATGCCTCTTCCCAAGTGGCGAATCTCTCGAATGTTGAATGCCTGCGCAATACGAGAGACTACAATGGGCTGCCGACAAATGAGTGTATTGGGTCCTGTCTGGGTTATGTGTCCTCCAGCCCTCTACGAGCCCCATGGATTCGAGAAAGCCTGGTAACCACTAATGTGCAGATCTGATTTCCTACGGCGGACAACGGTCAAGTGTTCGGACAGCACCGGGTTAAAATCTCCTCCTATCACTAGAAGGTCTACATGGAGAGACAAGAGAATTGCACCCAGGTCTTTGAATGCATTGTTCTGGAGGCCGGCGGTGGGAGGTCTGGGGGACATACACTGATACAAATGTGACCGTCTTACCCTCCCATATGCCCGAGACCCCAATATATCTACCCCCTGCGTCAGACCATGTGGCTTGCACGGTGAGAGGGAAGGAATTTTTGGTTAGTATGCCCACCCCTCGTGACTCAGAAGTGAAGCCCGCATGTGCCACAAACCTATACCCGCCTCTGTTTAGTGCCTTGCACGTGTTCCCAATCAGGTGTGTTTCCTGTAGGAGGATGACGTCTGGGGCCTGTTCTCTGATGCAGTGATTGACCATGCCACATTTGATCTTGTCCAAGAGTCCATTTACATTCCAGCTGAGAACTCTAATCCTGATCTCCCACTGTGTACCCATCAGTATTGATACTTGGAAGTCGCACCTGTTCTGTAACCTATGTTGGTGTTGTCGAAAGAACAAATTCTACGTACGTTTCAAACCTGTAAAACCGTAACGTTCCCTCCCAACTTCCCCTCTCCCTGCACCCCGGGCTTTGAACTGCCCATGATCCAACTTGCAGAGAACCTGTCGCCTTACAAGATACTAAAAGTCGAAAAGTGGGGTACGTGGTGCCTCCTCAGACTCCCGCCCCCAACCACCATCAATAGAGTTGTGCACCACCACATTTACAAATCTGCATAGCCAACTGGTGCAGTTAAAATGTTCATAATATCCACAGTGATTACCATCGGGCTGTCCCGCTAGAATTGCGAGACTCCTTCAAAGGTTGGTGATGGTATAAACCCACATTCCCCCCCCCCCCCCCCCCCCCCAAGGAATCACCTCCCCACATTTTCACAAGAGGGGACAATCAACGACTCTCCACCCAGTCGACTGCTAGATCTGGTTTATCAAAAAAACAGGCCTCTCTGTCTGCCTCCACTCAAAGCCCACCTGGGAAAAGCATGGCATATTTGTACCCCTTGTCCCTCAGCGCCTTCTTGGTTCCTAGGAAGGAGCGCCTTTGCCTCTGCACCAACTGGGTAAAGTACAGGAAGAAGGTTATTTCCGAATTTTCATATTTCAGGGGAGGACCAGTTGGAGTATCATGTCACGATTGCAGAAATTCAGAACCCTGGCCAGGATCGATCGGGGGGAGCTCCCGGTTTCGGCCGTCCCCCGGGGACTCTATGCGCTCTTTCAATAACAAAAAACTTCCCGAGCCCCCTGGGTTACAGGTGATGTGAAATAAGTTTTGCAGCGTGAATCTTTCTGGATTCACTATGCTGTGGATTATTCCGCGGTCTAGTGGTTGGGTCCGGAATCGTAGTCTTTTCTTTTTTTTTTTTGTAGCCCACATGGGCGTTGACGTTCCACCTTTTGGTGTCCGTCCTGTGACGTCGGCATGCTTCCTGCGGAAGCTCCCCCCCCTTGGGCGCCATCTTCAGATTCTTTTTTCCGCCGTTGGGTCTGGATCGTTCCCGAGAGGGCTCCAGAGATTTGGAGAAAAGAAGCAAGACTCGAGTTTTGGGAGAAAAAACATTGGAAAAGACGAAGGAAGACTACACCATCGAAAGGACGACTAAGAAGGGGAAAATTTCTAGATTCTTCGACGTCCAGAGGAGAATGCGCAATCAGGGGACACCCTGAACGTAGGACATGGACAACACACCATTCAAATTCTGCCGAAACTGCCATCATAAGTACGCGCAGAAGGACCAACACCCAGTTTGTAACCTCTGCCTGCCGGTCGACCACGAAAGCAGAGATTGCAACGCCTGCTCCGCATTCACCCCGAAGACCCTTCGAGTGAGAGAGGCAAAGGATCGCAAACTAAACCATGCAGGGCAAGAGCCAACCTCCGTCCCTTCGAGACCTGGGACTCTTGACCGACGAGGAGGATTAAGTCGCCGAAGAAGATATTGACTACACAGTCGCAGAGACCGATAATAAGAAGACTACTGATAAGGTAGGAAAATCAATGCCCCAAAAAGGCCCATAAGACTCCCAACAGTCCACACAAGACTCTCGAAAAAACGAGGCCAAGACCCCGAAAGCGCCGACGCCGAGAACTTCGGCGTCCGCAGCGACATCCAGGCCCAGCGGATCCTCTCAGAAGGACTCCCTCGCGCTGAAGGAGGGCAACCAACCAAAGTCGTCGAAAAGCCTCCAAGAAAAGGAGCGCTCGACTACGAAAACATCTTCGAAGTCGACGACGAAAGACGCAAGACCAGCCTCGACGCCGAAAACAGCGTCGCCGCCGAAACCAATCTCGACGCCGAAACCCATCTCGGCGCCAACTAGCGCGCCAAAGAGATCGGCACAACCACTCGACGCCGAACAGGCGGCGGAGATGGAAAGAAAGAAGAGGAAACTCGAAGCAGAGATTGAGAACATCCTGCAGCGAAAGAAAGATTCGAAGAAAAAAATAAATCTTACACAATTTCCTCGAGGCCAAAGTCACCAGAAGTACATGTGGTCGAAGATGAAGAGGAAGATTTCGAAGTAGAACAAGCGTCGGAGACCTTGGAAGATCTGGCATATCAGTAAGATGATAATGCCTATTACGAGGAGGAGAGAGAGGACGAACAGACGGTGTACCAAGAATCAACATACTCGGATACACAGGAGGTCGAGTGGCATGACGTCGACGCCGAAAGTCCAGAAGAGGGAGTGGACACATATCCAGCGAGGCCCTCGCCACCGGACGACATTGGGCTCTATAATGAATGCATCAAGAACGCTGCAACAGCGTTCAGGGTCAAGCTCAAAGAGGAGGTGCCGAAATGGGATTTCCTAGTAGACACTAGGAGCCAGTACCTGCCAATGCTTGAAAGCATCAAAGGGCATTCAAGGAGCCTGCTACTTGTAAACCAGAGACGCCAAGGACGGAGAAAAAATACAAGCACTCCTCAAAGGACCCAGCCTACATAGAGGGGACGGTCGCTGCTTACTCTATCATCACGGCAACAGCAAGAAGAAGAGCCAATGTGCCAACTACTTGGGGTCCACCCCCTGATAAAGAGAGCAGAAGGATGGACCTAACAGGAAGGAAGATCGAAAGGAATGCCGCTATGCACTGGCGCATGGCTAATTCCAATGCACTACTCAACAGACACCATTACCAGATCATGGAGGAACTAGGGCAGTTGGTGAAGCACCTACCTCAGGAGGACTAAAGGGCTTCGCACCTGGTAGAGAAAGGCAAGAACTTGGCAAACTCTTGCCTAAAAACAGCACTGGATGGGGCAGACACCCGGCCAGCAGGCTTATGATACTGGGCATCACAGAAAGAAGACCAGCCTGGCTCAGAATATCAGGCTTTAAACCGGAGGTGCAACACAACATCCTGAACACTCCGTTCAACGGTGAGACACTGTTCGGTGCAATAGTGGACGACAAGCTCTCACAGCTCAAAAAGGATAATGACACCGCAAGATCCATGGGGGCCTTGTAATTCAGGGGAGCGAAGAGAGGGACCCCGTCAAGGAGACCACACGGGAGAGGTGGGAACCAGCCGGGAAAGTCGCATCAGTCCTTCCAACATTCCCACCAAAGCGACACCCATACACAACATGGCCATCAAAAACAGCAATGGCAATACCAACATAGGGGCCAGTCCTTTCGCGGGAGAGCGGGCGGAAGTGGAAACACCAGGAGGGGTGGACAGCAAACCACCTCCAAGTGACTCTGCCTCATTGACAGTGCACACCCTACAAAAAACTCCAAGGGTGGAGCAAAAAAGCAAAAAAACAGGAGTCTCACGCACCGAAACACCACGAGCACGTAACACCAGTCGAAGGAAGATTAAAAATCTTCCTCCAGGAGTGGAGAAACATTACAACGGACAAATGGATCATCAACACAATACAGTACGGGTACTGCATAGAGTTAGAAAAAACACCACCAAGCAGAAGACCAAAGAAAAGAGCACTAGCAAAAAAGGAACTAGAGCTTCTTCAGAAGGAAGCAGAGGAACTGCTACTAAAGGAGGATTTCGAGCCTGTACCTCCCAGGGAAAGGAACAAGGGGGTGTACTCTACCTACTTCCTAGTACCCAAAGTAAACGAAACAATGAGACCCATCCTGGACCTAAGGTTCCTCAACAAATTCATAAAGACACAGAAATTCAAAATGACATCCCTTCAAGAAGTACTCCCACAGATTCAAACAGGGGACTTCATGGTCACCATAGACCTAAAGGATGCCTACCTACACATCCCAATGAACAGACGACACAAGCATCTGCTATGATTTGCAATCCACTCACACCACTACCAATTCACGGCATTGGCCTTGGGACTAAAATCAGCACAAAGTGTCTGGCAGCAGTCGCAGCCCACTTAAGGAGGGAGGGGATACACCTATACCCTTACCTAGACGATTAGCTTATAAAGGCAAAGTCATACAATACGTGCAAACCGCACGCTCAGAGAGTGACAGACACACTAATCTCCCTAGGTTTCTCCATTCACTGGAAGAAATCCTCCATAAACCCACAACAGGTCAAAATATTTCTGAGGGCACAAATCGACACCATTCAGGGGAAGGTGTTCCCCAGCGAGAAGAGAACAACGGCACTGTTGAAGGAGGCGCGCCTCTACCAGAAGGGGCACGCTCTGACTGTGAGGGCGGTGAGCAAGATGATGGGAATGATGGCCTCATGCATCCACATAATACCAAATGTCCGACTACACATGAGACCACTCCAGGAGTGGCTGCAGGACCAATGGTCACAAGCAACGGGGTGTTGGGAGGACCTAGTGGTTGTAACGCACGCAGTGCAAGAGGAGATATCATGGTGGAACAAAGAAAACATAACAAAAGGGAAACTTCTAACACCACCAACACCAACAGTGACCATCACCACGGACGCATCCCAAAAGGGATGGGGAGCACATATGGAAAAACTACGCGTGAGGGGCTTGTGGACACAAGCAGATGCAGTAAAACACATCAATTACCTAGAACTGAAGACCGTTCTCCTAGCTATGAAAGCCTTCCAGACGAAGTTGTACAATCAAACAGTGCTGATCCAGACGGAAAACACAACAGCGATGTTCTACATAAAAAAACAGGGAGGAACACAATCAGCACCGCTGTCAGAGCTAGCGCAAGAAATATGGAAATGGGCAATACCATTGAAAATAGATCTACCAGGAAAAGACAACGTGGAAGCGGACTGGCTCAGCAGACAGACATCGGCCTCGCACGAATGGGAGCTGAATGCACAAGAAACAAAGAGACTGTTCGACAGGTGGGGAACACAGTCAATAGACCTGTTTGCAACACACCAGAATGCGAAATGCCAACACTTCGCATCAAGGCAACCAGAGCAGGGTCCCTGGGGAATGCCCTATGGATAAGCTGGTCAAAGACATTTGCCTACGCTTTTCCGCCGATTCCCCTGATACACAAGGTATTCAGCAAGTGCAGGACAAGCAACATGACCCTCATACTGGTCGCACCCCAGTAGGCCAGACAAACATGGTACTCTCAGATTATGGAAATGACGCAGAGTGCACCTCACAAATTTGGTAGGAGGAAAGACCTACTCTCCATGCAAAACGGAGAGGTGTTGCATCCAGAGCCAGAAAGTCGCAGCCTGGCTCCTGAGGACATAGTTCGCACACCTAAGGCTACCTGAGAGCACCCTGAGGGTAATTCGAGAGGCAAGAAGACCAAGCACACGTAAGTGCTACGTGGCCAAATGGAAGAGGTTCACATTATGGTGCAAAAAGGAGGGTCTGCACAACAAGATGACAAGAGACTCTACAGACCTTAAGTACCTCACACACCTGCTCGAGACTAACCTGAGCTCATCATCGCTAAGGGTACACCTAGCAGCCATTGTCGCCTACACTAGAGGGGAAATGGGCAAAAGCTTCTTTACTTCTATAATTGTAAAAGATTCTTGGAAGGTGCCTAAAGAATAGCACCACCTAAAAGGTTACCAGCACCGGCATGGAACCTCAATATAGTACTGACAGAACTCATGAAAGCACCTTTTGAACAGATGCATAAAGCCTCACTACAGATGCTAACGTTAAAAACAGCATTCCTAGTGGCAATCACCTCGCTACGCAGAGTAAGCGAGCTGCAGACGTTAACACTACAGGAACCCTACATACAAATTCACAACGACAGGGTGGTGATGAGAACGGACCCACACTTTATGCCAAAGGTGGTGTCCAAGTTCCACATCAACCAGACGATTCAAATACCAAGTTTCTTTCAGAAACCAACAACAAAAGCAGAAAGGGCACTGCACACTCTGGATGCGAGTCGTGTAGTCATGCATAACATAGAGAGAACTAAAGATCACAGGAAAACAAACGTTTTTTGTCTCCTTTGCTGAAAGTTTCATGGGAAAAGCTGTTATTAAAGGAACAATTGTACAATGGATCGCGCAAACTATACAATTCTGCTACAAACAAGCTGGACAAGAACTAGTAGAGGGGCCAAGGGCCCATTCAACAAGAAAGAAGGGAGCTACAATAGCCTTCTTGGCAAACACTCCCATTCAGGACATATGCCTGGCGGCAACATGGGCTTCTGTGCACACGTTCACAAAACACTACTGTGTGGACATACAAATGAACAAGGAAGCACAAGTGGGACAGAAAGAGCTTCAGCACATATTCAAGAACACAAGCTCATCTTCCACCCAGCCGCCACAATAACAACAAACCGCTACGAAGTCTATGCACAGCATAGTGAATCCAGAAAGATTCACGCTGCAAAACGAATAGTTTCTTACCTGTCGGTGTAGTTTTGCAGCATGAAGATCTTTCTGGATTCACTAGTGAACCCACCCACCTCCGCCAGAAAGATGAGGCTGGAGAAAAGAGGTGGTAAACAAAAAAAAATGTATAATTAAAAGACTTCATAGAACTTCAAGGAGAACAGCGCTAAAAGAGAAGATAAAAACATTGGCATACAATTCGGAAACAGAACACAAACGGGAAAGAAAAAAAGAATCCGAAGATGCGCCCAAGGGTAGGAGCTTCCGCAGGAAGCATGTCGACGTCACAGGACGGACGCCAAAAGATGGGACGTCAACGCCCACCTGGGCTACAAAAAAAAACAAAGAAAAGACTATGATTCCGGACCCAACCACTAGACCGCGGAAAAATGCACAGCATAGTGAATCCAGAAAGATCTTCAAGCTGCAAAACTACACCGACAGGTAAACTATTCGTTCCTCCACGAAGAGATCCGTGGCCTGCCCCTCCGACCTTTCCGGAACACCCAAAATGTGCACATTGTTGCGCCGAAGGTGCTCTTTGTAGTCGTCCAGTTTAGTTTCAGCGAATTTGTGGAATTGCTGCAGTTCCTTGACCCCTGTTTGCAGCTGGGAGGCGTCTTCCAAAAGGCTTGCCGTGGTAAGCTCCACTTGCTTAATACGCTCATTGTTTTTATTTATGTCCGCCTGGAGTAAATTGACCTCCACCGTGATGGTGTCATTTTATGTTCCAATGATGACTTGATTCCAGCGATGGCTTCTAAGACATCCTTGAGTGTGGGTTCTCGGTCTGCATCTCCTGTCTCACCTCCGCTCCTGCCCGTGGGGGATGGTTAAGGCCTAGTTGCTTTGGGAAGCATATACTTGTCCAGCTTGGTCTGATGTCTTGGTTTATTGTCACTGTTTTGCATCGAGTGATTGAGCCAGGTATATGCAGTGGGTGAGCTCCCCGGCAGAGGGAACTCCCAGCTGTGCCCGGGGATGCGAGCGGCAAGGCCACCTCACCAGGTCCACTTAATCGACTTCTCAATCATGATCCTATTCTGGGAGGAGGGGGACGGAGGCTGGTGATTGCCACTCCCCGCCTGCCCCCAGGCTCTATCACAGGTGGGTTGATTGCTGCTCTCGATCATCGTGTCCAGGAGTGCTGCAAGTGTTGAGACTGGGCCCGCAAGGGTCAGCTGCGCTGGATGTGCAGAGGGATGTATGGGCGGCCCTCACTGGGGAAAGGATGGGCCCAACCCCTCTGGGTTCTCTGTGACACCAAGACCGCCCCTGTGAAGATGTTGTGTGCTCAGATCTCTGCTGGTGCCAATATGGTGTGGGCTGTGCAGTTCCACACACTAGGCATCCCCACGTGTCATCCGACCGTCATGGATTACGGTAGATGGAGCCCTGCTGAAGGTATCTTCTCAACGCTGGGCCCCGGCATCTGCACTTGCCGCTGCATCCGCCCCGTCGCGGTATTCCGCTGGTGGTATATCAGAGTTGTTAGTCTGGGTACGCACTGCGGGTCGCGAGGCACTTCACCTCCGCGGATACACTGAGCCGCCGTCTCCCACTGGTCGCAGCCACACCAAAGGTCTCTATGGCCTCCAAGTCATCCTCCCCAGTCTCCGATCAGGTGGAGAAGGGGGCGGGGAGGGGGAAGAAGATGCACCCCGGGCGATTCCCGGGCGATCTGTGCACCGGAGAGGCGGCTGCAGAACCGGGTCGGCAAATGCTGGCTTTTGAGGCGGCTTTTCCTCCTCGTCTCTGATACTGTCCCCGGAGTTCCACTCGCCACCGGGGCCTTCGATTCGCTGCACCCACCTCAGTGGTCCGGGTCTCTGGGTCCGCTGGAGTAGGAAGTCCCTCCCGAAGCCTCCGGCCCAGGATCCACGGGTGACTCCACCCATCAAGGGGACGCACATGCTGCCGCTGCCTCTACTCGAGGCCTCCACCGCCTGGACAGGCCTCTCCCAGGTCTCGCCGGATGCTTTGCCCCTGATGGATGTCGGGGTCCCGCAGCTGCCAGATTATGCTCTCTGATCCTTCCGGACAGTGGTTCGCACAGAACAGGATTAATGTGCCGGATAGACGAGGGGGAAGGTTAGAAGTGGCGGAGCTCCGCTAAGTCACGGCCATCTTCCTTCGCAGCTTAACCGTGCAAGACACAGGACCAATAAAAACACACGACTCAAGGAGGAGATCCAGACCAATTTTATAAAATTATACTTTGTCCTTTATTTTAAGACCTAGGCCTTCGTAATAAGGTTCCCTCTTTGAGCACTAGCCCAACCTGAGGGAGGAGGCAGGACACCTCTGCCCAGGATGTTCATTATTTCTGTTCCAGAGAGGAGGGGCTCTCTACTCTGGGGTCCAGAAACATGTCTAGTGGTGGCTGACTGTCTACAACTGGTCAGAGACCACACCTTGGTTGATAGAGATTCGGGGGGGCACCTCAGAGGTGCCCTCTGAGTACATGGTATAATAAATCCTACACTGCCATCACTGTAGATTTATTGAAAGGAGTAGTTTGGTACCAACTACTCCTATATTCAGTTAAGCCATCATGGTGCTGTGGAGCTAGAGTTGTCGAGTTCCCAGCCCATGTACTCTATATGGCTTCACTAGCACTTACAATATTGGGAAATGGTGCCCAATATTGTAGGGACATATCGCTCGTGCAGATATGCCCTCACCTGTAGTATAGTGCACCCTGCCTTAGTGCTGGTAGGCCTGCTAGAGGGGTGACTTACCTATGCTACCAGGCATTGTTAGCTGTCTGGGTGCCTTGTCGACTTTGTCGTTTTCTCCCCCACAGGGGCATGCAGGCTGCAAGGGCGGTGGTATGGTCCCAGTGAGGGGGGGTTCCAAAGGACCCTCTTCAGCTCTCAGGCACCCAGGGTGCCAGTTACAGGAGGCAGTAGTTCCAATTGGGAGTTTCTTTTTTGTTTTAGGGAAGGAGCCCTTACAAGTGGCATCTGGTTGGCAGGGGCAGTGTGCACTACATGTGAAACCACATCAAAACCGGGCAAAAGGTGGGGGCTAAAACTGCAAAAGAGGCATTTTCTCACATTATTATATAACTAAATATTTCAGGCATGACACATTAAAGTGGTCTGTTGATCAGAAATAAAAATATGATGCTGAGAAAACATGAATCTTACCTTTTGGTTTGCCAAAGTTTAAGTCTTTGACTTGAGGGTCCAGGGAATTAATAGAAATGTTCAATATGAATTAATTTTATCTAGGGTTTGAATATATGACCACAACCTTAGATTTTCAAATCTGCCAACCTACAGCAAGTTACATTTTTTGAATTGCAGTGGCCTAACATGCAAAATATTTTGCCTCGGTCTTTGGAAAATGTCAAGACTATAATTAACCCCTTTGCTGGGGGAGTGGGGGGGCGAGAAGAGGTGTCAGGGGTGCGAGCACGGCGATTCCGTGCTCATGACAGCTCTACGCCGTCATGAGTCACAGGCGGCGTGTGCTCATGATGGAGTGGAGCCCGCCCACTCCCTAATTCGCCCGCACAGGCGGGGACTTAGTGCCGCGTGGGCGGAGCAGCAGTTTGATGACGGCTCCACACCGGCATGAGCACACGCCGCCTGTGGCTCATGACGGCGTGGAGCTGTCATGAGCACGGAAGCAGGTAAGGCAACAACCCAACTTGCTAAGTTTATTCACCTTGTAGTCAGTACTAAGATCCTCCATGTCCCCTAGTTAGCAAGTACCCTCTGCCATAACTTCTAAACCCCAAAATTACCACCGTCAGAAGAACTCAGTGTTATTCATCCCCGTCAACTACAACTGGAGGAATGGCAGTGATACCTACATGCAAAGACTAGAGTGCCTTGACGTGAAAGATGACAGAACTGCCCTATATGGAACAGCAACCTGGCTGAATTAAATAAATGCCTGAATGTATCAATCTCTTTTTGAGTTGAAGATTTTATCATCTTATCTGTCTCTTACCTGGGAAAGTTGCTTGTGGAACATCATGTTCAGTGAATTTCTTTCTAAACTGTCTGCTCTACAAAAAGTATTTGAGAGGGAAAAACTTCAGCATGGAAAATACACTTCCTGAGATGTGGAGCTGTAAATGTCCGGTGATCGGATCAGCTTCTCCTGGTGAGCACAGTCCGCCCCTCTAGCAAGCCACAGGTGAAGGGCAATACAGCTTTGTAGATTTTTTAGATTTTGGCCCATCGGGAAGGAGAATGGCGGCCATGCCAAAGTGCCACTGTTTCTCCTGTAGTCTCTATCCACACTAGCCTATATGCCTGCTTTGTTTCCAGATGACAAAAGTCAAACCCAGTACTAATTGAAAGGGTCCAGTGCCTTTTCTAGTCCATAAGGTGGAAGGCCAGACTCGACTAAAGTGTCTGCAAAATTTGTAAGCTCTTGGACTCCCCCAGGTCTAGAGAAGCACCCTGCCATTGCTGCTTGCCAGCTTATGTTGGCTTCTGAGTCTAGTGTCCCACTTGCATAATTTCTGAGTGATCCTAAATGTTATCTTTATTGAGGTTGGACTCAGCCCCGCATCTTCTTTCTTTGCAATTTGAGGTGGCCACAACACAGGAAATGGTGGAAGGGTGGGCCTCATTTAATGTATTGGTAGCTTTCCATGGAGAAAGAAATGGGCAGGAGAGCTCCCCATATCTACTGTGGACTGCTGGTGCACAGGTTGACATGGAGTGTGTACATGCGTGCTGGTATGTCTAGAGTATCACAATCTTGTGCACTTCATATCTGGGTCTACATGGATGTCACCATCACCACCTGTGAGCTGCACATCTCACAAAACATGCAACTTTTTATACAATTAGTATTCATAATCCGATTTTACTGGGGGATAACCGATTGGTAGTCCTCCACCATAGAAATGGTAAACCGGCCTGTTCCCATGAACTTTGATCATATTGCCTCCACGGTGACTCGTCTCATCGCCGGTATTGAGGGGGGTGATACTTACACTCAAGAGTTTATTCTTTGGCAGCTGCCTTACATGCCATCACCACTCTGTCGATGAAAAAAATAAATGAACACAAATAGCTACAGAAAACCATTAGGGAAAAGTGACTCAACTTTGCCAAGCCTTAGAGAGAAACTTTTGCCCAACACCATTGTGCATTTAAACACCCTTGTGCATTTTAAATAGTAGTACTTGGCTGTAGATACTTACATATTTTATTTATCTGAAAGAGACACGTTAGTGATAGATTTCTTACCTTAGAATATCCCCAGGCGTCAGACTGGATCTGGAAATTTTTGCGTAGCAATACCCCTGCGCGTCGGTAGGCGTCGTCTGCGGTTCCGCGTCCGTCGTCGGCGTCGTTAGCGCCGTAATGACGTCGGAGTACTTAGACGCCGCCTATGCGCGCTGACGTCAGTTCTTCTTTTTTCCGCGCCAGCTAGCGCAGATCCGGAGAAGCTCTACCCCTAGTCATTTTTTGACTAAACTTTTGATCTTTTTGATCATTTCTTCCTTCGAGTCTTCGACTCTATCGGTGCCGGTAGGGATGCCCGGGTTCAAACCCTGCTCGAAGTGCGACCGACTGATGTCGGTTACGGACCCCCATCGCCGGTCCCTGAAGTGCTTAGGCCTCGACCACGACGACCGCACCTGCTCCGACTGCCGGGCCACGACGTCGAAGGCTAGGCGGGAGCGGTCCCGCAAGCAGCTCGAGCTCCGGCAGTCGGCCCGTGCCGCTCCAGGTCCCGGTCCCACAGGAGGTCGAGGGACCGGTCACGGGGTCGGAGTCAATGCAGCTCTGGGAGTGGACACCGGTCGTCTGGCTCAAAGTCCTCAGGTAAGAGGCATGAGAGGCCGTTAATACGTTCCCTCCGTAGGTTTAATGTCACCGCGTTCAATTACGCGGATGACATCCAACTGGTTTTTACTATCGACTCCTCTGATGAATCTATCACCACTTTCCAAAACACGCTCTGCTTCATCAGTAATTGGATGAGCTCAAACCACCTGAATCTCAACCCCGACAAGACCGAGCTGGTTCTTGTCGGGGGACCCTCCAATCCCTGGCACCCCTCTTTCTGGCCTGCAAGCCTAGGCAGTCCACCCTGCCTTGTTAATTCAGCCAAAAGTCTAGGAGTCGTCATTAGCAGTGACCTCTCTATGACGCCCCAGATAAGCGCTGTAGTATCCTCAAGCCACTTCCAACTCTGGAAAATACGTAAAATCTCTCGCCTACTCACTACCGAGGCCCTCATTTTGGCCCTGCTTGCTTTAGTCATGTCTAGGCTTGACTACGCAAATGCACTATATGTATGCATTCCTGCTTATCAACTCAGGAGACTTCAGCTGATCAAAAATCAGGCCGCCCACCTGATTTATCACCAACCCAGAGATCAACATGTTCGCCCCCTTTTAAAAAGTCTCCATTGGCTTCCGGTATCTGCCCGCTGCAAATTCAAGCTTGGCTGCATTATCTCCAAATCTCTTGCAGGTCCCTCCCTCTTAGGTTGTCTTCTCCTTACTCCAGGTTCAGATCCTCCCTTAAAACCTTCCTCTTCACTGAGTCTTACAATTAGTTGCTATCTCACGTTTCTCTTCCCTGTTGCGGACGTGCTGCCACAATGTCCGGAGGAGGTCCGGGCTAAACTCGCCCAAACCCTTGCGGAGGGCCGGGATGCAGCGAGTTAATCCATCCGGTGTGGGCTGGATACCACAGACTCACTGGGCAGGGCAATGGCAACGACGGTGGCGGTTCGACGCCACGCCTGGTTGAGGTCCGCCAACTTCTCGGCCTATGTCCAGGCCACACTTCTGGACATGTCGTTCGATGGCCGTCGCCTCTCTGGCGACCAGGCAGACCATGCGCTGGAACGTTTTAAGGACTCCAGGGCTACGACCAAGTCCTTGGGCCTCTCGGCCACATGCCAGCAATCGGGTGCCTTTCGCTCCTTTCGTGGCCACGGAAGGGGCGGCCCCACACGTGCTGCCAGCCACGCGCCGCAGAATGTTCAACAGCGCGGTGGCGGCCGTGGAAACCGCTGCGGCGGCGGTCGGGGACAACGGCGAGGCCAGTCCACACCTCCCACCACAGCACCCGCCTCAAAACCTTCCTAGTCCGAGTTTTCAGGCCCATGTGACGCCAGTGTGGGGCAGGGTTCGCCATCACCACTTCCACTGGCGCACTATCACATCGGACAGGTGGGTGCTGCAGATCGCCCGAAGGGGCTACTCCCTCCCCTTCGAGGCGACCCCTCCATCCATTCCACCGCAATTCCACCGCGTGTCGGGGGATCACTTGCAACTTCTGCAAGAGGAAGTCACGGCCCTCTTGGCCAAGGGGGCCATCGAGCGCGTTCCTGGGCCAGAAGTAGGGTGTGGTTGTTACTCCCACTACTTTCTGGTACCCAAGAAGGGCATAGGCCTCCTTTGCCCATCTTGGACCTGCGGAACGTCAACTGCTTCCTCCGGGAAGAGAAGTTCAAGATGCTGACTTTGGCTCAGGTCTTAGCTGCCCTGGACCCCGGAGACATGATGGTAGCTTTGGACTTGCATGACGCTTATTTTCACATCCCCGTCCTGCCGGCCATAGGCGTTTCCTGCGGTTCACGATAGGCCAAGAGCATTTTCAGTTTACCGTGCTCCCCTTCGGCCTTACCAGCGCCCCACGGGTGTTCACGAAGGTGATGGCGGTGGTCGCAGCTCATCTGCACAGGTTAGGGGTGTCAGTCTTCCCCTACCTCGACGACTGGTTGTTGAAGGTGGGCTAGCCCCAGACAGTCGTCAGCCACCTCCAGACTTCGGCCGACCTCCTGCATTTGCTGGGGTTCTCCATCAATGTGCCGAAGTCGCACCTGTGTCCCTCTCAGAAGCTCCTCTTCATCGGAGCAGTTCTCGACTCTGTGCAGTTTCGGGTTTACCCCCCCGAACAGCGGGTTCGGCATATACAGGCTCTGATTCCCATCTTTTAGCCTTTATCCCGAGTCTCGGTCAGGTTGACGCTGCGGCTTCTGGGGCTGATGGCCTCCTGCATCCTTCTGGTGCATCACGCCCGGTGGCGGATGCGGGCTTTGCAGTGGGACCTGAAGTTTCAGTTGGCCCAGCATCAGGGCAACCTGTCCGATCATGCCTTGATCTCGGAGGGCACTGCGAGACAACTGCAGTGGTGGCTCACGGCCCGCGATTGGGTCAGTGGCAGATCCCTCTCCCTACCCCAACCGGAGCACGTGGTTGTGACTGACGCGTCCCTCCAGGGCTGGTGAGGCCACATGGGAGAGGTGGAGATCAGAGGCCTCTGGTCTCCGGCGGAGTCCCGGCTCCATATCAACCTTTTGGAGCTGCGGGCGATTCATTTAGCACTGAAGGCATTCCTCCCCTCTGTCCGAGGGAGTGTAATGCAGGTGTTCACGGACAACACCACCGCCATGTGGTACTGCAACAAACAGGGCGGGGTGGGGTCGTGGACCCTATGCCAGGAAGTTCTGCCCCTCTGGCAGTGGCTGGAACATCAGGGCGTGACCCTGGTGGTTCAACACCTGGAAGGCTCTCTGAATGCCAGGGCGGACGAACTCAGCCGTCGGTGCATGATGAATGGCGTCTGAACTCGGACGTGGCGCAAGGCCTCTTTCAGCAATGGAAAGAGCCTTGGTTAGATCTATTCGCCACAGAAGAGAACGCGCAATGTCATCAGTTCTGCGCGTTGGAATTTCCAAGGCGGCACTCGCTCGGAGACTCTTTTCGTCGCGAGTGGAGTTGCGGTCTATTGTACGCCTTTCCATCTATACCACTTCTGCCCAGAGTGCTGAAGAAGATCAGGCGCGACCGGGCCCAGGTTATCCTTGTGGCTCCGGACTGGGCACGAAGATACTGGTATCCCGAGCTACTCAGCATGTCAGTCGATCCCCCGATTCGTCTGCCTCTTCGGGAGGACCTTCTGTCGCAGCAGCAGGGGACAGTCCTGCACCCGAACCTGTCCAGTCTTCACCTACAAGCTTGGAGATTGAGCGGCGGCAGTTGAGACAATTTGACTTGCCTCCCGAAGTCTGTGATATCATTCTGGCAGCCAGGCGTCCCTCCACAAAGTCGCTGTACGCCTGCAGGTAGAACAGATTTGTGGCATGGTGCACAGCAAAGGCTGTGGACCCACTCTCTACACCCCTTTCTGAAGTTCTACTCTTTCTTCTTTCCCTTGCCCAGCAGGGCTCTGCTCTGGGCACTCTTAAGGGGTACCTTTCTGCTCTTTCCACCTTCTTACGGCTACCTGATCAGCCTTCCTTATTCAAGTCCCCCATTGTAAATAGATTTCTGAAGGGCATCACACACATGTTCCCTCCTGTTCCCTTCGTGATGCCCCAGTGGGACTTGAATCTTGTACTTACTTATCTAATGTGTGCTCCCCTTTGAGCCGCTCCATAACTGTCCTCTCCGTCTTCTTACTCTGAAGACTGCTTTCCTGGTTGCCATCACCTCTGCCAGGAGAGTGAGTGAGTTCCAGGCTCTTTCTTCTACTCCACCTTTCCTCTCTGTCCATCCAGACAAGGTTGTGTTGCGAACAAGACCTTCCTTTTTGCCCAAGGTTGTCACGGCCTTCCACATCGGGCAGGTCACGGCCTTCCACATCGGGCAGTCCATTACCTTGCCCACCTTCTTTCCGCCTCCACATCCCTCGAAAGAGGAGGAGAGGCTCCACTGTCTGGACCCAAAACGTGCACTCTCTTATTACCTGGATCACACACGTCAGTTCCGGGTGGATGACCATCTCTTTGTTGGTTACGTGGGCACGAAGAAGGGAAAGGCGGTACACAAGAGGACCATCTTGTGGTGGATCATCTTGTGTATTCAGGCATGTTACTCCATGGCCAAAAAGGAGCCCCCTGCTGGATTGCGGGCTCATTCCACTCGAGCAACGGCAACAACAGCTGCCCTGGGCCGATGTGTGCCCTTGCAGGACATTTGCCTCGCTGCACACGTTTGCAAGACACTACTGCCTGGACAGTCAAGTCCGGAGGGATGGCTTCTTCGGCCGTTCTGTCCTCCAGGACTTTCTGGTGTGATTATTGGTTCGCAGACCCACCACCGGGGTTGGTATTGCTGGGGTATCTATTCTAAGGTAAGGAATCTATCTCCAACGTGTCTTTCAGATGCACAAGTTACTACTTGTGTAACGATATATCTGTAAGAGACATTAGTTAGTGATAGATCCCTTACCGTCCCACCCATCCTCCCCGTTCTGCGAACGGATATCTAGGGTTAAGGTCATCCCCTTTCAGGGCCCTAGTTTCATGGCACCAGTGTTGGTTCTATCATGGCTCTGCGTATCTGGCGCGGAAAAGCTGTGTATCAGAACTGACGTCCGCGCGCATGGGCGGCGTCTAAGTACTCCGACGTCATTCCGGCGCTAACGAAGCCGACGACGGACGCGGAGCCGCAGACGACGTCTACCGACGCGCAGGGGTATTGCTACGCAAAAATTTCCGGATCCAGTCTGACGCCTGGGGTTATTCTAAGGTATGGAATCTATCACTAACTAATGTCTCTTACAGATATATCGTAACACAAGTAGTAACTTGTGCATTAGGCGCACAAATCATCCCCGAGGGAATCTCTCGGCACCGAAGCTGTTGATACAGGCCACAATTCCATAAGGTGATTAAAGACCGAACCACTATGTTTTTTGGAGTTTCTTGAAGGAGCTTAAATCTGAGCAAGAATGAAAAGGCAGGGATAGCAGATTCCATTCTTTTGGAACTAAAAAAGAAAAGGATTGGTTTCTCAATACTTTCTTGGCATTTTCATATGTTGACGCTTCTCAGCCCCAGCAAATTATTGGCTTGTATGAGTTGCCTTCAAAACCCAACGCAAGATGCACTGAGTAACTTTGCTTTTTCCCTATTGTCTTATGCACACAATGGCAACTTCATTAGTGATATTCCTCCTCAGGAGTGAGCTAGGCCTTGGACCCCAAACATCCACCTATAAACAGATCATTAAACATAAGTAGTCTTTGTTCTCCTAAAGGTTGGTCAACTGGATCAGAACTCCACTCTATAACTGCAGTGATTCAAGTATCGGTTGCAGTTTCCAACATTTGATAACTCAAAGCCCTTTGTAAAGATTAACTTATGTAATGCAATCCCATGCTTGTTGACACCTTCGCCCTGCAAGACATTCTCCTCATATTCCCTTCCATGACAGAGAACTTGTGGAATAAAGAAAAATTGGTTGTAAGCCTTCTTCAATAAAGCAAGCATTTTTTTCTCAATCCCCCCTCCTCCTTTAGATATTTTGAGCACGAAAAGGCAGGTTGATTTGATTAACTCAACTGCCTATTTTGGGCAAAATAGAAAATGCACTTTACTTACCTACGCTTCGGCACTCCTTGATTGATGATGATCTGGCCAAAGCCAGGAATGTTTGCCTTCTTTTCAAGAGTTTCCTTTCGCTGCATGCCTATAGTGGACTGTACGTCGAAGACTACCAGAACAGCACAGCTGTCTGGTTTGCTAAAGACATCTTTTGGACTTTCAGAAGGCGTCCCTGGGAATGCATTCCACACTTAGCTTACCATTGGCTTTGTAACTCACATTTGCTGGCTTTGTTTTAGGCTTTCCAGGTTTAGTTCTTCCCTCCCAGGGAGCAAAACCTATTCACACTAACTCTCCTTGTGTTCTTTCTCGCGTACTCCTTTCTGTAAACAGGCCTGTAAAACCTGTTCTCATCTTATCATATTTGCTGTGCTCTATATAGTTTTATTAGTAAAACTGTAGTTCTGTGCAAATGTAATGGTCATTTCAATTGAAAATGTGCTGTCTAATGGCAGTGTACTAGCACACCATGCGTACTCCACTCTACCCCACTGCAATCTACTCTGCACCACTCCACTTTACAGCACACCACTGCAGTCTACTACACAGCCCACCACTCCACTCCTCTCTACTATACACCACTTTCCTATATGCTAATGCACTCTACGCCACTCCAGTCCAGGCCACTCCACAACCCTGCCATCTATGCCATTGCACTCTACTCTATACCACCAATACCCCTGTACTGTACGCCAATCCCCTGTACACATTCTAATCTACTCTGCATCACTGCACTCTATGCCACTGCTCTCTACACCACTTTGCACCATTATTCCAGGCCGCTGTACTCTGCACCACTCCACTCTGTCACTTACCTCTACCCTACACCACACCATTTCACTTTACTGTGTGCCGCTCTACTCTGCGCCACTCTACTCTGCGCCACTCCGCTCCACTCTGTTATGCACCACTCCACTCTGCGCCACTCCACTCTGTTATGCACCACTCAAATCTACGCCACTGTATTGTATGATGCTGCAGTGTATGCTGCTGAATTCTGTGCTGCTGCACTCTTCAGTGCTATACTCTGCAACACCCTACGCCAATGGACTCATCACCAGTCCAGTTCACTCCACTTTATGCCACTATATTTCTGAGTTGTTCAAAACAGTTACCTTTCTCTCTAACCTGGATCAGGGCATTACTAGTAGCCTGTATCAAGCTTTTGTAACAAACTGGTTGAATTCTTTCAACGCAAAATGAATAGTGTGTATAACTTTGCATCAAATAACATTTCCAACTACTCGTGCTCTATAGTGGGCTTATTACATATAGATTCACAAATCTCTCTCGACCTATACCAGACAACTCGATATTGCAAGGTGGTCTGTGCAACTTTTCCCCTCTTATGGAGGACAGAGTTGCTGATCTGACTGTAACCACCAAATCTGAGTCACAGTCTGACCCTTGTCCACCTTCTGTCCTTCATTTGATCCCTGATTTGATCTCAGTGCATCTGACTAAACTATGAATTGTATTCTAGAGGCAGGTTCATTATCCTATGGCTTGGAAGAAGGCTTCAATTTTCAATCTAAAAAAATATCTACATAAGATCCAACGGTTATTAAGACCTATTGTCCCATCTCCCGTCTGCCTTTCCCATGGCAGAATCTTGCAACGGCCTTGAACGAAAAATGTACAGCTTTTTTAATCTCTAACATGTTAATAATCCTTCAACATGGCTTCCGACTTAAACATTGTACTGAACCAGCCCTTGGGGCTGCTCCAGAGGAGAGATCCGGAGGCTGGTGGCAGAGGGTGGGGGTGCTGCGCTGATTCTTCTGGACATGGTGCTTGTCAATCGGCTTGAAAGGGTCGGGGTTAGAGGTGCAGCTCTCTCACTTCCTAGTTCATTCCTAGCTAATAGAGTTTAAACAGTGGAGATGGGTAGCTTTCAATTCAACTCCTTCTCTCTTCCTTGTAGGGTACCACTAGAGTCCTCCCTGTCCCCCACGCTTTTCAACATTTATATTACCCCTTTGATTAAACTTATCCAATCAGTTGGGCTCTCTGCTATGGGTTACACTGAAAATACAAAAATTATTGTATCTGTTTCCACGGAGGATGGCGCAGCTGCCTAGAATCGTAATCATTCCGTAAACTTTTAAGCTAAAGACTGATAAAGCAGATGTGATATTGTTTGGGAAGCACGTAGCAGCCTCGAACAATTCCTGGTGGCCAGAGGACTTCGGCCCATTACCTGTTCCTGTCCAAAAGGTTTAACAAAACTAGATATTATTTTTGATGAGCAGCTGAATTTTTCGGATCAGATAAGCCATATAACCTCTTCTTGCTTTTATACAATCAAGCTGCCTAAAAAAGTTTTTCCTTTTATTCCCAATGACCTGCAAAAGATGGTTGTGGTTGCCCTTATCCTTTCAAAGATAGACTACTGTAATTCCCTCTATTGAGGGATAAATAAACGTTCTTGATCCAAGCTTCAGTCTTTGCAAAATGCAGTAGAACGTTTTCTAAAGTTGCCAAAATGTTTCTTTGTGTCTAAGAAAACTCAGAATCTGCATTGGCTGCCAGGGTCCGAATAGTCAAATTCAAGGTGCTTGGCATGAGACACATAGCTTTGCATGGCACTGTCCCCCATTATCTTCAGAACCTTTTTACTTGGGACTCTCCGTGGCGAGTATGAAGGTCCTCTCTTTCCTATCTGGTGAAGATTCCCAAAGTAAAGTACAGGTGGGGTAGGAGCTTCTCCTTGCTCTGCAGCAAATTGTGGAACTCTGCCTTAATATTTAAGACGTCCGCAGAGCCTCACCCTTTTTAGGAATTTTTTTAAAACTTGGCTCTTCACTCTCACTGTCACCAGCCGTTTCAGAGATTTGCGTAGCGCTAAGACACTCTGAAATTCTTGCGCTCCGGAAAATTCTTATTTACTTGTATGCCATTGCACTCTACTGTGCACCACTCTATTCTACACCTCTCCATACAACTGCACTGTACCACTCTGTGGCACAGGACTCTACAATTCTTCACCCACTTCATTATTCCACTCTCTCCCCCACTACATTCTACTCTGTACCACTCTACTCCACTACACTCTACTCTGCACCACTCAACGCCATTCCACTCCACTCTGCACCACTCATCTCCACTGCACTCTTCTACTGGGCACCACTGCACTCTGCACCACTGCACTCAACTGGCGAGGTCATGGACGATGTCACAGAGGGAATGACTCCGCTCGCGACCCCGCTGACGTCACTAGATCCATAATAGGACCTAGTCGGTGTGATGACGTCCGTTCCCTGTTTTCCACGCCAACTGTTTCTTTGGGACTCTCCGTAGTAACTTTGTAATTCTTGTTGTTTTCATCTGTTCCTCTTGATTCTTTCGACAATGTCTGGGAGAAAATCTGGTTTTAAGCCCTGCAGGGAGTGTGGTAAGCAGATGCCCATTACTGACCTGCACAAGGATTGTGTATTGTGCTTGTCTTCCGATCACGACGTCCATGGATGTCCGTGCTGCAGGAAGATGAACCCGAAGGCATTGAAAGAAAGGGAGTAGAAACTTTTTACGGCCAAAATGAAGAAGGATAAGCAAGTAAAAGAAGGTCGAGGTCTCGTTCCGAGTCCAGATCGGGCTCGAAGTCGGCGTCGGGGCACTCGAAGTCGAAGAGACATAAGAAGAAGATGCACTCTTCAACGCATCACTCTGATAAAGAAGCGGCGCCGAGATAGACTTCACCTTGGCGTTGCAGAATGGATGAAGTCTCTCCTTCACAATTGAATCCGGGTTCACCTGTGAAGGTAGTTTCACCCGAAGTCTCTCGATCACCGACGCCAGCTCCTTCACCTGATTCGGTCCATTCTCCGGATCCGAGTGAAGTTCATACTAAACAAGAACATCAGGAGCAGCCAGAGGAAGTTCAATTATTGGCGCCGACTGGCCCGACTACAGGAACACCGGCTTCAGGGGCTGCGCCAGGAGTTGATCCTCCATTCCCGGCTCCAGGTCAAGACCCATCGCATTACCTTAATGCTGTGTATGGTGTCTTCGCAAGGGCTATGTACCCCTCAGGTGCACCTGCGGGTCCCATGGGTCCATTAGCTTACAAATTTCAAGGCTTTACATGGTACTGGCCCGGAGTCTTTGCAGAATCTTTTTCAATGGTATCTACCCTCTAGGACGCTTTTTTCCTCATCGGCCAATAATGTCAAGATTCCCAACTACCGCCTACAGAGATGGGGAGGGAAAAGCTTTCATCTCATTACGGCCAGGTGGTGGAATGCACTTCCCACTCATCTGAAATCAGCTCAAGATCTTTTGCCTTTTAGAAAAGATTTAAAAACTTGGCTCTTTACCATCTAATCTTCTGTGCTCTTTCTTATGTGGCAGTTGTGATTTGTTTCTGCCAGGCTAGCGCCTTATGCCCTTTCTTCCGGCTGCGCCGTCTTGGAATTTCCCGGCACCGAGGGCTCCGGCACCGTTCCGAACATCACCGACGCCGTCTGTTCGGCCTCGTCTGGCGCAAGCGGCGCTGTCGGAGGAGTGTTCGACGCCGGTCCCGAATCCGACGGAGTCGGTTATGGATCCGTCGACGCCTGTGCCAAGGATCCGCTCCAGGAGGGAGGCCCAGAGGGTCTTAGAAGAGGAGCGCTATCGACAGGAGATGGAAGAAGGGGAACTACCTGAATCAGAGGACTACTTTACTGAATTATGGGATGCCAGTGGCCTTGATGTTTCCCCTGAATGGGAGTTTTCTCCTGGTTCGGATGCTCCGTCAAAGGATGCAGCCCCCTATCACATGGTTGTAAGAAAGGCTGCTGAATTATTGGACATTACACTCCCTACCACTGAGACTAAGTCTACTATATTGACAGTGGTATTACATTCACCATCCTCAGTTGTTGAGCCTCTTTTGCCTTTCAATGAGGCAATTCTTGAACCTGTGTTAGAGGTTTGGAGGAAGCCTTTGTCTGCGCCTGCAGTCTCTAGGTCTATAGTACGGAGATATAGGGTGGCACCTGGTGACCCTGAATTTTTATCTGCTCACCCTTTGCCTGAGTGGTTCAGGCAGCATGTGTCGATCGACTTGCAGGATGCCTATTTTCATATTCCCATCCTGAAGTCACACAGGAAGTATCTCCGTTTCACGGTGGGTTTGCAACATTATCGGTTTGCGGTTCTCCCTTTTAGGACTTACTACTGCACCTCAAGTCTTCCCCAAGGTGATGGCAGTGGTGGCAGCCCATCTCAGAAGGTCGGGGTTCATGTTTTCCCCTATCTGGACGACTGGCTGATCAAAGCGGAGTCGCCAGGGAAGGTGTGTTAGACAACCCAGTTGTTGTACAAGTTGGGGTTTTCGATAAATGAGCCCAAATCTCACCTGGTGCCCTCACAGCGCAACCTGTTTATAGGGGCCGTACTGGACACTACTGTTGGTTGAGCATTCCCTCCACCCCAAAGGATTCTCGACATTCAGGAAATGATTACCTTGTATTACAATGGAGCGGTCGTTCCAGTCCTAAAGGTCCTTCGCCTGCTCAGTCTGTTTGCATCCTGCATTCTGTTGGTCAACCATGCACGCTGCCACATAAGGGCGCTCCAGTGGTGCCTCCGCAGGCAGTGGTATCAACACAAAGGAGATCTCAGGGAGTCAGTCAAGATCTCCAGAGAAACTGCCGCAAATCTGTCTTGGTGGAGCGTGGAGGGCAATCTGTCTCAAGGAAAGCCTTTCCATCTGCCTCCATCGGTTGCCACAGTGATAACCAATGCATCCTCCCTAGGGTGGGATGCTCATCTGGGGGGATCTGAAGGTCAAGGCTCTCAGAGGAAAGGTTGCTTCACATCAACCTTCTAGAGTTACGGGAGATACGTTTGGCACTCAAGGCCTTCCTTCCTTCCCTTCGCGGTCGGTCGGTTCAGGTCCTGACGGACAACACGACCGCGATGTGGTATGTCAACAAGCAGGGAGGAGTGGGGTCGCAGTGTCTCTGCAGAGAGGCTCTGCGTCTCTGGTCTACCAGATTTGTCTGATGGCAAATCATCTGGCCGGTGTTTTGAACATACGTGCAGACCGTCTCAGTCGGCAGTTTTCAGCCGACCACGAGTGGAGGCTTCATCCAGAGGTAGTTCGTCGCGTCTTTCAGACGTGGGGAACTCCTCAGGTGGACCGGTTTGCCACTCACGAAAACGCTCACTGCCCGTCACTCTGCAGTCTCCAGTTCTGATGCAGGGAGCTTTGAGGGACGCGTTTCAGTTGAGTTGGGGTTCACAACTCCTTTACGTGTTTCCTCCCATACCCTTGATTCCTCGGGTTCTGAGGAAGATTCGCCAAGACCTGGCCCAAGTCATATTGATCGCCCCGGATTGGCCAAGAAGGGTGTGGTACACAGATCTTCTCCACCTCTCCTCGTGCCCTCCGCTCCGTCTCCTGTTCAGGGCAGATCTCCTCTCGCAGTCGCAGGGGCAGGCTCTACACCCCCACCTCCAGAGCTTACACCTTCATGCCTGGAGATTGAACGGGGCAACCTGAATTCTTTTTCTCTCGCGCCTGACGTGGTTGATGTTATTCTTTCAGTCAGGCGTCTTTCCACCAAGTCAATATATTTTTATACATGGTCCAAATTTGTTTCGTGGTGTGGAGAGAAACCTATTGACCCTTTAAGGGCTCGTTTGTCCAACATACTTCAGTTTGCTCTTTCTTTGGCCCAGCAGGGTTTTGCTGTTGCAACTGTAAAAGGTTATTTATCGGCCTTGTCAGCATTCCTTTGTTTGCCGGATCAGCCGTCTTTGTTTAAGTCATCTATTGTGTCACGTTTTATAAAGGGTCCTACCAACAAATTCCCTCCTACTCCATTTATTGTGCCTCAATGGGACTTGAATATTGTTTTAACCTACTTGATGGATTCACCTTTTGAACCTTTGTACAAGTGTCCCATGAGACTTCTGTCTTTTAAGACTGTTTTTCTTGTAGCAATTACCTCGGCAAGGAGGGTAAGTGAGCTTCAAGCTCTTAGTTCGAAACACCCATTCTTGACCATTCATGCTGAAAAAATGGCACTCCGGACCAGGGCTGCTTTTTTGCCTAAGGTGGTAACTCCCTTCCATCTAGGGCAGTCCATTACCCTTCCTACCTTTTATCCTCCAGGCCCTCACCCTTTCAAGGAGGAGGAGCAGCTTCATCGCCTGAACCCTAAGAGGGCGGTGAGCTTCTATCTTGATAGAACTAAAGACTATCTCGTGGATGACCAGCTCTTTATTGGATTTGCTGGCTGCAAGAAAGGAAAATCGGTGCACAAGCGCACGCTGTCAAGATGGATTATCCTGTGCATTAACATCTGCTACGCCCTGGCTGTTAAGGAACCTCCAGAGGGTATAAGAGCTCACTCTACTAGAGCAAAGTCTTCTACATCTGCTTTGTCTAGAAGTGTTCCAGTAGAGGACATTTGCAGAGCGGCAACTTGGGCCTCCCTCCACACTTTCGCGAAGCATTACTGCTCAGATTCCGAAGTGAGGAGGGACGGCCATTTTGCTTGTTCTGTTCTTCAGGATTTTCTGGTATAGGAGAAGTGGACACCCTCCTCCGGGAGTGGGGACTGCTGTGGGATTCTATTCACAAGGTGAGGAATCCACTGGCAGATGTATCCATCAGAAGAACAAGTTACTTACCTTTGGTAACGCTTTTTCTGGTGGATACAGTATCTGCCTGTGGATTCCTCACTGACCCACCCGCCTCCCCGTTGTCCACTCTTCTATACCTGATAAGTGTATATTTGTATTTTTCAATGGAAATTTTTAATTGTTCTTGCTTATTGCATTGATTTCACACTGTGTGTGTTGGTTTGAATACTGTGTACTATGTATACTGTGCCTATTTATGTCGGTCCGTCCGTGTGCCTCGGGGGCACGGAAAAAAGGGCGGAACTGACGTCATCACGCCGACCAGGCCCTATTATGGATCCAGTGACGTCAGCGGGGTCACGAGCGGAGTCATACCCTCTGTGAGGTCGTCCATGACCTCGCTGGCGTGGAGAGCTACAAAAGTTTCCGATTGGCTGCTGCGCAGGGGATATTCACAAGGTGAGGAATCCACAGGCAGATACTGTATCCACCAGAAAAAGCGTTACTGAAGGTAAGTAACTTGTTCTTCTATACCCCTACCCACTGGCACTACGTTGCAACAGCCTATTTCTTGCACTCTACACCAGTCCACTTTGTTCTATGCCACTCCACAACACTCTACCATTCTATCCCACAACACTCCACACCACTCTACTCTATGCCATTAACTTTTAGCCATGCTGAACAGTAGCAACGCTGGTGTACAACATAGATAAAACACATTTGCAAACCCAATAGCTTTTGTGTAGGTGAGACTATTTGGCTTTACCAGTGCTTGTTTGAATTGATCCCACTTTTACAATTCTGCCCTCCATTCAGCTAGCTAAATGTTATTTTTTACATTTATTTTTAGATACTGTTGAACCGCAACCAGCACTCACTCTCCAACCTTCCAGAGAAGTCACTGAAGCACCCCCCCAGCCGCCAGCGGAGGCTAGATCTCCTATTGTGGGCCCTTCTTCAGAAGACCTGGAGGACTCTGCTGACAGCAGCACCACCCTGCTTGTACCTTCGGAAGGTCCTAGACTTGACAGTGTGTCAGCAGAAACGCTGACAGCCAGCGTGCCCAGTAACTGTTCTCTGAATACTGTTGTGTAGAGAAGGCAGGCAATGAGGACGAAGCTGAACACTAGATTGAGCTGCGGGTGAAAATAAACTAAGCAGTTATTTGCACACTACTGTACAGATGGCGAGACAGAGCGGAACACGAACTAGTGGGCTGGACCATTACAGAGGAAGCACCACTTTGTATTTCAGAACGTTCTATTTTACGTCATAGTTTAGAATTTCCTCTTGTGTTTTTTTTAATTTTATTTTGTGGGGTGGTAATTGTGAGCAAAAGTTTCTACGTCCTTGGGACTAAGAGTTGGGGGTGATATGGCAAGTAAGTTCAAGCTTCTTGCAACATCAAGTTTGATGTGCAAGTAATAATTTGGGTTAATTAGCAGATTTTCTATTCTGCATGAAAGTGTTTTGTGTTCTGACATTTCTTTAATAATTTTCCTAACTATGGAATTCAGATCAGCCTGGATAAGAGATTTTTTTTATGAAGGAAAATTACCAGTCGAAATTGTTTTTGTTCTTTGAACACTCAAATGTGCCGCTTATTTGTTAAACCGTTGGAATGGGGGAAAGATTTTCTAGACACGAATTGTCACCTAGTGGTGGAAAATAGGGAGTGCATTACAACATCACCTGCTTGCTGTGTCCATGTCAGAGCATTTGCTTTCAGATGTATTCAGGAAATCAGTCGCCATGCGGTTCACCTTGTGGAGGGACTCGTGTGGTACGTGGATAATCATGTGGACTAGGTGGAGAGCACAAGGATTCTGGAAAATGGCAAATACCATTGTGGTGGTTGGAATCTTGAGATATGCGGTGGAGAGTGTTAATGTAAGCTTGTAAGCTTTGAACACCTTAGCCTTGCTTGTCTGCACTGACTTGGATCAGGAGTCAGTAAGGAGCGTACCCTGGAGTTTTTTTGTCCTCATTGGAACACACATGAACATATACGGATACAGAATGTTGCGATGTGCTTGTTTGTGCCATTCAAATACATTGCACCACTTCTCATCTGAGAAGTGTAAATGATTCATCAGTATGCTTTTGAGCTTTGAGAGTCATTTGTTTTAGGATTAGACTGCATACGCCACACTACATAGGAGGCAGTTATTAAAGAAACCTTATTAGGAGCAAGAATAATGGTAAAACCTAGTCCTCGTTTGCAGGTGGCTTGACGCCATGAGAGAGAGAATGGCACTGTGTTGCTTTTTAAAACATTTTAAAAGTGTGTGTGTATACGCCACAAAGTGGGCTGTGCCGTCTAACTCAGTGCATGGGTTGGATATTGGTGCTTGCTTTCAGATTTGGAATTATTAGAGCACTCTCTGTATCATCTCTGTCATGGTTTCCCAGTGACGGGTGATAAACCATCTGTTATCCCACTGTGTGTCTTAGCACACTTGATTTTGTCCTGATGTTTTGGAAAACGGAGACTGGGAAGTGGTATCGGGCACAGTCTTTGCTACCAATCAGGAAACTGCTCCTTCTGTAACTTTTTCTTTTTTCTGGTGATCAAAATGAAATCTTTTGCATTATTTACCAACGTAGATTAATTATATTCTTAGCAAAACACTAGGTTGTTCAACCCTTTTCTACTTTTTTCGGAATCCTTCCTCCCATAAAATATTCTGCTTAGTGCTAGGAGGCAGACTCCATACCTCTACTGCCCGGGATAACAGACTTCAGCTAGATTCCTTGTGAGTCGAAAATTCCCCAGACAAGGACCATTTGACCCAGTACTGCTTCTTAAAATGGATAATCAATTTTAGGCTGTCACTTATCAGATAAAGTTCTTTGTACAGAGGCCTCTGGTATTTGTTCTTTCTCATAAATATTCTACCACATGCCTACATTCAGTTGAGTGAATCCACAGCTACAATTTTAACCTATTTATTTTCTTCTCTGCTTGTCTTTCTTGATCACCTCTTGATACTGTTAGGCTGAGGTGAACTGTGGGCTGCGAAGCACTTCAAACCACATAAGGACGCAGTCTACTTCCATTTTCTGGATCTCAGATTTTTCTTCCTTATCTCCAAGATGGTCAACCAAGAAAACAATGTATTCTATGATCCCGAGTGTAATGGGACCGGCATCAAAGGTGTGGCAAAAAAGAACAAAATATTCTATTGTGTTTTGACATGAGGTAGAACCCACTTCTTTGTCTGAGCAGATAGACCGGATGGCGTTTACTATAACCCTAGCTAGTGGTGGCAGAATGGGTATGTTTACTCACAATAGGGTTTGCTATTTAGGGTGAGCTGTTAGCTTAAGTTTGCATCCTAGAAGCACCGGCACCTGGCCTTCTTAGGGTACATGTTTTTTTTTCTTCAACTGATCATGGAACCACCTAAATGGTAGTCTTCCTCTTCCACATGTCTTAGGACCTCGAGATGCAGAAGCAGTCATACTGTAGGCATTGCATAGTCTTGCCAGTAGTAGTTTTCCAGTCATTGTCAGGAACCCGAGTTTCTCTTGCCTTGTGTTGCAGGAATGAAGAGCATTGTTTCGTGTGTTACTTATTTCTCTGATGTTTAGTCTGTTTGACAGTTGTTGGCAGTGATGCTAGTATCGGAAACTTGCTCCCAAAGTCTGCATTGTTTATTGTGCTTGTAATTTGGGCATTGTAGTCTAGAGAATTGGTTTTCTATTCCTTTCTCCTTCAAAAGTAACTATAGCCTTATCTTCATGCTTAGTAAAGACCAGAGATCTGCTGGATACAAGCAAGACTTTTGTTTCAGCTGTCAGGCCTTCAGAAACCTTTCTCTCTTTTACTATTGAGTGAGGACAGCTAGTATTGTTTTGATAGGAAGCTTTATATATTGGTGCAAAGGATCCTCCGTGTCCTTTTGTGACGCCTTCCCAAAATCCTCTGCCCTTCTGTCTTTTGTGATTTGAGTTATGCTCTCCAGACTCGCTTTCATCTCTCCATCACTCCGGTCTGGAAACTGCTCTGATCCGAACACTGCATTTTTACTGAATGAAGGTAATGATCAGGATGCCATCAATGTTATTTTTTAGAATTTCATGTCAACAAGAAGATTTACCTTTGGGTCTTGCTTCCTAGATCTCATTCTTTGTCAGCAGAGGTTTCTTTTTTCACACATCTGACCGTGTAAGCTGGTTAGTTACCTGCATTATTTCCACTAAAATTGCTTTACTTTTTACATTCAAGATAGTTGTGCATGCCACTTGGCTTTTTAATAGCTCAAGCAGTGTTCGTTGCAATCAAGAGGTTGCACTGTGTCCCAACACCGTTGATTACATGGGACAAGCCATGACTAGAAGTTAGTCCTCCTTTTCACAATCCCATAACTGTAGAAGGAAACTCTCTTAAGAGTTTCTGTTTTCCTGAGATACTGAAGTTAACTGCAACACAGTTCCTGGCCTTTTTCACAATCTCTAGTATCGTTTTTATCGGTAATTCCTGGTGATCGATGACTAGATCACAGCCTTGGTTCTATGTCTGATGATGATAGAAAGATGGTGTTTTTTTGCACCATATAGACAGTCTTTTTAAAAAGTATTTGATTCTTTGTTTTCTTTTTGTGGTTGTAATAGTGCGACTAATATCGTTAAAAGACGTGTCTGTTCACCTTTCATGTGTGCTTTGCCTTGTATTAGTGCATATCTGATGCCAGCTGGCAAATACTACAGGGCTGAAGCGAGTCCATGTCCCGTTGTGTGAATCTGGTGTCGATGTGTTGGTCTTGTATTCTTTCATTAAACATTCCATGAACATCGACCAGCCTGCACGTCCAGCAGGAAGTGTCTGAAAGCTAAGAATCAAATCAAAACTATCACCAAGTAACTAAAAGTAGTGTACCCTGTTGAGAGCATTCCAGTTACGTAATGGCCGCAATGGTCTGGGCCTTTTTTTCCTAGTGCTCTCTTTCTGCAGGGACGTGACAAACTGACCTTTAAATCTTTTCACTATAATTCCCATTACTGAACTGTATCAGCAGCTTTAAGCATTTTCTGTGTTGTGACTGCTATATATTCGCTTACCAACTTTTTCGAATACCAGCTTTTTCGTAGTGGTCCCAAGGTTTGCAAAAAAACATGGTGTTGGGTGTCAGTACCTGAATACACCTCTTTTAGTCAAGAAACAGTATGCAGCAGTTCATAGGAGTTACCCTATTGATTTGGACAGCGTTTCCCCATTGCAGTTACAAAAATCATGAAAGTAACTTGGAATTAGCCAAAACAAAAAGCCTGAAGCCTTGATGTAAGGTTTGTGACTTGTCTCAGTTGTTACATTGACTTGGTTGACTCACCCTATTTTTTTGCCCAGTATTTTTACAATATTGGTGTTTTTCACAGTGTTTTTCTGCCAATGTGTTTTTTTAATACCATTTGAGTGGGTTCTGCTAGTTTTGCTTCTTTGCTGGATGTGTTCATTTTGTACTGTTATAAGATCCTGGTACTGTGTCATAAAAGCTTCAACTGAACACACTAGGAAGTGCAAGATTCTTTATTCTCGGTATCTTTTTCCTTGCATGTTTTTGATTGGCACCTCATTTAAAGACTACTCCATTTTGCTTTAAACATTAATGTGGATCTGAACTATAACCCCCTGACAGATCAGTGTTAGTGATGTCAACTAGATTCATATCATGAAATATTGTTTTCGGTTTGACATGCACAGTTCTTTCCTTTACCTTATTGATTCCTTGTGTCTTGTATCTATCTACCTTTTCTGTCTTTGGGCAAGATGGATTCTGTTCCCAGCCTAGAATGCCTTGAAGCACTGAAATATGTGCCAGTGTTTTATTATCTTCCAGCAACATACCACTTTAAATGTCTGTTGGCAAACCCTGTGGTTTCCAATACTTATCATATGCTAAGTGGGCTTTGGGCCAGCCTTTTTCTTCCCTATTTGATGGCTCCCCCCTTATTCTTTTGCTTACCCTATTTAGGAGCATGTGAGTCTGTCGTTTGTTTCCATGATATATACTGCCACTGCGGTCACACCTTGTTTTCGGCAAGGGACTGTTTTCTCTTCCTCTGGCCCCATTCTCTCTGATTGCTTAATTATTATTTTTGTTTTTTACAAATCCTGTTTACAGATGTGCATCCATGTCCGCCCGTCTTTGATCAAGTTTTATTAAGATAAAACAAAACACCTGCAGAGGTGGGTGAGGTAGATTGTGTGTGTGAGCTGGCGCGTCCGCTGTAGGCTTTTTTGAATGCGTTTTTGTTTTGCAAACCCATTTCTATATGAACATTGTGGATGGGTGCTCATTTGCAGCAACTATATAACAAAAATCATTTGTAGGTTCCACAGCAAGACCCTTTGGCTTTTCCTTTGCTGATTGTTCTGTTGTAAAATCTGCTGGGGACCATTGTGCATCTTTGCTTGCCATGCTGTGCTCCATTCTTAAGAATGTTGTACGAGTCTTTTATCAATTGGATTGGAGTTGACACATTGATCTTATGACTCTTGTTCATCTTCCCACAATGTCTGTTTCATTTAGTATTTTAAATTTAGAGAATTTAAAGAATTTGTCAAATCTTTCAAAAGTGCTCTTCTCACGAGGCACACTCTGTTCTCATCTCTGCCACCTCCAGACACTGCACAATGGAAGCTGCATCCTCTCTGAAAGCTGTAGCTGGCTTTTTAGTTTTATTACTCTTACCGCTTGAAACACAGGTGGGTTTAGAAAACTTCAGTTATTCCTTAAAACCAGAACAAGTGTGCAGGGAATGAAAAGGGGACAGCAGGTGTTTAAAGGGTTGAGCGAAATTTGCCTGCAGTGGAATGTCACATACGAAATTGATTTGCCACTGGTTTTGCAAAACTGTACTGCCTTGCAAAATTCTGTGTCGTTTTATTGTTTCTTTGAAGATCATTATGGTTTTGTTCCTTCATGGTTTGTGTCGTTTTGAACACCCAAAACGGTGACACATTCACAAATTTATTTTTGGTGGCATTTCTTAAACTCCATAATTTCCCTATTTTGCCGAATGCCTAAGTGAAATTCTGCGAACACTGGTTGTTTCACCACCACATTTCCCGAAACTAAAATACACTCTGAGCTAGTTTTAATGTGATGATGTAGTGTTGGTTTCATCCAGTAGTGCCTGCTTGATATGCCAATCTGGTTTCAAGTTTGTAGATCATCAAAAAAGGCAGCCTGATTGCTGTATGTGTTTTTCTCAAGGATAACGATGTGATCGTTGTCATTGATCATAATCGGTGGAAATAGTACTGCAGCTAGATGACCTTGTAATATGTTTCCTAAGAAAAGTCCAGCCATTATGTGACCATTTTTGACTGCAATTATCAATTGTAAAGAAGACTTTCTAAAGCCAAAGGGTATGCTTTTCCAGTCCTTGTTAAGCTAAATGAAGTGAGTTCTGTGAAGCCACAACATTGTTCATCAGTTAGTGGTATGTATTCCATGAAATTTGTCCTCTCAGGAATGTGGGGCAGACTTCACGCAGGTGGGAGATCAGGTCTCTTATCTCGGACTATAAGTCAAAGTTGCAAAGTTGCAAGTGAGAGAACCCTGCTGTTTTGTTTTTAGATTGTGTTCTTTTTTTAAATACATTTCCAGGGGTAGTGCCTCTGTTTTTTTTTTCCTGGGTTCATGGGGGAGTTTTGCACTCTACTATGATGCAAGTGTTATCTTTGGCCTCCAATTGGTTCATCGGATGTGCTTTCCTTTGTCTAAGTTTGGGACTAACCATTGTGCAGACTTGAGATTCATTGCTCTGTTTTGTTTCTTCCTTTGTGTACTATTTTTGTTTTCCGTCCGTTTTGCTTTCTTATCCAGCACCATTATAGCTTTTTTTTTTCCCAAGTATAATTTCTTTTTCAACAAAGTAGAAGCAATATTTGCCTATATAGGTTGTTGGACCGCTTTTAGTTGTGTACACACACACCCCATGGTGTAGGGCACTTTCTTAGTGTAGTCACTGATGTATGTACCTGAAGTGTGTTTCTGTATCTCTGATTGTTAAATGAGAGTTACAATTTTCACCACTGTCTTCAGTCTTTCTCTTGTCAAGATTTGCAAGTGATGACAACACTTGATGCCGTACATTTGATTGCATTTGGGATATTTGGACTAGTTGTCATGGCTCCAATTCAACATTCTACTTAAGAACTGCTGTTCTTGGACATTGAATTTAAGCTTTGCCTCGATGCTGTTGTCTTCTTCCCCCTCCGGCTAGACTCAACAGCTGTGTCCAACAATGGTGTGTTATCGGGCTAGAGTAGACTGTAACAATTTCTAGTGCAGAACTCCTGGGCATCATTACATAAGAGAAGAAAAGGAAGCTAGTAGGGCCAGCACATTACATTTAATAGGACATAGCTCTTCAGGTCTATCAGATTGTCAAAGGGATGCCAAACCCGTAATACTATTCTGCCTAATATGTATCCTTTGCCAAAGGTTTTATAAAATTCATTTTTTCATCAAAAACAAGTATTCTGGAGCTGCAAAATCTACTTGAGTCGGGGAAAACATCCCAGGATTTATGTAGTACATCTTACCATACATTACCTGTATGTTAATAAGCCATGGTTTACGCCTGGTGTTAAATAGGCACATCAGTTTCCATTTGTTATTGCCCTTAACGTACGTTTTAAAAACAAATAGCAAGCATGCTATGTTTTGAATACCAATTCTAAAACTACCTGGTTTTAATCATAAGGTCTCGGTGCTTCGTCCTAAATATAGCTTCAGTCTCGTTTTACAATGTCAAGATGTTGAATAGTCTGATGCCATGGGTTATTAGGAAGCACCCATGCTAGAAAATCTGTAACATGTATATGGAATCCTAGTAAACTTAGTGTTCAATTGCAAGCCAACGGAACTCCTGCAATGACGTTTGCAGTTTGTACTAGAACTCCTGATCTTAGTTCAGCTCCTCCGTATTTTGCCTATTATCCCTCCACTCCCTGTTCCCCTTCTGCTTTTCTTCTAGCTTGCTGCAATCCCTGGTTTTTGTTTTGCGCGTATGTGCATTGGCTTCCACATGCCACTAGTTTTGCTCTTCACCGTCCCTCTGGCCACCCCAGCCACTTCTTTGCAGCAGTTTGTTTTAATGAAGTCTTAATATTCTCTTTGTTGCCTATTTTGTCTCTACTTTGTTACTTACTTAGCATTGAGAACAATGAAATCCTAAATCCTTCAGTTGAGTTGTGTTCATTACTAAATTATTTGTGATTAATTTTAATTGTCTTTTAATTTGACCTCAAGCTCCTTAGTTTATAGTATTTATTGTACCGCTGTAAAAATGTTTTTGCATAGTTTTGAAATCTGGAGTCAGGGTTTATACAACGTTTATATTTTTGTGTGTTTTTGTCACTTTCTTTTTTTTTTTTTAATTCAACTTGACTTTCTGTCAGTCTGAGGTTCATCAGCAGTGCTTTTCACCAACTTTAGACAGCTACATGTAGCACCATTTCCCCAGCATTTGCATCTTTTTCCTATTTAAAGCTGCTCTGCCTTTACTTTCTGATAACTTTTTTGGGAGGGTGGTGGCTTGTTATACCTCTAAAAAAAGAAACAAGGAGGCTGCATAGTGGGATCAGCGTGCAACCATTTTGGAATTTTATTACAGGATTTTCCTTGTACATGTTTTGCTCTATGTTGGTGCGTTCTCTGAACACATTTTTCAGGGACACCCAGAAGATGTTAGTGGTAATTACTGTTAAGTAGGCACCATTATGAAAACTAGTGTTACAGTTAAGTATCTTTACATTCACGTTAACGGTTCACAATCACAGGAGACTTGCACAGTGGTTGCTTATGATACCAAGAGCAGGCAAGTGTTTTGCCCGGATGAGCAGCACTTGTGGAACTTTACAGTGTTGAAAAGTCTAGCTTCCACGAGGATAGGTGAGAAGAATAAAGTACATTGATTTCATTAGTTAACTAGGTTCTGTATAAGCATTGCAAGTGGTAGGGATGGACAAACCACTTGTGAGTTATGAAATGCAAATGCTTCAAATAAACTAGTGGCTGGGTTTCCTAAGGATGTATTGTGGGTTTCATCGCAGTTGTTAATGAGCATCTGACAGTTTGTCGTCATCGTCTTGGCCACGGTTTGCCACAATCTTTTTGTATTACCCGAGTCAGTTATTGAATCAAGCAACTTTAAGAGCCTCTTGCTTCCAATGATATTGTTGGATTACTGATCTGGTTACGAAAAAGGAGCAAGTAACTTTATTTCGTACTTCATGAAAGGCCCTTAATGCAGCTTTTGAAATAATTACCTACTGGCAGAATAACACTTGTTTAATACATGGATTGCCTCTTGAGAGAGAGCTGAAAAGGCAATGTTGGAAACTATTTATCCACTGGCTAAATTACTTTTTTAAGGCTGGCCACTACACTAGATCAAGCCGTCTTGCACAAACGTTTTTGTTTTAATCGTAGTCCTATACCATTTCTTTTGACATCTGCCAGAATTTCTTATTTGCAGTCAGAAAGGATTGGTTTTGTGGTCTGATAATCTCCATCTTAATTCTTATGAAAGATGAGGGGGTAGAAGCACGTCATGAGATTAGAAGTGATTTAATGTTTCAGGATTTGTATTCCCCTTCTGTTGGAGGAGAGGAAAGTCAAGTAAAAGATAGCTATGATTTGCCACATCAGGCTATCCAGATGCTCGCAACAGATGGGACTGTACTCTTTGGCCTGTGGAATCAATCAGGACTGTCGAAGTGTATGTAATGATGTGAGTCCAGCACCTTTGCTACTTAGCACACTTTGTGTTCTTGGAGAAATCACTTAGTGCAACCTCTACATTAGCTATGTATATGTAAATAGCGAGTGCTTTGAAGCTACCTTATGGCGGCAAAACAGCAATTCAGTATGAGCAGTTTGACACAAATTGCTTTTAGTCTCACCTTCTTGATTCCCCTTTGAACTCTACAGAACCCTGCAGTTGATTGCTCGCACTCTCTGTCTAACTTTGCATTTCATGCATGCCTGGGAGGCATGGGGTGGAGTGCACATGGCACTGCTTCTTTTGTATGTTTTTTCAGAACCCCTTTCCCATATCTCCATGTGCTGAAACATTCACTTCTATGTAGTTGATTTTGTGACTGATTTAAACTGTCAGTGTATAAATGAGTTTGATATTCCTTGAAATACTGTGTAGAGAGGGAATTTGATAATGTAACATTCTGTCCTTGTGACTTATGTTTTAATTTCTTCTTTTATTTGGGCATGGAGAAGGTAATTGGCACTTCATTCTGTTCTCAAGATGCTGTAAGATAGCATTTCATCAAAATGCCAAATAAAATATGTTCTGAGGATGGTGCAATTTGTCACTAGTCTGTCTGGGTGAGAGTTGAATTGAAGAGAAGAATGATCAAGAAGTAAGGAAAGGACACACCACATAGCCAAGTAGGAGTATATTAATTTAGAGACACCTGGGATTACCTTAAGTGAAGAACTGATGTACCTGCATTTATGATATTTTCACTTCCTCCTTTCATCCAGTTTATAATCTTCGTGTTCTACCGAATATGAAACGTTAAATTGGATGTTATTGGCAAGTCTGTGGTTCTTTACCAAATGTTTTGTTCAGAGTTTGAGGTGAACTCAAGGGACAGTTGCAGAAGTGCAAGAATCAAGTGGGCTACTTTGACACTAAAATTGAAGTCTATAGATCTATTGGAAGCAGTGTCATTTTACATCTATGAGAGAACGACTGAGTTTGTGTTCGACTTTATTAATGTTGGTTACCTTCTAAGATTGGTGCCGCTCCACATTGGTTTGTATTTTAGGCTATTGAACAAATAGGCTTTAAAATTTTACCGCATGAACCTATCCTGAGTTTGCATGGTGGGCATTATTGCAGAATCTAGTTGATGGTTGTGTCTGGAAATGTTTTCAAAATGAATTGTTTTATGGCGTTAACAATGTATGAGAAAGTACGACTCTCAGTGATGTCTACTGTAAGCACACTGTGCCTAGTACCTTGCCATCATCCTCCAGTTGTTTTCTTTTGCCAGTGGCTGTGGACGCAAAAATACTTGTCTTGAATCAAGGAGAATTACAGAGAGAAAAAGAAAAAATGGATGCAGAGGAAGGTGCTTAGATCTATATTTACATGAATGGTGAGTAGTCCAGGTAGGGAGGGGACCATGTTCTTGTAAATCTGTTGATTTTTTAGTATGTGGGTGTCTTGCTTCACCTGTCAGATGATAAAGAATCTCCTACAAACACACGGCAAAGCAGGAGACATAAACACAACAAAACCTTTAGAAAAGGTTTTTAGTTTATAAAATGCAAAGACTCTTTTTTTAAAAATTTTTTTATAAGGCTTGGGTTTTATTTATGGAATGCTCTCTACCAGAGAGGCTTTCCTAGATGCCCAATGCACAACATTCAAATACACACACACACATCTATCTATCTATCTATCTATCTATCTATCTATCTATCTATCTATCTATCTATCTATCTATCTATCTATCTATCTATCTATCTATCTATCTATCTATCTATCTATCTATCTATCTATCTATCTATCTATCTATCTATCTATCTATCTATCTATCTATCTATCTATCTATCTATCTATCTATCTATCTATCTATCTAGTTCCACAAGTTGCCCAAAAGCAAAGTGCACTCCCTGTTTGCATTCTCCAGTTTGCAGTTGGCGGCAGCAGAGCCTGTCTCGTTTCGAGTTAACCACCCTTCCTCATAGGCTTATCTGCATATTGACAGACTGCAAGCAAAAGGCAACTAGTTTCTTAGTCCTTATTTATTACAGTTTTGCAGCGTGAATCTTTCTGGATTCCCTATTCTGTGCATTATTCCGCGGTCTAGTGGTTGGGTCCGGAATCGCAGTCTATTCTTCTTTTTTTTTTTTTTTCGTAACCCAGGTGGGCGTCGATGTCCCACCTTTTGGTGTCCTTCCTGTGACGTTGGCCCGCTTCCTGCGGAAGCTCCCACTTTTGGGCGCCATCTTCAGATTCTTTTTTCCGAGGTTGGGTCTGGATCGTCACCGAGAGGTTCCAGAGTTTTTGGAGAAAAGAAGTGGAAAAAGACTTCAGAATACATCTGTAAACAAGACCACTGAGCCGGGACGACGATAAGAAGGAGAACATCAAAGACTTCGACGTCCAACGGAGAATGCACACACAGGGGGCCCCCTGAGCGCAGGAATGGACAAAACTCTGTTCAAATTCTGCCGCAATTGCCACCACAAATACGCGCAGAAGGACCAGCACCCGGTTTGCAACCTCTGCCTGCCGGTCGACCACGAGAGCAAAGATTGCAACGCCTGCTCTGTCTTTACCCCGAAGACACTCATGGTTAGAGAGAGGCAGAAGAGAGCCAACTACAGCATGCAAGGCAAAAGTCAGCCGCTGTCGCTTCGGGACTTGGGCCTCTCCAGTGAGGAAGAGGACAACATCGCTGAGGAAGCAGATGACTTCACGGTCATAGAGACAGATAAGAAAACATCAAAAGAGGTAGGAGAGACGTCGACCCCTTAAACCCCGACAGACTCTCGAAAGCCTGAGTTAGACTCTCGAAAAACAGAGTCTAAGTCCACGAGAGGAGCACCGGTGCCGAAAATTTCGACAGCCGCAGCTGCATCCAGGGCCAAACAGCTCAGCGGATCCTTCGAAAATGGACTCCCAGACGGCTGAAACACAAGAAAAGCCTAGGTCGTCGAAACACGTCCCCGAAAAGGACCCGAAGGCTACTTCAACGTCTACATCGAAGAGATCGTCCGAAACACTCGACGCCGAAGAGGCCGCCGAGATGGAGAGGAAAAAGAGACGGCTTGAGGCCTAAATGGATAACATCCTGCAAAGGAAAAGAGAATTCGACTAGCAGATGAAAAGGTTCACCATCCTGTCGAAGCCAACGATCGTCGAGGTCGAAGACTAAGAGGAGTTCGCCGCCGAAAACTCCTGAGCCCCAAGAACACCAAGAGGAAGAGGGCCTATACTATGATGAGTAAGGCGAGGAAGACCAGCACACAAGTTTGGGCTTGGCATCCTCGGTGGCGCAGGACATGGATTGGCAGGACTTCGACGCCGAAAGTCCGGAAGAGGCTGTGGAGACATATCCTTCGAGGCCAGATGATATTGGTATCTACAACATGGTCATCAGGAATGTGGCAACATCTTATGGAGTGAAACTCGATGAAGAAAAACTAAAAGCCTGCTTCCTCTTAGAGACCCTACTCCCCACTCAAACCAGGAGTCAATTCCTCCCAATGCTACCAAGTGTCCTGGAGCAAGGGAGGGAGGCATTCAAGGAACCAGCAAGCTGCAGGTCTGTTTCACCTAGGACAGAGAAGAAATACAAACACTCCTCTAAGGAACCTCCCTACATCCAGGGATTCGTTACGGCTAACTCATCATTGCAGCAACAGCCAGAAAATGGGCCAACATTCCCACAAACTCAGGCCCACCACCAGACAAGGAAAGTAAGAGGATAGACCTCACTGGAAGGAAAATAGAGAGGAATGCAGCAGTACACTGGCGGATTGCCAACTCTAATGCCCTTATCAACATACATACTTGCCAGCATTGGGAGGAGGTTGGACAGCTACTCAAAATACCTCCCTGAGCAATACCAACAGAGAGCAACAAACCTGGTGGATGAAGGCAAGAACATAGCGAACTCATGCCTGAAATCAACCCTGGATGCGGCAGACGTATCCAGCAGGCTCATGATGATCTGGGTCACAGCATGCCTGGCTGAGGATCGCAGGCTTCAAGCCGGAAGTACAGAATAACATTCTGAACACCCCCTTTAATGGAGAAACCCTGTTCGGAGCGCAAGTGGATGAAAAACTGACCCAACTCAAAAAAGAAAATGAAACTTCAAGGTCCATGGATGCCTTGCAATTCAGAGGAATGAGAAGGGGCACCCCGACACGGAGGCCAAACGGAATAGGGGAAACCAGCCAGGAACGTCACATCAGACATTCCAGCAGAACTACCAGGGCGACAATCATGCACAGCAGGGCCAGCAAAAACAAACCTGGCAATACCAGCCTCTGGCCAGTCCTTTCGCGGGAGGGCGAATGGACGAGGGCAAACAAGAAGAGGGGACCAGCAACCCACCTCAAAGTGTCTACGCACCACCAAGCGTGCCCACCCACACAACACCTCTATGGGAGGGGCACAACAAAGTCAACAAAAAAGGGTTACAAGGACTAAAGATCAACTAACATTTAACACCAGTAGGAGGCAGACTACTTCTCCCAGGAATGGAAGAAAATAACAGACAAATGGATACTGAACATCATACAGTTCGTATACTGCATAGAACTGGAAAAGAATCCATCAAACCAAAGAGAAAAGCGCGCTCAGGAAAAGAACTAGCGCTACTCCTAGAGGAAGCACAAGAACTCCTCCACAAAGAGGCCATAGAAACAGTACCATTCAAAGAATGAAACAAGGGAGTGTACTCAAACTACTTTCTCGTACCAAAGGTGGACGAAACGTAAAGACCCATCCTGGACTTACGGTTCCTAAACTGATACATAAAAGCATAAAAGTTCAAAATGACATCTCTACAAGAAGTCATCCCTCAGATAAGGGACGGAGAATTTATGTCCACCATAGACCTAAAAGACGCCTACCTACACATTCCCATGAACAGGCAACACAAACATCTACTGAGATTTGCCATCGACAAAACACACTACGATTTCACAGCCCTGGCCTTCAGACTAAAATCCGCACCAAGGGTTTTCACCAAGTGCCTAGCAGCTGTTGCAGCGCACCCTACGGAGGGAAGGGATTCATGTATACCCCTACCTTGACGACTGGCTAATAAAAGCAAGTTCCTACAAACAATGCACTGAACATTCACAGGTGGTCACAGAAACGCTAACAGAACTGGGATTCTCAGAACACTGGGGGAAATCCTCAATGGAACCAGAACAAGTGAAGATCTTGGAGAAGTGTGGCTCCATGGTTAGAGCGGCAGACCCTGATGCAGAGGTCTGGCCCGGGACTAGGGTTCAATTCCCGCCTTGGCAGGTCTTGGGCTCAATTTCCCCGGACCTGATAATTCTCGCCTCGGTACCTAATCTAATCATGGGTTCCACTCTGCAACTCTGGGCAATAGCTTGTTTAATCTCCACAACGGCCCCAGCAGTGCTGGGATGCCTGGCTTCACCTTGGGGGGTGCCCAGGAGTGGGCACTTCACAGGGAAAAGCCAGGAAGCGTTCCACAGCGGTATGCGTACAGCGCCTAGAGGCCTCAGGGTCTAAGTGCGCTATACAAGTACGAAGTTTACATTTTTTTTTTTTTTACAGATCTTCCTAGGCGCGAAGATCAACACCATACAGAGAAAGGTGTTCCCCAGCGACAAGAGAACACTTGTCCTGCTGAAGGAGACACGTCCGTACCAGAAGGGGCGAGCTCTGACAGTGAGGACTGCGAGCAAGATCATGGGGATGATGGCGTCCTGCATACAACTTGTCCCCAATATACGGTTCCACATGAGACCATTCCAGGAATGGCTGCAACAACAATGGTCACAAGCTACAGGGAGTTGGGATGATCCAGTGGTTGTAACGCATGCAGTGCAAGAAGAGATAGCGTGGTGGAACAAGGAGAATATAACAAAGGGGAAGCCTTTAACACCACGAAACCCAACAGTGACCATCACCACAGACGCATCCCAGAAGGGATGGGGAGCACACATAAACCAGCTGAAGGTGCGGTCCTGTGGACTCCAACAGATGCGATCAAGCACATCAACTACCTGGAACTAAAGACCGTGTTCCTTGCCCTAAAAGCCTTCCAGAAACAATGTATAGGCAAAGAGTGTTGAAACAGACCAACAACACCACAACTCATTTTTGATCTCTCTTCCCCTTCAGGAGTTGGCAGTTTCCAGTCCGTCATGCTATTTATCCGAGACTGGATGAACATCAATCAGTTAAAACTTAATCCGGATAAAACAGAACTTGTGGCGACGGGCGGTGCTGCCAACCCCTGGTCCCCCTCCTTTTGGCCCCTCTCACTTGGGCCCCCTCCTCTCCCTTCTTGTTCAGTTAAAACACTCGGGATCACGCTTAATAATCAATTAACTCTTCACTCACATATCAACTCGGTGGTTTCTTCCTGTTTTTTTACACTAAGAGTTATTCGGAAAGTTGCCAGGTTTTTTTCCACCTCTGCACTAAAGCTGATCCTAATGGCCATGGTCCTGTCAAAGATTGACTATGGCAATATCATCTATAATGGAGCTCCTGCTTATGCCCTGCAGCGCCTGCAGTTGGTACAGAATCAGGCGGCCCGCCTGGTTTTTGGTTTATCCAGGTCCCATCATTCGACCCCTCTGCTCAGGAGCCTACACTGGTTGCCTATAAAACAACGGGCCAGGTTCAAGTTGGGGTGTTTGACTTTTCAAGCAAGAGCGGGCACTGCCCCTGCTTTTATCAACTCGGCAATCTCTCCCTATGTTCCCTCTAGGGACCTTCGCTCCTCCAGCCTGGCCTTACTAACTACGCCTCGCTTTAAAAAGAAACGGTCAGGGAGGCAGAAGTTTGCTCTACTTACACCCACCCTTTGGAATGACCTCCCCCTATCTTTAAGACTCTCCTCTTCCTATATGGAGTTTCGGAGGTCACTAAAAACGTTCCTATTCCAGCAGGCTTTCGGCACCTAGCTCTCTTCTTGCTCTCACTCAGTGACCTCACCAGCGCCATGAAACTGACTCGGTGTACGTGCGCTTTATAAGTCTTTTTAAATTCAAATTCAAAATTCTACATCAGCAAACCGGGAGGAACACAGTCAGTTGCACTATCCAAACTAGCGCAGGACATCTGGAGATGGGCCATCCCACTCAAAATAGACCTCCTAGCTATACATCTACCAGGAAAGGACAACGTGGAGACAGACCGGCTCAGCAGACAGATATCAGTATCCCACGAGTGGGAGCTCAATGCACAAGAAACACAAAGGCTATTCAAGAAGTGGGGGACACCAACAAAGACCCATTTGCAACACACCAGAATGCAAAATGCAGACACTTAACATCCAGGCAACCAGAGGAACAATCTCAGGGGAATGCCCTATGGATAAGCTGGTTCAAAACATTTGCCTACACTTTTCCCCCGATACTACTGATACACAGGGTACTCAGCAAATGCAGAACAAGCAACATGACACTGATTTTGGTGGCACCACAGTGGGCCAGGCAGTCATGGTTCTCACAAATAGTGGAGATGGCGCAGGGACCACCTCACAAGTTCGGGAAAAGAAAGGACTTACTCTCCATGCAAAACAGAGAGGTACTACACCCAGAGCCAGAGAGCCTCTGCCTAGCTGCATGGCTCCTGAAGACAGAGTTTGAACATCTGAAACTGCCGGAGAGCAATACTGCGGGTGCTAACAGAGGCAAGGAGACCTACCACACGAAGGTGCTATGTGGCAAAATGGAAAAGATTCACACAATGGTGCATCAAGGAAAAGCTACACAAGAAGATGACAAAGGAATCTACAGTGCTGAAATATGTAACACACTTGCTAAAAGCAAACCTAAGTTATACCTCGCTGAGAGTACACCTAGCGGCGATAGTAGCCTACACAAGAGGAGAGATAGGAAAGAGCTTCTTTACAACACAAGTAGTAAAAAGATTCCTGAAAGGGGCTAAAAGGTTCCCACCACCAAAAACTATGCCGCCACCGCCACAGAACCTAAAGTTAGTCCTAACAGAGATTATGAAAGCGCCTTTTGAACCCGTTTATAAGGCCTCACTACAAATGCTCACGATGAAAGACAGCCTTTCTAGTGGCAATCACCTCGCTATGCAGGGTAAGCGAGCTGCAAGCACTAACGCTACAAGAACCTTACATCCAAATACACCATGACAGGGTGGTAATGTGAACGGACCCACACTTTATGCCAAAGGTGGTGTCAAGTTTTCACATGAACCAGACAATACAGATGCCAAGCTTCTTCCAGAAACCATCCACAAGTGCGGAGAGGGCACTGCACACTCTGGACGCTAGAAGGGCAGTAATGCATTACATGAAAAGAACTAAAGAGCACAGGAAAACAAAGCAGTTCATTGTGTCCTTCGCAAGCAGTTTCCTGGGTAGACCAGTAACAAAGGTCACCATTGCACGATGGATCGCACAAACAATATAATTCTGCCACAAACAGGCAGGTCAGGAACTAACAGAGGGGGCACAAGCCCACTCTACCAGGAAAAAGGGAGCAACAATAACCTTCCTGGCTAACACACCCATTTAAGACATATGCCTGGTGGCAACATGGGCTTCAGTGCACACGTTCACGGACCACTACTGCGCGGATATACAAATGAACAAGGAAGCACAAGTAGGACAAAAAGTGCTTCAACATATATTCAAAAACCAACGCTCATCTTCCACCCAGCCGCCACAAACATAACAAACTGCTACAAAGTCTATGCACAGCATAGTGAATCCAGAAAGATTCACGCTGCAAAATGAATAGTTTCTTACCTGTCTGTGTAGTTTTGCAGCTTGAAGATCTTTCTGGATTCACTAGCGAACCCATCCACCTCCGTCAGAAAGATGAGGCAGGAGGGGAGGAAATACAAGGACAATATACAAACAGACACTTTAAGTGACAAAGCGGAAATTCCTTTACTTTAAGGAAGAACTTGAAAACATTGCAAAGGGATTAACGAATAGAACACAAAAACAAGAAGAAAAAAAAGAATCCAAAGAGCGCTCAAAGGTGGGAGCTTCCGCAGGAAGCGTGCCGACGTCACAGGAAGGACACCAAAAGGTGGGACGTCGACACCCACCTGGGCTACGGAAAAAAAAAGAGAAAAGACTACGACTCTGTACCCAATCACTAGACCGTGGAATAATGCACAGCATAGTGAATCCAGAAAGATCTTCATGCTGCAAAACTACACCGACAGGTAAACTATTTGTTTCTCACAATCAGAGTCACCGGAGTTATAACAAAGTTCCATCTCGGGTGAACAATTCAAAGTGATGTACACTGGGACTGGTAGTCCTCCAAATATAACCCATGTGGGCTGCTTGCAGTTCCTTCAATAAAATAATTTGAAAGTCACGAATGCGCTTGCATAACACCTCCCCATTCAAATTATCTGCAAACCAGGTCCGCCAAGCCGATTCAAACACCAGCAGCGGAACCGCTCCAATGTGCAGCAGTGCGCTCCACGGCCGGGTCGCCGTAAATATCCAGTTCCACAAGTTGCCCAAAAGCAGAGCGCACTCCCTGTTTGCATTCTCCAGTTTGGGGAAGAAACAAATGCAGTCAGCTCCAGCAGAGCCTGACTCTATTCTGGTTAACCACCCTTCCTAATAGGCTTATCTGCATAGTGACAGACTGCAAGCAAATCGCAACCAGTTTCTTAGTCCCTCATTTATTACAGTTTCTCACAATCAGAGTCACCCGAGTTCTAACAAAGTTCGATCTCAGGTGAACAATTCAAAGTGATGTACACTAGGACTAGTAGTCCTTCACATATAACCCATGTGGGCTGCTTGCAGTTCCTTCAATAAAATAATTCCCAAGTCACGAATGCCCTTGCATAACACCTCCCCGTTCAAATTATCTGCAAACCAGGTCTGCCAAGCCGACCATCTTGCCTGCCCACGCCACCCTCAGGATATTTTATTGAGATATACTCTCCATACAGTACCTCAAAATAATCATTTTTCAGTGCTTTAAAAATCACATACATTGAAGTCTGAAGCTCTCTACAGTTGAAGAGAATATGGAACACCAAGGGTCCTCTGGAGAAAGAAACTCCAAAACACAAAGATTTCAGCAGCGGAAGAAATTGTAATAATCAGTCTAACAATTCTGGGAAATAAAAAATAAAAAAGATATCTCAAAAGCAAACATGTAAAAGTTCCCCTTGTGAAGTACCCTGGTGTTTTTAAATCCCTCTAAAAATGGTGCATGGGAGACCCAGAAAAGCAGTTCTTCCCCACCAGATGACTTGGCGATAAAACGCTCGGTGGTAGAGGAGTATAGGCAGTTGCAACTGGGCCCACCATACTTCAAAGGCCAGGTAGAGGTATTCTTATAGCTATGGCATGTGAAAGATCAGAAACCAGCTTCCAGTACTGGTCCTCTGTGAGATAACTATAGTAAAAGACTGGATGCAGTAGGGTAAATTGACAGCAGAAGCAGCAACAGCTACTCTGTGGTAAATTAAAGATTGAACATCTAGATTGAATCTGTAGGGAACTTGTACATGTTCTGTAGGAACACAGATCACTTCGACTGTGGTGCCTTCAAGGTACAATAATATCCATTTCCTGCCAGAAACCTTCTTTAGATGCTTGTGATATTACCAGCAGACGACGACTATACACTGGCGTATTTCTGCGTAGAAATATGTGGTTGAGTTTCAGGTTGCCACAGCAAGGTATTTTCATGTATTATTGATACCTCATTTAATGAAGAGCAATTGTTTGGAACATCTGTAGCTGACTTGTTGAGAAAATGAAGGTCCAAGTGACGGGAAAGGCAATGGGACCATTGAAGTCTAGAGACTCTTCTTGAGAAACACGGGGCAAGATAGACGACACAACAAACAGGTCTGTTGGAGTCATTGACAGAATTTAAGATGTTCTGCGCCCAGGTTTCAATTCCTGCATCAAACCTTCAAAGAGCACTTGGGTGGTGGAGGGGATGGGGGAGAATGAGGTGTTATCCAAGTCAATGGTTAAGTAAAACTCCTTGCAAATCCTAAACATGGCAGCTGTATGGAATTGCTACCAACACCACCTCACGTCAAGCCCAACGAATAAAATTACAAGGAGGAACTTTTATCCCTCGGCATAATCACTTAAAGAACTTCTGCTCAAGGTAGCAATAGAAAAACCACTTGAAAATCATGGTGCATGTTATGGCATATGACCTGATGGACGACACACAGCACATTTATAAGGAGGTTAACATTCAGGATTCCTGTGTTTCAATATGCAATGTTTCTGATCGAGCAAAATAATTTCTTGGCAACTATGGACCTGAAAAACACGTATTTCCAGATGCCAATTAATCCAGAGCTTATAATGTATCTCCGGTTTGGGAAATAGGGCTTACATTATCAGTTCACGGTGTTGCCCTTCAGACTATTTCAAAAGCAAAAGTATTAAAAATATGGCTGTAATTCTGATACACACCTAGGACCTGCCACTTAAGATGTAGCTGTATGCGAACAATTAGCTGGTGAAAGCATGCTCATTCCAGATTGTCAGATTGCTTTGTTGGGGTTCACCATGAACTTCAGTCTAGTCTTATAGCATCCCAATTGAATCCATTATTGTGCAGAAACAACACAGCCACAAAAGTTGCAGTTCTGAGTTCAAAGAATTTCACAAATGGTTTCATATTTTTTAGATAGCAGTTTCTGACCATTAGATAAGTGGTGAAATTGTTGGAAAAGATGGCATCACTTGATGCCTCATGCAAGATGACACGTTTCCTTTACAGCAGTGGCTGAAAAGCTGGTTGGCTTCTGCCTTGTGGAGTTGGAAGGAACTAGTGGATTGTCACCAAGAGGATGCAAAGAGCACTTCAATGTATGATTTCCCGAAAAGGGGTAGAAGATTCCAACGACCTGTTTACACAGTAATGTTTACAGATACTTTGCACACAGAGTTGGTTTCCCAAATGCAAAACCTTTAAATCAGGAGTCATTGGACACTTGAGTAGTCAGTCAATACACATTTCCTAGAACTCAAAATAGTGTATTTGGCTCTGAAGGCGTATTATGGCAAGGTGCATTGCAAAACTGTAGACTCTGATAACATCACAGAAATAGTTTTCATAAAAATTTGAGTGAATCTGCAGACTGTCTAATCTGGCACAGGACATTTGCTGTTGGGAAAAGTCTCTCTAAACACAATCTGCTACCAATATATCATTGCAGAAATTGTTTTGTGTGCATTTACATGAATGGCACTCTGTTGAAAGGACATTTTCCCATGTTGAGGTACACCAAACATAGACCTCTGTGTGTCCACAGAAAGTGTAAAAACTTCCACCCCAAATCTCATCAAGATATGTATCTATGTTGTTCCACCAATATCATTGATAAACAAGTTATTTTCCTTCAGTAATGCCATGTCTCATAGAGACTAGATCTGTCCGCAGATTACTTACCTTTGAATTTCCGAGGCGTCACACTGGAATCAAAAGATTTTTCATGAGCAGTAACTCACGTGCCGGTATGTGGCGTCCTCCAGCTTCGAATGCGTCTGCTCCGGGAGTGATGTCTGCGGCAGCACCTATATAGGCCACACCTAAGCGTACTGACGCTGGTTTCTTTTCACGACTTTACATACCAGAAGCCTGATGCCATGAACACTGACCACTGGTTTAGAATACTAGGGTCCTGAAAAGGACCAGCTCTGTCCCTAGAAATCCTTTTGCAGTGCTAGGAGAGAGGGTAGGTAGGTAAGGAATCTGTGACTAGATGTAGTCTCTACCAGATATGGCGTTACCATAGGTAAGTAACTTGTTCATCTAATAGAGACTTTTAGACACAGGTTCCTTACCTCTGAATAGATACCCAAGCAGTACCATTCCGGGTTGTAGGTCTGTTGACCAATTTCAAGCAAGAAAGTCCCTCTGGCTTATCGGGCAAAGTGCCCGTCCCTACCGACCTGACATTCGAAACAGTAATGCTTGGTGAAGAAGTGCAGGAAAACCCACTTTGCTGTCTGGCAAGCGCCCAGGACCAGTACTCTGTGAGCTAATGCGGTGGTCGCAGCTTAAGCTCTGGTGGAATGATACAAGATCTATGAGCACACAGAGATTATATAAAGTTGCCAAATATGTTAGTCCAAAATTCCACTCCAAAGTAAAGCTGCTTGCAAAAGAAATCTTTTTATTCCACAGAAATCCAATACTTGTGCCAACGGGTTTTGCCTAGGTTAGAAAAACCTACGGCTTCGTCAAGGCTGGAAATAATACAGAGAGTGTATATTTGTAATACATTCTTAGATACATTCATAAAGCTGTTCACCATAAACATGCAGACCGTGCAAGGACTATAAAACATTGTTGCATTGTAGCCTCCCTGGCTACTGATTGATGCAAAGCACGTAAATCACATATTTTATATTTATAGATTATCATGACAGTGTTACATAAAACACATTTTCACATCATCAATATGTATTTGAGATGACAACGTGTCAGTAAAAAAGGACCCTTATTTACCAGAGTGTTCATTATTTTTGTACAACCCAAGTGCCAGAGTTAGGTAGTATGAAGCATCAAATATGATGCTGGTACCTGCACAATGTCCAATTCACTCCTAGAGGTCTAGTGAAAGAATAAGAAATATGAGGAAGACCGTTCTTAAACCGAAAATGTATCAAGCAGTACAGTCAAGTGCCTGGTCAATCCAAAAATTGAAAAGTAGTTCCTACCTAGTCGGTGTTCCCCTTCTGATTTGTGCACTATTCAACTTAGCGAGAGATTATTTCGAAGTGCGCTGTGTTGCTCAGGCTATTCGGCCATAAGTAATGGGACAGCACGCCTACAATCACAATGGGGACTTCATTAATGTGTCAGCGTAATTATTACTTTGTGCCGCACATCAAAACTTACAACATGACGTTGTGTTTTATACAATATAATTTCCCTTACCTTCGGAGTATTACTATGGTAGAAATAACAGAGAGTGGCGTAAAGAAACGCATTTATGTCATCAGCCGGAGTAATAGTAGGACTTAATTATCTAGTCCAAAATCGTAATTTCCCTGTAACCAAAATATAAAGTCGAATTTTAATCAGAGTAATTGCTCCTACAGAGCACAAAATGCTCAAGCCTTTTACAAACTACTGAGGACGACAGACTATTCTTATCTCAAAATCCAAAGTCTGTCCGCTTTTCGTGGCGTCCTGCTCGTGTACAGGCATGCAATTGCCACTTCCATGTATGCGCTTAAAGAGCATACACGTAAATATAGAAGAGGTACTACACTGCCGGATCCGCCATCTTAGAGTGGGTCCCTGTTGCGGTATTTGCTATACATGTCAAAAACTATCTATTAATTATATTAATTTTCAAATCGCGATCATTACTTTTGACATCCTGGAACTAGAAAGAGTTTAATTGGGATCTCAGAGCTGACAGTAGCTCCCAATAATTCACGATTAGTAATCTTACCGCATATTAAGGGATAACTGCGGCCATTATTTCGGTGCAAAATAATTAACAGCATCGAATGTTACCACATGATTATAATTATTTTTCAGACCTGAGAAAATACACTGGTTTAGGTGTATTGAGAGAGTGCACTTAGGTTATACAAAAGTCATTGTAACAAATCGCAAATACATTCGATTCAGTAAATGAAAATTGATCAAGCTCATAGAAAAGTATTACTAACTAAAAAGTAAATTTTTTAAAACAGCAAGGTTTTCTTAAGAGTGTGAACAGATTGTACACTGAACCAAACCCTCAGTCCAACATTATCCAGATAGTGATACATATATCATTTGGCTAGTATATATAACCATGTTTCAATCACCCAGAAAATATTGAAGCTCATGATCAAAGTTTATGCCATTCTCTACAGCTTTTAAACGCATGATCCACTTTGCTTCGCACCTACGTAGCAACAGCTCCCTGTTGCCTCCACGTGGATCTACTTTGATCTGGTCAATACCGAAAAATACAACGTTTTTACTCTCTTTTTGGGCAGGACAATTATTTACATGTTCAACTGTTGGATATCTAGCGTCATTTTGTTTTAGAGCTCTGACATGTTCTCCCATACGATCTTTCAGCATCCTAATTGTACTCTGGTGGACGATCTTCACTCAAAAAGGCGTAGACTAAACCGGTTCGGGTGGAGGACCCTGCTTTGCTGCTACAACAGACGATTCTCCAGAAGGGGCAGCTTAATTAGAGGATCGATGTCCATGCTCAGTAGCCAGGGATTCCAGATTCTGCGTCCCCAATCCAGAGCCACAATGATTACCTGAGCCCGGTCGTTCTTGATCTTCTTGAGATCACTGCGCAGAAGTGGTATAGGAGAAAGTGTTTAGGAGGACTGTGTTCCTCTTGAGACGAAAAACTTCTCAGAGCAAGAGCCACCTTGGAAACTCCAATGTGCAAAGCTTCTGACATTGTGCGTTCTCTTCGGAGACTAACTGATCTAACCAGGGCTTTCCCCACTGCTGAGAGAGACCAGGCGCCGCCTCCTGTTGGAGATGCCATTTGTGATCATCTATGTATCGACGGCTGAGTTTGTCTTATCTGGTGTTCAGAGAGCTCACCAGGTGTTGAACCACCATGGAAATGCCCTGCAGGGCTAGTCTAGTAATTTGAATGATCTACTCGACCTAACTGTAATGTGCATGACCCGTGAACTGGTCTCAAATTATGTGATCCTAGGCAAGTATTTTGTCTTATGGAACCGCCTAATTCTTCATTATCACTTAAGAGAGCACCTTTGAATATGCAAGTTCACTATTTCTGCTGTACAAAAAACTTTTTTTTTTACTAGGCTAAACGTTTGCCCCATAGAAAGGCCGAAGAACCTGGCCGTAGTTCAACCGTCCTTGAAGTTATCCATCTCTGAAACTGCCTTTTCTCCAGAGAGGCAGGTGCCATCAAAGGGCATCTCCATAAAGAATTGGATATCCCCCGAAAAGCCAATGGTCCTCAATCAGATGTGGCACCTTAAAGCCACAGTTGATAAAAATGATCTGCCCAAAGAATTGTTTGTGTCAAGTCCACAGCGGATAGTGAATTTCGCAGTATCTCTCCCATCTGCAACAGCCTGGGAGCATACGCCCTGGGCCTCCTCTAGGTCCATTAGCAGCACCAGTGTCCCACAGAGCATGGGAAAAATAGCCCAAAAGGCATGCAGTGTTCACGGACCGCAGTGCAAGGCTGGCGTAAGAAAACATCTTCCCCAAAGAGACCAGCCTCGTGGATTACCTATCTGGGGGAGCAGTGGGGAATGCACCCTGGGATGTGGACGCTTGGACCACCACGCTCCCCAGGGTAGGGTGTTTGGTGAGGAAGTTTGGGTTCCCAGGGGCTAGGCAGTAGCGGCGGGCAATCTTACTATTCACAGAAGCTCCTATGTGGAGTTTGGACCAAGTCCCCAAAAGGATGTCGGTGAGGGCGTCATTGCACGGGAATAGTGGAGCGGAGGACTCCCGGTTGCAGCACCTCTGTCAAGACATTAGTCTTGATTCCCACTGAGGTCAACTGAAGGTCATGGGGGAGAAAGCATACCATTGTCTGCAGAAGTACCCAGTCCTCTGGCCTCAGCCAGTTCCTCACACCAGTCCATGTTGGGGCTTTCTTCATATAGATGGAATTCAACTGAACTGAAGGTCAAGGACCTCAGCCGTCCTCCGCACCACCATTGCAGAGGTTTGCTTCCTCCTACGTAGCCATGGTAGGCGGAAGTAAGCATACTAGTATCCTGAAAAGAATCCAGTCCACAGGCTCCATCCAGTTCCTCACACCAATCCATGTTTGGGTTTTCTTCATATCAATGGTATTCCTCAGGGTATGGCAATACCCGTACTTCCTGAATCCTGACCCAAGGGAATAGGCCTCAGTCTCTGATTGGCACCGGATCCGGCATCCAGTGATGCCCCTCCAGCTCTGATTTGCAGTCAAGGATCAGAATGGGGATGGAGCCCGGACCGGAGCTGCCGGCGCAGAACCTGTTGGGGCCCCTTCTCACCCTGGAGGGTGCGAAGGCACCCTGGTGGGGTCAGGCTGTCCAAATATGAGGCGCATGCCCTCACAAAATTCCTTTGATTGGGTGGGGTTGGATCCTGCTCCCAGAAAGTCTGGGAGGTGTGGAGTTGGCTTAGGCTTTACCGTGGAGCCAGGCCGTTAATGTCGATGCTACCTCATCTCGTCAGCCGAGGGACGAGAAGTTGAAGACCTCTTCAACAGCGTATTGGTCTATTGAGACTGAGGATTTGGAGTGGGATGATGATCGTGGACTTCATGACTGCTCTTGGGACCTTCTGCCTGACTGGCACCTCAAGTGTCGTGGCATAGCCCGCCGAGCCTCCTTGAGCATGAGGGATGCTCTCACTAGGCCTTAGAATTCATGGCGCAGCAGTCAGACCATGACTTCGGGTTGTGGTCGTGCTCGAGACACCACAGGCATACAAGATGTGGATCTGTCACTGACATCTGTTGATGACAAGCTCCGCAGGGCTTTGTCAGCTATCCTGAAGGACATTTCTGCCACACAAGAGGGAAAACCCTCAAAAGAGTCTACAAAAAGTCGAAAGTCTAGCTCTACGGCCACAATATAGGTGCTGCGGATATTGACGACTCATCTAAAGCTGAACTACACCACCCACCAGCGTGCAGGGGTACAGCTTCCGAAAAATCTTCTGGATCTTCTGACACCTGGGAAATTCAAAGGGGAGGAATCTGCGGCTAGAAGTCGCCTTCAGAATGTTCTAGTCATCAATAAGTACAGTCACAGAACTGTGATTCTCTGTTGAACTTCACAGCAATGGTATTCACATCTCATCAGCATGTCCTAGCAAAGGATGTGGATTTTCCAGAAATAGCCCATTAGAGATGAAATCCGAAGGTAATATTTCACCCTGAATCCAAGAGTATATGATTGGAACCCATGGCTGCTTAGGTTTTAGAACTGAACATCTGAATTTACCACAACGTTGCATTAATAATAAGAGGCTGGGTGCCCAACAATTCACAGGTGCTGTGTGACAAAGTTTAAATATTAACTAGCCATGTTGGCCTGTCTGGAATATTATTGGGGTATAGCACTTAACATGCCAGTTTACAGAATTTCTCTACAGGGATCAAAGAAGTCTCTCACACAACGCCATTTGCAAGTAGGAAACTAAACACGGTTTTAGGGAGACTAATGCAAAGAATTTGAACTTCTATACAAGGCATTTAACATAAACACCACCTTTGTACAATCAATGCCTTCTTTCTGAAAGGTCTAGGTCTTTCTGAAAGATTCAGTCTAGGACAGTTGAGCAGCCATACATGCTGAAAGATAAAAAAATACGAACATGGTTGCTAGGAGAACTGGTCCAACATGTATCCCAAAGGTGGTTCCCAATTTTTGCTTTTTTGTAAATCAGACCTCACAGTTGCCGCTTTTTTCTTCCAGCATCCTACAGCATTAGCTGAAAGGGAGTTGCATACTTTGGATGTTAAAAGGGCTACACTATTTTACAGTGGAGAAACTGTCCAACTCAACAGTTTCTTGTGGAATATGCCTCGCTGGCCGGGGGGAAGCTGTCCTAAGGGACCGTAATCTAATGTATTGTACAGACTATTCATCAGTGACGTTCATTAGCTGGCAAAGCATTGCAAGTGGGATCCATGGCTCATTCTAAAAGAAAATAGGTGGAGCACACTTTTGACATACATTACAAGTGTATCTATAATTGTTTTTTGTACTTTGGCAACTATGCCCATCACATTCACAAAACATTACTTTGGATATTCAGTCACAAATGGAAGCTCAGGAAGGTCAAGTGATATTAATAGAATTGCTTGTCACTACTCTTCATGCTGTCCACAGGGGAAAATATCTATGTATAATCTATACATGGAAGTGTTCCTAGATCCTGCATAGAGTGGTGAAAATTCTAATTGTTGAAACTGAACTGATCAATAGCTTCTTTTTCAGCATGCATGTATTCTAGGTTCACATGCTATGAATAGATTATACATAAGTATTTTCCCCTGTGTGTGTGTGTGTATATATATATATATATATATATATATATATATATATATATATATATATATATATATATATATATATTCATTGAAAAAACCATAGGTTTTACATACGTTATAGTTAGGAAGTAGCATTTACAAAACCTTTGAAATTCACTGAAAAAACCATAGGTTTGACACAGGTTATAGTTAGCTGGACATTTCACTCATATAAAACCATTGAAATTCCCCCGTTATAGTTACTTCAGCTAACTATAACTTGCGCGCCCGCAATGGACTGCTGATGACGTCACATATTACATCACTTATGACATCACTGATGACATCTCAAATGACATCACTGATGACATCATCCAGTGAATGGGTTAGTTCTGAAAATTAAATATGTTTTATATATGTATATCTGGAGGTTGATGGAAGAAGAAATTAGTCTATAAGTGTATAAATGGCTGCTTTTTTGGTGAAAAATAGATTGTATAACTGACTGATTAACTGTATCTTAATGAATACATGGGTTAGTGAGTAATGTTTAAATATATACATTTCTGTATCAGTCTCTCAGTTTCTGTGTAAGTTGCTGCATGTGTTGGTGAGTAGTTAGATGAGTGATACATAATGTCTATATAGGTTATTGTTTGTTTGATTATTAGTAGGAGTGTCTAAGTGTCAATATGCTTCGTTGGGAGATCTTACGTAGTGCATAGATGCATGAATGAGTGACTTACTGTTTGTATGTGTTGTAGGCAGCATATGTGCTAGACTGTATGGGTGAATGAGTGTGTGTGGTGAGTAGGTATATAGGTTATTATTTGTTTTTTTCTGTATGAGTGTATATATGACAGTCTAAGTGAATAAATAACTGTTTTAATACTGTATTTCTGAGTAAGTACATATGTTTTAAACTAGTACATATAAGTTATGTGTGAGTAACTATGGTTGAGTGTCGGTGTGTAACAGGATGATCAGGATGAATCAGTGTGTGAGAACATATGACTGAGTACATATATGAGTGACTGTATATAATATATGAGTGACTGTATATGTCTGTTGATGAATGAGTGGATGTGTGTATAGATCTTCAAATTACTAAATAGGTGTGTTCTAAGTGGCATTGGTATGGCTATTGTATTGAAAATGTTATTTTCTTTTTTTGAGTGTGTAATAAAGGTTATATTAGGGTGAGTAAAGGTCTGCCACTCTTCCACAAGGATGATGTCATCAGTGATGTAATTTGAGATGTCATCAGTGATGTCATGAGTGTTGTCACTGACCATGTCATGAGTGATGTAATATGTGACGTCATCAGCAGTCCATTGCGGGCGCGCGAGTTATAGTTAGCTGAAGTAACTATAACGGGGGAATTTCAATGGTTTTATATGAGTGAAATGTCCAGCTAACTAGAACGTGTCAAACCTATGTTTTTTTCAGTGAATTTCAAAGGTTTTGTAAATGCTACTTCCTAACTAAAAACCTTTGAAATTCACTGAAAAAACCATAGGTTTTACACAAGTTATAAAGTGCTAATTCGTAACTATAACATAGGTTAAACCTATGGTTTTTTTCAGAGAATTTGCAATATTTTTTAAATGCTACTTCCTAACTATAACGTGTGTAAAACCTATGGTTTTTTCAGTGAATTTCAAAGGTTTTTAAAGTGCTAATTTGTAACTATAACATAGGTTAAACCTATGGTTTTTTCAGAGAATTTGCAATATTTTTTAAATGCTACTTCCTAACTATAACATGTGTAAAACCTATTGTTTTTTCAGTGAATTTCAAGGGTTTTTTAAATGCTAATTCCTAACTATATCGTGGCTGCAACCTATGGTTTTTTAAATGAATTTCAGCAAATGTTTTCAACAGAAAAAAAAAGTTTTCTTGACTGGCGGAGTTGTTTAGGGACTCCCTGAAAAGCTCTAGGGGGTCTGGGAGTGTCTTCCTTGCTTCCTTTTTAAGTTTTGAAACATTTATGTTATTAGAGCAAAACGCCATTTTAAACCGGAGTGCGCGACCGGGTGCGCGCACCCCGCTATATTTTTTTTTTTAAATTGGGTTTTTCAACCCATCGAGATTCATCTTAGACCCCCTGAGAAGCTGTAGTAAGTCAGGTATTGTCTACCTTGTCTCCTTTTTTACGTTTTGAAACTTTTATGTAAATGGAGCAGAATGCCATTTTAAACTGCCGCGCGCGACCTGTTGCGCGCACGCCGCTATATTTTTCCAAAAAAAATTGGTTTTTCAACCCATCGAGATTCATCTTAGACCCCCTGAGAAGCTGTAGTAGGTCAGGGACGGTCTACCTTGCCTCCTTTTTTACGTTTTGAAACTTTTATGTAAATGGAGAAGAACACCGTTTTAAACTGCCGTGCACCCCGCTATATTTTTAGAAACAAAAAGTGTTTTATGGTTTATCGAGATTCTTCTTGGACCCCCTGAGAAGGTGTAGGGGGTCAGGAAGTGTCTACCTTGCCTCCTTTTCACATTTTGAAACTTGTATGTTAATTAGAGCGATAAGCCATTTTCAAACGACATACGTGACCGGGTGATCCCACCGCATAGACGTCTCGGTGCGCGCACGTCAAGTCATGTGACTCGAAAACAACACTTTTGATTGGTTCATAGTAGTTTCTGTTCTGGAATTTTCAACAACCCCAACTATTTCCCTCACTATCTTTTTTACTCTCACGGGAGAAGAACCCTTTGCATCTTTCCGGAGACTTTCGTGAAATGGCTGCAACACAGAATTCATCTTCTGAATCTGAGAAAAATTGTCGGCTGCCTCAAACAAAAAGGTAGGAATCTTTCATCTGGAAATTTTTTACTTATCCTGAGGATAAAAAAAAAGTGAATGCCCCGAAAGTCACTTGCACGATATGTGGCACTGTTCTTTCAAGAGGAAACCCTTCAAGTATTCCTTTTCGATACATACAATGATGAGGCATGTCAGACAAGTGCACCCTGTGCAATTTGCACAGGCATCTACAAGAGCTCTGGCAACACAACTACCACCAGCTGTGGCCAGCACATCATCTGGAGGACAACCTGCATCTCTATCCACTGCAGAGTTGGACTTAAGACCATTCTTGTCAAGAGTGCATATGAAATGCAATTTGTGTTCTGAAATTATTGTGTATGGGGAGCAGAGCCTCACTATGATTGAGAAAAGAATTAATGAACATCAGTGCTCCCAGAGAAGATACATTTTTTAAAAGTTTCGATCGATTTTGTTCCTGCTGAACAGTTTTGCAGTTGAAGATTTCGGTGCCTGTTAGAAAAATCAAAAACAATATAAAACTTTTCAAAAAAAAAAAAAACAACAAAAGAAAAAAAAAGTTATTTTCAGAACTTACTCATTTTTCCAAAAAGAGCTCTATTAACAAGCTGAAGTATCGCCACTTTCTCAGCACAATTAGCCAAGAAAGCGGCGATACTTGGGGCATATTATGAAGGAGAGGCGATACGTTATCATCGCTTTTATCGGCAAGACACTGACGATAAAGCGGCGATAATGGCCTTCATAATATGTTCTATGAATTCCAATCGAAGCCTATGTTGTGTTAGCTTCGATTGGAATTCATAGAGCATATTATCAAGGCCATTATCGCCGCTATATCGGCAGTTTCCTGCCGATAAAAGCGGCGACAATGTATTGCTTGTCCTTGACAATATGCCTCACAGCGCCTTATTAAAAAGGGCATTACAACGCCTGCCATAAGACCACTTTGCATGTGTGCCACACAGATCGTTAATGACATGCAAAGTGGGCGTACGTCCACCTACATACAAAATGTGGTTGGAGGTGAAAACACCCTATCACCAAGACAGGCGTTGAGAGAAAAAGAGCTGGGATAAACTTGTTTATCGTAGGTTTTCCAACACCTGCTCTGATCAAGCGTTACGCATTGTTAACATGGGGTTGTGGATCACAAAACTGAATCCATACCCCCTTATTAACAAGGCACACATTAGCGCGTGAAAGCAACGCTTGTTTTCGCGCGGTAATGTTAACTACCGCCGGCTATCACAGGATTTACTATCGCCTATGTGTTCACATTGATAATAACGCGCTAACACGGCGAAAAAATCCGGCGATAGCCGGCGATAGTCAAATGTGCGATGTGCGTTCTTTAACACACAGGTTCCTCACCCACGCACACAAAGCCCTACACAGCCAAGGCCCAGGATACCTCAACAGCCGCCTCAACTTCTATGCTCCCAAACGCCAGCTTCGATCGACCAGCCACGCCCTCGCCGCCGTCCCCCGCATCCGAAGAGCCACCACAAGGGGACGGTCCTTCTCCTACCTCGCCGCCAAGACATGGAACTCCCTCCCCACCCACCTCCGCCTGACCCAGGACCACCTCGCCTTCAGGAAGCAACTCAAGACCTGGATGTTCGAGCAGTAGCAGATCCCCCTCCCCCAGCGCCTTGAGACCCTCTGGGTAAGTAGTGCGCTATATAAATGCGATGATTGATTGATTGATTGAATATGCCCCTGTGTCATCTTTCTTATCAATGAATGTGTAGTGTTTAAATGAGTAAATGAAATTAATGACAAAAAATACAGTAAGGGACTGACTAAATGAGTGAGGTAAACAAAGTGTAGTGACTGAAGAAAGTGAAGTAAAAGAGTGACTAAAACAAGGGGGCTAATGTACGATACATGGCGCATCTCTGCAAATCATCAAGGATGCACCAAGTAACCTACGACAAGAAAAAACACCCGTGCGTCACCATTGATGTATCACATTTACAATGTGGCACACCATGGGGAAAAACAGAACACATGCATGAAGCATCTGTGCCGTAAAGGTGTTGCATTGTTGGAGTTGCATCGCATAAGCAATGTAGCTCCAGCAATGCTCCTGGCGGGCCCATTCAACTAATGCTGCTTCAAGCCTTACGCCTGCTTCAAGCAGGCGCAGAGTTTTCACATAGCATTGGCCTACAAGTGGTTGAGTAAAATCTTGTAGATTTCACTCACCCACTTTTAGCAGACGTTCCTGCGCAGGAACGTCCCCCCCTGTACCAGAACGCCTCCTTAAGGCACAGGTCTTTACAACGTGACACATCTCACAGATATATCACGTTATATATAGTCCACACCATGGTGCATCTTTTGCACCGCTGCTGCATCACAAAAGTGACGCAATAGCGGCGCAAAAGAGACATAAAAGACTTGTACATGTGCCCCAAGATGTCTAAAGATAAGGTAGTGAATTAAGGGAAATTAAGAATTATGAGAAAAGCAGTATGGAAAAGAAAGTAAAAGTGAAGGAGTTACAAAAGGGGACTGAGGATGCAAATATGGAAGAAGACTAAGGTAGAAAGAGAGATATATAGAGTAGAGTTAGGCAAGTGAAAGTAAAACACATAGAAAGATGTTGAAGGAAGGGGATTTGAGGATGATAAAAAGGAGGTAAGTGAAAGTGAAAAGTGGGAAATAACTGATTTAAAAATTGATTAAAGGAATGAAAGGACTTGGGAAAGCGTAGAGAGGGAATACAACAGAGACACAGATTTATATTACCCAACACATCTATGAAAAATAGCATACATGCGCCAGGAAAAATGCGACATACAAGTTAATCTTTGCACCAGTCACGATGGACCGCATTTCCAAATCGGTTTTATGATGTCGGAGGAATAAACAGATGCGTATCAGATCTAGGGCTGAAAGTTGACACAGTGTTTAAATTGTGTTCCATACACGACGCAACTCCAGCACTTTTCAAACTTGTTCTATCTGTAACGTGGTACATCAACCTTTACAGTTACATCTATAGCTCCAATGTTTTGTCACATCAGCGTTGGTGAAGTGACTCAGTAAAATGTTGTAGATTTCATAGAATCACTTTTTAAGGGGGTTCTTATAACAGAACAGCCAGTCCTGCGTGGAAATGCTCCCATGAAACATGACACTGGTTTGACCAGGACAGAAAAAGAAGTAAGACAGTGATGGAAAAGTATTTTTATTTGTCATACTTACCAAAGTAATAGTAAACTTCTTTAAAAAACATAGTATCTGTGGATGAAAAGTAAAAATAGGGTTATAATCTACATTTCATAAAACAAAACAAAGTAGGAGTGAATGAAACAAAGTGAAAGAAAGGAAGAGTGAGAGAGAGAGACAGAGACAGAATGTGTAGTATATAAATCAATGACTAGGATGATTAAGTGAAAGAGATAATGGCACTGAAGGAATGACTGTGTAAAGGAAAGTATAGTGGGGAAGAAAAGGAGAGTATGATCAGTGATAGTAGACGAAAGAAACAGTCTCTAAAACTACCAGACTAAGGGTACGGGAATGTGTTAAGGAGATACATAAAATAAGGGAAGGACACTAAGAGAAACAATGAAAAACGGTGAGTAACAGAAGATGAACGGGGCAGAAACAGGGAAGGACTGAAAGGGACAGATAAACAGAAATAAAGTAGGGTAAGGGGACTGAAGTATAGATTTAAGTATGGGAAATGAGGATAAGTGATGGAAGCAGAGTAAGGGAACAAGTATTAAGGTACGGTAAGAGAAGGGAATTAAGATTGAGGAAACAGGTGATAGAGGGTCGATAATGGTGAGTCACCATGAGACAACAGGAGTAACAAACTGAAGAGATAGACAGAGTGAAGGAAATAGTGACAGAAAAGATATCAGGGAAGCAGGAAAGAAAAGTAAACAACCAAATGTGGATGAGTTAAAGGGAGTGAGCGTGAGAGAACGGCACTGACAAAGGAAGCGGATGAACGGAGTAAGGATAAGAGAGAGGGAGAGAGGGAACTATAGGGAAAAATAGAAATAAGAAACTAATGACATTTTTTTTTAATTAGTCGTACTTACCTTATAAATGTAATATCTGTGGAAGACAATAAACAAATCTGTTACAATAAATATTTCTAAATCCAATCTAACAAAATAACTTGAAATCACTGCTTATAGTGAAAATCAATATATTCTGAGGACAGCAAAAATAAACCATGTAATATGTTGTCCAATACTACTCATCATATGACAGCGGGCAAAAAAAAAACACAATCAAAACGATTGTGTTTAAAAAAAAACATACAACATCTGTATACATAATGTAATTACTTGAAAAAAACATGTCTTAAATGTTTTTCTCTAATTCGCAATTTCTTGAGTAAGGACACTACATCTCCAACAGTTACAAACTAATAAAACTATGCCACTTACTTTTAAATACCTCTCAATAAAGTTCCGTGCAAGTATGTACTAACAACATTTATCTCAACTACTCATTTTGTTGTCTCATGCTTTTCCGCGTGACCAAATAGCATGAGTAAACTCCTTATTTTCCCAAATTACTTAATTGTACTCTTAACCATTCTTTTCTCAAGCTTTCGAATGAAAAGTTCCAACGTGTTCTGTACCATCAAACATTAATTAAACCTGTACCTGATACTATCACTATGCCAAATACAAGTTTCATTTCTAAATTTGCACACCCTCAGTCACACACTACTTCTAAACAATATTGTTTCTTTTCTTTACAGCATTAATCTTCCTACATCAAGTAATTTTACTGAAGTTTGGGTTGCAAAATTACCAGATAAGAATTTGTCAAGTCAAAAGGCAAACGTTTCTTAAAAGTCAATTGACTGTCATTGCAGTGTGTCCAGCCTGTTGGAGACTTCAAATAAGCTATGTAATGTCCTAATGATGTTGAAGGACCTTCATGAAAGATAATTGCTACAGTTACAAATGTTCTTCTAGAAATAGATATTTGAGAAGCCACAAAATTTTTAATTAAAGTTGACAATTTTGTTCCATCAGCTCTGCATCTTTGAAACATTAAAATTACATACTGCCCATATCTATGGATAAATAATGTTGATAACATTTCTGACTTACATTGAGAGCAGACCATGTTTTGATGCGCATCTTTAACTAGTTTATTAAAGGACATTGCTTTACAGTCTGGTAATGTTAAATATGTAAATCTTTCTGTGTGTATGTCAGTACTACTTGAAAATGAACAATTATCGCAGTTATGTTGCCATTTATAAGAAAGGCCAAAAAGACTATCAATATCTACACCTTCATCTTCCAAAACTGTAAGCATATACATAATAAATTCCTGACAATCTTGCTGAATATTCTGAGAAAATTGATTTAGTCCAGCACATATGTCTAAAACATTTCGTAGTTCTGAAACACTTGTTACTTCACTATTATCACTGCTACATTTTTCAAAGAGAGAATTTAATGAACAACAAAATCTTTCCTCCCGATTTTGTACAATCTGTTGCTGTAAAGTTTTAAGAAAAAAAACAACATTAACCACTACATTTGCATAGCAGTTGACACCAGAACTATTTTCAAATTTAAATCCAACAATTTCTTCAATAGTAAGCTTTTTCTTTTTGCTACCAATGACAGGTTCATCTTTTTTTTCTTCGTTTCTCTACTACTTCACTACATTTTTCCTCATAGCTCCTTTTTCGACCTACCACACACTTTTCAATTAAAGGATATTGAGGTAAACTTGGAGCATATTCTCTTCTTAACCTATTCTACTCCTTCACACAATTTAGATCTGCACTAATCTTTGTCTCCTCAAAATCAATTAGATAAAGTCCAGATAAAGTTCCAACTCGAGATAAAGCAACATAGGCCATACCCTCTTTGAACACAGTGCTTCCAATATTTACCAAAGCACTATCTACACTTAAACCTTGAGATTTGTGAATAGTCACTGCATATGCCAAATGAATAGGAAATTGTTTCCGGCGGACATATAAGTCTTTCACAAGCAAAAAACGAGTTGAACAACGACTGAATTGTTGAACTTCCTCAATTCCATCAAATTTGATTCTTAAAAATTCAATCTCATCTCTATTTGGGTAATTCACAAAACCAACATTACCCATTGCTCCATTCACCAAACCTCCATTCACCAAAGCCATCGAGCGGGAAAAGGGGCGGGCCATCGGTATTACTCTCAGGGCAAAATTCAGCTGTCCCACCAATTGTTGTAATTGCTGCAACTTAACCTTGGACTGACTAATACACGTCTCCAGGGATGCCCTGAACCTAAGCACTTTTTCTCTTGGTAAACGAAAACAACCCTCCTCCGAGTCGAGCTCGATCCCCAGAAACTCGAGGCAAGTCGAAGGACCCACCGTCTTTACGGGTGCCAATGGCACACCAAAATGGTTCATTAAGACACAAAATTCATTCAAAGCCTGACCACATTCCGGATCCCCGGCTGCCCCTAGAAACAAAAAGTCATCGAGATAATGCATAACCTGATGAAACCCCGTCTTCCTTGTGAAGACCCATTGCAGGAAACAACTGAACTGCTCGAAATAGGAACAAGATATAGAGCAACCCATTGGCATACATCTATCCATGTAATAGTGTCCCTGAAACATGAAACCAAGAAGACGCTGATCGTCTGGATGTACCGGGAGCAACCGGAACGCTGACTCGATATCAGATTTCGCCATCAGCGCACCGGGCCCTAGGCGATTCAAAATGGCTACGGCCTCATCGAAAGATGCATACCGTACTGAACACACTGCCGGGTCTATCGCATCGTTTACGGAAAGACCACGTGGGGCTGATAAATTATGTATCAGCCGAAACTCACCCGGGTCCTTCTTGGGGACAACCCCTAAGGGGGAACAAACAAAGTTAGCAACCGGTGGCACACTAAACGGACCGGCGACTCGACCTCGAGCCACCTCTTTCCCAATCTTCTCCTGTACCACGGTCGTGTGCTGCAAGACTGATATTTGGTTTTTACATTTCGCTAAACCCTGAAACTCCCCCACTGGGATGCGGAAACCATATGAAAACCCGTTCCGCAACACCCCAGCGGAAGTGTGGTCCGGGTATTCGCTGAGCCAAGGAATCATTGCCATGGTATCAATCGGAGTAGGTAAAGGCGCCCCTCGGACTATTTCAGACCTGTTTGGCGCCTCCTCTACCCCCGTTATCACCCGTTTTGGCTCTGCACATGGACTCAGGATGGGACGCTTGCCCACACCCGCTACATTCGTGCCTGAATTTGCATGACCCCTGGGGCCTCGTACATTTACCCCTGTTAAAGTTCCAACAACTCCCTTTTTTACCTGTGGTGCCGTTCGGCCTGGACTGGTATTCGTTACTCGCGCCTGATCGAAAGGAGGTCCCAGAATATTGGCGGGAGGACTCCCCCACACTACTCCCTACTAATGGCAAATTCAACATACCAGTATCCGCCATTTTTGACCATGACACAGAGTCGTAACAATCCCAAGTTAAGTTTTTATCATGTTCTTTCGCTTTCCTGAAAATATTATCGTAACAGAACCATTCTAATTTAATTTCTAATTTAAAATACTTGTAAAGCGCAACGTACACCTTGCGGTTTCTTGGCGCTGAAGGGATCGACAACTGAGATGAAGAGAGACCAGGGAGAGATAAAAGATATTGAGGGAGTTTTTAAGTAGGGAAAGCCTGACTGAAAAGAAACGTTTTCAGTTCTCTGCGAAAAGGGAGATACTGAGTAGCAGAGCGGAGGTGGTCAGGAAGTGAGTTCCAGAAGGTTGGGGCTAAGGTGGAGAAATTAGCCCCGCCCCACTTTTTACGAGTGAAGCGAGGGATCTGGAGGAGGGACCTGGAAGAAGACCGAAGTTCTCTTGCAGGTACATAGGACTTAATTAGTGAGGAGATGAAGGCAGGGGCAGAGCCCTGACGGGCCTGGAAAACCATGCCCCCGATCTTGAATAGAGCCCGTTCCTTTATGGGGAGCCAGTGGAGCTCCCTGAGAAGGGGGGTGGAGTGGTGATATCGAGGGAGGCCGTACACAAGCCGGGCCGCTTGATTCTGAACGGTCTGGAGTCTACGCAAACTGTAAGCAGGGATGCCGTGGTAAAGAGCGTTTGCGTAGTCCAATTTGGATATTACAAGTGCGGCCATAATGATCCTGAGTGCCTGGGGGGAAAAGAAGCGGGAAACAGTGTGGATAGTGCGGAGAGAAAGGAAACAAGAGGACACCACAGAGCTAATTTGTGAATGAAGAGTGAGTTGGCTGTTAATTTTGACACCAAGTGTTTTGACCGTGGTGGAGGGGGTAGGTGCAGAGCCAAGAGAAGGGGGCCAGAAGAGAGAGTTCCAGGGACTGGATGAACCACCGGTGAGAACCAGCTCGGTTTTATCCGGGTTCAGTTTAAGATGGTTGTGGTTCATCCAGTCCCTGATGAATGTCATAGTTGACTGGAAGTTGGAGACCGAAAGAGGAGAAGGGGACAGATCAAAGATGAGCTGGAGGTCATCCGCGTAGTTGTAGACTGTGACCTCCAGCTGCTGTAGTGCAAAGATGAGAGGAAAGATATAAAGGTTGAAAAGTAAAGGGGAAAGCGAGGAACCCTGGGGAACACCGCAAGTGACAGGGAGGGGAGTGGCCGTGAAGTCGCCTAGCCGGACCGCCTGAGTGCGTTCCCTCAGAAAGGAGGAGAGCCAGATCAGAGCTGATCCCCCGATGCCAGCCGCCTTGACACGGGTGAGTAAGATGGTGTGGTCCACCGTGTCAAAGGCGGCGGAAAGATCAAGGAGGACCAGTGCCTGGTGTTTGTTTTCGTCCATACCCTTTCTGAGTTTGTCCAAGACTGAGACCACGACTGACTCGGTCGAGTGCCTGGGACGGAACCCAGCTTGGCGGGAGGCCAAACTCCCATTTGCCTCAACATGGGCGCTGAGCACCGCGGTGACCATTGATTGCCCCCATGTGACACGGAATACCCCATGATACGTGACTGATAAATCGGCAATTCAGACAGTAACTCGGGCCTACGTTCACCCAGGATGGATGTAAAAATCCCCCACGCCTTGCCCCAATTGCCAATGTTCTCATTTACCTTGAAGGCGGCCATCTTTGCGCGCCAAACACTCGGATGCATGAGCTCCTTTTGGCTCTTAACATATTCCATCTCATAATGATCGGTAAGTAACGAGAAGATGTTTACATACTCATCTGCCCATATCTTCTCCTTAATAGCTAGAGGGACATGTTGACCCAACTTTTCCCTTCTTGACGGGGCAGACTCATCCCTCGCAATCGGCAATGGCCGCTTACCTGAACCGGAAGCTGTATCTGCGGCTGAGACTATCCCAGGTGGCTTTCCTCCTGCCGCGGCCGGCGTGATGACTGGCGATGCTGCTTTAGCCGCCTCCCTTGTTTCGCGCAGTTGCCTCAGCAAGACCCGTGCGTCGTCAGCCGTGGCGCCCTCGTTAGTTTTACCCAACCACGCTGCTAATTGTGCTGCCAGCTCGGGCGGCATATCCTCCCCGGACACGGGGGTGACCACCACGGGAATTGGATTCCCCTCCGTCGGCACCGGAGTTGGCTCTTCGAGTGGGGCAGAGGGAACCGGGATGTCCCCTCCAGCTGCCCCCCTTCTGGGCCTCTTGCCTTTTCCTCCCGGAGCTGCTCCAGCCAACGGACGTTTCGGTCCCTCTTCCCCGTCTTTCTCCGCCATTCTCTTCTTTAAGTCGGTCACCTCTTTCATAAGAACACGCAGCATCTGGTCGGTAGTCATTCGCTTTCCAACTTTCTTAGGCATTCTCGAACAGAATATCTGTAAAACAAACAAGAAAGATTAAAACGTTCAAAATTGGCTCTTCGTTCCGTCTCGAGCTCACGTGCAGCGAGGGGGTGCAGCTTCAGAGCACAGGAACAAGAGGATGCGTTCTTGGCTTGTTGCTCCTTTTATCCGTCTTCAGGGCTGGCGTAAACCCGCCCCTGCCTGCCCTTAGGGCGTGGCCAGCCGCGTCAGTGTCTAGGCCAGCCCACTCGAGGGCGGGAAACAGCGCGCCCCGGCTACGCCGCTTCGGGCATACCAGCCGAGGCTCGCCTCCCGCCCAAAAATGGCTTCCCGGGGGGCTCGTGGTACTCGGCCATACGTTCGGGGGGACCGAATGGTCGCCCCTTTCCATTTGGGTAATTCACAAAACCAACATTACCCATTGCTCCATTCACCAAACCTCTTTCCACATGTAAATTTCTACGTAAAATAATCCGACAATTTAAACATACATACAGATTCTTTTCTAAGCCAGCAGTTTTAGATATAGATTTCTGTAGAGAATCCAATTTTGACTTCAACCTTTCTGACAAAATAATAGTACTTCTTTCATGATCTATTCTATCTTTAGCTTCCAGTTTCTTAATTTGTTGATTTTCTAACTTCAACATTTTTTCATTGAACACCGAACATTCTTGTAGAGTTGGCATCAAGCATATAACTGACTTATCTTCTGCCTCTTTAGTATATATTTTCTCAGCCACATTATCTTCATTGGGAAACAAATTGGAAAGTAATCGTGTTTGTAAAGTTTCTTTCGCATCTTCACTTAGTTTTCCAATTCTTATATCTTGAAGAATATTTCCATATTTAGTATCCTTTGCCTGTCGCATATTTTGAATGAGTTCAGTATATTTGAAATGTGACCATATATTAACATTTCCAATACTGCCTAGGCACTTTCTGGTGTCTTCATGTGTAACCGTTTCAAATACAGGTTGTCCTTTTACAGGAGTTAGCTGCAGTAGATCTCCAAAAACTATGACATGTTTGCCTCCAAATAACACATCATAGTCTGTTTTAAGAATCTGTTGCATTCTTAAATGCACAAAGGCAAGCATTAAATTTGATACCATGCTTACCTCATCAATAATGAGAAGTTTCATTTTTTTAAGGACTCTAGAAACTTCACAACAAGCTTCTCCAGATAGCTTGTGATATTGTAATTTATTTTCATGTTCAACTGGCAGCATCAATAAATGATGTAAAGTAATACCTTTAATAGTATGTGCTGCCAATCCAGTTGGAGCAGTAACAACACAAGAGAGTGATGACTGAGTTCTTTGCTGTAGATATGTGGTAATTCCTTTAATTAGAAAACTTTTACGTTCCAGCTTCTCCACTTACATATAGTCGTACAGGTTCAAATGACATACATGAGCATTCTTTTTTCTCATGACGAAAACCATGCTCAATCTGTTCTGTCACTTCATCATATATCTGTTTTTGCTCAAGATTAAGTTGCTTTTCCAATTCTTCTAAGTTTATTACATCCTCTTGAGCTTGCTCCATTGCTCTTTCCACCTCATCCATGGCATTGGCTGCATCATTTTGGATAATTGGTTTTCCCAGTGGATCTTGACTCAACAAAGCAGAACTTTGATTATCTTGAGAACTGTCTCTAGCAATCTCTGCTGCAATTGTTGCTTCTTGCTCTATTTCGTCATTCAACATTTAGAGATAATTACTAAAAACAGGACATTCTATACTATTTTTAGATGCGTTGAATGAATCTTCATAACTATCAAACTCACCAAGTAGTTCCTCTTCTGTACTCCATGGTTTAAAGAGTTGCAAAAGAGCTAAATAGTAAAATTCTCTTTTGTCAGGAGTTTCGCAACTCAGTGTTCGGTGATTAATCAAGTGTCCTTTTCTTTGTTTCACCAGACATCCTTCATGTCCAATCACAGCATATACACCTTTATAGATATTCTCTGTAATATTCCTTTTAAAAGTGTAGTTTTGAAGTATTTCATACAGACAAATATTTTCAAGCAGATTACTTCTATTTGGATAGTATGTATCCAACATGTTTGTCTTCAGAATGTCTGTACTATTTGGTTTTTTCTCTGCTAAATATTAAATTTCTTGAACAGGTTTCAAAACACAGTTTAGTGTTCCTGCAAGACCTAAACTCACCCACAGGATAGTTCTAGATTTCGCATAAAGACTTGCTGATGATAATCGATCACAACATTCATATGCTCCAATTTCTCGATGAGATAACATCTTCAAACTGTACGTATACAATTTCTTACTTAGGCTCTTTTCATGAGAAATGTCTTCCCACATATCCTTTAGTTCCGTCTTTTCAGATTTGGTGATATAAGACGTTACATATCGAGCCACAGCAATAGAGTTGTCTGCAACATATTGAATATCCATGTTAGCATTCCACATGGACAAAATGACTGGGTTATAGTCATTTATGTATTTGGACTCTTCACCTGTTCTTAAATTGTAGGTATTTTTGGGTGATGATCTTGTGATATTATGTCGCAAAGATGACATAAAACTGTTGACTCTTCCTTTTGAAATTACCGGTCGTGGAAATCCAAAACGACATTTGGTATAGAATGTATCCTTTGATTTGAATTTTCGCCGACAATATTTTCCACAACGATGGCTTTGAAATCGTAACACTTTTCCTCTTAAGTCCTTATCAGTTGTACTTTTAGGTATCTCACATGTTGCATATTCTTCAATGAAAGACAGTACAGTGTCATCTGAGTCTGTTCCAAATTTGGGAGCATCCTTGATCCATAATAGCATATGAATATGAGGAGCACCTCTCGCTTAATACTCTTTTCTCCAAAAGAAATCCAGAACTTCGCCAAGAGGAGGTTTTTTTTTGTTTGTAGTGAAAGACATCATAGCTTCAAATCTATGATTAAAATATCTGCAAACATTAACCGGATCCAAAGAGCACAGTTCTCCAGGTGTCTTGTACTCTTTATTTTCTATATTTGCATTCGCCTCCCAAAGAAATTCAAGTAAATCTTCCCAAGCATACTCCGCACAGCTTAGAGTTAAAAACCATGTAGGTGCTCCTAAGTTTCTTAGCATGCATTTCAAATCTCCATGACGACGGTACCAATACTCATTAGTACCACGCTGACATGCCATTAAATTAATTAGGTGAGAATCCAAAACAGTGTCTTTCTGTTGCACTTTATCCATAAATTCCTTTGCTGAAACATTTTGCAGATGCACTCCACTTTTTAAGATATGGTTTACTGCTTAAGAAAGTCCAGATAAGTCACTCTCAAACAGAAGATGAAACAAATATGGAATACATTGACGAAATCTCTGATCTTCTGCATATAAACTTGTTGTCTGGTATTCAGATGTAGGAATCTGCATAGGTCGGTCATCATATTGTGCACCTTGACCTGTTGGAAATAACTGTGGAAAACAACGAGCTTCCAAACTTTCTTCCCATACACTAATAGGACTTCCTTTTGCTTTTTTCATCTGAAATAATTCAATAGCATTCCCCATTGCTTCTTTGGAATGCAGTGGATGAACACTGTAATGTTCATAAATTTCTTCACTTCTGGACAGATCCACTTTTTCAGTTTGTCCAATAGACAAATCATTATCCTCTTCTTCACTTACTTCCTCTTCTTCTACATATACATTTTTATACTATTTATTGTTTTTGACTAAATACAACGTTGCCTTTTTGACTTTTCTAACAACCACTAAATCTTGCCAGATTTTCTTACTCTTTGTAGGTACACCATTAACTAGAATAACTAGAGGTTCCTCTTCTACATTTTCAACACCAATTGTCTCAATATTTCTATTTAAATCAAGTGGCAAATATACAACTCTACCCTTTAATCCTCTTTGTAAATCTGAAGGATTTAATTTCCCAGTCTTAGGCTCCATACGAACAATAGCCTGAAAAGGATGTACACATTGAATCAGAATAGTCTCATAGGTATTTAAATCCTTCAGTTCAGATGGAATATTTATCAACTCAAGATTATTATGTACAGCTCTAGCACGCATTCTATTTGCATTTAATTTATTATAACAATATTTACAAATACGTTGATCAAAACTCAAATCAAAACAGTTTTCTACCAACAAATAAGTCGCAAAATCTTTCCACTGACTATTATTTTCCTCTTCACTTTTTAAATATAAATCAACTAACCTAGTTTGATTTTTGTAATGAGTGCGTCGACAACACACACCAGGAAAATGTGGTTTTTCACCTGCAATGACCTTAAACTTTGTTATTTCCGGTTCAAAATGTTCAGTATTAAAATTTCCGACATTTTCTACCACATTTCCTTTTATAACTGTATCAGTTTCTGCATTGTCTTCTTCTGGACCAAAGTAACTAACCTCAATTTCTGCACAAATCTTCTTAACATCTATTTCACATCCATGCAAAAGAGCACTAATTAACTGTTTAAGTTTAAGTGCTGGACTTTTTGCATAATACAACTTTCTCACTAATTTCCTCATTTTGGTATGATGCACTGATAACATCCTGAAGTGATGAAAAACACTCTGACATATTTTTTTAGAAAGACAAGCCAGAGAATGCCCTTGCAGACCTGTTTTTTCTCTCACTCTGCAACGGCCTAAATCTTGCAACATTACAATCTTTTTTTTTAAGACTTTCCTTAGTATACTTTCGTAAGAAATTGCAAAAGAAATCAATTGAATCCTGTTGTACACAGCAAATACTACTACAATTCCAACTGTACACCGGAACGTTAGGATGCCCCTCTAAAACTTCATCAGCTATCACATCTTCTGCATTTCTAAGCACAATTTTCTCTTTTTCAATAGGTCAACCATCCTTCACCTTATATGCTCGACCCCTGATGTCAACTGCATGCAACAAATCGTTACTTTGAAAGTAACTCTCTTCATTAAATAATGGCTCAGAACTTGAAGTATGCATCCATTTTCCAGAAAAAACTTTACAAAAATTACTTCTATTTATGTGTCTTTTCCATTTACTCTTAGCTTTTAAAACTTTGATTGCCTTATTCAGTGTATTTATTCTATTAATTACTAAAACAAATAATTACTTTTTTGTCTCAAACGCGCGTTCAACAACATCTTCAATATATACTTTTTTCTTATAAAGAGCTGATTTCCTTTTAGAAAGTTTTTCCTTTTTTTAATAAATTTGAAACTACTCTATTATAAAACATGCGCTTCCTGATTAGTACGTATTTTACTGTACACATTTTCCTCACCGCAGAGTTGAGAAATATTTTTCCTTTTTCTCTGATTTCTCCTTGTAGATACTGACAAATGTTTTTTCCTTTTCAACATTATCCAAAAGAATTTTCCTTTGAGACAACTTTTTTATGAAACCCTTGCTTATCTTACCAGGAGCACTCTTGTTTTTATCCGTCCTTTGTTGATTACGTAATTCTTCTTATTCTTTTCTCTTCGAATGGTATGTCCGTTTATAGTGCTTTCTTTTTTCATTTTTGATCGGCATATTGATTTTTGTTTGGGATCAAAATGACAATCTGTTAAGAAAAAAGGAAATTTTTTTTATAGACCTCTACTAGCATATAACATAGAAATTATAACCACTGGTTTACTTTATAAGTAAAATAAAGAAAAAGCAGCAGTCTCTGAACAGAGTAGGAAATCATGTAGTGAATGCTGTTTCTAACTTTATGACAGTCCATAGCTGTGTCAACATTATAGACATATTTTCTGATAATAATTTTTCAGGCTTAAGAACAGTACACTGCTTTTCAGGCGCTGTAGATGATCATAGTGCAATTAATATTTTTGACTATAATCTCTAACACACTTCATCAAAACATTTATTCTCATTTTCATTAAGCAGATCAACGATGAATACTACAAGAAGACTGACTCGAAAAATGTTTTTTATAAAAAAGAAATTTATTCATTTAAAAATTCATATTCTAATAATACTTGTAACATAATTTCATTAGATACTTAGTCTCCTTCATAATCAAAATTGTCCTATTCCAAATTCTCTTCTTCCCCTTCCAAATCTTCCACCATTTCTAAATAGGCACTGTCCAAAGTGTCATCCATAAAGTCCTCATTTCCACTTTCATTATCCTCTTTAAAAACTCCATCAATTAGTTCCTCTATTAAATCATTTGCAATTTCGAAATGCAAATCAACGCCCTCTGGATGATTTTCAATTTTAAGAATTAGATTTTCTTGCTGGTCCTTCCAAAAAAATATAAAGACTAAATTATATCTTTTTCATGAATAGATAACTAAAAAGTACCTTTACTAATTTGATAAGTACATACATTATCATACTTTGAAACACATTAACTACATAGATTAAGGTAGCACCTTCCTCTTCTTTGAAAACAGACTCACACTGTGATCCTAGACATTAACACTATCCCTTATAATTTTTTCAAATAATTACTGCAGTGAAGGAGATCTTACTGTGAGATTTGTTTTTAGGTTTTCTGGACTGTAGAACTGTTGAAAGACTTTATACTTTATTTCTAGGGATCGATTTTCTGAGTTTACCACTATAAACTGCTATTCAAACTGTATACAGTCTGAAGGTGGGATTCCCAATGTACAAATGAAAATTCACTAAACAGATTACTACTTGCCATAGAGACAGTTGCTTTTGCCTTTCAACAGCACACTCAGCATCTGAATTCCACAGCATGTACAAAATGTCATGCTAAGCATGAGCAACCATATCATAATAGACCTCTGCAAATGCATATAAAAGGGTGCAGACAGATGGTACAGCCACAGATATCTAGAGATGATGCCCAACACACCAACAGCCATATCATAATACGCCTCTGCAAATACAGAAGAACGAGTGCAGACAGATGGTACAGCATGAGTTAGAGAGATAATGCAGACTTAGCAAGAATTAATGCACGCAGACAGTAAACTGTTACAGTCAGACGATAGATGAAGCAGAACTGCAAAGAAAAGAACACATGGACCAGGCCCATAAAAAGATAGTGCCAACAGACAGTAAAATAGTTTGACAACATACATATGTAGTGCAAGCAGATACAGACTTGGTACAAATAGAAGATAAAATGCTACAACAGAAGATAAATAGTGCAAACAATCTGAAAATTATTGCTTATTATTTTAATCTGCACAAAAATAAATTCCCTTTACAAATTACCAACTCACCTTTATAAATAGTTTTGAGCGTTGAAAACTCTATTGAGTACACTGCAGATTCTTGCTTTTCAGCAGCAAACACTATAAAAAAACAAAAAAACTCAAATTGTATTGCCATATTACACACAGATTTTTTACACAACATGCAGCCTTTGTGGCAAATAACGATATCCTAAAGCCTAACTAAGTTCAAGAAATGATTTTTAAGAACATCAAATAACCACATTTGTCACCCAGATTTATTTAAAATCAAGCTTCATTTACAGTGTGATCATCCACACATTTCCAGGATGCTACATACAATCTTTGATATGTACTGCTAGAGAATCTTACTTGCCAAAAGAAATCACCATGGAACACCAAGATCACACTATGAGTTAAGCTTCTTTTTAAATGATTTTGGGTGAATAATTTGCTTACTAGATTTATATTTAGATTCTGCTAATTATACTGATTTGTTTTCTTTCCAACACTTTCACAATCACAACTTGCACAAAACTAATGACAGGTGGAGGGAGAGGGAGAATAGGAAGGAGACACAGGGCAGGAGGGAGAGAGAGCACAGGAGAGAGAGAAAGGGCAGGAGGGAGAGGAAGATGCAGAGAGAGAGCAGCAGTGAAAGACACAGATGGAGAGGGAGAAAAAGGAGAGGAGGCAGAGAGAGGTCAGGAGACAGAAGGAAGGCACAAAAAAGAGAGATGAAGATGGAAAGGGAGTCACAGAGTAGGAGGAACAGAGAGGGCAGGACGGAGACAAACGGCAGGAGGCACAGAGAGACAGAAGGCATTAGAGAAACAGGACAGGAGGGAGAGAGAGGGCAGGAGGGACGCAGAGATAGAGAAGCAGACCGGGAGAGAGAGATGGAGAGGAGGAGGGAGGGTAGGAAGGAGAGAGAGGTAGAACAGCATGGAGACAGTGCAGGACAAAGACTGAGAGCACGAGGCAGAGTGAGATGCAAAGGGAACGCCGGAAGGAGAGAGAGATGACAAGGTAGAGGAAGGGCAAGAGGGTTAGACAGGCCAGAAAGGAGAGGAAGGACAGCAGGGAGAAAAAGAGCAGAAAAAGGACGAGCAGGAGGAACAGGAAGAGCAGGACAAAGACGGAGAGAGAGCGAGAGCAGGATAGAGAGAGAGTGCATGAGGGAGAGGAAGGGTAGAAAGCAGAAGGTAGGCAAGATGGAGAGGAACTGCACAATAGACAGAGATACAGAGGGAGAGAGAGAGATATATAAAGGGAGGGCAGGACAAAGAGAGAGATGGTGAGGGAAGGAGGAACACAGATGTATGTATGCTGAGTCTAGTAGCTCAGTGCACAAAGGCATCTGCTGCAGGGACCTGTGTATAACCTCATGGACACAACTCTTTGTTTCGCTTTAGCCCCGCCCCTTTCCTCTCTGACCCCTCACCCACCAGTGCGGCCCTCGGCCACAAACCACACTGCAAATTTTGCCCCCATATCATTGCATCTAAATATGATACAACAAGTAACATCATACCTACAGCAAATGAGGACTATTGGCTTTGACACTGATTCATAGCTGCACAAGTTAAATAAACAGAAATGTTGGCCTGTCGATAATCTTCAGAAAACTTCCACTTACAGTCCTGGTGACGCCACAACAATATTGCTGTACCCGAGTTTCAGAAAAAATGGTAAATCCACACAGAAAATGACTCTCTTTAAAGGATTTCCCTTCCTTTACTACGCTCACCTAGCATGACCTCATGCCGTCACTTCTCCACTAGTCCCAACTAAGCAGTGTCAGCAGCGAACATAATCTACCTGCAGTTTCTGAACGTGTCTGTATCGGGCTCTGTTTTATGCCCTGGTACTTTTTCTTGAACTGCAGCAACAGCAGGCTGTCACTGCAGGACGGCAAAAAAACAGTCTGCCTGTGCCAGGGCTCAAAACAGAGCCTGATAGAGACCCGTTTCGAGCCTGCCTTTAAAAAACTGCCGGTGCTCAGACCCGAAGAGACCCGGCCAACGTATATCCCTGAAACTATGTTAATGTCTCCTTTCTCTTTGCACCCTTAAATTTGGCTGACAAACAATGTTTGCTTTCCATGAGACACGCTTCTTTTTCGATGTTCCACATTCAACGCCTAGAGACTTTGCCCTTTTTAGTATCAGAAGCCACAGCTGCAACGTGCCTAATCCACGGATTAATTACTCTTCCTTTTGCGCTTTTTCAGTTTTGAAATTCCATAAATTATTTTCACATGAGTAGATACGAGCGGCTCAGTACCTCCTACTTGCATGAACCCAAGTCGCTCCCTTTCACTTATAAATGCCTTAGAGACGGCAAAGAATTATATCTGTATAGAGATGAGTATACAGAAACACGGGATCACTCGTTAATGTGTAGGCACTTCCAATTGCATGAGTCATGTAACCAGAACCGCTGTAATGTAGCATGTGTTCAAAGGTACACCGGTGCCTGCTATAATGCCGACTTTTACCTTATTGGTCAACGGGGGTTATTTATTTTCAAACAATGAGAATTGCTATGAGTTATTAAACAACACAGATTACGTTGTAATAGTCACTCAGCATATGGTTTCCTGTAAGAATGTACTTTATCCACCCCCGCATGGGAACCTTGATGTTTCCATCTGGCCGCAAATTCCGGCCTTGAATTCAAAGTTCAATCACATGAGATGAACAAGAGCCTTATTGTCACAAAAAACAAGTTACCTTAACATTTGCTCGCAAACATATCTCCTTCACTTAGCTAACACTCGCAGAGAAGTGCATGCCTTATTAAATCGTGGCCTTCCTTTACAATTTGCTGAGCTGACTCCCATAATCTTTAATGCATCCTCCACTTCAGGGCTGGCTCATTTTTTTTTATAAGTACTGAGCAATGGTTTAGTGACTTCTTTGCCGAAAATATTTGGAGTCATTCCTGCTATCCTTCACTCCATATTCTCCGGTCTATTTTGTGGACTTCCTGTTTTACTACCACAGGCTGCTGGTTTTTTGTGCCTATTTTGTTTATTACAAAATGGATGTCCGTCCTGTCTTCGCAAACAAGCCGGAGCACTTAGGACTGTTTCGCCACAGGATGCTTGAGTACTATGGGATCCTGCCACTTGCGACTTTGAGTGCATCATATGGATTATTATTTTGATTTTCCTATTATACCTGTGTGCAGCCTGTATTTCATTGCATGAGCTGTGATTTCATGTGGGCCCTGGACTTATGTCTCTGCAACTTGGTATCTCCTGAAGTGAATTACAATCGTCTCATGAATCCGTTAATTGATCATGAACTGCTTTGTTCTGACGGAGGGATTATGGCCTTTTCAGCGATACATGGAGTTCTGGGTCGTTGGAATATATTCGCAGCGGTGCAAGATTTCTTGCCACACAGCTACATTGAAAACCCACTGAGTTGTTCTCTGATGGTACTAGAGGCTCCGGTAATTGAAGAGCATGTATGTTCTTTTCCTCTATTGAATTGGATGGCTGAGTTGTTTTCGGATGATAACAGTGACTTCCTTTTAGAAGCGGTTGCTGCTTATTTCTCCTACTCAGTTTTAGGCTGAGTTTTATGGAAGTCATTGACGTCATAATCTTTTTTTTGTATCACTATTTTTCTGACCTTTTATGGACTTTTTTTTATATAAACAGACCTATTGGCTTTACTAACAGTGGACATTACAATTTCGTGCTGGTGAGATTTTTGTTTTTTATGTGGACTAAATTTTTTTTCCTCACCTACTTGATTTCGAACTAAGCATTTTATTGAACTCTGATTTCAACAATTGAGTCGCTTATCTTATCTGATACGTGCTCTGAGCAAGGCAGGGTAATATATGGATAAATGTGCCCTGATTACTGTGTTAAGTTAGCATGAGTTTTTTATGAGTTTAAATGCCATTTTTCCTTTCTGCTGCTTTTTTGCGCCTGAAACACATCTGCTGCTTTACTTTTCTGCCTAGTGAAATGTTTTCGATTCATACGAGAATAATATGTTACACTGATATCAGCCTTGCTTGCCGAGCTGTATCTGTACAGCGACTACTGAAACCTTCAAAGATATCTCAATACAGTAGTTGTTATGAGCACTGATCTTCGAACGTCCCTACAGATAACATACATGCAGCTGCAGCCAAGTTCTCGCTTTTGGCGCGTTTTTTATTTCCTTGCACAAGAGCATAACACAAACTTGATGGTGCTTCGCATGCAGAGAGCTGGTTGCTAATGATGTGATCTCTAACCACTAGGATTTTGAGTTATGGTCGCTCTACTTAAACTCAAAAGAGACCTTCTTAGATATAATATACTTGCTCGGGAGGGTGTGGAATAAGTTTTGTTAAACCCTATTCATTTTGCATCATACTATGCTTACACCGTTTGTGTTCTATGGACTAGTAACTATGCCGATTACTTTGTTTCTTATAATATGTTTACTTGTATTAGATAAGATACTGCGCTTGAAAGCACTGCATTAGTGAATAATCATTTCAAATATGCACGTTCCTTCTTTTAATCCATATTCTGGACTGAAATTATTGTATACTGAAAGAGTATTCATGTGTTCCACGTAACCTCAGGTGTACTAAGTTCATGTTGTGGTTTGTCGACCAGAGTTACTCATAGTACAACCCGCGGGCCGGTGACGGCCCGGCAAGCCTTTCTTGGCAGCTTGAGGACCATGCAGACAATCGTACCTCTTCTAAAAATATAATTTATTAGTGTTACCAAACACCGCCGCAGCAGCGCTTCACTCAGACTGATAATCCCTGCTCCCCCGCTTCCACAGAGCAGAGGCTTTGTCGAATTTCACTTCTTATCGCCCTTGCATCTCCATTCTGACAATCACTTCTCCCCCGGCCACCACAGAACAGAGTGGAGATGCATAGGCACTAAGAAGTGAAATACAACAAACCCTCTGCTCTGTGGAGCCGAGCGAGCGGTAATTGTGAAAGTGGAGATTCACTGGCGCTTCAACAAAGCATCACAATTATATAAATGGTCTTTTAAACACCTGCCAAGTACTTTGATGCGACTATCTGTGTGTGCCCGCAGAGCAAACTGTCTCAGCCCGGACTGAAGGCAGACACAGACACACACACAGTGAGATAACAGAGGGGGACGGAGACTGAAGGCAGGAGGGAGATAGAGATGGAGACAGACAGCAGGAGGGAGAGAGATCTATGTATACTCGGTCTGGTACCTCAATGTATGAAGGCATCTACTCCACGGACCTGTGTACAACCTCATGGTCACAAGTTTTCATTTTACTTTACTCGGCCCCCTCCCCCTCTCACCCCACCCCCACCAGTGCGGCCCTCGGCCACAAACCACACAGTAAATTTATCCCCTGAGAGACAGTTTATGAGTACCTTAAGCATTGGCAGTTTATGATGACCAATAAGTCACTGATTGCTACTCTGGTGGTGGATTTTTGGGTACTAAGGTAAGTTTTGGGACATCGTAATTCACTGAGGTTCCATGCCTCTATGCACAGTTCTGTCTAAGCATGGAATCCCTGCGACAGTCTGTTAGACCTCTTACTTGCCAAAAAGAATTTCCATGTATCTTTTGACAACGACGAGGCCTAAGAAACATGCTGCCTAAGATTCTCAAGCAGTGCATACCATCTAGCCTAACTAACTTCAACAATTGATTTTTTAACACATCAACTAAGCAAACTATTCACCCAGATTCATTTAAAATCAAACTTCACTCACAGTTTCATCTAACACACATGACCAGGATGTTACATGCAATCTACCATGTCTCTGTCTATCTACATTATATGTATCTCTACTCATACCATCTCACTAGCTTTACTAGCAAAAAATACACCATATATATGTATGCAAGAAAAAACATTCCTTTCTCATTTCAACACCACACCCTTCCTCTTTTTGGCAAGTAACAGACCTAACCGACATGCTGCCTAACATTCTGTACCAGTACATTTCACGAAGACTAACTTAATTCAAAAAATTACTTTTTAACACATCAACTGACATAATTATTCATCCAGATTCATTTAAAAATAAACTTAATTCACTATGTAATTTTAGACACATGACGACGGTATCACATGCAATCTACCATTTCTCTCTCTACCTGCACTATCTGTATCTCTGCTAATACCATTTCTCGATCTCTAAACCAACTTTACAGATTACAGAAAAACGCTTCCAAATCAGTCAAATATTTATTATTATTATTATATTGTTATATAGCGCCAGATTCGACCCCCGAAGGGGTATCTCCGCGCTTGCCTTGGGAACCCGTCCTGGCTTTTCCCTGTGAGATAGCCCCTACAGGGCATCCCCAAGGTGAAAGCCAGGCATCCCGCCGCGGGGGGCCGTTGTGGAGATTAAGCAAACTTAATGCCCAGAGTTGCAGAGTGTGAACCCAAGATTAGGTCAGGCACCGAAGCGAGAATTATCGAGTCCATGGACATTTGAGCTCAAGACCCTGCCGCGTCGGGAATTGAACCCTGGTCCCGGGTCTGACCTCTGCTTCAGGGTCTGCCTGCTCTAACCAGTGAGCCACACTTCTCCACTTCTGTCTGTTTTAAACACATTTTATATACCATTTATTCAGTATACAAAAATAGTTGCAAAACTATAATATACAGTTGAAAGAAAGAAACTGAAGAAGGAGAATAAGGAAAATGAACTGACAGCAGGCGCGCAACCCCCATTAAATTCACAGGGCTTCAGCCCCCATCCGGTTAGGCAGCCCAAGATAAGATAGATCCCGGGTACACACAGAGCCGCACCCGAACGTTTCACTTGTGTTTAAAGAACCATTTGAATGTTAATTAGGCCTTGCAGTTGTTTCACCCCTTCCAAGAGCCCCTGCAGCTTCACTCTGCCTACTGATTAAACGTTCAGGCCCCCCTAACAAAATTTTTTGTTTTGTTAGCCCCCCCTGAAATTTCGCTCCAGTTCCGCCTCTGACTGACAGTGAATAAAAAGAACTAACAGTGAGGGATTACATAAGAAGATGAGTGAAGAGCACTGAGCATAATCAAACTTATTAATAGAAATTTAAAAGTAGTAACTGTGAACAAATAATGTATATAAAGAGTGAGGAAACAAAATGGAAGAGTAGTAGAGGGAAATAAACAATTATAGTGACTAAAGCATAATATACGGTAAATCACAATAAAAAGAATTAGAGACTCACCTTTACCAATGCTTTATAAGATGTAGAACAGTGACAGTCACAAAACAGATATTCGTTTGAAGGAACTCTGAATAATGCTTCTATCACTGTAACCAAAGATTAATGGCACAGATTTCCTCTCAATACAGACTCATATATGTCTGTTCAACCAATCATATTTGTTCCAGCACAATTTAATAATCAAATCAACATTTCAGTTGGTTGTCCCTTTCAATATTTTCAAAGTCACATAAAGGTCACCCTTCACCCTCTGCCTTCTCTGGCTGTTACCATGGTAACACCTCATTCTGCACCTGGCTGAAGGCACAGGTCAAAAGTTCATATTTCAATGTTCCAAATCAAACCAACAAGGCTGATTTCCCTCCAAACACACCTGCTTATCCACTGCTTTGTTAGATTTCATTATTTTTCACAACCAATAGCACTTTTTATTTTAAAAAACCATTAACATGCAACCTAGTCTTCAATCTTGAGTTATAAGAATCAACTAATCATTTTTAGTTTTTCAAGTGCACCAAACCTCATCCACTTTTTTATCCTAACTCTCAGCTTCTAACTGCCATTCCACTTCCAGAACCCATCGGAGTACTACTGTATCTGCCTTGAAAATGAAGGTTTGGCATTTAGGACACAGCTACATTCACTGGAGTGAAAAATATGCAGCAAACAGACGAATTTCCAACCTTGATTTACCAAATGTGGACATTACGTGGATTGACCCGAGAGGATTGAGATGTCACCAATTGATACCATTGGTGAAAACTTTTATGCATCTCCCAGAACCTGACCTTATAATTGTACACTGTGGTGGAAATGATCTAGGCACATTGACTGGGGTAGGTCTGGAAATGCGTATAACGGACACCTTTCGGCAATTGATGACCCTTTTTCCTCAAACTGCCTTGGTGTATTCCAATATATGCCAAAGACAGAAATGGAATTGGTCCAATCAACATTGTCCACAGATTGAGAAAGCAAGGAAACATGTAAATAAATCTGTTTCTGCTTTCCTCAGAGAATATAGCATGGGTTCTATATACCACAACAACTTGCGTTACAACATGCAAGGCATCTATAGGAGAGATAGAGTTCATTTCATGCATGAGGGGAATAGAATCTTCCTCTGTAACATGAGACTCTGCATCGGTACTTACTTATAAGTACAAAAAAAAACAATTAACACAACGGCTCTTTTTAGAGCCACCTACATCTAAACGCTCAAACTTGTAATTTAACTTCATTTTTTAAATTTTTTTGTTCGCCGTGCGCGACTGGGTGCGCGCACCCCGCAACTTCTTTGCAAAGAAAAGCTACTTTTAGACTTTTGGGGTCCTTAATGAACCCCCTGAGAAAACCTACGAGATCGAAGAGTCTCCACCCTGCTCCCTTTCCATGCTCTCCACTATAGTTTTTCACACTCTTGTAAATAGCAGTGCGCGACCGGGTGTGCGCACCCCGCAACTTTTTTGCAAAAAAAAAGTTTCTTTTTCGCTTTCAGGGTCCTTACTGCACCCCCTGAGAAAACCTACGGGGCCAGACAATCTCTACCTTGTCCCCTTTCCATGTTCTACCCCTTTGTTCTGTACAATATATTCACTCACACTAACAAAATGGCGGTCAACACTACCAGAGACTGCATTACCCAGAATGCCAGGGGCGACCCTTGCTTGATAGGTCAGCGGTGTGCTACCAGACCTGCTGTTTTCTTCAAATGGACTCCCGTGAGTCATGGAGCTGACGAGCTCATGGTTGATGCCCTGCGCGCCAGTGAGCGGTACCAGACCTGAGATGATTTCGGCAACCTATCCAGCAAACCCCTAAAACTAGTCTGTAATCTCTACTGACGAAGGTTAATGAACCTGAAACACCGGTGTCTAGAGATCAGCACATTTGCGCCAACCTTGGCGGAACACTCGATAACACTACTACGAGGCAAACTACCAGAGACTGCATTACCCAGAATGCCAGGGGCGACCCTTGCTTGATAGGTCAGCGGTGTGCTCCCAGACCTGCTGTTTTCAACACTTCCTGATTTCCTCCGAATCGAATGTTTACAGACGTCAAACAGCAAATCAGAATTCCGCTCGCGCACCCGTGCGCGCTTATAGATATATAATTGATTTCAACTTTAATTTTCTCAGCAACTACTGTACGGACTTACACCATTCAAAGAAAAGCGTAATCTGCGAGCCGGACTCTACCTTTTTACCAAATTTCTAATAAATCCATTCAGCCGTTCGAGCTGTAGCCGTGTCTAAACGTCCTATGGAAAATAACATGGGGAAAACACGTTTTGGGACCCCCCTTTTATCTCAGCCCCCACTTGACGAATCCCCCCAAAACTTCAGGGAAGGAGCGCAGCGAACCAAGCCATCTTTGAGAAATTCGCAAAGATTCGTCCACCGGCGCCAAAGTTAATCCAAATAGAATGTTACGTATTTCCTATGCAAACTAGGTCCTAACTATAACTACCTACTGGCGACCGCCAGTAGATAATATATATATATATATACATTTAGAGAGAGACAGAAAATGTGTGTTTTAGCATCTTTTTCTGTAGATACACTTGCTTAGCAAACTCCTGCTATCTAGTGTTGGGCTCTGGCATTTGCAAGTTTTTCTTGATGGAAAGAACTTCTTTCCGAAACTGCCCACAAAGCCACGCAAAATACCCCTGGATTTGCCAGCACTAGGTCTGCAACCTGTGCCTCTCCCTCGAACACAACAAGACCATGTGTGATACCTGCTTTGGGTTCTGGTCCAAGACCACTCTTTGCTATGACAGGAGCGCTGGTGGGGCCGTTGAAGGATGCAGTCATAGAACATACAAACTCCTGACATATTTGGTGAACAGGACGTCGAAGGTGAGGGACAGTATCAACCCGAGATATTAACAGCAGGAGCTACCAAACTGTCTCCAAGGAGGGAGACAGTGTTGAACTTGGAATCCAAGGAGGAACAGCAGCAAAGTTCTGAGACCCCCTACAATACAAGGAAGACAGTAACTGGAAGTACTATGTTCTCAGAGGACTATATCGACCCAGCCCAAGACTTTCTGCCACATTGCCACGCCCCATGGTCGGCGCTAAACCTAGAGCTCTCAGCTGACACAGGTTAATGTGTCAAGCACCAAACTTATTCGAGCTTCGAACCCAAAAGGGCCACTTAAGCCGTCTATCCAAAAGATCATGCAGCACCAGCCTCGAAAGCCAGCCAGCCACCCACCAAAACCACTATTGATGCCGAAAGCTGAATCAATGCCGAACACAAGCTCAGCGCTGAAACAGACGTAGACACCAAGATTGTTTCAGAGGTGAAAAGAGCTGACTCTTTGATGTTGGAGGGGACGGAGCTGATTCTCCAGCGTTTGCAGGATCTGCTTGATGATAGGCAAAAATACCTATTTACCTGCAAACCGTGGAACTCAGTAGCAGGGCTCCGGTGAAACCAATGAAGACCCTCCCACATAAAAGGCGCTCACCTTTGAGGAGCAGATTGCTGTGGAGCCAACTTTGCCAAAGCAAATGAAGTACGAAGTCAGGGTCACTCACCCTCCACCTAGTCCTGCAGCGTGCCTGCTGCTCCTCCATCTCCGAAGCCACCTCCTCTCCCACCACCTCGTCATATGTCTCCTGAGCCATATTCTTCTGAGGGGTCGCCACACTCTTCACAAGGAGAGGACGGCCACACTGCAGACCCTTATGACGCTCCTTATGACCCAGAGTCTGCAGGGGACCCTTGGGAGGTTTACAGTGTTGTTCCATATGGTGACCCAGATGTCTACCCAGCTAGACTTTCCTTGCCTGATGACCCATCTCTTACCATGAGATAATACAAAGGGTGGCCAGCTTTCACAAAGTAAGCATGTATGTCCTAGAGGAAACACATTGAATGATTCTCATGGGAATGCTCCAAACATCAGCTGATACATTCGAATAACTTATGAGGGTCAGTTATCATCCGCAGGTGGATAAAAAATATAGAGCCTCCCCTAGGGAGAACAAATACTGCCTGGCATTTTAGTGATGAATATGGCACATAAGCATGCAAATGCAGAAGCCATGGTGGACGCACCACCTCTAGACAAACAGAGCAAGAAAACGTGATGCAGAAGGAAAGGGGGTCGCTGTACAAACGATGGCTCATTGGGAAATTGCTAATTTGGAGGGATTGCTTTGGCATTATGACAGTGCACACTTGGATGAGGTACAAGAACTCCACAAACATCTCCTAGGTGAGTACAAGCAAAAAGGTAAGAGCTGGTAAAATGAGGGGAAGACCATTTCCAATGCAGTCATATAATTTGCTTGATATGCAGGAGACACCACTGCACGAGGTGTTAACACTAGCACTATTATTAGGAGGCATGCCTGGGTACGAGTGTCTGGATTGAAGCCAGAGATTTAGCATCATTTGTTGAACTTGCGTTAGACAGGGAACACCTCTTTGAACCGCAAGTAGAACAAACGCTGGAAAAGTTGAAAAAAGGACACAGCACAGCACAACAAAGGCTATGGATGCCCTTCAATCAGCACCACACAGGCAGTCAGTTTGCAGGCAGCACTTTCAATTCAAGGTGCTACCATTCAGGGTCACCACTGCCACAAGGGTCTTCATGGAGTGCCTGGCAGTGGTCCCTGCACACCTAAGAAGTAGGGTCATGCAGGTGTACCCCCCCCCCTCCCCCCTTGATGACGAGGTGATCGAGAGTGCAAGCCACCAACATTGCTTGCAGCACAACTAATAGACTATTTCACTTCTACACAATCTTGGTTGTACTACAAATGCAGTCAAGTCTAATTTGCCACTGCTCCAGATCCAGCCATTTCTAGGAGCAAATCGCAACACTCAAAACAGGCAAACGCCTATCCAATTCCCTAAAGAGTGGCAGCCTTTGATCAACTTCCACATCTTTTTCAGCCACGCCATTATCTCACTGTTAAAGCAGTAATGGGCCTTTAAGGCATGATCATATCATGTATTGCGATGGCTCTTTATGCCAGCTAACACGTGTCTGCCACAACGATGCCTAGGTTCACAGTCATGCGGAGCGTTGCATGGAATATCTAGTATCGGTATTGGCCAATGCACATCACTCTGCAGTGGTGGAACAACAACAACCTGTTGCGGAGCAGGCCTTTCCTCGACCCATTCCCACAGAGCACAGTTGGGGAGCTCACCTCAATCACAACACAGTTCACGGTCTAGACCACTGCTCTATTACCTAGAGCTCCTAGCTATTCACCTTTCTCTCAGCACATTCGTATCACTGTTTCAGGGAAAGCTAGTCCTTATTCAGACAGAAAATATGACTGCCATGTATTAACTTCAGAAGCAGGGAGGTATACACTTATTACTCTTTGTCACCAAGCCTAATCGATCGGGCATTGGGCCATTCATCTCCATATTCATTTGATGACAGAATATCTACTGGGCGTTGACAACAATATGGCGGACCTTCTAAGCAGGATGTATCTGACAACCATCTTGCGCACATTCTAAACTGAATGCATTGGATAATAATCTGGCGGACATTCTTAGCAGGACGCATCAACAAGTCCTTAAGTGGGAACTCAGCCCACAGATTTTACAACACTACTTCCATCGGTTGTGAGTCCCCGACATGGATCAGTTTGCCACTCCTGAAAATGCAAGTTGCTCACACTTTACCTCCAGATACCGTACCCTTGGATCCTGGCCTGTGCAATATGGATGAACCAGTCAGAGATATGCCTACTGTTAGATTCGGGGGTCCCTGATGGTATTGCGTTTTAGCCCATGACATTTTTTTAAAGGTGTTCTGTACATGCAGTTGGCCTCCAGATTGTAGGCTTTACGCCAAGCACGCTCCAGCTTCTTACATATGCTTTTCTCCAAGCGAAGTTCCGTAGTGAAACAGGGAGCAGAGGGTTTTTTCCTGGCAAGTTTCATTGTTTTAAATGGTGCTACTCTGTCCAGGGCTGAGGTGACCCAGCAGTTGAAAGTAGATACATCCCTGCTAGGATGTATCTACTTTCCCATCAGCTCAAGTGGGGCGTTTGTAGCACGGAACCCAAAGTCTCAGGGGAGACCTTCCTCCAGTTTCTCCTTTTCTCATACGTTGGTCTAGAACTAGGTTAGAGGTATTGGGACCTCTAATTTCAGAGTGGGATCATTAGTGAAAATGAGATCCAGCATATGGCAGGCATTATGGGTGGGTGCGCACACCTTTAGAACCAGATTCAGACCCTTGAGCATGTCTGCCAGCTGAGAGGCCAAGGAATAGTTGCCATTGTCCATATGGACATTAAGATCTCCGAGGACTATAAAAGTGGAATACCTCAACAACAGGTCTGTAATAGTGTCACATACCGCCAGCAGATGGCCGGTTGGAGTGTCCAGGGATCTGTAAGCCAACAATCCAGCAATGAATGATGCTGGGGAGGTTTGTTTTAATACAGAAAGACAGTGCCTCAGTCATCCCAGTGCTCTTAATTCTCCTGCACGAGATTTCCCAGTCATCTCTCAGAATAACAGCAAGCCCGTCCCCCTTCTTGTTGCCATCTCGGTTAACAGTGACGATCCGAAAACCCTTGGGTATCGCCAGCAGTAGGTCAAGATTAGTGCTTTGTTGTAACCAAGTTTCGGTTAAGAACATAAGGTCCCAGGTATAAGACTCTAGTGCGAGCCACACATCAGCTGCGTGTTTGGGGAGAGATCTGCAATTTATCAAACAGGCCCTTATGTTGGAGTTAGTGTGCTGTAGGTGACTTTCCAGTTATAGTGCCAACATTTTCCCTCCTATCCTTCTTCCCCAAAGAATAGGTACATGCGCTGCAATGCAACTCCTGACGGTGCCACTCTAGATCAGTCATGCAGAGATCAAACCAGGATGGGCCCAGAGAAGCCGCTTTGTTCATACCAAGTAGCTGCTCTCTGGACAAGTCAAATCTGGCTATGGGCGCAAAAAAAACAGCATGGCTGGTGCTGGCCATGGACAGGTGCAGGCAGGCTTGCCTTTGGCGTGCCAGCGGCACACCCGCTATGCGCGTCCGCGTCACGGCTCCCATTAAGTAGAGAATCTTGAGGTGAGGCGGTAACAACTAGACCGCCAACCCAACATGGTGCCTGACTGTGTCCTACTCGGGAGACTGAAAATGGCAGCTTTGTCGGAGGCGCTATGCTGCAGGAGATCGCAGAGCCAGGGGCCGGAAGAGAACTCACCGCCCAAAGATGTCCCAGGTATGAGAGGACAGAGAATGGCCTACTGCACCCGGCAACACGCAGCAGTGCAAAACAAATGAAATGGGATTAAAATAAAGATACAACAGAAAACAGTGAGCAACAAACAATAAAAACAATTTCACCACTGGTCGTGGACTAATGGCCAACTGCACCCTGCAACACGCAGCAGTGCATAAGAGATTAAATAGTTACAAACGTTTTCGTAGAAAAAGTAAGCCGTTTAACACTCGTAGCAATAATAGCCCACCGATCTCTACTGGAGTCCGCTCCTAATGATATTTTCACTGTGGCAGGCTTAGCTGTCCTATATATAAAAACCCAAGTACAGATTAAAATCCTAGGATTGTACCATTTTCTTAATAATGGGGCTAGTAAGAAAAATGAACAACTAGTTTTAATAGATATCGAAAATCCAATTCAATAGTGAAGTTTGATTTGTAATAAATATTAAGGAAAATAAACTCTCAGAAACTTACACTTTACCTGCCTGAACTGTCAAAAGGCTTATTAGCATAATCCTGTGCCAGCTTCCAGGCACTGATTGGCCTTTGAATAGGTGTGATATGCCTCTCAGGCAGGGTGAAGCTTTGGCCCCCTTTTGACAGCACAATGTCAAACCCTGCTTGACAGGTCTGCTAAGCCGCATGTAACACTTCAAATGGAGACAACATGATGCCAAGGCAATTCTTGTGTATGCACTGTCGGATTGCTGAAGAATCTTGTTTTTGTCCTACCAGTTGTTTTTTTCTGGGTTTTACATATAACACTTGGGGCGCACCTTAAAGAAAGGAACAGAATGTCAACAAAGCATTTGTGTATCTACTGTCTGGTTGCTGAAGAACTCTGCTTTTGTTCCACCATATGTCTGTCTCTGAGTTTATTGTGGGTACAGTGACTACTTCAAACTGGATTTTAGTGTTAGATATGGGAGGACACCAGGATTTCTAAAGTACACTCCCCACACACGCCCCCAGACTTCAAAGCCCAAGTTTAGAGTTCCCAAAGACTTCTTCATCTTAAAAATGCCCAAAGTGGGTAGGGCTGGACCCAGGAACTTTTACCTGATTCGTTGGGGGTAATCCCAGGGGTCCTTTCAACTCATTAGCTGGTTCCAAGCATAAATGTGGCATCTCCAGGCACGAACTTCAGAACACTTTCTGGGCCTGCAGAAGAGGACTGGACCTGCTGTCTGTGAATCGAGAGGAGCCCTGAAGCACTGCACCTGCTCCCTATTGTACCAAGGACAAAAGAATGGACTCCAATAGTCATAAGGGTGACCTCCTCTTCAAACTACATGGATACACCAAGCTACAAGAGGCCATTTCCTGGAAGTATCCAGCTGAGCAGTGGCAATTGGATCTGAACTGGACCCTGTGTTGGCTTCTACCTGACGCCCTGTGAGTTTCTAAGTGCCTCCCTTGCAGTCCAGGGGGGCTTTAGAAGTGTACTGCTATAGTAGATTGGTTCTTAAATGACTAAGTCAAAAGGTAAAATCTTTGACCAGGATGACCCTGGATTGTGTATCGGACCCACACTGTTAGACTCAAATTGCACCTAGGTCCTCGGCTACAGTGACCATTGACTTTCATTGGCGCAATGTGCTTTTTGGCGCCATTTCTACTTAAAGGTTAAAAATTCATATCTGCTGGTCCCGCTATTGGATTTTTGTAATTTTGGTTATTACATTTTACTCCTTGGTGCAAGTAGTTTCGGATACTATGCTCTGAAACTCTTTATTGCTGCACATAGATTAAAAAAATGAAGGGTAAAATTACGCATGATACTCGTTCATGATTAGATCCTCTGCACACAAATAACAGTTAGAACACAACGCAAGATCATATACAAGGGTGGAGATTTACACCTTTTGAAAAATACCGATAACGTTTCGCACATTTACAGTATTTTGGTATACAGAGAGATTGTGATTCGTCCAGATTCATTCCTTTTTTTAGCGAAGTAGCTAAAAACATAGCACAGGTTTTATTAGCTGAATGTTTTTTCTTATATCTCTCTATCCTTCTTAGTTTCGATGTCCAGGAAATACATTTCCAATCCATTGAATAATATGCACATTTTAATTTGCGACTTGGGTTATATACCAAGTACTTTGGCTTGTTGGTGTTTATTTCCAAGCCTCTAAGAATGCAATAGCTATTGAATTGATTCCTGAACTTCTGTAGGCCCATAGGAGATTTGGAAATGAGCAAAGTGTCATCTGCAAACGTTAAGGTGGGCATCTTCATTTCGCCCAGGTAGGGGGCATAATTATCGTACAGATTCAAATAGGGGACAAGATCATTGATGAATAGTGTGGCGAGTGTTGGGCTAATAAGCACCCTCTCCTAACACCTCTGGTTACAGGAAAGGGGTTAGTGATTCTCCCAGCCTCCCAGAAGTAATCGTTTTATAATTGTACAAAGGTTGGTTGGGACTCTCATATCCTCCAGGACTTGCCATAAGATTGTTCTTGGGACCAAGTCGAATGCTGATTTAAGATCAACAAACATCATGTAAAGTCTACCTTTTCCCACAGTGACAGTTTTCCAGTAAAGGAGTTGTAATCTGAAAACCTGATCAACAATTGATGAAGAGTTGCAAAAACTAGCCTATAAGGCGGTTAAGATTTCCTTATCATTCACCCACAACATTAATTAGAGTGATAGGTTATTAACTGGATGGAGACAGGACAAATCGGGGATGCCCTCCCAGTTCACACGATAGGTCTGACATGTCCAGATTACCTTAAGTAGTGGCAATGGCAATCAGTCTGTGCTTCTCGACTGGCTCTGTTGTAAGGTTACCTCTATGTTCAGTTTGTTCACTGTTTGTGATCCTACACCTTTTGCATTTTCTGACCCTCTTTGTGTTTCCTATCTGTTGGTTTTGTGGGGCTCTTGGTGTGCCTTTAGCAACCAGTGATACCTTCTTGGTATGCGTTGCTGCCTTCTGTGCTCCCAAACTCGAAGACTAGTAGTGTTTAGGTTGTGACTACGACCCATGTCTCCATCACGGGCCACATCTTGCTCTGCCTGAGATTACTGTTCTCATATTGTCTTAGTTATGGTATGCTGAAGACTCCTCTGTGTCCTAATGATTGCACCCTTCTTCTGTGAGCTGCTCACCAGTAACCTGCTAACTTACCTGCCTTTCTGAGTCCAGGAGATGAGGCTTTGCAGCAATGTGGTCTTCTTTCCGTCTCCATTCCTTTACCCCATGTTCCCTTTGCCTGGGGCCTGTACCGAGCCTCCCTATATCCATGTTCACTTCCCTACCCTCTCAGTGAAGTAGTGGATAGAATATAGTCAGAGACTGTCTTGAGTTAGTCCAATTTGGTCAAGTCCAGACATCTCTACAGAATCAACATTTCTGAGTTTTAATATTTTCCAATTTTGCTTATTACTCACAAAAGTAAACCAAATGTTTCCTGTTTTTTCTCAATCCCTCTGCACACTTTGAGACACTTGTAAGGCTGCATTGCATGTACATCTGTTGGTTCTGTTAATTCTTGGTGTAAGGAGGAATTCACCTTGAACATGCTACATTGGGCAGCTTCCATCAGGTTCCTGGTTACTGTCCTAACGATGCAGGATCATCAACGTTCCAGAAGTTTTCAGATTCATTCTATTTCCGCAAGACTCAGTACTCTGTTCAGTAAGTCTGAGGTATGGTTGCTTCAGAGAAAGTAGGAAAGAACGCAGACCCGCTCACGAAGGATGGCAGTGAATGCCACCTAAATAACTATCAGTGTATAAAATGTTATCAGTCATTTTGATGCATTACTTTCTGCTTTTCTCTAAGTTGCAAGCCACTCTCAATCACTTGTTCCCTCCCCGCCCCAATTTGATCGAAACTCTTTCAATTTTACCTTCATGTTAAACTGATTGTTTTTGGTTTAGACTGAGATGACACATACATGTTCATCCATCAGAGCTGGCATCATGCTAGATAGTCAGTTTATGAACATAATATAATTTTACATAGACAGTAGTGATAGAGCATGCAGGGACCTACTAGGTCAATTTTACCATACGCACCTAGGTCCATAAAACATTCACACTTTGAACTGCTTAACTGAATACTACTTAATCGCCTATCAGTGCCTAGAAGTCCGTTTAGGACTTATACCTGTAAACCATGATTTACCAATCCTTGTCACCTTCACTAAAAGTCCTAGGGATCAAAAATGGAGTTAGGATAAACAGGCAATATTTAAAAACATTTGCGTTTCTCTTATAATAACCACAAACTCGGGGAAAGTTTTCAAACTTTTTATCTATGAAAGATTTTCTGAGTCAAAATGAAAAAGGCCACAATCTTGTGACCATAAATTTTACAAGCAAGAATATAACTAGTAGGACATAAAGTTTGTAAGAAATTACAGTAACACCTTTAGACATTGGTACCTGGGAAGGGTGAAAAAGGGAAATAGCACAAGGACATACCACATAGATTATATTTATCTAGAATGGTGCAATGACCAATCCTGGCCACGGGCTGGGACAAAATATGGAACCGGCTCCCGACTAATCAGGTGCCCACAGGACAAGACCGGTGCGGATCAGGACAGGTGACCTCAACTAAGTGCAACGCCAGCGTCACACCCCTCTCTCTCTCTCTGGAAAAGCCAATTAGTACCCCGACTGGGTAATCGATAATTTTCCCCAACACCTCAATTCTTCTGACAGAGTGCTCCGCCAGCACCTTTGGTCTCGATCTCCTATAGCAGTCATTGGGTCAGTGACAGGTCAGGTACTCGGACAAGTCTGACAATTTCTCTATCTAAACCTACCTTAGTTATACCATTTCGGGGGAAATGTACCAACCCTAGATTTGCAAATGTATGTGTTCCCCTTCAATGATTGGTTGGAAAGACGAGGAGAGGTCATCACACCATACCAAGATGAGATCATCTAAATTCACTTGAATTGATCAAGTTCCCACCCATAATTTATTTTCTCACATCTTTATTCCGCCCACCAACATTATTTCATTTTTACATACAATGTTAACACATTTGGTAAGCCTTATTCCTTTTCCCAGGTCATGGGGTGAGGTTCTCAGGCAAATTGCGGGTAAGATGCTTCTTGGCTGAGGTTCAATGTTTCAGCAAATTCGGGGTTTGAGTGCGCATGCACAGTTTTTCAAAGATGGGGTTTTCACGGTATTCAGGCCCAAGTACGAGCTAGCAGTAAAATCAAAGAGAGACACATTAGAATACAAAAATAAATTAATGTTCTGTATACCACTTATCTCTACTCTAACCCCATTAGTTTATTTTATCTTTTGCATTAATAGTTGAGCAAAACGAACAAGCTTAGTACAAGCGGCAGCATAAGCCTTAGCATGTGAGATTTAAGCGGCCATTTTGGCACTAGTGCGCAGATGCAAGAAGTTCCCACCAAAGCAGAAGTACGTCACACCACATAGATGTGGCGGACGCATGCGCAGAACAGTTCCCGCGTTTTCGGCGGCCATTTTAATACACTTGAGTTAATATTAGTAAAAGCACATAGGCGAGCTTCCCCTAGATACTAGAAATGTTGTGTAATGAGAATATTAGTTAACGAAACATGTGGTTAATTAATTCTGTGTTATTTCGAGAAGGCTAAATCCAAGCAAGTCTCTGCATATGTGAGACCTTGTTCCAGCTATAGAATTAAATAGTCAGCGGTTCTATAGACGGCCCTGTGTGGACACCCCTGTTTTAGACCATCAGGCTAAATCTTTATTACTGTTGGAAAGAGAATTTTAGTATACAGCTGTTTTGATGAGACAGAATCTGCCTCTATATTCACCTTTTCTCAATACTCTCACAATGTGTACTATTGGAAGAACATTTCTACTTCGATGCGGATTATGAAGACCTTAGAACACGTGTTCTGTCATCTATGCTGATCTCTTTGGTCTTACTTCGACCTTAATTTGGGGTCAACTGGCATTGTTAAGGTACTTGATCCTAAAAGGTTTTGTTGTGGCTTGGTTTGCTGTCTCTTTATACTTATGATGAAATGTGCAGTGATGTCATGAGTGTAACCATGGGGATAGAGCCACAGGCGGGGTTGAACAGGAGCTGTTTATTTGAAATAATAGAACTTGAACTAGTAGCTGACTGCTGAATTTCTACTTTCTTTACCGCTGAACTTAACAAGTTTACCTCTGAGAACTAAGTTATGGAGTGCCTCGGGCCCTGGCTGACAAAGAGGGCCAAAAAAGCAAAAACATGAAATGAAATCACAAATAAGTTATAACACTTCTCCCCAAACACAGATGGGCTAAATCTGCAATATATATAAATGAAAGAAAACCCCCATCAGAGCAGAAATATAGCCAATTTTACATGATGTACACAGTTTACTTATATTTGATTTTTTCTTCATTCTTTTTGTTGATTAAGGATGAAACAGGTGAAAATACAGTTACAGAATATCGGATTAGTATACATTTTCGCTTCCTAGTACATGGTAACTCTTCCATTATAATTATACAGTGATTGCCATAATATTGCAATAATTTGATTGTTATTGTCTCATCCCCTCTTAAATCAATTAGTGTCCGATATCGACTCCTCTGGAGGTGGAGTACAGATGTACCCTCTATATTTGTTCCAGAGTCCCCATACTCGCTCCCACTTCTTTGGACACCCTCGATGTATATACGTCGCCCTCTCTGCTGCTATAGCTACGAACATATCACCACTCCACTCTCTGTACGTCGTAGAGATCTGTGTTCCCCAGTGTTTGGCGATGTTGCCCTTAGCGAACATCATACCCAACGTCGCCCAGTCCTGAGCTGCATGGTTGAGGTTTGTTGGTTCCCAGATGTTCAAAAGACATCTCTTGGGTTCCGGTGTGATGGTGACTCTGCTAACTTGCGTTATTGCATAATTTCCCCCCAGTATGTTGCTATCACTGGGCAGGCCCATAGTATGCGATAGAAGGTACCAACCATCCTGCACTTTCTCAAGCAGAGTTGGCTATCCGTCCACCCCATCTTGTGCAGGGCCACTCTCGTAAAGTAGATACGATGGAGGATCTTCAACTGTATCAATCTTAACTTTGTGGATATCGCAACTTCCTGTGGGGATGCAAGTGCCTCCTGCCAGTCTGCCTCATCTAGGTCTCCCACCTTAGCCTGTCATTGTTCATGGGGAAGTGTTGTGGGACCTGGTAGGTTGTTAACAATCTTACGGTAGGTCAGGAAAATGGCCTTCCTGTCCATATTTTCAGTTAGGAGCCTATCCTCTAGTGGGGAGGCCTCGGGCAGTTGAGTGCCTGCCGAAATTGCTTTCGTGAGTGCATGCCTTATCTGGGTATATCTAAATATTTCTGTGCGCGCCATCTCATATTGATCTTGTAATTGAGTAAAAGCAATGACCTCCCCCTTTTTCCAAAGATCTCCCACTTTTGAGATTCCAATGGAGTCCCATTGCTTAAAGCCTTTGCTGACACCAAGTCTGCCCAGCTTCCGAGTTTCCCAAAGCGAAGTGAGTTGCGTTATGATACCTTCCCATCCCAGTTGTTTATGGACTATGTGCCAGATTTTAACTATATGCGCAGTTGGTCTCACCAGTGGTGTTAATGGGGTTTTATCGTAGAGTGCTCTCATGACTCCCCCAGATTATATCTGTCCGAGCGGAAAGCCGGTTCCGTTTGAGGGGCATGAAGCCAGTGATTGACTACAGTCAGTTGTGAGGCCCAGTAGTACAGATGTATATTTGGGAGGGCGATTACACCATCATACCATCCCCTAACCAATTTAGTCTTGGCTATAAGAGCAGGTTTTCCATTCCAAAGAAGACTACACACTTCTGCCTCAATTGTCTTAAAATAAATTGTGGGCACCAGGAATGGGGTGTTTTGTAGAGCAAACAGAAATCTGGGGAGCGCCATCATTTTAAAAAGTGCAGCTCTGCCAAGGAAAGTTAACGGGAGGGATTGCCAATGCCTTGTATCTTGGCGGAGTCTTTTCAGGGGTTCTAGGAGATTCTTTTCCATAAATTCCCCAGGCAGTGGCGTAATGTGAATTCCCAGGTACTTAAAGCCCCCCGTCTGCTATTTGTACTCTGCATCCCTTAGTGAGCCGTGGTGGGGGACCATGTTATACATATAAAACCGATTCAGCCCAGTTAATGGTGTAACCGGCGAACCTATCATACACTTCACAGATGTCCAGGAGCCTATTAAGGGAGCGCTTGGGAGATGCCATGTAGAGCAGTATATCATCCGCATATTGAGATATGCGGTCTTCCCATCCCGCTCGAATGACCGGGCCTCTCCTTATCCAGGCTGCCAGCGGTTTTGCACAAGAGCAAATAAGAGCTGCGACAAGGGGCAGCCTTGACGCGTCCTGTGTCCAAGGGAGAAATCAACAGAGACTCAGCCATTTACTGGTAGGTGTGCTAAGGGTTTTGTATAAAGCAGCTGGATCCAGGCACAGCATTTCAGGCTCAAGCCCATATACTTAAGGACAGCAAAAAGGAAGGGCCACTCAACCATATCAAAAGCCATACGTGCATGTATTATATTTGAATTTTGTTTTGCTAAATCTGACAAACTGCAAGGTCTTTCCAATACATAGTGTGTTCATCTGGGAAATAAGTGAACAATCACAGAAGCTTCTTTTGAGATAAGAGAGTTGGTCCTTTTCTGCTGAAGGTAATCACACTAGCATAAACTACCCAAAAATTCCCAGAAGCTCAGTGGACTACTAATTTGACATACCTATACAAGGGACCCTCCGGCTCAGATAGACCCCATAAAATTCTTGGACAAAAACTCCCTCTTACATTGTTTTCAATAAAGGAATTAAAAGCTGTTATCGAGAGAGTAAAGCTCTCCCGAGCCGCTGGCCCTGATAACATTCCAGCCGTAATAATTAAGATGAACAGTGTTTGGTGGGCCATGGTTTACTATTCCTTGTTTAATTGGATTACCACGTCTGGCCTTTACCCCTTTTCCTGGAAAGGGTCTATAGTGAAACCTATTTTTAAAAAAGGGAGTGGTACAGACCCCATACTTTATAGGCTTATCCGCCTTCTTGTTATTTCACTAAAGATCTTTTCTAAGATTATCTTATCCAAATTTGAAGACTTGGCTACTGAAACCAAGAGAATTCCAATAGAATAAGGGGGCTTTCAGGAGGGTCACTCCATTATAGACCATTGTTTAGCATTATGGGCCATTATTTGGAAGGCTCTGAGGAAAATACACAGCTGTGCTTATATTTCGTAGACTTCAGGACAAACTTTGATTCTGTGGATAGGGATATTTTGTGGGAGAAACTTGTTGCCTGGGAGCTCCCACTAAACCTCCTTAGTGTGGGGGGCGTCATCTGGCCAGGGAGTAAGATAGCCGCCAAGACAAAGAGATCCGCTCCAATGGAACCTTCGAGCAGGAAATGCAGCATTCCGGAGGCGACCAAACATCATCATCTCAGCGGCCCTAGAAGCGGAGCCCTCCCGGATTGCTCCAGTCCCATCGCTGAGTCTGGGGAGTACTCGATGGGGACGGCTGCCCGGCCCTCCCTTCGTAACAGCTACGTATTCCTGCAGAGCCGAGGCCGCTCCCTGTGCCCCGCAGAGTCCTATTGCACCCTACGGACTGCCCCTCCCCCGGTGTGAGTGCCATCCATTCACCCAGCCCCCAGACCCTCACAGAAACCAGCCCAAATGAACGGGTCACAGTCCCTGGCCCCCAGCTGACACGGACATGGGGGATCCCCCACAGCGTGGGGCCAAGGAAGCACGAGGTCGGCAGAGGATCGCTTCCCAGAGGTGCAGGAGAACCCTCCTGAATCGGGACCTCACCATCTCGACGGCCCTAGAGGCGGGCGCCTTCTCAGGTTGCTGCTCCAGTCCCATCGCTGGATTTGAGGAGCACTTGATGGGGACGACAGACGTAGGAATGGCTTGTGGGCTTGGAGACAGAATATCAGCCTCAGTCTAGTGCGACTGCCTGGCCCCACCGTCTGCAACAGCTACGTGATCCTGCCGAGCCGGGGCTGCTCCCCGTGCCCGGCGGAGTACCATTGCACCCCATGGACAGCCCCCTGCGTGGAGGGTGAGCGCTATCCGCCCATTCAGCTGGCCAGAACCTTACAGAACACAGCCAGTTTGAACATGCTGCAGCCCCATCGTGGGGTCGAGGAGGCACAAGGTCAGCGAAGGATCACTCTGCAGAGGTGCTGGAGCACACTCTTAAATGTGGAATGGTGAGCCATAGCGTAGGAACCAGAGGGCGAGACGGAGTCACTGTAACTGGAAGGTGAGGTCTAGAGGCTTTTCAGGGGCCCGAGACTCGTGTGCGCACCCAGGTTCCATACCTCACCAGTTGCTCCTCTTGCTGCACAGTGGACCCCTTGCCTAGATCCTCATCCCTGGTGAAGGGCATGTCACTGAGCAACCTGCGCACTCCAGGGCGAGTGCCCAGGTCCAGCAGAGGCCGACAACTTCCCATCCAGTGCCAGGGATATGTAACATGGACTGCACAACACTAGTGGGTGGTTACAGACTTCTTCCACCCACGGGCCTGCTGATGGCCGACCATTGATCCTTATCTTTGGCTGTGTGACCTAAGGAGCACCTCAATATTGCAGTGGGCTGGGGTGTGTGCCCCCAACCCCCCACGTCTCGCCCCTCCTCAGATTGGTGACGGGACTAGCACAGTAACGTGGCACGAATGACCACGACAAAACCAGGAAGTATGACCTCCAGGCAGATTTTATTCACTGAGGCGCTAAAACAACCGCACACCATGGCCACGAAAACTGACAACATCCCGGCGAGCGGCTCTTCAGAGCCCCCGGGACCCCAGCAGCAGGTGTCACTATGGACCGCATACGTCAAGAGATCTCCTCAGTCAGCCGCAGGCTAGAAGAGATGGATTCTAATATCTCTAACCCGGCAGATGAAGCCAAATCAATACGGGTGGACCTGGCTGGGTTCCACACCTGTGCTGAGGTGCTGGATCAAAGGTCGACGGTGGTAGAGGACAGGCTGAACACAATGCAGGACAAGGATACAGAAATTCTCTTCCTCAGCAGCAAGCTTGTCGACTTGGAGGACTGCAGCTGCAGGAACAACATCCGCTTTGTTCGATTTCCGGAATCCATTGAGGGCCATAATGCTGCCGCGTTTCGGAAGGACACTGTTGCAAAGTCATCCTGTGTCCTGGGCACCCCCATCTTTTTGCTGACTGATACTGGTGGTAACTGACTCTGAATGACCCTGGGCTCTGCCTAACCAGGCCCAGTGCTATCCTGAAAGAGACACGTTAGAATGCAGTTAAAGCACCTACATACACTAGAGTACACAATGGTATGGTGGGGTACCCCTTTGATTGACATGACCTACCCTATAGGCCCCTAGTATATAATAGGGCAGGGGGATGGACACTACCTAGAAGTCCCCAGTACCCTGGGGCATGGCAGTTTAGAGGCCAGCAGCTCTTTTTGCACTTGCATGTGTGCATTGCTGAAGCCTGAGGTCAGTTTAAAAACAGCCCTGGGTGCCTGCTTTTAAAAAGTTAATTGTGCACAACTATACTTTGGTGTTTGGGACACTTAAAAATGGATAGCCTACAATGTTTTGCCATATTAGGGACCCCCAGGGTCCCCCCTAGGTATCCCAGAGGTGGGGGGTCAGGTATTTATAAGGTACACCCTTATAAAATGAGTGTTCGAGGCATATGAGCTGCAGATTGCACACTGTGCATAGATCGCCACCTACTGTTGGCCCCGGAAATATGCAGTTTGTTGTTGTCCTAAAAGTTCTTTGGAAGTCACAAAATATGTGACTCCTCCTTTGGACCACATTGCGCATGGGCATCGGCTCCATCCCTAGATTGTTTTTTTCCACCATCAGGCTCGGATGTGTTTCCTGCACTCCGGTTAAGAAACAAATTTTCTTTGGTGCGCAATCCTCACCCAGTTCGACGGTATTGTTTCGATTGTGCTCCACATCGACGCGATTCTTCACCTTCGAAGTCTTCGATTCCGGTCGTTGACGAAGGCCTTCGGGCCTACCTAGGCCTTACTTCTGGCTCATGGAAAAGACGCCATTCAAGAAGTTTCCTTGATGTGGGTCGAAGTTTCCCCACACCGACCTACATGAGGTGTGCAACCTTTGCCTCTACTGGAGCACGAGGCTAAAGACTGTTCCGCTCGTGCCTCCTTCCGCACCAAGAAGACTACCCTGGACCGACGAGCTTGAAGAACAATGGCCCGCTTGTCAGCTTCGATCCCCGACGACATCTTCGAAGAGGGCGTCGACATGCCAGAACTCCAGCACGCCGAGGAGAGTACCAGCTCCTCAGACGCCGAAGACTCAGACGTCGAGTAAGTCACTCCAGCTCAACGGGTCGTAAGTAAGATCGTCGACCCCAACCCTTCCTCGACACCCTCTAAAAAGGCTTCTGGCACACCCTCACCTTCGGGCCTGGGTGCACACCGAGAGACTGCTTCCACCGCCCCGCCTTCAGGCCTGGCAAAGAAGCCCAATAAGCCTTCAGGCACCTCGGGCTCGAGCCAGCCTATACCGACACGGAAGAAAAGGCCATCTTCGTCAACCACGCCGACCGTTGCTCCTACACTGAAGCACACAGCACCAAGACTGGCAGCGGCTCATCGATGCCGAAACCGCATTCTGAGTCAACAACAAAACCACCTAAAGCTCCATATTCACGCGCTTCAGAACCGAAAAAACACCCGGAACCGAAGAAGCGGGTTCCGGTAAAGGACACTTCAAAAGGGCACACTTCTAAACCGAAATCAGCTACCGACTCGGTGCCGAAAAAACCTACGGAGCCGAAAACCTCGACACCGAAGGATCTGCCCTGTTCAGAGGAACGTTTCATACCTGATCCTGACCAAAAAAGTCTTGTCAAGGATCCTAAGACTGGTCAATTGACTCTCCGTTCCAAAAAGAGACCACTTGATGTGCCAGCAGCACCTCCTCCTCCTCCTCCTCCAAAGAAGAGAGACATTGCAAACTCTCCATTAAGGGTGCCTTCTCCTCCACCTCCCATACTGTTCCCCCTCCTACACCTACTCCACCTCACCATTCACCTACACCATCCCCTGATCCACACGATGATGTAGACACAGACTCTGACGACACAGATGGAGGTGCACATGACCCAGCAGGAACCAATAGTCCCTCTCAGTCACCTAATCCATGGGATGATTACAACACCCCTGATGTGCCTTATGTCCCACAAGACGATATATACCCTTCTAGACCATCCCCACCACAGGACACTATAGGTTTTAACCTACTAGTCCAAAGAGCTGCCCAATATCATGGAGTGGACTTACACACAGATGCCGTGGAGGAAGATTTCCTACTAGACACTTTTGATAACACACAAAGGTCTACTGCCATTTTACCAATGCTTAAGGGTGTAATTAAACATGCAACAGAGGTTTTTAAGGACCCCGTCAGGGCTAGGGTCCTCAATCCTTGAATTGAGAAAAAATATAAAGCTGCCCCTACAGATTCAGTCAATATTAAAGGTCTAGTACCATTAGACTCTTTAGTAGTCTAATGCACGAAAACGTGCCAATTCTCAGACATCAGGTGAGGCCTCACCACCAGACAAGGAATCCAAGATTCTTGACGCCTCAGTAAAAAGAACAGCGTCTCAAGCATCTGGTGCATCGCCAACACCCAAGCGTTGCTGGCCAGATATGACACAGGTCATTATGATGAACTAGAGTCCATAATACAGCATCTACCTGACAAATACAAAAATAGGGCCAATGAACTTATACAGGAAGGTAAAAACCTTACCAACACTTCCATTCGCTGTGCCCTAGATGCGGCAGATACCGCCTCAAAAGCAATTAATACCAGCACCCTCCTACGTAGACATGCTTGGCTACGTATCTCAGGTTTTAAACTGGAGGTACAAAACTCCATCCTTAATCAGCCATTTGATATGAGACATTTATTTGGCCCAAATGTTGACGTGTCTTTAGAAAAGAAAAAAGACACTGATACAGGAAAATATATGGGAGCCTTGCAACAGCAAGTTCCCAGACGTTCTTTTCGTTGCTCATCATACAGAGGCAACACTAGAGGCTACTCCTCGGAAAGTCCCTCCACCTCTTACAAAACCACTAGCTAATCCACATTCACTAAGGGCTACCAAAGAGGGGGTTACAGGGGTAACAACAACAAAGGCAGAGGCGAAACCAACAACTCCCGCTCTGCCTCTACCCAATGACTTTCCTCCCCTTCCCCCCCCAACATTCCACTCCTGTGGGGGGAAGACTGCAACACATCAGACAGGTGGGTGCGACAAATTATTCAATCAGGTTACTGTCTAGAACTAACATCTACCCCCCAAACATGCCACCCAAACAGCGTCCAATGTCACAAGAACATCTAGCACTGTTAAAGCAAGAAGTAGAATCCCTGCTACAAAAAAGTACAATAGAACCAGTTCCTCTGCACCAATAAAACAAAGTGGTTTACTCTCTATACTTTCTGATTCGAAAAAGGATGGCTCTCTAAGGCCTATTCTAGACCTCAGACCGCTAAACATACAGTCAGACCATTTTCACATGGTCACACTGCAACAAGTCCTTCCGCTTCTGTCGCCAAACAACTTCCTTGCTACTTTAGATCTCAAGGACGCATACTTCTGCATTCCCATTCACAAGGCTCACAGGAAGTATCTCAGATTTGTAATAGACGGACAGCACCATCAATTCAAAGTACTCCCATTCGGAGTCACAACAGCACCAAGAGAATTCACCAAGTGCTTAGCAGTGGTGGCAGTGCATTTACGAAGACAACACATCCATGTCTTCCCGTACCTCGACGACTGGCTCATAAAAGCCAGCTCATACAACCAATGCGTGGAACACATTCATGCCACAAATCAACTGCTTCACGACTGGGGTTCACAATAAACCATGCCTAGTCCTATCTACAACCATCCAAAGTACAACAGTACCTCGGTGCCACAATAAACACCTCAAAAGCGCTTGCCTATCCCACTCCAGCAAGGATAGCCAGCGTACAAACTTTTCTAACAAGGTTTCAGCTACAACACTCCCTTCCAGCAAGAGTGTTCATGCAACTCATAGGGATGATGGCCTCTTGCATTTTCATAGTGCCCCATGCTAGACTTCAAATGCGTCTGCTACAAGAATGCTTATCACGTCAGTGGAACCAGGCTCAAGGTCAATTGACAGACCTAGTGTTGGTAGACGGTCGGACTCATCGCTCTCTGCTGTGGTGGAACACCAATAACCTTTCCGAGGGACAACCGCTCCTAGAGCCAGTTCCTCAGATAATTTTAACTGCGGACGCATCGCTCTCCCGCTGGGGAGCCCACCTACTGCAACACACCATGCATGGCAGGTGGACACCACAACAAAAGTTACTCCACATCAATCACTGGAGTTACTAGCAATATTCCTAGCACTGAAAGGTTTCCAAAAGCAAGTATCAAACAAAGCTGTGTTAGTCCGCACAGACAACATGACAGCCATGTATTACATATAGAAGCAGGGAGGCACACACTCCCTGCAGCTATCTCAACTAGCGCAGGACATATGGCGGTGGGCTATACCTCAAAACATATTCCTTCTAGCCCAGCATGTTCCAGGAGTACAAAATACCATAGCGGATCTATTAAGTCGACAAACACAACAGACCCCCATATGCAAGTTCTTCAGCCATTGTTTCAGATGTGGGGACAACCTCAGATAGACGTATTTGCCACTCACGAAAACATCAAATGCCCAAGCTTCGCCGCCAGATATCCACACCCACTGATCAAAGGCAATGCGATATGGATGAACTGGTCAAACAGATTTGCGTACGCTTTTCCACCTCTACCACTCATGCCACTAGTTGTATGCAACTACAGCAGCATTCTCTGACCCTCATCCTAGTTGCTCCAACGTGGGCCAGACAGCCGTGGTACACCACACTGCTACAATTGTCGGTAGTACCACACCAAGAATTACACCTGTCTCCACACCTCTTAACACAGAATAGTGGATAGATCAGACACCCGGACCCAGCTCAGCTCAACCTTGCGATCTGGCTCCTGAAATCCTAGAATTTGGATATTTGAACCTTCCTCCAGACTGCATGAATGTCATAAAAGAAGCTAGACGTCCAACCACTAGGGCATGTTATGCAGCCAAGTGAAAACGATTTGTAATATATTGTCACAACAATATTAATCCTCTAGATGTATCTATTCAACACCTCATAGGATACTTACTGCATCTCCAAATTTGCAACTTAGCCTATACGTCTATTAGATTACTTGCTTGCCATTAAAGCCTTTATAGGTGGTCTTAAAAGAATATTTCCTCCCAGAGTATCACCTTCACCTGTGTGCAATTTAAACGTTGTTCTCACACGGTTAATGGGGCCTCCCTTCGAACCCTTACACAAATGTGAACTACAATTTTTAACATGGAAAGTTACGTTCCTAGTAGCTATTACCTCTCTGCGGAGAGTTAGTGAACTACAAGCACTAACCATTCAAGAACCCTTTTTGCAAATGCATCACAATAAGGTAGTTCTGCGTACTAATCCAAAATTCTTACCCAACGTCATTTCTCCCTCCCATCTCAATTAATCTGTAGAACTGCCCGTTTTCTTCTCGCAACCACAGACAGTACCAGAAATAGCTCTTCACACATTAGATGTCAGAAGAGCATTGCTATACTACATAGAGAGGACACAACCCTTTCGTAAGAAAAAACAACTTTTTGTGTCTCTCACCACCACACAAAGATAATCCCATTTCAAAATCTGGGATAGCTAGATGGATTGTCAAATGCATACAGATTTGTTACCACAAAGCTAAACGTATGTTATCTGTTCCTCCTAAAGCCCACTCTACAAGAAAAATAGGGGCTTCAATGGCATTTTAGGGAACATTCCCCTAGATGACATCTGCAGAGCAGCTACATGGTGTACACCGCACACATTCACAAAACACTATTGTGTAGATGTGCAAACCAAGCAACAAGCTAATGTGGGCCAGGCTGTTCTCAAAACATTATTCCAAACTACTGCAACAGATAGGGGTGGTCGCCGCTAGGGATGGGTACTGCTATACAATCTATGCACAGTGTGCAATCTGCAGCTCATATGCCTCGAACGGAAAATGTTACTTATCAGTATACATCTGTTCTTGGCATGTGGAGCTGCAGAGTTGCACATGCCCACCCGCCTCCCCGGCTACTGTTGTCTGTTCCAGAATTAACTTCATTAGATGCAAATTACATGGGCATCCTTCCTTTTCTTGCAAAGCTCCATCATTTCCCTAATGGCGAAAAACAATCTGGGGATGGAGCCAATGCCCAATGCGCAATGTGGTTCAAAGGAGGAGTCACCAATCTCGTGACTTCCAAAGAACTTTTAGGACAACAACAAACTGCAAACGTCCGGGCCCAACACTAGGTGGCGATCTATGCACTGTGTGCAACTCTGCAGGTCTACATGCCAAGAACAGATGCATACAGGTAAGTAACATTTTCCTTCTGTATGCCTGGGTAAAGTGAAATTTCACATTTCACTCCCCCCGCACCCCCTCTACCCACCTAACCCCCCTTTTTGGTCAAGTGCTGCTCAAGTTCGACTTTGATGCTTGGAGCACTGTGGAGGGAGTATCTGCAATATTTATACAGATTTAAAAGCCCTAAAGTCTATCCTAGTTAAACATGGGGTGGGGGTCCTGTAGAAATAAGCAAAGTACTTATAAAAATGTTTTTGTAAGCCCTGGTGCTGTAAAAATGGCCCAAATCATTTTTCCCATTGCAAATCTCTTGTTACATAGGTTAACATGGTGTGAAGTTATTGATTAATAACTCTTGGTAGGAGAGGGATAGAAATGCCATTCAAAAACTTCTCAGAATGGTATTAACCCCTTCCATGCTGATGATGGCCCCCAGCCGTCATGCACTACGGTTCTCGTGTGCTGATGACGGCTGGGGGCCGTCATAAACCCGCCCACTCTCGATTCTGCCGCACAGGCGCAGAATCGCGGCCGCAGGGAAGGGGTTAATAATTCAACCTTTCAGGGGTCTGCCCTGATTGGTCAGAGCTAAGTGAATTAGCCAGACTGTGTTGAAGAGGTGATAAAGAGACCCTGAGGTTAACCAGTTCTGCTGGCGGGGCAGTGTGCTGGTCCATAGGAATGCCAGGCCAGGGGAAGGAGTTATAAACTATGTTCTTCAAAGAGGAGAGTTGAGACCAGTGTCAGTTACAGCTCTGAACTTCCCACCTTAGGCAGATGGTAGGATTAAGGAAGGTATGAGCAGATGCAGGGGGGAGAGTCTAAGTAAATTAGCCATCCTAGGGGTGTGTTTAGCCAGCTCTTTCCTCCTTGCTGGAAAATCAGCCATTATGGATTTGGAAGATGTGATGCACTCTGGGACAAAATAATGCCACACTCTACAGGATGTGGTCATATATTGGAGGAGTTACCCTGCTCCCATTGGTCAGAAGTGACCTCCTGCTTGACCCAGAGAACTTGGAATAAGTATCTGAGAGGGGCAGAGCCCTCCAGATCTGCTCCTTGAAACTTACTGAAGTAAAAAGTGCCCTGTTGAGAAGTTTTGCTGTGCAAAGATTTCTAAGGCCTGACCTCTGAAGACTGCACCATCTGAAACTACAGCCCTGTGGATTATCTTGCTGGAAAAGAACTAAAGAGTGGACTCCCTGAAAGCTACAGATTAAAAGAGATCATCTGGAACATCACCAACTAAATCTACACCTTGGAGAACCATCAGTGGATTTGTAAGGGTTTTGTACCAGTTGATTGTGGGAACTGAAGTCCTCAACTTTCAAGGACCAGCTTGGAGCTTCCAGACCCTTGGAGTGAGTTTGAGACACTTTGGGGCCCTTTGAGGAACTTCAGGAAGAAGTTCAAGAAGGTTGGAGAACTTTGGACCAACTTTGAAAAAAGCTATATAGAGGGACCGACTCAACCGGGCCAGCCAGGACAACTGCCTTCAACCGCGATCCAGCCAAGCCAACCAGGTTCATCCTGCTAAAAGCTCCATTGCTCCAACTTTCAGAGATTGACCGGGACTAGAAAAAAATCTGAAGCCGGCGAACCCTACTGGATCCGGTTACATGAGGAGAATCGATAGACCCCATGAGAAAAAGCTCCAGAAAAGTTTCTAAGTCCACTCGTAGAAAAGGTGACCGGGAGCAACTGCGAGAGCCAATCAGCCTGCCTTCCATTGAGTGCCGGCCTGGATTCCTGGGTTGCCCCACTGAAGCGATCTTGAGAAATTTTCTACGTCCGCTCTGGGGAAGGTGGTTCCGGGACCTCGTCACAAGTCAAGCCGGCGAACCCTTACTGAATCCGGACTGGCTGGGAGCTTCGAGGGGCCTCGAGGAGAAAAGCTCCAGAAAAGTTTCTAAGTGTGAAAGTAGAAATTGAGACCGGGACCTGCCACGAGCTGTAGCCGCTCAGGGCTCCATCGCGCCTGGCCTGAAACTTTAACTTTGGCCCGGTCTATCGCGAGCAAGTATCATAATATGGTGCTATAATCTTCTAAGTGCTATATTTTATTAAATCTTTGAAAATTCATATCTCCCGTTCCCTACATTGTATTTTTGTCGTTTTGTTGTCATTTTAAAGATAGAAATATTTCCTATTTTTATAAGTTGGTGTTGGATTTTTATTATGTTTTGTGTCTTAATTATTTACTGAAATTGTGTTTTTAAATGCTTTGCATACCTGTCATTGAAGTTAAGCCTGTCTGCTCGCCGCCACGTTACCAAGGGTTGAGCATAGAAATAATTAACTAAGATCTATGCTGAGGCCTACCATGTGTTAGTGGCCTACTTGCCAGTGGCAGACCTACATTTGCCCCTACCAATAACCCACTTTCCAACAGACACTCTCCTGAAACTTATTGGAGCCACCTTTGAGCCACCTCTGGAGATTCAACAGGCCCACCGCATAGGATCGCTATGCAAGGACTCTAACGTACGCACATGGCCGCTTATTGCCTGTTTTCTACGACATGACCAGATGAGGCAAAACCTAGCCACAGCGCACATCCAAGGATCGTTCACCTAGGATGGCCACAGCATTCGGATGGCTGCTGACTTTTCTAAAGAAACGAATGAGCTCTGCAAAACCTTCCTTTCTTTTATGCCCCGGCTCGGACAGCTGAACATTAAATGTGGTCTTTTCGAACCTGCGAGATTCCGCATAACCAAGGCCAACAAAACTAGGGATCTCTATGATCCAGCGGAACTCTGTATGTTTCTGGACAATGTAACATGTCAGGACATGGACACTCACACAGGCGACTCAGAACTTTCCCAACCGTTTGGCCCCTCTCAATCGACAGAGAACAGGAGGTGAACCTATGGAGGAATGTGGACATGCAGCAGGGACCAGGACAGAACGGCGCGTACCCATGAGGACAGGGCATCCGTGCTCCAGGTGGCGGCCACGTTTGCTCATGACCCACAGAGGGACAAATCTCATTCACCTTTGAAACCTACTACTGAACCTGACCAGGGGCACGGTGGGTCTGTAGTGGAGGGCACAGGTTGATGACCCCTCCTACAGTTGGGTATGTGACCGACGGCGCACTAGGACATTATCGAACCAACGGACAGCTGAGTATCCTATCCACTGTATGGCATTGTGGGGTGTTTTAGGTTTTGGTGGCACAACAAAAACTGAAGCAACATTCCACTCCATCCGGACGCACAGCAATCGGCACAGCATTCGGCATTTGGCCATGCCACTTCACCGAGGCTGCACGCTCAAGAACAAAAATGATTGACAGGAAGTTAAAAATGAATGAAATACAGAGTGCACGTGGCAACCCCTTTTAAGTAAATTAGGTTTTGGTGGACCACCCTGTTCTATCTCACTCACACTGTATATCTGATCTATTGAAATGTATGGACGTTTCTCTATACTGTACCAAAACAGTCTTTTATTTCATTGCTTGTATAATGGCGTTGTTTAGTAGTGTTGCTTAAATATGCCTGAGCTCCCCACCACCCCGGCCGACTGCGCCTTCTTCTCCGCCCCCCTATCCACATCGATAGTGACATCGGTCCCACGCCTGACACGGACGTTTCAGGGAATCGCATCATCATACGTCTCGGTATACATATTTATGCCTGGTAGGATCTCGGGCAGGCGGCGAGCCCCTATGCCCACACGACACCACGTAAAGGTCTTCCAGCGAGTAGGGTGTTACACATCCTTCCCCCGCCTTCTGGACCTCCAATCGCTTGTTTTCTTTTTTCAATCCCCTCCTCTATATTCAATGGTGCTATTTCTTACGGCAGCAGCCCACCCCTCTGCGGGAGACGGGTACTCCCTCGGAGCAGCCCTCTGCCGAGTATAGACCCGCAGTAGACAGGATAGCACTCACGGCGCACTAAGGGCCAAGAAGGTAAACCCCACTTTCGGTTACCCACTGTCCTTCCCCTATGTAAATGTAGTGTATTGTGTAAAGCGCACAGCTGCCCCAACGGGGCGTCCTGGCGCCGTATAACGCTGTGGAACCCTTCCTGGCTCTCCCTGTGAGATGCCCCTCCTGGGCACCCCCAAGGTGAAGCCAGGCATCCCAGTGTTGTAGGTGCCGTTGTGTAGATTAAGCAAGCTATTGCCCAGAGTTGCAGCGTGGGACCCATGATTAGAGTAGGCGCCGTGGCGAGAATTATCGAGTCCGCGGACATTGAGCCCAAGACCCTGCCGCACTGGGACTTGAACCCTGGTCCCGGGCCTGATCTCTGCCTCAGTCTGCCGCTCTAACCAGTGAGCCACACTTCTCCACTATCCTACCACTTCTACCCTTCTACCCCTCCCCCGTGAGAAACCTCCTAATCGGACATCGCATACCTTCACTGCAACAACCTAGCACTCCCTCCCCTACCCCACCCCCACTGACTGGGACGACCTTGCAGCACACTCCGCTTTACAGGACCACTTATCATCATCAGGCAGGCCTAGACATCCAACAGATGTAGTTTGTCAAGGAAGTGCCAGAGGGTCCCCATCCCCCTCCCTTTCTCTTTCCTTTATTTTTTTTTTCCTCTCCTCTTTTTCTCTCTTTCTCCCTCCCTTTCCTCCTTGGGTCCCTACTATCGGGATTTCCCCCCCTTCTCTTTAAAACACACCCCGGCCCGAACTTCAACACAGCCAGCTTTGTAACCCTCCGTGGAGTCCGAAGTCCCCCCTCCCACTCTCACGCAGCCTCATTCACACATCGCACCCATCCCTTGCATGGCCCACTACTTACTACACTGCGCCGGTCCCCCTGGCCTGCACTTGTTGCACCAAGCACTATGACCTCCCCACGCCCTCTGCGAGCGGTCACATGGAATGTTCATGGTCTCACGTGCAATATAAAGCGGAAAAAACCTTGGCAGACCTGCAATCTAAATGAGCAGATATGGCTTTACTGCAGGAAATGCACCTGGATGCAGTAGAATCGGATAAGCTGCAACGAGTCTGGGTAGGGAGGGTGATACACAGTAGTACGGAAACTGAGGTTCCTGGAACCGAGGGACATACCCGCAAGTGCGCAGTAGCAATTCTCCTCCAGAAATCCCTCCCGGCGACAGTAACAAAGACCTGTATGGATACTGATGGACGCTACGCTTTTGCAAAGCTGAAACTAGGTAATCACCACATATGCGTGGGGTCGGTCTACGCTTCAACAGATTGAAAAAGCCATTCTTCTTGCAGTTAAACAGGGTTCTGTCAGAAATAGGCGCCTCCCAGTTCCTTATAGGTGGGGACTGGAACCCAGCAAAGGACCTGATTTTGGACAGGACTAGACCGATGGACAGGCGCAACGCAGCCGACAGGGCGTTGCTGGAGGACGTGATGCAAGATAATGGCTTGGCAGATCACTGGGGCTTGAGTAACCCGCAGATGCGGAATATACTTTTGCCTCCCAAGGACACTGCAAGCTCTCCCGCCTGTATTACTTTCTCATTTCCCATAGGGTGGTACAGCTTACCCTGGAATCCCAAACTCTAGGGGCCTCATTTATGAAAAGTGACGCATCGCTGCGTGAAAACAGCGATGCGTCACTTTTCACTGCGCACTCTTTACGACATTCCAGATGCGTCATATTTAATGTATGACGCATCATGTCGCAAGGAGTTACAGATACGTCAGTATTTCTGACGTATCTGTAAGCACAAAAGTGACGCATTGCTGGAGTGTGTCACAAAAGTGACGCAACTCCAGCAATGCGTCCTTTCACATGGGGTAAGCCCCATGTGAAAGGGCCTGCGTCAGTCTTACTCCAGCTGTGTGGCCGGCGCAAGATTTTGACGCAACAGCGTCCTAAAAGTGACGCAACTCCAGCAATGCGTCCTTTCATATGGGGCAAGGCCCATGTGAAAGGGCTTGCGTCAGTCTTACGCCTGCTGTGAGGCCGGCGCAAGATTTTGACACAACAGCGTCCTAAAAGTAACGCAGTGAAATCTCATAGATTTCACTGCGTCACTATTACGAGGCTTTTTGCGGGGGAACGCCCCCTCTGCATACATTATACCTGACGCAGGCATAATGTGGCGCAGGGGTTTAAAAAGTGACGCATCTACCTAGATGCGTCACTTTTTAAATATGGCGCAACGAGGCGCATTTTTTACACTGCTGGTGCGTCACAAAAAGTGACGCACCGGCGGCGCAAAACTGACGCATGGCCTTCATAAATAAGGCCCTAGAGGCGGCCCTTTTGGGTCACGCCCCTGTCCTCCTCTCCCTGGAACTAATTGTCCATTCCGGGACGCAAGCCCTGGCGGATGAATATCACGCACTACCGGGCCTCGACTGGTAAATCTCTCTTACAGACAAACGTTATTGAGTTCCGACTGGATGATCAGGGATTAGTCAACTCCAGCTGAACCCAATGGGTGGCAGCAAAGGCCACCATACGTGGCAGACTCATGAGGGATGCGGATTAAGCCAACAAGCAAAATAAAGACAAGCAAAGACCGCTGGAAGCCGACATCAGGAAGCATTCTTTCCTTTACCCTGCACGTCCCACACCACAACATCGCCAGTCTCTGGGGCAGGCAAAGATGGCTTTGAATAGCCTTTTTACAACCAAAGCAGAATATGCATTGCAGAGAATGAAGGGGAGGCATTAGGAGCATGGGGAAAAAGCAGGGAGGCTCTTAGCAGCACAACTCCGCCAACGAGAAGCAACCATGGCCATCCCCGCTATCAGATCAGCGTCGGGAAATACCCTTACCCGACCCCAGGACAAAACAAACACATTTGCCTCCTTTTATAAAACCCTGTAAACCCCAGGCCCGCCGATAGAAGCGGACAGACTGGCCTCATTCCTGCAGGCGGCGCAACTCCCGTGCCTTTCGGACAAAGTAAGGGAGCTATTGGACGGGGAGATCAGCAAAGAAGAAATAGCCTCCGCAATGCCCTATCACAAAGCCCCTGCTGAGTATGGCTTCCTGGCGGAGTTTTACCGCTGGGCAGGGGAAGAGGTAGTCACAGTGCTTTAAATGTAAAAAAATAAGTGCAGGTACTCACCAAATCAAGATGTGGGCTAGGAGGCGGGATTAGGGATGGGGGTGGAGCTATGGGGGCGGGGCTACGGATAGTGCTAAGGGACCGGGCCAGAGGCACACGTTTAATTTGATTGAGATTTAATTGGTGTGCAGATATGCACACTGCAGGCAACACTTGTTCATACAAGAACACACACAGGGACATAGAAGCACTTGTGCATGCCGATAGGGTGTTTAGTACATGTGCACCCACAATACACTGTGCTAAAAGCAACAATTACCTGGAGCCCGCAGATGAACGTGAAGGGCTGGCCATTAAGTAAGATCATTGATAAAACCTCATGACCGAATGCAACTCTTCATTTAAGATTTTGTTTATTTGGCGCTACATGGGGAAATTGTTTCAAAGGCACTAAGAAAAAAGTTCACTAAATTTTTTTTCTCTCATTAATATTTAATTTTAATTGAATGTAAACCCCTTTTAAATTGTTTCCAGTGTAATACCGCCTTGGGCCTCACAGACATTGGGAAAGTGCTATAGAAATCAAACATACATACCACAATATCACTAACTTTCTTGTTCAATTACATTTTAATAAGTTACTTTTTATAAGTTAAGCTCTGACAAAGTACAGCTGCAGTGTGTTTATCAGTGGGGAGGGATGCAAATTGGACCTTTCATCTGTCCCCCACCAAGTCCTTTGCGCCTTTACGCCTTGCTAATGGGTTGAAGAGGCTCGACTGCAGGGGACACAAGAAGAAATGTAAAAATAAAAACAGAGCTTCCTCCACTTTTCGAAGGTGTTTGGATGGTCAACAAAGCACAATAGCCCAGTGTGCAGGTCTGCTGAAAGAATAGTGTGTCCCGTGGAGGCTGCAGCAGGCTAGAGAGCACGGCGGGGGAGAGGGGCGTTGCTCAATTAGCAGATTATAGGAGATTAACAGTCGAGTGCTTCACAGAAAACAGACCAATTTCTCAGCTGTGCGTTACGCTTTTTAAAAAAAAATCCAAATTGCACTGAGTTGGCTTGCTGCCCTATGAGTACCGGTACTCTCTTTTGACAAAAATAAGTTCCAGTACTCAAGGTCAGAACATTTAGAAGTGCCGGTACTCAGTACCGGTGAGTACCGGCCCATTTAAAGCACTGGGTAGTCACCACGCTGCAGGCAGCATTTTGGGAAGCAGAACAGTCTGCTTCCCTGGGCCTCATCTCCAATAATGCTGTCATTAAGACCCTCTGGAGTGCGGAAGTTATCGGCTTATCTCACTGTTAAACTGCAATATAAAAATACTGGAAGTATCCTGGCCACACGCCTACCCAAAGTCATGCCATCCCTGGTGCAAACCTCGCAGGTGGGCTTCGTACCGGGCCGGTCCTCCAGGAACCACTTACATACTCTTGCCCATACACTATTGGAGACCAACAACCTCCCTGCTGTGGCTCTCGCCCTTTCCCTAGATGCGGAGAAGGCGTTTGACCGAATCTAGTGGGAATACCTCTTCCGAGTGATGGAACATTATGACCTTGGGGTTCAATTGAAAGCGAAAGTGCGCCGTCCTCTATGGGAACCCCACGGCACAAGTGAATTGTGGCGGATTCCTATCCAACCCCTTTGCAATACGCAGAGGGATGCGCCAGGGATGCCCCCTTTTGCCACTCCTCTTTCTCCTGGCAATGGAGCCACTGGCCACCACCATGCGCAATTTGGCCAACATCACAGGGGTTCCACTTCCGATGGGCGACTCCAAATTGTATTTATATGCAGACGGTATCTTGTTAACCCTCACGGATCTGGCCTGCTCACTACCATCCCTACTTAAGGTTATTGACGACTTCTCCTCCCTATCGGGATATAAAATTAACTGGGGTAAAAGTGAAGCACCCCCCATCTCGGACGGGACCACGAAAGCGTCCATACATGAGCTTCCCTTCCAGTGGCAACAATCGCGCCTTAAGTATCTGGGAGTTCTTGTTAATAAAGGCCTAGCAGGCATGATTCAGGACAACCTCAACCCACTGATTACCCAGATGCAGCGAGACTTCGAGAAATGGAAGGTTTTGGGACTCTCGCCGTGGGGTAGGGCGCAAGCAGTCTGCATGGTGAAGCTACCGCGCTTCAATTATACCCTGGGGATGCTTCCGGTGCAGGTGCCCCTCACCACCCTGAGACAGATAGACTCCAAGATCAGGTTATTTGTGTGGGGTTCTTCGAGGTCGCGCATAGCAGCGTCCAAGTTACAAGCTCGCCGCACCCACGAGGGACTTAACCTCCCCTCGGTTGAACTTTATGCACTGGCCTTACATCTCTCCCAGATGACGTGCTTCTTACCAGACTTTCCGGACCCACCACAATGGGTTCCATTGGAACGCCACCTACTTTTGGCAGAGGCAGGATTATCTGCCCTATATATGACGGAGCCTGGGAACATTGGTACTAAACACCCGATTCTATCCGCCACGCACATGGCCTGGCACCGGGCACACAAGCTGCTGGGTGCTCACCCCCGTCTGCATGAAAAGTCTCCCCTATGGGGGAATGACGCCATACGCATAGGGGGAAGGGCTTGATGTGGCAGGTATGGCAGGCAGCAGGTATCCATACAATTGACCAGCTTATCTGCAACAGTTCTTTGAAACAGCTGGCGCAACCAGGGGATGAGTGGAGATGCACCCAATTACAACACTGTCTGAGGCAGTGCTTGGGACCCCTCTGTAGACCGTGTCCACATCACGGGTGCTGCCATTCCTCCTCACCTGGGGGAGGTGCAAAGGGGTGATGTCCGGCCTCTATGTGGTACTGTCGTCGCACCGCTTCTCGACCCCCTTGACACAGACGTTACGTGCAAGATGGCAGGAACGGTTGGCGATTACATATGAGGATGACGAATGGACTGACATCTTAGAGGCCCTGGATAAGGGTGCAAGAGATGCGTGGATAAAATTCTGCCTTTTAAAGGTTTTGCAGGACTGTTACTGGATGCCCACGAAATTACACAGAGCAAGTCTTCTTCCACAAGCCAACTGCTGGGGATGTCCCAATTCCTGACGCGACGTAACACATATCCGCTGTGAGTGCTCCTCAGAGCCAGACCCTGAGCACTACCATGCCACCCTGCCTACCGCTGACATCCCGAGGTTCTTCTGCATGACTTTTAGCGGTTCCTGGACCCATCAAGACCGCAGCTCCGCCTCTTTCAGACAGCTTTGGCTACGACCAAACTCTGCACATTGCGCCAATGGAGTGCCGTGGCCCCCCAACACAAGAGTCCTGGCGGGCAGCTATGATTCAAACGGCTTCCCGTGAGAGGATCATATACAACTTAAAGGATCAATCAGACACCTATCTAGAGATATGGACACGCTTCTTGCGTTTAGAGGTGCCGGATACGAAGGCAGACTTGCCAGCAGCTGGCTCTGGTGATGGAATGCATAGCGCGCCACATTGGCTCTAGAAGCCGTCGCCACTCCCCTCTATTTCACTCTTTGACCCACCCTCTTACCGCTCTATTCTTCTATTCATTTCTATTCATTCCCTCCTCTATTCTTCTTTCTTTGGTTCTGCTTCAGTATTCCCAGTATTACTATTATTGTCATTGCTTCTATTATTATTAATATTACCATTATTATCACCACCATCATCATTATTCTTGTTAACAGGTGCTATTTTCCCCTCCCTTCTTCCCCATACCCATCCGGAACACCCATACACGTACATGCCCGTGCTGCCACATGGCCATAGAGTCGGACCGATACGCTGCTAAACTATCATAGACCTCGTATATTGTTGTTGCACTCCCACCAGGGCCTATCGCCATCTCACCCTCCTCGCCGCCCCCCATACACCCCCTAGTTTTGCTCTCAAACGAAGAACGAGCTATTAAAGAAATAACCCATACTCGTCTCCAAGCATCTTGGGGGGATGATGGCAAGTCTGGTAGGAGAGGTGGCACGAAAGCGGAATTATACAGGCACATACATCCTCCCCCCTCATGTTTTCTACCATACCCTCCCCTCTTCCCACTACTACCCCCATTTAATGTTTGCAGTGTGTGATTGTTATTCGCAGGAACAAAGTCTCAAATCTATGGCGACATATTACATATTTGTACCTGGGAAGACATGATGTTGTGAATGTAACCTAGAACAGGGTATGTACAGTCCTACTTCGTATTCTGTGTCCAACTGTTTGAATACTTAATAAAGAAATACAACACAAAAAAAACCTCCTTAGTGTATTTCAATCTTGGCACTCTGGTAATTGGGCTCAGGTGGAGTTAGATATGTCGGGTTGATTATCTCAAAGAATCCCCATTGGCAATGGCCTCCGGCAGGGGTGCGACTCAGCACCCCTGCTTTTTATCCTATTTTTAGCCGACCATCTCACCTTTATGTCACAATCTAAGGGCCTCATTTATGACTTTTTGCCGTAGGGAAGCGCAGCAGGCCGTACTGCTGCGCTTCCCTACGGCAAAAGAAAAGGGCAGAAATGCGCCGTATCTATAAGATACGGCGCATTCCTGTCCTTTTCCCCTGTGCCGGCGCACAATGGGCTGCCTGCGCCAGCGCAGGCACCCTTGCACAATGGTGCAAGGGTGCCTGCGTTGCGGGGAAGATTATTTTTGTACAGGAAGGGAAACCTTTCTGTACAAAAATAATCACAAGAGCCTTTTCCTCTTTCTATGTGTGCTGCAGAATGCAGCACACATAGAAAAAGGAAATACGAGGAGAAATAATGACATTTCTCCCAGTTGCGCCTCCCTTACGCCTCCCCTGGGGAGGCGTAAGCTTTTTGCACTGCTTCAGAGTTACGATTTCTCGTAAATCTGGGGAAGTGTCAAAAGGCCATGGATGTTGCTGGGAACACCCCCAGCAACACCCATTGCACGCCCCTTTAACGCAGTACACTGCGTTAAAGGGACTGATATTTATCAGGCAGCAGTACGCCACAAAAACTGGCGTACAGCTGCCTGATAAATACCACGCTGGCTTCTGCGCCACGGAACTTCATGAAAAAAGAAGTTCCGATGGCGCAAGGGGCCTCATAAATGAGGCCCTAAGTCTTTTTCCCCTAAAATCGGGAAACCGCACATTGCCAATCTGCTTTATGCAGACAATCTGGTATTACTGGATTATACCCCTATTGGTTTTCAGAGGAAACTAAATGATCTAGCAACTTATAGCAAGCAGAACCAGCTCCACATTAATTTCGAAAACACCAAGATTTGTTTGGGGGGGGGGTTAAAAAAGTAAAGAAGTTCAGCTGGCACTTAGACACACGGGAGGCGGAGCAAGTCGACCAATATAAATATTTGGGTTAAACCTTCAGGAGGAACCTGGATTTGGGGTATGCATTGGGATTGCATCAAGCAGAAGACCCTATTGCAGGCCTGTTCTCTATTAAGATTTAATAGTAGATTTGGGGGGGCTTTCTCATATTCCATTACTAAGGGCTTACAAAAGAAAGATACCTCTGCTGGGCCTGTATGGAGGAGAGTTTTTTTCCCCTTATCCGATATATGAATGTGACAGATTCGATGGGTAGTGCTTAGAAGGCTTTTATTACTTCCCAAGGCACCGTGGTTCAAGCCATAAGGAGAGGGTGCAATCTGGTCTCCTGGAACCTGCCGGTCTTTACTCGGGCCCTTAGATACTTTAATACACTCCTGTGAGGAAAAGCAGCCAGTTACTGTCGAATGCCCAGGCTGTTGGCGCAAGGACACCTCTAATTTCCCATAGCAAATAGTTACCAAATAAAGAGACAGGCGCTGGGAGCTGGAACGCAAGAACAGGGTTTATTTCTCATGAGGAGAGCCTGTCATTTCGGACACGCACACAGAATGTCTTCGGGAGGTGCTCTAACTGCATCTCTGAGGCCTGGCCTTTTATACACAGGTTTATAGCTTTATTACATGTGGCACATTCTTGTCAAGGCTTTGATGTACGGAAATATGGCCGGGATGCCCGTCACCCCCTCCCAACACAATCCCCAAGGATGGGAAGTCGGACGCAGTTCTGAACTTTTGGAAGGCGGGAGGGAGTCACCCACCCGGCCGTATTTATTAAAATATGAAACAAAATTTAAAACATTAAATAAAAGTTTCATAATCATGTACAATTTTACATTTATTACATTTCGATGAAGACATGTTCTTTGGCTAACCTTAACAAATCTCTAATACAAAGGTTTCCTAGCCGAGTCTAACATCCTGCAAATGCATACATTCTAAATTAAAATTGTACATCCTAGCATTAAGGGCCAACGGCAAGGTCTTAACCGGTGTCAGATCCCTTCTACCAAAACTGTCGCCCTCACGGTGTGAATGACGCATGCGCAGAGAACTGTACCCTCATTGCCAACTGCAATTTCCCTTGTCTTGTTGGGGGCCCCCCTTTCCGCTCGACGCCATCTTAAAGGTCGTCCGAGCTCCCGTGTGAGGTATCTGTAGGAAGGACAGCGTAGACTCCCCCCACATCCCCACACTCTCTATCCGCCTTCGCGGATATCCGGGCCCCGGGAAATTCGTAGGAGGGGCATATAGCCGCCTCCTCCCCTGGAAGGGGCCTATGGCCATCTCCCCTTAGGCGACCCATCCTTAGTGGGTTCCGCCTCTCAGTGGGAGGGGCCAATGGCCGCCTCCCCCCGGGCGCTCCCATCCATAGTGGGTGGCGCCCCTCTCTAGGGACCTTGAAATTACTGCTCACCGATCATGACCTTACCGCCCGACCAAAAAATAAATACGACAGTTGTCCACCTACTAAGGAAGCAAATATCAGCATGTCTAATTGTATCAAACCTGTTTTACTCCTAAAAAGAAGAAACAGAATCCTACAGTCAGAAGGCACATCCTCAACCTAAACATTTATTTACTTTTATACGGAGGAAAAATGCCTATCACAGCAAAACTTTATTGCAAAAAACAAACATTGCCATAAGGGGCTGGTGGGTGGGTCAAAATTGCTCCTTGTTCCATCGAGGCTCACGAGCAACGAGTGGGTGCAGCCTTCAGAGCACAGGAACAAGAGGACGCTTCTTCGGATTCCCGCTCTATTTATTCTTCTTCGGGAGGGCGTGTACCCTCCTCCGGTATGCCTACTGGGCGTGGTCATCGGTGTAGGTGTCTAGGACAACCCCTCTTGGGCGGGAAAAGGCGTGCCCCGGCTACGCCGCTTCGGGCATACCAGCCGAGACACGCCCCGCCCAAAATGGTTTCCCGGGAGGATCGGGGCACCCAACCATACGTTCGGGGGGACCGAGTGGTCGCCCCTTTCCATATGGCCGGGAAGCCCGTCACCCCCTCCCAACACAATCCCCAAGGATGGGAAGTCGGACGCAGTTCTGAACTTTTGGAAGGCGGGAGGGAGTCACCCTCCCGGCCGTATTTATTAAAATATGAAACAAAATTTAAAACATTAAATAAAAGTTTCATAATCATGTACAATTTTACATTTATTACATTTCGATGAAGACATGTTCTTTGGCTAACCTTAACAAATCTCTAATACAAAGGTTTCCTAGCCGAGTCTAACATCCGGCAAATGCATACATTCTAAATTAAAATTGTACATCCTAGCATTTAGGGCCAACGGCAAGGTCTTAACCGGTGTCAGATCCCTACTACCAAAACTGTCGCCCTCACGGTGTGAATGACGCATGCGCAGAGGACTGTACCCTCATTGCCAACTGCAATTTCCCTTGTCTTGTTGGGGGCCCCCCTTTCCGCTCGACGCCATCTTAAAGGTCGTCCGAGCTCCCGTGTGAGGTATCTGTAGGAAGGACAGCATGGACTCCCCCCCCATCCCCACACTCTCTATCCGCCGTCGTGGATATCCGGGCCCCGGGAAATTCGTAGGAGGGGCATATAGCCGCCTCCTCCCCTGGAAGGGGCCTATGGCTGTCTCCCCTTAGGCGACCCATCCTTAGTGGGTTCCGCCTCTCAGTGGGAGGGGCCAATGGCCGCCTCCCCCCGGGCGCTCCCATCCATAGTGGGTGGCGCCCCTCTCTAGGGACCTTGAAATTACTGCTCACCGATCATGACCTTACCGGTGACCGGCTATCCGGCCCCCCAGACTCCTCCTAAAGGTCATGCTTCCTCAAACCCCTTAGCCATGCTATGAAGTCTCCTATGAGTAAAACATTCCCCTCCCGGGACAGGTGAACCCCATCATTCAGATACATGTGATCACCCCGAATACATCCATGAGGAATACTGTGCAACTGCGCAGAGCGAAACAATCTACCAATTTTATTGTTAACCTTCTTCACCGAATGGTTCAGTGCTGACACCGAAAGGCCCCCCCCGCCATACTTTCCTGGGAATCATGTGGGACCAGGCAATCGTGCACCCCGGGATTCTTTTTGCCAACCAGCTAACGGCAGACAAAACTTGCTTGAACAATACACGTCTACCCAGAGTCACCAAGTCATTGCCCCCCAGGTGTACTATGACTACAGATGGCGGTGACCTCTGCCGCCCTAAGAGACCCTCAATAAAAGATTCGAATTGGTCAATACAGAGCCCGCCCCTTCCGTGGAAGGCAACTCTGTACCCGTATTCCCCAGCTGCGCGAGTCGCGTCACCTGCTTTGAATACGTCCCCGGCCCGCCTCACGTATGAGTGGCCCACGACCCACACCACTCTCTCCTCAGACGGTGATCCATGACCGCTGGTCTCCTGGTACTGGGTCGACTGCAAATTCCACCCCGCATGATATGCCCGCGAAACTGTAATTCAAACAAAAGACAAGAAGCGTGAGTGCATGTCAATTGACTTACAACATGTGCAATCGCACATACCTTTTGAAGCAATTCGAGGACCATCGTCCCAACTGCTTCACTTCGTCCGCACTCTGACCCCTGGCTGTAGCCTCAGTAGCAGCCCCTATCCTAAAGGAGTGGGTCCCAAAATCGCACGGGTCCATGCCCGCAGCAGCGATTGTCAGTGCTAGCACCCTCTGAAACTGAAACCTCGTCAGTGGGGTGCCGTCCCTGTGCCTCAGCAAAGTTCCCCCCCACGTAGCAGTCCTCAGTGCCAAGTATTCCTCTATACACAGTATTGGGCACGTGGGGGACCCTCGCATGCGCTGCACAATAACACTGTTTACCGTAGCCCCCTGGTCGGTTTTGGACCTGGCTATCGTCACTACCATCGAATCACCCCTAATTAGGACGTGACTCCTGCACAGGCCTCCCTCAACGTCTTTTTTATTCCTAGCGACCAGTTCGCTCACCCGCATCGCCCCATGGAACGCTAATGCGAAAGCTGCCCGGAACAAAACCGCCTCGAATTGGGAGGAGCATGTCTCGACTAGTTTCGCCATAAGTAGGGACAACCTTTCTAAGCCAATCGGGCGCCTCTCATCCTGCTTGCGACCTTCAAGGCGCTGCCAGCCGCGAAGGGCTTTCCTCGCCAAAAAGGAACTTGTTGGGTCTTTTACGCCATGCAGCTGCGCCATAAATGAAATGGCCGCCCTATGCCTACTGGCCGTCGCCGCTGATCGGCCTTCTCGGTGTAGAGCTACCAAGAACCCCAGGAAGGACTCCTCCTGACCCCAGTTCCGACTCCCTGTCGGACCCAAAACTGCGCAATAGGAACGAAACGTTCCTTCGTATGCTTTCCTTGTCCTGGGGGCTTAACTTGCTGCCACGAGGTCTTGTAATCCGGGGCACCGATTAGCCAAAGCGCCTCGGGGAATGGTGCTGCCACTAGGTCCGCTGTAGGTAGATAACCCCTGAACGCCTGCATATGTGAACAAGAGAGTGCATCAGCTGCATGATTCAGTACGCCCGGCACATGTTTCGCCCTGAACTGTACGTTCAGTCTCATGCAAAGCAGCACAACTTCCTTCAACAATCTCAAGATCCATTTGCAGCGTGCTGCCTGATTGTTAATGCATTAGACAACAGTCATATTATCAGACCAAAATACCACAGAGCGGTCTCTGAAATCGTCCGGCCATGCCACCAGAGCAACAAAAATAGGGAACAGCTCCAGAAACCCAATGTTACTTGTGAGACCGCAAGAGTGCCACCACGCCGGCCATGTTTGCGCCGACCATCGGTTACCAAAGATGGCGCCAAATCCCACGCTCCCCGCCGAGTCAGTCCACAAACCCAGCTCGTCCGAAGACGCTGGCGGCTTGTTCCACACTACTCGACCGTTGAAGTCCGCCAGAAATGCCAACCAAATGCGCATATCCTGGCAAACCTCTGCAGACAGTCTCGTGCGGTGGTGTCCTTCTTTGAGACCAACCATAGCTTGTGCAATAGAGCGTGAAAAGGGGCGGGCCATTGGTATAACTCTCAAGGCAAAGTTAAGCTGACCCACTGTTTGCTGTAACTGGTACAGGGTCACTTTCTCCTTACTAAGGCAAAGTTCCAGGGAAGCCCTAAATTTAGCTACTTTTCCCACCGGCCAACGGAAACATCCCTCCACAGAATCGAACTCGATTCCCAGAAACTCCAGTGAAGTAGATGGTCCAACCGTCTTACCTGGTGCCAATGGGACTCCAAACTCCCTCATGAGGATGCAAAAGTCCTGTAGTGCCTGCGCACATTTCGTGTTGCCGGCTGCTCCCAAGAACAGAAAGTCATCTAGATAATGCATAACATGCCTATGCCCTGTGGCCTCGGTGAATGCCCACTCTAAGAAACAGCTGAATTTTTCAAAATAGGCACAAGAAATGGAGCAACCCATCGGCATGCATTTATCCATGTAATAATTCCCTTGGAATGCAAAACCGAGCAAACGCTGATCCTGTGGGTGTACCGGGAGCAACCGGAACGCTGATTCGATATCTGATTTCGCCATCAGCGCCCCGGGGCCCAGGCGATTTAACATGGTGACGGCATCATCGAATGATGCGTACCACACCGAACAAACTTCTGGGTCAATAGCATCGTTTACCGAGAAACCCCTTGGAGCAGACAGATTATGGATCAGCCTAAACTCCCCCGGGTCCTTCTTCGGGACCACCCCTAATGGGGAACAGATGAAATCCGCCACTGGCGGGCACTGAAAAGGCCCCGCCACTCGCCCTAGACTCACTTCTTTTGCGATTTTTCTCTCTACCACACTTGGATTATGCTGCGCTGATAGCTGGTTTTTACAAAAAGGTTCCCCACGAAAATCCCCCGCCGGGATGTGGAAGCCGTATAAGAATCCCTTCCTCAACACCCCAGCGGAGACATGATCAGGGTATTTGTTTAACCAAGGAGTTATAGCCATGAGATCAACGGGAGTAGGCAATTGTTCATACTGATCCACCTCAGTCCTGCTTGGACCCTCCTTTACCTCCCGCCCCGTTATTTTTCGATCTACATGAACTCTCCGGGTGTGAGGAATTCCCACAGCCCGCACACACATGCTTGAACCTACATGTTCCCTGCGGTCTGTTACAGTTGCCTCGATTGAAGCCCCAACAGACCCCCCGCTTTCCACCATTTCCGCCGGTTTTCGGCTGGTGATCACCACCGGCGCCTGCTCGAAAGGGCACCGCGGGCCTATGGCGGGAAACCCCCGACCCACTCCCGCCTGGGGAGGATGTCCCTGCGGTCCCAGGCAGGAGTTGCTTATGCCAAGAAATTGAGTCGAGGCAGTCCCATGTCAGAGAGGAATCATACTCTTTCGCTTTACGGAATTTCATATCGTAACCTTTCCATTCGTCCCCCTCATACATTTCATAAAAATCCATTATACGAGTTTGATAACAAGACAGTTCAGTCAATACCTCGGGCTTACGTTCACCAATAATCGCAGTAAACATTGCAAAGGGCTTCGCCCAATTCGTTATCGTCTCCTCCACCCTAAACTCAGCCATCTTGGCGCGCCAGACGCTCGGGTGCCACAAATCTTTCTGTGTTTTAGCATATTCCATCTCGCGATGGTCAGTTAATAACGAAAACATATTGACATACTTGTCTGCCCATATCAATTCTTTCGTGGCAATCGGGATATGTTGTACCACCCTCTCCCGTCTTGAGGGCAATGAGCCCTCCCCCGCCAGCAGCAAAGCGAGCTTACCCGGTTCGGTCGTTGTTCCCGCCGTTTTCTCGCGACCAGCCGCCAGTCTTTCCGGTATCACCTGTGGGGAAACAAGAGGAAGATTCGCCTTCGCGGCATCTCGCGACTGCCGCAACTGCTGGATTAGTAACTTAGCCTCTTCGGCCGTGTCTCCGGGCGCCGTAGCACCCCCTGCCTTCGTATTGAGCCATGCGGCCAACTGGGTGGCCAATTCAGGAGGCATATCCTCATCGTTAGCGGGCGTAATCACAACCGGGATCGGTTGACCCGCGTCTGGGATTGGTACTGGGTCATTAGCTGGTGTGACCGGTGGCACCTCAGGGACCGGAACCTTCCCTGCAACCGCCCTCCTCTTGACCCGTTTCCCTCTACCCTCAGGGACGATTCCCGGCAAGGCCGGGCCTATTACCTTCTTAGGGTTACCAGGCTTGTTCATTGCGGCCAGTTGCTTCTTGACGACCGCCATATCTCGACCAAGCGCTGGGACTTGTCCAACTTTTCGTTCCATGCCCGCAATTCTGTTCACCAACATGCGTAGCACCTTGTCTGTCTCGGAACCCTTTCCTGCTTTCTTGCCAGACATGGTCTCGATTATCTGCTCCGAGTCGATCAACACGGTCCTGGATCCTTCGCTTTAAAGTCACTGAAAGAGAAACACAAGAATTACAAGTTCTCAAAATTGCTCCTTGTTCCGTCGAGGGCTCACGAGCAACGAGTGGGTGCAGCCTTCAGAGCACAGGAACAAGAGGACGCTTCTTCGGATTCCCGCTCTATTTATTCTTCTTCGGGAGGGCGTGTACCCTCCTCCGGTACGCCTACTGGGCGTGGTCATCGGTGTAGGTGTCTAGGACAACCCCTCTTGGGCGGGAAAAGGCGCGCGCCGGCTACGCCGCTTCGGGCATACCAGCCGAGACACGCCCCCCGCCCAAAATGGTTTCCCGGGAGGATCGGGGCACCCAACCATACGTTCGGGGGGACCGAGTGGTCGCCCCTTTCCAGACATCCTTGGAATCCCCACTTTGAGCCCGTTCCCACACATATCTTCAGTAGAGGTCCCCACCCCGGTCACAGTAGGCGATGGCTATTCCACAGCAGGATACCCTGTTGATTCCCGGAATGGGTGTATCTGATCAAATCGCACGGGGTGGGGGGCCTTGATTAGTCGGGGATCCTTTGAATCGGGACAGCTGCTTACTGTAAGGGGGCCAATAAATGGCAGCTGTAGGACCAGGCGGTGGCTTGGGAGCGGGGCAGGGCAGAGGAAGGGGGTTCATCAAGGGATGGGGAGGTGTTGGTCGGGGGGTGAAATGCGCTTCCGAGGTAGGGTCGCGCTGGGGGGTGTATGGTCCATGCACGAGAGAGCGGGGGTGGTCAGAGAGTGCGGGGGGAGGGGGAGGTGTTCGCAACGCTAGGGGAATGCGCTGGTGATCGGCGAGGGGCAGAGGGGTCATGGCTAAAAAAATGGCTGCTGCTTACGGGAGCGTACGGGCCTGAGTGGGGACAAGGTGGCGCCGATTATGTTGACATCGCAAACCAGGTTTTAACAGTCCTCCCTTTTCAACATATCTAGCCAGCTTGTCTAGCTGGCATCCATCTTCATGACATTTTTTTTTTTTTTTTAACCTCGACATCGCAAATGATTTTATGCGTTCTTTCTTCCCAATACAGGGTCTTAGGACGGACAGAAATAATCTTGACAGCATTGCACATAATTACATGTAGTTGATGTGAGAGGCGAGGAGGTAGCGCATACAAAATTACATCAGCTGCGTCATACGTCAGACCTTGAGGTAGGAGGAGGGAAACTCGCTTGAATAAAAACATGATAGTAAAACATTCTGGCAGAACAAGGGATATTACGTACATTACTTAAGGCCTAGACCTCGTGTGGATCAAACTAGACAGCATATTCAGGTGCACGGCTGATGTTATACAATTGTCATTATACAAAGTTATGCGTACAGTTGGAAGTGACCGATATAATATCTCGAAAGCTCGATTGGGAGATAGTCAATATGAAAGTGGTTGGGAGAGGAATTCGACTCAACATGAGTTACTGTCAGAGGGGGGGGGTAATGTCCAAAAGGGAGTTCTTCTTTCCAGTGTCCTTATTAAAGCGAGCCATCACTGGTAGGCTCTCATTGTTCTTCTTCTTTCGTTGGCACTGTTGAGCACCGGCGGTGGAGCTAAGGTCCAGATCAACCCCAATTTTTCACGTTGCAGGGTGTGACCGCTCTTTGCTCTCGGATCACAGTCCTGTTGTATACTTGTAAATGTTGTATACTTGTAAAGCTCACAGCTGCCCGCACCGCGGGCGTCCCGGCGCTGTATACCGCTGGGGAACTCGTCCTGGCTTTCCCTGTGAGATGGTCCCTTCTGGGCACCCCCAAGGTGAGACCAGGCATCCCTGGCGTTGAAGGGGCCGTTGTGAAGATTAGGCAAGCTATTGCCCAGAGTTGCAGAGTGGAACCCAAGGTAGAGTAGGCGCCGAGGCGAGAATTATCAGGCCCGCGGACATTTTGACCCAAGACCCTGCCGCATTGGGAATCGAACCCTGGTCCCGGGCCTATCTCAGCTTCCGGGTCTGCCGCCTCTAACCACTGAGCCACACTTCTCCTGTTTTGTCCTGTTCCTTAACAAATTTTATCATAGGTACCCTTAGACGGGGTACCCGCATTTTGTTCTTCTTTCATTAAGTCAAGTTCAAAAATACCATATGAAAAGGGGGGGGGGATAGGGGCGTGCTTTGGGAGGCCGAGGGAAGAGGGGGTGGAGTGGGATCGGATCAAAAGCGGACCAAGGAGAGCAGAATCTTTTAGCAATGAGCCCACCAATCGGGCTCGACGGGCTGGGACTTCAGGCACGAGCTGATCAATGAGCAGGGGGCTTCTGGATAGCCCTTCTTTCTATCACTTTCCATGCTGAGAATGGTGCCTCGTCCCGCATCTCTTTGCTCCGTGGCTCCCCCTTGGTCGAGGCCATAGATGTTCCATGATCCGCAGCCAGGCTGTGCGTCACGTCCGACCCCTCTCCTCCGATGACCGCATGTTATCTTTGAATAAGTACAAAAAACCAGATCTTAGGGAACTGGTAGGGAAGACGTTTACATACTTCATTCTCTCTCCCAACCCCAAGTAGTTGGGGAAACGTTTATCGGTCACTCTATGGTGGATGTCTATTAACTCTTATATCAGTGTATGCTACTGACTCATAAATTATTGCTGTGACACAGGTTTGCGAGTGCTCCTGCAAATTTCCATCATCAGGTCGGCTAGGTGTTGATTCCTGTACTTCACAAACGTGGCAGGAAGTCTGACATCTATCAACTACCTGTTCTGTCAAAATTCGAACCGGCTTCTCCGGTAGAGACTCGTCTGTCTAGCACAAGCCTTGTTGATTCATATTTTTCTCCAGGGACTGCTAAGTTTATGGAAAAGTGCGAGGTGCTATTGTCATGGGCTCACAAGTATCTGTCCGGGGAGGAACATAATCTAAACATTTTTCTTGCTGGAGACAATGGTTAACCTCTATCACTTTTAAGCGATGCATTTTCAAAAAAACAAGGTCATCAGCTATTTCTTAAAATATCCAGGGACGGCTAATACAGAACTGGGACTATTCTGGAGGAACAGGGGTGTTTAGACGTTCTACCTTTGGGCAATGGGCAGGGCGATCTGAGCGATGGAGGTGGGGTTGTTAGAGCCCTAAAACAACAAAAACCACTGACGTATAGTTCCTGTAATCAGGGCCAGATTGGGGGACATCAGTCGTCTTACCTGTCCTTTCTTTCTCAGCCAATTAAGTTCCATCATTTTACAGAAAGGAGAGGTAGTAGTGTGGCAAGATACAGTCATTTTGCTTCTGTTAATTTGTTCGAACCCTTGTCGAGTTTAAGCCAATTATACATATACCGAGGAGGTACAGTGTCGTTATTTATATAAAAGAGGGCAAGGGGCCTTCAGTGAGGAAGAAAGAAAGAAAGGGAGAGAGAGAGAGAGAGAGTGAGAGGGAGAGAGAGAGAGAGGGAGAGAGAGAGAGAGAGAGAGAGACGTGTGCATCAAGTAGGCTATTTGGTACACAAACGACATAAAACTAGGGAGAGAGAGAGACAAACGTGTACGATAATAGGCTACTTGGTGCACACACAACATAGAGCAACACGGGTCAGGTTTACGTATAAGAACACAAGCCGAGGGAAAACATAAATTCGACGTTCACGTACACACAAATACCGGATAGAGTGTGACAGTACATACATCAAACACAGAAACCTAAGACGAAGACACAGAGCCATTTTGGGCAAGGGGACCTTTTCTTTTCCTTTCCTCCTTCTATACATGCTGCATATTTTCAGTATTCTCCGGAATTCATTTGGAGGTCGCTTTTTACCTTTTCTTCCTCCCTAATTGTCGGCAACCTTCGCTGGTGGCCTCTGTTGAAAATACTTACTCTTTGTCAATTGGTCGGGGACCAATCCGGTTGTGCTTATACTCACGGTGGGGTCTTCGAACATTTTAGCAAATGATGATCCAAGCTGAGGCAAAGGAGGGTGTCAGTCGGGGGGAGCAATGGTGCAGCTTTCACTTCCATGTCTATGAGGGTGCAAGAAGAAGGGGGTAAATCTAAAACATTGACAACATTCATAGTTTCTAGGAGGGGGGGACTTGGTGAACCTCAACCCGGGGTACTCCTTGACTTTTTCTTATTTAGTCGGTGTATGAATTCACTCATTGGCGTGCGCTATTTTGGTTGCACATTTTGGGGTGCCAGCTGGAGTCACGTTTTGTCATACTGCGATAACCCGTCAAGTTTCTGGTGCAGGCCATCCTCCCAGTCGCTAGCTTCAGAGAGAGACAGTCGTTTCTGAGTAAGGAAGTGCTATGTCTTTGTTTGTTTGTCGTATGTAGGCACCATGTTCAGGCCCACTTTCCCCATTCCATCGACTGTTCGATCACTACTTTAGTCACACACAAAGCATTCTCTTATTGATCCAGATGTGTGCAAAACGTATTTAGTCAAGCTATACGCATCAGGGCATTCACGCGCACATTCATACCACACAAATTCCTTACGTCCCCAGGGGTAGCCCCCGCATACAATGTACCATCTTACAGTGCTAGCCTAATTTCCGCGCGGAACATGGTGAGTCTTAGGTCTTCTCCATAGTCCAGTCGAAGTACCGATGTGACCTGCAGGAAAAGGGGGTGTGGGGGAGGGGGCAGCGTTCAAAGCACATCAGCGCGCATAAACACAAAAATGTCTTTACTTACCACGTACTCGACTTATCTCCGCGGGACGCAGTCCCTGGCATCTCGCCGTTTAAGCCCAGAGGAACTGGTAGTGCGGAAAAGACAATCAATGGTAGGCTGTTTATTACATAGATCGCTCGAGTGTGGTATCACAGACCTTGTGCAGGGAAGGGTCAAAACCAGAGGTGGTCAGTGTAAAGTGAGGGGGAGAGGGATCCATGTTCTCATTCGGAGAAGAGGAATGATCTGCAGTAGTACAGGGTCGTTCCTATTCGCCGGGCATGGAAACTAGAGGGGTTAGATGGTATTCCTTTGGAGTGGTTTAGGGGCATCTGAAACAACTTCCCTGATACACGTGGCATGTAAAGCAAAGACTACGAAGTCTTTGGGTTCCGAGGACCCAGATGCATTTAGAGTTTATCACTAACAATGTTCCAGGCTAATGTATTTTCTCGGGAAATTTACAACTGTCCTGCAAGTAAATATTCCTATTTCGAGAAAAGAAAGGGCATTTCTTCGTCCCACGAGGGAGTCGTTGAGCAAAAGAGGCTCGGTCTACTGTCTTAGTTGCTGATAGGTCTGAATATCGGATTCTTATCGATCGCTTTATGCTGCAGGAGTGGAAAACACAACAGTCCTTGACCATTTATCTTTACAGCATTTCTGCGTACTATACCTTTTAACCGTCATGTAATCGGACTGCTTCATTTCACTTGCCTTTTACTTATTCGAAAACAGTGGCTATTATTCAAAACTTTACCAATCTAGGTGCTACTACCATATTTTGTTTTAAAACCTTTATTGTGAAAATATCAGTATACAAATACGGGCCTATAACCATGTGGGCCGGCCACGGAGCAAACTGGAATCGTATATGATGAGGGGACATTTACACTGTAGAAAAACGTAACGGGCGGGCCATTAGGTTGCAGGAACTAAGGTGTCTAACAGTTGCGGAATCGGTGGACGTAAATTTTATAATTAAAGTACGACAGGACCAGTTACAATAAAATTATCTAGATATACATTTGCGGGCAAGTACCATGGGTAACGTCAATTCAAACTTTCAATAGTACAGTAATCAATAACACATCAGAACTTAATATCAATAGGGATGTCCAAATGTTCAATCAGTACTCGTCCCCGCCCGCCATGTGCTTCAAAACTGCATACATATCTTGTGATATCAAGGCTGGGCAACCAGTACACAACAAGGAGTTGTGAGTCCCATTTATACCGGCGCCATTTTGGGCGAGGTCGAGCAGGTCCAGAATATAGTCAAAATGTCTCCACCAACCAGCGGTCGGACCAGAACCCCTTTCGGCAGTACAAAAAAGTTCTGTTAAATGACAACAGAAGTGATAGGCAACAAGAACCATCAGTCAAAAGAGGGGAGGGCAAGTTCTTCCCTACCGGGTCACGTTGGGGCTCCACCGGAACTGATCGAATTGGTAGTCTACAGTGTTTCTGGATGTTTCAGACTGAAGCTGGCGTCAGCATGAGAGCACCACCATCTCGTGGCTACGTCGTGGCCATTCTGCAAGCAATCATGGCAGCCGCTCCCCACCGGAAGCCTGCGGGAGTCGGGGGCCCGATGACTTTTGTAGAATCTTCAAGGCTGAGGGAACGCTTTCGGGAATGGGGCCCATGCCCTAGCAGGCAAGCGTCTGAGTTCCAGGGTTGCCCAGAGCCATCCTTGCAGGCCAGGCCCAATTCTGTGGAGCCGACCGCCATTTTGTGAGCTCCGTGGCAGCCGCCTATCGCTGCACCGCAAGAGTGGGCGCAATTCAGCCGGATGGCGGATGAGAGGCTGTAGCCGCAAGAGCAGGCGAAACTCAGCTGGCCGAGCGAGGCACTGTGCCGCAAGAGCGGGCGAAACTCAGCTGGCCGAGCGAGGCACTGTGCTGCAAGAGCGGGCGCAACTCAGCTGGCCGAGTGAAGCGCTGGGGTGCAGCTGAGGGAACCTCCCCTGGGGAGGTGGGGGAGGCTCGTTCGCACCGCCTCTCCCTCCCAGTGCACCCCACGCCGTCTCCCGGCGCAGGTATATGTGATGGTCGGATCAGGCAATAAGAGGGGTGGGGGGGTCAACAGCAAGGCATTCACCCTCCCCCCACCCGTGGCTCGCTGGATGCCACCTCAGGATGGACGAATGGAAAGGCCAGTACAACAACCTCGTGGCCGTGGTGCCTCCGGGGCATCCACCCAACGACCTCTTCGGCCGATGGCTGCCAGCAAGGCCCCGCCCTACACGTGCCGGGGGCCTCGTCTTCCGGATGGGCGTAGCCGCGGACCTGCTGCACTTCGGGAGTTTCCGGAATGGGGGTAGGTATCTGTTGACTTTTATCTGTACCATGTTGCCGTTATTGGGCGTGGTGGGCGGTGGGGCAGACATGTTTGGGCTGTGGGGGAGTTTCATGCTTCTCGTAAGGGGCTATTCTTAGTACTTCTATTTTAGCGGGGTAAAAAGGATCTCATCAGTGGCCTATTGATTTTGTTCGATTTCTTTCGTTTTTCTATAGCGATTTTTATGCCATAGTTTGCCAGAAAGGTACAGCGGCTAATCCGTATTTTATATATATGTCCTCTTTATTAGGGGTGCCCTCCGGTGGACCCGGACGAGCTACCTCAAATAAGTGGTCCGGGTAGAACCAATTACCAATCAGTGGGGAGAAGATAGGCATAACGGGTTACAACGGGAGACAAATGTCTGCAGTACCTATCTTTTCGCTGCTTGCAAAGACTAGACAGAATATCTCTATTCCACGGTATTTGTAAGCAGAGAATACCTCCAAAGAACCAATATCGAACAACCAATGTTCGGACAATCAAACAATCAATGGCGAGAAAGGGATAGGCACGACGGGTTACAACGGGAGACAAAAGTCTGCGTTACCTACCCTTCACTATCTGCAAAGGAGGATAGAATACTTTTATTCTTCCCCGTTTGTAGACAGAGAATTCTCCAAAGAGAACCAATGTATCAAGTAGCGACCAAGGCTAAATGAACCAATCAACGAATAATACTAGTATTTTCAAACAATTCCGATACAAACAATCAATCAAATAGTCACTTTTAGATGGATAAAACCATCCTGCCAATCAGACGTGTAAAACGTCCTACTTAACCTTACCCGGACCACGAGGACAGTTCTTCGCCTTCCCCTTCCAGCGCCCGATCGTCCTCTTACTCCAGTTTTACCACAGCACTCCTGTGGGGTCCCAGTCAGGACAGCGGGTCACTCAAGAGAGGTCCGTTCAGAATCGGTGAAGTTCACTCGATCGGCAGCCAGACGAGGGTCTTCTCCTGGCAGGTATACTCCAATCGTTTAGACGTTCACCCCGTCGTCAGGACCTCTCTCGCTGAACCCACATGTCGCTGATGGGCCCGCGTTGGGACGCCAATTGAGGAAAAGCAGCCAGTTACTGTCGAATGCCCAGGCTGTTGGCGCAAGGACGCCTCTAATTTCCCATAGCAAATAGTTACCAAATAAAGAGACAGGCGCTGGGAGCTGGAACGCAAGAACAGGGTTTATTTCTCATGAGGAGAGCCTGTCATTTCGGACACGCACACAGAATGTCTTCGGGAGGTGCTCTAACTGCATCTCTGAGGCCTGGCCTTTTATACACAGGTTTATAGCTTTATTACATGTGGCACATTCTTGTCAAGGCTTTGATGTATGGAAAGAAATCCTTGGAATCCCCACTATGAGCCCGTTCCCACACATATCTTCAGTAGAGGTCCCCACCCCGGTCACAGTAGGCGATGGCTATTCCACAGCAGGATACCCTGTCGATTCCCGGAATGGGTGTATCTGATCGGATCGCACGGGGTGGGGGACCTTGATTAGTCGGGAATCCTTTGAATCGGGACAGCTGCTTACTGTAAGGGGGCCAATAAATGGCAGCTCTAGGACCAGGTGGTGGCTTGGGAGCGGGGCAGGGCAGAGGAAGGGGGTTCATCAAGGGATGGGGAGGTGTTGGTCGGGGGGTGAAATGCGCTTCCGAGGTAGGGTCGCGCTGGGGGGTGTATGGTCCATGCACGAGAGAGCGGGGGTGGTCAGAGAGTGCGGGGGGAGGGGGAGGTGTTCGCAACGCTAGGGGAATGCGCTGGTGATCGGCGAGGGGCAGAGGGGTCATGGCTAAAAAAATGGCTGCTGCTTACGGGAGCGTACGGGCCTGAGTGGGGACAAGGTGGAGCCGATTATGTTGACATCGCAAACCAGGTTTTAACAGTCCTCCCTTTTCAACATATCTAGCCAGCTTGTCTAGCTGGCATCCATCTTCATGAATTTTTTTTTTTTTTTGAACCTCGACATCGCAAATGATTTTATGCGTTCTTTCTTCCCAATACAGGGTCTTAGGACGGACAGAAATAATCTTGACAGCATTGTACATAATTACATGTAGTTGATGTGAGAGGCGAGGAGGTAGTGCATACAAAATTACATCAGCTGCGTCATACGTCAGACCTTGAGGTAGGAGGAGGGAAACTCGCTTGAATAAAAACATGATAGTAAAACATTCTGGCAGAACAAGGGATATTACGTACATTACTTAAGGCCTAGACCTCGTGTGGATCAAACTAGACAGCATATTCAGGTGCACGGCTGATGTTATACAATTGTCATTATACAAAGTTATGCGTACAGTTGGAAGTGACCGATATAATATCTCGAAAGCTCGATTGGGAGATAGTCAATATGAAAGTGGTTGGGAGAGGAATTCGACTCAACATGAGTTACAGTCAGAGGGGGGGGGGTAATGTCCAAAAGGGAGTTCTTCTTTCCAGTGTCCTTATTAAAGCGAGCCATCACTGGTAGGCTCTCATTGTTCTTCTTCTTTCGTTGGCACTGTTGAGCACCGGCGGTGGAGCTAAGGTCCAGATCAACCCCAATTTTTCACGTTGCAGGGTGTGACCGCTCTTTGCTCTCGGATCACAGTCCTGTTCCTTAACAAATTTTATCATAGGTACCCTTAGACGGGGTACCCGCATTTTGTTCTTCTTTCATTAAGTCAAGTTCAAAAATACCATATGAAAAGGGGGGGGGATAGGGGCGTGCTTTGGGAGGCCGAGGGAAGAGGGGGTGGAGTGGGATCGGATCAAAAGCGGACCAAGGAGAGCAGAATCTTTTAGCAATGAGCCCACCAATCGGGCTCGACGGGCTGGGACTTCAGGCACGAGCTGTTCAATGAGCAGGGGGCTTCTGGATAGCCCTTCTTTCTATCACTTTCCATGCTGAGAATGGTGCCTCGTCCCGCATCTCTTTGCTCCGTGGCTCCCCCTTGGTCGAGGCCATAGATGTTCCATGATCCGCAGCCAGGCTGTGCGTCACGTCCGACCCCTCTCCTCCGATGACCGCATGTTATCTTTGAATAAGTACAAAAAACCAGATCTTAGGGAACTGGTAGGGAAGACGTTTACATACTTCATTCTCTCTCCCAACCCCAAGTAGTTGGGGAAACGTTTATCGGTCACTCTATGGTGGATGTCTATTAACTCTTATATCAGTGTATGCTACTGACTCATAAATCATTGCTGTGACACAGGTTTGCGAGTGCTCCTGCAAATTTCCATCATCAGGTCGGCTAGGTGTTGATTCCTGTACTTCACAAACGTGGCAGGAAGTCTGACATCTATCAACTACCTGTTCTGTCAAAATTCGAACCGGCTTCTCCGGTAGAGACTCGTCTGTCTAGCACAAGCCTTGTTGGTTCATATTTTTCTCCAGGGACTGCTAAGTTTATGGAAAAGTGCGAGGTGCTATTGTCATGGGCTCACAAGTATCTGTCCGGGGAGGAACATAAGCTAAACATTTTTCTTGCTGGAGACAATGGTTAACCTCTATCACTTTTAAGCGATGCATTTTCAAAAAAACAAGGTCATCAGCTATTTCTTAAAATATCCAGGGACGGCTAATACAGAACTCGGACTATTCTGGAGGAACGGGGGTGTTTAGACGTTCTACCTTTGGGCAATGGGCAGGGCGATCTGAGCGATGGAGGTGGGGTTGTTAGAGCCCTAAAACAACAAAAACCACTGACGTATAGTTCCCGTAATCAGGGCCAGATTGGGGGACATCAGTCGTCTTACCTGTCCTTTCTTTCTCAGCCAATTAAGTTCCATAATTTTACAGAAAGGAGAGGTAGTAGTGTGGCAAGATACAGTTGTTTTGCTTCTGTTAATTTGTTCGAACCCTTGTCGAGTTTAAGCCAATTATACATATACCGAGGAGGTACAGTGTCGTTATTTATATAAAAGAGGGCAAGGGGCCTTCAGTGAGGAAGAAAGAAAGAAAGGGAGAGAGAGAGAGAGAGAGTGAGAGGGAGAGAGAGAGAGAGGGAGAGAGAGAGAGAGAGAGAGAGACGTGTGCATCAAGTAGGCTATTTGGTACACGAACGACATAAAACTAGGGAGAGAGAGAGACAAACGTGTACGATAATAGGCTACTTGGTGCACACACAACATAGAGCAACACGGGTCAGGTTTACGTATAAGAACACAAGCCGAGGGAAAACATAAATTCGACGTTCACGTACACACAAATACCGGATAGAGTGTGACAGTACATACATCAAACACAGAAACCTAAGACGAAGACACAGAGCCATTTTGGGCAAGGGGACCTTTTCTTTTCCTTTCCTCCTTCTATACATGCTGCGTATTTTCAGTATTCTCCGGAATTCATTTGGAGGTCTCTTTTTACCTTTTCTTCCTCCCTAATTGTCGGCAACCTTCGCTGGTGGCCTCTGTTGAAAATACTTACTCTTTGTCAATTGGTCGGGGACCAATCCGGTTGTGCTTATACTCACGGTGGGGTCTTCGAACATTTTAGCAAATGATGATCCAAGCTGAGGCAAAGGAGGGTGTCAGTCGGGGGGAGCAATGGTGCAGCTTTCACTTCCATGTCTATGAGGGTGCAAGAAGAAGGGGGTAAATCTAAAACATTGACAACATTCATAGTTTCTAGGAGGGGGGGACTTGGTGAACCTCAACCCGGGGTACTCCTTGACTTTTTCTTATTTAGTCGGTGTATGAATTCACTCATTGGCGTGCGCTATTTTGGTTGCACATTTTGGGGTGCCAGCTGGAGTCACGTTTTGTCATACTGCGATAACCCGTCAAGTTTCTGGTGCAGGCCATCCTCCCAGTCGCTAGCTTCAGAGAGAGACAGTCGTTTCTGAGTAAGGAAGTGCTATGTCTTTGTTTGTTTGTCGTATGTAGGCACCATGTTCAGGCCCACTTTCCCCATTCCATCGACTGTTCGATCACTACTTTAGTCACACACAAAGCATTCTCTTATTGATCCAGACGTGTGCAAAACGTATTTAGTCAAGCTATACGCATCAGGGCATTCACGCGCACATTCATACCACACAAATTCCTTACGTCCCCAGGGGTAGCCCCCGCATACAATGTACCATCTTACAGTGCTAGCCTAATGTCTGCGCGGAACATGGTGAGTCTTAGGTCTTCTCCATAGTCCAGTCGAAGTACCGATGCGACCTGCAGGAAAAGGGGGGGGGGAAGGGGAGGGGGCAGCGTTCAAAGCACATCAGCGCGCATAAACACAAAAATGTCTTTACTTACCACCAGTGTTCCCTGGAACCCGCGCGGCTGGGCGCCCGCGCACATCAGTGCCCCGGAGCGCGCACTTCTGTGTGTGTGGCGCGCACACAGATCTCCAAGAGCATTCGCGCCACCTAACCAGCGCGAAAAACCGGCATTTGTAACTTGCTGAGGAAGAGGTATTTAGCAAGTGCTTCCTCCTGCTAAATTCGTTTTGTTTTCTAGAGTGTGGCTGTGGGGCTCATTGTATGCTTTTGTTTAAAGCATTTGTGTTAATTGCAGAGCCCATCACGAGCTGCGATTAACACGAATGCTTTAAACAAAAGCACACGATATGCCCTTCAGCCACACTCTGGAGAACAAAAGAAATGCAGCGCCAAAACACAGCGCGTGCTTTTAGAAGCACCTAAAAGCCAACGCTGTGTTTGTAGACTTGCTACATTTCTTGTCTTAACAGAGCCGGGGTGTGATTCTGTGCCTTTCTTTTTTCTACAAGTTTTCCTGTTAATTGCAGCTCATGGACGCAGCCATTAACATGAAAACGTTAACAAAGGCGCACAATCACCTCACGGCTGCGCTTTATTAAGATAAGAAATGCAGGAAGCCCACAAATGATTCACTGGGGCTCTGGCCTCTTTTCCTGGGTGTTTTATTTATGGCAATAACAAGTGTACACTTTAATTATGAGAGCCATGCGCCTGATGGAGTTAGTTGGCATACATGGATGTGTGAAACTCTTGGCTCCTTCTTTCTTGTTTAAACGTCAAACGGCATGCCTTAAAGTGGTTTGTGTTGCACACTAAGCCTTGTCACAGGCTGACTGGTATAATGTGCCATTATGTAATACTTTTAGTGCTTTGATAAACCAAGTGTAATATTATATAGATTGTTTCGAGACTGTGCCAGATAGGGATTTAGAGTGGTTTGATGTGAAATGTTTTGACTTCTGGTGAGGCGTTGTGCTACGCAACTTTACCCTACCATCAATACACCAACAACATGGTTATCAATGTGAACTTGTTACCTAACTGCTGCTTGCAAATAGACCACTTCAATCATAAAAGCACGATTGGTGTTTCAATAGTTTTAGTGAAGACTTAAGAGAATGAACATATGCTATGTCAGAGGCAGGCGCGGAGCAACGTTAGTAATATGTCAGACTAAAAAAGTATCACATGGCAAAAGGGTTACCTATATCGGGCAGGCCACATGTCAGGGTCAGGACGCTATTTAATTACTTATTGGTCCATAAAGCAGGAGCACAACTTTAGCAGCCTCTTGACGGATTGGACAATGTTTATCAGTCATATAACAGGACTATGGTAGAGCAATATATATAGGGCTCTTCCTGAGGACGAGTTATTTAGTTTGTAGTTTTTTAAAGCGTTACAGGTTGCTTTTTTGATGCTTCCTAGCATTGGACGTCGATGTGATAGAACAGTGTGCTCTAGCAGGAATTTAGAAGGTTAGATTCTGATCTGGTAGGGTAAGAATTTATCCTGCTATTCTTAATTTGATCTCCACATTCGACCATGACTTAGTGAGTTTGCTTTTCAAGTTTTTTTCCGAAACGTATGTTGTTTGACTTGATAGTTCATCATGACAAATACATGGTTAGGCATGAAGTAACGTTTTCCTGATTTTCATGTGTGTTTTTCAGCCTGAAGTAAATTTGAATGCTGTAGTACATTTTGAAGTTCATTTAATATAGCTCAAAAGTTGAGCCAGGAGGTGCATGTAGTTGTTGAACAATAGGCACGTTTCCAGTATGCCACAGTAAATCATGAGGATAACTTCGATCCAGACAGACTCATATGTTTTGGTTCGAGAAAAACCTTTGTGTTCATGCTAGTCCAGTCCTGGTCATGCATTGTTTTAGCCTTTCTGCTAGGCAGCTAATGGGTCAAGGACTAACTGACAGATTTCTTGTCTTTGTTCTTGCAAAGTGGGAGATTGTCTTTGGTGTAGCGCAAGTCAGAGTCCGTGTCCCTTAAAGATGTCAATCCTTGCTGGTGAATATAGCGCGTATATATTCATATTCACGTTTTTCAAGTTGTCTTGTAACATCTCTGGACTTTCAGCACAACTCTTGTACGGAGCTAAAGGTCGGATGGGGCTGGCAGGAGAGTCTTGCACTGTAGAAGAGCATGAACATTTATCTTTTGAAAAAGAGTACAAAGAATTGATTCAGTGTTTGTCCACTTGCTCCATGAAATCACTCACCATGCAGATAACAGAAGACTCCCTTAAGGTTGTGCAGGAGCAAAATATGCACTGGCACCATGCAACTATTGACAAAGCCAAGACTTTTGGCTTGCATAATTATTTGTGACACACAGGATGGTGTCTTTGGTCCATGCAGCGGAAAAAGACTGTAGCCCATTTAACCCACAACATAATGTTCTCTTAGTCAGTGTTTCTATCTGCCATTTCCGTGGCCATGTACAGAAGTTATTAGTGCTGGCTTATGCATCTGTAGCTGTGTGTAGTTGGACACTGCAACCAGCAGAAAGCATGGTGTCTAGGGGCCAGGATGTAATTGAATGGGAATTTAACCTCCCAGTTTGTTTATAATCTGCAAACCCAGTTTATACTTTTGCAGGGGTGTACCACTTCACAGATGACAGGAGCCATGGTAGAAATGAGGAGTTTAATCTTGTAACCACCTTGATGATTTTCTTTCCCACGGAGTTCTGGTACACACCCGATTACCTCTGGTTTGTTTCTCTCCTACCATTACATCATACAAAATGTGTGTGCACCCTAGATCCCTTGTTACCGCTAATTTCTCCTTGTTCTACCACTTACCATCCTCTAACTTAAACACATGCTCCTTCACACACACACTACTTTCTTGGGGTCAGAAAACTTCGAATTTCCCTTGGCAGTTATACCAGGCAATCTAACTCTAACCCAATCTCCCTCTTTCACCTTCACTTTCCGCACACTTTCCTTGGATACATACTTACTTTGGGCATCTTCGTCGCCACTGCAGGTATGTACCACTTCACAGATGAGAGGAGCCAAGGTAGAATTAAGGAGTTTAATCAAAGTAAATCTTGTACAACAAGCAGGGCATCCAGCAACCGACTAACTGCCCACTATTGAAAACATACATTCTAATCCCCTACATTCCAGTAAGTCCCCACTAAAGTTACACCCACAGAATTATCCCTGCGAGCCCAGACAGTCCCAACAGCTTTCCAGTAAAAAAATTCCCACATTCCCACTTAGCAATCAGAAATTCTAGGGTAAGGGAAACTCGCAGTAGATCCCCATTTACCATACCACTTCATACCCTATGATGTAGGCGCTTATGGCGGTTTTAACTGGCATTTGCAAACAGCCCTGATCTCAATGGTAAGAAAGTCACTGAAAGTCATAGAAAGTTCGAGAAATGTTGATGAATTCTCTCTTCAGATTGCTCCTGTTGATGTACTGGGGACCGGAAGAGGATTCACCCACTGAGACTGAACAAATTAAAATAAATGATATTTATTCTTTTAATACTCAATGATTTATGCAAACACTTTTTGTTGTTCATCACAAAATTTGTAGGGCAAGGCCTGCAGCTGTCTTTACTGTAAGAAACCATACACATTGCATGTCATTTATTTTGAACTTGAGTGTTTTAGAGAAATAGTTGCTATCCTTTCTTTTTAAGCCTAGTAAAAAGCTACAACCAAACCATTATTTTATGAAGCACGAGATAGAAGGTCAGGGCAATCATGGCCTGCCCCAGTAAGTATAGAAATGTGAAAGTTTGGACAGGAATGGTAGTGCAAAGAGCTGAGAACTTGCCCTTCGTAGTTCCCACAATTTTGGTTAGCCAGGGGCACGAGGTGCAGAGTGGCTCAGCACATGCCTGGGGGCATGTGCTGAGCCACTCTGAAACAAGGCCAACGGAGGGACCAATGGGTGAGGTGGACTGACCCCAAGGGCAATGGTGGCATGAGCGCTGGTGGAGCCCTGTGCAACAATGTTTGTTGGTGCCCCCTCAATGACTCCCTCTGCCTCTGATTCCCTCACTACCACCCTTTAACAGTGCCCCTCAAGTCTCCATAACCATACTCTAGCTCAGATGAATTTAACTTGATTTACAGCGCCGCTCATACCAGTGTAGGATGGCAGAGCACTTACTCATATGTGTGTAAATCTTTGTATAGGAAATGTTACATAAGACAAAGGACTACAATGTGTAGGAGGGGCATGACATCCATACTAGTACGCAGTATAGTTTAATAATGATTGGTTTGGAGAAACACACTGAAATTAGAATGTAATATCATGATTGGGTGTTCTCTTTAATAACCAGAATTGATTTCTATTCAAATGAACCCTTTTTGCAACCTTAGGGTAATCAGACTGGGGGAAACATGAAAGTTAATAGCTCACTGTTCTATTTTAGGATGTTGACTTATTAACTGCAAGTATCAAAAGGATCTCACTGACAAAAGCAGTAACCCACTGACCCATTTACATTATGTGCACTTTGTTATCTGGATGGTACATGTTATTTGCAGCAGGCAAATTAGCCCTCTACGCTACCTTTCCATGAGTCAAAACTTCCACTTGACAAAACTCTATCTATCTCTAGGAAGAACATTAATCACCGGAGTTATCAAGACATTTTTATTGTTGCCTAAAACTTCTAGCGGCCAGGCCTGCTCAGCGCTGTTCATGAATATTCTTTCTCTGACGCATAGCATTTTAAATTTGAAGGCGCAGTTGCATGCTCATATATGTTAGACAATTTTAGCGTACTGGTGCTGCCTCATTGGCAGTGTACCTCAATTGCAGTATTGTCAGAGGGGCGCTACAATAAGGGACTAATGCATTTTAATGCTGTGATGTGGACACAAGCATTAAAATGCATTAGTCGATAGCCTGATGCAGCCCTACCCTAACCCAGCCCTGAAACTGCATTTGTTAAAGTTTTCATACTAATCGCAGCGCCCATCGTGAGCTGAAATTAACATTAAAACTTAAACAAATGCACACAATCAACCCACAGCCCAGCTCTATTAAGAAAAGAAATGCAGCAACATAGCTGCCAAGGTTTCAAATTGACATGTGGGACGGTTTCAAACCTGCCTTAACAACATTCACTTGGATCTGTTTGCCGGAAAATGCACCGTCTTTTCACTTTTTTAAGCAAGTTTGAAGTGATATTTGGCGCTGCACCCACATGCGCGGTCTGGTTACTGGCGCACATAGCCTTGGTTGCAGCGCACAAAGACCTTACACTGCCGCACACAGAGGAAAAATATTAGAGGGAACATTGCTTACCACGTACTCGACTTATCTCCGCGGGACGCAGTCCCTGGCATCTCGCCGTTTAAGCCCAGAGGAACTGGTAGTGCGGAAAAGACAATCAATGTTAGGCTGTTTATTACATAGATCTCTCGAGTGTGGTATCACAGACCGTGTGCAGGGAAGGGTCAAAACCAGAGGTGGTCAGTGTAAAGTGAGGGGGAGACGGATCCATGTTCTCATTCGGAGAAGAGGAATGATCTGCAGTAGTACAGGGTCGTTCCTATTCGCCGGGCATGGAAACTAGAGGGGTTAGATGGTATTCCTTTGGAGTGGTTTAGGGGCATCTGAAACAACTTCCCTGATACACGTGGCATGTAAAGCAAAGACTACGAAGTCTTTGGGTTCCGAGGACCCAGATGCATTTAGAGTTTATCACTAACAATGTTCCAGGCTAATATATTTTCTCGGGAAATTTACAACTGTCCTGCAAGTAAATATTCCTATTTCGAGAAAAAAAAGGGCATTTCTTCGTCCCACGAGGGAGTCGTTGAGCAAAAGAGGCTCGGTCTACTGTCTTAGTTGCTGATAGGTCTGAATATCGGATTCTTATCGATCGCTTTATGCTGCAGGAGTGGAAAACACAACAGTCCTTGACCATTTATCTTTACAGCATTTCTGCGTACTATACCTTTTAACCGTCATGTAATCGGACTGCTTTATTTCACTTGCCTTTTACTTATTCGAAAACAGTGGCTATTATTCAAAACTTTACCAATCTAGGTGCTACTACCATGTTTTGTTTTAAAACCTTTATTGTGAAAATATCAGTATACAAATACGGGCCTATAACCATGTGGGCCGGCCACGGAGCAAACTGGAATCGTATATGATGAGGGGACATTTACACTGTAGAAGAACGTAACGGGCGGGCCATTAGGTTGCAGGAACTAAGGTGTCTAACAGTTGCGGAATCGGTGGACGTAAATTTTATAATTAAAGTACGACAGGACCAGTTACAATAAAATTATCTAGATATACATTTGCGGGCAAGTACCATGGGTAACGTCAATTCGAACTTTCAATAGTACAGTAATCAATAACACATCAGAACTTAATATCAATAGGGATGTCCAAATGTTCAATCAGTACTCGTCCCCGCCCGCCATGTGCTTCAAAACTGCATACATATCTTGTGATATCAAGGCTGGGCAACCAGTACACAACAAGGAGTTGTGAGTCCCATTTATACCGGCGCCATTTTGGGCGAGGCCGGGCAGGTCCATAATATAGTCAAAATGTCTCCACCAACCAGCGGTCGGACCAGAACCCCTTTCGGCAGTCCAAAAAAGTTCCGTTAAATGACAACAGAAGGGATAGGCAACCAGAACCATCAGTCAAAAGAGGGGAGGGCAAGTTCTTCCCTACCGGGTCACGTTGGGGCTCCACCGGAACTGATCGAATTGGTAGTCTACAGTGTTTCTGGATGTTTCAGACTGAAGCTGGCGTCAGCATGAGAGCACCACCATCTCGTGGCTACGTCGTGGCCATTCCACAAGCAATCATGGCAGCCGCTCCCCACCGGAAGCCTGCGGGAGTCGGGGGCCCCGATGACTTTTGTAGAATCTTCAAGGCTGAGGGAACGCTTTCGGGAATGGGGCCCATGCCCTAGCAGGCAAGCGTCTGAGTTCCAGGGTTGCCCAGAGCCATCCTTGCAGGCCAGGCCCAATTCTGTGGAGCCGACCGCCATTTTGTGAGCTCCGTGGCAGCCGCCTATCGCTGCACCGCAAGAGTGGGCGCAATTCAGCCGGATGGCAGGTGAGAGGCTGTAGCCGCAAGAGCAGGCAAAACTCAGCTGGCCGAGCGAGGCACTGTGCCGCAAGAGCGGGCGAAACTCAGCTGGCCGAGCGAGGCACTGTGCTGCAAGAGCGGGCGCAACTCAGCTGGCCGAGTGAAGCGCTGGGGTGCAGCTGAGGGAACCTCCCCTGGGGAGGTGGGGGAGGCTCGTTCGTGCCGCCTCTCCCTCCCAGTGCACCCCACGCCGTCTCCCGGCGCAGGTATATGTGATGGTCGGATCAGGCAATAAGAGGGGTGGGGGGGTCAACAGCAAGGCATTCACCCCCCCCCACCCGTGGCTCGCTGGATGCCACCTCATGATGGACGAATGGGAAGGCCAGTACAACAACCTCGTGGCCGTGGTGCCTCCGGGCCATCCACCCAACGACCTCTTCGGCCGATGGCTGCCAGCAAGGCCCTGCCCTACACGTGCCGGGGGCCTCGTCTTCTGGATGGGCGTAGCCGCGGACCTGCTGCACTTCGGGAGTTTCCGGAATGGGGGTAGGTATCTGTTGACTTTTATCTGTACCATGTTGCCGTTATTGGGCGTGGTGGGCGGTGGGGCAGACATGTTTGGGCTGTGGGGGAGTTTCATGCTTCTCGTAAGGGGCTATTCTTAGTACTTCTATTTTAGCGGGGTAAAAAGGATCTCATCAGTGGCCTATTGATTTTGTTCGATTTCTTTCGTTTTTCTATAGCGATTTTTATGCCATAGTTTGCCAGAAAGGTACAGCGGCTAATCCGTATTTTATATATATGTCCTCTATATTAGGGGTGCCCTCCGGTGGGACCGGACGAGCTACCTCAAATAAGTGGTCCGGGTAGAACCAATTACCAATCAGTGGGGAGAAGATAGGCATAACGGGTTACAACGGGAGACAAATGTCTGCAGTACCTATCTTTTCGCTGCTTGCAAAGACTAGACAGAATATCTCTATTCCACGGTATTTGTAAGCAGAGAATACCTCCAAAGAACCAATATCGAACAACCAATGTTCGGACAATCAAACAATCAATGGCGAGAAAGGGATAGGCACGACGGGTTACAACGGGAGACAAAAGTCTGCGTTACCTACCCTTCACTATCTGCAAAGGAGGATAGAATACTTTTATTCTTCCCCGTTTGTAGACAGAGAATTCTCCAAAGAGAACCAATGTATCAAGTAGCGACCAAGGCTAAATGAACCAATCAACGAATAATACTAGTATTTTCAAACAATTCCGATACAAACAATCAATCAAATAGTCACTTTTAGATGGATAAAACCATCCTGCCAATCAGACGTGTAAAACGTCCTACTTAACCTTACCCGGACCACGAGGACAGTTCTTCGCCTTCCCCTTCCAGCGCCCGATCGTCCTCTTACTCCAGTTTTACCACAGCACTCCTGTGGGGTCCCAGTCAGGACAGCGGGTCACTCAAGAGAGGTCCGTTCAGAATCGGTGAAGTTCACTCGATCGGCAGCCAGACGAGGGTCTTCTCCTGGCAGGTATACTCCAATCGTTTAGACGTTCACCCCGTCGTCAGGACCTCTCTCGCTGAACCCACATGTCGCTGATGGGCCCGCGTTGGGACGCCAATTGAGGAAAAGCAGCCAGTTACTGTCGAATGCCCAGGCTGTTGGCGCAAGGACGCCTCTAATTTCCCATAGCAAATAGTTACCAAATAAAGAGACAGGCGCTGGGAGCTGGAACGCAAGAACAGGGTTTATTTCTCATGAGGAGAGCCTGTCATTTCGGACACGCACACAGAATGTCTTCGGGAGGTGCTCTAACTGCATCTCTGAGGCCTGGCCTTTTATACACAGGTTTATAGCTTTATTTCATGTGGCACATTCTTGTCAAGGCTTTGATGTACGGAAAGACATCCTTGGAATCCCCACTTTGAGCCCGTTCCCACACATATCTTCAGTAGAGGTCCCCACCCCGGTCACAGTAGGCGATGGCTATTCCACAGCAGGATACCCTGTCGATTCCCGGAATGGGTGTATCTGATCGGATCGCACGGGGTGGGGGACCTTGATTAGTCGGGAATCCTTTGAATCGGGACAGCTGCTTACTGTAAGGGGGCCAATAAATGGCAGCTGTAGGACCAGGTGGTGGCTTGGGAGCGGGGCAGGGCAGAGGAAGGGGGTTCATCAAGGGACGGGGCGGTGTTGGTCGGGGGTGAAATGTGCTTCCGAGGTAGGGTCGCGCTGGGGGTGTATGGTCCATGCACGAGAGAGCGGGGGTGGTCAGAGAGTGCGGGGGGAGGGGGAGGTGTTCGCAGCGCTAGGGGAACGTGCTGGTGATCGGCAAGGGGCAGAGGGGTCATGGCTAAAAAAATGGCTGCTGCTTACGGGAGCGTACGGGCCTGAGTGGGGACAAGGTGGCGCCGATTATGTTGACATCGCAAACCAGGTTTTAACACCTGGAGGATGACGAGGTGTCTAAAGTTGCAAAACTGTGCAGAGAAGAGATTCAATGTAGTGAAAGAATGTGGGCAAAGGACGTAAGAACTAGATTAAATGCTCTTAGGAACCTCCATTCAGATAGTGGTACAATCACGTCTTGGTTCCCCCTCCCAGGCAAGCACACATTGAAAGAATCTGTCGCTTTGGTGTCTGAATCAAATGACCTATTATACCTGAGCAAGAAAGCATCCATCAGTTTCTCAATCTCTACTCTGGGCCAGGACACTGTTTATCACAGATACCAGACCCAGGGTTGCGAAATGAAATATTATGGGTAAGGGCGGGATGTAATCCAATCAATTCACCCCGCCCATACTGGCCCAGGGTTCAAGATAATAGAGGTCTCTGCCCCCCCCCCGAAAGCTAAATGCTCCCTGCTGCACATACTTATGGGCTGCGTCTTTTATCTTGCAAATTGAATTACGTTTTTAAGACCTCTGTTTTTAAATACGATGCTCTCCATCGGACGAAAGCTGTGGAGCTGTTGTCAGAAATGCGTTACTTAGATGTGGCAGTTGGAATTGCTCGGTTTCTACGGCCTGTTAAACAGTTTTAATAAACTGCAGTGGGTAGGGGGTATTGGGTCGTTAGGATTGGGCCCTTTTAATGATTTTAATTGTCAATTGAGTTTTTTAGAATGTTTTATGGATAATTGTCTAAATAAACTTATTTTTCTACCTACCTACCTATACTTGAATTTTGTTTTGCTAAATATGCTGGAAACTGCAAGATCTTTCCAATACTTATTGTGTTCATCTGGGAAATCATTTAACAATCAGTTCAGTTCAATTAGTCTTTATTTCGAATAAAATTCATAAAAGACAACCAATACATGTATATTAAAACATTTCCCAAATTTGATAAAATTGTACATTAAATCCCCCATTACTTAAGCAGATAAAAGAGAAATGGCTTAAATATAGCAGTTTGGTAACATTTAAGACAAATAAAAGGACAATTTACAGTTTACAGTTTTTTAACGCGAATGAGCCACAGCCAGCCCAAAAATTTTGCAATACAAATCACAGACTTTGTAGTACGTGAGTCTCTTAATTTAAGCTGTCTGACTACTTCTGCAATTGAGTGTTTCGCAGACTGGCTTCAACCATTTAAGTCTGGGTAGTCTGTACACAGGACATGCAAAAAATATATGACCTAGACTTTCTACCTGATCGGGACAAAAGGGGCACTTGTTACTTTGGTTTTTTGCCCACTTTGCAGTAAAAGATTTGATAGGCAGAGTTCCCACTCGGAACTGGTGGAACAATTTACGATCAAGTGTTTTGCCTATCAAGTCCCAATAAGGTTCAAGGAATGGGGATATCTTATGCATTAGAAACTGACCTGTTAGGTTGTTGCCAGAGGAGAGTGTAATCAAAGCAGATTTTTTATCAGCCCAATACAGGTCTCTAAGTTCCACTTTCAATGGGAAGATAGAGCTTTCTGGGTGCAACCATAGCTCTGGGAGGCCCATAGAGTATAATATTCGTTTGACCTCCTGTAGCCAAGGGATCTTTTGTGCACCCCATAGAGCCCTAACCTCACCTAGTTCTTGGGAAAACAAACTAAGCTCTTGGCTCGTCCAGAGGCGACGCCATAGAGCTATAAGGCGGTATCTAGCCATCTCATCCAAAGGCCTGCAACCCAAATCTAAAAGCAATGGTGTTGTGGGGGAGGATTGGGGGAGCCCCACTAGATTCCTGAGAAACTTATTCTGCGCACTGATAAGAGCCGGCATCCCTTTGTATCCCCAAATATCCGCACCATAAAGGGTAGCAGCATTCACCTTGGCCTCATATATTTTTAGCACCGGTGTGATGCGTTTTGTCAAGGTTTTTTTCTGCTCCTTTAACAAACATCCTGTGAGGCGGACAAATTTAAGAGTTAGCACCTCTAGCTGGGGTTTCCAGGTTAGTTGGTGGTCCAGGGTCACGCCCAAAAAAGACATGACTTTAACCTGTTCTATTGGAACACCCTCTAATGTAAATGAACTGGAAATAGGTTTATTTTTATTAAAAATCATAAATTTAGTCTTATCAGCATTGATCTGGAGGTCGTTTATGGCACAGAATTCAGAAAATCTATTCAAAGCGGCCTGTAGGCCGCTTCGAGTCCTTGAAAGGAGCAGGGTGTCATCAGCGAATATAAGCATGGGATACTTTGACCCCCCCAGGATAGGTGCATCAGTATTGATGTCTTTAAAAAATGCAACCACCCGGTTAATAAACAGGAGAAACAAGGTAGGGGCCAACACACAACCCTGCCGGACACCTCGTTCGAGAGGGAAGCTAGTGGTCACCTGACCCTGATTACCCCATCTTACATGTGCAAAGTTGTCCTCATGAAGGCGCCTGACCAGATCTAGTAACTCAGATGGGAGTCCCATATCTCTCAGGGCATCCCAGAGTTTAGCTCTGGGAACAAGGTCAAATGCCGACCGAAGGTCGACAAAGGCAGCGTAGATGACACCACCGCCCAAGAGGACCACCTTCCAATAGATCATGGTTAGACGAAACACCTGATCAAGGGTACTAGTGCCTGATCTGAACCCTGCCTCCATGGGGGAGAGTATGTTGTTTAACTCCATCCACCCCTGGATTCTAGCAAGGGCCATTCGTGAGACCACTTTCTGTATGGTATCGATCAAGCTGATGGGACGATAGTTTTTAGGTGAGGATCGATCCCCTTTCTTGAAGACCGGAATGATCTCAGCCCCTTTCCAGGACTGCGGTATCCTTTCCCCGGCTGTAATAGAGTTTGCTAGAGTAGTTATGTAAGGGACCCACAGATCTAAGTTCAGTTTAAAAAGGTCAGCTGGAACGGCATCAATGCCCGGTGCTTTCCCAGACTGGATTGAACCTAGAGCGTGCTCCGTTTCCAATGTGCTAAAAGTAAGTTTATCCCCATGTGAGGCTGTAATGGACCCTAATAAGGAACTTTCTGCCAACTGAGGGGCATTTAGGTTAATAAATTGAGCAGAAAAGAATTTAACCCAATCTGCCGCAGAGACATTGTTCTCAGGTGATAGTGTGTCCATACCCCTGCCCCGCCTAACTATCTCCCAGAACTTGATTTGGTTAGAATTCTCGCATGCATGGAGGAGGTCTAGCCAATATGAGTCGTCCCAATCTCTTTTAGCTTCCCATATTGTGCATTTGTAAACCTGCCTTGCTGCCCTAATATCGAGTGTGTTTCTAGATTTAACGGCTGCAATAAGGGTGCCATGGGCGTCTCTACACTTTTTGTTATACCAACACTTCGGTTGGGTAGTCTTCTTTTTGCGGCACGGCCTAGTGAGCAGTTCCTTGATGGCCGCAAAGCACGCCTCGTGGAGGTCAACATTGTGAGAAATAGGTATGTCAATGGGGGAGGGTGCTATCATTTTATCTTTGGTGTGTAGGACCAGTTCTTCAATCTGGTTAACAAGCTCAGGGTCAGCTGCCACTCTGGACCATTTGACCCGCCTTCTGTTGTCACATAGGGTGAGGTCAGATGTGAGACAGTCTGATTCCGCCTGAGAGGGCCCTAATCCTGGGACCATAAGAGATAATGAGAGAGGATTGTGATCACTCTCTGGCCTGGTGTCAATAGTCATGTCTGTTACAGAAGCCCAAGCTTCGATATTGATTAATATATAATCAATACGACTAGAGCAGGATCCATTATCAAAAGTTGACTTTCCCTCCTTGTCAGAGGCGCTACGACCATTGACTGCGCGAAGGCCCCATTCTAGACAGAACCCAAGCCAGTTAAGGGCAGCCTCTGTTCCCTTAACTCCCTTAGTGATTGATAGCGGGGGGATGTTCCAAGTGAGATCTTCTTCTAGGCAGACATCCTCAGCAAGGTTCAAGATCGGTTCAAATGAGCAGTTCAAGTCGCCAGCCACTATTGTGAGCTGATCGCTTTTGTGCTTATTTAAAAGATCTTCCAAATCATTAGTGATAGGTTGTTTCCGACCACCCTGACAGCCTCTAGCATAGATGTTGATGATGATTAAATCCATACAGTTCTCTTTGCTTAGGGATATACAAAGAAGATCAGGGTTCATCCCTTCTAATTCCCTAACAGTGAATCCCAAACTTTGCCTTAGCCATTTGGTAAGACCACCCGAGGCCCTGCCCTTTGTTCCCTGTACAGCTGGTTTATAGAAGTTTAGGTAACCATGTCTAAACAAAGGGGCAACTGACCAGGTTTCCTGGAAGAGGATTATGTCGTGGGATGAGATATAATCTGCCCAGTCATCGTCCTCAAGGCGGCCCCGGAGTCCCGCTATATTCCATGAAGCAATTTTGATTACATTTGCAAGATTATTGGTTTTGCTGTTTACAGAATTATTGGTGTTACATGTTGATGGTAGAGCTGAGATCACGACCTCAGTCAGGGGGGGGATGGAGACATTAGCAGGTGTTATCTGTTGTGCAACTGGTAGCGTGGGACAGGCTACACTAGTTCCTTTAGTGGAGTGTATGTTAGGGCCTACCAGCTTCTTCTTTGTTGGATTCGCCACCCCGAGTCAGTCAACCTCCTCAAGGCAACCAAACATATTGGATGTCGGAATACCGTGCCACCAGGCACTCTGACTTGGTCCCCCAATTCCAAATCCCCTATTCCCAGACTTTTGTATTGTTGTCCATGCACCGCCCATCCTATGCTGGTTCCTAGGGGGATAAAAAAAAGTGAGGGGTCTGACTACAACAGTATGATCATCTTCGCTAGTAGCCCATGAGCAAAGGTGCTGTGCAGTGTGAGGATCAGCAAAAGTCACCACAATGCAGTCACCCATGATCGATTTATGGCTCGGTCCAACCCATGGTACTCTACGTACCATGAGTACATGACTTCTTTGGTGGCTAGGGAGCTGCCTATTTATGTTAAGCCAGTGTATTACCTTGTTCTTGAGGGACCAGTGGTCCTCTTTCACTGATGGTCAAGGGTAGGTACACCGGCCAGAACTATAACATAAGGAGTGGCTTCCGGTGGTAAATCGATATAGCCACCTCGGAAGTTGGGTCTGTTTGGATCTGGAACGAGAGGTGGCTGGGTATTAAGGGAAGGTAGGTTGGGTTGCGGGTCAGCTAAGGGCGCAGGTTTAGGATGTGCAGTAGTCTTCTGGGAATGTGAGTCGACACCAGCACGAGAAACTGTGTGCTTAGGTTTGACTGGCGCTGGAACGTCTTTAGCAGGGCCAGACCTAGCTTTTGGGATGGGGATGGTTTTAGTGCGGGGTTTAGGTATAGGTACAGGTTTGGGCCCTGGGGCGGTGACATAAGATGCTTCTACTACTGAAGGTTGTGGGGGTACCTCTCCCTGTGGGAGTCTTGCATCCATCTGCTTGAGACTAAGGCTGGCCAGTGTAACAATAGTCCTATCCATCTCAAGCAGATGATTTTCCATTCTGGAGAGTTTGAGTTCCAGGGGGATAAGTAACTTCTTAAGAGTATCCCAAACCGTTTGAACGAATTCCTCATCACCCCTCTTATCCCTCCCGTCCTCACTCAGTCTACCCTCCATTGAGCCAACATTGCTTAAGCCAGACAGGCATTCAGCCTGTTCAGCCCTCCCATTTCCCGCCAGAACATGGTTAGTATCACTTGCATGCAAATCAATGTGGGAGTTATCTGTGTGGGGTTTATCAATTACTGCCTCTGGAGCAGGGGCATCTAATTGGCGGCGGCAATTGAAAAACTGGGCTCTCGCAATTTTTGCCTTTTTACGGGCAAAAGCCGACCTAGCCAAGTTTTTCTTTTGCTGCAGTGCCATTTTTTTGGCATTTTTGTTATCCTTCGTAGCCGCCCTAGGCGACTTACTTGTTACTTGTGGACTAACACCGGCTACACATTTGGGTAGCGCGACCTCCTCCGGAAAATGTGGTGGGAGATCCTCCACGTGCTCACATGGTGACAGGGATGGGCAGTGATGTATATCTGCCGATGTGAGTAGGGGGCGAGGGCCTGCTGTGCGCTCTGGGGTGAGGGCTAAAGCAAAGTTGCCTAGTGAAGATTTCTTCGAGGAAGCAATGGTTAAGGACAATTTTCGTGCAGCATCCAACTCCAGGGAGACCCTATGTTGCATTTTTGTAATTTCGGCATCTATAGCCAAATTAGTCTTTGTTAAAAAATCGTCCAGAGTCCCATTGGATTTACTAGCCCCCCTAGCAGCTTTGCTGCGTGTTACACGAGTGCACATGTTAGTCAAAGGGAGGATAAGCCACAAATAGCAGAAAACCCGCTCACCAGCAAAGGGGATGACGAAAACGCAGTCAAGGGACGTGGCCCAGCCCAGACCTCTAAGACCTCTAACGGCCTCAAACGGCCCGCTCTTAGCCCGGTCTTTGCCCCGAGCTGCGTCCCGCGCTGCGGGAGATTGCGTCTCTTATGTAGGAGGAGTGTGAGGCGGGGGGCGGGCCAGCAGGGAGAGCGGACCGTCAGCTGTTCCCCGGTCTCGCAGGGACTCCTGGTCACTGGAGTCCCTGCACACTCGCAGCCCCGCCGAGCCTCTTACCCGAACCGCCTTAGATAACCTCCTTGGTGTCCGCTGTGTTCACTAAGCCGATGCGGCACCCGCGGAGCGGGTGCGGCGAGGAGTGGAGCCGGTATATGGATACGCTTCTTCTAGCCCACGCCGTCAGTATCCCAGTGCCTCTGCTGTCACGAAAGAACTTGAGTCCCACAGGTGCAAGGTGGAGCACGCCTTTAACTAGCTTCGATGGGCGGGGGGCGGGCCAGCAGGGAGAGCGGACCGTCAGCTGTTCCCCGGTCTCGCAGGGACTCCTGGTCACTGGAGTCCCTGCACGCTCGCAGCCCCGCCGAGCCTCTTACCCGAACCGCCTTAGATAACCTCCTTGGTGTCCGCTGTGTTCACTAAGCCGATGCGGCACCCGCGGAGCGGGTGCGGCGAGGAGTGGAGCCGGTATATGGATACGCTTCTTCTAGCCCACGCCGTCAGTATCCCAGTGCCTCTGCTGTCACGAAAGAACTTGAGTCCCACAGGTGCAAGGTGGAGCACGCCTTTAACTAGCTTCGATGGGCGGGGGGCGGGCCAGCAGGGAGAGCGGACCGTCAGCTGTTCCCCGGTCTCGCAGGGACTCCTGGTCACTGGAGTCCCTGCACGCTCGCAGCCCCGCCGAGCCCCTTACCCGAACCGCCTTAGATAACCTCCTTGGTGTCCGCTGTGTTCACTAAGCCGATGCGGCACCCGCGGAGCGGGTGCGGCGAGGAGTGGAGCCGGTATATGGATACGCTTCTTCTAGCCCACGCCGTCAGTATCCCAGTGCCTCTGCTGTCACGAAAGAACTTGAGTCCAATCACATAAGCTTCTTTTGAGATGAGAGAGTTGGTCCTTTCTGCTGAAGGTATTCACCCTAGCATAAACTACCCATAAATGTACTGCCTGGTCATATTGGATGAAATGTCTGCTGCTGGAACTCTTTTTGCATCAGAAAACACATATGGTCTTCTGCTTGCAGCATGGCGCTGTTAGCCATCTGCATATGACCTGTAGTAACCTGGCGACTTTTAACTCTGAAAGTGTGCATTATCCTCCAAATGATTTTGCTGCAGGTTTGAACGGCTGTGTGGATAGCTTGTGGATACCTATAAAAGTGTGTGGATAGCTTAAAGTTAACAATCTACCTGTTATGATCCCGGGCCATGCAATCTTTGTTTATAGTTCAGTTCTGTGAGAACAATTTAGTTTTCAGTTAAACTCACACTTTACCAGTTCTGTGATCTGACACCTATCTATGTCTAATTGCATCCTCCGTTTTAAAACATCTGGCCTCCTTGTGACGTATATGAATGCAGTGCCTAATGTTATCCATTTATTATTTCTGTGTGTTCATTCCCACTGAGCACGGGGCGTTTACCCATTAAAGATACATGTTCGAGTGCCACCTAATTATTTACAATTACTCTGTCGCACGCTTCTATTTTTAGAAATTGCTCGTATAAAGTACACAAGAGCGTCTGTTTTGGCTTTCTCTAAACCCTGCTTCAAATCCACCTTTTCTCTTGGCACTTTTTTTTTTACTACATTTCCTAGTTAGATGTTGTGAACTATTTGTGTTACTCCCAGCAATGTGAACCTAACACCGAGTTTGCTAATCCAACTGTTTGTCGAATGTCTCCAAGAGATTCCCAGACCCACTGCAGTGAATTCCCTGCCTCAGCACATAGTTGTCTCATATAATATAACAGAAGTTACAAGAGCCGATTGAATCTCATATGTTATGACCTTCAAAAAGCAATCTGTAGTTTGCTAGAAGGCCCTCATAAAATTCAATAGGCTCTGCAGTTTGCTAGAAGGCCCTCATAAAATAGGCTCTGTAGTTTGCTAGAAGACCCTTATAAAATTCCATAGGCTCTGCAGTTTGCTGGAAGGCCCTCATAAAATTCCATAGGCTCTGCAGTTTGCTAGAAGGACCCTCATAAAATTCAATAGGCTCTGTAGTTTGCTAGAAGGCCCTCATAAAATTCAATAGGCTCTGTAGTTTGCTAGAAGACCCTCATAAAATTCCATAGGCTCTGTAGTTTGCTAGAAGGCCCTCATACAATTCCATAGGCTCTGTAGTTTGCTAGAAGACCCTCATAAAATTCCATAGGCTCTGCAGTTTGCTAGAAGGCCCTCATAAAATTCAATAGGCTCTGTAGTTTGCTAGAAGACCCTCATAAAATGTAATAGGCTCTGTAGTTTGCTAGAAGACCCTCATAAAATTCCATAGGCTCTGCAGCTTGCTAGAAGGACCCTCATAAAATTCAATAGGCTCTGTAGTTTGCTAGAAGGCCCTCATAAAATTCAATAGGCTCTGTAGTTTGCTAGAAGACCCTCATAAAATTCCATAGGCTCTGTAGTTTGCTAGAAGATCCTCATAAAATTCCATAGACTCTGCAGTTTGCTAGAAGACCCTCATAAAATTCCATAGGCTCTGTAGTTTGCTAGAAGACCCTCATAACATTCCATAGACTCTGTAGTTTGCTAGACGGCCCTCATAAAATTTCAAAGGCTCTGTAGTTTCCTAGAAGGCCCTCATAAAATTCCATAGGCTATGTAGTTTGCTAGAAGGCCCTCATAAAATTCCATAAGCTCTGTAGTTTGCTACAAGGCCCTCATAAAATTCCAAAGGCTCTGCAGTTTGCTAGAAGACCCTCATACAATTCCATAGGCTCTGTAGATTGCTAGAAGGCCCTCATAAAATTCCATAGGCTCTGTAGTTTGCTAGAAGACCCTCATAAAATTCCATAAGCTCTGTAGTTTGCTAGAAGGCCCTCATAAAATTCAATAGGCTCTGTAGTTTGCCAGAAGGCCCTCATAAAATTCAATAGGCTCTGTAGTTTGCTAGAAGGCCCTCATAAAATTCCATAGGCTCTGCAGTTTGCTAGAAGGCCCTCATAAAATTCCATAGGCTCAGCAGTTTGCTAGAAGGCACTCATAAAATTCCATAAGCTCTGTAGTTTGCTACAAGGCCCTCATAAAATTCCATAGGCTCTACAGTTTGCTAGAAGGACCCTCATAAAATGTAATAGGCGCTGTAGTTTGCTAGAAGACCCTTATAAAATTCCATAGGCTCTGCAGTTTTCTGGAAGGCCCTCATGAAATTCCATAGGCTCTGCAGTTTGCTAGAAGGACCCTCATAAAATTCAATAGGCTCTGTAGTTTGCTAGAAGGCCCTCATAAAATTCAATAGGCTCTGTAGTTTGCTAGAAGACCCTCATAAAATTCCATAGGCTCTGTAGTTTGCTAGAAGGCCCTCATAAAATTCCATAGGCTCTGTAGTTTGCTAGAAGACCCTCATAAATTTCCATAGGCTCTGCAGTTTGCTAGAAGGCCCTCATAAAATTCAATAGGCTCTGTAGTTTGCTAGAAGGCCCTCATAACATTCCATAGGCTCTGTAGTTTGCTAGAAGACCCTCATAAAATTCCATAGGCTCTGCAGTTTGCTAGAAGGACCCTCATAAAATTCAATAGGCTCTGTAGTTTGCTAGAAGGCCCTCATAAAATTCAATAGGCTCTGTAGTTTGCTAGAAGACCCTCATAAAATTCCATAGGCTCTGTAGTTTGCTAGAAGACCCTCATAAAATTCCATAGACTCTGTAGTTTGCTAGAAGACCCTCATAAAATTCCATAGACTCTGTAGTTTGCTTGAAGACCCTCATAAAATTCCATAGGCTCTGTAGTTTGCTAGAAGAACCTCATAAAATTCCATAGACTCTGTAGTTTGCGAGAAGGCCCTCATAAAATTCCATAGGCTCTGCAGTCTGCTAGAAGGCCCTCATAAAATTCCATAGGCTCAGCAGTTTGGTAGAAGGCCCTGATAAAATTCCATAAGCTCTGTAGTTTGCTACAAGGCCCTCATACAATTCCATAGGCTCTGCAGTTTGCTAGAAGGACCCTCATAAAATTCAATAGGCTCTGTAGTTTGCTAGAAGGCCCTCATAAAATTCCATAGGCTCTGTAGTTTGCTAGAAGGCCCTCATACAATTCCATAGGCTCTGTAGTTTGCTAGAAGACCCTCATAAAATTTCATAGGCTCTGCAGTTTGCTAGAAGGCCCTCATAAAATTCAATAGGCTCTGTAGTTTGCTAGAAGGCCCTCATAAAATTCCATAGGCTCTGCAGTTTGCTAGAAGGACCCTCATAAAATTCAATAGGCTCTGTAGTTTGCTAGAAGGCCCTCATAAAATTCAATAGGCTCTGTAGTTTGCTAGAAGACCCTCATAAAATTCCATAGGCTCTGTAGTTTGCTAGAAGGCCCTCATACAATTCCATAGGCTCTGTAGTTTGCTAGAAGACCCTCATAAAATTCCATAGGCTCTGCAGTTTGCTAGAAGGCCCTCATAAAATTCAATAGGCTCTGTAGTTTGCTAGAAGGCCCTCATAAAATTCCATAGGCTCTGTAGTTTGCTAGAAGACCCTCATAAAATTCCATAGGCTCTGTAGTTTGCTAGAAGACCCTCATAAAATTCCATAGACTCTGTAGTTTGCTAGAATACCCTCATAAAATTCCATAGGCTCTGTAGTTTGCTAGAAGACCCTCATAACATTCCATAGACTCTGTAGTTTGCTAGAAGGCCCTCATAAAATTTCAAAGGCTCTGTAGTTTCCTAGAAGGCCCTCATAAAATTCCATAGGCTATGTAGTTTGCTAGAAGGCCCTCATAAAATTCCATAAGCTCTGTAGTTTGCTACCAGGCCCTCATAAAATTCCAAAGGCTCTGCAGTTTGCTAGAAGACCCTCATACAATTCCATAGGCTCTGTAGATTGCTAGAAGGCCCTCAAAAATTCCATAGGCTCTGTAGTTTGCTAGAAGACCCTCATAAAATTCCATAGACTCTGTAGTTTGCGAGAAGGCCCTCATAAAATTCCATAAGCTCTGTAGTTTGCTAGAAGGCCCTCATAAAATTCAATAGGCTCTGTAGTTTGCCAGAAGGCCCTCATAAAATTCAATAGGCTCTGTAGTTTGCTAGAAGACCCTCATACAATTCCATAGACTCTGTAGTTTGCTAGAAGGCCTTCATAAAATTTCAAAGGCTCTGTAGTTTCCTAGAAGGCCCTCATAAAATTCCATAGGCTCTGTAGTTTGCTAGAAGGCCCTCATAAAATTCCATAGGCTCTGCAGTTTGCTAGAAGGCCCTCAAAAAATTCCATAGGCTCTGCAGTTTGCTAGAAGGACCCTCATAAAATTCAATAGGCTCTGCAGTTTGCTAGAAGACCCTCATACAATTCCATAGGCTCTGTAGTTTGCTAGAAGGCCCTCATAAAATTCCATAGGCTCTGTAGTTTGCTAGAAGACCCTCATAAAAGTCCATAGGCTCTGTAGTTTGCTAGAAGGCCCTCATAAAATTCCCTAAGCTCTGCAGTTTGCTAGAAGGCCCTCATAAAATTCCATAGGCTCTGTAGTTTGCTAGAAGGCCCTCATAAAATTCCATAAGCTCTGTAGTTTGCTAGAAGGCCCTCATACAATTCTATAGGCTCTGCAGTTTGCTAGAAGACCCTCATAAAATGTAATAGGCTCTGTAGTTTGCTAGAAGACCCTCATAAAATTCCATAGGCTCTGTAATTTGCTAAAAGACCCTCATAAAATTCCATAGGCTCTGTAGTTTGCTAGAAGACCCTCATAAAATTCCATAGGCTTTGTAGTTTGCTAGAAGACCCTCATTAAATTCCATAAGCTCTGTAGTTTGCTAGAAGGCCCTCATAAAATTCTATAGGCTCTGCAGTTTGCTAGAAGACCCTCATAAAATGTAATAGGCTCTGTTGTTCGCTAGAAGACGCTCATAAAATTCCATAGGCTCTGTAGTTTGCTAGAAGACCCTCATAAAATTCCATAGGCTCTGTAGTTTGCTAGAAGGCCCTCATAAAAGTCCATAGGCTCTGTAGTTTGCTAGAAGACCCTCATAAAATTCCATAGGCTCTGATGACTCCTGAATGCCAAAGGGCCCTCAAGACATGGCTGTTCAAATGAGCTTCCGGGACCTGCAGGTGCCTGGATACCCTATTGGTTGATTAGCCGCGCTATATAAATCCTCATCGATCGTTTGACTCATACTGGTCTTCATCAGTTGTGTTACGCGCATCAAATAAAATCAAATTTTTTGTCTCTGGCAGGCAGAATTCTATATGCTATATTGGGTCTATGCCACGCACATTCCGACCCTGAAAAAGAAATCCACAGGATACATTATACCCCTTATAGAGAAATCCATAGGTTGCATTAATATTCCTTTATAGAACTCGAGGGTTATGGCCCACCTAGATTTTCATTGGACTGGTGATGACGTTTATGCAGAGTTCTCTTGCAGAAGGACTGGCTCAGAATTCAATGGGTTGAATAGTGTCTCTCTCTTAGAACTCTATAGGTTCATTGTAGTCCTGCTATAGCCTTCATAATGCTACCTTATTGCCTTTCTAGGGCAATCCTTAAGTTACATTAATTTAGATCTTTCTAATTGAATTATTGGGGTTGCGGTGGTGTTTATGACTGAGGATGTTTGAGGGGGTACCCTCTCCAGCACTCTGCCTCAAATTCTGACCCTTTTAGGGATGCGTTGCCAAACGTGGCCTATTGCTCTGGATTCCACCATCCAGTAGGACAATTGGGGGGGATTTAATAGATTTGTGAACTTTGAAATAGATCCCACACACTCTTAGACCCAAGATATAAGATCTGAAAATGGAGGTTCTGAGAGATTAGAGAAACTCCTACTTTTTCCCATGTTGGCTTGAACTTTGAGCATTTAAACCCAGTATATTTCTCAGATGCCCGCTTTGGCATACCCTGCTGTAGTCACTGTTTTGAGGGGTCATGCAGCACCAGGATTGGCTAGGGGGGCACCCTGTGTACTCGCCCTGGGCAGCCTTGGAGACCCGGCCGGGCTGAAGCCGCACCCCCGGCCCCTTCTCTATGGAAAAGTGTTTTTCGCGCAAAGGCGCATGCGCGGGCAAGTCTCAGCCCGGGACCCTCATGCGCAGCTGCAGCAGACCAGCCCCCCCACCCCCCACCCACTGCGCACTCCGGACCGCCCAATTACAGGCATCAACATGACCATCTGATCCCTCCTGCGCTGCGCTAATTTGAAGAATTCGTGGTATGTGTTTGTTTATATAGCTTAGCTCAGCTGCAGTGCCACGGTGCGTCCAGGGCTTAGTGGGGCTACGCCCCTATGCCCCAATGGACGCACCACGCCTGTGTGGTACTCTCTTCCACTTTGTAGAGTAGGCAGGGCTCCTTGGGAGAGACTGTTCATCTTGTCAAAGTCAAATGCTTTTGTATAGCGTGCAATTCACCAAAAAGGTCTCAGGGCGCTTTGCAGTAAAATAACAGCATCCTTGACGAAGTACAGGGACTGAGGTGGAGATGTTAATTAGGAGCCAGGTTTTTAGATTTTTACGAAATACCTGGTGATTGGAAAGGGACAGAAGATAATGAGGCAGTTTGTTTCAGAGTAAAGGAGCTATGTAGGAAAAGGACTGACATCCGTATCGCGGTGTCCGGGCCCCTGGCTGAACTAAGAGGGATTTGGAACTAGATCTTAAAGCTCTGGACGGGCGATACCAGACCAATTCTTTTGCTAGGTAGGTGGGCCCAGCGCTATGGAGGAGTTTATGAGTCAGACTTAGGTTTTAAATTGGCTTCTCTGGCGGATAGGCAGCCAGTGCAGTTGTTTGAGGCTGGGTATGGTGGCTGACCTAGGGGACAGTCCCAACACCAGTCTTGCAGCAACATTCTGAAGAGTTTGTAGTTTTGTAAGTAAACATTCATTGATGGCAACATACAGAGCGTTACCGTATTCTAAGCGGCTTATGATTATGCTTTGAACCAGGGGCTTTCTGGTTTCAAGGGGTAGCCATTTAACATTTTTTTGCAGTTTATGCAGGATCCCGTAGCAGACACCTGATACTTGATTGATATATGTTTTCATAGAGAGAGCGCTGTCAATCATGATTCCCAGGTCGCGTACCACCTCTTTAGGTTCTGGGCAAGGTCCTAATTCTCAGGGCCACCAATCCTGTGACCAGACTTTCTTGGCCTTACCAAACAGTATGATTTCTGTTTTGCTGTAATTAAGTTGAAGTTTATTTTCACACATTCATTTGCTGATGTTGATCATGCACTGTTTGAATCTGGTACTGGTTTCAAGGAAGTCAGAGCTGCAGGTGATGAGCGCCTGAGTGTCGTCGGCATATGATACTGTTGTAAAACCATATGATTTTATGATATTTGCCAGCGGAGTGAGGTATAGATTAAATAACATGGGGCTAAGAATTGACCCCTGTGGAACTCCCACGGTAAGAGGTATACTATTGGATACAAGAGTGTTGACCGTGATATAAGTAAGTCGGTCGGCAAGATAGTTCTCAAACCAAGATAGGGCCTTGCCTCAGACACCAGTCTCCCACAGCCGATGTTTGAGAATGCTGTGGGATATGGTGTCAAAGGCCGCTGATAGGTCCAATAGGATTAGAACTGGGGACTCGCCTTTATCTAGAGAAAGTCGGATGTTGTCCACTATCTGAATTACTGCTGTTTCGGTTCCATGGGCAGCACGGAAACCCGACTGAGAGGGGTCCTGGAGCGCATGTGTTTCAATGTAGCTGGTAATGCGTTGGTTCACTAAATGTTCCAGTACCTTCCCAAAGTAGGGCAGTAGAGAGATAGGTCTGTAGTTGGACAGAATTGTGGGGTCACTAGTGGGCTTCTTGAGAATTGGTTTGACCTGAGCCTGCTTCCAACTACTGGGTATAGATGCTTGCTCAAAGGAGGTATTAAAGATGTTAGTGAGAGATCTAGCCAGTAGAGGGAGTATCTCATTGCACTTCCGTGGAGATAGCAGATCAGTGGGGGAGCCCGATTTAATTTTCCTGAGAGCTTCTAGCACTTCAGTAGTCGTAGTGGGCTCATATTCTGTAAAAAGCGATATTTCTGTGGTTTCAGTAATAGCGAAATAGAGAGGGGGTGCTCACTATAGTGTGGTGCATCTTGACTGGTCGCAGGAAATGTGGAATAGATCAGTTTTATTTTATTCTCAAAATAAGACGACCGCGAGTTGACCCACTCCAAGGTGGGGTTAAATACTGATTGTTCCACCTGAGGGGTAGTGAATTCTTTTAGTATTTTGTAAAGCTCTTTACTGGCTGGAGTGAACTGCTTTATTTATTCTTTGGGTTAGATAGAGCGTTTTTGCTGCTTTTGCATTATCTTGCAAAGGATAATGATGTTCCTGTAGGTCCAGCAAAGCTCTCAGGGGCAGATTTACAAGCCACTTGCGCCTCATTTACCTCACTGTTGCATCACTTTTGTGATGCACCTGAGGCGCAAAACCAGCACCATGCTGCGGGGTATTTACAACGCGACGCATCTGGGAGATGCGTCTCGTTGTAAAGCCCTGCGCCAGAAGTAGGCGTTCCAGCGCAAGGGGGGGGGGGGGGGGGGGTATTCTGGCACAGGAACGCCTCCTAAAAGTGGCTGAGTGAAGTCTACAAGATTTCACTCAGTCACTTTAAAGGCCATGCTGCAGCAAAACCCTGCGCCTGCTTGAAGCAGGCGTAAGGAATGACGCAGCGTTGTAAAGATAGGGCACCCCAGAGCCTTGCTGGAGCTGGCTTGTGACGCAACTCCAGCAATGCACCGCCTTTACGGCACAGATGCGTCACGCATCTGTCCGTTTTTGCCCCATGGTGCGATGCATTGTAAATGCGACGCATCCATGGTGGTGGAGCCGTGATGCACAATAACTGGCGCATCCCTGCTGATATGCAGGGATGCGCCAGTTATTGTAAATCTGCCACAAAGTACTTTAAACCTGAGCTCAACCCATAAACCTACCAAAAGAATGAAAAAGTCAAAAACACAACACATGGCAAATCCAGCTCCAGTTTATAAAAATTGAAAATATTTATTGAACAAAAAATACCAATCTGACAAAATCTAAGAAGGGGAACCAGAGATATAAATTGTAAAAATGTTAAATGAAAATAGCAGCAAAAAGGCGTTAAGTGTCAATTGCAGTATTCTACAATGGAGTGCCGGACAGGTGCAGAAACGTCTGACTTAATCCCTGAAATGAAAGTCAAAAATCCTGAGTGGGACAAGGCAGCAAGTGGTGGCTGAGAAGGACTCCACGAGGCTGGATAGCTATCAGACAAGGTCCTGGTAAAGCCTTTGACTTTTGGGGGAGGGGAGGAGCGCAGAGTGGGTGAAATCCAACATTTGTGCCAAAGGAAGGCCCCTTGCTGGCCAGGTGCTTTTGGTGCCTTCGCAAGGAGAACATTTCTTCTCTCAGACTCAGTCACTTTTTTGGGGCTTGGATTCCTCCAGCAGGACAGGGCAGCAAGCTGTAGCTGAACAGGGCTCAACAAGGCCTTCTCTGTGATGTCCACCTGAAAAGTATTTGCTGCTAGGCAAAATCCGAGCAGCAAATTAATCTATGGCACCTTTGTTGGATGGATTTAGCAGCAGTGGCATCACCCCACTGCTGAAAAGCAAAAATAAAATGACAACATATTGTTCAAACCGATACAGACTCACAAATGGACAGAGATACACTGTGGTCTAATTAATGTAAGATCCCTTGCAAAGCATAAAGTCGAAATTCCAGATATCATCCTGCAATATAATTTGGATGTGTTATTCCTCAAAGAAACATGGGCAGACCCAGCATCTGACCCTGACTTTGGGCTCGCAGTCCCTCAGGGTTTTGTCTCATCTAGACTTGACAGACCCAGTAAGCGAGGGGGCGTGAACATCAGAGAGCCACTTTCTCCACAGCGTATAATCCTCACTACAAAGGGTTGAACTTCTCAATAGAATCAAACACAAAAAACACCTTTAAGGGCACTCTAGTTAACCGCCCTACTGGGTCTAGAACAAATTTAATCACTAAATTAGACTCTCTTTTAGAATCTTACCTCTCTACAAAGAGGTTTACTATCTTGGGTGATTTTAACATACACCTTGAGCAGTCATCAGATAAAGACACAGCAATGTTCACCGAAACGCTAGGCACGTTGGGACTCACACAGCTGGTAGACAAACCCACGCATCAGGCAGGGCATACCCTTGACGGTATTTTTTTCCTCAGTACCAGGGATGATAGTGAAAGATATACATCCAGTCGTCGAGCCAGACCATTCCTTAATCATATTTGACCATCCTTCCCAAACCACACCAGAAGCAAGGGCTGCTAAAGCACAGGAAAAAACCTACAAAGCATGGAACAAGATAGACGTCAACATGCTTGAACTCCAACTGGAACAGACACAACTCACCTTGAGCAAACAGGTGGATCAGGCTGTTGATGAATACACAGACTGGCTCAATAATGCCTTTATGGCGACAGTGCTGATCTGTTAAAACACTGGGAATCGTAACCAGCCCTCAACTCCCTGGTTTACGGAAGTTCTGCGACAAGCAAAACAAAATGCCGCAAACTGGTAAGGCGCTGGAGACTGAATTACAAGGTAGAAGAAAAAAATAGTTACAAACAACCACTAGCCAACTACAAAACCTTACTAGCTACAGAGAAAAGGATCTTCTTTACTCAACAGATAGAACATTCCAAAAATTCAGCAAAAGAGCTATTTCGGGTGGTAAAAAAGCTCACGGCCATACCCAATAGTTCAACATTAGTGAGCAGTCAATCCTTATGTGATGACATTGCAAGTGCATTTAGAAATAAAGTCAACAACATATATAACATTTTCTCTGCCACCCCCAATAAGCCAGTCAAAGTGCTCCCTATCACTGAGACCCAAAAGAACAAGTTTTTATCTTTCCCACAAGTATCCAGTGAGTTGGTGGGAAAACGTATTCAGGAAATTGAAACAGGATCCCCATTAGACCCCCACCCCGGCAGTTTTGAATAACATAGCAGGGGAGGTAAGTCCAATATTAACAAACATATTTAATAATATGTTTCTATCAGGCATTTTCCCAGCGGTTTGGAAAGATGCAGCCATTCTTCCTTTACTAAAAAAACCAAATCTTGATACATCCATAACCAACAACGATCGCTTGATTGCTAGGCTGTCCTTCCCGCTAAAATGGTGGAGAAAATAATGAACACCCAACATACACAGTTCATTCAAGAAAATTGACTACTTAACCACTCTCAGTTTGGTTTCCATCCAGGGTATAGCACAGAGACAGCTCTTATGAAGGCCACCGAGGAGATCAGAGCAGTGATGGACAAGGGCGGCGCACCTGTGCTGATTCTCCTCGATCTGTCAGTGGCCTTTGATACCGTGCACCATGATACATTGCTTCAATGTCTTGAACACATAGGGGTCAAGGCAGTGCTTAAGTTGTAAAATATTAAGTCCTGGTGCTCAAATGTTTGTAGGAGGCCACACCCATGTCCCTGGCTCCACCCATTTCCTCTACTGGCTCCGCCTATTTCCTCCACTGGCTCCACCCACCTATTTCCCTGAATCCAAAGTGGTATTGGCTAACAAAGACTGGCAGAAGAAGCAGTTGCACAAGACACTCCCAGTTGGCAGCTCACCACTCCCAAAACCACTCCCCGACTCTCAGTTAAGCACACCAATGAATTTGAGCCTGGTTTGCAGGAAGGTGAAAATCCAGTGATGACTGCCAGTGTAGTCTATGTAGCAGCATTATGGTACGGCTAGGTTGGTGGGCTGTTCTGAATGGCGGCCAATGGACCCATAATGCATGCTACTTTTAGCCAATACAAGGCTTTGAATAACTAGCACAACACAATGTGTTGTAGGACTTTTAGTTTTACTTTATAACATTGCAGGAATGTGTGCTAATGACAGAAAACAGGACTACTTGAATGTGCCACTCAAGGCAAAATAAATCTTTTTTTGTTGTTGCTTAAAAGCCAGCAACAGTGGAGGAATAACTGCATCCGTGGGCCCACCCTTTAAAAAGTACTTTAACATATTGAGCCATTTCTGTGCTTTGCAGACAAATATAACCATGAACACTAGTACACAGCTGATGGCAAAAAAACAAGAAAACCAAGTCTACCTGAACGTGCCAGTGTTCAGTGTCATATCTGTCTACAAAGCATTCAAATGGCTTAGTATGCTAAATAACGTTTTATAGTTTGTGGGGCTCACAGCTGCAGTTCTTCCGCCACTGCTACCGGCTTTCAACTTGAAAAAAAGATGCCTTTCGCCGCAAAAGTTAAGAGCCAGCAGCAGTGGAGGAAGAGCTGGAGCCGTGAGCACCACATACTATAAAATGTTATTTAGAATAATCAGCCACTTGAATGCTTTGTAGGCAAATATCATTTTGGAACACAAGAAAACCCGTAGAGGGGCCTTCGGACCATGGGTTAATTCAGTTATTATAGGAAACAAGGGTCCTAGGGAGTTACGATGTAACAGGAGATGCTAATATAGACCACAATCAGTACTATATATAGCCGGGCGTAGAGTAATTTATTAAGAATAACATAGAATTACATTGACCTAGAGAGGGTCAAAATATGAACAACAAGATAGGGTACAGTCCTGTACCTATCCCGCAAGGTTGGAAATCCAATAGAGTCAAGCAAGGTAGAAGGAAGGAAAGAGGTTTTTCAGGCAAGAAGAAAAGATTTTTAGAGCCAAAGGATGGCTTGCGATTTCAATAGATAGTTTCGCAAAGTACATCCAACAGTGTCAACAGTAGATTATACACATTAGAATGGAACCGCAAGCCGAGACAATTGGGCGGCCTGACCAAAAAAGAGTTTAATTACTTAAACGTGAAAAGTCCTAGAACCCCGGTAATTTACACTCTACCGAAGATTCATAAAAATCTCAGTACCCCCCCAGGCCGCCCAATTGTCTCGGCTTGCGGTTCCATTTTAGAACCCTTAGGGGCCTTTGTTGATTTCTTTATAAAAGAATTTGTCCCCCCAACACTCTGCTATGTACGTGACTCCATGTCCATGATCAACCTGATCGAGCACCATCCCTTCAATCCCCTGACCGATACCCTGTGCACCATGGACGCGGAGTCTCTGTATACGAATATCCCACAAACAGCGGCTTTACTTGTTATACAGAGAACTCTAGATAGCCGCCCCCGCCCACATGCTATTCCAACATCTTTCATTTGCAAGTTATTGGAACTCTGCTTAACAAAGAATTTTTTCACATTCCAAGGTCACTTCTACCAACAAATCAAGGGGACCTCCATGGGCGCTATTTTTGCCCCGAACCTGGCCATATTGTTTATGGACGAAATAGAAAGACAGGCAATTCTTGTACCCTCCAATCCTTTCTTCTCCGATATCATCATGTGGCGCAGATACATTGATGACATCTTCATGATATGGAGATTAGACGTCAATGTACTGCGCCACTTTTTACACTGGATGAACAATAATTGTTTGGGACTCACCTCAACATCTGACAAAAACTCCATAAATTTCCTGGATTTGACTATTTTCCACCAGGAAGGCGAGCTATTGACAAAGCTTTATAGAAAGCCCACGGAGAGAAATACCTTGTTAGAGTATTCAAGTAATCACCCCAGTGCTCTGAGGGACTCCTTACCATTTTTCCAATTCTTGCGAATCAGGCGAAATTGTTCCCATAAGGAGGATTATTTTCGAGAAAGCTCTACCCTGGCCAACAAACTAAAGAATAGGGGCTACCCAAGAAAAATAGTCAAAAACGCCCTCAAAAGGGCTTGGTACCGCCCGCGTGAAACGCTCCTTGTCCCAAACCCAAAGAAAAATATGGACAGGATAGCCTGTGTGACAACATTCTCCCCCATTTCCAACAATTTGAGAAAAATGATCCTAAGACATTGGCCAGTAATTAACGCTGAAATTCTAGAGATCGAACGTCCCTTGTTTGCATTTTAAAAGAGCAAGAATTTAAAGGACCATCTGGTTCGTGCAGCACTACCAAGTCCTACCAATTCTTCCACTCTTGAGTCGGCATGGGGTCTGTCCCCCATTGTCGGACACGTTAAATTTGGTAGTTGTACAGTGTGTAACTTAACAATTGAAGGGAAAAGCTTTGTGTTTGATAATGTCACCTTTAAATGCAACACACTTACAAATTGCAACACTAGCAATGTTATTTATTTGATCCAATGTCCGTGCAACAAAAATTATGTTGGGCAAACATCTCAAAAAATCAAGACCCGGATTTGCCAGCACAGGAGCCGCATCAGATGCCGCACGCCAAATGCCCCTTTGGTGGAACACTTCCTGGAGACCAACCATGATGAGGATGACATCCGTTGGACTGTACTAAAGGCACTGAAACTTCCCCAGAGAGGGGGGAGCATGACCAGTCTCCTGAATAAAGAAGAGCTGAAGTGTATCATATTGCTAGACTCTATTCGCTATGGACTGAATCGAACAGAGGACTGGACATCCCTACTATGAATGCTCAACTGGATGTACATAAGTGATTTTCCTGTATCACTACAAATTGAAAAGACTTTGAGAAATTGGAATGTGAAGACTAAAATAATGCGTTCTTAAATTTCTGTCAAATCCAATGTGTATGAATGAGGAGCACAGACGGCCTTCACTACTAGCGGTTATGAGCACAAAACTGCACAATTCACTCACTCTAATTGTTCGTCATCACCCACGCCCGTCCCAAAATGGCCACTGTAAACACAACCAAGTTGTACTCTGGCCATCCCGACCTTGCCACTCCAAGATGGCCGCCAAGTACCAGGAAGTGGTACCTAGTCCTTCCTTTATCAATTTCCGGCTTTAAAAAGAACACCCCAGAGACACCTCTGCACAGCGGATTCGCGCTGCCATTGAAGGGGGAGAAGACCATTGAGTTTCTCCCACCACCCCACCACTGCTTCCACCGAGAAGTCAGGTAAGCCCACTCCCAAACGCAGCTCAACCTCGACCCCACTGTCAATTGGAGGGCTTGTCGTAATTTTAATCCTTGTCATTTAGTATTGAGTCTGCGGATCAAAACAAAGGAGTCAACCTACTCTTAAAACGGGAAGAAACCATTGTGTTCCACTTCCACCCCACGGCTGCCCAAAGTGCGGCCAGGTAAGCCTCATTCCTTACTCCCTCGACCTCGGCATCACTGCCCTCATAAACCCGCTCATGGTAATGTTCTTTTACCATACAGCAATCCGCTCCTAGAGCCGGAAAGAGAAATCCTCTCCAACTAAGAAACAATCATGCCATCACGACCTTGATCTTGGACTTGTGAAGGTATTTTTCTTGACCATGGCTTGATGACTGCCCACACACAGTCAGCTTGCCCACTCGTATCCCTCACCCACTTTCACCACCACCGCATGTCAACTGAACCCAACCATGCTCCCAAATCCGACACACGGAACCACTGCACATGCTGCAGGAATTGCGCACAAAGAAGAGACCACCATCTTCACTGATATAGATCTATCACCATGTCACTGCGCCGTTTTTTCACCCTGTTTTTAAACGTTATGAATATCACTACTCACCTTCACACTAGTCAATTGTCCGCGAGTAGTAACACAGCAACGGCCTTTATAAGTAGCACTTGGGCCCTGTCGATTGGTTTTAAATTCTTATCAATTCAGGCGGATGCCTTACTTTATGTCTCTATTTTTCCCCCTACTTTTTTCCTTACAGGCATTCACATTGTAATACAGGCTATGATTGTAAATTGTCCTGATGATGATCCCATTTCATTAAGAGCCCCTAGGGATCGAAACGTCGACGCTCTGAACAGTGTTACATGGTACACAGACAAAATATCGGTTTTTAAATATCGATATGCAAAAATATCGAATTTTAAATATCGAAATACAAAAATATCGAAGGTAAGTAATATCGACAGTCTAAATATCGATATTGGTATGATATCAGTAATATCGAAGTTGTAAATAGCGATGTTAATAATATCGAAATTAATAACTTTGATGTTACTAATATCAATTTTTAAATAAATTTAGTGTATATTATATTGTATTTATTATGTTTTATTATTTATTTTTAATGTTATTTTATTAAATATTGTCTTTTACTACTGTAGCGGGTTGTGGGTTTATAGGGGAATAGGGTGGGAAGTAATTTAATTCTGTTAAATTAATTATTAATTAGTAGGAATTATTAATTAATTAATTGAGAATTAATTTTTAATTATTTTTAATTAATTTATTCATTGATAAATATGTTCTGTAGCGGGTTATGGGTTTATAGGGGAATAGGGTGGGGAGTAATTTAATAATAATTAATTAATTTATATATGTTTGTACATATTTTAATTAATAATTAATTGGTAATTAATTTCTATTAATTAGTTAATTAAATATTATATATTTTTTTACATATTTATAATTATTAATTAGTTGGTAATTAATTATTATTAATAATTTATTTACATTATTTATAGTAATTTTTTTAATATATAATTTATTGTTATTCTTAATTAATTATTTGTGCAAAATAATATTAATTATTAAATTAAATTAATTACAGCAAATGTGCTAATATATTTACTTTATTGTTATTGTTAATTAATAATTAATTGGTAATTAAATAATATTAATTAATTTTGGGTACAGGGGTATTTTTAGGGTTCAGGGTCAGTTTTCAGTTCATGGGTACAGGGGTATTTTTAGGGTTCAGGGTCAGTTTTCAGTTTTTGGGTAAAGGGGTATTTTTAGGGTTCAGGGTCAGTTTTCAGTTCATGGGTACAGGGGTATTTTTAGGGTTCAGGGTCAGTTTTCAGTTCATGGGTAAAGGGGTATTTTTAGGGTTCAGGGTCAGTTTTCAGTTTTTGGGTAAAGGGGTATTTTTAGGGTTCAGGGTCAGTTTTCAGTTTTTGGGTAAAGGGGTATTTTTAGGGTTTAGGGTCAGTTTTGGGTTTTTGGGGTACAGGGATATTTTTAGGGTTCAGGGTCAGTTGTGGGTTTATGGTTAAAAGGGTATTTTTAGGGTTCAGGGTCAGTTTTGGGGTTTTGGGGTACAGTCGTACAGGGTAAAAATAAAATAAATTTAAATTAAATCAATTAAATGAAATAAAAAAATATAAAATTACATTAAATTATTAAGTTTTTAATGTATTTTAAATGTATAGGTATTAGTTTTAATTTTTTAATTATGTTTTAATATTTTTATTTAATATTTGTAACATTATATGTATTTTATAATTATTTTTACATTATTATTAATACATTAAAAAAACGATATTTTTAATTTCGATATTTTTGTACTACGATATTATTTTTTTGATATTTTTGTACTTACCTTGTTAGGGATAGGATTCCTATATTTTTGACTTCGATATTTTTGTTCCGATATTTTTGTATTTCGATATTTTTGATTTCGATATTTTGTCAGACATTCGTGTTACATATGATCTAATGTGTATAATCTACTGTTGACACTGTTGGATGTACTTTGCGAAACTATCTATTGAAATCGCAAGCCATCCTTTGGCTCTAAAAATCTTTTCTTCTTGCCTGAAAAACCTCTTTCCTTCCTTCTACCTTGCTTGACTCTATTGGTTTTCCAACCTTGCGGGATAGGTACAGGACTGTACCCTATCTTGTTGTTCATATTTTGACCCTCTCTAGGTCAATGTAATTCTATGTTATTCTTAATAAATTACTCTACGCCCGGCTGTGCGATAATAAAAAATATAGTACTGATTGTGGTCTATATTAGCATCTCCTGTTACATCGTAACTCCCTAGGACCCCTGTTTCCTATAATAATTGTAGACAAATATAACACTGAACACTGGCACACAACTGATTAGAAAAAAACAAGATTACCTGAACGTGCCACTCAAGGCAATATTTGGCCGCCAGTACTCAGGGCTCGCGCCAACACTGATGCACACCAAGAAGACAGGACCTATAGCGACGAGAACCGCGCTTCAGAGCAGAGTCAAAAGCACTCGCCCAACATCAAGCACCAGCCTAGAAAAGGTAAACTGTTCTCTCGTGTGCTGCTCCTGCAACTCAGGGGTAGAGTTATTGGTTAAAATGGGAGTGTCTCCTCCATTGCATCGTAGAGTGCGTGCTTGGCAGCCTGAGACTTAGGGGCTAGATGTAGGTGGCCATTTACCGTCCGGTAACGGCCGATTTCGGCCGTTACCGACCGGTAAATGGGTATTTGTGATGTAGGGGGCCAATTTTACCGATTCGGTAAATTTACTGAATCAGTAAAATACAGAATCAGTATTTTTACCGATTCGGTAACTGCCAGATGTAGGTGGGACTCTTCTGAGTCCCAAAGGCCTTACAGATTCGGTATTTTACCACTCAATCCAATTGGGTGGTAAAATACTGAATCCAGGTATGCATGCACATGTGTGCATGCATACCTATGCCATATGACAGACAGACATTCCCTTAGGGCATGTCTGTGTGCCACATGGCACACATTCCTGTATTTGGGGTGCTAGAGGGTGTCAAAGTGACATCCCCTGCACCCTTGCAGGATTCGGTATTTACCGAATTGGTAAATACCGATTCGGTAATGCCCATTGATTCCTATGGGCTTCAAGGCCCATAGGAATCAATGGGCATTACCGAATCGGTATTTACCAATTCAGTAAATACCGATTTTTACAGATTCGGTAATTCAATTACCGAATTTACCTAAATCTCCCTCCTTCTATTTTACAGATTCATAAATACCGAATCGGTAAAATTCGGTATTTATGAGTCGGTAAAATATAATTTCCTACATCTGGCCCTTAGTGAGCAGAACGGCTCCTCTAGATCAGTGACGAGGTGCTTGCTTAAGGGGTATTGAGAGGCCCTGCTAATCTCTGGAGTTGTAGAGTGTTTGGTTAGAAGTTCAGGACTTTGAAAAGGCTGTGGGGGAACCTCCAGAGCAAGGATCAGACAGAGGCGACACAACACAGACATGGCATGCATATTAAAAGCAGAGTGGGTCAGGACAGGCACGACTGGTATAGCATGGTCAAAGCGGGCACAGCAGCAGCATTAACACCTGCAATGAGCAGGCTGTACAGTTGTAGCGTAAGTGGGGCAAACTGTGTGAGCAGGCACAGTTCAGGTGTAGAGAAGATTGAGAGGGCAGGCAAGACACCCGGAGGCAACGTGCAAAATCTATTGTTGTGGATTGTATTTTCCTCCGGTAGTGGTTTGAAAAACAGATACATTCAATCAGAACAGTGAAATAATCAGCCCATTAACAGGGAAAGACAAATCCAACGTCCAGAGTTTGCTCAAAAGGTGATAAAAAATCTCCCCAAATGTTGCCCTGTAATTTAAAGTACTCCTGCTGGTGTTTCTAGGGTATGCAAAGTCACTGCTCTTTGAGGGTGGGCTCGTATTTACTAGGGCTTTGCACAGGCAGTCACGGTGCGAAAAGCAATGCAAAACGTGTCGATATACTGATCTTTAAAAAGCGGGCAGGAGCAGCACAACATTGTGCAGCGCTCACGAGTACCAGTGCTATCCATAGTAAATATAAGGCTTCCGGTCCCGTGTTTGCGCAAAATATGGCTAGTGGTCCTGATTATGTGGCTATAACAAAAACCACAAAATCACTATGCCTCTGGAACCAAACGAACGCTAATTTTACAAACTAACCACTGCTTGGCAGGACAAGTACAGTGCAGGTAGAACCATATGGGTAAATGTCGTTTACAACTCGGTGTTTACACCGCACGACCTTTACCACGCTGCCATTACAACGCAAGTCGTTACTACGACTTGCGCTGGATGGCGCAGTTGGTTAAGGAATATTGTAATTTTATATTCCAACATCTTCCCTACTGTTACGTGGACTGGTGTTGGAATATAAAATTATAATATTCCTCAATCAGCGCCCTCCAACGCAAGTCATTCCAACGACTTGCGTTGTAATAACCGCGTTGTACAGTACAGCGATCTAAAAGATCGCGCTGTACTGACATACATCCAGGATATGACACCACGGACAGACCTGGCACAGCGCCTACACAGATGGCCGAGTGCAGGCTAGATAGGCAAAGGCCGCACACCACAGAAAGAGCAAGCATGGCTCGGGCACCGCTTAATCCGGGCAGCACAGGCAGGAACAGCGCAGAGCTGCTTTAAGGTGAGAGGCAGTTCCGGGTCCAATGTTAACTCTGATTCTCCTCAAGCCCCCAGGCCTGCTGCGGCCTGCTGCTCCTCTTCCTCTCTGCAGACACCGCTGGCATCACACGGGGCCACCGGACAGACTGCTTGCCCACGCCTATCTGTCTACAAAGCATTCAGCTTGCATATTTTGCAAAATAAAATTTTATCGTGTGGGGCCTACAGCTGCTGTTCTTCTGCAGCTGGCTTTAACTTTAATAAAAAAAGATTTTGCTGCAAAAATTAAAAGCCCGCAGCAGTGGCGGAAGAGCTGCAGCCACGGGTCCCACACTATAAAACGTTATTTAACATAATCATACATTTCAAAGATAACATTGCAAATATAACGCTGCTGAAAGGCATTACTTACTGGCACTGTGGGACATCCTTTTTCATTTTAATTAATCTGCAAGGGATGAGGCCTGCTGCAAGACACGCTGATTGCCATTGACGTCGGATAATGATTAAGGCGGCAAGCTGGGCGGGCCGCGGCTGAAAACACTTCTCATTGGTCCGATTCGGCCACAAACTTGATGATTCGACAAGGAGGGACGGGGACCAGGCTACTAATATGTTTTGCAAACGTTTGTTGGTAGTGCACTATGCTAGCGCGCTACTAATGAATGACTGCAAGGGGGGCTTGGGGGGGTGGCCGACCACCGGGAGGCTCCCCCCCTCCGGGCTGTATGGGAGGGGAGGGGGGGGTGTGCATTTTGACCAACAGCATCCATTTTAGTTATTGGGCTTGTTTTTATAGCCCAAAGGCAGCCCAACGTATAAATGCGTTGGGCTGCCTCTCCCAGCCACCATTTTGTCATTGGTGACCTGGTGGCTGGGAGTGTAGCGTAGGGCATTTTTGTCTGTAGTTCTAGGTAATTTTTGAGCCGTTGGTGGTGGTCAGCGTGTTTGATACTTCTGCGCATTTGCCGTTAGAGTTCATGGAGGTGAGCAGCGGGGTTGAGGCTGGGAGGCGGGTGTGGAGCGTGGGAGGGGAGGAGGGCGGGTGGATGCGGGAGCCGGCGGACGCGTGGCCATCAGAGCGGCGAGCTTTCTCTGAGCCGGGGGAAGCGAAGAAGCGGGGCAGGGCCCTTTGAGGGAAGCGCTCGGCTTCCGCGGCGTCTGGAGTAGGGTTTGGAGGTCAGCGTGTGGAGCAGGGGGGGCCTGCACTGATGGTGGAGGCCCTGGAGGTGTCTGGTGTGATGAGGCAGGGAGAGCAGGGGGGGGAGCGCCCTCGGGCAGAAGTTACAGCGGAAGAATTGGAGGCTATTTGGAGGGTGGGCAGAGTGGCGTCGGGGAAGCCCCGGGGTTCGGGGCCACTTCTGGTTATGCGGACATCGCGGGTGGAGGGGTCAGTGGAGCGGAGTGGGGGAGGTGAGTGGGCATCTGAGGATGGGGCATTGTTGGTTGGGGAGGAGATGTGTCAGGATGTGGCTGGGGATGATGGGGTGGGTGGGCGGGGGGGTAGGCAGGAGAGGGAGGGTGTCAGTTAGCCCGCTTCTTTTCTTCCCCCCTTCTTCGCCCAGACAGCAGGTGGTTTCCTTCCTTGGGGGGGCTGTTCACTGGGGTAGGGGGAGTGGGCGAGGGTGGGGGGGATTTCAGTCCCCGGTCGGGTTGCAAGGGCAGGTGCTGGGGGTCGGGGAGGGGGGGGGGCTGGTGTGGGTGGTTTGTCTGACGTGGAGCTGGAACCGGCAGTGGGGGGACAGGCATGGGAGGGCTTGGATGTTTTTCAGGCGTGGAAGGAGGGGGTGCGGGAGTCGGTCAGGAGTGGGCTGGGAGGGCAGGTGGTGGTTCCTTGTAGTCAGGACCCACGGGGAGGGGATGGGGGGGTTTCGTGTCACATGGTTGTGGAGACGAGGAGGGGGGATGGTGGTAGAGGGGGAGTGGGTGGCAGAGGTGGGTCAATATTCTGCTCCCTTGGTGCAGGATGAGCAGGAAGGGAGTGAGGACAAGCGGGGAGGGGCCCCTCCCCCTCCGGTTCAGGTTCAGGTGAGTAGGAGTACTTTGGGGGGGCAGGTGAGGGCGGGTGGGGCCTGGGAGTGGGCTGGTTTAAGGGCGCTAGGGGCAGTAGGTCGGCGAGTTTGGTTCGTGCTCCCAGCACTCAAGTCCAATGTTTTTCTTTACAGAGTAGGGACCGTGGTGCGTCAGCGGACTCGGTAGGGCGTTGTACGGCCCAGCGGCGCTGAGGAGAAGGGAGGGTGGAGCCTTGCGCGGCACGTCCCGTACCGGCGGGGGATCCTGACGCGGCCAGCGCCCGAAAGTCTGGCGCGTCTTTGCTGGCCCCAACAACCAGCAGCGGCCGACGGTTGGCTGGCAACGTGGATGGACCTATACAATTCAGTCAGCGCAAAGGGGAGTATCGGAGGGTACAGCCGGCTCCCTCATTGAGAATAGTGTCTGATGCCAATAGGGCTGGTTTTCGCAATGTGTTATGTTATGTTATGTTAAAATTGTATTTCTATAGCGCACGGCTACTCCAGAATGTGGGGTCGAGCACGGCCCGTAATGTAAGTTTTGTGAATGAGCCTCTAGAGATGGAGGAGGTAGTGATTTTGGAATACGATGATGACAGCCCAGAGGAAGGGGAATTGAGGCATGATGAGGAGGGGGGATGCCTTCTCATATGTCTTCTAGTGTTTTACAGGCAAAGCAGTTTGGGCAGCCGGCAACGTCGTTGGGCTCCAGGAGAGAGTACGGCCCCGCAGTAGGGGCTCCTCAAACAGTTGACCCAGTTGGTCGTGTGGCTTGGAGAGCAGCGCCGGGACGAGCGCCTTTGCTTGAGCCAGGTGAGCATGTTGTCCCACAGGCTAAAGGTGGTGTCGGTGGGGACTGGAAGGGAAAGTGTTTGTGAGGAGCCGGGTGGTAAGCTCCGGGCCAGACCAGTGATGGTGTCAGTGGGGACTGGAGGGGACGTTGTCGGGGAGGAGCCGGGTGGTAAGCTCCACAAGGGTAAATATGTTAAGGATCAGGCTGTGGGGACGGGGGGGAATGTGTTGCCCGGTTCGACAGTGGAGACGGGGATGAATACCGAACAAGAAGTGTCAGGTTGAGACCCAGTAACAAGTAAAGAATTGAAGTTTAAGAAGTTACCTTATATGGGAGTGACTAAGCCTTTGGGGGCTCATCTGATGCTGGCCACAAAAGAGAGGATCTGTAAAGGTGAATATGTTGAGATTTTGAAGCTCCTGCATAGGGAGGTGCGGTCTAAAGATGGATATAAGAAGGAAGAGTACGAGTTGGCCAAAAGACCAAAAGTTCCGCTTACGATTGAAAACGATATGCTAGTGTCTATTGTAAGAGGTTTCCTGAGCGTTGTGTGGCCATCTTTAAATATGTGGGCATAATTCGGAAAGCTCAGATTACGGGGAGTGGGTATGCCTGGGCCCAGTATGATGAGGAGTTTAGGGCTAGGATGGCTTGGGACTCGGAGGCGAAGTGGGGTGAGTTGGATGCCGATTTGTGGCAGCACACAATGGGGGCGTCTTCTGGTGGGAAAACGATATTCACAGCCAGTGGTTTACTTCTAGTCTACCGGCCCTTTCCAGGGAAGCCCGCCCGGGGAGGGGTGGGGTCTGCAGCTGCCACTTCAGGGGGGTCAGGAGAATGCTGGGAGTTTAATAAGGGCATGTGCACACAGGAGTATTGTAAATTCAGGCACGAATGCTCTCAGTGCGGGAGGAAGCATCCGTTGGTTAGATGTTGGGGACTCAAGCCGCAGGGAGGCCAGCAGTGGCATCAGACAGGGGGAAATGCAGCAGGGCCGTCACAGCAGTCACAAGGGAATGGAGGAGGTAAAGGACCTCAGGGGTCTGGTCCCAAGGGCTCCTACGCCAGTTAAACTGGCGTCCCTGAGGGTGGCTTTGCGTGACTATGTCGATCTAGGAGCAAAGCAGGTACTGTTGGAGGGTTTTGCAGAGGGTTTCCGTTTGGGGTATGAAGGGCCTCGTCAGAGGCGGTGGGCAAAAAATTTGAAGTCAGCATATGAACATATGCCAGTGGTCCAGGACAAGTTAGACAAAGAAGTGCGTGAAGGCAGGATGGCGGGTCCGTTTCAGGACTGGCCATTGCAAGACTTGATTGTTTCTCCAATTGGGGTGGTGCCCAAGAAGGAAGTCGGGCAGTACAGGCTCATTCAACACCTATCGTGGCCTGAGGGGCTTTCTGTCAATGATTTTCTTAATGGGGAAGCGGCCTCAGTGTCATATTCCTCAGTTGACGTTGCAGTGTCACTGGTGGTGACCGCGGGCGCAACTGGAGAGATGGCGAAATGCGACATAAAATCTACATTTCGTTTGCTTCCCGTACATCCAGACGATTGGAATCTTTTGGGAATCCAGTTTGATGGGCAATGGTACGTGGATAAGGCATTACCGATGGGCTGTTCGATGTCTTGTGCTCTCTTCGAATGTTTCAGTACCTTTTTGCAGAGGCATTTTACACATAAGACCGGTTTGGGACTGATTACACATTACTTGGACAACTTCTTTTTTGTGGGCTCCCCGGGCACTGCAGAATGTCAGTGGGCAATGGACAGATTTCAGGAGTTGATGGAGGAGTTGGGGGTGCCTTTGGCTCCAGAGAAAACCATGGGGCAGTGTACAACGATGTCCTTTTTGGGTATTGAAATTGATTCTGTCAGAATGCAGGCGCGATTGCCGCCGGAGAAGATAGAGGCCATGTTGGTTCTGCTGAAAGATACGCTTGCAAAGGCCAAGGTGACTGTGAGGGACATACAGGTTTTGCTTGGACATCTCAATTTTGCCTGCAGAGTGGTGAGAGCTGGGTGGACTTTTTGCAGAAGGCTGGGGCCGGCATTGTCAGGTCACCATTTGCCGTATCATCATGTGCGTTTGTCGGCAGGTGTGAAGGAGGACATGCGGATGTGGAGCGTGTTCTTGCACTCTTTCAATGGTATTCCACTGGTCAGGGAGGAAGATTTTCCACGGAATGTTCAGATCTTCTCAGATGCGGCAGGCAGTGAAGGTTTTGGTGTTTATTGGCAGGGAAGGTGGTGTGCGGAGAGCTGCCTGGATCGGTGGAAGAATGGGGGACGGAGCATTGCCTTTTTGGAGCTTTTTCCGGTTGTGGTGGCTTTGACTTTGTGGGGCAAGGAACTGGCGCATAAGAGAGTGTTGTTCAGGATTGATAACATGGCAGTGGTGCAAGTCATTAACAGACAGTCGGCCAGGGACGAACAGGTGTTGAAGCTGTTGCGGGTGTTTGTTCTTGGTTGCTTGAGGCATGACATTGCTTTTAGGGCCCTGCATATTCCTGGTGTGGACAATGATATTACGGATGCTTTGTCTCGTTCGCAGTGGGAGAGATTCCGTGGGCTGGCCAAGGAGGCGGACAGGACACCAACGCCAATGCCGGAACAGCTGCGGTATGTAGGCAACGTAGGGTTGTACAACTGGTGGTAGGTTCCTTGTCTGTCTCTACCCGTGAGGCGTATGCTTTGGCATGGGAGAAATTCTTAGCTTCAGGTGCCTCTAAGAGGAGGGAGTTGTGGAAACGCTCTGAGGATGTGATTCAGTTTTTACTTATTTTGATGGATAAGAGCCTTTCGAAAGTCACAATTGCTGGGAAGTTGGCAGGCATTGCCTTTATGGGTAAGCTGTTGTGGGGTTATGCCCCTTCCGCGGGAGAATTGGGAAAGAGGATGTTGGAAGGTTGCGACAGGGAACGGGGCAGGGCGGCCTTGTCGCGTAGGCCTGTATCATGGCAGATGTTGGTGCGCTTGCTGGCGGTTCTCCCTTCGGTGTGCAGGGATGTTTTTGAGGTTTGTTTGTTTTCCATGCTCATGGTTTGGATGTTTTTTGGGGCTTTTCGAGTTTCAGAATTGTTGGGTTCTAGGTTGAAGGTTGGGTTATTGTGGCAGGATGTTTTCTTCGCGGAGCAGGGGGTACATATTTGGTTAGCCAGTGCGAAAACTGATCAGAGGTGTCGTGGTAAAGGTGTTTGGTTGGAAGCAGCTTCGTCTGGTTCTACATGCCCGTTACATTGGGCGAGGCGTTGGAAAGGGTTGTGTGGCAGAGTGGCTGGCGCGTGGGTGTTTCTTCACGCGGATGGAGGCAGAGTGACTGATTATAAGCTGCCCATGGTGATGCAAAAGGTGTTGCAGGAATTGGGCTTGGATGGGGCTCAGTTTGGGACTCATTCGTTCAGGATCCGGGCCGCTACGGAAGCTAGTAATCGCGGATGGTCTAGGGGGGATATTATGCGACTGGGGCGCTGGACTTCCAATTGTTTTCAGCGCTATGTGCGGAGCGATTCAGATGACGCGCTTGCGACCCCCTCCTTTTCATGATGCTCATATTGTTTTTTCTTGTTGCAGGTTCTGTAGCAGGCCCCCTCTCCCCGGCCTTGACTATTTGGATCGTGGGGCATTCGTTTGTTAAGTGGGTCCAGGTGCAAGCTCGCGAGTGCAACTTTGGACAGATGTTGGGGTTTAATGAACACTTTTTTAATGTGGTGTGGAAAGGAAAAGGGGGTATGTTATGGAGGGAGTTGGTTCCATCTTTGAATTCATGGCTGGTTGGGGGGCAATGTCCAGATGTTTTGTTATTGCACTTGGGGGAGAATGATCTTTGTGGAGTGAAGGGGGTTGTTTTGTTGCGGGCCATAAAGAAGGATTTGGCCCTGTTGAAGGAACAGTGGGTGGGTTGCCATGTTTTGTGGACGGAGTTGGTGCATCGGAGGTCATGGAGGGGTGCGCGTAATCCCAGAGCGATTGATAGAGCGCATAGGAAAGTTAATTTGGAGGTTTCCCGTTTTTGTAGGTCATTGTTTTTTTTTTTTTTTTGTAAGACTTTGTTAGCAGTTGTCAATTGCACATTACATCATTTGCGTGTGTAGATGACAGTTTCCACGTCATATTCATTTCGGTGCTTGTAATACACAGCTATTTAGCTGACAACCTTCCGGTCCGGCAGCATTTAAGAACATTGTGCTCAAGACATTCCTTCAATGAATAAAGAAATCAATAGTCTTACTTTTGTTAATTTTTTTTTCTGAACATAACCATAGACTCATTAGGAACAATAAACAATATATCAGGACATCTATATACGGTCAATCATTCATATCAGTGGGTTTTTCCGATTTACTATTCTGTATCTTTTCTTGTGAGCTTCTTAAAATATCTCCCTCTTCCATACCCGTACCACTCCCAGTATCCCGTCAACGGGTATGTATCAGTTTCCCAACTCATCCTCTTCATCAGAGCTGTCATCTTCTTCTTCCGGTAAAGGTTCACATAGGTCACCCCTATACTTATTCCAGGGTAACCATATTCTGTTCCATTTGCGAGGGTTGGCTCTTATCTTATAAACCGCTCGCTCGGTTACCATCAATCTATCCATGTGTTTGCACCATTGTGCCGACGTTGGTGCGTCCGCTGCCCCCCATTTCTGCGCTATATCGCGCTTGGCCGCCATCGCTCCTATCACTACCCACTGTTGCCCCTGTCGTGTTAGATCTGTCTTCCCCCATATATTCAATAAACTGACCCTCGGGTCCGGTGTGAGTGACACTACCGGTGTTTGTGAAATGGTCCTCATGATTCGCTTCCAGTATTCACTAATGATCGGGCATCCCCAAAGTGTGTGTAGAAGTGTTCCTTCCTCTCCACAGCCTATCAAACAGTTTGGGTGATCAGTCCTATGAATTCTGTATAGAGTAGTTCTGGTGTAATACACTCTGTGCAGTATTTTAAATTGTACCAATCGGAAGCGGGCCGACACTCCTGCCTCTCGCGGGGATGCCAATGCGGCATTCCAGTCCGTTTCATCCATTTCCCCCAACTCCTCCTCCCATTTATTCCGTAATTTTGTTAATGGATCAGGCAGATTGTTTAGCAGCTTTCGATAAGTGAGTTATGTAGCCCCGGTTTGTATATAATCAGTGAGTAGGCGGTCCTCCAACGGTGATGATTCGGGGACCTTGGTCCCCGGCTCTATGGCTGCCATTAATGCATGTCTTATCTGTAAATACCTATATGTCTCAGTAGGTCCTAAGTCATATTGTTGTTGTAAGAGTGAGAATGGGATCATACCAGTACTCGTCCATAAGTCTCCCACTGTAGAAATTCCTATATTGTCCCATTGGGTGAATCCCTTGCTATATCTCAGACACCCCAGTGATTTAGTGTCCCACAAAGGTGTAAGTTTAGTTATTACGTCCCCCCATTTCAGTCTAGTCTGCGCCTTGTGCCAAAGTATTATCGTATGCTTTGTCGGGCCTACCAGTTTTGCCATTAGACTTTTGTTATATAATGGCGCCAGTAGACTGTGTGTGCCTAGCTGCGTTCTGTCGGCCAAATAAGCTGAGTCTTCTTGAGGTGCGTGGATCCACTGGTTTATCACCTTGATTTGGATCGCCCAGTAATAAAACGGTATATTTGGCAGCGCTATCCCACCGTCATTCCATCCACGGTTGAGTTTTATGTGTGCCACCCGAGCCGGGCGTTCTCCCCATAGCAAACCTGAAAGCACTGCTGTCACCTTTTTAAAATACGAGGGTGGGACTAGGGTTGGTGTATTTTCCAGTACGTACAAAAAACGTGGAAGTGCTTTAATTTTAAATAAAGCCGCTCTACCTAGAAGTGTCAATGGTAAATTTGTCCAGTATCTTGCATCTGCCTTTAAGCGAGTGAGTGGAGGTAACAGGTTCTGAGTAAAATGGATCGAGGCGTCACGTAGATTCCTAAATATTTAAACGAGGAGTCTGCAATAGTCAATTGGCATTCACTGGGTAGATGTGGCAGAGGACCCTTCAGTTCATAAATGATCGATTTCGACCAATTTCTGATGTAACCAGAGTGGATACCATGTGTATTGCATAATTCTAGCAATATAGGGAAGCCAGCGGCTGGGTCGGACAGGTATATTAACATGTCATCAGCGTAGAGGGAGACTCTATCCTCCCAGTCCTCCCCCCAACTCACCCCTTTCAGTAATGGAGTGTCTCTAATGACAGTTGCCAGTGGTTCCAGGACTAACGCAAACAGCAAGGGGGAGAGCGGGCAGCCCTGTCTTGTTCCTCTAGCCAACGGTATTTCTCGTGAAATGTGTCCATTGGCCGTCACATACGCGACAGGTTCTGTGTATAAGAGTTTTATCCATGCAATAAATTTAGGGCCTAAGCCCATGTGTGCCAGGAATGCGAAAAGGTATGGCCACTCCACTAAGTCGAACGCCATCCTGGCGTCTAACGAGAGAATGACTGCTGGTTCCGTCAATAAGGGGGCCCGCGCCAGTGCGCCATGTACTTGTCGGAGGTTCAGTGCCGTGCTCCTCTGGGGCATAAAACCGGATTGATCTGGATGGATCAGGAGGGATAGGTGAGGCATCAATCTGGTAGCCAATGTTTTCGCCAATATCTTGGCTTCCGCACTGAGTAGCGAGATTGGCCGGTATGATGTACACTCGGCGGGAGGCCTACCCATTTTCGGGATGGCAACAACAGTGGCCATCCGTTGATCCAAGCTATCCTTGAGCATAGCCAACAACGGCTCACTTAGTGTGTCTGTCATCGTTTGGTACCATTCATTCGGGATACAGTTGGGGCCTACCGCTTTCCCTGTGTGTAGTGTATTGATTGCTGCCTGAATCTCTTGTACCGTCAGGTCCGCCTCCAGTTCATCCACCGCGTCTTGGGGTAAAGTTGGGGTGTGCACCGTTTGGAGGGCCAGCGTCGCAGCACTCGCCGTGACTTCCTTTTCCGGAGTATATACTCCCTGAAAATGGTCCGCGAGGATATCAATTATTTCTGATGGGTGCGAGTGCAGCTTCCCACTCGGGTCTGCCAATTGCAGTATGGTCCTGCTACCCTCTTTTCTTTTATCTAACCACGCCAGTAGTTTACTGGCCTTGTCTCCAATATCGTATACTCTATTCGCCGTTGCTGTTATATTCTCAATCGTTTGTTGTTGTATATGATCATTATGTGCTTGTTGGCATAGATTAAGTGTGTGTAGTGTGTCCTCTGTTGGGTGCTCCATGTGCACCGTGTTTGCTGCTTCAAGGCTCAGTTCCAGATCCCTCAACTCCCGTTGCTGTGTGCGCTTATGCCCTGTTATTGTTGTAATAGCATGACCTTTCAAAACTGTTTTATATGCTTCCCATAGAGTAGTGGGGGATGACACCGAGCCAGTTTTCTCCGCAAAGTAATGCCGGGTCGCCTTTTTTAATTCCTTCCGGACATATGGTACCTTAATATAACCCGGATAAATTGGATATAACCTTTTGCGAACTCTTCCCGAACAGGAGATATTTAGTTTTTTTTTTTAACAAATATGAATTTTAACTATTTATGACATAGGAATATTTTGTCTGCTCGTACTTTGTCCGATTCTGTTTGCATTTTGTTTGTATTGTTTAAAAGACTATGGTCTAAATAAACAAGTTTCTCTCTCTCTCTCTCTCTAGTGTTAGGGGGGAATGGTCCGAGATACACCTGGGTCTAATCTGCACATCGCTAATTGTAAGGTGACCGTTCCTAGTGTGAGAAAGTAATCTATGCGGGACAGACTAATATGTGTTGCAGAGTAGTAAGTGTATTGTCGGCTCTCGGGATTGAGGTGCCGCCAGACATCCAACAGCCCTTGCACCTCGATAAAGTCTTGAAAATGGGACAGACCAAGTGTGTGCGTTCGGGTCGGGAACCTATCCTGTGTGTTGTGTGCCACTGCGTTGAAATCTCCTCCCACTACTAGGTCACCTTTCGGAAGATCTAACAGTAATTTCCCCAACTCGGGTAGAGTGGTCGCGTGCAGTGCTGGAGGAATATATACAGAGACAACGTTGAGTGGTTTGCCTTGCCATTGCCCAATCGCCACTCCAAAACGGCCATACTCATCGGCTCTTGTGGAATGCAGTATAAAGCGGGACGCCCCATTCCACGAGACCCGGAGGTAAAGTCCGAGTGCACTATCATACTATATCCACGTCTGTCCAGTGCTTTGCTCGCCGTCCCCACTAGATGTGTCTCCTGAAGAAGAATTAGATCCGGATTTAGTCTTTTAATACCCTGCAAGACCAACCCCCTCTTTATCTTGTCTCCTAGGCCCCTCACATTCAGGGACATCAATTGTAACCGGACCCATGCATGTGTTCTCATTTAGAGTAGCTGATTGTGTGTTGTGTGCCATTGCATATCTATCAGGTCTAGCTTGTACATTTCAATATCTGCTTGCCATAGTGTTCGGTATATACCCATCTGAGTATTCAATTCGTCGTGCTGCACATTATTTCCTTGAGTCAAACAAAACAAAAAACCAGAAACCCCCCCATATCCTGAACAACCCCCCCCCTGCCCCCCCTGCTATACAGACATAAAACCGCCTGCCCCCCCAACTTAGCAGAGTGCCTGTCCCATAGGTCATTGTGTTTTGGTAGAGTTTGTCACAGGGACATTAAGTTTGAGACGGTGGAGTTTTTCAGGGGTGACGGGGTCCATCTATCCAGGTTGGGGATGGATTTGTACTTACTGGAGTTGAGAGAGGTTCTTTTCAGGTGTCTCACTGTTCAGGAACATTCCAGGGTGGGCTGATTCGTTCTGTCCAGTTGTTGGGTCGGTCAGTTATTGCAGGCGTGTTCTGGGTCGGGTTGTGGGGGGGGGCAGAAAGGGGGAGGGTAGTAAGGGGGAGGGTAGTTTCCTCCCCCCCTCGGTTTTCTGGGTGGCGGGGATTGGTGGAAGTTTTGCCAGGGTCGGCTTAGTTCTTGGATTGGATTGTTAGCGTGGGGTCTTCGACAGGGATTGTTTGAGCAGGTTTATTGTTGGGGGCATTTACAGTGTTTGGGTGTTCGTAAATGGTGAAAGGGCAGGCAGGGGATTTTTGTTTTAATAGATGTTAATTGTATAAGCATATGTGTTGTTTTTGAATTATGATATTGTTGATGTAATGTTGTAATGCTGGGGTGGGGGCGGGGCTCAAAGATCTGTTAGGGGTGGGGGAAGGGATGCGGGGTGAGTTAGTCATCATATTTAGTGAGGTTAGATTTGTAATGCTTAGCCGAGGATTTTGTATTGTAATGTGCACCTGTTCTAATAAAGCGGCCTTTTTCACACTTAGAAGTTGTCTGTGGTCTTCTCGCCCCCACCCCTCCCTCCCAAGGGGAGCTTGGGGGGGGGCGTCCGACCACTGGGAGGCTCCCTCCCCCCCGGGCTGTTTGGGAGGGGCGGGGGGGTGCATTTTGACCAACAGCATCCATTTTAGTTATTGGGCTTGTTTTTTATAGCCCAAAGGCAGCCCAACGTATAAATGCGTTGGGCTGCCTCTCCCAGCAACCATTTTGTCATTGGTGACCTGGTGGCTGGGAGTGTAGCGTAGGGCATTTTTGTCCCCACCCTCCCTCCCTGCCATTCTTTAGTTAGCTGGTATATCTTTTTAGGGTTTTTTTTTGTCCTTTTTCGGGGTCCTTTCATTTTGGCTTCTTTGGGTTCAATTGCATTTTTAGGGCCGTTTTGTTGGTTCTGGTGCGCAGGGTAGTTTATGTTTTGTCGCTGGGAACAGGTTCTATGTTTGTTGGAATATGCGGGGATTGGTGGAAGTTTTGCCAGGGTTGGCTCAGTTCTTGGATTGGATTGTTAGCGTGGGGTCTTCGACCGGGATTGTTTGAGCAGGTTTATTGTTGGGGCATTTACAGTGTTTGGGTGTTCGTAAATGGTGAAAGGGCAGGCAGGGGATTTGTGGTTTATTAGATGTTAATTGTATAAGCATATGTGTTGTTTTTGAATTATGATATTGTTGATGCAATGTTGTAATGCTGGGGTGGGGCGGGTCTCAAAGATCTGTTAGGGGTGGGGAGGGGATGCGGGGTGAGTTAGACGTCATATTTAGAGAGGTTTAGTTTTGTAAGGCTTAGCCGAAGATTTTGTATTGTAATGTGCACCTGTTCTAATAAAGCAGCCTTTTTCACACATAGAAGTTGTCTGTGGTCTTCTCCCCCCCCACCCCTCCCTCCCAAAATGGAAATGGGGAGAGAAGGTGTTGATGACCTACGCCGAGGCAGGGACCCACGCAGCTTCAATTTCTGGCGGTAAAGTGATGCGTGTGCCTCATATTTAGGTGGGCGGCGGAGCCGCTGCATCCAATTTGAAATGTTTTAGGTGCCCGCATTAATGTGCAATAGCACCTCTTCATGGGGATGGGGGTGGGGGGGACTGGAACAGTCAGAGGCACTTACTCTGAGCATCGCGCATGCGCGCAGCCAATAAAACTATTTTTCATACTGCATGTAGACTCAACCAGCGTGTAGACCTGGCCCCGAGAAATAAGTGCCGGTGCTAAGCACCGGCACAAATTAAGCACTGCTGCCAAGGCTGTGCCTGCTCTGTCTGGTCTGTGCCTCTAGGGGCAGCACTGCACCTGCCCTGCATGCTATGGGCATATGCCCTGTCTGCTCTGTTCCTCTACTAGCTGCACGTTGCCTCTGTGTGCCCTGCCTGCTGTCTCGATCTGCCCTACACCCGCACTATGGACCATGCTCTTTCCTTGATATCATCGTTCTTGAAGAACAGAAAACAGACAGTGTCCCTCGATCGGTTTCAGGCAACTCCATATGTATTGCCATGCGGGGTCCCTCAGGGCTCTTCGCTAAGTCCATCTTTGTTTAATGTTTACGTAGCAGAACTAGCACCCTTAATACAACAGCTCGGTTTCAATTTGACTTCATACGCCGACGACACCCAGATTGTGGTTGCGGCATACAAAAAACACATTATCCCCGGCAATACAGTTTAAAAAATGCATTAGGGAAATCAGCTACTGGACGGGAAGACATTGTCTAAAGCTGAACTCGGACTAAACCGAAGTGGTGATCTTTGGTAATCTTCAACCGAAATGGGATGGACTATAGTGGCCAGCCGAAATTGGACAGCCCCACATCCAGTAGAGAAAGCCAACAATCTCGGAGTGCTGATAGACAGCAAACTCACCTACTCCGAACAAACTAATGCCACAGTCTTAGCCTCATTCTATCTCTTAAGGAAACTTAAGAAGGTAATGCCTTACATTCGCAATGAACTCAGGAAAACAGTTGTAACAACCTTGGGGCTGTCAAAATTAGATTATTGTAATGGCCTAAACCTTGCGCTACAGAAACAACAGCTGAAAAAACTTCAGATGGTGCAGAATGCAGCAGCCAGGCTTTTACTGAACATACCTAAGTACCAGTCAATCACAGAGGAGATCCAGAAGTTCCATTGGTTGCATGTGGTGCAATGTATTAAGTTTAAGGTACTCTGCCTTGCCTATAAAGCAGCGTATAGGATAGGACAGGTACCTTTGATAAACCTCTTCTCATGGTACCACCCAAGTAGACAGTTAAGATCTACTAATGCCAGATACATGTTCGTACCTAGGATCCGAACTGTGAGTTAGGGCGGCCATAGTGTTGGCTACTGCGCGGCCAAGTTATCGAAAACACTCCCTGCACACATGAGAGATGCCAACTCTCTCCTCTCCTTCAGAAAAGAATTAAAAACCTGGTTATTGCTAAACTAATCCCCACCCGCTTCCAACTTTCTTCAGGGTTTGCGTTCCAGTTCAGCGCCAAGACATCCCAGGGTCCTTGCGTGCTTTAGAAATCTCACTAACATTAACATAACATTACCATTGTTATCATCATTTTATTTTTCCTATTGCAGTCAGTGGCCATGTTGAATGTCAGGTGGGGCTGGTAAGAGCAGGGGAGGAGTGGTTTGTAAGCATTGGTGAATTTTGCGAATCTGGCGTTCGCGAATTTGCGTATTTACAAACTCGCAATCTGCAAAAACCGCGAATTCTCGCGAATTTGCGGATTTTTTTTGTGTTCGCAAGGGTTTCTGCCAGTTCGCGAGGGTTTTGTACCAGTTCGCACTTGCGAACTTACTTGTCGGCTCGCAACGGTCGCGACTATGTTGTTTCTACGTCTGGTTCATCATCACAGGTTCCCAGCACCCTCTGTTTCACCACTGCCATCCTCTGTTTCACCCATGCCACCCTCTGGTACATCAATGCCACCCTCTGGTTCATCATCACTGTAGATTATGGGGGAGAAAAGCAAGCACACCTGCCCTGCTTCAACTGACATGAATTAATTTGGGGTTGATTTATTAATGTGCCACTGTTTTAAAATTCCAGTCTGGCACCTGCTTCCTTATCTGTAATTTGCTTTCTGTTGCAGTGCAATTTTTTTTCCAGTACCTTTGTGGCCTACTTGTAGCTATTCTATGAGCCTGCTGTGAGGGTCAGAGCAGGGTCATAGAATTGTTGCAACTAGCAACTGAACTCTGGAGGGGCCCCAGTCAGGAAGCACTAAAGGGAATGGTTACTATTACTAATGATGAGTTTGAACTTTTGCACCTGCTGAGTGCTTTCAGTTTTGCCAAACTCATTTTTCTGCAGAACAGCAACTGTAATGCCCCAAACAAACATAGGCAACTGAACTCTGGAGGGGCCCCTCAGGAAGTACTACAGGGAATGGTTACTAATGATGAGTGAACTTTTGCACCTGCTGAGTGCTTTCAGTTTTGCAAAACTCGTTTTTCTGCAGAACAGCAACTGTAATGCCCCAAACAAACTTACTTGTGAAAGTTGATTTCTAATCCAAAAGTGATCCAAAGAAAGTCAAAAGGCCTCAAATCCAAAAAAGTGCAGGCAAATCTCAACCTGAGGAGTTATTCTGATAAAAATCATCATTTTCAGAAGGTCTATGCTGCTTGCTAGTGGATTTCTTGTGCAGAATTGCAAATTTTGTAATTTCGCGAGTGCGAGATTGTTGCTGCCCGCCGCACCTACATGTTCGCAATTGCGAACTCTCGCGATGCGTCGCCAAACTCCCGCGGGATCCCACAGCAAGATCCAAAATGGCGCAGCACTCGCAAAATATCGAGAAAAACAACTCGGCAAACGCTGAATGACGGTAAGTGAACGCCGCACGCCGCAAAATTGTATCACCAAGAAAAAAAAATCCGCTGCGTGCGAATTTGCGGATTTTCGGTAAATTTGCGAGCGTTCGCGGATTGCGAATTTACCGAAAATCTGCAAAATCTGCGAGCGGAATGGATTTTCCGCCCATGCTTAGTGGTTTGCACTCCCTAAGTGCGCATGACTTTTTCGCCGGAGCTCTAAACAGTTTATGTACACTTTGCATGTCCCCCACCAGGCTGTAATGCACAGCCTGGTGGGGAACATGCACAGGCTCCCTGTCCCCATCTGAGTGCCAAACAACAGCTCTCAGACCAATCACAACGCTGCATTGCAGTGTAGTGATTGGCTTAGCGGTTCCTGGGAGCCCGGGTGTTTCCTGCTGCTTCCTGTTGCCGGGACTGGAGACGGGAAGGAAGAGGAAGAGGACGGGGAGAAGCAATGGCCAGCCGTTCCGAAGTAAATGTTTTTTTTCTTAATTCTCCACCCCCTAACCCCCCGTCCGGTAGCAATTCTACTGCTTGGCAGGTTTGTCCCGGTTCTCTGGAGGTCTTTGGAGCGAAAAATATTTCTAAGTCTCAGGTTTTTTAGCCTGTTAGGAGAAGTACAATTTGACATCAGCCAAGGGCAACAAAGCTTGGGGACAACACTTGTGGGCTAAGACTCTCTCCAGCAGAGCCCAGAAGCAGGTCCTGGGTAGGTCCAGTTTGAACTGTTCAGACAAGACCTCTTGTAGCTTATTGTGCCCCTGTAGCCTGTAATTTCAACTGGCATTTTTAGTTAATCTAGTTGATTATTTGGAGTGAAGTTGAATCTGCATTCAACTTTACTCCACATACAGCTGCCACTCACCAAGCGGGTGAAGTGCAGTGTTGGCTCGTGACACATTCTCTTGCTCACTTTACAGCCAAGTAACCCATTGAAAGAAATAGAAAAAGATACTTGTACTGTTCCTTTGCCTGTGGGGTCAGCCACCACCCTGGTGCAAGGGGCCTAGTTGCCACTTTGGGTAGCTCCGAGGACTGCTCTGACTTCTATCTGACCCACAAAAGGGCCACATCCAGGCTACGCTGACTGAAAGATTCATGAATAAAGAAAGGAGACAGTTTCTGGACTTGATTGGCTCCTGGTATCTGATGCCCCCTGATATCACCAGAACTTTCCAGAACACTTTCCTCAGAGGGCGGGAGCTGCCTTAGATGAGCTTGGTAGGAATTTGCCCAACAAGTCATTGGCTGCCACCACTGTCACTCATCCTGCTGTGAGCAGGCCATCAAGGGCCCTCCTAAAAAGAATTGAACATCTGTTTGATGGATTTGTACAGAGAGGGGCTGTGCTGTTGTATTTATTATCTGGAGGCCGAGAGGCCAACCTCTTACTGCTAGCCTGAGGGGCAATTGCTGTCTGGGAAGGATAGCCTGATCCGTGCATTATGGAGGGACACATTCCTTTGCACACCTTTCAGATGTGACACCCAGGTGCTACACATGAAGCCTAGAGTCTACCACTCTGCTGATCTCTCTGACATGTGACTTGGCTGTGCCTGGCTGGAGATCATCCAGAGAATGTAAGCACTTTACAATGTCCTTCTGCTTCTATGTGGCGGACCTGAAGGGGACCCCTCCACTTCTCACCCATCAGGGTGACAAGCCATCTGCCTTGGGAGGTGTCACCCTTCCCATGAGCTTGCCAAATCTTTGTGTTTACTCAGAACATTATTTGGGCGGTTTTCAGAATGCCTTCCTCATTTTGGGTCCCACTTGCTGCGGGGACCTTGCTTGGGTTCTTTTAATTACCTCGTGCAGTCCCCTGGCTGCTCGTCCTTTCATCTCTGGCCCTGCAACCACATGGGCACCCATGTCTCAGGGCTGGGGCCCAAGCTGCTGCATCCATTCCAGGTGCCACTGCCTATCCTCTCAGCTCTGGTCCTGCAACCGCATGGGCACCTATGTCTTTCAGGGTTGGGGCCCAATCTTTCACCCCAGCACCAGGCACCGCTGCCCATCATTTCATCGCTGGCCCTGCAACCGCATGGGCATCCATGTATCTCAGACCTGGGCCCTGGCTGCTGCACCCATACCAGGCACCGCTGCACATACTTTCATCTCTGGTCCTGCAACAGCATGGGCACCCGTGTCTCAGGGCTGCGGCCCAGGCTGCTGCACCAATACGAGGCACTGCTGCCCATCCTTTCATCTCTGGTCCTGCAACTACATGGGCACACATTTCTCAGGGATGAGCCCATGCTCCTGCAACAGCACCAGGCACTGCTGCCTATCCTGTAGTCTCTGGTCCTGCAACCACATGGGCACCCATGTCTCATTGTTACCGTGCCGAAGACAAACACACAAAAAATACGTATCTGGGTAGACAAACATCTACCAAACACTGCTATAGAAAGGGAAAGACACCCAGGTCCCCACTTGAACAAGATGATCAGCTGCCTAAACAGAGCTTGTGTGCTTTCCAAATTAGACCTCTTCAAAGGCTCCCACCAGTTGGAATTTGATCCTAAGACATGCTGCATCACCACGTTCTCAACACACCTGGGACTGGTTTGCAACAAACATCTAAGCTTTGGTGTGTTATCCACAGCTGAAATATTTCAGGAGGTGGTCATAAAGTACTCTCTGAATTACAGTGATTACATTCTGGTATTCAACCGCACAAAAGAAGAGCGCAGTCAGCTGGAAAAAGCTGGACTGACACTGAAAGAAGACAAATGTGAGCTGCAGAACGAGGAGCCCATCTTCTTTGGCCACATTTGTTCCCAGAAAGGAATGCAGCTGGATCCGAGCCAAGTCCAAAACACTGCGCAAGATGTCATTCCTGGGGCTGGCAAGCTCCTGCACTCATTCCATCACCACCAGACGCCGCTTCTAGACAGCAGAGACGAGGCAGGATGTAGAGAGGACGCTCTAGGGGATGGGGATATGCAGGGATGAATGAGGGCAGGACGCAAGTCATGTACCAACTCTGCCCAGCACAAGCCAGCACAAGCCAGGTCTGGTGGCTCAGTGGCCTAATGCATCCACTCCAGGGGCCTGTGTTTGACCTCATGGTCACAGGTTCACTCAGCCTTTCAGCCACCTGAGGTCGATAAAATGAGTACCATTGAGTTGGATAACAATAAACATCTGTTATTCAGTATCAAGATACCCCCGGGTGAACGAGCGCTTTACAAATACACATGTTATGTTAAGAATAAATCATCTTCATCCTTACCTGCCTGTCTCCGTTTGTTTCCTCTGTATAGGAATACCTGCTGCCCCAACAAACTGAGTACGTTCAGGTGACAGGATCCTCTTCATACGGTGGAATCTCTCCGCGGGTTAGTAGACCCAATGAAACTATTTTAAATAAATTAATCTCTGCTTCGCTGAGATTTGTTTCTCTAGCAGCTATCTTCGCGATCATCGATCTGGCTGAGATCTTTCGTCCATTTGTATCTGAGAACCATTAAAAGATCAGATGTATTCACTACTAAACCCAATACAGGTCGGCTATGACCTTATCCCTGATGATTTTTCACCAAAGTCAATTTAGCTTCTATTGGATTAAAATCTGGCGTGGGATTCAATGTATGTTTATATTTATCTAAAGTGTGTCTTAACTGGTTTCCTGCAGTCTTGCAGTCTGCTTTCTATGTCTATTTGGCAGGTTAATAAAGCTCATGACCAACCACAAAGAAACATTGAACCCAAAAAGCTCCAAAATACTGTCAAGAGATTCAACAAAAAAGCCATATTTTAAGTCCTTTTTCTGAACGCTAACTCATCTGAGGCCATTTTCAGGGAGAGTGCATCTCGGTACAGAGGTTTGAAGCTAGGAATGAGGAAGAACGACCTCTGTTCTGCCTTTCCTGTATTCTTGGGGTAGCTACATGATAGAACTTGCTTTCCTGCCCCTCCCCAGATATCCGTGCTGTGGGTTAGTCTACTGCACCCCCTGACAGGAGCCGGGGGGGAAAGCAACTTTAGACTGAACTGAACCAGACAAGGGAAGATAAAAAGTGTCTGATGTACTGATACTTACAGTGCCAAAGAATTTCCTGTGATCCCAGGTTCATTCCTTCCATCACAAGTATGCAACAAGGTATCCGTTCAACACTGTATCCAACGTAGAGACAACTGACGCAGCAAAGTGCGCCTGGGCTCTGCCGCCCTCTTCTCACAAGCTCCCTTGGCCTCTGCTGCACTTTTACACCTTCCTGGATTTGTCCTCCTGAGTGCTTTACTGTTTTCAGGAGTTCTCAGAGTATTGCTCATGAGTTACAATGGTCATTAATCTTTGAATATGTCAAAATCCACACATTGTGTCGACGAACATTGGGGCATATTATCAAGAAACGGAGTTTAAATTATCGCCAGGAAAGCGGCGATAATGGGCTTGATAATATGCTCTTGTGAATTCCCATAGAAGCCCAGGTTAACACTAGAACCTGGGCTTCTATGGGAATTCACAGGGCATATTATCAAGCCCATTATCGCCGCTTTAGCTGCAGTTTCCTGCCGCTAAAGCGGCGATAATCTAAACTCGGTTCTTGATAATATGCCCCATTGTTTATTGTAATCTCTATATACGAGTATTGAAACAGTAACTGTTCATGATGAAAATATGTAAAACTCAATGATACGGTGTTGTGTCTAGCCCACTTGTGATTACTTTTCTAGAAAATGTGTAAAACTCAATAATACGGTGTTGTGTCTAGCACACTTGTGATTACTTTTCTAGAAAATGTGTAAAACTCAATGATACGGTGTTGTCTAGCCAACTTGGGATTACTTTTCTAGAAAATGTGTAAAACTCAATGATGCGGTGTTGTGGCTAGCCCACTTGGGATTACTTTTCTAGAAAATGTGTAAAACTCAATGATGCGGTGTTGTGTCTAGCCCACTTGGGATTACTTTTCTAGAAAATGTGTAAAACTCAATGATACGGTGTTGTTTCTAGCACACTTGGGATTACTTTTCTAGAAAATGTGTAAAACTCAATGATACAGTGTTGTTTCTAGCACACTTGTGATTACTTTTCTAGAAAATGTGTAAAACTCAATGATACGGTGTTGTTTCTAGCACACTTGGGATTACTTTTCTAGAAAATGTGTAAAACTCAATGATACGGTGTTGTTTCTAGCACACTTGTGATTACTTTTCTAGAAAATGTGTAAAACTCAATGATACGGTGTTGTGTCTAGCCCACTTGGGATTACTTTTCTAGAAAATGTGTAAAACTCAATGATGCGGTGTTATGTCTAGCCCACTTGGGATTACTTTTCAAGAAAATGTGTAAAACTTAATGATACGGTGTTGTGTCTAGTCCACTTGGGATTACGTTTCAAGAAAATGTGTAACACTCAATGATACGGTGTTGTGTCTAGCCCACTTGTGATTACTTTTCTAGAAAATGTGTAAAACTCAATGATACGGTTTTGTTTCTAGCACACTTGTGATTACTTTTCTAGAAAATGTGTAAAACTCTATGATACGGTGTTGTTTCTAGCACACTTGTGATTACTTTTCTAGAAAATGTGTAAAACTCAATGATACGGTGTTGTGTCTAGCCCACTTGGGATTACTTTTCTAGAAAATATGTAAAACTCAATGATGAAAATGTGTAAAACTCAATGATGCGGTGTTGTGTCTAGCCCACTTGGGATTACTTTTCAAGAAAATGTGTAAAACCTAATGATACGGTGTTTTGTCTAGTCCACTTGGGATTACTTTTCAAGAAAATGTGTAAAACTCAATGATACGGTGTTGTGTCTAGCACACTTGTGATTACTTTTCTAGAAAATGTGTAAAACTCAATGATACGGTGTTGTTTCTAGCACACTTGGGATTACTTTTCTAGAAAATGTGTAAAACTCAATGATACGGTGTTGTTTCTAGCACACTTGTGATTACTTTTCTAGAAAATGTGTAAAACTCAATGATACGGTGTTGTGTCTAGCCCACTTGGGATTACTTTTCTAGAAAATGTGTAAAACTCAATGATGCGGTGTTGTGTCTAGCCCACTTGGGATTACTTTTCAAGAAAATGTGTAAAACTTATTGATACGGTGTTGTGTCTAGTCCACTTGGGATTACTTTTCAAGAAAATGCGTAAAACTCAATGATACGGTGTTGTGTCTAGCCCACTTGTGATTACTTTTCTAGAAAATGTGTAAAACTCAATGATACGGTGTTGTTTCTAGCACACTTGGGATTACTTTTCTAGAAAATGTGTAAAACTCAATGATACGGTGTTGTTTCTAGCACACTTGGGATTACTTTTCTAGAAAATGTGTAAAACTCAATGATACGGTGTTGTGTCTAGCCCACTTGGGATTACTTTTCTAGAAAATGTGTAAAACTCAATGATGCGGTGTTGTGTCTAGCCCACTTGGGATTACTTTTCAAGAAAATGTGTAAAACTTAATGATACGGTGCTGTGTCTAGTCCACTTGGGATTACTTTTCAAGAAAATGTGTAAAACTCAATGATACGGTGTTGTGTCTAGTCCATTTGGTATTGCTTTTCTAGAAAATGTGTAAAATTCGCCCATCCCTCACACCAGCATGCAGCAACTCGGGTTTATCAGGCTCCGGGGCCCACTCAGCGGCCAATGTCTGTTGACTGCAGCTTTATGTGACAAACTGCGCTGCTGAATGGGTTTTAACCTGGAAAACCTCGCACCGTTCAACGAGGGACCCCTCAAGGACTTGTCGTGGTTCTTTAACATTGAGCCATATACTCATAGTCGCTAGAATATAATGTCAAGACTGCTTTTTTGACACCCTTCCCGGGACCTCGTACGTTTTATGTGATGTTTGATGGTGGAGACGAAGCGTCTCATCCCCTGTGAAATAAAGTGATTTGTCTTGCACACGGGCACGCAGTTTGGTTAAGCGTGGGAGCTGGGATTTGCTGGACTCAGAGGCGTTCAGTATACCTTCTGTAGTGTGGGCGCAGAGCTCGGCGCCGGATATGTACTCCACACTGCTCAGGAGAGCTTGGCACACACAGCTCTCTGGCATACATCACTGGTTTGGGTGCAGAGGTGTCGGGGTCAGGTCTCCCCGAATCCAGCCTGTATCCCTGCGCCTAACAATGCCATTGTGACTCGTAGTCCCCAAAATGAGGATTAACTCCGCGGAGCCAGGAGCGCCGGGTGAAAATCCGCATTTTCCCCCAAAGTATTCTCTGCCACAAGAGTTAGCCCCTTTCCAGCCGCGGCCCACTGCATGTGAACCAGCAGCTAGTAAAACCTGGATTTGGGATTTTCAAATTGGTGATTGCCAGTCTGGAAAGGTTAGTATTGCAGTGATATTTTCATATTGGCAATTGCATTTCTGGACACACGTAGTATTTCCGAGTGGTCTTTTCAGACCGGTAATTACATTTCTCGAAATCACAGAACAGGGTGGGACCCCTTCCATGGATACTGCTTCACTATGCGCATGGGAAAGGCGCCCGTGGCTTCGCACCGCATGCAGACGTCTGTGTCTTTACCTGGAATGAGGCAGCGTCTCATCTGCAGGTGGTGTGCACCCCGCCCAGAGCAGCACATCGCTACTTATCGTGTACAGGCCCCGCCCGTTCTGGGGGGCCCCACCTCACGCAACCCTTCATTGTGCCCCCGCCTCTAAAATGCGTGCTTCAGCCCTTGTTACAGCACCATGGACAACGCCTGCTATTCTGCTGTCCGCCAGCAGAGGGCAGCAAGGCTAGTGATTGTGGAATCTTGGTTTTGGGACAGGCCCAGCAGCCCCAGCCCTGTGCAGGAATCAATGCTCTCTGTGACCCCCCCCCCTCTTTGATCTAGAATGAATGCAGGTAACTTATTTATTTACGCATCACGTGGTACAAGAGTCCCGCAGCTTGGCAGCGCTTTCAATCAGCTCAGTGATAATAATAATAATTCCTATTTGTACAGGGCGAACATATCAGCATTAAGGGTTTCAAGGCGCTAGGGCCCGTCAGCGAGATTACGTGAGCTATTACCTAGAGTCACATGTGTCTGAGCTGAGCTGCTGCCAGCGAAGGAACTATGACCCCCTGCACTCCAGAGTCAGCCGCTCTGGCCACTGTGCCACAGCTCTCCAATGATGCTGATTTTCTCAATCTCGGAAGGATGAAAGACTGAGTGGGCCCTTGCAGGATTCACACCAGTCATCTGCAGGTTACACATGGAGGTGGATGTAAGGATGTGAGTTGTGGGGCCATGGTCGCTTATGGCTTGTTGCACTCAATGTAAGCCCCACCTTTTCTTGAGTCACCACCTTGAGGCTTGTAAGTCCGACAAGCCCGTACAAATGACCCAATTCATGAGTGCACTGTATTAATAAAATGTGTCCTTGCATCAGTAAATCCTTTTAGCCTTGCACAATAGCACTCCAGGTTGGGGTAATGTAGACCATGTGTAAATCCCTCTTACGGTGTGAGGAGTGGGAGGGTTCCAAACACAGGGCCTCATTTACAATGAGGCCGCACCACTGGAGAGTCACTGTTTGCGACGCTCTGTGGCGCAGGGTCTTGCTCCATATTTACCAGCACTAAGCCATTTTGCGTTGCTTAATGCGGCCTTGTAAATATTGTTCCATTTAACGCAATTTTCTGCATTAAAGGGGCGTGCAATGGTTGTTGCTGTAGGCGTTCCCAGAAACATCAATGTCTTTTTGATTCTGTCCCAGATTTATGAGGAATCATAACTCTGAGACAGTGCCGAAAACATACGCCTCCCCAGGGGAGGCGTAAGGGAGGCGCAATAATGAAAAATACCCTGAGATTCCTGCCTGGAAAATGGGGTCTGTCATATTATGGTGTGTGGGCCTTCTTCAGGACCACCCACAGAAATCTAATGGACTTCCATAGTCCTATGATTCTGTGGTACATCATTTGTCGTCACAAATAGATTTTTAATTTTAAAGCTGCTTACCTCAGTGATACAGGGTGTGTGATATCTCCAGGTTCCAGTATCCGACCACTCTCCTTGTCTATATCAAATGTCGTTTTCAAATCCCAAGAGACGTGCAGCGCAAGGTCCCAGCAGGCTCGTCAGAGCAAGAGACCTGACATAGGGCCAGATGTAGGAACCCTTATACCGGTCGGTAACGGCCGAAATTACTGAATTTTGGCCGTTAACGACCGGTATTAGGCATTTGGGATGTAGGAGGTTACATTTCAGATTCGGTAATTTACCGAATCGGTATTTAAGTATTCGATAAATTACTGAATTCTTAAATACCGATGCGGTAAATTACTGAATCTGAAATGTAGGAAGCGCTCACGTGAGTGCTTTTCATCTGTAAGGTTTTGTTATTTACCACCATCTACAAGTAAATTACGAAAACCGTAAAAAAAGCAATTTTTTGCATTAAATAACAGTGCCATGGGGCAGACATACATGCCCTTAGGACGTCTATGTGTGCCACATGTGCCCCCATGCACAATTCAGGGGTGCAACAGGGTGTCAAAGTGACACCCTGCCACCCTTGAATGTTTCCCCCCTATTACCAAATCGGTAAATACCGATTCAGTAATTCCCATTCATTCCTATTGGCCTACAGGCCCATAGGAATGAATGGAAATTACCGAATCCTACAGATTCGGTAATACTTACCGAGTAATTACCTACATAGCATTTACCGATTCTAAAATACAGAATAGGTAAAATTCGGTATTTTAGATTCGGTAAATGTAGTTTACCTACATCTAGCCCATAATATTTTAGTCTCGAGGACTAAAGAATTCAACTTCAACCGCAGGTGGCTGTGTTCACTGAGGTTTTAATTCACCGGCAGGGAGCTCAGGTTTCATTTCGGATACCAGCGGCAGCTCTGCATGAGACATCGAGGTGCAAAGGGACTATTCTCTGGAAGGAGACACTGCCTGCTGGGTGGGGTCCCTGGAATTAATGAGTGGGCCCCTTCGCTGGAGACGGCCTGGTGGGGTTAGTGGTTCAAGCATGCGTCATGAACAGCACGACTACCCCTGGGCCAGTGATAATGACATTGAAGGGAGATTCAAAAACTAAAGAAAAACTCTTGGGGGCATATTTACATGCCCCTCGCGCCGCCGGTGCATCATGATGCATCGGTGGCAGAATTTGCTGCCCCATATTTCCAAGGACACGTAAAGCCACCCTGAATGGCTTTTCCTGTCCCTGTAAATACTGCCCCTTTTCACGCAGCACTTTGTGTGAAACGGGCGTTCCATGGGTGTTCCTGTGGGTGTTCCCACGTAACCACCATGGATTCTGCTGAATTCCCAGATTTACAACATTTCATGAACTTGGGAATGTGTTAGAACCCTACGTATCCTCACGGGAGGCGTAATGAGGCGCAACAAGGAGAAATACTTTTAGAAATACTTCCATTTCTCCTCGTTTTTTCCTCTTTCTATGCATGCTCCATTCTGCAGCACACATAGAAAGAGGAAAACACCTCTCGTGATTGTTTTTGTGCAGGAAGATGTCCCTTCCTGCACAAAAACAATCATCCCTGCAATGCAGGCACCCTCGCACCATGGTGCAAGGGTGCCTATGTTGGTGCATGGCAGCCAAATGTGCTCCATTGCAGGGGAGAGCTCAGGGATACGTCATATCGTTGTAGATATGGCGCATCCCTTTGCTTCTGAAGTAACGCAGCGTGGCGCAGCAAAATGGCTTGTGGCACCCGACCAGCTATACTTCATTGTTAATATGGCCCTTGGTATCAGACATAATTCTGTAAGCCTGGACTCACTCTGTCTGTCTGTCTGTCTGTCTGTCTGTCTGTCTGTCTGTCTGTCTGTCTGTCTGTCTGTCTGTCTGTCTGTCTGTCTGTCTGTCTGTCTGTCTGTCTGTCTGTCTGTCTGTCTGTCTGTCTGTCTGTCTGTCTGTCTGTCTGTCTGTCGGTCGATATATCCATCTGTCTATCTGTCCCAAAAAAGAGTTACATTGGCGTTCTAGACTTTGGCCAGGCCCTGTGCCCATCCTCTGCAGACAGCTTACTGTGGGCAACAAAAACCTTCTGAGCATGGTCTTTGGCGGTGTGCAGCGGTAGTTGATTGCTGGGGCTGGACTTTTGTCAGGCCCTTTCCCCCAACCCACTGCTGGCAGGCCACCTTGGAGGTTCATGGCCTTCGGCTGTGCACAGCAGCAGTTCTTTGGCCAGTCTAGCTTCTGGTCAGCCCTGCACCCAACCCGCCTCTGCTCACCAACACCCCATACACACGCCCTTTAGCCCTATGCGGTGGCGGATCTTATGCCTGGTCTTTGTCTGTGTTCCGTGGGGCTGGCCAATGAGTCAAGTCTTCTGCCAAGCTCAGTATGCAATCAGTTTTGTTGGTGGTTCTGAAAACAACTATTTTTTTTAGTTTGTGAGTTTTTGTTTTTGGGCATTTTTTGTGTGTTTTTACTGTTTTTTTTTCCAACAGTCATGGCAAATTGCCACTTATAACACTTTAACATTGTTTGCACCCAGTGCAATAGAGAATAGAGAACAAAGATTATTAGGTGAGGATTGTTTTACATACTTCCCGCAGCACCTTTTCCCGTCTATTTTGGGGTCTCTCTCTGTATCCTGGCTTGCTGTGTTTTTTCCTTTATTCTCTACGGGTCTTCCTGATACTATCTTTAATGCTTTCACTTGAGACGGCAAAGTCATTGCAGAAGTGCCGAAAGAGTGGAAACTTCTCTGCCTCCTGCTTGTACCCTAGCTTTAGGTGTTTTCTCACCAGGTAGCGGAGTGAAAAGCTCCCACACAATGTATTTTTTTTTATATTCTCCCTCCTGTGCAGGAAGCTTCCCATTCCTCAGCTTCAGATGATGCTCCAGGAAGTTCCTAGTCAGCTGCGTCAGTCATTCTTGAAGTTTCATAGCCGCAGTGACTCAATTTGTGATCTCTACAGGTGTGCTCCTCTTCACAAAATGGTGGCTGTGCCCACTCTTGCTAAGGAACAGGCCTTTTTGAATGTGGTGGAAGGATATAATTACTTCCATCCATTGAAAAGTCTGTGGACTCTGCTACAAGTCCACAGATTTCAAGTCCTACCTAGGTGCCTAGTGTGCCGGGTCAGCTGATTGGATGCTTCAGTGCAGCAGAACACACCCACAAAAACATGATCTGGTCCAGGCCTTTTTCCTTTCTTACTCCTCCTTTACTTCTTACTCACTCTATTGTTCATATGCGTCCCACTGATGACCACTGACCTCTCACACTTCCACCCCTCATCTCAGGATCTCCGGCTTACGACTGCACCCAGAGATTAATATATTACACACTCCAACAGAAAATTACTCTCTGAAATACAGCTAAAAAAGCAGATACCTTGACCATAGCTAACCTAGTCACACACTTTCATCAATGAACCATGACAAAGCCACAGCTCCATTTACACCGTGGACATAGCAACGCCAGATGCAACACCATGCAACACACCAATGGAAGAGACCAACATAGGGAAGGACTTTCTGACATTTGCTTGTCCTTCATGGTCTTGCACTCTCCGGAAACCTTTTACCTGGCACCCCCCAAACTTCTCACATCCATTGCACTCCTCAAATGCACTTCCTATTGTCCAGCTCACCGATGATCACCTTTATCCCCTGATCTGAAGACCACCAGGAAATTACCAATCCCATCACTAGCACTTCCATAAATCACTTCAAGAATATAAACCAGGCAGACGCTAGCCTGCCAAGAGATGGCATCTGTCAAGAAAATGAACACTGCAATTCTTAATTCTCATAACACCCTCACCACAAGACAGCACACCAAGGAACCAAAAGCCATCCTCGGCAACTATCACAACTTCATCATCATCTCCAGGGCTATCCCTTGAAGACCACCTTCCAACCTGAATGGACTTCACTGACCACTCCACTTTACTATTTGCCATCCACCACAAACTGACCAGCAACCATGGTCCATTTCACCCAGCCAAGCAACCAGCAAAGATCTGTCCATCGACACAAGCAATAGCTACTCAACCTGCCAACCGCTTCTCAACCAGTATGCAGACTTTGGGACGCGTCATCCTTACCCTGTAGGCAAGCTGGGAAGGTGAGCAGGGAAACGGGGGGGCATTCCTGGTAAAAATAAAATTAAAAAACATCAATCACCTCTGGGCATACACAGGCATTCAGAGTGAGTACTGTCTGCCCCGCAGTGATATGTCTGCAAATCTGCTCAACCCACAGCCATTGTCAATCTACTCCTGGGTATGCTCAAGAACACCATGAAACAGGACATCAAATTCTGTGCCCCAATGAAAATGTGATGCACATAATCTAACCCACCACTGTTTATAACATGCAAGATCTCACCAACCACAAATGAACCATCCACATAAAGAAAATAAATGATGAAAAGCAAAATACTGGGATGGTCTAAAAGAAATGAAAAACTCAACTCAACACAGTGGACCCCCATCATGGCAAACACAACCAGTGCCGCATTAAACCCTATGGAGGCCCATAGGCAGTCGAAGTTTCGGGCCCCCCTTGCAAATTATCTCCTAATACGTTTTTAATTTTACTAACCAAAAATGTTAATAAACTAATTTTATGACAGACAACTAAACGTTGACAATTATTAATATTATTAAACAAAAATGTAATTTCCTCCAAGATCAATTCCATGTTATTTTGATCCGTTGTCGCTGGTGCCCTAAAAGGAGTGGGACCCACAGGCTGGTGCCTACTTTGCCTATTTGGTAATCCAGAACTGAACACAACCTTCAATTAAATATCTACAATCAAAGAAGTCTTGTGTAGAAGCAAAGGCCTCTTATGTTATGACCATGCTGGGCTGACAGATTCACCAATACCCCATTCAATATTCTGAATGCTGCACTATCAACAAGTTCTTTGTAGGAAGATTAACAAGACCAGATATCACTGCAACACCAAGCCACCACCAGTTGCACAGTGAGACATGCCCAAGCAGCCCAACTTTTTGCTATCAATACAACCACCTTTGGCGACAAGACAGTCTTGGCGGCCATCTTGAAATCCCTCACTGGAGAATCCCTCTGGTCACTCAGCCCCCTGCCAACTGTTGACCATCAAGTCCTTCTTAAAATCTGGTCAGAAAGGATTGGCTAATTCCCTGTTGAGTTATGGGGCACCTGAGTTTTTTTTACAGCTTATCTGGCCTTTTGTGATTCTATAATCAGTTACCAGTGCCAACCAGATGTCTGGTCCTAAATGTGGACACAGTACTTTCTTGTCGGGGTTCACGCGTGGCCATGAGATACACTACGACAGTTCTGGGACTCACATAGAAGAGCTTACCCTGTGTGGTGAGGTGTCTGTTCATGCAGCCACCAGGTCGGGTTTCAACCCCACAGACTGGGCTTTTATCTGGCCATCACCAGTGCTTAATTTGAGCCGGTGGCTGCGAATGACAGCACTCACATTTTGGGGGCTGGCACTTATTTTTCCTCATCAGTATTTTGCCCATAGAAAAGGAAGAGAAAAACACAAAAAAGGTCGAGAAGAAGGAAGGGAAAACCAGTAAAACACTGGCAAAGGGAGGAAGCGTGGGCAAAAAAAAGGACCTGAAAGAGTGAGAAAAAAGGGAAAGAGAGGGTCTGCTGGTGGATGAAAGAGGCATGAGGTGTAATTGAGACAACACAGCCTTGGTATTGGCATCCTAACATTCGGTGGCGCAGGCCTCAGGCTTCGGACCAAAACTTTAGGCCTGACACCTAAAATTTTAATTGGATTATTTATTTAGCAATTTAGGCACAGGCCGAGACCCACCCCTATCAGCCAGGGTGGCTATCCAGGGAGTTAGCACTGACTGTCAGTCCCAAGATCTCAGTCTCCATTTGAATTGAGGTTAAGATCATCAGATGGCTCCATATCTATAAATAAGCTGTCCTTTGCCAGTATAATGCATTTTGTGAACTGTAGTTCTCTTTCCAGAGCACCAATGAAAAACAATCGCATTTTTAGTCAGGTCCCTAGATTGCCATTCGGAGCAGAAGATTTGGAAGCGATCTCACATGGATGCTGTTGCTTCATTGATGGAGAAGTGTGGCTCACCGGTTAGAGGCGGCAGACCCAGAAGCAGAGGTCGGCCCGGGACCAGGGTTCAATTCCCGACGCAGCAGGGTACGGAACCAATGTCAGCGGGCTCGATAAATCTCGCCTCGGTTCCTCTCTAACCATGGGTCCCACGCTGCAACTCTGGGCAATAGCTTGCTTAATCTCCACAACGGCCCCCTCGCTGCCGGGGATGCCTGGTTTCACCTTGGGGATGCCCAATAGGGACCATCTCACAGGGAAAGCCAGGACGGGTTTCCCAGCGGTACACAGTGCCAAGAAACCCTGGGGTGAACGTGCGCTCTACAAATTCATACTAACATAACATAACATAACAGATCAGAGGGGAGGACAGCGAGGGGCGTATTTATGATTGAGTTGGTTGCCCTTACACCTTGCCTGGGGGAGCACGGGTGACGCAATTACTCAGTAAGATATATCAGGACACACAATGCCACTTTGCATGGCCATGAGGGGCTGAAGAACCGGGTTTCTAAACCCAGCGACGCCAGGGACACGCCCAAAGACTTCGGATTCCCCTGTCTTGGTATACAGAGACACAGAATACTAATGGATGGCGTCAGAGGCCAAATTTATTAGCTGTAGCTAGTAACAGTAATCTCAGCAATACAACACGGTGTACAACTCAAGAAACTGTTCAATTTGTGTAAGGCAAGACATCCCTTTTTATCCCAAAATTCACAATACGAGTACACACCCATTGCGCAAAATTCTAACCAATAAGGTACATTCTCAAACAAAGTATCACATAGCAAAAACTCTCAGTTTACATTGCCCCAACCCACAAGTTAATTATTAGGAATGTCCCAAATCCAATCTTCACAAGCCGGACAAACCCATAATTGAAAGCACAATGCATGTAATAAAGAACATAGAAAAGGAAACAATGACAGATAACTAGCAAGATAAAGCATGTGTTAGGAACCTAAAAGTTAACGATGTCCTGAACCTTGGTTCGCAATCTCAGACAACAATCAACCAAGGAAATTGGCTCAGCGAGGTCAGTTTCTAATGGAGGGGGCAATTTCTTACAATGCACCTTAAAGTCAAGAAAAGGCCTAGTTAATAAGTGTATGAACAGCGAAGCTCATGCAACTTCGTTCGTTCGGTCACCTCCACGGGCCCACGGGCCTACATGATGGCAACACAAAATGGAGTCACAAACAAAATGGAACCCATGTTCAAAAACGAAGTCTCTGAATACGTAATGAACTTGCTAGTTAACGTGACGAATTCACTCCATATTAGCCGCACTCACTAAATACGGTTCGGCATCACCAAAATCATGACGGAACCATGACCTCACAAGACCAGACAGGATTTCACAGAACCTCAGGGCTTGATAAATCTAGAGTAACGCAACACAGCTAAATCACAGCGTTGCATTATGCTGCCCCAAGGACGTGTTCCATGGGTGGACCTTGGGTGGCCCCATGCATCCATCCATAGATTTGGGTGTATTCCCAGACTGACCAGTATAGGAAGAACTGGGAATTTGTCAAAATGCTACCCACCCCCAGGAGAGGTGTAATGAGGAGAAATGCTTTGTATAATGTTAAATACGGCACATTCTTGCCCTTTTCCTTTTACCCAGAAAGGTGGCTTGCTGCGTTGCACTGTGTGAAAGTTTGATGAATCTGCCGCCCAGTGAAGGAACAGAGCGCCATGAAGATTGTGACTGACAAGACATTGGTTCAGTGATTATTGTCTTCCTGGACCTGGAGTCAGTTGCGTTCAGAGTATCTCTGCGCTGGGTTGACGAAACATTCACTGCCCAGAAAGGGGTTCACCACGTGCAAATCAGACTTGGCCTTGTCCTATAAGGAGCAGTACAACTTCTATGTCACACGCGGCATGTTCCGGAACACTCTCCCATCAAGAGATACTCACCCTTTGACCGCCTTGATTTAGGAATAGCTGTAAAGACTTATCTGTTCCCGAAGAGCTGGGGCCAGATGTATATAAAAAGTCAATTTGCGATTTCCTAATTGCGATTTTTGCGATTCGCAATTAGGAAATCACAAACGGCTATGCATAACCGTGTCTCAGACACTTGCCATTTTCCAAAGGGTGGTAAATTGACCTGCCACATCAATATTCATGAGGCAGGTCTCAATTTGCGACCCAAATGGCTACAATCACAGGGGTGGTGGCCTGGGGGGGGGGTCAGCAGACGTCCATGTCTGTGATTGCTTTTTAAATAAACGAAAATGGGCTGCATTACAAAAATTTAAATGAAAAGTTATATACTTTATACTGTGACTGGAACGAGGGAACTTCATGGAGCACAATGGTCGAAGCCGTGGGTACATTAACCCAGCGAGTCGGGGTGTGGTGGCGTTGTTTCTAACTTGGATTGAGACTTTAATGCAGCACACAGGACTCTGCAGCAGGCTCATTAACCCTCTGATGTTTCTCTAGCTTCGATTAAAACATGTCAGAAGGGAGGTTGTGCTGGCCAAAGTGACTGTAGTAGCGCACTGCTCATGTCTGTCCTGCAGGTACTTCAATCTGCCTTTGGGCCACTTGCTGTGACTGCATCGAGCACATTAACCCGCTGAGCTGTCTGTGTGACAACGGTGCATCAGCAGACACCTGCTTTTGGGGCGGAGCTCTGACTGCAGGGAACACTGCCAGTCGCTGGGCTGGGGCTACAGGGCCTCTGCAGGGGTCTATCCTTGAGAGGGGAGGTGGTTCTCGGTTGGGGGTAGTGGACAGGGCTTTAATTGGACCAAGTCCTGCTGGGTCTCGGATCCGGTAGTGATAAGGGTTCCTACCGGGCCCTATGTTCACATCCTTAACCTTATAGGCAAAAACACTGAACCATTTTTCAACAAGGACCTTGAAAACCACCTGGGGAATCCGTTACCAACGCAGTCCCAGTTTACACCTCACATATTTTATTTCATCCTGCACTGCCTAAGGCTATTTACTTTTTCAAACTGTCCTGTTTCTGTAGCTTTGGTCATGCAATATGTGATTCGTCCACAGTGGGTATTGTGAGCAGAGTCGGATTGGGATCACTATTTGGCCCTGTCACTGACGAAAAAAGCGGCCCATATTTCCGGGGCGTGGCCCACATTCGCGAGGCGTGGCCCACATTCGGGGGGCATGGCCCACATTCACGAGCGTGGCCCACATTCACAAGCGTGCCTTTTCATGAAACACACAAGGAATGTAAGTGGAAGGATATTGTTCTTGGGAAGGACAAATGGGCCTAGGTGACAAAGTCCTAAAAGCTGAGCACCTGAAAAACAGCCAGGCCCCTTTCCATTACCAAATTATTCCCAGCCCTCCAGCGCAGGAGCACCTCAAACCAGCAAGGCCCCTTTCTAATAAAACATTATTCCCCATCCCTTGAGCTCAGGAGCACCTGAAAACAGCGAGGCCCCTTTCTATTAAAAAATTATTCCCCGGCCCTCCAGCGCAGGCCCATCTATTTGTAAATTACTCCGCCCTCCCCAGCCCTTCAGTTCCCCATGGCAATGGCGTGGCAGGAGAGGGTCTAAAGCAAAAACACAGCTTCTGGGCCATCCATGGGGGTGGGGGGGGCTAAGGTGAAGATGTGGCGAGTTTCCCACTTCACCTGGCCCCTATAGTGAGACCCATTCTTTCTCTCCCACTATGCCCTGAATGAGAAGGGCTGTGGGCAAGGACTAATGCAAACACTGTTTCTGCGTGGGCCCCAGGGGGGCCGTGATGAAAATGGCTCATAGGCCTGAGCAACACCTGGCCGCCTGGGAGGCCGATTCTGTCACAGAGTGTCTAACTGATGGAGAGGAGACTAGTGTGGGAGGGAGGGCCGCAGTGACTGAGGTCAGCACTCATTGCACAGACCAAAGTATTGTTTGACTCACACTTTCATATTTTCAAAATTGAAACATTTTAGTTCATATGTATTCACAACAAAATCATAGTTACTCATTTATCTGATACTGCTTACAAGCACTGGCAAAGCCAATTGGTCCGGCGTATGTTCATAGTTTTGTGATACATCTGGACGCAATAACAGAAACTTCACAGAGGGGCACCAAAATACTGGTCGGATGCCACAGTGTGTGAAGCACAGGATTTTAGATAAAATATTTAAAGCCACACCCATCATTAAATACGCCACTCCTCCTGGAAAGGATCACTAGTTACGCTGCCTTAGCCACGCCCTTCTTGAGAATCTCCACCTTTTTCATCCTACTTAAAGCACAGGCAGTAGGGGGTGTTCTGGCTGTGCTGATTGCATTTACCCACTGAGTTGTAACTACGGTGCCACGGAAGGTGGCCTGTCATTGGGGGCTCACGTTTGCGAGAGGATGCTCTGGCTTGAAGGAAGTGACCCGATTAGGGTTACCCCGGTCACTAGTGACCACCTCTCAGCCTTGCACAAAAATGAGAATACAAACCAAAGTGATTTATTAGTCATACACTTAAGCGGAGTCCAGTCTGACCAGCCTCCTTGGATTGCTGCAGAGGGGACTGACTTCAGAAAACTTCAGATAACATGGTAAGTGTAAAGTACATTTCCAGCACCCCTAAATACCCGCCCGGACTGGATTTTGTCCAGTTGGGAGCTAATGAACAAAGGAGGTACAGAAGGATGAGTTACAATCCTGGGACCGGGCACACTTTATCTTGTATTCAAAGTCACTTTGCCTGCCCTCACTGCTCTGAGCAGTGGAAGCAAGCCTATCTAGTCAGAAAGGTATGCAAAATAAACCATTCTACTCATTAGCACAGCAAACTCAGCCTTGGAGAAATATAAGTACAGACGACGCGTTGGCAGCTGCTTTTCGGCGAGTCAAACACAAAGTGAGGCAGAAGTTAGTTTTCGATCACGGCTCAAAATGGCGGCTAAATACAAAATAGTGCAGCGAATGCTAACTTAAGTCATACAGTGTATGGGAAATTCGGGAAAAGCAATTTTCAACAGACCCTCCTTTTAGGATTCGCTAATATATTTTGCTACTATTTGCAGCAAACGACTCCCTACAGAACCATACATCTACCAAGTGCAAGCTAATATATGCATTATCAATATTCAAAAATACCTTCATTCATTGACATGATATCTTGTATATTTTGCATCATTACGGAGGTTATGTTAGGATCAGATATTAAACCCTTCGGTATGGGCATTAGAGTCTTGGCACAATGAGCACAACAAGCAGGGACACAATGTATGCACAGGCAAAAGGTGAAGAGTAGACCAGCAACTACAGCTAAGAAAATTAAAATCTTTTAACCCCAGTATGCGAACAGACCCCAGAATCTTCCAGAGGGGGACCAAGTACCATCTCTCTTGGTGAATGTTGGATGCAAGTTTGTGCAACTTCTGAATGGCAGATTATACATTAGGGGCGCGGTCTGGTATATAGATGCAGCAACTACTGCCAATGACGTGACAGGCCCCTCCCCGATCAGCAAGGATGACATCTAACACCATCCAGTTTGCAAAGCAACAAGTCTCATAGCCTGGCGCTCAGCTGTAGTATTCATCAAAATACCAGCTGCGGTATTAGTGACCCCCTCTACCACTCGTGTGAGGTGAAGGATATTCCGACTGTTAGACATAGGACCCCAAATGGGTACGATACCCTTCATTGCATCTGCAAAGTAGTATCTGTCTGCTCTATATCTTCTGTGTTTATTACCCTTCTAGAAGTGCATGTATGCACTCCTATGTTATAATCGGTAATCCCTATGGTAAGTGGATGGGGGAAGAAGGAAAGAGAGCTAACAAGTACCTGACCATCCCTTAGAAATCCAAACATAAGCTTGAGACACACAGAGAAAATAGATATCATGCGGTGGGAGCAAAGGCTGACTACTGTTTGTACTTATCATTTACTTATAATTGCAATTTCTCCACACTACTTGTACTTTCCCTGTTCCGTGGACCCAATACCCAGCTGTTGTATTGACTCCTTGTATTGGCATTGCTTTGTCCTTAGTAATATTACGTGTCTGGAAACATTTGAAGTATTCTGTAGCATTAAAGCCCTAGAAGTCCGACATTTCATTTTGAAGCCATGTTACATTTGTCTCCTGTTCATATAAATCCATACAGGCTATTGGGTACAATGTATCAGGGGCCCCTGCTCCCCAGGAGTGAACCCTTGATGAACACATATATATTCTAACACTGTATTGTAATCAGCAGAAGTCATATCCATAGTAGAAGAATGAAAATGATTGTATACGAAAGCAAACAGTTCAAACCAACCCTCACAGCTTGCTAGATATGAGAATGGCATCAACAGCAAAATATCGCTTTTATGTGTAACTGAGGGGAGTAGACTACAAATCCAACAATTCGTAACATTGGACGTACCATGAGCTTGATGCAGCATTTGCAAAAAAACATTACCTACATATGTTTTGCAATGTTCCCATTTGTGAGGGGATGAGTAACAAACATGTGTTCAAGGGGAACAGGCATTGTACCAACCAGGAAATGCACTGGATATTTATTTTCTAAAAACCATGCTACCCCAAGTACTGTTACTAAAAATATCACATCAATCACTACTAAAACTGTTTTACTCTTTATGGACCAACTAGACTCATTCTGTTCTGAACGCGTGGCTGCAAATGGCTGTTCTTCTTGAGCAATTGGTTGACCAAATAAGTACACTGTGAAATCAAGGTAAAAGAATGCAAGAAAACTAGGGGCAAAAAGGGAAGTTCCTAGCATCCGTTAGAGCCTTGCTGGCAGACACCTATTGTTAATCAACTTTGGCGCTTTTGATCACCGGCAGTGGAGCTATAGGACCGGCTCTTGAAAAAAATCCCACGTCATACAGGATAAAGAAACCCCCCCTCCAGGGGAGCACATTCAATCTATCCTGTCCAATATCCGAACGGTGCACCAATTGCACCTTTCCCTCAACTAACTCCATTGGTACTGCAGAAAAGTACACCCTAACTATTACAGTCCATCCCTAACAAGGTGCACCATTCTTCCTTCCAGGGCGCAAGTTGTACCTAGTCACTCCAGGCACAGAGTAGCCAGAAAAGAGGGCTATGGGCTCAGGGGACTCAGACACAGAGGGGCCAATGGACTGGGGATCAAGCACAGATGGGCCAGCAGAACTGGATTCCTGGACTGCCCTGATCTCAGGTGGGACTGCCTCATTCAACAATGCCTCATTCTCTGAGCAGGGGACGAGCGGGGCAACTTCTCCCCTTCGAAATCCCCGATGCCTTCAAGTGCCCATGGGTCATAAGGCAGGGGAAGAGGTACCCGGCGGCAGTGCTATAGGTGAATCAAGTTTTTTTGGCAGGCGACCTTGACTGCACTATGGCAAGAAGTACTTGTACCTGCCCCTTCCACTGCGGCTCCAAGGCTTTCTTGTGTTGAAAATTATGAGTGAGGATGTAGTCGCCAGGCTGAATATTGGGTTTGAGCCCCTCTGGTGCTTGCAGTAGGGTGTCCTGGATCTGTTGGTGAATAGAACACAGACTTTTAGTTAACTCATACAGATAGTCCACCAACATAGGAGATTCAATCTCAGAAAACATTTTGGGGTGTGGGATGCTCCAGATATTTGCCGGGTGTCAGAACACAACTTCATTGGGTGACAGCCCTGTTCTTGAGTTCGCTGTTGTTCCTGTTGACAAGAGGGCTAATGGTAAAGCATCTGGACATTGCAACCCAGGACTCTCCTGTATCTCTGCCAACTTTAGTTTGAGAGTCCCATTGTACTTCTCAACCAGTCCTGCTGACTGGGGTGGTTCACAGCATGAAACTTTTGTTTGATGTGGAATCTCTCGCAAACCGACTCTTTCATTCTTGCATTAAAGTGGATTCAGTTATCACTCCAAATCAAACGGGGCAAGCCGAAGAGAGGAAAGAACTCCTTGAGGAGTACCTTTGCATTCTCCAAGGCTGTATTTTCTTTAGTGGGGTAAGCTTCGATCCATTTACTGAATGTGCAAACAACCACCAACACATATTTCAAATTGCTGACCCTGTCCATCTCAATAAAATCTATTTGGAGAACTTCAAAAGGAAAAGCAGGAGGTGCAAAATTACCAGGTGAGGTAGGGGAACCCTTCCAAGGATTGTGCATCATTCACACCATATACTATTTAACCAAATGGACGGCTGTCTTTGGGCTAATTACATTTTGCCACACAGGGTCTAACTACTTGCAAATGCCTTTCACACTGATATGGGTTGGCCCGTGATTCATGTCAACCACAGGAAGAACATATGCATCTGGTAGCATCCATCTCTGTTTTCCTGACTTATCAGTCCAACACCCATCCTCATCCAAACCTGCTGGGCTTTCCTGCCATATTGCTAATTCCTCAATCGTTGCCTGACTCTGAATCTCCTTGACATTTACCAACGTCCTTTTAATTATTGTTCGAGCTGTCTCCTTAGCTGTCTGCTCTGCTAATGCATTCCCTCTGCCCACATCATCCGTTATTGCTTTGTGGGTGCTAAACTTCCCTACTGCTAATTTCTGGGGAAGTGTCAAGGTTGACAAGAGCCTATGTAGCCATGCTGGATCCTCATCCCATGGGAAGTGAGAAACGCTCTCTCTGTCCAGAGCTGCCCGAAATTATGGGCAACTCCAAAGGCATACTGGCTGTCAGTATAGATGTTAACAGCCAGTCCCTCACTCAACTCACAAGCTCGAATAAGAGCAACGAGCTCTGCAGCTTGGGCCAACTGATAGGAAACTCGTGATGTCTCAACTACAGTGTGTAGTGTCGTTATTGCATATGCAGCTGTTGTAGTGACATCTAGTAACTTGAAACAAGAGCCATCAACATATAATTCCCCTTGGGGGTCAAATAGGGGAACATCAGTCAGGTCTACCTGTCCCTTCGTCTGTTCCTCTGTCCAAAACATACAATGATGTAAGTCCATTTCCTCACTCTCAGGAGGGAGGGGTAGTAACGTGGCTGGGTTCCGAGTGGCACATCTTTTTATCGTGATATGCGAAGCAAAGAGAGTTAGCTCATAACCGGTCAGACGGACACTGGTAAGGTGCTGTGTCTTGGTCTTATTCAAAAGGGTATCCACAGCATGGGCACCAAAACTGTGAGGTCAGCATCAAGTACGAGCCCAGTTGATTGTCTTATCGAGACAGCCACAGCCACGGCCGCTCTTAGACAGCTTGGGAGGGCTCTGGCGACAGGATCAAGCAAAGCAGAAAAATAAGCACATGGACGTTGCTTACCTCCAAAGGCCTGTGTTAAGACAGAAAGTGCACAATCAGCTGCCTCGTGTACGTACAACACGAATGGCTTCGCATAATCAGGCGTGCCAAGCACAGGAGCAGAATAAAGTGTGAATTTAAATTACTCAAAAGACTGCTGACATTCATGAGTCCAAGGCAGGGGTTCATGCACATCTTTAGTGGTTAGTGCTAACAGGGGCTTTATTAACAATGAATAGTTAGGAAGCCATTGCCGAAAATAGGGAGTAATGCCAATGAAAGTGTGCACCTCCCTCAAAGTGTTGGGGTAGGCATTTTAACTATAGTACCGATGTGCTCAGGAGTCCATCTCCTACCTACCCTCCTTCAACGGTAGATGGCCTTTATAGGAGACCTCCTGTCGAGAATATAGAAATTTAGAAAGGACACTTTATGTCCATGATGTGCCAAATGCAATAACAATGTGACTGTGCTGCCTTTGCAACTTTCTTCAGGGTCAGAAGCAATGAGAAGGTTGTCAACATATTGGAGCAATACATTACCTGAGGGAAGGGTGAGGGAATCTAATTGAGCTTTTAAAGCTTGACTAAATATGTTAGGGCTCTCAGTATAGCCCTGAGGAGCATGACAGAATCTAAAGCTCCTGCCAGCCAGTGAAAAACCAAACAAATGTCTACTGTCTGTATGTATTGGAATATTGAAGAATGCATTTTTCAGATCAATGACAGAAAAGTATTTAGCAGAGGAAGGTATCATCGTCAGAAGGGCAGTAATGTCAGGGACCACCGGAAACTGAGGAACCACTATTTTATTAACTTCGCGGAATTCAATCACAAAATTATAAACATCTGGATGGTCATCAGAGGAACCCAAAAGGACCCTCTCAAGGATGGGAAGAATAGGGCTATTGCATACAATACATTCGCATGCGTCTCCTCAACAACCCCTGATTCAAACAAGTCCTGTGTGATTTGCAACAAGGCTCGCTCCCGGGCCTGCGGTATCTTGTACTGAGGAATGCGGGCCAAGATAGCATTGTCTTTTATTTTAATGGAAACTGAGGGATCTGCAATAGTCCAATGTACGTGTCACCTGTTGACCACAGCGTGGGTGGGATGTCTTTGAATTCAGTAGGGCGTTGCGCATCCTTGGACAGACACTGCTTAATGTTGACCACACTAGGACACATTGTCATGTAAACACCTGCAGGGGAAAAATAAATTGTAGCATGCAACTTCTATAACAAATCTGAACCCATCAGATTTTCTCCGCAATTAGATGTCAACAAAAATGGCAAATCCACAGTAAAAGGACCTATAGTCAGTGCAAAAGGTTTAGAAACGGGATTACAGCCGGTACACCAGAGAAGCCTACAGAACCCTTATTTTGGCCTGACAGAGCTGCCCCAGGGACCAGTGAATGAGTTATACATTGCACCTGTATCCACCAGAAATTCCTTGGTTGAGCCATGCAGATCCACAGTAACATAAGCACAGCGCTGATCTAAAGGTACCGTAACTGGTCCCTCACTCTGCCCTTGGCTGTCCTAACTGTGAGACATCCCTGTCGCCTCATCCATGTCATAATCATCATGATAATATTGTCCACCCCTAGTGTCACCAAAGTAGTTAGCACTCAAACTATTCTGTGATGCCACGGCTTGCTGAGCTCTGTCCTGTCCACGTGCTCTCCGAAACCTGCAACTGAGTTGCTATCTCAGGAAGCAAGTTCGTAACAAATCTATTAACGAACAACTGAACACCCCCTCCCACTGACAAATCCAAGTCTAAAAAGACACCCTCAAACCGGGTGAAGAAATCTGACACACTTTCATCTTTCTTCTAACGACATGCTGTTAACTTGTACCAATCTACCCTTCTCGGTGGAATCAGAGAGTGCATATACGTAATAATTCAACCAGGCACCGCTAGTATCTTAGGCTGTTCCCCAGGCTTCCTCTCCTGATCCCATGCTTTAATCTGATCCCAGGTACTTCCCTATTCCACAATGTGGTCCTGCTTGTGCACCTGTCTCCAAATATCAACGGGCACCAGCACACCAAAAAACATTTCAATATCTGCAAGCGTCATCACCGTCGATGAAGCAGCCTCAGTCAATTCCTTATAATATACAGTGGGATTTTTCCTAGGGTCAGGTAACTGAGTCTTAAGGGACAAAACCTCACTCCTTGTCCCCGGAGTGTAACCTCATTGTTCTTGGAAACGGGCCTCTACCCTCGGTCTAATAACAGTATTCTGCTGATCCCATAGCTCTGGTAATTCTGGATGGTATATGGGATGAACTTCCCTCATCGGAAACTGGAATACTGTCTTCGGGCTCTTTTCAAGTAGCCTACTCTTATAAGCGACCAGTGTCGTGACGTTACCAAAAACCTCACCAGGTGCCATACCAGCAGCATATGCATGGTCCCTAAAAACAAATAATTTGGGGCGCTACATCATTGAAACATTGTTCCCACAGTCCAATCAATGTTGCCGACATGTGCTAAACGGCATGTTGCTGCACAAACGGCTCATAGTCTTTCATCACATCCCACACATCTTCCACACTACAAATGGGATTACCTGCCCATTGCACAGCCTGATTAGCCACCACCTTCTTCTCAGCTTCCCCTACATCAGACCGTATTAACGTCTGTCCCAACCGGTCCTTGGATTTCGTCCAGTCTCTGTCCTCAGAGCCACGTACTGGTGTCTCAATATTCTGTAACATCGAGGAATAGGGGAACAGTGGGAGTGATAATAGAGCTACTGGGCAATAACGTCGCTACTGACTGGGTTGTGGTCGTAAGAGCTGGTGAGAGGGAGGCTGACGCAATAGGTGTTGCCAGGATGCTAACAGTCGCAGTTGCCACAGACGGTGGAGACAGAGAAAGGACAGGCAGTGCCATGGCCAAGGCAGACGGAGCAACAGTAGCAGAGACAGCGACAACAGAAGCAGAGGAACCCGGGTAACTGAGGCTGCGGGGGAAGTACAGGGTATACCTTCTGCGGGGCATACGGAGGCGAGGTCAAACATCCAGCAATTCCTCAACAAAAGTGTCATTTTCTTCTCGAGCAACATACGACTTTTCACATTGCAATCTAAACTTCCTATCGCCACACACTATTCCTTTTCTTATTTTTTCTCTATCATGCATTATAGCTTTCTGAGTCATCCTCCCCTTCTGGGTCTATTTCTCTGCTTTCATACATCTCTGTTTAGCTTCCTTTTGCCATGTTCTGAGGGAATCAAACATAGACTCAACGCTGCTTCCCGCTAACAATTTTTCCTGTATGAAATTGATTTTCTGTTCACTAAAAGTGCCCATCAACAGCCACTGTAACTCGGCATTGTCCCTTGTATATTTGTGCCATTGTGTACTAAACGTAATAGGGCCAAGGCCATTTTTAACATACATGTCAAATTTTGGAGTCACTGGCTGACTTTCTTCCTATCGAGTATCAGCGGAACAATAGCAACAGCCAAAACAAAACACCTTACTAAAGCACAGCATTTTTCATGAGAAAACAAGTTCACTGTTTGTGCCCAGCAGATATTTGCAAATATCTTTACCCAAAATTGGTCCCCAGACCTCATCAAATGCATTTAAAGTGGTACCATGTTCATAAAGTACTCAAACAAATTCAAGCGATTGTCCAAAGACGGTCCTCAGACTGCGTCAAATGCAAATCAAAATGGCACCATCTCCACAAGGAACTAAGGCAAACTCACCTGGTGCACACATGTCAAACAAATGTATTCTCCACTGCTGAGTCTTCGAACCAAACAGTCAGATCCAAGGGTTTTGCCATTCAGGACCCCAGTTGGGATTACCACTGGATGAAGCCTTGCCATGTTAGACCGACTGGGCATCTGCACGTACAAGACTCTCTTGTGCAGGGATCCCCGGTCGCCCGTCTAACCTGCCGTGGCCCGACCTTCCCACCCATCCGCAGGCAAGGATGGGTCACTTACCTGATGGGGTACTTGTTTGGGCACCAACTGCAGGAAGTGACCCAATTAGGGCCACCCGGGTCACTCGCGACCACTTCTCAGCCTTGCACAAAAATGAAGAGTCTGTCATACAGTAAAGAATACAGTAGAGAATACAAACCAAAGCGATTTATTAGTCATACACTCGAGCGGAGTCCAGCCTGACCAGCCTCCTTGGATTTCTGCAGAGGGGACTGACTTCGGACAACATGGTAAGGTGTAAAGTACATTTCCAGCACCTCTAAAGGCCTGCCCTGACTGGATTTTTCCAGTTGGGAGCTAATGAACAAAAGAGGTACAGAAGGGTGAGTTGCAATCTCGGGACCGGGCGCACTTTTTCTTGTATTCAAGGTCACTCTGCCTGCCCTCACCACTCTGAGCAGTGGAAGCAAGCCTATCTAGTCAGAAAGGTATGCACTAATAAACCATTCTATTCATTAGCACAGCAAACCCAGCCTTGGAGAAATACACTTACAGAGGACACAGCTGCTTTTCGGTGAGGCAAACACAAAATGAGACAGAAGTTAAATTTCGATCACGGCTGAAAATGGCCGCTAAATACAAAATGCACAGTGAATGCAAACTTAAGACATACAGTGCATGGGAAATTCAGGAAAAACAATGTTCTAATGCAACAGGCTGCAATGGGTGCCACCGAAGGTTGGGCTGCCTTTGGGGGTTCCTGTTTGTCAGAGGATGCTCTGGCTGCAGTGAGTACCACTAGTGATCCCTGAAGCACGTACTGCACCTGTTCATGCAGGGAACACCCAAGTGGTGTTGCAGAAGCCCCACAAAGCAGAGGAGGGGCCTAGGAAGAGTGGTGCCTGGACACTGCTTTTTTATTTCTCTTTGATTCTTCAGGGTGCACAGACAGAATATTGAGTTTTTAATATTGAAATACAAAATATTGTATTGCAATATTGAAATACAAAAATATTGAGTTGCAAATATTGTGATACAGGAATATCGACAGCAAGAATATCGTGGTCCAGAATATCGACTATAGGGTAAGAAATATAGTTTTTTAAAATATCGAAGTCAGTAACATTGTTTGCAAAAATATTGTTGTTAAAAACATTGTTTTTTTATATTAGTGTTATGTATTTTAAAAGTATTTTTTTAAATAAGTATTGCTTTTTGAAATATGTGTTAAATTTTTAGTAGTGATTAATTTTGTTAGTTACATTTTGAGTTTGGGTTGTGGTTTATAGGGGAATAGGGTGGGAAGTAATTTAATTTTTATAAATTAATTAATATTTTTCATTTTTTAGTATTTATTTAATTTAGATTTTATAGTGTTAATTATGGTAACTAATTTATTATTAATTCATTATTATTTGGTTGTTCAATTTTTATTAATTAATTAATTGGTAATTATGTTAATTGTATAATTTTTTCAGGAGTGGGTTGTGGGTTTATAGGGGAATAGGGTGGGACATTATTTATTTATAATAAATTTACGTCCAAGATGGCGGCGGAGCGGTAGCATCCTTCGTGAGCTCCGCCGCCCACCACCGATACAGCACAGCAAAGGGCTGCCCTCGGGTCCCCAAAGTTCAACGAAGACCAACAATAGAACCTCAGGTGTGCAGGGCAGCTGCCGAAGCTCCCGGCGGTCGAGTTTGCTAGCTACGGGCGGAGACACTGTGGAACCCGGGACGCCACTCGGCGGCTGCAGTGCTATATGGTGGTCTGATGCGCCGGGAAGGTTTGGCTGAGCCCCAGAACGAAATGAGAGGTCAGCGATCACTTTGATCAACCGAGGTGAAGACAGTGAACCGAGGGCTCCACGGCGGTGATCCCGAGATTGTGAGTAAACGGAGGTGGGTACCGAGATGTCCGCGGTCTGCCATGGTGTAGAAGCAGAGGAGGCTTGCATCGGGTAAAGGTGAGTCTCGGCTCCCACCCCTGTGCAGAGCTGTGGTGTCAGGTGCCGTGCAGGGAGCCAACGTCCGCTGTGAAGCGACCTCAGACGCGGCGGAGACAGTGAGTGAAAGATCCGGCGGTACTCATCCAGATGCAGGCGTGTCCCCGCTCAAGGCCCCGTGGGGAGGAGTGGCATCACCCGGGCCTGGCGAGCACCTAAAGTACAGAGGAATCCCCTGAGCAGAGGCCAGGACGAGGAAAAAGATGGTTGCTGGCGCTGGAATCCCTCTAGCCCCTGAGAAACTGAATACTGTGAGTAGAACAGGACACCAGGGTGCCACGTCGGGAGCAAGCAGACTCCCTTGGTTAAAAAGGAAAACTTATACAAAACAATAAAAAAAACTTGTGGCAAACCTCGAACAACTGCTCCTGGAGACTGTAGAGTTTGTGCAGCTACTAAGCCGCATTTCGTTGTCCTGAAAAAAAAAAAGAAAAACGTGGTGGGACAAGCACAAACTGTGAGAGCAGAAGCATGCTGCACCCCCATGTGGGGCAGGACACTTAAGTAGGATGCAGATATAAGACCTGCACAGCATACTTTGCACAACAAACACCCCCCCTCGAGCGAAAGTCTAAAATGGGTGCTTGCTGTTTCTAACTCCATGGTCAGAATCCCTTGCTTGACCCCAAGATGGCTGCCACAGTTTTTCCTACCATACCGGACTTCGACCAGACCTCAAATACATCCCCCATCCGGCCTAAATGGCAGCCCCAGCTCCTTCTCTGGTTTGTTTTTACTCCCCCCCTTCTTTTACCTCTAACCTCTAGTGGGGACATGCTCTTCTACTACTTGACTATGCTACTGTAGTCTATGTATCTATTCAAAACTTTTTTCCTGATAATTGGGCACAGTTCCTCGTCTCCCCGCTATGACTCCTTCCTCCCCTCCCTCCTACGAATTCTTGCAACATTGTTTTTGTGTACTGTACCTTACTATGCTCTTGTAACTGATGTAACTTTTAACGCAACAATCCTAAATGTAAAGCGCTCTCATACACTCTTGGGTCAAGTTTGCGCTATATAAAATGTTATAAATAAAATAAATAAATAAATACATTAATTGATATTTTTTATTTATTAGTATTTATTTAATTTATATTTTATGGTGTTAATTGTGGTAATTAATGTATTATTAATTATTACTTGGTTGTTAATTTTTATTAATTATGTTAATTGTGTTATTTGTTTTTAGAAGCAGGTTTGTGGGATTTTAGAGGAATAGGGTGGGAAGTATAATGAATTGATTCATAATTTTTATTTATTTGATTTAGGTCGTGTAGTGTTCATTGTGGGAATTCATTTATTATTAATTCATTATAAATTGGTTGTCAATTATTATTAATTAATTGGTAATTATGTTAATTGCGTCAATTTTTTAGGAGCGGGTTGTGGGTTTATAGGGGAATAGGGTGTGAAGTCATTTATTTAAAAATAATAATAATTAATTGCTGATTAATGGTAATGAAAGAATTAAAAATGAATTATGAAACTTGTGTAATTCATTTGAGATGTGAGTTTATCATTGTAAAGGGTGGGAAGTAATTTATTTTAAATGAATTAATAAGTTGTTCCTAATTGATAATAATTTAATGATGTAAACTTAGTTATGGAATTGTGTAAATATTTGTATGTGTGTGTTGTGATGTTTGTTGAGGTAGAGGATGGAAAGTACTTTAAGTTTTATTAATTAATAATTATTTGCGAATTGTTATTAATTTATGAATTGATACATATTTATGATAATTGTTTACTTTTATTTTGTATGTGGATTTTGTTTTTTTAGGTGTAATGTTTGGTGGGTAAATTATTTTTTAGGTTTTAATTTAATTTTTAATTAATAATATTTTTAATTTAGGTGTGTGTTGTGAAATGTGTGCTGTTATAGGGTAGGAAATAAGAAATATTGATTTTGTGTAGTAGTTAATGTTTTTGTTAAAAATAGTTATTTGTAAAAAAATTGTTATTTTTATAAAATAATGTTTGTATGTACTTTTTTTAAACATTATAATATGTTTCTATCTTTTGTAATTTTTTATATGTGTATATAATTTTATTATTGTGTTATCAGCAATTTTTGTATTGTAATTGATATTTTGTTTCTTTTTTATTTTGAATTGACTTTGTTGGGAATATTAATTTTAACCCTCTGCTATCCAACTCTTTCCCTACTGTTGCTCTCACTGGAGTGGGAATAGTAATGTGTACCCCTCCGCTATCCAACACTTTCCCTACTGTTGCACTCACTGAAGTGCGAAGAGTAATTTTTACCCCTCTGCTATCCAACAATTTCCCTACTGTTGAACTCACTAGAGTGGTTATAGTAATGTTTACCCCTCCCCAATCCAACACTTTCCTTTCTGTTGCACTCACTGGAGTGGGAATTGTAATGTTTACCCCTCCCCTATCCAATACTTTCCCTACTGTTGCATTCACTGGAGTGGGAATAGTCATTTTTACCCCTCTGCTATCCAACACTTTCCCCACTGTTGCAGTAGTTGGAGTGGGAATAGTAATGTTTACCTCTCCACTATCCAACACTTTCCCTACTGTTGTACAACCGGAGTGCGAATAGTAATTTTTACCCCTCTGCTATCCAACACTTTCCCTACTGTTGCACTCACTGGAGTGGGAATAGTATTTTTTTCCCCTCCGCTATCCAACACTTTTCCTACTGTTGTAGTCAATGGATTGCAAAATGTAAGTCTGATTTATAACATAGGTTTGTTTTATCCATTTTATTACTACCTTTCAGTTTTGGAAGCTCTCAAACGGCTGTTGACTAGTGCGCCCGTGAGGTACTCTTGAGTTGCACGCGAGGCATTCGTTCCCTGCTTTTCCCCTGTAACGTATTCAGTATCCTGTGAGGGGACAGAAGAACTCACTTACGTGCGACACTCCCATGCACCTTACGTTTGCAGCGTGAACGACGTGGTGGCCATCTTGAGTTGCTGATTGGCTTGTTTTGCGTTCCAGTTTTTAAGCCAATTCCGGTATCAGACCACTGCCTTCCGCAAATGGTGATACGCACACCTTGCGTGTCACTTACACCAGGAAGTGTTTATGAGCCTCTTCCGGAATCAGACCCCTGCTTCTAAATACGGTGACGCGCACTCCTTGCATGTCACTCACACCCGGAGCTGCGGCATTGGCCTCTAACACGGTGACATGCACACATAGTGTGTCACATATTTTGGACCTCCTATGTAAGATAAGTGTGATTTTGACGCACCAGTCTACAGTGACACACACTTGTCGTGTCATATTAATACCTCTGCAAGTGGGGTGTAAGGAACTTCTACCACATTTCTACACAGTTACAGTCACACCCTGTCTGTCACACAGAGTTTTGAGGTTGAAACAACTACGGTATATGCCGATATTTTGAAGTGTGCACAGCTACAAGGTACTTGCTTGCTGCTTTTATTTGTTGTTCCTCAGTAGGGAAATTGCGTATCATTTCAGGATACTCATTTGAATATTTATACCATTTTTTTTAACTTGTACTTCTGGGCATTTATCCTGCTTTGTTGAACTATGCCACAATGAATCTTCCTGCTCCGCAACCCTTTATGGTCAAGGATGGTGAGATCAGTAGCCTTAGATGGGAAGGATTATTTAATAAACTACATTGACACCTTCAAAAGCAAGGAACTATCCCCTGAAAGGAAAATAAAATTCTCTTACATTGTTTAGTCCCAGGTGGTTTACGAGTCTACAATCCCATTGAGGAAAGACCCAGAGCAGGTGATGAGGGTAAAGTTTTTGCACAAGCCAAAGGGGAATTAGACGCTTATTTTGCGCCCACTGTGTGCAAAACTGTGCACGGTTTCAATTACTATAATCATCAACAAGGTGCTAATGAGACAGTTGTGTATTATGTAGCTGTGTTGAGGAAATTAGCTTTTTCCTCTAAGCTTGGTGTGATACAAGAAGAGTTAATCTGTAATCAGTTAGTTATGCATTGTAACAATCCTCATCTTCAGAACAAACTTTGGATCAATGGTGATTCCAGTCTATGAGAAATTACTGCTATCATCTCTAAGCCAGAACTTACTTCTACGTGTGCTAAAGCTGTTGTTGATTTTAAAAAGATTGGGAACAGTGATGAAATGTGCAAAATGGTAAAAGGGAGCTGTTTACGTGCCCATGACCAAGGGAAGAGGAAGAATGAAAAGGACCAGGGAAAAGAGAAGGGGGACTGTCCAAACCTAACCAAAGGGACAAGATTTCTGATTTAAAAGGCAACTGTTACAGGTGTGGTAGCTCCTCTCACCTGGCACATCACAAAATGTGTCCTGCGTTAGGGCAAAAATGTACCAAGTGTAAGCTTACGGGCATTATGCACGCATTTGTCGCAAGTCTAAATCAGTGAAATGTATTGTTGACGAACTTGAGCATGGTGAGGAGAGTTTGGAGTCTGATGTTGAGGACTCCCATATTATATGTGTACGAGAGGAGTCTTAGGGGGCTGAAGGTAAACTAAGGAAAAACACTGTATGTAAGATTATGGCTGGGGTTGTGTCTGTTACTCTTATGGCTGAATCTGGTTCACCCTACTGCATCATCAATCATAGCACTTGGGTTGATTTGGTCGAAGAGAAAATGGGTGAGAAGTTAGAAGTTCCTGATATCCACCCTGTTAGTTACACAGGCGAGCCTGTTGATGTATTGGGGTTTCGCAAACTCACTTTTGAATTTAAAGGGGGGTGTGCTGAGTACAAACTTTATGTGTCAACTTCTGGACCATGTGGCTTGGGGTGGTGGGATCATGAAGAACTGGGCATTTTACTTGATCCCAACAGTCCTGATCTCGTTCTTATGTTGGGAAAAAGGAAGGAGGATGATGATTCTTGTGTTGTGGTAGTTTCCAAATTTCCCAAGGTTTTCTCTGGAAGTGTTGGTGAACTTAAAGGATTCTCACACAAAATCATTCTTTAATAAAATGCCCGGTCTTGTATCCACAAGATGAGAAACATCCACATGGGTGTTAAGGAAGAGGCAATCAATGAAATTCAGAAATTGGTGGACAATGATCTTATTGAGCGTGTTGAATCTTCAGATTAGGTTGCTCCCTTGTGGTCGCACGCAAGGCCAATGGCCAGATTAGTCTTTGTGTGGATTTGAGGGAGCTCAATCAGAACATTTTTGTGGATGTATTTCCTTTTCCCAGAATATCAGAATTGTTATTGGTTACTAGGTACATGCAATGGTGTTCTAAAATAGACCTGACCTCTGCCTACCATCAGGTACCCTTACACAAAAGTTGCAGACACCTGACTGCTTTCGTTACCTCCGTTGGCATTTTGCAGTTTAAACGAGTTACGTTTGGCATCTGTCGCTTCCATGTTCCAATGAATCATGCACCTGATTTTTAAGGACATGAAGAATGTGGTCTTCTTCTAGGATGACATTCTTGTCGTGGGGTCAGATAAGGCTGAACACGACAGTAAATCTCACAAAAAGAGAAGTAACAAAAAAGGGGTGCTGTCTAAACAGACTACTAAAGAACAAATACTATCCACATAAAAAGAAGTGTTGTATTTGAATTGGTATACATCATAGGGGAGACGAAAGACAGCTGGGAGTGAAATGCTAATACAAACCAGAATATTCGAGCAAAGCTAACAGGCTTGCTGAAGACTGCCCTCCCCTATGTAGTTGCATGCTTCATCATTGGGCCGCTACAGACACTCTGGTGCAGACCAACACTCGGGGTGGAGCGCTGATTTTTTAGAAAGAAGAGAAGCAAGAGTAGACAGTACTCCAAATGAGGGATCCCAAATGCAGAAAGAAAAAGTAATGAAACTGCCTAATTGGATAGCAATATACTAATGTATTTGTGGTCCCACTTGACAGGATTCAAAATATATGTTGGGTGTGTAAGAGGAGTTACACCTCCAACACCCCATCTTCTCCTACAGACCTGTTTCAGCCAATCATCCAAGCCCTTTTGGGTCTGTAGCCTCCCTCGGGTGCTGATCCCTCTAGGCTTTTAAGACCCTCCTAGATTAAACTTTTACCAGTAAGTAAAAAAAATGTTTTGCCTTACTTGGTTCTTTGTAAGTAACCACACTCGTCTTTTTTACTTGAGTTGCATTAGCTATTCCCCCAACTTGGGGCCAACGTGGGAACACCGCCCTGAAGTCAAACATTCATCAAGGGTCGGCGTCTCCAACCCATGCCACTTTACGCCCTCTGATGACAGTAGCCTGGTTGAAGTACTTCAAACCCTGGAGTGTAATGGTTTGACTGCAGAAGAATCTAAGTTCAAGTTTGGAAGAAAGAGTGTGACATACTTGGGGCACGAAATCAGTTCAGTAGGAATTTGTCCAAAGTCTGAATTAGTTGATGGCACTAAGAAGGCCCCTGCCCCTCAGAACAAAGAGGAGGTCAGATCTTTTTTAGGTCTGGGCGAATTTTATTCAAAATGTGTCCATAAATTTTCAGGGAAGATGTTTTCAATCAGACAACTGTTAAAGAAAGGTTTCAAATGCTCTTGGATTAAAGAGTGCCAACTCAGATTTCACGGTATCAAGATGTTAATTGCTCAGCAACCGCACTAAAAGGTTTTGAACCTGGTCTCAACAGTTTCATCACTACTGACGCCAATGGTAAGGGTCTGGGTGCAGTGTTAGCCCAAGTACAGGAGGATGGTATGGAATGAATGGTGGCGTTCGCTTCTAGGGCCCTCACTCTAACGAAGGAGAAGTACTCCGTTATTGAAAGAGCACCTCTGGGGTGCGTTTGGGGACTCAAACATTTCAGACAATATGTTTGGGGCACTTGTGTGTAGGAGAGTAGGGTCTGCTTTCCTATGGTCACCCCACTTTTTGCTTCACTGGTTTTCGACTTAATGTGGCTATGGGCCTGCTAATCAGACCCACAGCCCAGCTGCTCTCTCTCTAAACTCACTACATTGTACTTTAGGTGCATTACCAATTGGATACTGGGTCACCTTATGAGCCCCTGTACAGTGTACTATTGGTATCCAGGGCATAGGTGCATCAAAGGCCTACCAGGGGCTGCAGCATGTATTATGCCACCCCTGGCTGGCCACTCACATTGACACAACTGGCTTATAACTCAGCTGGGGAAAGGTTGTGTAATCACCCCTTGCTTAGATATAGTATTCCTATATCTAACCTTATATCTAGACACATATTAATTAATTAATTGTGGGTTTGTAATGTGCTAGAATCGACTCCCGAAGGAGTATCTCTGCGCAATAGACCGCTGGGGAACCCATCCTGGCTTTCCCTGTGAGATGGTCCCTACTGGGTATCTCCAAGGTGAAACCAGGCATCCCCGGCGTATGTGGGGGGCCGTTGTGGAGATGAGGCAAGCTAATGCCCAGAGTTGCCGAGTGTGATCCCTGATTAGAGTAGGCACCCAGATGAGAATTATTGAGTCCGCTGACCTTGGTCCACGACCCTGCCGCGTCGGGAATTGAACCCTGGTCCCAGGCCGTCCTCTGCTCTCGGGTCTGCCGCCTCTAACCAGTGAGTCACACCACTCCACCACTTATATACCTATAAGTCACTCCTATGGCAGGCCTTACCAATCCTGGAGGCAGAGTGCTTGGTTTTATGTGAGATGGTGCTCTAGCATGAGCTGAGCCTGTCTGCAGCTTTCGGAACTATGTACTTATAGCTGTTCTAAGATATAGCCATACCATATACTCTTAAGAGCATTATGAACCTCGCGGTTAACTGCTAACTCTGGTTTGGGTTTATCAAAACATGTCGAGTAAGGTGTCATACGTTTTGGAATACTACCCCCAAGCCAGTTCTGGCGACGGGGGTAGCATTCCACCTTTCTAGAGGGAGAAGACATGTTGTTCCTACTAATCCCGGTTAAAGTTAACCAGAGCCTCAGCATCACAAAATGGATGCTGCTGCCACAGACACGAGTCTGACCTCCTGGTGCAGTGAGTCTTTCCAGCGAGGGAGGCTTGGACAATAGGTTTCCTGTCTTGGGCCCCAGACAGGCTCTTGTGTATTGGGGCAGGGAGGGCTGAAAGAAATGAGACACTGCCTGGGGCACACAAGGTGTCCCATGCATAGTCCGGTTCAAACCGGTGCTGGGGCACTCAGCCCCAGCTCTGGCACGAAACTGGACGAAGGGAAAGGGGTGTAACCACCCCCTTCCTGGGTCCCACCCATAGGAGGGACCTAGCAGGTAATCCAGCCCCTAGATTTGGTATATAGGTAGGAGCTGAGTCCCAAGACTTTAGATTAGATCCTGACTGAAACTTGAAACGAAACTCTGGACCTTCGACATTCTACTCTACTTAGAAGACTGAAGAATCTCCCTTGTGGTCAAGGAGTGACCAGCCTGCACAAGCAGGCACCATCCAGCGATAAACGGCTTGCTTTGTTGACGCTCCCGCCGGAACCCGAGCACAGAACCTGACAAGATCTGGACTTCCAGACTTCTAACAGCTCGATCCACAGTCCCAGCAGAGCTGAGACTCGTGGAGGTGACGAGAGACGTGGGACCGGCCATCTTGGAAAGTCAGCGACTTGCTTTTTGTGCAGCACCCGAGGCACCCTCAAAGCTGTGAATTGGGGATTGAGAAGCCCCAGCCCGAGCATCATCTACACCGAAGATCAGCCCTGCACACTCCACGAGTTCTGCGTGGGTCCCTTCTGCATTTTCCTGCTCGACGCGTCTGCCCGGTCACTTGCCCGTTGGCTAGTGGCCATCTTGGCGATGAAAACTTGAATTTACACCGCTGGTCTTGTTGCTCCAGACTGGCCCCTGCTTCCCTGAAAAGAAGCAGCCCATCATACCTTGCTGGTCTGATTAAGAAGCCAACTTCGATTCCTGTGTGGGTTGTCTTGCCAAGGCTTGTTGACTCAAATCTGGAAGCTGACACCGCCGACAGCGAGAGCCTTCGTGGCACAGTCCGTGCCTGACTCCTGGTCATCGTCGACGTCTCCTGGTCCACGTGGCTGCAGAGACAAGCTTCACGACATCACCTGATTGCTTCGCGACATCGCCTGGTTCCTTTCTAGTTCCTTCCTAGTCACTGGCTAGTGACCTAGACTCTGTCCCCTCTGCTTTCAGGTCCTCTTCATCCTCGATCCGCCCTTGGATCCAACCGGACACTTCTCTCCTGTTCGCCTGCAGCATCTTTCTTCAAGGCTCTATAGGATTCATCGACGAAACCCGACACGCTTTGACACCTATGCACCCGCTTCCTGTGGGTGAGGTAACGCGAGTACTCTGGTGCTCCTGTGGGTATTGACTATCCAACTGTCTAGGTTTCAAGTAACTTTCATCGAGTCCAATCAGAAGTGCCCTAAAAGAACTAGGGCCCCATTTGGATGGCGGGCGGGCTTTGCCCGCCCGCCATCCTATCGGACATCTGGACCGCCCGCCCTAAGGGCGGGGGTCCCGCACGCCTCATTAGGATGTGCCCGCCACTGTGGCGGGCACATCCTGTATTTTTAGTATTGTGGCGGGCGGAGCTCTGTGCTCCGCCCACCACAATACTAAAAATGCTGTGCAGCATTCACATAATCAAAGCGGCAGGCACTGCGCTGTGCCTACCGCTTTGATTATGTAAATGCAGGGGGGTACCACAGGTACCCCCCCCCCCGTGTGCCACCCCCTTTGGCCTTCACTCTGGGGGCCCACAGGGGGCCCCCAGAGTGAACACCGCATGCCTTTCTGTGACGGCAATGCCGCCACGGAAAGGCATTGTCAAATGCCCATTGTAATGATGCGGGCGGTGTCTGACAGACACGCCTGCATGTTACTCTTTTTCCGCCCCGGCCGCAAGGCGGCCGTAGTGGAAAAGTGGCGGGCGGTGTTTTGCTCCGCCGTGGTCCCCCCCGCCATTCTAATATGGCGGGGGGAATACAGGGAAGGATGGCAGGCGGATTTCCCCCGCCAGGCTGGCAGTGGCTACCGCCAGCCTGGCGGAGGCAATCCGCCCAACATCCTAATGGGGCCCCTAGTTTCCATCTTTTACGTTCCCATTCATTCTCTATGGTAACTTGCGTGTGAGTAAAGACTCTGCACACGCCTCCCGTGGGCCTCCTGCTTCCTAACACTTGGTAGTACAGCGTAGCCCCAGCGATTCCCTAGGCCCTAGGCCTAGTCACTTTCTGTGTAGTGTTCCTTATACCACTATTTTAGTATATGGTTCTGCGTGCCCCTAGGGCCCTACTGTATTTTGTGCAACTTATTGTATTTTAATTAAGTATCTTGTAATGTGCTTGTGCCTCTGACCTCATAAAGAGTTTGTCTAGAAATAAATACATATATATTTTATATATATCCTGTGTGGTGTCCTTTCAATTGGTATTAAAAATGGGTTACATATGGTAAAACAGCTGGCTTCACATGCCCTCTTGAGTTTAGACTAAGACTGCTTTGTCCATGCTACCCCTAGGATAGCTAGTCCATAAGGTTGACTTTACATCCATCACCATAAGGGTTGTTTGGACTGGTGCAAGGTGCTCACTAGAATAGTGAACATCATAAATCAGGCCAACTTCTCACAGTGTGTTATTGTGAGAACGGATCACAAGCCTCTCACTAAGGTGCTCACTTCTAAATGTCTCGGCAATGTATTTCCTAGGATTTACTGTAAGTCTGTACAATTGTTGGACTTCGTAAATGAAATCAAATATGTACCTGGCGTTTGCAACAGAATTGCTGATGTCCTCAGCAGATGACCCTTACCAGTCAGTGGGGATGCAAAGAATGAATGGGATAATTGGCTTGTTGCGTCTTTTTTCAGTGAAGAATTGCACAGCATTTCTCACGATGAATGGGCCAATGGTTTGTCTCTAGATGAGAATTTGATGTCAGTTATCAATTAAATTCGAGTAGGTTGGCCTGAGAAGGCTCTTTTAACCTCATGCGTGCGAGCGCAATTCCGCTTGTACGCTGAGATTTTTTAAAACGCACTTTACGTGATGAGCTGGGCTCGTCATCAGCGTGCGAGGAGGCTACGCCATGACGAGCCCAGCTCGTCATCAGCGTCGAAGGGGTTAAGTAGTGACTTGCTAGCTTTTTGGGAAGTCAGGAATGAGTTGTCAATCGAAGAAGGCCTCTCGCTTAGGAGTGGCAGATTGGTTCCACCACTGGATTCCGGGGACAAAGTTATCAATCTCTGTCATGAGGGTTATCTAGGTCTTGTTAAGAGTAAGTGCAGGGTTAAACATTCTTACTGGTGGCCCGGCGTAGACAAGGATGTTGAAAGAGTTGTCAGGGATTGTGTGCAATGTATCAATTCTGAGAAGAGCTTGATCACCCTCAGATCTTCCTAACATCCTATTGTTATTCCCAGCATGCTGTGGGAGAGAGTAGGAATTGATGTTTTTGGTCCTGTGAGGGACATCCATGGTTTTCAAAAGTACATTCTTGTCCTAGTGGATCACTTTTCTAAGTGGCCAGAAATCAAAATTGTGGAAAAGGCTGATTCGGAAACATTATTGTTTTTTTTGGCAGAGGTTTTTGGACGAGAAGGCCTCCCTAAGGTTATAATCTCTGACAATGGTGGACAATTCATTATTGATGTTTTTTTAAAATTCATCAAAGAGGCAGGTATCGTTCACAGGACCACTTCCCTCTATCACCCAGAGTGAAATGGTTGCGTTGAACGCTTTAATAGAGTTATAAAAGGTATTATTGAGCTGTCTTTTAGTAACCATATGGACTGAGAAGATGAACTACTGTGCAAATCATGTGTGCTTACAGGATCACTTGTTGTCAGTTTACTGTGCCTTCCTAATTTGAGTCGATGAGAGGTAGATCCCCACGCACCGCGGGCAACATGGGGTGGTTGAATAGCAGCAAAACTGTTTCACTGTCTCCCAAAAGAGTAAGAGACTCCCTTGTGGCTGGTCAAAGGAAGTATAAGGTCTATGGAAGTGTTAGACCTGTCTGCCCTTTAGGTAGTCCCTCCTAATTAATTATTTATTTTTGTCCCCTTTTTGCCCTTCAAACCTTTTTATCTTTTTATGTCCACTGGATTTTTGAGGTGTTTGCCTAGGGGTTAGGTGTTCTTTGACCTCATAGTTCTTTTTTCTGAGGCCTAGGTGCCTTTTCTGACTAGAAAGTGCGAGATACACAAAATGGTGGCTATTAACTGCCATAACTATAATTTCAGGACAAAGGCCCATAGGATAGTATAGGAATGATCTATTTTATATTTATTTATTTTATCAATTTATAGGGCGCAACAGCTACCCAAGAAGGGTTTCCCGGCGCCTAGACACAGCTAGAAATAAGGACAGAAAGGAGGGAACTGTGTGAGGTGGTTATTGTTCGTACAGCCAGGTCTTTACAAGCTTTCTAAATCTACAGTAGTTTTCTTCCTTCCGGATGCCTGGAGGAAGCGTGTTCCACAGGGAGGGTCCAAGATAGGCAAAAGATCTGCCCCCTGATCTTGCCCGTTTAAACCTTGGTATACAGAAGCATGCTGCTGTCTGGGACCGGAGGTTTCTCTTTGGCGTGTAGAGGCAGGCAAGGGATTGGAGGTATTTTGGAGCTACTCCTGTTTTTATTTTGAACATGTAGTTCAAGGCCTTGAAGCGAACTCTGCTCTCTATCCTGAGCCAATGAAGATCCCGACGATGGTTCGAGACTCCAGCGTTCTTAGGAATCTTACATAGGAGTCTGACCGCAGCGTTTTGCGCTACTTGCAGTCGTCCAATGACAGATTTATTTGCGCCTAAATATAGGATGTTGCCGTAGTCAAGCCTTGATGTGATAAGGGCATTGACTACGGTCTTTTGTGTTGACATAGGCAACATCCACAGGATTTTCCTCAACCATTTAGCTATGGTGAGACACAAGCCAGTAACTTTACTGGCCTGCTTGTCCATGGATAAGGCATTGTCCAGTACAAAGCCCAGATTTCGAGCATGGGACACCGGGGTAGGAAAGATGCCCATCTGGTCTGGCCAATGCGCGGGGTTCCAGAGATCTTTGTCTTTTCCCAAAATCAGAATTTCCGTCTTGTCGCCGTTCAGTTTTAACTGGTTTGCTGTCATCCAGTTCAGTATTTTTAATAGTCCTTCCTTGAGTAACGACGGGGAGTGGGGACAAGAATCAGACAGGGAAAAAATGATTTGGGTGTCATCGGCGTAGTTCATAAGCGTTAGACCTAGCTTTTCAATAAGTTCTACCAGCGGTTTGAGATAGATATTAAAAAACAGAGGGCTCAGGATGGACCCCTGCGGCACTCCATGAGCTGCAGGTAGGGTGTCTGACACGGCCTGTGCCGATGCGATCTGAAAGGTTCTGTTTGCCAGGAAGGATTTGATCCAATCCAGAGCCTTTCCTCTTACGCCATTAGTGTGTAGCTCTCTAATAAGCGTTTCATGAGAGATGGTGTCGAACGCCGCACTTAGGTCCAATAGCACAAGTGCTACCGTCTGGCCTTGGTCAAGAAGTTTTCTGATATTTTCAGTGACACCTAACAGGGCGGTCTCCGTCGAGAACCCAGCCCTGAAACCAGATTGCGAAGGATGGAGTAAGGAGTTTTCTTCTGCAAAAGTGGCTAACGTGGAGTGAACGTGTCTCTCGAGGCACTTTGAAAAAGCAGGAAGTAGAGATATAGGCCTATAGTTGGCCAGTATTTCTGGGTTAGCATTTGGCTTTTTCAAGAGGGGTGTCACCATGGCATGCTTCCATAAGGCCGGGACAGTGGCGAGGTCGAGGGACGAGTTTAAAAGATTGGCTATGATATTCAAGGACTGGTCATCCAGTTTTTTTATAATTTTAATAGGGATGGGGTCCCTAGGGGAACCGGATTTAACAGTTTTTAGGATTCCTTTGAGATTCTCTAATGAAAGAGTCGGCCAGGATTCTAGTAAGTTTTCGCCCAAAGCAGAAGGTTGAGGCAGAATAGGGTCAGATGGAAGGGGTGGGTCAGAGACAGAAATTTTAGTATTGATGTCTGAGATAATTTTGTCGATTTTCTCAGTAAAGAAACAAGCTAACGCCTGACATTGTTGAGCGCTTAGGGGGGGTGCAGCAGCTGTAGTATGTGCGCCCGCCAGTTCCTTAACCATCTAGCCCGTTCTAGTAGCCTAGGACCTGCGTATATAAAGGCCAGAGGGAGGTCAGCCATTTTGTGTTGACCAGTAAGTTGAGGAGTGAGGCAGAGGCTTGGGGAGGTGGGCGAGCTGGAGGTGGTTAGTTCCTGCTATAAGTGAACAATGACTGCGTGAGGACGTTCCCCCCTTAGCCTTGGACCGACCCCTGTTATCTGGTCTATGGACTTTGTTCGCAAAAACTCTTAGTGAGATTCTTGGAAGAGGCGACATTGGATTGCCTGTCCCCTCTCCTCTCCGAGACAATACCTGCCGTCGGTGGCTGGCCCTCTCCAATTTCCCCCTTACCGGCACTTGGGAGCGTATCTGGAGGTGTCCCTCTTAGCGCTGGGTGTGCCTGGTAGTGAGGGAAGTGGCTGAGGAGGAGGCGCAATACGGCGCGGGACTGCTGTGGTGCTCCTTCGGCCAGAGGAAGAGGAGCGAAGTGCCTTTCCTAGCCCGGAAGACCCTGACAGGGCGAGAAGTGTCTGAGGTAGTGGCGCGAGTCCGCGCAGGACTGCTGTGGAGATTCGGGTAAGGAGAGAAGCGTCGGAGAAGGTGGCGCGATTCCGTGCAGGCCCGTTCTGAAGACCCGCCTGCTTGACGGAAGCAGGGCGGAGAGTCAACGGAGGAGCGCAGATCCGAGGAGGAGTTCTGATCATCGGAAGGAGGAAGAGGGGCGGCAACAAGCGGAGCCACTGCTCTCTCACGCCTGCCCAGGGGCGCGGAAGTCGTAAGATCAGAGGAGCCATCTGGAGGAACCTGCATCACCGTGATATCAGTGAGGCTTCCCCCTCGGTGACGGCTTGGGTTCTGCCTGGCATGGCTCACGAGGGAAGCGCTGCTAGGCGGAGACAACCGTCGGCGAGGGCCGGTTAGCGGCAACAGAGCGGTGCTCGATTGCCCTCAAGTAAGGTGGAAACTGGGGCTGTTGTGGGGCCGGGGATTGTAGAAACCAGGTCCCCGAAGGGAGATCTTTAAGTACCCCAACGAATCAAAGTGGTTGTACCGGTCCGAAGTGGCTGGGAAGTCCAAGACTGAGAGGTCACCAGAACCAGTGAGGAGGAGAATTAAGTAAAAGAAAAGGAGAGTGACTGAACTCTCTTCCTGCTGGAGAAGACAGGGATTGTTGTGTAACCTTTTCCTTCCAGGGGTGGTGGGGGAAGAAAACTACGGCATGTCTTCTGGCCAACCTCTGAAATAGTCTGATTAAGATGAATGTTATCTGTAATTCATTTCCAATTGCAAACCTTGTGGTTACTCACCTGGGCCTTGAAGAGCATTGATGTCTGTTTACCCATGCACTAGTCCAGCTTAGGAGGACGGGGTGTTCCCAGGGAGTGGTAATGTTATATTGTGAACTGATTGCTGAAGAATTATCTTCTGTTAAAGTGCAAATGGAAAATATCTGATTTGAGCAATAACTAAGTTGACACACAGTAAAAACAAGAGTAAATAATATTATTTTTATAAACAGCTCATATTTTCCTAAAAAGAAGTGGTGTAGCGTCAGTTTTGAGTGGATGGATGCTGAGTTACTAAAGGGTGTGATGCAAACTTAACACATGTACCTCTGAGATAAGCTTATCCACTTTGAGCCAAGCTACCCTATGTGACTTGGAGACTCCAGGTCCAACAGGAAGTATGACCGGTCACATGGGACTAAGAGAGTGTGTTTACGTGTTGGCGACATCGTCAAGAAGGGAATATTGACGCTCGAAGGGGAGAGTAGATTTTCCGCTCCTCTTAAAGTTGTTACGGTTTTGTGCAATTCCGCTGTGCTCAGTGATGGCAAGGGACGGCATGCTAATAGGATAGCTTTGTTTAAAGGCACAGAGGGATACAAGAGTTAGCGTCAGAGATGTTGGATGTGATTTGGGAACAAATGTGCTTCATTTGAGGAATGATTGGATTGGAGATGTTTCCTCTTCAGGGAGTGTTTGTATCCATGGACCATCTTCTGTTGCTATTGACAAAGAACCTACTTTGGAAACCAGGGTTTGTGGAGTGCAGGGACAGGGCCTCGCACGTGGATGGTCGGCAGGCAAAAGAACTACAGGTAGGTAGATTGGTGGTATGCCGGAAAGATCCCGAGCGGTCTTCCGCTCCTTTATTATATACCCCGGAGCGAGCCCGCCCCTGGGGTGTGGGGATGCGTGTGAACATTGATACAAATGATAGGTGAGGCCGGGTGGCTCTCTACATCCCTCCTTCAATTTAGTTCGTCCTTATGGCCGATGGCTCATTAGGGTGAAGTCCAGACAAAGTCTCTTAGCCTTTGGCTCGGGCCTGGATTGGGCCTCAGGTGGTATCGGCCGCTCGGTATGCTGGGGAGCCTGCAACCCCGGCCGGGGTTGTCTCGCTGCTCCGCGTTGGAGATGTTGGGTCCGCCGCGGTGTTAGGTGGTGCTGCAACTTGACTGGTCTCTCCGGCCGACGCTTCTCGGCCTGGTTGCGGGGCTGGGGCACAAGCCCACGGTCCTTCTTCATCCTGAGTGTAGTCCTCCTCGGTCACTCTGTTGGTGACACTTACGGGAAGGCCGGCCGGCCTCCCCGCCTTCTTGAAACAGGATACCTTCCGGGTCACTGTCTGATGGCCTCGACGAGCAGTCACCATGGTTCCTTGAATTTTCTCCACAGTCCATCTCTCGGGCTCATAGGGTGTCCGGAACCTCCACCCCGGATGATGATCTTGGACTACTACAGTGTCTCCTTCTCGTATGCTCGGTTGTTGGGCATGCCGAGCTTCGCTCGCCTTCTGGTTGGTGGTTATTCTTCGGGATTGAATGGGCTCGTTGTCCCTCACCTCGGGTGTCCAGTTAGACGCGGTCGGTATGTTTCCTCGGGGTGCCTTTTTGAACAGCACGTGTGCTGGGGCACATTTCGTTGTGCTGTGTGGAATTTGTTTGTATGCACTTACGAATTGGTCCAGGGCAGCCTCCGGGTCATTTCCGCCGTCCACGGCAATTCTGAGGGCTCTGTTGAGGGTTCTCATGAGTCTTTCTACTTCCCCATTCGCCTGCGGCCATAATGGTGTGACTTTTCGGTGTCTAATTCGGAGATTGTCCAGATAGTTTTGGAATTCTCTCCCATGAAATGGCGGTCCGTTGTCAGATTTTATCTCTTCGGGGAGCCCCATCGTCGCAAAAATGTGGTTGAGGCCCTTTGGACTTGAGGAAACGCCACTGATGGGATGACCTCCACCACTGGGAACTTGGAAAAAGAATTCACCACTACGAGCATGTGCCTGCCATAGGGGAAACTCCCAAAGTCGACGCTCAGATGAGTCCACGGGGTTTGAGGTGCGTCTTCCGTGATGACCGGTGCGGGGGCCGAATCTCCTCCGGTGATGGTGCAGGCATGACAGGAGCGTACCATCTCATCTACCATGGTGTCCATGGCAGGGAACCAGACTTTGTTCCTCAACCTGGCCTTGGTCTTGGCCGTCCCCTGGTGGCCTGTGTGGGCGATTGTCAACATGTGTCGTTGGAGACTCTCGGGCACGACAATTAGATGTCCTCTGAGCACCACCCCTTCATCTCCTACACTCAGCTCGTTTTGGATTTGCCAGATTTGCTGCCTGGCATGGCCCACTTCCAGCCTAAGGCTCTGGATCCCGTCTAGGAAACGAGTCCAGCGGTTCTCTTCAAAGGCGCGCTTTACCCGCGCCAGCGTTTCATCCGCGGCGGTGGCCTCGCCTATCTCCTGTAGCGTCATTGTGTCCGGGCAGGCTGCTTGGGATTTCATATGTCTGTAAAAACAGAGAGGGACCCAAAAACCCAAAAGAGTAGGGTACCACAAGACAAGTCTGTCAAAAAATATTCCCCTTTGGGTACGTGTGAGAATAAACCGCAGTTTTCTATCAGACACACATATATGCATACAATAAGGAGCAATAAATGATTAACATGAATCAGACATACAAAAAACCTTATACATTTTATTTATATGAAAGACAAATTAAAAAACACAGTACATTGTTTGAATAAAAAATTCATAATAAAAATGTGGGACAGTGTCTAAGGAAAATAATTCCAATTAAAAAGCAGAGAGAGCAACTAGTGATAACACGTGATTAAGTAGCTCCAGATCTATTGATTCCACACTTTTGTAGGAGTTTCTTATCTCTTGTAGCCTAGTGCTCCTCCACCAGAACAGAGTATTGACGCGTTTCGGTTTATGGCAGAAACCACTTCAAAAGCCAAGAAACCTTCTTCAGGAAATAACAATAAAATATCCCACAGAACCACAATGTCTGGAAAACACAAATACATACAATAAGATATACAGGATTTTGATAGTCTAATTGCAAAATGCCACAACATGAAATACAGTATTGCTCCTAAATCAAACACAATATCACAAACCATACACATATCTGCGGAAATACATCACATATATCATATTCCTAGTATACATTAATATATAGCTATTCATATGCCTGTTACATGTACACTCGTGCATATACGACAATCCAGTCCCTTCGACTTGGTGTATTATACATAACGTCAATTCATATCTACATCTAGCATCCAGTTTTAATGAAAAGATGCAGCACAGAGGATATATATTGGTCTTATAACTTTATTACTGTTTTTAAAAAGGTTATAAAACATTTACCTTCGTCGAAATTCAAAGCATATATTGTTTTAATTATGCCACTTCTATCGCTTCGCCACCTTCTTGGTGTGTCTAAAAAGAAATGTTTATCGTCACTAAAGACACCCTCTACGTATCTGTATGAGACAATTCTACCACAATAATAAGTGCATACAGGGATAAATGCTTGTCTCAATTCGATACGTTACATATCTTCAGATATAGGAGGTAATTGGTATCGAGTTACTAAGTGTGTCCACTGGTTGTGATCTCGACCAGACACGCAATGGACCCCCCTCGGTCCTATTTAAGATGCGGCAGAAACTCTGTTAATAACAGCAACGCTGGTTGTGAACCTTATGTGATTACACGTAAGGTACGCGGGGTAAATGCGGGCCAAAAAGCAAACATACTGTCGGCCAGGAGGCAAAATAACACACTGAAAATGGAGAGTCCCAATTTGCACACGTGTGAATTTTACGCTAAACATATACCTTTACAGTACATCATTTTGGGGCATGGGGATAGAAAGTCCCAAGATATATATGTGAGGGTTTTACGCTAAACATACACCTATATAGCACATCATTTAAGGACACGGGGGTAGCGTGATCAATTGGTAGTGGGCAAAATACCTCTTGTAAATAGTCCGATGTGCATAAAAATATGCTACATCACAATGGTGGGAGACGGCAGAAAGTCACGTCTTCCAGAGTTGTCTTCCTCCCGATCAGACCGCCCGCAGTCTACAAAAGATATAAACAGGCGGGGACTATAAGTAACCACAAAAATACGGGTGCCGAGAAAAAAACAAGATATCTCTATCACACTCGCGCCCAGAGTTCACGTACCTGTCAGTCAGATAGACGGATTCTATAATGTGGGGTACTGCGTGGAACAACCTCCGCTATTGTGGGCAATATCGTATAGGGCGAGTTATATGCAAAAAACCGCGCGTTTTTGCGATACAGCATTTCCGGGTTCGGCGGAAAGCCGTTCCGGGTTGGCACCAACTTCCGGATCGGTAAAAAAGGGGTAATAGACAAAGGACTAGATAGATAAAGTCCAGTGATCGTAAAGCCATGGAAAACAGTCCTTTGGCAAAGCCATATTGATATAAGACGAAAGCGGACTAATGTCAGTCAATCTTTCTGTCTGCATTGATAAATAAGGTTTTGAATCGTCAGATTAGTTTAAAAAAAGGTCTTCATGTACACCATATTATTTATCTACATTTCCTAAACTTGTAAGATATATATTACCAATTAGAGTATATTCAGCAATATGTATTTTTTCACTGGGATTGCTAAATATTTCAGATTTTCTAACTATGATTCTTGAATTTTGAAACTTAAATTTTCAGTAATACATGTTGGAAAAATACATTTTATAATAAAAAGGAAACACAGACAGTATCATATTAGAATTAAAATAATCACTAACAATTCATATAAGGTATACCAATCTATACATGTATATATCCTTACAACACGATGGTTTACATATGCAGTCTCTTTTCTTTCATTTTTATGTTGACATATGTAGAATACATTATGTGAAGAACGTGGGGAACCACTAACTCAAAATGGTTAAACATCACAAAATATGTTCAGAACAAAGTCAACTCCGAGAAATCCATACAGTAACATTGTCTCTATTATTTTTCGTAAATAAATAGGCACATGCACATTTGTCCACAAACCAGAACAAATTCGTTCTACTAGCAATTGATTGGTGATTAAAACAGCATTCATAATCTCGAAAACATATTTAAACTTTAGTGCAGTGACTAACTTTTTCTATGGAAAACTATGAAGACTGTCTACCCATTAATGGCATAGACTCCAGATTACTAGTCCTATTTCTCAATCCTCATTCTTCAGACAAATTTTATTAGATTGACCTAAATTGGATTGATGAGGCGTTCCCATTCCTCTTTTAAATTCAGACCATTTTTAACAGTGTTGAGGATGGATATATACCACTGTTCCTGTGATTTGCGTTTTAGCTGCATATTACCACCTCTCTTTCCAATAGACACCTTTTCCAAAATAAACCAGGTGAAATCATTTTCACTATGGCCTAATTTCAAGAAATGTTCCACTAGAGGTGCCGTGATCTTTTTGGTTTTTATTGCCGATCTATGTTCCTGGAACCTTGTCTTTGCCTCTCTACCGGTTTCTCCAACATAGCCCAAACCACATGGGCATTGTAGGAGGTAAATTATATTTTTGCTCCTACAGTTCGTAAAACTTCTTGAGGTACATTTTCTTCCATTGAAATTAATCTCTTTGGTTTGTATACATTGCGGACACATATTGCAGTTTCCGCATTTGTTGTTGCCTACTGCTGGAGTGTTGTCAAGAGTTCTCTGGCATATTTGTGGAGTTTCTCTATATGTGTGAACCAAAAGATCACGTACATTTTTATTCTTTCTGAACGCGAACATTGGTCTCTCAAGTTTGTTCTGTTCATCATGATTGAGGATATGCCAGTTTTTGTTAACGGCGTTTTTGATCTGATTACTTATATTCGAGAACTTGGTAACGTATAGAATTTTTTTGAGGGGTTCTTTCTCTTTTTTCTCTTTGTTATCACTGACAAGTGCCTCCCTATCGTAGAATCTCGCTCTCTTGAAGGAATGTGATAGGAGTTTTTTAGGGTAACCCCTATCTCTGAATTTCTTTTTCAAATTTTCAGAGTGTTTATAAAAGTCATTAAGATTTGAACAATTCCGTCTCAGCCTAAGAAACTGGCTGAAGGGAATGCTCTCTCTTTGGGTTTTAGGGTGGAAGCTCGTAAAATGCAAGAGGGTATTTTTAGTGGAGGGTTTTGTGTAGAGTTCAACTTCTAGCGTACCCCCTACATCTTTGATGGTGATGTCCGGAAAATCCACACTGGATGTACTATATGATGATGTAAATCGTAGGTTCAAATCACCCAGATTGAGCCAACAAAGAAATTCCTCCAGTAGGGCAGTGGAGCCTTCCCAAACAAAAAAAATGTCATCAATGTAGCGGTACCAGCCCGCTACATTCTCAAAAAAAGGTGCTAACTCATTATAAATATGTTTTATTTCAAAGGCTCCTACATATAATAATGCCAGGCTCGGGGCACACGTAGCCCCCATGCTGGTGCCCTTTAGTTGCTTAAAGTACTCATTTTTAAAGAGGAAAACGTTACTGAATAAAATAAGCTCAATACATCTTACAATGAACTCTTTGCTCGCACCTCATAAGTCTTGAGATTCCAATAATCTATCTATGACTTCTACTGTGTCCTTCCGCGGAATATTAGTGTATAGAGACTCAATGTCTAGAGTAACCAGACACTGAGTCTCCCTACAAAATGGTTTTCCTTCTATTAATGATATCATATGGGAAGAATCTCTCACATACGATTTCAAGTCACATACCATAGGTTTAAGAAAATGATCTACATACTTACTAATTGGTTCCAAAAGGGAGTCAATGCTACTCACTATCGGTCTCATCGGGGGGTCCACTGGGTCCTTATGGACCTTTGGTAGCCCATAGATTGCTGGGGTTCTAGGTTCACAATTGTTGAGGAATTTGAATTCCTCGTCACATATCCAGTCTTTGGATTTTGCTTCATTTAGGAGGTCTAAACAGCTCTTAGAGACCTTAGAAATACTACTACCGTTAGTACGTGTGTAATGTTCCTTGACTTCAAGCAGTTTGTACATTTTCTTATCATAATCACAGGTGTTAAACAGTACAATGCCCCCTCCCTTATCTGCTGGTTTAATAGTAAGGGAGTTGTCATCTTTAAGGGAGTTAAGAGCAGACCTTTCCTGTATGCTAATGTTGTAAGTATTAGATTTTTTAGCTTTGCTAATCAAATTGTGGATATCGCTTTCAACTGCGGTTTCAAAGGCTTCTATATTTTTGCCCACCATTGTTAACGTGGGGGTAAAGGAAGATTTTGGTTTAAATCCAGAGACGTGTGTACGTATTCTAGGTTCTTTATCCTCAAAGAAACGTGTTAGCCTGACCTTTCTAAAAAAGGAGCGCATGTCCTTTTCCAGCTGGAACTGATCTACATGAGTACATGGAACAAAACTAAGGCCCTACTCAGTACGTCTCTTTCTATATCACTAAGTATTTTATCAGATAAATTTATTATAGGTATTCGGCCGGTCTCCAATACCGTTTGCTCCTCGTGCTCATGTATTCTTGTTGTTGAGGAGGTGCCCGGTTGTACTGGCCCCTCCCTGAGTTCCCGTTGTATCGTTGTCCCCTCTTCGGGCGTGATCCTAAAAAAGGACCCTGTTCCTTTTGGAGATTCCTGCCTGATTGCTCTTCTCTCTGAGGACATTCATCATCACTACTAGACCCAGAACATTCTGAGAAGGTAACTTGTTTTCTACCTCCCCTGTTGTAAATTTGTCTATTCTGTGGTCTTTCCCAGTAAGGCTCATTCTTTTGCTGGTAATAATCATCTTGTAGGAAAGGGTAAACTCTCTCCACTAAGAATTTTTCTATATCTTTCTTTAATTTATTAGTCTTCTTAATAATTAGATATTCACTGTATCCCTCAACATCTTTATTGATGTTATCTAATTTTCTTTTAGCTTCTTCTAAAGAGGGACAGCTTTTTAATTCATTTTCTAATTTTTCAATTTCTTCCTTTTCTAAGATGATCATGCCTTGAGCGGTCTCAATGATTAAAAGCATCCAATCACGGCTGCATCTATTTGAAATTAAGGTCCATGTATCCAGGAATTTTTTATTTTCAACAAAAAGGCCCGGTTCATTACGAACCTGTAACCCTATTGGAATAATACCTGATTTTACATATTCACACAAGAAATCAGCATGGGCTTCAGTTCGTATTAGTTTCTTTTTCAAATTAAGTAGTTTACCCCAATTTTCTCCTTTACCAGTAACAACTGTGATCTTATTACCACTTTTTGTGCTAATGATTTTATTGAGTTGGTCATCACTGAACCCAAAGGTTCTAAACTGATCCATTACCTCAGTATCTCACTGAACAATAGAGAGAAACTCTCCAGCCACAAAGGCCGTACACAATGTCTGTAAAAAGCGAGAGGGACCCAAAAACCCAAAGGAGTAGGGTACCACAAGACAAGTCTGTCAAAAAATATTCCCCTTTGGGTATGTGTGAGAATAAACCGCAGTTTTCTATCAGACACACATATATGCATACAATAAGGAGCAATAAATGATTAACATGAATCAGACATACAAAAAACCTTATACATTTTATTTATATGAAAGACAAATTAAAAAACACAGTACATTGTTTGAATAAAAAATTCATAATAAAAATGTGGGACAGCGTATAAGGAAAATAATTCCAATTAAAAAGCAGAGAGAGCAACTAGTGTTGTGATAACACGTGATTAAGTAACTCCAGATCTATTGATTCCACACTTTTGTAGGTATATGTTTAGCGTAAAATTCACACGTGTGCAAATTGGGACTCTCCATTTTCAGTGTGTTATTTTGCCTCCTGGCCGACAGTATGTTTGTTTTTTGGCCCGCATTTACCCCGCGTACCTTACGTGTAATCACATAAGGTTCACAACCAGCGTTGCTGTTATTAACAGAGTTTCTGCCGCATCTTAAATAGGACCGAGGGGGGTCCATTGCTTGTCTGGTCGAGATCACAACCAGTGGACACACTTAGTAACTCGATACCAATTACCTCCTATATCTGAAGATATGTAACGTATCAAATTGAGACAAGCATTTATCCCTGTATGCACTTATTATTGTGGTAGAATTGTCTCATACAGATACGTAGATGGTGTCTTTAGTGACGATAAACATTTCTTTTTAGACACACCAAGAAGGTGGCAAAGCGATAGAAGTGGCATAATTAAAACAATATATGCTTTGAATTTCCACGAAGGTAAATGTTTTATAACCTTTTTAAAAACAGTAATAAAGGTATAAGACCAATATATATCCTCTGTGCTGCATCTTTTCATTAAAACTGGATGCTAGATGTAGATATGAATTGACGTTATGTATAATACACCAAGTCGAAGGGACTGGATTGTCGTATATGCACGAGTGTACATGTAACAGGCATATGAATAGCTATATATTAATGTATACTAGGAATATGATATATGTGATGTATTTCCGCAGATATGTGTATGGTTTGTGATATTGTGTTTGATTTAGGAGCAATACTGTATTTCATGTTGTGGCATTTTGCAATTAGACTATCAAAATCCTGTATATCTTATTGTATGTATTTGTGTTTTCCAGACATTGTGGTTCTGTAGGATATTTTATTGTTATTTCCTGAAGAAGGTTTCTTGGCTTTTGAAGTGGTTTCTGCCATAAACCGAAACGCGTCGATGCTCTGTTCTGGTGGAGGAGCACTAGGCTACAAGAGATAAGAAACTCCTACAAAAGTGTGGAATCAATAGATCTGGAGTTACTTAATCACGTGTTATCACAACACTAGTTGCTCTCTCTGCTTTTTAATTGGAATTATTTTCCTTATACACTGTCCCACATTTTTAATATGAATTTTTTATTCAAACAATGTACTGTATTTTTTAATTTGTCTTTCATATAAATAAAATGTATAAGGTTTTTTGTATGTCTGATTCATGTTAATCATTTATTGCTCCTTATTGTATGCATATATGTGTGTCTGATAGAAAACTGCGGTTTATTCTCACACGTACCCAAAGGGGAATATTTTTTGACAGACTTGTCTTGTGGTACCCTACTCCTTTGGGTTTTTGGGTCCCTCTCTGTTTTTACAGACATTGTGTACGGCCTTTGTGGCTGGAGAGTTTCTCTCTATTGTTCAGTGAGATATTGAGGTAATGGATCAGTTTAGAACCTTTGGGTTCAGTGATGACCAACTCAATAAAATCATTAGCACAAAAAGTGGTAATAAGATCACAGTTGTTACTGGTAAAGAAGAAAATTGGGGTAAACTACTTAATTTGAAAAAGAAACTAATACGAACTGAAGCCCATGCTGATTTCTTGTGTGAATATGTAAAATCAGGTATTATTCCAATAGGGTTACAGGTTCGTAATGAACCGGGCCTTTTTGTTGAAAATAAAAAATTCCTGGATACATGGACCTTAATTTCAAATAGATGCAGCCGTGATTGGATGCTTTTAATCATTGAGACCGCTCAAGGCATGATCATCTTAGAAAAGGAAGAAATTGAAAAATTAGAAAATGAATTAAAAAGCTGTCCCTCTTTAGAAGAAGCTAAAAGAAAATTAGATGACATCAATAAAGATGTTGAGGGATACAGTGAATATCTAATTAATAAGAAGACTAATAAATTAAAGAAAGATATAGAAAAATTCTCAGTGGAGAGAGTTTACCCTTTCCTACAAGATGATTATTACCAGCAAAAGAATGAGCCTTACTGGGAAAGACCACAGAATAGACAAATTTACAACAGGGGAGGTAGAAAACAAGTTACCTTCTCAGAATCTTCTGGGTCTAGTAGTGATGATGAATGTCCTCAGAGAGAAGAGCAATCAGGCAGGAATTTCCAAAAGGAACAGGGTACTTTTTTAGGATCACGCCCGAAGAGGGGACAACGATACAACGGGAACTCAGGGAGGGGCCAGTACAACCGGGCACCTCCTCAACAACAAGAATACATGAGCACGAGGAGCAAACGGTATTGGAGACCGGCCGAATACCTATAATAAATTTATCTGATAAAATACTTAGTGATATAGAAAGAGACGTACTGAGTAGAGGCCTTAGTTTTGTTCCATGTACTCATGTAGATCAGTTCCAGCTGGAAAAGGACATGCGCTCCTTTTTTAGAAAGGTCAGGCTAACACGTTTCTTTGAGGATAAAGAACCTAGAATACGTACAAACGTCTCTGGATTTAAACCAAAATCTTCCTTTACCCCCACGTTAACAATGGTGGGCAAAAATATAGAAGCCTTTGAAACCGCAGTTGAAAGCGATATCCACAATTTGATTAGCAAAGCTAAAAAATCTAATACTTACAACATTAGCATACAGGAAAGGTCTGCTCTTAACTCCCTTAAAGATGACAACTCCCTTACTATTAAACCAGCAGATAAGGGAGGGGGCATTGTACTGTTTAACACCTGTGATTATGATAAGATAATGTACAAACTGCTTGAAGTCAAGGAACATTACACACGTACTAACGGTAGTAGTATTTCTAAGGTCTCTAAGAGCTGTTTAGACCTCCTAAATGAAGCAAAATCCAAAGACTGGATATGTGACGAGGAATTCAAATTCCTCAACAATTGTGAACCTAGAACCCCAGCAATCTATGGGCTACCAAAGGTCCATAAGGACCCAGTGGACCCCCCGATGAGACCGATAGTGAGTAGCATTGACTCCCTTTTGGAACCAATTAGTAAGTATGTAGATAATTTTCTTAAACCTATGGTATGTGACTTGAAATCGTATGTGAGAGATTCTTCCCATATGATATCATTAATAGAAGGAAAACCGTTTTGTAGGGAGACTCAGTGTCTGGTTACTCTAGACATTGAGTCTCTATACACTAATATTCCGCAGAAGGACACAGTAGAAGTCATTGATAGATTATTGGAATCTCAAGACTTATGAGGTGCGAGCAAAGAGTTCATTGTAAGATGTATTGAGCTTATTTTATTCAATAACGTTTTCCTCTTTAAAAATGAGTACTTTAAGCAACTAAAGGGCACCAGCATGGGGGCTACCTGTGCCCCGAGCCTGGCATGTTTATATGTAGGAGCCTTTGAAATAAAACATATTTATAATGAGTTAGCACCTTTTTTGAGAATGTAGCGGGCTGGTACCGCTACATTGATGACATTTCTTTTGTTTGGGAAGGCTCCACTGCCCTACTGGAGGAATTTCATTGTTGGCTCAATCTGGGTGATTTGAACCTACGATTTACATCATCATATAGTACATCCAGTGTGGATTTTCTGGACATCACCATCAAAGATGTAGGGGGTACGCTAGAAGTTGAACTCTACACAAAACCCTCCGCTAAAAATACCCTCTTCCATTTTACGAGCTTCCACCCTAAAACCCAAAGAGAGAGCATTCCCTTCAGCCAGTTTCTTAGGCTGAGACGGAATTGTTCAAATCTTAATGACTTTTATAAACACTCTGAAAATTTGAAAAAGAAATTCATAGATAGGGGTTACCCTAAAAAACTCCTATCACATTCCTTCAAGAGAGCGAGATTCTACGATAGGGAGGCACTTGTCAGTGATAACAAAGAGAAAAAAGAGAAAGAACCCCTCAAAAAAATTGTATTCGTTACCAAGTTCTCGAATATAAGTAATCAGATTAAAAACGCCGTTAACAAAAACTGGCATATCCTCAATCATGATGAACAGAACAAACTTGAGAGACCAATGTTCGCGTTCAGAAAGAATAAAAATTTACGTGATCTTTTGGTTCACACATATAGAGAAACTCCACAAATATGCCAGAGAACTCTTGACAACACTCCAGCAGTAGGCAACTACAAATGTGGAAACTGCAATATGTGTCCGCAATGTATACAAACCAAAGAGATTAATTTCAATGGAAGAAAATGTACCTCAAGAAGTTTTAAAAACTGTAGGAGCAAAAATATAATTTACCTCCTACAATGCCCATGTGGTTTGGGCTATGTTGGAGAAACCGGTAGAGAGGCAAAGACAAGGTTCCAGGAACATAGATCGGCTATAAAAACCAAAAAGATCACAGCACCTCTAGTGGAACATTTCTTGAAATTAGGCCATAGTGAAAATGATTTCACCTGGTTTATTTTGGAAAAGGTGTCTATTGGAAAGAGAGGTGGTAATATGCAGCTAAAACGCAAATCACGCGAACAGTGGTATATATCCATCCTCAACACTGTTAAAAATGGTCTGAATTTAAAAGAGGAATGGGAAAGCCTCATCAAACCAATTTAGGTCAATCTAATAAAATTTGTCTGAAGAATGAGGATTGAGAAATAGGACTAGTAATCTGGAGTCTATGCCATTAATGGGTAGACAGTTCTTTATAGTTTTCCATAGAAAAAGTTAGTCACTGCACTAAAGTTTAAATATGTTTTCGAGATTATGAATGCTGTTTTAATCACCAATTAATTGCTAGTAGAACAAATTTGTTCTGGTTTATGGACAAATGTGCATGTGCCTATTTATTTACGAAAAATAATAGAGACAATGTTACTGTATGGATTTCTCGGAGTTGACTTTGTTCTGAGCATATTTTGTGATGTTTAACCATTTTGAGTTAGTGGTTCCCCACGTTCTTCACATAATGTATTCTACATATGTCAACATAAAAATAAAAGAAAAGAGACTGCATATGTAAACCATTGTGTTGTAAGGATATATACATGTATAGATTGGTATACCTTATATGAATTGTTAGTGATTATTTTAATTCTAATATGATACTGTCTGTGTTTCCTTTTTATTATAAAATGTATTTTTCCAACATGTATTACTAAAAATTTAAGTTGCAAAATTCAATAATCATAGTTAGAAAATCTGAAATATTTAGCAATCCCAGTGAAAAAATACATATTGCTGAATATACTCTAATTGGTAATATATATCTTACAAGTTTAGGAAATGTAGATAAATAATATGGTGTACATGAAGACCTTTTTTTAAACTAATCTGACGATTCAAAACCTTATTTATCAATGCAGACAGAAAGATTGACTGACATTAGTCCGCTTTCGTCTTATATCAATATGGCTTTGCCAAAGGACTGTTTTCCATGGCTTTACGATCACTGGACTTTATCTATCTAGTCCTTTGTCTATTACCCCTTTTTTACCGATCCGGAAGTTGGTGTCAACCCGGAACGGCTTTCCGCCGAACCCGGAAATGCTGTATCGCAAAAACGCGCGTTTTTTTGCATATAACTCGCCCTATACGATATTGCCCACAATAGCGGAGGTTGTTCCACGCAGTACCCCACATTATAGGATCCGTCTATCTGACTTACAGGTACGTGAACTCTGGGCGCGAGTGTGATAGAGATATCTTGGTTTTTCTCGGCACCCGTATTTTTGTGGTTACTTATAGTCCCCGCCTGTTTAAATCTTTTGTAGACTGCGGGCGGTCTGATCGGGAGGAAGACAACTCTGGAAGACGTGACTTTCTGCCGTCTCCCACCATTGTGATGTAGCATATTTTTATGCACATCGGACTATTTACAAGAGGTATTTTGCCCACTACCAATTTATCACGCTACCCCCGTGTCCTTAAATGATGTACTATATAGGTGCATGTTTAGCGTAAAACCCTCACGTATATATCTTGGGACTTTCTATCCCCATGCCCCAAAATGATGTACTGTAAAGGTATATGTTTAGCGTAAAATTCACACATGTGCAAATTGGGACTCTCCATTTTCAGTGTGTTATTTTGCCTCCTGGCCGACAGTATGTTTGTTTTTTGGCCCGCATTTACCCCGCGTACCTTACGTGTAATCACATACGGTTCACAACCAGCGTTGCTGTTATTAACAGAGTTTCTGCCGCATCTTAAATAGGACCGAGGGGGGTCCATTGCTTGTCTGGTCGAGATCACAACCAGTGGACACACTTAGTAACTCGATACCAATTACCTCCTATATCTGAAGATATGTAACGTATCAAATTGAGACAAGCATTTATCCCTGTATGCACTTATTATTGTGGTAGAATTGTCTCATACAGATACGTAGATGGTGTCTTTAGTGACGATAAACATTTCTTTTTAGACACACCAAGAAGGTGGCACAGCGATAGAAGTGGCATAATTAAAACAATATATGCTTTGAATTTCCACGAAGGTAAATGTTTTATAACCTTTTTAAAAACAGTAATAAAGGTATAAGACCAATATATATCCTCTGTGCTGCATCTTTTCATTAAAACTGGATGCTAGATGTAGATATGAATTGACGTTATGTATAATACACCAAGTCGAAGGGACTGGATTGTCGTATATGCACGAGTGTACATGTAACAGGCATATGAATAGCTATATATTAATGTATACTAGGAATATGATATATGTGATGTATTTCCGCAGATATGTGTATGGTTTGTGATATTGTGTTTGATTTAGGAGCAATACTGTATTTCATGTTGTGGCATTTTGCAATTAGACTATCAAAATCCTGTATATCTTATTGTATGTATTTGTGTTTTCCAGACATTGTGGTTCTGTAGGATATTTTATTGTTATTTCCTGAAGAAGGTTTCTTGGCTTTTGAAGTGGTTTCTGCCATAAACCGAAACGCGTCGATGCTCTGTTCTGGTGGAGGAGCACTAGGCTACAAGAGATAAGAAACTCCTACCTAAGTGTGGAATCAATAGATCTGGAGTTACTTAATCACGTGTTATCACAACACTAGTTGCTCTCTCTGCTTTTTAATTGGAATTATTTTCCTTATACACTGTCCCACATTTTAATATGAATTTTTTATTCAAACAATGTACTGTATTTTTTAATTTGTCTTTCATATAAATAAAATGTATAAGGTTTTTTGTATGTCTGATTCATGTTAATCATTTATTGCTCCTTATTGTATGCATATATGTGTGTCTGATAGAAAACTGCGGTTTATTCTCACACGTACCCAAAGGGGAATATTTTTTGACAGACTTGTCTTGTGGTACCCTACTCCTTTGGGTTTTTGGGTCCCTCTCTGTTTTTACAGACATTGTGTACGGCCTTTGTGGCTGGAGAGTTTCTCTCTATTGTTCAGTGAGATATTGAGGTAATGGATCAGTTTAGAACCTTTGGGTTCAGTGATGACCAACTCAATAAAATCATTAGCACAAAAAGTGGTAATAAGATCACAGTTGTTACTGGTAAAGAAGAAAATTGGGGTAAACTACTTAATTTGAAAAAGAAACTAATACGAACTGAAGCCCATGCTGATTTCTTGTGTGAATATGTAAAATCAGGTATTATTCCAATAGGGTTACAGGTTCGTAATGAACCGGGCCTTTTTGTTGAAAATAAAAAATTCCTGGATACATGGACCTTAATTTTAAATAGATGCAGCCGTGATTGGATGCTTTTAATCATTGAGACCGCTCAAGGCATGATCATCTTAGAAAAGGAAGAAATTGAAAAATTAGAAAATGAATTAAAAAGCTGTCCCTCTTTAGAAGAAGCTAAAAGAAAATTAGATGACATCAATAAAGATGTTGAGGGATACAGTGAATATCTAATTAATAAGAAGACTAATAAATTAAAGAAAGATATAGAAAAATTCTCAGTGGAGAGAGTTTACCCTTTCCTACAAGATGATTATTACCAGCAAAAGAATGAGCCTTACTGGGAAAGACCACAGAATAGACAAATTTACAACAGGGGAGGTAGAAAACAAGTTACCTTCTCAGACTCTTCTGGGTCTAGTAGTGATGATGAATGTCCTCAGAGAGAAGAGCAATCAGGCAGGAATTTCCAAAAGGAACAGGGTCCTTTTTTAGGATCACGCACGAAGAGGGGAGAACGATACAACGGGAACTCAGGGAGGGGCCAGTACAACCGGGCACCTCCTCAACAACAAGAATACATGAGCACGAGGAGCAAACGGTATTGGAGACCGGCCGAATACCTATAATAAATCTATCTGATAAAATACTTAGTGATATAGAAAGAGACGTACTGAGTAGAGGCCTTAGTTTTGTTCCATGTACTCATGTAGATCAGTTCCAGCTGGAAAAGGACATGCGCTCCTTTTTTAGAAAGGTCAGGCTAACACGTTTCTTTGAGGATAAAGAACCTAGAATACGTACAAACGTCTCTGGATTTAAACCAAAATCTTCCTTTACCCCCACGTTAACAATGGTGGGCAAAAATATAGAAGCCTTTCAAACCGCAGTTGAAAGCGATATCCACAATTTGATTAGCAAAGCTAAAAAATCTAATACTTACAACATTAGCATACAGGAAAGGTCTGCTATTAACTCCCTTAAAGATGACAACTCCCTTACTGTTAAACCAGCAGATAAGGGAGGGGGCATTGTACTGTTTAACACCTGTCATTATGATAAGAAAATGTACAAACTGCTTGAAGTCAAGGAACATTACACACGTACTAACGGTAGTAGTATTTCTAAGGTCTCTAAGAGCTGTTTAGACCTCCTAAATGAAGCAAAATCCAAAGACTGGATATGTGACGAGGAATTCAAATTCCTCAACAATTGTGAACCTAGAACCCCAGCAATCTATGGGCTACCAAAGGTCCATAAGGACCCAGTGGACCCCCCGATGAGACCGATAGTGAGTAGCATTGACTCCCTTTTGGAACCAATTAGTAAGAATGTAGATCATTTTCTTAAACCTATGGTATGTGACTTGAAATCGTATGTGAGAGATTCTTCCCATATGATATCATTAATAGAAGGAAAACCGTTTCGTAGGGAGACTCAGTGTCTGGTTACTCTAGACATTGAGTCTCTATACACTAATATTCCGCAGAAGGACACAGTAGAAGTCATTGATAGATTATGTCAAGTCAAGTCAAGTCAAGAGATTTATATAGCGCGCTACATACCCATAGGGTCTCAAGGCGCTAGAGGAAGGGTGGGGAATTACTTGTCGAATATCCAAGTTTTAAGTTGTTTTCTGAATGCTAGGTGGTTCTGAGTAAGGCGAAGGTGAGTGGGAAGTGAGTTCCAGGTTTTAACTGCCAGGTAGGAGAAGGATCTACCTCCCATGATGGTTTTGTTGATGCGAGGAACAGTGGCAAGGGCTTGGTTGGAGGATCGTAGCTGACGAGAGGGGGTGTAGAAGTACAGTCGTGTGTTGAGGCATTCGGGTCCAAGTTCGTAAAGTGCTTTGTGTGCGTGGGTTAGGAGGCGGAAGGTAATCCTCTTATTTACGGGGAGCCAGTGGAGGTTTTTCAGGTGACCAGAGATGTGTTCTTTACGCGGGATGTCTAGGATGAGCCTGGCTGAAGCGTTCTGGATGCGTTGCAGTTTTTTCTGGAGTTTTGCGGTGGTACCGTCGTATTGTGTGTTTCCATAGTCCAGTCGGCTCGTAACCAGTGCGTGGGCGACCGTTTTTCTAGTTTCGGTGGGGATCCAGCGAAATGTTTTTTTGAGCATGCGAAGAATGTTGAAGCAAGATGATGAAACGGCGTTAACTTGTCTGGTCATCGAGAGTGAGGAGTCCAAGATGACGCCCAGGTTCCGTGCGTGGTCCGTCGGGATGGGTGCTTTTCCAAGGGCTTCTGGCCACCAAGAGTTATCCCAGGCGGAGAGGGAGGTGCCTAGGATGAGGACTTCTGTTTTGTCTGAGTTCAGTTTCAGACGGCTGTGCTTCATCCACTCGGCTACTTCTTTCATTCCTTCGTGTAAGTTGGTTTTGGCGGTGTTAGGGTCTTTGGTGAGTGATAGGATCAGTTGAGTGTCATCCGCGTAGGAGATGATGTTGAGATTGTGTTGGCGAGCGATGGCCGCAAGGGGGCTCATGTATACGTTGAAGAGGGTGGGGCTGAGTGACGATCCTTGTGGCACGCCGCAGATGACTTCAGAGGCCTCTGACTTGAATGGTGGGTTCTTCCGGTGAGGAACGAGGTGATCCATTCCAGTGCTTTTCCTTGTATTCCGATGTTTCTGAGGCGCTGTAGAAGGGTGCTATGGCAGACTGTGTCGAAGGCTGCGGAGAGGTCGAGGAGGATGAGGGCGACTGTGTCTCCATTGTCCAGGAGAGTTCGAATGTCGTCTGTTGCTGCGATGAGGGCGGTCTCAGTGCTGTGTTTGGCTCGGAAGCCGGACTGTGAGGGGTCGAGGGATTTGTTGGTTTCGAGGAAGGAGGCGAGTTGGTTGTTGACAGCTTTCTCGATGACTTTGGCTGGGAATGGAAGAAGCGAGATGGGACGGTCGTTTTTGAGTTCGGTGGGGTCAGCTGTGGGTTTTTTCAGAAGGGCGCTGAGTTCTGCGTGTTTCCAGCTTTCCGGGAAGGTGGCGGAGTAGAGGGAGCAGTTGATGACGTCTCGGAGGTGTGGAGCTATGATGGAGTCTGCTTTGTTGAAAATGTGGTGAGGGCATGGGTCAGTTGGGGATCCTGAGTGGATGGAGTTCATCAGGCGGATGGTGTCCTCAGTGGAGATGGGGTTCCAGTCATTGAGGATGTTCAAGGGGGGTGAGGGTGCGGTAGAAGGTTGGGTGGGTTGGTCTCCGGGTTGGTTGTCGAAGCTGTTGTGGATGTCTGCAATTTTGTTGTGGAAGAAGTAAGCTAGGGAGTCGCAGAGGGCTTGAGAGGGAGTGATGTTGTTGGAGTTGGCTGAAGGGTTGGTAAATTCTTTGACGATGTTGAATAATTCCTTGCTGTTGTGGGCGTTGTTATCTAGACGGTCTTTGAATGCGGCTTTCTTGGCAGACCGGATTAGTTGGTGGTGTATGCGGGTGGCGTTTTTGAAGGCATCCCTGGTGCTGGTGTTTGGGTCTTTTTTCCAGGCCTTCTCGAGGGAGCGACAGTGTTTCTTCGATTTCTTAAGATCATCGTTGAACCAGGAGGCGTTTTTGCTGCCTGGTTTGCTTTGACGTTTTTTCAACGGTGCTAGGATGTCGGCGCTGTTGAATATCCATTGGGTGAGGTTAATGGCTGCTTTGTCGGGGTTTGAGGAGTGGACAGGAGGGTTTTGAAGAAGCGATGAGGAGATCTGGTCGATGGTGATTTTGTTCCAGTTTCTTCGCATGGTGGGTTGAGGATGGTTGTGGATTTTGGTCTTATTGTATGTGAAGTGAACGCAGCTGTGGTCAGTCCAGTGAAGAGCTGTGGTGTGACTGAATGAGACATGTTTGCTGGAAGTGAAGATAGGGTCGAGTGTGTGACCAGCAATGTGGGTGGGGGTAGTGACCAGTTGTTTGAGTCCGAGGTTGGCAAGATTGTCCAGAAGGGTGGTGGTGCTGCTGTCGTTGTTCTTTTCCAGGTGAAAGTTGAGGTCTCCCAATAGAATGTAGTCCTCGGAGGGGAGGGCGTGTGGGGTGATAAAGTCAGGGATGTCGTCACTGAATTGTGCACGAGGTCCTGGAGGTCGGTACAGGAGGGTGCCTCTGAGTGTGGTCTTGGGGTCGGTGTGGATCTGGAAGTGGAGGTGTTCGGCGCTGGCCAGGTTGGCGTCAGAACTGGTTGAGATGCGGATGGAGTTCTTATGGACGATAGTGATGCCTCCTCCTGTTTGCTCGATGCGGTCCTTACGGATGATCTTGTATTCTTCCGGGATGGCAATGGTGATGTCTGGGGCTGAAGAGGCATTCATCCATGTTTCTGTTAGGAAGGCGACGTCCGGTGAGATGGTGTCGAGTAGATTCCAGAGGTCAATGGCGTGTCTGTGGACCGAGCGGGTGTTGAGCAGGATGCATTTTAGGTGGTTGGTGTCAGGTCTCTGATTGGTGTTGGTGGATGAGGAGCTGGTTTTGGTGCCGTCGAACTTGCAGGAGTTGCAAGAGAAGGGTCCGTGGGTGAGTCCGGGAGCGGCTTGGACGCAGTTGGGGGAGCGGCCGGGGTTAAGGGCTAGGAGGGTGGAGGCGTCGTAGGTAATGCTGGAGGGCTGGGCATTGCGAGGGCCAGGGGGTATGGCGCTGGGCGCGGTCCAGGCGCGGACGGGCGTAGACGGGCTTACCTTTGGCGCACCTTTGGCGCACCTTCGGCGCGGCCGTAGCGCGTGGACGCTGTTCGTTGGGACATCTGACATTAATGGATAGTGGAGGGGGCGGAGCGTGGGAGGGGTCGCTGGGAGGCGGTCTCGGGGAGGTAGAGGCGGGCCAGGAGAGCTGACAAGAACAACAAGATGGTGGCGGGCTGATTCAAAACGAAACCGGGGCACAGTCCGAGTCAAGCCTGAGCTATTACCACAAAATTAAACACCACTGGTGGGTCCGGCCAGAAGCGCTATGAAAACAAATGCCAGGCAGCTCACATGTAATTGCAAAATCTAATTGCGTGCAGAAGCGCTATGTCATATCATATGTGCAGCAGGCAGCAGATAGTTCTGTGCAGGAGCGCAGTATCCAGTCAATGCTAGCAGCTCTGTGATGAATAAAAATGAGCAGTTAACGATACCAGCGCTCCTTCCAGGGCCAAGGGAGCGAGGGGAGCGACCGTGCAGGAGCGAGTCCAGGCGGTCACAGCTGCACCAGGGAGGAGGCGAGTTTGCTGTTTGTGGGTGGGAGGGGCCGCTGGGAGGCGGTCTTAGGAGGTGCGAGCAAAGAGTTCATTGTAAGAGGTATTGAGCTTATTTTATTCAATAACGTTTTCCTCTTTAAAAATGAGTACTTTAAGCAACTAAAGGGCACCAGCATGGGGGCTACCTGTGCCCCGAGCCTGGCATGTTTATATGTAGGAGCCTTTGAAATAAAACATATTTATAATGAGTTAGCACCTTTTTTTGAGAATGTAGCGGGCTGGTACCGCTACATTGATGACATTTTTTTTGTTTGGGAAGGCTCCACTGCCCTACTGGAGGAATTTCTTTGTTGGCTCAATCTGGGTGATTTGAACCTACGATTTACATCATCATATAGTACATCCAGTGTGGATTTTCTGGACATCACCATCAAAGATGTAGGGGGTACGCTAGAAGTTGAACTCTACACAAAACCCTCCGCTAAAAATACCCTCTTGCATTTTACGAGCTTCCACCCTTAAACCCAAAGAGAGAGCATTCCCTTCAGCCAGTTTCTTAGGCTGAGACGGAATTGTTCAAATCTTAATGACTTTTATAAACACTCTGAAAATTTGAAAAATAAATTCAGAGATAGGGGTTACCCTAAAAAACTCCTATCACATTCCTTCAAGAGAGCAAGATTCTACGATAGGGAGGCACTTGTCAGTGATAACAAAAAGAAAAAAGAGAAAGAACCCCTCAAAAAAATTGTATTCGTTACCAAGTTCTCGAATATAAGTAATCAGATTAAAAACGCTGTTAACGAAAACTGGCATATCCTCAATCATGATGAACAGAACAAACTTGAGAGACCAATGTTAGCGTTCAGAAAGAATAAAAATTTACGTGATCTTTTGGTTCACACATATAGAGAAACTCCACAAATATGCCAGAGAACTCTTGACAACACTCCAGCAGTAGGCAACTACAACTGCGGAAACTGCAATATGTCTCCGCAATGTATACAAACCAAAGAGATTAATTTCAATGGAAGAAAATGTACCTCAAGAAGTTTTACGAACTGTAGGAGCAAAAATATAATTTACCTCCTACAATGCCCACGTGGTTTGGGCTATGTTGGAGAAACCGGTAGAGAGGCAAAGACAAGGTTCCCGGAACATAGATCGGCTATAAAAACCAAAAAGATCACGGCACCTCTAGTGGAACATTTCTTGAAATTAGGCCATAGTGAAAATGATTTCACCTGGTTTATTTTGGAAAAGGTGTCTATTGGAAAGAGAGGTGGTAATATGCAGCTAAAACGCAAATCACGCGAACAGTGGTATATATCCATCCTCAACACTGTTAAAAATGGTCTGAATTTAAAAGAGGAATGGGAACGCCTCATCAAACCAATTTAGGTCAATCTAATAAAATTTGTCTGAATAATGAGGATTGAGAAATAGGACTAGTAATCTGGAGTCTATGCCATTAATGGGTAGACAGTTCTTTATAGTTTTCCATAGAAAAAGTTAGTCACTGCACTAAAGTTTAAATATGTTTTCGAGATTATGAATGCTGTTTTAATCACCAATCAATTACTAGTAGAACTAATTTGTTCTGGTTTGTGGACAAATGTGCATGTGCCTATTTATTTACGAAAAATAATAGAGACAATGTTACTGTATGGATTTCTCGGAGTTGACTTTGTTCTGAACATATTTTGTGATGTTTAACCATTTTGAGTTAGTGGTTCCCCACGTTTTTCACATAATGTATTCTACATATGTCAACATAAAAATGAAAGAAAAGAGACTGCATATGTAAACCATCGTGTTGTAAGGATATATAAATGTATAGATTGGTATACCTTATATGAATTGTTAGTGATTATTTTAATTCTAATATGATACTGTCTGTGTTTCCTTTTTATTATAAAATGTATTTTTCCAACATGTATTACTAAAAATTTAAGTTGCAAAATTCAATAATCATAGTTAGAAAATCTGAAATATTTAGCAATCCCAGTGAAAAAATACATATTGCTGAATATACTCTAATTGGTAATATATATCTTACAAGTTTAGGAAATGTAGATAAATAATATGGTGTACATGAAGACCTTTTTTTAAACTAATCTGACGATTCAAAACTTTATTTATCAATGCAGACAGAAAGATTGACTGACATTAGTCTGCTTTCGTCTTATATCAATATGGCTTTGCCAAAGGACTGTTTTCCATGGCTTTATGATCACTGGACTTTATCTATCTAGTCCTTTGTCTATTACCCCTTTTTTACCGATCCGGAAGTTGGTGTCAACCCGGAACTGCTTTCCGCCGAACCCGGAAATGCTGTATCGCAAAAACGCGCGTTTTTTTGCATATAACTCTCCCTATACGATATTGCCCACAATAGCGGAGGTTGTTCCACGCAGTACCCCACATTATAGGATCCGTCTATCTGACTTACAGGTACGTGAACTCTGGGCACGAGTGTGATAGAGATATCTTGGTTTTTTCTCGGCACCCGTATTTTTGTGGTTACTTATAGTCCCCGCCTGTTTATATCTTTTGTAGACTGCGGGCGGTCTGATCGGGAGGAAGACAACTCTGGAAGACGTGACTTTCTGCCGTCTCCCACCATTGTGATGTAGCATATTTTTATGCACATCGGACTATTTACAAGAGGTATTTTGACCACTACCAATTTATCACGCTACCCCCGTGTCCTTAAATGATGTACTATATAGGTGCATGTTTAGCGTAAAACCCTCACGTATATATCTTGGGACTTTCTATCCCCATGCCCCAAAATGATGTACTGTAAAGGTATATGTTTAGCGTAAAATTCACACGTGTGCAAATTGGGACTCTCCATTTTCAGTGTGTTATTTTGCCTCCTGGCCGACAGTATGTTTGTTTTTTGGCCCGCATTTACCCCGCGTACCTTACGTGTAATCACATAAGGTTCACAACCAGCGTTGCTGTTATTAACAGAGTTTCTGCCGCATCTTAAATAGGACCGAGGGGGGTCCATTGCTTGTCTGGTCGAGATCACAACCAGTGGACACACTTAGCAACTCAATACCAATTACCTCCTATATCTGAATATATGTAACGTATCGAATTGAGACAAGCATTTATCCCTGTATGCACTTATTATTGTGGTAGAATTGTCTCACACAGATAGGTAGAGGGTGTCTTTAGTGACGATAAACATTTCTTTTTAGACACACCAAGAAGGTGGCGAAGCGATAGAAGTGGCATAATTAAAACAATATATGCTTTGAATTTCCACGAAGGTAAATGTTTTATAACCTTTTTAAAAACAGTAATAAAGGTATAAGACCAATATATATCCTCTGTGCTGCATCTTTTCATTAAAACTGGATGCTAGGGAGGAGCTTAGCGGGCGACCAAGATGGCCGCGTAAGCTCGGAGCTCCGCGGACCCTCCGACCCTCCGCAAATATCCTGTTGGAAATCCTGATCCACGTCAGTGGATTCTAATTGGTGACTGGTCGCAGACACGGGAGCAGCTTTCCGCTTCCAAATCGGTGGTTCCTAGACAAAACTACGTCGTGTTGAACTCCGTGTCAGGGATGCGCCATTGTCTCCTGGGTCGCTGCTGCTCTCACCGACGCTCCGCACGATTGGAATGCGAAGTGGCTGTTCGAGGTCCCTGCTGACGGAGTGCTTGTGGCTGCGGAGTTGCCTCCTGCCTGCTTGGTGTGATTACTGGCGCTGCCTCGCCGCTGTCCGTGTGTCCCTTGCTCTGGCGAAGTAGCCCTTTGTTCTTCTGGGACCCAAGATGGCTGGCAGAGGGGACCCTGACAGATCGTCGAACAGAGGGGTTCGTAGGACGGCCCAAAAGCAGTTTAATACAATCGACCGATATGCTCAGCAACGGACCTCGCCCACTGTGGTGGCCTCCTCTAAAGACCTTCATCGTACGGGCTCGCCTGAGGGCTCGGACCCTACCCTGAGCGACGTTATGGGCGCCATTGCGGGCATTCGCTCAGAAATGCAAAAACAACATGAGGCCCTGACTCACAAGGTGGACACTCTGGCTGTGGACCTAACTCTTATCAGGGCTGACTTGGGGAAAACCAACGACCGAGTGAAATCCCTGGATCTCAAGACCTCCAGTCTAACCATCGACGTCTCGGACCTGCAGATGGAGGTCCGGACCCTGAGAGTGGCCAACGACCAATTCTCCAGAAGGCTGGAGGACTTTGAAGGACGTGCCAGGCGGCAGAATGTACGTATTATTGGTGTTCCGGAGGGAGCAGAGGAGGCGGCAGTGGACCTTTTTGTGGAGGACTTAGTGCAGACGCATCTCGCACCCTCAGGCCTGAGCAACTTTTTCTCGGTAGAGCGTGCCCATCGGGTCCCGGGCGGCCCGCCGAAGTCGGGCATGGCGCCCAGGCCCATCATTGCCCGGCTCTTTAACTTTAGAGACCGGATGTTATCCTTCAGGCATCCAGACGGCATGGCCCGCTCAAATACCAGAACTCGGAGGTGCACTTTTATCCGGATTTCACTAGAGCCGTGCAGAGACAGCGCCAGAATTTTGCAGGTGTGAAGCGGCGCCTGAGAGACATGGGCCTTAAGTATTCGATGCTGTTCCCGGCCAAACTCCGGATAGAGTATGATAGCCGTGTCCTGTTCTTTGATGTGCCGAACAATGCAAGCGACTGGCTGGACACTTTGCCACAACGCCGGGAGGACCAGGACGATCATTCCGGAGGCGCAACTGGTGGTTCTGATCTCTAGGACTTGTTTCTACTGTGCGGAACTTTGCGGTTGGTACCCCTGTGACTGCTAATACCAACTCTACTTCAATGTTGATGACTCTCCTGTCGTTTACAAGGAGGGTGGCGGGAGGGGTTTGCGGAGATTCCTTACTCCTCTGGGGACTTTCTGTAGGCTAGTTAATGGGGCGACAGGCACACTGCAGGTTGGGGGGGCTTTTTAGTCTGCTGCAGGGGTGCAGGGTGGGGGGTGGTTTTGGGACAGTTTGTTTGTTTGCTTCTTTATTTCTCTCTCTTTCTCTATGGCAATGGGTTGTACACACTGTTCAGTTTCGATTGCTGTTGAGGTTTGCTGGGGTTGGGTGGGGCTGGCACCACGATGATGGGGGGTAGGAAACTACATGTACTCAGTTGGAATGTTAACGGGTTGGGTGACCGCATCAAGAGGGGGGTTGTGATTCAACTGATTAAACGTCACATGCCTGATGTCGTTCTTCTTCAAGAGACGCATCTGGTTGGTAATACATGTAAGACGCTTAACCGTAAGGGATACAAAATGGTTGCCCACTCGGGGTTCTCATCGGGCTCTCGTGGGGCGGGGGTTCTTGTTCGCACGTCCCTTCCTTTTGAGATTGACGTCACTCTGATAGATGAGAGGGGACGCTACGCCGCAGTCACGGGATGGTGGGAGGGGCGTGCCTTGACTCTACTTTCAGTTTACGTTCCCCGGGCCTGCAAGCTAGCACTTTCCAAGACCTTGGTGGCGCCATTTTGAATTTGCCTGTTGGTTTGCTGATACTGGGGGGTGATCTTAACTCGGTCTGCTCCGGCTCTTTGGATCGCCAACCGCCTAGAGACCTCCGGGGTTTCCAACTCTGGTTGCCCTCTTTCCTTGAGACTATGGGACTGGTGGATAGCTGGCGGCTGCTACATCCCACGCTCCGTCATTTCTCCTTTCACTCCGGTGCCCATGGCAGTCTGTCCCGTATTGACTATGTCCTCACGTTGGCTGCATGTGCGCCCGCTGTCTCTGAAGCCCGATTCCTGGCACGGGGCATCTCTGACCATTCACCGATGTGGGTCTCTTTCGACTTTGACATTGTTTTGTCGGACCGGCCGGTGGCTATCAATCCGTGGTACTTCCGTAACCCCAAGACTCGTAGTCTACTGGCCAAGGCTATCGACCTCTACTTTTCTGAGAATGAGGGTTCGGTTCGCTCGGCTGCGACTCTATGGGAGGCGTTTAAAACTGTCTTGAGGGGTGCGGCCTTCTCTCTTATAGCGGAGGCCCGTAGAGCCAGGGATGCCAACTTGGTGCATATCGAGGAGGAACTCGTGGAGTTAGACTCCCAACTGGAGACGGACCCCGACCCTTCTCTCCTGCACGCCCTTTCCCTCAAACAGGCGGAATACCGTGACCTTGCCACGAACGCGGCTCTTACTATAGCTAAAGAACAGCGGGGTCGTATATATGACGTCGGCGATAAGGCTGGGAAGTTGCTAGCCTGGCTGGATAGGAGGGAGATGGCTAGCCGGGTCGTACCCGAGATTTTGGGTGATGACGGAGTCGTTGTCTCTGACCCCGGAGCCATTGCCGAGTCCTTCGACGACTATTTCCGAGATGTTTACACTTCTGTTTCGGACCGGTCTGAGCTCGACTCGACGGAGCTTCTTTCGACAGTCGAGCTTCCCTGCCTCTCGGACGAGGAACGCGACGACTTGGACAGAGACATCTCGGTTGACGAAATCGCCCTTGCGATTCGCTCACTCAGTTCGGGCAAGGCGTCGGGCCCTAATGGCATCCCGGTTGAGCTATATAAGATCAGACCGGATGTGGTCTCCCCGCACCTTCGTAACATGTTTTTGGAGGCGCGGGACACCGGCCTACTTCCTTTGGACCAGAGACTGGCCACCATCGTGGTCATCCATAAGGACGGGAAGCCGAGAGATTTGTGTCGTGCTTATCGGCCCATCTCCCTCCTCAATGCCGAGCCCAAGATCCTCGCCAAGCTACTCGCCAATCGACTGGTTGGACTTATTGGCGACTTAGTGCACCCAGACCAGTCGGGCTTTATTCCTCATCGCAACACTGCCCTTAACCTGCGTAGACTCCATGGTGTTATGGCCAGGGCTCACACCCTGGAGAAGCCGGCTGTCCTTGCCTCTTTGGACGCCACAATGGCCTTCGATTCTCTCGAATGGAGCTACCTCTGGGCGGTCTTGTCGAAGCTCGGTTTTGGCCCGGTGTTTATTGCCTGGGTAAAGCTCCTTTATGCTGACCCGTTGGCTAACGTTGCCGTCAATGGCCGCATTTCGGCGTCCTTTGCCCTCCATAGAGGCACCAGACAGGGCTGCCCCTTGTCACCTCTCTTGTTTGCGCTCGCTCTTGAACCACTTGCGGCCATGATGCGCACTCACCCGGATCTGCATGGCATAAGCTGGGCTCCTGGCTTTGAGGACAGAATTTCGCTCTACGCTGACGACATTCTGCTTTACCTCACTTCCCCTGGCAAGTCGCTCATTGTGGCATGCGATGTACTCAGACTTTTTGGCAGGTACTCTGGCCTCATTATCAACTGGGCCAAGTCCTTCCTGTACGTGCTGAAAGGGGACACACCGCATCTTCCTAGAGGCTGCAACATTCAGGTGGCCAGCCAGGGCTTTAAGTATCTGGGGATTTATATTTCCGGTACTGCGAGGGTGAGATACGACCACAACTTGCTTCCCCCTCTTCAGCGCCTTCGGCGTGACGTGGAGGGTTGGCGCAAGCTTCCACTCTCCTTACTTGGCCGAGCGGCACTATTCAAGATGATGTCGCTGCCCAGGTTTTTGTATGCCCTGCAGAACACTCAGGATCCGGTTCCCGCCCGCTACTTTCGAGAGATTGAGAGCCTTCAGCGCGCTTTGCTCTGGGATGGCCGTCCCCGCGTTGCCACCACGAAGCTCACGCTCCCGTGGTACGACGGGGGTATTGCATTGCCGGATGTTCGTAGATACTACTGGGCCTCCCAGTTGGCGGCTATCAACCATGGTTTTTACGGCCCGGAACACAACCCTGGCTATGCCATGGACAGGTGGCTCTTAGGAGGCGGCAACTACTATAGGGCACTGTATTCGAGGTCTCTAGACGGGCGATTGTCGGGTCCAACGAGGACAGCTGTCCAAATCTGGCGCACGATCACCAAGGCGCAGGGTTGGCAGGGCAGGCTGACTAGATTTACCCCCTTGTACGATTCCGATATTCTGGGCAAGTTATGGCACACCAAGGGCTTTGATAAATGGGACCTCATAGGAATTTCCAGGGTGGATGATATGATCTCTAAGGGCGAGATTAAGACCTTCTCCCAGCTACAGGCCGAGTACCAGCTGGGCGGCGCGGAGTTCTTCCGTTATGCCCAGCTGCGACACGCGCTGTTATCTGCAAAGCCGACCGAGGGGACGATCCCGGAAAGCTCCCCGCTGGAGGATAGGGTGTTGGACGGTCATATGCCTGACAGTGCCATTTCACTGTCATACAAGAAGCTGATTAATGTCCGTACTGACCTCCTCCTCGGCGTGCGGGAGCAATGGGTGCGCGATGGCCTGGAAATCGACGACGAGGACTGGCAAAGTGCTGTGTCTTCCCCTAAGGAGGTCGCCATTTCCTCTCGTCTCCGACTGGTGCAGTTCAAGATTTTGCACAGGGTGTACGTGACTGGCCCCCGACTTGTACACATGGGCTACTCGGCCGATGGGCTCTGTCGCCGTGGCTGTGGCGCCTCAGCTACTTTCCCACATATTCTCTGGGAATGCCCCGTCATAGCTTCCTACTGGAGACGGGTGCATCGGGTCATGGAAGAGGTGACTGGGGTAGCGGCGACTGCAGAGGCTAGGAGATGCCTCCTTAACATCTGGGAGCCGTCCGACTATAATGTGGCTCAGACGCAGTGGGTGACCCTTGGCAACATGGTGGCTAAACGCGACATTGCGCAGAAATGGGGGGCTGCGACGGCTCCCCTGGTGGTGCAATGGAAGGCCAACATCGATTGGTGTATGTTTCGGGAAAAGACAGTTTACACTGCCAGGGGTAAGCCCAGAAAGTGGTCGAAAGTGTGGGGGGCGTGGAATGCTTACAGGGGAGAAATTTGCTTGCCCCCTGAACCTGTTTCTTTGGTTGAACATTTGTCGCCATAACCTGTGACACCAACTGTTTCTAGATACGCTGCTGACTCCCGTTTCTTCCTTTCCCCCCCCTTTATCCTGCTATACTTTTTGTACTTATGCTCCAGTGTATGCTGTTCCCTGCCCCGCTCCGGCACCTCGTAGGCTCTCCCTGCTCCATTGCCACTCTTCGGCGCCCTTGGCGTCTTTTCCTTTCTTTGTTTTAATGTTCCTTCTTTATATAAAATACAAAAACAACCTTCACAGTACTGTGTTCGATGTTCTTGCACTATTGCTCTTCTGATTCACGATGCTGCCTTGCCTCCGGGATGTCAGGCTAAATAGCTGTGTGCATTTTTCAATAAAGGTTTTAAAAATTAAAAAAAAAAACAAAAAAAAACTGGATGCTAGATGTAGATATGAATTGACGTAATGTATAATACACCAAATCGAAGGGACTGGATTGTCGTATATGCACGAGTGTACATGTAACAGGCATATGAATAGCTATATATTAATGTATACTAGGAATATGATATATGTGATGTATTTCCGCAGATATGTGTATGGTTTGTGATATTGTGTTTGATTTAGGAGCAATACTGTATTTCATGTTGTGGCATTTTGCAATTAGACTATCAAAATCCTGTATATCTTATTGTATGTATTTGTGTTTTCCAGACATTGTGGTTCTGTGGGATATTTTATTGTTATTTCCTGAAGAAGGTTTCTTGGCTTTTGAAGTGGTTTCTGCCATAAACCGAAACGCGTCAATGCTCTGTTCTGGTGGAGGAGCACTAGGCTACAAGAGATAAGAAACTCCTACAAAAGTGTGGAATCAATAGATCTGGAGTTACTTAATCACGTGTTATCACAACACTAGTTGCTCTCTCTGCTTTTTAATTGGAATTATTTTCCTTATACACTGTCCCACATTTTTATTATGAATTTTTTATTCAAACAATGTACTCTGTTTTTTAATTTGTCTTTCATATAAATAAAATGTATAAAGTTTTTTGTATGTCTGATTCATGTTAATCATTTATTGCTCCTTATTGTATGCATATATGTGTGTCTGATAGAAAACTGCGGTTTATTCTCACACGTACCCAAAGGGGAATATTTTTTGACAGACTTGGGATTTCATATGAACAAACTCTTCCGCCGAGCGGGAGCGCCTGCCTTGTCACATCTAAATGTATGGAAAGATAATCCGCCGGGTTGTGAGCCCCTGGTTGGAACACTAATTTGAAGTTGTATCCTTGCAGTTGGACAGCCCACCGCTCTATTGGTGGGGGCGCAAGTCTGGATGATCCGGTGAATATGGGTAGCAGCGGCTTGTGGTCTGTTACGACGGTGAAGTCCTGTCCACATAGGTATAGATGAAAGTGCTGGCACGCCCATTTTACAGCGAGGGGTTCTCGCTCGATCTGAACATATCGGATTTCAGTGTCAGTTAGGGCCTTGCTCGCTTATGCAACTGGTTTCCATTCATCTCCACCGTATTCTTGCAATAGCACAGCCCCCAGGCCCACCGGGCTGGCGTCCACGATCAGTTCTGTCTTCCGGCCTGGTTGGAAGAATGCCATTACGGCCTTGTCGAGAAGACTTGCCTTGATGTCCTGGAATGCCTGGTTGGCTGAGCCTGTCCATTCCCACTCATGGTCTTGTCGAGTGAGGGTCCTCAATGGTTCTGCCAGAGCTGCTAAGTTGGGAATGAATCGGCCACAGTAAGTGGCCATGCCGAGGAAACTCCGCACCTCGGAGGGATTTTGCCGGGTGCTCGCGGTCTGGATTGCTTCCGCTTTCCTCAGGTCCACCTTTGGTCCTTCCCGGGTGAACGTGTATCCAAAGAAGTCGATGGATTCTTGATAAAACTAACACTTGGACCGATGCAGGGTCAACCCGTATTCCCCCAGCCTCTGCAGTGTGGCTCTCAGATGGGTGTGGTGTTCCTCGAGAGTGTTGGAGTATATAAGTATGTTGTCGCTCAGGTTGATTACCCCACTCAAACCTGACAACACCCCCCTTATTGAGTTCTGGAATACTTCTGCGGCGGAGGATACGCCGAAGCTTAGCCTCTTGTATCGTCGGAGTCTGACATGGGTCAAAAAGGTCGTTATATATCGGCTCTCGGGTTCCAGCTCCAGTTGGTGGTACCCCGCGTTGAGGTCCAGCTTGGAGAACCATTTCGCCCCGTTGAGGTCTGCAACGATGTCGTCCATCGTCGGCGTGATGTGTCATTCTCTCTTCACGGCGGCGTTGGGGAGCCTCATGTCGACGCACAGTCGGATGGCGCCTGGCTGTTTGGGTTTAGGAGCCACCACCAGCGGAAACACCCACGGGGTCGGGCCTGACACCTTTTCTATGACCCCAAGATCCTCTAGTCTTTTGAGCTCGTCCTCCACCTGTGGCCGGAGGTTGAACGGCACTCACCGGTGCCTGAGAGCGACTGGGCGCACGGAGGTGTCGATGTGTAACCGAACTTTCTTCCCTTTTAGTTTCCCTAAGCCGCTGAATAGCGCGGGGAACTCTTCCAGCATGCTTTCTGCATGTGATTGATGGACTTGATTTGCAAAGAATACTAGTCCTAGGTCTTCGGCGGTGTGACAGCTCAGGAGGATGCCTTTTTTTCCTTCCGTAATATGGAAACGAGCCCCCGTCGAGTATACTCGCCATTAACGATGGTGGTGCTGATGACCCCTCTCATTGGCAGTGGGTCTGTGCCTCCGTAGGTATATATGCGTGCACTTGAGGATGCTAGTGTGGGCTTGGGTGACATTTGTTCATATTGTTCGGAGTCCATAACGTTCACCGACGCCACTGTGTCTATGAGTGCTCGCATTTCGGTGCCTTCCACGGTGACTGTGCACATGGGTGGTGGTCTTCTCTTCGTGGACACTCGGCTGACGTATGATATCACGTACACTTCGTCATCATCGTTGTCCTCATACCGTGGTCCTCTTTCCTGAGCTTAGCTGTCTGGGGTGGATATTCGGGTTCCATAGATAGTTGCCTGACTCGCTGTGTTAGTGACTTGGGGCCATATCCTCCCCGTGGTCTTGGCGGGTTTGGCCGGTACCTTCCTCCTTGGCACACTGCTGAAAAGTGGTTCAGTCGGCCACACTGTAGGCAAGTCTTCCCTTTCACGCTGCACGTTGCTGACGTAGGGTGGTCTTCCCCGCAGTAAGCGCACTGCGCAGTTCGGGATTGCCATTGTCGCGGACGGTTGGCCTGCGGTCTTCTTTGTATCGCGTCCACTCTTTCTTCTTTGATTGGCGCCATTCTGGGCATGGCCGATGTTGCCATTGGGGAACATAATGCCGCTTCCATTTCTTCAGCCCGCGCATCTGACAGTTCGTGCGACCGGGCAAGGATGAGTATTTCATCCAGTGTGATCCTAGGTTGTCTGAGAATGAGCTTCCTCAGGAGTTTCGAGCGACACCCCACAATGATTTGGTCTCTTATCTCCTCTCTTGGATTGAGGAACGGGCAGCTGCTGGCCAGCCGGCACAGCCTGGCATAGTACATGTCCACCGACTCAGCTTCCGTCTGCCATGCTCTCTTGAACTTGAACTTCTCAAAATCATTATTTAGTTGGGGGTCAAAGTGGGCTTTGAGGGCGTCGACCACCGCGTCGTAGTCGTCTTCTCGTCTGGTATCAGGGAGCGTCTCAAACAGGTCATATATCTCAGGGCCTCCATATAAGATGAGGAGGGACCTCTTGACTGTTCCGTCCGTTTCGCGAGTACCCTTGAAGTACAGGTTAAGGCAACCAAGCCACGCTTTCCACCGCGGCGCCGCTGTCGCGGGGTCAGCCGATTCGCTATATGGAGGAAGAGGTGCAACTCCTGTGTGAGCGTGGCTGGTTATGTGAGGGCCTGTGCCAGTGGCGAGGTTTTAGGCAGGTCCTGCAGGGCCAGGTGGTGGCGGAGCGACCGCTGCGGTTCCTTGAGTCGTGTCTGTCATCGTGCTCTTGTGCCCGTGGTTTGTTGCGGCCTCCTAGGAAGCAGTGGGCCCAGACTTGCACCTCCCTTCGAGATGTGATCCCGGATATTCTGGGCGGCGTCCTGCGGGCGCACGTGGCACCAGACAGTTCAAGCACGTGGGGCTGGGTCACTGTAGTGTGGCGTAGCGCTGCTGTTCCCCTCCAAAATGTTGTTCCTGAGCTTCCTAGGGCTACTGGTGTGAGATCATGTTCCAGCGCTTGGATTAGCCAATGCTTGTTTGACATGAGCCTCCACTGCTAGCACTTGGTTTAGCCAATGCTTGTTTCCGATGATGGAATAGGCAGGCGGGGCTGAGAAGTTGTGTCCCATGCAGATCGGGACTGCCAGGTCAGCAGGAAAACGACCGGAGCCGACGTGCACCGTCGCTCCTCTTCACTCCTCCCCCACAGGGGCTGCACGCGTTTGCTGCGCGCCAGGGCGGCCCGTGAGCCACGAGGTGAGCCTGTTGTGTGGGGGGGTGCCGAGCAGTCCGCCGATGCACCGTGCGAGCTGGGCCACCAATGAGTCAATCACCCTTCGTCACGCGCAACGAGTTCCGCCAGCTGAAAGCGCTCCTTCGGAGGAGACGCGTGGGCGGGCCTCGAGCTGTCGCGTAGACCGTGTTGTGATGCAGGCAGGTCACAGGCCAAAGTGGGTGGGCTCCGCGGCAAGATCTGCCCGGCGCAGGCTGCGCGCTGATGAGTAGGCGCCAAATGAGGAGGGCCGACGCTCTCGGCAGGTGGCAGGGCACGCGCGAGGTCAGTACCAGCCTCGTCGCCAATGTGGAGTGCGGGGACAGGGCCGCGCACGTGGATGGTCGGCAGGCAAAAGAACTACAGGTAGGCAGATTGGTGGTATGCCGGAAAGACCCCGTGTGGTCTTCCGCTCCTTTATTATATACCCCGGAGCGAGCCCGCCCCGGGGGTGTGGGGATGCGTGTGAACATTGATACAAATTATAGGTGAGGCCAGGTGGCTCTCTACAGGGTTGATGTTCCGCCTTTACTCATCTGTTCTCCTCAGTGTTCGAGTACTTTTGCTCGTTCCCTGTCTGTTACTTCAAAAATCACAAGTTGTGCACATTCAGATTCTGCAGAGTTTGAAAGTTGTGCGGGAGTTGGACCGATGGGTGGTACTAAGGGTGGGGAGGTCACTAGGGCTGGGAGGTTTTGTGTTAAATCTAAACCTTTGGATGATTATATTACTCACGTTGACTTCTAGCCAGTTGACGTTGTGATGATTTGCAGCGGACTTATGACATATTTGACAGGCTATCAAACCTGTGACCTTATGATTGGGTCCCTTTGAAGTTTGCAATATGAACATCCGTCCCTCATCTCCTTGTGTTTGCTTTGTTCACCCTAAGTCGGCAGGGTATGTCCAGACATGGGTCAGTTGCTCACTTTGCCACTGGATTCAAGATAGCCTGGCTGAAGAGGGCTGTTAGCCCGAAACCGGTCCCAGGATGCTTGATTCCGGTACAGGGAAGACATGTCTTGGCAGTTCATGCTGGACTGTTCCCATGAGGCACAGGGTCAAGACTGATTTGCATATGGTCATGTCTGAACTGGGGTAGCAAAGTGAGCTAAAGAATGATGATTTATTCAACCCAGATCTGGGACTGGGGGTGAGTGTTTGAAAAGTTTCAGCGCTCTGTCCATCATCCCCTTGTATTCTCTTTGAAGTTTGACCTTTTTGGGCATGAAGGAGGAATCTCTTGAAATAAATGTTTTTATATGAAGCCTATTGTGGTTACCTGGACAATCCGGTGAAATACTATTTAAAAGCCCTGATGAAGTTCAAGTTTTAACTGAACGAAACGCGTTGGTTGGATGTTATGTGTGGACTCATTAGATCGGAATTGAAAAAAAAAGAATAAAAAGGAATACCTGTCCTTACGTCTACTTTCTTCTTTATTGGATAAGAAGCTTGTTGGTGCCTCATTCCGAAGTAAACTCATATTATTCACATTTGTCAAACCTGATGTTCATGTCCTCGTACGCACTTCATGGCACGTGCTGGTGCACTTCGCTTGGTACTTCCTTGTTATCTCGGGGTTCTTATATTCTGTTCTCATTGGTACTTCTTAGCGTTGGGGGTTTCTCCCTTTCACAGATCCTGTGTAATCCTGTTTTCTTTTTCTTTCTAGGGAGTGGACGTGTTGTGTGGTGAGCTCGGGCCTGCTTGTGAGCTCGTGGTGTTCCATCTCTCGAGGCTCCCCTCGGGCTGTGGGATATGATGCGGTGACGAGGAGACAGAGCACTGGAATGAGAGGAGGGTTCTTTCTGAGCCCCTACACGTTGCACTTGGGTTCAAGTCAATAAAGAAATGGAGTGTAAATACAACTGTCTCCTGCTTCTCAACACTGTCCACCCTCCATGTTGGTCCACCCTCCCTGATGCCCACCCTCCAAGATGCCCACCCTCCGTAATGTCCACCCTCCCTGCTGGCCCACCCTCCCTGCTGTCCACCCTCCCTGCTGTCCACCCTCCGTGCTGTCCACCCTCCATGCCGGTCCACCCTCCCTGCCGGTCCACCCTCCCTTCTGTCCACCTTCCCTTCTGTCCACCCTCCCTGCTGGTCCACCCTCCCTCCGATCCACCCTCCCTACCAGTCCACCCTCCCTGCAGGTGCACCCTCCCTGCTGGTCCACTCTCTGAGCTGTCCACCCTCCGTGCTGTCCACCCTCCCTCTGGTCCACCCTCCCTGCTGTCCACCCTCCCTGCCGGTCCACCCTCCGTGCTGTCCACCCTCCCTGCTGTCCACCCTCCCTGCCGGTCCACCCTCCCTCCGGTCCACCCTCCCTACCAGTCCACTCTCCCTGCTGGTCCACTCTCTGAGCTGTCCACCCTCCGTGCTGTCCACCCTCCCTCTGGTCCACCCTCCCTGCTGGTCCACCCTCCCTGCTGTCCACCCTCCCTGCTGTCCACCCTCCCTGCCGGTCCACCCTCCCTCCGGTCCACCCTCCCTACCAGTCCACCCTCCCTGCTGGTCCACTCTCTGAGCTGTCCACCCTCCCTGCCGGTCCACCTTCCCTACCAGTCCACCCTCCATGCAGGTGCATCCTCCCTGCTGGTCCACTCTCTGAGCTGTCCACCCTCCCTGCCGGTCCACCCTCTGTGCTGTCCACCCTCCGTGCTGTCCACCCTCCCTGCTGTCCACCCTCTCTGCTGGTCCACCCTCTCTGCTGGTCCACCCTCCCTGCTGTCCACCCTCCCTGCTGGTCCACCCTCCCTGCTGTCCACCCTCCCTGCTGTCCACCCTCTCTGCTGGTCCACCTTCCGTGCTGTCCACCCTCCCTGCTGGTCCACCCTCCCTGCTGTCCACCCTCCCTGCTGTCCACCTTCCCTGACGGCCCACTCTCGGTGCTGCCCACCCTCCCTGCTGTCCACCCTCCCTGCCGTCCACCCTCCATGCTGTCCACCCTCCCTGCCGGTCCACCCTCCCTGACGGCCCACTCTCGGTGCTGCCCACCCTCCCTGCTGTCCACCCTCCCTGCCGTCCACCCTCCATGCTGTCCACCCTCCCTGCCGGTCCACCCTCCCTGCCGTCCACCCTCCATGCTGTCCACCCTCCCTGCTGTCCACCCTCCCTGCCGTCCACCCTCCATGCTGTCCACCCTCCATGCTGTCCACCCTCCCTGCCGGTCCACCCTCCCTGCCGTCCACCCTCCCTGCCGTCCACCCTCCATGCTGTCCACCCTCCCTGCCGTCCACCCTCCCTGCCGTCCACCCTCCATGCTGTCCACCCTCCCTGCCGGTCCACCCTCCCTGCCGTCCACCCTCCATGCTGTCCACCCTCCATGCTGTCCACCCTCCCTGCCGGTCCACTCTCGGTGCTGTCCATCCTCCCTGCCGGTCCACCCTCCCTGCTGGTCCACCCTCCCTGCTGTCCACCCTCCCTGCTGTCCACCTTCCCTGACGGCCCACTCTCGGTGCTGTCCATCCTCCCTGCCGGTCCACCCTCCCTGCTGGTCCACCCTCCCTGCTGTCCACCTTCCCTGACGGCCCACTCTCGGTGCTGCCCACCCTCCCTGCTGTCCACCCTCCCTGCCGTCCACCCTCCATGCTGTCCACCCTCCCTGCCGGTCCACCCTCCCTGACGGCCCACTCTCGGTGCTGCCCACCCTCCCTGCTGTCCACCCTCCCTGCCGTCCACCCTCCATGCTGTCCACCCTCCCTGCCGGTCCACCCTCCCTGCCGTCCACCCTCCATGCTGTCCACCCTCCCTGCTGTCCACCCTCCCTGCCGTCCACCCTCCATGCTGTCCACCCTCCCTGCCGTCCACCCTCCCTGCCGTCCACCCTCCATGCTGTCCACCCTCCCTGCCGGTCCACCCTCCCTGCCGTCCACCCTCCATGCTGTCCACCCTCCCTGCCGGTCCACTCTCGGTGCTGTCCATCCTCCATGCTGTCCACCCTCCCTGCCGTCCACCCTCCCTGCCGTCCACCCTCCATGCTGTCCACCCTCCCTGCCGGTCCACCCTCCCTGCCGTCCACCCTCCATGCTGTCCACCCTCCCTGCCGGTCCACTCTCGGTGCTGTCCATCCTCCATGCTGTCCACCCTCCCTGCCGTCCACCCTCCCTGCCGTCCACCCTCCATGCTGTCCACCCTCCCTGCCGGTCCACCCTCCCTGCCGTCCACCCTCCATGCTGTCCACCCTCCGTGCCGGTCCACCCTCCCTGCCGTCCACCCTCCATGCTGTCCACCCTCCCTGCCGGTCCACTCTCGGTGCTGTCCATCCTCCCTGCCGGTCTACGGTAGACCGGCAAGGAGGGTGGACCATCTACCCTTCCTGCAGGTCCGCTGCACACATTCTTTCTCAGAGTTTCCTGCGTGTCTTCTGTGTCTCCGTTCTGGAATGCTTCTCCTCGCGGACGGCGCCGGCCCTCACCCCTGTGTACCTTTGAATGTCCGGCCGCGCTCTCGCCGGTGGATCATCGGACGCTCCTGCGGGCAGTTGCGGCCGGGTCTGCGGGGAACGAGGACGCGCTCCTGAGGGTGACTGACCGCTCCCGGGGGTGACTGACCGCTCCTGGACCCTGGGGGTGACTGGCCGCTCCTGGACCCTGGGGGTGACTGACCGCTCCTGGACCCTGCGGGTGACTGACCGCTCCTGGACCCTGGGGGTGACTGACCGCTCCTGGACCCTGCGGGTGACTGGCCGCGCCTGGACATCACTGGAGTAGAAGGGGAGTCCTCTCCAAGGTCCGTCTCCTTCATTGGACTCATTCTACAAGGTGTCGGCCCAGGACGGCCCCTTTGGAAACCAGAAACCGCGGGAGCCGGCTCCGGTCCGGTCCTGCCGGGACGGACGGGGTTAATGGTTAGCTCAGTGGGCTTGGGCTGAATATTTAACAGGAGCGCAGGGGCGGCTCTGGCTGGCCTGGAGTGAAGCTCGCGGCTGCTGCTGTGGGACTGAACCAGAGGGAAGGGAACCAGGACCCGGACACCCCCGGCCCCCGCCCGCCGAGCGCAGGGCTGTCGGAGCTTTCATCCTCGGCCACTGGACCTCTCGGAGCTCCCGCGGCGCTGGACGTCTCTGCACCCGAGGGGTCGTGCAGCTCCACCGGCCTGTGGTGGCCCCCACTGCCCGGGGCCCCAGGGCGTCACACCTGCCCAGGGCTGCGAGCGCGTGGACCGAGCCCAGAGCATCGCATCACTGCAGGGCTGGGACGAGTGCACTATTCTCGGGTGGTCACTACTGCACAAGCGACCAAGGGGCTGCTTTATTCGGACGTGATTGCTTGAACAAGGGAGCCAGGCAGCGGTGCCTGTCGCAGGTGGACGCTCGTGCACCAGAGCCGCGGTGCTGCAGCTCTGGAGTAGGCAGCGCAGCACGGATTCACTGGTGAACTGCCCTTATGGTGAAACTAGTGTACGAGAGTCGGGGTGTTGCACCGATTTGCAGGGGACACTAGTGCACCAATCTGCAGTGGACACTCGTGCACCGGTGCTAGGGTACTAAAATGCTCCGTGGTGGGCATTAGTGGGCGGAGCCACGCGCACCACTACTTTGGGGTGGACACTAGAGCACGGAGTGAGGGGGCTGCACTGCTCTGAACTTGACACTTGTGCACCAGGGTGCCGGACTGTTCTAGGGTGGACACTTGTGCACGGGGGCTAGAGCTATGGTTCAAGTGTGGTAGGAATTAGTGTCCTGCATTACCCAACTTCAGTGCACCGGACAAGGGTGCCGGACTGGTCTGGGGTAGATACGTGTGCACGGGGTCCAGGGGACTGACTGCTGTGGACACTAGTGCAAGAGAGACAGCGTCGTGTACCACTTCGGGGCGAGCATCGGTGAGGGGGGCCAGGGGGTTGCTCCGCTCTGTGGGAGCACTAGTGCACGGGAACCTAGAAGCCGCACCACCCTGGTGGAACACTCGTGCACAGAAGACGGAGGTGTCAGTCTTCCATCGGCTCTGCAAGGATGAAGGTCCGGGGAGTGTGTCTAACCCTCCTCGCCCTTCCTCTCATCGTTCAGGCGTCTGGAGGAGGTGAGTCCACAGGGGACATGTTGGGGTGTCTCAGTCTTTGCAGGGTAACTCTTGCCTCTCGCTGCTCATTCGAGACTGCCCCTCGGTACATCGTCCTGCCTTCTCTCATGCTTCCTCCCAGACCCCCTCTGCTCCTACTCCACACTGCACCCCCTCTCTGCTTGTTCTGCTGGGGTGCCTCTGTCTCCTTCTCGACCTCTCCTTTTCTAAGGCTGTTTCTCCAAAACTCTCCCTTTTATCTTATTTTCTTTTGTCTCGTTCTCTCTCTCACCATCTCTCGCACCCTCTATCTTTATCTCGCCTATCTCTCCCGTTATATGGTTCTTTGACCCGCTCTCTGCACCTTCCTCGCAACCCTCTCTCGCACTATCCCGTCCCCTCCTTTCTCCTTCTCTTTTTCTTGCTCTTAAATCATCTTCTCTGTCGCTTTTTATCCTTCTTTCTCCTCGTTCTCTCACTCTTTCGTTCCTTCCCCATTCACTTCTCCTCCCTCTCTCTTGTCTCCTTATCGCAGTCTCTCTTTTTCTCTTGCTTCCCTCACTGGGTCCCATTGATTCTTTCTCTCCTCTCGTTTTCTCCCCCCCCCCCTCTATTTCCCTTCTCTTTCTCCCTCTCTCCCCCCACCCCCAGTGAGCCTGTTATTTTCATTATTGTTTTGATCTTCGTGAAGTCGCACCTATTAACGAGCGATCTTAACCCCCCTTATCTCCAGTGAAGCCAGAGCGCGCACGGCGTGGTGCTTTCTCGCCCCTCTCGTTCAGCCGTGTCATCGTTTTTCACTACAAACGCTGGTAATGAGTCTGCCCGGGACATAAAAAGGCACCGTAAGCTTTATTCACCCGGTTATCGAAAGTGACTGGCATGGTTCAAAGAGCTCTGGGCACCAGGGATTATACATCAACACGTCTCACGCATTTTTCGTGAGCATTTGCTCTGGGCGTGAGCGCACGTATAGAACTAATACCCTTTACTTGCTGCAGGTATTTGATATAAAGATGACAGACCTCACGGGGGCAGCGGTGGAGGGTGGGGGGGCGGGGGGAGGGATAGGGGGGAGCAGTATGGTGTGTGGGTACCCCGTGAGAGTTCATTGTCGTTTTTCACATTTAGAATTTGAGGAGGGGCACAGAGTGGTGTGCCCTAGATCACACAACTAGTTGGCCTAGTGCCGAAGCTGGGATTGTTACGCAGGGCGCCAGATTGAAACTGAGGTCAGGGCAGCAGTTTTGCCAGAGAACAAGTGTTTTCCCTGGGAAGGAGATTCTCAGTAACACATTGTTAAATCCCTAATCACATCACCAATCTTCACATGTTTTCCTCTTTTATTGTGTTCATCAGAACGTGTTCCCTTTGTGGAGAGAGCGTCATTGCGTGCTCCAGGGCGCCTCGTCGCGTTGCCCCAATCCTGCTGTGGCGGGCATTGTTCAGGGATCTTAAACCCGAAGCTGCCACCAGGAAACCTTTTAACCCTAATTTCTTATGCGTGTGTCGTGTATATGTTTACTAAGGAGTTTAGCGCTGAGTTCAGGTATGCAGTAATTTTAGAGCGCTACATTCGGCCACACATGCGCCAAGCAGTCCTCCCACCCACCGAACAGAGTAGTAAACACACATCCGTGTAACATGGCTAAGTTTATTGCACACACATATAATTATAATGGTTAAGGATAAAACTGCAGGTGATATTATCATCAAGAACAAATCCCTGAGTATCCAGCCACACAATCCACAAACATAAAGTCAGCCGCTACAGGCTCCCGCTAGCCGGACTCCATCAACATAGACACGTTTTTACATGTGTGCAGATGACACGCAGGTCATGTTTACCATCTCCTTCCGCCAGAAGCCTCTCTCACCAGGCCTCATGCCTGGCTGGCTGGGCCACTGCTGGCCATTCATCCTTGCGGGGTGGCCCTGAAGTTTCTTAAATTAATCCACTGAAGAGTGAGGTTCTGGGCACCCCTCGGGGATCAGTTATGAGATCTCCCGGCTGCTGTAACAGGTCCCCTAAAATCCTGTACAAAGGTGGGAGACCCCGCAAATGGGGAAAGATATGGGATGCCTGGATTGTATACCGCGGAGATATTTGCACACCACCAGAGCCCGATTCAGTAAATGAGGACACTGCGGCACCTTGAACCCAACTGTGATACTCCTATATGATACTGTACAGCTGGAACGCTGATTTGCCGAAACTGTATTGCAAATGTCCGTTGCACGATGGTCTTGTTTGTTGTAACTGTTTATTATTTCAATAAAAACAATAAAAAAAATCCTGTACAAAAAGGAAATCCTCAGCACATGTCTGTAGAGTATCTAAACATTTATCTGCACATTGTATGTATAGACACGTGTTTCGTCGCATACACTGGAAAATCGTCCCGTGTCTTTCTCAAGGCTCTACAATCTTTGGAATATTCCTTTCTTATGTGGTGATAATTCCAACCCACAATGGGTAAATATCTGTCTTCTGCGTTAAAATCGGTTCTTCATTCAGGAAAGGTCTCCGTCCACAGAATTTGAATGGACAGTGGTATTGAGCTTGGTGAAAGGGCGCCACTTAGGAAAATCGCAAGTATATTAGTTTCAATAGATCCTGAATTCTGGGCAGTGCTATAAGGTGAGGAGAACGTCACCCAACCTCCCCCAAATGTTACGGAGAGTCTCGGTTGTGGGCTACGTTGATGACAGAGCTGTCCTTACGAGCTCGTGGATTGGTCAGATGAAGACCTTTCCTGAAGGAAGAACCAATTTTCACGCAGAAGACCGATATTTTACCCATTGTGGGTTAGAATTATCACCACATAAGAAAGTAATATACCAAAGATTGTAGAGCCTGGAGAAAGTCGTTGGACGATTTCCCAGTGTATGCGAAGAAACACGTGTTTATGCATACAATGTGCAGATAAAAGTTACACTACAGACATGTGCTGAGGATTTCCTTAGTGTATTCAGTGGCCTCGGCCGCAAGTTTGGGGGAGGTTGGGTGTTCTCCTCACCTTACAGCACCGTCCAGAATTCAGGATTTATTGAAACCAATATATGTGCGATTTTCCTGAGTGGGGCCGTTCCACCTAGCTCAATACGACTATCCGTTCAAATTCTGTCGAAAGTCTGACTGCTCATCTTCAGGCCTCCCTTTCTCTCAGTCATCAGGTTCCAAGGTGGCTTCTTCAGCTCAAACATTCCGGAAAAAACGTCTGTGATGGACCCACTATCATATCCCTGTCATACTGGCGAGAATTCAGCCAAGACCGGATTACCCAGCTCCGGCCATCAGCCTTTGCCCCTTGGGTCTCCAGACCTAACAGAATTATCCTCAAAGCAAAGTCAGCAGGACATGAGTAAACCCCCGGGATCCTGGCACCCATTGATCCCAGCATGATCCCGAATGAAGGGTCCTTTCCACAAGTCTATTAACTCTCTCTGTACCTCCGCCCAGACCAGCCTCCGGTGAGTCCACAGATCCCCAGACCAGCCTCTGATGAGTCCACAGCTCCCCAGACTAGCCTCCGATGAGTCCACAGCTCTCCAGACCAGCTTCAGAAAGTCTACAGCTCTCCAGACCAGCCTTCGATGAGTCTATAGCTCCTCAGACCAGCCCCCATGAGTCCACAGCTCCCCAGACCAGCTTTGATGACTCTACAGCTCCTCAGACCGCCTTCGACGAGTCCACAGCTCCCCAGACCAGCCTCTGATGAGTCCCCAGGTCCCCAGACCAGCCTCTGATGGCTCTACAGCTCCCCAGACCAGCCTCTGATTAGTCCACAGCGCCCCAGACCAGCCTCCAATGAGTCCACAGCTCCCCAGACCAGCCTCCGATGACTCTACAGCTCCCTAGATCAGCCTCCAATGAGTCCACTGCTCTCCAGACCAGCCTCAGATGATTCTACAGCTCCCCAGACCAGCCCCCATGAGTTCACAGCGTCCCAGACCGGCCTTCGATGAGTCCACAGCTCCCCAGACGAGCCACCGAAAAGTCCATACCTCACGAGTCCAGCCTCAGATGAGTCCACAGCTCCCCAGACCAGCCTCTGATGAGTCAACAGCTCCCCAGACCAGCCCCCATGAGTCCATAGCGTCCCAGACCAGCCTTCGATGAGTCCACAGCTCCCAGACGAGCCACCGAAAAGTCCATACCTCACGAGTCCAGCCTCGGATGAGTCCACAGCTCCCTAAACCAGCCTCTGATGAGTCAACAGCTCCCCAGTCCAGCCCCCGATGAGTCCACAGTTTCCCAGACTAGCTCCGCTGAGTCCACAGCTCCCTAGACCAGCCTTCGATGAGTCCACAGTTCCTCAGACCAGCCTCTGATGAGTCCACAGCTCCACAGACCAGCCTTCAATGAGTCCACAGCTCCACAGACCAGCCATCGATGAGTCCATAGCTCCCCAGACCAGCCTCCGATGAGTCCACAGCTCACCAGACCAACGTCCGATGAGTCCACAGCTCCCCAGACCAGCCTTTGATGAGTCCACAGCTCCCCAGCCCAGCCATTGTTGAGTCCACAGCTCCCCAGACCAGCCTCCAATGAGTCCACAGCTCCCCAGCCCAGCCATTGTTGAGTCCACTGCTCCCCAGACCAGCCTCCGGTGAGTCCACAGCTCCCCAGCCCAGCCATCGATGAGTCCACAGCTCACCGAGGGTGTCCTGGTAGCAGCATTCTCCTCTTCATCTGTAACATTGTAGAACTCCCAGGCTTGAACTCTGCTATTTATCACGTTTTAAGATTCATCTAAAAAAACAACTTTTTAATCAATGAATACATGGTCTTATTGCTTTAGTTATTGTCGTTGATTTGTTAAACTCCTTAGCACCAAGAGGATCATGCATATGCGCTCTTAATAAACACTTTTAACACAACATGACATAAACAGGAAGAGATAGAAAAAAATGACTACCCATCTACCAACACACTGAAAAAAAAGAATCAAGCAAGAAACTGCAGCAAGTGTGAAACAGAATAGATTCCTAGGACATAAATGATTAACCAGGTATTCCCCAAAATGCAAATAAATTACTTTGTTAACCTAATTAAGGTATCAATGGTTCACGTACTTGAGAAGAATATTTGTATACTCTTTGGCCAACAAGGAAGCCACAACCTGAACAGGAGAATATCTGTAAAGGGTGCAATGTTCCTAATCACATATAATATGCCTCTTATCTGTAGCTTTATGCTGAAGCGTCTCCTCTAGGCAATTCCCTGCCAGGCTCTAGAAGTCATACGTTTTGTAAACATGTTTTGTGCACAGGAGGACCAGTAAGTAAGTAATGGCTTCATAACTTGCTGTTTAGTACTTTGGAATAATTTATGCTTTTATGATCTGTTTTAAAAGATCGAATAAAGTTTTGTGAAACCTGAAGTAAATAATTTATTGTTTAGTTAATTAAAACCATAATAATTTTCACAGTAAAATTACAATATATAAAAATAATTTAACATTTCTTAATTTAAGTCAATATTACTTAGTTTAAACAGTGCAGTTTTGCCCGGGAGGACCAGGCCTGCTTGACCAGCATTCACGCTCAGTTTGGACCCTGGTTGATTCTGGTTGTGATACAGATGTGTAAGGTGGCGTGCAATACCAGCGGCTCTTTTAAAGAAAGTAATAGAACTGATCGTGTGCACGAGAGGGAGCACATTTCTCCCCCATGGTTGTACCCCTTAAATCATTTACAGTATCACCTTATATGACAACATGCAGCCAATGACCTGACCTATCAGAATACCTAAAGTGAGGGCTATAGCTGGCAATAAAGGCCACATTTTCACAACTCTGAAGCTTATGATGTAATAAGGCTCCACTGGCCAATCAGAAACCAACTCACACTGCCTTTTCTGATGCTTAGCCTTATTACAGCAATAATTAGGGAAACGTCGTTTACGACGCAACTTTTAGCTCGCAGTGCTATTACAACGCAGACTTTAAAATGCATTCCATTACAACGCATTACACTGGAGGGCGCTCTAGGATAGGGAATAGTTTTAATTTACTATCCAACACCTTCCCTAGTGTCCACAGGGACTGGTGTTGGAATAGTAAATTAAAATATTCACTATCCAACACCCCTTAGTGTAATGCGTTGTCATGGAATGCATTTTAAAACTTGCGTTGTTACAGCATGCATGCTAAAAGCATGCGTTGTAACAACGTACATCCCAATAATTATGCTTAGAGCCCGAAGAACCCCCTGGATAATTCTCAAACCTTGGCGAACATTGCACCAAATTCTGTGTAACAATTTGCCATATGGCCCGAATGGGAACAGCATAGTGGACAGCCAGGTATAGGGGAGAGGAGTTGGCCTAACGGCTATGGCGGTCGACCTCGAATCTGGGGAACTGGGTTCAAGTCTCGGCAAGGACGCTGAACATCCTGTGATTCTGGGCAAATCACTTAATCTCCCCATGCCTGACAAAAATGAATGTGTCCTCATGTAATGCAACCGGTGCTATGTAAATCGCTCTGATACCCGATTCGGGTCAAGTTTGTGCTATATAAAACTCCATAAATAAATAAAAAAAAATAGTAGGATTTGCCTACTTCTGGTGCCAACTTCTGGGCTGGCACATAAACAGTCTGGACCATAAAGTCGCACACCACAGAGCTGAGGCGAATGCCCTCTAGCATACACCTCCACAATAATTCCTATGCTTAGACAACCACAGAAGGCTCCGATGCATAAGACATGTGCTGCGCAAGGCAATAGAAGTTTAGTGCATTGGTTTCTGAGGGCAATCAATCAATTCTCCTTCAAGCCCCTGCTTTCACTGGGCTTTAGTATTTGACGTAAAATGCGGTTAGGCTACCTTATGAACATTGCCTTAGTATCAAAGTAAATAACGTAACATGACACAGCATGGCATGGCATAACATAACATATTTAGCAAATACAATTTGAAAATATATGTTATTTTGGGGAAACTCAGTTTAGTAAACTTTATTGGCGCTTGCTCATGTATTTTAAAATTTGAGTACAAAAGTAACAACATATGCTTGTAGGCCTCCTTTAGTTTTTACCCAGATGTAGTTCCTGGAAATCTGCGTGTAGCACAATTGTACAGGAGTTCAGCTAAACACACCATGAAAATTGAGACTTTCTAGGGATAGCGCTGCTTTAAGTTAAACAACAAACTTTGTATAAACACCTCCGGATAATAACATGGGCTCTGTCTTGAACCACTGTGCTGGATCGGTGCAGAGACGAGCTCTTGTATGTGTTTTCTTTGTCTAAGGCAGAGGTGGGTGGAATTTGCGGAGGTTAACTCAGCGAAATTCCATAGAGTTACAGGAAACCTCTGCCAAGTTCAGCAGAGTTTTGCCAAGAAGTGGAAAATATGTAGCTTGTGCTGCAATTTAACGCCAGTGGTGTGAGCAGCGCAGATAATCGGCACAAATGGCACCATGCGTTGCACAAGAGCGCGCACCCATTCGAGTTGGGTTGCTGCAACTCAAGTAGAAAATCTACTCGAGAAGCAGTATATCTGCTCGAACAACAGCAAACGCTTGCGACCTCCATAGTTAGAACATCGGCACGAATGGCACCATGCGTTGCAGAACAGCGTGCACCCAACTCAAGTAGAAAATCTACTCAAGAAGCAGCAGACCTGCTCGAACAACAGCGAACGCTGCGACCTCCAACTTTAGAAAATTGGCACGAATGAGACCATGCGTTGCAAAACAGCGTGCACCCAACTCAAGTAGAAAATCTACTCGAGAGGCAGCAAATCTACTCAAACGGCAGCCCTGTGACAGCAACCACTCGAACGCCCGCGCCCTCCCACGTTAGAAAATCGCTCTAGGGGGCGTCTAAGCTCATTTGTGCTCGCACATTCTGGAGTCTCGCGGGGGGGTGGGGGAATTCTGCTACGCAGTGTTCAAGAGTAACATGGAGTGGCCAAAATTCTGGCCACCCCTAGTCTAAAGTGCAGACGCTTAAATCAAAATTTCCCTGATTTATTGCATTATCTGCAGATTTCATAGTTGGGGAAAAATGGGCAAGGACTGTCTTTTTCTATTTCTTGTGCTGTCTGAAAATCGTGCACACATGTTTTTTTTGCACCGGCCTTCAGTTTGCCCCCACTGCACGCTTCACAAATACCGCCAACTTCAGATTTTTTTCAGGTAGTTTTCCTCCTCTCCTACCTGTGAAAACTTCAGAAGCAAAACTGTGGGGCTCGGGTAATGCCCTTCGGAAATGTGTATGTAAAAGTTGCTGCATGTTATTCCCCATTGTTTCCCACACAGGTGGAATCGGGTGCTAACAGTAGTTGTAGAAGAATTATTCTATCCCTGACCGTCTCAGAATGAGACCCTTGGAGCCTAAAACTTTATGTGATTGGAAGCACCGCCCTCCACGTGACTGAGCTGAAGACATACATTGTATCATCCTAGACAACCCGAGCAGTTGCCCACTGCCCCCACACCTTGCTGTAATATGTGCTTCTCTGCACAACCTGGAGGCCTCGCACCAGGGGCGGCTCTAGGCTCATGGCGGCCCTGGGCAGGGAGCGTAGGTAGGGGGCCCCAGAAGAGGGGGTTTTGGCGGGGCGGAGCGCGGAGGCCAGTGAAGAGGGGGGGGGGGGGGGTAGGGTGTTTGGAAGTGGAACAGAGCCGGAGGCCACCAAATCCCTGCCAGGAGCCGCCAGGCAAATATGTATCCATCCTCAGAGGAATATTATATTAAGGATATATATTGGCGTGGTGGCCCCTGGGGTTTGGTGGCCCTGTGCAGGTGCACAGCTTGCACATGCTTAAGGCCACCCCTGCTCGCACCTCAGCACAGTATCCAAAGAAACGTCAATTATTATGGGGGGAAAAATCTACAGGCGGAAAAGTTCAATAACAAACTCAGATATATTTTCTTGCAGTGCCCACAAACAGGTCCGCGCTCCTAGGCAGGTTATCACACTCAGTGCAGGCACACTGAATAACTCGGCAGTCACACTCACAGCTAGCGCACTGAATACCCCAGCAGTCGCACTCAGAGCTAGCGCACTGACTACCTTAGAAGTCACACTCAGAACTAGTGCACTGACTACCTCAGCAGTCACACTCAGAGCTAGCGCACTGAGTAACCCAGCAGTCACACTCAGAGCTAGTGCATTGAATACCCCAGCAGTCACACTCAGCGCTGGCACACTGACTACCCCGGCAGTCACACTCAGAGCTAGCTCACTGACTACCTCGGCAGTCACACTCAGAGCTAGCGCACTGACTACCTCGGCAGTCTCACTCAGAGCTAGCGCACTGACTACCCCGGCAGTCACACTCAGAGCTAGCGCACTGACTACCCCGGCAGTCACACTCTGAGCTGGCACACTGTCTACCTTGGCAGTCACAATCAGAGCTAGTGCACTGACTACCTCAGCAGTCACACCCAGGGGCAGAGAACTGAATATCTCAGTGGAGTAAGAACCAGAGCTGGTGCACTGAATGCCTTATCAGTCACACTCGGAGCCAGCGCACTGAATGCCTCAGTAGTAACACTCATGGACAGAGAACTGAATAGCTCAGTGGTTTCAGACTCAGAGCCGGCGCACTGAAAACCTCAGCAATGCCACACTCACGGACGGCACACTGAATGCCTCAGCAGTCACACTAAGAGCTAGCGCACTGAATACCTCAGTGGTTTCAGGCTCAACGCCGGCGCACTGAGTACCTCAGTAGTGTCACACTCAGAGCCGGAGCACTGCATTCCTCAGCGCTGTCACACTCAGTGACAACGCACTGAATATCTTAGTGGTGTGACTCTGAGCTAGCGCATTGAATACCTCAGTGGTGTCACACACAGAGGCAGCGCACTCAGGACTGGCTTTAGCACTGGTGGTGTCCTGTGCGACAATGTTTGTAAGCGCCCCTCCCCCCCCCCTGATCACCTCTGCCATGGATTCCTTCACCACCGCCCTTTAACAGGGCCCCTCAAGTCTCCAGAACCACTGTCTCTCGGATTCAATTAGTTTTATAGCACCGCTCATACCATTGTCTGAGCACTGTACATCACACACACATTGCACAGAGACAATCATAGGTGTGAAAATCAGGGTATAGGAAATGTTACATCAGACAGAACTACAACGTGTAGTGTAGGAGTAACATGCCATCGATACTGATAGGCGATATAGTTTAAGAGTCCTTATTCTGGAAAAGCACAAATTCAGAATTTAAAATACAACATCATTATTAGGGGTTCTCTTTATGCAATAATGCAATAACAAGAATTGTTTTCCACCCAAATGAACCCTTTTGGCAAGATTTGGATAATGAAAGACTGGACAAAAAACACACATAGCTCTAATACATACTTTGCAGTTTACCCACAGCTCTTTGATGGCAGTTAATAGCTCAATGTTCTATATTACGATTTTGATTTACAAACCACAAGTAGCAAAAGGAACTCTCTTACAGAAGCAGTAACCCACCGACCTATTTACATTACATGCACTTTGTTATCTGCATGGTACACATTCTTAGCTGCAGTCTACCTTTGGATGAGTCAAAACCTCCACTAGACAAACCTCTGTCACTTTCCAGGAAGACATTAATCACCGTATTTATCTTGACATTTTATTGATGCCTGATAATTGCTGGATGATGAGAGGTGTTACCTCGAAACCGGTCCGGTCCTCGGATGCTTGATTCCGGTCTGGGAAAGATATGGCTGTGTAGTTCGGACTGGACTGTTCCCATGGGGCACAGGGTCAGAGCTGATTTGCATAAAGCCATTATCTAACCCAGGGTGGTGTGCAGTGCAAAAAACGATGGATTTAGGCCCAGATCCTTGTACTGGGGTGAATGTAAGACATTGATCTACATTCTGTCCATCAAATTGTTTTTTGTAATTTTCTCCCTGATAATTGCTGGAGGGCAGGAACGCGCCAGCAGGTGCTTTTGAAATGACAATATACTTGCAAAAATGACACCCCAATGGCACCGATGGCACTGCACTAGAGCTGGCCCCGAGCGCACTGAATCGAATCCCTCTGCAGTGTCCCACTGAATACCTCAGCGGTGTGGATCCCTGTAGTATTCCTGCTGCTCAGCCTAGAATGTTTGGTGTGAGAGCTAGTTAGAATGTTGAGTCAATCAATCAATCAATCATAACATTTGTATAGCGCGCTACTCACCCGAAGGGATCTCAAGGCGCTGGGGGCGAGGGGTACGCTACTGCTCGAAAAGCCAGGTCTTGAGTTGCTTCCTGAAGGAGAGATGGTCCTGGGTTAGCCGGAGGTGGATGGGGAGGGGTTCCATGTCTTGGCTGCCAGGTAGGAGAAGGATCTTCCTCCGGTGGTGGCTCTGCGGATGCGTGGAACGGAGGCGATGGCGAGGCTGGTTGATCGTAGCCGGCGGGTGGGAGTGTAGAAGGTCAGGTGGTTGTTGAGGTACTTGGGGCCCAGGTCGTGGAGAGCCTTGTGTGCATGGGTGAGGAGTATGAACGTGATCCTCTTGCTGACGGGGAGCCAGTGCAGGTCTCTCAGGTGGCCGGAGATGTGGCTGTGTCGGGGGATGTCCAGGACGAGTCGTGCGGAGGCGTTCTGGATGCGTTGGAGTCTTTTCTGAAGTTTGGCTGTGGTTCCGGCGTAGAGGTTGTTTCCGTAGTCCAGTCGGCTGGTGACGAGTGCCTGGGTGACCGTCTTCCTGGTTTCGGTGGGGATCCACCGGAAGATCTTTCGGAGCATGCGCAGGGTGTTGAAGCACAATGATGAGACGGCGTTGACTTGTCTGGTCATCGAGAGGGAGGAGTCCAGGATGAAGCCCAGGTTACGTGCGTGGTCCGTTGGCTTGGGAGTGGTGCCCAGGGCAGGGGGCCACCAGGAGTCGTCCCAGGCGGAGGGCGATGATCCCAGGATGAGGACTTCCGTCTTGTCTGAGTTCAGTTTCAGGCGGCTGTTCTTCATCCACTCGGCGACGTCTTTCATCCCTTCGTGTAGGCTGGTTCTGGTGGTGGTGGGGCCGTTGGTGAGGGAGAGGATCAGCTGGGTGTCGTCGGCCTAGGAGATGATGTTGAGGTTGTGTTGGCATGCGATGGCAGCGAGGGGGCTCATGTAGACGTTGAAGAGGGTGGGGCTGAGTGATGATCCTTGTGGTACGCCGCAGATGACTTTGGTGACCTCGGATCTGAATGGGGGGAGGCGGACTCTCTGGGTTCTTCCGGTGAGGAACAAGATGATCCACTCCAGTGCCTTGTCTTGGATTCCGATGTTGCTGAGGCGCTGCACTAGGCTGCGGTGACAGACAGTGTTGAACGCTGCGGAGAGGTCCAGGAGGATGAGGGCCGCTGTTTCCCCGTTGTCGAGCAGGGATCTGATGTCGTCAGTGGCTGCGATGAAGGTGGTCTCGATGCTGTGGTTGGCTCGGAAACCGGACTGCGAGTGGTCGAGGGATCCGTTTGTCTCGAGGAAGGCGGCAAGCTGTCTGTTGACGGTCTTCTCGATGACTTTGGCAGGAAAAGGGAGGAGCGGGATGGGGCGGAAGTTTTGGAGGTCGGTGGGGTCCGCTGTTGGTTTCTTCAGGAGGGCGCTGAGCTCGGCGTGCTTCCAGCTCTCCGGGAAGGTGGCGGTGTTGAAGGAGGTGTTGATGATGTCCCGGAGTTGGGGTGCGATGATGGAATTGGCCTTGTTGAAGACGTGGTGGGGGCAGGGGTCGGTTGGTGATCCGGAGTGGATGGTGTTCATTGTGCGGGTGGTGTCTTCGGTGCTGACCGGGGTCCAGGTGCAGAGGGTGGTGGTGGGGGGCGTTGGTTCAGAGGTTGGATGCATCGTCTGTGCGCCGAAGCTGTTGTGTATGTCGGCGATCTTGCTTTGGAAGAACGAGGCAAGTGAGTCGCAGAGGTCTTGCGAGGGAGTGATGTCGTTGTTTCTGGCGCTGGGGTTGGAGAGCTCTTTGACGATGCTGAAGAGTTCCTTGCTGTTGTGGGCGTTGTTGTTCAGTCGTTCTTTGAATGCTGTCTTCTTGGTGGTGCGGATCAGCTGGTGGTGTTTGCGAGTGGCGTGCTTGAGGGCAGTCATGTTGTCTGTGGTCTGGTTGATGCGCCAGGCTTTCTCGAGGGTGCGGCAGTTCTTCTTGGAGTTCTTAAGTTCGTCGCTGAACCAAGAGGCTTTCTTGCTGCCGGGTCTGCTGGGAGGGTCTTCAGTGGTGGGAGGTCGTCTGCGCAGTTGGTGATCCACTGTGTGAGGTTGCTGGCTGCTTCGTTGGGGTCCGTTGTGTTGGCGGGCGGGTTCTGGTTGAGGGAGGTGGTGAGCTGGTCGGCGGTGATCTTGTTCCAGCTCCTGCGAGGAACCTGTTGCAGGTGGTGGTGGGTCGTGGTCCTTCTGAAGCTGAAGTGGACGCAGCTGTGATCAGTCCAATGAAGTCCGGTGGAGTGGCTGAAGGAGATGTATTTGCTGGAGGAGAAGACTGGGTCAAGCGTGTGGCCGGCGTAGTGGGTGGGGGTGTTCACCAGTTGCTTGAGTCCGAGGTTGGCGAGGTTGTCTAGCAGGGTGGTGGTGTTGCTGTCTTTGTTGTTCTCCAGGTGGAAGTTTAGGTCCCCTAGGAGGATGTAGTCAGCGGAGGGGAGGGCGTGCGGGCTGACGAAGTCTGCGATGTCTTCGCTGAATTGTGTGCGTGGTCCCTGGGGACTGTAGATAAGGGTGCCTCTGAGGGTCGTCTTGGGGTCGGTGTGTATCTGGAAGTGGAGGTGTTCGGCGGCGGTGAGGGTGTCGTCGGAGTTGGTTGTGATGCGGATGGTGTTCTTGTGTACGATGGCGATGCGAAGAAGGCGACGTCTGGTGATGTTGTGTCGAGCAGGTTCCAGAGTTCCACGGCGTGTCTGTGGACGGAGCGGGTGTTGAGCAGGATGCACTTGAGGTGGTTGCTGCTGGTGATCGGCTTGGCGGATGCTGTGCAGGTGAATTGGCAGGCATGGCAGGCGAAGGGTCCGTGGGTGCGTTTCGGGGTGGCTTGGTAGCAGGCGGGGATCCGGCCGGCGTTGAGTGCGTTGAGGGTGGCGGCGTCTTAGATCCGTCGTGTGGTCTGGCGTCGGTGGGGGCCAGGGGTCCTGGCGCTGGGCGCGGTCCAGGCGCGGACGGGAGTAGACGGACTTGCCTTTGGCGCACACTGAATTCCGCAGGCAGTGAGTACTAGACTCAGAGGTGGTGCACTGAGCTCCACAGACAGTGAATTCTGGACTCAGAGGTTCGCACTGAAATCCGCAGGCAGTGAGTAGTCGACTTAGAGGCAGTGCGCTGAACTCTGCAGGCAGTGAGTTCTAGACTCAGAGGCGGCACACTGAATTCCGCAGGCAGTGAGTACTCGACTTAGAGGCCACTCACTGAGCTCTACAGGCAGTGAGTACTAGACTCAGAGGCAGCGCACTGAACTCCGCAGGCAGTGAGTACTAGACTCAGAGGCGGCGCACTGAATTCCGTAGGCAGTGAGTACTCGACTTAGAGGCCGCTCACTGAGCTCCACAGGCAGTGAGTACTAGGCCCTGAGGCCACTCACTGAGCTCCACAGGCAGTGAGTACTAGACTCAGAGGAGGCGCACTGAACTCTGATTGAAGTGAGAACTAGACCCAGAGGCTGAACACTGAGCTCTGCAGACAGTGAGCACTAGACTCTGTGGCTGCGCACTGAACTCCGCAGGCAATGGCAGTGAGTACTAGACCTAGAGGCCGCTCACTGAGCACCGCTCTGCTCTTAGTGGGCATGTAATGCAGGGCACAGGCTGTGAGTTCTGCTCTTAGAGACGGTGTAATGCAGGGCACAGGCTGTGAGTTCTGCTCCTAGAGGGCGTGTAATGCATGGCACAGGCAGTGAGTTCTGCTCCTAGAGGCGGTGCAATGCACGGCACAGTGAGTTCTGTTTTTAGAGGCATTGTAATGCACAGCACAGAGAGTGAGTTCTGCTCTTAGAGGTGGTGTAATGCACGGCACAGGCAGTGAGTTCTGCTCCTAAAGGTGGTGTAATGCACGACAGAGGGTGTGAGTTCTGTTCTTAGAGGTGGTGTAATGCACAGCACAGATATTTCAATGCAAAACTCCTTCAGTTGATGACATATGAAAGCAAAACCTTTCCGTTTAGGACATCAAAACTACTTCCATCTGTGATATATCAATTCAAAACCTATTCTGTCTATCACGTATCAATGTAAAACTCACTCTGTCTAGGAAACATCAATGCAAAACTACTTCCGTCTATGACATATCAATGCCAAACTCCTTTCTTCTGTGACATATCAATACAAAACTCTTTCCGTCTGTAATATATCAATGCAAAACTCCTTCCGTCCGTGACATATCACTGAAAAACTCTTTCCGTCTATCACATATCAATGCAAAACTCCTTCCGTCTGGGACATATCAATGCAAAACTCCTTCCGTCCGTGACATATCACTGAAAAACTCTTTCCGTCTATCACATATCAATGCAAAACTCCTTCCGTCTGGGACATATCAATGCAAAACTCCTTCCATCTGGGACATATCAATGAAAAACTCTTTCCGTCTATCACATAACAATGCAAAACTCCTTCCGTCTGGGACATATCAATGCAAAACTCTTTCTATCTATCACATATCAATGCAAAACCAATCAATAAATCAATCAATCAGTCAATTTATATAGCGCGCTACTCACCCGCTAGGGGTCCGTTACTGCTCGAAAAGCCAGGTCTTGAGTTGCTTCCTGAAGGAGAGATGGTCCTGGGTCAGGCGGAGGTGGGTCGGGAGGGAGTTCCATGTCTTGGCCGCCAGGTAGGAAAAGGATCTTCCTCCGGCGGTGGCTCTGCGAATACGTGGTACGGTGGCGAGGGCGAGGCTGGTCGATCGGAGCTGGCGGGTGGGCGTGTAGAAAGTGAGGCGGTTGTAGAGGTACTTGGGGCCCAGGTCATGGAGAGCCTTGTGTGCGTGGGTGAGGAGTCTGAACGTGATCCTCTTGCTGATGGGGAGCCAGTGCAGGTCTCTGAGGTGGGCGGAGATGTGGTTGTGGCGGGGGATGTCCAGGACGAGTCGTGCGGAGGCGTTCTGTATGCGCTGGAGTCTTTTCTGTAGTTTGGGTATGGTTCCCCGTAGAGGGTGTTCCCGTAGTCCAGTCGGCTGGTGACAAGTGCCTGGGTGACCTTCTTCCTGGTTTCGGTGAGGATCCATCGAAAGATCTTTCGGAGCATGCGCAAGGTGTTGAAATAGGATGATGAGACGGCGTTGACTTGTTTGGTCATCGAGAGAGAGGAGTCCAGGATGAAGCCCAGGTTTTGTGCGTGGTCCGTTGGTTTGGGGATGGTGCCCAGGGCAGGGGGCCACCAGGAGTCATCCCAGGCGGAGGGGGATGATCCCAGGATGAGGACTTCCGTCGTGTCTGAGTTCAGTTTCAGGCGGCTGTTCTTCATCCACTCTGCGACGTCTTTCATTCCTTCGTGTAGGCTGGCTCTGGCGGTGGCGGGGTCGTTGGTGAGGGAGAGGATCAGCTGGGTGTCGTGGGCGTAGGAAATTATGTTAAGGTTGTGTTGGCATGTGATGGCCGCGAGGGGGCTCATGTAGAGGTTGAAGAGTGTGGGGATGAGCAAGGATCCTTGAGGTACGCCGCAGATGACTTCGGTGGCTGCGGATCGGAACGGGGTGGAGGCCGACTCTTTGGGTTCTTCCGTCTGTGACATATCAATGCAAACTCTTTCCGTCTATCACATATCAATGCAAAACTCCTTCTGTCTGTGACATATCAATGCAAAACTCCTTCGGTCTGTGAAATATCAATGCAAAACTCCTTCCGTCTGTGACATAGCAATGCAAAACTCCTCCCGTCTGTGACATATCAATGCAAAACTCTTTCCGTCTGTGACTTATCAGTGCAAAACTCTTTCCGTCTATGACATATCAAATCAAACTCCTTCCGACTGTGACATATCAATGCAAAACTCCTTTCGTCTGTGACATATCAATGCAAGACTCCTTCCGTCTGTGACATATCAATGCAAAACTCTTTCCGTCTATGACATAGAAATGCAAAACTCCTTCCGTGTGTGTTATATCAATACAAAACATATTCTGTCTATCACATATCAATGTAAAACTCATTCTGTCTGTGACACATCAATGTAAAACTCCTACCGTCTATCACGTATCAATGCAAAACTCCTTCCGTCTGTGACATATCAATGCAAAACTCCTTCCGTCTGTGACATATCAATGCAAACCTCCTTCCGTCTATGACATATCAATACAAAACTCATTTTGTCTATGACACATCAATACAAAACGTATTCTGCCTATCACATATCAATGCTAAACTCCTTCCGTCTATCACATATCAAAGGGGACAGCATCGAGGGAATCTCACCGATTTGGTCCAGGTCTTGGAAGGAACTGTGAGAGATCTGCAGTGGTGGTAGACGAACCGCAATTGGGTCAATGGCAGACCCCTCTCCCTTCCCCAATCAGATTTCACAGTTGTGACAGATGCGTCACTTCTGGGATGGGGCAGCAATCTGGGAGAGGTGGGGATGGTGCTCCACATAAATTTGTTGGAGCTCTGGGCGATTTATTTGGCATTGAAGGCTCTACTTCTGTCCCTCAAGGGGAAGCTGCTGCTAGTGTTCACGGACAACACCACCGCCATTTGGTACTGCAACAAGCAGGGCAGGGTGGTGTCATGGACCCTTTGTCAAGAGGGCCTGCGTCTCTGGACTTGGCTGGGACAGGAGGGCATAACCCTGGTGGTTCAACACCGGGCAGGTTCTCTGAATGTCAGGGTGGACAAACTTAGTCATCGATCCTTAGCGGATCACAAATGGGGTCTCCAGTCAGAGGTGGCACAAGGTCTCTTTCAGCAGTGGGTAGAACCTTGGTTAGATTTGTTTACCTCCAAAGAGAACGCGCAGTGTCAGAAGTACTGGAGTTTTCAAGACAGCTCTCACTTAGCAAAGCCTTTCATCATGAGTGGAGCTCAGGCCTGCTGTATGCCTTTCCACCCATACCACTCCTGCCCAGGGTTCTGAAGAAGATCAGGAGTGACCAGGTCAAAGTCATCCTTGTGGCAACGGACTAGACGAGCAGAGTCTGGTATCCAGAGCTTCTGAAGAGGAGTATTGATCCTCCGATCAAACTGCTTCTTCGGGAGGATCTTGTGTTGCAGGAGCAAGGGCGGGTTTACCAGCCGAATCAGTCAACTATGCGCCTCCTTGTGTGGAGATTGAGCAGCGACAGTTAATAGCTTTTGACCTTCCTCCCGAAGTATGCAATGTTATTCTAACGGCCAGGCGGCCCTCCACTAAGACTCTGCCTTGGGAACTCTCAAGGGTTACCTTTCTTCACTGTCTGCTTTTTTGCGGCTGTCAGACCAGCCCTCTCTCTTCAAATCTCCCATTGTGTATAGATTTCTGATATGGCTGGCTCATCTGTGTCCACATACGCACTTTGTTATGCCGCAGTGGGACCGTAATTTGGTCCTCACATTTCTGATGTGTGCTCCTTTTGAGCCTTTACACAATTGTCCCCTCCGGCTGTTGACTATCAAAACAGCCTTCTTGGTGGCGATTAAATCGGCCCGGAGGGTGAGTGAACTGCAGGCATTATCTTGATCGCCTACCTATTTAATGTCTTTTCCTGACAAGGTGGTGCTTCGCACCCGAGAATCCTTTTTTGCCAAAGGTTGTGAACCCTTTCCATCTGGGTCAGTCCTTCACGTTGCCCACCTTCTTTGCTCCCCTGCATTCTTCTAAAGAAGAGGGGCGTCTCCACCGGCTGGACCCAAAATGAGCATTGTCGGTCTACCTTGACTGCACAAAACAGTTCAGAGTGGATGACCAACTCTTTGTGGGGTATGTGGGAACAAAGAAGGGAAGGGCAGTGCAGAAAAGGGCCACCTCTCGCTGGGTCGTTCTCTGCATCAAGATCTGTTACGCTCTATTAAAGAAGCAGCCCCCTGAGGGATTAAGGGCCCATTCCACCAGGGGAAAGGCTGCGACTACTTCCTTGGCTCAGGGTGTCCTAGTCCAAGATCTCTGTCAGGCGGCAATGTGGGCTTCATTGCAAACGTTTACAAAACAATACTGTCTGGATGGTCAGGTCCGCAGAGATGGGCACTTTGCCCGCTTGGTCCTACAGGACTTTCTAGTTTAAGGTATTGGTCCGCACCCACCGACGGAATGGTATGGCTTGGGTATCTAATTCAAAGGTAAGGAACTGCAGCAAGAAGTCTCGATCAGATGAACAAGTTACTTACCTTCGGTAACGCATCATATGGTAGAGACTCTATCTAGCTGCAGATTCCTTACAGCCCCACCCATGCCTCCCCGCTTGGCGGATTACTATTGTAGGGCTAAGGTAACTCCCCTTTCAGGCCCCTAGTTTTGCAAACGACTACATCAGTTACTTGGTGGCTCTGTGCTTCTGGTGTGGAAAAAAAAGTACTGACGTCTGCACGCCTGGGTGTAACCTAGTTAGGCACTGCAACGTCATAACCGATGCTACCAACGCCCACAACGTCACATGGAGCCAAATGGAGCCAGCTGACGCAATGTGCAAGGGGTATTGCTCAGAAAAAGTTTCCAGATCCAGCCTGATGCCTGTGAAATTCAAAGGTAAGGAATCTGCAGCTAGATAGAGTCTCTACCAGATAATGGGTTACCAAAGGTAAGTAACTTGTTCTTTAATGAGAGGTGGGCAGAAGACATGGGAAGAAGAAAAGCACCTGAGAGCATCAGTAGCACAGAGGCCTCTGAGCCAGAGCTTCCATTCTCACCACCAGGAGAATGATTAATACTGGAAGGAATAAGAGGGCCAAGTGCTGGCAAGGGGACGGAAGGCTCGCAGTCAGAGAAATCAGAGCAGCGCAGCCATTCTCTGAGGACCCAAAGACAAGAGGACAAGCACAGAGGCAGGTCTGGGTACCACTGCAACAGAAGGACAGTTAGACACGAGGGAGGAGAGAGAGATGGGAGGGGGAGGGGCAACTCACATTCCGAACCAGGAGAGAAGAGAACAAGCAGAGAACAGGGCCTGGAGCAGGTCTGGGTACCACAGAGGACAGGCAGATTTGAGGAAGGAGAGAGAAAGATTGGGAATGAGGGGCGGCTCACAGTCCGTTCAAAGCAGTGCAGGCAACCTCTGAGGACCAGGAGAGAAGACAACAGACAGGGAACAGGGCCAGGAGCATGGTATATATTGAGGAGGCAGCCATGCGCTCTACAAATTCTATAACATAACATAACTTATATAACTGTTTCTCCTCCCTGTCTACTTACCTAGACATGGAGCCAGTTGAGTTCCAAAAGGATTGGGGTGATGTGATCAGAACATCTTGCACCAGAGAGCAGACAGGCTGGGGAGTTGAGGGAAGCTTTTAAAGGTTTCAGGTGATATTGTGGGATGCTGGCTAGATGGGAGATTCCGTAGTCCAGATTGGGAAAGATTAGGGTTTGGAACACCATCTTGAAATGTTGAGGCGGAATTCCGGACTTAGGGCCCCATGTAGGTCATTGTGAAATACCGATTTCTTAATACCGAATTTTATCGATTCGGTATTAAGAAATCGGTATTTCCTATGGGTTCCATGTTTAAATATCGATAACAAAAATATAGTTTACAAAAATATAGATGTAAAAATATCGATTACAAAAATATCGACTCCCTATACTTAAACAGGTAAGTACATAAATATTGACTCAAAAATATAGATGTAATAAATATAGATGTAAAAAATATCGACTTTAATAAATATTATAACTTAAATTAAATAATTAAAAATATTAATATTATTAACAAAATACATTACATTGCTTTTATATTTTAACTATTTATACCAAATGAACTAAAGTTAATCAATATAAACTGCATAAATGTGTACATATACATATATTTAACACATAAAAGTATATAAAAATAATAATACATACATTTAATAACAATATAAAAACATTAGTAGCTAAAACATTTGATAGCGAAGGGGTAAAAATTACTATTCCCACTCCAGTGAGTGCAACAGTAGGGAAAGCACTGGATAGCGTATGGGTAAATATTACTATTCCCCCTCCAGAGGGTGCAACAGTAGGGAAAGCGTTGGATAGAGTAGGGGTAAAAATTACTATTCCCACTCCAAAGGGTGCAACAGTAGGGAAAGCGTTGGATAGTGTAGGGGTAAAAATTACTAATCCCACTCCAGTGAGTGCAACAGTAGGGAAAGCGCTGTATAGCGTAGGGGTAACAATTACTATTCCCACTCCAGAGGGTGCAACAGTACGGAAAGCGTTGGATAGCGTAGGGGTAAAAATTACTAATCCCACTCCAAAGGGTGCAACAGTAGGGAAAGGGTTGGATAGCGTAGGGGTAAAAATTACTATTCCCACTCCAGTGAGTGCAACAGTAGGGAAAACGCTGGATAGCATAGGGGTAAAAATTACTATTCCCACTCCAGAGGGTGCAACAGTAGGGAAAGCGTTGGATAGCGTACGGTTAAAAATTACTATTCCCACTCCAAAGGGAGCAACAGTAGGGAAAGCGTTGGATAGCGTAGGGGTAAAAACTACTATTCCGACTCCAGTGAGTGCAAGAGTAGGGAAAGCTCTGGATAGCGTAGGGGTAAAAATTACTATTCCCACTCCAAAGGGTGCAACAGTAGGGAAAGCGTTGGATAGCGTAGGGGTAAAAATTACTATTCCCACTCCAAAGGGTGCAACAGTAGGGAAAGCGTTGGATAGCATAGGGGTAAAAATTACTATTCCCACTCCAGTGAGTGCAACAGTAGGGAAAGTGCTGGATAGCGTAGGGGTAAAAATTACTATTCCCACTCCAGAGGGTGCAACAGTAGGGAAAGCGTTGGATAGCGTAGGGGTAAAAATTACTATTCCCACTCCAGAGGGTGCAACAGTAGGGAAAGCATTGGATAGCGTAGGGGTAAAAATTACTAGTCCCACTCAAGTGAGTGCAACAGTAGGGAAAGCGCTGGATAGCTTAGGGGTAAACGTTACTATTCCCACTCCAAAGGGTGCAACAGTAGGGAAAGCGTTGGATACCGTAGGGGTAAAAATTACTATTCCCACTCCAAAGGATGCAACAGTAGGGAAAGCGTTGGATAGCGTAGGGGTAAAAATTACTATTCCCACTCCAGTGAGTGCAACAGTAGGGAAAGTGCTGGATAGCGTAGGTGTAACAATTACTATTCCCACTCCAAAGGGTTCAACAGTAGGGAAAGCGTTGGATAGCGTAGGGGTAAAATTACTATTCCCACTCCAGAGGGTGCAACAGTAGGGAAAGCGCTGGATAGCTTAGGGTTAAAAATTACTATTCCCACACCAGAGGGTGCAACAGTAGGGAAAGCGCTGGATAGCATGGGCGTAAAAATTACTATTCCCACTCCAGTGAGTGCAACAGTAGGGAAAGTGCTGGATAGCGTAGGGGTAAAAATTACTATTCCCACTCCAGAGGGTGCAACAGTAGGGAAAGTGTTGGATAGCGTAGGGGTAAAAATTACTATTCCCACTCCAGAGGGTGCAACAGTAGGGAAAGCGTTGGATAGCGTAGGGGTAAAAATTACTATTCCCTCTCCAGTGAGTGCAACAGTAGGGAAAGCGCTGGATAGCTTAGGGGTAAACATTACTATTCCCACTCCAAAGGGTGCAACAGTAGGGAAAGCGTTGGATACCGTAGGGGTAAAAATTACTATTCCCACTCCAAAGGGTGCAACAGTAGGGAAAGCGTTGGATAGCGTAGGGGTAAAAATTACTATTCCCACTCCAGTGAGTGCAACAGTAGGGAAAGTGCTGGATAGCGTAGGGGTAAAAATTACTATTCCCACTCCAAAGGGTTCAACAGTAGGGAAAGCGTTGGATAGCGTAGGGGTAAAATTACTATTCCCACTCCAGAGGGTGCAACAGTAGGGAAAGCGCTGGATAGCATGGGCGTAAAAATTACTATTCCCACTCCACAGGGTACAACAGTAGGGAAAGCGCTGGAACTCAAAACAATACAAAAACCAACTATCAATTTTTTTATAAAATTACATTTAGAATATAAACATAATTAATATATCAATTTAAATATAATATTATTAACAAACACCTACACATCTAAAATTAATTACTCAATTACATTTAATATTTACTATTTAATTAATGAAAAATAATATATATTTTAATTAATTAATTATTTATTTAATTGACAGCTTTCACACCATATACACTTATAAACACCACAACACAAACCTAAAATTATTTACTCTTTTACAATGAATAATTAATTAATTATAATTAATTTATAAAGTATTTAATAATTATTCAATAAAAACTCCACTACACACAACTAAAATTAATTAAACAATTAACATAATTAATTAACAAAATTAATTAATAATTGACTAATTGAAATTAATTAACAAATAATTATTAAACAAATAATATTAAATTAACACATTAATTAATCAATTAATTTTATATATTTAAATTACTTCCCACCCTATTCCCCTATAAACCCACAACCAGCTACGGAAGTAATAACACAAAATTCTACATAAAATACATTAATAACTAATAAAATTCTACAACATATAATAAATTGACAAACAATACTCATTAAAAACACTAAAATACATATCAATATTAAAATATCGATATTTTTGTAAACTATGTTTTTGTAAACGATATTTATTACAACTATATTATTGTTATCGATATTACTTACCTGTCAGTCGATATTCTGGTCAAACTATAATTTTGTTGTCGATATTTCTTCTTTTCGATATTTATGTCACACAAAATTTTTTCGTCGATATTCCCGCTCTGCACCTTTCCTATGCAGGTAAAGATTCGGTAAAAAATACCGAATCCTTAATATTCCTTATTACCGAATCGGCAATTGAGATTTGGTAATAAGGAATACGTACCCATTAATTCCTATGGGCTTGGAGGCCCACAAGAATGAATGTGAAGACAATCAGTATTCCCGATTCGGTATTACCGAATGGGTAATACCGGGAGGTATTTCAAGGGTGCCAGGGTATCCAAAGGACACCCTGTTGCACCCCTAAAATATGCATGTGTGCATGGCACACATACATGCCACATACATGCCCTAAGGGCATGGATATGTGCCACATGGCACTTCTAAAAAAGCAAGAAAGTGCTTTTTTAAAGGAATTCGGTAATTACCACCAACTTGAAGTTGGTGGCAATTACCGATTTCTTAAGGCCCAAAAGCACTCTTTTAAGTGCTTCCTACATAGCATTTAAGGAATCGGTATTACCGATTCCTTAAATGCAAGGGCAATAAGGAATCGGTATTAAGGAATCTGTATACTACTTACCGATTCCTTATCTACCGATTCCTTACCTATATTGGGAATGGCTAAATACCGGTCGGTAATGGTGAAATTTACCGAACTTCACCGTTACCGACCGGTATTTAGCCACCTACATCGGGTCCTTACTTCACCAGGAATTGGGTATTTTTGGCAAGGGCACTAATATAGGCCTGAAGATACAGTATTTAGGGCCTGATTTAGTTCTCGGATGGATTACATTGGCACAACGGTGACGCATATCCCGTCCGCTGAATTCTAAATCCTATTACATCCTAGGGGATTTATATTTTGGAAGACGGGATATCCGTCACTGTTGTGACGGTGTAAAGCATCCACTGAGATCTAAATCAATCAATCAATCCATTTGTAAGCGCACAACTCATCTGTGAGGGTCTCAAGGCGCCAGAGGGGGCGGGGGTGCTGCTACTGCTCGAACAGCCAGGTCTTGAAGGAGTCTCCTGAAGGCCAGCAGGTCCTGGGTCTGTCGTAGGTGGACGGGGAGGGTGTTCCAAGTCTTGGCGGCAAGGTGGGAGAACGATTTGCCGCCAGTGGTCGCTCGACGGATGCGGGGAACGGTGGTGAGGGTGAGGTCAGCGGAGCGGAGCTGGCAGTTCGGGGTGTAGAAGGTGAGTAGTTCATTTTGGTGTGCTCGTCCGGTGTTGTGGAGAGCTATGTGGGCATGGGTGAGGAGCTTGAAGGTGATCCTCTTGTTGACGGGGAGCCAGTGAAGGTATTTCAGGTGGGCTGTGATGTGGCTGTGGCGGAGGATGTCAAGGATGAGGCGTGCAGAGGTGTTCTGTATGTGTTGTAGTCGTTTCTGCAGTTTGGCTGATGTTCCTGCGTAGAGAGCATTGCCGTAGCCCAGTCTGCTGGTGACAAGGGCCTGGGTGACTGTCCTCCTGGTTCCATGTCTAAGATGAGGCCCAAGGATTTAGCTCTGTTGACTAATTAGTAAAAACACAGCTACCAAACAAGTGTAGGGCACAACGGGAAAATAGTTCCAGAGAGATGTTAGAATAACTCAAATAATTTACACCACACTGATTCAAATGGAAAAATAGGGAAGCTCATCAATTGTATCCATCCAGCATCCACCCAACCCACCCACCCATCCAGCCATCCATATATGCAAATTAAACTTCAAGACACTAGGATGCAGACATCTGTCCACCGATCAGTACAGGGGGATGCTCTGTAGGAAAGAACAGGGCTATGACAAGAAGTGGCTGCTCCGAAAGTCTCAGAGTGAGCATGAAAGTAAGAGCTTCTTTGCTTCAATGACTCCAATGCTGAGCTCAAACCTGGAAAGAAAGGGACCTGGATGGGGAAGAATACCTGGGGGCAGCCCCTGGTGGGGTGGGAGGAGGCGTCCCAGCCACGGTCACTGCTGCCAGTGAAACCAGCGCCTAGTTATTCAACCTGTCCAATGGTCACCGCAGACCCGCACAAAGCACCAGTATGTCTACTAAGGTCAGGCCATCACTAGATTCCCAGTCTGCCTATCTGGGACCTGGTCCTCTGTGGCCGTGGGTAACTCACATCATCTACAACTTCCAACAACAGGTATCCTATTGGCCTACACACACCCCAGGAGCTTCCTCCTGCAGCAGTGCTAGCGCCTCAGCATGGGCCTACAATGTCATGTCTCTGACCCAGGTTTCCACTTTGGGCCTCACAGTGGATTTCCAAGCCATTGCTATGTGTCTCTTGGCTAGGATGAGTGCTAGGTCAATAAAGCTGTTCCCAACATTCCTGGGTGGAGGTCTAGGCAAGGCTCCCAAGAGACACATTTTGGGAGTATTCTCAAGTTTGTGAAATGATGTCCCATTAAGTTTTGACAAGACCTAATCTCAAAATATCCGGAGCCCGGGACATCCCCTGGTCATGTGGCCAAAGTCTACATCTATCGTCCCACAGCGGGGGCATCCTCTAGGGTCACCTCCGTAGATTACCTTGATCCTCTGGGGTGTCAGGTCTGTCCTGTTAGTATAGTTATATTGGATATATTTGAGGCATTTGTTACGTGACACCTTCTGGGGGTATGATAGTGCTGTTCCCCACTCCGCGTGTGACAGGTACCTTCCCAACTCTATGGTCCAGCGTGCCTCTAGAAAACCACATAATCAAGTGGCTGCTGGTGCCCATTGTCAGCAAAAGTTGGAGGATGCCGTGGGTCTGCTGTTCCATGTCTACTGCTCCCCATAGGTCACAAAATGTTTGCGTTATAGCCTCGTAAGTGAAGAAGTGACCTGGTGGCAGGCCAGTCCGATAGAACAGCAAACAACCAGTAATAACGTAAAAACACAACACAAGAAAAATCCCAAACCAATTTAGAAAAATAGGCTCTAAGCTGGCCGCCTTAATAATGCAGGGTCGTTAGGCCCTTTATGTGGAGGCAGAGCACAGGCTATTTAGTTGTGAGTGGGGCTGTGCTCAGCTCTGCCCCCCCATCCTGCCAGAGGCTGGCACATCTAATCCCTCTATTAAGTGTCAGTCTGGGAGGAATGCACAAAGTCTAACTGTCAGATACATCCAGTCTTTTGACCCTTGACAGACTCCAGGCACAAAGGTTTGAGGGCAGGAAAGTGCTACATTTCTAAAAGTGGCATTTGTAAAATGTTCATGAAAAATCAGCCTTTACCATTAAAGAGGGTTTATCATTACACTTTTATAAGTACCAAACATGATATATCTACTTGCTCCCAATTAGGAATTACAGCTTATGAAAAGTATTAAGGAATTTCTAATGATATCCTAGGAGAGGAGTAGGCCTCACAGTAGTGAAAAATGCATTTGGGAGTTTTTCAGTACTAGGAAATGTAAAACTTGAAAGGACGTCATCCTCTTAATTACACAGGACCCTTCCCTATGCACAACCTAGGGCCTACCTCAATGGTGACCTATATGTAATAAAAGGGAAAGCTTGGCAAGAGGGTTAAAATGCCAAGTTGACATGGCAGTTTAAAACCTGCATTTAGGCTGCAATACAGGCTTGGGACATGGTTCAAAGAGCTACTTAAATGGGCAGCACAATATGTGCTCTAGGCTCACTGGTTGGCTCTATGTTGCTCCTGTGTGAACTCCATACAATATTCTCTTGTTGGTTGACTCTGCCTTCAGGGTTGGACTTTGGTCACTGCTAGGCAGATTTGTTTTGATATTATATGGCTGCAAACTCTGTCTCCAGGGGTTGAACCGCTCTTGCTCCAGGCTGGACTCTGTTTAACATTCTCAGATTGCTTAATCCTTCTTCAATAGGTTGGGGTTCTCTTGAGCTTGGGTAGGCTGCATGTAATAATATATGGCTGTCTAAACCCTTCGTACAGAGTTGGGCCTCTGTCACTCCTAAGTGGACCAGGTAGAAAATGTTTCAGTTGCTTAATCCTACATCTAGTCATTGGGCCTGATGCACTCCGTATAATAGCATCTAGATGCCTAACCATGCTTTCAGGGTTTCGACTCTGTTGCTCGACTTGATTCCATACAGAATTCTCTTCTTGCTTAACTGGTCCCTTATGCATATGGCCTCTGTTTTACTCTTTGATAGACCCATATCACTGGTGCAACTACTGATCCACATCAGTGGTGGCATCTAATATACAATGCAGGCCACCCTAAAGATGGTAGGTATTCTATCATGCCACAGCCTATTCTCATGATGTCCGCAACACCTCTTGCTTAAGAAAAGTGATGTGCTGCACCATGGTCATAGAGAGTTTTACAAACCTTGTGCACGTCACACAAGGCCTCCCATAAAGGCCAATCTACAACAAACATCCATTTCAGTCATGTAATCTGAATGGCGCCCAGTATCCCAATGCTAATCGGATGCTTTGCAGTCACTTTAGGGTTATGGAGTGTGACATACACACCATATTTGTATCGGCCACCACTGAGTGCTTCACATCAATATATATATATTGCTGATACAAACAAAAAGTGGTGAGGTGGGTGGAGGGGGTGCTGAGGGAGCATGGGAGGGTAGTGTGGGGGTGAAAAATACATAAAAGATTTACTTCATGCTGCCGGCCTCTTCGCGCCTCGGTGCACCTCTCCTGCTCCCAGCAGTTTCTAGGTCATATCACAGACTCTCCATCCAATCCAGATGCTGCTCTTATGCTATACTTAGCATGAGAGAAGCATGGAGATTGGCCTGAGCGGCCTGGTTAGACGCTCGCTCAGGCACAGGAAGTCTGTGCTGTTTATTTATGGAATACAGCTGGGTGGGAGAAACCTAATTGTGCATGTCTGTTTAGCTGGCCTACGATGGCCGGCCACACAGACATGAGCACTTGTAGCAGTGTATACCGCTCCACCTCCCAACCTCCCAGGGTCAATCAGGATAGCCCGGCCCGCACTTGAATCAGCATACCAAGCATAGCAAGAAAAAAAATGATAATAACATGTTTTATTATCATTTTATTTTTCCTTTATTCACTGCTCAGACAGCAGTAGGGCGGTGCCCCTCTGCCTTAACGGAGGAGCCGCCGCTCGAACCACGACAGAAGAAAAATGTTATTACACCTGGTGTGTCATGAATCCTCACTCTATTCCTGCACGAGTTCCTGCACGAATGCATTGTGGTCTATATACCATTGACCTTTTGAACTATGACCTTCTTCTTTTTCCAGACGTGCTTGCTATCTCTCTTATACTGACATTCACAACTGTATCTTTTCTGTCTTTCTGTCTGCATCTCTAAGGACACAGGAGAAAGGGGGCAGGTAAGATGAGACTGTATGACACTTAACAGAATATATATACGATAAAGATAAAAGAGATTGCCCGCAGGGAAGAGCAGAGGTGGCAGTATCTCTGCATGTGTGTTATCACCTAATGTGCTGTGTTCTTGCTTTGCTTCCATTGAATTGATCAGTTGAATTAATACAGCTGAAAATAGTGATTTGTAGGTGAAAAGTTCAGTACTGGAGACAGTGTCCATAATGACCTGGTGCGAGGTGCTCAACCTACATGGCACGCGTGGAGGGAGAAAAGGATTCCTGCATTATAGGTGCACTACTCGTCCGTGAGGGTCTCAAGACACTGAGGGTGGGGGGAAGGTGGGGGTGTCAGCAGATCCATATCAGTCGAAGAGCCAGGTCATCAGAGCCTTCCTGAAGGTGTTCATGGAGGGGGCACGTCTAATGTCGGTGGGGAGCTCGTTCCAGCAATCCCGTTCCGGCCAACTGTGTTATTAAGGTCATCTCAGATGGCAACAGGGGTAAATTCTGTGCTTCTTTCTGGACAGATTCCTGTTTGTAATTCGAAAAGTATAGAATTATCTTCAATGAATTGTGACATCTGGGCGAATGCTGTTCTTTCTAGGAGTTTGCCCAGGAAAAGCCTATTTATAACTGGTCTGTAGTTGTCAGGGTTAAATTGGTTCAGGTTTGTTTTCTTTAGCAATGGGTGTCTATGACTTTTTTTTAGATCTTCTGGAAATATTTTGGTAGTTAAGGAATTGTTGATGATTCTTCTTACTGGAGTGGCAGCAGAGGCAGTAAGAAGAATTTTCTAAAAAGTTTGTAGTGGACACGGGTCAGATGAGCTGCCGGCAGGCTTGCTTGCTTTGACCAGGCCTATACATTCATTGTGTGATATTTGTTAAAAGGAATGGAGTGGCTGTATTAGCATACTCTTGCAGTGTTTTTTTGGAAAAAGTTTGGCATGATTTTTTGTTGTTGTTGTAAATAGGAGTCCAACATGTCTGCTTTGGCCATGTAATAAATTGTCAGTTTGTCTGTGAGCTACTTCGAGGCAATTTTCAACACGAAATTCTGTGTGAATTTTATATAATTCTTTATGTGCACATTTAGTATTTTGAATTCTGTCTGAATAGTATTTTTTCTTAGCTTTTTTGATTGGTGAATTGTATAATATGTTTCTTTTCTGTGGGTGAAGTTGGTCTTGATTGGTGTTTCTTTTGAGCCACGTACGTTGTAGTTTTCAAATTTGTTGTTTTATCTCCTTTAGCTCTGTATTTCTCATTTTCGTTTGTTCTGTTGTGTTGTTTTTAGTGGTATTAGGAGATCAAAAGCTTCCTGTAGCCACTAATATCTTTTTAACAGAATTTATCATGTCTAGATCTGTACTGGATGTTAGTTGTGTTTTTAAATGTTCAAAATCAAGTTTGTTACACAGTCGATAGGTGGATGCATGCAATGTAGTTTAAGCTGTGTTGCCTTGTGGTGTTTTATGTTGGAAAGCAAGCAAATGGTGATCTGACCATGTGACTGAAGAGAGACATTGTTTGAACAGTAACTAGTTCTGCACTTATGGCAGACAATAGCTTACCACCAGTTTTCGTGAACTTTATGTCTAAACTAGCAGCCCGCCCCGGCTTTGCCCGGGGGCAGAAGGGGGCTGGGGGCTGCATTTTGAGCATTTGCTTAGTCCCGGCCGGGCCCCCGCCCGCCCCGACATTGCGTATACCGCTGCCCGCCCGCCCGCCTCCCGCCTGCCCGACATTGCGTATACCGCTGCCCGCCCGCCCGCCTGCCTCCCGCCCGCCTCCCGCCTCTGCCTTACCTCAGCCGCGCTCCGGACTTAGCCCCCACTCCCGGGCCCCCGCCCGCACCGACATTGCCCGGACCGGCTCCCGCCTCCCGCCTCGTCTTACCTGAGGCGCCGCGGCACTCCTCGCCGCACGTCACTCTTCGCCGCACGTCGCCGCTCGTCACCGCTCCTCCCCGCGTGTCGTCATCACGCAGGTGTAGGTCGCGGTTAGTGCTACGTCGCGGCCGGCGCTTGTTTTAGGGGACTACTTTGTTTTTAAACTTTAATTTTTTAATTTACGTTTTTATTTTATTTTATGCAGCCTATGTCCATCTACACACCCTGAGGATTACAACAATGTATTGGGTGTGCGGATTGGCGCTGTGGTTCCCGAGTTTACCTTGCCAAAAGGTGTCTGTTCTCTCTTTATAATAGTAGTATAAATTAGGTTGTGTGTCTTCTCCACTCCCTCTACAATGACCGGGTTTTACTATTTTTTCTGTAAATTACATTTTTTATCTATACCCTTAATATCTTTTAGTGTTTCTCGGGTAGTGGCTTTCTAATTAGACTACAGATATTTATGCATATCAACACACCTTATTGTCAAACAGGAAAAGAGGATCAAACAAAGCCAGTCCTCAGGATGTCACTGCTCCCCCTCCCATCCCCCCCCCCCGCCGTCTTCCATAGCAGAGGCAGGGCCCCCAGTTTCCAGGAAGTAGGCTTCTCCAAGGGGTCACAGAACTTCGGGCAGGCAGGGTGCAGACCCTCAACTGGCAGGCAGTGAGGAGATGGTCATATGGCAGAGCACCCACCTTCCAAGGCCAAGTGCCAGCTGGCTGGCATGCCAGAATGTGGCAAGCCCTCCATCTTACAACAGAAAGGATAACTGAGCCAAAACACATCAAAAAGCAAGAGTAAAGGCGTCGTAAGAAAGGAAAACACTCAGGGAGACACTGAAATCAGAGAGCATTCCTCACTTAGACTGTGCCTTCAGTGTGCCCAGAAACAGGGAGCGAGGGCATGCCCTTGAGTTGAGCAGGATCTGAGGCTGAAAGGCTCTTCAGAACCTGCTGATGAAATGACTTTGACACAGGAGGGACCGTCCTGCCGCGGCTTCGAGCCAGCGAGACGCGCCCGTGCCAGCCCTGAAAGGCAGCCATTTTTTAACGGAATACATTGACTTTTAATCAAAGTCAAGCAATTGCAACGTGATCGATAGCTTCTTGCGCGTTCCCGGGAGATGAGAACACTTAGGCTTCCCAGGCTCTGGCACGTGGCACTCCGCTCTCCATCAGACAGGAGGGATGGCTCATTGGCAGGAGTGAGTCCCGTGAGCACAGGTCCGGACTCCAGTGAGCCGGACTCCTGGAAGCAGCCACGGCACTGGGGCAGCCATCGGTCCCTGGGCTGAAGAAGCGGCCATTTACACTCCTTTACCTTCAGTTTGTGACACCTGCTCTGTTCACGCTGTTTCCGCTGCTTCGAGCATATGTACTTCCGGGTCAGCTGAGGGATTCACCCTTTGGGCCCCTAGAGATGAAAATACAAGTGAAATGTTTAAACGCTGAGTTACTCCAGGAATGCTTGCTACAGCAGCCTTTATGACAGACACCCTTGCCCTGCATCCTATTCTCAGATGATGACATCACTTCCTGTCTTATGAGTGACGCGAGTCCATATTAAGAAAGTCAAGACGTAAGGCATGGCATTACTTCATGAAAGACGTTACACCACTCACAACGTTTTATGTATGAATGACATGTATATTACATTATGAAAGGCATATGAAATGATGAACGACATATTATATTGTGAATGGACTTTGATATTATGAAGGACATGAAATATGACCTCAATGATGTATTATTTAATGAATGAGATTTTGAAAAATTATTGGCATAATACATTATGAATGACAATTTATTAAACATTACCTTTGGTAACATGAATGATGAAATGTGACCTAAATTACGTATTATATTATGAATGATATTACTTTTTGAATGACATATGAATTGATGAATGATTTTATATTAGGAATGGCTTTATGCATTATGAATGACCTAAATGACGTATATCATTATGAATGACATATTACGTTATGAATGATGTTACTTTATGAATGACATGAAATTATATTATATCATGAATGGGTTTTTGCATTATGAATGACATGAAATATGACCTAAGTGACGTATTACATTATGAATGACACACTAATATTGACTTTTTAACATTATAATTTGCATATTATACTATGAATTGCTAATGTCCGCTTAAGTCCTGAATTCCATAGCAAAAATGACATTATGTGCAACATCACAGTAGACATTATTTAGAAACCATTCACACTCTGGTGATCATACTCGCTAGACATGACATCATTGCCCAGTGGATTTTACACTTTTACAAACTCTCATACCGGAGACCCTGTGTTAAGTACCATACCATACCATAGCATACCATACCATACCATTACCATACCACACCATGCCTTGCCATACAATAGCATACCATAACATGCCATGGAATACCATCCAGTACCATACCATGCCATAACATGCCTTGCAATAGCATACCATACCACACCGTACCGTACCATACCATACCATACCATACCATACCATACCATACCATACCATACCATACCATATGTTAGTGTATCATACCACATCACACCACGCAACACAATACTTGATGCTGTTATCTGTGAGTAGACCCCGAATGCCTCCATGTAAAGGCTGAAGATGGATGATAGGAGGCAGTATGGAGCTCTTGGTGACTCCATAGGTGAACGGGATCCTTTGCGACCAGTAGCCCATGTTTGTACAATTGAAAATATGACCCTAGGTGCACTGAACACACTTGGAGACATGGATATGAATTATGATTGGACAAAAGTAATCCAATCAATATTGGGTTTCTAATATGAAATTAAATATCAACTCTGTGTTTTAAATATGTATATATATGAAATGTTATCCTGCACTTGCACTTTCTTGGCACTGAATGTACTTTACAAGCAATGTCAATATGCTGGATGAATTAACCCATGTTTGCCAAGGAGGATCAGCAGTCTAGCTGTTGAAAAATATTAAACAGAAAGGAGGGATAAGCACTGAGCACTTTATTAATACAGTCTAGACCTGGAGGACTCTATGGTCCGGTAGAAGGTTACTGGAAGCCAAAACACGTAGACCGTCCTGTTAGTACGATTGCACTATGGTGTGTGAAATAAATCACTTTTAAAATTGTTACCTTTGCTGTGGTGCCATGACTCAAAAAAACACCCAGTTCAAGCAGAACCGACGTACTAGGACACTTTAAAGTTGCTGTTGCTCGAGAATTTATTTGGCAGGAAACAACGCGTTTCATCTTACGCTTGCTCACGTTGGCCGTAAGGTGAAACGCGTTGTTTCCTGCCAAAAAAATTCTCGAGCACCAGCAACTTTGAAGTGTCCAAGTTCATCTGTTCTGCATGAACTGAGTGTTTTTTTATTTTATTGGGCGATCGATAGCCCCAGCTCGGACCGCTGGTGAGCAGGCTGGGAGTGATCCAAATTACCGGAGCCGGTGGTGGAATCAATCTATCTATCTATCTATCTATCTATCTATCTATCTATCTATCTATCTATCTATCTATCTATCTATCTATCTATCTATCTATCTATCTATCTATCTATCTATCTATCTATCTATCTATCTATCTATATTTTTATATATATATATATATTTATATGTGTTACCCAGTTGCAGTCCCCACTGATTAGTTATAGTTAGGATCGTGTTTCCACAGTAAAAAAGATTTTTTTGTTTTTCTAATAACTTTAATGCCATTTGACAAATTTTCACGAAACTTTCCACAAAAGTGCTCTTTTTCCCTTAGTTTACGCACTGCCACTTCTTGAAAATATGTACAAATTTGGCCCTTTTGTTATTCAAAAGCTGAGTGCTTCTGGTATTTGCTAAAGTTTTTAAATACCTAGAAAACATTTTAATCATAACACCTACTTCCTAGATTTTCTCTGAAGCTATCAGAACCTGAATGGTTCTTGTTTTACCTCTGGTACTTGCAACGTCTACGAGGCAACAAGCAGCCCTGCTTTAGTTCTCTTTCCACCAAATGCCTCCTTATGTGGCATTGCTTTCATTTGTGGTTGTAGCAATCTATGGACTATTTTGGCATTTTACACACGTGTGTTTTAGGGGAGACCTGACATACCAACTACAATACAGCATCAGGAATTTGTCATCATATTTAGTGCATCGCTTCTTTGTATTGCGACTTATATAGCGCACGTATCACCCGAAGGCATCAAGGCGCTTGCCTTGGGAACCCGTCCTGGCTTTTTCCCTGTGAGATAACCCCTACTGGGCATCCCCAAGGTGAAAGCCAGGCATCCCGCAGCGGGTGGGCCGCCGTAGTGGAGATTAAGCAAGCTATTGCCCAGAGTTGCAGCGTGGGACCCCATGATTAGAGTAGGCACCGAGGCGAGAATTATCGAGTCCATGGACATTTTTGGGCTCAGGACCCTGCCGCATCAGGAATTGAACCCTGGTCCCGGGCCAGACCTCTGCATCAGGGTCTGCCGCTCTAATCAGTGAGCCACACTCCTCCTCTTTAAAGCTAGATTGTCAAAAGGTGCCTTTCGTGAGTTGTGAGTGGAGTCTGGCTGCCATTTTGGAGTCTCTTACCTCTCTCTTTTACCATAGAGTGGATATGTATTAAAAAAAGCAGCTTTCTTTGAGTATCAATTGGCATAAAATACTTGGAAATGGGGATAAATGTGGGGGCTTAATAAACCTTTAGAAATCCATGTTTGTGGCTCCTCTTGACTCTCATCTGTACTGCCCTCTGAAATCGCGCCCACCATATTAATTTCTTGGTTTATTTAGCGCCTACATGGCATCTCACTTGGATTCTTTTTGTTTTTCCACAGCTCACTGGTGCTACTCTTCTCAGAATCCATCATGTGGTAAGTTATCTGTTTCCTCTATAAATGCCTCTGGTGCCAGTTGCGGTCCAGTCCCTTAAAGCGTGTGAACATCATTGTAACAGCAGTTGGTGACATGTCCAGTACTGTGCAATACTGCCATGTGGTCTGCCAAAATGGTGGGATGGCAGCTGGTAGTCCAGTAACCAGTATACCGAAGGAGTGCAGTGGTGCTGGAACAATTCACAGAGTGGGGTGCTGCTGCTGTCAATGTTACATCACTAAAGTTATACGGACAAAGCCGGACACCTGGCCTCTGCCTTTGAATGCACAGCAAATGTGACAAGATAAAAATATGATTTAAAGGAATCTTTATTGCTCTTTCACCTTCTGAATGGATCACTGATATCTTGCTCCTACACTTATAATGGTGGTAGGGAGCAAAATATTGGAACACAATATTGTTGACTCTGATATCGTCTAGTAACACAAGGAGGGTACAAAGTTCCCCGAGTAAGGTGAGGGTGTGAATGTAGCGTAGAGAAGGAAAAGGAAAAACGGGCGGGGAATTTCCCTTTTTGGAACTAAAACCCTCACACACCAGCAAGCTAGGTGTCATGCTTCATCATATGGGTTCTGCTCCTCGTCAGACTGGCGCTGCAATGTCTGACGGGCACCCGCGAAGGGGCTCTTTATCGGAGATCTTCTGTTCCACCCATATGGTGCATGCGTGTGAGAGGGCAAGTGGATGTGTAGTCGTGAAGTGAGAGTAAGTTAAAAAAGGTTAGGCAATCCACAGGGAACTTTATTAGTGTGGTTGACTCCCTTGGTTAAAAGGTGGGAGGGGAGATAGGTGCTGTGATAAGGTTCACAGTGAGATATCTACAACCCTCTGGTCAGGTCGACATTTTTCTTGCATTTTCCTTCTCTACGCTACATTCACACCCTCACCTTATTCGGGGAACTTTGTACCCTCCTGTGTTACTGTTCTCCCGGACATGTACACTGGACCCCGCTAAATATAGTCCGTTTCTGGTTCGTCCCTTTTGTTGATATATCTAATATCGTCTAAACATTAAAAAATTGTTTTTTTAGACACAGAGTTTACAGTAGCAAATGCTAATATTTTAATTTGAACATTTAAAATAATGTACATTAAATACATTCTACTAATATTTAATACTCTAAATAAATATATACTTATATTAACAGACAAACACATATATGTATATATATATATATATATTTTGGGGCTTACTCTGCGTTATTCTTCTCTGGAGAGGAAAAGACTGTGAATAACGGTTACGTTATATATATATTTATTAATTATGTTACTATATATTTATATATATATGCGTGTGTGTATATGTATATATATATATATATATATATATATATATATATATATATATATATATATATATATACATATACACACACGCATATATATATAAATATATAGTAACATAATTAATAAAAACATTTTGCATTATATTATTTCCTGTGGCTGTGTTGGTGAGTGAGAGGGAGTGCCAGTGGCTATATGAGTGAGTGAGCCGCGATGTGAGAGGCTCTATGGGTGTTTAAGTTGGTGTGAAGTTACTGTACGGATGAGTGAGTGTGTGTCAGAATGGCTGTATGAGTGAGTGACTAGGTGTGTAAGTGATTGTATGGGTGAGTGAGTGGTTGTTTGAGAGGGTGTTTGGTTAAGTGAGTTGGTGAGTGAGTGGCTGCATTGGAAAGTAAGTGTCTGTGAGAATGGCTGTATGGGCGAGTGAGCAGATGTGTGAGTGCTTGTATGGATGTATGAATGGGTATGTAAGTGGTTGTGTGGGTGTGTGAGTGAGAGTATAGGTGCTTATGCGGGTGAATGGGTTCAGAGGCTGTATTGGTGAGTGAGTGGGTGTGTGAGTGGCTGTGTAGGTAAATATGTGGGTGTGTGAGTAGCTGTATGGCTTAGTGTGTGGCTATTTTTCTGGCTGTATGGGTGAGTGACTGGTTGTATGGGTGAGTGAAGGGTTGTGCGAGTGGCTGTACAAGTGAGTGAGTGAAGGTGTGAGTTGCTCTTTGCAGGAGGGATAGGGTGTGATTACTGCTATGGGTCTGTGAATGGGTATGTGAGTGGTTATGTGAGTGGGCGTACAAGGGGTTGTATGGGGTTTGAGTAGATGTGTGAGTAGTTCTGTGGATGATGTCATCAGTGATATCATCAGTGCTGTCAAAGAAAATGTCATGAGTGATGCAATATATGAGGTTATAAGCAGTGCACTGCAAGGACGTGTAAGTTATATTTAGCTAAGGTAATTATGACTACTGAATTTCACTGGTTTTGTATGAGTGAAATCTGAGCCTAACTATAACACCCCTGTAAGCTTTGTTTTTTTAGTGAATTTCTATGTTTTTTAAAAATTCTATTTTCTCACTATAATGTCCCTGTGACCTTTGGTTTTTTTAAGTGAATTTCTACGGTTTTTCAAATTCTATTTCCTAACTATAACATCCCTGTAACCTTTGTTTTTTTAAAGTGAATTTCTATGTTTTTTATAATTAGTAGTTGCATTTGCAGAGTGGTGGAGAAAGGGGCGCGACTCTAACTAGTTCAAAGGAATCCCACTGTGTTGGACTTACTGGAGGTGATAGGAGGACTTCTTGGCCCCCAAGGACCCTCAGCATCCAAGAGGACTTCATCCCTCAACCAGTATTGCGCCAGGAAATGCATTTGCAGAGTGGCGGAGAAAGGGGGCAGGGCTCGAGTCGGAGCCTCCGACATGTGTACGCTCCAGGAAGGGGACTTTGGGGGTCCGTGCCGGAACCCCCTTCACCCGTAGTCATACGAGGTGATCACAGTAGGGGAGCCAAGGCTCCCTATGCATGTACAGTGCGGGTGGCACAGACGCGTCCCCATTACAGGGGGTGCCCTTGTGCGCACCGTACCTTTTTCGTCATTGTACTTGGGCACTTGGAGCCCCAGAGCACGAGTCGGTCGGAAAGCCCTCCGGATCCTAATCGGATGGAGCCTTCTCCCAGCTAGATCGGAATGGGCCCCGTAGCCTTTATCTCATAAAATTTCAGCTACAGGAGGCCAGGCAGCACAACTTTTTTTAAGGAGGCTGAACAATGGCTCAGCAAGCCAATAGCCGCTTTTGATGGGTACGGAGGTTTGAAAATTGGCAAGCCAGATTTAGGCGTTTATCATTTCATGATCAGTAAAAAGATAATAAGCATATCTGTTATTTATGGCATGGAGAAGCATCAACAGTGTGCTATGAAGTTCCACATACAAAATAATGCTTGGGACCCGATTGTAAATTGTAAATTGTAAAACTAAGTTTTGTAGTACCTAAAGTAGAACTCAGATAATACTTACTACAAAATGCAATTCATAAACCTATGAGTGGAGATCACCACCTTTGTCTCTCCTTTCTTTTCTGGATCAGGATCTCCACTAATGTAAGCATGTTATTTTTTTTAATATATTTGTTTACTAAATTAGGTAGGGGCCAGTGAGAGTGGTGGGAAAATGGGAAATAATTACTCACAAAATAGGTGAGGTTAAGGGGAAATTATGGATCGTTTTGGAAGGGGAATGGTATTACAAAACACACATCCACAAAAGACTGAGACCATTTTAGGTCACTAATGCTGTTATAAAGTTACTGCAGCCCTAATCATGTCATAACAGACTTAAATGTACTCCACCCTAGTCTTGGAGTAAATCAAGCACCACACTATTATTATGTTTTAAATTCCTTACATGTTCAAATAGAGGTATTTCTGATTCACGGATATTTAGACGCAGATTTGCACATCTCTAGAATTCTCACAGGTTAATAGCTGAACTCCTGGAAAGCTGTGACACAGGTTCATAGGAGAACTCCTAGAAAACATCAAAAGACTCCTATATATGCTAACCCAAAGACATTTCGACATGCATGTTAGCTGTAAAATTACACATTCTTATTTTTTTCCGTGTGTGCAATTGCTCTTCAAAACACTTTTTTTTTTCAATCAGGAAAATGTTTTTCCCTGTGGAGAAACTCCCTTCACTACTTCCCCACAAACTGTGGGTGTGTTTTCTTCACATTTTCACCCTGGAAACAAATGTACTACTTCCCTTGATAGGAATAAATGACTTAATTTCATAGTTGGATAAGGTTTGTGAATACCCATAAATCAATATGTTTGTGGTTATGCACAAACTTTCCAATGCTTCTTTGCCCGGTAATGCTCTGATACTTAACAGTAATTTTCATTACTTCTGGTCCTGTTGTCCTTGTCTCATTCATGACATATGGAGATATATCATCTCCCAGATGGAAAAAAGAACACAAGGAATGCTGGTTCCCCCTACCCCGACCCTGTTCCATATGCAGTACTTAACCAGCATTTGTTCTGAACTACCAAGCCCTCCAAGGAAGGTCTACCATTCGGGTGGAATGGAGGGTGGAATGAATGGGACGAGGACAACGAGATCAGGAGTAATGAAGATTACCGGTAGGTAATAGGGCATCAGCCCCAGGTTCCAAAAAGTCGTCAACCCATTTATGACATATGGAGGACATTAAAGCCAGACAACCGGCTTTCCAAACTCAAAACAAACACCCAGGAAACCACACCTAATGCATCACCCAAGTGAATTTATTCAAGGAAGGTGCAGAAAAAAACACATTTAGGAGCACACAGCCTGCAACACCCCTAACCCTCAATTGGCATCCTCCCCCAAAACATTCTGGAGATGATAATGGCGAACAAAAGTATTTGAGGAAGCCCACGTTGCTGCCCAACAAACCTCAGCAATGGACACACTTTGCAATTCTGCCTAGGCAAGCACCATCCCCCTCGTGGAACGCCCCTGCGCCCCCACCGGAAAAGGAGCACTGGCAAGGGAATAAGCCAGCACATTCACCTGTTTCAGCTATCGACTGATGGATAGTGAGGAAGCCTTCTCCCCTTTAGAAGAGGGCCCAAAAGAAACAAACAAAGGCTCAGATTTACGAAAAGACTGAGTGTGCTCCAGATAGACAAGGGGAGCCAGTTTCACGTCCAACATGGACCAATCCAATTCACTGGAAGAGCTAGGAACCACCACCAGAACCAGCTCCCAGGACTCATGAAATTGAGACACCACCTTAGGCAGAAAAGAGGCATCCAACCTAAAAACCACCCCATCTTCAGAAAATGACAAGTAGGGTTTCCTGGCTATCAGAGCACTCAATTCACCAACCCTCTGAGCGGAAGGGATCGTCACCAAGAAAATCACTTTTAAGTTGCCAAACTTAATATCAATCAACTCCAAAGGTTCAAAGGGGGCAGACACCAGAACCTTCAACACCAACGGCAAATCCGATAAGGGAAACAGCGTTTTACCACAGGACAGGCAAGAGAGAAACCGTGCAGCAAGTAAACCACCAGATCTTCCACATCAGCCAGGTTTTCCCAAGGAGACCAAAAAGCCATAATGGCTGCCCACTGCACCCGTAAGGTAGCCACCACAAGTCGCTTCTCAAACCCTTCCCACAAAAACTGTAACACGTCTGTCAAGAAACATTCCAACTGAGACAGCTGAAGGGAACTACATCAATGCCGAAAATTCCCCCAATGCCTATCATAGGATTTAAGAGTGGAAGGCCTACTGGACTGCTGGATAGCAACCACTAGGTACAGTGACAGCCTTCTTCTCTGCAACCCCCACCTCTCAATTTCCAGACCGAGAGACGGAGCCTTGGAAGAGCCAGAAACGGGACATGCTATACAGGAGGGGGAAAGCATGGAACCATCCACGGACCCTGAACAGCCATTAGCCTGTAACTGGGGAACCACACCGACAGGGCCAAAAGGACACCACCACAATCACAAATCTGGGCTTGCATCTTCAGGCGAACCAGAAACTGGGTAACCAGAGCAATTGGAGGGAAGGCATACAACAGGTGGTCGGGCCAAGGTGCCCTCAGAGCATCCATCCCCCAGGCCCTTACCTAAGGAACCTCACAAAAAAACGAGGAACCTGAGCATTGTGCTGGGTAGCAAAAAGACGCAGGAGAGGTGCACCAAACCTCCTGCGCACCTGCCGAAAAACCCTCCTGGTAAGAGACAGTTCGTGAGATGAAGGGAAAAACCAGCTCTTGGCATCTGCCACCCTATTGTCCACCCCCCGAATATGCACAGCTTTCATGGATTGAAGTTGCTGCTCCACCCACAGGAACAAAGGCAGGGCCACAGCATTTCGGGACCTGGAACAGATCTTCCCCCGATTGCTCACATACGCCACAGTGACCTGGTTGTAGGAATGTACCACCAGGTTGTGACCCTCCAACAGGTCCTGAAACCACACAGCAGCCTGGGAAACAGCCATCAGCTCCATCCAGTTGGAGGAACGCTACCCCTCCCTCAGAGACCACTGAACCTGTAAAGACCTGCCCCCAGAGTAGCTTTATTTATTTTTATTTATTTTGAGAGTTTTATATAGCGCTGGCTAGACCCAGAGGTATCAGAGCGCTTTACATAAGGTTCCACAGAAATTTCAAAATGACATCAGTTGCACGTTACATCAACTACTAGAAAAACATTTCAAGAGAGTAGAAGATGAAATAAATGGAGCTTATAAGAGTAAGGGTTGGGGTAAAGGGGTAGGGGTAGGAGGTAGATAGGATGGAGAGACGAAGGATAGTCTGCCCAAAGTCCGGCTGGGTAGGTGACGGCCGAGGGGGAAGTCCACAGCCCATCTCCTCTTTAGCTATCAGGTAGCTCCACCGGGCATCATCCAAACAGCTAGGTCTCAAGGGGAAAACAATTAAAGAGCAAAGAGGAGCGATAAATGGAGCGTAAAGGAGGAAGGGGGCGGAGTAAAGGGGAAGGTGTGAGAATACAATGGAGAGATAAAGTAAGTTCTGTCCAAAGACCGGCTGCGTAGGTGACGGCTGAAGGGGTAGTCCACAGCCCATCTCCTCTTTAGCTATCAAGTAGCCCCACCGGGCATCGGTCAAAAAGCTAGGTCTCTACGGTCAGAGATAGGTTCACAGATTCTGTATCCTGATGGGTAGGCCGGATGGGAGATGTGTTCGAGGACTGGCCAATGCCCGTTTTGTCCAAGAGAAGCTCATGAACCAAATGCGCTTGAATCTGTTGTTAACACCAACAGAGGGCAGGGGTGAAACCGGGTCCAAGGTACCAAAATCCCTGCTGCCGCTATATAGCCCTACATCTGTAACCACAGATGGACCGACAGACAGGACTTGCCCATTACACCCCTGCCAAGGATTGAAATACCAAAATCCATGGAGCAGGCAGGTACACCCTGTTGAGGTTGGTTCGAAACTGAGCCCCAATGAAAGTCATATCCTAGGAGAGGACCAGCTGATACTTCTCCCTGTTAAGCAGAAATCCATGCGCTTTGAGAGATGCACACACCACCTCCAGATGCCCCAGAAGCTGCACCTCCAATGGAGCATGAAGGAGCCAATCGTCCATATAGGAGTATTAGTGGATTCCTTGGAGATCAAGGGAGGCCACCAGAGGAGGCACCACCTTGGTAAACTCCCTTGCGGCTGACCGCAGGCCGAATGAAAGGACCAGAAACTGGTAATGAACCCCCTTGATGTAAAATTTCAGAAACGTCTGGAAAAGGGGATGAATGGTTACATGATAGTACTCATTCTGCAACTCCAATGTGCACATCAGATGGTCTTTCAGTACCAATGGTATAATCCTCTGCAGGGTCTACATCTTGAAGGAGAGATGCAACACATACTGGTTCAGACCCTTCAAATCCAAAACCAGCTGGAAGCCTCCCGTAGCTTTTGCCACCAGAAAGATGATTGAAGTAGAAACCCCCTTCTACCTCCAAGGGGGTAACCACCCCAATGGCTTCCTTCTGTAGCAGAAAACAAATCCCCTGAGACAAGGCCATCTGCTTCTCTTTCTTGGAAGGCTAAGGGGTTGGAGAGACCCCTGATTTCAAAGGGACCTCTCCAAACTCAATCCGGTATCTGTGTCTCACAATGTCCAACACCCAGGTGTCAGAAGTAGATAGCTCCTATGCCCGGAGGAAGTGCCGGAAGGTGACCTCCGACCACTAATTTCTGACCCACCATATCGTCAGGAATAAGGCTTCAGATGGGCAACTTACCCTTCCTATGCTCACCCCGTCCCACAGGGAATTGTCCTTGAGACCGCAAAACTGCTTCCTGGAAGAGGAGCGAAAAGGAGACTTAGGCTTAAAGGACAGGTTTTCACTAGCTGCGCCTTTGAGGGAGGAGGAATGTTTCTTCTCCTTGAATAGCTTGTCCAGCTTGTCCTCCCATTCCACCGCAAACAACAAAGACCCTGAAAAGGCAATGGAAAAGCTGATGCCTTCTGGGCAGAATCTGTCCTCCAGTCCTTAAGAATGATATCCCGGTGGGCTGCCACATAAGACCCCTCTGCCCCCTCTCCCCGGAAAGGGCTGATGCCCAGACCACATCAAAAGAAACATCGAAAAGATATTCCACTTGGTGTTCAATCTGCTCCAGAAGACCAGAGCAGTCATAATCCTGTCCGGGTCCCGCCACTCCCTCTGGAGGACCTCAGAAATGTACTGGTGTACGGGCAGATCCAGCAGCACCGTACTCTGTAATTGCTGCAGCAAGCCCCCAGAAGAAGTGGACAGCACCTCCCCATCTGGGAAACCCATATTAGGCTTCACATGCCTGATCAAAGCCAGCGGCATCTCTTTGGAAATATACTTCCCCTTCAGCTCCTTAGGACCTTTCCCCTCTTCCTACAACCCAGATGAAGATGAAGAAGGAACTCTTGGGTTTAGAGGAGTCCCCCGTTTCCAACAGGCTCTCTCTGATCAACCTCTTCAATATAGCGTCCTCACACTCCTTGCGGCGCTTTAATCCAGGAGGGGAAGGAGAAGCTAAGAGGGAACTGGACAAAGGAGAGGAAGACTCATCCCGATGCTTCTTCTTTCTAGCATTTTTCCCCATGACAACTGCAGGAAGGCAGCAGAACAGTACCACACCAAGCAGCTGCACAGTGTTCAGAAACAATAATAATCCGCTATGCTGTACCCATCACTGGACCCAAATCAATATTCTTTTGCCCCAACAACCAAAAGAGAAAATGCCCCCAGGGTTGCCCAGTCGCGCCCTCCATGACAGGTGCGCCTGGACCCAGTACTCCAACATGCTGTAAGCCAGGCACAGCAGAAGCAAACACGGGGGAAACATCCTTTACAATGCAACTTTTACCACGCAGTGCTGTTACAACGCAAGTATTACAACGAAAACCATTACAACGCATTACACTGGGGGGCGCTCTAGGATAAGGAATAAGTTTAATTTACTATCCAACACCTTCCCTAGTGTCCACGGGGACTGGAGTTGCAATAGTAAATTAAACTATTCACTATCCAGCACCCCTAAGTGTAATGCGTTGTAATGGTATGCGTAGTAAAACCTGCTTTGTAACAGCATGCTTGGTAAAAGCATGCGTTGTAACATCATACATCCAACCACGGCCTCCAACTCAGTCATGCCATTCACCAGAATTTGTTTGTCTTCCATTCAGATGCGCCCGCATCTCGGACACCTTCAAGGCAATAAGGGCCGGACTTCTGCGTCTCCGCACCTCTTGGCAAGCCCTACAGACAGGAAGACACTCAGCAACCGTCTGTACGCGTTCCAGCAGATGGCTCAGTGAGACACTGCTGCTCCCGCCCAGCAGGAGCTGCCCTGCAAATCTTGTCCCATTCTGTCGGTGGACAGAAAAAAGAATAGAACAATGTGCGGGATGTGGGAGTCACGGGAAAGGCCCTGCAGCTTCTTCCCTCTTTTATGTCAGGCAGAACGCACACCGTTAGCTGCGGAGGCTTTAGAGGCCTTCCCTGTAGGGTCCCCCAGGAATCATCATTGAGTCCCACTCTTTTTAACCTCTACGTGACCCCCTCTGGTGAGCTGGTGAGATCATTCGGGTTCCAGGTACTCTCCTATGCGGACGGCACACAAATCATGGTTTCCATCTCGAATGATTTGCAATCTGTTGCAGAGAAGTTTACTCAGTGTTTGTCCAGCATGATTTGCTGGATGAAGGGCAACTCTCTAAAGGTCAGTGCCGACAAGACTGAGGTGCTGGCACTTGGCTCTTAGAACTCCATCTGGTCAAACGCCTGGTGGCCTGCAGGCTATGGTCCCCTTCCTGTCCTGGTTAGGACAGCAAAAAATCTGGGGGTCACTTTTGACAAGGGTCTGACCTTTGATGCTCAGGTCAGCCGTACTGTCAGCACTTGTTTCTATATTTTAAGAACTCTTAGAAAGCTGCTGCCGTATATTCCGTCCGTACTGCATCAGTCTGCCATCCTCGCACCAGTCACCTCCCGGCTGGACTCCTGCAACGCTCTGTACCTTAACATCAATGCGGCATCTCTGAACAAGCTCCAGCTGGTACAGAACACCGTGGCAAGGCTGGTCCTTAATATTCCAAAGCATCAGTCAGCCAGGGAGGGGGCTGGTGCATTGCACTCCCCCATCAGGAAGCATATTTCTTTCAAGGTCCTGAGCGTGGTATATAAGGCCTTGCACAGTAAAGGCTGACCGCATTTGAAAACCATGTTTCAATGGTACACCCCTGGGAGGACCCTGAGATCCTCCAAACAGAAAAAAATGGTCTCCAGGATTTCCCAGGTCCAGATGGGGCGGCCGCTCCTTCTCTGTAGCAGCCACCAAGCTTTGGAATTCCTTGCCCACCTTCATTTCCAATGTAGACTGACTTCCTGTGTTCAGAAAACTCTTGAAACATGGTTATTTTTATTATAACTGGATGTTAGTGCATCTCTCTCCTCCGACGTCTGCCCAGCTCCTTGACACCTGTGGGTATAAGTGAGCTCTACAAATATTATGCTAACCTATCCTAATGCTTAATATGTACTCCTGGTGGGAGGGGGCAGGGTAGGGGGAACCAGCATTACTAGTGTTCTTTATTCTGTCTGGGAAATAATATATCTCCATATGTCATGAATGGGACAAGGACTTAGGGACCTGGACCTGGGGGTAATGTTCACTCTTCGGGCCCGATTCACAAAACTAACTTAGGACAATATCCTAAACTTACTACTTTTGGTATTCACAGAAGTTAGGGTTTTGTCTTAAGTTTGTCTTAAGACAGACTTAAGAGAGACTTAAGACATAATCCTAACTTAAGTCTGTTTTAAGACAAAATCCTAACTTCTCTGAATACCAAAAGTAGTAAGTTTAGGAATTTGTCTTAAGTTAGTTCTGTGAATCGGGCCCTTCATTCATAGGAGCTGCTTCACTCTCATGCATTACTCCAACTCAGTTAGAATTGTGTGTGAGTAAATAGATTTCAAAGTAAAAAATCATATGCTGGGAACATAAAACGTGAATTTGCACTCAAAAATCATGGTGATTTGCATGGATAAATTAAACGTACATGTACAAATAAGTTCATGAATCACACCCTAACAAGCATATTAGGTTTAGTTGGTGTGAAAAAAGTTATTTGCATGCATTCAAAAAGTAAAATATTTACTTGAAATGTTAAGTCAAATGCTTTAGTGCACTGTTTGAGTGGTTGCAGTTCTGAAGTAAGAAGCACAGCATTTTTTTACATTAGTGAACGGCTGGGCTTCAGTGGAGAAATCTTTACCTGGATTTATCAGTACATTTGTCTTTTGAATTGAAAGGTTTTGCACCTGCTCTTTTCAATGTTCAGGTAACAACGAGTCTCTGGTTAGAAGGGAATGTCGAGGCATTGTTCACTGATCCACGAGGGAATGTAGATTAAATAAAGGAAAATTATTGGGTAAGAACTCTGCGGGTTATTTGTTCGCACTTTGTTTTCAGAGAATAATGGTCATCTATTGGTGAATAATTACCATGGTGACCTTATTTCCTTTAAATATGGGTTTTGAAATCAATTGTTCAGCGTGTATATATTCCTCCTGCAGTTCACTGTGCATTCAATAGAAGTGCCAACTGTTTAAAGTGCAGTGTCATCCGACTTGCCTCCTACAGTGATGAAAGTCATCGAGTTGAAAGCATTGTATAGGACAGGAGATGCCACGGGCATTATCAAGCCACCAGTGGAAGGTGGCACTTCGGCCAGAGTGTCTCTCTGCGGACATCCCAGGGACCACAGGCCATGCATGGTCACTTCCATTTCAGAGCAGTGCTCATGTCTAACAGGCATACATACATGCCGAGCGCATGTTTACCCTGGACGGCCTGGCGGTTGTCTGTCTGCATCCTTCGCTGTGTCAGACAACAATTTTTTTTTGATAACCAATTTTATTGAGTTTTTAAAAACAAAACAAAAAATACAGCACTGATAGTTCATTTCGAGCCTGGCACAATAAATGACTGTCATCACCAAATATGCGCAAGCACACATTGTGACCCACACCCGTTCCCAATATCGCGTACAAACTCGACCCAAGAGGGAAAAGAGGAACTCTGCTGCTCAACCTGGCCCAACCACTTACCCCGGACCCTCTTGTGTTTGGTTGGACATCCCCTAGCCTCGTACAGTGGTCTTTCCTGTGCCGTGCACCAGTCTACGCCTGTAGTGGTGAGGCTCGCTCACTACACACTGTGCAGGGGCTGGACTGACATAAGTGCCAGTGCGGCTTTGGGTTCCCAGTCGGCCCTGCACTGCGTCACTGGCAAATGGCAGGAATATTTAAGGCAGATGACGCATTCCTGACTTTTCTCCTGCGCTGGCACCCTTTTGGCAGCCGAGCGCCAACACAGGCACCCTTGCACCGTGGTGCAAGGGTCCCGGCGGTGCATTCAGAGTTGTTTTTGTGCAGGAAGACACACCTTCCTGCACAAAAACCATTCTGAGAGGCATTTTCCTCTCTCTATGTTGCTGCAGAATACAGCACACACAGTGGGAGGAAGTAACAAAGAGAAATAAGACTATGTTGCTGCAGAAGGCAGCACACATGGTAGGAGGAAGTAACAAAGAGAAATAAGAATATTTCCCCTTGTTACGCCTCACCTGGGAGACGTATCTTTTTATTGCATTCCCAAATTTACAAGGTCTTGTAAACCTTGGAATGCGTCAAAATACAAGGGAGTTGCATGGGAACACACACGCAATGCTCATGGAATGGCTCCCCAGGGCAGAGTAATGCAACACAGAGATTTGCACTGCGCCATATTAGTCCAGATGTTTGGATCCACTAAAAGCCGTGCAAAATGTCTTCAGAAATCTGACTTACCGATTCCATGGCTCTTGCACCACGTTGCGTGGTGCAAGAGCCACACAAGGGGGGTCATAGATATGGCCCCAAGTGTCCCTGCAGCACACATGTCTGTTTGCGACTGCCACATGCCGTTTGCCGAGGCAGATGTAGGTAAGATTTCCAGAACGGTTCTTCCATCAAGGGTTTTACGCAGGTATCATAGGAAAGACCGCTGCAATTAAGTGGCAGGAGAAGACCAAATAATGTTGCAGGGTTGATTAAGTTATACGGCATGAAAAAGCAAATAATGCAGCACAATTAGTTACATTAATAATATTTGTGATTTTTGTATATTTTGAAACTATCTGGTCATGGGTTCCTCTGATTAGTGTAAGTTTAATACCAAAGTACAGCAATCAACAACTGAGAGGTGACCAGCTAACAATTGGAAATGGCCTTCCGCTCTGCCATAACTTTTGCAGCAGCATTTTAGTAACTTTTGATCCGTTTGAAGTGGAAACAATGTTTTTGGTAAAATCTGTAAATTATTCAGTATATGATAGATTATGTGGCAAGTGCAGCAAATCCATAGTAATATATTACATGAGAAGCAGGGAATGAGGGGGGCTGAAGAGGCTGGTGAGACGCAGAGGAGTGCGGATTGTTAGAGGTGTCTAAAACACAATATTTTGCAAAATAAGCAATGGGCCCGCTTCACAGAATTAACTTAAGAGAAAATCCTAAACTCACTACTTTTGGTATTCACAGAAGTTAGGATTTTGTCTTAAGACAAACTTAAGACAGATTTAAGACAAAATCCTAACTTAAGTCTGTCTTAAGTTTGTTTTAAGACAAACTTAAGACAACATCCTAACTTCTGTGAATACCAAAAGTAGTAAGTTTAGGATTTTGTCTTAAGTTAGTTCTGTGAATCAGGCCCAATATTTTTAAACCCTGCAAAACAAAGACGAGAGAGAGAGTGCATGTGTGTTTGTTTTTGTCTGTAAAAGGCCCAGGTGAAATCCGACAGATACCTCACCATACTCGACTAAAAGTACCTGTACCCAACTAATTATTGGAATATATATTTATAGGGGGTGTAACATCCCAACCCCAACCCTTCCCCTTGCCCCTAGAAGCTACGCCTCTGCAGATTGCAATGAAAACAGCCTCACAAATGGCCCTATTGATGTAGGACTGGGAGTGCGCAAATGTTAAACTGGCGGTTTCTACACGAGGGCGGAGGAGTGTCGCCCCCCCTATTCACGTTTAGCGCGTAGCAGCAGCCAGCCTGCCTCCAGCCGGGAGAAATGGTGGCATGTCCTCCTCTGGGAGGACTTGAGCAGGGCTGACTGGACGCTCCAAAGTGCGCATGTGACTTTGGCCGGCTGTCTTCCGCCGGCCAAAGTGACATGTGCACTTTGAAGCTCTCCATCCAGCCGGTCGGAGACAAGCACAGGCCTGAAGGAGTGTCCAGCCAGGATCTCCACCCAGTCCTGGTGCGGCTCTCATACCGATGAGAGTAGCGCCAGGATTGGTTAGTGGAATTTCCTGGAGGCTGAAGCCTGGGGAGCCAACAGAAGAGGGACCGAGGAGGACGTCGGACGTGCAGCAGGCACGGTAAGTGACTTTATTTTTTCCCACTCGCCTTGCTTGCATGCACCCTCCCACCACTTAGCTGCTTAGCCGCTTGCCTCACCCATGCATGCACTTGCCAGCCGCCCCTGCCTGCAGCTCTAACAATTCTTGCACTGAAACTGGTCCAATACTTACCTCTGACCAGCAGAACTGATCTTTCTGGAGCTTCTAAGATCTAATTTCGCAGAGGGCAATCAAGCTGAAAGCAACGATATATCAAATTATTAGAACACTAACATTTCAATGTAAAACCTTCCAGCGGGTGCTATATGTTCAACAGGTGCAGCAGGAATGTACGCATTTCAGCAGTCTGGATAGTGGTGGCACCCTGGGAGCCAGGCCAGACCCTGGCAGGCAGCTGGTGCACTGCCCCCTGTGCTGCCTTCAACGCCGGGGGCAGAAGGAAGGGAGGAAAGCGTGGGCGCGGGTGATGGGAGCCGCTTTCAACAAGCCTTGCTCTGCATAAATTAGTGTCTCTCTCTCTCGACTCTTCTCAGTCGAGGAGATGCACAGATGCCTCATTAGACAGTGTCATCAGCAGGTTTCAGCAGCGAGAAATGTGCCCACCAGGTAAGAATTTATTGAAGGTGGTGGGCCGGCTGGCAGACCCGTTCTCTGGTGCTTGCTTAGCATGCAGCCGTCTCCTCCAATGAGAGCCTGGGGAATGCACACGTGCACTGCGCGCTGCAGCAGCAGGCCACGTGACACCCCTATGGACTGCTCATTTAAACAAGGTTACTAACTCCTCTGAATCTGCTTTGATCCTCAGTTAGCACTGCCAGCTCGAGAGGTGAGTTTCAAAGAATGTTTGTTTACTTGCAACCAAAACTTCAGCAACTCTAAAGATCAGCATTGACAGCGAAACACGTGTCAGGCGATAACTCCCTGACATCATATTATCGAGAGCGAGTGTGAACAAGAAAGTGTAAATTTTAAGATTGGATGTACAGAATACACTGGGGTCACAATAAAGTGCCAACACCTGTGATACTTTTGAGAGCTGCCAAACTGTTCTGGCTTTTCTGGAATGGTGCATGGCAGTACTACTTACAAATCAAACACATCAGCCCTTCTGACGGTGACTGATGCCTCTAAAGCACATACCAGGAGACAGAGGCTTGATATGGGCCACAATGGCTGTGAAGAAATATGAAAATGGGAACTTGAAAACTACATGTACCAGAATACACTGGGGTGATACTGAAGTACCAACACGTTTGAATACTGTAACGTGAAAGTGCCACCAGCCACTACTACAAATCCATTTGAAAAAACGTTGGGTTGACCACAAACGCCGTTTATGGGGTGCAAATGGCTTCCTTTGACTGTGCCCCTTACCGCCCCTGGGTGGACCCTAAAGACCCTCAAATGTGGTTGTCCCTAGACTTTTTTGGGACATACCACCGCTTCCTCCTGGTAGATCCCAGAGGCCTCTACTGCGGTACCTGTGGCCTCTTTGGGCTGCGTGTGTCACCACCTCTGGGCATACCCCCTCGACTGCGGTTGTTACTAGATTGTCTTGGGCCCAACCACAAATTCTAGGTAGACCCAGAGGCCTCTACTGCAGTACGTGTAGCCGGCGCCTTTCCCCACCACTGGGTGGACCCCATAAACAAACTATTGAGGTGTCAGTGGACTCCCTCGGCCCTTTTCAGAGGTCCATAGACACATATACTAGTGACATCACTACATTCCTTGAGTTGGCTGTTGCCCAACCTTGGGCGGACCTCAGAGTCTCATACACTAAGAGGCTGTGTCTCACTCCCTGGGGTTGCACCATCATTATCATCACCCTTAGGATGAAGGGCTGGTACTCCTGCCACGATTTTACCCTTCAGTCGGACATGTCGTATCCATGCTGCATGAAATGTGCGCTAATGACCTCCCATACCTCTATAAACATTTACATGACAAGACCACATATCAAGACCCCATGTCAGGATCTCACACCCCTCACCCAACTCTTCCCACACATGGCATAATACAGTCACACACTCTGCACCAAGCACATGTCGGTCTGTAAACGCTCCCCACAGGTTAAGCATCCTCGCATCACCTTTTGTCTGTTGAATCTGATTGCATGCCTAGTCTAATTATTACTGGACAAAGACAGCCAATGAGAACTCTTGCAACCAGTTATTGTTACAGGCAATAGGATTGGATGCCCTTCTGCCATTCTGAATTTGCCTCTATGTTTAAATCATTCACACAGGCTAAAGGCAGCCAGTCAGGGTACCTGGGTTGTCCATTCTTACCTTGACATTTTGCACATCAAGGTATAGGAAGATTTGCACCGCTCTTGGAAACAAGGCTACTTTAAGGGGAACAAAAAAGAGCAGAATTTCCATTATCTGCATTTCGGCGAAGACTTTTACCCATCACTATTTTTGGGATGGATGTCACTCTTGCTCTTCTAAATTACCTTTATTAAAGTGAAAAAGCTTTTTGCATTTTACACCTTATTTTCTGTATTTTGCAGCAAGGGTGTCATTAACCCCCCCACTTTCGCAGCTTGAGTGGGGGTGGGTTCAGTGCTTAATTTGTAAATTAATAAGTGCCAGGCCCCTTGTAAGAAGGCCACTGCAGGTTTGTTGCAAAGTCATCCTGTGTGCCCTGTGCACCCCATTTTATACTGACTGGTGGTTATTGACTCTGTATCTTGGGCTCTGCCTAACCAGGCCCAGGACCAGTGCTATGGTGAAAACACACACATGCATTAGGGTACACTATATATTAGGGTTCACTTAGAATTGGCATGACCTACGCTATAAGTCCCTAGTACATAATAGGGCAGGGGGATTGAAACTACCTTTAAGTCCCTAGTATATAATAGGTCATGGCAGTTTAGAGGCCAGCAGCCCTTCCTTCACTTGCCCGTCGGCGCTGCTCAGAGACTGAGGTCCGTTTAAAAGCAGCTGCAGCACTGCTATTAAATGTAAATTGAGGTCAAAATCGACTTTGGTGGTAGAGGCCCTTAACAATGTATATTCTACAATATTGTTGGTATATATATATTAGGTACCTCCAGGGTCTCCCTAGATGCCCAAAGGGGTGGTGAATATGTCACTATAAGGAGGGTCCTTATAAATTATGTTTTTTATGCCAGGGGTGTAAAAATTGCACCTTTCACTTCCCCTAGTGTAGCCAAGTACCTTTCAAAATCGACTTTGGTGTTGGGAGCACTGTGGAGTGAGGATCTACACTATTTCTACATATTCAGGACCCCTCGAGTCTCCCCTAGGTGACCCGGGGTGGGTGGGGGGTGGAGGGGGGTTAGGGGGTGTTGTAGTTATTTACAGGATCTTTACTTTATAAAAGATGTTTTATAAGCCTGGTCTTGGAGAAATTGCACATTTCATTTTCCTCATTGTAGATCCCCAGCCAATAGGCCATTGTTTAATTCAGCCAAAAATATATGCAGAAAACAAGTTATAAGACGTACTTGTTTGTAATCCAAAATTCAGCCTTTCAGTGGTCTGCCCTGATTGGTCAGAAGTAACAGGACTAGCCAGGCTGCTTTGTTGAAGGGATACGTGGCTAAAAGCAGAGAGGCAAATCTGTTGGAAAGAGCCCTGCTACAGAAGAATGCCAGGGCAGGGGGAAGGGATTGTAAACCATGGAGCTTCAAACAACTCAGTAGAAATGCCATGTCCATTATCACTGATCTCTTAAACATATCCTTGCAGTAAGAACATGTGCCACAGGACTGGAAACACGCAATGATTCACCCATTACTAAAAAAAGCTGATGCAGATCAAAAAGTGCCTTCTAATTTCCGGCCAATTTCTCTTCTCCCTATTTTTGCAAAAATTCTGGAGAAACATGTCCATCGTTGTCTCACAGATTTCATAACCACACATGACCTGCTGCCTCCCCATCAGTTAGGCTTCCGGGCTGGTTTCTCAACTGAGACCACCCTGTTAGGTGTGACAGAGAATATCCGTGCTATGATTGATAAAGGTGAAACGGTGGCAATCGTGCTTCTTGACCTCAGTGCCCCATTTGACACTGTGTCACATGCGGTACTAATAAGGACTCTCCACTCTTTTGGCATTTGTGGCGCTGCCTTAAATTGGATTAAATCTCTACTTGAGAATAGAACGTTCCAAGTTTTTTCCCAATCTGCTTGCTCTGAAACCCTTACTTTTAAACATGGAGTTCCACAAGGCTCAATTTTAAGTCCGTTACTTTTTAATTTGTATATGAGTCCACTTGCAAAAATAGTTGAGGAGACCACCTTGATGATGTTTTCCTACGCTGATGATTCTCAGCTTCTTTTTTCCCTTTCATCATCAGGAAGTAACAACCCCTCCACATTGAATCTAGGACTAGTGAAAATCGCAGGTGGATGCAAAAAAACTTCCTGAAATTAAACGGTGAAAAAACCGAACTAATTGTTTTGGGGAAAAATAAAGAACTCTGGGGACCCCAACACTGGCCATCTGTAATGGGTACTCCTCCAATTCCTACTACACAGGCCCGTAATCTAGGCTTTATTGTCAATGACACACTGAGTATGCACCAGCAAGCAGTTAAAACATCGGCCACTTGTTTTGCCATCTTAAAGTGGCTAAAGAAAATTTGTTGGATGCTACCAGAACACACACAAAAAATGGTCATCAATGCCTTAATAACATCAAGGTTAGATTACGCCAATGCGTTATATTTGGGGGCTAATAAAGCCACAATCCACAGATTGCAAACTGTGCAGAACGCAGCAGCGAGACTGTTAGGAAAAATTCCTATCTATTCATCCACCACCAAACTCATACGTGAGCTGCACTGGCTAAAAATAGAGAACATAATTAAATTTAAGTCCCTATGCTTCATGCATAAGATCTCTACAAATAAAGCCCCTAAGTATCTACAAAGTCTGGTACATTGCTACCATCCATCTAGGACTCTGAGATCTGCAACAGCCAATAAGTTTGTTGTTCCTAAAATAAAACTCTTACGTATGGGCGGCAAATCTTTCGCCTACCTTGGACCCTCACTGTGGAATGCTATGCCACAAGCTTTGCGCTCTGAGGTGAACTACATGAAATTCAGAAAGGCCTTAAAAACCTGGCTATTCAACATCTAAGTCAGTTGTCCAATCAGCTACTACTGAATAACAGCGCCGGGAAACCCTTTGTTGGGTAGCTGTTTGCGCTATACAAACTAAATAAATAAATAAATAAAATGCAAAGATGGATAGATGGATGGATGCAGAGATGGATGGATATGGAGATGGATGGATGCAGAGACGGATGATGGAGAGATGGATGGATGAGGAGATGGATGGATTTAGAGATGGATTGATGCCGAGATGTGTGAATGCATAGATGGATGAATGGATGGGGAGAGGATGGATGGAGAGACGGATGGATGCAGAGATGGATGGCTGGATAGAAGGATGATGGATTCAGGGATGGATGGCGAGACAAATGAAGTTATGGATGGAATGCACGATAGATGGATGGATGCAGAGAAGTATCAATGGAGAGAAAGATGTGTAGACGGAGAGACAAGATAGAGTGATGGGTGCAAGGAAAGGAGGAAGGTAGTGTTGACGATAGATGGAGGGTTTGGCTAGAATGAATGATGTGGAGAGTGATATCGGTAGGTGATATTCTGGGGTACAAATCTCGATACAACAATACATATTTTTGATCTTGATATTGTGGTATAGCACTAAAAAAACTATACCTCCTTTGCTACTAATATCTTCAAACTAGAACAATACAAAAAAAACCTTCCATATAAAACATTCAGCTGTGCATAAAAGGGAGGGCATGCACAAACACACAAATTAATTAGCCAGCCCACAATGCACACAGCAAGTGTGCCCAGGGGCAAGCTCAAGCCTGTCCTGGCGAGTTTTAGACTAAGAAACTATGGGCCTCAATTATGAGCTCATTGCGCTGCCCGTGAGTCACTTTTTTACATGCACCAGTGGTGCAGAGTGCCTGTCCATATTTACAAGGCCACGAAAAATATACCCTGCGTGACTTTCATGGCCTTGTAAATATGAGCCCCTTTCACACATTACTCTGCGTGAAAGGGGCATTACGTGGGTTTTTCTGTGGGTGTTCCCACGCAACATCCATCGATCCCAACGCATTCCCAGATTTAAAAGCTTTTGTAAACTCCTACTCCTCGCATGGGGGGTAGGGGCATAGGAGTGGCGCAACGAGGAGAAATACCCCTATTTGTCCTCATTTTTTGCTCTTTCTGTGTGTGCTGGTTTCTGCAGCACACATCGAAGGAGCAAAATGCAATTCATTATTATTTTTGTGCAGGAAGGTGCCCCTTCCTGGAACAACGATCATCCCTGCAATGCAGGCGCCCGTGCACCATGGCGCTTGTGGCCGACGCAGGGGAGAAGGACTGGAACGTACCGTATCTTGCAGATAGAGCGCATTCTGGCCCTCTTATTTTGACGCACAGCAGCACAGCAGGAATGCTTGATGCGCTGCATCAAAATATAGTAAATGAGACCCTACATGTTTTTAAATGAGGCTAAATTATAAATGTATTAATAAACTGGTGAAAAGCCCTGGGTTATAGAGACACTTCTAACATATGCAAATACTTCAGGGCATGGCGTTGTGATTAGCTGGACTGAAGATCTCCTTTGCCAAGCTGCCCCCTTTCCTCCAGTCCACCTGGAATTTCCTTGTGTCCCGCACTGCCAGTCCGGCCCTGCCTGGGAGAAGGAAATCTATACATCTTTGGGTTACAAGACCTGTCCTTCAGAACTAACGTCAGCCAAGGAGAACCTGCCAGCTCCAGGAATAGCTCGGTGACGGAGAGGAAATCCTGATGAATTATAAATGAATTCTAAAAAGGTCTCTCCTGCTTAATATTAAAAAAGGTCAGACTGTGCAGAGGCGTGCAGGAGCTAATGACCGGCTTGGCAGCGCCTCAGTCTGCTATGGCAGGGGCCTGTGGGGACTGTGGTGGGCCAACCACTGGAGAATGAGCTGTTTGCAGCCCACAGGATACCAAAATCAATCCAGGAACTCTTTCCGCGAGATCACGGCGCAAGCTTTGACTCGGAGCTTACCTTCAGCGGATGTGGATCTGTACTGCAGTGACTTTTTTGAGTGTGAGTTGCCTGTAGTCCTGGGCATCAGGCTTAAAACAGGCAATCAATACACTTTTTGTTTTTACACAACTCAAACTCTACTTAAATGGAGTTATATTACACAAAATCACATTCCTTTAGTAGGGACATGATGATTGAGGGCATCATTTATGAAAAGTTTTGCATCACTGCGGTAAAACAGCGATGCAACAGTTTTCAGTGCGCCCTGCTTGCGACACCATGGATGTCCTGTATTTACTGTGCGGCGCTCCATGTCGCAAGTAGTGACAGATACGTCAGGAATTCTGACGTATCCTGACGTTTCTGTTGGCTCAAAAATGGCAAATTGCTGGGGTGTGTCTGAAAACAGACGCAACTTCAGCAATGTGTCATTTCCCATGGGGCAAACCCCATGTGAAAGGCACTGTGTCATCCCTTACGCCTGCTTCTACACACTGACGCTGTAGAAGTGTCACAGGGAAATTTAATAGATTTCACTGCGTCATTCAAAGTGACTTTCCTGCGCCGGAACACCCACCCTGCACCCTGTCGCAGGTATAATGTAGTGCAGGGGTTTACAAAGTGACGCATCTGCCTAGATGTGTCCCTTTGTAAATATGGTGCAGCGGGGGAGATTTTTTATACTGCCGCAGCTTTACAAAAAGTGACACAACAACTGCGTAAGGACCTCATAAATAAGGCCCTAGGATTTTCCCGAATTCACAGGATGTTGAGCCAACGCAGAGATTCGAACCTGGTTCTCATATCTAAAGTTGGCACCTGTGGCCTTAACACCACATCCTGCCATCTTGTAAGCAGCAATATACAGATCTCAAACCCCTTAGCATTTTCACCTGTAGCATCTTTGTCATTTGTCATTCTTGCTCCTGCGACACACAGACAATTTACACCTCACAAAAACAGACCACACACTATTTGTTGGGAAAAACTGAAGCAACTTTATTCATAATTTCACCGCTGTTTAAGACTAACCGCTGACACCAATTCTGAAACCAATACAAAGCCACAGGGAATCATCTAGTGCTCCGCCATTTCATAATGGGGCTGCAGCCCATGTCATTCTTAAGTTTTTACATCCATGCCAACGCGAAGCAAACGGTGGCCAATCCCCAGCTGTCAGGATACCAACTATCCATTGTGGAGTAACAGGGTCGCCGTCACTCTCTTCTCATAGTCCCCTATGGAAGTTTATGGCCTGTCTCTATCTTTTAGAGAAATGTCTGCGTCTTGCTTTAGGATCACCCAGTAAGTCCACTTGCGATTCTGTAGAGGAGAGATCCTCAAAGTATGGCCCGTGGGCCACATGCGGCCGTCCTGACCATTACATGCTGATCAACAGCAGCACTAGGCTGCTGTTCACTGAACTCAGCAGTAACATTAAAACATGTTAAATATACAAGCAAGCCTTTATTTAAAGGTTCATTGAAGTTTTAAAAAAGTAAGTACCTGGGTTGTCCTGCATTACATAACTGTAGGAAGACCTTCTTTTTCGAAACTATCTTGCAGCAAAAGTGTAAAAATATGATAACGTCTCTTCAAAATCCAAAAAGTGTATTTCCCTCCACACAATTTGGTAAAGTTGGGAAGTTGGGATTAATCTCCTACCTTCTGGTTTCATATTGTGCAATTCAGCCACTATATGTATATGCTTTGCTTCCCCTATGCCCACCTTACCACAGCCCCCCCAAATCGCCACCCTGCTGGCATCAATGTGGCCCTCATCACATCTCAGACCAAACTTTGTGGACCATGAGAAAATGTTCGCGAGTACCCATGCTGCAGAGCAACGGGTCATTCGTGCTGTGCCTGCTGGGTGGATGGGTGATAGTTTCCTCTGCCACTGGCAATGAAAATAGGGAGAGCTGGAGAGCGAGCTCACCTCAATACCCCCAACCTGGGTCAGAGATGACGTCATCTGCCCTTGAGCTCATCATGACATGTAAACCTAACAGGTTATGTATGGTCAGTAATGAGGTTTCCTGAGCAGCTTTAACTTTATATGCTTGGACAGACCCTATACATTAGGGGGCATATTTATAAGATTGTGGCGCAGTGCAGAGCAACAAGTTACTTTGCGGCACTATGCTGCATCACAGGGAAATGGCAGGAATTCTCTATGTTTACAAGAATATGGCACATTCCAGTACTTGTCCACACAATGGTGAGGTTTTGGCTGTACCATGGTGCAAGGGTGCCTGCGTTGCATGCAGGATTATGTTTGTTCAAGAAGTACCTAAGATGTGTCAGTAGCACAAAATATTTGTAACCCCTATTTGATTCATGACCTCTATAAATTAAAAATATAATGTTAATCAAAACTCACTGAACATCAGCGTCAGCCTGTTTGCGCTTGCAGAAGACCTCTGCGAGGGCCTTCATCAGGACCAAAACAAAGAGTGGCAATCATAGCATCTTACTAGGCAAAACAATAGTTCTCACAGTTCTTTAAATCCAGCATTTATTATACTAAATGTGCATAGCTTCTGTGGCCACAATTCCAAGACAGCACTGGATTTAATTACAGGAGCAGCCATCTATAATCAATAGGCCCCTGAGGATATGCTTAGGTTGGGTTGCCCTGTCATCATAACCCTCATTTCGTTTGTACTGAGAACACAGAGGCGACCTGTTTCTCTCTCTGTTATCAACGTGATGCAGATGTTACGTCTTCTATGAAAACCTAGCAGATGTAAACCCTGACATTTCCAGCTGTAAATAAATTGTGCAGGCTAAAATGGGCCCTGCGTTTTTAATTACATTTACTGCCAACATTACTTTTCTGAAGTTGTCCTATTACACGCCCACATATTTTGCCATGTAAACAGATGGCTTGTCCCTCCTCCTCCGACAGAACCTCCCGTTGCTCAGAGACTATTGGATTTCATTTGAAATCATCTTGAAAGAGAGGTGGCAAGTGCCAGCACTTCACAGCCCCACACCAAGGCCTCGTCTCTCTGTTAAAAAGTGCCATAGCATATGTTCCCTTTTCATGGAAGGGGTCCCCCTGCCTCAGAATGGATGAAAGGAAGACGTTTGCTGGAGGGAAGGAACCTCTCTTTGGACTTGTGGTGACACGAGTGGACTGGTCCTCTGAGGACGATGGGAAGAGAGGGAGAAAAATAAAGGTAAGGCTTGGAGTCACTGCATTTGACGAACTGCTGCACACGGTACTCTGGGAGTAGTGCCCTGACAGAAGGAAAGTGGCTGAGGAACTGCAGCACACAGAAGAGGGATGTGGGCCATATTATCAAAAACGGCGATAACATTATCGCCGCTTTAGCGGCAGGAAACTGCTGCGAAAGCGATAAGGGGCTTGATAATATGCCCTTGAGAATGCCCATAGAAGCCCAGGTTCTGGTGTGAATGACATCAATGACATCAATCTTGATAATATGGCCTGTAGTTGGTGAAATTCCACAAACATTAGTTTGATTGACCCAGCGGTTGTGGCCAGTCAGAGCTGAGTTTAGATTGCTTAGAACTGCTGAAAAGCACAATTACGAGAAAAAGCTGATCTGGACAGAAGAGAAGAGACGATGGCTTCCTGCTTGCTGGAAGAATTCCCTTTGCCTGGTGAAAGACTGTGGCAAGAGGGTCTCCAGCCTTATCCTGCATAACTAGACCTGAAAGACTGCTCCCAAGGGCTGAGGAACACAGCCTTTGTTGACCTAGAAAGGCAAAGTAGTCCACGTTCTAACCAAAAGAAACCTGCTAGATGCTGGAACTGACCTCCCTAGACTGAAGACAGAGGAATCTGGATCTGCCTGGAAGAAGCCCAAGGCCACCATGGGATTACAAGGAAGAGTATTTAGTCTTCTGGAGCCCTGCCCAGCCTCGGCTTACAGCCTTCCCCCAGTGGAAATTCTCCAGAAAACATCAAAATCTGCAGTTTAAATTTAGATTAGGATGAACCATGAATCCTTCCCTGACCCAATGCTATCAGCAGCAGGCGACTAAAGGTGCCAGTCGTCTCTAACTCTTGAATGGGGTGAACTGACCTCGCTTCATTGCCTGTTGGCCTCAGACATTGCCAAGTTCTAGGTCAATTGTATCTCATTGATTTACATTGGATTTTGAGTTCATATTCTTTTCTATTGAATATTGTTTTAACAATTCCTGACCCTTATAGCTAATTGTTTTATTTGTGTGCTATTCTAATAATTACATTTTGCTCTTCTTTACTGTTTGGGTTGATTAACATAATTATCTTATAAATACAATGTTGTCTTGGAGTTGCTGTACGTGTGCCACAAGCAACATTGTTCTAGAAAGTGCTTGTGCCAATTTACCCATATTCCTTCTTCAAACCTTTTCCTTATTAGGAACCAAGGGCCCGATGTAGGTAAATCTACATTTACCACTTCATAAATACCGAATCATACCGAATCGGTATTTATGAAGTGGTAAATTAGAGGGGGGGAGATGTAGGTATTTCAGATTCGGTTTACCGATTCTGTAAATACCGATTCGGTATCCCCCATTGCTTCCTATGGGCCTTGAAGCCCATAGGAATCAATGGGCATTACCGAATCGGTAATTACCGATTCGGTAATTACCGATTTGTGCAAGGGTGCAGGGGGTGTCACTTTGACACCCTCCAGCACCCCAAAAAAAGGCATGTGAGCCATGTGGCACACAGACATGCCCTAGGGGCATGTCTGTCTGTCACATGGCATAGGTGTGCATGCACACATGTGCATGCACACCTGGATTCGGTATTTTAACACCCAATTGGATTGGGTGTTAAAATACCGAATCTGAAGGGCCTGTGGGACTGAAAGTAGTCCCACCTACATCCCAAATTTTAAAAATCGGTAAAATTACCGATTCAGTATTTTTGCGATTCGGTAATTTTACCGAATCGGTAAAATACCGAATCGGACAAAAAAAGGTCCCCTACATCTCAGTAGGCCAAATACCGGTCGGAAACGGCCGAAATCGTCCGTTTCCGACCGGTATTTGGTACCTACATCGGGCCCCTAGATCTTTTTGACTTTGTGGGATCCAACCACTGTTTACATCAAGATTCTGGCCTCTCTCGCTCTCATAATTTAGCAATACAAGGGCAGTCCAATATTCTAGAGAATTAAAGGCCCAAAGAACGAAAGCAGAATTGGTGACTGGACAAAGAGGAGCGACAGACCGGCATGACAGACAGAACCTAGAGAGCAAGTAACAATGCAGAGAACAACAAAACAAGATTAATTATGAAGGGGACATGCCATAAGTAGAGTTGAAATTAATGCACAAAGGCAAAGTTGTAGCCTAGAGGGGAAGGCTGCATGGATGTCTTGTGTGGCCAAACTGCTACCTCTTGCTTGACCTTTGCTACTCCTGGAATGGTTTTTGATTCACTTGTTCAGGGACTAAGAAGACAGTAGCAGAAACAAAATCATAGGGCCCAGTAGCCGTTATTATTTTTTGTAGTTGGAGCTCCATGCCTGTGATGTCATCACATGTTAAAAGGGAAGTGATGTCACTTCTGCAGCTCCCAACATTTTAGAGAATCCACATCCCTTACCCGAAAGCAGAGTGATCACCCGCCCCCCCACCGACTGACCTAGCCCATCCCAGATTCGCTCCGACTGTACCACACTTCCCCATCGCCCGCCACCATGACCATCAACCCCAACCCCTTGTCCTCCCCCCTCATTAAACGTCACGGGCCTAACTCCTTCTCCATCACCCCCCCTCACAACATCTCTCACAATGCAAAAAAATCCCTTAAGCACAAACTAATCAGGCAATTCCCTGAATCCCTCTTCGCAGATATTTACCACTGCCCCTCAAAAGGTCAAATAAAAATGGACCTCATCTTTCACACTGCCAGACCAAGCTACTGGATCTCTAACCTAAGAGAAAAACGCATAATCACAAAGACGACGAAGACAATCCATAGCTGCAAGCTCTCCTTCCTCACCCCGAACCACCTACCCAACCACGGGATCACCTCTGTGACCATATACTCGAATGGCACAGTCCTAATCCAAGCCAACAACGCCAATCTGGAGGTTTTTGACCGCCTATTCCCCTCCCTCCTTGCAAATCCTATCACACCTGACCCATACCAGGCACACCAGCCCATCATGATGCTAAACCAAACCACACCACCCCCCAAGCACACACCCTCACCCATACATCCCCCACCCCTCTCAAAGGCCCAGGAAAACATAGTAACCGTCCTACCCAACATCACAACCCACTATAATGAAACACGCTCGGTACAAGACACCCTCCTAGCAGCCCCAGCCCGCTATAAGGCCGGACCTGAGCCCCCCCACACCCAACCTTCTCCTTCCCCTGTCATGAATAACCGCCCGACGCAACCCACCCACCGCACCCCCCCTCCCCAGCCCATGACTCAAACAGGCATCCCAACCCAATCGGACATCCGAAACGACCACAAAACCCAACTTAACCACAACGTCTCCGTAAACCAACTCCCCCTCCCGCAGGAGGCCACACACGACCGCCTCACCCGCATCGAAAACCAAATAAACACTATAATTCATGGTCTGAACCTTATCCTCACCAACCTCGACACCCCCCGCAATACCCACCCAAATTCCCAACCCGCCCCCCTAGACTCGCACGCCCCCGCAAGACCAACCGACTCAACACCCCACACCAACTCACACCCCCCCCCCACCGTCCCAGAACTGGAGACCTACAAAAGCGGCGAAAGCCATGACCTGGGAAAAGCCGCTAGAACTGGCCGCCTCTTACACAACACCTACCACCTTCCCCACCCAGTCCTCCATACAGGTAGTCACTGGTCTCAGATACGAACAACCCATACGCAAACCCCCCAGGCCCCCGATCACCCGCATCACCATTCCCACCGAACCCAGGAAAAAAGAATCTCCCCAGACCAACTGCTTGCTCATAAACTGCAGATCCGCCACCAAACACTCGACCGAGCTAGCAGAGACCATCCTCAACCACAACATAGACCTAGCTTTCATCACTGAGACCTGGCTTGACGAATCCTCCACACCTATCCTAGATACGCTTGTCCCCCCTGGCTACTCCATCATCAACAAAGATAGGAAGGACCAAAAAAAAGGCGGAGGTGTGGCTATTATCCACAACAACAACCTCGCAGTGGCCGAATGCGACGCCTTCAACTACAACGCCTTCGAATGCCTTACAACCAACATCAAAACCATCGACAACAACCTACTCCAATGCCACCTAATATACCACCCCCCAGGCAACAACGCTATATTAGCAGAACAACTGTCAAACCTCATCGCCAACTGCTCCCTCAAAGAGTCTAACACCATCATTCTAGGGGATCTTAATCTGCACTGGAACAACGAAAACAATGCCACTATAAAATCCCTAAACGAACTCCTCCACGCAAACAACCTCTCCCAACACTGCTCAAAAGAGACCCACACAAAGGGGCAACCCTGGACGCCATCATCGCCAGGAACAACACAATCTCCATTGAACACATCCTCCCGGTAGATTGGTCGGACCACCACCTAATCCTATTCCACCTCACACAACAGATCCAATCCCTCCCCCCAATCACAGCCGCCAAAACGTGGTCCAGAAATCTATCACAAGTCAACTCAAAAGATCTAGAAGAAAAAATAGCCTCCTCCCTGCCAATCCCCACAGAAGGCCTCTCAACTACCGAACTCATCTCACACTACAACACCACCACGTCCGCCATCCTAGACCAACTGGCACCCCTAAAACAAAAAAAACCCAGGAACATCCCATCGAGAACCTGGTTTAACAAGGACATCAACGAGAAAAGGAGACTACTCAGAGCCACAGAACGACATTGGAGAAAGAACCCCTCCCTTAGATGCCACGAGGAACTCCGAGCAATGAGAAGAAGGTACAAAAACCACATCAACAATGAAAAAACAAACTTCTTCTGCAATGCTCTAGAAAAGGCAAAAAACAGACCAAGAGAACTCTTCGATATCATCAAAAAACAAACCTCCAAGCCTTCCACGGTCCATGCTCAACCCTCCAAAACCCTATGTGACAACTTCGTCTCCTTCTTCAATGAAAAAATAGCCAAGATCGAACTATCCCTAAACATCAACCCTGCCCCGACCATCAACATCAACCTAACTACAACATTCACCATCCCTGGAGACACAACCTCTACCGCCTGGTCATCTTTCGACCCCGTCCATGAAGCTGAGGTCCTCAATCTAATCGCATCCTCCAAACCCTCCTCCCACATCCTGGATCCCATCCCCGCCCAAATGGCCAAGGACTTCAAACTCACCCTTGCTCCACTCTGGTGTAAAATCATCAACAGCTCCCTAAAATCTGGCATCATCCCGGACTGCCTCAAAGTCGGCCAGGTCACTCCCCTCCTAAAGAAACAAGGTCTAGACCCCAACGACCTAAACAATTTCAGACCAGTCTCAAGTCTACCCTTCCTAGCCAAAATCCTAGAAAAGTGCCTACTACGCCAACTCAACAACCAGCTCGACAACATCAACCTTCTTGATCAAAACCAATCAGGCTTCAGAAAAGGCTACAGCACCGAACCCGCAATCCTGAACATAGTAGATGACATCCGCAACTCCCTTGACTCGGATCAGTGCTGCATACTCATCCTCCTTGACCTGTCAGCGGCGTTTGACACGGTTGACCACAAGCTCCTCATCAAGGCCCTCAAAGAACGAGTAGGTGCGGACGACGTGGTCCTGAAATGGTTTGACTCCTTCTTTCAGAACCGCTTCCAAACAGTAAAAATAAAATCCTTCACATCCGAACCTCTCCCAGTAACCAGAGGGGTCCCCCAAGGATCCGTTCTCTCCCCTCAACTGTTCAACATATACATGGTCCCTCTCACCACCATACTGAAGAAAGCCAACATTCCTTTCCATCTATACGCGGACGACACACAGGTCTACATAGAAGCTACTTCCTATAACGACATTCTAAGGCTCAACAACACTCTAAGAGAAATCCAAGACTGGCTAGGATCAAATCACCTCAAACTCAACCAAGGAAAAACAGAGATCCTCCTCATCTCCAACAAAGACAACAACCCCCAAATGACCGAATGGGTGAAAGCCATCGACATTCTCAAAGGAAATCTCACCCTGACCAACTCAGTAAAGTCACTAGGAATCACCCTGGATCATAAACTAACTATGTCTAACCACATCAAGAGCTCCGCGAAAAGCGCCTTCCTTAACCTGAAACTCCTCAATAAAATCAAACCTCACATCCCACAAAAAGATCTCCAACAAGCCACCCAAGCACTGGTCCTGTCCAGACTGGACTATGGGATCGCAACCCTATCCGGCACAGCCAAATCCCACCTAGCGCCACTGAAAACCACCCTCAATGCAGCAGCCAGAATGATATCAGGTGCAAGGAAATTTGACCACATATCCCCCGCACTCAAAGATCTTAAATGGCTCCCAGTGGAAATGCGCGCAAACTTCAGAACAGCCTGCCTAACACACAAAGCCCTACACACAGGGAAACCGGAATATTTAGCCTCCAAGCTCAAGAAAGCGGGTCAATCAAGAAATCTCAGAAGCTCGAACTCCCTACTACTCATCCCCCTGAAAACGCGGAAACAAAAAACCGCCAGCCGCTCATTTGCCGGCAACGCCCCAAAAATTTGGAACTGCATCCCAGTGGACATCAGAACTACCCCCTCCTTTCCAGAATTCAAGAATCGTCTAAAAACCCTCTACCTCAACAGCGCGTTCCCGAACTCTACCTCTAGAGCGCAACATGGAACTCGCACTACCTCGAAAACACTACCTCAAAACCGCCCCCCACGCGGAAGACCTCTATGCTAATCTATGAACTTATACGAACCCTGTTTATGTTATACTGTACTATCTTCGCACCTGTTTTTCCCGGACTAAATGTAAAGCGCTCCGATACCCTCGGGTCTGGCCAGCGCTATAGAAAACTCCAAAAATAAATAAAATAAAATACATCCATGAATGGAGAGAGATAAGGGAAAATGTAATAAGAGCAAAATATGGTACTAGGAAAATGAATGAAATAATGAATGAATGACTGAATGAATGAGGAGTTCATAGAGCGTGTACTTACCCTGAGGTATCCTAATGGATTGAGCAGTTAAGCAGTGACTGAAAGGGAGTGATAGTCCAAATGAAGTGGATCAGTGTAAGAAGGATAGCAGAGAGGAAAGAGGGCAGAAATGAGAATATAAAAGTTAACAACTTTAAAATTGACATGTATAGACAACTTTTCTGCCTCCGTACCTGCGCATCACAAGCTCAGATAAGGCTGATTATTGGTAACCTTTAAAAATCACTTCACATGAACATGCTTTATGTAATTCATCAGATACTTGGATGGTGATCAATTCTGCACTACTGTGGTAATTTGTATTTGAATCTTTTAAATTTTGTATACTTTTGCAAGAAGCCATTCGATACCAACGATTTAATACTGTTTTTATATATGTTATTGTGTTACCTTGTATCTATGTCTTTTATGATGAATTAATCGAATAAAGACTTCTTGAACTGAACTGATCAATACAAACAAGACTAGTTGTAGGCAATCTTATTTTGGAAAATACTATTCCCTGAACCTAAAACATAAATTAATGAGGGATTGGTCTGGCATGTTCCAACAAAAGATCTGGCCCCGCCTGAGTTGGTCCTCCTGACAACATCAAATGTAGACTTTGTGACTACAAGCGAGAATCAAGTATGCATGTGCCTTGCATTTGTTCTATGCTTATCGATGAATGCAAAAAACTGTTCCTTGCTCCTCTCAACCAACACAAGGCTTGAACTTTTAACTAAGCCCTTATCCTCTGCTTGATCGAAGAAAATCTACAGTTAAATACCAGATTTGTCAAGTTTATGGACCTGGTGGAATCCTAAAGTGCAGGCAAAGGGCACCAAATAAAAATGATTTATATTAACTAGTTTTAACTTTTATGTAAAGACAACGGGGCTGCCTTGAAAAGTGTGGGTCGGCCAGAGACTATCTGAACTCAAACATGACCTATAACTAGGGTTTCCAGTTAAAATCGAATTTAACCAATAAAATACCACCGAAGGGAATATTTGATTTTCTGGAGAAATTAGAAAACACCAGATTTTGCTCCACTTTTATTACTTTGGTGTCTAATCAATATAAGTGCAGCCTCTATGTCCAAGCTCTTTTCTATGATGGATGCTCAGCTATCATCCTCTTGGGAACTGATGTGTTACCTAATATAGGGGCATATTATCAAGGTGGTTTATCTCCGCTTTTTTGGCTTTAAAAGCCAAGAAAGCGGAGATAAAATTATCTCCCTATTACCTAGCTGTTGCTAACACCAGTTAGCGACAGCTAGTAGGAGATAGCGACCATCTTGGGCCCCACTTTGCATGTCAGAGAAATTTATCACTAATGACATGCAAAGTGGGCGTGCCAAGATGTTAGCTGCTGGAAACAGTCGCTAACATCGCTATCTCCTATTACCAACTTTTTGAGATATTCGCGCTAAGCGCGAATATCTCCAAAAGCTAACACCTGCCCTGAGCAGTTCTTAGCCATGTTATCCAATGGGAGGTGCATAACATGGCTAAGGGCATTAGCTCGCTAATGCATGAATATCGCTGACTTTTCAGCGATATTCATGCATTGCGGCCGATTTTTATCGCATTCGCGATAAACCTTGGTAATACCAAGGTTTATCTGCGATAAAAATCGCCGCAGGTCGGCGATACATTTTTGTCTCTAACCAAGCAATAGCGATAATTATCGCTATTGCTTGGTAATATGCCCCCCTAGTCTTTTGAGCATCCACAAGGCCTCTGGAACAACTGGACTTCCCAGACCTTCTTCTACTCCCGTTTGGGGGCTTAGCTCACCATAAATGGCTTCAGCTCACTTCTTCCCACTGCATGCTGCTATACAGTGGTTAGTAGTTTTGCAGTCAAGTGGATAAGTTCACCACCACAATATCCTCTTCTTTCACAGACAGAAGGATAGAACTTTGCCTTCTGAAAGCTCCTTAATGAAAGCCCTCCGGTAAGTGGTTGAAGCCACCCTTTTTTTTACAGAGTTTCTATAGCGCAAACTTGACCCGAATCGGGGTCAGAGCGCTTTACATAGCACCAGTTGCATTACATGAGGACACATTTATTTTTGTTAGGCACGGGGAGATTAAGTGATTTGCCCGGAATCACAGTATGGTCAGCATCATTGCCGAGACTTGAACCCGGTTCCCCAGATTCGAGGTCGAGCGCTCTAGCCGTTAGGCCAATTGAAGTGTAGTAGGGCACAAGTCAGCACTGCCCATCAGGTTGCATTCCACCAACTGCCACAGCCAGAATTCCAACCTGGACCATAGCCCACATAGTTACACATTCCATAGTATAAAGCCCAACAACATTCAGGCATCAAGATTGTAGCAACAAAGATCACTGTGGAAACAATGCCCAGGAAATCAATGTCCTCTAATAAATCACTGTGAGGAACACTCATGTCCTTGGTTTTAAATTATGATGGTAAGAAAATCAGACCTATTGGTGCTGATACCCGATACAGAACAAGGACCATATCATGAACATATGAACATATTCAGCAACCATGTACAGTCCCAGCAGTAGTCTTTGTTCTGGTGTTGCTGAAACTTCCTGCCAATGGAGCATACATAAACCTAAACTTATTCTGTGAGTTAGTGCATGAACCGCAGACTGGCCAGTTCAGAAACCTGCAGAGGCAGCTACAGCTCTGCATCTCCTAGAATCGGCTGCAGACAACAGTTTGAGCAAAAATAGGGTCATGGACCCATATTTACCCTGCACCAAAGTAGAACATATTTATTTATGAGGATCACCAAGTTCAACTTTCATTCGTGGTGTCTCCGTGTCAAATTGAAGATTCAAAGTTATGGTGCTGAAACAAGGCCTGACACTTGGCAAAAACACCTGCTCAAATCAAGCAGACAGACAGTGATTTAAGCCTGGTCTGGTGGCTCAATGGACTAATGCGTCCACTTTTAGGGGCCTGTGTTCAACCTCATGGTCACAGGTTCAAATCCCGGTGGGTTCACTCAGTGTTTCATCCATCTGAGGTCGATACAATGAGGTCCATTGAGTTGGGTAACAATAAATATCTGTTATTCAGCGCCAAGATACCTCTGGGTGAAAGTGCGCTTTATAAATACTCATGTTATGTTGTGTTATGTTATGTTATTAAAAGGAAACCTGTAGAGCTGTGCTCGTTCCTTCCCCGAAAGCAAAGAATGCCCTAGAACAGTGAACGCTGCACAGAACACAAAGGCGAGAGCCTTGGGCGACTCTTATCCATACCTGGCAGGAGCACAGTTCCCACTCTTCTTTCACATAAACAAAGGCCCGCGCGCTTATCAATGCATCAATGCATGGCGGTCCTTGGACTGGCTTCCAAATAAACAGAAAACCCCATAGGCATATCCCAGTACAAACTGTTTTTGCTGTGATTTTTTTAGAGAGCAAAAAACTTGTAAACACTGATAACCACCGATTTTTATATTATTCGAGCACACTGAAAAAAATAGACCAGAAAACACTACAAATAGAACCTGAAAATAGCAAAGCCTACCTATGTCCAATTTATATATGATGGAATTACAGTTTTGTACTCAACATGTTTATCAGTCACAAAAGATGGTTTTATGCATGCTGGCTTTTATTATCTGATGGTATATTTTATTACTGAGTGAATTAATAATTGTAATAGTTTTAGATAACTATACAATAAAGACCAACTCTTTTTTAAAATCTAAAATATCTTGTGTTGGGCAGACCGCGCATTCCAAGAAAGTGCCCACAGAGCAGTAGGTTGTGGGGCATCTGCTGGAGACTGTATAACAAAAACTAGGACTTGATGGAGATGGGACAAGGAACGCGCCGCACAGTCATTTTTGCATTTTTTTTTATATTTCACCAATATTTGTGATTTGAGTGATTGACCTAGAATTGGATCACAGGTTTCCCATTTCCAAGGTGGCACCTCAGCCAATGGCATTCATCCTTCCTAGAGACGCGGGAGATGAGAGCGGAGAAGGTGAGGGGTGGACCAAAGATCAACACCCAGGTTGTGAGCAGACCAGGAAAGTAGGAGAGTTCGAGAGATGGGAGAGACTGGCATGGGGAGGGTGGCGCGCAGAGCAGTGGGGCAGGTGACAGCTGAGCTAGACTGCACCGTAAAATCCTACATCACACATGACCAGCTGTTACAAACACAAAGCCGCACAATGCAGACATTTGTACTTTTTGGCCAGGGCTTAATTTGTAAAACGATAAGTGCCAGGGTCCTCGTCAGGACGCTACTCCAGCTTGCACAACCAATTGCCAGTGGTAGCGCTTCCAATTACTGTACCAACGCGCAGTGCTTGAAATGGAGAAATAGAAGTCCTGGTACTCTGACACAGAGGACCCGCCTGTTTCTGAGAAGTGCCGGTACTCTCCAATTAAAAGTATTACGTTTTTCTTGAGAAGTGCAGGAACTCTCACTCTCAAAATAAAAAAGTGCCAGTACTCAGTACCGGACAATTCCGGCCCATTTATAGCACTGCCAACACAACTTCTAACCGTCACACTCATACAAGTGTGACAATTCAGACTGTTCGAGGAGGCCCCCACAGCTCAAAGAATGGCCTGAGAGCAAGTATTAGTTGTTGTCAATGTATATTGAGGTCATAAACAACTGCTGTTCTGCTCATCTTTAAATGATGCAAACTGCTCCACCATGTGGCAGGTGCCGAGTACCGGAAACCACCGGCTCATCTTAAGCACTGCTTCGGGGGGGAAAAACACAGTTCGCACCATTTTTGCTGCTTTTTTCATGGGGACTGTAGTATGTGCTCCAATCTAAAATCTTTTCACCAGGTTAAAATGTGGAGAAGCAAGAAGAAAATTGATTACACAGTGTGCTTGCTGTGTTTCATTCTATGACACAGAGAATATGTATGTCTGCACTTTTTTAAAGATTAAGGTAATACTATGCTATAGCAAAAAAACTTTTCTTCGTATTACATAATTAGCAAAGTTAGTACAAAAGCATTTTCCACTATTTTTTCTGTATTTGTAGACTTGGAAGCCTTTCCTAAAATCTCGGCTGTACCCGTAAAATGACAGTAAATATGTTGGGTATCTTTAGCAATGACTCCACAATCTATTTGTTTTAAAACTCTTTCAGTATGGACTAGAATAAGATTATATGATGTTGCAACTCAAACAATTGCAACGCATGCTTTTACAACACAGTCTTTACATCACAACTACCATTACATCTCATTATTTTTTCAAAGCATGACATTACAACACATTTTTTAAAACTACCATTACAATACATGCCATTACAACTCATTCCATTACAATGCATACCATTACAACGCATAATACTTTTAGGGCAACAGTAGGGTAAGTGTTGGATAGTATAAGGGTAAAAATGACTATTCCCTAATACCCAAAACCCCTACCCACCCTAAAACTAAAAAATCTCCTTCTGATAGATACATCTGCCATGTGGATTCCTCACCTTGTGAATATCTCCCCCTGCGTCAGCGACATTCGGAAATTCTTTTGTAGCTTCGCGCCGACGTGGACCCGGACGCCATAGAGGCACGGCATCGCTTGCGACTCCGCTGACGTCACTGACGCCTATAATAGGCCCACGCCGGCGTGATGACATCAGTTCCCTTTATTCCGCGTCGTCGACGCTAACGGTTTTCAGGGATCGTCTGTAGCCTTGGCTGTAACTTTGTTACTTGCTATTTGTTTCTAGTCTCTTTGTCTTCACTTTCTTTCGACATGTCTTCGAAGAGGACCGGTTTTAAGGCCTGTGGAGAATGTAATAAGGTGATGTCCATCACAGATCCGCATGAATGCTGTTTGTGGTGTCTGAGCTCCGACCACGACGTCGAGGACTGCCAATCCTGCAGGAAGATGACTCCAAAAGCCCTCCGGGAAAGGGAAGCAAAACTTCTGGTAGCCAAGTTTAAAGAAGGAAAAGAAAAGAAGAAATCAAGATCGCGGACTCGACGTTCGAAGTCAAGGTCTCGCTCGAGGTCGCGATCGGATTCGTCCTCAGCCCATACTTCAAGGTCTTCGAGGAAGAAGCATAAAAAGAGAACCCATGAATCCCGACATCGATCGAGAAAGGAGTCGGTTTCCAAGCCGAAGTCGCAGGTGAAGCTGGTCGAGAAGGTGGTTTCTTCGGCTTCGGAGGAACAGGATGCCGAGGCTGAGGCGTCGCATGCGAATTCTCCGAGTTCGCCGAAGCAGAAAGCTGTTCCATCTCCGGACCCATCCCATCCTTCAGGTCGGGAGGATGAAGGTGAGGAGGAGGTGGTTGGAGAGGGAGAGGCTCCGCTGCCCGAAGGTCTGTCGACTCCGGTGCACCAGCCTGAAGAGGAGGTCGACGTCACATCGACTCCGCGTCCTCGAGATCCGCCTGGGGGTTCGTATCCAGCCTTCCCAGGTCCGGGTCAGGATCCTTCGCATTTTCTGAATGCGATGTTCGGAATTTATTCAAGGGCTATGTATCCCTCTGGGGCTCCTTCTGGTCCTATGGGTCCAATGGCATATGGTCTGGGTGTTCCTCAATCCTATGCACCTGCGCCCTTTATGCCCTTTATGCCGGCTCCGACGCCGCATTGGCATTATCCGAATCCGGCGAGGCCTTCTACTCCGAAGCCTTCAACGCCGAGGTCGGCGTCACCGATTCCGTCGACGCCAGTCCCTTCAACTTTGAAGCCAAACCCTGATCGACGTCGTGGATCTCTTCTTCGTCCGACGTCGGGTTCGACTCCGGCACCGGCTCCGTCGGAGTCGATTGCGGATCCGTCGGCTTCGATTGTGAAGAAAAGATCAAGGTGTGAGGCCCAGAGGTTGATGGAGGAGGAAAGATATCGTGAGGAGAATCTGGAGGAAGGCGAACTACAGGATTCTGAGGATCCTTTTGAGGACCTTTCTGTTGCTAGTGGCCTGGAACTGTCACCTGATTGGGACCTTGCTTCGGTTTCTGATGAACCCTCAAGGGATGTGATGCCTTATCATGTAGTGATAAAGAAGGCTGCGGGCTTGTTGAACATTGCTCTTCCAACTGCAGAATTTAAATCTAATCTGCTCACGGAGGTCCTTCATTCACCTTCTTCAGTGTCTGAACCATTGTTGCCTTTTAATGATGCCTTAAAGGATCCAATTTTGGAGATTTGGAAAAAACCTGTATCGGCTCCTGCTGTGTCTAGGGCAGTAGCTAGGAGATATAGGACAGCTCCTGAAGACCCGGAGTTTTTATCCTCTCATCCTCTACCAGAGAGTTTGGTGGTGCAGGCTGCATGTTTCAAAAGATCTACGGGTGCATTTCCGCAGGTCCCAGCGGAGAAGGAGTCAAGAAAGCAGGATCAGGCTGCTAAGAAGGTTTTCTCTTCTGCCAGTATGGCTTTGAAATCCACGAATGCTACCTGCTTGATGGGGCGTTACATCCACGCTCTTATGGACACTGTGAAGCAGTTGGTGCCTAAGGTGCCTGAGGAGAGTAGGAAAGACATCCAGGAGGTAATCTCTGATACTCAAGCTGCAGCAAGGCAGGTTATTCAAAGTAGATAGGACACGGCGGACTCTGTGGCTAGGGTCATGGGTTCTTCCGTAGCCACAAGAAGAGCTGCATGGCTGAAGTCAAGTGAGTTTTCCACAGATGTCCAGGCGGCATTGATGGATCTTCCTTTTGACGGGTCTGGATTGTTTGGGAAAAAAGCGAACACTGCCTTGGAACGCTTTAAAGACAGCAGGGCGACTGCGAAGTCGTTGGGCCTTCAGTCCAGGGGCACTTTTGGTAGACGTTCAAGAGGATTTGGCAGATCTTCTTTTCAAGCCTATAAGTCAACCCAGCAGCAGCCGCAGCAGCAGCAAAACACGTTGTATAGATCTTATAGAGGCAAGCAGAGGTCCCGGGCTCGGGCGGTAACGCTTCCTCCTCCTCCTCCTCTTCCCCTTCCCAGCCCCCAGCCTCCGCAGCAAAGCAGCCCTAGATCCGCCGTTCCGGGTTATGTGGGCCCAGTGGGGGGCCGGCGTATCCATTTTCTTCAAGATTGGGAATTGATAACATCAGATCTTTGGGTTCTCAATCTTGTAGAGAATGGGTATGCGCTTCCTTTTCGGGAGTTTCCCCCAAATTATCCTCCTTGCCAGGGTTATTGTTCTGAGGACCACCTGTTTCTCCTGCAGGAAGAAGTCCTGGCACTGTTTCGAAAGGGTGCAATAGAGGTGGTTCCGGAGCAGGAGAGGGGTCAGGGATGCTACTCCCGGTATTTCCTGATCCCCAAGAAGGATGGCAGGCTTCGGCCGATTCTGGATCTCAGGGTCTTGAACCTTTTCCTGAAACAGGAGAAGTTCAAGATGCTCACCCTTGCTCAGGTTCTTCAAGCGCTGCTGGAAGAAGACTGGATGGTGTCGCTCGACTTGCAGGATGCGTATTTATATATCCCAATCCTGAAGTCGCACAGAAAGTATCTCCATTTCACGGTTGGGTCGCAACACTACCTTTTCACGGTCCTTCCTTTTGGTCTTACTACTGCGCCTCGAGTCTTTACCAAGGTGATGGCAGTGGTGGCAGCACATCTCAGAAGGTCAGGGATACCTGTATTCCCGTATCTCGACGACTGGCTGATCAAAGCGGAGTCGCCGGAGAAGGTGCTCCATCATCTGAAAATGACAACTCAGTTGTTGTACAGGTTGGGTTTTTCGATAAATGTACCCAAGTCTCACCTGGTGCCCTCCCAGCAGAACCTGTTCATAGGTGCAGTATTGGACACTACTGTATGTCGTGCATTCCCTCCTCCTCAAAGGATTCGCGACATACAGGAAATGATTCCTTTGTTCTTCAATGGAGCGGTTGTTCCAGTCCTGAAGGTCCTTCGTCTCCTCGGTCTGATGGCTTCTTGCATTCTATTGGTCAACCATGCACGCTGGCACATGAGGGCGCTCCAGTGGTGCCTCTGCAGGCAGTGGTATCAACACAATGGAGATCTCAGGGAGTCAGTGAGAATCTCCAGAGAAGCTGCAGCGGATCTATCTTGGTGGAGCGTGGAAGGCAATCTGTCGCAAGGAAAGCCTTTTCAACTTCCTCCATCGGTGGCCACGGTAATAACGGATGCATCCACTCTAGGGCGGGGTGCTCATCTGGGGGATCTGGAGGTCAAGGGTCTTTGGTCTCCGGAGGAAAGGTTGCTTCATATCAACCTTCTAGAGTTGCGGGCGATGCGTCTGGCGCTCAAGGCCTTCCTCCCTTCCCTTTGCGGTCGGTCGGTTCAGGTCCTTACGGACAACACGACCGCGATGTGGTACATCAACAAGCAGGGAGGAGTGGGGTCGCAGTGTCTCTGCAGAGAGGCTCTGCGTCTCTGGTCCTGGGTTCAGGACCATCAGATTTGTCTGATGGCGAATCATCTGGCCGGAGTACAGAACGTTCGTGCAGACAGTCTCAGTCGGCAGTTTTCGGCCGATCACGAGTGGAGGCTTCATCCGGAGGTGGTTCGTCACGTCTTTCGGACGTGGGGGACTCCTCGGGTGGACCTGTTCGCCACGCTGGAGAATGCTCACTGCCCGTTATTCTGCAGTCTCCAATATCCGATGCAAGGGGCCTTGGGGGACGCGTTTCAGTTGAGTTGGGAAGGACGACTCCTTTACGCGTTTCCTCCCATACCTTTGATTCCTCGGGTTCTGAGGAAAATTCGCCAAGACCGGGCCCAGGTCATATTGGTCGCCCCGGATTGGCCAAGAAGGGTGTGGTACTCAGACCTTCTCCACCTCTCCTCTCACCCGCCGCTCCGTCTCCCTCGCAGGGCAGATCTCCTCTCCCAGATGGAGGGGCAGGTTTTACACCCCCACCTCCAGACCTTACACCTTCATGCCTGGAGATTGAACGGGGCAACCTGAGTGCTTTTTCTCTCCCGCCTGACGTGGTGGATGTCATCTTGTCAGCCAGGCGTGACTCCACTAAGTCCATTTATTCATATAGGTGGTCTAAATTTGTCACTTGGTTTGGAGAGAAGTCTTTAGATCCTTTGAGAGACCATTTATCTGATGTTCTTCAGTTCACTCTTTCTCTGGCGCAACAGGGGCTTGCTGTTGCCACAGTGAAGGGCTATCTTTCTGCGCTGTCGGCATTTCTCTGTATGCCTGACCATGCGTCTCTTTTTAAGTCTCCTGTTGTTCTTAGGTTTTTGAAGGGCCTCACAAATAAGTTCCCTCCTTCTCCTTTCATTGTGCCTAAGTGGGACTTAAATCTTGTTTTGACCTTTTTGATGGGTGCTCCCTTTGAGCCTCTCCACAAATGTCCTATGAGGCTTTTGACCCTTAAGACCGTTTTCCTCGTTGCAATAACCTCGGCAAGGAGGGTTAGTGAGCTTCAGGCTCTTAGTTCCAAGCCCCCGTTCCTGTCCATTCATGCTGATCTAATGGTTCTTAAGACCAGGGCTGCTTTTCTGCCTAAGGTGGTAACTCCTTTCCACCTTGGTCAATCTGTTACCCTCCCTACCTTTTATCCTCCCCCACACCCTTCCAAAGAGGAGGAGAGGTTGCACCGTCTGGACCCCAAGAGGGCGGTGTCCTTTTACCTGGACAGATCTAAAGACTGTCGGTTGGATGACCAGCTCTTCATTGGCTTTGCTGGCTGCAAGAAAGGAAGAGCGGTCCATAAAAGAACTTTATCAAGATGGATTGTCCTCTGTATAAAGATCTGCTACTCTTTGGCCGGTAAGGAACCTCCAGAGGGTATAAGGGCACATTCTACAAGAGCTAAGTCGTCAACCTCTGCATTGGCTAGAGGTGTTCCTGTAGAGGATATTTGTAGGGCGGCAACTTGGTCTTCCCTCCACACTTTCGCAAAGCATTACTGCTTGGATTCTGAGGTGAGGAGGGACGGCCACTTTGCACGCTCTGTCCTTCAGGATTTTCTGGTTTAGAAGAGTGGACACCCTCCTCCGGGAGTGGGGACTGCTGTGGGACTCTATTCACAAGGTGAGGAATCCACACGGCAGATGTATCTATCAGAAGAACAAGTTACTTACCTTCGGTAACGCTTTTTCTGGTAGATACAATATCTGCCTGTGGATTCCTCACTGACCCACCCGCCTCCCCGTTGTCCACTCTTCTATGCCAGTGTTTCTATTATGTTTTTATTTAATTGTCAAATGTTATATTGCATTTACTTCACACTGTGTGTGTTACCTTGATATTGGTACTGCGTATACTGTGTTTATGTCTACTGTCATTGGTCCGTCCGTGTGCCTCGAAGGCACGGAAAAAAGGGCGGAACTGATGTCATCACGCTGGCGTGGGCCTAATATAGGCGTCGGTGACGTCAGCGGAGTCGCGAGCAATGCCGTGCCTCTATGACGTCCGGGTCCACGTCGGCGCGAAGCTACAAAAGAATTTCCGAATGTTGCTGACGCAGGGAGAGATATTCACAAGGTGAGGAATCCACAGGCAGATATTGTATCTACCAGAAAAAGCGTTACCGAAGGTAAGTAACTTGTTCATTACTTACCTTATAATGCGTTGTAATGGCATGCGTTGTAATGGTATACGTTGAAATGGCATGCCTTGTAGTGACATTCATTGTAATGGCATGCGTTATAATGGCATGCGATGTAAAGGCAGTTGCGTTGTAATGACTGCATTGTAAAGGTTTTGCATTGTAATGACTGCGTTGTAATGAATGTTTGCCCTAGAACACTTGTTTGCTCTAATTCCTATTACATCAGCTATTAAATTGCTCAAATAGTTGTGCCTTTATTTTTGTACCAGTGCAAAGTTTCTTTAACATGGAGCGAGCCCTCCAGCAGGGCCATCAAACGCCCACCCCAAAAACACAACACAAGCCCAAAACCTACCGAGTTAACCAGCCAACCAACCACTGCTTCTCTACCTCCAGGTCCGCCCCACTGGAAGGATATCAACCACAACTGCGGGGGAGAGAACCAGTCACCTATCGACATTGACAGGTCCAAGATCAGCAGAGACCAGGAGCTGGGAGACATTGTCTTCAATGGCTACGACAAGGCACCCCCGGGCAAGTGGAGGATCCTGAATGACGGACACACAGGTGGGCGGAGCTTGGGCACATCTCAGATGTCATGTTTGTGTCGAATGTGTTTGTCAGTTGCACACTACAGCACTTGATTGTTTCTAGGCGCTCTTTGGTACATAGCTCATATGTGACATTTTAAACATTTGAGTGAAATTATGAGTGACATTTCAATGACTATGAGTGACACTTTCTCGTGAGCAAAAATCATGCAATTAAGACGAGGGAAACTTATAAATACCAGAAATTACAGCCAATTGAGCAACAAGAAACTCCAAGAACTTCTTGAAACTGGTGCAGAGACCCAGCAATGGAAGGAGACTAATCCTATTGCTCCTGCCTGTAACCGGACTGTACTGTAAACAAATGCATAACCATGAAATCACACAAGTTAAGTTTTTCAGCAGCAGTACTTTATTAAAATTCTGTGTACATATGCTGACATGCACAGTTTTTTTTAAATAAACGCATGTCACGGGAGGCAAGCGGCTACATTGAAGTTAACAGCTCTGAGCTCTTGCTGAGTGTCACTTTTCTCTTGTAACACACTGTTTGCTACCTCCTACATTTTGTTTGCTTTCTATACTTGCACAAGTGCCACCATTGCCTACGTAACGTTTGTTCTTGTGTTTGAGTGTCTGCCAGTTATTGTAGTATTATAGGCTCTATTTGTTACTTTGTACGCTTTTGTAACTTGCACGCATGCCACTTTTTCCTCCAGTATTACCGTTTGCTATCTCTTGTATTTTGTTTGCTCACGATTGTCACTTTTGCCTCATGTAACTTAACGTTTCCTTTTGTGTAATTTGTTGTCTCATAATTTTCTCCTCATGTACTGTTCCTATTGTGAAGCGCTCTGACACCCCGGGGTAAAGTCCGCTCGGTGGGGCTACTCGTCCACCCTCATTTCCCACAACCCCTCTGTGGTTTCTTTATGTCCTTTTGACCTTGCAATGCCCAGGAGTATTCCATATGGTAATCTACAAAGTGTTCCTATCCGTACTCAGTTTGACAAGATAGTCTGAGTTTTACCCCTTTCTCTAATCCCACTGCCATTGTGTTATAGTGGTTTCACACCAAGACAACATTAATTATCTCTAATCCCTGAAAACATGGGTTTGCAAGAAAAGCCTGTGGACGGCTAGGTTCTCAGCAGCCGGATCCTGGGGTATTACTGGATAGCATTTTAGCTGTGCTCAAGGGGCCTTGCCAACTTCCTTGCTTTACCCATCTGTCCAGTTCCACGATCACTTGTTAAAGAACTCTTAAAAGAATGAATGCCTGGCTCGAGGTGTTTGATAGATAAACAGTCAGATGCAGCCTTTTAAGAACTACAAAATAATTTACCATTGCCCCTGTGTCATGTAACACAGGTCCAACCAGAAAATGGTGCAGAGTGAAGGGGTTTCAGAGATGCTCTATAGAGTAGGCTGGTGAGCTGTATGGTGTCTAGGTTACACGCCCGCGGAATTTAAGTCCATGGGCACCTTTTACCTGGACTTCACTCCAGCCTGGTGATAAGGGTGCATCAAGAGGGATTGCAAAAATAAAACCTGTCCCACCGAGCGACTCATCCTCTGACCCTCCCAAACTATTCCCGCCTGCACTCCAGGGCAAGCATGAATGAATGTAGGCAGCTGCAGGAGGTGTTATGTGCTGTCCCCTCTTACCAGCAGCACTGGTGCTAATATTTTTAAAGACACAGGCAAAATGACAGTTTGCCATTTGGTGCCACCCTCCCCTCGCTACAATGCATTTGTTGTAATCTGGTGGCCTCTGGCAGTGGTTCTGTAAAGTAGTTGCCTGCAGTGACCTTTATGTAGCAGTTGGCGGAAATGGTGTTTAATAGCTGCCCTGCATGTTCCAGTGCCTCCTTTCTTCTCGGGGGCAACCAATTGTATGGTAGATGTATATAGCGCTTAGAACCCCTGACAAGGTGTTGACGCGCTTTGCTGATTGGCGACACACAGCTCTGCGGACTCCAGAGTTAGTTTGTAGTGTTTCTGCCGTAGAAAAGCTAAAAGCAAGGTTAATCTGAAAAGGCATCACCAACAAATTTGTGTATGCAAGCCTCTTCTTTTTCTGTGATTTCTCCATAAATGTATGTCTTCATACCTCTTTCTCCGTGCTTTCTTGTTATTGCAGATATGCATATCTTCATGCCTCTCGGTCTTTCTTCTGTATCTCGCATAATCACATATTTAAGTCTCTCTGGGGCATATTAGCAAGGGCAATATCGCCGCTTTAGCAGAACTTTTTCCAGCTAAAGCGGCAATATTTTTATCGCCCTATTACCAAGCTGTCGCTAACAGCAGTTAGCAACAGCTTTTAGGCGATAGCTACAGGTTTGGGGCCCACTTTGCATGTCAGCGATATTTATCGCTAATGACATGCAAAGTGGGCGTACCCAAACTGCTAGCGACTGAAAACAGTCGCTAACACAGCTATCGCCTATAAGCAAGGCAGGCGAAGCGATTAAAAAAATCGCGCTAAGCGCGATTATCGCTATAAACTAACGCCTGCTAAAAAGTTGACTCACCCGTATAGTCAATGGGGGGTGGATTATCAGATTAAGCCCCCATTGGCGTTAATGCGAGAATATTGCTGGATTTCCAGCGATATTCTCGCATTTCGACGCTATCGCTGGATATTTTAGCACAATGGAGAAAAACGTTGCTAATAGCATGTTTTCTCTGCTAAAATATCCAGCGATAGCCAGCGATAAAAAAAAAGTCGCTAACCACGTTTAGCGAAAAAATATCGCTATTTCTTGGTAATAGGCCCCTCTGTCTTTGTTCCGTTGTTGTCTGGCGCATTCATATCTTCAAGCCTCTCAGGACTTGTTTTGCTGTTATCGCATATTCATATCTTCAAACCTCCATGGCCTTGTTTTGCTGCTATCGCATATTCATATCTTCAAGACTTTCTGTCCTTGTTCTGTTGTTATATCGCATAGTCATATCTTTAAGGCGCTCTGTTTCCAATTCTCTCTATGCATTTTCTGTTATTATCTTGCATGTTCTGTTATTATCTCGCATGTTCTGGTATGATCTCGCATATTCATATCTTTAAGCCTCCTGTCCTTGTTCTGTAGTGATATCACATATTCATATCTTCAAGCCTCCTGTCCTTGTTCTGTATTGATATCACATATTCATATCTTCAAGCCTCCTGTCCTTGTTCTGTATTGATATCACATATTCATATCTTCAAGCCTCCTGTCCTTGTTCTGTATTGATATCACATATTCATATCTTCAAGCCTCCTGTCCTTGTTCTGTATTGATATCACATATTCATATCTTCAAGCCTCTCTGTCCTTGTTCTGTAGTGATATCACATATTCATATCTTTAAGCCTCTCTGTCTATGTTCTGTAGTGATATCACATATTCATATCTTCAAGCCTCTCTGTCTTTATAATTGTATATTTATGTCTTCGTGCATCTCTGACTTTGCTCCGTCATAATCTGGCTGCTTCATATCTACAATTCTCTCAGTGCATGTTCTGTTATTATAACTTTCCTTATTCTGTCCTTATCACATATATTCCTATCTCCTAGCTTCACTTTCCTTCTTCTGCCTTTTTCACATATATTCCTATCTTCCAGCCTAACTTTCCTTCTTCTGTCCTTATTACATGTATTCCTATCTTCCAGCCTCACTATCCTTCTTCTGTCTTTATCACATATATTCCTATCTTCCAGCCTAACTTTCCTTTTGCTGTCCTTATCATATATATTCCTATCTTCCAGCCTCACTTTCCTTCTTCTGTCCTTATCTCATGTATTCCTATTTTCCAGCCTCACTTTCCTTCTTCTGTCCTTATCTCATGTATTCCTATCTTCCAGCCTTTACTTTCCTTCTTCTGTCCTTATCACATATATCCCTATCTTCCAGCCTCACTTTCCTTCGTCTGCTCTATCACATATATTCCTATCTTCCAGCCTCACTTCCCTTCTTCTGTCTTTATCACATATATTCCTATCTTCCAGCCTAACTTTCCTTTTGCTGTCCTTATCATATATATTCCTATCTTCCAGCCTCACTTCCCTTCTTCTGTCTTTATCACATATATTCCTATCTTCCAGCCTAACTTTCCTTTTGCTGTCCTTATCATATATATTCCTATCTTCCAGCCTCACTTTCCTTCTTCTGTCCTTATCTCATGTATTCCTATCTTCCAGCCTCACTTCCCTTCTTCTGTCTTTATCACATGTATTCCTATCTTCCAGCCTAACTTCCCTTCTTCTGTCCTTATCTCATTTTATTCCTATCTTCCAGCCTCACTTCCCTTCTTCTGTCTTTATCACATATATTCCTATCTTCCAGCCTCACTTCCCTTCTTCTGTCCTTATCTCATTTTATTCCTATCTTCCAGCCTCCCTTTCCTTCTTCTGTCCTTATCTCATATATTCTTATCTTCCAGCCTTTACTTTCCTTCTTCTGTCCTTATCACATATATTCCTATCTTCCAGCCTCATTTTCCTTCTTCTGTCCTTATCTCATACATTCATATCTTCCAGCCTCTCTTTCCTTGTTCAGTACTTATCACACATATTTATATCTTCATCACTCCCTGTCCTTATAATACATATTCATACCTTCATGTCTGTCCTTTTTTTTCATTCTTAAAAAAAAATCATATCTACTTTTTTCTGAAATATTTTGCCTTAATTATTCTAGCAGGTTTTGTTTTCATTACTCAAGTGTTTTTTTACATATTCTAAATATTTTATACCAGAGTCCAGATTTATTTAAAATATATGATGATGACCTCCATTTAAGATCTAGAGATTCTTCTTTAAAATATATGAAATCACCAAGCAGTACAATTCAACATAGGTAATTTCATAACATACATTAGGAAAAAATAAAATAATAATCGGTCAGAGTGGGAGGCCCTGGTGGAAACCTTAGTGCTCCTTTTACATATTTTGAGAAACTGTCCCTGAACATTCACATTTTATGCTGGCTGGGGATTGAACAAGACATATAAATAATCCATGCTGTGAATCCTAGGAATCAGCCTTTACAACGCGGACTTTTAGCACGTGTGCCGTTTCCCCGCAAGCTGAACAGTGCTTGCCTTAACCAAGCATATTCGTGGGTAAGGCAGTAGGCGTTCTAGCTGTCTGAGCGGTCGGGGAGAGGAACTGAAAGGATAGCTGCAGGAAAGACTGGGACGTGGCGTGGTAAGTGGGGTTTTAGGGGTGGGCCACGTTTAGGGCTCAGGGCGGAGGACTGGGGTCAGGGTAGGTTTTAGGGTGGGGAGCCTGGGTTTTAGGATAAAGGACATAGGGGGAAAGGACAGTTTTCAGGGCTGGTGGCAGTTTTTAGGGCTCAGGGGGGGCTAGGGTTGGGGTAATTTTTTGGGCTGGGGTCGTGTTTTTTAGTTCAAGGTAGGAGGTTGAGGTAGTTAATTAGAACACAGGAGGGCTGGATTTTAGGGCTCAGGGAAGGGGGGCTGGGGTGGTATCTTTATCATGCATATACCTTTACCAAGCATGCCTTTACAACGAAATTCATTGTGAAGGCATGCGTGGTAAAGACACAGTCGTTGTAAAGACCGCGTGCTTAAGGTATGCATGGTTTAGGCATGCATGGTTGTGTCATACAACCGTGAAGCCTGCAGCCCAGAATTACACTGGTTGCAGTTGCACTGGCACCATCTTCTATCTTGCCAGATGTCTTTGACGGTTTTTAATTGCAGTCTGTCTCTGTCAGCTTCCTCTCTACCTGAGAAACTGCACGGATGTCTTACCATTTAGGAGAATGCTGAAAACTTGGCTGTTCTAGACTCATAGTTTTATTCCTTTCCCTTCTCAGGATAGCAGATAGCGCCAAGACACCCAAGGGTAACAGACGCGCTTAATCAAATAAATAACATAACATAACAAATAAACATAAATCCCAGGGACATAGTTTAATCTATGGGTTTGGGGTATGACACCGCTGACCTGAATATTTGGTTTGGTAGGGTATACACCCGTTACAACGCATCTTTTACAACTACCTACTATTACAACGCATCTTTTACAACGCATACCATTACAACGCATTGCGCTGGGGGGCGCTCTAGGATAGGGAATAAGTATAATTTACTATCCAACACCTTCCCTAGTGTCCACGGGGACTGGAGTTAGAATAGTAAATTATACTTACCACTATCCAGCACCTCAAAGCGCTATGCGTTGTAATGGTTTGCGTTGTAATGGTCGCGTTGTAATAGTAGGTAGTTGTAACGGTATGCGTTGTAACATGGTACATCCGTTTGGTAGTTGTATCCCGAGGTCCTGAGTGGCATATCATCTATACAGGGTATTCCCATTGGACAATAACTTTTTAAAATGTTTGCCTTCCATGAGTTTAAAATGAACTAACAACTAAATAAAATACATTCCATCCCAAATTTTAAAATTGTAGGTACCTTCACTTCCTACACCATTGAAAGGTTCTAGAGATGTGTATGGTCATCTGCTTAATACATAACACTGATTCTGTTTCCATGTGCAATCACTCCCCTAGATTGTTTCTTCGTCTGAGGCAAAGAGGGCAAATTATATGGGAAGCCCAGCCCTGAATAGGCATAATTCTACACTTACTCTAATATTTATTGCACAGGTATGAGGTTAGTTTTCACCTTTCTGTGTCTGAGCCAAGGTCAATTCTGTACTCTTTGTCAAACTGACCTTGAGATATGGTTTTGGAGAGTAGGGGAACAGGGCGTCCCACCCTCCCTGGATCCAAATGGGCATATAATACAATATTGCAACATCATCAGTGTGCAAAAAGATATGGAAAGGTTGCCCCCACCAGTTTGGGTGGGTGCATCTCAATATTTGTAAAAATAGCAGTAAATTATATGAATATAATGAAAAATTAAGTGGGGGGGGCAACATATCTTGCTTCTTTCGGTCATTTCGGATTTCTTTTCTGATAAGAGTCCTTTATCTGCCCCTTGAAACACCTTACATCATGTGTAGGGTGAGGTTCTATAATAAGGTGGGGGTCTCAAAGGTTTGTCAATTTGTGCCACAGGGTTCGAAGGTTTATTTTATAAGATGCTATACAGCAGTCAATAGAAGTAGAATATACCATCAGACCTCTTACCTGGTTTGGCGGCAGTATCCTTGGGGCAGCAGGGGAGAAAGCCGACACCACCAAGAGTCACCAAAGGCAGAACTACTCGCACCGCCGCACCGGGACTGCATTTCCCGGCGGGCCAAATGGCGGCGCGTCCTCCCACCCCTCAACAGCGCCAGGAGGCACATTAAAACAGCGCGGCCCGGCAGAGCGGGGGGGCCTCTTACCTGGTTTTGGCGGCAGTATCCTTGGGGCAGCAGGGGAGGAAGCCGACACCACCAAGAGTCACCAGAGGCAGAACTACTTGCACCGCCGCACCGGGACTGCATTTCCCCGCGTCCTCCCACCCCTCAACAGCGCCAGGAGGCGCATTAAAACAGCGCGGCCCCCGCATCGCGGGACGCCCGGTGAAGCCCGGGCAAAGGGCGGGCCCTCTGTGGCCCTCAGAGGCCTGAGGAGACTGGGCTGGGCCACTGACTCTGGTCCTGCTGATAAGGACTTCATTTATTGAAGTGAGACTTTATATTTTAATATTTGGGTGTTTGTGTAAAGTGCCCTGTATCTTTGCAGACTGTTCCATTTCATTATTTTTTACTGTGAGAGTTATAATAAGCTGACATGATGTCTAGAGGTAAAGTAGACAAATCTACTTCTGGGCTGGGCACCATGGACAATTATCTAGTCAAAAAGGTTAATCAAATCAACAATGATCGAAGGGCCTCTCTAGGACGGGGAAGTGCTCCACTGTCACAGGATGAGGCGCCTCTCCCAGCAGTGGATACACCCATGCCTGATTACCCTGATATCAGTAATAGGAATGACATAACGACTGTAGCGCAGGTACATGTAGAGACACATGAAGAGCGGCTAGATACCTCCCTTGAGGAAATAGAACAGGTAAAGCCAGCACCGAGACCGGTGAGAAATTGTAGAAAATCACAGCTTAAACGGGGGGGGGGGTAAGCACAACAAAAAAAGAGCCGAAACAGCTGCACCAGCTAATAATGGCCCCATCATAGGTTCTTGCCCTTCTGAGGGACATAACGAGGGCGGTACTAAAACACAAATTGACCAACTCACCCTCTTGTTTAGCACCGTAGAAGGTAAAATTGTGGCAAAATTGGAAGAACTGATTAGACCCCTGTCAAGTAAGTTAGATACTTTGGCTCTAGAGGTAGATAGACTAGGTGGACTGTTATCAGCACACCTGTCATCGGCCCCGCCTGTTAGACCGAAGGTTGTGGAAACAGGGCAGGGACCCTTGAGGGAGTCAGCACAGCAGACTTGTCAGCAAGTCCCTGCAGTAGATAACGCTCTATCTGAACCCCCACCTAAAATTGATTTGACTGTACAGACAGCAGTAGACCAGGATGGTAGATCAGATCTCAGACATATAAGAAGTCGCTATATTAACCTTCCACCCGACTATGCACCCTATGTGGCTGTTTTGACTAATGTTCCAGCTATAGAAGACCATTCTGTCCAGTCACATGAGGAATCCCATGATTCACTAAAAAATAAAACAGTAGCCTGGCTGAACACTAATTGTGGATTTCCATCTGCATATTCTGACCAAATACTCTCAGTCAGACGGGTAAACTGGATTGGTCCATCTAGAAAGCCAAATAGTGGGGACTGTATTATTGTTAACTTTAGACTCCCCAACATGTAGCAACAGTTTTACTAAGAGCATCATCTTTATTGTCTGATGCGAACAGTATATGTATTCGTCCACTTAGATATATTTATACCCACCTGATTAAAATCCCGCCTAAACGCAGGAACTATAGGACACTGTTTCAATCTCAGACTCCGGCTCCGATAGCACCATACCTGTATAATGTTGTTAATCAAAATAGGAATGGGTTTATGGTGGAAACACAGAATAGATTTGATTTGCTCTCAGGCCTTGAGGCATGTGATTGACGTGAGGAGTCTATGTGCAAAGAAAATGCAAAATCTGGTGAAGTGGGTTATACGGAGATTACACAGGTGAAATCGTCCAGAAACAATGTAATCTCTTGGAACATTGCAGGATTGGGCACAAAGATGACAGATTGTATCTGGGTTAGTTATATTAAGCAGTTTCAGATCATTTGTCTGCAGGAGACCTGGTTAGTGGATTGTGACTTCTTTCTTGAGGGGTACAAGGCCTTCTATGTTCCTGCGATAGCATCTAGCAGAGGTAGACCTAAGGGGGGCCTGGTCACGTTTATTTCTGTAGCACTCTCTTGCAAAATACATAGAGTTTTAACAGACAATTCTGGTATCATTGGTTTAGTACTAAATGGAGATAACTGTTTGGTTGGTCTGGTAAATTTTTATAATGCAGTTAACCTTTGTTCAGCTTCCAGTCCTATATTTGCACTAAATGAATTTATTAGCTCGTCAATGAAGGTATGCCTCCAGAATCTTATTATTATGGGTGATTTTAATGTTCATCCTTGCGGGGACCCACTGTTTAAAAGCCTTTCAGATTTGCATTGTGACCGCTTCAAGGGCTTGCATTTGGAGCATACAGCGGAGGGGGAAGTTTTTAATGACTTACTGAATAACCTGGACTTATCACTGACAATGGCATTGAGGGATCCCTTTAAGCGCTTTGAGATCCCAACTTTTAAGGGTCATGGGAGGCGTACCTTCATTGATTATGTCTTACTTTCTGTGGCAATGCTGACTTTTGTGGACTCCTTCATCATTGAACACAGTGAATTCAGTGATCATAATCCACTGACTGTACATCTTGTGGTTCCGTGGTTTGCGAACTGGGTTCGATGGTTCTGAACCCGTTTAATAAAGATCGTCGGAAATAGACGATTTTGGTGTCAGCAGACCGCAAATGGCGAGTGTAGTGTGCCTGAGTGTTTTCGTATGAACCGATATAGGAGAACACTCTGTATTCAAGGATTTAGTTTGAACCTCCGGGTTCCATTTTGTATGCGGCAGCCATTTTGTGTGGTTGCCCTAACATAGGCCCGATGACTGTGGCCGAACGAGTCCTTGAGACACGTATGCCTTAGCTGACTTTTGGGGGACCTGGCCGAACTGACTCTTTGCCCGAGGCTGACCTCGCTGAGCCAGTTCCTTGTTCAGCAGCTGGTCTGATAAAGATCAAAGAGCAGGACGTGCCCGAGTTTATGGTACACTGCTCCCACCTTTCTATCTCACTTCTAATCCGTTTCTGCCTTTCCTTTACGACATAATCATTGATTTGGGTTGAAGGCTTTATGATGGGTTTGTCCGGCCTGATCGAACAGGAAACTTGGGAATGTGCGTAGTCATTTCTGGTGGGCTGGACAACGGAATATGGGATTGTCTTGGATTGTTGTCATACGCTACTTTCAAAATGTTACACTGTCATTGGTCAGTTTGTATGCACCGAATGCTAATTTGAAATGTTGCCTGAGGCTTGATTTTTGGCATAAAAGACCATGCTCCACTTACTGAAATTGTGCAGTCTCTGACGAACCACCTGTGTGTGCTTCGTAGATCTCTGTTCCTGGTTGCAGCCAATAAACTTTGGTCGTTGACGTCATCAAGAAGTATCTCGTGTCTCTGTTTGCCAAGACAGGGGAACTCGAAGGTTTCAGGCGTTCTCCCTGACGCTGCTGGGTTCTAAAAACCCGGTCCTTCAGTTGGCGCCCAAGGTGGGGCGACTTTAGCAGTACCGGTCCAAGCCAGAGGTTCGTGAGAAGCTTCGTGTGAAAATTCTGGAGGAAGGCCAGCCACTTCATCGACTCCTGTATGTCGTCGTGGTCCGAAAGTCTTTGCTGCGAGGTATCCTGCTTTCCAACGGCTACGAAGGACTGCTGCCCTGACTGTCGCCCTGTTTTGGAGCCGTAGACATTTGTAGAGCGAGACGATTGACTGGTCTTCTGGTGACGCCATCGACATTTCAGTTAAGTATAAGTGGAGCATCTCCTAGTCCTTAGTTTGTTTGGTATCCTTTAGTGGATCGCTTTGATTTGGTACCTGCAGGCCCCAAAGCCAAGGGATTCGTGTATTCACGAGACTATAGTTTTTAAGATTTCCCTTGTTGTTTGAAGCTAGACTAGTGAGCAAGATGCCTGGTTTTAGCAGTTTTAGAACTTTGTTTCGTTGTGGTTTATCGAGGGATTCCCGGTTAGAGGATTCGTGTCCGGTTCCTCCGATCGAAAGTCCTACATACGATTTGTATGTGAAACATGGTGTGGGCCCTATTAGTTATAACGAGATTTGGGTAAAATATACGAAGAATGACGGTGTCCTACAGTGGCCCCGTTACGGTAGTTTTGAAACCGAAATTCTAGATAACCTCGAAGTGAAGTTGTTTAAGAAGAAAGCCCGGCCGGCGATGTTTGACTCTTTCCGCATATGGCGCAAAGAAGCCAAACAGAAAGAAATAAAATTAGCGAAAAAGAATAAGCGAGAACGAGGTATGTCAATGGTGCAAGCTGCCATTGCGTATAGATATAATGGGGAAGAACAAGAAAGTGAACAGATGCTTAGAGTGAGGTAGTTAGCGGTAGATAGATGCTACCCAGTCTTGTCGTCTAAAGAGCAGAAAGACGAGAAAGATCTTGCGAAAGATCCTTTAATGTCGCATTTGGTAAATTCACCGCCACCCTATGCGCAGAATGCTACGGCACAGCCGCTACCAGTGGCAGCTGTGCAATTGCCTGTTATTGTGCCCCCTACGATTCCTCCACAGCCAGCTCCTCTTCAGTTGGCTACTGTTCCTTTGGCGCAGCCTCCTCAGGGGCCGCCTACTTTGTCCTTTTCTTCGACTGCTACTCCTATACCTGTCCCTAATGTTTCTTCAGTTCCGACTTTGGATTCTTCTACTACTGTTTCGTCTTCCCTTATTCTTCCGACTACTCCTTCTCCTAGACAGCGGATAACCGCTGCCTTTTCTGGTTTTCTGACTCCTTGGTTGGGACAATTGGGTATGTCTCCTGTGAGTGAGCGTAGACAGTTGCGTAGTCAGTTACCTGACACGGATGAACGAGTGGTCTTAGATCACATGGCGCGTAGATGGGTTACGTATACGTCTCAGTATGATCTTGAGGGCATCATGGATGTTTTCCGGCAATGGGAAGCACCTAAGCAATAATATGTTTTTGAGATCATGTGTGCGTTCCTCCATGACCAATGGATGGACGAGGTGGGTAAACCTCCTGAAGAGTTGTTTCGACTGCGTTCTGAGTTTGCGAAGGGAACGATTGTGAGTCTCCTCGACATCGAGAGAGCGGTGTCATCGTTATTGTCATTTCGAAATAATGCTTCTTCTGAACGGCTGTTTGAGCCTGATTCTTCCGTTAGGAGACAAGCGCGCCAGTATCCGATGCGAGAGGTTCCTCCGGTTTGGAGACCTGCTGATGCAACTGCTAATCCACCTGTTGTTGCACACTTTCAGCGAGTGTGGGTACATGTTCCTTGGAAGCGTGCTGAAGTTCTAGCGCTTAAGCAGACGTTGCCTGATCCGCGGAAAAATCCAGCCGGATATTATAAAGAGCTTACGCAAACTGTGAGTTCGTGCGTCATGAATTTGGCCGACATAGATATGTTGTTTGGGAATGTTGTTCCACAGCCCATCTGGAATGTCATTCGACATACAGATCATGATAATGAATTGGGTGATTCGTGGGTTAATCTTGTAGCCGCAAAGGATAGACAAGTTGGAGGTGCTAAGCCTGAGAATATCATTACAGAGCTCCCTGGTAGGATAATTACTTTTATGAAGACTTTGATGCCTGAAGTACGTGTTAATTGGGACAAATTGTCTGCATGTAAGCACAAGAAAGATGAGACTGTGTCAGATTTTTTCACGCGTTTTGAAGAAACTTTTGTTGATCATAGTGGTCAGGATATGGCTACTGAGGGTGGCCAGAGATTGTTCGTCGACAAATTTGTGCACAATCAAGTTATGCAATAAATTGAAGGATTCTGAGAGTGCTTGGCCTGTTTCTACATCAGCGCAGATTTTAGCTACGGCTCAGTACTATGAGAATAGACGTAAGGATGAGTTAGAGAAAGCAGATAAGAAGACTAAGGAATTGAAGACTAAGGTTCTTCTACAACAAGCTTATCCACCCCGTGTTAATAATCAGCGTGATTATCAGCAACCCCAACAGTATCCGAGAAACTCGCAAAGGAATGAGACTTCTCAACAGCGTTTTCCGTATGGTCCTAATCAGTGTGCGTATTGTAGAGAAGAGGGTCATTATAAGAATAGTTGTCCGGTTTTGCTACAACGAGCGAATAGTGCTCCTGGTGTGAGAGGCAGAGGTGCTCAACAAGCGCCTAGAGGTAGAGGTCGCGGACAAAACATGCGTCCTTTGCCTCCACAGAATTCGATGAATAGTTTTGATCAGCAGCAGAATTCGTCTGTTAGGACAGCACAGTACTACGTAGATGATTACTATGTTGAAGGTGACGAAGGAAACAGTAATGATTGTTAGGACAGCCATGGACAAAGAGAGGGAGTTGTTTCAGTTCCGGTAGATCAGAGTGGACCTTATGTTGAAGTGATTGCATCAGGTGTGTCAGAGCCTTTTCTGCTAGACACTGGTGCTACGAATGGTTCTATTATGCATTCTAAACTCCCTGGCGCACCTTTGTCTGACTTTAATAATGTTTCTGTAGGGTTTTCTGGCGCCCCCGTTACGAATCCGATTTCTGTTCCATTGCCCCTTTCTGTTGGTCCTCGTAAGTTTGAAGCACCTCTTCTTTTGACTACAGGTTGTAATGAGAATTTATTGGGATTGGACTTGTTGAAGAAATTGTATGCGACCTTGTATTGCTCTCCGACAGGAGTACATCTCACTTTGGGTGAGAATGTGATCTCTCCGATGTACATCTCGAAAGATAGTCTTCCATTTGAATTGTCTCTGTTACCAGATTCATTGTGGGCTACGGGTCCAAATGATGTGGGCCTGTTAGATATTCCCCCGTATGTTGTAACACTGAAGGCGAATGCTAAGTTACCGCGCATTCCGCAATATCGTATTTCGAGTGATGGTGAGCGTGCACTTTTAGCGATTATTTATGATCTGATCGACAAGGGTGTTATTGAGGAAACAAGAGGCAACGTGTGCAATAGTCCTGTTTTGCCTGTCCTAAAGAGAACTGATCCTTCACAACCTCCTGTATATAGATTTGTCATTGATCTTCGTGAAGTGAACAAGATTGTTGTTCCACAATTTCCTGTTGTGCCTGACATTACTGCATTATTGACTTTGATTCCGGCTTCTGCCACATGGTTCTCGGTGATTGACTTGAAGAATGCTTTCTTCAGCATCCCGATTGCCATGGAGAGTAGGGATATCTTTGGATTCTCTTTAGGAGGACGAAGATTCCGCTTTAAGCGCGCTCCTCAAGGCTATTGCGAGAGTCCATCGAATTACAGTCAAGCTTTAAAGACACAACTTGATCTGTTGGTTTTACCTGAAGGTGCAGCCCTTATTCAGTATGTTGATGATTTGCTAGTCGCTGCCGATACTGAGGAGATTTGTAAGGATGCCACTTTGTCATTATTACGTCACTTATCTGATTGTCATCACAAAGTTTCTCTCTCGAAATTGCAATTCTGTCGACAAGAAGTTACCTATTTAGGTCACCTCTTATTGAAGGAGGGAAGGAAACTGACCCCAGAAAGAATTCAGGCTATTGCAAAAATGAGTGTTCCTACGACACAGAGAGAAGTACGTGCGTTTATGGGTATTACGTCGTACTGTAGACAGTGGATCCCTAATTTTTCCTTGCTAGCGAAGCCCTTGATAGCTCTTACTGTTAAAGATACTCCGAATCCTATTCCTTGGACTGACGAATGTCAGAAGAGCTTTTCCTAACTACGTATTGCTTTGTGTTCGGCTCCTGTGTTGGGTACTCCCGACTACAGTAAGCCTTTCACATTGTATGTCCACGAGAGAGAGGGATGTGCATTGTCAGTTTTGACTCAACAGTTTGGCGATAAGCAAAGCCCATGTGCGTACTTTTCGTCGACCTTAGATCCTGTAGCTAGAGCATTGCCGAGTTGCTTGAGAGCAACAGCAGCAGCGGCTGTTTCAATTCGACAATCTTCTGGTTTGGTTATGGACAATACGTTAGTGGTAATGGTTCCACATGCAGTGGATACCTTGTTGAATCATACGAAGACACAGCACTTAACTAGTGCTCGGTTGTCAGGGTATGAGCTTACACTGTTAGCGAGTCATGTGCACATAAAAAGGTGTAATACCTTAAACCCAGCCACACTGTTCCCGATTTCGCTTGAGACAGATGATGATAGTGAAGAACAGCATGATTGTTTTCTAAGAACTGAAGAAGAGACGAAAGGGAGAGTAGACCTCAGAGATACTCCTCTCCCTGATTGTGATGATGCTTTGTGGGTTGACGGTTCGTGTTTTAAGTTGCCGAATGGTGATACGACTGCAGCATATGCTATGACGACTTTGCATACGATTATTGAAGCTGCACGTGTCCCACATAACTCAGCACAAGCAGCGGAATTGATTGCACTTACGAGAGCGTGTGTGTTGGCAAAAGGAAAACGAGTGAATGTGTACACAGATAGTCAGTATGCGTTTGGTGTGGCTCATAGCTTTGGACGTTTGTGGCGTGAACGTGGATTTTTGACATCGCATGGGACGAAAATCCAGCATGGACAATTGGTGAATGAACTTCTTGAATCTCTTACGTTACCATTGCAAGTAGCGATTGTGAAATGCAGTGCCCATAAAAAGGTTACGGATGATGTTGGTCGTGGTAATGCGTTTGCGGATGAAGTTGCGAAAGAAACTGCGAGAAACGTGATGAGTAGAATGTATGTTGTGGGTCCAGCGAGATGGGTTCCAGAGAAGAGTATGTGTGAAGATACGATTGAGAGTGTGAAATCCATTCAAGGTGAAGCCACAGAGAAAGAGTTGAATGAATGGAGAGAAAGTAAGGGTCGATTGGATTCAAATGGTTGTTGGACTGATTTGTCAGAGCATCAGAGATGGTTGTTGCCTAATGTGTATGTGCTTCCAGTTGTTACAATGGCTCATGGAATGGCACATATTAGTGTGAAAGGGATTTGCAAGCTGTTGGCCCCGGTTTGGCAGAATGTGGGGATTCCCAAATGCGCAGAGAATTTGGTCAAGAACTGTATGGTGTGTTTGATGCATAATCCTGGTAAGGGAACTCCAACACCAGCTGGTCATTTTGCTCCTCCTACGTATCCGTTCGAGGCTTTGCAGCTAGATTTCATCCATATGGAGAGATGCAACACCTTGAAATATGTGTTGGTGGTTGTTTGCTCTTTTTCTAGATGGATAGAAGCTTACCCCCTTAAAGACAATACTGCCTTGTCCACAGCGAAGGTTTTGATAAAAGAATTTTTTCCGAGGTTTGGAATGCCGAGAATTATCTGGAGTGATAATGGGAGTGAATTTGTGGGTCAAGGTATGAAGAGAGTGTGTGATGGTCTCGGAATTAGGCAGAAATTTCACGCTGCAAATCACCCCCAATCAGCTGGTTTAGTCGAGTGCTATAATGGCACTCTTAAGTTAAAATTGGCCAAAATCCAAGCAAGCACTGGTTTGCAATGGCCAGATGCCTTGCCATTAGCACTTCTGTCTACAAGGATGACTGTGCATTCGGGAATGGGTTTGAGTCCGTATGAGGTTGTGTTTGGTTGCCCAGCGAATATTTGGGGCGTACCAAGACCAACGAGGTTCAGTGACCTCGAGCATCCTGTGTTGCTTGACTACGTACGTGAATTGACAACTAAAATGAGTGTTTTACGCCAACAGGTGCATGACAGCCTTCCACAAGCTTCAGAGGATCCAGGTCATTCTATTGAACCCGGATCGTGGGTGTTCGTGCGCAACTTCCAGCGGACCAAGAACGAACAGCCCCGTTGGACGGGACCCTATCAGGTGCTCCTGTCGACAAGATCTGCGGTCCGAGTGCAAGGCAAGCGAAACTGGATCCACGGATCCCATACCAAAAGGGCACCTCTGCCCTTGCCATATGATAAGTGGGTCCAGGAGGGACTTGCAGACTCTGAAACAGAAGTTGTCCCACGGTTCATACCGTTCAGCGATGCTCGACTGATTGGAACAAACTCAGAGAAAGAGAGCGATGGGATTTTGCAAGAATCAGTACCTCCTGTAGATCGGTTGGACACTACAGAACCTCATCTTTTGTTCATTAATCAAGAATTAGCTGGAAAGAGCCGTTATAATCTGAGATCGAGAATCACGGACAAATAAATAAAGACTAATAAAGTTTTATGATTTTTTTTGGTTTGCTGGTTAACTCTCCACCAAGGATCTACTCATTTTTGTTTTTCTTGAACCGCCATCCGGTTCTTGCTGCTAGGGTCGCGGTTGCCATCAGTCTCTGGAGTGCAAGCCTGCGACACTAGGTCGAGGGTTCTGTCGGCCCAAGGCAGCCTTCCTGGGTCAGCAGAGGCATTCCTGAGCAGAATCAACCTACCACCGCGGGCAGCACATTTAGTTTAGGATGGATTTCTTTGAGTTGGAGAGACCTGTACAGACACTGACTTTTAGAAAACGAATATGTAAAATAATATCGAAAAGTTTTTTGATAACATGTCTATTTTTACTATTGAGCTTGATGATATTTGTAGCTGGTTATGTAACATTTTCTTTTAAAATTACGTTTAATCCCACTGTGCAACCTACACCTTCACCTACTATTTCTTCTCATTCTTTCCATCCTTTGCCTGAGCATGAGGTAGTTAGACGATTGGAATTTGCTAACAATTCCTTCATCCAACTTTTGCACCAACACCAGTTAGTGATGAACACAACAAACTGTTGGATTTGTGGTTTAATGCCTCATACAACCGATAAGGGTATTCCTTATTTAGTTTTACCTTTTAGTTTAAATGGTTCAATTTGGGTTTACAGAACAATGTTTATCTATGCCCATAGTGTCTACCCCCAACGCTCACTGAAAGACAACCCGAAGAATAGTGCTATAGTCAAAGGCATTGTCGACATGATTAGAGGGATTAGCTCGTATGAGACTATTCCGAGAGATGAGACACTAGCCTACATTGGTTGGAACGTTACTGGATATGGAGTTAGTCTGAGTGTTAACCAGCGAGCGAAAAGTTCTCCACCGATTTGGATAGTGCCCCATCAGGGCCACTATTGTCTGCAGGGCAATGGTAAGAATCCGAAGGCTCAGTTAGGGAAGAGTGTTTGCGCTGAGACATATGTATTTGCGTCTCAGTCTTCCCCAGCGTTTTTAGCTGCTAAGGGTACCTACTTTGTTTGCTACGACAAAGCGTATACATGGTTGCCCCCTGATTTTTCGGCACATGTTTTGTTTCCTTTCTGTTACCTCCCACTTTTACAGCTGCGGCAGATTACCATAAGACAAGAGTTTCTAGAGGTGCCTTTAGTCAAGTAGACACTGTAGGACAAGAACTGGGAGATTTCTTTAAGGGTTTTCTGCCGTTTTGGGGACCTATGGCTAACAGTAGGAATATTCGGCAGTTGACGAGAGTGGTTGAGTCCACCATAGTTGAAACTGCCGGTGCCCTCGGTAACCTGACTGCTGAGCTCCAGTCGGATAGACTTATGACACTCCAAAATAGAGTTGCCCTTGATGTTATTCTAGCAGATCGAGGTGGAGTTTGTAAGCTGATTCAATCGAGCTGCTGCGTTTTCATTCCAGACAACGCTCCTTCAGTCTTCCAGGCCATTTCCCAATTGCATAAGATCTCCGATACTGTCCATCTGGACAAAGGGGATTGGTCGTTAATGGGATGGTTATGGGGATTGATATCCCTTTGGGGTTGGAAGATTTTGATGGTCATTGGGATGGTTTTAGCAATTCTTTTTATGTTCTGTCTCTGTGTGCAGTGTGCTCCTGTTATTTTTGGCCTTTGTGCTACTTCGTGTACAAGGAGACCTGTCCGGAGAGAGGTACTAAGTAATAGGATGATGCTACAGCAACATGTCGATGGTCTGATGAATATAGATCCAGATTCAGATTAACATGGGTTTGGGTTTATTGCCTATGTAAGGGCAAAAGGAGGGTCTGTGGTTCCGTGGTTCGCGAACTGGGTTCGATGGTTCCGAACCCTTTTAATAAAGATCGTCGGAAATAGACGATTTTGGTGTCAGCAGACCGCAAATGGTGAGTGTAGTGTGCCTGAGTGTTTTTGTATGAACCGATATAGGAGAACACTCTGTATTCAAGGATTTAGTTTGAACCTCCGGGTTCCATTTTGTATGCGGCAGCCATTTTGTGTGGTTGCCCTAACATAGGCCCGATGACTGTGGCCGAACGAGTCCTTGAGACACGTATGCCTTAGCTGACTTTTGGGTGACCTGGCCAAACTGACTCTTTGCCCGAGGCTGACCTCGCTGAGCCAGTTCTTTGTTCAGCAGCTGGTCTGATAAAGATCAAAGAGCAGGACGTGCCCGAGTTTATGGTACACTGCTCCCACCTTTCTATCTCACTTCTAATCCGTTACTGCCTTTCCTTTACGACATAATCATTGATTTGGTTTGAAGGCTTTATGATGGGTTTGTCCGGCCTGATCGAACAGGAAACTTGGGAATGTGCGTAGTCATTTCTGGTGGGCTGGACAACGGAATATGGGATTGTCTTGGATTGTTGTCATACGCTACTTTCAAAATGTTACACTGTCATTGGTCAGTTTGTATGCACCAAATGCTAATTTGAAATGTCGCCTGAGGCTTGATTTTTGGCATAAAAGACCATGCTCCACTTACTGAAATTGTGCAGTCTCTGACGAACCACCTGTGTGTGCTTCGTAGATCTCTGTTCCTGGTTGCAGCCAATAAACTTTGGTCGTTGACGTCATCAAGAAGTATTTCGTGTCTCTGTTTGCCAAGACAGGGGAACTCGAAAGTTTCAGGCGTTCTCCCTGACGCCGCTGGGTTCTAAAAACCCGGTCCTTCAATCTGAAGGGCTCCTGGATGGGCAAGGAAGGTCGGAATTGTACCACTGGTAGTCTGAGTACTACTGACTGTAGACAGCGCCTTAAATGGTCTATGATTACACCTGACCTGTTGTATAAAGACATTAAGGATATTTGTACTGAGGAAATTGCAAAATGTACTCAAGAAGGGTCGGAACCATGCCAAGTTCTAAGTGCTTTTCAAAATATTTCTGACAAGGTGTCTCAGTTGATGTCAGCTCCAGTAAAGCGTACAGAGATCGGGGGACCAAGATGGTTTAATCACGACTGCTCTAGGGCGTCACGTAACCTAAGGATAGCCCTGGCAGCAAATCCCAGAATAAAGGAGAATATTCAACAGTGTAGGAAAGAATACAAATCCGTTATTAATAGACGAAAGGAATTTTTAAGAGAAGAGGCATGAAGTGAGATTCTCGACCCCTCTATTTTGAAGTGTAGCACTAGATTCTGGGCGGTAGTAAAAAGACCTTTTTTGGTCCAGGACCCAGGGGATGGTCTGGAATGCTGCATAACAAAGGAGGAATGGGTAACACACTTCATGCAACTGTATTGTAGTACGATGAATGATAATTTCAATTCTCCTCCTTGCAATAGCGGTGATTCTATTAGGTTTGATAGAAGTGAGGTCATTGAGGGCATAATGGGGCTTACAGCCGGGAAAGCTCCGGGTCCTGATGGGATCCCGCCTGATTTATATAAGTCTGACCCCAGCTTTTGGGCACCCGTATTAGAATCGGTCTTTAACGCAGCTGCTAAAATTGGCTGCCCACAGTCATGGGGGGTTTTAACGATTGTCCCAGTTTTTAAGAAGGGGGACAAGGGTAGCCCTCTCTGTTATAGACCTATTTCATTAATTGAATCCATGGTCAAAATAGTGGGCAGAATCCTGCTGCAGAGGCTCTCTGACTGGGCGCTGGAAAACAGTATTATGTCCATTTCTCAGTACGGCTTCTGCAGTGGACGCTCTACCATCACACAGTGCCTTAACCTCTTTCTAATATTAAGCAAGTACACTGTTGCCCAAACGGGTACTGTCCACCTTGCCTTCATGGACTTGTCATCAGCTTTCGACTGTGTTAATAGGGGAAAGCTGTGGCAGTCCATGAGGGACAAGGGTGTTGACAGTGGGATCGTCAATTTCCTTGTTGATCTACATAGCAACACTAGTGCTAATGTTAGGTATTCTCAAGATCTGTGTGTAACTGGTAATTTTAATATTGGGAAGGGTGTGCGTCAAGGATGTATTCTCACCCCCTTTCTTTTTAACTTTTATATTAATGAGCTAGATAGCGTATTGCAGAATGTAAAGGCTGACTGCCCCAGAGTCGGCAGGCGAGGTATTCCAGTCCTTTTATGTGCAGATGATGCGGTTTTAATTTCTAGAACAGAGAGAGGTCTCCAAGCTTTATTAAATGCTTTCAAGATATTCATGACGGATAGAGACCTCCTGGTCAACTATTCCAAATCTTTTATTATGCAAGTTGGCAAACAACCTAGAAGGAACTTCTTATTTAAAATAGATGATGTAACAATCCCCATCTCGAAGTCATTCTCGTATCTTGGGGTCCTCTTTGATTCCAAACTTAGTTGGGGTCCACATCTTGACGAAAAAAAGGGAATTGGTAAGGGTGAATGCTACTATCTTTAACTTTGCATCAAAACTGGGGAAAAAACCTAATAATGCCATATTGAAACTTTACAATGCAAAATCAGTGGCAACTGCCGTTTACAGGAGTGAAATATGGGGCTATGTGGCCGGTGAGCAACTACAGATCGCTGAAAACTCTTTCATGAAACGTCTCTTGTGTGTCCCAGCAGGCACATCTAATTTTGTAGTACATGAAGAGCTGGGGTCGCAATATTTATGTGATATTTTTGAATTACGCCCGTTGACTTGCTGGCTAAAACTGTGGTTGAATCAAGACATACCACTGATTCACTTGATTGTAAGAGATTACCTATCTCAGGATAAGGCAATGGGCACACCCTGGTTAAAATATCTGAAATCCAATTTCACAAGGCTCGGCCGTTTGGACTTGTTTGAGCACCCGAGCGGGATTGTAAAGGGGGATGTGGAGGTAGTCAAGCGTGCCTTCCTTATGGACAGGAAGCTCAAAAGAGAAGGTGAGGAGCTCCTGAAACCCAGTGTAAGGAAATTCGCTATGTTACAAACATGTGACACGATGGAGCCGTACTTGATGGGCTCGTTGACTTCCCACGATAAGTTCCTTCTAAGTAGGTTCAGAAATCATCATCTGCTTTTTAGACCAAAATATGATGTTTTTATTAAACCTACTGCTCCCTGTGGCTGCGACGGTAAGTCTCTACAGGATATGCTGCATTTTATATTTTTATGTAAATTTTATGAATATCCTCGCAAACGCTATCTGGTAGATCTTTTAAAGAAACTTAATTTTAACCAGATCAGACCAGCATTATTGTATTTGCAACTTTTGCACAGTGACAGTATTCTTCAAGTTACTGAATTTTTAAAATTGTCTATTAAGCTGAGAAACTGTTTGGACCAATGATGGCATCTTTGTCGATTTGATTATCTTTACTAATGAATTTGCTATGTATGGAATTTGCTGTACCTTGCACTTTTGCACTTTATCGCCCATGTTTTATAACTATTGTGTGTTTTAAAGTGTTTTAGATTGTCTGTATTGTACATGTACTTTTATGGTTTGAATCAAAACCGAATAAAGTCTCTTTACAACTACTACTACCATCATACCCTTCAATGTATATTTATTTTCTAACATTTGCCGCATACCCACATTATCCAGGGTAGACATATTTTTCAAGAAGCCAGACTGCTCCATGGTCAACATACTGCTTTTATCAGCCCAACACTGTAAACAATCAAAGAGATTAGTTTAGAGCAGTTTGTTATGTGTACTTGTAAAGTTCACTCTCACCCGTGAGGGTATCCTGGTGCTGAACAGGTGTGTGTGCGCCTATGGTAGGTGTGTGTGTGCCTATGATAGGTGTGTGCGCCTATTGTAGGTGTGTATGCCTATGGTAGGTGTGTTAGCCTATGGTAGGCGTTTGTGCCTATGGTAGGTGTGTTTGCCTATGATAGGTGTGTGAGCCTGGTAGTTTTGTGAGCCTATGGTAGGTGTGTGTGCCTATGGTAGGTGTGTGTGCCTATGGTAGGTGTGTGTGCCTATGGTAGGTGTTTGAGCCTATGGTAGGTGTGCGCGCCTATGGTAGGTGGGTATGCCTATGGTAGGTGTGTGTACCTATGTTAGGTGTGTGTGCCTATGATAGGTGTGTGCGCCTATTGTAGGTGTGTGCACCTATGGTAGGTGTGTGTGCCTATGGTAGGTGTGTATGCCTATGGTAGGTGTGTTAGCCTATGGTAGGCGTTTGTGCCTATGGTAGGTGTGTGTGCCTATGATAGGTGTGTGAGCCTGGTAGTTTTGTGAACCTATGGTAGGTGTGTGGTGGCCCCCTCACCCCCTGCTGTCTGTCTCTATGCACTAGGGTGCATCAACCCTTGATGTCTGTCTGTCCCCTGTGCACAGGAGTGCATCACCCCTTGATGTCTGTCTGTCCCTTGCTCGCAGGGCTTAATCACCCCTTGCTGTCTGTCTGACTCCTGTGCACTAGGGTGCACCACCTCTTGATGTCTGTCCGTTCCCTGTGCACGGGAGTGCATCGCCCCCTGCTGTCTGTCCATCCCCTGTGCACAGGAGTGCATCACCCCTTGATGTCTGCCTGTCCCCTGTGCACTAGGGTGCATCACCCTTGATGTCTGTCCGTCCACTGTACACAGGAGTGCATCTCTCCATCTCTGGCCCCTTTTCTCAGAGTAGTATGCTGGCTCCCTCTGTTTGTCTTCTCACCTTCTTGTGTTATGATTTTCTTGCCAGCGCTGGTCAGTCTGGAAGGGGATACCATCGTGGGGCACACAAACATCAGCGGCGCTGGACTCCCCAATGTCTTCCAGGCGCTACAGCTCCATTTCCACTGGGGGGGCCCGAACCAGGACGGCTCGGAGCACCGGATCGACGGGAAGCAGTACCCCATGGAAGTAAGACATGGGGCGGGCACCAAAGAATCACATGTACTTTTCATGCAGCCTGGTGAGTTGAAAACATCAGATCAATAGATTCAGAGGTCCCTGTAGGCATGGAAGTCAATTCACCAAAATCCAGGGGAATCTAAAGTGAGTTGAGACACACTGACCCTCCCCCTTAATACATCACAGGGAGTGACCTCATATAGGGCCAGATGTAGGTAGCCCAATACCGGCCAGTAACGGCCGAAATTACAGAATTTTGGCCGTTACCGACCGGTATTAGGCTATTGAGATGTAGGTGGCTACATTTCAGATTCTGTAAATTACCGAATCTGAAATTTAGGAAGCACTCAAATGAGTGCATTGCATGGTTAAGGATTCGGTATTTACCACCAAATAAAAGTTGGTGGTAAATATCGAAAACCTTTGAAAAAGCAAATTTGTGCCTTTTTCAAAAGTGCCATGTGGCATACATACATGCCCTTATATTCAGGGGTGCAACAGGATGTCAATGTGACACTCTGCCACCCTTGAATGTGTTCCCCCATTACAGAATCCGTAAATGCCGATTCGGTAATTCCCATTCATTCCTATGGGCCTCCAGGCCCATAGGAATGAATGGGAATTACCGATTCGGTATCTACCGAATCGGTAATTACCGAATATTACCGATTCAGTCAACTTTACCGAATACTTACCTACATACCATTTACCGATTCTGAAATACCGAATCGGTAAAAATTCAGTATTTTAGAATCGGTAAATGGAACTTACCTACATCTGGCCCATAGACTTCAACATTTATGACATCATAGGAAGTTATGTCACATGACCCTTGGTCCTGGTAACATTACAGGAAGTGATATTTTTAAAAATATAAAATAAAATGTAGACAAAATAATCGGAACATCCTGCAGTAGTTAGAACTCTGTTAAAATTCCATCCATATTTTAACCAAAGTGCAGCAATTGTAAACCAGTGGTGGAACCAACTATGCCAAAGGCCAAACAATCATAGGCAGAGGGTGAACCCATTTTAGATGAGGCAAGGAGCCATGACATTCCTAGGTGCAGCTAACTAAGCATGGGCGGAAAATCCGTTTCGCTCGCGGATTTTGCGGATTTTCGGTAAATTCGCAATCCGCGAGATTTGCGAATCTCCCGCAAAATCCGCAAATCCGCGAGCAGCGGATTTTGCTCGCACTGTTCGCACTGTTCGCGTGAGTTCGCGCCCTGCGAATAAGTGCAAAATTGCAGAAATACGATCTTAGCAAAACTGAAAGTAACTACTTACCAGGTTCAAAAGTTCAGGCTCATCATTAGTAGCCATTTCCTGTAGTGCTTCCTGAGGGGCCCCTCCAGAGTTCAGTTGCCAGTTGAAACTATTATGTGACCCTGCTCTGAACCTCAGAATAGTTACACATATGCCACAAAGGTCCTGAATTACAGCTAAGGGAGACAAGCAGGAGCCAGGCTGGAAGTTCAAATCCATTAATCAGCCCCTAATTCATTATTGTCAGTTGGGGCAGGGCAGGTGTTGTAACTAATTTTGCAACAATGAAAGCACTTAGCAAGTGCAAAAGATCACTAATCAGGAAGCACTAAGGAAGCAGGTGCCAGCTAAAAAAATATTCTGTGACACATTAATCAGCCCCAAATTAATTCAGGTCACTTGAGGCAGGGAAGGTGTGCTTGCGTTGCCACAATAATGTACACTGACTGGACAACCAGAGGGTGCTGTGATGAAACAGAGGGTGGCATGGGTGGGCCAGAGGGTGGCATGAGTAGTCAGAGAGTGGCAGTGGTGACAGAGAGTGGCAGTGATGAAGAAGAGTGTCCCAAACAGGCTGGACACGTAGAAACAACAAGTTCGCGAAACTTGCGACCCGACAGGTAAGTTCGCAATTTGCGACATTGTAAAAAACCCTCGCGAACTGGCAGAAACCCGCGCAAACACACAAAAAAAAAAAATCCGCAAATTCGCGAGAATTTGCGGATTTTGCGGATTGCGAGTTCGCAAATCCGCAAAATTCGCGAACGCGAGATTCGCAAAATTCGCCCATGCTTACAGCTAACGCATTTCCAAGTACAGCCTCAAATGCCCCGGAAATCGCATCTATATGCTCCGTCACAACCATCATATCAATCATAACATTTGTAAAGCGTGCAACTCACCCGTGAGGGTCTCAAGATTCTGGGGGTAGGGGGGGGGTGGGGGGGGGGGATGCGGAGGGGGTGGGGTGCTGCTACTGCTCGAATAGCCAGGTCTTGAGGAGTCTCCTGAAGGTTAGTAGGTCCTGGGTCTGCCGTAGTGGGATGGGGCGGGTGTTCCAGGTCTTGGTGGTGAGGTGGGAGAACGATCTGCTGCCGGAGGTTGCTCTTCGGATATGGGGGACAATGGCTAGGTATAGCAACACAAGAGCACCTTCATTGTTCAGAGACTGACCTGAATGGGGCCTGTGTCTGAATTTATTATTGGAATCAGTCTGCACACATGCTTCAAAAGGAGTCTTTCGAGATTGAGAATTGGATGGGTACCAACCATCTGCAGCTCAACGGCAGTAAAACCGAGATCTTTCTTTTTGGTAAAACCTTTGAACACTGGACTCAAGACTGGTGGCCAGTAGATCTTAGTGACTGTCCAACGCCCAAGGAATCAGTGCAGAACCTGGGTTTTCACATGGACAACAAACTATCCATGAAGAACCAAACTAACCACATTGTAGGAACCTGCCTTGGACTCATGCGCAGTCTGCGCAAAGTTTTAAAGTGGATTCCCGCAGAGGCACGGAAACCTTTAGTTCAGGGTCTAATTAGAAACAGGCTGGACTATGGTAATTCGCTCCTACTAGCTATAAATGAGCATCACTTGAAAAGACTACAGGTTCTCCAGAACACCGCAGCGCGGGTGGTTTTAAACCTTCCCCGAAGGTCCCCTTCTGCCCCATCCCTTAAGAGCCTTCATTGGCTCCCTGTTAAAAAGCAAATCTTGTTTAAAACATTATGTCTAGTCCATAAACATATGTATGGAAATGGCCCAAAATATTGGTTCCATAAGCTCACATGGTATGCACCCAGAAGACAACTCAGATCCAGTACCGAGTCGCTGCTCACTCCTCTTAGAATACAAACCTCCAGAAATGATGGTCGTGCTTTTTCCTTTCTTGCCCCCACCTTCTGGGATAAAATGCCCCTTAATCTGCGCACTACTTCAGAACACAGTTGCTTCTGTAAAAAGCTGAAGGCATGGCTTTTTGCAAACTAAGCTGTCCACTTCTCGTCAGAGCCATCTGCAAGCGCCATGAGACTCTTTGGATGTGATATGTGTGCCTTACAAATGCCTTTGACTTGACTTGACTTGACACCCTTAAAAATGAACTGAGGGCGATATTATCAAGAAAGGGCGATACATTATCGCCGCTTTTATCGGCAGGAAACCGCCGCTAAAGCGGCGATAATGGGCTTGATAATATGCCCTTGTGAATTCCCATAGAAGCCCAGGGTCTGGTGTTAACCGGGGCTTCTATGGGAATTCACAAAGGCATATTATCAAGCCCATTATCGCCGCTTTAGCGGCAGTTTCCTGCCAATAAAAGCGGCGATAATGTACCGCCCTTTCTTGATAATATGGCCCGAGTGTGTGTTCTGGAAATTGTGATGTTATAGCTATCAAAGGAGTTGCAAAGGCTGAGTCTAGGATTCCAACTGGTGACTTTATGTTCTACGCAGTTTCTTCAGCAGCATTTTCAGGGCTAATCTTACGAACTTCTGTTTCCTACGCCAGGGGCGATCACACATTTGTATCAGTATCTCACAGCCCTAACTCTAAAGCTCAAATATTTATACACAGACAAATCCGTTAAACAGACTAAAACTACTCAACTCATACTCCACAATGAGTTAAAACTGGCTAAAACAACTTAACACAACTCCCAAGCGTATTCACCCTATATCAGCTTCGCACTAGCTGCTTCCAAGAAAGGTGTGGCAAGTGAATTACTTTGAACAAACCTCTCTTCCTTTCAGTTGTAAAATAGAACCCTTCAATTACATACCGCTGGACAGGCAGACTGGTGCTCTCAGGCTGGGGTCATAATGGCGCGTGTGTCACAGAGAGCTGTGCCTGCCTGTGATAGGTGACGTGTCCTACGAACCACTGTGCCAGCGATATGAGCTGCAATGAAATGATATGTGATATGCCAACGCCATCTGCGCTAGAGGCTGAAGCACAAGTGCCTGTCTTAGTAATACAAAACATAAATATACAATGTACAGTAATTCAAAGTTTATTGTCCTATATTAGAACGGTCAGCATTTTCAGGCAGTGGCACCTTGCACCGCCATGTGATTAAATAGGTCTCTTTTACAAATGAAAGGTAGAAAGATTTGCTCAAAGCAGGAGCGGCCTGTGCAGGTAAGAGTGGTGGCCCTGGTGTGGGGTGGGGTGGGGGGGGGGCGCAGACCCCGCCTCACCGCCAAAGTATTGCACTTGCGACACCTTTCCTGGAAGCAGCTAGTGCAAAGCTGATATAGGATAAATACGCTTGGGAGTTGTGTTGAGTTGTATTAGCCAGTTTTAACTCATTGTGGTGTATGAGTTTAGGAGTTTTGGTCTATTCAACTGATTTGTCTGTGGATAACTACTTGAGCTTAAGGGTTAGGGCCTGAAAGATACTGATACAAATGTGTGATCCAGTGCTTAATTTGTAAAAAGAAAGAAGTGCAGGTGCTGAAAATTTTGCCAAGGAGGCCACCGCACACGTCTTCCTCCGGTGAGCCCCACTTTCAACACTCTCACTGCCTCAGTCTCTATCTTCTAACCTTGATCTGTTGTCTGTCCCCTAAGTCTTTGCTCTAAAAGTCTATCCTCTCACCTCTCTAATTGTTTTCTATCACCTTTGTCACACCCTATATTTCTGATTTGCCCCCTATTCATTTTAGCCCTGCCCTTTTTTCTCTTCACTTTTATCCATGCTCTGCTCTCTCTCCCCTTGATCTTCGCTCTTTACTATCACTCTCTAGCAGTGATTAGCTGTGTCTCCATTTTATCATTTGTCTGCTTTTTTTCCTCTGTCCTGTCCTCCAGATCCTTTCATTCTATCTTCTCTCTTCTTAATGCTCTCTTCTTCACATCATGGCTGCTTTCTCTTTGTATCTGATTTGCTTTCCTCCTTTTCTTCTACTTTGCTCCGTTTTATCTCTCTCCTCTCTTCTTGTTTCTTCTCCTCTTTACTCTCGCTGTCTCTCATCTCTAACACTGCTGCTGCCTGTGACCCCTGTAGTCAGCCTGTACATGTCCCTGCTATTTTGAACTCTGCGTTTTCCTGTTGCCATTCCTAAAGAAGCAGAAGATGTTTTACTTTCTTACCTACACTGAGTGCAAAAACAAAATGTACACCAAATGAAAATGCTTTTTTGCATATATTAATCAGTGTGGTATGACTGGGTGTATTGCGGAACATGCGTCTGCTTGAGCACAGCAGGTCATGTCACTGCTAGTGCTGCCTGTAATTATTAGGTCCAGGGATGGCGACGGCATCAGCATCCACTGCTCAGCTTGCTGTGATCCTGGCTGCTACAGCACAGGCATTGTCCCCAGTAGTAGTAATGCTGCCAATGCCGGTAAGTGTGGCTGTGGTGCCTACTGGACTCACTCACGCTCAGCAATTACCATGCCGGGGTGCAGCGCACAGATTCTACTGGTGATGCCATGGCGCATAAAAGTTGTGTTGGGCCACAGCCTCATCGAGCACATTGAGGATAGCAGCAATGCAGGGCTGCCGATATGCTCTCTGGCTACACAACAAGTGGAAAGTCCACACTTACTTTCATTTATTCTTCCTCAACAGCCCTCACTCCCAGGTTCCAAATGCGCTCTTGCAGCTTCCTGGCCTCAACTCTTGTCATGAGCCAGCCTCCAGCCACAATTACTCAATGGGAGGTTTAGACTCAGGCAGTGGCAGGGTGCAGCAGACTAGGGGAATAGAATGCAAGCCATAGTTTGTCGATGACTGCTTGTATTTGTGATCAGCGTGATGACATCATCACTAACGTAGTGATACACAATCATGCCTGCCTTGGCAGGCGTATGCCGGCCTGCCTATGAACATTTACCAGCCAGTCACCATGCAATGTATGTAATTATTTTTATTTTGAATTGAATAATTAATATTGAGACCACCATCTGCAGGTTCAGAAATTGTAGCCCAGGCCCTGTGAAAGAAGCGCAGGTGCTGAGCACCTGAAAGCACCTGCTCAAATTAAGCACTGGTGTGATCGCTCCTGGCGTAGGAAACAGAACTTCATAAGATTAGCACTGAAAATGATGCTGAGGAAACTGCGTAGAGCATAAAGTCACCAGTGGCGGTTTCTGCATGAGGACGGGGGTTGTGTCAACCCTCCCCGCGCGCTGCAGCCATGTTAAACGTGAAAAATAAAAAGGCAATGGAATGATTTCATTGCCATTTTACTTTTCACGCAGCACACAGCAGCCGCCAGCCAACCCCTAGCCGTGAGAAATGGGGACGTGTCCTCCTCTGCTGCTGATTGGCAGCAGAGGGCAGGAGCAGTGGCAGACTGGATGCTCCAAAGTGCGCATGCCATTTTGGCCGGCTGGCTTACCCCAGCCAAAATGACATGCGCACTTTGAAACTCTCCACTCAGCTGTCGTAGGCAGTTGGGTGGAGATCAAGCACAGGCCTACGGGCCTGAAGGAGTGTCCAGACTCCGGACTCCATCCAATCCTGGTTCTTCTCTCGTGCTGGTTACCAGCATGAGAGTCGCGCCAGGATTGGTTAATGGAATTGGCTGGAGCACTCAGAGCCTAAGGACCGGAGCGAGGAGGACGTCTGGCATGCAGCATAGTCACTCTCTTTGCCTGCATGCACACACCCATCCACAAAGCCATTTGCCGACCCCAACAACATACTCCCTGCCAGCCACCCCTGAAAGTCATAAGCTACATTCCTAGACTCAGCCTTTGCAACTCCTCTGATAGCTGTAACATCACAATTTGCAGAACACACACTCAGTTCAGTTGTTAAGGGTGGAACACTGACTCCTTTGACGCATGTGTGCAGACTGGTTCCAATAATAAATTCAGACACAGGCCCCATCCAGGTCTAAACAAAAACTTTGTATTAATTTATTTATTTGTTAAGCTTGTAGAGCGCAACAGCTACCCAAAAAGGGTTTCCCGGCGCTAGATAAGGCAGGGTGCTTGAGGACCGAAGTTGCCAAAGTACTGGAAACTTTATTGATTGAACAGCCAGGTCTTGATGGCTCTGCGAAATTGGACATAGCTGGTTTCAGTCCGGATGTTCAAGGGGAGAGAATTCCATAGTTTAGGGCCTAGAAGAGAAAAGGACCTACCACCCATTCTAGAGAGTCTGAATTTAGGCAAGCTGAAATAACCTTGGCATAGTTTGGTTCCACCACTGGTTTACTATTGCTGCACTTTGGTTAAAATATGGGTGGAATTTTAACAGAGTTTTAACTACTGTAGAAGTTTTCGATTATTTTGTCTAACTTTCATTTTTTATCTTTAAAAATATCACTTCCTGTAATGTTACCAGGACCAAGGATCATGTGAGATAGCTTCCTATGATGTCACAAACATCAAAGCCTATGTGAGGTCACTCTCTATGATGTAATAAGGGGGAGGGTCAGTTTGTCTGAACCCGCTCCCACTGGCATTTTGGAGAATTGACGTCCATGAAACAAACCCTGCTTTTAAAGGATTTTGAAATCATACAATGTGAGACAGGGACTGTTATCTCTGTTTTGTCCTTTGGTACCCAAGTACTAACCTTGTTATCACTGTTCTCGTGATGTCAGAGGTTGGAGCAAAAAGTAAAGAGGGCTGGAGTGGAGCTGGGAGGGTAATTGCCTACTCATCTCTTATCTCCTTACTAAAGCCCAACAGCCTGATGGTGGCCCTTAGAGCTGTGATATTTCCGGGTAACCCTTCATATTAGAAGGGGTTAGTTGAATGAACTGGGTAATACTCCACGTTACGAATCGGTTCCTTTTAAAGGAGTACTTTTTTCTTGGGCTAACAAGTCAAACAATTGAAGTTTAATGGGAATAGTTTGTGTTGGTTCCCTAGAGGTCAACAAAGGAGATTAGAGTTCTAGGAATCTTTTTATTATTATGCTATGTTGCCCTCGAGGAGCTGTGTGCTAGAGAATTAAAGAATATGCTAACAGATTTTCTAAAATGCTATGGGCCTCATTTATGAGGCCGTGCTTCACTTTTACGCCGCTGGTGTGTCCCTTTTTGTGATGCACCAGTGGCGTAAAAAATGCGCCTTGTTGTGCCATATTTACAAAGGGACGCATCTAGGTAGATACGTCACTTTGTAAACCCCTGCGCCACATTATACCTGTGCCAGGTATAATGTATGCAAGGGGGGCGTATTGACGCAAGGAAGGGTCGTAGAAGTGACGCAGTGAAATCTATGAGATTTCACTGCATCACTTTTTGGATGCCGTTGCCTCAAAATCTTGCGCCTGCCTCACAGCAGGCGTAAGACTGACGCAGGCCCTTTCACATGAGACTTGCCCCATGTGAAAGGACGCATTGCTGGAGTTGCGTCACTTTTGTGACACACTCCAGCACTGCGTCACTTTTGCGCTTACAGTTACGTCAGAAATACTGACGAATCTGTAACTCCTTGCGACATGATGCGTCATACAGTAAATATGACGCATCAGGAATGTCGCAAGGAGGGCGCACTGAGAAGTGACGCATCGCTGCTTTCAGGCAATGAATGGGAGATGAACGTTCTAGGCTCCATTTCTTCTTGGTTTCTTACATACATCAGTTAAATAGCTGACGCTTTCAGATTATCCTTTTCAATAAGGCATTGCACCGGTTCATAAAAGAGATGAAGGTTTGGGGCATTTCTGCTCAGTGGGGCCTTGTATTAGCGAAGGTTCTAGGAAATTCTTCTCATTATTATCCTGAACTGGTCAGGAAGAGAGTTGAAAGTTCTAGGCATTTATTTCATTAGTATTGTCTCCTAGTTAGTATTGTCTTCTAGTTAGTATTGTCTTCTAGTTAGTATTGTCTTCTAGTTAGTATTGTCTCCTGGTTAGTAAATGGGATGATGGTTTGAGTTTGCTCCTTTGGTTTCTGGCTGTTGGACAGTGAGGGTACTGAAAAAATTAGTTATTCCATTTTGGTATCTTGTTATGGATCACTTGGGTTATTGTTATGTTTTGTTACGTTAGTAGACATTTTTAAAGCGGACGGTCACCAAGAGGTTTCATGGCGCTGATCTTGGGCAGAGTGAAGACGGAGGCGGATTATGCGTGGGCTTGCTCGAGCAGCCATGTCTTAAGCGCCTTTCTGAACACCAACAGGTTTTCGCGCATCCTGATTTCTAGTGGTAGAGAGTTCCAGAATTTAGGGGCGAGGCAGGAGAACCGACACCCTCCCTGGCGTTTGAGTTTGATGGCAGGGGTAGTCAGTAGGTGGAGATGGGCAGACCGCGGGTGTGGGGCATGCCTTACAATCATACAGCTGATGAAATTGGGGCTCCTGCAGTGCAGGGCCTTGAACATTAGGCACCCTGTCTTGAAAGCTGCGCGTTGGGCCATAGGTAGCCAGTGAAGTTTGGATAGCAGGGGTCTGGTGGATTGCCATCTAGGTTGTTTATGGATTAATTGTGAGTTCCAGGCCTCTGTTCCTTCCGGGTCACTGACAAAGCTACAGATATAAAGTTAGTTCTTTAACTTGGTTGCATTGAACTCGTCTGTGAGAGACCCTGAAGTTGCCCTTGATATTGTGCAAGTAGGAAGTGAGGGAGCAAGAGATTAACTAGTAACCTCTGCCTTTAGGGATCAGGTAACCAGGAAGTGAAAGAGCCAGGGTTCAACAAATGACTAATGTGACCAGAAAGTAATGGAGCCTGAGTTTAACACAACATGACCCATGTAACCAGGAAGTGAAGAAGCACGAGGTTAACATCTGACATGTTAATAGTATGAGGGAGCCTGACATCTACAAGTAAACAATGAAACCATGAAGTGAGATGGCTTCGGGTTAACAGGTGACCCTTCTCCTTGGTGCTTTACAGCTAGCAGGAGAGGAAGGGTGAGGATAACAAGTGACCCCTCCTCTTGGAGTCAATGCACCAGTGAGTCAAAGAGTGTGAGGCACATGCAGCTCTTTCAATTGATCTTATCTGAGCAGAAAGGGTGCCTAAACCTATTAGGTAACCATTAACCTGATCAGGAAGCTGTTGAGGATTATGGGTAATCTTTTTCCCTGTTCTTTTGTTTTTTAGCTGCACATTGTTCATCTGAACTCCAAGTATAAGAGCATTGCAGCTGCTAAAGCAGATCCAAATGGGTTGGCTGTCTTGGGGCTGCTGTTTAAGGTAAGTGGTGAAGCAAAGCACTTGTGTGGATCTAGATACACGTCCAGGTGTGTTTAGATCTTTATGAGTTTACGAGCGCTTCCATGTTTATTTGTGCTATTTGTTGCGGGCCTTCCTGGTTTAAGAGAGTGTGGACATCATCAGGAGAACACAACCATTAAACCACGCTGAGTAGCCATGTTTGTAATTCTGCTCGATGGTTCGCGGTACAAATTCATAGACGTTGATTCTACTAAAATCCCAGGAGTAGTGGAAGTGACACAACACACGCTTTTTTTTAAGTTCAAAAAGTTTTATTGAATGAATTTTCATGGATGATAAAACAGTACAAAAAATAATACCGGACAGTAAGGTATATAGAAACATAGCATTATAAGGAATATAATCAACAATGAACAATTCAATATAATACCTATAACAACATGGGTAACTACATATTCATATAAATCTATACTAATATAATAAAGAGAGAGCCCATACCTTTGAGGTGGGTAATCTCAGGAACCACAGCACCAATCACAACACCCAATACAGCGTTGGAAAGGGCAGTTGCAGCAGAAGGACATAGGCTATACAGACGGCCACCATATACATTTAAAAGGTAAAAGAACTGTGCCAGCAAAGTAGTCCCTTGTGGGCATGTCTGCATTGTGCTGTGGGCGTGTGCTGGGGGCATGACAAACGCTGGGGGCGTGTGGTACGTTCCGCCCTTCATGCCATGTCTCATATTGTGTGCTAATCCCACCCTGCTCCCTTTAAATACCCCTGCACCCCATAATCATAACCCACCCTTAATCCTTAAAATACCCCAACACCCTTAAACACTAACCCATCTTAACCATATAAATATACCCTGTACCCCAAAACCCAAAACTATCGCTAAACCCTAAAAATACCCCTGTACCCCAAAACCCAAACCTACCCCTGAACCCTAAAAATACCCCTGTACCCCAAAACCCAAACCTAGCCCTGAACCCTAAAAATACCACTGCACCCCAAAACCACCCCTGAACCCTAAAACACCCCTGTACCCCAAAAAACAAACTTAGCCCTTAACCCTAAATATAACCCTGTACCGCAAAACCCAAACCTACCCCTGAACCCTAAAATACCCCTGTACCCCAAAACCCAAACCTAGCCCTGAACCATACAAATACCCCTGTACCCCAAAACCCAAACCTAGCCCTGAACCCTTAAAATACCCCTGTACCCCAAAACCCAAACCTATCACTGAACCCTAAAAATACCCCTATACCCCAAAACCGAAACCTAGCCTTGAACCCTAAAAATACCCATGTACCCCAAAACCCATACCTATCCCTAAACCCTAAAACTACCCCTGTACCCCATAACCCAAAACTATATCTGAACCCTTAAAATACCCAAACACTCCAAAACATATACCTCAGTACCCCAAAACATATACCCCTATACCCATACTTACCTTATCCAAACATTAAAAAAACATGCTTTTACCATTCATGCATTTACAACGAATTTCATTGTAAATGTATGCGTGGTAAAAGCATATAAAATGTAATGCCATGCGTTATAATGGCACTGCGGAGTCATGGTACTTTCGTAATAAAAGTATGAGGAGCGATCGTATGCGGAAAGAAAGTTGTGGATTAATGGGTGATTACCCTCCCCCGGTAAGTACTTTGGTGGCACGGCGGCCCACATCTCCAGCAACATACTCATATTTTTTCACCACCCATTTGAAAAATGCACAGGTCTCTCATTGATGGCCAGCACCGACATACACTTTTAGACACACCTCCCGCCACAAGTTCTAGAATTGCGAACTTTAGAGCTGGGGAGCTACGTTCGAATCTCGGCATCAGCTCAACATCCTGTGATTCCAGGCAAATCGCTTTGTCTCACCGTGCCTACCACAAATGAATGTGTTCTTCTGTAATGTAAATTGTGCTCATGCCATGTTTTCGAGTTTGCGCTATATAATATTGCAAGGAAAAATAAAGTAGGGAAACTCGAGTTCACACACTACTGAATGTGCACTCTTAAGTGCATCAGCAGTGCACTGTGAATCGGAGCGTTTCACAGGCCTAACACAGATAAGAAATGCTATCAAAACGAAATCCTACAAAACAATATACTACTGGCCGGCAGCAATTCATACCTGGACAACGTCGGGACGGGCTGCTAGTAATAATATAAACTAAAAGAGGGCTATATTGACCAAAATGATGATAAGTAAAGAAAAAGCAATTCAAATGAGTAATTAAAATTAGGGAACATTCATTGACATAAGAGTCAAATACTAGACCAAAAAGTAGACCAGGTAGACCTGGACGTAGAATATTTATTAGGAGAATTAGGAAAAGAACATTGACCACGTCTAGAAAAACTAATCCATTCCCATCTTGCATTAACTGAGAGTGATGTAGCATCTTTCGAATTACAAAGGATAGATTTGATTGTAGTTGAAATAAGAAAATCACTCACTTCACAGTCCATAAGAGATAATGGAACTTTAAAAAGAGAAGATTTAAGAATTAAGATATTAAAAGATAACGTCTTTTAGATCTTAAGGATCCGGGTTATAATATTCCATATATCTGATAGAAATTTGTAAATAATAGGACAGTTAAAAATAAGGGCCAGATGTAGGTCGGTCGGTAACGGCCGAAAATCTGTATTTTCGGCCGTTACCGATCGGTAAATAGGTGATCGCTATGTAGGGGGCATTATTTTACCGAATCGGTAAAATTACCGATTCGGTAATTTTACCGATTCGGTAAAATAAAAACTCGGTAAATTTACCGAATGTGAGCCACCCAGATGTAGGTGGGACTCTTCAGAGTCCCAAAGGCCTTACCGAATCGGTATTTTACCATCAAATCCAATTTGATGGTAAAATACCGATTCCGGTGTGCATGCACATGTGTGCATGCACACCTATGCCATGTTACAGGCAGACCTGCCCTTAGGGCATGTATGCCTGCCACATGGCACCCGAGCCTGTTTGGGGGGATGCCAGAGGGTATCAAAGTGACACCCCCTGCACCCTTGTGAAATTCGGTATTTACCAATTCGGTAAATACCGAATCGGTAATGCCCATTCATTCCTATGGGCTTCAAAGCCCATAGGAATAAATGGGCATTACCAATTCGGTATTTACCGAATCGGTAAATACCGAAATCATCCGATTCGGTATTCCAACACATCTGAAATACCTACATGTCCACCCCATAGATTTACCGATTTTCAATTACCGATTCGGTAATTGAAAATCGGTAAATCTATTTCACCTACATCGGGCCCTTAATGTTGTATACAACACATGCTTTTACCTTAAGGACATCACCGGAAGTGACTCCATATGAGCTTTGACCCTGAATCTTCCTAGGAAGTGATGTCACATGACCGTAACCCTGATGATATCACAATAATTGCCATCATTGAAGTTCCATAATATTAACTAATATGAAAGCTATTTTAGATACCATCTATATTACGGTGCTGGCACGATATGCCAGGGGAACATTACTTGTTTCCTTCGTATCACTTGTAAAATGATGTGTTTGTATGAAGAGGCTACAGTGCCAAAAAAACATAGAACAGATTCTGGGAGCCTAAATTATTTATACCACAAACTGTGTTGATGTTATAGTTCCCCGATTGTGTGCTACATTAAGAAATATATCTATAAATCACAGGAAGTGAAACACATGCCATTTAGAAAACAATATTTGTCATGTCCACATGTATTAATTGATTTAGCACACGCATGCGCACCGCATACATTTAAAAGTTTTTTTATACTTGCCTGAGATACTAGTGAAGGTACCGTTCCAGCTCCTGGTGCTCCATTAATTATTACACTAGAAGTAAACAAGAGATTAGTATTTGCTATCAGTATAATATATTTTTTTCATAAAACAAGGAGGAAGAAGCCTCAACACAATTAGGTGTGAACAGCCCCTGTGTTCTTGGCACAGATTTTCTGACCTCTAAAGCCAGGAATAGCACCAGGGGTCGCAGCTGCAACCCCTGACAACCTCTAAATGACATTCACGGACTAACTGAGAACCCAGGCCAGCCCAACCCCAACCTGGTCTCTTATATAATCTCAGATGAAAGACCTGGTTAATACAGCAGTTTCGCTCATGCAAATTTATGAATTATGAATGCTGCGAGTGTGGATTTACAGCATTGGTTTAATTTCTCTATCTATGTCGGCTTTCCTATGTATTCCATATATCTCCATAATCCCCCCAGCTTAATTTGAAGTCTGTCTCTTTTAGGAGTGACTTAAGCCCTTATTAGGATTATGTGCTACATGCAGAATAGTTCATTTGAATTGGCTCATAAAACATCATATGATCTTAGTTAAATGCTTGGTGTAAGTACGAGTTGGAAAATTAAGAAATAGGATCATGGTACACTATCTTCTTGAGACCCCTTCACTTGCGGATGTTTAATTCCTTGTGGTGCACCCGGTGGCGAAGTTTAGAGAAACAATGTAACCTAACAAAGCATAAATAATATCTGGGCCTTTCCATTGTACTAAGTCAATAGGAACCTAATAGTCTCCTACTTTATGGAAGGCCTAATTAAATATTACCAAGCCGAAACATGTTGGACTCATTTGGAATTAGACACATGTTTAAGGTATTCAGGTGGTTTTTCTAAGGAATCTAACTTGTTTGTAAACCTCTTCATTTGCTCCTATTTGGTTCAAGTTGTTTTCTTAGCCAATGACTCAACTGAACCCGCGACATGCTTTCATGCACTGCAATAAAGTGGTTAATTCGTTGCAGTAAGCTTTATTAAAGATTTGCATCAGAGTGATTAGTAATGTTTTAGAGCGTTGATACTTTATCTGTTAAAGTAGGAATGTCTCTTTCTCTTAGTCATAGTCTCGTCGTATTTATTGTTTGGTCGGGCGGTAAGGTCATGATCGGTGAGCAGTCATTGGAAGATCCCTAGGGGGGGGCGTCACCCATTACGGATGGGAGCGCCCGGGGGGAGGTGGCCATTGGCCCCTCAACGGGGAGGCGGTCCCTTCTAAGGACGGGACGCCTAAAGGAAAGGGAAGGCGGTCAAGGCCCCTCCCTGGATAGGAGGGGCTACGGGCCCCTCCTGGGAATTTCCCGGGGCCAGGACATCTGCGACGGCAGATGTGGTAAGTTGTGTGGGGTGGGGAGGGGGGTCTACGCTACCTTCTAGACACCTCACACGAGTCCTCGGACGACCACGTACATGGCGTCGAGTTAACAGGGGCCCCCGTCAAGACAAGGGAAATTGGTATGGCACATGAGGTGCAGTCCTCTGTGCGACCGCCCCTCACAAGTGAGAGGGGGGAGTTCTGGTTTAGGGATCTGACACCGGTTACGACCTTGCCGTTGGCCCCATCAACGCCATATGCAGTAGACTGATGTCTTATTGCACAATGTATGAATGGCTACTTGGACCTATGATACAGGTTAGACTGATAAGACTGGCAGACACTTGCCAGTAGGGTTGAGGCGTTTACTATTATTCCCCTTGACTAAATCTATATACCATGGACTTTAAACCAGCTGAACATATAATGCCACGCGCTCAATTAATACGCAATTCAGCTATTGTTGTATTTCTGGTACTTGATTGTTTGCACGAAGGGTCACTTGTGACTTTATTTCATTGCCATTGACTGGTGTAGCTATTCCATATTAAATGTCAAACATTTCAGGGCACATGCATCAATTAATTTCCGGTCGAATCAGCCCGTTTGCGAACGAAAAAAGGCCATTTCTAATATATCAAAGGCTTGACATTCGCAATTCAGGTAATCACAATTATTTGCGATGACCTAATTTGTGAATGTATTTAGGGAATTGCAATTTGTGACTCCCTAACGGCGATGCATGTAGCCTTTCCTAAATGCGAACTGTGCATTTAGGAAATGCTACTGACCATCAACTTCAAGCTGATGATAACTTGGGCATGCTTTAAAAAAGGCATTTTCCAAAGTGCCATGTAGCGCACACATGCCCTCACGGCATGTGTGTGCTTTACATGTGCACACTTACCTTTTTTGGGGGGGGGGGCGCTTCAGGTGGGCTTTAGGCCCGGACCCTTGGATTTGCCTTCGCAATTTGTGATTACCAATTTGGTAATCACAATTTGCTAATGCATTACCATTTATTCCTATGGGCGAGCAGGCCCATAGGAATGAATGGAGTCATTTTAGCTAATAGCGATTCGCAATTACCGAATTGCTATTAGCTAATGTAAGGAATTGCAAATTAACTCTCAATTCCTACATGCATAGCTTTTTGCGATTCCAAAATAGCGATTTGGTAAAAATTGTTATTTTAGAATCGCAAAAGTTATGTTTGATGCATGCGACCCTTAATGTTTATTTGATCCTGAAAGTTGATTTGTACTCAGTTGTTTTATGCTTAGAATTGCGAACCCAGTATAGCTCCTTCGCAGATAAGTGAATCCCATGGAACTATTGTTTTATACACCCAGGTTCCCTTTGAGGTATGGGTGTCCCCTATCACATACAAAACAACACCACTTCATTTGCTGCTCTTTAAGAGATGAAAGACTCGAATCTTGGTGTGTTTCAAGCTCTGGGGCTTTGCATGCAACTCTTTTGTACACTTTTTTTTATTTTTTCAGGTACTTGTTAGAATGCAATTCAATCTCGTTTCAAAACTAAAGATAAAGTATAAAGGAGAAGTTGATGAATAAACAACTGAAAAGCCTCTAGACTTGGTTCATTGCTTAGAAAAATGTGCTATTTGTTAGATGAATAATAGGATCAATTCTCCACGGCCTCTATGTAACTATATATCTCACGAGAAAGCTTAATGTGTGGAGAGCCAGTGACAGAGATCCGATTATCACATGTTCGAATATCAGACGGAAAGACTTACATTTCGCCATTTCAGAGGCTGATAAAAATAGCACCAATAATTTGGGGATTAATAACACCTGACACTAGTGTGAAGTGAAGTCGGCTTGTTTAATCTGTATGGTAGGTGGACTAATAACGCTGTTTTTTAAAAACTTCCTCGATAAGGTGTCCTTATGCAAGCTACTGCTCACTTGGGGCCTCATTTATGAGGCCGTGCTTCACTTTTACGCCGCCGGTGCGTCACTTTTACGCGGTGTCACTTTTTGTGACGCACCAGTGGCGTAAAAAATGCGCCTTGTTGCGCCATATTTACAAAGTGACGCATCTAGGTAGATGCGTCACTTTGTAAACCCCTGCGCCACATTATACCTGCGCCAGGTATGATGTATGCAAGGGGGGCGTATTGACGCAACAAAGGGTCATGGAAGTGACGCAGTGAAATCTATGAGATTTCACTGCGTCACTTTTAGGACACCGTTGCGTCAAAATCGTGCGCCTGCCTCACAGCAGGCGTAAGACTGATGCAGGCCCTTACACATGGGGCTTTCCCCATGTGAAAGGACGCATTGCTGGAGTTGCGTCACTTTTGTGACACACTCCAGCAATGCGTCACTTTTGCGCTTACAGATACGTCAGAAATACTGACGTATCTGTAACTCCTTGCGCCATGATGCGTCATACTGTAATTATGACGCATCATTGGTGTCACAAGGAGGGCACAGTGAAAAGTGACGCATCGCTGTTTTCACGCAGCGATGCGTCACTTTTCATAAGTGAGTCCCTTGATGTGGGGTATTTAGGAGTACGTTAAACTGTGCCCTGTTAACACTCCTTTATAAACTGTGACATGCATTTTTGAATTTGCCCCAAAACAGATAAAAATGGAATGAGTTGAGAATATTTGAGGAATACTCATATGCAATTAGTACTAACAGAAAGGACTGTGCCCTATTTACACTTTTGCTAACAAGGGGAGGAATGTTTCAGGGCTGATACACAAATGCACATAAGAGTACGTAAAGAGTACTACAGAACTATGGGCCTCGGTCACAAAGGTAAACTTACACTCTTGTGTAAGTTTGTGATTTTTTTAGCAATTCACAAAGGAATTTGACGAGCATTATCTTTACGACTGCGGATTCTCCGCATTTCTAGAGGAGAATCCACGCTTAAAAATATAGCCAGTTTTATTTTTTACGGAGTTTTATATAGCGCGAACTTGGACCGAAGGTATCGGGATCAGAGCGCTTTACATAGCACCAGTTGGGTTACATGAGGACACCTTTATTTTTGTTAGGAGCAGGGGACCTCATTTATGAGAAGTGACGCATCGCTGCGTGAAAGCAGCGATGCGTCACTTCTCAGAGCGCCCTCCTTGCTACATTCCTGATGCGTCATATTTAATGTATGACGCATCATGTCGCAAGGAGTTACAGATACGTCAGTATTTCTGACGTATCTGTAAGTGCAAAAGTTGTGAGGCAGGCGCAAGATATTGACGCATTTGCGTCCTAAAAGTGACGCAGTGAAATCTCATAGATTTCACTGCATCACTTCCATGACCCTTCCTTGCGTCAATACGCCCCCCTTGCATGCATTATACCTGGCGCAGGTATAATGTGGCGCAGGGGTTTACAAAGTGACGCATCTACCTAGATGCGTCACTTTGTAAATATGGAGCAACAAGGCACATTTTTTACGCCACTGGTGCGTCACAAAAATTAACGCACCGGCGGCGTAAAAGTGATGCACAGCCTCATAAATCAGGCCCAGGGAGATTAAGTGATTTGCCCAGAATCATAGGATGTTTAGTGTCATTGCTCAGACTCGAACCCGGCTCCCCAGATTCGAGGTTGATCGCCCTAGCCTTAGGCCAACTCCAACCCCAGTTGTAAAGCTAATACTTGTTAAATTCCTTTGTGACTTGCAAAAAATCGTAAACTTACACAGAAGTGTAAGTTTAACATTGTGAATCAGGACCAATGTTGTTACTCCCTCCAAAAAGCCTTTGTAAGAAGGGCCCTTGTTCCTCCTGCTGTCCAAGGGCCCTTGTTACTACTGCTGTCCAGGCAATGCACAGCTCGAGTAAGAGCTTCTGTTCGTGTCACAGGAAGTCATGGGGGTGCTGACTGTGCCTCGTCCACATTCACAGCACAAGCTGCTACCAGCCTCCATGTAGTTGGTGCCCCTACTACCTTGCCTGCACTCACAGCTCAGAGCCGCCCATGCCCAAGGCCTGTGGGCGCTACAGCAGCTGCAATCACTTGTGCTGCTCTCATGTCCCAGACTTCGGGCTTAATTAGAGTTTGGTGTAAAACGTGGCGATGTCCCGTCCGCTGTATTACAAGTTCACTATAGTCAATGGAACTCTAAGTGTGGTGCACAGTGCATCTGCCGTGTCTTGATGCAGTTAGGAGAAAGGGGACCCAGAAGAACATAGATGGACATGGATGGGTAACGAGTCACAGACTGAGAGAGACAAACAAAAGAGATATAGATAGAGATGCAGACCGATCAAGACTGAAAGACAGATAGATGGATGGATAGAGAGACAGATAGATAGATAGATAGATAGATAGATAGATAGATAGATAGATAGATAGATAGATAGATAGATAGATAGATAGATTGATTGACAGACAGATAAAGGCAAATAGATTATAGATAGTTGATTAATAGATAGAAATAGAAAGAGAGATATACAAATGACCTTCCCTTGTCTCCCTCTCTCTGGCTCTCCCAGTCTTTTTCTTTCTCTTACACTCTTTGTCTATATCTGTCTTTTCTCTATTTCTCCCTCTCACTTTCTGTCTCTCCAACTAACTCTCTCTCCTTTCTCTCTATTCTTTTTTATACCTCTCCCTGCCTCTCTTTTTGTATTTATCCGTGTATTGCTGCCTTTCTCTGTCTTTGCCTTTCTCTCACCCTGTCTCTCTGTGTCTTTTAGTGTCTTCTTACTTTTGTGTCTTTTAGCCTTTTTATTTCTTTCACTCTTTCTCACACCTCTTTTGCTCTCCCCTATCTCTGTAAGTCTTTATCTCTCTTTACTTGTCTTTCTCTTCCTCTCTCCGTCTCTCTCACTGTATATCTCTACCTGTCCGTCGTTCTATTTCTGTTTCTTTCTGTCTCACTTCCTTTCCATGTTTTCATCTCAGTTTCTCCCCGTGTCTCCATCTTTTTGTTTTTCCTCGTCTTTCTCTTTCCTCTCTCTTCCTACCCGTCTATGTTTATTTTTTTTTACCCTGTCTTTCTATCCTTGTCTCTCTTTCTCTACCCCGGACTGTCTCTCGATGACAGACTCTCTTTCTCTCTTTTTCTCTCCTCAGCTCTTTCTGTCTTTCTGTGACTTTGTTTGTCTCTCCTTGTCTTTCTCTAGCTGTTTGTCTCTCCCTTCCCATCTCTATCGTTTTTTTCTCTATCTCCGTGCCCTGAGCCATTCCTAATGTCTAGCATAAACGTAAACGTTTTCAATTCTTTGTTTGTGTAACGTGGGATTTGAACAGCCTAAATTTGGCTGAATCTGCGGGGACAAGGAGTGTTTGTTTTGGTGCTTTCTCTTGTTTCCCTGCATGCACAGGACAGAGTCAGGAGGGACCATGTCATGAAGGGTGGAGCCAATGGCAGCCTATACCTTAGTACTGAAAATGCTGCCTCCCCAAGAGATAGGTAGCAAGGGAAAATGTGACACTTAAGCTGTCCTGGCTCACTTAGATGGTAGCCGCCTGCATTGGAAGATAGTGGAGTGGGATAAGCACTGGCTACAGAGTGCTGAGAAAGACGGGGGTCTCTAAAGGGGTGGTGCCCTGAGACCAGTAATTAAGAATCATACATAAGGGTGTGCCCTCATGGGGGTGGCCTATCATCACGTTGGCCTTCTTCTGCATGTTTCTTTTCTTTGTTCTGATCTGTCTTCTTCTCCTGGTCCATATGCTCTTCCTCATCCTCTTCCTCCATGCCCTTCTCCCACTCTTGACCCTTCTCCTCCTCGTCACCACTCTCCTGGTCCTCCTCATCTTGATCCTTCTTGAGCGCTCTCGGCCCTATCCTCTGCCTCTGCCTCCTACTCCTAACCCACCGTCCTCTACTTGATATTTGTTTTAGTTATCCTTATAGTCAGTTACTCTTCTGGGTCCTGATCCTCCCCTAATCCTAGTCCTCCTCAGGGTCCTGTTCCGTTCCTCTAGTGCGTTACTCTTCTGTGTCCTGATCCTCTGTCTCCTCGTCCTCCCCATGATCCTGCTCCTCCTTCAGGTCCTGGTCCAGTTCCTCTGGTCCTCATCCACCTCCTGGTCCATGACCTCCTTCTGATCTTATGGTCTGCTGCCTGATCCTCCTCCTTCTTCTGCTCCTCCTCCTATTCTTGGTCCAATTTCTCAACCTCCTGGTCTTCATCCTGGCCTCTCCTGGTCCTCCTGCTCCTGTTCCTCCTGCTCCTGTTCCTCCTGCTCCTGGTCCTCCTTCTCCTGGTGGTCCTCCTGCTCATGGTCCTCCTGCTCCTGGTTCTCCTGCTCCTGGTCCTCTTGCTCCTGATCCTCCTGCTCCTGGTCACCCTGCTCCTGGTCCTCCTGCTCCTGGTCACCCTGCTTCTGATCCTCCTGTTCCTGGTCCTCCTTCTGATCTTATGGTCTGCTGCCTGATCCTCCTCCTTCTTCTGCTCCTCCTCCTATTCTTGGTCCAATTTCTCAACCTCCTGGTCTTCATCCTGGCCTCTCCTGGTCCTCCTGCTCCTGTTCCTCCTGCTCCTGTTCCTCCTGCTCCTGGTCCTCCTTCTCCTGGTGGTCCTCTTGCTCATGGTCCTCCTGCTCCTGGTTCTCCTGCTCCTGGTCCTCTTGCTCCTGATCCTCCTGCTCCTGGTCCTCTTGCACCTGGTCCTCCTGCTCCTGGGGGTCCTCCTGCTCCTGGTCCTCCTGCTCCTGGTGGTCCTCCTGCTCCTGGTGGTCCCCCTGCTCCTGGTCCTCCTGCTCCTGGTCCTCCTGCTCCTGGTGGTCCCCCTGATCCTGGTCCTTCTGCTCCTGGTGGTCCTCCTGCTCCTGGTCCTCCTGCTCCTGGTCCTCCTGCTCCTGGACCTCCTGCTCCTGGTCCTCCTGCTCCTGGTCACCCTACTCCTGGTCCTCCTGCTCCTGGACCTCCTGCTCCTGGTCCTCCTGCTCCTGGTCCTCCTGCTTCTGGACCTCCTGCTCCTGGTCCTCCTGCTCCTGGTCACCCTGCTCCTGGTCCTCCTGTTCCTGGTCCTCCTGCTCCTGGCCCTCCTGCTCCTGGTCCTCCTGCTCCTGGTCACCCTGCTCCTGGTCCTCCTGCTCCTGGTCCTCCTGCTCCTGGTCCTCCTGCTCCCTCTGGTACTGACTGTCCTAGGTGACTCTAGGGTGATCTTAAAGTCGCATGAGCGGCCTCGGAGATACCCAGGTGGCCTTGGTGGTACTAGGCCATGCTCTACAGTTCTCTTCCAAGCTCTGAATCTCATCATTGTTGTTTCCTCTGTGCAGGTGGTGGAGACTGATAACACAAACTATAACACCATAGTAGAGGCCGTGAAGAGCGTGTCCCTTGAAGGTAAGAACTTGGGGAACTGGTTCCATTGTTGCATGCCGGCCCATGCATATCAATGATGTGCGGTGTGCTTTCCCACTTAAGGATAATGTAACATAACGTAACATTATGTACTGTGACGTATGCATTTAAGTTGAGATGAAGATGAAAGGGCCAGAAAGCAGAGTAGAAAATGTTCAATTTGGTGGTAGGATGGACTGCAAGATAAGATATTGAATCATCGGAAATGAATAGGGATTCAGCAAGCAGCAAAGAGCGCCTATTAAGCAATGCATTCTGGGTTCTAAAGGGTTAGCAGGGAAAAAGTATAACAGGAAATGATGCAGGGGATAGCTACATTAACAAGATCCCGTTGGGGAGGTTTGAAGCATCAACAGAGGAAGAGAAGGGAGCAGGAAATGTTGGAAGACTGAGGAACATGTAACGAAGGGCAAGATAGTCATAGAAGAAGACATTAAATGATTGAGCAACAAAGAGAAGAAAAGATGAAGGAGGTAAGGATCGGAAGTGATGAATGCATTAAGGACAGGAAGTGATTGGAGGCCAGGGGCAATGATCCATGGAGAGGTAATGATAGAGGCGACGGGCACCACAAAATGAAATCAGGAGGAACTCGAGGTAGAAAGTGATGGGAGAGCCAAAGAGCGGCAGTATTATAAAAGCCATGCACAGAAAGCATTGCTGAAGACAAGCAGATGACACAACTCTTTCTCATCAAAACCAAAGGGGATGATGGACGGAGTGTTGAACATAGCAAGCACTCACCCCCAGTCAAATGATCTGGGTTTAATCCATCATCATTCTTTAGCGCACTCAGCCACCCCAGTTCAGACCAGCCATATGCAAATCAGTCTGACCCTGTGCCTCATGGGAACTGTCCAGCCTGAACAGCCAAGCCATGTCTTCCCTGGACTGGAAACAAGCATCCTGGGACTGGTTTCTGGCTAATCAGCCGTCATCAGCCAGGCTAGCTTGAATCCAGGGGCAAAGTGAGCAAGGACCCACGTCTGGGCATACCCTGGCAACTTTGGGCGAACAAAGCAAAACCAAAGGGGATGATGGACGGAGTGTGGAACATTGCAAGCACTCACCCCCAGTCAACTGATCTGGGTTTAATCCCTCATCATTCTTTAGCTCACTCCACCATCCCAGTTCAGACATGGCTATATGCAAATCAGTCTGATCCTGTGCATCATGGGAACAGTCCAGCCCGAACTGCCAAGCCATGTCTTCCCTGGACCGGAAACAAGCATCCTGGGGCCGGTTTTTGGCTAATCAGCTGTCATCAGCCAGGCTAGCTTGAATCCAGTGACAAAGTGAGCAAGGGACCCACGTCTGTGCATACCCTGCCTACTTAGGGCAAACAAAGCAAAACTAAAGGGGATGATGGACGGAGTGTTGAACATTGCTAGCACTCACCCCCAGCCAACTGATCTGGGTTTAATCCATCATCATTCTTTAGCTCACTCCGCCACCCCAGTTCAGACATGTTCAACTCTTTCTCATGACAAGAAATGATGAGCAGCAAGGTACTGGAAGTAATGAAGTGTCAGGAAGAGGAAATTGTGGTTAAACCAGGGGCAGACCCTAATGGAAGATTTAAAGTAGAGGAGCTATCTCATAAAGTGCTGGATAATCCAGAAATATTAAGAGTTACATAACATTTGCCAGGAATTAATAGATGAGCCAAAATCAAGAAATAATGGAAGAGAGTGAAATGTAGAGCAACAGAGAATTCTGGGCCATGCACAGGAAGTAATAATCCAGTTGGGCACAAGAAATAATGTATTAGACATGGTTAGGATTTGATGGTATAGCAAGAGACAGTAGGTAATGTTAGAAAAAGGGAAACGGTCTCAAATAGAAGCAAACGGTAAGAGTTAGCCGAAGGAAGTGATGGAGAAGACAACAATTGGAAGTGATGTAGGAGTCAACAACAGGATGCAATGTCCTGGGTGGCAGCCTATACTCTATCCCCATACATCTTTTAAAAAACACCAACAAATGTCACAGAAGACTCTTCATGACCATCTTCTTCACGCTAGGACTATCATGGTACCCAGGAGATGGACTATTGCCTTGGGCGATGGATGTATAGTCAGAGGGTGGATTTGTGATGTCATTAAAGTCCAGGGGCGCCTGTACATAGAACTACAATGAAAAGATTTCTTAGCTATTCTATGAAACAATGTTTTTCTACACGTCTCACTTTCACCTTTTTCTCACCCCCAAACTAATCTGTTATGTGATGTCCCTAAAACATATGACACACAGAACTTGATTGACATTCTTTTGATCCAACGCAGAGCCACCAATTTCTTTGGTTGGGCTCTAATTGTTCAATAGCCAGACACTATTTTAATCAGACGATGCTGTGGATGAGCAGCGTTAGTTTCGTCCACATACTTTTAAATCACCTTGTGTTTGTTTTAATCTTGGAACTGTTCTGTGTTTTTAATTGTGAGGGGTGTGGTCTAGCGGTCCAACATGGCAGACAATTTCTGATAGATACATCTGCCGTGTGGATTCCTCACCTTGTGAATATCCCCTGCGTCAGCAACATTCGGAAATTCTTTTGTAGCTTCCCGCCGACGTGGACCCGGACGTCATAGAGGCACGGCATCGCTCGCGACTCCGCCGACGTCACCGACGCCTATAATAGGCCCACGCCGGCGTGATGACATCAGTTCCCTTTTTTCCGCGTCGTCGACGCTAACGGTTTTCTGGGATCGTCTGTAGCCTTGGCTGTAACTTTGTTACTTGCTATTTGTTTCTAGTCTCTTTGTCTTCACTTTCTTTCAACATGTCTTCGAAGAAGACCTGGTTTAAGGCCTGCGGAGAATGTAATAAGGTGATGTCCATCACAGATCCGCATGAATGCTGTTTGTGGTGTCTGAGCTCCGACCACGAACTCGAGGACTGCCAATCCTGCAGGAAGATGACACCAAAGGCCCTCCGGGAAAGGGAAGCAAAACTTCTGGTTGCCAAGTTTAAAGAAGGAAAAGAAAAGAAGAAATCAAGATCGCGGACTCGGCGCTCGAAGTCAAGGTCTCGCTCGAGGTCGCGATCGGATTCGTCCTCAGCCCATGCTTCAAGGTCTTCGAGGAAGAAGCATGAAAAGAGAACCCATGAATCCCAACATCGATCGAGAAAGGAGTCGGGTTCCAAGCCGAAGTCGCAGGTGAAGCTGGTCGAGAAGGTGGTGGTTTCTTCGGCTTCGGAGGAACAGGATGCCGAGGCTGAGGCGTCTGATGCGAATTCACCGAGTTTGCCAAAGCAGAAAGCTGTTCCATCTCCGGACCCATCCCATCCTTCAGGTCAGGAGGATGAAGGTGAGGAGGAGGTGGTTGGAGAGGGAGAGGCTCCGTAGCCCGAAGGTCTGTCGACTCCGGTGCACCAGCCTGAAGTGGAGGTCGACGCCGCTTCGACTCCGCGCCCTCGAGATCCGCCTGGGGGTTCGTATCCAGCCTTCCCAGGTCCGGGTCAGGATCCTTTGCATTTTCTGAATGTGATGTTCGAAATTTATTCAAGGGCTATGTATCCCTCTGGGGCTCCTGCTGGTCCTATGGGTCCGATGGCATATGGTCTGGGTGTTCCTCAATCCTATGCACCTGCGCCCTTTATGCCCTTTATGCCAGCTCCGACGCCGCATTGGCATTATCCGAATCCGGCGAGGACTTCAACTCCGAAGCCTTCGACGCCGAGGTCGGCGTCTCCGATTCCGTCGACGCCAGTCCCATCAACTTTGAAGCCGAACCCTGATCGACGTCGTGGATCTCTTCTTCGTCCGACGTCGGGTTCGACGCCGGCTCCGGCTCCGTCGGAGTCGATTGCGGATCCGTCGGCTTCGAATGTGAAGCAAAGATCAAGGCGTGAGGCCCAGAGGTTGATGGAGGAGGAAAGATATCATGAGGAGAATCTGGAGGAAGGCGAACTACAGGATTCTGAGGATCCTTTTGAGGACCTTTCTGTTGCTAGTGGCCTGGAACTGTCACCTGATTGGGACCTTGCTTCGGTTTCTGATGAACCCTCAAGGGATGTGACGCCTTATCATGTAGTGATAAAGAAGGCTGCGGGCTTGTTGAACATTGCTCTTCCAACTGCAGAATTTAAATCTAATCTGCTCAAGGAGGTCCTTCATTCACCTTCTTCAGTGTCTGAACCATTGTTGCCTTTTAATGATGCCTTAAAGGATCCAATTTTGGAGATTTGGAAAAAACCTGTATTGGCTCCTGCTGTGTCTAGGGCAGTAGCTAGGAGATATAGGACAGCTCCTGAAGACCCGGAATTTTTATCCTCTCATCCTCTACCAGAGAGTTTGGTGGTGCAGGCTGCATGTTCCAAAAGATCTACGGGTGCATTTCCGCAGGTCCCAGCGGAGAAAGCAGGATCAGGCTGCTAAGAAGGTTTTCTCTTCTGCCAGTATGGCTTTGAAATCCACAAATGCTACCTGCTTGATGGGGCGTTACATCCACGCTCTTATGCCCAAGGTGCCTGAGGAGAGTAGGAAAGACTTCCAAGAGGTAATCTCTGATACTCAAGCTGCAGCAAGGCAGGTTATTCGAAGTGGATTGGACACGGCAGACTCTGTGGCTAGGGTCATGGGTTCTTCCGTAGCCACAAGAAGAGCTGCATGGCTGAAGTCAAGTGAGTTTTCCACAGATGTCCAGGCGGCATTGATGGATCTTCCATTTGACGGGTCTGGTTTGTTTGGGAAAAAAGCGGACACTGCCTTGGAACGCTTTAAAGACAGCAGGGCGACTGCGAAGTCGTTGGGCCTTCAGTCCAGGGGCACTTTTGGTAGACGTTCAAGAGGATTTGGCAGATCTTCTTTTCGAGCCTATAAGTCAACCCAGCAGCAGCCGCAGCAGCAGCAAAACACGTTGTATAGATCTTATAGAGGCAAGCAGAGGTCCCGGGCTCGGGCCGTAACGCTTCCTCATCCTTCTCCTCTTCCCCTTCCCACCCCCCAGCCTCCACAGCAAAGCAGCCCTAGATCTGCCATTCCGGTTCATGTGGGCCCAGTGGGGGGCCGGCATACCCATTTTCTTCAAGATTGGGAATTGATAACATCGGATCTTTGGGTTCTCAATCTTGTAGAGAATGGGTATGCGCTTCCTTTTCGGGAGTTTCCCCCAAATTATCCTCCTTGCCAGGGTTATTGTTCGGAGGACCACCTGCTTCTCCTGCAGGAAGAAGTCCTGGCACTGTTTCGAAAAGGTGCGATAGAGGTGGTGCCGGAGCAGGAGAGGGGTCAGGGATGCTACTCCCGGTATTTCCTGATCCCCAAGAAGGAATTGCAGGCTTCGGCCGATTCTGGATCTCAGGATCCTGAACCTTTACCTGAAACAGGAGAAGTTCAAGATGCTCACCCTTGCACAGGTTCTTCAAGCACTGCTGGAAGAAGACTGGATGGTGTCGCTCGACTTGCAGGATGCGTATTTTCATATCCCAATCCTGAAGTCGCACAGAAAGTATCTCCGTTTCACGGTTGGGTCGCAACACTACTAGTTTGCGGTCCTTCTTTTTGGTCTTTATACTGCGCCTCGAGTCTTTACCAAGGTGATCACTGTGGTGGCATCACATCTCAGAAGGTCAGGGATACCTGTGTTCCCGTATCTGGACGACTGGCTGATCAAAGCGGAGTCGCCGGAGAAGGTGCTCCATCATCTGCAAGTGACAACTCAGTTGTTGCACAGGTTGGGTTTTTCGATAAATGTACCCAAGTCTCACCTGGTGCCCTCCCAGCGCAACCTGTTCATAGGTGCGGTACTGGACACTACTGTATGTCATGCATTCCCTCCTCCTCAAAGGATTCGCGACATACAGGAAATGATTCCTTTGTTCTTCAATGGAGCGGTTGTTCCAGTCCTGAAGGTCCTTCGTCTGCTCGGTCTGATGGCTTCTTGCATTCTATTGGTCAACCATGCACGCTGGCACATGAGGGCGCTCCAGTGGTGCCTCCGCAAGCAGTGGTATCAACACAACGGAGATCTCAGGGAGTCAGTGAGTATCTCCAGAGAAGCTGCAGCGGATCTATCTTGGTGGAGCGTGGAAGGCAATCTGTCGCAAGGAAAGCCTTTTCAACTTCCTCCATCAGTGGCCACAGTAATAACGGATGCATCCACTCTAGGGTGGGGTGCTCATCTGGGGGATCTGGAGGTCAAGGGTCTTTGGTCTCCGGAGGAAAGGTTGCTTCATATCAACCTTCTAGAGTTGCGGGCGATACGTCTGGCGCTCAAGGCCTTCCTCCCTTCCCTTCGTGGTCTGTCGGTTCAGGTCCTTACGGACAACACGACCGCGATGTGGTACATCAACAAGCAGGGAGGAGTGGGGTCGCAGTGTCTCTGCAGAGAGGCTCTGCGTCTCTGGTCCTGGGTTCAGGACCATCAGATTTGTCTGATGGCGAATCATCTGGCCGGAGTACAGAACTTTCGTGTAGACAGTCTCAGTCGGCAGTTTTCGGCCGATCACGGGTGGAGGCTTCATCCGGAGGTGGTTCGTCACGTCTTTCGGACGTGGGGGACTCCTCAGGTGGACCTGTTCGCAACTCTGGAGAATGCTCACTGCCCGTTATTCTGCAGTCTCCAGTATACGATGCAAGGAGCCTTGGGGGCTGCGTTTCAGTTGAGTTGGGAAGGACGACTCCTTTACGCGTTTCCTCTCATACCTTTGATTCCTTGGGTTCTGAGAAAAATTCGCCAAGACCGGGCCCAAGTCATATTGGTCGCCCCGGATTGGCCAAGAAGGGTGTGGTACTCAGACCTTCTCCACCTCTCCTCTCACCCGCCGCTCCGTCTCCCTCAAAGGGCAGATCTCCTCTCCCAGATGGAGGGGCAGGTTTTACACCCCCACCTCCAGACCTTACACCTTCATGCCTGGAGATTGAACGGGGCAACCTGAGTTCTTTTTCTCTCCCGCCTGACGTGGTGGATGTCATCTTGTCAGCCAGACGTGACTCCACTAAGTCCATTTATTCATATAGGTGGTCTAAATTTGTCACTTGGTGTGGAGAGAAGTCTTTAGATCCTTTGAGAGCCCATTTATCTGATGTTCTTCAGTTCGCTCTCTCTCTGGCGCGGCAAGGGCTTGCTGTTGCCACAGTGAAGGGCTATCTTTCTGCGCTGTCGGCATTTCTCTGTATGCCTGACCAGCCGTCTCTTTTTAAGTCTCCTGTTGTTCTTAGGTTTTTGAAGGGCCTCACAAATAAGTTCCCTCCTTCTCCTTTCATTGTGCCTCAGTGGGACTTAAATCTTGTTTTGACCTTTTTGATGGGTGCTCCCTTTGAGCCTCTCCACAAATGTCCTATGAGGCTTTTGACCCTTAAGACAGTTTTCCTCGTTGCAATAACCTCGGCAAGGAGGGTTAGTGAGCTTCAAGCTCTTAGTTCCAAGCCCCCATTCCTGTCCATTCATGCTGATCGAATGGTTCTTAGGACCAGGGCTGCTTTTCTGCCTAAGGTGGTAACTCCTTTCCACCTTGGTCAATCTGTTACCCTCCCTACCTTTTATCCTCCCCCACACCCTTCCAAAGAGGAGGAGAGGTTGCACCGTCTGGACCCCAAGAGGGCGGTGTCCTTTTACTTGGACAGATCTAAAGACTGTCGGTTGGATGACCAGCTCTTCATTGGCTTTGCTGGCTGCAAGAAAGGAAGAGCGGTCCATAAAAGAACTTTATCAAGATGGATCGTCCTCTGTATACAGATCTGCTACTCTTTGGCCGGTAAGGAACCTCCAGAGGGTTTAAGGGCTCATTCTACAAGAGCTAAGTCGTCAACCTCTGCATTGGCTAGAGGTGTTCCAGTAGAGGATATTTGTAGGGCGGCAACTTGGTCTTCCCTCCACACTTTCGCGAAGCATTACTGCTTGGATTCCGAGGTGAGGAGGGACGGCCACTTTGCGCGCTCTGTCCTTCAGGATTTTCTGGTTTAGAAGAGTGGACACCCTCCTCTGGGAGTGGGGACTGCTGTGGGACTCTATTCACAAGGTGAGGAATCCACACGACAGATGTATCTATCAGAAGAACAAGTTACTTACCTTCGGTAACGCTTTTTCTGGTAGATACAATATCTGCCTGTGGATTCCTCACTGACCCACCCGCCTCCCCGTTGTCCACTCTTCTATGCCAGTGTTTCTATTATGTATTTATTTAATTGTCAAATGTTTTATTGCATTTACTTCACATTGTGTGTGTTACCTTGATATTGGTACTGCGTATACTGTGTTTATGTCTACTGTCATTGGTCCGTCCGTGTGCCTCGAAGGCACGGAAAAAAGGGCGGAACTGATGTCATCACGCTGGCGTGGGCCTATTATAGGCGTTGGTGACGTCGGCGGAGTCGCGAGCGATGCCGTGCCTCTATGACGTCCGGTTCCACGTCGGCGCGAAGCTACAAAAGAGTTTCCGAATGTTGCTAACGCAGGGGATATTCACAAGGTGAGGAATTCACAGGCAGATATTGTATCTACCAGAAAAAGCGTTACCGAAGGTAAGTAACTTGTTCTTCTAGGCGAGCTCCAGCAGTCACCTCATATTCCTGCCTTATTCTGCCAGATTTTCGGCCATACGTCCCCTGACACCATTTCCCAAGTCAGATTGGATGGAGATCGGGTGGGCGGCGGCCCAGGATCAAAAAGCGCAGGGGAGAAGCTTTGACGTTTGGCCTCTCGATGCCAGGCCGGGCGGCTGAGCAGCCTTGGTGGAGTCGATGGTCGTGTGGAGTTGTTGAGCCTACTGCCACCGGACTAGCCCCACAGGCTCTCAGAGATGGCCCACTGGCTCTTGACGACCTGGCGCTGTTGTTGACTGCTAGCCATGGGAACTGGGCAGCTTGGGTTGGCCAGCAGCCCAGGGAACTGTATGGGCTTAGATTGCCTCCCAGACTGTGCTTAGTGTAACTGCGGCTGCGCGGTGTGTCGGCATCCATTCACCGGGCTGTGGTAAATTTAATTACCTGATACTGAATTTCTATGCGGTAAAGTCAATAAGAATAACTCATAATAAATAAGAGGCAAAATCCGTGATATTTGAGGTTTCTCAAAAAGGGTTTTTATTCCTTAAAAAGGAATTGGATGATTAGCATATTGGCTCGAGCCAAGGTGGCATATCGTTCCGTCACCACGCAGGTTCGGGAAGGGACTGACTGACAGAGTCATTAGTCATATGCGGGTAGGCAAGTATGCGACAATACATTATTGACAGGCATTCATATATATAGTCAATGCATTACAGTAAAAGCATATGCAGGAGGCGTAACAGCTGAGAAGAGAGATAAGGGTGCAGGTACGTAATACAAAAGGCGTTACAATAGGCGTGCATGAAGGCGTGAACAAGAACGTCATTTAACATGATGTCACAAGTAGGCGGATCCACGAGTGAATCCGGCAGTGTCAGCAGAAATACATGGCAGAGATGCGTGCGCAGCAGTATGACGTGTAATGTACGTGTAACTTGAGGGGTGAAGGGGGACTTGACATTTAGCTCTACATGTGGAGACAGAAGTCTGGATGTCAGATCAACCTAATCCCAAATCGTATCTAATATCTCATGTTTAAGGAACTGTATTATCTGGAAGGAAAAGGTCTCTCGGACAAGAGGCTATTCTATACTGACTGCGAGTGCGTGTATGAGCGTCTACGTGTCTGCATGAGATGCGAGGGGGCGAGGGAGGGTATGGGCCTACCATGGAAACAGAGCCATGAATTACTTGCACAGAGACAGTGAGGCCAAGCCCTTTACTCTGCAGCTGGAAGGATGTTGACGTGAAACTACTAGACAGGAATGTATTTTCGAGGAGTGGAGCAGATAATTCGAAGGTTGAATACAGTCTTGGCAGGCAACAGGCTGAACCAAGCACCGTTAGCCGCACAGGGAGTAAAGCAGAGGTCACGGGTACAGATGCAGGCCCAGGTTTGAGATTCAGAGTCAGAGGGCAAGAAAAGACTCGATGGCAGAATTCAGGGCCTACTTCGCCAGAGCTGAAAAACGTGTAAAGTACACTACATAAAGACGTTGGCATGGCATATTTAGGAACGGACTATTTGATCCATTCATGGTGGATCTGAAAGAGGACATGTTAACGTTGGACGCAAATGTATTTGCGTCTTCATAGCTTGAAGTGGAGGGATCATACATGTACTTGTAGCGTGTACACGGAGTCGTTGGGGTCTAAGATAGGGGACACAATCGATCACAAAATTTATATTACCTCATTCCCTCCTTGTCCCCTACGGACCCTTCATGATATATCGATCTGCATGAATCGATCAATCTGTTCATGTAACATCATTTGCTCTTCTTTCTTCTTTTGACCTTTTGAATGGGAATTTGAATGCGGAATACATGATGTGGCGCACAGGCCGCAAATCGCCGGTCCACATTGTAAACACAGGCAGCAACTGAATACTATGAGAAGGCCAATGCCTAGGAAGGATAGGATCTTCCATCCCCAAGCAGTCAACGTTGTCCAGAACCAACCGGACCAAGTCCAGGTGCCTGGATTCTGATGTATCAGACTTGCAATTTTATGGAGACGTGTTATAGCTTTATATACCGTTGGCGCGTTTTCTGGAATGAAAACACAGCAACTTGACCCGATGACCTTACAAGCTCCACCCCTATCAGCTAGGATGACGTCAATGACGAGACGATTTTGAAGAACAACAACCCGCATGGCAGACTGTTCCTCTGTTAGGTTACCTAGAGCGGAAGTAGCTTCATTCACTACTGCTTCGAGAGTTCTAGTTAATCTACGTATCAGTTTACTATTAGTAACAGTACCTATGTAGGGGAAGAAACCTTTATTGAAGTCTGTGTATTGCTCCCATGCCGTTTCAGTGTAGTCGACAATCGGGAGATCTCTTCGGAGTCTATTGTTTACTAGATGAGTATTTCTGTGATAATCAGGAGGAGCTAGGAAAACAGGTGGCAGAAGGAATGCAATGTAACAGGTACCATCCCAATCTGGAGGCAAACGTATGTATGCGGTATGGCCACAGACAAAGTAGGAATGACGAGTAGCTCTAAACGTGGATTTGCCTTGATCACTGAAGTCGATCACAGTAGTACATTTACTATGATCTAAGTGTATGGAACCAATTTTTCTAATACATAATTCACCTTTGACTGGTAACACTGACATAGCAGGCAATACTGGTACGACTTCGGATTCAACAGTTAGAATCATGAGGTTAATTGTGTAATTACCTAATCCATATACTTCATTTTCTAGATCAGTCCCTGTTCTAGTGGGAAGTCCCTTCTTGTCAGGATAACAGACTTTAAGTAGAACTAAGTTCAGGTTTCCCCAAACCCAATTCCCATTGTAAACAGCAATGTCAGAATCTAGGGAATTAATCAATCTAAACCATGCCCCACAGGAGCCATTGTGAGTGAACGGGTACGGAAAGAGGGGCAGAACTCCCTTGTATTTCTGGTAGGGAGGGAGTCGGCCACATATCCAGCAGTTTGTAGCATTGTTAGTCTGATGGGAGTGATGTAACATACTAATGAATGTGTTGTTGCGCAGCGCAAGTCTGTAAGACAATTCATGGGGAGGTAATTCGCTAAAAGAATGTTCGGCAGTGACATTGTAAGCAGATTGTGCACGCTTGAAAATAGGGTAGTATATGTGCAATAATATACTAACAGCAATAATAAGAAGGCTTAGAAAAAACATAATTAATAATGTCACTATACAGTGACTACGAAGTGATTTACAATATGCACGTTTCTTGAGTTGTCTCTGTCTATCTCTCTCTCTATCTCGGTCTAGGGGATACATGTCAGAAACTAATTTAACCGATTCACCTAGGGGAGGACTTAAACAATTAAACTGTCTGACTTGCTAGACCGTAACTTTAGTCTATATTCTTCAGAGGCGGTTTTCTCAACCAGGGGGAGTTTTGAGTCAGTTTGTGGAGGAGGGCAGGGCTTATAGTCCAAGTCCGAAGGAAGTCCGTGAAATTTTTTGATGTGGCTCGAGTGCAGCCATCCTTTTCTGCCCTCCAATTTAACAGCCGTCCTTGTCGTCAGAAGAACCAACTTCGGGGTCTGCCAGCGGGGCTCCAGTGGACTCCTCCGGTCAAAGTTCCGCACGAACACGAAGTCACCAGGGACCACTTCATGGGGCTTCACCTCGGTGTTGTCGGGAAAGGCTGCAGCTACCTGTGAACGACAAGATTGTAGTGCAGACATCAAGGAGGCAAGGTAATCTGTCAGCATAATGCAATCAACATCTGTGATTTTACGAGGTATAGGCGTCCCCCACATATTTGGTGGCCTACCGAAGACCACTTCATACGGGGATAGCCCAGTTCAAGAGTGCGCAACCATCCTCATATAGAAAAGGGCTACTGGCAAGGCTACTATCCAGTCAACGCCTTTCTCTCTACATATTTTTGAAAGTCGGATCTTTAGAGTCTGATTATGGCGCTCCACGAGACCTGCTGCCTCGGGATGCCGGACACAGTGGAACTTCCACTGATACCCTAACAGGAGTGTTATGTGTTTCACAAGCTCGGATGAGAATGGCTGACCGTTATCTGAGTACACGATACGGGGCAAACCATACCGTGGGAAGAACTCACGAACCAGCTGCTTGGCAGTGGTCGGAGCAGTGTAATCTGGGACTGGATATGCTTCTGTCCATCGGGAAAGTGCACATACGACTACGAGGACATACTTGAATCCTCGACAACGTTCCATCTGGATGTAATCCATCTGGAGGACTTCAAAAGGGTAATCAGGAGGCTGAAATCCACCTTTCTCTACAGGAATGCTTTTACCTGGATTGAACTGACAACAAATCATGCAAGTACGCACTTTCTGTTTCGCTGCGGCTCGTAAGTTCTTATTATACCATATGTGTTGAATGCTATCTAGCATTGCTTTTTCTCCTAGATGTGCTGGGCTATGTATAGTATTAATGATGACTTGAACCATAGAATCGGGGAGAAACCATATAGATTTTCCCTTCGTCATCCATCCCTGGTCTGTTTGGATCCCTCCTAGTTCAGTCCACTTCCTAATTTCATCTGGTGTGGCATGTGTCTGTATGTCGATTACATCATGTGCGGGATCCTTGACTGTCATGCAGTGTGATTGTGTCGGAGCTATTGTCTTTGTCAAGTCAGTTGTATGCATTCGATTCTGGGCAGTTTGCTTAGCTGTTCGGTCTGCCAGGTCGTTACCCTGGGAGATCGTATCGGTAACTTTTGTATGTGCCTTACACTTCATGATAGATATTGCAGTAGGTAGATGTATTGCATCTAACAAGGCTTGAATGAGGGGACCGTGTTGAATGTTGGCACCGTGAGAAGTCAAGTAACCTCTCTCTCGCCAGAGGACTCCGAAATCGTGAACGACTCCGAATGCATAACGTGAATCAGTGTATATGTTAACTCTCTTATTTTTGGCTTGAATACAGGCTTGTGTCAGAGCGATGAGCTCTGCTGCTTGAGCTGACAGGGTGTCAATACAATTTGTTTCTATAACTTCAGTGTCTGTCGTGACTGCGTAGGCTGCCACTAATTCTCCTGTACCTGTTCTCATACATGAACCATCCACGTAAAGTGTCAGGTCTGGGTCTGGTAATGGGACATCTGTCAAGTCTTGTCTGGGTTTCGTCGTAATAGTGATGACCTCGATACAATCATGCTTCAGTGGGTCTACACCACTTAATGGCAAAAGTGTGGTAGGATTCAATGTGCTGCAGCGTCTGATTTCTATGTGTGGTTGAAACAATGTCAATTCATAACCTGTCAGTCTTGCTATGGTCAAGTGTTGGGTCTGTGTACGATTTAAAAGAACTTCCACAGAATGTGGAACTTGTACTGTCAATTGATGTCCTAATACTATGGAATCGCTCTGTCTGATTGCTAAAGCTGTTGCTGCGACTGATTTCAAACATGCAGGTAAAGCTTGGGCTACTGGATCTAATGTGCTAGAGAAGTAAGCACACGGTTTGTGTGAACCTGCTTGTTCCTGAGTAAGGACTGACAAGGCAGTACCTTCACGCTCTGTAACAAAAAGTGTAAAAGACTTACTGTAACATGGTGTTGCTAAAACTGGTGCTTGACATAAGGCTTTCTTTAAGTCTTCAAAAGCTTGTGTATGTTCTTGAGTCCAAGGGAGGACAGTCGATGTCGCTGCCTCCTGAGTTGTCAACTGAATGAGGGGCTTTGCTAGAAATGCATATTGGGGAATCCATTGTCTGCAGTACGAGGTGAGGCCTATGAAAGCCCGCACCTCCTTTTGCGTTCTCGGTGGTGACATGTTTACAATTAACTGGATGCGATCTGGCGTGAGCTGTCTCCCCACTTTGGACAGCAAGTGACCCAGGTACACAACTTGCTGAACACAGAATTGCAGCTTTGAAGGGGAAACTTTGTGCCCCTTGTCAGCCAGGAAATTTAAAACCGTCAGTGATGCAGTTTCACATTCGGGTTCGTTTCGTGCGGTGATCAGCAGATCATCGACATACTGGAGTAGGGCGGTGTTAACAGGCATGTGGATACTGTCAAGTTGTCTTTTCAGTGCTTGGCTATAGATGCTGGGGCTTTCTGTGAATCCTTGAGGTGCGCGTGAAAATTTGAAACTTCGTCCATTTAAACTGAATCCGAACAAGTATTGGCTTTCTGGATCAATTGGGACGCTAAAGAAGGCGTTCTTGAGGTCAATTACAGTAAAGAACGTTGCTTCTGAATCAATAGCTGTCAGTAATGAAGAGATATCTGGAACCACAGGATACTGTGGCACAATGCATTTATTCAATTCGCGCAGATCAATAACTAATCGATAAACAGGTGGTGCATTTGGATCAGTACGTTTAAGAACTGGAATGATAGGAGAATTACATACATTGGAGTCGGTTTCCACGACCACTCCTTGTGCAATGAGCTCGTCAATTATTCTCAGTAAAGCCACTACAGCATCTGGAGGTAACTTGTATTGTCGAATTCGTGGTAATACCACTCCTGCTTTGAGTGTAACTCGATATGGTGTAATGTGCATACAACCTACATCAGTGGGGCCTTGCGCCCACAAGTGTGCAGGTACATTCTGTAATCGGGGATCCATGTCTCTTAATACATAATGGCCTTTAAAATCTCGCAGGAATAATCGTACTCCTTCCGGAGAACAGCATATTATAGCTCCTAGAGCTTTCAGTGTCTTTATACCTAATAAGTTTTCTGGACATGATTTTGTAAGCAATAAATCTGTAGTCCGTGTCAAAGGACCAACTGCAAGGGGAAGTGGCTGGGATACTTCATTAATAATAGGCTTTCCTGAAAATCCAAGGGAAACATTCTGTGAGCCTGAGAGGGGTGCCCCTGGAACCTCATTGTGACTGATGGTGGTCCTGCTTGCCCCTGTGTCAATTAAAAACTTTCTGTCTTTTCCTAACACTTGACTGTGTACATAAGGACCTTCTTGATCTACAGGAACTTCAATAAGGGGTAAGCCAAACTCCCTCTCTAGGCTGTTTCATGTGTACCGCTGATAATCGGGGTAGTCATTCTGTGCATACTGGTACATCTGTTGTGTCGTGTTCTGTGTTGCAGTAATAGGCTGTTGCTGTGGCACTGCTACAGTTTGTGATGAAGCTGGCATAGGCGGAATATGTTGTATATTCTGTGGTGCTTGTTGCTGGGCCTGATCTTGTCTAGGTACGCGCGGTCTCTCCTTGGTCTTACCCGTGGAGATATTGTGTTTCAGAACTGCACAATCGTTTACATAATGACCTGGCTGTTTACAATAGTTACATGTCCCTTTAACAGGAGCCGTCGAATTACTGGGCTGGGTCGCACCCTTTTTGTGACCATCAGCAGGAACTGACTGGGCAACTAACATTTTCATTTTCGTGTCTTTCATACGTCTTTGTTCATGTTCTTGTTCTTCTCTAATTCTATTCTGGTGGTACTGTAACATTTGTAACATTTGTGAAGGGGTGTTAGCTTGCCAAGTGCTTTCGACTTTCAGTACTCTGTTCTTAACCTGGGGCAGTGAATTCTCAACTAATTTCGTTACAAAAAGGTGTGGATATGATTCGCTGCTTGGTTTCAGGCCGCTATTAATACCAAAACATTTCTCAAATCGAGTATAAAAATCACTAGTGTCTTCATCAGGTTTCTGTTTACAGGCTGAGATTGCACCCCAATCTTCCTTTTTCGTACTTAATAAACGTGGCAACACTTGTACTAACAATCCTGGTAATGCTTTAACCTTATCCCCAAGCCCTTGGCCTGGAATTCTAGTATTTTCTTCGTTTTCTAATGCAGTCCAATCAATCTTTGCATTTCCCACTTCCCATTCTTTTTCTTTAAGTTTCTCATAAATACCAGGAGGCAGTAATACTTTCAATATCTTCATAAGGTCGGGATAAGTATAGTCACCCATGAGTAACATGTCTTTTATCTCACGGTGAAAACCTGCGGGATCTTTATCATGGCTAGGTACTAGTTTTTTCATTTCCAATAATTCTATTTTGGTTATGGGTGTGAACACAAAAACACGTCTAAGTGTATTATCGGTATTTTGGACTGGATGCACTTCTCGTAACGGATTCTGTCTATCCATGTTATACATCTTCCTTTCCATGGAGTGTGCTGAATCAGATTGTGGACATAGAAAGGCACTATATCTGTGCCGATGTTCTAGAATTACCTTAATTAGATCGGTACCTAGACCTCTCCACTTATTTATGAGTAGTTCTGCTAATATATCAGGCAGGGGGCCTGGATCGGAATGTTGGCTTCTATACAATAGAAGTAGGTGTTGTATCATGTATGTACCAGCTAAACGCTGTTCACTTGGTGTCATATTCAGAAATGTGTGTGCTAACGCATCATCACTATATTTCTCGGGACTGTCAGCCCATTGTACTGCTGACCTCGCTAATTCTTGTTCATCCATAGAATCTAGTACATGGTACCCCATTCGTTCTCGGAGTCTGTTATCAGTAGCTTGAAATAAGTGTTCAGGAGTTCTTGGATTACACATGGCTTCTTGAAAAATTCTTTTACTTTCTGGACGCACTGGGCGTATTGAATTATTAAAGGGTCGTCCTTTACCTACATACGCTATCGTTTCTCTAACTGGTAATTGTGCTTGTCCTGTACCTTCTTCTGGTTGCTCCTCTTCTGAGGACTCAAATTTGTCTGATTCATTTTCTGGTTCTAACTGTCTCGTTTCATGTATTTTTATTACTACGCTTCTGATTCTTTGATACATGTTTTTTATACAATTCTGTTTATCATGGTTCCCGTCTGCTATATTCTGACCCCATCTATGAAGTGCTTTCATTTCCTCCGGGTCCATCCCCGGCCTATCTTGTTCTCTTATTAAGCAGTTTATAAAAAACCGTAATATCTTGGCTTGTATGTCAACTTTCTGGTGAGCCATGGCTTCCTTAATACTCTCAGGTCCTTGCCCTGTTTGGACGAAATGATATATTCTGTCTAGATGTTGAACCATTCCGGGTAGGGTCAACAAAAAGTTGGTGACCCGTCTTAGTCGTACTGATGCTAGTATTAATCTTTCATCATTTCTACCGGGTACTGGATCATATCTACAATCTCCGAGACGCTCTTTTATTACATCAAAATCGGCTGATCGAGGTGTATGTTGTTGTGCTAGATCCCTGTAAGTCCATCTTTGTACTTGTGGAGGTGTCTGGAACCCTATCGCCCCTCCGGACGCGCCTCCTGAGGCACTGGCTCCAAAGGGGTTGTTCGGGTGCAAGGTGGGAGGAATGGGTGCGGGAAGAACTGGAAGAACAGGAGGAAGACCAGGAGGGACATTCGGAACGGGAGGAAGAGGTGGAGGAGTAGCTTGTCGCGGGGGTAGGGACTGATTGTCTCGGGGTCGAGCGCCGCCAGTAGGAGGTGTGCGCGGCGGTGCAGTATTAACATATGCGGGTGCTACATCATCCAGATAGGAAGAAAGGAAAATGTCCTTCGCGGTTTTGGGATGCATTTTGGTCGGGAGCATGGGAAGTGGTAGATCTTTCGATACTTCCGGGGTGGCCTTAGGTAAACCCTCGGCCAGGAGAGGATACATACCATTCCTAAGGGTGTTTAGTTGTCTGTCTACTTGTTCTATTTTTACTCGGATTCCCTCCTCAACTAATACGTTTTCTTGGGCCTTGTCTGAATCCTTTTTCCTTTTCTCTTCTTTTCTAAGTGCTTTTTCTGTACGCCTATGCGATTCTTTACGCCATAATTCGATGGCATCCTTCTGTGACTGTCTGGCTTTCTTTTTCCGTAATGCTTCTTCTACTCTTATGATGCAATCTGAATCCCATGTCCCTGCAGCGGGCCATCTCTGATTCTCTGCTAGATCTTTAGTGTAGTCCACCCATAAGTCGAGAAATAGAACGGCATCTAGTCCGTGTTTGTGGTACATAAAGTACCCTGGAGTGTCCCTAGGTGGAATGGGAACAGCTTCCTCGAGTATCCCTTTTCTAGTTTTTATCTGTCTTAATTTGGAGAATAACGGCATCTTAAAAATCTGGCTACTTGGTGTTTACTTAGATATGAACACAATGAACACAATAATCATAAAAATGACGATCGAACAATCACTCATACCACGACATTTTGAGACACATTAAAACGTTTTGAGATGAACAATAACAATTAGAATGTAGCTCGCTAACTGCATAATACTAGATACACTGCTCAACAGTGCAGACTGGATATACTGCTAAACAGTACAGATACACTGTCTAAAACAGTGCAGACCAGGTCTGTGTACCCAAACCTGTCTTGACCGGCACAAACTAATGCGCACGTCTAGATGCGTCCCCAGCAACGGTACTCACCGGGAAGCACGGAAACAGAAGGCCTCGGAAACTCTGGACTGGACTCGACTGGATTCGGACTGGATTCAGACTCGACTCGTGACGCAGATACTTCGGAACTTCGGAACCTGGTGGGCCTCCGTATACCTCGGATCTTGCTCTCTCAGCTAGGCTCTGGTCGGGATCCTCCGCACTTCTTACCGCCTCGTCTGGGTGTCGATCGCGGCCTCAGTCACCTCCGTTGGCCTGAGGGAGATACAGGAAATCCTGCGGGTACGCGTAGTTTCCGTCCGGTTGTGGCAGGGGACTAAGCCTGCAAAGCACCTCCGGCGGGTGAGATGGGGGAGGGGTCCCTATTCGGGCGCCAATTATGTGGTAAATTTAATTACCTGATACTGAATTTCTATGCGGTAAAGTCAATAAGAATAACTCATAATAAATAAGAGGCAAAATCCGTGATATTTGAGGTTTCTCAAAAAGGGTTTTTATTCCTTAAAAAGGAATTGGATGATTAGCATATTGGCTCGAGCCAAGGTGGCATATCGTTCCGTCACCACGCAGGTTCGGGAAGGGACTGACTGACAGAGTCATTAGTCATATGCGGGTAGGCAAGTATGCGACAATACATTATTGACAGGCATTCATATATATAGTCAATGCATTACAGTAAAAGCATATGCAGGAGGCGTAACAGCTGAGAAGAGAGATAAGGGTGCAGGTACGTAATACAAAAGGCGTTACAATAGGCGTGCATGAAGGCGTGAACAAGAACGTCATTTAACATTATGTCACAAGTAGGCGGATCCACGAGTGAATCCGGCAGTGTCAGCAGAAATACATGGCAGAGATGCGTGCGCAGCAGTATGACGTGTAATGTACGTGTAACTTGAGGGGTGAAGGGGGACTTGACATTTAGCTCAACATGTGGAGACAGAAGTCTGGATGTCAGATCAACCTAATCCCAAATCGTATCTAATATCTCATGTTTAAGGAACTGTATTATCTGGAAGGAAAAGGTCTCTCGGACAAGAGGCTATTCTATACTGACTGCGAGTGCGTGTATGAGCGTCTACGTGTCTGCATGAGATGCGAGGGGGCGAGGGAGGGTATGGGCCTACCATGGAAACAGAGCCATGAATTACTTGCACAGAGACAGTGAGGCCAAGCCCTTTACTCTGCAGCTGGAAGGATGTTGACGTGAAACTACTAGACAGGAATGTATTTTCGAGGAGTGGAGCAGATAATTCGAAGGTTGAATACAGTCTTGGCAGGCAACAGGCTGAACCAAGCACCGTTAGCCGCACAGGGAGTAAAGCAGAGGTCACGGGTACAGATGCAGGCCCAGGTTTGAGATTCAGAGTCAGAGGGCAAGAAAAGACTCGATGGCAGAATTCAGGGCCTACTTCGCCAGAGCTGAAAAACGTGTAAAGTACACTACATAAAGACGTTGGCATGGCATATTTAGGAACGGACTATTTGATCCATTCATGGTGGATCTGAAAGAGGACATGTTAACGTTGGACGCAAATGTATTTGCGTCTTCATAGCTTGAAGCGGAGGGATCATACATGTACTTGTAGCGTGTACACGGAGTCGTTGGGGTCTAAGATAGGGGACACAATCAATCACAAAATTTATATTACCTCAGGGCGCTGCAGAGGAACGTCGATGCAGCTGCTGAAGGGCCACGAGGGAAGACGCAGAGGTCTTGACCTTTCTTGCTGAACATGCCCGGATTGACTTGGGCAGCCCCGTCTGGCCCGGTGGGCTGGGAATCACTGGCTGCAGTGGCTGAATACAGCCTGCGGATGAAACTTGAGGACTGTGCTGGAATACCAGCGAGGTGACACGGGTGTCCAACTACGTGCCCACTGCCAAGTGAGGACCCCATTAGGGGCCAGGGGTGGCATACTCCTGACTGCAGAAGCGGCCAGGCAAGGTCTCGGTGGAGCTAGTGGTAGGGGGCGGCCCCTCTGGTCCTTGCCATTCACAGCTGGTAGCCGCCACTTGTCCCCATCAATCGCGGGCCTGCCCACTACACAGTAGACAAGATGACCCCAACCTTTTGGTGGCTCGCATCCTTCCTGGGGGTATTCAATACAGACGTCTGTGGTTGCAGGGTGCCAGACAGCCTCAGGACTTTGCTGTTGAGACACTCTTACATGTCGAGCGCCGACAATGACTTACGATAAGCCCCCAGGCCCTGCAAGTAAAAGGAGCACGATTGGCCGTTTTACTGGGGCTGGAGTGGCAGGGGTTGATACTGGTGGGGCTCAAGGTAATACACGGACAACACGGTGTTGTTAGCTGCCATCACCCAGTCCAAACTGGTGTGGTGAGCAAAAGAACGATGGATTAAACCCAGATCTTTGTGACAGGGGGTGAATGTTTGCATTGTTCAGCATTCTGCCCATCAAATGTTCCTTTTGCTTTTATTGTCCTAAGTGGGAAGGGTATGCCCAGACATGGATCCTGTGCTCACTGCGCCACTGGATTCAAGCTAGCCTGGCTGATGAGGGGTGATACACCAAAACCGGTCCCAGGATGATTATTTCTAGTCCAGGGAGAAGAATCTTGCTTGGCAGTTCGAGCTGGACTTCTCCCAGGAGGGGCAGGGTCAAGACTGATTTGCATATGGCTCAGTCCAAACTGTGGTGATGTGATGAGCAAAAGAACAATGGATTAAACCCAGATCTTTGTGACTAGGTATGAATGTTTGCCTTGTGTAGCATTTTGTCCATCAGTTGTTCTTTTGCTCGCGACATGCTGGACGGAAAGATTGGAGCAGTTGTGTCTGAAGTAACTCTGCTGAGCCAGGGCCTTCGAAAAGCAGTGGAGCTGCTGAGACTCGTGTTTCTAATGTTGAAGAAGTAGTTACCACACTACAGCAAACAGTTAGTACCCTCATGACTATGACCAAAGGGCTCACTGCACGAATGGAAGATGCTGAAGATCAGTCCCACCGCAACAGCCTTCGCTTTGTGGGCTTTCTGGAGGGGTGAGAGGGATATGGGCAAGTTTCTTGCCCATTGGATTACTCGGTGGGTATCATCAAATTTTCTCTCCTCATACTTCATTATTGAGCGGACCCATAGAGCACTAGTAAAGAAATCCCCTTCCGGCACCTGACAAGCCCTGTCATTGCCAGAATTCTTAACTTCCACGATCAAGACGTTATCCTTAAACTGGCTAGAACTCAAGAAACATAACTATTTGAATCACATTGCATCATGATCTTTCCTGATTACACAAAAATGGTCCAGCAGCGCCAGTCCTTCACAGCAGCAAAAAACCGCCTCCATGATCTTAAAATTCAATACATGGTTCTATTCTCCACCTGGCTGCCCGTGGTCTATAACTCCCACACCCTATTCTTTGATACCCCAGAGGATGCGTTTGTGTGGGCAGATGAAGCAATTACAGTTAAGCCTCATACCCTGCCGGGCCTTGACTCTGATTCATCCTCCAGTGATAGACACCAACAGGAGTCTAAACCCAAGGAGAAGCGCTGCCACAGATTCTGCTCTTTGAGGCGCTCGAGGCCCGCAAAGAGGGACTTGAAGACTATTGTAAGACTTAGGAGACAGTCGGCGGGGCCTAATAGTCCTCCACAGCCTCCTCCGCCAAGGAAGGTGGCCGCATTGATAACTTACATATCTAAGCATGCAGATTGCGTACTACCTTTGGATGCATCTCAGGTTTATGTCACTCCGGTGCCCTCCGGAGAGACCACTTGTTGATGGGGTACATGGGGATCCATTTGATGTGCCTGCCACCAGCCCCCATTAGTGTTGGCTCTGGGCTCCTTCCGCGACAGATACTTCAATGTTGCTGAGGTATTGGCATGGTTACTTACGGTTAACTTTTTCATGCACGAGTCCGGTGCTTTCCTAACAAGTGTCCTGCTCATGGATTGCTTGGTTTCCATTAGCTTGCTCCCAGATGGCTGATGCAAATACTGCTGTCCCTACAGGGAAGATCCATATTGTCACGTGGAATTTTCGCGCTGTCCTAGATAAGGTGAAATGAGGGGCTTGTCTCCGTCAGGCCAAACGAATACATGCAGATATTCGTTTGTTGAAGGAGACATACCTTGTTAGGTCAAATATCCCCTGTTAAGCTCACTTTGGGTTTGCTCAGACTTATCACTCGGGCCTTGCAAGGGGTTCACGGGGTGTTGCAATTCTTATACACCGCAGAGTTCCATTCCAGGCCCTGAAGACATTGGTGGATGCACAAGGTAGATTTGTCTTTCTGTCTGGGACACTACACGGGGAATCTGTTGTTAAAGGTTGTGTCTGCACCCCCCACCTCTTGGCCAGACTTTTGTGGATTGAGTTGTGGGTGTATGGTGGTCCCTGCCGGGAGGTTTGGCTGTCATAGGGGGTGATTAGACTGGTGATATGCTTCCGGAGTATGACAGATGGTGGGCAACTGGGCTTGTGGGCAACGTACCAGTGCCCCGCTTGAGGTCCATGATAGAAGCAGTGGGGTTGGTGAACGTGTGGCGGGCGTATCAGCCCAATGACACAGGCTTTACTTTATATTCTACTGTGCATTAGTTGTTCTCCTGGCTTGACTACCTATTCGTGCTGAAGGGCCACACCCACAGAGTTTCCAATGTAGAGATCCTACCTAGAGGATTATCGGATAACTCTCCGGTGGCACTGTGGCTTTCAGTGGGCCCTCGGTGCCTCCTCGCTGGAGGCTGTCTCCGTGGCATTTGTGGAACCTGACACATAAAACACGCATACATCGCCGTGACCAAATATTTTTCCCTCACATAGCCTCTTCCAAGATCAAATTGTGGGAATCAATGAAGCCCACCATACGTAGCATAAACATTAGCATCTACGCTACTAAGCGCAAATGACGGTTGACAGAATGATCACAGACTGAGGCACAGATGGCGGACCTAGAGACGTGTGGTTGAGGAAACGAGTGCGGGTTGGCGTGCCAGCAGTTGGGCTTAGCCCAACAGTTGTATCAGAGGGTCATCTTGGTGGAGGCCAAGGGTGGTTGGATGGCCTCCCAAAGTAGGATATATCACTTGGGGATAAGTATGGAAAATTGCTACATAGACTATGCCAGAATGCCCGAAGAACAGTTCAGGTTCTCACAATTTGGGATGATCAGGGAATACTGCTCACTACTCCAAGCGCAGTAGCCAACATCATGCCAGCTATTATCAGACTATGTATGCTAATAGAGAGGTTATGACAGGCGCAGAAATAGCAGACTTTTTAGATGCCTTGCATTCGCTGTATCAGGTGCACTTATCTAATGCCCCCATGATGCCACGGCCGCCCCCCTACAGCAAAATGTCAAACTCGATACTTATGGAGTTGCTTAAAACCTCTACCTGTCTTAGGACCTGCGACTTAGAGCAGGACATCTCGTGTTTCAATGGCTGGCTGATGAAGGCTATTGATACCATTGCGCCTTTGAACATCTACTCCTCACAGAGACTTAAGCCCTCAACGCCTTGGTTTTCTGATGCCCTAAAAGGTTAGAAAGACAATTGCGATCCAAATATGACAAGGGCGCAAAATCAGTTTACCAAGTCGTCCTCAAAAAATATCAAGCAGCTATCCGACTGGCCCAAAAAGCATATAATGCAACCTCCATCTCCGAAGCGGCTAACACACAGCGAGAGTTGTTTAAACTCATCAGCTCTTTTCTTACCCACATGGCAATACAAAACTCCCTCACTCTGACAAAGAGCTATGGGAGGGCCTATCTGACTTCTTTTTTTTGTTGTTGTTTTTTTTTTGTTCAAAAACCTTTATTGCACCTTAAAGTTTACACAGCTGTAGGCCTACAACCCACAGGGCCGGCCGCCATCACATTCTTGCAATCGTCATGCAGTAACATCAAATTGGAATCCGCATGTTATTCTATGTACCGCCACATAACTGCATCAATTAAAAGGTACTGTACAATCATTATTCTACCAATAAGTACAGGTTCTTGGTTTTCTATTTTTATCAAAACAACAATGAAACGAAGAAACTTAAGGAATCACATTGTGGTCATGCGTTGTTAGTTATCGGTCTCGTCAACTGAGTGAAGAAGCGTCTCCCCGTTGTCCCCTCCATCCGGTTCTCCCAACACCACATTAAAGCCTGCTAGTGGGAGTGGGAGTGGTCAGGCTCCCTCGGACGCAGTTCCCCTGGTGTCCCCTCTTACCTAACTCTCAAGTCTATCCTGTAATACCTTGGTTTAGCCCGAGTTCCGTGGCCCCCCTGCCCTTTGGATTCTGTGGGGTCTATTACACCTCTTCCCCTTCCTCATCCGACAAGTCCTGATCATCTTCCGGCAAGGGATCACAAATCTCCCCCCTGTACACGTTCCACTTGGTCCAGATTTTATTCCACTTCCCCGGACATGCTCTGTTAGAGTACACCGCTCTCTCTGTCACCATAACCCTGTCCATGTTAAGGCACCATTGTGTCTTTGTTGGCACTTCTGCCGCTCCCCATTTCTGTGCGATATCTCGTTTTGCTATTATCAAGCCCACTGTGACCCAGAGTTGACCGTGTCTGGACAAATCAGTAGGTTCCCATACGTTTAATAGGCACCTCCGTGGTTCGGGTAGCAGTGAGACCTCTAGCGCCTGTGATAGTGTACGCATTATTTGTCTCCAGAACTCCTGGATATGGGGGCAGACTCATATAGTGTGATAAAACATGCCCTCCTCCCCACACCCACGAAGGCAGTAAGGGTGTTGTGCTCTGTTAATGCGGTGTAACATAGTCCTAGTGTAGTATACCCTATGTAAAACTTTCAGCTGCACTAGTCTCAATCTTGCAGAGATGCCTACTTCCTTTGGCGACGCTATCGCCTCGTTCCATTCATGTTCATCCATCTCACAGGTGTCGCCCTCCCATTTCTCCTTCAATAGGGTCATTGGGTCCGGCAAGTTGTTAAGTAGTTTACGGTATGTAAGTGATGTCGCACGCTCAATCATAAACTCAGTGAGAAGGCGGTCTTCAAGCGGGGATGATTCCGGCAACTCAGTGTCTGGGAGTATGGCAGCGAGCAACGCATGTTGTAGCTGTATATACCTGTACAATTCCCTCTCTCCCAGGTCATATAACTCTCTCAGCCTGTCAAAAGGTACCACACCTCCCCTTTCCCAGAGATCCCCCACTGTAGATATCCCTATAGTATCCCAGTGTGAAAAGCCTCTGCTGTTTCTCATGTTACCCAAGGCTCGAGAGTCCCATAGTGGAGTAAGTTTAGTTATTCTCCCCTTCCATCCTAATGCCGCTGTTGCCGTATGCCACAGCGTCGCAGTTAGTCTGGTGGGCCCCACCAATTTGCATAGTTTGCTCTGGTCGTATAACGGAGCCAGTAGACTATCCGTGCCCAATTGTGCCCTATCTGCTCGGAACGCCGGTTCATTTTGCGGAGTGTGTATCCAATGGTTGATGGGTTTCAGTTGTGCCGCCCAATAATACAATTTCAGATTAGGCAACGCGATTCCGCCATCGTACCAGCCCCTGTGTAGTTTGCCGGGAGGTTCCCCCACATAAGAGTTGAAACCAATGCTGCTACTTTGTGAAAGAATCTCGGAGCCACCGGATATGGAGTATTTTCAAGTATATATAGAAATCGGGGCAGGGACATCATTTTATATAGCGCTGCCCTCCCCAGTAGTGTTAAAGGCAGCCCCACCCAAAACGGAACATCTTGTTTAAGTCGCGCCATAGGAGGGCCCAGATTTTTATCCATAAATTCCGTTGGGTCCCTCGTAACATGGATACCTAAGTATTTAAAGGAAGATCCAGCAGCCCTTAGGGGGCATTCCACAGTTAGTGCTGGAATCGGTCCCTTCAGGACATACATCTCCGATTTGCTCCAGTTTAACGTATACCCTGATACTGTACAATGGCTGTCACAGAGATGTAAGAGTGCCGGCACCCCATGTTCTGGGTCTGTTAAGTATACCAGCCTGTCGTCCGCATAGAGGGAAAGCCAGTCCTCCCAGACCTCCGCCCAACGTATCCCTGTCAGTAGCGGTGAGGTCCTTATTAAAGTGGCCAGTGGTTCCAGGGAAATTGCAAATAGCAACGGCAAGAGGGGGAAACCCTGACGAGTGCCCCTCCCCAGAGGGAACGATCGCGAGATATGGCCGTTCGCCACCACCTGCGCAACCGGGTCAGCGTACAATAATCTAATCCAAGCAATGAACTTGGGGCCGAACCCCAAACAAGACAGTAGTTCCACTCTACGAGGTCAAAGGCCATCTTGGCGTCCAGGGCCAAAATCACTGCTTGTGTTGATATCGAGTCCGCTCTAGCCAGCACCCCATGTAATCTGCGCAGATTCAGCGCCGTATTTCTATGTGGCATAAATCCGGATTGGTCCGGATGTATGAGGTTGGGCAGATGAGGCAAAATGCTGGTCGCCAAGAGTTTGGCGAGGATTTTGATTTCTGCGTTAAGCAGCGAGATGGGACGGTATGAGGAACATTCCTCTGGTGGTTTCCCCGGCTTGGGAATAGCTACTATTGTCGCTAGTCTCTGATCCGGTGGAAGTATTCCCTTCTCTAAACACTCCTTGTACATTGCTAGTAGATGTGTACTTAGGCTCTCCGGCGTCGATTGATACCATTCTATAGGTATGCCATTCGGTCCGAGTGCCTTGCCCGGGTTCAAAGCATTAATAGCCAGTTGGATCTCCTCTTCAGTTATGTCTCCATCTAACTCTGTTGCCACCTCCGAAGGAAGTGTCTGGACTTCAATTAGCTCTAATGCCGCTCTAGCCATTTCAGGTGTTACTACTCGCTCAGGGGTGTATACCCCTTCGAAGTGGATCGCAAGCGTCTCGACTATTTGTTCCGGGTTCGCGCGCAGCACCCCCAGACTGTCCCTCACTTGTTGGACTCCTCTAGAACTGCCTCCTCTCTTGTCGAGCCACGCCAGCATCCTGCCCGCCTTGTCTCCCACCTCATAAATCCTATTCTGCGTGTCAGCTATATGACCCTTAACCTGGGTCCGTAGATGGTCAGTGTAGAGTTGCTGTTGGAGGTTAAGTGTGTGAGACGAGGCCGGGGTGGGGTGCTTTTCATGTGCTATTGACAATTCCTGTAATGTTAATTCCAATTTGTTTAGTTCTTGAGCTTGTTCCCTTTTGTAGCCTGTGATTGAGTTTATGGCTTGACCCCTTAATACTGTCTTATATGCCTCCAATATGACCTCTGAGGAGCGTACTGAACCTGCGTTTTCAGTGAAATACAGTGTCGTCATCTTTTTGAGTGCCTTACGTACTTGGGGAATCTTAAGGTATGAAGCATGTATGGGGTATATTCGTTTCTGATAGATACATCTGCCGTGTGGATTCCTCACCTTGTGAATATCCCCCTTGCGTCAGCAACATTCGGAAATTCTTTTGTAGCCTCGTGCCGACGTGGACTCGGACGTCATAGAGTCACGGCTTCGCCCGCGACTCCGCTGACGTCACCGACGCCTACAATAGGCCCACGCCGGCGTGATGACATCAGTTCCCTTTTTTTCGCGTCGTCGACGCTAACGGTTTTTGGGATACTCTGTAGCTTCCAGTTACTCTGTAGCTTTATTTCTTCGTTGTTTCCAGTTCTCTTGTTACTTTGTTCGTAAAAAGATCAACAAAGAAGACGGGTTTTAAGCCCTGCAGGGAATGTGGAAAAATGATGTCCGTTACGGACCCGCACCAGGACTGTATTTGGTGCTTGAGCTCCGACCACGACGTGGAGGGATGTTCGTCGTCTCAGAAAATGAATCCTAAGGCCCTGCGAGAAAGGGAGTCTAAGCTTCTTGTTGCTAAATTAAAGGCCGATAAAGAGAGAAAATCTTCGAAGTCCCATTCGAAGAAGTCGAGATCGAGATCGAGGTCTCGGGAGGCGGCGGCTTCGAAGTCTTCCTCGGATCATGCTTCGAGGTCGCGAAGGAAGCACAAGAAGAGGAGACATGAGTCTCGACGTCATTCAGGTGATAAGTCTGGCTCGAGGTCGAGATCACCTAAGAAGATAAGATCCAAGGTAATTCCTCCACAAGAGGCTTCGGATCAGGAGGGCGAGGCTTCGCCTTCGCAGTCGCCAGCTCATTCACCGGCTCCGGCACCCGATCCGACTCCGGCTCCGTCTCCGGCCCAGGAAGAGGAAGAGGAGGTTCCTGAAGAGGTTGAGAATTCGACTCCTGTTGTTGAGACAGATTCGAATCTACCTCGAGGTCGACCTGAGCATCCACCATTTCCAGCTCCAGGTCAGGATCCTTCTGCGTTTCTTAACGCTATGTATGATGTCTTCTCTAAGACTTGGTACCCCTCTGGAGCGCCTTCGGGTCCTATGGGTCCAATGGCATTTAATTTGGGGGTGCCTCATTCATATGCCCCGGCATCTTTCATGCCATTTTTGCCGGCTCCGACCCCGCTGTGGCAGTACCAGGCTCCTCCGAGGTCGACGCCGATGTCGACGCCGGCTCGTCCGAAGTCGACGACTCCAGCACCGGCGTCGCCCGCTCCAAGCAAGTCTTTGGAACATCCTTCTAAGCCTTCGGGTTCGGTTCCGACGTCGACTCCGGCGCCATCGGAGTCGACAGTGGATCCGGCTGCACTTCGAGTTAAGCAGAGATCTAGAAGGGAGGCTCAACGTCTGCTAGAAGAGCATAGGTACTGTGAGTCTCATTCTGACTTGGAAGAAGGTGAGCTGGATGAAAATTATTTCGAGGATCTAGCAGAGGCTAGTAGACTTGAGTTTTCTCCAGAGTGGGTCTTGCAATCAGGCTCTGATGCGCCATCTAAGGATGCTCAGCCATATCACATGGTAATGAGAAAAGCAGCGGGTCTTTTAGGCTTAAAATTGCCTACTGTCGAGTTCAAATCGAATCTGCTTACAGAGGTTCTTCATTCTCCGAGCTCGGCAGTGGAGCCTTTGCTTCCTTTTAATGATGCTTTGACTGACCCCATTATGGAGGTGTGGAAGAAGCCTCTTTCTGCTCCTGCAGTCTCGAAAGGTGTGGCTCGGAGGTATAGAGTGGCTCCTGAGGACCCCGCCTTTTTGTCGACACATCCTTCACCTGAGAGTTTGGTGATCCAGGCGGCATGTTCCAAGAAATCAGTGGGTGCTTTTCCCCAAGTTCCTGGTGACAAGGAGGCTAAAAAGCAAGATCAGGTGGCCAAGAAGACTTTCTCTTCCGCTAGTATGGCGTTGAAGTCCACAAATGCCACTTGCCTTATGGGAAGATATATCCATGCTCTTATGGACTCAGTTCGTACTTTGATCCCAAAGGTTCCTGAAGACTGTAGAGGTGACTTTGAGGAAGCCTTATCTGACACTCAGGCAGCAGCTCGTCAAGTTATTCAGAGCGGCCTTGATACTGCAGACTCTGTGGCGAGGATTATGGGCACTGCTGTTGCCACGAGGCGTTCTGCATGGTTGAAATCCTCAGATTTTTCTGCTGATGTGCAATCTGCTTTGCTTGATCTGCCTTTTGATGGAGAGGGACTCTTTGGAAAAAAGGCGGATTCGGCCTTGGAGAGATTTAAGGACAGCAGGGCGACTGCTAGATCTCTTGGTCTGCAAGTGAGAGGCTCTACGACCAGGAAATTCAGAGGCTTTGGTCGCTCTTCCTTTCGTACATTTAGACAAGGACAGCAGCAGCAGCAGCAACAGCAGCAGCAGTCTAACACCTTGTATAAGTCGTACAGGGGAAGGCAAAGGGCGCGTCCTAGAGGGCGTCAGACCTCTTCCTCCTCCACCTCTTCCAACCCCCCAGCCACAGAAAAGCAGCCCTAGATCCGCCATCCAGGATCATGTGGGTCCGGTGGGGGGTCGGCTTACTCACTTTCTACGGGATTGGGAATCGGTTACATCAGATCTTTGGGTTCTCAATCTCGTAGAAAATGGGTATGCCCTTCCCTTTCGGGAATTCCCTCCCAATTACCCTCCTTGCCAGGGATATTGCTCAGAGGAACATCTGCTACTCCTACAGGAGGAAGTTCAAACTCTCTTGAGGAAGGGTGCGATAGAGGTGGTCCCGGAGTAGGAAAAAGGTCAGGGAGGCTACTCCTGGTATTTTCTGATTCCCAAGAAGGATGGCAGGCTTCGGCCGATTTTGGATCTCAGGATCTTGAATTTTTATCTAAAACAGGAGAAATTCAAGATGCTCACCCTTGCTCAGGTTCTTCAGGCTCTGCTGGAAGAAGACTGGATGGTGTCGCTCGACTTGCAGGATGCATACTTTCACATCCCTATCCTCAAGTCGCACAGGAAGTATCTCCGTTTTACGGTGGGTTCGCAGCACTATCAGTTTGCGGTCCTTCCGTTTGGGATTACTACTGTGCCTCGAGTCTTCACCAAGGTGATGGCAGTGGTGGCGGCGCATCTCAGAAGGTCGGGGATTCCAGTATTCCCTTATTTGGACGACTGGCTGATCAAAGCAGAGTCGGTCGAGAAAGTGCTCCATCACCTGCAGGAGACAACCCAGTTGTTCAGGTTGGGTTTTTCAATAAATGTGCCCAAATCTCACCTGGTGCCCTCCCAGTGCAACCTGTTCATAGGTGCAGTACTGGACACAACTGTATGTCGTGCATTCCCTCCTCCTCAAAGGATTCGCGACATACAGGATATGGTTCCTTTATTCTACAATGGAGCAGTTGTTCCAGTCCTGAAGGTCCTTCGCCTGCTCGGTCTGATGGCTTCTTGCATTCTGTTGGTCAACCATGCACGCTGGCACATGAGGGCGCTCCAGTGGTGCCTCCGCAGGCAGTGGTATCAGCACAACGGAGATCTCAGGGAGTCAGTGAGGATCCCCAGAGAAGCTGCGGCGGATGTGTCTTGGTGGGGCGTGGAAGGAAACCTGTCTCAGGGGAAGCCTTTTCAGCTACCTCCTCCGGTGGCCACAGTGATAACGGATCCATCCACTCTAGGGTGGGGTGCTCATCTGGGGGACCTGGAGGTCAAAGGTCTTTGGTCTCCAGAGGAAAGGTTGCTTCACATCAACCTTCTGGAATTGCGGGCGATGCGTCTGGCGCTCAAGGCCTTCCTCCCTTCCCTTCGCGGTCAGACGGTTCAAGTCCTGACAGACAACACGACCGCGATGTGGTACATCAACAAGCAGGGAGGAGTGGGGTCGCAGTGTCTCTGCAGAGAGGCTCTGCGTCTCTGGTCCTGGGTTCAGGACCACCAGATTTGTCTGATGGCAAATCATCTGGCCGGAGTTCTGAACGTTCGTGCAGACGTTCTCAGTCGGCAGTTCTCTGCCGATCACGAGTGGAGGCTTCACCCAGAGGTGGTGCGTCATGTCTTTCGGACGTGGGGGACTCCTCAGGTGGACCTGTTCGCTACTTGCGAGAATGCTCACTGCCCGTCATTCTGCAGTCTCCAGTATCCGATGCAGGGAGCCTTGGGGGACGCGTTTCAGTTGAGTTGGGGAGATCAACTCCTTTACGCCTTTCCTCCCATACCTTTGATTCCTCGAGTTCTGAGGAAGATTCGCCAAGACCGGGCCCAAGTCATATTGATCGCCCCAGACTGGCCAAGAAGGGTGTGGTATACAGATATACTCCACCTCTCCTCTCACCCGCCGCTCCGTCTCCCTCTCAGGGCAGACCTCCTCTCTCAGATGGAGGGGCAGGTTCTACACCCTCACCTCCAGACATTGCACCTTCATGCCTGGAGATTGAACGGGGCAACCTGATTTCCTTTTCCCTCACACCTGACGTGGTGGATGTCATCTTGTCAGCCAGGCGTGACTCCACTAAATCTGTCTATTCGTATAGATGGTCTAAATTTGTCAATTGGTGTGGTGGGTGTTCTATTGACCCTTTGAGAGCCCGTTTGTCTGACGTTCTTCGGTTTGCTCTTTCTCTGGCACAGTAGGGGCTTGCTGTTGCTACGGTTAAGGGTTATCTTTCGGCACTGTCGGCTTTTCTTTGTTTGCCTGACCAGCCGTCTCTTTTTAAGTCTCCAGTTGTTTTAAGGTTTTTGAAGGGGCTCACGAATATGTTCCCTCCTACTCCTTTTATTGTGCCTCAGTGGGACTTAAATCTTGTCTTGACTTTTCTGATGGGTGCTCCCTTTGAGCCTCTTCATAAATGTCCTATGAGGCTTTTAACCTTTAAGGTAGTCTTCCTCGTTGCAATAACCTCGGCAAGGAGGGTAAGTGAGCTTCAAGCTCTTAGTTCCAAGCCCCCTTTCTTGACCATTCATGCTGATCGGATGGTTCTTAGGACCAGGGCTGCTTTTCTCCCTAAGGTGGTGACTCCTTTCCACCTTGGTCAATCTATTACCCTCCCTACCTTTTATCCTCCCCCACATCCTTCCAAGGAGGAGGAGAGGTTGCACCGTCTGGACCCTAAGAGGGCGGTGTCTTTTTATTTGGACAGAACCAAGGACTGTCGGTTGGATGAGCAGCTCTTCATTGGCTTTGCTGGCTGCAAGAAAGGAAGAGCGGTCCATAAGAGGACTTTGTCGAGATGGATCGTCCTCTGTATACAGATCTGCTACTCTTTGGCCGGTAAGGAACCTCCAGAGGGTATAAGGGCTCATTCTACAAGGGCTAAGTCGTCTACCTCTGCATTGGCTAGAGGTGTTCCTGTGGAGGACATTTGTAGGGCGGCAACTTGGTCCTCCCTCCACACGTTCGCAAAGCATTACTGCTTGGACACTGAGGTGAGGAGCGATGGCCATTTTGCGCGATCTGTCCTACAGGATTTACTGGTTTAAGAAGAGTGGACACCCTCCTCCGGGAGTGGGGACTGCTGTGGGACTCTATTCACAAGGTGAGGAATCCACACGGCAGATGTATCTATCAGAAGAACAAGTTACTTACCTTCGGTAACGCTTTTTCTGGTAGATACTATATCTGCCTGTGGATTCCTCACTGACCCACCCGCCTCCCCGCTGTCCACTCTTCTTTACCAGAGTTACTGTATTGTATTGTATAATGTACTGTTAAGGAGTTGTTTTGATTGCATTTGCTTCACACTGTGTGTGTTTTTCTCCTTGAATATTGTATATTATGTATACTGTGTATATTTCTGCTTACATTGGTCTGTCCGTGTGCCTCGATGGTACGGAAAAAAGAGCGGAACTGATGTCATCACGCTGGCGTGGGCCTATTGTAGGCGTCGGTGACGTCAGCGGAGTCGCGGGCGAAGCCGTGACTCTATGACATCCATCATTTTGAGTGCCTTACGTACTTGGGGAATCTTAAGGTATGAAGCATGTATGGGGTATATTCGTTTCTGATAGATACATCTGCCGTGTGGATTCCTCACCTTGTGAATATCCCCGTTGCGTCAGCAACATTCGGAAATTCTTTTGTAGCCTCGTGCCGACGTGGACTCGGACGTCATAGAGTCACGGCTTCGCCCGCGACTCCGCTGACGTCACCGACGCCTACAATAGGCCCACGCCGGCGTGATGACATCAGTTCCCTTTTTTTCGCGTCGTCGACGCTAACGGTTTTTGGGATACTCTGTAGCTTCCAGTTACTCTGTAGCTTTATTTCTTCGTTGTTTCCAGTTCTCTTGTTACTTTGTTCGTAAAAAGGTCGACAAAGAAGACGGGTTTTAAGCCCTGCAGGGAATGTGGAAAAATGATGTCCGTTACGGACCCGCACCAGGACTGTATTTGGTGCTTGAGCTCCGACCACGACGTGGAGGGATGTTCGTCGTCTCAGAAAATGAATCCTAAGGCCCTGCGAGAAAGGGAGTCTAAGCTTCTTGTTGCTAAATTAAAGGCCGATAAAGAGAGAAAATCTTCGAAGTCCCATTCGAAGAAGTCGAGATCGAGATCGAGGTCTCGGGAGGCGGCGGCTTCGAAGTCTTCCTCGGATCATGCTTCGAGGTCGCGAAGGAAGCACAAGAAGAGGAGACATGAGTCTCGACGTCATTCAGGTGATAAGTCTGGCTCGAGGTCGAGATCACCTAAGAAGATAAGATCCAAGGTAATTCCTCCACAAGAGGCTTCGGATCAGGAGGGCGAGGCTTCGCCTTCGCAGTCGCCAGCTCATTCACCGGCTCCGGCACCCGATCCGACTCCGGCTCCGTCTCCGGCCCAGGAAGAGGAAGAGGAGGTTCCTGAAGAGGTTGAGAATTCGACTCCTGTTGTTGAGACAGATTCGAATCTACCTCGAGGTCGACCTGAGCATCCACCATTTCCAGCTCCAGGTCAGGATCCTTCTGCGTTTCTTAACGCTATGTATGATGTCTTCTCTAAGTCTTGGTACCCCTCTGGAGCGCCTTCGGGTCCTATGGGTCCAATGGCATTTAATTTGGGGGTGCCTCATTCATATGCCCCGGCATCTTTCATGCCATTTTTGCCGGCTCCGACCCCGCTGTGGCAGTACCAGGCTCCTCCGAGGTCGACGCCGATGTCGACGCCGGCTCGTCCGAAGTCGACGACTCCAGCACCGGCGTCGCCCGCTCCAAGCAAGTCTTTGGAACATCCTTCTAAGCCTTCGGGTTCGGTTCCGACGTCGACTCCGGCGCCATCGGAGTCGACAGTGGATCCGGCTGCACTTCGAGTTAAGCAGAGATCTAGAAGGGAGGCTCAACGTCTGCTAGAAGAGCATAGGTACTGTGAGTCTCATTCTGACTTGGAAGAAGGTGAGCTGGATGAAAATTATTTCGAGGATCTAGCAGAGGCAAGTAGACTTGAGTTTTCTCCAGAGTGGGTCTTGCAATCAGGCTCTGATGCGCCATCTAAGGATGTTCAGCCATATCACATGGTAATGAGAAAAGCAGCGGGTCTTTTAGGCTTAAAATTGCCTACTGTCGAGTTCAAATCGAATCTGCTTACAGAGGTTCTTCATTCTCCGAGCTCGGCAGTGGAGCCTTTGCTTCCTTTTAATGATGCTTTGACTGACCCCATTATGGAGGTGTGGAAGAAGCCTCTTTCTGCTCCTGCAGTCTCGAAAGGTGTGGCTCGGAGGTATAGAGTGGCTCCTGAGGACCCTGCCTTTTTGTCGACACATCCTTCACCTGAGAGTTTGGTGATCCAGGCGGCATGTTCCAAGAAATCAGTGGGTGCTTTTCCCCAAGTTCCTGGTGACAAGGAGGCTAAAAAGCAAGATCAGGTGGCCAAGAAGACTTTCTCTTCCGCTAGTATGGCGTTGAAGTCCACAAATGCCACTTGCCTTATGGGAAGATATATCCATGCTCTTATGGACTCAGTTCGTACTTTGATCCCAAAGGTTCCTGAAGACTGTAGAGGTGACTTTGAGGAAGCCTTATCTGACACTCAGGCAGCAGCTCGTCAAGTTATTCAGAGCGGCCTTGATACTGCAGACTCTGTGGCGAGGATTATGGGCACTGCTGTTGCCACGAGGCGTTCTGCATGGTTGAAATCCTCAGATTTTTCTGCTGATGTGCAATCTGCTTTGCTTGATCTGCCTTTTGATGGAGAGGGACTCTTTGGAAAAAAGGCGGATTCGGCCTTGGAGAGATTTAAGGACAGCAGGGCGACTGCTAGATCTCTTGGTCTGCAAGTGAGAGGCTCTACGACCAGGAAATTCAGAGGCTTTGGTCGCTCTTCCTTTCGTACATTTAGACAAGGACAGCAGCAGCAGCAGCAACAGCAGCAGCAGTCTAACACCTTGTATAAGTCGTACAGGGGAAGGCAAAGGGCGCGTCCTAGAGGGCGTCAGACCTCTTCCTCCTCCACCTCTTCCAACCCCCCAGCCACAGAAAAGCAGCCCTAGATCCGCCATCCAGGATCATGTGGGTCCGGTGGGGGGTCGGCTTACTCACTTTCTACGGGATTGGGAATCGGTTACATCAGATCTTTGGGTTCTCAATCTCGTAGAAAATGGGTATGCCCTTCCCTTTCGGGAATTCCCTCCCAATTACCCTCCTTGCCAGGGATATTGCTCAGAGGAACATCTGCTACTCCTACAGGAGGAAGTTCAAACTCTCTTGAGGAAGGGTGCGATAGAGGTGGTCCCGGAGTAGGAAAAAGGTCAGGGAGGCTACTCCTGGTATTTTCTGATTCCCAAGAAGGATGGCAGGCTTCGGCCGATTTTGGATCTCAGGATCTTGAATTTTTATCTAAAACAGGAGAAATTCAAGATGCTCACCCTTGCTCAGGTTCTTCAGGCTCTGCTGGAAGAAGACTGGATGGTGTCGCTCGACTTGCAGGATGCGTACTTTCACATCCCTATCCTCAAGTCGCACAGGAAGTATCTCCGTTTTACGGTGGGTTCGCAGCACTATCAGTTTGCGGTCCTTCCGTTTGGGATTACTACTGTGCCTCGAGTCTTCACCAAGGTGATGGCAGTGGTGGCGGCGCATCTCAGAAGGTCGGGGATTCCAGTATTCCCTTATTTGGACGACTGGCTGATCAAAGCAGAGTCGGTCGAGAAAGTGCTCCATCACCTGCAGGAGACAACCCAGTTGTTCAGGTTGGGTTTTTCAATAAATGTGCCCAAATCTCACCTGGTGCCCTCCCAGTGCAACCTGTTCATAGGTGCAGTACTGGACACAACTGTATGTCGTGCATTCCCTCCTCCTCAAAGGATTCGCGACATACAGGATATGGTTCCTTTATTCTACAATGGAGCGGTTGTTCCAGTCCTGAAGGTCCTTCGCCTGCTCGGTCTGATGGCTTCTTGCATTCTGTTGGTCAACCATGCACGCTGGCACATGAGGGCGCTCCAGTGGTGCCTCCGCAGGCAGTGGTATCAGCACAACGGAGATCTCAGGGAGTCAGTGAGGATCCCCAGAGAAGCTGCGGCGGATGTGTCTTGGTGGGGCGTGGAAGGAAACCTGTCTCAGGGGAAGCCTTTTCAGCTACCTCCTCCGGTGGCCACAGTGATAACGGATCCATCCACTCTAGGGTGGGGTGCTCATCTGGGGGACCTGGAGGTCAAAGGTCTTTGGTCTCCAGAGGAAAGGTTGCTTCACATCAACCTTCTGGAATTGCGGGCGATGCGTCTGGCGCTCAAGGCCTTCCTCCCTTCCCTTCGCGGTCAGACGGTTCAAGTCCTGACAGACAACACGGCCGCGATGTGGTACATCAACAAGCAGGGAGGAGTGGGGTCGCAGTGTCTCTGCAGAGAGGCTCTGCGTCTCTGGTCCTGGGTTCAGGACCACCAGATTTGTCTGATGGCAAATCATCTGGCCGGAGTTCTGAACGTTCGTGCAGACGTTCTCAGTCGGCAGTTCTCTGCCGATCACGAGTGGAGGCTTCACCCAGAGGTGGTGCGTCATGTCTTTCGGACGTGGGGGACTCCTCAGGTGGACCTGTTCGCTACTTGCGAGAATGCTCACTGCCCGTCATTCTGCAGTCTCCAGTATCCGATGCAGGGAGCCTTGGGGGACGCGTTTCAGTTGAGTTGGGGAGATCAACTCCTTTACGCCTTTCCTCCCATACCTTTGATTCCTCGAGTTCTGAGGAAGATTCGCCAAGACCGGGCCCAAGTCATATTGATCGCCCCAGACTGGCCAAGAAGGGTGTGGTATACAGATATACTCCACCTCTCCTCTCACCCGCCGCTCCGTCTCCCTCTCAGGGCAGACCTCCTCTCTCAGATGGAGGGGCAGGTTCTACACCCTCACCTCCAGACATTGCACCTTCATGCCTGGAGATTGAACGGGGCAACCTGATTTCCTTTTCCCTCACACCTGACGTGGTGGATGTCATCTTGTCAGCCAGGCGTGACTCCACTAAATCTGTCTATTCGTATAGATGGTCTAAATTTGTCAATTGGTGTGGTGGGTGTTCTATTGACCCTTTGAGAGCCCGTTTGTCTGACGTTCTTCGGTTTGCTCTTTCTCTGGCACAGCAGGGGCTTGCTGTTGCTACGGTTAAGGGTTATCTTTCGGCACTGTCGGCTTTTCTTTGTTTGCCTGACCAGCCGTCTCTTTTTAAGTCTCCAGTTGTTTTAAGGTTTTTGAAGGGGCTCACGAATATGTTCCCTCCTACTCCTTTTATTGTGCCTCAGTGGGACCTAAATCTTGTCTTGACTTTTCTGATGGGTGCTCCCTTTGAGCCTCTTCATAAATGTCCTATGAGGCTTTTAACCTTTAAGGTAGTCTTCCTCGTTGCAATAACCTCGGCAAGGAGGGTAAGTGAGCTTCAAGCTCTTAGTTCCAAGCCCCCTTTCTTGACCATTCATGCTGATCGGATGGTTCTTAGGACCAGGGCTGCTTTTCTCCCTAAGGTGGTGACTCCTTTCCACCTTGGTCAATCTATTACCCTCCCTACCTTTTATCCTCCCCCACATCCTTCCAAGGAGGAGGAGAGGTTGCACCGTCTGGACCCTAAGAGGGCGGTGTCTTTTTATTTGGACAGAACCAAGGACTGTCGGTTGGATGAGCAGCTCTTCATTGGCTTTGCTGGCTGCAAGAAAGGAAGAGCGGTCCATAAGAGGACTTTGTCGAGATGGATCGTCCTCTGTATACAGATCTGCTACTCTTTGGCCGGTAAGGAACCTCCAGAGGGTATAAGGGCTCATTCTACAAGGGCTAAGTCGTCTACCTCTGCATTGGCTAGAGGTGTTCCTGTGGAGGACATTTGTAGGGCGGCAACTTGGTCCTCCCTCCACACGTTCGCAAAGCATTACTGCTTGGACACTGAGGTGAGGAGCGATGGCCATTTTGCGCGATCTGTCCTCCAGGATTTCCTGGTTTAAGAAGAGTGGACACCCTCCTCCGGGAGTGGGGACTGCTGTGGGACTCTATTCACAAGGTGAGGAATCCACACGGCAGATGTATCTATCAGAAGAACAAGTTACTTACCTTCGGTAACGCTTTTTCTGGTAGATACTATATCTGCCTGTGGATTCCTCACTGACCCACCCGCCTCCCCGCTGTCCACTCTTCTTTACCAGAGTTACTGTATTGTATTGTATAATGTACTGTTAAGGAGTTGTTTTGATTGCATTTGCTTCACACTGTGTGTGTTTTTCTCCTTGAATATTGTATATTATGTATACTGTGTATATTTCTGCTTACATTGGTCCGTCCGTGTGCCTCGATGGTACGGAAAAAAGAGCGGAACTGATGTCATCACGCTGGCGTGGGCCTATTGTAGGCGTCGGTGACGTCAGCGGAGTCGCGGGCGAAGCCGTGACTCTATGACATCCACGTCGGCGCGAGGCTACAAAAGAATTTCCGAATGTTGCTGACGCAAGGGGGATATTCACAAGGTGAGGAATCCACAGGCAGATATAGTATCTACCAGAAAAAGCGTTACCGAAGGTAAGTAACTTGTTCTTTCGTGCCTTCTCCTGTGTGGATATTGTCAGTGTGATCGGGGAGTGGTCTGAGATTCCCCTGGGGTGAATTTCTATGGTGTCTATATGCTGGATGCCATTGCCGAGGGCCAGGAAGTGGTCAATTCTTGACATGCTGCCGTCCACTGCGGAGTGGAAGGTGTAGTGCTTAGCCTGAGGGTGGGTGTGCCTCCATATGTCGATGAGGCCCATAGCCGTCAGAAAACGCTGGAAGCGGGAGGGACCCCCCGCGGGAGGCGTCGTCGGGAACCTATCTAGTTGAGTATCTACAATTGCATTGAAGTCTCCCCCAAGAATAACATCCCCCTCGGGAAGAGTCAGTAAAAAGTCAGCTAGTTTCGGCAGCTGCACTGAGTGGAGTGCAGGGGGAATGTATACTGAAAGCAAATTAATGAGCCTACCCTCCCACTGTCCTTGCAGTGCAGCGAAGCAACCCTGATCGTCAGTCTTAGTTTGCAATGGAATGAACTTAGAGGACTTCTGGATTAGGATGCCTGTCCCCCTAGATCCCGATGTAAATTCGGAATGAATTATCATTTTATACACTCTCCTATCCATTGCCTTGGATGCCCCCCCCATTAAATGCGTCTCTTGTAGTAGTGCTATAGTGGGTTTCTGCCTTTTCAGTGCTGTCAGCACCAGACCCCGTTTCACCCTATCTCCCAGCTCTGGCACATTCCATGTCAGTATTTTTAGGGACAGGCCTCGCGGACTCGGGTCAACCCCTTCCATGCTGAGTGGTGGGTCGTCTGCCATTTGCGGGTATGAAAGTATTGATGTACCCAAATGAGTCATATCACAAATGTTATCTCTACAGCTACTCAGTAAACTGCATAGGATCCTCAGAGAGGAGCTAAACCTTCTTCGTGTATACCAAATCGTCGTTAAACTGCCCGAATGCATAACAATTTTCCTCGACCAAACATGTGTATTCCAAACAACTCCAAAACAATCCCCCCCCCACACCCCCCCTTCCCTGCCCCCCTGCTTAACGGACTTCCAACTGCCCGCCTCCCCAACTGAGCAGAGTGCTTTTCCCATCCCAAAACCAGAGTACTTGCGTGTAGGGGGGAGAGCGTCTCCCCGAGCAGGCGGCATCCCTGCTCATAACCAGGCCAGCGTCCATCTGCAACAGTAGAACATTAGGTCCCTTAACAAGAGACAGCGACCATTCTCGCCCAGTCTATTCCGGGTCATTCTTCTCCATCAGCCTCCGTGAGTTCTTGGGTCGGGGAACCTCCTGCTCCCCCTCTGCCAGATGTTTGCGACCCCGTCCGGCTGTCGTCTTGACGCCCGTGATTCATTCTATGAGTTTTCTGTGGCCGGTCCGTAGTGTGCCAACCCTCAAGCCAGTCTCTGGCCGCATCAGGGGAATCGAAGAACCAGACCTTTTTGTCAGCCACTACTCGGAGCCGGGCGGGGAAGAGCATTGAGTAAGGCAGTTCTTTTTCTCTTAATGTTTTTTTTACCTCAAGAAAAGTTCTCCTCCTCCGCGAGACTTCCGCCGTGTAGTCTGGGAAGAAGGATACTCTGTAGTTCTGAATCTGGATGGCTGGAGCCACTCTGGCCACCAGTAAAATGGCATACCGGTCTCTGAAATTGAAGAGTCTCGCTAGTATCGGCCTCGGTGGGCCTCCAGTCTTCGGCTTTCCCCCTGGCACCCTGTGAGCCCTTTCCACGGAAAAGAAATGCGAAAGTCCTTTGGGCTGGAGCTGATTTTTGATCAAATCCTCCACATAGAGGTCCATCGCCCCTGTAGTTTCAGACTCCGGTACACCTAGAATTCGGACGTTGTTCCTCCGGGAGCGCCCTTCCTGGTCGTCCAGCTTTTCTCTAAGCAATTTGTTGTCCGTTTGCAATTTACCCATTTCGATTTGCAGTTCCGATACATCCTCGACTAAGGACTTGGTCACCACTTCGACTTGCTTTACTCTATCGTTCATCTTCTGGAGGTCCGCACGTATCATGGTGACTTCAGTCGCTGTCGCCCCCACTGTCTCCTGCACCCGAGCCAATGCTGCTAGAACATCGTCCAGTGTAGCTTTCTTCAACCCTTCGGCATCCGCCGTTTTCCCCGCGGGCTTGCGCTGTTCTTGGGGGGGAGTTTGTTTTTCAAAGGCGAATTTGTCCAATTTAGCCTGTGTGGAGCTGTGTCTGGGGCCTCTGTTCGCCATGGTGTACAACCCGTGATTGTGCTTTTTACCAACAGGGGCGTGTCACCTGGTCAAGGAAGGGATACCACTCGTGACTCCTATGAGGTATCTGCGTCGTAGTCGCGGCAACCACTACGGAGTGTGTGATACAGGCCACTCCTCGCATGCACCCGTCTTCTGGTCCGTCCACCGAGAGCGGTGCAGGTTCGATTAGAATCCTATTGGCGACCGGGGTGTCTCTCCCGCCCTCTTCCAAGTGTGAAATGCAATGTAATGCACCCCTTGCCGCCGCCCCTGGGCCGTGTCGCAGCGTAATAGTCCTTCAGACCCTGTGATGATACACAAGTTAATGGCCGGTTGAAATAGAGTACATGGGGCCTTCCTCCGGTGCTGCCCGGTGTGTCTGTGTATGACTGGTCCGGAGCCTGCCACTCAAATCCACGTTTTGATTCCCCAAGCTGCCAGGTGTTGTCACTATTCCAGCAGTGGGATGGGGGGGGGGGGTGGGGGGGTGGGGGGGTTTCCAGTCCCTCACGCGTCACCAGCCCGTTGTTCCCCGCACCCCGTTGATGGTATTTCCCGGAGGCCTGCGGAGACCGCCGATTGCCCCTCACATCCCCGATGTCGTCCTCCCAGTCGCCTCAGGCGTACCTGCACTGGAGTCCTGTGCTTGTTGCTCGGGGTTGCTGCCTTCGGGACCAGGCCGTAGCCCAAGATAGCGGTTCCGCCCCTCGAGCCGCGGCGTTTCCCGCAGTGTCCTGTGCTCGTTTCTCGTGGCCGCACCTTCTGCAGTAACCTTCCGCCAATCTGTCCGAATACTGCGGCGGCGGTTCGGGTCCTTGTCGGCGATGCGGTCAGAGGTCCGACACTTCCGGCTGGTAACACCTGCCGATGCTCCACTTCCGCCCGGGTGCAGTCTGGCAACCACTCCGCTGTAGGCCCCTCCACTCACCCTTTCTGTACGCCGCTTGCCGGGCCGCCGCTGTCTCGAAACTGCTTCGGTGAGTGCCCCACGGTCGCCAGAGCCAGTCCGCCCCGGCAGAATAATTAATTTAGCGGATAATGTCGACAGATTTATGTGGGATGCCGCCTTACTGTGGGAGCTCCCCTAAGCTGCGGCCGCCATCGTTGGCTGCTAGCCACGCCTCCCCTGACTTCTTTTTTTAGTAAAATCATGGCAATCTATGATCAGTTCCTGACACACAGTCCCTCTCAACAAGGAGCAATGGCTTACTCCTCTTCCGGCCCATTACTGTTCAGTTTTGCCCCTTAACCTTGGAGGAATCAGCAGTGGAATTCACAAATTGCAAGTTTCTTTTAGATCCCTGTCCCTCTGCCATCCTCAAAAATGCCTCCCTGGTGGTGAATCCCATTATGAACAGACTGTTAAACGAACCCCCAGACTGGGCGCTGGTTCCGTTCAGCTGGAAACAATCTCGGCTTCTCCCCTGCTTAAGCAGCCTTCGGCAGACTCTAAGGTTCTTAACAACTCCTTCCTACGATTGCTACATTTCTTGAGAAAATTGTAAATAGCAGATATCATGCTTCCTAGATTCTAATCATCTGCTCCCTGGCTCAGCACGGAGACCAGTTTGCTTGAAGTCTCTGAATATATTAAAACTAATCTAGATTCTAGCACCCTAGTCATGGTAATGCTTCTGGGCCTCTCCTCGGCATTCAATACAGTCTATCATGCTATTCTACTTGAGAGACTTGAAAATATTGGTATTAGAGACCTGCTCTGGCTTAAATCCTTCATCAGCGAGCGCTCCCAGGCTGATTTTCTTACACCTTTCACCTCTGCATCAAAACCGTTAGTGTGCCAAGGTTCTCAGCGCTCTGCTCTCAGCCCCACACTTTTTAATATATATCTGGAGCCCCGGGTGAAAATAGTTGAGTCTTGGGGAGTGAGAGTTGTATCCTATGCAGACGACACTCAACTATTCCTGGCCTTCCAGAAAAAAAGAGCCCATGTTCTTGGGTTCTTTCAAACTTTGTCTCAAATCTGTAGTGAACTGGATGAATGCAGGCTGTCTAAAACCTAACTCGGGTAAGACTGAGATTCTTTTCTTTGACGTCAAGTCCACTACTGAACCTAGCCTGTGATGGCCATTGGAAATCAGCCTCCCCCTTACATGGTAAGAAATCTATGGGTGAAATTCGACTCCGACTTTACCTTTGAGCCTCAGTAGGCATTGTCTGCTTCTTGCTTTTTCACTCTTAGGTCCCTGAGAAGGATGCTGCATCTTATCCCCGTGGAGTTTCGCAGGGCAGTTGTCCATGCTTTGATTATCTCCAGGTTGGAGTACTCCAACAGCTTGCATCTGGGGCTCCCAGCCATTCTTATTCATCCTATCCAAATCCTCCAGAATTCTGCTGCTGGGCTAATTCTCAAGATCCAACCCCCCCTAATCCCGGGTTGGGGTATCAGGTTTCCTACGTCAGCGTCACTGGCTTCCAGTGAATAAAATAATCCAGTTTAAGGCACTCAACATTGCCTTCAGGGCCTATAACTGGTCCAATAACAGGGCCTATAACAGTAAGGGACCTCTCTACCTTAGGTGTCGCTTCAAACCTTACGTCCAGGAGGGATCCTTGAGATCCAATAATCTCAAATTCTTCCAACTCCCCCGCATTCACAAGACCAGAAGAGCAGGGTAGATCGTTCACCTTTTTGGCAACTAAGTTGTGGAACGCCGTTCCGCTTGGTCTGAGAAGTAGCCCATCGGAAACAGTTTTTAGAAAGAGCTTTAAAACCTTACACTTCGACTCCTGCATAAACATCATCTAGTATCTTTTCTGTGAGGGCTTCGGTGGGTGTTCCTTTCGCTAGCTCCGGGACTCCTAGGAGGTAGCTGTGTGCTTAACAAATGTATTGTATGGTATGATGTTTCACTGACCTTTGTATTATTTACTAACCTTCTGTTTTTTACTCTTTATCTATCGATATCTATGATTTTCAAGACTTGAGACAGATAGAAAAAACAAATGGGTCAAAGAGAGGTCTCATTTTGCTTGTTTAGCCCGTAAACATTTCCTCAAATCCTCAAATTGCCAATATATTTCCATCTGGCCTCTATATGCCACCTACTCAGTTCTCCACTTTTCTACCCTCTTTTGACCAATTGTCTTAATCTGTTTTTTTAATTCCCAATGCAGGACAGTTTGTGGAACTGGCTTCCACATTTCGTCTGGATAGCCTGCTCCCTAGCGCAGACAAACTTTCACGATATTACCGCTACCGTGGTTCTCTAACGACACCTGACTGCGCGGAGGCTGTGATTTGGACAGTATTGGAAGAACCGGTTAACATCAGTCGTGCACAGGTAAGACCCCTACATCACCCCCACTGCAACAAACCACATTTGGAACGAGGTGGAGGGCGGACCCAGTATCGAGCAGACCCTCAATGCAATGTTAAGACCAGGATATGGGCATAGATGGGCGACACTCCTGTGAATGAAGCCAGTCTGTGAAGACAGAGTAACGCTGTTTTGAAGAGATTGGTTCCATGGATGCGAATTAGTGAGGTTTTTGTGAAGGGGAGTAGCCAGTAATTGGGATTTCGTGTGCCTCCAGTGGCATTCATGGGGGCATATTTATGAGAGCTTGAGTCACGTTTGCACCATGCAAAGTGGAACATGCATGAAGCAAGGCTCTGAGTTAGCTTTAAGAAGCTACACAAAGCCACTTTGTGTGGTTTTGAGTGATCTCATAAAATTGGAGTAAGACAACACAGCACAAACCGCTGCATTGGGACGTGTTCCGTGGGTGTTCCCATGCAAATCCATGGTTATTGATGCATTCCCATATTAACCAAACCTGTTAAACCTGGGAATGCTCACAAGGTGAGGTGTAGCAAGAAGAAATATCTTTATTTCTCCTCATTTTTAATCTGTCTGTATTCTGCAGCACACATTGAAATAGGGAAATACCTCTATGGATTGCTTCTGTGCAGGTAGGTGCCCCTTCCTGGACAAAAGCAATTATGCCTACAACACAGGTGCAAGGGTGCCCAGGTTGGCGCAAGGCTGCCGCAATAGCACCAGATCTGGGGGAAAGGACAGGAATGCACTAACTTGGATAAGTACAGTACATTCCTGCCCTTTTCCTCTGGAGCAGTGTGGCACAGCATAGTGACTTGCTGCACAGCACTTCGTCAGAAAGTAGTTATGCCTCATGATATTTGGGATGGTGAATAGGTTTTGCTCGACTGGGTAGTAAGAAGCAATGATGGAATTTGTAAGATCCAACTGAAGTGTATACTATTGTGCTGCTACTCTGCAGTGCCAGAGACTATGCCTGAGTGATGGAAGAGGTGTTGCGCAGCGGCCAGGGTGCCTGACTCCAGACCACAGGGTTCACAGTTCGATCCCCGGCTCCGGCAGCAGGTTAGCCCAGCACCATGTGACTCTGGGCAATAGCTTGCTTAACCTTTTCCGTGCTCATGACAAGCTGAGCTCGTCATGAGGCACGGTGCTCCGGTGCTCATGACAAGCTGAGCTCGTCATGAGCCGTGGAACGCTCACATGCGCAGATAAGTCCCCTGCTGTGCTGAGCGTTGCACGGGAACGGGTGTGGTCATGACGAGCTGAGCTCATCATGAGCACCCGAGCACTGTGCCTAATGACGAGCTGAGCTCGTCATGAGCGCCGGGACGCTGTGCGCATCCCCACCGCCCCCCAGCACAGCAGGGGAATATGCCCCGCACGGAAGGGGTTAATCTTCCCGATGGCCCCTAGTACCAGGACACCTCACCAAAGGTAGCTGTGCACTTTACAAATACTGGTATTTTATTTATGGTGCAACGCTTCACACATCTCCTCTAGTTTGCAAATACCAGGCTTTCTGAACTCTGGGCCCGATTCACAGAACTAACTTAAGACAAAATCCTAAACTTACTACTTTTGGTATTCGCAGAAGTTAGGATTTTGTCTTAAGACAGACTTAAGACAGACTTAAGTTAGGATTCTGTCTTAAGTCTGTCTTAAGTCGGTCTTAAGTCTGTCTAAAGACAAAATCCTAACTTCTCTGAATACCAAAAGTAGTAAGTTTAAGATTTTGTCTTAAGTTAGTTCTGTGAATCGGGCCCTAAGTCACAGCTTCGCAGGGGGCCCTCCTAACAAGATATACTATAACACTTAAGATGATAAAGTCTCAGTACATGACTGGGATTGGAGGGCTAGAGTGGAGGAACTACCTTGTTGGACAGGACCATTTTGGAGGTAGAAGAATCGGAAATAGTCTCTATATTGCTCTGCAGGTCAAGTCTGCCCCTTGTGTTGCATAAGTAATTATTTGTTTATCTCCTTCTGTCAATACAGGTTAACATCTTCGTAGATAGCCTCCACTTCACTGCCACTGGGGAAGCAACACTGAAGATGACCAACAACTATCGACCAACACAACCCCTGAAAAATCGGAAAGTCTCCGCCTCCAGAGACGCGACAGTTAACCGGGGGACAACATCGAGCATCAGCGTACTTGCACTGCTTGTCCTGCTCCTGACTGGCCAGCACATGGTCTTTTCCTAAAGACTCTCCCAAACTCACCTCACCCTCCAAAATTGTTTTATTGATTTTAAAATGTGTCTTACTGTGACAGCACCTGCACTTCCATACTGTGATTCTGCCTGTAATGCACTGGGAATGATTGAATGTAAATGCTGTGTATAATATTATAGTTTAACATTGACAAAGAAATTTAGTTTGTTATTTGAAGGGGAAACGATTTTTAGAAATCATAGGATAGAGTTTATACATAAAAATTCTTGTTATGCAAGTGATAAAGCTAATGAAAATATTTGATGAGGCACATGTAACACTTTATACTTGTCGAAAAAATGTTCTCTCTCTATATATATATACATACAAATACATTATTTAAAATACTTTGCAAAAATCAAATAAATCTTTAGTATTTCTTACATGAGGTATTGGATATCGTCTTTCTTTCACCTTTTTTTAACAGAAGTGAGCTCACTCTGCCTCCAGTGGCAATTATTGAGAACTACAACTAGAAAAATTACTGTCCCCCTGTTGGACACATTTAATCGAAGAAACCGGTTTCATGTCCTGCAGCTCCAGTCATTTGTCTGGAATGTATCTCTCTGAAACTTTCCGCTCTTCATTAGTGCTTTATGTGGGACAAATAAGGCTGTAAGTTGCCACAGAACACATGTAATAAGAGCTTAAAGTAGGAGACCCATGAAAGAAGTGTGTGATGTACTATATATGGGTTCGAGTCATGGGCCTGATTACGATGTTGGAGAGTCCGACACCGACAGCTCGTTGGTGGCGGACCCACCGACATCGGCCCCTGCGGTCCGCCTGGTCATTACGGTGCAGCAGGTGGAGGCATCTGGCGGAGGGACCGTCCACCACACTTCCGACGGGCACAAGGAGGGTCAGTAATCCATACAATGAGGGCAGTGCCTGCCCCGGCACTGCCGCAGTGATTATAATGTCCCTTTCGGCCTGCGCTTTCATAGCGACTCACCCGTAATGAAAAGGCAGGCAAAAAGTGACTTTGGGGCATCCTTGCACAGCCCCTTTAACCATGACCCTCTGCAATGGGCATGCATGGTCCCTGCTATATAGTGCAAGGATATTTTAAATGTGTTTCTTTTCTTTTGGGGCATGTGAAGGCGGTCACATTGTAATGCTGGCAGCAGGACCACCGACTTCTAGTCGGGTGGTCCTGCTTCCGACCGGCATGGTAACCAGGTCCTATGTGCTCACTAAATTCCTAAACATAACTTTACTTTGCAGAGAGAGTAAATGAAACAGATGGATTTGGGCTCTAATTACATTGTTGTTTAATTGGCTCTTGATAGAGTTTGGCATGCGCTCTTGTAATATGGAGGGATCTAGCAACCCTTCAACATTTCATCGTTTTTGTTAATTGATTTAATGTAATACTTATGAATATATTATATATATATATATATATATATATATATATATATATATATATATATATATATATATATATATATATATATATATATATATATATGTATATATGTATATATGTATATATATACACACACACAATAATCTTCTCCAATGAAGGACTCGCACTCAATAAGGAAACCAAAAGTTCATTCCAGAGGTTACGCGTTTTGACAGCGAGGCTGTCTTGATCACACAAGTAATACAACTGGCAGGAAGACTTTATATAGGTGCTGAAACAGAAAGAGGACTGTAGTTTGACAAGTGGTGGTCAGACCACGGCGACCATTACTGAATGGGTTTTGAAAGTGAAAATCATTCGTAAAGTGCCATTATTGGTGTGATCAAGGTCGCTTGGACCGCCAAAACGCGTCTTGACTTATTTAATAAAATAAAATAATGCTGCCACGAAAAGTTGGTCTGCGCCCGTGATTCCACGTCTAAGCGGGTGTTCGTTGTGAGCTGCGGACCCCCACAATGCACTGCTTATGATCTCACATATTATATCACTCATGACATGGTCAGTGACATCCCTGATGACATCACTGATAATATCTCAAATGGCATCGCTATGCTGAACTCTGCAAAGTGACAAAAAACCTCTGCAGAGTTTTACAAGCGACGGAGTGCAGCCTGCAGCTCAGGTAGAAATTCTACCCGAGGGGCAGCTCGCGCTCACCAATTTACCATTGACAATCGCAAGTGGGGAAAAAACTCTGCTCCGCTATGCGGAGCTGAGTTTTCTGCACTTCGCGAGTTACGCAGAGTGGAGAAAACTCTGAAAACTCTACAAACAGAGTGAAGTTCACTTCCGAGGGTTAATTGAGAGGCTGTACGGGTGAGTGAGTGGGTGGTTGAGTGCCTTTATTGGTGAATAAGTCAGTGTGTGAGTAGCTATATGGGTGAGTGCGTGGCTGTGTGAGTTGCTGTATATGTGTGTGACTAGTTTTATGGGTAGTTATATGGATGAGTGAGTGGTTGTGTGAGTAGGCTGTATGAGTCAGTGAGTGGGTGTATGAGTGGCTCCATGGATGAGTGAGTGGTTGTGTGGGTGCTTGTATCTGTCGGAATGGATATGTGAGTGGGTGTATGAGAGGTTGTAGCAGGGGCAGCTCTAGGCTCATGGCAGCCCTGGGCAGGGAGCGTAGGTAGGGGGCCCCCGGTGGAACGCAGGCGTGGAGGCCAGTGAAGAGGGGGGGGTCAGGGTGTTTGGAAGTGGAATAGAGCCGGAGGCCGCCACGCAAATATGTATCCATCCTCAGAGGATTATTATTTCTGATAGATACATCTGCCAGTGGATTCCTCACCTTGTGAATATCCCCTTGCGTCAGCAACATTCGGAGATTCTTTTTGTAGCTTTGCACCGACGTGGACGACGTCACAGAGGCACGGCATCGCACGCGACTCCGCTAACGTCACCGACACCATAATAGGCCCACGCCGGCGTGATGACATCAGTTCCTTTTTTCCGCGTCGTCGACGCTAACGGATTTCAAGGGATCGTCTGTAGCTGTATAGTAACTTTGTTACTTTGTGTTTCTACTGGTGTTTTCTTTGTCTTCTGTCGTGATGTCTACGAAGAAGACTGGATTTAAAGCGTGCAGAGAATGTGGCAAGATGATGTCTATCACTGATCCACACGAGTGCTGCGTTTGGTGCTTTAGCTCCGATCATGACGTCGAAGATTGTCCCTGTAAAAAGATGACTCCGAAGGCACTCCGGGAGAGGGAGACGAAACTCCTCGTAGCGAAGTTGAAAAACAAAAAGGATAAAAAGAGTTCGAGGTCACAAACTCTGCGTTCAAGGTCGAGGTCTCGTTCGAGATCGCACTCGGAGTCGTCTTCGGCACATGCTTTGAGGTCTTCGAGGAAGAAGCATAAGAAGAGGAGTCATGAATCTTGCCATCACTCTGAGAAAGACTCGAGTTCAAGGCCGAAGTCACAGGTGAAGTTACTTCGAAAGGAAGCGGTGGCCTCGGAAGTACAGGTCTCTGAGGGTGAGGCTACGCATGCGGATTCGCCTGTGTCACCAAAGCAGTTGCCGAATCCTTCTCCGAATCCATCCTATCCTTCTGGTCAAGAAGCTGAGGATGAAGGTGAAGAGGAAGAAGAAGGAAAGGGCGAGGCTTCCTTGTCTGCGGGTTCGTCGAACCCGGTGCACCAGCCTGAGGTGGAGTCCGAGGTCGAGAAGACTCTGCTCCCTCAGAGCAACCTGGGGGCTCTTATCCAGCCTTTCTGGCTCCAGTTCAGGATCCTACTCAGTTCCTGAATGCAATGTTTGGAGTTTACTCCAGGGCAATGTACCACTCTGGTGCACCGGTTAGTCCCACAGGTCCATTAGCATTTAATCTGGGTGTCCCCCAGTCTTATGCTCCTGTGCCTTTTATGCCTTTCATGCCGGCTCCAACTCCGCATTGGCATTTCCCGGAGCCGCCGAAGCCTTTGACGCCGAAAACTTCGACGCAGAATCCATCGACGCCGAATCCATCGACGCCGATACCCTCGACTCCGATGCCGAATCCGGTTCGACCTCGGGTTAAGCTGCCTCTTCCGACTTCCGAGTTTGGCGTCGGCTCCGGCTCCGGTGGAGTCGGTCCCGGATCCGTCGACTTCGTTTATAAAGGAGAGGTTGAGGCGTGAGGCACAGAGGCTTCTGGAAGAGGAGAGGTATCGTGATGAAAATTTGGAGGAAGGTGAACTGCAGGATTCGGAGGATCCTTTTGGTGACCTGAGAGAGGCTAGTGGTCTTAAGCTGTCTCCTGAGTGGGATTTGGCCTCTGTATCTGACGTACCTTCTAAGGATGTGACACCTTATCACGTTGTTATAAAGAAGGCTGCAGACTTGTTGAATATTACTCTGCCTACTGCTGAATACAAGTCTAACATTCTAACTGAGGGCCTTCACTCGCCTTCCTCTGTTATTGAACCAATGCTCCCATTTAATGACGCTTTGTCCGAGCCTATTTATGAGGTGTGGAAAAAAACCTCTGAAAGCCCCTGCTGTTTCAAGGGCGGTTGCAAGAAGGTATAGAGTGGCACCTGGTGACCCGGACTTTTTGTCAACGCACCCCCTGCCAGAGAGTTTGGTTGTGCAGGCTGCCTGCTCAAAGAAATCTGCCGGGGCTTTTCCACAGGTTCCTGGGGAAAAGGAATCAAGGAAGCAAGACCAGGCGGCAAAGAAAATCTTTTCCTCAGCCAGCATGGCGCTAAAGTCTACAAATGCTACTTGCCTGATGGGTAGATACATCCATGCTTTGATGGATTCCATCAAACAATTGGTGCCTAAAATTCCTGAGGACGATAGGAAGGATTTTCAGGAGGTGATTTCTGACACTCAGGCTGCGGCAAGGCAGGTAATCCAGAGTGGGCTGGACACGGCTGATTCAGTGGCGAGAGTGATGGGCTCTTTGGTGGCCACTAGGAGATCTGCATGGTTGAAATCTTCAGAATTTTCTGTGGATGTTCAGTCTGCTTTGATGGATTTGCCCTTTGATGGGTCAGGGTTGTTTGGAAAGAAAGCTGACGCTGCTTTAGAGCGGTTTAAAGACAGCAGAGCGACGGCAAAGTCTTTGGGCCTTCGGACCAGGGGCTCTTTTGGAAAGCGATTCAGAGGATTTGGCAGATTTTCCTTTCGGGCCAACAAACAATCACAGCAGCAGCCACAGCAGCAGCAAAATACGCTGTACAAGTCGTACAGGGGCAGACAAAGAGCTCGTCCTAGAGGTCGCCAAGCCTCCTCCTCCTCCTCTTCCCCTTCCCAAGCCTCCTGTCAACACAGCAAAGCAGCACTAGATCCACCATTCCGGATCATGTGGGTCCAGTAGGGGATCGGCTTACCCATTTTCTGCGAGATCGGGAATTGATTACATCAGATCATTGGGTTCTCAATTTCGTGGAGAATGGGTATGCTCTTCCCTTTTGGGAATTTCCCCCAAATTACCCTCCTTGCCAGGGTTATTGTTTGGAGGACCACCTGCTACTCCTGCAGGAAGAAGTCCTGGCACTGTTCAGAAAGGGTGCAATAGAGGTGGTTCCGGAGCAGGAGAGGGGTCAGGGATGCTACTCCCGGTATTTTCTGATCGCCAAGAAGGATGGCAGACTTCGTTCAATCCTGGATCTCAGGATCTTGAATCTTTACCTGAAGCAGGAAAAGTTCAAGATGCTCACCCTTCCGCAGGTTCTTCAAGCGCTGCTGGAAGAAGACTGGATGGTGTCGATCGACTTACAGGATGCGTATTTTCATATTCCCATCCTGAAGTTGCACAGGAAGTATCTCTGTTTCACGGTTGGATCGCAACACTACCAGTTTGCGGTCCTTCCGTTTGGTCTACTACTGCGCCTCGAATCTTCACCAAGGTGATGGCTGTGGTGGCTGCACATCTCAGAAGATCGGGGATACCGATATTCCCATATCTGGACGATTGGCTGATCAAAGCAGAATCTCCAGAGATAGTGCTCCATCATCTGCAAGAGACAACTCAGTTGTTGCACAGGTTGGGTTTTTCAATAAATGTACCCAAATCTCACCTGGTGCCCTCCCAGCGCAACCTGTTCATAGGTGCGGTACTGGACACTACTGTGTGTGGTGCATTCCCTCCTCCTCAAAGGATTCGCGACATACAGGAAATTATTCCTTTATTTTACAATGGAGCGGTCGTTCCAGTCCTGATGGTCCTTCGTCTGCTCGGTCTGATGGCTTCTTGCATTCTCTTGGTCAGCCATGCACGCTGGCACATGAGGGCACTCCAGTAGTGCCTCTGCAGGCAGTGGTATCAGCACAGCGGAGATCTCAGGGAGTCAGTGAGGATCTCGAGAGAAACTGCAGCGGATCTGTCTTGGTGGAGCGTGGAAGGCAATCTGTCACAAGGAAAGCCTTTTCAACTACCTCCATCGGTGGCCACAGTGATAACGGATGCATCCACTCTAGGGTGGGGTGCTCATCTGGGGGATCTGGAGGTAAAAGGTCTTTGGTTTCCAGAGGAAAGGTTGCTTCACATCAACCTTCTAGAGTTGCGGGCAATACGTTTAGCGCTCAAGGCCTTCCTCCCTTCCCTTCGCGGTCAGTCAGTTCAAGTCCTGACGGACAACACAACCGCGATGTGGTATGTCAACAAGCAGGGAGGAGTGGGGTCGCAGTATCTCAGCAAAGAGGCTCTGCGTCTCTGGTCCTGGGTTCAGGACCATCAGATTTGTCTGATGGCAAATCATCTGGCCGGAGTTCTGAACGTACGTGCAGACAGTCTTAGTCGGCAGTTCTCAGCCGACCACGAGTGGAGGCTCCATCCAGAGGTAGTTCGTTATGTCTTTCGGACGTGGGGAACTCCTCAGGTGGACCTGTTTGCCACTCACGAGAATGCTCACTTCCCGTTATGCTGCAGTCTCCAGTTTCCGATGCAAGGAGCACTGGGGGACGCATTTCAGTTGGGTTGGGATTCTCAACTCCTTTACGCGTTTCCTCCCATAACCTTGATTCTTTGGGTTCTGAGGAAGATTCGCCAAGACCGGGCCCAAGTTATTTTGATCGCCCCGGATTGGCCAAGAAGTGTGTGGTACACAGATCTTCTCCACCTCTCCTTGTGCCCTCCGCTCCGTCTCCCTCACAGGGCAGATCTCCTCTCCCAGATGGAGGGGCAGGTTCTACACCCCCACCTCCAGACCTTACACCTTCATGCCTGGAGATTGAGCGGGGCAACCTGATTTCCTTTTCTCTTCCACACAATATGGTGGATGTCATCTTATCGGCCAGGGGAACCTTCACTGCCCTTGCTGCTGACTGGAAATATCTCGCAATTTCTTTGCCCACGAGACTTGTCCTGAACCCTTGCTGCTAGCGGGACCCGCCCGCCTGTCTCCCGCTGCCCGGCTGCTCTTTTTCCATCTAGAGCGGGGCCGCCGAGAGGAGACCGGCGAGGGGCAAACTACATCTCCCAGTAGCCCTTGCGGTGTTCCGCGTCACCGGGGAGCGCCAGGAGGCACTTAAAACCGGCATCAGACCCGTCTCGCGGGACGCCGGGCGAAGCCCGGGCAAAGGGCGGGCCCTCTACAGCCCTCAGAGGCCAGAAGAGGCTGGGCTGGGCCATCCCTCCAACTTTCCACTCACAATTTAACAGGTATCTATATCCTGTTTGCTTCGATCTGCCCTTCATTTATGTGAGTGGTTTATTTCTGGATTCTACTACGCTTTAACATCCCTTTCCTACTGCTGTTTATATTTCCCTGGCTTGGCGTAGCATGCGGAAGGGACTAAAAGCTGTTAGAATGCCTACTCTACGGTCGAATACCAAACAAAAGGAGCCCAACCCACAACCTGTCCCCACCCTTACAGCAATTGACACCATGCTGCAACAGACCATAGGGGTGGTATCCACTGCCATTGCCAATACAGAAAGGAGGTTGTCCCTACATCAGACAATATTTGTGCATGACTCCCAGGATGCTGCAGATGATCCCTTGGCTACTTCTATAGACGCCACTAATGAGTTAGATCTACGTCTCGGAGTCACTGCCTCTTTTGCTGAGCTCCCGTGTGCACAACATCCCATTGAGGCAACAGTGCATTCAGAAAACATTCAGCTAGACCCAAGTCCCGTAAGGGAGGGTGGAATAGAGAAACAAATTAACCAAGTGCCAGATAAAGGCACGTAAAGTAGTGAACATAAGAAGAAGAAAAAAGCCAAACTTAATAAGCTGAATCACAACTTAGTGGCCCCAACCACCAACTCTTCACCAGGTATACCTTGTTGGGTAGCAAACATGGTAGCTGACCTTAAGGCAGACCTTGAGGATACGATCATTGCCCACATAAAGCCACTTATGTCAAAAATTGACAGATTGACATCCATAATAAACACCAAAGGGATGGGTTCTAACAAGCATGGGGGTAATGAGGGTACAAAATAAAGTTGTGGGGCCAGTGGGCCACTGGTCCCATCCTTGTATGCACACTATATTTCCTCTATGGAAAACAGAGGATTCACGCTGCTTTGGTAGTGGTTGAATGAGTTATTTATTCATCAAGGTTTCCGTGATTTAACTCCACATTAATTCAATGGTATTGTTCATTTTCACCACATGACACAGTCCTTTAAATACATCCAATGCATTTCGGGGTTATCGTGCACCCCTTCATCAGGGAAAGGACACTACAATCAAAAAAATAATAAAAAACAAGAGTAAACAGCCTGTCAGTTAGATCGTAGGGATACTCGTTAGGTGAGGGAGGGTCGGGTTGTGCAGGTCGACAGGGTATGGTGGGTTTAAGTGTCGTTTAGTGGGTTCACCTTACTTGAACCAAAAGCCCGTGGAAAAATAAACTAAGTTGAACCGTTCTTACGTGTATCACGTTTATCGTATCGCCTCGCTCTGTGGGTAGAAGGTATTAAAGAGCGTGTTAAGTTACGTGAATAAAAAAGGGGTTGGCGCCTGTAATGAATATCCAGGTGCTAGCGCTATTAAACTGACCTGAAGGTAAATGACGATTTGCTTGTTGATCCGTTCGTGTACGCGGGTCCGGGCGGAAACGCCTCTGACCGCGTTTCGTGAGATTCAAAAGGACGCGATCACGTGATGTGTCAAAAGTAAAAAAAGACTCACTCGGAATTAAAGGAACCGGGTAACGTCGAAATATAGTTGCTATGACGACTGGAGAAAACTAGGATTAATGGTTCGGGTCGGGGTGGCCCAAAATGTATATGTATCATTATATGTTGGGAAAGAAAATTGGGATATATTACAACGGGCTGAATACATTATAATCAATAAAAATAAATGACTGAATACTCGGTAACCAATAATAACAAAATATAGAATGCAAATGATAAGTAAACATATAAAATAATTTTGCATGGTCATCAATTCACACAGGAAATACTAGATCAGTCCATGAGCAACCTTATAGGTAACAAGAGAGTTCAATTCTATCATTTAGGCCAAATGGCTTTTGTGTTGACAGTTTTTGGATCCAGGTGTTTTCCCTTTGGAGAAGAAATTTAGTATTGTCTCTGCCTTCAATTTTTGGAATCATTTCCAGTATGGTGAACTTCATTTGGGAAATGTTATGTTTTTCTTCATGAAAATGGACTGCCAATGAAGATTTGGTATTTTTAAGACGGATATTAGATTTGTGTTCAGTAAGTCTTGTTTTAATTTTTCGTTCCGTCTTACCAATGTATAGTTTCCCACATGGGCATTTTAGAGCATAGATAACATTGCTAGAGTCACATGTGGCATTGACCTGTAATTTTATCTTATAACCTTTCATTGGGTGGTTAATTGTGTTTCCTCGAATGATGCTATTGCAGTTTCCGCAATTGAGACATGGTTTAGTACCTGTGTAGTTAGCAGTTGTAATGGGTTTGTGTTGTACCAATTCTCCAAGGTTACGTGCTCTAGTAAACGCGAATAGCGGAGGTTCCATGAAAATCTGATTGAAGTCTGGTTCCAAATTCAATAGTGACCAGTGTTGGTGTATGATCCGTTTGAACTTAGTGGTAGCTGTCGAGTATTTTGAGACTACCACTATACGGGTCTGTTGTTTTTTAGCACTAGGTTGTAAGAGTTTTTGTCTGTCTGTATTTGTAATCTTCTGTTTAGATTCTTTGATGATATTGTCTGGATATCCTCTATTGTGGAATTTGATGGCAATTTCCTCAATTTGTTGTATCGCTCTATCTGGGTCTGATGTAATTCTTTTGGCACGTGCCATTTGTGAGAAGTAAGTGTGTCTTCAAGTTTGGTTCATGAAAACTTGTGAAATGGAGCATGTTATTCCTGTCGGTTGGTTTAATGAATAAATCTGTTTCAAATCCTTGACCTTTGATGGAAACTTTAACATCCAGGAGGTTAACACATTTTTCCGATGTTTCCCACGTTAGTTGGATGCGTTCATCAATGTGATTGAATTCCATCAACCGATTTTGCAGTTCTTCTTTGGTGTTTTTCCATACGATAAAAATATTGTCAATGTACCGAGTGAAAAGTAGTAGATTGTCTGTCCATTGTTTGTTGGTGAAGATGTGGGTTTCTTCAAATTGCTGCATAAAGATGTTAGCATACACGGGTGCTGCTGAATTGCCCATAGCCATTCCCACAAGTTGTTGGTACCATGTATCTTGATATCTGAAGTAACTCTGGTACAGTGTGAAGAGCATGAGTTCCATCAGGAACGTTTGAAAAGGTACCTCCAGTTCAGAATTAAGTAGAGACTGTTCTATTGCTTCAATACCCAAGGAGTGGGGTATTGAGGTATATAGCGAGCGTACATCTGCAGTGCACAGGTTTAAGTTGTGATTTGTGTCAATTCTTAAACTCATAAGTTTAGAGATGAAGTGAGTGGTGTCTTTGGTATATGTCCTCATCGATTGTACCATGGGTTGGAGATATTTATCCAGCAGTTGGCCAATTGGTTCATGGAGACTCCCACATGTAGAGGTAATGAGGGTACATAATCTCAAGGGGGACCCAAATGGGGGCCAAAGGGGGGAACCATCAGTAATCCACCTAAAGTTAACCCCATTCGCTCTAACCTGTCCCCAGCTAATAAAGCTATGCAACATCCGGCCCAAATTGGGAAGAAAGCTGCTGAAGTCCCGATCCCTAATACTCCTAGTACCATTCTCCAGGCCCAACAGATTTCAGGAAATGGAAATGTCTCTAACCCAGCAGACAAGGATGGCCAAAGCACCAGAAAAAGTGCCAGTACAGCCACTCCCCAAATAAAAAAACAAGAGGCAAAAGCAAGACCGGCACGCTTTAAGACAATCAATCTGCCGCCAGAAGCCTCGCCCTTTGTGGTCGTATTGACAGGAGTGCCACCTCTGAAGGAGGGAAAAAGGGAAACTCAAGTTGAGTTAAGAAATAAATGTGCTCAATGGCTTCAGCTAAATAGACCCCTACCTCCAAATATCTCTGGGGAAATACTTGCAGTCAGAAGAGGGGAGTGGATAGGCAGAAACATAAAAACAATAGCAGGGGATATTATAACCATCAACTTTAGAGATCCAGCGGTAGTGAACTACATATGCAATGCACCCCCCAGTGGAACTAATACACAAATCCACCCTTTCCACCTCTCATACTTCTACCCGCCCATACCTCAACGACACATCCCAAGAAACAGAATACCCATAAATAGGGCTTATCAACAAGCACCCCAGCAGAGTTTCCACCAATGGCAATTACCCTGGCAAGGTACCCTTGAGTTTGATCCTCTTATATCTCAGTTTGCACACTGGAATAGGTTTTGTGCTCTGGATGAGGTGGACTGACTCACATTTGAAGAACCTATCATTCCGCCCTTGGACCCGAGACGGGGGGAGGAGGGACGCATGTTGGAGGAAACTCCAATTTTGCGCCCTCACCCCGCCTCCGCTGTAGAGTCCAGAAAAATTCAGTCAACACCTTTAACTACTAACATGCCGTTAATTGAGTGCTTGGGCTCCCAAAATAATATTAACATTAATGGCTATGATACCAAGGGCTCACTAAAGATTCTTAGCTGGAACCTTGCAGGTATCTATAAGAAACTGGGCTCACCCGAGTGGAATGATCTAGTGGAGGCGCATAAAATCTGTCTGTTCCAGGAGACCTGGAGCTTTGAAGCTCTCCATCGGGTGGGATACGTCACATACTTTGTGCCTGCAGAAAAAGCCAAAAAGGGGAAGGGACGCCCCTCGGGGGGCTTGCCTATCTGGGTACGCATTTCCCTTAATTGCTATATATCACCGAAGCTGGTCAATAGCCTAGATATTCTAGGAATTTCTTTGAGAGGACCTTGTAGTGGGTTAACCCTTGCCTTGTATAACGTCTATGCCAGAGGTACTAAATGTGGGTCTATGTCCCAGGTAATAACCATCCTTGAAGCAGAACTTAGAGATAATGCTGAAGGAGTCCAAATTTTGGTAGCGGGAGATTTTAATTGTACTTACGAGCCACTCCCTATGGATGGCATTTTAGACCTAGGCGAGGATGATGCTAGATGGGGTATTCCAGCTCTAACCATTCCCCCGATAAAAAGATGGACTCGTAGTGCAATCCAATTAAATGCCCTGACACTGGAGTTCAGCTTAAGAGCCACAAATGGCCGAACAACCTCAGACCGCTTGGGTGCTGCCACATTTAACAGAGTTAATCATACTTCAAGGATTGATTATATTCTGTTGGATCTAAACCTATGGGGACTAGTGCAGGATATGATAGTTTTACCCACTGTGGAAAAGCGATCATAACTTGCTTTCTCTATCCCTAACGGATCCCTGGCCCAATAAACCTTCTGTAGCACCCCTTAAACAGACTCATAAAATTTCTGTTTCCTCCTGTGGAAGACGCCTGAAGTGGAATAAAATCTCTGCTGATGGCGCAAAACTTAATATTATCAATGAATTACTTATGGCCTCACAAACGGAACTGGATACCTTTAATCCGGCTTCGACAATTGAAAAGGCTACATCCATTTTTGAGGCAACAGTCAGGTCTATAGGGGATGTATTTCTGAAAAAGGGGCGTGCGTGGAGGAATATGGCACCCGGGAATTCCAGGGGTAAGCACGATTGGTACACATCTACTTGTAGACAGGCAAAGTCTCTCTTGATAAAGGCTGTCAAAGGTAAATCCCAAACCCTGATTCAGATAGCCAGGAAAGAGCACAAGCGAATATTGGCATGTGCAAAAAAAAAGGTGGGAAGAAGAGTACTGGCGTACTTTAAAAGAGGCTAGTTTAAAAAAAGATCCAAAGTGCTTCTGGGACACAATTAGAGCCAGAAATAGACCAGACAGTGACCTTATCACTTGTAATATCTCCAGTCAGGGATGGGTTAGTCATTTCTCAAAGTTATACACTCGCCAATTAGGCCCTAACATCATAGATGTATCTAATGTTGACCAGGGATGGGAGATGGCCCTAGCTTCGACCCAAATGGACTGGGAGGCTCTTTCTGAAGAGTCTGATTTCACAATAAAGGAAGTGGAGTATGCCATAAGTACCAACATGCCCCAAAAAGTAGCTGGTCCGGATGGCATTCCCGGGGATCTGCTGCGATCAGATATTCCGAAATGGGGGAATGTATCCACTGCCTGCTTATTGCCATCTGCAGGGGTGCTTCGATTCCTTCATCTTGGAAAGGGGCGGAGGTCGTCCCTATTTTCAAAAAAGGTGCTAGGGTCTACTGGACATTAGCCAAAAAGTAGTCGGCAAGGTTCTACTGGTTAGAATATTGGACTGGATTAATGACAACAATATCCTTTCTGATTATCAGGCAGGATTTAGAGCAGGCACAGGCACAATCGAACAAGCCTTTAGATTGATGCTGGTGTACTGGAAGGTGGTGGTCATAGGCAAGGGCAGTCTTTATCTCGCATTCATCGATTTAAAGACTGCCTTTGACCTTGTACCCAGGGAGACTCTTTGGAGAGTCCTTGCTGACATGGGGATGCCACACTACATTCTTTCGCTACTCATAAGGCTCCATGAAAACAGCTTTGCACAGATAAGATGGGGCCCAGAAGGCGAAAAAAACAGTAGTATCCCGGTCAAGTGAGGGGTCCGCCAGGGATGTGTTTTAGCTCCCACCCTTTTTTCTATATATATCAACGGAGTGGTTGAGCACCTTCAGAAAGATCCTTCAGACGAACCATCCCTGGCGGGAGAGCGCATACCCACTCTTCTCTTTGCCGACGATACGCTTTTGATATCCAAAACCCCAATGGGCCTCAAAAAACTCCTTAATAATTTTCAGTCCTTTTGTTCAGAACGGGGCTTGGTAATTAATACAGATAAGACGAAATTCCTTGTGATGAATCCCCCCCAAAAATCTGTATGCCCCCCAAAATTGAATGCTGTACCTCTGGGGAGGGTAGAAGTTTTTGACTACCTAGGGAGCTGTCTGTTGCATAACATGCAATGGGCCCCACATTTAGACAAAATGTTGCTAACCCACAAGAGGGTAACAGGGGCTCTTCCGAAAGAACAGCGCTCCTGTGTAATCAGACCTATAGCCCCTGTCATTGAGATCTATACAGCAAAGGGGGTTAGCTCTGCTCTTTATGGGGCAGAATTATGGGGCTCATGTATTACCAACGAACTGCCAAGATCCGAGAGGAAGTTTTACAGGGCCATTATGTCACTCTCCCAAGGCACTCCCATGGTTCCACTAATGCTAGATTTAGGATGCCGACCCATTGAAGATCTAGCCAAATTTCGGCCCTTACTGCTATGGGCGCGCCTGTGGCGAGTTCCGGAGCTCGCTAAATACACGCAAGGGCTTCTTGAAATTATGGAATCACCAGGGTGGCATAGAATTAAATGGCTAAGAGACATGAAAGTTCTTCTATACAACTTGGGTCTCAGCGAAGCCTGGACAAATAGATCTTCTCCCCCAAAGGCAACGCTCAAGAACCTCTACTGGAACTGGATACTGACCCAACGGAGTACCAACTGCTCTTTGGGTAGACTTACGGAGGATTTTTTGAAATTTAAGGACCTACCAATTCGGGAACTCTATTTAGATATTATTGAGAAACCATTTGATAGGGCCCTTTATTTTAAATTTAGAACAGGTACTCTTCCTCTGAATGCTCTTACATCCTGGTGGAAACCGCCAGCCCAAACTACAGAGCTCTGTTCAGTATGTACATCCAGACTAGAGTCAGTGGCGCACTTCTTGTTTGAATGCCGGGAGTATGCTCTACCAAGGAGAAAATGGCTCAAGCATCTATGACGCCAGTTGGGGACCAGGCGCCACGAGGAGGCATTACGCATATTAATGTCAGACTGTCGCACTTTGTATGTTTGCACTCTTTCTAAATTCCTATCATGGGCTTGGTCTATTAGAATTAATAGAATCAAAAGGCTTAAAGTAACTGTTTAATTCCTTTTTAATTAACTATTTATGAAATGCTTCTTCTTTTATTGAAAACTGAAATTTTTTAAAACCAACTGTAATTAAATTGTTGTATTTTTCTTCCCCTTTTTCTTTACTTTTTAATCAAATGAATTTATGTATGCATTTTATCGTGAAGCTTTTATGATAATTTTTATCGAAATAAAGCCTTTTTGACTTGACTTGACTTATCGACCAGGCGTGACTCCACCAAGTCCATTTATTCTTATAGATGGTCTAAATTTGTTACTTGGTGTGGGGAGAAGTCCATTGACCCTTTAAGGGATCGTTTGTCCAATATACTTCAAGTTGCACTCTCCTTGGCCCAGCAGGGGTTTGCGGTGGCAACTATGAAATGTTATTTGTCTGCCTTATCTGCTTTCCTCTGTTTGCCGGACCAGCCCACTTTGTTTAAATCTCCTATTGTATTACGATTCATTAAGGGCCTTACCAATACATTTCCTCCTACACCTTTTATTGTGCCTCAATGGGACTTGAACCTTGTTCTTACATTCTTGATGGGTTCACCTTTTGAACCTTTACACAAGTGTCCCTTGAGACTTTTGTCTTTTAAGACAATTTTTCTAGTGGCAATAACCTCGGCAAGGAGGGTAAGTGAGGTTCAAGCTCTTAGTTCAAAGCCCCCATATTTGTCCATTCATGCTGAAAGAATGGTTCTCAGGACCAGGGCTGCTTTTCTGCCTAAGGTGGTAACTCCTTTCCATCTGGGGCAGTCCGTTACCCTCCCTTCCTTCTATCCTCCCCCTCACCCTTCCAAGGAGGAGGAGAGACTTCATTGCTTGGACCCCAAGAGGGCGGTTAGCTTTTACCTGGACAGGACAAGAGAGTTCAGGTTGGATGACCAGCTATTTGTTGGATTTGCTGGCTGCAAGAAGGGGAAGGCGGTGCACAAGCGCACGCTCTCGAGATGTATTATCCTCTGCATTAAGATCTGCTATGCCCTGGCGGGTAAGGAACCTCCAGAGGGTATAAGAGCTCACTCTACTAGAGCAAAGTCTTCTACATCTGCTTTGTCTAGGGGTGTACCTATTGAGGATATTTGTAGAGCGGCGACTCGGGCCTCCCTCCACACTTTCGCGAAGCATTACTGTTTAGATTCCGAGGTGAGGAGGGACGGCCAGTGGGGACTGGGGAGTGGGGACTGCTGTGGGACTCTATTCACAAGGTGAGGAATCCACTGGCAGATGTATCTATCAGAAGAACAAGTTACTTACCTTCGGGAACGCTTTTTCTGGTAGATACAATATCTGCCTGTGGATTCCTCACTGACCCACCCGCCTCCCTGTTGTCCTCTCTTCTACACCTGAGCTACTATAATGTATATATTTTTATTGTCAGAGGAAATGTTTATTACAATTTGATTTCCTGCTTTGGCTTCACACTGTGTGTGTTATCTTGACATTTGTGTACTGTGTATACTGTGTATATATCTGCTGTCATCGGTCCGCCCGTGTGCCTCGAAGGCACGGAATAAAGGGCGGAACTGATGTTATCATGCCGGCGTGGGCCTATTATGGTGTCAGTGACGTCAGCGGAGTCGCGCGCAATGCCGTGCCTCTGTGACGTCGCCCACGACGGCGCAAAGCTACAAAAAGAATTTCCGAATGTTGCTGGCGCAAGGGGATATTCACAAAGTGAGGAATCCACAGGCAGATATTGTATCTACAAGAAAAAGCGTTACCAAAGGTAAGTAACTTGTTCATTAAGGATATATATTGGCGTGGTGGCCCCTGGGGTTTGGCGGCCCTGTGCAGGTGCACAGCTTGCACATGCCTAAGGCCGCCCCTGGTTGTAGGAAGGTGTGAGTGGGTCTGTGAGAGGTTCTGTGGATGATGTCATCAGTGATGTCTTCAGTGATGCCATATGAGATGTCATCAGTGATGTCAGTGACCATGCCCTGAGTGATGTAATATGTGAGGTCATAAGCAGTGCATTGCAGGGCCATAAGTTATAGTTAGATCAGGTAACTATAACGACTGAATTTCATGTGTTTTGCATGAGTGAAACCTGAGTCTAACTCTAACATCCCTGTAACTTTGTTTTTTCAGTGAGTTTCTAAGGTTTTTTTTTAATTACATTTCCTAAATGGTACGTCCCTGTAACCTTTTGTTTTTTAGTGAATTTCTAAGGTTTAACAAAAAAGAAATCCTAACTATAGCATCCCTGTAACCTTTGTTTTTTTAAAGTCAATAATTTATTACCTAACTGTAACCTCTATACTGTGACAATAGGTGTGTGAATGGCTGTAGAGGACAGTGACTGGGTGTGTGAGTTGCTGTATGGGTGTCTGAGTAATTTTATAGTTCTGTGAGTGGGTGTGTGAGGGGCTGTATGGGTCTGTGAATTGGTTTATGAGTGGCTGTATAGGTCTTTGAGTGGATGTTGGTACCTGGGTGGGGATGTGAGTGCCTGTGTGGGTCTTTGACTTATCATGTGGGTCTGTGGGAGGGTTTGTGAGTGGCTTTGTGAGTTTCTGAGTGTGTGTGAATGGTTGTGTGGGTCTATAAGTGGGTTTGTGAGTGCCTGTGTGGGTCAGCAAGTGGGTTTGTAAGTGCCTGTGTATGCCTGTGAGTGAGTTTGTGAGTGGTGCTCAGTGTCTGTGAGTGGGTGTGTATGTGCTTAGGTGTGTCTCTGATTAGGTGTGTGATTGGTGCTTTGTGTCTGTGAGTGGGTGTGCGAGTGCCTGTGTGGGTCTGTGAGTAGGTGTGTGAGTGGCACCATGGGTCTGTGAGTGGCACTGTGGGTCTGTGAGTGGGTGTATGAGTGGCTGTGTAGGCCTATGAGTAGGTGTGTGAGTGCCTGTGTGTGTAAATGGGTATGTGAGTGGTACAATGGGCCTTTGAGTGGTTGTGTGTCTGTGTGCATTTGTTAGTGGGTGTGTGAGTGCCTGTGTGTGTCTGTGAGTGGGTGTGTGCATGGTGCAATGAGTGTGTGAATAGGTGTATGAGTGAATGTATGGGCGTGTGAGTGGTTGTGTGGTTGTGTGACTAGGTGTGTGAAAGCTGTGCGGGTCTGTGAGTGGTTGTGTGAGTAGTTTTGAGGGTCTGTGAATGAGTGTTTGTGTGGGTGTATAAGTGGGTGTGTAAGGGTGGGAGTGAGTATGCAAGAAAGTGTGTGAATCTATAAGTGAGTGATTTAAAAAATAATTGGGGTCTGGATCTGTGGATCCACCCGAATCCACCCAAATCCAGGAAGATCTGGGAGGATCCGCAGATCCTTGCTTAGTAAAAAAAAAGTCCCACACAGACCCCTCCATTAGTCACATGGGGTCAGGGCACATCTACCTGGACTCCTTCTGTCACTTTTTAACTTTATTTACCCCACTGGGAGCCGAGTCTGAATGAACAAAATGGCGCAAATTTCCTCTCAGATTGTGGCCAGCCAATATCTATATTGCTGTTGGCTTGAGGATCTGCTTCCCTAGATATACAAATTTGGATTTCAGTTAATATCTTGAAAACTACGGAACAGCATTACACAAAATGACAAAAAGGGTTCTTTCTGGACATAGGGCCTGATTCAAGACAGACTTAAGACAGACTTAAGTTAGGATTTTGTCTTAAGTCTGTCTTAAGTCTGTTTTAAGACAAACTTAAGACAAAATCCTAACTTCTGTGAATACCAAAAGTAGTAAGTTTAGGATTTTGTCTTAAGTTAGTTCTGTGAATCGGGCCCTTAGAACCTACCTTTCTGCTAAATTTGGTGTTATTCTGTTCAGCAGTTCGGGCGTAGTCGTGGCTAAAATCTCTTTGGAAATTAACATAAGAAAACACTTTTTTGACTCCCCCCTTTCTTGGACTATGCTTGAACGATCAGCCTAAAGCTTTCGATGCACAACAAGAATCAAAGGAACACGATTTTGGGAAAGTTTTGTGAAGATTTGTCAAATGGTCCTAAAGATATAGGCAAGACAAAACACTCTCTTCCTATGAAAATTAGCTCCTAACTATAACTACCTACTGGCGACCGCCAGTAGGTAATGTATGTACGTTACCTACTGGCGGTCACCAGTAGGTAGTTATAGTTAGGAGCTAGTTACCATAGGAAGAGCGTTTTTTCATTTGCCGATAACTTTAGCTCCGTTTGATGAATCCTCTTGAAATGTTAAAAATACGCTGCCCACAATCCTCAGAACGGAAACCGACCATAAGAAATTCCATAGGTCCCTCAAAACCCTATTATTCTAAACTCCCCATGCCCGCTGCTTGTCCTCCCTGTCCTCACTGTGATTGCTCCTATCAGCGCTATGAGACCTAAGGGTGATATTTGCGCTTAACAAATGTCAAATAACAATAACAAAAACTAACATGCTAGTCATTTCAGCTGCTGTCTTGAAACATTTGTGGTGATCTGATAAATGGAGCAGAGAAAAAAGGTAGGTCCTAAAATGTTTTTTCTCCATGTTAATTTCCATAGGAAAAATTAGACAAAGCTACCGCCTGAACTGCTGAACAGAATTATACCAAATTTGGCAGAAAGGTAGCTGTTGGTCCAGAAAGCGAACCATTTGTTAAATGGTGTAAATCCATTAAGTAGGTGCTGAGAAATTTTAAGATTTCTCAGATATACAATGGAGGCTTTGCTGGCTCCACGACCCCTCCCAACCTCGTGCCTGAGATCTGATTGGCTGCCAACACTTCACAGCAGGAAGTGTAGGTAACCATCTTGTGACTCGGTTGAACCGAGTCAGAAGAAAAAATATTTAAAAGAAAAGGGGGCAAGGTAGAAATACCCTGCCCCCTAGGTCTCTAGAAGAGGTCCCACAGGGAGCCCCCCAGAGCCAAAAAGCATTTTTTAAAACAATTTAGATAGAAGTCGCATTGGATTAGCGACTTCTCCTGAAAATAAAGAAAAAAAAAGCGCGGGCCACTGGGGCAATTGGAAATAATGATGGAGGGGCCCATGTGGGCCCCATGCAGCCCCAGTGACCGCCACCAGCCTGCGGCTTTAAGATTTTCATGTGGGGATCTCATGAACCAAACTGTATTTCAAATAAATTAGAGGGACCCGGATGGCCCCCTCCTGGGCCGTTCTCAGCCCCGGGCCAGGTCCTATTCTAGGAAGGAAGGGGCCAGGTAGCCTTCCTGAAGCCCTACATGGCCCTGGGGACCGCAACCCCTCAGAGCTGGCTCCAGCAATGTCCTGGGATGCCCATCCCCAGGACATTGCAGTTTGCTAAGTCATAGCGGGAGTACTTCTCCCACCATGCCATGGCATACAGTGTACTCCGCTTTGAGCAAGCGAGAGCATTTTGCTCTTGCTTGTTCAAAGCGGAGCACACTTTACTTTTACCATAACATGGAGAAAGGAACACTTCTATTTACGAGCGTCGTCTGTTCACGTGAACAGGGTGAAACATACATCAAGAAATTCAAAAATTGTATAAAGTGAATAGTATTTGTTGGATTCGTTTTCAAAAAAACGTTTCTTTAACCTTCACACTCACTTCTATTGAGCTAACCCCGACATGGAAATCTAATAATTTGTTTTCAATCAACAGCAGAACTCGGAATCTACAACTTAGAATATTTACAGTGCACATAAATAAGCTAGTGATGCTCATGCCCTTAACTACATCTCAAAGTTATGCCCAAGCCAAAACTATTTACAGTTGTAACCCACTTGCATGATTCTTACAAACGACCAACAAAGAACATGCTCGAGTGTGGTTATTCCTGCGAATACCCATACCCTGGGGTCGATCCTGGGAACTCACCACTAGTGGCCCTGTCTGAACACAATTTCTCTTTTTGCCCCAATGTGCCTCCCATGTAGGAGTAGTCAAAAGACTGGGCTCTCGTCCTGTGTCCAAAAACTACCAACTCCCTCTGTGGACCAAGCTAGGAAAAAGAATTGTTGATGCAAGGCCTTAATGTGTTAAAATGTGAGATGCAAAATTCCCTGGTAGCATTAATAACCTGCTGGCGTAATACTAATTCCATCAATTCTACCGTAGAGGAGGTTACCCCAAAACAAATAAGCATTTGCCATGCAATAGGTCTTGCATTTACGCGAGTTTGAGCTATTGACATTGCAAATAACAATGCCTTTTATTTTTGTTTTCGTTTTAAAAACATAAATAAAAGACATTGTCATTTACAATGCCAATAGCTTAAACTTGTGTAACTGCGAGACTTATTGCATTGCAAATGCTTGTTTTGTTTTACTTTCACCCGGATCCGTGGATCCCGCCAAAAAGTTTTACAAAATGATTTTTCTGGCCATATGCCCCCCACGCCCCAAGAGGCCGGGGGGCATATTAGCAAGAACCTCGTTAAAATTCTCGCTGTTTTAGCGGCGCCTTTCTTTGCGCCCCTTTTTCCTTTTTTTAAAAACATTTTTGGTGCGCCTTGATTCAAATGAGTCCCAAGATGGCTGCCAATACTTCCTGGGTGAAGTGTTGGCAGCCAATCAAATTTTGGTAGGCTTTCAGTAGTATTTTGGCCTCCCAGATATCTATATTTTTAAACTTAAATATCTCTGAAATTACTGAACTGATTTACATCAAATCACAAAACGCACGCTCTCTGGACAAACATCTAGCTTTTCGCCAAATTTTGTATAATTCCGTTCCGTGGTTCGGGCTGTAGTTGTGTTCAAATAATGAAAACTCCCCAAAGACATAACATGGGGAAAACACATTTTGGCACCCCCTTTTTTTCTTGGCCCCTGTTTGACACATCACACTGAAACTTTCAACACAGTAGCCGAACAAAAAAGGGGAGGTTTTTGGAGAGGTTTGTGAAGGTTTGTGAAAGTTCATTAAATGGCACCAAAATTATTGACCAAACAAAAAATACTTTCTAGAGTTCGAGATGTGTAGTAGCGCATTTAATGTGGGTGTTTATTCAAGCACTACATGACTTCTTGTTTTCAAATGCTGTCTTGCTGTCTTTGGCATGTGTTCTATAGAGGCATGATCCGAGAATATTGGGATGTGTGAAGTGTACATCCTTCTTCCATGTTTGCACACTTCAATTTGAGCTTGGTCAGTGGCCATCTTTCAAAGCTGCAGCTTTGCTCCATAATGTAGCGCATGCTGCAGAAATCACTGTGTGTAATTTGCAGGTCACATGTTTGATTGCTCTTATTATAGCTCGGTTGTACATTGTTAATTCAACTTTTTTTGTTCCTGAGAAATAGCGTCAGCTCCTTTCTAACACGTTTAATTGCTTTACTTCAAAATTCTAGTGTGCACTTTGAAATTAATTAGATGCAGTGTTACTGTGAAAAGCAACACTTTTTTTTCTATGTTTAAATTATTGAAAGATAAAATAAAAATAACTTTTAAAATCCTCAACATGCCTTAAACTTTATTCTAGCCATGACACTAAACAAACACTGCCCTTCCCTGAACCGTAAAAACCCTGGGCCCGATTCACAGAATGAACTTAAGACTCAATCCTAAACTTACTACTATTTTGGTATTCACAGAATGCACTTACTACTTTTGGCATTCACAGAATGAACTTACTACTTTTGGTATTGACAGAAGTTAGGATTTTGTCTTAAGTTTGTCTTAAGACAAACTTGAGACAGACTTAAGACAAACTTAAGACAATATCCTAACTTCTGTGAATACCAAAAGTAGTAAGTTCATTCTGTGAATGCCACAAGTAGTAAGTGGATTCTGTGAATACCAAAATAGTAGTAAGTTTAGGATTGAGTCTTAAATTCATTCTGTGAATCGGGCCCCCTTTAATGCTACTCTTTCATGAGCCATATAAATACCTATTAACCCCCCAAAACTACCCTTCCCTGAACCCTGCACACCATTTACAACCCCTGAACACTACCCATCCCCAAACCCCACAAACCTTTACCACCTCCTAACACTACCCATCTCTGAACTCAACAAACCCTTTACTGCAACTTAAAGTTACCCTTCGCTGAACTCTGAAACCCCCTTGATCCTCCTTAACTCTACCCTTTCCTGGTCCATAAAAGGTTTTACTACCATTTAACAGCACCTTTCCTTGAATCCTAAAACACCCTTACTACCTTTTAACACTACTCTACCCTGAATTCTAAAAACTACTTACAACGCCATAGCGATATACTTCCCTGAACCCTAAAAACATCTTACTACCCTTGAATTTTGAAACTTCACATCATAGACTTGTGTATATTTTTTCTTTAAATATTAAAATTAATTCAGTTCTATATTCCTAACCCCTACCACCTTCTATCCTTAACGCCAAACATTTTCTATTAAACTCTTCTTCCTATTGCACTATCCAAACTTTTATATATTTCAATTACTTGGGAAATATTCCTTTTTCAAAGTATGTATTTTTAGAAGTAATACTTAGATTTTTTTAAAGTTATTTGTATGTAGGCCCTCCTGTCTTTTAAATTGCTGAGGAAATAGAAATAGCAAAAGTAATCCTTGTAGCATCCAGAGTACACAGGAATAGAAAAACAAAATGTAGCGAAGCTGAGCGCCACTCCATGAGGAATTCCAGAGATGCTGCCATGTCCTTCTCTATAGAGTATAGATTAATGCTAAAACCCTACCCTGGGCCTTATTTACAAGAAAGTAACGCAGTGCGGTGCTGCAAGCCTTTTGGCTGAGCTGTGCTGTGTTACTTCCAGAGCACTGGGATGTGTCATATTTATAGCAATATGAAAGATCCCTGTGCTCTCCCCTTTGCTGGCGTACTATTGGCTGCAATGCACCAACGCTGGCACCCTTGTCCCATGGTGCAAGGTTGCCTGTGTTGCAGGGATGATTGTTTTTGTGCAGTAAGGAACATGTGTTTGCAGGCGGGCCTTTCAGGACACCATGTTGAGCCGCTTCTTCGTATAGGGACACAAGATGGTCTGACAACAAAATATAGTTACCAAAGTATCAGCTGAGAAAATGTTGGGACTGATTCACAAAAGCAGTTATGATTAGGGAAAGTAGCACTACAGGAGTACTTTTTACGTACTCCCACATACCGTTTTCAATAGGCTCAAAACATCCAGGGGCTTATGTATGAGCCCTTCACGCTGCCATTGCGTTACTGTTTGTGAAGCTGCGAGAGCGTAAAAAATGCACCATGCACCATAGGAACAAAATGACGCTTCTAAGCGGATGCGTCACTTTGAAAAGCCCTGCGCTACATTATACCTGAGCCAAGTATAATTTATGCAGGGTGGGCATTCCCCGCAGAAAATGCTCATAGAAGTGTTGCAGTGAAATATATGCAATTTCACTGCGACACTTCTAGGACATCACGGCGTCACAATCTTAGGCCTACCTCACAGCAGGTATATGACGGGCATACAACCTTTGATACGGGGCTTTCCCCATTGTGAAAGGACACATTGCAGGAGTTATGTCTGTTTTCAGACATGGAGTACGGTACGGTAAATACGGTGCATCCATGGTGTCGCAGGAGGGTGCACTAAAAAGTGTTACATCGCTGTTTTCACGCAGCCATGCAACACTTTTCATAAATGAGACCCTTAATCCCTCATTGGTAAAAGTGCAAAGAGGGCATAGCCCTTTCTGTTTGCATTAATTGTATATAGCTATTCCTTGAACATTCACATTTTATTCAGATTTTTGCTCTTTTGGGACTAATTCACATAGGAATGTAGGTGTACATGAATGAGTAGTTTAGCCATACTAATTTACATATGCCAAAATGCCCTGGTGACTAAGCCCCATAGAGTCCCTGATAGATAACCACATTTGATTTAATAATATCCCTGTGCGGTGAACTCTGCTCTATTCATGGAGTTTGCAGAGTTTTTCATACTCCATGGAGCACTCTGAGAATACCTCCCAGCGAGATTTCTCAATGCGAGCAGTCGCGGATGTCTGCAACCGCTCATGTTGAGAAACCTCTCGCTTGCATTGAGGAAGCTGACGCTTGAGTACAACGTCTACTCGAACGGCAGAAAGAAGCAGCACCCTCTTGCGCGGTTCATGGTGCAGTTCGCACTGATTTTCTAGCACTGGACAAACACCTGGCGCTAAAATCAGCGTGAATGGCACAACCAAACGCACTCTGCCACTTGTGGAACTCTGTGTATCGTGTGATGTTTTTGTCACTTTCCGTAGTTCCGTGCAGTGGAACTCCACGAACTCTGCCCAGGCCTATTTTATTATAGAAAATCTACACCCAATGGGAGTATGTTTTTGTTAACAATGTTTAGGACACAACAGTATTGTCAGATGATATTTTTGCTAATGATATTCTGATGTTCAACCCACAAGAAGGTATCTATCAGAAACCAACTCACACTTCAATGTTCTCTCTATTGAAGCATGCCCCGCCCACTCTCAGGACAGTATCTATTTCTTCATTTAGTTATTTTGAATAGCACTGACTTGTAACCAGAAGTCACTTTTCAAAGATTTGTCAGTTATTAAGGGCGTCCTTCCCAGTGTGTTGGTAGAAGTAATTACTCCTAGGAGAGGGGTCCTCGTTATCATCACAGCGACAGGCATCAGTAAGCCACTGACTGCATTTGTAGGGGCTCTGTGTACGATGCATTGCACTTCTCTTTCCCCTCTGTCACTTTGTTGGATTGGCTGCCTATACTACCGCCTCTGTATAAAGTAGGCACCACCATGTTTCTGAGGGTCACACAGCTTCGGTCCGCCGGTCATGCCCAGGTTCGCTTAACTTGTTCCTTCGTTGAAATCGAAACCCAGAATCCTGATCTTGGCCGGCTCTCTTCTTTTATGAATCTATGTATCATCATCCTATTTCTTCTATGATTCAACTAGGAGGGAATCTATGTCTCCTGTGGGTACCAAACCCAAGAAGATCTCATACATCCCTTGCAATTTGAGATACATGCTCTTCTGCTGAGAGGTAAACCCTTGAATGTGCTTGAAGTTAGCGTTCGCCTTGGTGCTAAGTCATCTCTGCCCACCTTGTACGCTGCTAGCAGAAACCTCCATGGTGAAGATGACCATCGATATCACAGCGTCTGTGGGTTATGGGTGTCGTCAGCCCTGTTGCGCAAGCAGGGTCATATTATCAAGGGCTGGCGATAACATTATCACCGCTTTAGCGTACGTTTTTGGGCGAAAAGCGGTGATAATATTATCACTTTATTAACATAGACATGCTAGCGCGTGTATCCTTGCCTTTGTACCCGTTGTCAGCACGCCTCGCATTGCATCGTTAATGAGATGCAAAGAAGGCGTGCCTGACAAAACTCCATGGGAAAATATTGCTAACCCAGCTTCGCGATATTATCAACGAGGAGTAGCGCTATTAGAAATTGTGTTAACTATGCCTTGATGCAGGAATTTAACGTCTGTTAAATTCTTGACTAAGGCATACTTAACATTGGGGTGGATTATGCTGATACAACCACAGGGTCGTATCAGCAAGGTTATCGCCATTTTCCATGGACCATCGCTGGAAAACCAGCAATGTTCCATGGAAAACCCCGCTATCGGAATAATTATCGCCATTGTGCTACGTGTTGTTAATACAGCTCTAGCATGGTGATCATTTCCAGCAATAGCCGGCGATGAAAATTCTCAAGCTAAGCATGGCCATGGCTGGACTGGCCATTGCGGGCACCGGGCAATCCCCCGGTGCGCCGCAAGAATGGTGGCCGTTTTTTGCCCCCTGGGGGCCGTTTTTGTTACAGGACCGTTTTTGCAGCATAGCTGCAAAATCGTCACTGTAAATAAATTGGCCGAATACCGGCCCTGACAAAGAGCTCGGTCGCAAGCACTTTGCCAGGGCCGTTTTTTGTTCCTAGTCCGGCCCTGAGCACGGCCAGCGTGCCACTTGATAATATGCCCCGTAATCTCTCCCTTGGTGATTATCGCTGTCACACTGTTGCAAGAGGCATGTATGGCGCAGGTCTTGTGGCCTATAGGTCTTCCAGGAAGTTTGGAAACCTCTTCAAGCGTCTCTCTTGTTGCACCTCAGCACTCTCCTCTACCCCAAGAACTCCAGTCCTTTGCCACCCTGACCAGGAGGTGCCATGATCTACAACTTTGGGACAGGGGAAAGACAGTCTTGTTGATTTTCTCATCCCTACACTTGTTCCCTTTTTCTGAGCACCTCTTGCACACAATTCGTGCAGCTTTATACATCCTCTTGGGGGACCACCAACATCTTTCCTACCATGGCCTTAAGCAGGGCGGCTCCTCCATGTGGGCGGAGGAGCGTCGCCCCACTGCATTCTCGCATGCTAGAAGCAGAAACATCAAATGGTAAAATAAATACCATTTTATGTTTCTGCTTCTCGCGCTGTGAGAAAGCAGAAGAAGGGTTTTGTTGGTCCGGTCCTGCTAGGGGGGCAGGGGAAGAGTGGCTAGCCCAATGTTGCGGGCCCTGACTGCACTCTCCATTTTCTCCATGTGGGCTGCATGCAGCCTACATGGAGTAAATGGCCTCCCCATAGAGGACTGTGCGCTCAGCGTCCCACCCAATCACAACGCTGCCATTGCAGTGTTGTGATTGGCTTAGGGGAGGGGAGGGAGGCTGCCTGCTTCCTGTTCCTGCAGATGCAGGTAAGCAGGAGCAGATCAAGTAGTGAAGACGCAGCACCTGGCAAAGGTACGTTTAAAAAACATATTAATATTTAACCCCCCTCCTCGCGTGACCCCCCCTTCCATCGCACCCACTCACCCGTACCACCCCCGAGGGAATGTGAGCCAAGCTGGCCGCGACTGAGTCTAAGCCATGCCAGCTGTAACTGGCCTCTCAACAGGTATTACTTATAAAGAAGCAGTTCTGGTGTCTGTGTGTGCGAATGTCAGCACAATAGAACAAATTCCAGCAAAAATGTAGGAATATCTCTTTGGTAAGAGAGCTTCAGTGGTTCATATTATTTCTTTCCCACAGTCATTCATCAACCCTGTATTAGAGTTATACTTAGTGTTGTCAAGGAACGTGTGTAACTTTAAAAGAACTGTGAATCACACATGGCTCTCTGTGATTAAAACTACAGTGATTTAGATCTCATGATTCACCAAAGTGGGGGGGCGTGGCTTGGATGCCGAGGAGGTAGGCAGCGTGAGCCCGGAGCTCCGCGCCCGATCCCGAATATCATCCTGATTATCTGAAAGGATCCCAGCGAAACTGGGAAAACCCAAAATCTGAAGTCATCACGGAGGGTGCGGCGCTCGCAGCGGACGACCTAAAGCTGTTCCTGGCCCTGAAATTTGACTTTGAAAGTTGGCACCGGGCGTGAGGCCATCGAGCTAAGATGGCGCCCTGAGCCCGAGACAAAGAAACGACGGGAGCACTAGGCCGGACTCTTCTGCTGGCCTGTTACTGGCGGTGTTGGATGGATTGAAAGGCCCCTCTTGACCAACTCGGCGGACACAGGCAAACTTTCCTCAAGCTGATGCGAGCTGTTGGGCATCGTGACCACAATTACGTTCGCTGAAGAAGCGATAAAATGGCGGCGGCCCTGTGACGACGGTCCCGGCTATCTGAGAACGGACGGGCGTCAGAGGGCTCAACGGCGGCAGTGGACCCTAGAGTGCGGCTTTATCTAGAGTGATTGGAGCGGAGCCCACTGTGCTAAGCACATCCGAACTCTCTGATCCTATTGTCCGGGGTATTTCCTAGTGGTGGAGCCCTGCAGTGCGGAGTGGGGGTGACGAGGTGACCCTAGAGGCCGCTACCATTTGCAGCCGAGATGGTGAAACCGAAAGGGAAGGAGCGACCGACACAGAGGCTGCGGATGGAGCGGATCGTGATCAGTCTGCTCTTCAACGCATGCAAGACCGTATATTGGAGGCCATCACAACCACAAAAGACGCCCTGCAGCAGGACATAGCCCAGGTGGCGACGGGCTTGGGTCTCCTGAAAGCAGACCACGACAAGCTTAAGGATAGAGTGAAGTCTGTGGAGACCACTGTTCAGGAATTGGCTCCGGACCACGCAGCGGTGAAAGCGCAGATGGCAGATGCCCTAGACCGGCTGAAGGTGCTGGATAGGAGGGCCGAGGATGCGGAAAACAGGAGTAGGCGCAATAATGTTCGCCTCGTGGGCCTACCGGAGAAAATTGAGGGCGACGATATGGTGGGCTACCTCGACAACTGGCTACGCACTGAAGTGGCGCCGGAGGGATTGTCTCCTTTCTTCTCCCTAGAGCGGGCCCACAGGGTACCAGCTCGGCCACCGGCCCCGGGCCTTCCACCTCGCCCGGTGGTGTTCAAGTTGCTCCACTACAGAGACCGGGACTGGCTGCTACAGAGGGCGAGGGAAGCGGGACCTTTTCAAGTGGATAATAACAGAGTCACCATGTTCCCGGACTACACGTTTGAGACTCAGAGACTCAGGGCCAACTTCTTGTCCCTCAAGCGTGAGCTCCGTGGTGAGGGCATAAAATATTCCCTGCTCTTCCCGGCGAAGCTGAGAGTGGTGGTGGATGAAAAATTGCTCTTTTTTACGACCTCGGCGGATGCCTGGGCCTGGTGGGACACCTATAAGGCTGGAACGGATGGAGCTAAAGCCAGGGCGGAGGAGGCTAGAGTGGCGCAGCCGGTCAGGAAGTCCCAACGGATTCGAAAAAATCGTCGGAGAACTGGTAAACCATCCGTGTCACAAACAGAGACAGAGAGGAAGGCGGCTCTGCAGGCAGTTGTGGAACTATCCAGCGTGACCAGGAGCCAGTCCGGGAAGGGCTCGGACTCTGATGAGCAGGGCACGGGGTCGGAGACGGGTCTCTCGGAATTTGGTGGAGCCAAAGGCCCTATAGTGACACCGCAGACTTCTGGGGAGATCCTTGAGGCGTGACACGCTGGACAGGAGGAGCGGCCTACTGGTCAGACACTGGAGCGCTGTGCCCGTGAGCGCAGTACACTGTTATTTGGGGTTTCATGAATCGGTAATGAGGGGATCGTGGGGCGGAATGTGCGGTATTGATTTGCTTTGACGAACCTTTCGACATCGATCCGTGCCCTACTGGCCCTTACGGTCATCGCAGTGGAGACTGCGAACACCAGTGCCTTCCTTTGAGGGGTAGTTGGGTGTGACAGTTTGGATGGGGTTGCTTCCGATTGTGGGGGGGCCTGTCCTGGGGGGGTGGGAACCGAGAGTAGTTGGGGTTGCTCCGGTTGTCTGGGGGTGGGGGGGGTTCATTTGTTTGGAGTGGGAGGGATGGGCAGCACGTGGTTGGCAAACGCTCATGGTCGATTACTTCTATTGTTCTATCTGTGTGTGCAAAGGGACATGGCTAGTACGGAGGCTCTGAAATGTGTGACCTGGAACGTGCGGGGTCTGCAGACTATGACACGAAGGCACAAGGTTCAAGCGTACCTAAAGCGCTGGAGTGGCAGGAGAGTTGGGCCCTAGGAGACGCCTGGAGGACACTGCACCCCACCACTAGGGACTATTCCTTTCACTCGCATTTGCATGACCTGCATGTTAGGTTGGATGCGTTTCTGTGCTCATCACATATGCTCTCCACGGTGGGTGGCGCGGAGTATTTGGCTCGAACGATGTCGGACCACAATCCTTTGTTGTTGTCCCTGAACTGGATGGTGGAAGTTAACTGTGTACCAACATGGCGACTGCAACCTGATACCTTGGATGACTTGCTTTTCATCCAAGGTATCAGGGGAGCGAATAGAGCGCTACTTTGAGGAGAATAGTGGCTCCGCCTCTACTAGGGCGGTGGAGTGGGACGCGTTTAAGGTGGTGGTCAGGGGGCACTGTATTGGGAGCGCTGCAGGGGCTCGTAGGACATTGCTGGATGATCTTGAGAAGGCGGAGAAGCGGCTGAGGGAGAAGGAGAGGGAACGCCCGAATCACCCCGAGTTTCAGGAGGGGCTTAGTGGTGCCAGGGAAGCACTAGCGGTGGAATTGGAACGACTGCGTAGCTTTGACCATAAAGCGTATATGACAAAGGCGCATGCGGAAGGTGATAAGGCGGGGTCGATGCTGGCGTGGCTTGCCAACCCGATCAGGCGGGGCACGCTGATCATGGCGATTCAGGCGGTGGGGGAGGAGCTATGCCACACCCAAGCCGGGATTCTGGATAGGTTCAGGGCGTATTACGAATGTTTGTACGAGAGCGGAGAGACGGGCGGGGTGGATGAGCTGGGCACCTTTCTAGAAGGATTACAGCTACCGCAATTAGAGGAATCGGAGGCAGAGGAGTTGGGTCGGCCCATTACGATCGGGGAGATAGGGAGTGCAGTGAAGCAGATGGCTAGGAATAAGACTCCGGGGCTTGACGGTCTCCCGATTGAGTTTTATAGTAAATATTTGGAGTACCTAGCTCCGCAACTGCTATTGGTTTATAATGAAGCGCAATCGCGTGGTCGGCTCCCAAGCTCCATGCGTGAGGCCCTCATGATCCCATTGTTAAAATCTGGCAGGGAGGGCGCTGCTCTATCCTCCTACCGTCCATTGTCCATGCTTACGACGGACTACAAGATCCTGAGTAAAATCCTGGCGAATAGACTACTGACCCACATGACCGGTCTGGTTCACAAGGATCAGTGCGGCTTTATCCCTACGCGTAACACCACCCACAATATCCGCAGGCTTACAAGGTTGATGGGGGCCCACTGGTCGGACACCACTACTCCATTTGTGCTCTCCATAGACATCGAGAAGGCCTTTGATAGTCTTGAGTGGGATTATCTGTACGAGGTGATGCGGCGTTTCGGGCTGGGGGACGGGTATATCAACTGGACCAAAGTCCTGTATACGGAAGCTGTGGCTAGAGTCAGGGTTGGCTCCCTGATCTCGAAGCAGTACCCCGTGCGACGAGGCACCAGGCAAGGGTGCTCCCTCTCTCCCCTCTTGTTTGCTTTGGCAATGGAACCCTTTGCAGTGGAGGCCAGATCGGGCCGCCACTATGCAGGACTGATGTACAGGGACAGGCCGCATCTCATTTCGTTGTACGCAGATGACCTACTGATGTTCTTGGCTGATGCGGAAGCAGAGCTACTGGGGGCGAAACCGTTTGGGGCTTCATTGTAAATACAGCAAAGCACCGTTAGCGATATTTTATGATGTAGTTGTAAGGGGCACGCCTACCTTGCAGCTCATTAGCGATGGTAGGCGAGGCAATAGGAAACCAGGGGCTAAGGCAAGGAAACACGCGCTAACGCGTCCCTGTTAATAAAGTAATAAAATTATTGCCGCTTTGCGCCCGAAAACGAACGCTAAAGCGGCGATAATGTTATCGCCTGCCCTTGTTAATATGCCCGTGGTGAGTATTCCAAGTTCAATTTATGATAATTTTTTCAGATTAAGTGTTAACATTTAGTGCTATATTGCAGTCCTTCCCATCACTTGTAAATTTTGCCTAAATGAAGAGGCATGCAAGGAAGAAATTGACGATCCTGCATTGATTTATTACAGTCTGTTCTAAAATGGGGTTCTGGTCTGAACAAAGCAGTGAGTCGATAACGGAGATTCTCCTAAATGATCAGAACATATTCCCAGTCAACACCATTGCCTCCTGTTACAGAGGCCCAAAGGAGCTGTAATCAGCTACTATAGTTATTAGAAAATGAGATCGGACCGACTGAGATCCGAAGTTGTTTGTTACGCAGACATTAAAAAAAATTGACCAGTTGAAGAACACAGCGTAAATGAGGCAAAATAAGCTGTGTGGCGGTGTACCATGCTCCCTAATTAATCTGGTCCCTCCGGGTGATCTTGTATCCGTCCGGGATGACTATGGCGATGTCGGGGGCTGAGGAGGCTCAGGTTTCCGTGAGGAAGGCGACATCTGGTGATGTTGTGTCGAGGAGCTTCCAGAGTTTGACGGCGTGTCTGTGGACGGAGCGGGTGTTGAGCAGGATGCACTTGAGGTGATCGTTGCTGGTGCCTGGCCTTGCGGGTGCGGAGCAGGCCCGGAGGCAGGTGAACTTGCAGGCTTGGCAGGTGAAGGGTCCATGGGTGCGTTTCGGGGTGGCTCGGTAGCAGGCGGGGTTCCGGTCAGGTTTGAGTGCGTTGAGGGTGGCGGCGTCGTAGGTCCATCGTGAGGGCTGGCATCGTCGGGGGCCAGGGGTCCTGGCGTTGGGCGCGGTCCAGGCGTGGACGGGCGCAGACGGGCTTGCCTTTGGCGCACCTTCAGCGCACAATCGGTGCGCCCACTGCGCATACGCGTGGGCTCCATATGAGGCGACGTGGGAGGGAGGAGCAGCTGGGAGGCGGGAGCGGGGCGGCGAATGGGAGGGGGAGCGAGGGGGCCATGGTAGAAAGCTGATTGGAGGGTGTCTAGAAGGTTGTTTGTTTGAATATGTGAAGTGAGTTGGGACACTACGCAACTTTCAATTACTTTACCTAAATAATGGTAGTGTGGAGACTGGGTGGTAGTTGTTCATGTTCTTTTGGTCAAGAGTGGGGAGAACTGCCCCACTTTTAGTCATTCTGGAAATAGGCCCTGTTGGAGAGAAGAGTTGATCATATTGGTCCGTTTGGGGTAGGTGTGTAGCAGGAGATTTGCTAATGGAATCTGGAATGGCATCCAGAAGATGGTTCAAGGGCTTCACTTTGGAGATTGATCACTTTAGGTCCCATTCCGAAATAGGGGGGAAATGTGACTATGAATGCAGTGCCATGCATGGTAGAATCTCTGTTTCTGAGGAGTTGCTGGTGTGTTTTGAGTTGAATGTGTCTCTAACTTTGTTTATCTAAGAAATCCACAACGTTTTTGCAGCAAGCAATGATGACTCAGGAGAGAGGGTGCTAATTTCCACTCTTTCTCACATTTTCTGAGAAGCTTTCTTTGTTCGTAAACTTCTTTTGAGAACCAAGGACTAGAGGGTTTTCGTCTGAATAATTTGCACTTCAAGGGTGCACATTTGTTGATAATGGATTCCATGCAGGAGTTGTACTTGTCAGTAGCCTCATTAATGTCAAGGTGAGGTGTAATCGAAAATAGGGTAGGAAGGGCAGTGGCTTTTGTGTCATGGTTGGATGCGTCCCTGAACCATATTTTCTTTTTCTTGGGTGGCTCGAATATTTTGGCATAAGAACCGGATAGGGATAATGAGATCTGCATGTGGTCGGACCAGTCGACTGGAATGGGGTCGTATACCTGTAGGTTGGGGGAATTGGGGATTAGCAGGTCCAGAATGGTGCCTTTGTTGTGTGTGGGTTTATGGCTGTGTTGTTGGAGATCATTATCTTTGAGAAAGGAGGTAAAGTGTCCAGATAACTATTACCACTGTTTTCCCAGTGGATGTAGAAGTCTCCAAGGAAAATAGTGCTGTTTGAGCTGATAAGTTGATAGGTGACGAGATCCCTGCATTCTTCAATGAAGCAGTTGTTTAGACCCGGTTAATGGTAAATCACATTCAGTCTCATGTTGAAGGTCGTGGGTGTGGACATTTCTGCCGAAATGCACTAAAAAACTGAAACTGAGTGATTGGGAGTATCTTGTATCTCAGGCAGTTTCTGTGGCAATGTGCTTGACCTCCACCATGTCAATCTTCCCGGTTTTGAGGCAACATGGAGTAATTGGGAGGGAGAACAAGGTCAAGAGAGAATTATTAGATGAGTTGTTGAGCCATGTTTCGGTGAGGATCAGGATATCAAGATTATGGGCCAGGATCGAGTCCAATATCTCTAGATAGTGTTCGACTACAGACCGACAAGGTCTGACAGAAGCTTTAGTCTTCCTGACTTGGCTGTTTATGGAGGGGAGTTGGGATTTGTATCAAGTTAAGAGCAGATGATTATACACTGGGATGGCGTATGTGAGTTTGACTTGGGCCTGAGATGATGGAGGGAATTGGGCAGCCTACTGGAGAAGTGTGGCTCTATGGTTAGAGCGGCAGACCCTGATGCAGAGGTCTAGCCTGGGACCAAGGTTCAATTCCCCACCTCGGCGGGTCTTGGGTTTAAAAATTCCACGGACCTGATAATTCTCGCCTCGGTGCCTATTCCAATCATGGAGTCCCACTCTGCAACTCTGGGCAATAGCTTGCTTAATCTCCACAACGGCCCCCACAACGCTAAGGATGCCTGGCCTCCACCTTGGGGGTGCCCAGGAGTGGACGCCTCACAGGGAAAGCAAGGATGGGTTCCACAGCGGCATACGTACAAGCGCCTTGAGACCCTTGCGGGTGAGTAGTGCGCTATACATGTATCAATTTACATTTACATTTACTGTGGTAAGAGAGAATGGGGTAGTGGAAAGTGAGGCTGCGCAACTCTATAGGAGATAGAATAGAGTTGTCTAGGGGAGATTGTGTCCATTTAGGTCTGGGTAGGTGGCTGTCTCTCAGTATGCTGGAAGGTTTGGGAGGTCAGTGAGGGGTAATGGGGAGAACAGCAATGAGAGGACAGAGAGACGCTTAGATGGGATAGAGAAGATGAGAGGATGTTGATTCTTATAGAGAGGTTTGAAAATAAGGAAAGGAGCTTGTTGAGCAGAGGCCAGTTATGCTCATCAGTTATGTTTCAGGACATGTGGGTTGCTGGTATCTGGTGTTAGGAAAAGTTGGGGCAGTGGGCAATAAGGAAGGGGAGGGAGGGCGAGGCTTATGGGTTGACTGTGGGCTGAAGAAGAGGGAGAAGAGGGTGGAGGAGGCAACCTGAGGGGTAGATAATGGTTTTTGGGGGTATAAAGATTAACTTTGTGGAGATAGTCTGTGGGGGAGGGGTGTTCAAGGTCTGGTGCTGGTGATGAGAATGGGTTGAAGGGGGCATACTAGACTGCAGGAGAGTCCGGGAAAAGAGGGGTTATCTGGGTGGACATAAGAGGTGGAGCATGGTTGAGGGGTGCGAGGGATAAATGGAGAAGGGGAGCATGGAGGATCATTGGAGGGCTTGAGGGAGAGATAAATAAAGTCAGTCATGAGTAGGATCATGTTGTTGGCTTAGAACATATGAGCCAATGCCAAGACTCGAATCAGGTTCCTCTGTTCCAAAGTTGGCAGCTCTAGTCGATATGCCACAGCATCTGCTGATGACAGCTAACCTGGGCGAGCATTCTTTTTGTTGTCTACGTCATATGGATATGAATCTCAGCACGAATCCAAAATGTATTATGATCCGTATATAAGTATAGCAGGTTCAAAAATTTACCAACAAATCAGCAGCTGATGAGAGGTCTGATCCGACTGGCTGCAAGTAGCCAATAACAATGCTTCTAAGACAAGGCACTATTCTGACAGGTTGAAAGGGTTGTGGACAGCCGCTGACACCTCCCAAGACCACATCTTGCAGTCTAGTCTCGGGAGACAAGAATACTGTGAAGTCAGTCAGTCAGTCAGTCAAGCTTTATTTCGATAAAAATATCATAAAAGCAATACAATAAGATTTCAGGGTAAAATATAGTTCATCAGGTCATAATGGATAAAAACTTGCAGCATAGTTCTCCTTTGTTCAATAAAATGTACAGCTTTTGACAATGTTATAAAAGAAATCATGTTGATTAACAACAGTTTAAGACAATAAAAGGCATTTAAATTTAAAATGTTAAATATTCATTATCTAGATCAAAGTGTAGCATTACGAGCTTCAACTGTGCAATATTCATACTCCTAATCACTATGCTAGTTTTGGGAGGCCCTTCGTATAGCCCTAAGCCTTATTAACCAGGCTTGTCCCAAAAACTTAGCTGCACCGCAAACGTATAAAGTTCTCGGGTCTGTTCTGAGTATACGTAGGGCAACTCGATGGTTGGTGGTGCCTAGTTGCTTACAAATTGGCGCAAGCCAACGAGACCTAGCACTAGCATAAGCAGGGCAGGCAAACATAAAATGTGCAACACTCTCTTTAGGGTTCCCTCAAGACTGACATTTTTTGGCGGTCTGGTTGAGGGGGCGCCACTTCCCAGTGAATTCGGAGACTGGGATTGTGCCAAATCTAAATTGAGCTTATAGAGCCCTATCCCTTGGAGTCTGGATCACGTTCAGATACAATTCGAGGGCTCTAGATGGGTTGTGTTGTAAGAACTCCTCTGTAAGCCTTCCTGAATTTGGGTTGCTAAGATCTCTGGCATCTACCCAATCCCAATAAGTACGTTTCAGCTCTACTTTGCTTGGCGGGATTTTGGAGTCCCATGACTCTGAGTCCCAGTTATCAGCAGTGCCTTGACATTTGAGATCCATTTTATATTTTTACCAATGTCTAATCCCATTACTTCAGTGAAGGCTTCAGCATAGTTGGTAAGTTCTGGAGTACGCCTAAGAAGATACCCCTGAAGTTTGGCCAAATCTTTGATATGGCGCCTACCCAGATCATATAACAAATGGGTTAAAGGTGTTCCCTGAGGCAACATAAAGAGGTCCCTAAAGAACTTGTTTTCTGATCTACCAAGGTCATCGAGATTATCAAAGCCCCAAAATTCGGCGCCATAAAGTGCTGAACTGACTGCCTTAGCTCCATACACAATGAGTGCTGGGGAAATAGGTTTACTATATGACGAGCGATGTTCGTTTCTCAACGCTCCAGCCGCCCGTTTGTGGTTCAGGAGCATTTTATCCATATATATTTCCATTGGACTTTATCAGAAAGGCGTATCCCAAGGTAGTCAAAGGTCTTGACTCTCTTGAGAAAGGTTTCATCTAAAGTGATGTTATTCTTAAACGATTTATGGGGGTTAAGAGTCATGAACTTTGTTTTAGATGTATTTATGACTAGTCCCCAGGTATTGCAAAAAAGTTGGAACCTATTCAGAAGTTTCTGGAGGCCTACCGGGGTCTTCGAGATCAGCAGTGTGTCATCAGCAAACAGGAGAGTCGGCACCTTATTGCCTGCCAGGGTCAGGGCATCTGCTGGTGCTTCTTGCAAAAATGTAACCACCCCGTTCACGTATAACGCAAACAGGGTGGGTGCCATCACACAACCCTGGCGTACTCCCCTATTTACTGAGATCCTGTCAGTAAACTGTCCCTGGGACCCCCTCCTGATCTGCGTGTAGTTACCCTTGTGTAGCCTTATAAGAAGGTTAAGTATCGTTGGAGGGATGCCCATGCCTTTCAATGTATGCCATAGCTTATCCCTGGAGACCAGGTCGAAGGCAGTCTTCAGATCGATAAAGGCGACATAAAGACTGCCCTTACCAAGTAGCACCTCCTTCCAATGGATCCTAAGAAGCCTAAAGACCTGGTCCACCCTTCCTGTATTGGTCCGAAAGTCTGCCTGGTATTGTGAAAGAATATCCTCCTCCTGATTCCACAGTTGGATGCTCTGCAATATAACCTTGCCAACTAACTTCTGCATTGCATCTATAAGGCTGATTGGCCTGTAGTTGGGAGGGTCCTCTCTGGCCCCCTTTTTGTAGATAGGGACTACCTCAGCTCCCTTCCATGAATCTGGGACTGGGCATCCTCCAGAGATGGAATTGATAAGGAGGAGAACATACTTGGCCCAATTGTCTCGGTCAGCGAGGAACAGATGCCATGGTAGGCCATCAGGTCCTGGGGCTTTGGGGGGCACTATCTTTCTTATGGCTGACTCGACTTCTTTTAGTGTAAATAGGTCGCAGTCACCTTTTTCGAAGGTTAATGTGGGTTGAGCGAGTTGGGCTTCTGCATTTGGGCTATTAGTCTCAGAGTATAAATTACAAAAATGGTCATGCCAGGACTGAGATGTTATATGATTGGGGATTTGTTCTAACTTGCCCATATTTGCCTGTCTGACCAATGACCAAAAACGATTAGTATCCCTTGCTAGGCTGGCATTTTTAAGGTCATCCCATCGGCTTTCGTCTCAATCTAACTTCGCCTCTCTATATTCCTGCCTTGCGACTTTAATAGCTGAGCTCTTCTTGGTTCTAATTGCAATTATCAAAGCCTTCTGTTTAAGTCTGCACTCTTTTGTGTACCATTTTTGTCCATTTCCGATTTGAGCGACATGTTCAGTGGACCTTTTCGGGGCTTGGAAATGAATACAAATTTGCTTGATGGTACGTAAATTGATACTTGTAAAGCGCACTACTCACCCACAAGGGTCTCAAGGCGCTTGTACGAATACCGCTGTGGAACCCATCCTGGCTTTCCCTGTGAGGCGTCCTCTCCTGGGCACCCCCAAGGTGGAGGCCAGGTATCCTTAGCGTTGTGGGGGCCATTGTGGAGATTAAGCAAGCTATTGTCCAGAGTTGCAGAGTGGGACTCCATGATTGGAATATGCACTGAGGCGAGAATTATCAGGTCCGTGGAATTTTGAGCCCAAGACCCGCCGAGGCGGGGAATTGAACCCTGGTCCCGGGCTAGACCGCTGCATCAGGGTCTGCCGCTCTAATCATTGATCATTGTATACTAAGAGCATGGGTTGGCCCTGCTGCTATTCCTTCTCTTAGCTCATTTGTATTTTTGCAAAAAACTTGCTTAATGGCTTCCATTTTTGCTACATCTAAAGCAACCTTTTGCCATTTCAGGGCTTTTCTAGAGTTTGAGGGTATCACCTCTTTGGTCACGGAGTAGATGTGATTGGGGAGTGTGGAACAAGGTGGTATCCATAGAGACCTCAGTGACATACAAAGGGGATTATGATCACTGTCAGTAGTATTGCCCACCTCCATATCTAGGACAAAACCCCATAGCCATACGTTTACTAAGATGTAGTTGATGCCCGATGGGCAAGTTACTCTAATATAGGTAAATGCCCCTTGAGGATCGGATCTAGTCCTGCCATTCACTGCCCTTAAACCGTGTTACAGGGTGAGTGCACATAGTTGGATAGCCACCTGTGTCCATTGTTTTACTGGGGGTATGGTTAGCGGGGGGACACTCCAATTATTCTCTTCCTCCTCTATCCCAACTATAACTTCTGACCTGAAGGGCTCGAAGGTGGTGTAAAAACCCCCAGCGACTATCATTCTAGAGTGGGGCGGACAATCTGATAGGCCCTGTTCAAGTAACACAAGAGCAGGTGAGGTTTTACCCTTGTCCCCCTTATGTAAACATTAAATAGGTCCAACACAATCCCCCCACCCCCCCTGGCTCTTGATAGTGAGCCTCATGATATCTGGGCTCAAGGATTGACAAATGAGCGTAGTACAGTTGAGGACAATGCTGACCCATATAATCAGCCCTCCCGAGGGACGACCCCTCCCTTTAGGAATAGCAGGTGTGTGGAAACAGCTATAGGCTGATTTGTATAAAGGGGCCACGCTCCATGTTTCTTGAAAAACACAGATATCGTAGGGCCCGATTCACAGAACTAACTTAAGACAAAATCCTAAACTTACTAATTTTGGTATTCACAGAAGGCATTTAGTAGTAGTAAAGTTAGGATTTTGTCTTAAGTCTGTCTTAAGTCTGTCTTAAGTCTGTCTTAAGTTTGTCTTAAGTCAAACTTAAGACAAAATCCTAACGTTACTACTACTAAATGCCTTCTGTGAATACCAAAAGTAGTAAGTTTAGGATTTTGTCTTAAGTTAGTTCTGTGAATCGGGCCCGTAGCCCCCTACCAGATCATTCCAATGGGGTAGTGATAGCTTGTTACTAAGGCCAGTAACATTCCATGATAACATTTTCAGCTGGCGATCAGTAGGCAAGTCATGGGTTAAGGCTGTGATTAGTGTCTGCTGCAGGTTTGGGTCATTTAAATGAGTTAGATGTATAGATTGCGGGGGTGTCCATGGTTGCTGCCCGAATCTCATTTAGTCGTCAATCATTGGCTTCTAAAGATGAGGATCCTCTTGTCATCCCTGTCTGGTGTTTATTATTAGATCTTCCTAAAGATGGCACTAGTGGGAATCGCCTGTGCTGTATTAATGATGAATCGGGGGAGCAAGTGCGAAACTCAAGAGAAACAAGATTCTCTGCCAAAATGGTGCTAGTTAAGGTAAGCTCGATATGGATACTGTTAATTATTGAATTTCGCCTGCGGAAAGGATTTGCACGTTTTTTTTATCTCAGTATCACGTTGCTGAGGAAGTGGGTGAATTCTCCTGATCTGCTTATAAATTAATCTTTTCACCAAAACTGACTAGCAACCAGAGCCTAATTTAAGAAACATTTCTAAGTACATGTTCATATTTCATGGGGTGCGGTTTTATGGTATTAAATACTAACTTATGAGAAGTAGGGATTAAACCTGGGAAGAGAGGCCGAATCTTTTATACGTACATACCTGTGGGGACAATAACAAGGCCCTCCTTGCATCACCCTCGGCTTCTTTCCAGTTATCTGGATCTTTTAAAAGTGGGGATTCAATAAATATGTTTAAAAGTACGCATACAGCAGCGATACTCAAAGTGTGGCCCGGTGGCTGCTTACAGCCCACCTGACTGTTACTTACTGCCCCCTGGTCAACAGCAGCATAGGACTCGGCTTAGAGCGAACATTAAAAAGATGTTATATAAATAGTTAAGGATTTATTTAAATGTTAATTTACGTTAAAGTAAGGAAGTTAGGGGCATATCAGCAACATGAACCGATAATCATCGCTAAGCGCACTTAGCACGTTTTAACTTAACGCCGGCTATCGCTGGATTTTATCACAGAGATAGCGCGTTATCAGCAACGCTTATCTCCAATGCAATAGGAAATCCAGCAATAGCGGCGAAAGTGTGCGATTATCGCTGGAAACCAAGCGACAGTTGCACAGCAATAGTCAGATCCTTGGTGATAGGGCAGGGTGGACTCATCCCTACAATCGACTTCCCATTGGATATAATGGGTAAGTCAGTTTGAAAGCAGGCGCAAACAAAGCAGCAATAGGCGCGGTTAGCGATATAATTATAGTTTCTATGCGAGTTTGCAGCCAGATTGCTGATAGGAGTAAGTTGTGTTAGAGGCATGTCTCACGTTATTTTAGTGCTTAACGCCTACTATGCATCTCATTAGCGTTGAGATACTGGGCGTTCAGGAAACAGGCGCTGAGGCACCTCACTGATCATGCAATAAAATTATCGCTGCTTTTCGCCTGAAAACGGACAGCAAAGCGGCGATAATTTTATCCTGGCGCCTTGATGAAAAGCCCCCAACTAGGGTATCCTGCACTATTTTCATATAGAAGCGCCTTACAGCCTGATTTATCAAGCTGAATTGCGCTCGCAAAGGGCCAGATTCGGAGAATCTGGCTCTTTGCGAGTGCGATTTCTGCATTTGGGATTCATCATCCCAAATGCAAAAATCGGTAATAGCAATTTCGCTATTTTGCGAGGAATTACATTTAAGGAATCTCTATTTCAGATTGCTTAAATGCAATTCATCATCCATTTTAAAATTGCGAATTCGCAATTTCGGCCCGCTATTAACCGCGAGGTGAAACCTCGTGGTAAATAGCGAAAACTTAGAAAAATGCTTTTAAAAGCATTTTTCTAAGTTGCATGTTGCACACACACATGTCCTTTGGACATGTGTGAGCGCAACACCTGTTTAAATTTGCATTTAAGGGGTGCTACAGGGTGTCCTTTGGACACCCCTGGCACCCTTTAAATCGCTATCTTATTTGCGATTAGCTAAATGCTAAACGCAAATAAGGAATACTCCCCATTCATTCCCATGGGCCTTTTGGGCCATAGGAATGAATGGGGAGTTATTCCTTATTTGCGATTAGCAATTTGCTAATCGCAAATAAGGAATATGTAGGAATCACATTTTTTTTTGCGATTCCTACATGAATCCCGTTTTGCGAGCCTGTAATAGCGATTCCTTATGAATCGCTATTAAAGACTCGCAAAACGGGTCTTTCATGAATCAGGCTGTTAGCTTTTAAAGAGGTTGTGCAGTAAAAGGTCTGTTCAAAATTCAAAAAGCGTATATCATTAAAATGCAGAACTGTTTCACCCTAGTACATCAGATTCTATCAGTGCATTGAGAAGTATTTTTTAAGTGATAGTTTTCAAATATGATTTTAGAATCTTTCATTCTTCCGCTCCCACAATGCCAGCAGTGAAATAAAAGGCAAGTCAGGTATTATGTGCACTCTTTGGGTAGCCGGGGTTTATATTATACATGAACAACATTATAGTTTATTAAATCAAACACAGTAGAAGGTTTTGTACAGCATACATCCTGAAGTCGTGTATTTCAAGATCCTGATGTGATAATAATAATGGAGGGAAGTTGATATAAAACAATTGCCTAAAAAGGAGGGAAATTAAAATAATGAATCAACTGCCTAGGATCACACAATATAGCTAAGTGGCGAAGCCAAGATTAATCCTAAGTCTTTGGTTTTACATTGTGCAATTCAGACACTTGATGCATAGTCTTTGGTTCCCCTTCACCCACCTTACTGCCAGTCCCCTCTGACTGCCACCCTGCTGACAACATTGCGGCCCTTCATCAAACCACAGACCAAACTTTGTGGCCCCTGGGAAAACGTTTGTGAGTACCCATGGCATACAGTATGTGGGGAAAAGGGCATGCCATTTCACGTATGCCACTTCTATGGGTGGGAAGAAATGTCACCTATGGAAACTGATTCAGGGGCTCCAGGGCACTAACGCATTCAGTAGGGTTCAATATATCAAAATATGGTTTTTCCTCTTGTGTCCAGGGGCCACAGAGCACTAAACTCACCTCTTCCGCCTTTGACACTCAGGGTAGTGCAACAGAGAAGTTCACTGTTTACTCAGGGAGGTGGTGTGAGCCCCCAAGAACAGTTAATACTTCAGTATCCGTCTTTAAAAGTAAACATACTTTAACCTACACCCACAACTTAACACTGTACAGAAAATAATACAAAAGGTGCAATGGAACAACATCCCCTGGAAGCACAGCTTTCAGTTTCCAATACACTGCGTCACTCCTTATGCCTGCTTCAAGCAGGCGTAAGGTTTTGACGCAGTGGCGTCCTAAAAGTCATGCAGTGAAATCTTGTAGATTTCAATGCGTCAATTTTACGAGGCTTTCCAGCGTGGGAACGCCTACCCTGCCTGCATACATTATACCTGTCAGAGGTATAATGTCACACAGGGCTTTACAACGTGACGCATCTCCCTAGATGCGCCAAGTTGTAAATTTGCAGCATTTTTTATGCCGCTGCTGCGTCACAAAAGTGATGCAGCAGCAGTGTAAAAGTGACGCAAGGGGCATGCCCCTCACGTCACTTTTGCGCTGTTGTTGCATAACTTTTGTGACGCAGCGGCGGCGTAAAGGTTGCGGCCCATTTACAATGTGACGCATCTAGGAAGATGAGTCACGTTGTAAAGCTATGCGTGACATTATACCTGCATCACGTATAATGTATGCAGGGAAGGCATTCCCATGCAGGAAAGCCTCATGAAAGTGATGCAGTGAAATCTACAAGATTTCACTGCATGACTTTTAGGACGCCACTGCGTCAAAACCTTACGCCTGCTTGAAGCAGGCGTAAGGAGTGACGCAGTGTATTGGAAATAGGCCACAACACGCATTGCTGAAGTTGCATCATGCTTGCGGCACAACTCCAGCAATGCGTGACTTTTCCACCAACAGATGCGTCAGAATTTCTGACGCATCTGTCAATCCTTGCGCCATAGTGCGCCATATTGTAAATAAATTTACAAAAGGGGGTGGTGATGAACAGAGTGTCTGAATTGAGCAGACCACTCTTACCCAGTCCAAAGATCAGGGCTTGATCCATCACCGTTATTTATCTCACTGCCCCATCCCAGCTCAGAATCTGGCTATATGCAAATCAGTCTGTCCCTGGCCCAGTGCATCATGGGAACAGGGCAGACTAAACTACCAAGCCAATTCTTTACCAGAAAGGAGACAAGCTACCGGGGACCGGTTTCTGGCATTTCAGCCTCTTCGGCCCGGCTTGCTTGAATCCTGATGGAGCAGTGAGAAAGGGACTCATGTCTGAGTATACCCTGCCACACCTATAGTGGCCAAAATCGATTTACAAAAGGGGGTGGTGATGAACAGAGTGTCTGAATTGAGCAGACCACTCTTACCCAGTCCAAAGATCAGGGCTTGATCCATCACCGTTATTTATCTCACTGCCCCATCCCAGCTCAGAATCTGGCTATATGCAAATCAGTCTGTCCCTGGCCCAGTGCATCATGGGAACAGGGCAGACTAAACTACCAAGCCAATTCTTTACCAGAAAGGAGACAAGCTACCGGGGACCGGTTTCTGGCATTTCAGCCTCTTCGGCCCGGCTTGCTTGAATCCTGATGGAGCAGTGAGAAAGGGACTCATGTCTGAGTATACCCTGCCACACCTATAGTGGCCAAAATCGATTTACAAAAGGGGGTGGTGGTGATGGGGGTGGTGATGCCAGAAACCGGTCCCCGGTAGCTTGTTTCCTTCCCAGTGTAAGAATTGGCTTTTGTAGTTTGGTTTGCCCTGTTCCCATCATGCACTGGGACAGGAACAGACTAATTTGCATACAGTCAGGTTCTGAAACTGGGATGGTGCAGTGAGCTAAAAAACGGTGTTGGATCTAGCCCTGATCTCTTGACTGGGTGAGAGTATTCTGTTTAATTCAGAGACTCTGTTCCTCACCACCCCTTGTTGTAAATATTTTTGTCCACCCTAAGCGTGGAAGGGTATACTCAGATGTGAGTCCCTTGCTCATTGCACCATCAGGATTCAAGCAAGCCGGGCCGAAGAGGCTGAAATGCCAGAAACCGGTCCCCGGTAGCTTGTTTCCTTCCCAGTGTAAGAATTGGCTTTTGTAGTTTGGTTTGCCCTGTTCCCATCATGCACTGGGACAGGAACAGACTAATTTGCATACAGTCAGGTTCTGAAACTGGGATGGTGCAGTGAGCTAAAAAACGGTGTTGGATCTAGCCCTGATCTCTTGACTGGGTGAGAGTATTCTGTTTAATTCAGAGACTCTGTTCCTCACCACCCCTTGTTGTAAATATTTTTGTCCACCCTAAGCGTGGAAGGGTATACTCAGATGTGAGTCCCTTGCTCATTGCACCATCAGGATTCAAGCAAGCCGGGCCGAAGAGGCTGAAATGCCAGAAACCGGTCCCCGGTAGCTTGTTTCCTTCCCAGTGTAAGAATTGGCTTTTGTAGTTTGGTTTGCCCTGTTCCCATCATGCACTGGGACAGGAACAGACTAATTTGCATACAGTCAGGTTCTGAAACTGGGATGGTGCAGTGAGCTAAAAAACGGTGTTGGATCTAGCCCTGATCTCTTGACTGGGTGAGAGTATTCTGTTTAATTCAGAGACTCTGTTCCTCACCACCCCTTGTTGTAAATATTTTTGTCCACCCTAAGCGTGGAAGGGTATACTCAGATGTGAGTCCCTTGCTCATTGCACCATCAGGATTCAAGCAAGCCGGGCCGAAGAGGCTGAAATGCCAGAAACCGGTCCCCGGTAGCTTGTTTCCTTCCCAGTGTAAGAATTGGCTTTTGTAGTTTGGTTTGCCCTGTTCCCATCATGCACTGGGACAGGAACAGACTAATTTGCATACAGTCAGGTTCTGAAACTGGGATGGTGCAGTGAGCTAAAAAACGGTGTTGGATCTAGCCCTGATCTCTTGACTGGGTGAGAGTATTCTGTTTAATTCAGAGACTCTGTTCCTCACCACCCCTTGTTGTAAATATTTTTGTCCACCCTAAGCGTGGAAGGGTATACTCAGATGTGAGTCCCTTGCTCATTGCACCATCAGGATTCAAGCAAGCCGGGCCGAAGAGGCTGAAATGCCAGAAACCGGTCCCCGGTAGCTTGTTTCCTTCCCAGTGTAAGAATTGGCTTTTGTAGTTTGGTTTGCCCTGTTCCCATCATGCACTGGGACAGGAACAGACTAATTTGCATACAGTCAGGTTCTGAAACTGGGATGGTGCAGTGAGCTAAAAAACGGTGTTGGATCTAGCCCTGATCTCTTGACTGGGTGAGAGTATTCTGTTTAATTCAGAGACTCTGTTCCTCACCACCCCTTGTTGTAAATATTGTAAATAAGGCAATCTATGGTAGCGCAAGAGTTTTTCCCTCAGGCGCAGGGAAACTGACGCATCTATACAGATGCATCAGTTTCTTGTAAATCTGCCCCTGTATCTTTAAACAGTGCACAGATGGTAGAACCTGTTGGACCGATCAAGATGTTCAAATGGAACCATCTCTTCTTTTGTATGCTGTGAGGTATCCTTCCGCTTCCTTTGGCCCAGGCACCACTCCTCCCCTCTGAAATAGGAGGGGGAAGGCGCGGGTTAGTGCTTAATTTGTAAAAAAAAAAATAGTGCCGGGCCCGCGTCAGGAGGCCGCCCCAGCTTGCAGCACCCATTGCCTCTAAGATCCCCAACATACACAACTACTGACCAGCACACTGCCACAAGTGCGACAATTCAGAATGTTCCAGACCCCCCACAGCTATAAGAATGGCTTGCAGAGGCAGGTATGGGCTGTTTTTATGTTTGTTTGATTGGTAAACAACTGTTGTTGTGCTCATCTCTATATTACACAAACAGTGCCACAAAGTGAGAGCTGTCATAAGTGCCAGCACTGACAATTTTTTTTGTTTTTCAATTTTCTTCATTGATTTTCAAGAAACTAAATAGATAAGAAACAAACAAAAAGAGGCGGGAGTGCAATATTGCTTGTGAGTTCATCTCCAAAGTGACATCAAGTTATATTCAAACAAAACAATCAATGTCCATAATATGACTAATATGACTAAGAACAAAATCATGAGAAAGTCATGCCCGGGATCAGATCCCAGGGGAAAGCAGAAAAGGGGGGCAGTCAAGAGTGCAGTCCTGTGAAGGTGGAAGGAAGCAGGGGCTACGGTGTGGCATCAGGTTCTAATGTGCAATGGTAAATGCACAGAGGTCCCCAGATATGTTTAGGGCGGTATGATGGGGCTTGTAGGTCTGCGTAGTCTTCGCTGACTGTTTGACAATGGGATATGTAGGAGCAGCAGGAGCTGCAGTGCCACCCCAATGAAGCGCTATCTCACGCTTAGCCAGAAGGAGGCACATGGGGGCAGATTTACAAGCCCCATGCGCCACTTTTGCGTCATTTTTAACATGGAAAAATTGAGGTAAGGGTGGCGCAAGGGGCTTGTAAATATGCCCCATGGAGACAAAGTGGCGTACAGGGCGCGGGACATCTCTTGTCCAGCTCAGCAGTGCTAGGAGTGGGGACGGGCAGAGCTGTACTTCTACCATGGCCGAGACATGTGCAAAGGCAGCAGTCCATAATGTCTGTATCACAGGGAATGTCTAGGTTAGATGGAAACCAGGGCCAGGGGCGTGGCATTTCACATGTGTATCAGATCTGCTGGGGTCACATTTTCTTTTTGCAGATTTATATAGCGCAAACTCGACCCGAAGGTATTGGAGCACTTTACCTGAGCACCAGTTACGTTACACAAGGACACATTTAACTATTTCGGAGGGAGAGAGATAAGTACGGGTTGAAAAATATGAAATGCAGTCTTTTGTGCCCATAATTACCCGAAACATATCTAATTTATGAGCAGCAATTTGTCTATAATTTGTCCATAGGAGGGACATCTAGTTCAACCCCTCAACCCCCGCCGGCAGTGATATCGGGCTTAAGGGAGATGCCGGTATGGTATAAGCGGGAAACAGGTCGATCTCTGTCTCGTCAGTCTCAACGAGCGTCATAGGGAGGAACTCCTCAGGAGGCAATGGGAACGGAGGTAGTAAAGAACGCAGGGGCATATTATCAAGACAGGCGATAAAATGATTGCCGTTTTAGCGGCAGAAAACTGCCGCTAAAGCGGCGATAATGGGCTTGATAATATGCTCTATGGAATTCCAATCGAAGCCCATGTTAGATATCTTCACATCTAACTTGAGCTTCCATTGGAATTATTCCTTAGAGCATATTATCAATCCCAATCAATCTCATTATCGCCGCTTTAGCGGCGGTTTTCTGCCGCTAAAGTGGTGATAATTTTATCGCCTGTCTTGATAATATGCCCCTCAATGTATTGTGGAGTCTTCAAAAGAGGAACCGGTCCATGAAAGGAATATCTTGCATGGAAGGTCCTGGATGAAAAATATGTCTGTCTGGAAAGAGATCCAACAGCGTGGAGAGGCGTAAGCGATGGAACACTCATTGTGCTTACTTTTCTCTGGCTAGTGGAAGCCAGGAATAGCCAACCCTGTAGCTTCCGCAGCCATGCCCAGCAAGTCCTGGACACTATCTGGATGTCTTCGGTATCATGTAGAATGCCCTTGGGCAATAGTAGAGCATGCAAGAGGTTGTCTAACTGGGCTCGTTCCGGTCTCAGATAAGGAATGCGGGCATTCGGATGATACCCAGGGTAGGAGTATTGGCTTTGGACAACCAGATAATATAAATAAAGATCAGGGACTCCAAGACCATCACGCTCGTAAGGGAGGGTAAGAGTTTCCCAGCGTACATGCAGATAGCCTCCAGCCCACACCCAGCGGAGGAGAAGGCTGCGTAGGGAGCGGAAAAAGGACTGAGGCAGTGGGATAGGAATATTCAATAATAAGTATAAAAAGCTAGAAAGCACAACCATTTTCATGATAGATATATACAACCGGCCATGTAGAGGGGCAGTTTAATCAACTGTTCAACCTGGAGAGCAAGTTTGCCCTTTGCCGGGCCGTAATTGAGTTGGAGAACACGGTCTCTAACTTGATGGAGACATATACCAAAGTATTTGCATAAACAACTGGTGCAGGCTGTGCCGTATCGGTCAATGCAAGCGGCTCAGATTTAGTCCAGTTAATGTGAAGTCCAGACAATTCACCATATCGGACAACCTCCTGTATCAAGGGGGTACGTTTTTGGGCTGATGGCGAAAAAATAGCAATATATCGTCCTTGTATAGGTAGAGTAAGAGTTGGCCATGGGTAAGCTGCAGCCCACGGTGTAGGTAACGATCCTGCATGTAACGGACCAATAGGTCCATAGCGATGATGAAAAGGAGGGGAGAGAGGTCATCCCTGTCTGGTCCCCCTCGTATGGGGAACGGTTCAGAGAGCGTTAACACAGAGATGAGCCACAGGGTGAACGTATAGCAGCATAATTAGAGAAACAAAAATCAAAGGGATGCCCAGTTTGCCCAGAACTGCTCTCAAAAAAGGCCACTCAAGATAATCAAATGCTTTCTCAGCATCCAACAACACCATGACTGGAGCGGTGGATGGTGCAAACTTGTTGAGGACAGCAAATATGGTGCGGAGATTAAGGACGGTAGAACAAGGCGGAACGAAGCCCCACTGTACAGGTGAAATGAAATGTTCCATTAGGAGGGATAATCTTGTGGTGTGAACCTTGGCCAAAATCTTGTTTGCGAGGTTCAGTAGAGACAGGGAATAGTGTGATGAGCTTAAGAGCAGGTCTTTTCCAGGTTTCAGAAGGACAAAGATAGCCTCATGTAGGTATGTGGGAAGAACGCCGGTGGCCAGGGATTCATTACATAGCGCCATACGACGAGGGGCTAATATTTGCTTATAGGTCTTGTAAAAATCTTCTTTCAGGCTGTCTGAGCCAGGTGCTTTCAAGCCATCAAATGAGTATATGGCCAAGGAGACCTCCTCGACGGTGATTGGTTCATCCAGGAATTGGCGTTGGCCATCTGACAGCCAGACCATTGCTACCTCCTCGAGGTAAGAGGATATTTCAGAGGGAAGGTTCGGGACGCACGAAGAGTATAGATTCAGAGAGCACTGATGAAGTTCTGTCATGACTTTCTCCCAACCGGAAACTCATTGTACAGATTTTGAGCATAGCTCAGTGATGTAGTTTTGTGAGTGGTTGAGTCTCAGAAGTTAGGCAAGAGTGTGAAACGGGCGCTCTCCCTCCCCCTAGCGGCGAGCCCTGGCTCGCTTCCCCATGTAGGCAACCTCTCTATCCGCAAGGTCTCGAAAATCCATCAATAGGGTGGAGTGACGGCCCAAGCAGGAATACTATGCAACTGTGTGCGTATTTCATGCAATGTGCGCATATCTTTCCATACCTTAACATGACTTGAATGAATATACAGGCCAAACCCCCTACATTCATCCAGTTTCAGAAAGGCAAATTCGGAGACATTAACTTGTTTATAGCGTGAATTTTTCGGTAGTTTAGATGTTTTTAAAAATGTGGGGATTTGTGTACCGAACTCAGCCATCATCTTCTTAAAAAAGAATGTGTCCATCTGATTGTTCGGTTCCACCAAGCGTGCCTTAAGATCTAATAACGCAGCTTCATAATATGTGCGGATGTTTGGTAGAGCTAAGCCCCCCTGATTAGTCTCTAATTGTGCTGTAGGCAATTTGACCCTAGCCGCCTTTTTGTTCCAAACAAATTCCCTAAACATAGTGTTGATTTCCTTAAAATATTTAGCATTAATTTTTAAGGGTACGTTGACAAACAAAAATATTAATAAAGGAAGAATTGACATTTTTAGGAGATCAACACGCCCAATCAATGTCAAAGGCACAAGGGACCAATTATCTAATAGAGTTTTAATTTTAATTCACCCAGTTGTATAATTTAGATTGAATAGTTGATCTATGTGGCATGAGACATTAATGCCCATGTATCTGATGGCTTGTCTTTCTGGGCCTAAGTTCTTAAAAAAGTGGGTAAACAGTCACAATTCGAGTTAAGTAATAGCACCTCCGTTTTCTTTTGGTTTATGTTATAGCCTCCTATTTGTTCAAATTTGCTAAATTCTGAAAGGGCTTCTTCCACGTTCTGTTTTTCCGGGGAAAGGTACATGATTATGTCATCTGCAAATAATTTTACGTTTGATATCCCTTCACATGGAGCTCTAATAGGGAATTTCCACAAATTTTTAAAGCAAGGGGTTCAATGAAAAAAAAGAAAGAGGGGACATCGGGCACCCTTATCTAGTACTGAGATTTATTTCCACGGTCCCTATTGCATCTCCATTGACTATCACCTGAGCTTGAGCACCTTGGTAGATATTTTTTAACATGTTGAGCACTTGAGCCGGAAAACCAAATTTAGCTAAGCCAAAAAAAAGTGGATTGCCCTTAACAAGGTCAACTGCTTTTTCAGCATTGACCATAATAATGAGAGTAGGTATTTTATTATTGGTTACATAATCAAGTACTTGCATTAAAAATCGAGTATTTGTAGCAAACCCGGTTTGATCACAGTGGATAAGCTCCTGGGCAATAGGCATGAAGCGTTGTGCCCAGATTTTCATTAATATTTTAAAATCCGCATTAAGAAGAATAATAGGCGTGTATGAATTAATATCTTTACCATCTTTACCCTTTTTCACAAAGATAACCAATATAGATTCCTTAAAATTTGAGGGAACACAACCTCCTTGTGTGATGTTGTTGAAAAGATTTACCAAGAATGGGGTCAGCTCTTTGGGGAAAGATTAAAAAAACTCTATAGGAAAGCCATCAGCACCGCAGGCTTTTGCTCCTGAAATATGCTTGATAACCCCTAAAATGTCTTCTTCAGAGATGTCTAGCAGAAGCTGTTTCGCCCTGAACCCTGATAGAGAGGGAAGCTCGACTCTGTCATAATAGTTGCTAATTTGACTTGCTCCAGCCTTATATCTAGTTGTATATAGCTGGGAGTAGTGATCTAAAAAAACTTGAGCTATCTCCTTTTTGCCTGTCACAGGCAATCTGGTTTTAGGATCTATGATTTCCGTAATAGTGGATGACTCCTGTTTGGTTTTCACAGTCCCAGCGAGCAGCCTGCTAACCATCTGACTCTCCTCATATACCCGCTGTAAGTAAGTTCTCGAGCTAGCAATCTCTTCCAAAGTAAAAAACTCTTTTAACTCAAATTTGGCCTTATCTAACTTTGCTTTAGCATCCCCCAAACCTGCATACTGTGCATATCTGTTTTTTGTTGCTTCTGCTGGGGCATCCCCCAAACCTGCATACTGTGCATATCTGTTTTTTGTTGCTTCTGCTACAGCTTGCTTGAGTTTAAAAATGTTCTCTTTTTTTTTTTAACTAGAGAGGCGGAAAGTGTAATCATTCGCCCACGAAGGGCAGCCTTAAACGCCCCCCAAACTGAGCATGTTTTTGCCGTATTCAGATTAATCTTAAAAAATTCAACAATCCACTCTTTGGTATCTGCTACCCATTGATGATCCTGCAGAAGGAACCGATCCATCTGCCACCTAGATCTTGGCCTCGTGTTTACCCCAATTTCTATACTCAGTTTGACAAGAGAATGGTCGGAAAATTGATTAATTTCTATGTCCGAGGTTCTTCAACCCAGGGATTGTGAAATTTAAAAAAATCAATTTGAGAGGCCGTATGAAATTGACTAGAGTGGCATAAGAATTCCAATTTTGATAGGTTGGCAATTCGCCAGGGATTGATCAAGATATGTTCCTGTTTTAAGGCCTCGATAGCGTTTTTAGTTTTATGTTTAAGCTCTTTTTCACTTTTGTTGGAGGTATCTTTTTTTAGTTCCTGGATAAAATTAAAATCCCCTCCCATAATCAATTTAATAATTCGCTAATTTTACACAGGGCAATCGTGTCATCAACAATAGGGCCGTAATAGTTAATGAAATGCAAACTCGTACCATTCAATTTAGCTTCAACCCAAATCCATCTCCCCTGAGGATCTCGCTTCACTTGGCCAAACTCCCAAGGGAGACCCCTACAAAAATAAATTGCTACTCCTCGCTTTGCCAGACCTGCAGAAAGGAAGAAGGCATGAGAATGCATTCTTGGAAGAAATGTTGTAGGGAAAGTAGTTTTTAAATGTGTCTCCTGTAAAAAGTAGTACTTGGGGTGCAAACGAGGCTAGCCATCTAATAAGGGCTGCATATTTTTGTTTTTTCAAAATTCCATTCGCATTAAGCGAAAGAATATTACATTTACTCATCATTGATCAACCTATGTCTATAAGCGATGCCAACTACAACAGAACTTAGCTTGTTCCTACCTCTTATTCCAATCAAAGCCCTGCTACCGCTCATTTTACAACTGCTTACTGCTTACTCCCCCACACCCTTCCCACCCCAAAAAGGGAAAACCCACCCCTTGAAATGTGGAAAGACCCCAACAATCCACGCTATGCACTTTTCCTCCCTCCCATCTATCTTTCTGGGTGTCATGAAGTGACACCCTGGGTGACCCCGCTGCTGCCCCCAGAGCCACCAGCAAACAAACAAAGAGAAGAAAAAAACCCAACAATCTGCGTGCATGCCATGATGGCAAGAAATACTCATTATTACTATTGACAGGTACCTATCAATAAGGGCATTCCCTAATCCTCCCAGTATATATCTCTAGAGGGGGCACCCTTAATATAACCAGTACCACTAGCAATTTTCTATACATTTCTGTGTTCATGAGCTGGACCCTGCTAGTAAATACAGGAGATCCCCCCCCCTTTTTTTTTTTGAGAATGCTGCGGGGAGGGGAATGGCTGTGGAGTTCCACGCTGCGTAGCCACAGGTGATCGTTGCCCCACACCAGTGATGGCGATCGTTCCTGGCGTGTTGGCGTGCAGAAGTCTGGTGTTCTCTGAGCCTTGCTGAGGAATTCCGGCTGAACTCGGAGCAGTGTGAAAAGCGGCGAGGGGAGATTGACAACGAGGCGGCAAATGGTGTGAGACAGGAGCATCTTATGCGGCGTCCGCTTTTTTTGAAGTGTTTGAATGAAGTGTTACTGATACCGTAATCTGCCTGGGGGTCCAGCACCTCACGTCTGTGTGTAGAGAGTGGCTAGTGGCAGATTTCGGCAAGGGGAAAAAAAAGTCACTAAAGCGGCAAGCAGCTCCTTCAATGCACCTTTAAGCATCACAGACGAGTTTTTCCTGAACATGCTGCAAAATGTTAAAAAGACCGTCATCTCCTTGATCTAAAACGGCACCTGCCCAGTGGAGGAGAGGTGGGGGGTTTCATGCTGCAGCGATGGTATCCGCTTTGATTTACAAAACCCCAGAGACTGAAACGTAGAAACGCAGAGGAGAGGCAGCGCAAGGGGAGCTGGGCCTCGAGAAAAGGTACGGGGACTGTGACTTTGTGGGAGCCTGTGTTAAAGTAAATATCGAGACACTGCGTCAGTACATTTAATAGTATATGGAGGGGCTTGTGGAATAATTAGCCTCTGCCTCTCCTGTGATTGTACTGCACTGCGCTGCCTGCATGCTAGTCTCCAAGGGCACAGCATTCAGTACTTAAAGGGCGGGAAGAGGAAAAAAAATAAAAAATGTTTTGAAGTCCAAAGTTTCATTCTGCATTGAGAACTGGTGTAACAATTAACAGTGTCTTTGAGTGCTTCAACGGCTGGGAAAGAAAACTCTATTATCTTGTTGAACAGAATTTCACCTTATAAATGCACAGATTACCAGATAAAGAAAATTCCCCACTGCAACTTATAGGTGACTGCATAGCGAAATAACAGCAAAATAATCAAGGTGAAACAATTGTCAAACCTCAGAAGGATGTCACTACTGCCGTTAAATTAAATAAGGCAGAGGCCGCTGCCCACTTTAAATCTAAAGCACGCCAGACCCAGGCTAAAAAGGCCGCACTCCGAGCTAATAAGGGAGCGGATAAGGGAAATAATACCAGCTCCCCCGATCTTAATAACACCCCGGAGAGTTTAGAGGATGAGTCTCCGTACATCACAGTCTCCCCTCAACGGGAAGGGTTACTTGAATTAATGGTTGATCAAGCAGGTGCCACACTGGAGCAGGCTGAAGTCGACGTCTCATCTGTAATTTCTCCACAAGACAGCCCTGTGCTTAAAACAGCTCCTAAAAGTAGCCCAGTACTGGATGTCTCAAGAAAAGGTGGAAAAGGAGCAAAGGACTTTCTGCTGTTTGTTAAAAAAACTATCCTACAACTGTCACAGTCCTCTTCAACAAATCTAAATGCAGCCTCCAAATCTTTGACTACTCCACCGCCGAGGCCAGGATTGGCTTTAGCAGGATCTCTAGAAGAACTGACGTCTAACTCGATTCAGGCTTAAGACTTGGAAAATGAAGGCAGAAGGATTGAGATGGATACCTCGGTGAGCTTGATGTCGTCTCAGCCTCTGTTGCAGCCTCTGTTGCAGTCTCAGCCTCAAACCCAATTGAGACCTCAAGGGCAAGCACCACCAGTAATTGCGCTAGCCCAGGTAGACCCAGAAGTAGGAAATTTGACTACTGAAGCTGACGGCCCAATAAGTGATTCTGGCCAGAACATGGAGACCAGGGGGGTCTTTCAGCTAGATATCAGAGATATGCTGAATTTGATTCTGTAGGAGGTCCGCGAAATGAAACAAAAAACAGCAAATGGAAATCGCGGCTTTGCATCAGAGATTGGGGAAGATCGAGGAAGTGATGACCGGATTTACCATTAGACTGCAGGAGGGGGAAGCCAGAATCTCTGTCCTGGAAGAGCAAATGAACCTGGCTATGGGTGAGGCACAAGAGGCAGTTGAAAGGAAGAACTACCTTGAGAACAAGCTGGAGGAGCTTGAAAACCACTCTCAGAGGTCTAACCTCCGAATTGTTGGGGTCCCGGAAGCGATAGAAGGTTCCAAGCCCCTCGCTTGGGTAAACACTTTAATCAAACAGCATTTTCTGCCTGAATTTGAGGGCGACCTCACTATTACAAGAGCCCATCGAGTCCCCGCACAACCTTTCCCAAGCTCCACATACCAAGAACTATCTTGCTGAATTTTGCGGATTTCCGAATAAAGGAAAGGATTTTGACCAAAGCTATTCAGCAAAAACAGTTCTTTGAGAATGAGACGAATAAGTGTCCCATTTCTCTGACATGACTGCTGTGGCCGCACGCAGGAGAAAATAATTTGTTAAAATGTTACATCTGTTAAAGTTCAGGGTGCGCAGGCATCAATTGCCCAGCAGTCAAAACTGAGGGTTCTGGTCGAAGTAAAGTTCTTTATGTTTTCAGACCTCGACGAGGCCCAGGCTTTGTTAAATGAGATTTCAGCAGGGTTTAGCGTTTGAATACTGGTATTTATTTGAGCTATCGGTTGTAATGGCAACATTTAGGGTACCCTCTCATGAAATCCATGTTGGGGAGGCTAGGAAATGAACTACAGATAGGCAATTGTGTATAGTAAGTAGGAGCTAACCTTTTGGCAATTGAAATGGAAAAAATAAAAAATGTTCAATAGCATTACCCGATTATCGGCAAGGACATTCTGAAGAAGGACATATCGGCCTCAGAGGCGATCTAGCTGGATTGAAAAGTGAAAGGGACACTTTTATGTATAAGAATGCAGGTGCCCTGGGAATAGGAACTGTAGCATGTGAAGTAGCAGTGTGTACCCCAAGGCCCAGTAAGCTGCCAGTCTGTCATGAGAGGTAGATGTGCCTCCTGCTGGGTAGAACATCGGGTACCAGATGCCCAGCTTTCAGAGTGAGTTCTTGAGGTCACTGAATTTAATACGGGCACCCTGCACCATGGGGGGAAATCAGGGTAAAAAGAGATGTCAGTACCCTGATAGCAGAGAGGTCCCTTCTCGGGGGCCAGGCGGAGGGCAATTTCCCTATCCCTTTTGTATAATATGTGGTCAATAAGGAGTTGAGGAGAAGCAGCATCCTGGTAGTCGCAGCCGCTGCAGGTAAGAGTGGTGGGGCCAGGTGAGGGGGGACTTCGAGAGACGACCACAAGGGATAATTAAATAATTAATTCATTTTTCCTTGTGGTCGTCTCTCGAAATCCTCCCTCACCTGAACCCCCTCCCCACCGCTCTTACCTGCAGCAGCCACAGCTGCATCCGGGTGGTGAGAGCCGAGGGATTGGTGTGCATGCTCCACCACAGAAGTGTGAGAGAAGCTGGAGTGATCAAATAATTCTACAAGGAGCTGCTCCATGAAGATGTCAGGCTGTCCTATGTTGGTGGTTTCTGCAATACCGATATGTGTAGGTTATTTCTGCTGGACCTGGCCTCAAGGCCTTGTTTTTGATTTCTACTTGCTTCAAAATGTTGTCCACCCATTTCTGCATGATGGAGCCAGTATCGTCTAGCCCTGAGATTTGCTCCTCAGTGCTATCTATTCTCGGTCTCTTATTATCCAGGCACTGTCGGCAATTAAGTGCCGGTGACGAGAGCCAGAAATCAGTGGTTCAAATTAAGCACTGGTGAGGGGGTTACAGAATAGAATACTGTGAGCTTCAAAGGTGCACAACAGTGAATCCACAGCTCCCAGTTGACTTTTTCCCATTGTGGATGGTCCGCAGAGCTGGGGACATAACAAAAGGCCCTCACATGAGCCAGGGCTTCAAAGCTATATATATATCTGCTGAGGGAATTCTGGGAGTCAGTTTACCAAAGTTGCTACTACCAATGCAGGGCACACCATTTTTGGTCAGATGGGAAGACTGAGTAGCCTTAAAATCTAGAATGGGGACAACCAAGGGCACCCTAGGGGGTGAGAGGCACTGGGGCACCCCACAGAAAGTCTTTGCTGTGCTCCTTGTTGATGGTGTTTAGCTCTTTTCTCCTTTCCGCACAGCTTCTTAGTAAACAGGCAGCTGAGCTTCGGGCTCCTCTTCAAGATAACTTAGCTTTGCAGGTCACACTTAAAGTCGGACTGGCATATGGGTCAAACCAACAGGGCCAGAAGGGCTGGTCTGACAAGTCAGCATGTGAGCTGGATTTTTGGCAGTTTGTGGGCCTGTTTTACAGTCTGGTGGGCTGGTCTTCACTGCTGATTTTCCTGATAGGACTGGAAACATTACTCATGGCAAGTATAAATATATATACAGTTTCTCATAGCTGTAAAACGTCCACACAGCATGTTGTTGCAAGTTCAAAACTGCCCTGATTTGGAAATGTGACCCACTTTTTAAGTTGTCTGATTCGCTAATGGGGGATGCTTTTATTATGGTGGCTGGGCCTGTAATCTAATCCAGTCAACCCTGGGTACACGCTTCAGTACTCCTCTATGCAGCAAGAAAGCAGGGGGGGGTGGGGGGGGGGGGGGAATAGTCGCATTTCAAACCCTTAATAATTTCAGGGGTTCTCCTCAGGACCTGGACTCGGTCATTTCTCTAGTCGTATCAGTGTTGAATCCTCCAAAATATCCGCCTGGTTCTACTGCATGCCTCAATAGTCCATATAGCTGAGCAATCCAAAATCGATCAGCCACAAGATTGAAGCAGACATGCGGAAGGAATAAGAGGAACTTTACGGGCTATTGAAGGCGTGCTGTAGAACGAGGCGGCTCAAATGCCGAAGAAGAGCTTACTTTCAATCAAAAGGAACTTGTTTTCTTATAAACATCCACTGTGATTATACCCTATATTGGAGGATTCAACACTGATACGACTAGAGAAATGACCGAGTTCAGGTCCTGAGGATAAACCTTGAAATTCTTTGGGGTTTGAAACGCGTTGGCACATGCCATTGGGGAAAGAACATTGTCATTGACAGTTCCTGAGAGAGATTTGTAAGATTATAACTCTCTCACTGACAACATTCAGCAGCCCTAAGGCAATACACATTGGCAGGATTTACCATACCGAACAGGAACTATCTGGCTAGTGTCAATATGCAAATGAAGGACTGGTCAAAGAAAGGCCATTTATATAATTATTTGGAATACGTTGGTTTGCCAATATATGTGGTTTGGAAATGTATGTGTTTACAAATGTAGTTTAATGTATGTTTGTACTTCATGTTTCACAATCAAGTGTTGGCCTTTAAAGAGAAATGTAATAATGTAAAATAATGTTTCAGAAAAAGAAAAGAAAAGTAAAATAAATCACAAGGGCTAATGAAATTAGAACATTGGTACCTTTATTTTTGAGCAGACATAAAATATGGCAACTAGATACTTTGCGCGTTTATAAAAAAAATACATATTTCAAAGGGCATTAAACCACTTTGCATGGCTTAACACCACATTGTAAATAAGGTACTCTTTCATGCAGTTTCCTGCATGAAAGGGAAGTGCAATGGGTGTTTACCCCCATGAAGCTCTCTAGTACCAAGGGTCTGAGCTTGGGCTATATAAAACCGCAAAATAGAAAGGCAGGCGATACTTCTAGCAGGATGCAGGACGTCAACAGACTTCCTTTCACAGGCCCAGTCTCATCAGACAACTAGGTTGATAACCTCCAAAAGGCAAGCTCTCCTATGTGGGAATGCAGTCCAGCAACACCTTCACCTCAGCAGGCAGCAATTCTCCCTCCAGGCAGTCCACACCTCTCCTTTGAGTGGGCCTGATCCAGGATTGGGGGCCCGATGTAGGTAATCCCAGATTACCACTTCTTAAATACTGAATCATACCGATTCGGTATTTAAGAACTGGCAATGGGGATGTAGGTATTTTTACCGAATTAATTACCGAATCGGTAAAAATCGGTAATTACTGATACGGTAATTACCGAATCTGTATTTGCCATTGATTCCCATGGGCCTTGAAGCCCATAGGAATCATGCACAGATGTGCATGCACACAGGAATTCCTTATTTACCACCCAATTGTATTGGGTGGTAAATAACGAATTCTTAGAGGCCTCTAGCACTGTCAACAGTGCTACCTACATTAGAATTTACAGATTCGGTAATTTTACCGATTCGGTAAATACAGAATCGGTAAAAATACCGAATCTGTAAATAAATGCCTCCTACATAGGAAAAAGCATTTACCGGTCGGTAACGGCCGAATTCGGCAGTTATACCGACCGGTAAATGCCTACCTACATCGTGCCCTAAATATCAAAGATGCTAGCCGTGGAGCTCGGTCATCTTCACAACTACGCCTATGCTCGCCAGCTGATGGGAATGATTTGACTCCGAGCTGGTCAGTTTCCCTGACCAATTAGCCTTGTGAAAAGGGGTGGAGTCTACCGCAGGGGCCCTCCAAAGTCTGGTATGAGTAGGTCTTGTACTTCTGTATACTGCATCGAGGCATTTCATCTATATTTGTTGATAAGGAGTTGCAGCAGGAAGGGCGGATGGAGCTAGGAGTGTCCTGTTTTAGGAGGCAACATCACAAAGAAGAAAATATGTCACCTCTGCTCACCTGAAACTGAATCCCAGGAACAATAAAACATCTGGAGGAAGGGAAGAATGTTACAGGTTCTTCTCCCTTGTCAAAGACTTGAGCTGCCTCACCCAACGCCTTTCATCTTGAGTTGACATTCACACGGAATGGATTCCTGTGACGCGGGCAGCTAAGCATAGGCAGAAATGCTGTACTCATCTTGCCCACATAAACTGTACATGAACCCTCCATCCATGACCCACATGTGGTGAGAAGGATGCGATTAGAGGAGACTAACAGGACCTTTTCATCAGGGTGCAAGTCCAATGGAGGCTCCAGTTTTGGGCAGGAAAGAGGGTTTCACTGAGCGGCTGATTAATGGGATAAAACCTTGGATCTGAGAACTTAAGTTCTTTGGTTGTGGAAGATTCCAGATGTTTGTTGGACCTTGTGGTTTTTTAAACTGTAACCAGTAAAACTCCAGATTACAGGTTCACTTGGTCAGACCACCACTTGCTTGCCTTCCAAAGTAAAACAGCGCTAAGCGACTCACCTAAAACTACCTTAAATCCATCCACCTATCGGCCGTGGAACAAACTCAATTTGGAACACTTGGAAACACAACTAACATCCAGTACAAATCTGGAAAGCATAAATTCTGTTCAAAATCTATATGAGTGGCTACAGGAAGGTTTTCACATCCGGATACCACTCAAAACCACACAACAGAAAAAAAGAAAAAAAGCGCCTTGGAGAAACATAGAAATAAAAGACATAAAACAACAAATTAGAAAGCTGCAACGTACCTGGCTCAAAACAAACGCCAAACAAGACAAACTTCACCTACAGAAAATTAACAGATTATACAAGTCTGCTACCACAAAAGCTAAGAAAAAGTTCATACAGAATTCAAAACGCTAAATGTGCAAATAAAGAATTCTATCAAATACTCAATGAATTTCGCAAACCAAATTGCCTGGAAGGAACTTATCCTGTTACTCAATATTTCACAGACAAACTGGCAAATCATTACACGGACAAAGCAGACACATTGGAATCGTACTTAAAACAGAAACAAAGCACCAGCACTAACCCTTGTACAAAACAACAATCCAAGAATGCTCTAATCAAGCCTCTACGTTTCTTGCAACACATCTCACACAGCGAATTTATGGACCTGGTCAAAGCAAGCAGGCCTGCCGGCAGCCCTTCTGACCCCTGTCCGCCACAAACTTTCAAGACAATTCTTTTAACAACCTCTGCTGCCACTCCAGTAAGAAGAATCATCAACGATTCCTTAACTACTGGAACATTTCCAGAAGAACTCAAAAAGTCATACATACACCCTTTACTGAAGAAAACAAACTTGGACCCGCTGAACCCTGACAACTACATACCCATTAAAAATGGACTGTTCCTGGGCAACCTGATAGAAAGAGCAGCATTCGCCCAGATTTCACAATTCATTGAAGAGAATGACATACTTTTAGACTTCCAAACAGAATTCCGTCCGGGAAGAGGCACTGAATCTGCCCTCCTTGCCATCTGGGATGACCTAAAGAATACAGTTGACCGCAACGGGGTTGCTGTGCTACTCTTCTTGGACCTCTCAGCTGCCTTTGACACGGTTGACCATGATACTCTGAAACAAAGACTCTAAGAAGCCGGCATGGAGAGAACTGCTTTAGACTGGATAGCGTCCTACCTTCGAAACAGAACTAATGTCATCCATACCCCACCTTTCTCGTCCAAACCATACTCCACAAAAGCAGGGGTCCCTCAAGGTTCTATCATCTCGCCCATGCTTTTCAACATCTACATGAAGTCATTACCAGTACTGATCAATAAGTTTCTATAACGATGCAAATGACATGTAAATACTCTTTCAACTGGAATGCCCCAAAGACATTGGAAAATCACCAATTTTCAGCTGTCTCAGAGCCGTGGATCAGTGGATGACCTGGAGCCATCTCAAATTGAATGCTTCAAAAACTGAAATACTCACGTGTGGCGATTGGAAACATTACAACCCACTTGCCGCATGGCCTAATGAACTGGGATCACTGCCTAAAGTATCGAAGGAAGTAAGAAACCTCGGAATGACCATGGACTCCAAGCTGTGGATGAATGCCCAAGTGGATAAACTAGCAAGATCAAGCTTTTCTTCTATGAAAACGCTGCGACGAATTTTCCCTCATTTGGGATTTCCACACAAGGTCCAAGCTACCATCTCCCTTGTTCTGTCCAAACTCAATTACACCAATAGCCTCAACCACGGATCACCTTTAATGATCATGAAAAGACTACAACAGATTCAGAACTCGGCTGCCAGACTACTCTTGCATATCAAACCGCAAGACCACATCTCCCCTGCCTTGAAAGCCCTGCATTGGTTACTGGTTGCCAGAAGATCCACTTTCAAGCTGCTTTGTATCACCCACAAAGCAATACATGGAATGGGATTGCTCTTCATCAGGAATAAAATCACCAAACACATTCAACAAAGGAACCTACGCGCTAAAGGGGCATCTTGCCTCAAAATCCCACAATGCAAGAAAAAAACCATGGGTGGCACATCCTTCTCTGTTCAAGCAGCCAAACTATGGAACTCTTTACCCTCCAACATAAGGTCCACCGACAACCACCTTATCTTCAGAAAACTACTCAAGAAGTGGTTCTTCCCCACACAAGCACCATACGCAAACAGAAATTTACAGCATATCCCTCTGTATACAAGCCTTTTTTCCACTATAGATTTGTACCTATCTTTGTGTATTACTTTGTATAAACATGTAAAATAATTATGTTTTTGAGAGAAAAAATAATAATAATAAATAAATAAAAATCATCTTTGGTCTACATGTACATACTTCCATTGTGCATCTATGTACCTTCCATGTACCTGGATCTGTGTGTCTGTTACTTTTCTCCTGAAAAAGCATATCCAATGCACTACCCTATTTCTCATCCTGTGCCTCTATCAATATCTTTAATCTACATATACTTACCTCCTTTATGTATCTATATACTTTCAATGTAATTATGGATATATATATATATATATATATATATATATATATATATATATATATATATATATATATATATATATATATATATATATATATATCAATCACTTTCTTCTAATTTAGCATTTCCAATGCACTACCCTATTTCTCAGCCTATACTTCGCTCAATATATCTTCTAGCTCAACCTTCTGACTCATCTCAAACTTATTCTACTACTCCTTCCAATGCACTACCCTAACTCTCATCATACACTTCTATCAATATATCCTCTACATCCACTCTCTCTTTTATCCCAAACCCCATACCACTACTATGATTGTCAAAATACCCCTTTTTAGACTCTCTCCTACTCTACACCTCCTTGCATCATCTGGCACCTTTTTAACTATACTGATCCCCTAAAACAAACATTTCTAAACTCTTTCGTCTGAGACCTTACCTCCAAACCTCCTTTTTACTCACCCAAAAGCCTCCTCCTATTGCTAAGATCTAAAACATTTTTTAAATCTTTCTCTCTTTTATCCCTCCACTATCCTTTTCAATCGAAATTAACAGACTAACAAGTTCACTTCTCAAATTCCATATTAAACTATACTAATATACTACCCAAATAACTGAATAACATATCCACTACTCAAATTACTTCATATTCTTTTTTTACTATACTAATTTTAAACAGTAATCCTTTATGGGTTCCGGAGTGGCATGCTACTCGCCAGAAAAGCGATTCAACATCCATCAGGGGTAACAAGTGCTATATGAATACAAATATTTCTTCCCCTTTTATCCCTCCAATCCTTCTCACTCCAAGTAACTGATTAATATCCACCACTGAAATTACTTCATATTTCTCCATATTAATTCACCACTAATCCTTTGTAGGCTTCCTGAATAGCGCGTGTCAACAAGCGCTATATAAATACAAACCTTTCTCCTCCTCTATCATTCTGCTATCATTCAAAATCCAAATAACTGACTAACCTATCCACCACTTAAAATGTACTTGCTTGTTTCACTATACTAATTCAACACTAATCCTCTATGGGTCCCGGAGTAGTGTGCTACTCGCCAAAAAAGTGCTTCGATGCCTCGTCACTGGTAGTAAGGCTATATAAATGCAATTACAATATAAATGCAATGCAATTACAATACATTGTATGTGAACACACCTGGTGTTTGGTGGAGGCATGAGGTTCACGGACAGTGACATGGTCATTACATTGCTAACATTGCTTGAAGATCCTATGTCTATCACAAACATGCCTTGGTGACCAGGAATTGTGGCTCAGCGCTTGGGTTGTGTCTTCTAGCTCAGCATCCCATTTCTAGGACATGCATTGTATGTGTGCAGCCTCCCTGCACCACTTAATTCTCATCTATGTCCCTGACCCCTGGAAGGTGGCTCTCTGGCCTCACCATGTGGACTTGGTGTGTGCCGAGTGAGCTGGTGAGGAATGGTAGGTAGGTGATATCTGATCTGCATACTTTGTGCAAAGACGTTCATCTTCCTGCAGCTGGAACCCTTGCAGATTTTCACAAGGCAGTCATCTGGTTGGCAGAACTGTCATCTGTAGTGACCAAACACAGCTTTCCATTTGGATAAATAGGGGCTGATGTGTGATTTATTAATCTTCCTTCCAAGTTTTCAGGTTCATTCTTCAGTTCAATGCTGACTCGGGTTGATTAAGGTTCAGACTAATTGAAACACCTTTTTTATTTTACACAAAATAGACTTTGCCAGCTCAATTTTATATATCTTTTAATTGGAGTTTGTGTACCAATTTTTATGTTGATTTCCAATAGATATAGTGGGTGATTTATAGTTCGGCAGACAGCGTACTCCATCACAAACACAGCCTACAAGGCTCTAAATAGAACATGACCTTTGCTGTTACAAAGAACATTTAGACCACAGAGCAACTTGCGGTCCTCATCTGTTAACTTAGTCTGTGATCCGAAATTCAGGGAAGTAAGGTCTGGGGGTAGGACCTTCCAGATAAGAGCAGCTCAATTGTGGAATAAGCTCCCAGCTGCTCCCAGAGCCCGTGCAAATCTTACCTGCTTTAGAAAAACTTAAAGACCTGGCTCTTACCAAAAGAGTAGCAAGGGTTATAGCTAGGACTGGACTGGAAAGATGATGCAGAAGTAAATGTATTTGTGGTTGAGGATCTGGCAGAGTTGTCCTAGCGCCAAGACACCTGCAAGGTGAACGTTGTGCTTTATAAATATGTGTTACTTACTTACAAATGCGATGGAGTATCCTTTCTGCCAAACTGATGGTCTGGCAGCCCTTCTTAGGGTTAGGAGGGCCACCAGCCTTCCGTCAACGGAGCCCCTTTTGGCTCCATTGATGGAGGGATTTGTCTGATGGGCCAACGAAGTAGTGAAACCAAAGGGGATGATGGACCGAGTGTTAAACATTGCAAGCACTCACCCCAAGTCAACTGATCTGGGTTTAATCCATCATCATTCTTTAGCTCACTCCGCCACCCCAGTTCAGACATGTCCATATGCAAATCAGTCTGACCCTGTGCCTCATGGGATCAGTCCAGCCCGAACTGCCAAGCCATGTCTTCCCTGGACCGGAAACAAGCTTCCGAGGACCGGTTTCTGGCTAATCAGCCGTCTTCAGCCAGGCTTGCTTGAATCCAGTGGCAAAGTGAGCAAAGGACTCACGTCTGAGCATACTCTGCCAACTTATGGCGAACAGAGCGGTACAAAAGAGGGTGGTGATGGATGGAGCATCTGAACCAATCAAACACTCACACCAAGTCACCAGATTTGGGTTTAATCCATCACTGTTCTTTAGCCCACTCTGCCACCCCAGTTCAGACATGGCCATATGCAAATCAGTCTGACCCTGTGCCTCATGGGAACAGTCCAGCCCGAACTGCCAAGCCATGCCTTCCCTGGACCGGAAACAGGCATCCTGGGACTGGTTTCGGAGTTTCAGCCCTCTTCAGCCAGGTTAGCTTGAATCCAGTGGAAAAGTGAGTAAGGGACCCATGTCTGGGCATACCTGCCAAGTTAAGGCGAACAAAGCAAAACCAAAGTAGTGGCCATCAGGGGAAAGGCCTTACAATGCACACCCTAATGCCCATTTGTTTTGGTCTGTCACTGAAGAAATAATTCTGTGCCACCTCTCCCACTGTCCCTTGGTGTGAAGATTCCCCTCTACCCTTCACTCTCTCTGCTTGACTTTTATAACACAATCTGATGCCCTTTTCAACCATTTGTGTTCTAAGAAACTCCGTTCTTTGAATAACAACAATAAATGAGACACATAGTTGTCAATCTTCTAGAAATTCTTAGAAATCAATAACAGGCTAATGTGAAATCAAGAGGTCAGCATTTAGATTAAATACTGGAAATGTATTAACTTAAGTTTGATTATCAAATTGCAGAACATAATATTAATAACTCATAGTACTCACATGCATTCAGCAATTTACTAATTCTACATAATTGCTTTTGATTGATTTACAGCACATGTAACTCACACAAGGAAATACCCTAAATAGAGAAGACACAATATTGGTAACACACCCATGTGAGCGTAGATGATTCGGCCTAATGAGGCTACCATTTCCCAGTCCCTCCCCAACGCCCGAAAGTTGCAGAAGGGAGGAGATACTGAGTGTAGTGTCAGCAGGTGCTAAATGCTAAATTGTGGATGAAGGGCTGAACTGGGCTGAGTCTGTGCAGTGAGCTTAATTTGTGCAGGGTGGGGGCACCATCTCACATGTTTGAAGGCCAGGAATTATTTTTCATCTGACTTGAAAATGTGTGGGAGAAAGCCATAAAATGTAAACGTATTTGAGCTTATATAGCGCACAGCTACCCGCAGTGGGTTTCCCGGCGCTTGCTTAGGGAACCCGTCCTGGTATTCCCCTGTGAGATCACCCCAGCAGGGTATCCACAAGGTGAAAGCCAGGCATCCCGCCACGAGGGGCCGTTGTGGAGATTAAGCAAGCTATTGCCCAGAGTCGCAGAGTGTGAACCCGTGAGTTGAGAAGGCACCGGAGCGAGAATTATCGAGTCCGTGGAATTTTTTAGCCCAAGACCCGCCGAGGCGGGGAATTGAACCCTGGTCCAGGGCCGATCTCAGCTTCCGGGTCTGCCGCCTCTAACCCCTGAGCCACACTTCTCCACCATAAAAGGACAAAGAAACAGAAAGTTAATGAGTGGAGGGGCAGTGACAAAAGGAGGAGGCAGGGATGATTAAAAAGATGCAAGAGTGCGATAAAGAGATAGGAAGTGTGAGGTGATGGAAGACAAATGCATGAGGTGGAATCAAGAATAGATCTCCTATTTGGCGACTCCAGAGCTCACCAGCACTGGCAGGGAGGTGGGACGCGTGTGGAAAAGTACACTGGAAAATATATGTTGCACAAGGAGCTTATTAAAAAAATTGATCCCCGGACTTCAAGGGAGTCTTGCTACATATATAGAAATCCCCTCTGGACCATGAACCCCGAGAAGGAATGCAATATCTTCAAACCTCATTAAAACTGAGGCTGTGACCCCCAAAGATCCTTGACAAACTTACATGTTCAGACTGAAAAAAGTGTCCTGGAAGGAATAAATGGTGATACATACAGTAACTACCTAGTTTCAAAAGTTGCAAGAAGGCACACGCTTGTAGAAATCTTTATTCTTACCAACAGGTGCCAAGGGTGTCGCTTCGATGACCCTTATACCACAGAAAAATCTAAATTCAAATGTTGCTAATTGTGTTCCCAAAACATCAAGTCAAATAACTTGTTGTCCTGAATTATCTTGATTTGACCAACTAACCATCAACCTTTCTATTTTTTACCTTTTTAAGTTACAGAGCATTTGTGAAGTCCAACTTTTACTTAACACCATCGACGCTTATGGTTTTCCCCCCTTGTGCTGAAAATCTGGAATTCCTACTAATCATGACGAGCTCAGCTCGGCATGAGTGTATGATAGGTGTACCTCATGACGAGCTGAGCTCGTCATGAGCGTCGAAGGTGTTAAAAAGAGCTGGTGCTGTATAAGCAATTTTTTACTGTGTTTCATAATAGAACCAGCTTACCTAGTAAACCACCCCATTTTTAATGTATCCGCTAGGAGCCTGAATAAAGTTGGTTTTGCCCACAAGTAGGGTATTTTTAACCTTTATCACTCCACTTCACTTTCCCCTTTTGTCACATCACACCACACATAGTCTTCACAAAAAGTGCTCCTACGCAATCGCGATAGTTGTAGCACGCCTCAACCCGCAGCGGGTTGGGAAGCCCCTATGATGAAGCATGTCACCGTGAGGAAACTCCGGTGAGTGAGGGGACTATAAAGAAAAAGTTTTCTTTCCCTGCTTTAATATTTTTTGTTCTCTTAAGACAGACCCAATAGTGTAATGTCTTAATAGCTAGCTAGGTTCTCTGGATCTGAATGTTTCAGATCTTTTTCTGTAAAGTAAGTGCTGTGGAGGGCGAACCTAGCTAATGTTTACCTCTACCTCCCCCCCTTTTTTCTGAATAGCTGTATAAGCAATACCAGGTGGACAAGTTGTCACAGTGACGCAGCTGAAGGCCAATTTGGGCGTACAGATGGCTTTTGAGAGCCGGACACAACTGAAGGTGCCCGTACGCTTCTACAGCTGGAGTAAGACCAGGCCTGGATCAAGCTGCCTTTGGCATTTTGTCTTGTGCCAGGCTTACAAAAATCCCATAAGCACTGAGGGCCCGATTCACAGAACTAACTTAAGACAACATCCTAAACTTACTACTGTTGGTATTCACAGAAGCATTTAGTAGTAGTAAACTTAAGATTTTCTCTTAAGCCTGTCTTAAGTCTGTCCTAAGTTTTTCTTAAGTTTGTCTTAAGTCTGTCTTAAGTTTGTCTTAAGTCTGTCTTAAGCCTGTCTTAAGTCTGTCCTAAGTTTGTCTTAAGTTTGTCTTAAGTTTGTCTTAAGACTGTCTTAAGTCTGTCTTAAGTCTGTCTTAAGTCAAACTTAAGACAAAATACTAACTTTACTACTACTAAATGCCTTCTGTGAATACCAAAAGTAATAGGACAGACTTAAGACAGACTTAAGACAAACTTAAAACAAATTTAAAGGGGCATACATATAATCCCTGAGTGCCACTGGAGCGCCACTTTTTTTGACTCTGTGGTATGCCCTGCACCATATTTGCAAAGTGGCGTTAAGCCACTTTTTGTGCATCACGTCGCTTTGTAAATATGCTACCCTTTCACGCAGGTACCTGTGTGAAAGGGACGTGCAATGGGTGCTGCTGTGGGCTTTTCACTGCGACACCCATTGCTTTTTGATGCTTCCCCAGATTTACAAGGAGGTGTAAATCCGAGGCTGCTCCAAAAACTAACGCCATGCAAGAGCAGGCCTTAGAATGGAGAAATGAGGAGAAATACTTTTATTTCTCCTTGTTTTGCTTGTTCTATGTGTGCTGCTTTCTGCAGCACATATAGAAAGAGCAAAACACATTTAATGATTGTTTATGTGCAGGACGGTATCCCTTCTTGCACATAAACAATCATTAACCCCTTCGCAGCTGGGCAAATTCCCATTGTGTGCTTGGGGGTTGGGGGGCGCGCACAGCGCCCCTGTGCTCCTGACGAGGTCAGCTCGTCATGAGCCACGGTGGTCGTGTGCTCATGATGAGCTGAGCTTGTCATGACCACACCCGTTTCTTTAGAACGTTCGCACAGCAGGGGAATTAGCCCAGCGTGCGAGCGTTCTAAAGGTCATGACGAGCTCAGCTCGTCATGAGCACCCGAGCACCGTGGCTCATGACGAGCCGAGCTCGTCATGAGATTCGAAGGGGTTAAATAATGGAGTTTTTTTTACTTCTATGTGCTTTGCAGAATGCAGCACACATGGATGTAACAAATAGCCATTATTGATAGTTTATGTGCAGAAAAGGACATCTTCCTCCACATAAAGAATCATTCCCTGCAACGCCTGCGCTCTTGCACTTTGCGCTAGGGTGCCAGCGTTGGCAGCTAATTTTAGGGCCAACGCTAGGGAAATCACAGGGGTGCGGCATATTGTTATAAATCCAGTGCATCCCTGCATTTTGGAAATGTCGGAGTGCGGCACCAGCAAATTTGGCACAGCTCCACCCTCTCATCGGGCCCTTACTGCACAGAAGTGTGAGAGAAGCTGGAGTGATCAAATAATTCTACAAGGAGCTGCTCCATGAAGATGTCAGGCTGTCCTATGTTGGTGGTTTCTGCAATACCGATATGTGTAGGTTATTTCTGCTGGACCTGGCCTCAAGGCCTTGTTTTTGATTTCTACTTGCTTCAAAATGTTGTCCACCCATTTCTGCATGATGGAGCCAGTATCGTCTAGCCCTGAGATTTGCTCCTCAGTGCTATCTATTCTCGGTCTCTTATTATCCAGGCACTGTCGGCAATTAAGTGCCGGTGACGAGAGCCAGAAATCAGTGGTTCAAATTAAGCACTGGTGAGGGGGTTACAGAATAGAATACTGTGAGCTTCAAAGGTGCACAACAGTGAATCCACAGCTCCCAGTTGACTTTTTCCCATTGTGGATGGTCCGCAGAGCTGGGGACATAACAAAAGGCCCTCACATGAGCCAGGGCTTCAAAGCTATATATATATCTGCTGAGGGAATTCTGGGAGTCAGTTTACCAAAGTTGCTACTACCAATGCAGGGCACACCATTTTTGGTCAGATGGGAAGACTGAGTAGCCTTAAAATCTAGAATGGGGACAACCAAGGGCACCCTAGGGGGTGAGAGGCACTGGGGCACCCCACAGAAAGTCTTTGCTGTGCTCCTTGTTGATGGTGTTTAGCTCTTTTCTCCTTTCCGCACAGCTTCTTAGTAAACAGGCAGCTGAGCTTCGGGCTCCTCTTCAAGATAACTTAGCTTTGCAGGTCACACTTAAAGTCGGACTGGCATATGGGTCAAACCAACAGGGCCAGAAGGGCTGGTCTGACAAGTCAGCATGTGAGCTGGATTTTTGGCAGTTTGTGGGCCTGTTTTACAGTCTGGTGGGCTGGTCTTCACTGCTGATTTTCCTGATAGGACTGGAAACATTACTCATGGCAAGTATAAATATATATACAGTTTCTCATAGCTGTAAAACGTCCACACAGCATGTTGTTGCAAGTTCAAAACTGCCCTGATTTGGAAATGTGACCCACTTTTTAAGTTGTCTGATTCGCTAATGGGGGATGCTTTTATTATGGTGGCTGGGCCTGTAATCTAATCCAGTCAACCCTGGGTACACGCTTCAGTACTCCTCTATGCAGCAAGAAAGCAGGGGGGGGGTTGGGGGGGGGGGGGAATAGTCGCATTTCAAACCCTTAATAATTTCAGGGGTTCTCCTCAGGACCTGGACTCGGTCATTTCTCTAGTCGTATCAGTGTTGAATCCTCCAAAATATCCGCCTGGTTCTACTGCATGCCTCAATAGTCCATATAGCTGAGCAATCCAAAATCGATCAGCCACAAGATTGAAGCAGACATGCGGAAGGAATAAGAGGAACTTTACGGGCTATTGAAGGCGTGCTGTAGAACGAGGCGGCTCAAATGCCGAAGAAGAGCTTACTTTCAATCAAAAGGAACTTGTTTTCTTATAAACATCCACTGTGATTATACCCTATATTGGAGGATTCAACACTGATACGACTAGAGAAATGACCGAGTTCAGGTCCTGAGGATAAACCTTGAAATTCTTTGGGGTTTGAAACGCGTTGGCACATGCCATTGGGGAAAGAACATTGTCATTGACAGTTCCTGAGAGAGATTTGTAAGATTATAACTCTCTCACTGACAACATTCAGCAGCCCTAAGGCAATACACATTGGCAGGATTTACCATACCGAACAGGAACTATCTGGCTAGTGTCAATATGCAAATGAAGGACTGGTCAAAGAAAGGCCATTTATATAATTATTTGGAATACGTTGGTTTGCCAATATATGTGGTTTGGAAATGTATGTGTTTACAAATGTAGTTTAATGTATGTTTGTACTTCATGTTTCACAATCAAGTGTTGGCCTTTAAAGAGAAATGTAATAATGTAAAATAATGTTTCAGAAAAAGAAAAGAAAAGTAAAATAAATCACAAGGGCTAATGAAATTAGAACATTGGTACCTTTATTTTTGAGCAGACATAAAATATGGCAACTAGATACTTTGCGCGTTTATAAAAAAAATACATATTTCAAAGGGCATTAAACCACTTTGCATGGCTTAACACCACATTGTAAATAAGGTACTCTTTCATGCAGTTTCCTGCATGAAAGGGAAGTGCAATGGGTGTTTACCCCCATGAAGCTCTCTAGTACCAAGGGTCTGAGCTTGGGCTATATAAAACCGCAAAATAGAAAGGCAGGCGATACTTCTAGCAGGATGCAGGACGTCAACAGACTTCCTTTCACAGGCCCAGTCTCATCAGACAACTAGGTTGATAACCTCCAAAAGGCAAGCTCTCCTATGTGGGAATGCAGTCCAGCAACACCTTCACCTCAGCAGGCAGCAATTCTCCCTCCAGGCAGTCCACACCTCTCCTTTGAGTGGGCCTGATCCAGGATTGGGGGCCCGATGTAGGTAATCCCAGATTACCACTTCTTAAATACTGAATCATACCGATTCGGTATTTAAGAACTGGCAATGGGGATGTAGGTATTTTTACCGAATTAATTACCGAATCGGTAAAAATCGGTAATTACTGATACGGTAATTACCGAATCTGTATTTGCCATTGATTCCCATGGGCCTTGAAGCCCATAGGAATCATGCACAGATGTGCATGCACACAGGAATTCCTTATTTACCACCCAATTGTATTGGGTGGTAAATAACGAATTCTTAGAGGCCTCTAGCACTGTCAACAGTGCTACCTACATTAGAATTTACAGATTCGGTAATTTTACCGATTCGGTAAATACAGAATCGGTAAAAATACCGAATCTGTAAATAAATGCCTCCTACATAGGAAAAAGCATTTACCGGTCGGTAACGGCCGAATTCGGCAGTTATACCGACCGGTAAATGCCTACCTACATCGTGCCCTAAATATCAAAGATGCTAGCCGTGGAGCTCGGTCATCTTCACAACTACGCCTATGCTCGCCAGCTGATGGGAATGATTTGACTCCGAGCTGGTCAGTTTCCCTGACCAATTAGCCTTGTGAAAAGGGGTGGAGTCTACCGCAGGGGCCCTCCAAAGTCTGGTATGAGTAGGTCTTGTACTTCTGTATACTGCATCGAGGCATTTCATCTATATTTGTTGATAAGGAGTTGCAGCAGGAAGGGCGGATGGAGCTAGGAGTGTCCTGTTTTAGGAGGCAACATCACAAAGAAGAAAATATGTCACCTCTGCTCACCTGAAACTGAATCCCAGGAACAATAAAACATCTGGAGGAAGGGAAGAATGTTACAGGTTCTTCTCCCTTGTCAAAGACTTGAGCTGCCTCACCCAACGCCTTTCATCTTGAGTTGACATTCACACGGAATGGATTCCTGTGACGCGGGCAGCTAAGCATAGGCAGAAATGCTGTACTCATCTTGCCCACATAAACTGTACATGAACCCTCCATCCATGACCCACATGTGGTGAGAAGGATGCGATTAGAGGAGACTAACAGGACCTTTTCATCAGGGTGCAAGTCCAATGGAGGCTCCAGTTTTGGGCAGGAAAGAGGGTTTCACTGAGCGGCTGATTAATGGGATAAAACCTTGGATCTGAGAACTTAAGTTCTTTGGTTGTGGAAGATTCCAGATGTTTGTTGGACCTTGTGGTTTTTGAAACTGTAACCAGTAAAACTCCAGATTACAGGTTCACTTGGTCAGACCACCACTTGCTTGCCTTCCAAAGTAAAACAGCGCTAAGCGACTCACCTAAAACTACCTTAAATCCATCCACCTATCGGCCGTGGAACAAACTCAATTTGGAACACTTGGAAACACAACTAACATCCAGTACAAATCTGGAAAGCATAAATTCTGTTCAAAATCTATATGAGTGGCTACAGGAAGGTTTTCACATCCGGATACCACTCAAAACCACACAACAGAAAAAAAGAAAAAAAGCGCCTTGGAGAAACATAGAAATAAAAGACATAAAACAACAAATTAGAAAGCTGCAACGTACCTGGCTCAAAACAAACGCCAAACAAGACAAACTTCACCTACAGAAAATTAACAGATTATACAAGTCTGCTACCACAAAAGCTAAGAAAAAGTTCATACAGAATTCAAAACGCTAAATGTGCAAATAAAGAATTCTATCAAATACTCAATGAATTTCGCAAACCAAATTGCCTGGAAGGAACTTATCCTGTTACTCAATATTTCACAGACAAACTGGCAAATCATTACACGGACAAAGCAGACACATTGGAATCGTACTTAAAACAGAAACAAAGCACCAGCACTAACCCTTGTACAAAACAACAATCCAAGAATGCTCTAATCAAGCCTCTACGTTTCTTGCAACACATCTCACACAGCGAATTTATGGACCTGGTCAAAGCAAGCAGGCCTGCCGGCAGCCCTTCTGACCCCTGTCCGCCACAAACTTTCAAGACAATTCTTTTAACAACCTCTGCTGCCACTCCAGTAAGAAGAATCATCAACGATTCCTTAACTACTGGAACATTTCCAGAAGAACTCAAAAAGTCATACATACACCCTTTACTGAAGAAAACAAACTTGGACCCGCTGAACCCTGACAACTACATACCCATTAAAAATGGACTGTTCCTGGGCAACCTGATAGAAAGAGCAGCATTCGCCCAGATTTCACAATTCATTGAAGAGAATGACATACTTTTAGACTTCCAAACAGAATTCCGTCCGGGAAGAGGCACTGAATCTGCCCTCCTTGCCATCTGGGATGACCTAAAGAATACAGTTGACCGCAACGGGGTTGCTGTGCTACTCTTCTTGGACCTCTCAGCTGCCTTTGACACGGTTGACCATGATACTCTGAAACAAAGACTCTAAGAAGCCGGCATGGAGAGAACTGCTTTAGACTGGATAGCGTCCTACCTTCGAAACAGAACTAATGTCATCCATACCCCACCTTTCTCGTCCAAACCATACTCCACAAAAGCAGGGGTCCCTCAAGGTTCTATCATCTCGCCCATGCTTTTCAACATCTACATGAAGTCATTACCAGTACTGATCAATAAGTTTCTATAACGATGCAAATGACATGTAAATACTCTTTCAACTGGAATGCCCCAAAGACATTGGAAAATCACCAATTTTCAGCTGTCTCAGAGCCGTGGATCAGTGGATGACCTGGAGCCATCTCAAATTGAATGCTTCAAAAACTGAAATACTCACGTGTGGCGATTGGAAACATTACAACCCACTTGCCGCATGGCCTAATGAACTGGGATCACTGCCTAAAGTATCGAAGGAAGTAAGAAACCTCGGAATGACCATGGACTCCAAGCTGTGGATGAATGCCCAAGTGGATAAACTAGCAAGATCAAGCTTTTCTTCTATGAAAACGCTGCGACGAATTTTCCCTCATTTGGGATTTCCACACAAGGTCCAAGCTACCATCTCCCTTGTTCTGTCCAAACTCAATTACACCAATAGCCTCAACCACGGATCACCTTTAATGATCATGAAAAGACTACAACAGATTCAGAACTCGGCTGCCAGACTACTCTTGCATATCAAACCGCAAGACCACATCTCCCCTGCCTTGAAAGCCCTGCATTGGTTACTGGTTGCCAGAAGATCCACTTTCAAGCTGCTTTGTATCACCCACAAAGCAATACATGGAATGGGATTGCTCTTCATCAGGAATAAAATCACCAAACACATTCAACAAAGGAACCTACGCGCTAAAGGGGCATCTTGCCTCAAAATCCCACAATGCAAGAAAAAAACCATGGGTGGCACATCCTTCTCTGTTCAAGCAGCCAAACTATGGAACTCTTTACCCTCCAACATAAGGTCCACCGACAACCACCTTATCTTCAGAAAACTACTCAAGAAGTGGTTCTTCCCCACACAAGCACCATACGCAAACAGAAATTTACAGCATATCCCTCTGTATACAAGCCTTTTTTCCACTATAGATTTGTACCTATCTTTGTGTATTACTTTGTATAAACATGTAAAATAATTATGTTTTTGAGAGAAAAAATAATAATAATAAATAAATAAAAATCATCTTTGGTCTACATGTACATACTTCCATTGTGCATCTATGTACCTTCCATGTACCTGGATCTGTGTGTCTGTTACTTTTCTCCTGAAAAAGCATATCCAATGCACTACCCTATTTCTCATCCTGTGCCTCTATCAATATCTTTAATCTACATATACTTACCTCCTTTATGTATCTATATACTTTCAATGTAATTATGGATATATATATATATATATATATATATATATATATATATATATATATATATATATATATATATATATATATATATATATATATATATCAATCACTTTCTTCTAATTTAGCATTTCCAATGCACTACCCTATTTCTCAGCCTATACTTCGCTCAATATATCTTCTAGCTCAACCTTCTGACTCATCTCAAACTTATTCTACTACTCCTTCCAATGCACTACCCTAACTCTCATCATACACTTCTATCAATATATCCTCTACATCCACTCTCTCTTTTATCCCAAACCCCATACCACTACTATGATTGTCAAAATACCCCTTTTTAGACTCTCTCCTACTCTACACCTCCTTGCATCATCTGGCACCTTTTTAACTATACTGATCCCCTAAAACAAACATTTCTAAACTCTTTCGTCTGAGACCTTACCTCCAAACCTCCTTTTTACTCACCCAAAAGCCTCCTCCTATTGCTAAGATCTAAAACATTTTTTAAATCTTTCTCTCTTTTATCCCTCCACTATCCTTTTCAATCGAAATTAACAGACTAACAAGTTCACTTCTCAAATTCCATATTAAACTATACTAATATACTACCCAAATAACTGAATAACATATCCACTACTCAAATTACTTCATATTCTTTTTTTACTATACTAATTTTAAACAGTAATCCTTTATGGGTTCCGGAGTGGCATGCTACTCGCCAGAAAAGCGATTCAACATCCATCAGGGGTAACAAGTGCTATATGAATACAAATATTTCTTCCCCTTTTATCCCTCCAATCCTTCTCACTCCAAGTAACTGATTAATATCCACCACTGAAATTACTTCATATTTCTCCATATTAATTCACCACTAATCCTTTGTAGGCTTCCTGAATAGCGCGTGTCAACAAGCGCTATATAAATACAAACCTTTCTCCTCCTCTATCATTCTGCTATCATTCAAAATCCAAATAACTGACTAACCTATCCACCACTTAAAATGTACTTGCTTGTTTCACTATACTAATTCAACACTAATCCTCTATGGGTCCCGGAGTAGTGTGCTACTCGCCAAAAAAGTGCTTCGATGCCTCGTCACTGGTAGTAAGGCTATATAAATGCAATTACAATATAAATGCAATGCAATTACAATACATTGTATGTGAACACACCTGGTGTTTGGTGGAGGCATGAGGTTCACGGACAGTGACATGGTCATTACATTGCTAACATTGCTTGAAGATCCTATGTCTATCACAAACATGCCTTGGTGACCAGGAATTGTGGCTCAGCGCTTGGGTTGTGTCTTCTAGCTCAGCATCCCATTTCTAGGACATGCATTGTATGTGTGCAGCCTCCCTGCACCACTTAATTCTCATCTATGTCCCTGACCCCTGGAAGGTGGCTCTCTGGCCTCACCATGTGGACTTGGTGTGTGCCGAGTGAGCTGGTGAGGAATGGTAGGTAGGTGATATCTGATCTGCATACTTTGTGCAAAGACGTTCATCTTCCTGCAGCTGGAACCCTTGCAGATTTTCACAAGGCAGTCATCTGATTGGCCGGACTGTCATCTGTAGTGACCACACACAGCTTCCCATTTGGATAAATACGGGCTGATGTGTGATTTATTAATCTTCCTTCCAAGTTTTCAGGTTAATTCTTCAGTTCAATGCTGACTCAGGCTGATTAAGGTTCAGACTAATTGAAACACCTTTATTTGTTGCACAAAACAGACTTTGCCAGCTCAATTTTATATATCTTTTAATTGGAGTTTGTGTACTAATTTGTACGTTGATTTCCAATAGGTATAGTGGGTGATTTATAGTTCGGCAGACAGCGTACTCATCACAAACACAGCCTACAAGGCTCTAACTAGAACAGGACCTTTGCTGTTACAAAGAACATTTAGACCACAGAGCAACTTGCGATCCTCATCTGCTAACTTAGTCTGTGATCCGAAATTCAGATAAGTAAGGTCTGGGGGTAGGACCTTCCAGATAAGAGCAGCTCAATTGTGGAATAAGCTCCCAGCTGCTCCCAGAGCCCGTGCAAATCTCACCTGCTTTAGAAAAACTTAAAGACCTGGCTCTTACCAAAAGAGTAGCAAGGGTTATAGCTAGGACTGGACTGGAAAGAGGATGCAGAAGTGAATGTATTTGTGGTTGAGGATCTGGCAGGGTTGTCCTAGCGCCAAGACACCTGCAAGGTGAACGTTGCGCTTTATAAATATGTGTTACTTACAAATGCGATGGAGTATCCTGTCTGCCAAACTGATGGTCTTGCAGCCCTTCTTAGGGTTAGGAGGGCCCCCAACCTTCCGTCAACTGAGCCCCTTTTGGCTCCATTGATGGAGGGATTTGTCTGATGGGCCAACAAAGTAGTGAAACCAAAGGGGATGATGGACGGAGTGTTGAACATTGCACGCACTCACCCCCAGTCAACTGATCTGGGTTTAATCCATCATCATTCTTTAGCTCACTCCGCCACCCCAGTTCAAACATGGCCATATGCAAATCAGTCTGACCCTGTGCCTCATGGGATCAGTCCAGCCCGAACTGCCAAGCCATGTCTTCCCTGGACCGGAAACAAGCATCCTGGTACCGGTTTCTGGCATTACAGCCGTCTTCAGCCCGGCTTGCTTGAATCCAGTGGCAAAGTGAGCAAAGGACTCATGTCTGAGCATACCCTGCCAACTTTTGGCGAACAGCGGTACAAAAGAGGGTGGTGATGGATGGAGCATCTGAACCAATCAAACACTCACACCCAGTCACCAGATTTGGGTTTAATCCATCACTGTTTTTTAGCCCACTCTGCCACTCCAGTTCATACATGGCCATATGCAAATCAGTCTGACCCTGTGCCTCATGGGAACAGTCCAGCCCGAACTGCCAAGCCATGTCTTCCCTGGACCGGAAACAAGCATCCTGGGACTGGTTTCTGGTTAATCAGCCCTCTTCAGCCAGGTTAGCTTGAATCCAGTGGCAAAGTGAGCAAGGGACCCATGTCTGGGCATACCTGCCAAGTTAGGGCGAACAAAGCAAACCCAAAGTAGTGGCCATCAGAGGAAAGGCCTTACAATGCACACCCTAATGTCCATTTGTTTCGGTCTGTCTCTGAAGAAATAATTCTGTGCCACCTCTCCCACTGTCCCTTGGTGTGAAGATTCCCCTCTACCCTTCACTCTCTCTGCTTGACTTTTATAACACAATCTGATGCCCTTTTCAGCCATTTCTGTTCTAAGAAACTCCGTTCTTTGAATAACAACAATAAATGAGACACATAGTTGTCAATCTTCTAGAAATTCTTAGAAATCAATAACAGGCTAATGTGAAATAAAGAGGTCAGCATTTAGATTAAATACTGGAAATGTATTCACATAAGTTTGATTATCAAATTGCAGAACATAATATTAATAACTCATAGTACTCACATGCATTCAGCAATTTACTAATTCTACATAATTGCTTTTGATTGATTTACAGCCACATGCAACTCACACAAGGAAATACCCTAAATAGAGAAGCCACAATATTTGTAACACACCCATGTGAGCGTAGATGATTGGGCCTAATGAGGCTACCATTTCCAGCCCCTCCCCAACACCCGAAAGTTGCAGAAGGGAGGAAATACTGAGTGAAGTGCCAGCAGGTGCTAAATGCTAAATTGTGGATGAAGGGCTGAGCTGGGCTGAGTCTGTGCAGTGAGCTTAATTTGTGCAGGGCGGGGGCACCATCTCACATGTTTGAAGGCCAGGAATTATTTTTCATCTGACTTGAAGGTGTGTGGGAGAAAGCCATAAAAGAAAAAAGAAACAGAAAGTTAATGAGCAGAGGGGCAGTGACAAAAGGAGGAGGCAGGGATGAGTAAAAAGATGCAAGAGTGAGATAAAGAGATAGGAAGTGTAAGGTGATGGAAGACAAATGCATGAGGTGGAATCAAGAATAGATCTCTTATTTGGCGACTCCAGAGCTCACCAGCACTGGCAGGGAGGTGGGACGCGTGTGGAAAAGTACACTGGAAAATATATGTTACAAGGAGTTTATTAAAAAATTGATCCTTGGACTTCAAGGAAGTCTTACTGCCTATCAAGAAATCCCCTCTGGACCATGAACCCCGAGAAGGAATGCAATGTCTTTAAACCTCATTAAAACTGAGGCAGTGACCCCCAAAGATCCTTGACAAACTTACCTGTTCAGACTGAAAAAAGTGTCCTGGAAGGAATAAATGGTGATACATACAGTAACTACCTAGTTTCAAAAGTTGCAAGAAGGCACAAGGTTGTAGAATTCTTTATTCCTACCAACAGGTGCCCAGGGTGTCGCTTCGATGACCCTTATACCACAGAAAAATTCAAATTCAAATGTTGCTAATTGTGTTCCTAAAACATCAAGTCAAATAACTTGTTCTCCTGAATTATCTTGATTTGACCAACTAACCATCATTCTTTCTATTTTTTACCTTTCTAAGTTACAGAGCATTTGTGAAGTCCAACTTTTACTTATAAAGAGATGGTGCTGTAGAAGCAATACCAGGTGGACAAGATGTCACAGTGACGCAGCTGAAGGCCTTCCTGGGCCTACAGATGGCTTTTGAGAGCCGGACACAACTGAAGGTGCCCGTACGCTTCTACAGCTGGAGTAAGACCAGATCTGGATCAAGCTGCCTTTGGCATTTTGTCTTGTGCCAGGCTTACAAAAATCCCATAAGCACTGAGGGCCCGATTCACAGAACTAACTTAAGACAAAATCCTAAACTTACTACTTTTGGTATTCACAGAAGGCATTTAGTAGTAGTAAAGTTAGGATTTTGTCTTAAGCCTGTCTTAAGTTTGTCTTAAGTCTGTCCTAAGTTTGTCTTAAGTCTGTCTTAAGTCTGTCTTAAGTCAAACTTAAGACAAAATCCTAACTTTGCTACTACTAAATGCCTTCTGTGAATACCAAAAGTAATAGGGCAGACTTAAGACAGACTTAAGACAAACTTAAAACAAACTTAAAGGGGCATATATATAAGCCCTGAGTGCCCCCGGAGCGTCACTTTTTTTTGACTCTGTGGTATGCCCTGCACCATATTTGCAAAGTGGCTTTAAGCCACTATTTGTGCATAACGCCGCTTTGTAAATATGCAGCCCTTTCACGCAGGTACCTGTGTTAAAGGGACGTGCAATGGGTGCTGCTGTGGGCTTTTCATTGCGACACCCATTGCTTTTGACGCTGCCCCAGATTTACAAGGAGGTGTAAATCTGAGGCTGCTCCAAAAACTAATGCAAGAGCAAGCGTTAGAATGGCGAAATGAGGAGAAATACTTTTATTTCTCCTCATTTTTGCTTTTTTTATGTGTGTTGCATCCTGCAGCACACATAGAAAGAGCAAAACACATTTAATGATTGTTTATGTGCAGGACGGTGTCCCTTCATGCACATAAACAATCATTAAATAATGTAGATGTTCTACTTCTATGTGCGCTGCAGAACGCAGCACACATGGATGTAAGAAATCGCCATTATTGATTGTTTATGTGCAGAAAGGGACATCTTCCTGCACATAAACAATCATTCCCTGCAGCACCTGCGCCCTTGCACTATTGCGCTAGGGTGCCAGCGTTGGCAGCTAATTTTAGGGCCAGCGCTAGGGAAATCACAGGGGTGCGCCATATTGTTATAAATCCAGTGCATCCCTGCATTTTGGAAATGTCGGAGTGCGGCACCAGCAAATTTGGCGCAGTTCTGCGCTCTGACATTCCTTTGTAAATATCCCCCTCAGTTTGCCCTCAAGTTTGCAGGCTGGCAGTGGGAGTTAAACTCGGTTGCAGTCTCCTGCACATCTATCCACTCTGCTGCTCTGCTTTTTAAACGACCAAAGGGCATATTCACAAGCACTTTGCGCCGCTGGTGCGTCATTTTCTTTGATGCATCGGTGGCACAGTGTGGTGCTGCATATTTACAAGGCCACCTTTGTAAATACGGCCCCTTTTCACTCTGCACTTTGCATGAAAGGGGTGTGCCATGGGTGTTGCTGTGGGTGTTCCTTCGAACACCCATTGATTCTGCCGCATTTTCAGATTTACAGAAATTCATAAACCTGGGAATGCATCAGAATCCTACACCGCCCCAAGGGAGGCGTAAGGAGGTGCAACGGTGAGGGATACTTTTATTTCTCCTTCTTTTTTTCCTCTTGCCACGTGTGCTGCATTTTGCAGCGCATGTAGAAAGAGGAAAACACCTCACATGATTGTTTTTGGGCAGTAAGGTGTCCCTTCTTGCACAAGAACAATCTCCCTAAAACCGCAGACACCTCTGCCCAAGGGTGCCTGCGTTGGCATAAGGCAGCCCATTGTGCACCAGTGCAGGGGAGAGCACAGGGATGCAACATTTTGTTCTAAATATGACGCAGGCTCTCCTATTTTTGACTCCTGCTGGGATACTTGGCCATAACAAAGGCCGAGTCCCAGGGGTCATCAGGCCTCCTTTTGTTGGGGTTTCATGGCTGGGAGCAGTCAGGAGCCTCACACCTGATGCAAATGCAGCAGAAGGGAACAAAGGCTCGCACCTTGTTAGCACTTCACGCATACTTAGGAGAGGCAGCTTTTCACTTTGTTCAGGCTCTGTTTAGGAGATTTGCATGCACTGTTAGAACGTCAGAGGTGTTGATCTTTCCCAGTATTTGCACAAAATATATTGCATTTATATAGAGCTTATTACCCTTTGAGGAGGCGTTGTAATAATTTAAACATCACTATTTCTTTTAAAACACTATGGCTATAGAAAGCTTAACACTGACAAAAGGTAACATTGTTTTATATGTAGCGTACAAAAATGTGAATCTTCTGCCTAAATCAGGAGTGTTTGCAAGGATACTGGAAATGTGCTCAAATGTACTCATGACACACCTGCTAAACAGATATGTGAGGTCTTAAGATCTAATGGCACTACTTGTGATGCCAGTTCCTGTGATGTCACGCGCTGTGATGTCACGCACCGCGATGTCACACGCTGTGATGTCACACGCTGTGATGTCACACGCTGCGATGCCACTTGCATACTTATTAACTAGGTCAGTCCCCCCACTTCTTTTTTTTAGGACTTGTGCCCTGGCCCACAGTATTTCAAAGTGGTATTGTTGATGCCGGCGCTACAGAGAGGGAGAGAGAAAGCAGGGCCCTGGGCCATCCAGCAGTTGGCCCTTTTAATGAGTACCTGCTCTTATTTTTCCCATTTAAAGCACTGACTCTAGCGAGTTGCTCTCGGTTTTTCCCAGGGTTGCGCTGTTTGTCCAGATCTCAGGTGTCTGGCGGTGCGTGCCAAGGAGCAGGGCGTTTCACCCGTGTGGGCGTGCACCCGGAAACACGAGGAGCTGTGGTACCCACAGATGAACGAAAACACTGACTGGCGCGGGTACCACGGCGTCGCATGCTGGGATTCCAGGGTGAGGCGCGTCTTCTGGTAAACAAAAAAGCAGGGGGTTCTGCTTGCAGCGGACACCGGTTCTTTTTTCCCGGTATCGATTTCCAATGGAAGGCGACAGGGGCGCAACTAGGTCTTCATTTCGGGGGGGGGGCTAACATGGCAAATGAAGGGGCGTGGCTAATGTTAAAAAAATGGGGCGGGGCTAAAATGGTAGATAATCGGGATCGATTAATGCTCAGGTCAAGCAGAGAAAACGTGATGAATTCTGCATTTGAAACTGGACAACAATTAGAGCACACATTTGTGTTAATTTGATGCATTTATGTCCTATTGTCTTATGAAAAAGGAACAGAATGTACTGAATTAAAAGACCAATTTAATATATTTTACTACAAAGCACTTTAGGAACACAATATAACCAATTTTCACAATGCCATTTCAAGGCGACGACCCTTTTTCGCCAGTTCGTCAACAATTGCTTCTATAGGAGGACAATGTGCTTGTGAAATGTTTATCATTGCAAGTCCAAAACCCATACCCACCCTGAACCCTAAAATTACCCCGGGTACCCCATAACCCATACCCACCCTGAACCCCAAAGTTACCCCCTTGGCACACCAAAACCCATACCCGCCCTGAACCCTAAAATTTCCCCAGGTACCCAAAAACCCATACCCACCCTGAACGCTAAAATTACCCCTGGCACCCCAAAACCCATACCCATGCTAAACGCTCATATTACTGCTTGCCCCCCAAAATCCATTACCACCCGAACCTCCAAATTACACCCCTGGCACCCCAAAACCCATAACCACCAAACCCTAAAACTACCCCCTCGCACCCCAAAACCCATTACCACCCTGAACCCTGAAATCATCCCCCTAGAACCCCAACCCCCATACCCGCGCTGATCCCTGAAATTACACCCTTGCCCCCCAAAACCATACCCACCCTGAACCCTAAATTTACCTCTGGCACCCCAAAACCCATAGCCGTACTGATCCATAAAATTACAACCTTGCCCCCTCAAATCCATTACCACCCTGAACCACAAAATTACCCCCTGGCACCGCAAAACCCATGCCCACCCTGAACCCTAAAATCACCCCCCTGGAGCCTCAAAACTCATACCTGCGCTGATCCCTAAAATTACACCCTTGCCCCCCAAAACCCATACCCACCCTGAACCTTAAAATTACCCCTGGCACCCCAAAACCCATACCCATACTGAACATTAAATCCCCCCCTGGCACCCCAAAACCCATACCCACCCTGAACCCTAAAATTACCCCTGGCACACCAAAACACATACCTACGCTGAACCCTAAAATTACCCCCTGGCACCCAAAACCCATTACCACCCTGAACCCTAAAATTACCCCCCGGCACCCCAAAACCCATACCCTCCCTGAACCTGAAAATGACCCCTGGCACCCCAAAACCCATACCCATGCTGAAACATAAATTCCCCCCTGGCACCCCATAACCCATACCCATTCTGAACCATAAATTCTCCCCTGGCACCCCATAACCCATACCCACCCTGAACCCTAAAATTGCCCCCTGACACCCGAAAACCCATACCTGCCTTGAACCCTAAAATTACCCCTGGCACACCAAAACACATACCCACGCTGAACCCTATAATTACCGCCTGGCACCCCAAAACCCATGCCCGCCCGGATCCCTAAAATTACCCCCCTGGAACCCCAAAACCCATACCCACTCAGAACCCTAAAATTACCCACTGGCACCCCGATCCGTAACCCACCCTGAACCCTAAAATTGCCCCCTGGCACACTAAAACCCACACCCACCCTGAACCCTAAAGTTACCCACTAGCACCCCAAAAAATGAACACTACAAACTTACACTACATGTGCATAATGTAAGCCGAGCAATGTAAGCAGCTTTTCTGTTAAGAGTCTGTGACACTACTTTGTAGTGATTGCCACTTCTTCCTCGATAAGTGGGTCCTCATCTTCCTGTCAGTGAACTTTTGTGGAGAGTCGAGGGCTCCTGTCTATTTATTAGGATCTGAGGAGACCAGGTCAGAAAGAGAACTTTGAGAGCGTACACTTCTCTAAGGCTCCTCTTTAATTCTATATACCAAGGGGCTTACTCTTTGGGTACTCCTGGCAAAAGTAGGACAGCAATACTCCTTGCTCACATTTGGGATGTAGGAGTACGTAAACGAGAAAGTCACATGTACACGTAGCAAAATGTTTATGAATTGAGTCCTACATTACCACTGCCATCACGACAGCAAAAATAAAGGTGTTTTCTAATTAACTCTAGAAAAGCACTTGCAAGTAATCCTTCGAGTGACATATTTATTGATAATATTAGATTATGTTTTTGCTATATAAATTACATTTATTGAGCTAAATGCATACGTTCGTAGTGGGCTTTATTCTACGAAATTCAGGGAATCGTTCACTTTCTCTTGATAGCTTGGTTCATATTACTGTCACCTGAAATAAACTTCTGATTTACAAGATATTTTGAGGCTGTCCATTAGAGGAGTGCACACCAAAGTTTTCAACGCTCAAAGAGGGAAAAAACAACCGTTATTTGATTGTGCATTTAAAAAATGCTCCTGAGGAGAAAATCAAAAATTGGCACCCTTGCCCCCAATTTCTGCTGGCGTCATAGCCCAGGGTTTTGCTGTCTGTCCACTTGTATGGAATACACATTTATACAAGTGCGCAGACAGCACTCCCTGGGCTATGATGCCAGCAGGAATTCCTTTACAAAGGAAAAGCGTCACCTGCACTGGCCAGCCCTTTCCCCCTGCTGTGCACATCTTCACACCCCATGCTGAACACATCAAGTGTTTAGGTGAAATCCCTGCCTTCAGGCAAGGATTTCACCTCAGCGCCACTCTAAATGAAAACAAGAGGTGGGGGCTGGGGGTTCACTCAGTGAAACTGTTTGAGGCTGGCTGTCTGGCTCGGGCTGCTGGGCCTCTCAGAAATGATTAAAGCAATCACATTCTCGGATCGGATGCGCAGCCTTCCTGCACCATTTCAGTGCGTGCCATCTTAGCCCGGGCAGAGGAGGCGACGGGGGGGGGGGGGGGCTGAAGCCCGGTGAGCCCAATGGGTGTTGCGCGCCTGGAAGGCGATGATACAACGCCGCCCCAGCACCCTTCAAGGTCAGAAAGGGGTAAACTGCCTTGTTTAATCCTGGCAGCTGATCAGAGATCACAACTGTCATTATTTGCGCCCACACTGGGGCAGTTTTCTGCTTTGCGTCCCTGCTGCAGGAAATAAAACGTGTTTGTTTCCGAGACAGTGAGACGAGACCAGCCCAGACCATCAATCAAATGCTGCTTCCAAGAAACTGTGAATGCTTATGAGAAAACTAATCTTTTACCTAAAAATGACACAGAGTTTAGATTTTTTTTTAAACATTAATTCCTTTTTGTATCTATAATTTGGATTATTATTTGCAACATTGGCCTGTGCCTTTAAGTATTCACCTCAGATGAAATTTGGCTATTGGTTACTTTTATGTGCTATTGATTTACAATAATGGATTAATGTTTAAACTTGAACTCACTGTCCCACAATGCATTTCACTGGTAGCACCTTGCTTGAATTAGCACATATTGATTGGCACCTGAAGCAAATATAGCTGTGTTAAGTGTATACTAGGGGGCAGATTTACAAGCCCCTTGCGCCTCTTTTGCGCCACCGTTGCGTTACTTTTGTGACGCAGTGGCGGAGCAAAAGATGCGCCATGGTGCGGGCTATTTACAACGTGACGCTGCGTCACGTTGTAAAGCCCTGCGCCTTAAGGAGGCGTGCTGGTGCAGGGGGGGGGGGGGCGTTCCGGCGCAGGAACGCCTCCTAAAAGTGACTGAGTAAAATCTACAAGATTTCACTCAGTCACTTTTAGGCCAATGCTACGTCATAACCCTGCACCTGCTTGAAGCAGGTGTAAGGCTTGACGCAGCATTAGTAGAATAGGCCCCCCAGAGCATTGCTGGAGCTGCGTTGCGCTTTCGACGCAACTCCAGCAATGCGATACCTTTACGGCACAGATGCGTCATGCATCAGTGCTGTTTTTGCCGCATGGTGCGTCGCATTGTAAATGTGGCACATCATGGGTGGCGGAGCTGTGGCGCACAATTTCTGACGCATCCCTGCTAATTTGCAGGGATGCGCCAGTAATTGTAAATATGCCCCTAGGCTTCTAATAATGTCATGTGACCTTGACAAAGCCCACAGGCCTTGGAGAAGCATTGGCATGTGAGTATTTGACATCCACCCTCTTTATTTACTTTTGAATACAATGTCATTTTTTTGAAGCACCATAAAGAAACATAAATGAAAGTGACTACAACTTTTAGATACTGTGGATCCTGTGGCGCTGTTAATTTGTTTCCCCTGCAAAGCACAGTGGTATGTGGGTACCACAACACCCCATAATTAAATTAAGAGCACTCAGCAACTGCTCTGGTACTTGGGGGCAAATTTATCAATCATTCATGTAGTGCAACTCAGCAAGACACCTGCTGCGCTGCGTGATAGAAGGGGTGGGGGCAGGAATGCGCTGTATAAATCAAGTTTTGGAGCATTCCTGTCCTCTGCCTGCGCTGGCGCACAATTAGCAGCCTAGCAGCAGCACAGGCACCCTGTCACCATGGTGCAAGGGTGCCTGTGTTGTAGGCAGGATTGTTTTTGCATAGTAAGGCATCTTCTTGCATAAAGACAATCCTCAAAGGCATTTTCTGGTTTCTAATTGTGCAGTAAAATACAGCACACTTAGCGAAGTAAAGATATTTCTCCCCGTTGCGCCTCTGGTGGGAAGGCGTACGATTCTGATGCATTCCCAGATCTACCAGTGTTGTTAAATTTGGAAAACATGGGTGAATGTGTGGGACACCCACCCATGCAACGTCCCCGCCACGAAAAGTAACACAAGACCACACCCTTCACTGCCTTGTGCTACTCAAGGCTTACCATGCCATTTAGGGCCATGTGAGGTGGCGTTGCGTAGCTTGGTAAATCTCATCTACCTTTTGGCACAAGGACGACGCAAAACTTTAATCAATCTAGCCCCCGGTCTATTCAGAGAGGTGTGATCCATTCGTATCTAATATTCTCACACTTGATAATCCCTTGAGTGCTAAATACTCATTCAAATATGAGGAAAAGCACAAATCTAAATCACAGAGAAGGCCACTGAAATGATGTGGCAATAGAGGACTGGGGGAACTTTGGGGCATATTATCAAGCCTGTGCGCTAAAATTATCGCCGCTTTATCGGCCGAAAACGGCCGATAAAGCGGCGATAATGGGCTTGATAATATGCTCTGTGGAATTCCAATCGAAGCCCATGTTAGATGTCTTCACATCTAACATGGGCTTCGATTGGAATTCCATAGAGCATATTATCAAGCCCATTATCGCCGCTTTATCGGCCGTTTTCGGCCGATAAAGCGGCGATAATTTTAGCGCACAGGCTTGATAATATGCCCCTTTAAGATTAAAAAAAATATATATGGTCATGAAGAGCCATAAGTTAAGGCAGTTTCGGCCACTGTTGAGGGTGGTCTAGTGCTCTAAGTAGCTGAAGAGCTGGAGAAGCGCTATTTTACCAGCTTAGTGATGAATGGTTGATTGTCACAGTAACTCTCAAGGTGTGAGATTTTAGGTGGTCTCTGAGCTGCTATAGGTGCTAGGGGCAGCAAAATATCAAAAGACCTTTTTGGACTAGAAAAGCCCAATTAACTCTTTGAGATTTCATGAAAAATCTATCCAGGCTTAGATGTGTTGGCCTCAGTTCTAGCTTAACATTGAATTTTATATATCGGCCTTCACTTTCAGTGGGAAGAATGGATTCAGGTCACCAGGTCTGCATTTAACAGCAGTGTTCATAATAAGCAAGATTTGGTAAGGTCCTGGCCAGTGGGCCTGCAGAGGGATCTTCCTCCTGATTATGCTGACATATTCCTTGTCACCGGGCTGGATGGAATGACACTCAGGCAAGGTATCTCGCCCTTCAGAACCGAAACTATAGACACATTGTGTGAGATTTCTTAAATAGTGTAGCCGCATCATCATTTAACCGCAGATCTAATTTTGCAGTAGACACAGGAGGGCTAGAGGGGAGCATCATGGTTCCACCTATGAATATTTCCTACCAGCTTAGCCTTCTGGGCTGGGATCGCTCTCAAGGACCATAACATTGGTGGCGAAGCAATGTGCCACTTTAACTGGGTCTCTGAACATATCTTATCTATTGTATTTTTTAGGGCTCCAATATTTCTTTCTTTTTTATTCGCTGACACAGTGTGATGGACACAATGGAAGTGCTGCTCCACTAATGCCTTAGTAACTGCCTCTAATGTGAAGTGTGTTTCCCGGTCACTGCTGATGCCGCTTGGTCATCCAATCTAAGGGATAAAGTCTCTAAGTAGTTGTTTAGCAAAAGTCACTGCATCTTCACGGCCACAGTGATACGCTTCCACCCATCCTGAAACATACACACTATAACAGGTACATAAGAATAATTTGTACATTTAGGTAATTGTGTATGATGTGGATGGAGGGCCTCCAAGGGCGATGATGTGCAGTGGAGGTGGCTTTGCCCCTTTTCCAGCATCGAATGACGGGCAATAATTCTGTGTTATGGAGAAAAAAAAGGGCGCACACCAATGGGTGCAGCGGCGCGTATCACGCCGTCCCTACCAAAGTGGCTGCTCTTTGATGCAACCTGACGAGGTTGGAGAGTTGGGATTTTGGTTCAACCACATGCCCAGTGCTCCACACCTCTTCAGGGTTTCTTTTACATTTCTGCTTGATCTAGAATGACTTGTTCCTGTAATTGAGACAAGTCCCTTAGCTTTGGTGGAGGAATTGGATCAGTTTTCCCAATATCAGCATCACCAGTTTTAGAACTCAGCATTCTTAGCAGCTGGATCGGGTAGGGCATTGCCCCTCGAAGCATCATGATGAGAGTGATGGTGGGCTGCTCATTTCACCACAGGCACCTTCTCTAGTTATTGCAAGGCATTTAGAACATTTTGAGTATAGTGACCAATTTTTATGGTAGTGCCTTCGATGTCATGAACCCCCTTTGCATCCAAAAGAGCCCAGACTCATGCATAACTCCGACTTGGTACTTTGAGACTGTGCGCACAGTAACAGTCTTTTCTGTGGCTAGAATGCAAATTCTGATGAGTGCAATAAGCTATGCAACCTGAACTGGTTTCTCTGCAGGCAAATGGCATAGAGAGCAAATAAATCACCTCCTTCTGAGACAGGAACCATCCACAAAATAGGTTAGTTCACAGCCACTCAGAGGGATGTTAGTTAAATGAATACATGGCATAGTAACATGTGCAGTGGTAAGATTCAGTCATATGGTTCACCATTACTGGTAGGCATCAAAGAAGCAGGGCTCAACGCAGGACAGGGGCCAAAGTAATAAGAGCAGCAGATAAGAATAAAACTTCACATAAAGACAACCGGGTTCTGGACAGATGTTGAGTTTTTGTACTGAGAAGAAGGGTAACTGCAGAGTAGAGCATATCAATGGTTAGTGAAAACCTTAACACAATATTTTGAGAGGCTTCCACAAAAGTTGAGATAGCCACCACAGACATGGAGGGAGCCCAGCTGGTCCTGGGAACAGAAACAAGGACAAATAGGCTAGGTCTTTTCTGATCCTCATGGCTTTGTACCAACAACTCAAGTGCAAACCCGTTTTTGTCATGCCACTCCAAAGTAAATGGTTTCTCTTAATCAGGGAGCCCTAAGGTGGTGAAAACGTTAACTAGGTAACTCAAAAATGGGGCACCTGGATTGATGCATAGGCAGAGATCCAGGGGAAACAGCTACATATATCTTAAAAACAAATCAAACTGCCTGAAACAAATTCTTTTTCATTTTGGCGGAATATCTCGTCCTATTTAGGGCATGCTTACCTCATCCACCGGAGTCACAAACAGTGTGTGTATCTAAGCTCCAGGACTATTGAGTAATCAGACATCAAACATGATTTTATCATCTTAAAAAAGAAAGACATAGCTAGTTTATTATGCATGTTGTCATATATATATATATATAAAAAGATACATATACCTGTACACATCACAATACATACCATTTCAATAATATTAAAATTCATCAGGAGGAGGTGCCCCATCAAGTCAAAGAAACGTCCCACTCGAACTCAAGTGGATATGCCCCAAAACATCATACATTCATTCAACACTCACACCTACAAACAACCACATGATCAAGACCTAATATTGAAGGCAGAATATGTTGATTAGCTAACACATAACAGACAAAATAGCTGTACAATAGCTCTCTAAATTCAGTTCCATTGACTGAGTGTATTCCTCAAGTGATTTCTTCTATACACTGATTATTGTGACTTGTAAGTCATTATTGTCATTGTGTCTGGTCATTAGACCTGCCTGACGTGCGTTTTGGTGGAGACCTGCAGATATGGTCACACCTTCTTCAGGGCACTTAAGGGATGAACAACTCAGGTTACAAATGGGGGCTGTACATCACTGGCGTCTCTGAAATTGAGATAATGTGCCCATAAATACATCTATTTAATTTAGCTATATGTACACACAACTGCTCCAGTGGTGAGAGGGACAATCCTCAACAAAGTGAAAAAATCGGTGCATTGTACAGAACAAAAGAAATATTTAATCTTACATTATATCCCCATATTTAAGACGATAGAAAAGATAGACAGAGGAAGAAAGAGCAAGGAAAACGGACACCTATTTAGGGAAACCCCAAAATTAGGCAGTGACTAAAAGTGGTCACCCTGTGTGTCAAAATACAGAATTATTGACAACCTCAGATTTAGTGGCAATTCTTAGGGGCAGATTTACAAGGAGCTGACGCATCTGCATAGATGATTCCTTTAACGAATGTCTAATTAAAGAAAAGACCGAAAAATTGAGGAAAGATATTCGCTTCTTCTCTCAAGAACGTATCTATCCGTATCTCACTGAGAACTACTATATTTCAACCAGTGAGAGCTCATCCTCCTTTGAACAACAGGGTTGGACAAATAAGATTTTTTATTTTTTGGGATACTACTGATTTGGGGGGTGAAGGTTTATCTAATCAATTTGATACATATGGACAAAGACAAGATCAATACGAGAGACCCATACCCAATATTCATATTTTAGGGAACAGAGGGGGCAATTATCAACCCAGGTTTCGGAACCAACAGAGAGGACATTACTAGGATCTGGATCAACCCCAGAAGAATATTCAAACCAGGAGTCAACAATACATGGGAAACTAAATAACATACCAATCTTCAATTAATCACATAATATATTGACCCTACAACAGAGACTCTCCTCACCAAAGGCTTGTACTTTGTTACATCCACTACTGCCATAGACTGTAACAAGGAGGCTGAGTTCCTCACTCCGACTCATACCAGTGTACCTATCATATTTGGAGTGCCTAAAACACAAAGACGCACTCGGTCCACTATTAAGACTGACAGTATCAACCATAGGGGCAGCTACTGAACCCCTTTCCAAATATATTGATGTGTTACTGAAACCTATTGCATACAGGCTTCTGCCCTATGTAAAGGATACTGGCCTCTTTATCTCCAAAGTAGAGGGTCTTCCTTTCAATGATTCTGTTGATGTTTTGGTAACTATGGATCTGGAGGCCCTGTATACAAATATCCTGCAAAGAGATGCGCTCACGGCTGTCAAGGAAGTCCTTCAGACAACGAATTACAACAACAATCACATTTTCATTCTTGAATGTTTAGACATTGTACAATTTTTTTATTTTTTATTTGATGAGGAACTGCACCAACTGATTAAGGGCCTTAGTATGGGGGCAGCATGTGCACCCAGTATAGCATGTCTCTACATGGGCATCTTTGAGTCCAAATATGTTTACAACGAAGTTGCACCCTTTGCTGAAAATATCTCCAACTGGTCACGTTTTATTGACAACACTTTCTTTATTTGGAGAAGTAATGAGGAAAACCTTATGTTATTTATGGAATAGATTCATACCTGCCATATAAACCTGAAATTACTGCCAATATAAGTAAGATCAGGGTTGAATTTCTGGACATGTGGATTGAACATCAAGATCAACATATTTACAAAGTGACACATCTAGGTAGCTGCGTCACTTTGTAAACCCCTGCGCCACATAATACCTGCGCCAGGTATAATGTATGCAGGGTGGGAGTTCCGACACAAGTAAGCCTTGTAGAAGTTACGCAGTGAAGTCTATGTTACTGACGCAGGGACATTAGACTTCAAAGAAGGGTGTTTGAAGTGCACAGAGGTTCTCCCTTCCTACCCTGGCTCCAGACTCACTACAGGGGGTTAGGAAGTCCTATGTTTGGGTATAGAACACATCCTATTCAGGTGTAGGTATGAGGTTGGGTCCATCTCCTCTCTCCCAACCTGCCCCATATCACCCTTCAGGATGTGGATGGCACATCAAGTCACCCCTAAGCTCTCTTTGTGTCTGGTTGTCTAGAGGGAATACACAAAGCCCAGCTGTTACCCAACTCAGACGTGTAATGGAGACAGGCTGAAGACACAAAATGGCTAAAATAAGAACATAGCAACACAAAAAGATAATGGACAGAATGCTGAACATTGTCCAATAGTCACTCCCAGTCACAGATCTGGGTTAAATTTTTTTTTTTTCTCACCATGTCACCTCAATTTGGACCCAGACATATGTAAATCAGTATTGACACTGCTTCCCATGAAAACAGTCCATCCAGAATGGCCATGTCCTCCCTGGACCGGAAGACAAGCATACTGGGACCGATTTTGGGGTATCAACCTCCATCAGCCAGGCTAGCTGAATCCAGTGGCATTGTGAGCACCAGACCAACATCTCAGCATATCCTTCCCTCTTAGGTCTACTATAGCAACACAAAACGTTTATGGACGGAATGCTGAACATTGTCAGACCTTCACCTCCAGTCACAGATCTAGGTTAAATCCATCTTTTTCTTGTTCACCATGCCACCCCAGTTTGGACCCAGCCATATGCAAATAAGTCTTGACCCTACACCCCATGAGAACAGCCCAGCCCAAACTGCCAGGACCGGCCCTCCTTGGACCAGAAAGCAAGCATCCTAGGACCAGTTTCAGAGTATCACCCCTATTCAGCTAGGTCAGCTTGATCCAGTGGCATTGAGAGCACGGGAGCCACATCTGGGCAAACCCTTTCCACTTAGTGTGACTTTAGCAACACAAAAAGATGATGGACAGATTGCTGGACATTGTCAAACATTCATCCCCTGTCACAGATCTGGGTTAAATCCATAGTAGTTTGCTCACTATGCTACCCCAGTTTCAACCCAGCCATATGCAAATCAGTCTTGACCCTACTCCCCATGGAAACAGTCCAGCCCAAACTGCCAGGACAGGACCTCCTGGACAGTAAGACAAGCATCCTGGGACTGATTTTGGGGTATTACCCCTCATCAGGCAGGATAGCTTGATCCAGTGGCATAGTGAGCAATGGAACAATGTCTGGGCATACCCTTTCCAATTAGGGCGACTATAGCAACACAGAAAGATGATGGACAGAATGCTGAACATTGTCAAACATTTGCCCCCAGCCACATATATGGGTTAAACCAATTATTTGTTTGCTCACCATGCCACCCCAATTTGAAACCAGTCATATGGAAACTAGTGTTTTCCCTGTTCCCCATAGAAACAGTCCAGCCCCAATTGCCAGGCAAGGTCCTTCTTGTACTGGAAAACAAGCATCCTGGTGACTGTTTTGGGGTATCGCCATTCATCAGCGAAGCTAGCTTAAATCCAGTGGCATAGTAAACAGGGGACCCATGGCTAGGCATACACTTTCCACTTGGGGTGACTAGAGCAACACAAAAAGATGATGAACGGAATCCTGAACATTGTCAAACATTCACCACTGTCACAGAGCTGGGTTAAATACATTATTCTTTTGCGCACCATGTCAGCCCAGTTTGGATTTAGGCCCAAATCTCTGTACTGGGGTGAATGTTTGAAAATGTTCAGCATTCCGTCCATTTTGGTATTGCTATAAAGTAAGAAAATGCAAACTTTCTAAAAGTGACATTTTCAGCAGTGTTTTTTAAAGTCCGACTTCACCATGGGTTGTGATTTAAAATTGTGATTCCAGAGACGCCAAACATGGGGCTCATATCTCTTCCTGCTTGGAAATTACACTAATAAATTGTAATAAGTTAATCCCTATGTTACACTATGGGAGAGATAGGCCTTTCAGTAGAGAAAACCAAATTGAAGAGTTTTTCACCACCAGGACATGTAAAACAAAAAAGTACACATTCTGCTTTTTAAATACATTGCCCCCTGCCTCTGGGCTGTCCAGGGCGTACCCTAGGGGGGTCTTATATGTATTAAAAAGGAAGGCTTGGGCCTGCCAGGAGGTTTAACTTACCAGGTCGACATGGCAGGTTACAACTGCACGCATACACACAAGCACTACCTTGAGACATGTTTGAAAGACTAATTAAGTAAGTGGCACAATCAGTGTGGCAGATCTACAAGTAGCATCTAATTTACAAGACCTGGGCACATGTAGTGGACTTTACTAGGAACTTAGAAATAAATACATATGTCAATGGGTATGAGCTAATACTACCATGTGTAGTTGAGACAGCACAAGCACTTAACCACTGGTTAGCAGTGGTAAAGTGCACAGAGTCCTAATGTCAGCAACAATGAGGTCAGAAAAAGTGAAGGAGGTAGGCAAAAAGGTTGGTGGGGGAAGACCACCCTAAGGCTGTCAGTTCTATCATTGGGAAACTTTCTTTAAGGTCATAAGATCATAGACATTCAGGGGAGCGTGGATCACAACTCTGCCTACTTTTGCTGGGTAATCTCTCAGTGGGAGAAGGGCTGAAGGGGATAGACCTTCATCAGCATCACTTGCGTTAACTGAAAGGGAGATCTTCTACGGAGCCATCCTGCAGTTTATGTCAGAGGTTTGAGAAGGATAGTAGGACTTCGCTCCTGGCCCTTCCTATATCCGGGACAGATGTCATACGTGCTGTAGGCTGATCCACAGTAGTGGCGTCTGCCTCGTACCTGGTCATTGCAATGCCATCCAATCACATTGCAGCACTCGCTGATACGTTACTTTATGCTCCAGCCGTCTGTTGTCCCACTGGTGCTTCTCAGTTTCCAGGTGCAACTGCAGCTGCCCCACGGCCCTATCAGCTGAATTGGGGAATATGCCCAACATATCCTCCTACTTTGTATCTATGCTCCCCCCTCGTCCCAGTAAGCTCGGGTACTAGATGAGAAGAAGTCAGTGCAATTGCAGTGCAAGTCCTAACCCTGTCCTTAAGGATGCTAATTTGTTTTTTCAACTTCTCCTGAGTATTTTTCATCCTCTGGACATGGGTTCGTGATTGCGCTTCTAAGCTTCCTCGTGCCAATGGTTGGAGACTGCCCATTGTTTGGCATCTACTTTAAATTAGGATTTTTCAGCTTTTCTGCAGATTAGCAAATCTCTCTATGAAAGGACTTATTTCTATCTTCATTAGTGAGTTCATTATTCAATCAATCAATCAGGGTTTTTAAAGCGTGCTACTCACCTGTGAAGGTCTCAAAGTGCTGGTGGTGGTGGGGGGGGGGGGGGGGGGGGGGGAGCAGCTCCGGTCATTCGAAGAGCCAGATCTTGAGACTCTTCCTGGAGATGTGCAGGGTGCAGGCGCGAGTAAGTATTTCCATGTGTGTTTTCCATATGCTTAATACACAGTATGGGCAGGAGTCCGTTTCGGTGGGCTATTGCTACATTTAGACTGTCCAGACCCCATTGCAGCTCTTTACAGTACATTCACACTTGAGTAAAAAGAAAAGGGTCTGCAAGCCTTGAGCTCACAACTCCTCCTGCGGAAGGAGGTACGAGAGTAAAGAGAAAGCATGATAGGGTTCCCATCACTCGTTATTTCTTCTAACTGCTCTAGTGGAAGGGTTTGAGAAGATATTGCTCATTGGCACCCAAAGATCCAATTGCATCTGATGATTCTTCAATCTATTCTCCGGAGGGTGTCATGGTGGCAAGATTACAAGGGGCCAGATGTAGGTGAGGGACATTTACTGATTCTAAAATACCGAATTTTACTGATTCGGTATTTTAGAATCAGTAAATGCTATGTAGGGAAAAATTCGATGAGTATTAACAAATCGTTAAGATTTAGCATTTACCGAATCGGTATTTACCGATTCGGTATTCCCCATTCATTCCTATGGGCCTGGAGGAATGAATTACTGAATCGATAAATACCGATTGGTAAAAGGGGGAAAACATTGAAGGATTTGACACCCTGTTACACCCCTCAATTGTGTATGGGTGCACGGGTCAATTGTGTATGGGTGCACATGTGGCACACATACATGCCCTAAGGGCATGTATGTCTGCCACATGGCACTGAAATAATTTGCATGAAATTGCTTTTTGGGGGGATTTTGTTATTTACCACCAACTTGTAGTTGGTGGTAAATAACGAATTCTAACATGGGGAAAGCACTCATTCAAGGGCTCCCTACATTAGGAATTCGGTAATTTACCGAATCGGTATTTAAGAATTCGGTAATTTACCGATTCCTTAAATTACTGATTCGGTAAATTACCGAATCCTTAGATTAGGCCCCTACATCAGAAAAGCCTATTACCGGTAGGTAACGGCCGAAATTCGGTAATTTCGTCCGTTACCGACCAGCATTAGGCTTCCTACATCGGGCCCAAGGTCTCTTTCTCGCTCACGTTCATCATTCAAAGGTTTCTGCTTCAGTTGCACTCTTGCCTATCTTCCCCATCACCACTTTTTCCAGAGCCCCTCAGAGTGCGGACATTAAAAAGGGGAGGCGAAAGCTTCACGCACACCACTACTAAACTCTGGAATTCCGTACCCACTACACTGAAAAGAGGAACCAATTTGTTTACTTTCAGGAAAGGGTTGAAAACATGGCTTTTTAGTTAGTGTGTCCAATGTAATATTTTAAATCTATTAGTTTGAAGCAGCGCCTAGACACTCTTGGGTACATGCAGTGCTATATAAATCTTTCATTTCATTGAATTTCATTTCCAGTCTTACCTGCACAACCATTTTCCTTTTATTTTCCCCGCTGACACTTGTGAACATCGTTTTGACAATACACGAGCCACAAACAATGTAAGCTCTGCAAAGCAACAAATAATTACAAAAATGCTTTTGTACCTTTCCTTACAATTTTGGCTCGATCTGTGCTTGTTTTTCAGCCACTTTTCAGGTTCAGCGCTGGGCTGGTTTCCATCCCTGCCCCCCAAGACCACCTTCCCTTTACCTTTAGCGCCTAGGGTCCTCATGTGGAGTCCAGTCCAGCCCTCCCTTGCTTCTCCTCGTGGAGGCTAGAGTTTAATGCAAAATACCAGGAAGCCAGGCAAAAGGTCAAAGACAAGGGTCATGTCATCTGATCAAGGCTCTCTAAAGAAAATGACATTTTGTGCCAAAAATGATGCAAATTGGAAGATTTAAAAATTATTTTTGATTTTTGTTGGACATCTTGAATTTTGATTAGACTATATAACATCATAGGCAATATCCACCTGGGGCCTTTCTCTTATATGATTACTATTACAAAGACAAATGTCTGTACCAACTGGAGGGTTGCAAGAGAAGGTGAGGAGAATCTCTCCTTGGTGGTAAAGTCTAATGATATCTATTGCTAAGTGAACCGAGAGGTCGGGACATTGGCATTAGCCATGCCAAAAGACCATCGGCCACATGCATCATTGTAAGGTTTTGCGATTCCTAGGTTTTGCGATTCCTTATTTGCGATTTTTAGGGAATCGCAAATAAGGAATCGCAAAATGGGATGCATGATTTTTTTCGCATAATATTTGCGATTCGGTAAAAATCGCAATTTTTACCGAATTGCAAATATTATGCGAATTCCTAATTGTGATTTCGCAAATCCCATTGATTCCTATGGGCCAAAAGGCCTATAGGAGTCAATGGGAAGGCATTTACAAATTGCAAATTTGAAAATGCGATTCGCAATTTGTTAATGCATTCCAAGGGTGCAGAGGGTGCACCCCTGAAATGTATTTTAAAGTGCATGTTTCACACACACATGTACTAAGGACATGTGTGTCTGAAACATGAAAGTTTAAAAAATGCATTTTTGAGCATTTTCATAACTTTTCGCAAATTACCACGAGGTTCAACCTCGTGGTAATTTGCACCCCCTAATTGCTAATTCAAAATTTGAAAAACAATCATGCATTGCTTTTAAGGAATCGCATTTTTTGAAATCGCTAAAAATAGCGAATTTCACAAAAATGTATGATGCATCCCAAAAACTTATTTGGGAATCGCAAACAGCCGAATTTACCGATTCGCACCGTTTGCACTTCCTAAATAGGTTGATGCATGTGGCCGCATATCTTTGCCCCTGAATAAGAAGGGTGCAGAAATCCAGAGGATTTATGAAAATCTTGGGCTGTGGCTTGGACCCCATCAACGATTATTTTGTGATCCCATCATTCAGGCTTTTGCCATGTTTTCATGTTAAATGCATTTATGTTTCTAAAGGTGATTTGTTAAAGGCCCTAAGAACATGCCTCCTGACAGGTGCATAGTGGATTGGTGGTATATATTAATTTAGTGAGTAAACATTTGGAGACCTTTGATTGGTGCATAACTTGCAACTATATAGCTGTGCTGTTTGTGTGATTTCCTACTGAGTGCATTTGTTTGCCCTTACCCAAGTTATGAGTTGAGTGTTGTCTGTGCAGAGTAACATGTGCATCAGTTGGGTGGGATAAACTATTCCTGCTTCAGTGCATTACATCAACCTATCACTAATGTTCTGAGGGCATCTTGGAGAATGTGCAGACATAATCTTTGGGTTTCAGGGATATTGGAAGATAAACAAAATTTTAAATTTTGTGAACATATCTTTGAGTTTCACAATTATATAATTTCACTGTCTGGAATGTTCCTGTTTATAGTTAGTTTTAACGAAAATAGAGGATGATTTGAAACTACGAAGGAATCAGCATCACATCATGGTATTTTATACCTCAATAAATATGATCAAAGTTTCTTAACTGCAGTGAGTTCTGCTGACACAGGAAAAAACACAAAGGGTCTTATATATGAGCCCTTTGCAACACATTTGCGCCGCTCTTGCATCACTTGTCGTGATGCAGCGGCAGCATAAACAATCTGCCAAGTTGCGCCATATTTACAAAGTAACGCATCTATGCAGATGTGTCACCTTGTAAACACCAGCACCACATTATACCTGCAGCAGGATCTAATATATGCAGGGTGGGCATTCCCCCACAAGCAAGCCGCGTAGAAGCAGTGCAGTGAAATCTATCAGATTTCACTGCGCCACTTCTAGGACGCCACTGTGTCAAAACCTAACGCCTGCCTCATAGAAGGCATAAGGGTGATGCAGTTCAATGTGTATAGGCCTCCCCCATGCATTGCTGGGGTTGCATCATACTTATGACACAACTCCAGCTTGGCAAGAGTTTTGCACCAACAGATACGTCAGGATTCCTGATGCATCTGTCATTCTTTGCAACATAGAGCACCGTAAATACGGCACATCCATGGTGTCGCAAGGAGGGTGCAGTGAAAAGCGTTGCATCACTGTTTTATCGCAGTGATGCAACACTTTACATAAATGAGGCCAAAATAATTCATTTACTACAGAAAAAGAACTACTTAAGAAACTAAGAGGTACTGAATTGCACCCATTGCCAAAGCTTTAATTCCCAACCAGTGTCTATAACATCAGACAGCCTACAGATGTAAGTTGAGCGTTGGTATGTGGCTTGGGATATGTTAAAAGTCTTCCTACACGTTGGATGATGCACACGCGTGAAGTCTGTACAGCCTACTGAAGTGTCTCTTTTCAATTGCCTCTGCTTTCTAAGAATAGATTGATAGATTACATATTTCGACACTTAAGTATTCCATATTGCGAGCTGGAAGTCAGTCCAACCTACTGAAGTGTTTTGATGCTTTCCTCTGGCTTGCGAGTGAGATCGCTTAATTATTTGGATTGGAAAGTGCTATTTTCACATCTGCTAATTGACAATGCGACTGAGGGGAGCCAGAGCGTTAAGGACCCCTGCTCTGAACCTACATCTTTGGGAGTGTTTCTTTCCACATGCAGCTGTTTGGCATCAAGAAGCACAGTGACTAAGATGGCATATGTGAGGAGTTCGTACACAGAGGGCGCACTTTCATCTTTGTGGTGCGTGAAGGGAGAAGTCTTACTTAACCGTGAGTTTGGGTTTTGTCTTTCATTGAGGGGCTACGCTGAGTCTGCATTCAACCGACACTGTTGCATTTGAACACAAACAAAGCCCGTGACAAGTACTGCACGCGCTTACCTGTGCGGCCTTTATCGCGTGCAGTCTCATCCATGTTGTGCCCCACGTCATTGTGACAAACTTTTCCCTCATCTATGACAATGCTATTTGCCATTCGGGCACGCTGTTGCCTTGAGCCACCCGACGCGGCGTAGCACAACGTGCCGCCATTTTGAAGTTGGTTGTATGGGCTGTTACTCATATGTTCTCAGCTTCAACTTGCCAACCACGCTCTACGCACTTATACGGATGAAGCACATGCGGCCTGAGAGAACGTCCCTGTTAGAGAACGTGGTGACTGACTCCTGATCTACCCACATTTTAAGTTATATTCACATGCCACTTCGACTTTGTTCTGTAATAAAGTCCTTTTGGACCAGAGCATCTACAAAGCGGGATCCAGAACTAATCCGGGAGGAAGTTCCTCCCGAGGATTGACTATGGTGACTACTTTTATTGTTTTAATTTCTATTGTTTCAAATGTTGTTACCTGCCTCTTGCATGTTGACTAATTCACTAAGTGTGCTATTGGTCTGATGATTAATTACCTGTTATGTGATGCTTTATGCAGGCCATTTCATGCATGTCAGTACTATGCTTTCTTTGAAGATCAGGATGGCTCAGAGCTGAGCATCCTAACCTTTAGGAGGGAGACATTTTTGTGCTCAATATATATATATTGAGGTGCTCTACCCTGTTTGTTTTGCAATTGTTTAGTTTACTGGTCCTGGACCACTTTAGAGCTCTATTTGTGTGAGTTGTTTAATGCCATTTATTATTACAGGTACTGAGCAATTGAGAGGCTAGATTCTTTCTATGTTTACTTGTATTGTAATGAACCATTAGATGCTCAATTTATTTGAGGTGTTCATTTCCATTTCGCTTTCTTTGTGATGAATTAAACTATTGTTGCATTCATTTGTTAGCTTCAGGTGATTTGTTTTTGAGGTATTTGTTTTTGTTAATGCGTACTTGTGCGGAGCCATTTTCATGCTCAATTTCCATTGAGGTGCTAAATTATGTTTATTTTGGTGATTATTTATAGGTATTCTAACCACTTTCATGTTCAATTTCTGTTGAGGTGCTCAATTATGTTTATTCTGGTGATTAGTTGTAAGCAGTGCTATAAATGGGAAAAAATAAGTGCAGGTACTCATTAAAATGCGCAAGAGGTGTAGTGAGTGGGCGGGGCTAGGGGCGGGGCTAAGGGCAGGACATGATGATACTTAACGACTTCTATAATAGTTGCAGCACACACCAAAACACAAGATAAATGTGTTTATATAAACAAAGCAAGTTAACTCATTACACAACATGAAAGAGAAATGCAATAATATGTTAACATTTCCTTTTTTTTGCAATAGTTGCACCTCCTTAATGCCATACTGTTAATTGCTGTTGTTTAGCACAATACTATATATTTTTGAGCAAGTGAGTAGGAAGAAACTGAAAATATCCCCACTTCGAACCAAAGCTCTTATGACACCAAGCAAATCATCATGACCCTCCCCAGAAGATATCTCTTGTCTCTCCCATCGATCTATCCATTCATCTGTTCATCCAACCATTTACCTACTGATGTTCACCATTTACCGTTTACATTCTGTTGTCTATTCAGTTTTTCATCCATCATTCAGTTGATTTTCACCATTCCGTCTGTCCACCCTTCATATCCAAACCTATCCATCCTTCCTTAAACCTATCCATTAATCTTTTCACTCATCCATCTCTTTATCCACCTTTTCACTCATCCATCAATCCTTTCGCTCATCTATCCATCAACCCTTTCACTCCTTAATACCATCCGCCCTTTCATTCCATCCACCCTTTCACTCAATCCATCCTTTCACTCATCCATCATCCACCCTTTCATCCATCCTCTCTACCTTTCATTCATCCATCCAATATTTAACTTATCCACCCATCATCGGCCCTTATATACAATCATCCACCCTCTTTCACCCATCCATTCACTCATCCATCCATTCATCTGCACATCCACCCTGGCTCACTCATCCACCCATCCACTCTCTCACTCACCAACCCTCCCTACTACGTTATTTATGAACCTTTGTCGCCGAGCAGACATGTACACACAAAGGGCCACCCATTTTCTTTAAAATACTTCCTGAGAGTATTTTGATTCTTTCGCTCTCACTTTTTTCTTTAAAAAAAACAGGCTTACAAATGCAGGCAAACAGACAAACATAAGCAGACACACAAAAGATTTTGGTATGTTAAAAGCCATGTTATACTCTTCACCATGGCTTTTTTAATTGCCACTGCCAGGGGATTGCCAGGATTTCTGTGTTTACGCAAATGCAGAGGATAGTGTGAATGTGTTGACAGCACAGGACCAGAATGGACCCCAGAGCTGCCAAGGTTTCAGATTGCTATGTGTGACATTTTCATATTTTCATTGTAATTATGAGTAACATTTCAACAATATGAGTGACACTTTCTCACTAGCAAAATGAGGGAATCGTATAAATATAAAAAAATGACACATTTGAGTCGAGCTGCTAATGTTTCAGATTGCGTATGTGTGAAATTTTCATAGATTCAGTGGATTTACGAGAGTCAGGCAACAACTAGATGTGTAACACTTAGAGGGGCACATTCTTGCGAGCATAGCCATGGTATGAAGTCAATGGAAGTAGACAAATATCAGAAATTGCACTCATTTGAGCAACAAGGAAGTCAAACTCGGTAGCAGGTGCTTTTGAAGCTATTATTTAATTTCAATAAAAATCAGCACCCTCCACCCCAACCTCAGCTTCAGGTGCGGCCAAACCACATATAACAAAGGGATCTCTGTGACAAAAACAGCAACTCACTGAGATATCTACATACAATACAGTACAATACAATATGCCTTTTTGGAGGCACATTAACCATCTACGCTACTTAATGGTCATAGTGCAAACTGTCAGTAGAGAAAACTCTGACTTCTCGACAGCGGCAACAATAATCCCATGAGTTATCTCTGATTTAGCAAGTCTAACTGTGCTGAGAAAATAAAGGGTGCTGCTTTGTAGTGTCACTGTCAAGCAGGGATGGTAAACACTTTGCACTACTAATAAATCAGCAAAACTGCTAGTTTAAACAAAACGTAGCACATATTCAGCCCAGACAGACAACTCTAGTGTGCCCATTTGCAAGGCCCCCTGCCGTGCTGGAGCCCCCTAATCATTTTCGAGACAAATATTTTAAATGTCAGCAGCAGGAGAATATTAAATTATCTCTTTACAGCTGTCAGAACGATCTACCGAGGAGCTGCTGGCCTGGCACCACATGGACCTCTAGCCTGTCTCTTCTTCGGGGAGTCAGACAGCGAGCCCTGCTGCAGTGTCTCTGCCTGTGCCCTCTGCTCCCACCATGAGACTCACAATGGCGTGGTGAGTCTGGGGCAGAGGTCAGGAGGAGGTGTGCAGGTGATGGATACTCGAACACCGGCCTCCTCCTTCAACTCCATGCAGCAGGGGAATTTCATGGGTGCACTGGGGCCGGCTGGCAGGCAGGAAAGGCAACTTCCTGCCGCAGCCTGGGCATATAAGAAACAGACCTTGAGGCATTTGGCGTTAGGAAGGTGGGCACCTCAGTGCAGAAAACAGATTAGCGCTCCAGGGGCCTCTTCGATCGGATTGTCTGGGCATTAACCCTCAGATCAAGAGAAAGGACGTGTGAAATTCCGCCGCCCTTTTTTCTGATAACATTTCTTATGTTCAAAGTGTTACCCTGCACTGACTTTTCACTTTTCACTACCTGACGTGCTGCGCTTTGAAAATCAAACGCGCGCACATTAGCAGGTTTTAATGAATCTCCACCCAGCTCTGTCAAGCACAGCATGACGGCGAGCATCAGACATTATTTAAAATAGCCCTGCTGAATAGCTCAGCTGGGGCTCTGATGGGCGGGAGGGGGCTGCAGAAGCGGCGGCTCGGCTGCCAGTGACATGTCCCACTCTGGCTCACCAGCACAGCCGCGAGCAGACCTTTTCATGAGTACCGGTACTCTCCTCGGGCAGTAGAGAAGTGCCGGTACTCAAAGTGATAAATTTAGGAAGTGCCGGTACTCAGTACCGGTGAGTACCGGCCCATTTAAAGCACTGGTTGTAAGGATTTTAATTCTGCTACGCTTTTTGGAGCCCTTTATTGCTCAATATCTATTGAGCTGTGTTGTACCTAGATTCCCTGCTGCTCAGACAGTATGCATGAGTGTGCGTGTAGAATGTTGGAATGCCTAATGACTGAGTAGAATGTTGGTGTGCCTGGTGGACTGGGGTGAATGACAGCGAGAGTGGGCTGAGCGGCAAGGATGCTGCTCCTGGTGGGACCTCTTAACAGCTGAACTGATGAACAACCATCCTGTACCTTCTATCCTGTGACTAACCTGAAACTAAGTTAATAACCCTCTACTTTGGTTAACCTCACGGCTACCTTTTGTCTTCCTTGGATTCTACACTATATCTTTGTAACAAGGTGCCCCATTCTGATTATGCTTGCTATTGATGGGCCTTAGAGATGCGCAGTGTTTGTGAGGAGCCTTAGAGGTGCTCAATTTTATTTATGCTTACATGTTGTGAGCCACTTAGATGCTCTACTTCGCTAGAGGTGTTCTATTTTTATTGAGATAGTTCTATTTATATTTACTGGTGATGAGCCTAAGGCTCAATACTGTTGGTGCTTATTTGTGCTGAACCACTTCGGTGCTCTATATTGTTAGAGGTGTTAAAATTTTATTTATGATTGACGGTACTGAACTTTTATTGGTCAATTTCTATTGAGGTGTTCAGTGCCATTTGTCCGGTGAAGAATGGGGTTTCCTCTCATTTTCATTCTAATCTGCCATAACCACTTTTAGTCATTCTTGCATTCTTTTGTTAGCTCATGGTGTTGGTACAACCTTGGTACCCTCGCTTTTCGAGTTTACCTCTTCTCTCTACCATTGTGAAGAGGGTGTTTATTTTTGTGCATTTTATGTTCTTCCTTTCTTCTGCTCTTCTGCTCTCTGTTTCATCTTCTTCATCTTTTCGGTTAAAGGGGGAAGGTTTGTTGTATCCTGCTCTTCCTTCTTCCTTGTTCTTTCTTAGTGTCTTGTTCTCTGCTGCTCAGCCAGTCTCTGTGAGGTCATCCACTGTTCTATTTGTGTATGTTTAAGTGTACTGTGAGTTATTCCTGTGGTTGAGCATCAGGGTGGCTACGCCCGGTGGGGCCTTTACTGAAACCTTTACTAGAACTTACCATCTATATCTCTATTACATGCTGTACCTGTCCACCTTGTAACTTCATTTAATCAATATATCAACCCCTTGGACAGAGCAACAAAGGAGTCATTCTTATTTTATTGGATTTTTCAGCCTGATTTAGAGTTTGGCTGGCATGGCACTCTGTCACAAATGCGATGAAGTATGCTGTTTGCCTAAACTCTCAGTCCACCTTCCTCATTTAGGGACAGCCCCTCAAGGTTTCCGTTGAGGGAGTGCCGGTTGACTCAGACAATTGAAAGCTTCCTCTGATGGTCCGACAGAATTGGGGAGGGGGGTAGGGGGGGTGGGGGGTTGGAGATATGGCCCTACAAAGCCTGCCCTTTTTAGAGTGGACAGTGTAATGTCTCTTTTCTCTGTCTGTCATGTGAAAGTGAGGGACAGGAAAAAGACAATAATGACCACCACAACCTGGGACAGAGGGTGATCATTTTTTTTTATATTTCAAAAATAAACTCCTACGTTAGGAGTTTTTTAAAACAATGTTCACATTTGTGAGGGCAGCCACCAAAACTGATGGTGGCCATTTCTCAAATGTTTTATACATTGACGAGAACTGGCATGATGATAGTTCCCTTCAATGTATAGAAGATGACTGCAGAGCTAACGTCAGCTCTTAATTTGTCGGTAGTCAGGATGCTGGAGGTAATGTCCTTTGCCGCCCTGATAGACGGAGTACTTGCCGTTTAGCTTAAAATCGAGCACAAAGTCTCATCTTTATACCAATCAGCGGAATATGGTATGTGCATATTAGGGGTATACATGTGTGTGAATGGGTGTGTATGTATGACAACTGCCACAGTGCAAGTGATGGCCGGGGCACAGAGGAGCATGTAATACCATTGACTTGCCTCTAGGGGAGTCTGGAGCACATTTTGACAGTGACAGGCCTATGTTGAAAGCCTGAAATATATCATGACCCTAAATAAGCCTTGAACAGCAATGCCAGCTTCCTGACAATGACTGGCCTGTAGGTGGTCTGTAACTGTCTTGTGAGGGGAACACTTGGAGTTCATCATAGCACTGGTCGGAATTTTATGTGGGGGCATCTGGGGTGAATTGTGGCACTGACTCGCATGTAACAAAGGATATCTGAGCACATAATGGAATGTGATGTTGTGCTTGATCAAATGTTGGCAACGGCTGGCATTTGGTGGCAATATCTTAGCACGTGATGAGCATGACTGGCATCACAGCTTTAAGTGGGCAGGGTCCTGCTAGTGATTAGCACCAGCAGTTATAAAAATGCAGGTGCTGAGATAGGTCTCTATCGGGCTCTTCAATTCTGTCCTCACCTTCTGGGTGAAAAAAAATATTCTTAAGTCTGGAGCAGCACCACCCTTCACTGCTTCCAAGAGAGTCGATATTGTTCTTTCACAATCTCATCATTTCAGAACAGAAGCATTTTCAATGTTGTATGAAATGAAGCCGTATTTGGTGCCTACTTATCATATGCAACTAACAACCATCAACAAAGCAAATAGTCCTGGCTTGTTGTAGATGTGTTTGTTGTATTTTAATAGTGCATTTTACAGTTGTCACATATTTCTTCTATGTTTATACCTTGCTTTGTTTCGCATGTCGTCCCTGGCATACGCCTTATTTACTTTTGCAAATCATTCTAAGTTCTGGCCGGTTGGACTGTATGGTTACATTCTGTGTGTGGTCAGTTGCATCTGGACCTTCACACAGGAAGATCACATAGCCGTGTTGTAAATAAACATCATTTAAAACTTGTTATTTGAACTGAAATTTTAATATTGGCGACGAGGGAGAAGGAGAACATCACTCTGTCTATCATCAGCACGGGCACAGAGTGCTTTTCCTGGACCCATGGAAATTTAATTGGATACGCTGAAACTACGCTGAAACCTGGATCATTTAAGGTACCATTTAACCTGATTCTTCATGTGATACTAGCGCAGCGTTTTTCCATCGATTATTAAAGGATTTAATCTAACTTGTGCATTGATAGCACCTGCGGCTGACTTTTATCTTTAACAGTGCCATGATTGCACCAGCGGCAGATTGTCTTACATTTAAAAATATTGTTTTACGTTACGTAATGCTATTGTAGCGAAGCAACTATACAGCAATAAAATATCTCTTAGCTGTCTACACTGTAAACAAGTGTCTTGATACTTTTGGCATCTACCGTGTTTTAGCTGACTGCTGTGTCGTTTGAATGTTCACAGCATTTCGTTTCCAATAAGTTTCATGAGTGCTGCTTATTTTCTTCATCAACGCAGCATTCTGTGAGCGCTCAGCCTGGAACTCGTAGATACGTCGGAAGAACGCACACACGTCTACTTCATTATGCTTGACGTCAGCGGCAGCTATTTTGGGTTGCCATGAACACCAGAAAAGCGCTAACAACAGGAATTAACAAATTTCTACACGGAAGAATTTCTACAAAAGTGCTCTGCATTTAAATTCATTTCTAAAGGGAATTGTACTCTAGAAACTCAATTTTCAATCTGTTTGGGGTTAATTTTAATAATTTGATTATTTTATGGATTTCAGCTGCAACAATTTACCAATCGATCTGTGTTCACCTTTACAGTGTGTAGTACTGTTAAACGATTATTCCAAATATTATTCATTTATATTCATTGTTTTCATTCCATTTTATCATTGTTAATTTGTGATCATTACAGTTTTATTTTACAATTAGAATTTTAATTTACATTTTCATCCACTATGCAATTTGATCCACCTGCAACATTTGTACAATTGAAAGGAGATCCACCTATGCCTTTGACTAGGTAGAAAGAAGAGTTCATTACGTACATGAAAGCCATAGATGAGGAACGTATGGGTTCTGAAAGGAAAAAAAGTATATTCCTACACTGTTTAGGATCTGAGGGGCAAGTTGTTTTTAGAATTTTACCTCAAATTGTTGCTCTTATTGATGGAAGCGGTGACAATATGAATGTATATACAGAAGCATTATTGAGAATAGAGAAAAGATTCAAACCAGTAGTAAGCATTGCTTTGAACAGTTTTAAATTCTATACTAGGATACAAAAAGAAGAGGAGTCTTTTGATGACTTTTTAACTTCTTCGAGAGCGTTATCTTTACACTGCAACTTTGGTACCATCACAGATGAAATGATACGAGATCAAATTATTGTACATGTCAATAATAAACAAATACAAGAGAAACTATGGGTTATGTGAGATCCAAGCCTTTCTGAAACTATTGCTTAAGCTAAAGCAATAGAAGAATCTGGAAAATGGATGGAAGTAGTCAAACAAAATGCTACTAAAACTGTTAAAGAAGAAGAAATTTGTGTTGTTAAATCCAAGAATGAGATTAAGAATGACAATCACCAATCAGGATCTCACAACAATTTAAAATTTAAATTCAATAAGTTCAATTCATCATAGTATAACAAAAGATATGATAATTCCTTTTCACATAGTCAGAATATATGTTACAGATGTGGGAACAGGTCTCATATTGCTTCTTTTCAAGGTTGTCCTGCCGTCAATAGAGATTGTAAGAACTGTGGTAGAATTGGCCATTTTAGTAATATGTGCAGGGATGTTAGACGTCAACCATCACAAATACGTGGTTCGGTATCCTATGTATCCAGCAATGACAATACCTCTGTGATAGATAACACTGCAGATTCTAACAAAGGTGTGGTTGTGTCTATTATTGACAAAGTGTCTGAGAATCAAATTACATTACCAAAGTGTGACTTTCTCGTTTTGGGTAGACAGTTATCGCTCATGGTTGATTCAGGTTCACCTTGGACAAATATTAAACATCAATACTATGAAGAAAAACTAAGTAATGTTATTAATTATGACAGTCTTTTATCTCCAGACATAATTGCTGAAAGCTTTGATGGTACAAGAATTGATTTTGATGGTTTCTTTAATGTTGAGTTGCACTTCAAGAACAGATGCTCATCGGTTAAATTGTATATAACACGCAAAGGTGTGAATGTTTTAGGATGGCGTGATCAACTAGGTATAGTATTGAATCCACATGCTTCTGAACCTGTATCTTTATGTGATGATTATTTATTCAGTAAAGTAGACATGATGAAAGTTGGAGATAACACAACTGATGGGAAAGAAACCTTAATTAATTCCTTTAACAATGTATTTTGTAACAAGTTGGGGAAGTTAAAACATTTTTCACACAAGATTGCTTTAAAAGAAAATGTGACCCCAGTTAAGCAAACACTTAGGGGTGTTCCAATCAACATTAGAGAAGAACTAAAGGACATTTTAAAGGAATTGTCTGATGAGGGAGTCATTGAGGCCATAGAATCCTCAGAATAGGTTTCTCCCATTGTTCTTGTTCGCAAACCTGACCAAAAACTTAGGGTCTATGTGGACTTAAGAGCACTAAATTCTAACATAGTTATTGATTGTCACCCCCTGCCGAACATTAATGAGGTTGTCAGCATGTTAGAAGGTGCACAAATATTTTCTACACTAGATCTACGATCGGCATACGATCAAATTGCATTATTGGAAGAATCTAAGAAGTATACAGCTTTTATTACACCGTTTGGGCTATACCAATATACCAGGATGCCTTTTGGGTTGGCCTATGCGGCGTCAGTGTTTCAAAGAGTTATGTTTCACATTTTTAGAGATTTAGCCAATTTTGTAAAATGTTTTTCAAGATGATACTTAATTTTTTCTAAAAATTATTCGGAACATCTTACACATCTTAATGAAGTATGCAAAAGGTTGGAATGTAATGGGCTTACCCTCAAGGCACATAAATGCAAACTATTCAAGAAATCAGTGGAATACTTAGGCCACACTTTATCTGGCGATGGGGTGATTCCTAAAAAGTCCAATATTGATGCTATTGTTAAAGCTCCATCCCCAACAAACAAGGAACGACTCCTATCTTTTTCTGGGATGGGTGAATATTATAGTAAATTTGAAGAAAACTTTGCTACTAAAATGGAACCGTTGAGGAAACTTTTAAGACAGAATGTAAAATATGAATGGCATGACTCAAGACAAAAAAGTTTTGAATCCATTAAAGAAGAAATTGTAAATGCCCCCACATTAAAACCATTCTGCACGAAGAAACAGTGCATCATCACGGTTGATGTCAGCTTGTATGGTTTGGGTGGAGTACTCTCACAGAGGGAAGGTAAGGTGGAGTGGAATGTGGCATTTGCTTCTCGTACACTGAATGAACGTGAGCGCAAATATGCAGTGATTGAAAAGGAACTTCTTGCTTGTGTATGGGCTGTTGAACATTTTAGACTATATGTGTGAGATAGAAAGTTCACCCTTAGAACAGATCATAAGCCATTAGTTAATATTTTATCGACAGGAGAAGGTTGGAATGTCACAGCTAGGATTGCTAGACTTACATCAAAATTGCAAGAATATAATTTTGAAAGAGAATACGTACCAGGAAAAAAAAATGTCACCGCTGATTTTCTATCTCGGTTACCATGTGATTTGGATGTTGTGTCAGCCATCAAAGAGTGTGAATTTATTGTCACTATTAATGATTTGATTCTAGAAAAGTTCCAAGGAATTACGGAGGAAGATTGGTGTAAGTGTGAACAGTTGGATAATAAGTGGGTTGAATTGAAAAGATTTAATATTGAAGGATGGCCAAAAAAAAAATTGATAAGTTCGGAGTTATTACAATTTTTCAATATTGCAGAAGAACTTGAACTAGAAGGAAATGTAATATTCAAATCAGGTAAATGTATTCCTCCCAAAGGTATGCAGGATATTATACTTAAAATTGCTCACAAAACTTATCCAGGAATATCATCTATGAAACGCTTAGTTAGAAGTGGCCAGGAATGGATAGGGTTATTGGTCGTATGGTAAGAGAGTGCAGTGAATGTGTGTCAAATGATAAAATGTTAAGAGTACAAGTGCCACCTTTGAAACCGGTTGTTTGGCCTCAAGAACCTTGGCAAAAGGTGGCATTTGATATTTCTGGTCCATTCAATTTCCTACCTGGTAATTCAAGGTTTGCCCTGGTCATGACAGACTACCATTCAAAATGACCAGAAGTTAAATTTGTTTCAAGTGCCACAACCAGTTCTGCCATTATTATTTTTAAAGAGATTTTTTCTCGTGAAGGCTGTCCTTCTATTTTAGTCTCTGATAATGGGGTTCAGCTTACATCCGCAGAAATGCAACAATTTCTCAAGGAATGTAACATCACACATAAACTTACATCGCTTTATGAACCACATGAGAATGGACAGGTGGAACGATTTAACAGAGTTCTTAAGTCATTTATCAATGTATCGGTGAAATGTAGTGGTGACTGGATGAATGCCTTAAGAGAACGTTTGTGGAACTATCGCATTACTCCTCATACCACTACTGAAATCAGTCAATTTAAACTTCTTAAGGGAAGAGATCCTGCATTTATTGTCTGTCCATGGTGGTTTAGGAACAAGTGTCAAAATACATTTTCTGATAGAGCGTGTGTTCACGATACTGCTAAAAGAGTTGGTATAAAACAGATGAAAACTGACAGATGGTACAATGACAAATGGAAAACGAAAGCACATGCTTTTCAAACTCCCATTGGATATACAGGTTAATAACTGGTCTGAGCAGGCATTCGTTTTCAGCGATATTCGCACTTAGAGCAAATATTTATGTTGCTACGCCTGCGTGGATAATAGGCGATAGCGATGTTAGCGACTGCTTTCAGTCCCTAACAGGTTGGGTACGCTCACTTTGCATGTCATTAGCGATAAATATCGCTGACAACCAAAGTGGGCCCCAAACCTCTCACCATCGCCTCAAAGCTGTCGCTAATTGATGTTAGCGACAGTTTGCTAATAGGGCAATTAAATTATTGCCACTTTGCGGCCGAAAACGGCCACAAAAGCGGCAACAATGTCATATCGCCCGCCTTGATAATATGCCCCATAATTCTTAGGTTTGGAGCGATGGATGTGAAGATAAGGGTGGGGACCTTGACAGGAGACAAAATGTGGTGTAGAAAATAAAACAGTAGGGGGCATATTATCAAGAACAGCGTTAAAATTATCACCGGTTTAGCTGCAGAAAACTGCAGCTAAAGCGGCAATAATGGGCTTGATAATACGCTCTTGAGAATTCCAATAGAGGTCCATGCTCTGGTGTGAAAATGGGCTTTTATTGGAATTTTCCAGGGCATATTATTAAGCCCATTTTTGCCGCCTTAGCTGCAGTTTCCTGCTGCTAAACCGGTGATAATTCTAACGCCGTTCTTGATAATACGCCCCTTAATTTGATGGCATGACAACAGGCAAAGCAGATGCACGTGCCATGTTCTCAAAAAATGTCCTTAAATGTCTTACTTTCTCTATTAATCTTTTCATTTTTATGGAAAAACAAAAGGACCTTTTTCAAAGAGTGCCTCACACTCAGGGGGTGGGACTAGGCAGGCACACAGATCTAGCTTTGTGTTACCACAAGCAATCCACAGATCACAGATCACGTGCAGCAGAATGCAGTGTGGGCTTTACATCACTAAAACCTTTAGTGAATGGAATGGGTGTAACCTGTTCAGTTCTGAATGCATATCCCAGCACCACCTACAACAGGTGTGATTTGTGCCTCTTTTCTTTCTGTACCTATTAAAGTATGTGTATGAATTTATTGTATTTGCTTAATGTGTTTTATATAATGCTGGCAGGACCCATGAGGTACACTGCCTTCCATAAACTGTCAAGGCGGTGTTCGAAAACATTGATTACACAAAAAGAACTTGTTGAAAATCGAATTAGAATATTTCTTAGAGAGAAACAACACATATAATGTAGAATATACAATGCGAGGAAGAGACTCTAGGTGTGTGGTTGGTGGTATACCCTGAAGGTAAAAGGTGCCGATTGTTGAGAAGATCTTTCAATTTTCTTTTAAAGCTGTTGAAGGATGGGCTTGGCCTGATATATACTGGGAAGGAGTTCTAGATTTCTGGGGCATTGCCCTGGAAATAGCATGCAAAGGCTTTTTGTTTTTCGGTTGGGATGAGAAGCAGAGTGTGGGAGCTTCTTATATTTGATAAATGAAGGGGCTTCACGCGGTAACTAGATAATGGCGGTCTGAGCCCGTGACTTCGTTCTGCAGGTAGACAGCCAAATCACCACATCTCACCCCCCCTCATATAATCTGTTGTCCTCCCCACATGGCATTAATATATATTTCTTTTTAAACTCTTTTTATTAGGCAACATAACAAGGAGTACAGCAATGCAGATAATAAATAACATACAATCAGTTGCAATATATGTATAGATCATTCTCAATGCATTGCTCTAAAAATGGTTCTTCGTTCTAGTATCTCTCCCTCTATTTTTAATGGGCCGTGAAATCTTACTTCACTGCGTCGTAGCTCCACAGTAGGAGACAGGCATATTTCACCAATGTGAATATTCTATGTAGCCCGCTTATGATCTAATTTCTTGAAGCATCCTCTATGTTTGAAAACATATTTCTCCGCAATCATGGCTCTATCCATGTCTGCAACCCAGGCTCTGATAGCCCACACAGCACTATTGAGGTGGCACAGAGACTTTACTCACAAAGTTTGGGCATTTTGCATATTGTGTAATACCATTTGGATTGTACAATGCCCCAGCCATTTTTCAGTGATTTATGGATTTAATATTCTCATATGTCTTGAATCCGTTTATATTGCTCTACTTGAATGAAATCCTAAAGTTCACAGAGAGGTGTGGGGAGCAACAAGAACATGTGAATTTTATGTTATCGAGACTTCAGCATCTTGTAAACTGTGAAAGAGAAGTATGAGAAAGAAGGCAATGGTTATTATTGATTTAGATTGGATGCTTCTGGCTTTTCTATGAATCCTAAGAAGGTCAGAGATAATTTAGACTGGCCTTCACATACTAATGTGAGGGACACTCAGAGTTTCCTTTGATTTACAAACGTTTATCTTCAATTTATCAAGAATTTTAGTGATATAACCAATGACCTTACTCTCATTTTGAAAAGGAAGAACCTGAACGAAAGTGCCAGGATGATCAAGCTGAAAATATGTTCAATGTGCTTAAACAGATGTTTACTCAAGCACCAATATTATATCATTCTTATACTTAAATAAAAGTCTATTGTGGAAGCAGACACTTCTAAAAGAGCAGTTGGACAGTTCTGTCACAAGAGCGAGAAGCTTACCCTTTATTTTACTTATCCCATGTTTTATCAGAATCTTAACCTCTACCAGTTATGGTTTAGTACTGAAATATGATGTTTACTAAATGTATGATTCTCAATTTCTAATCTACTGGAAAGATTAATCTTCTAGTGAACATTCTTGGGAAGATGCTTTGTGAGTTTTTCCTCCCGCATGAGACCCTCTCAAGGAGACACTTGACACCCATCTCATATATTATCTTTGCAAGGTGGCACCATGGCTACTGGAGGAGTCACACTCTCCGTGAGCAATTAAGAAGGATACTCAACAGATCTTCTCAGCATCCAGTGTTTGATAATAGCATATTGTACTTGTATGTGAGATCATGATAAAATGAGTACAGCAACTGAGCCAGTAGCATAAATGGCAAATTAAACCACATGGGCTACAGCACAACTTCACTGTCTACAAGGAAACTAAAGTAATGGTAAAAAAGCCTGACAGACATCCAGGTTACATTATGGACAGAGGTTTCCAGCCCATTTATGATGTTTTGAAAATTAATATGGGATTAAATAAGTCACCTGTAAATGACATTTGTAGCAGCAAAGCTCAGCTATGTGATGCTCAGATTTAAAAATATTCCCAGATGTACTAATTATATGTGGGCTGCAGAAACATGGGCTGATGAGGCTCTGCTCATTGTAAAAACATCAACAATGTATTAATTTTATTTTATTTATTTTAAAGGTTTTATATAGCGCTGGCTAGACCCGGAGGTATCAGAGCGCTTTACATGAGCATCAGATCATAAATACAGGTTACATCATTACAAAGGTTACACAGTTATTAGAGCATGGCAACATGGTTACTTGTACGGTCAATATAAACAATAAGCACAAATACAAAAGGGGAAAAGCAAGCAAGCGGAAAGATTCAGGGGAGGGGTCAGGAGCTGGGGAAGTAGACAGGTAATTAAGGCGAGAAAGAGGAGGGGAGGGTGAAAGACATCGCATGGAAAGAGGAGGGGAGGGCGACGGGGACACAAACCGGTAGGCGGTTCAAAGCAACGTCCAAAGTCCAGTAAGCTGTGATCCCAGGGGACGTGGTATCACTTCCCTATCGCTGTTGCCAGAGGCTCCCTTTACACAGTGGACTCTCTCAGAGGGGTCACGGAGACTCCGAGGCCTACATACTGGATCCTTCCCCAAAAAGGGGAGAGGGAGTGCTTTGGCAAGGGGTGCCATACCGTACCTCAGCTGTGAGTGGCTCCCTTGGCACAGTGGACTCTCTCAGCTGGTACGCTGAGACTCCAAAGTTTACATTTTGGATCTTTCCCCAACAAGGGGAGAAGGAGTGCTTAGTCAAAGGGCACAAAGGACAGGGGGCTAGGCAGACTAGAAGGCAAGGTGAGAGATTCAGGGGAGAGTGGATAGGAGCTAGGGAGGTAGACACAGGGAGAAAGAGTACTAAATGGGAACAAGTTTAATTAATGAGTTATTATATAGCGCTGGCTAGACCCGATGGAATCAGAGCGCTTTACATGAGGGACAATAATGTTGCGAATTACATCAGTTAAAAGTTACATAAGTATCAAGAAAAGCATTTAAAGAACATAGGGAACAAGGTGAATGGAGCAGTAAGGTTAAGGGGATAGGGTAAAGGGGTAGGAGGAAGACAGGACGTAGAGACAACGGGGAAAATAGTTACAAAAGATACCAGAAAAAACTTTTTAGGAGCATAGAAGAAAAGGAAAATGGGGTGAGGAATGGAAGGGGGTGAGGGCAAAAGGGGTAGTGTATAGATACAGCAGAGAGACGAAGGGAAAGTTTGTCCAAGGTCTGGCTGGGTAGGTGACGGCCGAGGAGAAATGACGGCCTATCTCCTCTTCAGCTATCAGGTAGCTCCACCGGGCATTGGTCAAGTGGCTAGGGCTCAAACGAAAAACATTAAAGGGGAAGAGAGTGAGAAGAAGGGAGCGTAGAGGGGGAAGGGGGTGGGGTGAAAGGTTAGGAGGGGGAAACAACAGAGAGACGAAGGAAAGTCTGCCTAAAATCCGGCTGGGTAGGTGACGGCCGAGGGGGAATCCACAACCCATCTCCTCTTCAGCTAACAGGTAGCTCCACCGGACATCGGTCAAATAGCAGGGTCTCTACGATCGAGGGAAGGTTCAGAGTACATGTCATGGAGGGAGAGCAGGATCAAGGTCAGGTGAGGGATGTGGTTAAGCTCAGGACGCTGACCAGTTCTATTGTCCTGGAGCGTTATGGCATCGTGGAGAGAACAACTGAGGCTGCCAACTTGAGGTCAGGCAGGGGGGTTGAGACCTTGGTGTTAAGTTTTGTCGGTCCCCAAAATTCACAAAGCATAGGGGGTGTAATCTATGCCATGAAGCGGCTGGAGGAAAGGGCCAGTGTCCGCATGACTTCAGAGGGGGTGAATGGCAGGTCTGGCGTGGCGTCTCCAGAGTCATTCTGCAATAAGCGGTCTTCAAACTGCACACTGACCCCCAGCCAGTCACTCAGTTCCATCGGCAGGCATCATCAAAAGCACCAAAAAAGAGCACCAAATTCTGCCTCCCCTCGTGCCTCTGTGATCAAGCCAGTGCGATATGATGGTGTCAGAATACAAGCGCGAAGGTACAGGCACCCTCTCTTCCATCCAGGCTCAAAGAAACAGCTCCGCAATTTTAGCATCCAGCTCACTCTAAGGGGGAGAGCTCAGCTGACCCAGCTATACTTCAGAGATCAACTCTCTTTCTCTGTAGAAGAGGGAGGGACAAAATCAGGCAGAGACACAGGCACTGGCACAGCGGTTCAATTAGGCAGCGCTTCTTTCCTATGTTTCAGTAGGTGGTGTACTTGTAGTGTGGTTCAGGAGGTTTCACAAGCGCCATTAGACTATAGATGCCATGGACTGTAGATGCTGTTTTGGCTCACGGTATTTGCTCTGTAGATGGATTCCTTCTGGTTGAGACTGGATGAAATCTGGCGACATTACATCCCCTTGTACAACAACTTCCACAAAGTCGTGGTCTTCCAAGGCCGCCGCCAGCGAGTCATCGTGGTCCAGCAGGCCCAGGCCTTTGCACCTCCGGACGAAGAACTGGACGTCGTCCACCGATTCGAAACCCCCGTTGTCGGGCCTGTTCTTGACGTAGCCCCGCAGGGCCTCCTTCCCCAGCCAGCCCACGGTGTCCGAGTCGTCCTTGCAGGCCACGGCCAGCCACTCGCCACGGATGTGCATGGTGCATCGCGGAATGGCTGACCCCCCTCGGCGATCTGTCCCTCTCACGCGACACTCGAGCTGCAGGGTAGAGTCAGGATTACTCTGCAAGAATACCTGGGTTTAAAAGACACTTCCTCTGTAGTCAGTATTGGGAGCAGTGGTTTGAAGCCTGTGTAAATTACATTTTGCAATGCAACGGACATAAAAATCCTTAATAAACATGGATTTTTATTTCAGAAAATGACTTCTCCACGTGAACATACACATTGTTTTACTTTAAGTGGTTTGGCCACCTTTGCTGTCTGACTGGCCTGCAGCAGTTAGGCTTTAGTTAGTTTCTTTCACACCTCTTTCCAAGTACTAAAGGCATGTGAAGTGCTGCAGATTGACCGGCCCTCTCACAGACAATGACTTCCTGCTACCTCATTATCCCTCTTCCCTTTAACACCTACCTGAAAAAACAGCATACCAATGACAAAAAGCGTGCTCTGTCAGAGAAGAGACTGGTGGCACTGGTTCTTATTATAATAGTGAAAGAGCGTAACCCCTTCCATGCTGATGACGGCCCCCAGCCGTCATGCGTCACGGTGGACGTGTGCTGATGACGGATGGGGGCTGTCATGAACCCGCCCACTCATTAAAAAGCAGCACAGGTGCATAATCGCGCCCGCGCCCAAGGGGTTAATAGTGGAGTTTCAGAGGGAGAGAGTTCCATAGAGGCTCTTACAAAGAAGATAGATGCATAATGGAGCTTCAAAGACAGAGACTTCTATAGTGGAGCTTCAAAGCAAGAACGTTTCTAGTGGTGCTTCAAGGGGAAAATGTTCCACATAATAGCAGCATAGTAAGAAGAGGAATGGACGCCCATGCTGGAGTTCTTAAAGAGATCAACTGTCAGAAATGCTTTAGAGGTACATCAAGGTTGAGGGTAGCGTCCCTGAAAACAACCCCCAATCCCGCAGGCAGTAGAGGATGCGCTCAATGCACCAGCGGGCTTGCCCACCATTGCACAGGATGTCCATATATTTGAAAATGGTGTCTAGTGAACAAAATAAACTTTGAAAAATAAGAACGACACAAACAGCATATGAAGTTGCACTGATACAACTGCAAAGCCTTTTAAGTTGTAAGGTATGTTAGTGGGCTTTGTTCCAAGGGTATGATCCATGAAAGCCATTTTAAAGGGAATATTGCTCTCACTGAACATAACCTGGCCATCACTTAGTAGGAGGCAGTATTGTTGCATAAGGCTGTAGTCTGGAATAGTTAGTCTCAGATTTCACTCATAGAAAACCATGGAAATTCAGCAGTTATAGTTAACTCGGCTAACTATAACTTACGTCTGAATGGGTGAGTAAGTGAGTGTGAGAGAGGCTCTATAGGAGGCTATGGTTGTCTCAGTAACTGTTTAGGTGACTGTGTACATGTATTAGCATCTGTATGAGTAGGTGAGTGGGTGCGTGAGTATCTGTATGGGTGAGTGAGTGATTGTGCGAGTGGCTGTATGAGTGAGCTAGTTTGTGTAGCTCTATGCATATGTCAATAGGGGCATGAGCATTTGTATGGGTTTGTGAATGGGTATGTGACTTGTTTTGTGGGTGTATGAGAGGTTGTATGGGGGTGTGATGGGTATGTGAGTCAGGGGCGGCTCATCCGCAAAGGCAGAGGAGCATCACTCCACGACTCTTTGAGCAGGAAATATTAAATAATAGTAACCCCGTTATTATCAATTTATTTTTTGCAGGTTCGGGCTTTGGTAAGGGCGGAACAGGGCTGGTGGCACATGGGGAGGAGGGGTTTTCACACTCCAAGTGCCCAGGACTGTTTGGCTGGTCATCTCTGGCCGCCCATACATTCATGCATACTTTGCATGTTCCCCAAAAGGCTGCATTACATAGCCTGGTGGGGTACATGCACAGGCCCCCAGTTCCCATCTGAGCATTGATCCATGACGCTCAGACCAATCAAAACACTGCAGTGCAGTGTTGTGATTGGCTTAGGGGAGCCAATCACAACGCTGCATTGCAGTGTTGTGATTGGCTATGAGGGGCCTGGTTCCAGGGCTCGCCATTGGAGAAGCGGAAGTGTAATTTGTTTTTTGTCCCCCCGCCACCCTCTGTAGTGTAGTTCCTATATTCCCAATAGGCTCTGCGCAATTGGAATAATGGAGGTCAGTATGTCTCTATCGAGTATACTAAACTTAATTGTGTGTGCCAGCTAACTCAGAGGTCACTAGAAACGTTCGAGTAAATGAGAAGGGATTAGTCTCTGACAACCACATAAACATGACAACATTGTTTCCCCTAGAATTGATATGTATCTTCAGAGTCGTGGAAATAATAGATAACTATTTCACTCAGTCAATCGTTCATGCTTCGTTTCTACAGAATTGCATAGAAATAGAGAGACGGGCGTTTCAATAAAAGGGTTTATTGAACAGTCTAATTCCTCATGCAAGAGATGTGAACTGCTCCAATCGTTCGACAGAATGCAAAGTATAATGAGTACAGCTCAAACAGTAGTATGAAATAATACTGTAATAGCATTGTCTGTTGCTATAAAATATATAAGATTACATACATAAAATAACACAGACTAAAATAATCAACTGGAGCTTCTAAAATGCACCTACCCCAGTGTACCTAACCTAGGACTAGTACGAGGGAAGAAGTAGGTGTTGTCTTTAGCATAGGTTTAGTTTTGCCAAGAATTGCCAAAGGTTTCTCTGAGTTCTAATCAGCTCCATACCTTAGAATGAGAGAGGTTGGTATCTCTTTCACGGGACTCGATTTCCCAACACCCCGCAAGGAGCTGGATTTCTCATCAGGGGGATGACGGCTTATGATCAGCGCGTCAGCTGGAGAGTTGGCTTCCTTCGGCACTTGCTGTAGCGAGCTGCGTCGTGCAAGTAGGTAGTCGGACTGCACCGAACCACACCGTGCTTTGCATAGCAAGTGAAGGTATATTTATACCTTGAAGTTGTTTTAGGAATGCCAGTATTGACGTAAAATCGGGCATATGAACGTCATGAATGAACCCCTAAGGAATAGATGTTCATGCTTAATAATGAGTTTCTTGGAGAAATCAATATCCAAGCAAGGGGAAGTCCGTAACAGCTTAAGAGTCTGGTTTTCCAAGAAATCATTGTGACGTAGATGAACGTATGGAAGTGGCCATGCCTGTATTTGGGTAGCATGGACTATGCCTAAATAAGGACTGGTTTTCTATGCCTATATAAGGGCAATGCAAATTGTACCTGTATAAGGGCATGTATCGGAAATATAATTCAGAATCTAAAATCGAACACACCTCCTCCTCCCATCCTCCACCTTCATTCCCTGCCAGCCACTACTGATGTGAGTGGTTATGTGGATGACGTCATCAGTGATGTTGTAGAAATGTAGGATCTACTTCTATGGTTACCTCCCTGCACCCTTTTTGCTTGATGTAATGCTGTTTCTGACTAGTCTGGCTGGGATCCTGCTAATCAGAACCCCAGTCTCTCTGCTTTCTCCTCTAAATGGTTATGGTAAGTACTTAGGTATGTCCCAGATTAGATACTGTGGTACCCTTATAAGTCTGTATTGTATGGTACCAAGGTACCCAGGGCATAGGTACCTCAGACGTCCCCCATAGACTGAAGCATATATTATGCCGCCTATGGGAGACCATAACTCTAGCAGCCTGCATTTGTAGCCTGTATAAGCTGGTGCTAGCACCACTTACGAAATAAATATGTTTATCTATATCTAAGGTCACTGCTCTTAAAACCTATAAGTCACCCCTACAGCAAGCCTTTTGAATCCTGATGGCAGGGTGCGTAGTTCTCAGTATGAGGGTGCCCCTGCATGAGCAGGACACCCCTACATCCTTCTGATGTCCTTTCTTCCTGGGTTGTAAGTGAGACAGCCATATAACATATAGAGGGGCACCATGTCATTATGCATTAACCATCTCAAAACTGGCTGTAATGAATCCTGTCGTATTTGGTATCAAACATGCTGGGATATCGATGACATTGACCTTGTCATGAGTGATGTAATGTGTGAGGTCATAAGCAGTGCATTACAGGGACATAAGTTATAGTTAGCTGAGGTAACTATAACTGCTGAATTTCTATGGTTTTGTATGAGTGAATTAAGAACCTAACTATAACGTTCCTGTTACCTGTTTTTTTCAGTTAAATTCTAAGTTTCTTTTTAATTCTGTTACCTAACTATAATGTCCCTGTAACCTTTGTTTTTTTTGTGTATTTCAATTTTTCAAAAATGTAATTTTCTAACTATAACGTCCCTGTAATGTTTCGTTATTTTAAGTGATTTTCTCATGTTTTTTTACAATTTTATTTCCTGACTGTAACCTGTAACATTTGAGAGTGAGTGTGTGAGTGAGCGCTTGAGTGTCTCTGTGGGACCATGGGTGGGTGTGAGAGTGTCTCAGTGAGTCTGTAGGTGGATGTGTGAGTGCCTGAGTGGGTCTGTGAGTGGGTCTGTGAGTGCCTGAGTGGGTGGGTCTCAGTGCATCTGTGAGTGGGTGTCAGAGTGTCTTAGTGGGTTTGCGAGTGCCTCCATGAGAGTGTGAGTCAGTTTGTGAGTGAGTGTATGAGTGGGTCTGTGAGTTGGCGCATGAGCATCTCAGCGGGTCTGTGAGTGGGTACATGACTATCTGAATGGGTCTGTGAATGGCTCTGACAGTGTCTGAGTAGGTTTGTGAGTGGGTGTGAGAGTGTCTGAGTGAGTCTGTGAGTGGGTGCATGAGTGGGTCTATGAGTGTGTGTGAGAGTGTCTCAGTAGATCTGTGAGTGGGTATATCAGTGTCTGAGTGGGCCTGGGAGTGAGAGTGTGGCTGCCTGAGTGTGTGAATGAGTGTCTAGGTGTTTGTGTGGGTGTGTCAGTAGCTGTGTGAGTGACTGGACCAACAAGGAAATGCACCTGTAACTTAATCCAACAAGTCTCCAAAGGTTTGCACAAAATATCTATCCAAGTGGAGTACTTTCTACTGGTTTATTACGAAGTGCGACCTCCTTGAGTAAATGTCCTTTACATATTCTTCACTACAGCTGCGTAATGGAGCATGAGGAAATGTCACCAGTGACATTGAGTGCGTTTAGGTAATGCGATTGTTCCTGATGCGTCTTCATCCATAAATATTAGATAACATAACTCCTCCTACAGAAAAGACAACAAAATTACAAAGAGGTAAATCTCCACCAAACAAGTCTCTTTCTTCTTAACTATATGAAACAAGTGCTTCTTTGTTTGATGGAGATGGCTTCATATTCGTCAGCATCAAGAACGCCTCACCAAAATCAGCAGGAAACGTGCTGGGGGGTGCTTGTTAAGCTGTCCATCATCCTGGCAAAAGACAGGAAGACCTTTGCATGCTACTAAGGAGGGTGGAGCTAAGTGGTGAAGCTTCCAAGTGATTTGTGCATTTCAATACTTGTGGCAGTTTAAAAGGAAAACCATGGACTCTGCTACCAGGTAAGGAGAAGAAAAACACACTGTTCACGGTCACTACAGATTGCCTCCAATAGATCAACGATACATTCACCTCAACAAAGCATTTCAGCTCATCATTCAATAAGGAATTGCAGAGCTAACACACTTGCTTTGCCTTCACCAACCCAGGAGTTAGAATAATGTGTCCTTTACGGAAGTGGATCTTCAGCTGGGGCACCTGCTATGTTTATATTTGAAAGTGCTTCCTGTTGAGGTTTAATTTCTTTGAAATGAGCATAAGGGTAGAACGGCCTTGGGAACCCCATCCCCTAAGCCAGGCCACGACACAATGAGGAGGGGGCTACACAGACTTCCTCCCACGGCCGATTTTGGCAGCGGGGGCCCTATCCCCTTACCAAAAAATAATGGTGAGGGGAGCCGAAGGGCTGATTTGCCCCAGCAACCCATGGCTCGTCCATGACTTAAAGGGGAGGGGGCTGCGCAGTATTTTATGGTCTGTTCATAAGATATATGTGTTTTCCTGTTGGGGACCTAAGTCACTTGGCTGTCATGAATTAGACTTACTTCGTGCAAGTTTATGATAAGCCGTATTATTATGCTGGGTACCTTAGCCACTTGGCTCTCATTTTATGGACTTGCCTCCAGCTGGTATTTTGCAGTACTATTTCGGGCACAGTTTTCCAAGGACAGGTCATTTACAGGCCAATTGCATACATTGATAATTATGTAATTATTTAGGGTTCAGCACATGATCAAAAGCACTTGCAGAATCATATACGAATATTTCTTTTTGTTTATTATCATTCATGTGCTCCCGTTAATTCTTTCCTTTGAGAACATGCTCATGTGATTTTATGTATCATCCATTACGGTTTAAGATGGTGCATGACTTGCATTTTCTTCTCCCACCATTCACTTGTACTACTTTTCAATGTTTAGCATGACAAATACACAACTTAAGGGAGAAGGAGTACGATGTTTGTAATTAGGCCGTGACAAAGACCCGGCTGGGTTGAAACGCATTGCCATTAAATTTCATGAAATCAACACGCTGTGTGCAGGCATTCTATCTTGTACATCATCTAGGAATTCCTTTGGTATATTGTAACGAGTCTCACACTTTTTGTCCTGCACTCTCCTCTTCTCTGTGGATGTGGATGGCTTTCCTTGTGAAAAAATATATATATATATATATTGTAACATTCTATTCCCAATAACTTTGGTGCCGGTTGATGAATCTTCGCGAAATTTTCAATACTAGTGGGGCGCTCCGGTCCTATGTTGAAAATTTCGGGGTGATTCAGCAAGCGGGGGCCGAGAAAAAAGGGGGGTCCCAAAACGTGTTTTCTCCATGTTAATTCCCGTAGGAAACTTTAGACACGGCTACAGCCCGAACTGCTAACAGAATTACACCAAATTCGGCAAAAAGGTAGCCCTTGTATCAGAAATAACTCTTTATCTTAATGGTGTAAATCCGTTCAGTAGTTCCTGAGAAATTCAAGAAAAAGAGGTGAAAAAATACCTTTACCATAGGAGACTTTAGACACGACTACAGCTCAAACTGCTGAACGGAATTACACCACATTTGGAATAAAGGTAGTCCTTGCCTTAGAAATAACTCTTTTTCTTAAATTGTAAATCCGTTCAGTAGTTGCTGAGAAAATCAGAAAATAACTTTTCGATATATAGAGGCACCGTGGATCCGTGCACCCTACCGACCATGAGCTTTATTCTAATTGGCTGTCAACATGCCAAACCAGGAAGTGTTGGCAGCCATCTTGTGCCTCGGTACAACCGAGGCACAAGAAAATAGAAAAACTAAGGTGCAAAACAATGAAAGGGGGCAGGGTAGAAACACCCTGACCGCCTAGGCCTGCTCAGAGGATCCCACAAGGACCCCCAGAGCCAAAAAAAGCATTTTTATAAAGAAAAAAAGCGTGGGATGCAAGGAGGATTTGTGGATCCGGCCGCAAAAATAAAAAAAACAAAGCGGGTACACCCGCGCTTCGTTTAATTTAAGCCCCCGGGTGGGCCAGGTCCCGGGGGCAGTTAAAAAATGTGTGGGGGCCCCAATACCCCCACACTGCCCCGGGGACCGCCACCCTTCGGGGCTTTTCAAAAATATTTGCGGGGCACATGGCCCCCGCAGCCCCGGGGACCACCACCCCCGGGGCTTCTTTCTTAATCCAAGCCCGGGGACTGCCACAACCCCGGGGCTTTCATTAATTATTTAGCTAGCGGGGGCACATGGCCCCCGCTGACCTGGGAACCGCCACCCCTGGGGCTTTTTTTAAAAATAAATATTCCTGTGAGGGGGACATGCCCCGGGGACCGCCACCTCCCCAGGGCACTAATATTTTAATTTGGGGGTACGTTACGGACCCCGAGCCCCGGGACCACCACCCCCGGGGCTTTGTCACTGATGAGAGGTGGGCTGTGCGCCCCCCCTCAAGGAGCCTGTGATGGCCCTGGGGACCGCTACCCCCCAGGGCCGGCTCCTGCAGTGTCCCGGGGTGCCCTGCTGTTTGCTATGGCAGGGCGGGAGCCATGCGGCTCCCGCCCTGTCATAGCAAACTCTGGTTTGGTTTTTGGAAGAGAGAGCAGGGAAACCTACTCTCTCTTCCAAAAACCAAAGCAGATGTCTTTTCCACACGGAGAACTGCATCTTAGCAGCCCCCCGTGTGGAGCAATGCCGGCTCCTGCAAGAGGGGGGGAGCCGGCGGGACCGTGGGAGAGTTAGGCACCCCCCCACAGTCCTCAAGGAAGTGGCTAGGGCCCGGGGGATGGGGTCCACAGGGCCAGAAGTGGCCAGGGAGGTGGGCCGTGTGGCCCCCCTCAGAGGGGGCCACACAGCCCCTCCAAATAATTAAAAAAATAAAAACAATGGCCATGCCCCGGGGGATGGGGTCCCTGGAGCCAAATATGGCCTCTGGAAGGGGGCCACGCGGTCCCCTTCCATTAAAGATTTTTTTTAAAAAAGGGGTTAGGCCCTGGGAGATGGGGTCCCTAGGGCCCATAAAATAGAAAAGGAAGGGGGGCCACACAGCCCCCTTCTTAAAAAAACAAAAAGACTGGCATTGCGCCGGAGGCCCCGCCCCCTCCCTGCAGCAGTCTGCAAACGGGCCCCCTGGTGCGTTGTAAGATGGGGAAGTAATTCCCCTTGAATACTGGGGGTCCCCTCCAGTATGTGCCAGGAAGCTGTGTTGCAGAGAGGCCACGACCCTTTTTACACCTCTCTGCAAAGCAGTTCTGTGGTGCTTACTGGAGGTACCTGGTGGGCTAGTTGGACCTCAGGGACCCTCAGGATTCAAAAGGACTTAATCCCTCAACTTAAAATGCGCCACAGGCTCTTTGGCACGTTTTAAGTTGGAGAATTAACTTCTCTTCAATCCTGAGGGACCCTGGGGTCTACACATGTCACCTCAGGCCCCCCCCCCCTTCACCAGTGTGCCCCAACGCATAGTGTTTCCTAGTGTATGGATGTGTTTTCACTGTATTCTAAGTGTCTTTTAGCATACCACTGGCTCTAGGCCTGGTTAGTCAGAGTCAGTTACCTCCAGTACCAGTGTGAAAAAGTTGTGGGCACAGGATGATTTTGTAACAAGGCCTCTTTCTGCTCCTTTGTTGGTTCTTTCTGCACATGTCTTGCTTCTTCTTGCACTTTTTTTCGTCTTTGCGGACTTCTATTGCTTCTTTCTGTGTTTCTTTTGCTTCTTTTTGTGCGTTTTTTCTTCTTTCTTCACATGTCGTACCTCTGTAGGCATAGTTAGAAACTAGCATTTAAAAAACCTTTGAATTTCACTGAAAAAACCATAGGTGTCAGGCACGTTATAGTTAGAAATTAGTATTTAAAAAACCTTTGAAATTCACAGAAAAAAACATAGGTTTCAGGCACGTTATAGTTAGAAATTAGCATTTAAAAAACCTTAGAAATTCACTGAAAACACCATTGGTTTCATGGGCGTTATAGTTAGCTGGACATTTCACTCTTACAAAACCATAGAAATTCCCCAATTAAAGTTAGTTCAGCTAACTATAACTCGCACATCCTCAATGCACTGCTGATGACTTCACATATTACATCACTCATGACACGGTCAGTGACATCACTCATGACATCACTGATGACATCTCAAATGACATCACTGATGACATCACTGATGACATCACTTATGACATCATCCTTGTGATAGAGTGGCAGACCTCCTCTCACCCTAATATAACCTTTGATACACACTCAAAAATAGAAACTAACATTTTCAAAACAATGGACATACCAATACCAGTTACAACACACCTATTCAGTAATTTCAAGATCTACACACATATCCACTCATTCACCAACAGTCCTATAAAGTCACTCATACATGTACTCACTCATCATATGTACTGATACACCTATACATCCCGTTACACACCGCCACTCACCCATAGAGTTACTCACACACATAGTCACACATGCAAACAAAGTATCAAAAATCCATTTACTTGCATATACAGTTATACACACACCACCACACTCACTTCTACAGAAACTTACACATACTTACTCTCTTAAATCATCAGTTATAAAAACACATACTTCATTTATACATGAACTCTTACTTATATATACATATACTGACATATACTAGTTTAAAACATATTTAGTTACTCATAAAGACACTATTGAGACAGTCATTCACTCACTAACACATCCATACACACACTCATCCAACCATACAGTCCTGCGCACATACTGTCTTCAATAGATACAAATAGTGACTCACTCATTCATGCATCTATGCACTAAGTAATGCCCCCAGCAAACCACACAGACACTCACACTCTCATACTGATACTCAAAAAAACAACTAATAACCCATATAGACACTCATGTAGCTAGTCACCAACCCATACACAAAGTGAGAGACTGATACAGATATTTACATATTTAAACATTACTCGCTAACTCATGTATTCACTAAGGTACACTTAATCAGTCAGTTATACAACCAATTTTACAAAAAAAGATGATCCATTTAGACACTTATATACCCATTATTCTTCCATCAACCTTAAGATATACATATATAAAACATATTTAATTTTCAGAAAAACACACATCACTGGATGATGTCATTAGTGATGTCATTTGAGATGTCATTAGTGATGTCATTTGAGATGTCATCAATGATGACATGAGTGATGTCACTGACCATGTCATGAGTGATGAAATATGTGACGTCATCAGCAGTGCATTGCGGGTGCGCAAGTTATAGTTAGCTGAACTAACTGTAACGGAGGAATTTCTATGGTTTTGTATGAAGGAAATGTCCATCTAACTATAATGCCCCTGAAACCTTTGGTTTTTTCAGTGAATATATATATATATATATATATATATGTGTGTGTGTATATATATATATATATATATATATATATATATATATATATATATATGTATATATATATATATGTATATGTTCCAAAGAAATCGCTCCTTCCAACTGCTGTTGGCCCCGTGGAAGGTAGCGCACACGCCGGCGGAGCACGCTGGTAATCACTCTCCAAAGAAGTTATTTTAATTCCATGCGCTCTCAGCCACAAAGTATCACCAGATTGTCATAATCCAAGGGTGTTTATTAAAATACAACACAAATTCCACAGAAGCCTTGTTCACGTAAATGAATGTGCTTGAAAACACTACTGATAAAGCATTAGGCAGGTGCTAAAAATAAGCCAAGGACACAAAGTGAAATGCTTTTCCAACAGAATGTGTGGCTGACATTTTGGAATGTCTAATTTCATGGAGGCTGATAGCTAATACACACAGTCATGCCAGAGTCATACCCCAAATGTCACTATGGCAAGGAGATGACTAAACATTGCAGCAGTATAAAAATTAAATGGTCACAATATGAAACGGGTAAAACATGCTAAACCCTCTTGTCACTAAACACTACTGGGTTGATAAACTGTCTATGCTCTGTTGTGATTGGTCGAATGGGATTGCACGGCATCCCAATACAAATGATAGTGAAATTAATGATTATGAATAAAACATAAAGATCGCATACACAGTAAAACGAAGCATCCGTTAACACCGAATAATGTTAACCTGTATGCTGCAACTTGCTGTAGTCAGTTGACCTCGGGATACACGCGTCCGTCTTACCCCTGACCTGCCTGAAATACAACCGGAGAGATCTCTGAAAGGTGTTCCATAGCCATGAAAAGTGAGGAGTGTCATTCCACTAGGCTGCAGGCACATGAGGAGCCCGCTCAAACAGTGCACTTTTAACCCAGAATGGTAGACGGCTAGTCCTGGGCCAATAGACATGTAAAATACTTCTGTGCGCACAAGTGTCTAAATACAAGTCAATTTGCACTCGCTTTCCACCTGGATCCCTAACAGGTTGGGTACGCTCACTTTGCATGTCATTAGCGATAAATATCGCTGACATGCAAAGTGGGCCCCAAACCTCTCACCATCGCCTCAAAGCTGTCGCTAATTGATGTTAGCGACAGTTTGCTAATAGGGCAATGAAATTATTGCCACTTTGCGGCCGAAAACGGCCACAAAAGCGGCAACAATTTCATATCGCCCGCCTTGATAATATGCCCCATAATTCTTAGGTTTGGAGCGATGGATGTGAAGATAAGGGTGGGGACCTTGACAGGAGACAAAATGTGGTGTAGAAAATAAAACAGTAGGGGGCATATTATCAAGAACAGCGTTAAAATTATCACCGGTTTAGCTGCAGAAAACTGCAGCTAAAGCGGCAATAATGGGCTTGATAATACGCTCTTGAGAATTCCAATAGAGGTCCATGCTCTGGTGTGAAAATGGGCTTTTATTGGAATTGTCCAGGGCATATTATTAAGCCCATTTTTGCCGCCTTAGCTGCAGTTTCCTGCTGCTAAACCGGTGATAATTCTAACGCCGTTCTTGATAATACGCCCCTTAATTTGATGGCATGACAACAGGCAAAGCAGATGCACGTGCCATGTTCTCAAAAAATGTCCTTAAATGTCTTACTTTCTCTATTAATCTTTTCATTTTTATGGAAAAACAAAAGGACCTTTTTCAAAGAGTGCCTCACACTCAGGGGGTGGGACTAGGCAGGCACACAGATCTAGCTTTGTGTTACCACAAGCAATCCACAGATCACGTGCAGCAGAATGCAGTGTGGGCTTTACATCACTCAAAGCTTTAGTGAATGGAATGGGTGTAACCTGTTCAGTTTTGAATGCATATCCCAGCACCACCTACAACAGGTGTGATTTGTGCCTCTTTTCTTTCTGTACCTATTAAAGTATGTGTATGAATTTATTGTATTTGCTTAATGAGTTTTATATAATGCTGGCAGGAGCCGTGAGGTACACTGCCTTCCATAAACTGTCAAGGCGGTGTTCAAAAACATTGATTACACAAAAAGAACTTGTTGAAAATCGAATTAGAATATTTCTTAGAGAGAAACAACACATATAATGTAGAATATACAATGCGAGGAAGAGACTCTAGGTGTGTGGTTGGTGGTATACCCTGAAGGCTAAAGGTGCTGATTGAAGAGAAGATCTTTCAATTTTCTTTTAAAGCTGTTGAAGGATGGGTTTGGCCTGATATATACTGGGAAGGAGTTCCAGATTTTGGGGGCATTGCCCTGGAAATAGCATGCAAAGGCTTTTTTGTTTTTCGGTTGGGATGAGAAGCAGAGTGTAGGAGCTTCTTATATTTGATGAATGAAGGGGCTTCACGCGGTAAATAGATAATGGCGGTCTGAGCCCGTGACTTCGTTCTGCAGGTAGACATCCAAATCATCACATCTCAACCCCCTCATCTAATCTGTTGTCCTCCCCACATAGCATTAATATATATTTCTTATTAAACTCTTTTTATTAGGCAACATAACAAGGAGAACAGCAGTACACATAATAAATAACATACAATCAGATGCAATATATGTATAGATTATTCTCAATGCATTGTTCTAAAAATGGTTCTTCGTTCTAGTATCTCTCCCTCTATTTTTAATGGGCCGTGAAATCTTACTTCACTGAGTCGTAGCTCCACAGTAGGAGACAGGCATATTTCACCCATGTGAATATTCCATGCAGCCCGCTTACGATCTCATTTCTTGAAGCATCATCTATGGTTGAAAACATCTTTCTCCGCTATCATGGCTCTACCCATGTCTGCAACCCAGGCTCTGATAGCCCACACAGCTCTATTTAGGTGGCACAGAGACTTTACGCACAAAGGGGCAGATTTATGTTAACTGGCGCATCCCCAGGGATGCGCCAGTTAACATGCGCCAAAGTGCGCCACAGCTCCGCCAGCAATGGTGCGCCGCATTTATAATGCGGCGCACCATGGTGCAAAAACAGCACAGATGCGTGCCGGAAATGTGGCGCATTGCTGGAGTTGCGTCACAAGCGCGACGCAGCTCCAGCAAGGCTCGGGGGTGCCCCATTTTAACAATGCTGCGTCAAGACCTACGCCTGCTTCAAGCAGGCGCAGGCTTTTGACGCAGCATTGGCTTAAAACTGACTGAGTTAAATCTCATAGATTTCACTCAGCCACTTTTGCGAGGCGCACCTGCCCCGGAACGCCCACCCTGCGCCGGAACGCCCACAAGCGGCGCAGGGCTTTAAAACGTGACGCATCTGCCTAGATGCGTCACGTTGTAAATCGTTCGTAGGGATGTGCCACGTTTACGCCGCCTTGCGTGACGCAACAGCGGCGTAAACATGGCGCAAGGGCCTCATAAATCTGCCCCAGAGTTTGGGCATTTTTCATATTGTGTAATACCATTTGGATTGTACAATGCCCCAGCCATTTTTCAGTGCTTTATGGATTTAATATTCTCATATGTCTTGAATCAGTTTATATTGCTCTACTTGAATGAAATCCTAAAGTTCACAGAGAGGTGTGGGGAGCAACAAGAACATGTGAATTTTATGTTATCGAGACTTCAGCATCTTGTAAACCGTGAAAGAGAAGTATGAGAAAGAAGGCAATGGTTATTATTGATTTAGATTAATGATTCTGGCTTTTCTATGAATCCTAAGAAGGTCAGGGATAATTTAGACTGGCCTTCATATACTAATGTGAGGGACACTCAGAGTTTCCTTGGATTTACAAACTTTTATCTTCAATTTATCAAGAATTTTAGTGATATAACCAATGACCTTACTCTCATTTTGAAAAGGAAGAATTTGAACGAAAGTGCGAGGATGATCAAGCTGAAAATATGTTAAATGTGCTTAAACAGATGTCTATTGTGGAAGCAGATACTTCTGAAAGAGCAGTTGGACAGTTCTATCACAAGAGCGAGAAGCTTACCCTTTATTTTACTTATCCCATGTTTTATCAGACTCTTAACCTCCACCAGTTATGGCTTAAAACTGAAATATGATGTTTACTAAATGTGTGATTCTCAATTTCTAATCTACTGGAAAGATTAATCTTCTAGTGAACATTCTTGGAAAGATGCTTTGTGAGTGTTTCCTCCAGCATGAGACCCTCTTAAGGAGACACTTGACACCCATCTCATATATTATCTTTGCAAGGTGCCACCATGGCTACTGGAGGAGTCACACTCTCTATGAGCAATTAAGAAGGATACTCAACAGATCTTCTCAGCATCCAGTGTTTGATAATAGCATATTGTACTTGTATGTGAGATCATGATAAAATGAGTACAGCAACTGAGCCAGTAGCATAAATGGCAAATTAAACCACATGGGCTACAGCACAACTTCACTGTCTACAAGGAAACTAAAGTAATGGTAAAAAAGCCTGACAGACATCCAGGTTACATTATGGACAGAGGTTTCCAGCCCATTTAGGATGTTTTGAAAATTAATATGGGATTAAATAAGTCACCTGTAAATGACATTTGTAGCAGCAAAGCTCAGCTGTGTGATGCTCAGATTTAAAAATATTCCCAGATGTACTTATTATACGTTGGCTGCAGAAACATGGGCTCATGAGGCTCTGCTCATTGTAAAAACAGCAACAATTTTTTTATTTTACTTTATTTATTTTAAAGGTTTTATATAGCGTTGGCTAGACCCGGAGGTATCAGAGCGCTTTACATGAGCATCAGATCATAGTTACAGGTTACATCGTTACAAAGGTTACACAGTAATTTGAGCATGGCAACATAGTTACTTGTAAGGTCGAGATAAACAATAAGCACAAATACAAAAGGGGAAAAGCAAGCAAGGGAAAGATTCAGGGGAGGGGTCAGAAGCTGGGGAAGTAGACAGGTAATGAAGGTGGGAAAGAGGAGGGGAGGGTGAAAGACATCGCATGGAAAGAGGAGGGGAGGGCGACGGGCACACAAACCGGTAGGCGATTCAAAGCAACGTCCAAAGTCCAGTAAGCTGTGATCCCAGGGGACGTGGTATCACTTCCTATCGCTGTTGCCGGAGGCTCCCTTTACGCAGTGGACTCTCCCAGAGGGGTCTCTGAGACTCCAAGGCCTACATACTGGATCCTTCCCCAAAAAGGGGAGAGGGAGTGCTTTGGCAAGGGGAGCCATGCCATACCTCAGCTGTGAGTGGCTCCCTTGGCGCAGTGGACTCTCTCAGCGGGTTCGCTGAGACTCCAAAGTATACATTTTGGATCTTTCCTCAACAAGGAGAGAAGGAGTGCTTAGTCAAAGGGCACAAAGGACAGGGGGCTAGGCAGACTAGAAGGCAAGGTGAGAGATTCAGGGGAGAGTGGATAGGAGCTAGGGAGGTAGACACAGGGAGAAAGAGTACTAAATGGGAACAAATTTAATAATGAGTTATTATATAGCGCTGGCTAGACCCGATGGAATCAGAGCACTTTACATGAGGGACAATAATGTTGCAAAGTACATCAGTTAAAAGTTACATAAGTATCAAGAAAAGCATTTAAAGAACATAGGGGACAAGGTGAATGGAGCAGGAAAGTTAAGGGGATAGGGTAAAGGGGTAGGAGGAAGACAGGACGTAGAGACAAGGGGAAAATAGTTACAAAAGATACCAGAAAAAACTTTTTAGGAGCATAGAAGAAAAGGAAAATGGGGTGAGGAATGGAAGGGGGGTGAGGGCAAAAGGGGTAGTGTATAGATACAGCGGAGAGATGAAGGGAAAGTTTGTCCAAGGTCTGGCTGGGTAGGTGACGGCCGAGGGGGAATCCGCGGCCCATCTCCTCTTCAGCTATCAGGTAGCTCCACCGGGCATCGGTCAAGTGGCTAGGGCTCAACAGAAAAACATTAAAGGGGAAGAGAGTGAGAAGAAGGGAGCATAGAGGGAGAAGGGGTGGGGTGAAAGGTTAGGAGGGGGAAACGACAGAGACGAAGGAAAGTCTGCCTAAAATCCGGCTGGGTAGGTGACGGCCGAGGGGGAATCCACAACCCATCTCCTCTTCAGCTAACAGGTAGCTCCACCGGACATCGGTCAAATAGCAGGGTCTCTACGATCGAGGGAAGGTTCAGAGTACATGTCAAGGAGGGAGAGCAGGATCAAGGTCAGGTGGGGGATGTGGTTAAGCTCAGGACGCTGACCAGTTCTATTGTCCGGGAGTGTTAGAGCATCGTGGAGAGAACAACTGAGGCTGCCAACTTGAGGTCAGGCAAGGGGGGTTGAGACCTTGGTGTTAAGTTCAGTCGGTCCCCAAAATTCACAAAGCGTAGGGGTTGTAATCTATGCTGTGAAGCGGCACGAGGAAAGGGCCAGTGTCCGCATGACTTCAGAGGGGGTGAGTGGCAGGTCTGGCGTGGCGTCTCGAGTCATTCTGCAATAATCAGGGAGCCCTCCAGTTCTGCAGCCCCATCAAGCATACCAGCTCCTCGCGTACATATTTACGTCAAAGAAGTCGGGAAGAGGTACCCCACAATGCACATGTAGCCGACAATGGAAGTGGCAGACGACAGATGGCAGGTGGCAAATGAAATGAAGCTAATATGAAATGGCCTCAATGAGCGATTGAGATGGCAAATCACTGGTCTAGCGAGTCACAAGCACCCATCCGGAGATATAGCTGGGTAAGGAGATGTTGTCAATTCCGGTGCTCAGATAAAGATGCGGGTCATTCGTCGCCCAATCAGCACTGCTGCAGTGTCTGTGACATTCTAACGGTCTTCAAGCGGTCTTCAAACTGCACACTGACCCCCAGCCAGTCACTCAGTTCAATCGGCAAAAGCACCAAAAAAGAGCACCAAATTCTACCTCCCCTCATGCCTCTGTGAACCTGGGAGCATGCCAGCACGATATGAGGGTGTCAGAATACAAGTGCGAAGGTACAGGCACCCTCTCTTCCATCCAGGCTCAAAGAAACAGCTCTGCAATTTTAGCATCCGGCTCACTCTAAGAGGGAGATCTCAGCTGTCCCAGCTATACTTCAGAGATCAACTCTCTTTCTCTGTAGAAGAGGCAATGACCAAATTAGGCAGAGACACAGGCACTGGCACAGCGGTTCAATTAGGCACCGCTTCTTTCCTATGTTTCAGTGGGTGGTGTACTTGTAGCGTGGCTCAGGAGGTTTCACAAGCGCCATTAGACTGTAGATGCCATAGACTGTAGATGCTGTTCTGGCTCACTGTATTTGCTGTATAGATGGATTCCTTCTGGTTGAGATAGGATGAAATCTGGCAACATTACATCCCCTTGTACAACAACTTCCACAAAGTCGTTGTCTTCCAAGGCCGCCCCCAGCGAGTCATCGTGGTCCAGCAGGCCCAGGCTGTCGTAATTTGACAATGGCCGGGTTAGCGATTAGCTTTGCTACACGTTATTTCCTTTAACTTGGCCTTATTTGAAAACGCCATTTTGTATGCTGCGGCGGCCATTTTAGGGAATGAGCGGCCTCGTGGTCAGCATGCCTTTTAGTCCTTTGTCCATGCCGCTGACCACTCGACTTTGCCCACCAACAGGCTATTTTTAGTAACGGTCAAGCCTGTACATGCGCAGTTCCTGCTGACCAGTCACCCCTCAGGAATGTTCCGCCAAACTGACCAGTGGAGTTGTAACCCCTCCCATGAGTTGGCTGTGTTCCAAAAAATGACCATATATGTACCTAAACTCTGTAACTTTGTACCGCCTACCTTTTTATTACCTGTAAATTGTATAAAAGAAGGACTCGCACCAACGTTCGGTGTGATACTTCTTGCATTGGCGAAGGGTGCTGTAGGAATGTACCACCACCCCATGGGGTCTTAATAAACTTGTCTTTTGTACTTTTCAGTTTCCGTGCCAACAGTTCTTTTGGTGTAAGTGGGTATTTCTGCGGAGCATGTAGGCCTTGGGAACCCAATACCACAAATTGGCGACCACGAAGGGACTCATCGGCGACTCGGATGCCCGAAGGAGAGGTCGTGACGAAGGATTGGAAACTCGCCATGGACGCGTACGCTGCCACTGAGTGACCCGAGTCTTGGCACCCACGTGTTCTCTTCCTTTCCTTCTGATCTGACCTTCCAGGTGGCGCCGGTCCCCGACTGAGACTCTGATCGTCTGCGTTGCTGTACAGTGCCCGTTTGGCTGATTCTGTTAAAGACCTTGGCAGTTGGAATCTGGATATTTGAGATTGGGTAAGATTTGTGATCGGTAAGGTAGTCTACGGACGCTTACTGAAGTTCTATGATTGTGACTATGATTTGAGTTAGCTAACATTTTTGACTTTGTGAACTTTGAACATATGTGTGCAGTGCACTCCACATAGGCAGGCATGTAGAGATGTTTCTCTAATTTTGTTTGTACTCTGAGCGGCACATTTGTGTGAAGTACTGTAAGTGCCATTTTTACGGTATCACGCTTTCGTGGTACTTTTTGAACATGCCTGTTTTAAGCACACTCCGAGGGATGTGCTGTTTTGGAAATGGTACCACAATTAGGTTAGCGGAATCTCTGCCGGCCCCCCCGGAGGGAACTCCAAACCGTGAATGTATGTCAAATTCGGCCTTCCCCCTATACTGTACAGTAAATTGTGGCATAAATACACTAGAACCGATCCTGAGTTGCAATGGCCACTACATGGGTCGTTTGATTTGCGAAAGGTTCAGTTTGTGGAGCAATGTTTGTTTCAGCGCAGGTCTAGACAGGACATGTTTGATTGTGTGCGAATGTGGGAGAAAGCAGTGCGTGAACGTATGAAGCGTGAAGTTGCCTTGGCGGACAAAGAGCAGCGCAAGGCTGCTCGAGATAAGGCTTTACAGCTTGAGGAGAAGGAGGCGCAGGAAAAGAAAGAGAGGGAGGCACGGGAACGTAATTTGCAAACGACCGGTCAATTTCCTATTCGATGACCGCTTCATCCTGTCCTTAATAATGAAATTGATGATTTTTCGTTATTAGATCGATCCCCGCCTCCGTATGTCCAGCCTACGGCTCCGACTGAAGATTCTGGTGATGAAGAACGGGATAAGTCGGATGGGGAGGATAAATCGAGTGTCAGGTTATCTGCGGAAAGATCCGCGGAGTTGCAGAGTTATGCTAGAAAATTAAATTTGAGTCACGTAACTGTGGCAGACGTTGTAGCTGAGAGGGGTAAATGGACAGAACGAGAATTGATGTGTTTTTTGAATACTTTTGCAGATGAAGTTGTTACTCGATTTCGTAAACATTCAGAGACCTTAGAACCTAAGGTTGTGTCGGTTCATCGTGAGAATTTGGATAAAGGTTTATTTGTTCTTGCAGATGTCGATGACCTTTTCAAACAACTGCTCCAGCTACGGGATGAGGCGTCCAGATTGCGGGAAGAAGGGAAAAAAGCGAAGGAGTCCGTGCCGGGGTCGACGGAGCCGTCCAAAGAGTGTTCTCTCCAGGGTTCAGATAAGAATTCTAAAGTGCATGTTATGCCTATGCGTGAAGCTGCACCTTTGTATGTTCCCCCTAAAGGGGACGGTACAGATGATGATAAAACGTCGGCAAATTCAAAGGGGTATTTTGTATACAATTGGGTGTATACGCCTTGGAATAGAGCAGATGTTATGGCATTGAAAAACGCTTTACCTGATCTCTGTAAGAATCCGGCCGCATTCTATGAAGGGGTGGAGGGGGCCATTTCCTCATGTGTTATGACTCTTGTTGATATAGATCTCTTTTTTGGGTTAATTCTTCCGCCTGATATGTGGAGGTCGATTCGTAAAACTAACGATCAAGCGATGCTTGGGGCAACTTGGAAAGAAATAAACCAGGCTGACCTGGACAGGGAACCTGCATGTAAACCATGTGATTTGATTTTAGAACTCCCAACGGCTATTTTGACCAAATTAAAAACGCTTGTTCCTTCTAAAAAGATCGATTGGACTATGTTAGCTTCGTGCAAACAAAAGCTAGATGAATAGGTATCTGACTTCTTTACACGCTTCGAAGAAGCGTTTCATGATTACAGTGGTCAATCGTTAACAGATGATACGGGTAGGCATTTGTTTGTTGATAAGTATGTGGCTAATCTCCTACCGGAGATTGCAAAGCGATTAAAAACGAGTGAAAGTTCCTGGGCCACGGCGACCCCTGCGTCTTTGCTAACTATGGCTCAGTATTATGAGCGGCAGGAATTAGAGGCTAAAGAAAGTGTAGATAGGAAAACAAAGGAATTGAAATCGAAGGTGATGTTGGCGCAGGTTCGCGGGGTGCAATCTAGAGGGAATGATAGAGGCAGGCGAGGAGGGGGTAATGCGTCGTACGGTCGTACTGACATTGCGGAGGACCAATGTGCATATTGTAAAGAGTTTGGGCATTGGGCTGAAGATTGTCCGGTGCTTCGTGAGCAGCGTAGTCAGCGTGGTCGTGGAGGTGGAAGGTCCAGGAATAATTATTCAGGAGCGAGAGGTGGCGGAAGTGATCGTGATAGGTTTGAAGAGAGGGGCCGTGGTCAGGATGAACGAAATACTTTTGATAGACGAAATCAATATCAGATCTCGGAGGGTGAGAATGTGGAGCATCAGGATTATGTGCATGCATAGGATTGCGTAGGATGGGGTACGGAATCAGTTGAAGTGCCAGTAGATCAAAGAGGTCCATATGTATCAGCGGGCATTTTGGGTTCTACTGATCAGTTTTTCGTTGACACAGGAGCTACTCGTAGTGCTTTGTCCAAAAACTTGGTTCCAAGGGCTCCCCTGTCTGGCGAAACGATAACATGTATAGGGTTTGATGGCACACCCTCTCCTAGCCCATTATTACAACCTCTTGCACTTTGCATTGACAAATTTTTCAGCTTTTGTCCATTTTTGTTATCACCCCACACTCCAGATAACATTATGGGAATTGATTTGCTCAAATATTTTCGAGCAACGATACGCTGCGCTCCAGAAGGAGTGCGGGTTATTTTGAATGACAATTACCCAGATTCAGACAGATTTTGTACAATACAGGAAATTGAAGCATTAGCCTCTCTCCCTCATACGTTGTGGGCGACCTCAGATACGGATGTGGGACAGATGCTTATTCCACCTATTCGAATTACTGTCAAGGAGGGAGTACTTTTGCCACGTGTACCACAGTATAAGATTTCTAGGGAAGGTGAAATTGCCCTGACGCACATCGTTCAGGATTTGATCGTTGCAGGAGTAGTGGAGGAAGTTCCTTACAATGTCTGTAATAGTCCTATTCTCCCGATTCTTAAGAAAGACACTGACGACAAAGTCTATCGATTTATTATTGATTTGAGAGAAATTAACAAAATTGTCATCCCTCAATACCCAGTGGTGTCTGATATCACGACATTGCTCACATTGGTCCCTCCAACAGCGACGACCTTTTCTGTCATTGATCTTAAAAAAGCATTCTTTTCCATTCCTATCCATCCCGACAGCAGATACTTATTTGGCTTCACGTTAAATAATAAATCGTACAGATTTTGTCGTGTTCCTCAAGGTTACACAGAGAGTCCTAGTATCTATAGCCAGGCTTTAAAAAGACAGCTTGATTCTTTTGAACTGCAATCTGGAGTAGCCCTCATACAGTATGTTGATGACCTCCTGTTGGCTGCAGACACTTACGCCCAATGTGAGGAGAGTACACTTGCTTTGCTTTCCTTTTTGGCTCAGAACAACCATAAAGTCTCTAAGAAAAAGTTACAATACTGTAGACCCAAGGTGACCTACCTCGGTCATCTTTTGTCTAAGGAGGGGCGTGCATTAACATCAGATCGAATTCAGGCGATTTTAGACACACCAGTCCCCCGCACTCAGAGAGATGTACGCGCCTTCATAGGATTAACGTCCTTTTGTAGACAGTGGATCATGGGGTTTTCGCACATTATAAAACCTTTGTTAGTGTTACTGTCCAAAACTACACCAATGCCCCTTGAATGGACAGATGAATGTCAGAATGCTTTTGAACAATTGAGACAGGCCCTTTGCTCTGCACCCGTGTTAGGTACACCAGATTACACAAAGATTTTCACATTGTACGTGCACGAGAAAGATGGGTGCGCATTATCAGTGTTAGTGCATGCACACGGGGACAAGCAGAGGCCATACGCGTACTTCTCAGCCATTCTTGATCCTGTAGCACGAGGGTTACCTGGGTGTTTTCGAGCAGTTGCAGCAACAGCAGTAGCTATACGGCAGAGTGAGGGAATAGTTTTATCGCACAAACTGTTGGTGCTAGTTCCCCATGCAGTAGATTCCTTGCTAAATCAAACAAAGACTCAATATCTTACGAGTGCACGTTTAACAGGATATGAGCTCACACTTTTGGCACCACATATCACACTGAAAAGATGTGCTACCCTGAACCCTGCCACTGTATTGCCTTATCCGGTTGAAGAGGGTCAGGAGGAAAAACATCATGATTGTGTTTTTCTGACCGAGGAACAAACAAAGGGTCGTGTCGACTTACAGGATATGCCACTTCCAGATGTGGATGGGGAACTGTGGGTTGATGGATCGTGTTTGAGGCTGCCAGATGGCACGACTTCTGCAGCATATGCGATCACGATGCTTAAGCAGTGGTAGAAACAGCACGAATACCCCAGAAATCAGCCCAAGCAGCGGAGGTGATAGCCTTGACAAGAGCCTGCGAACTGAGTGCTGACCTATGTGTGAATATCTACACAGACAGCCGGTACGCTTTCAGAGTAGCGCATGACTTTGGCTTACTCTGGAGAGAGCGTGGGTTTTTGACTTCTCATGGAGTACACATTATGCACGGAGAACTAGTGCGTGATCTCCTAAACGTGTTGCTTTATCCAAAGAAAGTAGCGATAATTAAATGCAGTGCACATAAAAAGGTCACTGTCAAAGTGGGACAAGGCAATGCCTTTGCAGACAGTATAGCAAGAAAAACAGCTATGTCTCGAAATGACTCCCCCATGTATGTAGCGAAGTCGCAGGCCGAGCGATGGCATGATGCTAGAGCGGAGATACTAGATATTCAAAAATCAGCGACGGAAGCAGAACTGGTGGCATGGGCAGCAGAAGGGGTACTGGATGACGAGGGTTGTTGGAGGAGTAAAGACATGGAGAGATGGAAATTGCCTGCAGCTTACTTGCAGGCGATGGTCCAGATGACACATGGGTTGGCACATGTGGGGGCTCTTGCAATTACTCGATTGTTAACACGAGTTTGAGAGCATCCTGAGATTGCCAATACTGCTAAGAGAGTAGTGCAGACCTGTTTGATATGTTTACAGCACAATCCTGCAAAAGGGACGCATACTCCGAAAGGAGGGTTCGTTCCACCTTCTGCACCATTCGAGGTACTACAAATGGATTATATCCAGCTTGAGCGTTGCAATAACCTTAAGTATGTCTTAGTGGTGGTGTGTGCTTTTAGCAAATGGGTTGAGGCCTTCCCCACGAAAGATAAAACAGCTTTGACAACAGCAAAGGTTCTGCTCAAAGAGTACTTCCCTCGATTTGGAGTTTTGCAAATTTTTGTGGAGCGATAATGGTCCTCATTTTGTTGGGAAAATTGTGGAGTACGTACTAAAGGGACTGGGGATCCAGCAGAAGTTTCATGCTGTGTTCCACCCTCAGTCAGCAGGTCTTGTCGAGCGGTACAATGCCACGTTGAAATTGAAACTGGCTAAGATTGTGGCGTCTACGTCATTGAAGTGGCCGGATGCCTTGCCGGTAGCATTACTCTCTCTTAGATCAGTGCCCCACTCTCGAACTGGCCTCACACCGTATGAAGTGGTGTTTGGAAGGCCTATGAACATATGGGGAGTTCCTAAGCCGCGATTGTTACATGATGTGCCTTGTATAATGATGAACGATTATTTGGCACGATTAACAAATGATTTGCTTTCTATTCATCAACAGGTTCGAGAAGCGCTCCCTGACAATTCCATTGGAGAGGCCCATAGTCTCCGTCCTGGAGACTATGTTATGGTGAAGTCGTTTGAGAGGGCGAACAGCTTGGAACCGAGGTGGCGTGGCCCCGAGCAGGTCCTCTTGGCGACTCGAACGGCTGTGCGAGTGACCAACAGAAAGCGGTGGGTGCATTCAACTCACTGCCGTCGCGTCTCTCCGGACCTGGTGAATCCTACTGTGTTGTCCGACTACAAAGAGATCTTGGACAAAGAAAAGAGCCCAGCTGTGACGTCGGCCGAACCTGAGGGAGCCTTCCCGGACCACACCGTTTCTGGACGACAACTCTACGATCTGCGGCCAAGATAGGAAGAAGATTTTTTTTGTGCGAGACTGGTTGGTTACCGCTCTGGGGTTTGTGAAACGGAAGCCGGGAATCTCAAGGGGGGGGATCAGTTCTGCCAAGAGTAGCGACACCCGTCTTGACCCCGGAGAAGAAAACAACGGCTACCTCGGAGCTCAGCACCAACGTTTTTATTTTTTGTAGTTGTGTATTTGAGACATTGTGAACTCTTGAACTATGGCGTCTTCTGCATCACGAGACAAGAAAATTCTTGGTGCCATCTTGTTCATACTGACAATTGTGGTGATAGCAGTAATAGCCTGGGTAGTAGAACTTGTGGTGCCTGTACGAGAACATTTGCTGCCGACTAGCCCGGCTCCATCTGAACATTTTCACTTCACCTTACCCTACCATGAAGAACGGCACCGACAGACTTACTTGAACAATAGTTTCATTCAAATCTTGCATCATACCCATAATATGACGAACACTTCAAATTGTTGGGTGTGTGGGATGTTGCCTGGGCATCAGAAGAAAGGGGGCACACCGCTCATCCCACTCCCGTTTTCCCATAACAGTTCTTGTAATGCTTGGTATACTCTTCTATTCACTTTGCGCTGGCCAACAAAAGGGGGGGTGTTGTTCCGTTTATATAAAATATGCTACCATGACCGGGATGGTTATCCACAGGCTGAAGGTACTCGGTTTGAATGGGAGGAGTACCGCCCCGATAATGTATCTGCACCACGGGTTTACAGTAACCAAAGGAACATTAATATGTCCAGCTCTCATGTCATAAATGTCATTGATACTAAGGCGGATTTGTGTATACGAAATAAAGGTACTATCCCGGTTGGAAAAAGTGAATGCAACACCACACTTACATTTGACAGTCCGAATGGTATATCATTTGTGGCATCCCGAAATACATATTTTATTTGTGGTAATAAAGGCTACCATCAGCTCCCTTTAGGATGGTTAGGTACATGCTATATCTCCTTTGTATTGCCCCCTGTATTCATTGCCCCACCAATGTACCATAATGACTATATCCTGTACCACGACTTTGTGTTAAATAGGGTTAGACGTGCGGTGGTCTTGGATGATATCGACCAGACCGATACTGCCTTACAACAATATGTAGACTTTAATTTGGGATTGTTTTCCTTTGCGGGGGCTGCTTTAAACAGTCGGAAAATACGACGCCTGACCCGTGTTGTTGAGGCTGTAGCTAATGACACTGCTTTTGCATTAGGAAATATAACGGAAGAACTTCAAATATCCAGAATTGTTACGCTTCAGAACCGAATGGTTCTTGATGTGGTTCTAGCTGATCGTGGGGGGGCATGTAGAATTATCGGAAGTAGTTGTTGCGTTTACGTGCCTGATAACTCGCCATCTGTATATGATGCGATTTCCAAACTCCACAAAATCGCTGCTGAAATACACCCGGACAATGGTACATGGACCCTTTCGGGGTGGTTCTGGTCAATGCTTAGTACTTGAGGCTGGAAGCTGCTGACGATTTTATGTATCATAGTTGGGATACTATTCTTTGTATGTTCATGTATACAATGTGGTCCTGCCTTATGTTCTATGTGTTTATCAGCCTGTATTCCATCTAGACGAGCTCTTGCCCAACAGGAATTGATGCTTCATATGGAAGTAGCTCAAATAATGTCAATTGATATTGAAGATGAGTATCCCGACTACGTCCATTATGAGGTAGCTTCAGCTAAACGCTAAAAGGGTCGTCTGTCGTAATTTGACAATGGCCGGGTTAGCGCTTAGCTTTGCTACACGTTATTTCCTTTAACTTGGCCTTATTTGAAAACACCATTTTGTATGCTGCGGCGGCCATTTTAGGGAATGAGCGGCCTCGTGGTCAGCATGCCTTTTAGTCCTTAGTCCGTGCTGCTGACCACTCTAGTTTGCCCAGCAACAGGCTATTTTTAGTAACGGTCAAGCCTGTACATGCGCAGTTCCTGCTGACCAGTCACCCCTCAGGAATGTTCCGCCAAACTGACCAGTGGAGTTGTAACCCCTCCCATGAGTTGGCTGTGTTCCAAAAATGACCATATATGTATCTAAACTCTGTAACTTTGTACCGCCTACCTTTTTATTACCTGTAAATTGTATAAAAGAAGGACTCGCACCAACGTTCGGTGTGATACTTCTTGCATTGCCGAAGGGTGCTGTAGGAATGTACCACCACCCCATGGGGTCTTAATAAACTTGTCTTTTGTACTTTTCAGTTTCCGTGCACCCAGTTCTTTTGGTGTAAGTGGGTATTTCTGCGGAGCATGTAGGCCTTGGGAACCCAATACCACAAGGCCTTTGGCCCTCCAGGCGAAGAACTGGACGTCGTCCACCGATTCGAAGCCCCCGTTGTCCGGCCTGTTCTTGATGTAGCGCCGCAGGGCCTCCTTCCCCAGCCATCCCACGGTGTCCGAGTCGTCCTTGCAGGGCACGGCCAGCCCCTCGCCACGGATGTGCATGGTGTATCACGGCATGGCTGACCCCCCTCGGCGCTCTGTCCCTCTCAAGCGACGCTCGAGCTGCAGGGTAGAGTCAGGATTACTCTGCAAGAATACCTGAGTTTTAAAGACACTTCCTATGTAAGTCAGTATTTGGAGCAGTATTTAGAAGCCTGTGTAAATTACATTTTGCAATGCAACTGACATAAAAATCCTTAATAAACATGGATTTTTATTTCAGAAAATGACTTCTACACGTGAACATACACATTGCTTTACTTTAAGTGGTTTGGCCACCTTTGCTGTCTGACTGGCCTGCAGCAGTTAGGCTTTAGTTAGTTTCTTTCACACCTCTTTCCAAGTACTAAAGGCATGTGAAGTGCTGCAGATTGACCGACCCTCTCACAGACAATGGCTTCCTGCTACCTCATTATCCCTCTTCCCTTTAACACCTACCTGACAAAACAGCATGCAAATGACAAAAAGGGTGCTCTGTCAGAGAAGAGACTGGTGGCACTGGTTCTTATTATAATAGTGAAAGAGCGTAACCCCTTCCATGCTGATGACCACCCTCAGCCGTCATGCATCAAGGTGGGCGTGTGCTGATGACGGCTGGGGGCTTTCATGAACCCGCCCACTCATAAAAAAGGCCGCACAGGCGCATAATCGCGGCCGCGCATAAGGGGTTAATAGTGGAGTTTCAGAGGGAGAGAGTTCCATAGAAAGAAGATAGATGCATAATGGAGCTTCAAAGACAGAGACTTCTGTAGTGGAGCTTCAAAGCAAGAACGTTTCTAGTGGTGCTTCAAGGGGAAAATGTTCCACAGAACAGCAGCATAGTAAAAAGAGGAATGGACGCCCATGCTGGAGTTCTTAAAGAGATCAACTGTCAGAAATGCTTTAGAGGTACATCAAGGTTGAGGGTAGCATCCCTGAAAACAACCCCAATCCTGCAGGCAATAGAGGATGCGCTCAATGCACCAGCGGGCTTGCTCACCATTGCACAGGATGTCCATATATTTGAAAATGGTGTCTAATGAATAAAATAAACTTTGAAAAATACGAACGACACAAACAGCATATGAAGTTGCACTGATACAACTGCAAAGCCTTTTAAGTTTAAGGTATGTTAGTGGGCTTTGTACCAAGGGTATGATCCATGCAAGCCATTTTAAAGGGAATATTGCTCTCACTTAACATAACCTGGCCATCACTTAGTAGGAGGCAATATTGTTGCATAAGGCTGTAGTCTGGAATAGTTAGGCTCAGATTTCACTCATAGAAAACCATAGAAAATCAGCAGTTATAGTTAACTCGGCTAACTATAACTTACGTCTGAATGGGTGAGTAAGTGAGTGTGAGAGAGGCTCTATAGGAGGCTATGGTTGTCTCAGTTACTGTTTAGGTGACTGTGTACATGTATTAGCATCTGTATGAGTAGGTGAGTGGGTGCGTGAGTATCTGTATGGGTGAGTGAGTGATTGTGTGAGTGGCTTTATGAGTGAGCAAGTTTGTGTCGCTCTATGAATATGTCAAAAGGGGCATGAGCATTTGTATGGGTTTGTGAATGGGTATGTGACTTGTTTTGTGGGTGTATGAGAGGTTGTATGGGGGTGTGAGTGGGTATGTGAGTCAGGTGCGGCTCATCTGCTAAGGTGGAGGAGTGTCACTCCACGACTCTTTGAGCAGGAAATATTAAATAATAATAACCCAGTTATTATAATTTTATTTTTTGCAGGTTCGGGCTTTGGTTAGGGCGGAACAGGGCAGGTGGCACATGGGGAGGAGGGGTTTTCACACTCCAAGTGCCCATGACTGTTTGGCTGGCCATCTCTGGCCGGCCATACAGTCATGCGTACTTTGCATGTTCCCCAAAAGGCTGCATTACATAGCCTGGTGGGGTACATGCACAGGCCCCCAGTTCCCATCTGAGAGTCGATCCATGGCGCTCAGACCAATCAAAACTCTGCATTGCAGTGTTGTGATTGACTTCGGGGAGCCAATCACAGCGCTGCATTGTTATGTTGTTATGTTATGTTAACAGTTTTATAAAGCGTAAAGCTGCCCCAGCGAAGGGGCGTCCTGGCAATGGCCATGAAGAGGGCACAGACAACATATACCATACTGACAAGTAGTGAGAAAAAAAACCTATAACCGACTATAATGGAGGGAAAAGAAAGGTCTTAAGCGCTTTCCTAAAAAGAAGTAGGCAGTCAATGGCACGGATATGTGAGGGCAGGGAGTTCCATAGCTTGGGCGCGAGATAGCTGAAAGAACGTCCACCCACTCGGGCAAGTGTAACTCTAGGCACAATCACCAGATGTTGCTCGGCAAAGCGGAGTGGACGAGAAGGGACGTAGGGGGTAAGCATGTTGCCCAACAGGGCGGGGCTCGAGGATTTCAAGATCTTAAAGGAGAGACAAAGTGTCTTAAAGTGGATACGCTTTTCATCGGGAAACCAATGCAGCCTCCGAATTGTGCTAGTGGCAGAGCAAAAGCGTGGGAGTCCCACCAGAGCTCTGGCAGCCGCATTTTGGACACGCTGTTTTCTAAGTATTTCCGCCTCATTTGCTCCCAAAAGAAGGGAGCTCGCATAGTCCAAGCGACTGGCTATGGGGGGCCTGGTTCCAGGGCTCGCCATCGGAGAAGCGGAAGTGTAATTTGTTTTTTGTCCCCCGCCACCCTCTGTAGTGTATTTCCTATATTCCCAATAGGCTCCGCTCATTGGAATAATATACACTATACACTATAGATTTGACATAGGACTGAGGTCAGTACATCTCTATCGAGTATACTAAACTTAATTGTGTGTGCCAGCGAACTCAGAGGTCACTAGAAACTTTCTCGAGTAAACAAGAAGGGATTAGTCTCTGACAACCGCATAAACATGACAACATTGTTTCCCCTAGAATTGAAACGTATCTTCAGAGTCGTGGAAACAATAGATAACTATTTCACTCAGTCAATCGTGCATGCTTCGTTTCTACAGGATTGCATAGAAATAGAGAGACGGGCGTTTCAATAAAAGGGTTTATTGAAATGTCTAATTTCTCATGCAAGAGATGTGAACTGCTACAATCTATAGACAGAATGCAAAGTATAATGCGTACAGCGCCAACAGTAATATAAAATAATACCGTAAAAGCATTGTCTGTTGCTATAAAATATATAAGATTACATACATAAATAACACAGGCTAAAATACTCAACTGGTGCTTCTAAAATATGCCTACCCCGTACCTAACCTAGGCCTAGTATGAGGGAAGAAGTAGGTGTTGTCTTTAGCATAGGTTTAGTTTTGCCAAGAATTGCCAAAGGTTTCTCTAGGTTCTAATCAGCTCCGTACCTTAGAATGAGAGAGGTTGGTATCTCTTTCACGGGACTCGATTTCCCAACACCCCACAAATGGAGTCATAAGCACTGGAGCTGGATTTCTCGGCAGGGGGATGACAGCTTCTGATCAGCGCATCAGCTGGAGAGTTGGCTTCCTGAGTTGGCTTCCTTCGGCACTTGCTGTAGCGAGCTGCGTTGTGCAAGTAGGTAGTTGAACTGCACCGAACCACACCGTGCTTTGCCATAGCAAGTGAAGGTATATTTATACCTTGAAGGTGTCTAGGAATGTCAGTATTGACGTAAAGTTGGGCATATGGACGTCATGAATGAACCCCTAAGCAATAGATGTTCATGGATAATAATGAGTTTCTTGGAGATATCAATATCCAAGGAAGGGGAAGTCCATAACAGCTTAAGAGTCTGGTTTTCCAAGAAATCATTGTGACGTAGATGAACGTATGGAAGTGGCCATGCCTGTATTTGGGTAGCATGGACTATGCCTAAATAAGGACTGGTTTTCTATGCCTATATAAGGGCAACACAAATTGTAACTATATAAGGGCATGAATCGGAAATATCATTAGGAATCTAAAATCGAAAACAACACCTCCTCCTTCCATCCTCCACCTTCATTCCCTGCAATCCACACTGATGTGAGTGGTTATGTGGATGACGTCATCAGTGATGTTGTAGAAATGTAGGATCTGCTTCTATGGTTACCTCCCTGCCCCCTTTTTGCTTGATGTAATGCTGTTTCTGACTAGTCTGACTGGGATCCTGCTAATCAGAACCCCAGTCTCTCTCCTTTCTCCTCTAAATGGTTATGGTAAGTACTTAGGTATGTCCCAGATTAGATACTGTGGTAAATAAATATGTTTATCTATATCTAAGGTCACTGCACTTAAAACCTATAAGTCACCCCTACAGCAAGCCTTTTCAACCCTGTAGGAAGGGTGCTTGGTTCTAAGTATGAGGCTGCATGAGCAGGACACCCCTACAGCCTTCAGAGTCCTTTCTCCCGGGTTGTAAGTGAGACAGCCATATAACATATAGAGGGGCACCATGTCATTATGCATTAACCATCTCAAAACTGGCTGTAATGAATCCTGTCGTATTTGGTATCAAACATGCTGGAATCATTGATGTCACTGACCTTGTCATGAGTGATGTAATGTGTGAGGTCATAAGCAGTGCATTACAGGGGCATAAGTTATAGTTAGCTGACTTAACTATAACTGCTGAATTTCTATGGATTTGTGTGAGTGAATTCTGAGCCTAACTATACCGTCCCTGTAACCTTTGTTTTTTCAGTAGAATTCGAGGTTTCTTTTTAATTCTATTACCTAACTATAATGTCCCTGTAACCCATATATTTTTTTGTGAATTTCAATTTTTAAAAATGTAATTTCCTAACTATAACGTCCCTGTAATGTTTTGTTATTTTAAGTGATTTTCTAATGTTCTTTTACAATTTTATTTCCTGACTATAACCTGTAACATTTGAGAGTGAGTGTGTGAGTGAGTGCATGAGTGTCTCTGTGGGACCATGGGTGGATGTGAGAGTTTCTCAGTGAGTCTGTAGATGGGTGTGTGAGTGCCTGAGTAGGTCTGTGAGTGGGTCTGTGAGTGCCTGAGTGGGTGGGTGAGTGTCTCAGTGCATCTGTGAGTGGGTGTCAGAGTGTCTTAGTGGGTTTGCGAGTGCCTCCATGAGAGTGTGAGTCAGTTTGTGAGTGAGTGTATGAGTTGGTCTGTGAGTGGGGACATGAGCATCTCAGCGGGTCTGTGAGTGGGTGCATGACTATCTGAATGGGTCTGTGAGTGGCTCTAACAGTGTCTGAGTGGGTTTGTGAGTTGGTGTGAGAGTGTCTGCGTGAGTCAGTGAGTGGGTGCATGAGTGGGTCTATGAGTGTGTGTTAGAGTGTCTGAGTAGATCTGTGAGTGAGTATATCAATGTCTGAGTGGGCCTGTGAGTGAGCGTGTGGCTGCCTGAGCGTGTGAGTGAGCATCTAGGTGTTTGTGTGGGTGTGTCAGTAGCTGTGTGAGTGACTGGACCACCAAGAAAATGCACCTGTAACTTAATCCAACAAGACTCCAAAGGTTTGCACAAAATATCTATCCAAGTGGAGTACTTTCTACTGGTTTATTACGAAGTGCTACCTCCTTGAGTAAATGTCCTTTACATATTCTTCACTACAGCTGCGTAATGGAGCATGAGGAAATGTCACCAGTGACATTGAGTGTGTTTAGGTAATGCGATTGTTCCTGATGCGTCTTCATCCATAAATATGTGATAACATAACTCCTCCTGCAGAAAAGACAACAAAATTACAAAGAGGTAAATCTCCACCAAACAAGTCTCTTTCTTCTTAACTATATGAAACAAGTGCTTCTTTGTTTGATGGAGATGTCCTCATATTCGTCAGCATCAAGAACGCCTCACCAAAATCAGTAGGAAACGTGCTGGGGGGCGCTTGTTCAGCTGTCCATCATCCTGGCAAAAGGCAGGACGACCTTTGCATGCTACTAAGGAGGGTGGAGCTAAGTGGAGAAGCTTCCAAGTGATTTGTGCATTTTAATACTTGTGGCAGTTTAAAAGGAGAACCGTGGACTCTGCTCTCACCAGGTAAGGAGAAGAAAAACACACTGTTCACGGTCACCACAGATTGCCTCCAATAGGTCAACGATACATTCACCTCCACAAAGCATTTCAGCTCATCATTCAATAAGGAATTGCAGAGCTACCACACTTGCTTTGCCTTCACCAACCCAGGAGTTAGAATCATTTGTCCTTTACAGAAGTAGATCTCCAGCTGGGGCACTGCTATGTTTATATTTGAAAGTGCTTCCTAATCCTGTTGAGGTTTAATTTCTTTGAAATGAGCATCAGGGTAGAACGGCCTCGGGAACCCCATCCCCTGGGGTCCGGCCATGACACAATGAGGAGGGGGCTACACAGCCTTCCTCCCCCGGCCGATTTTGGCAGCGGTGGCCCTATCCACTTACCAAAAAGTAATGGGGAGGGGAGCCTAAGGGCTGATTTGCCCCAGTGACCCACGGCCCGTCCATGACTTAAAGTGAAGGGGGCTGCGCAGTATTTTATGGTCTGTTCATAAGATATATGTGTTTCCCTGTTGGGGACCAACGTCACTTGCTTCGTGCAAGTTTATGATAAGCCGTATTATTATGCTGGGTACATTAGCCACTTGGTTCTCATTTTATGCACTTGGCTCCAGCTGGTATTTTGCAGTACTTTTTTGGGGCACAGTTTTCCAAGGACAGGTCATTTACAGGCCAATTGCATACATTGATAATTATATAAATATTTAGGGTTCAGCACATGATCAAAAGCACTTGCAGAATCATAAACGAATATTTATTTTTGTTTAATATCATTCATGTGCTCCCGTTAATTCTTTCCTTTGAGAACATGCTCATGTGATTTTATGTATCATCCATTACTGTTTAAGATGGTGCATGACTTGCATTTTCTTCCCCCACCATTCACTTGTACTACTTTTTCTATGTTTAGCATGACAAATACACAGCTTAAGTATGAAGGAGCACGATGTTTGTAATTAGGCCGTGACAAAGACCCGGCTGGGTTGAAACGCATTGCCATTAAATTTCATGAAACCAACACGCTGTGTGCAGGCATTCTATCTTATACATCATCTAGGAATTCCTTTGGTTTTTTGTAACGAGTCTCACACTTGTTGTCCTGCACTCTCCTCTTCTCTGTGGATATGGATGGCTTTCCTTGTGAAAAAAAAAAATATATATATATATATATATATATATCGGATCATTCTATTCCCAATAACTTTGCCGCCGGTTGACGAATTGTCGCGAAATTTTAAATTCTAGTGGGGCGCTCCGGTCCGCTCCTATGTTGAAAATTTCAGGGTGATTCAGCAAGCAGGGGCCGAGAAAAAAGGGGGGTCCCAAAACATGTTTTCTCCATGTTAATTCCCATAGGAAACTTTTGACACGGCTACAGCCCGAACTGCTAAACAGAATTACACCAAATTCGGCAAAAAGGTAGCCCTTGTATCAGAAAGAATTCTTTTTCTTAATGGTGTAAATCCGTTCAGTATTTCCTGAGAAATTCAAGAAAAAGAGGTGAAAAAATACCTTTACCATAGGAAACTTTAGACACGACTACAGCTCGAACTGCTGAACGGAATTACACCACATTTGGAATAAAGGTAGTCCTTGCCTTAGAAAGAACTCTTTTTCTTAAATTGTGTAAATCCGTTCAGTAGTTGCTGAGAAAATCAGAAAATGACTTTTCGATATATAGAGGCACCGTGGATCCGCGCACCCTACCGACCATGAGCTTTATTCTAATTGGCTGTCAACATGCCAAACCCTACCGACCATGAGCTTTATTCTAATTGGCTGTCAACATGCCAAACCAGGAAGTGTTGGCAGCGATCTTGTGCCTCGGTAGGATTCCTCACTAGTGCCACTCTTACTTGTATTCTGAACATTTGTAATTGCACAGATTGCTACCTCACACTATTTGGGTTGACAACCAATGTCACCTTCGATTTTTGAGTTTTGACTCATGTAAATTGTTATATCTGGATCCTTCCTCTATACTCTATCAATATTATCAACTATAGTGCATTAGTGCACTCTCCCATTGTACCCTACCCTTATATATTATATATTATCAGTATTATGCCTATTTTTACACCTTGTACCTAACAATTTACCGTATGTATTTGCCCTACTGCTCACTCTTACATCCTGGATATGCTGGTTGATTACTAGTGTCACTTTGTAATTTATAACTTATTACTGTGTATCCTACTATATGCACCTGTTTTTCTACACACATGTTTTTCTGCACATTGGTACCACTATAGTGCACTACTGCATCCTCTCATACCCACCTAATCCTGCAACATGGACCCCATCGGCAAACACACATACAAAATAAACTACCCACCATCACTCACCAAAAAAGCCGCCAAACGCTTTAAACACAACTTCCTTAGGTCACACTCGGAAACGCCCTTTGCTGACACCTACTTCTCACCGGTCAATGGATCCCTGAACACCGATATCATCTTCCACACTACACGCAGAGCTCAATGGAGAAAAGCGTTCTTCTCCCTACTCACCGTCTCCTCCACTAGAAAATCCGCTCACAGCCTAACTCTCACCATCTCACCATCCCAAGTCTTTCCAGGCAGAGCCACCATCACTATTTACAATAACGGGATTGTCCTACCACAATCCACAGACAGGAACCTGGAACTGCTTGACAACATGTTCCCCACTTTCAAAGAACACCTTTCCAAGTCACGGACAAACACTCATATCTCCCCCAGTCCCACCAACCATGACCTCACAGCCACATACTCTTCAATCAGGGACACACCTACCACCCCTGACCTCCCATCCCCTACCCACAACCCCACTATCCCAATTCAGCACTCCGTCACAGACACAGATCTCTCCCCCTCATACACCGCTCTTTCCCCCGCCCCTTCTACCAACTTGCGGACCTCCACACATACCCTCAACACTCCTATCACACCTACAGCGGGCATTAACACCCCGCTCACCGCTGACAGCACAGTTCCCACCCATAACACACCTAACTTAGTCCAGCACCAGAATAACACGCATTCCGACAATTCCCCCCTTTATCCCCCCCCATTCTCAGTCCTCATTACCCTCCAACCAACTTCGCAGAACGTACCCCCTCTCCTAATTTAACTCCCCCTCCCCTCAACAGGACCATCTCCAATCCCACTTCCCCTCCTACTCTCAGCCCCCACTACCCTCCTTACACCCCCACCACGGCTACCAGTCTCCCAGCCTTCACCTTGTCCCCCCGCCTACCACCAATGCCCCCACCCATAACACCAACTTCCTCCCTACCTCATCCACACCCCTCCCGTCCAAAACCTCTCGCATCCCTAACCCCATCCCGCACACCAACACAACGCAGACCTGCTCAAACACCAGCCCTCCCTTCCACCTGCACACGAATCCCCTGGCCAGCCATTCACCCCTGACTGCCACTCCCACCCCCACCACCTACCCTACGATGGAATACATCACGGCCACCCTCACTCAGATCAAAGAAGACATTCACGCCATCAAAGAACTACTCTCCACACGCCCCATACACCGCCCACCCACCTCCACCCCCCCTCCCAAATTGTCTCCTACTCCGCCGGCGGACCCCCACCCTCATCACGCCCCACACCAGGCGTCAATCCCTGCTCATAGGCGCAGCAACTGCCCTCGTCCCCCGCATCGCCCCTGCAACCCCTCACACATCTACACCTCCCCGCCAAACTTGTCCCCCACCCCTCCGAATAACTCTCGCACCCAGCTATCCCCCAATCTCACATCAATCCCAGCTCTTAATCGCAACAACCGCCCTCGCCGCACCCACAACTCTTCTTCTGACCTCGACACACTCACCCTTCTCCGCTCCTATGACCCAGCCCCTCAAACTCACACAAGCACCCCACACCGCAACATTCCCACGATACACCCAAATCCCCTTAGACCACCCACACTAAACAGCAGATTCTCCATCCCCAATAACCTTAGAAAAGTCCCTCTCTCGCTAGAACCATCTAACACCCTCTACACACCCCGTCTACGTGGCTAACTGAATATTCGACACCCATAATGGCCATTCTGGTTCCTCCCAACTACCACATTATCAGGCTCGACAGAACAGGCCAAATAGGTGGCGGAATCGCATGCATATACAGGAACAACCTCTCTGTTCAGTAAGTCAATTCCACATCCCTACCATCACCAACATCCTGGGAATACATCTGCCTCGACATTATTAGTGAGGGCAAACCGATATGCTCTCTTCACAGCATTTACCACCCACCCAGGGACAACCTCACCTTTTCCCAACAAATCATGGATATGATCTCAACCAATTCCGGACGCCAGCTCACCCAAATATACCTTGGTGACTTCAACCTCCATTGGAACGACCGCAACGACGCGGTGGTAAATAGTCTTAAAAATTTCCTCGATGCCCTTAACCTCACCCAAATATGCAACAGCCCGACCCACGAGAAAGGCTCTACCATCGACCTGATCATCTCCAAAGAGGACTCTATCCAACTCGAATCCATCCAACCCTGTGACTGGTCAGATCATCATATTATCACATTCTTTATCAACGAAAAAGTCAAAGTCAACCCGGCGCAACTCTCCAAGCCCAAAGTCTGGAAAAGAGACTCGAAAAAGCTCAACCCAGGCTCTTTGCCCCCTAACAGTTGCAATCTCCTACTCCCTCCTGCAGGCGCCTCGGACGTCCAAACTCTGACGGACCACTATCTCAACACTATGACCTCTATAATTAATGAGGCTGCACCTATGCAGCTAAAAAGAGTCTCTACTAAAATCTCCAAACCATGGTACGACGGGAGTCTCAACGAAGATAGAAGAGACATGCGAATGTCAGAACGGACCTGGAGATCAGCCCCCTCCGCAATGCACCTAAAGGAGTTGAAGAGAAAGAGAAACGCCTACTTCAGGAAAATAAAACACTCAAAATCGGACTTCTTCAGCCTCCAACTTAACCAAGCAAAAAACCGCCCGAGAAAACTGTTTGAGCTAATCAAATCGCAATCCAAGGAACAACCACAACCACTCAACACTGGTCGTGAGGCACCCTCCTGTGAAGACTTCGCTGCTTTCTTTATCCAAAAAACTGACAAAATAAAAAGCGATCTCCTCATTGACGCAAGCCTCTACTCCAAACCCAAATGCCTAGCACCCGCTGAACCAAAAAACAATGCTCCATGGTCAACCTTTGACACATACTCGGAAGAAGAAATTGGCAAATTACTCAGCACCCTGAAACCATCCAATCACCTCACGGACCCCCTCCCTGCCTTCGCAGTAAAAGACTTTACCCCTTTGCTTCTCCCTCTCTGGACTAAAATCATCAACAGCCAGTGCTTAATTTGTAAAATATGAAGTGCAGGTGCTCTAAAAAATGTCGGAGGCCACACCCACTTTCACCTGGCTCCACCCACTCTAGTGGCTCCGCCCACGTCCTCAACTGGCACTGAGGAAAAGGCAGATGTAATACCCGATCTGAATTTCAGCAAGGGAGCCTTGCTCCAAGTAAGGTTTTGATAGGAGTTTTCCCTGCCCTGTGAACATTTTGAAAAAGATTAAATGAAAAGTGCATTTAAAGCACAATTTTAGAATAAATTAGCTAAAATTACAAGTGCATTGAAAAGGGACAAGTGCAACATTCCAGTGCACTATGTGCCGCTTTAGGGAAAGGACAATACTCACATGCATTATAATGCCTAGCACTGGCATAATGAAGGCATTACACAGTGGTGGCCAGTGTTCGGATATTAGCATCATTGTCAAATTGAGGTAGCCACATGTTGTATAATGGTGGCCACCATTGACAAACTGAGTGCATCCTTGAACTTAAGTTGCCACCCTGATTACCATTTTTAATATATTTTGGGCATCCATAGTAGTATTGGTGTCTAGACCTCACACAGAGGTGGCATTCACACAATGGTACCCATTATTGGCCTAATGTGTTGTCCTTGGCATTATGGTGGCCATCTCTGGCATAGCACTTTACATGCAGCTGAAGTCTTTGATAACAGTTTTAAGGTTACTATAGATTAGGATTGAAATGTATGGATTGCAAGTAACAAAACAATCTATGTGACAAAAGTAGTAACCCCCTGAGCTTCCCACATACAAATAGTTTTCTGTGATATGCAGAATAGACGTTCTTTGCAGCAGGCATGTTAACTCTCTCTCTGTGCTACAGCAGAGTCAAAAGTTGCACCAGACAACTCTGATCTCTCAGCAGGAACATGATAAATCATCACTTTATCTTTCACTTACCTACAGAGTCACTGGGTGTTGGGTAAATAATTCCTACTGCTCAGCCTGGTCGCTGTAGCTGGAGACTGTGGGGTCACTCACTACAAACCGGTGATCTGACTGATATTGTTGTGATGTGCTGGAGACAAGAGAAGCCTAGTCCATCTGCAGCTTGTAGTGAGGGTGAGAGGTCATGCTGTGGCAGACTTTCAGAGCTGTGCCCTGCGTTTTAGACACACGGTGCGCACTCTCAAGTCTCACCATGACTGGCATAGCCACGAAAGAATCGCTACAACCAGCGAGAGGAGCACTGTTCGGGAAGTCATGTAGGTCGTAGAATTATGAATTCGGTTGGCGGCAGAAGCAATTCTTGGTGGTGGCAGAATTTTGAAATTAAAACATTGTGCTTCTGCTCAGCCTGCAGGGACCAGAAGCCTTTCAGAGGTAGTGCCTACACCAGACATGAAGCGGCTGCCAAAATTCCAGTAGGGCTGCAGGCCATGAGTTTTCCTCCTGTGAGTGCAGCTCTATCTCACCTTAGCTGTTCAGCACACATTGTGCCCAGGCTGCACTCGGCACACTTGAAGCGCTTGAAAACCGTGTGCACACGCACCAGCACAATGATGTCTGAGGCCTTAACAAAACTGAAAGCACGCCGCAAGTGAAGCATGTTTGCAGTGCACCATGGTAAATGCTACACACCATAAGCCTGATCTTAAGGACAGTGGGGTGCTCAGTGTGTGGCACCAAAAAAAGAGGGAGCAATCAGACAAGGCCTAGTAATCCGACCATATGGCACCATGAGCCAAGCAGAGAAGGTGTGAATATTACTTTTCATATCGCCACTTTAACTCAAGTGGTATTTCTTGCTCTATACCAGTTTGTTGTAAAGCAAGAGTATGATTATTCTGGCATCGGTCATCTGCATGCTGCTAGTAGGAGACTATTACAAACAATCTTACCATTAGTGTGACAAATCAACCTGACACATGCCCGTTGTAGAAAACTATGTCACCATTTGCTTATGTTTTGGCATGAAGGACAATTTCCATTAGTAAGGCGAAATATTTTGTAAATGACAGGCACCAAGTCGGTTCTGGGTACAGGAGGCATTACATTTAGCATAAGGGTGCAAATCAGGTGCATAGATGCTCCTGTACCCAGATTACGGTTGCTTTTCGATTATTGGATGTTTACTATAGTCAATAAAACAGACAGTTTGAAAAAGTATCTTTTTTATAAACAATGCATTAGCAACCAATTGCTTACAAGGTACCTGGTACTCTTTTAAGAGCAATGTGTCACACAATGTAGCTGTTCGCTATTTGTTTTAAAAAGCAGAAAATTACACACTAACACAGGAATTATTTCACATGCACATTCATTAATTTAGCATTCTGTTACTGAATTGTATTATTCTTAAACCTCTCGTATTAGGATTAAAGCAAAAAATTATCTAATTTCTGAAGTCTGTGTCATCACTGGGGCTGGGTTCTACTTTATGGTGTTACTTATTCCCCATTCCTAGTGGCGCCAGGCAGACAGGAGAAAGAACCACTACGATTGACAGAGCAATACACACCTTGCCGAGTTGCAAACAAAATGATCTGGCCCGCTGCACCCGTTACTTCTCACATGCAAGGCGCCAACTGCCAAATACACTGTGGGCCCCTCCTCCAGCCCCTGCTCTTTGAAGCAAAAGCATTCCAGGCCAGCATTGGGTGGGGGAGGGATTCACATGTTGACTCAAAATCAACCCGGTCTCTTGTCTCTGGTGCTGTGTGCACCCCCCACCTCGCCCCAGGCTAGAGGGCTTAATAGACTGTCACCTTATGAAGCAAATATATACATGTAATTGTAAAATGCGGCGCCCAATATCCTGATGATACAACACTGCCTTGTGCCTCCGCATAGCTGCCATGGTTTCAGATTGCTATGTGTGACATTTTCATAATTTCTGTGTAATTTATGAGTGACATTTCAACTTATATGAGTGACACTTTTTTGCGAGCCGAATCAAGTAATTAAGATGAGAGAAACACATAAACATAAAAAATTATCGAAATGTCAGACATAGCAATCTGAAACCGTGGCAGCTATATTTTAAAAATTCAACTCCATCCGTGTGTGCAGCTGTGCGTGACAAGAGATATCACACAACACAAAAGGTTAGGCCGCAGTAACAGAAAGTATTATGACGTAGTATTACTTACTGTTGTGAACAGACTTCAACTTCTGCTTCAACTTCTGCTACTATTCTCAGATAGAGTCGAGTCCAGTGACTGCAGCAGCTGGCATTCCACTGTATGTGGCAGGCACTCAGTCCTGGCTGTCTCAGAGCCGAGCAGGGGTCAGTAACGGAGCGGTGAGCCCAGACTAGAGCCGCTGAGCCACACAGGGGATCTGTCCTTCGGAGGTCGCACAGCAGCAGTGTGCTCTCCCCGCATATGCAGCGCCCGATGCAGCCCAGGCCTCTCATGCTGCGCTGTGCCATGATTTTCACTCGGTGAGACTCTGAGTCTCACAGTCCATGCTCAGTGCCGCCATGGCAGCGCCGGTGTCCAACGCCAGCCGGGCAAAATAATTTACTGCGCATTCAGCTCAGGCTGGCTGCGGCAGGCAGCGCAACTAGTTTCAGTCTCTGGGACGGCCGACGGGGATATCATATCGACACAGGGCAGCACACCTCTTCAGTCAGTCGAGTCCCCCGCCGCTTCTCAGAGACCCTCACTTCCTGTCTGTCATGTGGTCAGCACCGGGCGGGAATTATTGCAGGCAGAGAGGCAGCAGCATGCCCTGGCAGATGAAACTTTTGCAACATTGTAGCAAGCATTGGGCAAGCACTCCCAGAGCAGCACGATCATGGCAATTACTGTCTCCTGGAGTCCTGCTGGCAAGTCTGCGGGGAGGAAGCTCTCAGCAGAGCAGCCGGAGGCCCGGCACACACAGGTGTCAGAGGCCCCAGTAAATCTTGCCGGGTTCACGCACGGGGAGCTCGAGCTGCAGTGTGCTTAAAAACACACGTTTCTGGTAACGTACATCCTGTAACAGCTCGTGGGTTTTTCTTTTATTAGGACAATCTCTTAATAGCAGTCGCCCTTTGTAGACCCGGCCCTGAGAAAGAAGTGCCGGTGCTTAGCACCGGAAAGCACCGGCACAAATTAAGCACTGTCAACAGCTCTCTCCAACAAGGAAACATACCTGACTCCCTCAAGGTTGGTCAGGTCACACCTCTACTAAAGAAACCAACAGCCGACCCCTCTGACCTCAACAATTACCGTCCCATCACCAATATCCCCACTCTCGCCAAACTGCTGGAAAAATGCGCACAACTACAATTGACTAAACACATTGAGCAATTCGATCTCCTCAACCCTCACCAGTCAGGCTTCCGAGCAGGACACAGCACAGAAACTGCTATGACTCACATAATTGACGACGCACTTCAAATGCTAGACCAAAACGACACCTGCCTCCTCATCCTTCTTGATCTCTCCTCAGCATTCGACACCGTTAAACATGAGAATCTACTAGAACTACTAAACACAAGAATGGGCTTATCTGGGACTGTCCTCAAATGGTTCACTTCCTTTCTGCACAACAGGTCGCAGAAATTCAAGAGCAACAACCTGATGTCTTCGCCAATACCTGTAACGCTAGGCGTCCCCCAAGGATCCTCTCTATCCCCAACTTTGTTCAACCTAGTCATGGAACCTCTCACCACCTTGCTACAAGCATCCAATGTACACTTTCACATGTACGCCGATGACACCCAACTTTACCTCAAATTACAATCACCCAATGACATCCTGCTCCTGAACTCAACGATCAGATGCACCCAATCCTGGCTTGCCGACAATCACCTCAAACTCAATGCCCTGAAAACAGAGTTCCTTCTGATCTCACCTCCAGCGAAGATATCCACCACTCAACATTGGCTTAAACTCCTAACCGCACTCAATGTCCAACCCACCATTGTGGACTCAGCAAAATCTTTAGGCATAACACTCGACACCAATCTCAACATGCAGCAACATATCAGCCAGGCAACAAAGGGAGCGAACTTCCAGATCAATACTCTGAGGAAACTTAAACCCTACCTCCCAGCCAAAGACTTCCAAACTGCGGTACAAGCACTAGTCATCCCACGAATTGAATACGGCAGCACCGCCCTCTGCGGACTCCCACTAACTACAACCGCACCACTAAAAGCGTCTCTAAATGCTGCAGCGAGACTCATCACTGGGTCAAAAAAGCACTCCCACATTACCCCTGACTTGAAGTCCCTGAATTGGCTGCCTTTTGAAGCCAGAATCGCCTGCATGACACACAAGGCGGTACACCTAAACTCACCCGGCTACCTTGCTCAGAAATTGACAATCTCTGGGGGAATCAGAAACACGAGAGGCACAAACAATCTTCTGCTGAAACCTCGAAGATTCCGGAAGGAAAAAACATACAAGCGCTCCTTCTCAGGAATGGCGCCTAGGATTTGGAACTCACTCCCTCCCGAAACCAGGCTTATCTCCTCCACTACACTCTTTAAAAAAGAAGTAAAAGCTATCCTTATGGCTAAATACACTTGATCTACTATCTCGAACCCTATTAACACCCTGCACTGATCTGTATTACTTGCTTGACCCCTTTACTTATTTGTATGAGTTGTCTTATCACTCACATGATTGGCTTTGCAGTCACCTATTTGTATTATTTGTACTGTATGATCCACTGATTTACCTATTTGACTTTGTTCCCTCATGTACCCTTCTGTACTGTGTGATCTACTGATTTACCTATTTGACTTTGTTCCCTCATGTACCCTTCTATGTAAAGCGCTCTGATATCTGCGAAGATCTTGTTCGCGCTATATAAAACTTTGAAAATAAATAAAATAAAATAGAAAAACTAAGGTGCAAAACAATGAAAGGGGGCAGGGTAGAAACACCCAGACCCCCTAGACCTGCTCAGAGGATACCACAAGGACCCCCAGAGCCAAATAAAGCATTTTTATAAAGAAAAAAAGTGCGGGATGCAAGGAGGATTTGCGGATCCGGCCGCAAAAATAAAAAAAACAAAGTGGGTACTCCCGCGCTTCGTTTAATTTAAGCCCCCGGGTGGGCCAGGTCCCGGGGGCAGTTAAAAAATGTGTTGGGGCCCCAATCCCCCCCACACTGCCCTGGGGACCGCCACCCCCCGGGGCTATTCAAAAATATTTGCGGGGGCACATGGCTCCCGCAGCCCCGGGGACCACCACCCCCGGGGCTTCTTTTTTAATCCAAGCCCGGGGACTGCCACAACCCCGGGGCTTTCATTAATTACCTGGGACCACCACCCACTGGGGCTTTTTTTAAAATAAATATTCCTGTGAGGGGGACATGCCCCGGGGACCGCCACCTCCCCAGGGCACTAATATTTTAATTTGAGGGTATGTTACGGACCCCGAGGCCTGGGACCACCACCCCCGGGGCTTTGTCACTGATGGGAGGGGGGCCATGCAGCCCCCCTCAAGGAGCCTATGATGGCCCTGGGGACCGCTACCCTCCAGGGCCGGCTCCTGCAGTGTCCCGGGGTGCCCACCCCAGGACTCTGCTGTTTGCTATGGCAGGGTGGGAGCCATGCGGCTCCCGCCCTGTCATAGCAAACTCTGGTTAGGTTTTTGGAAGAGAGAGCAGGGAAACCTGCTCTCTCTTCCAAAAACCAAAGCAGATTTCTTTTCCACACGGGGAGCTGCATCTTAGCAGCTCCCCCGTGTGGAAAAGCAATGCCGGCTCCCGCAAGAGGGGGGAGCCGGCGGGACCGTGGGGGAATTAGGGCCCCCCTCCAGTCCCCAAGGAAGTGACTAGGCCCCGGGGCCAGAAGTGGCCAGGGATGGGGGCCGCGTGGCCCCCCTCGGAGGGGAGCCACGCAGCTCCATCCAAATAATTCAAAAAATAAAAACAATGGCCATGCCCCGGGGGATGGGGTCCCTGGAGCCAAATATGGCCTCTGGAAGGGGGCCACGCGGTCCCCTTCCATTCATTTTTTTTTTTTTAAAGGGGTTAGTCCCTGGGAGATGGGGTCCCTAGGGCTCAGAAAATAGAAAAGGAAGGGAGGCCACACAGCCCCCCTTCTTAAAAAAACAAAAAGACTGGCATTGCGCCAGAGGCCCCGCCCCCTCCCTGCAGCAGTCTGCAAACGTGCCCCCTGGTGCGTTGTAAGATGGGGAAGTAATTCCCCTTGAATACTGGGTGTCCCTGGGGGCCAACTAGCCCACCAGGAACCTCCAGTATGCGCCAGGGAGCTGTGTTGCAGAGAGGTGTTCAGAGGCCACGCCCCTTTTTACACCTCTCTGCAAAGCAGTTCTGTGGTGCTTACTGGAGGTACTTGGTGGGCTAGCTGGACCTCAGGGACCCTCAGGATTCAAGGGGACTTAATCCCTCAACTTAAAACGTGCCACGGGGCGCGTTTGCACAGTGGTAAAGGGAGGGGGCATAAGGTGACATGTGTGCAAACAGGCCCTTTGGCATGTTTTAAGTTGGAGAATTAACTTCTCTTCAATCCTGAGGGACCCTGGGGTCTACACATGTCACCTCAGGCCCCCCCCCTTCACCAGTGTGCAAAAGCGCCCCGTGGCGCGTTTTAAGAGGTAGTCTCCCTGCCCTTTTATGTATGAGGGGCTTACAGAGGAGGTCATGCGAATCACAGGGATACCCCAACGCATAGTGTTTCCTAGTGTATGTAGGTGTTTTCACTGTATTCTAAGTGTCTTTTAGCATACCACTGGCTGTAGGCCTGGTTAGTCAGAGTCAGTTACCTCCAGTACACGTCTGAAAAAGTTGTGAGCACAGGATGATTTTGTAACAAGGCCTCTTTCTGCTCCTTTGTTGCTTCTTTCTGCACATGTCTTGCTTCTTCCTGTACTTTTTTTCGTCTTTGGGGACTTCTATTGCTTCTTTCTGCATTTCTTTTGCTTCTTTTTGTGCGTTTTTTCTTCTTTCTTCACATGTCCTACCTCCGTAGGCATAGTTAGAAACTAGCATTTAAAAAAACCTTTGAAATTCTCTGAAAAAACCATAGGTTTCAGGCACGTTATAGTTAGAAATTAGCATTTAAAAAACCTTTGAAATTCACAGAAAAAACCATAGGTTTCAGTCACGTTATAGTTAGAAATTAGCATTTAAAAACCCTAAGAAATTCACTGAAAACACCATAGGTTTCATGGGCGTTATAGTTAGCTGGACATTTCACTCGTACAAAACCATAGAAATTCCCCCGTTATAGTTAGTTCAGCTAACTATAACTCGCACGTCTTCAATGCACTGCTGATGACTTCATATATTACATCACTCATGACATGGTCCCTGACATCACTCATGACATCACTGATTACATCTCAAATGACATCACTGATGACAAGTGGAGAAGTATGGCTCACTGGTTAGAGCAGGCATACCCTGAAGCAGAGGTCAGACCCTGAAGCAGAGGTCAGAGCAGGGTTCAATTCCCGGCGCGGCAGGGTCTTGAGCTCAAATGTCCAAGGACTCGATAATTCTTGATTCGGTGCCTGACCTAATCAAGGGTTCACACTCTGCAACTCTGGGCATTAAGCTTGCTTAATCTCCACAACGGCCCCCGCGGCGGGATGCCTGGCTTTCACCTTGGGGATGCCCCTTAGGGGCTATCTCACAGGGAAAAGCCAGGACGGGTTCCCAAGGCAAGCGCCGAGATGCCTCCCCGGTGATTCGAGCGCTATATAAGAACATACAAAACAAAAACAAACAAAAAACATGACATCACTGATGACATCACTTACGGCATCATCCTTGTGATAGAGTGGCAGACCTCCTCTCACCCTAATATAGCCTTTGATACACACTCAAAAATAGAAACTAACATTTTCAAAACAATGGACACCAATACCAGTTACAACACACCTATTCAGTAATTTCAAGATCTACAAACACATCCACTCATTCACCAACAGTCCTATAAAGTCACTCATACATGTACTCACTCATCATATGTACTGATACACCTATACATCCTGTTACACACCGCCACTCACCCATAGAGTTACTCACACACATAGTCACACATGCAAACAAAGTATCAAAAATCCATTTACTTGGGGGCGTGGCTAGCAGCCGATCATGGCGGCAGCATAAGGGACGAGCTCCGCAGCTGAAGCGGCCTCTTCGTCAATCCGACACATAATCCGACACAATTTCCAAGCCCTACAGGAGGGTACCGGAGCCCAAGACCGGGTGGTGTAAGCAGCGACAAGCGGCGATACAATCCGACGTCTGGAGACCGAGATACATCGAGGCAGCGGTTCGGCCTACTCCGACCTCCTAAGCCGGGACCTCCCCTGGTCGAGTGGCCCAGCAGGAAGTGCAGGCGGACCTGGGAATCTGGACCGGAAGTGCCCGCTGGCCGCGGTGGACGGCAGAACGAGTGCCTCCCGGACAGTCAGAAGCAGCGAAGCGCGCAGGCCACGGGAGTGTGGCGGACAATAGCATTATCGCCGGTGCCCCGGCCTTCCCCAATGTCGAAATAGGCGGCTCTGAGTGTGAAGGAACCTGTGACGACGGGGGCATCCGCCATTTTCTAGAACGAGGAAGGTGCCGCGCACTTGGCAAATACCGGCGCTCTTCGCCCTACGGAACACCCTACCGAGGCTTGAACACAATATATTTGGCTTGGGTGGTGCGATCACACCGCTCCGGACATCCTGGAGCGTAGGGGCACAAGGAGCACGAACTCCAGCGGTATGGCGGGGAAAGGTCCCAAGGGCGGCGCCACACAGACCCGCATCGAACGGTATACTTCCGACAAGCCAACCACCTCCCCGGCGCCGGGGAAAGCCCCGGGAGGCAAGACGGCAGACACCCCGGTGGGTAAGAAGGCGACACTGGACGATGTAATGCATGCTCTGGCTCAGCTACAAACGACAGTGGGTGCGATTTCCACGGATGTCACCTTGCTCAGAGCGGACCTCCACAAAATGTCGGAGAAGGTTAAGAACATGGAGGTGGTTACGAAATCTCTAGTGGAGGACGTCTCCGAACTCCAACGGGAAATGGGGAAGATGGCGCAAGACAATAAAATGCTCCGGGAAAAACTGGATGAACAGGAAGGGCTTCGAGGCGGAACAACATCTGTATTATTGGGGTACCGGAGTCGGAAGGAATTAAAGCCATGGACCTCTTTGTGGAGAGCCTGATCACGGATGAACTTAAGCCGAAAGGATTGTCAAACTTTTTCTCCATTGAAAGGGCCCATCGAGTACCAGGAGGCCAACCAAAGCCAGGGGCTGCTCCGCGGCCCATAGTAGCCCGTTTGTTTAACTTCCGCGACCGGGACGCCATTTTGCAGGCGGCCAGGACTTCTCCTCCTCTTAAGCTACAGAACGCTACCATCGCCATTTTCCCCGACTACACGCGGAGGTCGCACGTCGGCGAGGAACGTTCTTTGATGTAAAAAAGGAACTTAGGTCAAGAGAACTACCGTACTCCATGCTCTTTCCTGCAAGACTTAGAGTGGTAGCTGAGAACAGAACGTGGTTCTTCGATAACCCGGAGACAGCACAGGAATGGCTGGAGGGCTGGAGGCCGGGTCAGAATCCACGACGGACAAATCGACCCAAGAAGGATCGAAATGGCGGTCAGCGCCAGGACTCCCAGGCTTCGGGAGGTGGACCAGAAAGTAGCGACTCTTTGGGGGCAGAAGGCGGCCAAGAAGAGAATGAGGAACAATGAGCTTCAGACTTTACTTGTGTTGTAGACATTTACTGCTGCGTAAGCGCTTCCCGCCATTGGACACTGGGTGAAGGGCCTCTGAGGGTGTGAATGAGAGACTGCCGGCAGCGGAGAGTCCCTCACCCCAACGCGCAAGTACACTGTTTTGGGGAAGGGGTATGCACTCTGCTCAGTTGAGGGGGCGGGCAGTTTTGAGTCCGTGCAGCAGGGGGTAGGGAGGGGGGTGGATAGGGGTTCGGGAAGGTTCACAATACAGGACCCCTTGGTCCTGCGAGTTTTTGTTCTATGGACACATATGTTTCTTGGTATGTTTCATTTTTCTGAGTGCATCTTGTCTATGTGGGACAATGAGGAATTGGAATGTCGGAAAGAGTTACATCTACCCTACACCTGTCTCCGCACGCCACCTCGCCTACAGCGAGGGGGCCTCATGATGGTTCACCATCTTTCTCATGGCTGTAACAGATAGCCACACCACACCAAACCCATTGCACATCATGTCATGGAACGTCAGAGGTCTGGGGGACAAGATTAAGAGGGGTCTGGTGTTACAGGGAATTAGAAGACAGGGGCCTGCACTAGTTCTCTTACAGGAAACACACTTGAAGGGGGCGGCCACGAAGGCCCTGGATAGGCGAGGTTATCGAATGATAGTGCATGCAGAGTTTACTTCAGGATCTCGTGGTACGGGTATTTTGCAAAAGAAATCCTCTCAATTTATAGTGAAGTCAACAGCAGTTGATGCTCATGGCCGCTTTGCGGCAGTCCATGGTCAGTGGGAGGGGAAATTGTTAAATGTAGTTTCCGTGTATATACCGCCGGCGCTACACTCTGTAGCCCTGCTGGACCTTGGCAGATTCTTGTTGGACCTCCCTGATGGGGACTTGCTCGTAGGTGAGGACTTCAATATGACACTCAATGACACCCTCGACCGGTTCCCCTCCCGAACACACACAGATGGTCCCAGCAGGCTACAAACCTTTCTAGACGCACAGGGATTGGTGGACATATGGCGCACACTACACCCTGGCCAGCAACAATATTCATATTACTCGGCCACTCACAATAGTCTTTCCAGTATCGACTACTTTCTCGTATTGGGCAACGGGTATCTTACCGTGGCCGAGGCGAATATACAGCCGAGGGGCATCTCGGACCACTCACCGCTCACTCTAACAATCACCACCACAGGCACTAAACGACAACGGTTATTCCCGATCTTCCCTGGATATCTTAAAGTTCCACAGATAAGTAAGGACCTGAAGAAAGCCACCCGGCTTTACTTTGAGGAGAACCAGTCCTCGGTAGACTCCCCCTCTACATTATGGGAAGCATATAAGACCGTGTTTAGGGGCCAAGCCATTGCCATTATTGCGAACCACAAGAAAGCACATAAGAGGGAAGCATTAGACTTGGAGTTGGGCCTCGAGAGGGCCAACACCGCCCACATGGCAAACCCTTCGGAGGATACACTCCACGATCTACAGGTCCACCAGCGTCGCCTCACCGACCACCTACGGAGGGTCACCTTGGCGGACATTGCTGCGACTCAACACAGGGTCTACGACATTGGGGACAAAGCTAGCAAACTCTTGGCGTGGCTAGATAAGAGGCAGGGGGGAGGGAGGAATATCCTACAGCTCACTGACTTGTGTGGCGTCGTCCACACCCACCCAGGCGAAATAGTGGAGGTCCTAGCTGATCATTTTAGTGAGGTGTACTCCCCTACCACAGTGGTGGCGGAGGATGAGGCTCAAGCTGCCCTCAAATGTGTGCCTCTGCCGAAATTGACGGACGAGGCGTCGAAGGATATCGACGCACCCTTGACTGCGGAGGAAATCCAACTAGCCATTGGCTCCCTTCATTCGGGTAAGGCCCTGAGCCCCAATGGAATACCCATTGAGTGGTTTAAAACCATGTCAGAAGCCCTAAGTACGCCCCTTCTTCAGATGTACGAGGAATGTAGACTGAAGGGAATGTTACCGCCGGACCAGCGGATGGCGACTATTGTAGCCATCCCGAAACCGGGTAAACCCCCCAGTAACTGCTCGTCATATAGACCCATCTCCCTTCTGAACCCAGAGGCCAAAATTATAGCTAAAGTGCTGGCAAACAGGCTCTTGCCGTGCTTAACTCAATTGATTCACCCGGACCAATCCGGCTTCATGCCGCTTCGAAGTACGGCTCTAAACCTTCGCAGGGTGCATGGGGTTGTGGCGAGGCTCTCACTACTGCGGGAGCCGGCTGCGATCCTATCACTAGACGCCAAGATGGCGTTCGACATGGTGGAGTGGAGTTACCTCTTCGCAGTGCTCGCACGTATGGGCTTTGGACCGGTGTTTATCTCCTGGATACGTATGCTCTATAAGGACCCTATAGCCAGAGTGGTAGCTAATGGCCATATTTCTCGAACCATACATCTAGGACGTGGCACGCGGCAGGGATGTCCGCTTTCGCCCCTCCTTTTTGCTCTGGTTCTGGAACCGCTGGCGGCTACTATTCGTACCACGCAGCTCCTGAGGGGGATCCAATGGACTCCGCAATGGGAGGATAGAGTGTCACTATACGCGGACGACATGTTAATATACCTCACTGATCTGGAGGACGGCCTTCCCAACCTCCTGGCTCTCTGTAATACACATGGGCAAGTCTCGGGTTACACCATCAACTGGGCAAAGTCGACAATTTTCGAGCTCAAAGGACCACTTCCGCCACTCCCGGTCTCTTGTCCGCTAGAGATAGCTCCCTCTTCCTTTAAATATTTGGGGGTCCATATTACCCGCGACGAGGCAGAGTTCGCACGGCTTAATTTACAGCCTCCCTTGCTTCGACTTCGTAATGATGTGCTGCATTGGAAGGAACTCCCACTGACATTGCTGGGAAGGGCAGCGCTCTTTAAAATGATGGCCCTGCCGCGTTTTTTGTATATTCTTGAAAATGCCCCACATTTGATACCAGACAGCTTCCTCCAAAAGATAACAGCGCAGATCACAGGCCTGCTATGGGGGAACCGGCCAGCCCGGATCTCGCACATAAAGCTGAATAGGAGTTGGTACGATGGGGGCATCGCATTGCCCAACGTACGGCTGTATTACTGGGCGGCCCAGCTTAAGATACTTAATCAATGGATACATGCCCCACAAGAGGATCCAGCGTTCAAAGCAGATAGGGCGCAACTGGGCACGAACAGTCTGTTGGCCCCACTGTACCACCGCGGTATTGCGGCGAAACTCATTCGACCCACGAAACACACTGTTCGCCTATGGTACAAGGCGCAAGCAAAACTGAAATGGGATGGGACCATCACAAAACTCACACCTTTATGGGACACGAAGGCGTTGGCACATTTGCGACGCACTAAGAGCTTTGCCCAGTTGGATAACATCGGGATTTCAACTGTGGGGGACCTGTGGACGAGGGAGGGGGTGGTTCCTTTTGCAACTCTACAGGAACAGTATGAACTAGGGGATAACGAACTATACAGATATGTACAGATTAGACACGCCCTACAAGCGGCAATTCCACCAGACACATCCCCACCAGAATCCTCTCCGCTAGAGGACCGTCTGCTCACGGACTTCTTGCAGGAGGGGACAACCTCGCTGACTTACCGCAAATTGGTTAATAACATGCCTGACCCACTAGAGAAGTTGAAGGACAGATGGACGACTGATGTCGGAGACCTAGACGAATCCGACTGGAATGCAGCCATGGCGCCCCCTCGCGAGGCAGGTATATCCTCCAAATTCCGCCTAGTGCAGTTAAAGATTCTACATAGGATTTACTACACTCGCACGACACTACACAGATTGCAAAGAGCAGATCATCCCTATTGTCTCAGGGGCTGCGGGGCAGAGGGCACGTTTATACACACGTTATGGGACTGCCCGTTGATTGTTAGCTATTGGCAGCGGGTTCTCCGTACCATTGCACAGGCACTTCACACCTCCCTCACCTTGGACCCGCGAATGTGTCTACTGAATGTGTGGGGGCCTACTGACCTTACCTTTTATGCAAGGGCGTGGACCACGATCGGGCTGGTCACGGCCAAACGAGACATAGCACAGAAATGGGGGTCGGCTGACCTCCCCACATTGGCTCAATGGATCCGAAATATGGACATGCTCATGCTGACTGAAAGAGCAGTATACAAACTACGGGATAATCCTCGTAAGTGGAACGGGGTCTGGCAGCCTTGGAATTCCTATAGGGGGGACATATGTGAGCCACTGGATGAAGAGGATCTTGAGGGTTCTGATGATGAAGAAGATCACTGATTGGGACTGGGGCTGGATGATGGGCAACACATATGGGAATGGGATGGATTTGTGATGGGAGTCTGTTGAGGGGGGGATGGGGTAGGGCCTAGGGTACAAAAATGTATGATTGGTCCCTCCTATGACAACTATGATGCTAGATGCTATCGAATCTACCTCAATGACATGCCGACTCATGTGTGCAATTTCTTCTAGTTTATGTTCAATGTTACACAAAAAAACACAAAACGCAAATTGTAATTTTTACGGTACATTTATTCGTTCCGTTCATCTGATCACGTTGAATAATGATGCTGCTACACGATCAGAAAGGGCCGGAAACGTACATACTGTTTATATTTACCTCGTGTTATGAGCTGGCCTCAAGAATGTAAGCTTTTATGTGATTGATGATGATGATACTATTTGTATTTTGCAACAAAAAAAAATTAAAAAATAAAAATCCATTTACTTGCATATACAGTTATACACACACCACCACACTTACTTCTACAGAAACTTACACATACTTACTCTCTTGAATCATCAGTTATAAAAACACATACTTCATTTATATATGAACTCTTACTTATATATACAAATACTGACATATACTAGTTTAAAACATATGTAGTTACTCATAAAGACACTATTGAGACAGTCATTCACTCACTAACACATACATACACACTCTCATCCAACTATACAGTCCTGAGCACATACTGTCTTCAATACATACAAACAGTGACTCACTCATTCATGCATCTATGCACTAAGTAATACCCTCAGCAAACCACACAGACACTCACACTCTCATACTGATACTAAAAAAAAACAACTAATAACCCATATAGACACTCATGTAGCTAGTCACCAACCCATGCAGTCATTTATACACAAAGTGAGAGACTGATACAGATATTTACATATTTAAACATTACTTGCTAACTCATGTATTCATTAAGATACACTTAATCAGTCAGTTATACAACCAATTTTACAAAAAAAGATGATCCATTTAGACACTGATATACCCATTATTCTTCCATCAACCTTAAGATATACATATATAAAAAATATTTAATTTTCAGAAAAACACACACTCACTGGATGATGTCATTAGTGATGTCATTTGAGATGTCATTAGTGATGTCATTTGAGATGTCATCAATGATGACATGAGTGATGTCACTGACCATGTCATGAGTGATGAAATATGTGACGTCATCAGCAGTGCATTGCGGGTGCGCAAGTTATAGTTAGCTGAACTAACTGTAACAGAGGAATTTCTATGGTTTTGTATGAAGGAAATGTCCATCTAACTATAACGCCCCTGAAATCTATGGTTTTTTCAGTGAATATATATATATATATGTGTGTGTGAGTGTGTGTGTGTGTGTGTGTATGTGTATATATATATATATATATATATATATATATATATATATATATATATATATATATATCGCTCCTTCCAACTGCTGTTGGCCCGGTGGGAGGTGGCGCACATGCCGGCGGAGCACGCCTGGTAATCACTCTCCAAAGAAGTTATTTCAATTCCATGCGCTCTCAGCCACAAAGTATCACCAGATTGTCATAATCCAAGGGTGTTTATTCAAATACAACACAAATTCCACAGAAGCATTGTTCACGTGAATGAATGTGCTTGAAAACACTACTGATAAAGCATTAGGCAGGTGCTAAACATAAGCAAAGGACACAAAGTGAAATGCTTTTCCAACAGAATGTGTGGCAGACATTTTGGAATATCTAATTTCATGGAGGCTGATAGCTAATACACACAGTCACGCCAGAGTCATACCCCAAATGTCACTATGGCAAGGAGATGATAAAACATTGCAGTCGTATACAAATTAAATGGTCACAATGTGAAACGGGTAAAACATGCTGAACCCTCTTGTGACTAAACGCTACTGGGTTGATAAACTGTCTATGCTCTGATGTGATTGGTCGAATGGGATTGCATCCCAATACAAATGATAGTGAAATTAATGATTATGAATTAAACATAAAGAGCGCATACACAGTAAAACGAAGCATCCGGTAACACCCAATAATGTTAACCTGTATGCTGCAACTTGCTGTAGTCAGTTGACCTCGGGATACACGCGTCCGTGTTACCCCTGACCTGCCTGAAATACAACGGGAGAGATCTCTGAAAGGTGTTCCATAGCCATGAAATGTGAGGAGTGTCATTCCACTAGGCTGCAGGGACATGAGGAGCCCGCTCAAACAGTGCACTTTTAACCCAGAATGGTAGACGGCTAGTCCGGGGCCAATAGACATGTAAAATACTTCTGTGCGCACAAGTGTCTAAATACAAGTCAATTTGCGTGCGCTTTCCACCTGGATCCCGGTGTGGAAAAATGTCGGATAGTGGGGACAAGTGCTTGGATTAAACCAGTTATCATGTCAAATACTGGAGCTCTAGTCTGCTCAGAGACGAATCTTCAAGATAATGATCCGTCAGTTGTGTCTGATCAATGTTCACAATTTCTCAGTGAATTCCGGGGTAACCAAATCTGCTGACAATAGATCGAGGGAACTGTAGGAGAAGAGAGCGACCTCATTAGTCCTCCCTAAGATGTATTGCTAGTACCTCATCTTGATTGAGGCCCCCCGGGTCTTTGGACTGGAAATCGACAATGTACTTGGATTCCCTTTGCCTGAGTTTTAACACCCTGCTGCCTCCCCTGGGGTTCCTGGTGATCTGTTCTAAGATGAAGAATCTGAGGAGAGATGTGTGGAAAAATGTTTGTCTCTGAAATGATGGGCAACCGGGAATTTTTCGTCATTGTGCGTGATTGCCCGATAGGGTAGTACTCCCTATATACCAAAGTTTACAGGGGCATTCGATCACGTAAATCACGTAGGTGGAACTGCACATGATAAATTGTTTGATCTCTTTTTTGATGGCGTTGTTGATGACCATGTTGGTAAAGGTGCTATTTTTGCACGCTTTACAATGGCCACAAGGAAAAAATCCCTTGAGGCCATGCTCGTGTCCTGTGGAGTAGATAGTTACATCAATCCGTACCAACATGTCCCTAATGTTCCTGCCTTTTCTGTAAGTCACACTAGGTCTGTTGGGAATGCCCTCCCCAATGATGTTTCAGAAAAGGGGGTGGTGATGAACAGAGTGTCTGAATTAAGCAGACCACTCTTACCCAGTCCAAAGATCAGGGCTTGATCCATCACCGTTATTTAGCTCACTGCACCATCCCAGCTCAGAACCTGGCTACATGCAAATCAGTCTGTCCCTGGCCCAGTGCATCATGGGAACAGGGCAGACTAAACTACCAAGCCAATTCTTCACCAGAAAGGAGACAAGCTTCCGGGTACCGGTTTCTGGCATTTCAGCCGTCGTCGGCCCGGCTTGCTTGAATCCTGATGATGCAGTGAGCAAGGGACTCATGTCTGAGTATACCCTGCCACACCTATAGTGGCCAAAAACGATTCAGAAAAGGGGGTGGTGATGAGCAGAGTGTCTGAATTATGCAGACCACTCTTACCCAGTCCAAAGATCAGGGCTTGATCCATCACCGTTATTTAGCTCACTGCACCATCTCAGCTCAGAACCTGGCTATATGCAAATCAGTCTGCCCCTGGCCCAGTGCATCATGGGAACAGGGCAGACTAAACTACCAAGCCAATTCTTCACCAGAAAGGAGACAAGCTTCCTGGGAGCGGTTTCTGGCATTTCAGCCATCGTCGGCCCGGCTTGCTTGAATCCTGATGGTGCAGTGAACTAATTTGCATATAGCCAGGTTCAGAGCTGGGATGATGCAGTGAGCTAAAAAACGGTGTTGGATCTAGCCCTGATCTCTTGACTGGGTGAGAGTATTCTGCTTAATTCAGAAACTCTGTCCATCACCACCCCTTGTTGTTAAATATTTTGTCCACCCTAAGCGTGGAAGGGTATACTCAGATGTGAGTCCCTTGCTCATTGCACCATCAGGATTCAAGCAAGCCGGGCCGACGACGGCTGAAATGCCAGAAACCGGTCCCCGGTAGCTTGTTTCCTTCCCAGTGTAAGAATTGGCTTGGTAGTTTGGTTTGCCCTGTTCCCATCATGCACTGGGACAGGATCAGACTAATTTGCATATAGCCAGGTTCTGAGCTGGGATGGTGCAGTGAGCTAAAAAACGGTGTTGGATCTAGCCCTGATCTCTTGACTGGGTGAGAGTATTCTGCTTAATTCAGAAACTCTGTCCATCACCACCCCTTGTTGTTAAATATTTTGTCCACCCTAAGCGTGGAAGGGTATACTCAGATGTGAGTCCCTTGCTCATTGCACCATCAGGATTCAAGCAAGCCGGGCCGACGACGGCTGAAATGCCAGAAACCGGTCCCCGGTAGCTTGTTTCCTTCCCAGTGTAAGAATTGGCTTGGCAGTTTGGTTTGCCCTGTTCCCATCATGCACTGGGACAGGATCAGACTAATTTGCATATAGCCAGGTTCTGAGCTGGGATGGTGCAGTGAGCTAAAAAACGGTGTTGGATCTAGCCCTGATCTCTTGACTGGGTGAGAGTATTCTGCTTAATTCAGAAACTCTGTCCATCACCACCCCTTGTTGTTAAATACTCCGCAATGATGTTGTCACACTTCAGGATATCCCAATTTTTTGATAGTATCTTGTGTATGTGTTTGGATTCTGCATTGTAAGTCACAGATAAGGCGAGTGCTGTGGTCAGTGTCACTTTCAGCTTCAGAAGTCTTGTCAGCTGAAGTCAGAGATCTGGGAATCCCATCAGCTCTCGCCTTGGCTTTGCGTAGAACCCAATTCGGCTAACCTCTAATCCTAAAGCGTTCTAACATTTCTATGCATTCTTGTTGGTATGCTGATTTGGTGTTGCAGTTTCTCTTGGCCCTCAGCAGTTACCCATAAGGAATACTCCATTTCAGAGTTTCTAGATGACTGCTGAGGGCATGAAGGATGCTGTTGCCCGCAGTGGTCTTCCTAAAAAGAGTTGTATGTAGTTTATTGTCCTTGATGTCAAGCCTGACATCCAAGTATTCAGCTGAGGTTTTACTGATATCACTGGTCAGCCTGTTGTTATTGGTGTTAATATTCATTCCGGCAATGAACTGAATGGCTTCTGATTCAGTCCCATGCCAAATGACAAATAAATCCTCTATGTACTGCCACCATGTGGTGACATGCATGAGGTGCCCTGCATAGGCGGGGCTAGCAAAGATCTCCTGTTCCCAGAGACCCATGAAGAGGTTTGCGAAGCTGGGAGCAAAACACGAACCCATTGCGGTGGCAAACACCTGCCTATACAGGACACCATCAAACAAGAAGATATTGTTCGCAAGACAGAACTCCATCATGTTCAACAATGTCCTGCTGTGTTCTCTGAATCGTAAGGGTCGGGCTTTGACAAAATGATCACAGGCTTCTAAGCCTTGGCGATGGTCAATGATGGTGTACAATGACTGGACATCCAGTGTTATGAGGAGACAATCCTCATCCCACTGTATGTCCTGGATTTTGTTGCGGAAATCCTCAGGGTCCTTGATATAACTGGGCATACTGCTGACCCATTCACAGAGTTAGTGGTCCACATATTTATAAACATGTTCGGACATGCTGCCTCTGGAGGACACGATCGGCAGCCCTGGTGGGTTGTCATAGTCTTTGTGAAGTTTAGGCAACAAGTAGAGAACAGGAAGGATCAGATGGTCATTTTTGAGGTATCTGAATTCCTCCCACTCTAAGATGCCCTTGTCCTTCCATGTGGTAAGTTTATCCCACAGATCAACAATACTGGTGTTATATATATATCTGAAGTGATGGACATATAGAATTTCGGGTCGCTAAGTTGTCTATGTGCTTCCGCCCGATATTTCACCCTGTCCATGATGACAACATTGCCACCCTTGTCAGCTGGAAGGATGAAAATGCTGTTGTCCTCCATCAGAGATTTCAGGGCCTGTCTCTGAACGGAGGAAAGATTGTTTTCAGTGGACCTATAGTTTTTCTTTTTATGCCTGTAAACGCTGAAAGCTTTACTGACACTATCATGAAATGTGTTGATGGCGTCATGGGGTAGTGTGGGAAGAAATGTGGACTTTGGTTTGAAACCCGAGGTGGCACTGCTGTCTGTGATAAACTCAGCGTTATGTAAGAGCTGTGTGCTGCTGGTAGAGCCATTATCTCCCTCAACAATTCCTCCTTGATTATCTTTAGTGGTATCAGCATTCACCTTCCTGTTCTAATTGTAAAATATCAATGAGAGTGTCCACCTCCCCAATCGTGAAATTATCTGAATTGGTTGAGGTGAGGGGTTTGATCTTCTTGGGTCCCCCTAGTCTTTTACATTTTTACCACTTTCTCAGCTTTAATTTTCGAACAGATTTGAATAAATCTATTCTAGACTCTGTATAGTTGAATGGCATTGAGGAACAAAAAGAGAGCCCCAAACACAAAGTCGTTTTCTCAATGTCACTTATCTCCCTACCAGAGAGAATAATGACTGTTTTGTTTACCATATCAGGGTTCATTAGTGTCCTCTTTTGGAGCATGTTCTGTTGCTTCCCACACCGAACCTTGCTCTGCCTCTTTTGCCATCTCTGCTATAATCTTTTTCCTTGGTTTCTGTGTTTCCCCGTCCTCTTCCGCGCCCTCGTCCTCTCTGTCCCCTTGTCCTTATTGCCGAAGTTTCTTTCATTGTCCGCCTTCTCCGGCGCAGATGACGATATTCTTCTACAAAATATTCACTGGACACAGTGTATTCTCCATGTTCTCTGCCCCTTCAGTAGGGATTCTTTCCACTTGTTGTGGAAAGAATGGCTTGTTGGTTCTCGTCATTGCCTTCCAGGCTTCTCGATGGTGCTTCCTTTGATTTGTACAGGTGATCATACTTGAGACTAAATGTCAAAATTGTCCCACTTTCGTAGTCATTGTACTCACGATCAAACTTTCTTTTCTTGCTTGCCTTGATATCTTCCTCGTACTTTTTTAGGCGATCTTTCATGGCAATGATAAGTTTTTCCACAGCATCCACCTCTGACTGCTTTTTTAGTTCTTCCATCAAGTCCTGTATTTGTTTAGGGAGCAAGTCCCTGTCAATCCAAGCATACTTGACTAGAATTGCCAGCATCCTTCTGAAACTCAGAGCTGAGTTCTTCGACCATTCAGTGAGCATGGCAGGATTGAGTGTTTCGTACGTTGATGTGGTAAAAATCCTCAGACCCCTTGGAACCATTCCGTGATCAATATAATTCTGCAGGGAAATGGCTTCCCACCTTTTCGAGATTTCACCCCTCTTGAGTTTCTCCAGTTTGTTGATTTTGTCACCAACAGTTTGAGGGAAAACTTTCTTGGTCTCTGCTGCTCCTTGGGGTTTCTTTCCCTTTGTGAAAAGAATCTCAGCAGCCACTCTTCTTTCATCTACTTCTTCCATAGTGCACTTTTCCCTTGTAATAATAAATGTACCTGGCGTACACTTTGGCTCCCCTGCCCTGATTGCAGGTTCCTCCTGCATGGTGCTTTACAAACCACAAAAAATGCGGGTCACAAAACGCTGACGCTCTACGAGCGCAACTAAGGGAACTGTCCCCTCGGGAAAACTCAATGAGTTGAATGTGCCTATTCACTGCACTAATTCTGGCAATGCGTCATTGCGGAGAGAAACGAAAAACGCGCAGCCAATGTCATAGCGTATTGAGGGAGACAAAAGAAATGTACGGAGAGTGCAGCGGTCTCCGCGCCGTTACCCTGGGGAGAAAGCTGAGGACTCTACCAACGGCAGGTCACTCAGCCTCTCAACCCATCAGGATGGACACTCAGGACCCCACTCCCCGGTCTCACGTCTATTGCAGGTCGTTCAACTCTCAAGTTTTCATAAATCGCAAGAGCACTCCGCCGGTCCGTTTGCAGTTTCAAGTTAAATATGTTCCAAAGAAATCGCTCCTTCCAACTGCTGTTTGCCCCATGGGAGGTGGTGCACACGCCAGCGGAGCACGCCAGTAATCAATCTCCATAGAAGTTTTTCAAATTCCATGCGCTCTCAGCCCCAAAGTATCACCAGATTGTCATAATCCAAGGGTGTTTATTCAAATACAACATGTTTCGGCTTCCACAGAAGCCTTGTGCACATAAATGAATGTGCTTGAAAACACTACTGATAAAGCATTAGGCAGGTGCTAAACATATGCAAAGGACTCAAAGTGAAATTCTTCTCCAACAGAATGTGTGGCAGACATTTTGGAATGTCTAATTTCAAGGAGGCTGATAGCTAATACACACAGTCACGCCAGAGTCATACCCCAAATGTCACTATGGCAAGGAGATGAGAAAACATTGCAGTTGTATACAAATTGAATGGTCACAATGTGAAACGGGTAAAACCTGCCAAACCCTATTGCGACTAAACGCTACTATGTTGATGAACTGTCTATGCTCTGTTGGGATTGGTCGAATGGGATTACAATCAACTCACAGCATCCCAATACAAATGATAGTGAAATTAATGCTTATGAATAAAACATAAAGATCATATACACTGTAAAACGAAGCATCCGGTAACACCCAATAATGTTAACCTGCATGCTACAACTTGCTGTAGTCAGTTGACCTCGGGATATACGCGTCCGTGTTACCCGTGACCTGCCTGAAATACAACCGCGGAGATCTCCGAAAGGTGTTCCATAGCCATGAAAAGTGAGAAGTGTCATGCCACTAGTCTGCAGGCACATGAGGAGCCCACTCGAACAGCTGTGGTATCACAGAACTGGAGTCACTCCTCGAGGAGGGCCAACTGAAACCGTTGGACCGCCTGATAGCAGAATACGGGCTCTCCCCAGGCCAATTCCTCAGGTATAGGCAACTACTCGACGGATACCGACCCCATTTCAATCTCCAAAATGGCGAGCCGGACACGCATCCAGTAATACATACCATTCTACATATGGGGGTGGGTCGCCACCTGGTCACGTGGCTATACAAATCCATCCGGGAACTCTCATACGCCCCCCTGGCGACCCTTCGAGCCACCTGGGAAGAGGACATAGGCCGGGTTTTGCATGACTCGGAGTGGACTAAAGCTCTCGAGGCCCCTAAACGCGTCTCTAGGAACGCCCGCTTCAAAAATATTCAATATTATATATTACACAGGGCATATCTCACTCCAGCGCGGTTGCAGAAGTTCTACCCCTCCACGCCATTCCTGTGCCCCAGATGCTGTTCCCCAACTGCGAACTTCCGTCACATGTTCTGGGACTGTCCCAATCTTCAACCCTTCTGGCAGGACGTACATAACACACTGCGGGAACTCACGGGTCTCACCACGCTAGACACCTGGGAGTCCAGTGCATTAGGCATCCTCCACATATCTAAACGTGAACCGGTGCATAGGCGCTTCGTGTCATTAGCGCTCCTACTAGCCAATAGATGTATAACCATGCGCTGGCGATCCCCAGAGGGTCCCCCCATAGCACAGTGGAAGGGGGCGGTTAGCAAATGGGCGGCAGCGGAGGAAGACGCTTTAAGGGAAGAAGAAGCCAAGGGCGCGCGCAAACTTCCCATCTCCATGGAATGGGCCATGCTCCTTCACAGCTTCCGCCAGTCCGCGCAGGCTGGAGACCCACCTGACCCGTCCCCTCCCCCCACCCAAGAAAGCCGGTAGCCTTCACCTGAAGTGAGCCACCCCAGAGGCGGGCCCCGTTGACCCCTTACGCCCTAGGCAATTCCTCGCATGCCCGGCCATCCATGGGCTTCTCCCCCCCCTCCCCCCCTCGACACCCGCCGCCATCATCCCCCTACTTAGACCCTGCTCGCGCCCACATGCTTCCCTCCCACAGTTCTGTTACCCCCCTGTTCACTGGTAACACTGTTATGCGCACAGTGCAGATCTGGATCCGGCACGGCCACGGCATGAGAGTGCCCATCTGATCTTATTCATTGCCCCTGTGGCGATACCGCCCCATCACCTCTCAGCCTGCAGGAGCCTTTACATGATCATACTGCACTGATTCACCGAAATCATGTTTACGTGTACCAGCTCTATATAGCTAGAAAATGTTGCACACATAAGCTGTTCGTGGCTGAATGTTGAGGCCACGTCAGCGGACTGTTTACGCTGTACTAAAATTTTTTTACTGCAACAATAAAAACAAATTTAAATAAAAAAAAAAGGAGCCCACTCGAACAGTGCACTTGTGTCTAAATACAAGTCAATTTGCACTCGCTTGCCACCTGGATCCCGGTTTGGAAAAATGTCTCATAGTGGGGACACGCGTGGTTTATTCCAAGTGCTTGTCCCCACTATGCAACATTTTTCCACGCTGGGATTATGACAATCTGGCGATACTTTGTGACTGAGAGCGCATGGAATTGGAATAACTTCTTTGGAGATATATAAGATACGGGGGACTTTTTGAGGAACCTTGTTAACATACAATGGAAGCCTAGCTATTCGCTTCTTTCATTAGAAGTTACTAGTCTTTACACATGTATTCCACACGATCGAGGTATTGAAGCGTGCAGGCATTTCCTTAGTGTAAGGTCTATCTCGTATCTATTCCATACTGAGATGCTCATTGAAAGGATGTCTACCTGTCTCAAACAAAACTACTTTCTCTTTGATAATAAGATCTATCACCAAACCCTTGGTACATCAATGGGGACCTGCTTTGCTCCATCGTTTGCAGATCTCTACATGGGGTATTGGGAAGAGAAAGTAGTGAGTAAGTTGATTAGGTGCAAGGAAAAGGTAGCTATGTGGGTTTGTTACATAGATGACATCTTTTGCATTTGGGATGGAACTGAAAATGAAGCGGTTGAGTTCGTAAAGGAACTCAACATGAACAGTTTTAACTTAAAGCTTACCTCCCAATGGTTGAAAGAGCCACTTGAATTTTTAGATTAACAACTAACCGTTCAAAATGACAAACTAGAAAGCTCTCTATTCAGGAAAAGTACTGCAGGAAATAGTCTCCTGCATGCCAGAAGCTGTCACTCTACATCATTAATTCAAAGTACACCGATGGGTGAGCTCTTAAGAGCAAAACGAAACTGTAGCACAGTTGACAGCTTCCAGAAAGAAGAGAAAATCATAACGAGGAGATTCCTAGAAAGAGGTTATACACAGTCAATCATTAATAAAGTTAAAAGTGAGGTGGCAAAAAGATCAAGAGAGTCACTACTAATTGAGAAAGTCAAAGCACAAGAGCAAGAGTAGACACAGACTATAAGGTTTATAGCAACTTACAACAGACATGCACATGAATATCGTAAAAGTCTTAACAAATTCTTGCCGGTATTAAGTACAGATAAAGACTTAGCAAGCGAAATTAAGAGTTTTCCACAGATCACGTATAAAAGAGACAAATCTTTCAAAGATACTTTATGTAATGCAGTGGAAACAACAGCTCCTAGAATGATAGGGATACAGGGATTTTATACTTGTAGAAACTGTAAAGCCTGTAAGAATAGCAAAAATAGAAAAGAATGCAAGTTGTCAGCTGAGTGTAAACCATATGTTATTACGAAACTCATATCTTGTAATACATATTATGCTGTTTATTCCCTGTTCTGTCCCTGCAAGAAGGCATACATTGGAAGCACGATCCATAAAGCAGAGAAACGAATACTCGAACACCTATGTGCAATTAAGAATAGGGATAAACAGTACCGTATTGCACGATATTTCCAAAGCCATCATGGACAAAGCAGCAATCGTTTGAGCATTGTTGTGCTAGATGCTATTAAAATAAATGAAAGGGGAGGGAACAGGATGAAAGAACTGCGTAGACTTGAATCAAAATTGATTATTCAGTATAGGCCTCTGACACCGACAGGCCACAACTGTGATGAAGAGCTTTCAGTTCATTTAGGTTAGTCAATGTGAGAGATTGTTATGTCATGTTCAGTATTTTATATTTTTGTAGTACTTCCCACAGTTCGTTGCCCAATAACAATGTGATTAATGAGGAAAGACAAGAAAATAGCCCATAGGGGAGTTGTTTCTTGAGATAGTTCTGCCAAACTATAGAATGAGCGTTGTACAGATGTATTTTTATGTCACTAGGGTTTAGGTTCATTTTATAATCACATTTTTCATTATTTTTTTTGTTTTACAGAGGAAGATGTTGGCCGATGTATATGAAGAAATGTTGAAGAGCGAATTAATCTTTCCCCTTAGCCCACTTGGGCTCAATACCTAGGGTTTTCAATGACTTTTGCCCATTGTGGCTTTATTAGTGGTTCAATTCACTGTCAGCACTAGCATTAGCTGGACATGTCAGGAGCAATAAAGTTTTATTGCAACATGCAAGTAATTGTGTCTAAAAGATAAACGATTTATTTGGGCAAAATATCATATGTACTTAGTTGCTTTAATCTATTTCATGAGCGTGCGACGAAGGAGCCAGGTGCTCCGTGTATTTACACTGATTTTTCCTCCAGTTCGGCATAACGCGCTAGTGCGATGACATGTTAATTAATTGTCAATATATAGAATTTACACTGATTTAAAAGTTTTTATTGCTTTAAACAGGAAATGTTGAAAACGGTTTGTACAATTGGGAAAATTAATGAAATGGCATTTGTAATGCGACAAGGAGTAAGTTTGCTCTGCGGCAGTTTTTCTTCACTGTTTACTTTTAAGTTAAAGTCACATGTTTATTTATTGTTTGGTGAACGTCACCTCTGGCACTCGTGATGAAGGGAGCAAATCCCGAAGCGCCTAGAGTGGTTGCAGACTGCTATTCTTTTGCAAAAAAATCTTGACTGCTGAAAAGTGTGTTTAGTTGTCCGTGGCTGCCGTTGCAAGAGGCAAGGGAAAGGCGTTGCTAGTGTTGCTGCACTAGCGTTTAAATTTATATATATATATATATATATATGTATATATATATATATATATATATATATATATATATATATATATATATATATATATATATATATATATATACACACAAAAAAGTAGAGAACTCTGGGTAGTTCCCAAGTTTAGGTGGAAGGCAGCTCCTGGAGCACCCTCAACACCAGCAACACTCTAAATTTGCTCACCTCAAATGTCTGCTATTCTATCAAAGTGTTTAAGGATAGGATTAGCACAGTGCTATCCACATCGAGATAGAAATGCACAAAGTCTTTTACCATTTGTACAGCAAAGTCTTTAAGCATAGGATTAGCACAGTGCTATCCACGCCGAGCTGTAAAATGACAAAAGCCATTTACCACTCCAGGCACAATATTACAGCTTTGGATTGGTATAATACTATCCAAGCCAACCTGAAATGAATAAAAGCAACCCCTGACACGTGTTTTGCTGTCATTACAGCTCTTCAGAGAGGTTTAGTTTTGTCCAGATACAAGGGAGCACCCAGTATAAGTCAAAACAATTGCCTTGCAGGCATAGAGTGATGCATAAATTATGCAAAAAAGAAGAAGAGAACTCTGGGTAGTTCACAAGTTTAGGTGGAAGGCAGCTCCTGTATAGAGCACCCCCAACATAGATATATTGCCAAAGTAAATATATGTGGAGGGAGTTATAGAAAATGTATATATACTTACTTGTTGATATCTTTGTTCACAATATTTTGACTATGAAATTAAAGTATAGCGATTTTCTCTGCTCGATATTCAGGACTGTAAGAAAATGAATTATTAATTGGAGTGAATTGGGGTACACCACAAGGAATAAAGCTGCAAACATTGTAAGGGAGCATATCGTTTTCAATTATTTGAACCCTGTGTCAACCTCCTAGCAGCTATGACATAAAGCAGACAGGCTTAATTTGGGAAAATGTGTAAAGTATTTAGCAGTAACAAAATAGTTATAAGGGCAAAACACAACACAATAACAATCCCACAACCACTTTCTAAACATAGAGAAGACTTTAATGAGGAAAAGGACAGAAAAAATAAAAAAATCCAATTAGGGGAACCAGAGATATGTTTTTTTAAAGATTTAGGGGAAAAAAGTGCAAACGAAAGGTAAAGCCTCAATCAGTAGTCATTGATCAATGTGGACTAGGACCTAGGTGCGAGTTGGATACACCAAGCGGGTTCATCCTGGTCAAAGAGTTTGCCTTTTGACTTGGGGTTAGATTTAATATTTGGGTGTTGGGCTGTCCTTGCCGGGTTGACGAAGTAAAGTACTCTGTCACCCTGGCAGAGGTACTGCCAAAATTTTGAAATGTCCGTCGGTCTGGTGGACATTTTAAACATTTACCGAAACTGCTATCAAGGCCAATAATTGATGATGAAGCTACTTCATAGATACCATTTTTTTTTTCAAAAAGCAAAACCCCTAAGCGGAATTTATATTGTTTTTGAAAATTAAAATAAACTATGGTGAGGTGGCATTTCGTATTTTTCACTTTCTCTTACCAACAGGATTTTCTGGTGGTGACGAGCAGTGAAACTGACCTGTATGTCCACGGATCTAAATTAGGTCGATGGACATACAGGTCGCACTATTTTGTTGGAAATTCAGAGGAGTGTAACCACGGCAGAGACGGAGTAGTCTTGGCCGTGGCTACACCAAAGGTGCAAGTACATTTAAATCAGGAGGATGGACCACTATATTTGTGAAAAGATTACCTCATCATGATTGCAATGGAATAATACCCTTTCAGCCAACATATAAATCAGCCCTCTGTCGCCCTGGCAGAGGTTGGCCTGACTACCAAATATTAAATCGGGCCCTTTATCTCTGAAATGGAAGTTGAAATCCTCCAGCGGGGCAAGGTTGCAGGCTGTATCTTGCGAAGATCTCTCATAGGTTGATAGCCACTGGATAAGACCTTACTGAAGCTGATGGTTATAGAGAGAAGGGCTCTGATAAAGTTCACGCATCAGACAGGTACTTTTTGAACCCATGCTAGGTCAAGATTTCTACTTATGGTCTTATTTAGAGTTTGGCAGGCAGGGTATTTTGTTTCAAATGTGACATAGTACCTGCTCGGCAAACCCTCAGTCAGCCTGCCTGTTTTTGACTGTAGACTGTAAGAATTCTGTCAACAGAGCCCCCGTTAATGGAATACTTTGTTCGATAGTCCAACAAAGTAGGGCTGTCAGAGGAAGGACTTTACACTGTCAGGCCTATTTAAAGAGGATGATATAAAGTATTTTTTGTCCGGCTTGTTAGCACCAGATAAAACTTGGAGGTAAATAACTGGAAAAAATAATATTGACCCCCAAGCCATGTGGAAAACAATCCCAAGGTGGGGGGTGACATTAGTTAAACAAAATCCCACTTTGGGAGTTTTCTTTTGAAAACAAAATCTTTTGAAAAGTTTGACGACTGGCTATGGTGGCTTATAGTACCATCCATCAAACCTTTCCTTCATTAACTGGAACAGCCATAACAACTGTTTCCGTTAGTGTAGAGGTATGCCGGCAGTGCTGACAGACAGGATGGTGGAGATCTTGTCCTCTGCCATCCTGATGGAGTAAACGTCATCAGCCAAACTTTAAATCAGATCCTTAGTCTTTTTTATGGAGCTCAATATCCTCCAGATCAGCTAGTTGTTGTTTTAAAATTGGACAACATAACTGTGACATCCCGCTGATACTCTGGTGGTCTCGGAGGTTCCAACTTTTCAGGGTTTTGTGGTCACTTCTAAGGCTCCCACAATATCAGGCACAGAAATTACAGCCAATGACTCCATTCATCCACAGCCACCAACAGGGTCCACTCCAGTTCCATTTCCAACTGGTCTGCTGGGCACTGCAACAAAAAGCCTCTTGCAGCTTTTTGTATTCTTGTAGCCACACAAGAGGTACGCTAGTTGGCCCTTGGAGTCCGCTGCTTATCTTGGGTACACATGGAAGCCTGTCCAGGTCTTCAGGGCTTCACACAGGTCTCACACAGCAGACGTGGTCATCTTCTGTTGTTCCACAGGCCCTGACAGTGTTCCAATGAACTGTGGGTGAGGTGAAATCTTTGTAGGTTTCATGGGCCAGTGGGTGAGGGTGACTTCTGTATACTTGCTAACCAATGAGAACAAAATATTCTAAGGGCAATCTTTCACGTTTTTGCAGCACATCCTGTTTACTTTACTGCAAACTATTCCACAGTGCTCAAGCCCGCGTTTTGCCCCTGAGGTGAGCTTTTATGCCAGGGGTGTGTTTGGAGAAGTGAACAACTCCCTTCTCTTCAGCTACTGCAACCTAGATTAAGGGCCAGTTCCTCCTCCCCCTAGCCTGGTGCCCACTTGGTGACAGGTGGCAGAAGGATCAAAAGGCATCCCTTCCTCGTGTCATATTTAATTATGGTCTCACCCTGGTCCCATTCAAACTAATGACATTCCTGTACCCTCCCCAGTTTTCCTTCCTGGGCTGAAAGGAGCCACATTCCTCAATCTCATGTTTCACTGCAGATGCCACCCCTCATTAGGTAGGTCCAGTAGCTGACTAATGCTAATAGCTTTTGAGGGCTAGCTACTGTAGGACACGCCAACAATACTTTCTTGCTTGTACCACTTTAAAATATTATAGCCTATTTAGGGGTGACATATTTAATATTGCAAAGTACACTCCTTCCCTATGAAAAGGGGTTGTTTTGGCTGGCTCGCCTGCAGTTTTAAAAGCTGCAGGATTCATGCTGGCTTTTGAAATACACAATTATTTCAGGACTTTTAAGGTGAAAATTAAAATAACGATAGAATTTAAAGAAAAAAACTATAGCCGGCACATTTGTAGTCATTTAAGTAGATTACGTGCTGATAATTGTAAAGTTTTAAGATTCATAATGCCCTTGTTAGAAGATGAATTAATCTCCATTTGCCAGATGTTTGAGTGTTGTTAAAAGCTCCCTGTAGGCTCTTTGGCTGAAATGCTGTGATCTCACTGTGCCTCTTTGGCTTCTGCAGGTTCAGCTCCAACTTACAGCTCAGGGGAGATCTTGTTACCTTTCCTGGTAAACAGCTCATTAAATTACTCTGCGTGAGTTGATTTGCATGCTTACACTTCACATTTCAAGACTTAGGAACTTGCTCTTTTTCAGACATTTCCCCAAAATAGGCAAAACACAGAAACCAGATAACAAAAGCCGTATTATAGGCACCATATAAGGATAAGGCTAAAAATGTGTAAATTGAGGATATTCAGCTTTTGATTTCAGAAGATGCCAACACTTTTGAGAACTTTCCTAGTACACCCACTCTGTGAACTCTGTCTCTAGGAACATGCATTTATATACTTGTTCCCAGAGACTCTATTATATCATTTAAAAGTCACAGGGGCATATTACCAACGAGTGGAGATATTTATCGCTAACTAGGCTTTGCAACAATTTTTTTATCGCTAAGCATCGCCGGAAATTATCGCTGAGATAACTTGCCATTTGCAACGTTTATCTCAGAAGTGATCAAAATCCTCACGCTAACTGCCAAATGAGAGATTATTGCAGAAAACCAACGATAATCTCTCGAAGTTTGGCGTTAGCTTGATGATAGGGGCTCACAAACTTAGCCATGATATCCACCTTCCATAGGATATCATGGCTAAGTCAGGAAAATACCAGGTGTAAAAAAAGCAGCGCTAACCACGGTTAGCGCTGCTTTTTTTATCACTAACAGGGTTAGCGATATCCTTGATAATAGGAGAAATGTCGCTTAACTACATTTCTCCTATTATTTTTCTCTGGAACGCCCCCTTTGCATCTCATTAGAGATGCAAGGGGAAGCATAGAGAAAAAGGGTGCTAACATGCAAATTTGCGTGTTAGCACTCTGTTGCTGATAGGGAGATAATTTTATCTCCGCTTTCTTGGCTTTTAAAGCCAAAAAAGCATAGATAAATCCCTTGATAATATGCCCCACAGTGCCTTAATAACATATTCAAAAGAGGCACCTGTATGGGAGATCCAGACATAAACTGAATACATCACTGTACATTGTGTTAACAGGTTCTCAAGTTCCTGCCAGGAGTGGTTCTCTGAAATTGTTAAGGTATGTATTTAAAAGTAAGGCAAACATATGATTCTTTGAGCTACCATGAGTGAATCCTAACATTGTCAAGGTATTTTGAAATCCATAACTTTTGGTGAATTTTTGGAGTTGGTGAATTTTTTAGCATGGAGCAATGTTCCCATGTTTGACCTGGTGCTGAAGTTCACACTTCTTACTACATACCCCCTCCCCACCTCGGTAGCCCATTCCGACCACCCTCAGCTGTACGGTATACAACGCAGCCCGCCTCAGCAGTGCGCATGCACAGTGAATCCCATTGAGCAATGCACTCTCATGCGCATGTCACTCCAACTCAATAGGCCACTCCAGTCAATAGCCTTCCTTCGTACCCCGCGCAGTCCTCTCCCTCCCCTTCTGTGCAAACCGAGCCAAAATCAACACTTCGAAAGATTCAGAGCCTCATTTATGAGGCCTTGCGTCAGTTTTGTGCTTCCAATGCATCACTTTTTGTGTCGCATCGGCGGCGTAAAACATGCCTCCTGTTGCACACTATTTACAAAGTGACACATCTAAGCAGATGCGTCACTTTGTAAACCCCTGCGCTACATTATACCTGCGTCACGTATAATGTATGCAGGGGGGCGTTCCCCAGAAAAAAATGTCGTAGAAGTGACGCAATGAAATCTATGAGATTTCACTGCATCACTTCTAGGACGCCGTTGCGCCAAAATCTTGTGCCTGCCTCACAGCAGGCATAAGACTGACGCAGGACGCATTGCTCGAGTTGCGTCACTTTTGTGACACACTCTAGCAATGCGCAACTTTTGGGCTTAGAGATACGTCAGAAATACTGACGTATCTGTAACTCCTTGCCACATGATGCGCCATACATTAAATATGACGCATCAGGTATGTCGCAAGGAGTGCGCACTGAGAAGTGACGCATCGCTACTTTCACACAGCAATGCGTCATTTCTCATAAATGAGGCCCTCAGTCTTTCTGACAACATCCCTGTCAGACAGGGGCGTAGCTTTAGGGGGGAGGAGGTTGGGCTGTCACTCCCCCCTTATATATGTATTTTCTGGAAAATAGTTGGGTACAGGAGCTTTCAGTCAGGTATGATGAGGTGTCTGTTGGATTTCAAGAGGAATTTTTAGATACACAAAGACAAAAACCACACGCACTCTCTCCCTCTCTGTTTTGAAAGTCTTAAAAAATGTTGGTTAGTTTACAAAATATTTGTTTTCTCTCACTTTGTACCCCTAAAAGCCCTCATTCATCTCCCTGTCACTGCCCCTTTAGCCCCTCTCATGCGACCTGCTTGTCGTATGGTGTATCCCCATCCTTTTCAGTACAGTGCTATCAAGTTCTACCCAGTCCAAACCTACCCACTCCATTGCCACTTGCCCAAGCCTTCTTGTGGCACTTCAACCCAATTTAACGTAAGTACAAGCAACGGAGTCAGGGGTCCAATTTACCCAACCACTTTCTCTGATGAGGCCTTTCCTTCTACAGGGTCCAGGTACAAGAGCTGTGTGGGCCATGATACCTGGCCTCCATACATAGATTAATTTGTGAAAACATAAGGGCAGGCGCCCAGAATTCTTCTTAGAAGGCAATGGCCCATTTTATCAAGTGGCGGGCCACTTACACCACTCTGCATTTCCCTTCAGTGCCCATGCTGTTCTGCACTCCAGTCTATCTCTTGATGACCCATACTTCTCCCTGCTCCCCCACCTTCTCCTGTTGTCCTATTTAGGTCTGCATACCTCACTTCTCCACAGTCCTCTCGATGCTCCCAACTTCCCTCTGGCACCACTGCCAAAATCCCTCATTCTCTCCTCTGCAGATCCTAGACTGGCTTCTATAACATGGCACAACTATTGGGTTTCTGTTGATCTGGGTGCACCAGTCAGCTTGCTTGGAAACAAGTAATGAAATCCCGCCTGTGAATGATCCCTTGGCAGGGAGAAGGAGGAAGGGTAAAGGAGTTTGTGATCCTCAGTTCCAGGGCTCCCTCTATATTGTGTCAGATCAGAACTAGAGATTGAGGCCCAGATTTACAAAGATGCAATGCAACGCAGTGAAGCAGTCACAGTTGTAACGTAGAACAGCAGTCACAGTTGTAACGTTGAACAGCAGTCACAGTTGGAATGCAACGCAACATAGCACAGCGCAGCAGTCAAAGTTGTAACACATTGCAGCGCAGCAGTAAAAGTTGCAGCCCATACCTGACACAAATTGTTATGCAGTACATTCTTGAGAACAGGCCTTGATTTGTGACTTTCATGGAAACTTGGGGGCCCATTATGATGTCGGGCGGATTGCCCCCGCCAGGCTGGCGGTAGCCACCGTCGGCCTGGCGGGGGCAATCCGCCCGACATCATCTCCAGAATTCCCCCCGCCATATTAGAATGGCAGGGGGGACCGCGGCGGATGGAAAGACTGTCCGCCGCTTTCCACCCCGGTCGCCTTACGGCCGGGGCGGAAAATGTTTAATATGGTGGAGGTGTCTATGAGACACCGCCAGCCATATTAGGATGCCCTTCATGACATGCTTTTCCGTGGCGGCATGCATGCAGAGACTCCCTGCGGGGGCCAGTTGCGGGCCCCCTGGGAGTCCGGGGGTGGGGGGTGCACATGGGGGGTATCTATGGTACCCCCCGCATTTCAAAGTGCAACATGGCAGCCACCGCGCGGTGCCTGTCATGTTGTGCTTTGAAATGCACAACGTGCATTTTTACTATTGCGGCGGGCAGCACTTTCTGCACCGCCCGCCGCAATGGTAAAAATACAGGATGCGCCCGCCTGTGTGGCGGGCGCATCCTAATGCTCAAGGCGGGACCGCCGCTCCTATGGTGGGCGGTCCCGTTTTGCATGAGGATGGCGGGCGGGCAAAGTCCGCCCGCCATCCTAATGGGGGCCTTGGTTTTTAAATATCAAGGTTAAGATACAGAAAGAAAGAGAAGGTGTTCTTGGGACAATATATTTTATTAACCTGATACCCCTGGTGCAGGTAACCGGTGCGACAGCTTGGTGGTGACTCCTGATATTTTGAGTTTGTTGGCTAGGTAGCGAGGGGCGGGGTGTGTTTAAGGGTGATGCACGTAGTCTTGTACATTGACCTAGCTTCAATGGGAATTCAGCGAAGAGAAATCAGTATGGGTGTAATATGATCATTTCTTTTGGCCCCATAGAAAAAATGTGCTGTTGAATGGAGGATGGATTTTAAAGGGGATGGGCGAGATTTTGGGATGGGCGAGATTTAAGGGCATATTTACAAGGGCTTTATCTCCGCTTTTTTGGCTTAAAAAGCCAAAAAAGCGGAGATAAAAATATCGCCCTATTTACAGGAGGGTGCTAACATGCATAATCGCATGTTAGCACCCTTTTGCACTACGCCTACCTTTGCATCTCTAATGAGATGCAAAGTGGGCGTTCTTGCCGTACACTACATGTCAGGACATCAATAGCACGGCTTCGCGCTATCAGCAAGGATGCCCTAGCATTTTAGCAGACGTTAGTTTTTGGAGAAAACTGCTGTTTTCTCCAAAAACTAATGTCTGCTAAATTCTTGACTTAGCCACCCCTAACATAGGGGATGGATTGTGCTGATATGACCCTGTGGTTTGTATCAGCACGGTTATCGCCCTTTTGCAGGGAACATCGCTGGAAAACCAGCGATGTTCCCTGCGAAAGGGAGATAACCTCGCTATCTCTGGAATTTTTATCGCCCTGGAGTAACGCATTGTTAATTACCAGGGCGATAGAAAGCAGAGATAGCCTGCGATAATCTAATTATCGCTAAGCACGGCCAGCGATAATTATCACTGGCCGTTGCTAATATGCCCCTTAGGGAGGCCAGCAAGGAGAGAGTTGCAGTAGTCCAGTCTGGGAAGAACTAAAGATTAGACCAGAGTTTTCAGGTCTTGCTCAGGATTTAAACGCAAATTCCCCCAGAGAAGGTGCAGTTGGTAGTGTGCTTTTCTTGGCCATGGTGTTAATTTGGGAATGTAAATTTAGTTTTTTGTCCAGGATGACACCTAGCGATTTAGTGCTGTTAATAATAGTGGTTTTCTGTTAAGACTGTTCAGGAGCGGGTCTTGGATAGAGAGGTCACTGAAGAGCAATGGAAACATATTTGGGGCGATATCACTTAACATAATAAATCGGTGCCTTAAAAGAAGACCACTACAAGACGCTACTCCACTGGTATCTGTACCCTACTAAACTACGACGGATCTTCCCTGATTACTCTGATCTCTGCTGGCGAGGATGTGGCCTCCAGGGGGACTTTTGCCGCATCTGGTGGGATTGCCCGGGTATCCGACCCTTCTGGGAGGAAATCCTCTCCCACCTCAAAGATATGTTGGGTTACCCTGTTCCAACTACCATAGAAGAGACTCTTCTAGGTATCAGAGACCCGGCCCTGAAGCACCAAACGAAAGCCGACAAGGCGATCATGTAGACATGTCTGGGGGCGGCGAAACTCACCATAGCGGCTGCATGGAAAAAGAAAGATACATCGTCGACTTCGATGTGGCACGCCCGCCTATGGAGAATACTCTCCATGGAGCGGCTGGCAGACATTTTTAGGGACAATTACAAGGCCTTCAAACTTAAGTGGGGCCCCCTAGTTACCTACTTGTCTCAAGGTTTGCCATCCGCAATTTGCCCGCCTTCCGTAAGAACCATGCACCTTTTCCAAGTCTAAAGTACCCAGGGCAAACATATGACGGAGTGCACCCAAGATATTTGCATAGAGAGAACCTTGTCTTGTTTACTCTACTCTGCGACAGAGCTTCGGTTTCACGTTATTTTACTAAGCAGCATCACCACCACCGGGACGGGGAGGGGTAGGGGGGTTTTACTTTTTTCCTTTGGGGGGTGGAGTTGAATTGAGGCTAGGTTCTTACTAGAAGACCTTTCACAGAGGTTTGTTATTTCAAATCTAGCATCTTATACTTTGATCAGGGGGATTGATGTGACCCTAGGGCTGTATGAACCTGAGACCCACATAGCTGATGGTTTTGCAACCCCTGGGCCGGCGTGCCCTACTATACTCATGCTGCCATTGTGATTGTTTTTTTTTATGCTTAATAAAAAGAATTTTGACAACAACAAAAAAAATATAAAGAATGTTCAGATTATCTATCCATCATTGAAAAAAAGGAGAGTTTGAAGAAAAAAGAAGAAGGAATTCAGTTTTTGGGAGGTTCAGAATTAGATAATGAGATGTCATCAAATTTTGGATGGAGTTGAAGGTGGTATTGAGGAAATAAATGTTGTATGCAGAGAACACCTTTAACCCCTTCGACGCTCATGACGAGCTCAGCTCGTCATGCGTTACGCCTGTCGTACGCTCATGACGAGCTGAGCTTGTCATGATACGCGGGTTTCCGCAAAAGTCAGCGCACAGCGGGAAAATCGCTAGCGCGCATAGTGTTAAGTAGAGTTGAGTGTCACCAGCCCAGAGGTGATAATGGATCCTGGACTTTTTTAGAAGGTTTCCCAGCGGTTCCAAGTAAAGATTGAAGAGGGTGAGAGCAAGGATGAACCCTTGAGGGATGCCTTGAGCCACAGCCTCTGATGTAGAGAGGCAGTTTGCTATTTTGAGCATCTCTGATCTTCCCGAGAGGTATGATTAAAACTATTTCAGCACTGGGCCTTCAAAGCCCATTCTTTGTTTTAATGTGTTCAGAAGAGTTTTATGGTTAACAGTGTCAAAGGCAGCAGAAAAGTCCAGAAGGATCAGGAGGCAGGAGTCACCTGAGTCGAGTACCCACAGGGCATCATCGATAACTTGTAGCAGGGCTGTTTCAGTGCTGCAGCCTTGATTGATGCCGGATTGGAATTCATCAAGGTTTTTGTCCTTGATATGTTGGGAGAGTTGCTCTGCTACACACCTTTCAGTGATTTTAGCAAGGAAAGGGAGTTTGGTGATAGGGTGGAAGTTGTTGAGATAATTCACATTAGCAGAGGGTTTCTTTAGAAGTGGGGTAACCTGACCTGTTTTGAGGGCAACAGGAAGGGAGCCTTGGGTGAGGAAGAGGTTAACAAGGCTAGTCCAGTAGGAGAGCATGTATTTGTAGCAGTCACATGCAATGTCACTAGGGATAGGTTCAATAGAATGTTTAGAAGGGTTTGTTTTCAGAACGCTCTTCAGTCAATCATCGATCAGGGGTTGGTAAAATGTAACTACTCACCTGCGAGGGTCTCAAGGAGCTGGGGGTGATGGGGTGGCTCCATTGAGTGCTGGGGTCATCCGAATAGCCAGGTTTTGAGGTCATACCTGAACTGGGCAGTGTGAGGGTTTGCCGAAGGTGGAGAGGAAGGTCGTTCGAGGCCAATGGCTGGGGTGTAGGAGAAGGGTTTTCCTCTCGTTCTTGTCCTGTAGATGCATGGAACAGTGGCCAGAGAGAGGTCGGTTGATTGGAGGTGTCTTTTGGGGGCGTGAAAGGAGAGGCGGTTTGTTCAGGTATGTTGGTCTCGTGTTATGAAGGGCCTTGCATGCATGGGTAAGGAGTTTGAAGTTTATTCTTCTTTCTACTGGAAGCTATTGGAGATCGCTGAAGTGTTCGGTGATATGGCTGTGGCAGGGGATGTCAATGATCAGTCTGGCTGCGGTATTCTGGATGGTCTGGAGTCTGCGAAGGACTTTATTGTTGATTCAGGTGGAGAGAGCGTTGCCGTAGTCCAGTCTGCTACTGATGAGAGTGTGAGTGACAGTTTTTCTGGATTCAGATGGGATCCATCTGAACATCTTTCGAAGCATGTGGAGGGTGTTGAAGCAGGTCGATGATACAGCGTTGATCTGGTAGTTTATTGTGAGAGATGAGTCTAGTATAATTCTGAGGTTTCATGTGTGGTCCGTCGGGGTGGGGAGATTTACAAGGGCAGGGGGCCACCAGGAGTCATCCAATGCGGAGGGGCTGGAGCCAATGATGAAGACTTCTGTTCTGAGTTGAGTTTCAGGCACCTGTTCTTCATTCAGGTGGAGACGGTTTTCATCCCTTCTTGAAAGTTGTGTTTGGTAATGTTGGGTTTGTTGGTGCGGGAGTGAATCAGCCTGGTGTTGTCTGCGCAAGAGATGATGTTGAGCCTGTGGTTCCTGACGATAGTTACGGGGGGGCCAAGTAGATGTTGAAGAGGGTGGTGCTAAGGGAGGAGCCCTGGGACACTCCACTGTAGGTCTCTGTCTGTTCCAAGAGGTAGGGCGGGAGTCTGACTCGCTGAGTACTACCGGTGAGGAATAAGCAAATCCAGTCGAGGGCCTTGCCGCTGATGCTGGCATCATGGAGTCTGGTGGCTAGGGTGCAGTTGGAGACGGTGTCGAAATAAGGCAGCCAAGAGGTCCAGGAGGATAAGGGTTGCCCTTTCGTCCCGGTCGTGGAGGGAGCAGATGTCATTAATGATGGTGAGTGGGGTGGTCTCGGTGCTGTGATTGCTGTGGAATCTGGATTGGGAGATATCCAGGACATTGTTGGCTTCAATGAAGTTTGCTAGTTGGGTGTTGAAGGCCTTTTCAATAATTTTTGCTGTGAAAGGAAGAAGGGAAATGGGCCTGAGGTTTTTGAGGTCTGTCTGGTCTGCGGAGGGTTTCTTCAGGAGGGAGTTAACTGCAGCGTGTTTCCAGTCATTGTGGAAGGTGGCGGTTTCGAAAGAGCGGTTGATCGTCTGGCGTAGTTTGGGTGTGACGGCCAGCGAAGCTCTGCGGAAGATGTGAGGGGGGCAGGGGTCTGAGGGTGCTCTGGAGTGGATGCTTTTCATGGTTTTCAGAGTGTCTTCTGTCGTGAGAGAGGTCCAGTTGAGCAGGGTCTCTCGGGTGGCGTCGCTTGAAGGGAGAGAAGGAGCGTGGAGAGGGCTTGGCTTTCAAACTCGTTGTAGAGCATCTTAATTGTATGGTGGAAGAAGGTGTTGAGTCTGTTGCAGAGGTCTTGGGAGAGTGGGACATCTGTTGTTTCACTGTAGGGTTTTGCAAATTCCTTGATGATGGAGCAGAGTTCTTTGGTATTGTGAGCATTGGTGAGGATTCTGTCTTGGAGGGATTTCTTCCTTGTGGAATTGATGAGGTGGTGGTGTACAATGGTGGCTGCTCTGTAGGCGGTGCGTGTTTCCGGGGTTTTGTTGTTCCTTCAAGTCTTTTCGAGTGGTCGACAGGAGTATTTGTATTCTTGGAGGGCAGGTGTGAACCAGCTTGCTTTCTTGATGTGTTTTCCTGTGGCTATCTTGAGGGGAGTGAGTGTGTTGATGTAGTTCGTGATCTAGCGTTGAAAGTTTCATTTTGCGGTGTTAGCATCCATCGTAGTCAGTGGTGGGGTGCTGATGAGGGTGAAGGTTTGCTGAGCTTTGGTGACTTTGTTCCAGCTTCAATAGTGAGGAGGTGGGCGTGCTTGTATAGGGAACATACGTTGAGGAGGATGCTGTTTAGAGGTTTGTGGGTGGTGGGTGGTGGAATCTGGAAGGCTGGAGGTTGCTGCTGGGGTACAGAGGTGGCTGAAAGTGCAGCTGCAGTGTAGGCAGGAGAGAGGGCCTTGGTGTTTTTCTGTGTCGAGAACTGGCAGTGGTTGAGACTGTGGAGGGTGCTAGAGTTGTAGCGAGGCAGGTCAGAGGACCAGGGTCACTGGCGCTGGTTGCGGTGCCTTTGGCACACCAGTAAATTGATATGTAAATTGATACTTGTAGCGCACTACTCACCCGCAAGGGTCTCAAGGCGCTTGTACAAATACCGCTGTGGAACCCATCCTGGCTTTCCCTGTGAGGCGTCCACTCCTGGGCACCCCCAAGGTGGAGGTCAGGCATTCTTAGCGTTGTGGGGGCCGTTGTGGAGATTAAGCAAGCTATTGCCCAGAGTTGCAGAGTGGGACTCCATGATTGGAATAGGCACTGAGGCGAGAATTATCAGGTCCGTGGAATTTTGAGCCCAAGACCCGCCGAGGCGAGGAATAGAACCCTGGTCCCGGGCTAGACCTCTGCATCAGGGTCTGCCGCTCTAACCATTTGATTGCAATGAGTTGCATTGTCAACAAGCAAATTACCTTTTTCATCCAAGAATTGTGGAAATTCTGCTGCTTTCTTGGGAGTGTCCTCAAATATGATGGTTGAGGAAGAGTTGCAAGTAGCTTTGAGGTCGAATAGTTTTCCAGGTCTATTCTTGGCAGAATTGAGGAGGCTTCTGAAGCGATTCGCTTTCTCAGTAAAGATGTGTTTGTGATAGCTTGATCTTGCGTAATGGAGATTAGAGAGACTAATGATCAAAGGGGATTGTCTTCATTCCTTCTCCAGGTGCCTCAGGTTCTTTCTTTCTTCATAGAGTGACTTTTAAACCATGGAGCGGAGGTGTGGGTGTTTTTTCTTTTTGCTTTGAAGTGGAGCAACATTGTCTATCATGACGGAAAGACTGGTGAGACACTGGGTGGTCAAGCCATTGACATCTGAGTTGGAGCTAAAGGCTGTATGGGTTTTCATGGCTGTGTTGAAGAGAGTGTCAAGGTCGATGTTTTTGGTATTATGGAACCAGGTAGTGGCCCTTTTAGGTTGGCTGAGTATTATCGAATGAGAATGGTGTAATGAGAAGGGGATAAGGAAGTGGTCGGACCAGTCTGTGGGTATAGGGTCATCGGCTGTTAGCATATCATCATTGGAAATAATAAGGTCATGATCTTGCAGCCCACATCAAATGTGACATGATATAAAAACATAAAGTAAAGGAATATTTATTCCTTATTTGCCTTCTGAACTCCAGCATAGATATTTTATGGGTGCTGTAGCACCCCCCTACCCACTAGTCCAGCGCCTATGCCCATGTAGGAAAGCTGAACATCCATCACACTGGACATGAGGGTATCTGTCAGACCCCTGCAGGTGCTTAAAGGGGCTGCCAGGAGGTCACAAGGGGTATGAGCTTAGGAGCATTTCTCTGAAGGTAAAGTCTACATAGGGCAAGCACAGGAGATTTCAGTATTTCAGGGTTCCACATACATAGCGTTTTACATACTGGAGCATTCCCCATACATTAAAAAAGGCAATTGCCTGGCATTTTGTAGTAATTTGGAAGGCCACTTGGTGGTGCCCTAAGTCTGAGGTCTTCCCTTGCCTCATGGGACTGTTGGTCACAAGTCTACTTCTGATCCCCACATACAAGACACAAGGACCTATTTAACGGAGCATCTTCTTGCTTGAAGTAAAAGCTGACTGGCCTATTAGAAAATGGATTATTTCCAGGCAGGCCAGTAAAGAAGGAGCGGCTTGGAATGCCAAGAGCAGGCTGAGCCTATTTTAGAAGCTCACAAAATGCCCCTCTTCACATATGTTACTGTGCCTGGAGGGTTTTTTACAGAAATGAAAGACATTTAGTCAGATTGCAAAAAAGGTGCTCTCTTTCTGCATCATAGATACATTTATCAAGGATGGTAAATGTTCAGTGTGCCCCTTACACTCTTGCACACATTCAAAAAAGATAATGTAGCCCAGTAGCGTAGTGATTGTGCCATGGGCCCTGGTGCCAGATGGAAAAATGGCCACCTTTACTGCTGTAGAGTAGTGTGGTGTCCAGCCAGGCCTGGCTGGACATGCGCTGCACTGATGCTAGGTCTCTGGTGTAATCGCAGCAGTAAATGAAGGACAAGCACACAATAGGATTAGTCTGAGCCCTCATTTATTTAAGCCTTCGGGCGAGCCCACCCTCCGGGTGCGTGCCTGTGTGCTACAATGTAAAGTGCTGACCGGGTGGCACCATCACTACATCCATCCAATCTTTTAGATGCTAAGATCCTCTAATGTTGTATATAGTCAGTCTTTGTACATGCAGCACACAAAGTCTCTTAGTCTTTGGCTGGGGGCAGGATTTAGCCGAAGACCATACCTCTGGCTCTGGGAGTTGTTTTCCACTCCTGTCCCTCCAGCGTCCCCCTCCAATGACGGTGAGCTTGCACTTGGGTTTACCTGTTCTTCACAAGCCTGTGATTCTCCTTCTGGATGTTGTGCACCGTTGCCTGACTGCTTTGTGGGGTCCTCTGTGGTACCATTTCTTCACCCCTTTCTTCTACTCCAGTCTCTTCACCTGTTGTTGTGAGTCTGCGCTTGTCCGACACCATGGTTCCTTGCACATTGATGACCTCCCACACCTCCGGCTTGTACGCGGTGCGATACTTCCATCTTGGGTATCGGTCCTTCACAATGACCCGGTCTTCAACTTGAATGTCCATCACTTGCGCCCAGCTCACTTGGCTTGCCTTGTCGTTGGTGGCCCATCTTCTGGTGTGTGTAGCATCTTAATCCCGCTCAGGTGGACTCCAGGAGGGTCAGAATGAATGCTGTCTCAAGGCACTTTCCGGAACAGCAGTTGCGCTGGGGCACACTGTGTCATACAGTGTGGTGTCTGACGGTATGCACTTAAGAATTGCTGGAGGCAGTGCTCGACACCATCAACCTTTTCGACTCCAATTCTGAGAGTCCGCATGAAGTGTTCAACCTCTCCATTCGCCTGCAGCCACTGCGGCGTGATCTTGCGGTGTCGAATGGCGTGGGATGCCAGGTACTCCTGGAACTCTCTGCCTTGGAAGGGTGGACCATTATCTGATTTGATTTCTTCCAGAAGTCCCATCATCGCGAAGACACAGTTGAGCGCGGCCCTGACCTGGGGAAAAGCTGTCGATGACACTACTTCCACCACAGGGAATTTTGAATGGAAGTCAGTGAGGACCAGGATGCTCCGCACGTCAGGGAACGACCCAAAGTCATTGCTAACTTGAGTCCATGGCTCCGGACATGGTGCTTCGGTGATGACCGGATGCGTTGCCGGGTCACATCCAGTGATGTTGCATGAGTGGCATAGTGTCCATGCCGGTGAACCATACTTTACTTCTGAGATGGGCTTTCGTTTTAGCTATCCCTTGGTGTCCTTGATGCGCCAGACAGACCACTCTCTCTTGAAGGCTCCTGGGGATTACTAGGGTGGTGCAGCACAAGGCAGTCCCATGAAGACCTTCGCTGAGTTCACTTCGGGCTCTCCAAAGCTGTTGATGGAACAGTCTTCCCTCCTCTGTCAAGGCACTGACTCCAAAGTCAGCCGGGTTGTGGACCCCGGGTCGAAAGATCACATCAAAGCAGTAGGCTTGCAGTTGGACTGTCCATCTCTTGATCCTTGGGGGAGCCAACCTGGACGTGTCTGCAATGAGGAGAACAAGAGGCTTATGGTTGGTGACAACACGAAATTCCTGTCCGTAAAGATAGAGGTGAAAATGTTGGCATGCCCATTTGATGGCCAGGGCTTCATGCTCTATCTGGGCATATCGCATCTCAGTTCCTTTTAACGCTCTGCTCGCATAAGCAGTTGGGACCCACTCCTTCGCTTCCTTTTCCTGCATGAGAACTGCTCCTAGCCCCAAGGGCTAGCATCCACCACCACCTCAGTGCATCTGTTGGGTCAAAACTATGCCATTATTTTGTCGTCAATGAGGGCATCCTTCACAGTATGGATTGCTGTATCTTCCTTCGCGGTCCACACCCATTGCTGACCTGACTTCGTAAGGTTGCGAAGAGGTTTTGAGAGGGATGCCAGATTGGGAATGAACCTGCCGCAATATGTGGCCATGCCGAGGAAACTACGGACTTCTGTGGGTGACGTAGGTCTCGGGACAGTGCGTATGGCCGCTGCCTTCTTCTGATTGACCGTAGACCATCTCTGGAAAAGATGTAACCACACTCCACCGACTCTTGGTAGAACGAGCACTTCGCTCGGTGTAGGGTGAGTCCACTTTCCGCAAGCCGTCAAAGGGTGTCCCTGAGGTATACGTGGTGTTCTTCTAGTGTCTTCAAGAACACAAGAATATTATCACTCAAGTTGACAACGCCTTGCAACCCCGTGAGTATCTCCCTAATTGCGTTCTGAAACACTTCCACTCGGAAGGACACTCCGAAGCTCAGTCACTTGTAATGACGTAGCCCCACATGGGTGGGGAAAGTCGTGATATTCCTGCTATCTGGATGAAGCTCCAGCTGGTGGCAGCCGGCGTTGAGGTCGAGTTTTGTAAACCACTTGGCCCCGTTGAGGCTGGCCACTATGTCATCCATGGTGGGTGTGAGATGTCGTTCCCGCTTCACTGCTTTGTTCGGAAGGTGCATTTCGACGCAGAGTCCAATGGCTCCAGGCTGCTTTGGCTTGGGGGCAACGGCCAAAGGCAACACCCATGGGGTGGGGCCTGACACCTTCTCCATTACGCTCAACTGTTCCAACTTTCGTAGCACCTCCTCCACTTGAGGGCGTAGGTGGAACAGCACCCTCCTGTACCTCAGGGCCATGGGCTTGACCGTTGGATCAATGTGTAGTTTGAATAGCTTTCCTTTCAGTCAACCCAGCCTCTCGAATAACATGGGAAAGTCTCTAAGGATATCTCAGGAGTGCATGTCATGCACCTCGTGGGCAAAAAAGACATGCACCTGGTCTTCCACCGTGTGGAAACTGATGAGGTCCCTCGCTTTCCTTCGGTAATGTGAAACTCCGTGTGAAGGTGGTGCCCTACGCTGGCGACTTCAACCTCCATGACTCCTTGTAGGGGAAGTGGCTCCGTCCCAACGTAGGTGTATTTTCTTGCCCTGGAGGGTGCGAGCGGGGGTCACTGTGACAACTGCTCATATTGATCAGTGTTCATCACGTTCACCAACACCCTGATGTCTATGAGCGCTTTTATGGAGGAGCCTGTCACTGTGACGGTGCACATGGATGAGGTCGACGCTTCGGACCTTCTTGACTCACAAACGACACTATGAAGACATCATCGTCATCCGCACCGTGGCCACACCCTGGTGGGGGGGTGTCCACTTGCTCCAACGGGTTTTCCAGCGTCAGTTGCCTCACGGCTGTTGATGGTCCATGCTGCCCTGCAGTGTTTGTTCTCACTCTTCCTCCTCTGCACACCTTCGCAAAGTGGTTGAGCTTTCCACACTGGGAGCAGGTTTTTCCCCTTGCAAAGCATCTCCCAGCCGGCGGGTGATCCAAACCACAGTTACCACATGCGCTCTTCTGTGGCGGCCTTCCGGACCCTCTTGGTGTCGCTGGTCATCTCTGAATCACATCTACTCTCTCATCTTTTATCCCTGGAGGTCGGGATGTCCCTGATTGCGTAGTGGGCCGGTTGAGAGCTGCCTCCATGTCTTCTGCACAAGCATTGGACAGCTCATGTGACCTGGTGAGCACGAGGATCTCATCCAGGGTAATGCCTGGTTGCCTGAGTATTAGGCGGCGCAGCATCACCGAGCGGCAGCCTTGTATGACTTGCACCCTGATTTTCTCCCTCTGGTCACACAGTGTGCAGGAGCTCGCCAGCTCTCTCAGACGGGCATAGAACACGTCTATGGTCTCGGCATCCCCTTATCTTGCTTGGCAGAGCTTGAATCGTTCTAAATCAGGGTTTATTTGAGGGCCAAAGTGCCTGTTTAAGGCCGCCACCACCTCATCTTAGTTGTCATCTGCCCCTGTGTTATGCAGCATTTCGAACAAGTCATACTGTTCTCCTCCTCCATAGCACATGAGGCGCAACCTTTTTACCTGTCCTTCTGTCTCTCTCATGCCCACAGAGTAGTAGTCCAGATGCTCAATCTAGGATTTTCATTTTCTGCTGCAGTTGCCAGATCTGCTAATTTGCTGAATGGGGGAGGGGGGACTGCTGTGGCATGATCTGGGTGCAGCAGTGCTTGCAGTGGCGCCTGCTGTGAGTTAGGCGGTTGTGCCGCGGGAGCACCAGCTCCATAGGCGTTGGGTACGCTCATGTCTGCCTGCGAATGCACTCGCTGTGCAACCACGCAGCAAAATATTCTTCTGTTGAGTCTTTCAAAACCGTTCCTCTGACACTGGTAGATGGCTGGGCTAGGGTCTTGCCTGCTGTGGGTGATGAGCAGGGACAGATTGATGACCAGTTGCACATGCCAATGCTTGTTGTTGGTGGTGGCGAGAGAGTAAGCTGCAGAGTGCTGGGCCAATGCAGCCAATGCACTTTGCTTTTGCCAGATGTGAGCAGATGTGAGAAGAAACAAACTGGTGGCCAGATGCACTTGCCAGTGCTTGTTGTTGGTCGCGAGGGGTTGAGCTGCAGAGCGCTGGGCTAATCCTGTCAATTCATTTGATGTTGCCAGTGCTTTATTGCCCCAGGGTGTCTTGACCGCCTGTGTACTCTCACTGCAGCGCGCGGAGCGCAAGGAGGCACCTGAGCCCTGTCCCCAGGGCAACAGGCTCGACCACCCAGCAGTGGAAGCGAGGCCTTCAGCCTGTGCCGGCGTGTGCGCGCTGAGCAGGCCAGGTCACACAGCATTGATTTCAGTCCTGCTCGGCCGCTTCCACCTCCCAGCTTTCAGTGCGGGGTAGGCAACCGCTGAGCGGCACGCGACTTCCAGTGGCCTTCTTCAGAACGGGGTGGGCACCCGGTCGACAGCACATGTCTCACGGCCATTCTTCAGAGCAGGTTGGGCACCCGCCGGGGTGGCCCACGCTTCCACGTCTCCTGTGCGACAGGGCAGCAGAGACGACAGCGGAGGCCGCACACCTCGACGGGTGGAGGCAGCCGGAACAGGTGAGGCACTGCAGAGGCGTGAGTGGGACCCGACTCGTTGCCAATGTGGTGTCCAGGCCTGGCTGGACACACGCTAGGATTAGTGTGAGCCAAATATACTGTGCGGTCTTGTGCTCATTTATTTAAGCCTCCGGGCGAGCCCGCCCTCCGGGTGCGTGCCTGTGTGCTACAATGTAAAGTGGCACCGTCACTACAGGTAGTAAAACGCAGCAATTATCAGGGCTTAATGGACACCATGGAACTGTGGGTCCTGTTGCCACTGCACCGACTGCACCAATTGTAGGTACGTCAACGTGAGACGCTGATTGCAAGCGCCTTCACTTGACTACACGCTGCTCCTGAGGCGGAAAGCCGGGAGACTGCTTCGTTTTTAAAATTGTGAAAATTGTTTGCTGTATTTTAACTTCACTTACCCCCAGTCACTTGGCTCTGTTCACGGGCTAATTCACTCGCCACTTGCAAGCGTGGGACGCAGTTTCAGCACCACGCTCGAGCTTCAGGCCACGCCCCCTTTGGAGGCCACGCCCACCGACTCATCCCCCTTCAAAAATGTGCTTCCCCCGGAAGCGCAGCGGACGAGCGCAGCGGGCGCGCCTAAGGAAAGCCCGTCTGCGCCCGTCCGCGACCGACCGAGTCCAGAGGCCAGTCACTCTGCCTCTCCCACGCAATATTCCCGTTTGCAACTGACCGATCTTCAAGGCAAGTGGCCACTTCCTGCTGCCACTACAGCCCGAATCACCAGTCTTGGACTATTGACTTCTCATAACCAATTCCACACCAATACCGTGTCCTCGCCTTAGACTAGCCACCCTCCAACCCTGCCTCTAACTGGCCCTCCCCCCACAGTAGTAACTGCTATATATCTCAATACCAGATCGGCAGTCAAACATCAACTCGACCTTTTCACCTTACTCGAATCTCACAAACCCGACCTGCTATTCCTCACGGAGACTTAGTTTTCGGACAGCTCTCTCCCCTCCCTGCTGGCAATACTCCCCCCATCCTACTACGCTATCCGAGCCGACCGTTCTTCCGGCAGGCCTGGTGGAGGGGTTGCCCTGACTGCCCGTAAAGAACTCACGTTTCAACCTCTAGTCTCCCCTTCCCTGGGAACATCAGACTTAGTTATCCGCTCACTTTCTCTTACTCCCCCACTCACGTGTCCTTATTTACCGACCACCGTCCTCCCCTCAAACGTTTCTCCCCAACTTCCAAGACCTAATGGCGACTCTGGTAGTCAACCACTCTTCCATTATAGTCCTGGGAGACTTTAACTTCTGGCCTTCTGACCCCGCGGAATGCGCTACTTCCAAAGAGTTTTCAGACTCCCTTCAGTCGCTCAACTTCACTTCAGTCGTCAATGCCCCTACGCACAGGTTGGGACACATCCTTGACCAAATCTGGCACCGTGATTGCCCGGTCACCTCACTTTCTCTTTCCCCATGTCTTTGGTCAGATCATTCTCTGATCACTTTTTCTCTATCCCCACTATCATTACCTAAGTCCACTCCGGCGAGAAACGTCTGGGCAAGATCATGGAACCGCGTTGATGTCGAGGCCTTATCTACCACCCTCTCCTCTTCCAGCCCCGACCTTACCGGGCTGCCCTCTTCTGGACAAGCAGAAGCCATCAGCAGCTGGCTGCGGGCTGGCTGCGATACCATCGCTCCTTTAAAGCGCATCTCGTCCAAACGCCCCAAACATGCCAATCGTTGGTTCTCTGACGATCTGAAGACCCAAAAACTTAATCTCCGCCAAGCGGAACGCCAGTGGAGGCGGAACTATTGTCCTGTTGCTAAAACCCGTTACACTAACCTTCTAGTACAATACAAGAAATCGATACTGGAAACCAAAAAAACTTACTTTTCATCCAAAATTCAGCTCGCGGAGAATCGGCCAAGAGAAATATTCTCCATCGTTCAAGATCTCGCTTATTCCAATAGAGCCTCACTTAAACCTTCTCCTTCACAACCACTATGCGATTCCCTCAACTCCTTCTTCCTCGACAAAATCAGTAAGATCAAAGCTAAGATCCCCCCCCTTCCCCCGCTTTCACTGACCCTTGCTGTCCTCCAGCTACAGCACATCTTGATTCAATCCCTTCCCTCACGACCGATTCACTCTCCTCCATTCTCCCGCTGGTTAAATCCCGCTCCCCGTTGGATCCCTGCCCTGCTTATATTTTGAGGCAGATCTATTCTCACTGCCCCTCACCGCCCCTAACGCTTCTTAACAGCTCGCTGTCCCAGGGTATTGTTACCCCAGCACTCAAATCGGCAGTGATCGTTCCGATCTTAAAAAAACCGGGGCGGACCCTTCGGATCCAGCCAATTACCGCCCCATCTCTCTTCTGCCTTTTTTGGCAAAGGTACTGGAACGTCATGTAGTCAAAACCCTGAGTGAGTTTGTGGAAAGAAACAGTGTTTTGGCTCCGAGACAGGCCGGTTTCCGCCCAGCTCATTCAACTGAGTCCGTAATTATATCTGTCCTGGATAACCTACGACAGGGAATGGACACTAATCAACCTCAGGCCCTGGTCCTTCTGGATCTTTCCGCCGCATTCGACACGGTGGACCATACCATCTTACTTTCACGTGTCGAGGCGGCAGGAATCGGAGGGACAGCCCTGTTATGGCTATCCTCCTTCTTGAGCGGTCGGACTCAGGCAGTTCGCCTGGGTGAGTACTCAGCTGACTTTCGGCCCATCCAGTGCGGGGTCCCCCAAGGATCCTCTTTGTCCCCCCTTTTATTTAACCTTTACATTGCCCCCCTTATTTTTGCTTTACAGCAGCTGGAGGTCTCTGTGTACAACTACGCAGACCATCTCCAGCTCATCTTTTCCCTCTCTTCCTCCCCCGAGTCAATATCTAATATTCAGTTTATCATGACCTTCATCCAAGACTGGATGAACTTCAACCACCTGAAACTCAATCCCGATAAAATGGAATTGGTGTTGACAGGTGGTTGCTCCAGTCCCTGGTCCTCTTCTTTCTGGCCCTCGTCCTTAGGCTCCCCACCCACTCCTGTCCCTTCCGTCAAAACTCTTGGGTTTAAAATTAACAATCAACTCTCCCTACACTCTCAAGTCTCTGCCGTTGTATCCTCAGCCTTCCTCTCCCTCAGGACAATACGTAAAGTGTCACGATTCTTTTCCTCAGATGCGCTCAAGCTAATACTTGTGGCCATGGTAACATCTCGCCTGGATTACGGCAATGCCCTCTATCACAGCATGCCCGACTACCTCATGAGGCGTCTTCAATTGGTCCAAAACCAAGCCGCTCGGCTGGTCTTTAATTTACCAAAATCACACCACGTTACACACCTCCTCGTCTCCCTGCACTGGCTCCCTGTCCGGCAGCGTGCCTTATTCAAGCTTGGCTGTACCATCTTTAAAGCCCGGACAGGCTCTGCCCCTTCTTTCATTAACACAGCCATTCAAAACTACATTCCATCGAGAGATCTCCGTTCTTCTTCCCACCACCTTCTCGTGGTCCCTCTTTTCAAACGGAAGAAGTGGGGGGGCTCCAAATTCTCGGCCACGGCCCCAGCCTTCTGGAACTCCCTCCCAACCGACCTGAGAACCTGCTCCCAGTACCCTCTGTTCTGTAAAGGCCTCAAGACCTTTCTCTTTACCCAAGCTTTCCCCTCTTAAACGGTCACATCCCCAAACCTTCCTGTCCCCTGAGTAGCAGTAGCCATTTAGCGCCAAGAAACCGCTAGGTGTACGAGCGCTCTACAAAACCCTTAAACTCAAACTCAAACTCAACTCAGTCCCTTCTGTAGCCTCTGTTTTGCTAACATGACACGTGTGCTGCCAAGTACACACAGGCAGTCCTGATCGAGCCCTGCGCATGCTCAGACCACGGGATGGTAAGTCACGCCTGGTGAGAGACCAGCCATTCGTTGACATCAGTGACTCTGGGAGGGAGGTGCTGCAGCACAGGAGGTGCCATGCACAACAGAAGTTCTGTCTTATCACAACTTTTGTCATGCTTTTGAAGTACTAGTGTATTGTCAGTAGTGAGGGGGCTGAGATCACATGCTGCAATGCAGCCTTAAATATGCAGGGACCCAGAGCAGGGAGCTTCGATGCAGCGGACCACTCACATATGCCTCATAAGACGAAAGGTCTGGCTGGCCCTGGAGCAGGACTTGATAATGTGACTGACTCTGTCCAAATCCGCTTATGGCCAATGCTCTCATAAGGCAACTTAAGTCAACTAACCATGGTGCCAAATTATTGAAATGACCATTGTCAAAAAACCACTCGTTCTAGCCTTTTGTTAGGGTGTTAGGTAAAAGTTGATCAGCTTTGTATGTGTGGCCTCCAGTTGCCCTAGAGAGAAAATCTCAAGAGACATCTTCATTCAACAATTTGGCAACTGGAAGTAGTCCCTTTACCAAGCAGGCTTCATTAACAAAGTTAAGCCGAACCTTAAATAAGAGCGGTATCAAAAGTAGTCCGAAGACGAAGTGTGCGCTCTAAGTGGTGAATTTAAACTGCATGTACAGCAGAACATTGCACAGTAGATGCATTTCACAAAAGACTGCGATTTTCATTGCATCTTTCAGGAAGCCTATGGCACACATCTTTACCTTGTGAACAAAAAAGAGGTGTACATCCAACATGTTATGAAGATGGAAAAAGTAAAACAAATGAACACGCAAGGCCGAGTGGATAGTACCATGACGGAATCTAAGCCGCATGCACTTCCTAAAATAATAGAAAGCTGCAGTTGAAAGGTAATTATGTCAGGAAATTAAATGCATAAAAGAAAACACACTGCCTCTCAATTAGCATGCCATGTTACACTGGCAGTCTAACAAAAGTACTACTTGATCCCCAGCCCGTCTACGCCCGTCCGCGCCTGGACCGCGCCCAGCGCCAGACCCCCTGCCCCTCGCGCTGCCCAGCCCTCCCGCATTACCTACGATGCCGCTTCCCTCCTAGCCCTTAACCCCGGTCGCGCCCCCAACTGCGTCCAAGCTGCTCCTGGACACACCCATGGACCTTTCTCCTGCTACTCCTGCAAATTCATCGGCACCGTCAACATCTCCGCTACGACCACTCCACAGATTCCCGACCCCAATCACCTACAATGCATCCTTCTCAACACCCGATCAGTCCACAGGCACGCCATTGACCTATGGAATCTACTAGACACCATCTCTCCAGACGTCGCCTTCCTTACGGAAACATGGATGAATGCTTCCTCCGCACCAGATATCACCATTGCCATCCCTGAAGACTACAAGATCACTCGCAAAGACCGTACCGGCCACACAGGAGGAGGAATCGCTATTGTCCATAAGAAATCAATCCGCATCTCAACCAGCTCTGACGCCAACCTCGCCAACTCCGAACACCTTCACTTTCAGATCCACATCGACCCCAAAACCACACTCAGAGGCACCCTCCTCTACAGACCACCTGGACCCCGCGCAAAATTCAGTGAAGACATCACGGACTTCATCACTCCACACGCACTCCCCTCCAAAGAATACATCCTTCTGGGCGACCTCAACTTTCACCTTGAAAAGATCAACGACCGCAACACCGCCACCCTCGTGGACAACCTCGCCAACCTCGGACTTAAACAACTGGTCACTTCCCCCACCCACATCGCAGGTCACACACTCGACCCCATCTTCACCTCCAGCAATCATGTCTCCTTCAGCCACACCATGGACCCCCTCTGGACTGACCACAGCTGCGTCCACTTCACCTACAACAAGCCAAAACCCACCATCCACTTCCAACCAACTCTGCAAAGAAACTGGAACAAAATCACCGCGGACCAAATCTCCGCATCACTCCTTCGAAACTCCCCAGCCCTCTCTTCTAACGCCAACGAAGCCGCCGCCAATCTCACCCTATGGTTATCCAACACCGCCGACACCTTAGCACCTCTGAAAAAACGTCAAAGCAAACCTGGCAGCAAGAAGACCTCATGGTTCAACGATGATCTCAAGAAGTCCAAGAAACTCTGCCGCTCCCTTGAAAAGGCCTGGAAAAAAGACCCAACCACTAGCACCAAGGACGCCTTCAAAAGCGCCACCCGCACTCACCACCAACTGATCCGAAAAGCCAAGAAAACAGCATTCAAGGATCGACTTGACAACAACGCACACAACAGCAAGGAACTTTTCAACATCGTCAAGGAATTTTCCAATCCCTCGGCCAACTCCAACGACATCACCCCCTCTCAAACCCTCTGCGACTCCCTAGCCTCATTTTTCCACAACAAGATTGCAGACATCCACAACAGCTTTGACAACCAACCCGGAAACCAACCCACCCTACCATCTGCTGATCATCTTCCCCCCGTGAACACCCTTAACGACTGGAACCCAATCTCCACTGAGGACACCATCCGCCTGATGAATTCCATCCACTCAGGATCCCCCTCAGACCCATGCCCTCACTACATCTTCAACAAAGCAGACTCCGTCATAGCACCGCACCTCCGAGACGTCATCAACTGCTCCTTCAACTCCGCCACCTTCCCGGAAAGATGGAAACACGCTGAACTCACCGCCCTTCTGAAAAAACCAACAGCGGACCCCACCGAACTCAAAAATTACCGCCCCATCTCGCTTCTTCCATTCCCGGCCAAAGTCATCGAGAAAGCTGTCAACAACCAGCTCGCCGCCTTCCTCGAAGCCAACAAATCCCTCGACCCCTCACAATCTGGCTTCCGAGCAAAACACAGCACTGAGACCGCCCTCATCGCAGCAACAGACGACATTCGAACTCTACTGGACAATGGAGACACAGTCGCCCTCCTCCTCCTCGACCTCTCTGCAGCTTTTGACACAGTCTGCCACAGCACCCTTTTACAACGCCTCAATAACATCGGAATCCAAGGAAAAGCTCTGGAATGGATCACCTCGTTCCTCACCGGAAGAACCCAAAGAGTCCGCCTACCACCATTCAAGTCCGAGGCCTCTGAAGTCATCTGCGGCGTTCCACAAGGATCCTCACTCAGTCCCACCCTCTTCAACGTATACATGAGCCCCCTCCCGGCCATCGCACGCCAACACAACCTCAACATCATCTCTTACGCGGACGACACTCAACTGATCCTTTCTCTCACCAACGACCCCAGCACCGCCAAAACTAACCTACACGAAGGAATGAAAGAAGTTGCCGAATGGATGAAACAAAGCCGTCTGAAACTGAACTCAGACAAAACTGAAGTCCTCATCTTAGGTACATTCCCCTCTGCATGGAACGACTCCTGGTGGCCGGAAGCCCTCGGAAAAGCACCCATCCCGACAGACCACGCACGGAACCTAGGCGTCATCCTGGATTCTTCACTCTCAATGAACAGACAAGTCAGCGCCGTATCCTCTTCATGCTTCAACATTCTTCGCATGCTCAGAAAAACATTTCGCTGGATCCCCTCCGAAACAAGGAAAACAGTCACCCACGCTCTGGTCACGAGCCGACTGGACTACGGAAACACCCTCTACGCAGGTACTACCGCAAAACTCCAGAAGAAACTCCAACGAATCCAAAACGCCTCAGCCAGGCTCATATTAGACATCCCACGCAACGAACACATCTCTGGGCACCTCAAAGACCTCCACTGGCTACCCGTCAATAAGAGGATCACTTTCCGACTGCTTACCCACACACACAAATCACTCTACGACATCGGACCAGATTGCCTCAACTCACGACTGTCCTTCTACACCCCCTCCCGCCAACTACGTTCTTCCAGCCAAGCGCTCGCCACTGTACCTCGCATCAACAAGACCACCATGGGAGGCAGATCCTTTTCGTACCTGGCTGCCAAAACATGGAACTCACTCCCCGCTTACCTTCGCCTCACCCAGAACCACCTAGCATTCAGGAAGCAACTTAAAACGTGGATATTTGACAAGTAATCCTCCTCCCCTCCTAAGCGCCTTGAAACCCTCTGGGTATGTAGTGCGCTATACAAATTTCTTGACTTGACTTGACCAAGATCTAATTAGAACGCCCGTGGGACAATGTAGCCATCCTCATAACAAGGGTTTGACAGACAGGCCATCAAGCAGTGGCAAAGCATCAAAAACACACGGAATGCAATGGCTGAAGGGGGCTGACATAAAGCCCACTCCCACTCTACCTTTTATCATATTTTTCATGAATTGATAACATGAGGACTAATACTCGACTAAAGCTCTCTGAGGCCAGACCTAAAAGTGTGTGAAAATTGCTTTTCAGTGTATGTGGAGAGCTCCAGTGTACAAAGTTCTATTTTGCCCAAAGGACTTAAAATTCCCACTCCCTTTGTGAACCTTCGAGGCTCTCAGAGGCCCCACCCTCTTATTCAATATTGCAGCCTGCCTTTCAGCTGGATCTCGCCTGACCCTCAGAATCACTTCAAAGGCCCACCAGGGATACAGTCACATCCATCACAATGCTGGAAGCCATGTGATACACTCTATTCACTGTGATACTTTGTTTTGCCATTGTGGCAACAATTCTGCTGGTGACTGTCTATTGATAAGAAACAATGCACACTCAGTGTCATCAATTGTCCTGCATCATCTGATCACTCTGGACACCTTTCCTATTGAGTTTTAAAGTGACAGGCAACTGCTCTACAGATGAAGAGGCACAAGACGCGTATAAGATACCCCTGTGAGCCAGAAGTTGGAATTCACCCTCAGGCAGGCTCGGATTGGCAAGGCGTGAACTCGGGCCACCACCTCCGTCGTACCCAGAACCACCTCTCCTTCAGGAAGCAACTCAAGACCTGGTTATTCGATCAGTAGAGAACTCCTCTCCCCTAAGCACCTTGAGACCCTCTGGGTGAGTAGCGCACTATACACATTTCTGATTGGATTGGATTGGATTGAGCAATGGGCGATGGGCCAGTTTCTGAGTTGCATTTGTGGGCCTCTTTTTTGGGCAGCGTGGTGGCCGATTTGGGCTGTCAATGCTGTTCAGATGCCAACAGCAGCCTTTGTGGAGGCTGACGAGCCTCCATAACCTCCTCTTACCAAAAGGGTGGAGGTGTCCATCCCAGGCTCTGGAAGCGCTGGCCCGTTAATGTACGCAGATTGAGCAGGGGCAGAAGTAGCCTCACTTATATTCAGGTGAGGGTCACCATTGTGAACTAATCCGTGCACAAAGAGTCCTGGCAACATTTGCATTTATTTTAATCTCAGTGCAGTTACGAAAACATGCCTCTTTTAGAGAAACCTCCCTCCTTCTTTTCATAATACTTAAAACACTGAAGCAGAGTTTTTGCAAAAAGGCAGAATCTGCAAATATGTGCAACCTTTTTTTAGGGTGCCCGGGCCTATTTTTGATCCCAATTCAACCCTGCCTTAAGGAGTCAGGCAGAGCAAGATGTTTTCAACCTTCTAAATATATTTTGGCGGTCAGGAGCAGCCATGTTTGAAGGCGGCTGGAAAAGTGACTTTTGATTTGACTGTTGGATGCTAAATATCAAGTTGGGTCTGTGGGATACGAAGCGACAGAGGCCACCGACGATCCCTAGTAACCAATGCCTAGGATGCCAATGTCCTCCTTTGTTAAAGTTTTGTGTGGATGCTCGTGCTATGCAAAACCCACTGTCAATTTACTAAACACTTTAAATCAAAGCACCTAAATAAATTGCATTGAGAAGGGCACAGAGTGCTCAAGTTGCACTATGGTGGTAGTTGGTAGTCTCCTGCACCCATTTTATGGGACTGGGATATATTTATCAACTTCAGACTGTGTCCCAGAGCAATAGAGTGAAAAGCAGACATAGGGAAAAGAAGGTGGCAGTGACAAAAAGTGACAAATGCAGAATGCAGGGTTGAAATGAACCTGGAAGACTGAGATAAAGACAGGAAGCCCACCTTCTTCAGAGGTGGGTGCTTGAGGGGCCTCAGTGGATGTTCACGGGTAGCAACTCCTGTTGCGATTGGTTGTCCAGGCGCCTGCCTCTGGTCTCTGGTGAGGGGTAGAGATGATGAACATGGGCAGCTCTCTGGCCTCCTTGGGTGGGTCGGAGATTCCACACAGGCAAAGCAGAGGAAGCGGGGCCTTCGGGCTTAGTACCAGTCAGGAACAAGAGAGTTTCTTTCAGCCACACAGGATAATTGACAACTCAGGGTGGAAGGCAGTCAAAGGAAATGTGAGGTTAAAGGAGACCTAGGCAATGGTGTATGCGGTTTTGGAGCAGGGCAGTGCAGCATGTCACCATGCCGCGCTGCCCTACATCAAAGTGAATGGGCGGAAATTCACTGTATTTGTCCAATACGGTGCATTCCTGTCCTTTCCCCCAGCGCTGGCGCTGTTTCGGCAGCCTTAGCACACACATAGGCACCCTAGCAGGATAGTGTAAGTGTGCCTGTGCTGTTGGCAGGATTGTTTTTGTGCAGTAAGGGACACTTTCCTACACAAAAACAACCCATGGAGGCTTTTCCATCTTTCTAGCTGTGCTGCACCATGCAGCACATATGAAAATGAAGAAAAACAAAAAATAAAGGTATTTCTCCTCGTTACACCTCACCTTGGGCGACATAAGGTTTTGATGCATTTTCTGGTTGATATGGTTTCGTATATCTGGGGAGGCGTCAAAATCGATGCGTGTTGCGTGGGAACATGCGCCGCAAGGCTCATGGAACGCCTCCCTAGCACAGAGTAAAGCAATGCAGGGATTTGTGCTGTCTTACCCGTACTCCAGATTTATGAGGCCATGTAAAGCCACGCAAAGATATGACTTCAAGGTTTGTGCCGCCAGAGCGCCACAAAAAGTGAAGCACCGGCGGCAAAAGGGATTCATAAATATAACCCCTAGTTTATATTTCCAAAGATGGGCAGTGGAGGGGATGTATGACGTTACAACGCAGGCTATTACAACGCCGGCCTTTACAACGCAGTTTTTACATCGCAATCCATTACAATGCATAGCGCTTTGGGGTGCTGGATAGTGAAAAGTTTAATTTACTATTCCAACACCAGTCCCCGTGGACACTAGGGAAGGTGTTGGATAGTAAATTAAACTTATTCCCTATCCTAGAGCGCCCCCCAGCGCAATGTGTTGTAATGGTTTGCGTTGTAATGACCGTGTTGTAATGGTAGTGCGTTGTAAAAGTTTCGTTGTAAAGGTTGTTCAGCAGTGGAGGACATGCTCACTTCTGAATAGTGTCTATTTTCTCTCACAGTTTTCAATGCCGAGCCAATCTATCCGCTGAGAGGAGCCTGGGAAGATGCTCCTCCCTCATTGGTGCCTTGGTGGAAAACTATGTGACTTCTCTCCATAGAGGCCAACAATGTAGAACAGGAAGATGTGGCACACATAGTTGTCTTCTGCTGGCAGTAGGCATCCTCAATCCTGCACACAAACACAATGTTATGTCTATCTCAATGTTTGCCTCAGTTACAGTTAACCCTTAAGACAATTGGGCCAGCGCTGTTTTCAAAACATTTACTGCATGCACTAGTTTTAATGTTTGCAAAGACTTCTTTCAGTGAGAATGTACACAATTTTCAGAAACATCATGTTTATTTAAAAATATTAAAGCCTGCGAATCAGGATCGGGTTTAGGGCTGTGCGAGCAGTGCCACCGCACCGGGCGCTGAGCTCTGGGGGTGCTGTATTTTGAAATGTCTGGTGGAGTTTAAAGCACCTCTTGCAATTTTTAGGCTATGACAAAAATGTCTAGATAGCTATGGTGTTAAACATACCTGCTGAAGAGAGATTGGAGTCCTGTCTAGTCACAGTTGTGATTCTCCATAAAGTAGCACAGAAGTTAATGTTCCACTTTAAAGTATGTTTACCATGCAGATTACAGAATTATTTTTATGTAGATAACTCAGTGGTTCACTGCTTTTGGCACAGATACTTTTGTTACTTGACGTTCATAAGTCACAATCCTAATATAACACAGTTAGCTATGTACTAACATCAAAGAGCTACATGCAAACTGCATTTCATAGGTTAGAAATGTATGCTTTTTTCCTAGTCTGCATTATCCTAAGGTTGCTAAAAAGGGTTCCTTTGGGTAGAAATAAATTCTTATTAGTAAAGCAAACTACTGTGTTATGTTTTAAATCTTAAGTTTGTGCCTCTCCAGACCAAACCCTCCTAAAATATATTGCCTACCAGTATGAATGACATCCGACTCCTGCACCTTGTAGGTCTCATTGTGTTTTGTAACATTTCCTATACATTTATTGACACACTTGTTTGAATCATTATCTCTGTATAATATGTGTGTGATGTAATGCTCTCCGACTTCCTACTTTGGTATGAGTAGCGCTAGAAAAGAAATGAAATACATGTGAGAGAGGAGCTATGGAGGGATGAGTGGCACCTTGGTGGGTGGGAGTAGGGGAATCTGTTGAGAAGCAGGTCACTGGGTGGGCGCTGAGAAAGGTTGTCGCTGTCTAACCTGGCACCACTATCACTAAAGCTGGTCCTGTTGAGAATAACGCATAGGTAGACCAAATTAGGATCTTGTGTCTCAGAGCTCCTCAAAAGGGTGACCCAGCAAGGGTGTAACACAGGCCCCTGCAGCCATTGCCATGCAAGTGGCCCTATATGTTTATATATGTTCAGAGGGGACCATTTCCACCCCAGCCCAACAAATATCTCTGAGCTATGGGAGACTCAGGAGTCCCTCGTCACATTCTACAGGGGAGGGGGGCCCTCATTTTCGGTTATTCCAGTGTGACCCTGAAGAACCGCAATATACAGTTTGAGGGGTTCCTATAGATTCGTGGCCTCAGAACTTGTCAAAAAATCATAATAGTGAAAAATTCAGGAAAAAAGAGAAAATGGCATTAAATTAGGAATGCCTATGTTTCGAAAAAAAGAGTATTGGCACTTCTCTGCAGGACACTGCACTTAAATGAGAAAGTGTCTGCACTTAAAGGTGGTGCTGCTGTATGTTTAGTGGAGCAGGGCCATGGCAAATCTGTGTAGAAGCAGTGAACAATGTCATTTTCCACAACTACCAGGTCCCTCTTAATTGAGGGTTCTTTCCAATGGTTACCAGATGACTCCATGTCACCAGGGAATGTAGTGTTCTGGTACGCGCATACCTAGTGTGACGCGGCCTGTAGTTGCAAAATAGGCATGTAGAGCACTGTTATTAAATGACTCCAAAATGGGGTACTCAGTTTTTATGCCATGGCTCATGACCCCCCAAGGATATTCATTTCCTTCGGTCCCTATGTCATGGTCTCAACTATTCTGACCAGACGGGAAAGGACTAATTCAAGAACACCCCTCTACGTGTTAACATGGTGGTTGAACCCACCAACATTATCAACTTAGGATTCCCCTCTATCCACAAATGAAAGAAAACGAAAATAATACAATCTCAGCAGTAATGATCATCAGAGAGAGAGAAAGGGAGAGAGAGAGAAAATCACAAGAAAAGAAAAGAAAAAGAAGGAAAAAGTGCAGACCCAAACACACAAAGAATTCAGTGTAGTAAACAATCCCTCAAACGAGATGATCTTGCCGGATGGGTTCGGAGGTGATAGCTCTCTGTTCCTCGCCGACTGGCTTTTCTCCCTGCTCATCGTGCACGACAGCAGTTGGCAGCAGGCTGAGCTCCACTGGCATAGATGGCAGGCCACCTCCCTCAGCTCCGGACAGCGAGGGTACCTCCTCAGATGACTCGGGTAATGCAGAAAACTCATTAGACATGGGGGTGCAGTTCCTAAAGGTAAATTGGAAGTGGAAGGAGAAAAGACAAAGCTTTTGTCATGTTGCCCTCACACACCCCGAGAGGTGTCATGCTTCATCATTGGGCCTTGCTCAACGTTGGGCCGGCGCTGCAATGCTCGACAGGCTCACCGTTTCCGGGGCTCTTTGTCGGAGATCTTTTTTGGAGAGACCGTTGGGTGCGTGCGGGTAAGGGGGCAGTGCGAGGTAATGTGCACGTGTAAGGCGATCTAAAATAGGTGGTCAGTCCTAATCTCAATAGGTTTAATGAAAAAGGTAGATCCTTCCTTAATAACATAAACTGGTCACCCTGTGAGGATGTAATGTTCCTACCGGCGTTCTCTAAGGTGGGATCGACATGTTTCGTGCCTAGGTGTGCCGGAGGAATCGGTTGGCACTTCTTCAGGACCTATGTGTGAAAATAATAAAGTGCACAATTAGCAAACAGGCTTCAAGACTTTTGGGACTAGCCTGTTGTGCGGGCCTAGTAGTCCTGTATTGGGTGTTGTTGAACCCGAGGTATCAGGAGCTACTGCCCGACGGGGGTGGTTAGGAGCACAAAGTTGCTCAACCCAAAAGGGTGGCCGTAACTTGCCTACCCTCGCTCCAGATCCCCGTTGCAGAAAACTCACCAGGTATTGGCTCTTCATCCCTGGGCATTGCCACACCATCTGCGAGATCCACATCCTCTCCGGATCCCTTTACAGGGGTTCGAAAACCTTTGAAGAATGAGACATTCCTTGTAATAGTCTTTCCAGCTCTCTGAGTCGTAATCATTGTGCCTTTTACTATTCGCACCCTCCAGGGGTGATGTTCAGACTGTAGCATGAACTTTCATCTGAAATGTCTATTTCTAACCAGCACCAGCTCACCTACTTGAATTGAACTCTGCTTGGCTCCGCGAGTTCGGGACATGTGGTCATTTCGTGTTCTGCGCTTCTGTAGATTCTCAACAACCTGTTGGTGCTCTGGTGATGGCTTTTCCACAGAAGGAAGTACATCGCCAACTGGTCGATTCATATATATGGAGCTTGGACTGACATGGGTCATTGAATGAGGAGTCAGACAATACTCTCTTTAAAGAGCATAGAGAGCACAGATCATATTTTGTCCATTGGCCAACATAATTCTGAGCACCTTATTGGGCGCATGCATAAAGCGATCTGCCTCTCCGTTTGCTTGCAGCCACTTGAGTGTGATTTTCGTTGATGAATGCCACTGGATTGCACATATTCAGTAAACTCATGACGCGGGAAAGAGGAGCCATTGTCAGTACGCAATTCCCTGACCAAACCAGCGTTGGTCATAATCTTCTCAAGACGAGGTATGGTTTTACTGGCAGAAGTGGACCCCATGATCTCAACTTCAGGGTGCTTTGAAAAATCATCAATGACCACTAACATGTGTTGACCATCAAGTAGGATTCCAAAGTCAGCGCTGGCTGGCTTTACTCCCCTGCTCATCGTGCGCGACAGCAGTTGGCGGCAGGCCTCTGAATTATAAGCAAAATCATTATATGTAAGAACAATTATCGGAGGCAGTTTTTATGTATAAAAGCGAGGTCTACAAAACCTGTTGGAACCATAGCAACACATGTATGGCATTTGTTTATAATTGTATAGTGGTTTGCACTGTATATTTGTCACATTTGGTTGTCCTTCTTTGTTGAATGTTGTGATGTCTTCAGTGTATGTTTAACATTGTAATTGTATATATTGTAAATAAAAATAATAATTCATCAAAACAAAAGTATGCAATGATAAAAAATATTTGAAAGCGAAATAAAAAAAGGGATTTTTCAGACGAGATTGTTTTGAGCTTCTGGATTCAGGTACAACTGTGATGTAGCTCTTTTTACAGCAGTCCTAGGGCAGACAAGAGTTAGTGGCCTTAGATAGTTGCATTAGGAGTATTTATCACTGGTGTACTTTGTGTGATCCTTCTACTGAGCCCACAGGGTACTCAGGGACGTGGTGTGAGGTTAAAAACTCAGAACTTAATGAAACATCCAACACAACTTAAAAAATCTGGATCCAACCTGTGATTTTATTTAGAAAAGAAACAGGCACTTTACTGCTTCAGATAATACAATACTGAACATAATCACGAGAGGGCACTTCAATTGGTGCATAGATATCACATAACAGGAACTGTAGTTTGGACAGCATAATCTGCTCCACTACCACAGGTATAGAATGGCTGCACAACACAGGTTAAACATGGGCCCTCCTGGGGAACGTAGCATGTAATGTTCATATGTGGCTCTTCCTGGTCCTGCTCAGCCTTTCAGTGGGGAACCATCTGCACTTCTTAGCAGTTATAATTTCAGTGGTGCAGCATGTGTGCTTCTCAGCAGGGATGCTCTGCTCTCAGTGAAGGAACATCTGTATTTCTCAGCAGTGCTGCTCTGCTCTCAGTGAAGGAACATCTGTACTTCTCAGCAGGGATGCTCTGCTCTCAGTGATGGAGCATCTGTATTTCTCAGCAGGGCTGCTCTGCTCTCAGTGAAGGAACATCTGTACTTCTCAGCAGGGATGCTCTGCTCTCAGTGATGGAGCATCTGTACTACTCATCAGGGATGCTCTACTCTCAGTGACGGAACATCTGTACTTCTCAGCAGGGATGCTCTGCTCTCAGTGATGGAGCATCTGTACTACTCAGCAGGGATGCTCTGCTCTCAGTGAAGGAACATCTGTACTTCTCAGCAGGGATGCTCTTCTCTCAGTGAAGGAACATCTGTACTTCTCAGCAGGGATGCTCTGCTCTCAGTGAAGGAACATCTGTATTTCTCAGCAGGGCTGCTCTGCTCTCAGTGAAGGAACATCTGTATTTCTCAGCAGGGCTGCTCTGCTCTCAGAGATGGAGCATCTGCACTTCTCAGCAGGGCTGCTCTGCTCTCAGTGATGGAGCATCTGTACTTCTCTGCAGATATACTGTCAGTGGTGCAGCATCTGTGCTTCTCAGCATGGCTCATCTGCTCTCAGAGATGGAGCATCTGTACTTCATAGCACGGATGCTATGCACTTAGTGGTGGAGCATCAGTACTTCTCAGCAGGGATGATATGCACTTAGTGGTGGAGCATCAGTACTTCTCAACAGGGATGCTCTGCTCTCAGAGATGGAGCATCTGTGCTTCTCAGCAGGGATGCTATGCACTTAGTGGTGGAGTATCAGTACTTCTCAGCAGGGATGCTATGCACTTAGTGGTGGAGCATCAGTACTTCTCAGCAGGGATGCTATGCACTTAGTGGTGGAGCATCAGTACTTCTCAGCAGGGATGCTCTGCTCTCAGAGATGGAGCATCTGTGCTTCTCAGCAGGGATGCTATGCACTTAGTGGTGGAGTATCAGTACTTCTCAGCATGGATGGTAAACATAAATTAGGGATCATCTGTACTTGTAACCAGGGCTATTCTGCATTCAGTGAGAGATCCATTTGCAGGCCTGCTGCAATGAATGGGGAAATCTGTACTCATTAGCAGGTTGTTATTCTTTTTTTTTTTTTTTTTTTAGACCTTTATTTAGCAGAGCACAACATACAATATTCCCGCCTACAACCCAGCGGGCCGGCCAATCAATCAGAGCATCGTTATTACCAGAACATGAGAGACACAGCCCCTGTGCCGTCAACTCGGGAGTACGGCGGCGTTGTAAAGTGCTTGTGCTTGCAATCGTGAGGTATTAGGCAGGATGATGAAGGTCCATTTTTAGTTTAGTGCATAGGGTAAAGACAACAGTTTCTAAATTTCTTTTCTATAAAAAGGGGAAAAACAAACAAAGAACAAGCTCCCCTTTAACTTGGTCGTTAAGTTACTTCACAGTTAGGTACAGTGCAGTTCCGGTGCATGAGCAATGTCCAATCACATTTAAGTGCTTAGTCAGTGAGTAAGAAGATGTATTATATGTCCAGCGAGCTAGCCTGCGTGGTCGGGGGAGGCTCGCAGATGTTGCCCCTGTAATCGTTCCACCTGGACCAGACTTCCACCCACTTACGGGGACAACCTCTAGTTACATACACTGTCTTCTCCTGCAACATACACCAGTCCATGTCACATTGCCAATCTCTCAGCCTCGGTGGGTCAGGAGCACCACACAGTCGAGCAATATTTCGTTTTGCCACCATTTTCCCAAGCGTTACCCAGAGTTTCCCCTTAGGCGACAAGTCAGTGGGTTCCCATATGTTAAGAAGACATCTTTTGGCCTCTAGACGAATTTCAACCTCCCACACCTCTTGCATGCAGTGCACCACCCTCCTCCAGTACTTTTGCACTTTTTGACATCCCCACAATATATGAAAAAAAGTCCCCGTTGCCCCACATCCCCTCCTGCATAGCCCGTCCCCCCCTCTTCCCATAAGTTGCAGCCTCGTACAAGAAATATAAATTCTATGCAGTATTTTCAGTTGAATTAGGCGCATTCGGGCCGATATCGCCACCTAGCAGGTTGTTATTCTTGGGAGAGCTTCTGTACTTCTGAGGAAGTCTGCTATACTTTTTATTGGGGAAGGATCTGTAAGTCTCAGGAAGATTGCTATACTTTAAGCATGACAACATTGAGCACTACTCTGCAATGGTACTATACTTTACATGAAACAGTGCCTACACTTCCCAGTAGTATGTGTACGTGCAATGCGATCATATTGGAATGGGTTTTCTTTTCTTGTATGAAAAAACCAAACAATCAAAGATGGTTGCCATGCATGTGGGTATATGTGTAGCAGCCATCTTTGAATGAGTTATCCTCAAAATGAAATAAAAAACATTAAAAGATGACCATACACAGCCAATCTTGTAATAGTTTTTCTGTTCTCTTAAGAACCCAATACAAGATGGCAATTGTTCCTGCATATGGATATATGTTGATGATCTGGTAAAAACAAGCACTGGCAAAGCCAGAAGGGGTCAGGGGCAAGACCTATTGGCTTTGCCAATACTTTTTTGCTTTTCAGAAATTACAAGCAGTGGTTTGTTAAAAGCCTTTTTGGCTCCTCATTGTGGTAACATTGCACTCACCCACATACATATACACTGTATCCTACCCCTATGTAAATTCAATAAACACACACGTACTAGTAGCACAAAACCTTGGAATCATCCTGGATTCTGCACTCACCGTGAACCGCCATATCATCTCAGTCTCATCATCTTGCTTCCACACACTACACCTGCTCCAAAAGATCTTCAAGTGGATCCTCACCGAGTCCAGAAAGACAGTCACTCATGCACTCATCAGCAGCATAATCGACTACGGCAAAGCACTCTACACTCTTTGCCGGCATCACCCATACACACACACACTGACTTACACACACATGTACTACCCCTTCTCCCTACCCTATATATGCACACACTAATTACCCGCCACATAGCATTTAGCCCAAGCACACACTTCCCCCAAGCTTCCTACCAAAACTAAGATTTCATTCTCCAGCTTCTGATCTGGACAGATGAATAGAGCTGTGTAAGGAAGTGCTAACCCTGCAGGGCTGGCAGGTAAGGAAGTGCTAATGCTGCAGAGCCAGCAGGGCTATTCCTGTCGCTCTTGGCTCGGTCCCATCACACTCTGCTTAAGACTGTCACTGCTGGCTGCAGTGTAATCCATCCAGGCTCTAGCCGGGGGAATGTTTTCTCCCTCCATCACAAGCTGCTCCGGGCCATCCTAACATCTCAGCAGCAGTTTGATGACCCCACACATGACGTCAGGAGACTCGCGTGCCGGCTGCCCTGCCATACCTGAGGCCACGGCGGCATGGCACAGGATTGATGATAAAAACAGGGGGGTTACAATAGCTTCTGCAGCCCCGCGGTGCGGGGGTACAGAGCTCCGGAGGGCCACCTCCATCACTGTGCACTGGTGGAGCTGAGAGCTCCTGACTGGGTCCAGAGCGTGGGGGTCCCCTTCATGCACTTTGCAGAGGGGCCCCCTCAAGTTTCGTTACTCCACTGTATAAAAACATGTTTCCTAGTGCCAGATGGCCCTTCAGCTTGGAACCTACAGAAAAACAACCACCTCCATTAGTGAGTTACATAGCTAAAAAAAAGTGGTCCATGTGGTAAATGTCCTCTCCACTGCTCTCCTTGGATAGACTGTACTATGACATCATAGAATGCCTGGGTGTCCCTCTGGCTCTCAGTGGCTCTCTATAACTTACTGGGCAGTTGGTCATCTGAGGCTGAGCTACTAACAGCTGGCTCCTGGTGGGGTTCTACTTATCTACTCCTGTACTTGTCATCTTGGAAAGAACTTACCAATAAAGAATCCTACATACACAGTGGACTGTGCATCTTCATTTACTAAAGTCCACACTTGCAAATCAAGGCAATTTTCAACTTGGAAAAACATGCTGAATAGACTTTCTTCAGGACCTAATTTCAGTGATGCTGCTCAAAAAACAAGCTTACATTATGACATATCCAAAAGCGTCCAGTGATCCTATGAAACGTCACCAGGTGGAGGATTCACTGGCAGTAACCAGCAAGAAACATGTGCAAAAAGGATTTTTGTGAACATTTGTGTCTAGAAAAACAAGGTTAGAACAAAACAGCTAGGTAAACAGTCACACAGAGATTAACATACGCGATAGACTATGTGTAGAAAGATCAGTTCCCAGGGCATCAGACAGGATAGCATACCCTGGCATGCACCCCATTACATATAGACTCAACACCCCTTATTAAGCCACAATTGGTGGAGCAAAACTTTAGTAATGAGCATCATGAGATGAATTCAATACAAGGAGTGAGGCTTACCCTGGAATGCGGCTTTGGGTGCTCTCTGCCCTATATGGCAATTGTAGGAAAGAGGAATTAACAAATTCCTTAAAAAACAGGGATGGGGAAGACTCAAGGTATTTCACAAGAGAGAGATGAAGGCATGTACTTTAATAGATCCTTGTGCTGTGTAGGTGGTCCATGACAAAGGACCCTTGTAACCAGATATAATTGTCATATTGCTCGCTGCCCAGTTCTATCCTTGGGCCTAGTGAAGCATGCACTCCATAGAAAATAGGTGCAACCTTGTCACCTAGCTAACAGGCTAAAAAACTCAGGATTGTCTATATTTGGCCAGTTACCAAAATAAGGAAGATGCGGTGTGTTACAATTCATGTAATCCTTTTATATATTTCCCTTTTAAGTATTCTGTGTACGTTTAACTATGGCACCTTCTTTACAGTTGTCATTACATCACATGGAATTGTATTCTAGGACATTCTAACTGGTTCACCTGCAGTTGCAGCGCTGGGCTCTTCTTATTAAACTGGATTTTCACTTTACCTGGATTTATTGTCTACATTGCCTGGAATTTTACAGGGTGTCCCTGTAAGGTACCTACAAGAATAACGAGCCTGCACAAAGTGCCCGGCGGGTCCCTTCATGAATGAGTACAGCCACATCCCTTGCGTAATCAGAATGGGCGGACACGTGCGACTCTACAACCAATCTGCATGCAGGTGGGGATATCTCGCATTGTTGAAGTGGAGCTCTTGCAGAAAATATATATCTATATGTTGTCTGCAAAGGTAGGCAAGCACTAAGCGAGCTTCACATTGGTCATTCAGTCCCCGGGTATTCCAGGTTAAGGATTTAATGACAGTCATCGGGTACATAGAGATGAGTGTATGTTGTGTAGTACAGGGTGCGTTGTTCTACCTGACATGCTGTAAAATGTTAATGCCTGTGCATTTAAAGAGCAAAGAACAATGCAATGAAAAATGGCAACAAACACCCCAGTAAGCATCCATCCCCCACCTGTTTCAACAATCCCAACAGGTTGTTCAACCCCCAGAGAGCTACTGCTCGTACAGGCCAATCTCCTTATTAGATTTTGAAGCGAAGGCACTGGCCAAGGCCCTAGCGAACAGACCAACTTGTTATGTGTTTATCTAGGTTCCTGATCGATACTGTGACCTTATGCCCCTATTCGGCTATAAATCCATTTATTCCCTATATTGGCATAACCGTTCAAGTGCGGTTTTCTGAAAAGTCATCTCTGGCCTCACACGAACAGAGCCACATTCCAGCATAGCTCTCTGCCACTTCCTTTGCGACCAATTAGTGCAATGACAGGGCAGGAGCCACTATCTGATATTCCTAGATTAACACTCCGAGTTCTTAAACAAGATAAAAACTCAGCAAACCTGGAAATCCCTGCTTGCTGTGTTTTGATTAGTAATGGAACTCTGATGAGCAACTGATAACTATCACTTCCTAGTGACATCTTTAATTGACGTCTTATGTCCAGCAAACTTGCGTCAAACCCGGCACCTGTCAGGTATAAATATTACCAACGTTGCCTTAAGCAATAGCTCGTTGCTCGTTGCCTGTTGTTAGCTGTCTGCACGACCCCGTGTTGGTGACTCTAGCACTCTGTCGCTGCAGCCTGCTGTCCCTTGGTGGTGAAGCTGCTGATACCATTATCGCTGCTAAAGCGCGAACGATGGTGCAGTACGCTTAGGAGCTGAACAGCCGTCCCTCTGCGAAGACATCCAGCAGATTCCAGCTGCCCGCGGACGCTGTCCCTCCTCCTTCCTCGACGCGCTAAAGAAGAGCCGCTGCCTTTCTCGTGCAGAGAAATCCAGCTCCGGCGTTTCCGGTCTGCCCTCGCGGGTGACTGGGATATCGAGAGTGACCCCTGAAGGAGATACCAATCCTCCATCATTCTATTCAGAGGTATGGTGTTGACTAAACCCTTAGACGAGAATTCTTGAAACAAACCTTGGCAAAACCAACTTAACTTAAAGCTACTTACTTACTCCCCTTCCACGTGTTAGGCTTAGGTCAGGCACACTGGGGTAGGCTTAGTTAGAAGCACCAGTTGAGTATGTTAGCCTAATGTATATATGACTGTATATATGTTTTATTACTTTTAAACCATTGTATGGCTAAGAAACCATATCAATGCTTTTACAGTTCTATTTCGCAATCCTTATCTTACTGTACGTACTTTTTATCATAACAAGTCTTGCAATTGTGGCAATACATTTCTCTTGTACGAGAAGAAAGACTGTTCAATAAATGTTAACCCTTTATTGACAAACGCCTGTGTCTCTATTCTCTACATCTCGTGAAAGTAAACTGCACTAGACTGACTGAGTGAAATACATGTCTATTGTTTCACACGACCCTAGAGGTTGACTCTTGATCTGAGGAGCAAAGTTGTCATGTTGCACGGTTGTTGGAAAGCTGAATCCCTTCTTGTCTGTGCCAGGGAAGCTGATCACTTCCCATGCAGAGAAGAAAGTTTCCAGTGACCTCTGAGCTAGTTGGTAACACAACCCAATTAAGTTTAGCATAGTCAGTGGAGGCCTGGAATATCCGCAGTTCCATGTCGATACTACTGTTTATGTTATTCCAATGCGCAGGGCCTAGTGGGAAACTAGGAACTACACTACATGGCGCCCAACGTTTGGTAAGGCGATAAACTAACGCAAGACAGTAGAGTAACTCAGTCGTGCATATTTCACACAGACCCCTTTCTCCCGTAAATACTCCAATAGACGTCTGGAGTGGGTGAAAGGTTAAAATCCGCCCGACCTTAGTAGGAAGAGATTCCTATGTAAAGCTCTGGTTTATTCAACGTTGAAGGATACAGTGTTCCAAAATATTGTGCACCTAATCTTTGTCTCCTTGGAGACCTACTCTGCAAACCTTGCATTTTTACAATGCTAGAAAATAACGGAACCACTGGGGCCGCAGTAAATGCATCTCAGCAGGATTCCGACGATATGGTACCGGGTGCAATAATCATCCGGGCACATTTAAGAAGATCTATAACTTTAAAACTTATAGAGAACGGACTGACACCTCAAGGTGGTACAGTAATCTTCGTGATAGAGGCTCACGAGTATCGGCAGACAGAGGTATTCTATTCATGGATAAACTTTCCAGCGGTAAACGCTAGAACAAAAGAGTTTCACTATTACAAAATAGAGAAACCTCCGGAAGAGTACGCTCCTTTCGAGGAGATTGAAATTCCACTTAAATTTCAAGAGCACTTGCTCTGGTTTAATGGCGCCCTAAAACACAATGATCACATTACCAGGCTCGGTCCACTAGGTAGACCAGGAGCCACGTGGCCGGTTCTAGCCAGCTACACACCACATCCTGACATTGTAAGAATGTCAAGAGAAGAGCTGTTAGTACAGCTAAACACATTAATAAAAATACATAGGCAATTAGTCCAATATGTAATGCGGACTGCAACAGTCCAGCCAGCTGTTAATACACCACAGCTGACCCCTCATCAGGGGAACACAAATAAAATTACACCACAGAACATACAGTCATGTCTTGGTAAAACACCCTTAAAACGGGAACAAATTCCTTTCTGGTTAGCACAGAAAATCACTCAAATAGAGGCAGTATTTCCTGATACTACCCCTATAGAGAAACACAGAATCTTGACCATCTGCCTTCCTATGGGAATCGCACCACACGTGGAGGACTGCGACACTTGGGGTACAGTCTTTGCTTCCATTTACACAAAAACACACGGTGTTCCGTCTATGGCGGTAATACCAGAAGTGCTAAAACAGATTCAAAATGAATTCGGTCCAGAGCCCGCTTTAAATCTAGGTATGAAATTACTGAAAGACTTCAAGCAGGTCTCGGCTATATTATTAGCCAATATAAGAGGAGAAGCAGCATCTGTGGCGATCTGCCAGAAGTTGAAGGAAACAGATATAAAAGATCCTGTTGAGCTTGAAAAAATCATAGAAAAATGCTATGAAGAATTAGGTAGAGACAGCTTGGGTGGGAAACCAGTAAAGCCCCAACTGCTCGAAAATCCTGAAAAATTATTTATTAAAAATAATTTAAACACTCCTAAAAAGAGCTGGGATGGAAATAAACAATCCACTCCCAAGGAAAAAGTTTTCCAGTCCAGAGGAAGGTCTCCTCGACGGAGGGAAAGAACTCCGACTCGAGAACGCCAGTCTCCCCAGAGGGAGCCCTCTGAGAAAAGATTTAACCTTAGAAATAGGGATAATCTGAAAAAACCTGATAGATATCAAAGTATTGATACACGTCCCTCTCGATCTCTTCCACAGAATTCGGAAAGAAGAGGACGGTCAGACCCAGGAGAGCACACCAAGTCCAAAGACAAGGAACCTGCTCAAAATAAAAAATCTCAATTTCAGAAAAAGAAGGTAGCCAGTATTAGAGTAATCAACCATGCCGAGAATACTGAGGACACAGTTGAAAAACGGGGAGTGGGCATTGACAATGTTGGACAGTGCAGCAGAAATCAGTATAGCGCGCAAGATCTTGATGAGTCATCTGGAGACAGTGGACACGAATGAATACATTCAGGTTGAAACTGCCGACGCCAGACTAAGCGAGCCCCATAAAATATACGAAATAACATTGCGTATAGAGGGTGATAAGACTAGGAAAATTAAGGGTCTATTTTGGGATAAGCTCTCAAAAGGCTACGATATTCTGTTAGCTGAAAAAGCATGTATAATCTATACAGATAGCTTTGTACAGCATTTCAACGTAGAGAGATGTAGTGTAGTTCCTAGTTTCCCACTAGGCCCTGCGCATTGGAATAACATAAACAGTAGTATCGACGTGGAACTGCAGATATTCCAGGCCTCCACTGACTATGCTAAACTTAATTGGGTTGTGTTACCAACTAGCTCAGAGGTCACTGGAAACTTTCTTCTCTGCATGGGAAGTGATCAGCTTCCCTGGCACAGACAAGAAGGGATTCAGCTTTCCAACAACCGTGCAACATGACAACTTTGCTCCTCAGATCAAGAGTCAACCTCTAGGGTCGTGTGAAACAATAGACATGTATTTCACTCAGTCAGTCTAGTGCAGTTTACTTTCACGAGATGTAGAGAATAGAGAGACAGGCGTTTGTCAATAAAGGGTTAACATTTATTGAACAGTCTTTCTTCTCGTACAAGAGAAATGTATTGCCACAATTGCAAGACTTGTTATGATAAAAAGTACGTACAGTAAGATAAGGATTGCGAAATAGAACTGTAAAAGCATTGATATGGTTTCTTAGCCATACAATGGTTTAAAAGTAATAAAACATATATACAGTCATATATACATTAGGCTAACATACTCAACTGGTGCTTCTAACTAAGCCTATCCCAGTGTGCCTGGCCTAAGCCTAACACGTGGAAGGGGAGTAAGTAAGTAGCTTTAAGTTAAGTTGGTTTTGCCAAGGTTTGTTTCAAGAATTCTCGTCTAAGGGTTTAGTCAACACCATACCTCTGAATAGAATGATGGAGGATTGGTATCTCCTTCAGGGGTCACTCTCGATATCCCAGTCACCCGCGAGGGCAGACCGGAAACGCCGGAGCTGGATTTCTCTGCACGAGAAAGGCAGCGGCTCTTCTTCAGCGCGTCGAGGAAGGAGGGGGGACAGCGTCCGCGGGCAGCTGGAATCTGCTGGATGTCTTCGCAGAGGGACGGCTGTTCAGCTCCTAAGCGTACTGCACCATCGTTCGCGCTTTAGCAGCGATAATGATATCAGCAGCTTCACCACCAAGGGACAGCAGGCTGCAGCGACAGAGTGCTAGAGTCACCAACACGGGGTCGTGCAGACAGCTAACAACAGGCAACGAGCAACGAGCTATTGCTTAAGGCAACGTTGGTAATATTTATACCTGACAGGTGCCGGGTTTGACGCAAGTTTGCTGGACATAAGACGTCAATTAAAGATGTCACTAGGAAGTGATAGTTATCAGTTGCTCATTAGAGTTCCATTACTAATCAAAACACAGCAAGCGGGGATTTCCAGGTTTGCTGAGTTTTTATCTTGTTGAAGAACTCGGAGTGTTAATCTAGGAATATCAGATAGTGGCTCCTGCCCTGTCATTGCACTAATTGGTCGCAAAGGAAGTGGCAGAGAGCTATGCTGGAATGTGGCTCTGTTCGTGTGAGGCCAGAGATGACTTTTCAGAAAATCGCACTTGAACGGTTATGCCAATATAGGGAATAAATGGATTTATAGCCGAATAGGGGCATAAGGTCACAGTATCGATCAGGAACCTAGATAAACACATAACAAACTGCTGCCCTCACGACTATTATTCATATAGACCAATGGGCTTTATGCCACGTAGAAGTACCCGCCACAACCTACAGAGACTGTACAGAGTCTACGTGATGGCAGCCCCCTCGTTTACTCACTCCGTATTGATGGCATTAGATACCTCAATGGCCTTCAACAGCATAGAGTGGTCCTACTTATTCGCAGTGCTGGCTAAGCTGGGTTTTGGCCCAAGATGTTGTAGTTGGGTAAGATTGCTATATCAGGGTTCGCTCGCAAGTGTGAGAGTTAATGGGGAGCTGTCATGCCAATTTTCACTAGGTGGGGGAACCAGGCAGGGATTTCCCCTGTCACCGCTATTGTTTGCTATGGCAGTAGAGCTCCTGGCACACTAGATCAAAGGAGACCCAATGATATGGCGTATTCAAGGGCCGGGGGGTTGGGAGGAACACATCTCCCTCTACGCTAATGGGGGAACATCCTTTATGACGCGGATTTTACTCCGCAGTGCTATTCCGACGCGTCCGTTACAACGCAAGTCGTAACCACGACTTGTGCTGGAGGGCGCTAGAGGATTAAGAATAGTATATTTACTATTCTAACACCTTCCCTAGTGTCCACGGGGACTGGTGTTAGAATAGTAAATGATACTATTCTCAACCCGCGCCCCCAACGCAAGTCATGGTAACGACTTGCGTTGTAAGGGACGCGTTGTAAAAGCACGCGTTGTGACGGTACGCGTCGTACCGTCATACATCCACGCTGATGATATATTCCTCTATTTGTCGAGGTCCTACTTCTCCATAGTTCGAGTGCTTCACATCTTTTAGCTCTTTGGTAGCTCCTCGGGCTACAATATAAATTGGACAAAATCAATTGTGTTGCCGCTATCGGGACCTACACAGAGACTGCTGGCAAACTGTCTGGACCCTTTGGTGGAGGGAGGCTTCAAGTATTTAGGCATATACGTAACTCGAAGCCCTCAGTCATTCTGACTGAAAACCCTCTTCCACCTGTTGCAAAGATTTCACACAGACGCGAGGCATTGGCGTATGCTCCCATTGTCCTTGAAGGGAAGAGCAGCGCTACATAAAATGATAAATCTGCCATGCTTCCTTTACGTGCTACAAAACACGCCCGTCCTGGTCCCGGCCTCCTTTTTCAGACAGATAGCTCAGGAACTCTGTATTCCGATATGGCAAGGAGGGGTGCCCAGATTAGCGCTAAACAAGCTACAGAGGGGAGTCTACAAGGTGGACTGGTGGTCCCAGACATTAGACTCTACTATTGGGCCTCCCAGTTGGTAGTAATAAATGATTGGATCAACACTGGAAGGGAAGAGCCGGCTTACAAAATGGATAGAGAAGCAATGCCTAACGGGAATCATGAAGCTCTTATATATGCCCGTGGGCCCCGTCAGAGGTTGCCAGCTCAAACGACAACAGTGATTGAATACTGGATCGCAGCGAATAAATATTTGGAATGGTATGAACACTAGACAGCAATGACGCCACTTTGGGTTGGAGACCTGTTAAAGGAAGTGGCCACATTGGCAGGTTTCTCGGGGTGGCGGACCATTGCATTGAGCACCTGGGGGATGTGTGGAGGGGAGCAGGGCCCATGTCCTTTGAGGATTTGAAGAGTGAGTTTAAATTATCGCCTACCCAGATCTTTCCCTACACACAGTTCCTGCATGTACAAATTAGACACGTAAAGCGAGGTGAGTCCATTCTCAACCATTCCCCCCAGAAGACAGGCAATTGGCAATCCCCATACCTGACAAAGGGACAACCACAATATACAAAAAACTAATAAATAACACCCCAGACTCCCTGATCTGCCTCATATCCACCAGAATATACAATAAGAGGGGGTAAACCAATAAACCCTGATCTTCCTCATATCCACCAGGGCTGCTGATTTAGGCAATATAGAGGACGTGAAATGGATAGAAGCGACGCAGAGCCCTAGGGAGATAGCGATCAGATCAAGATTGAGACTGATACAGTTCAGGGTCCTACACCGTTTATATTACCCCCACACACTGCTACATAAATGGGGAAAGGTACAGTTGTGGCATTGCATAAGAGGCTGCCAGACAGAGGGATCCTTCTTCCATATTCCAACAATAATGTCAAAGGTTACGGGAGGAGAGGTGCCCGTGGATGCCAAATGGCTTTTATTGATGACCAGGAGAGATGAGAACTGACCCAGACACACGAAAATCTGGCTGGCCCTAGCAGCCGGAGTGGCAAAATGAAACATTGCACGCAGGTGGGGGTCACATATTTCCCCATCAGTGGCAGAGTGGGAGAATGACCTTGATTTGGTGCCAACAGGTGGAAAGGGTTATATAAGACAGTAGGGAGTGCAAGAAAAAATGTGATAAAATATGGTCCCCCTGGGAGAAATATAGGTGAGAAACCAGCAACCTGCAAGTCAGTGGGTCCACAGGTAGCTTGTGACCGAGGAAGACCTGCAACCAGATATGTTGCCTAATCTAAATATGGTCTAACTATGATGTACCCTACCTGATCTAGACTATAATGATTGTTGTGTATTGACCCAGTCGTAATGTAATTTGTCATCATATACCTGGTTATCTGAATGCATGTGCTCGTCTTTCACTATGTTTCACTTCAAGAGCCTGTTTAACAAAAAGATTTTTTTTAAACAAAAAAAAACAATCCCAACTGGTTGAAGAAACCTCAACTACCCCCACCCATTCAAACAAGCCCACAATACGAAAGCCCATCAAGAATCATCCCAAGAAGTCTCAGAGAGAATTATGAGTACTCCCCAGCCATGCCTCAGCTGGGGGGCTGGGTAAAACTCAGGCAAGGTTGATGTGGAAGGGCTTCATTAGCAATGCAATAATAGAAGACAAGGTGAGAGGCAGTTCTCCTCCAGGCGCTAGAAGCGATCTGTCAGCGGGCTCCCACCCGAGGACCCGGCACCTCTGGTAATAGCGAAAGGCCAGATGCTCCAGCCCGAATGTCAGCTAGTCATTGTCGCTGAGATGGTGGGCACATGGTTTGCTGGGGGATAGTGAATGCTGTGTCACAGGTGAAGGCAGTCCATGAGAGAATGTTGCTGCAGGAGACTTTTAATCGGCACGGTCTTGATATCTTGTGTGACTGTGGCCTCAGCAGTCTGAGGTGCATCCTTTGTGCCTTCCTCCAACTCCAAGTCCATGGTGCGCATGAGGCTCCTGGCCTCACATGAAAGCTTGGGATGCCTGTTGTCATGCTTGCCCATAGCGGAGTCTGATTCCTCAGGCCCACGCCTATATTCATGATGCGCGTCGCAAGGGGACCTTTAGTCACAATCTTCAGGGTACCGCCACTCCCGAGTAATGGAATCACTGGCGAGCATGAGCAGACCCTTGTCACAGTACTGTGGCTCCCAACCACAACCAAACAGGAGCCCCCATGCTTTGATGGTGCCCGCAGGATTTAACAACATGCAGAGTCTCCAGGGCTGTCAAGAACTGCTTTAGATGGACAATCTAGTCCTGGGTAGGATTATCTTGCCACAGCATATGCAAAGGGAGGGGGCCTTCTCCGACAAGGGTAGCTGCTAGCAGCCCCTCGCCAATCTCCAGCGCAGGGGTGGCCATAAAGTTTTCACTTTTAAAAGCCACACACAGTGGGAGCATCCACCAACAGCATGGGGCTCAACATAAACAAAGGGTGGTTGGGCAGGTGGGTCTTATGATCGCGTGGGAGGGGTCATGCGGGGGTTAATACAATGTAGGCCGGCTCGCCTCCAGCGTTGCATTTGCTGCCTCTTCTCTTCCTGGGTCCCAGCAGCCCCTGGGACTCAGACTCCCATCCAATTAACACAGGGATTGGTCTGAGCAGGCTGGGAAGATGCCCTTCTCAGACCAGGGAGTCTGTGGGGTTTCTCCAGACCGGCTGTTCAATGCAGCTGGACTGGGGAAAACCTAAGCGCTCAGTGCCTGAGACAGCCTGCCAAAACACATGCACACTTTGGGAGTGTAGAGCACGTAGCACTCCTCCTCCCCCATGCCTAGGTCCCGGCCCTCCCAACACCCCTGGCAGAGCCGGCAAATGTAAAAATAAAATGATGCAAAAGCATTGTTTGATTTTACATTTCCTGGTTCTGAGCCAGGCAGTGGGGCGACACACCTCTGACATTGCGTAGGAGCCACCACTGTATAGAGCATGGGACTGTGTGCGGCTGTCAGCTGCCACCTCACCATGAATGTTCGAGGGCTTCCACAAGGCCGCAGTCTTCGGCCCAAAAGGCCACTCCTCTCCTCCACCTCAGGAGCACACATCACGCCGCAGCCCCTAATCTGAGAGCCAGTCGCCGGGCGCACTCCAAGCTGACAGCATGGAGGGACCGCACATAGCCTCAGCATCCTCCGCCGCGATCACAGGCAGCGTGGATTGAGGGGTGCGGTAGGCCAGCGTCGGATTGGTAACGCGGGCATTCGGGCAATGCCCGAGGGGGCGGTGTCCGAGTTCTGCTGTGGGCTGCTTTTTTGAGCAGCCTGGGGGGCTATTTGGGCGCTGGCTCTGTTCTTCTGATACAGTCAGCGGCCCAGTGGGTGTCTGAGTGGCCTTTCTAGAGGCGGATGGGCGCTCATTACCTCCGTTTAGCAACAGGCAGAGGTATCACTCCCTTTGTCTCTCGGGCGGCGCATTAATGTCTGCACATACTGAGCGGGGCAGGGGGCCTGAAGAGAAGTGGCCTCACTTGTTTCACCAGTGTAAACTAACGCGTGCATTTTTTTATACCCCCCTCTAAAGTTTTTTTATAAGATTACACCAAAGCAGTGATATGAGAAGTGTTTATGCAAATGTGGGCTGTTTTCTTTTTTTTTGCGTGCCCAGGCCATTTTTCATTTCCAATCCAACCCTGCGGTAGGCTGCCATGATTCCACAGGTTTCTGAGTCTCCAGGCATATGACACCAGGCTCAGAGAGGGCCTTGCTCCACTCCAGCTCTGCAGCTGCGGGTTCAAAAGAGCGGACACACCGCTGCCCACCATCTCAGGGCAACCATTGCAGCTTTAAAAGAGGATTATCCTGTCCTCCGCATGGAGGATAACTGGCGGATTAGCTCCCCAGCCAGCAGACGGTGGTCATCTTGGCACCTCTGTGCCTGCATTTGTGTTGTCTAGTGTGTTGTTTGGGACTGTATGTGTGCCCATGTGTTTGTCATTGTTGTGTGTATCAGCTACCAGGTGTTATTTGAAGACGCTATGCCTGAATTTTCCTGGTCTACCCTGGCATCTCTTTCACAGTCTACCGTTCAGAACTCAGCATCAGGCCTGGATTCATCACACTGTTTGCTCAACCCCCATTTGCAGCTCCTACCTTCTCCTGCGCCCTTCTTCCCTCCCCTGCACCCTTCTTCCCTCTCCTGCGCCCTTCTTCCCTCCCCTGTAGCCTATTTTCCTTTCCTGTTTCTTCCTTGCCAAGCTGATGCCTAAGATTAGCTCAGGACAGTCACTCTGTTTCAAGTAAAACCATTTCATTCACACAGCTCCTCCTTCGTGTCTCCCTCCTTTGCTCTCCTGTCACGCCTAGGCCTTAGAAAAGGCCTTAGATCAGGTACAACTGGTAAATCTGCAATCTGCACTAAACGTCTCTTGGTCTCTGTTTTTCGGCAATTGCATCACGGGTGGTCCACGTGTTCAGGTGGCTGTGACTCTGTGTGCATGGGCACCTGTTTTTTTCCTGCTCTATATTTGTGGTTGGCTCTAGATGTGTTACGCTGTGCGCATAGTGTCATGCATGTGTCAGCTATGTTAACATGTGCAGGGTGTTGTGCATGTGCCTAAGGATAGTCACCTCACTGGTTGTCAGAATGAAGACTCTTTGAAGGTCTGGGTGTTCAATTTATAAAGCACCAGAACCCAGGGGGTTATTCTAAGTAGGTCAATGAAAGGAAATCTAGGGTACCACTCGTAGAATGTAATAGAGTATTGTATGAAAACCTAGGACGGCAAATAGTGCCAGATGGCATTAATCCGAGGTGGCCACCCTGGCTCATAGGCTTGCAGCATACAAACACACATGTTGAAGCAGTCAATGCTTGTTCTTTCTTATGAACTCTTTCATTGAGAGCGGACCAGAGATGGAAGTGGGCAGAGGAACGACGGGGCATATTACCAACAAGTAGCGATATTTATTGCTAAATAGGCTTAGCGACGATTTTTTTATCGCTGCCTATCGCTGGATATGTTAGCAGAGAAAACATGCTATTAGCAACGTTTTTCTCCATTGTGTTAAAATATCCAGCGATAGCGGCAAAATGTGTGAATATCGCTGAGAATACAGCGATATTCACGCATTAGCGACGAAATGCTCTTAGCCATGTTATCCACCTCCCATTGGATAACATGGCTAAGAACTGGTCTGGGTAGGTGTTAGTATTTGGAGATATTCGCGCTTAGCCTGCCTTGCTAATAGGCGATAGCGACGTTAGCGACTGCTTTCAGTCGCTAACTGGTTGAGTACGCCCACTTTGCATGTCATTAGCGGTAAACATCGCTGACATGTAAAGCAGGCCCCAAACCGCTCGCTGTCGCCTAAAAGCTGTCACTAACATCAGTTAATGACAGCTTGCTAATAGGGCGATAGAATTATCGCCGCTTAGTAGCCGAAAACGGCAGCTAAAACGGCGATAATTGCATATCGCCCCCCTTGGTAATATGCCCCGACATTTCCAAACTTTATAAATTTGATCGAAACAGTTCCCATACTTTTTATTTAAAAACGCAACTGTTCCAGTATGGTTGAGTTGCCGCAGGTTGAAAGGGGGAGAAAGGGTTGAAATGCGAGGAGCAGCAGCTAAAGAAGAAACACGCCTTCTCTCGCTGGTGTCTGCGGCCTGAAGGAAATGTAAATGTGTGAAATGGGTCAATTGGCAGATCTGAAGGCTGCATGGGAGCAGTAAAGCTTTTATGTGACAAGAACATCTATAAAAAGGTTTCGCTATATCTACAATCAGCACATTACTAAAAACAAATCTATTGAATCCACTGTAACCCGTTTATGACAACCTGTGGGAAACCTATCCCATACTGAGTGTAATACATGTGTTTAACAAATAACTTACTTAACTCACTGTGCTTTCTGTCACATACTTCCTCCTCTTAGCACTATAAATACACGTCACTATTTCTTCAGGGCAGAGCCCAAGATTCAAACCAGTGACCGCTCAGGTGTACCCAGAGATAGCTGGAGTGATCGCATTAAGCAACAGAACTGTCCCACCTGAAAATGCATTTCTCAGCGGTAAATTAAAATTGCTTTTATTTTTTATTTGTGGTGCGTGTATTATATGTTATAGGAAAATGCCTGTAGGTCAAAGGCTAAAAAAAATATCTACAGAGTATAGTATTCTTTAAGCAACGTCACTGACCCCCAACCCTATCCTCATTGGCCACGCCCCCACTGTACTCCGCATCACAGTTCTCATACTTTTCTAAGCGCATCGACCGCTGGAGCAGAAAGACGGCCTACTTGCACCCCCTGAGGCGAACAAGCAAAACAGCAAGGCTCTGAAACCCGCCAGCAGGGGGCAGCAAATCTCCGCAGCAGCACCCACCCCAAATCACTCCTATGCTGTGTACGGGCCACTCGTATGCTGCGCACTGGCTTCTTGCGCCTCACTGCCGCCCCCTGGGATCGCGCGTCCTCTGAGCCCTACCCGGCTGCCAGCACTTGGCATCAAACATCACATCTTCCCCCAGATGTCGATGCCCCCGTGCCTAATATCAAAGGGTTAGAGACTGATCGATAGCGAATAAACTGAAAAACATCCGGGCGTCTGCCCGGAATCACCCTGCCTGCTGCGAGCGCTCCTGGCCTGCGGCTTCCCAGCGCTTTCCCATGACGTCACGCACACAAGCGCGTGCTGACGTCCGCCCCAGCCCTGGCACCCATCCAGCATCAGTGTGTTACCTAACACAAATCCACACTATTGTTGTGACCTGCCTATTGTGCTCTACACAATACCACGACTTCCCAGCTCCTTTTACAAAGGTCACCTGGAGGAACAACAACTTACTGTCCTTTCACGCTGCAAACAGAGGCGCTAAATATTGAATACAAAGGTAAACCTGATCCGAGGCGGTTCAATGCGCGAGCCGTGATATGAATCCCAGGGTGCAAGCCGGGCTCTGGGCGTGTTAAAATAGGCCCTTTCGAGGAAAAGGCGTTGCATCCGAAGAACGCCTGGAAGAGCGCCTGGCGGGGCGTGTGAACCACTTCACCTGGCTCAGGTGGAGGCTGAAAGCCACGGGTGACACGGAGGCCTGGGCAGGGTGGCATTAATAAGGCTGGGAAGTAGGGCGTTGGTGGCAGGGCACAAGAGTACAGAAACTTTAGGTGGCCCGGGCCCCATGCAAACTACATACAGGGGTCCCCTTCCGGACTCAGTCAGGAGCTCTCTCGCCAGGGTACTGTGCTGAAGGCCCCCCCCCAGACCGTGGGGCTGTGGGGGGGATGTTACGCCACTGGGTGGGACCTCAGTAGGTGTCACCATTGGTCCTTCACCCCACTGACCGGACTCGTAGTCCAACACTATTATCCTAAATATTAGGGGACAGGTGAACAGATCCTGTTTAGAGGTTGCAAACAGCCCCCCCAAAATAAAAAAATAAGCATTTTAAAATGTATATAAGCCAAAATATGAGCGCAAAACATTACTTTTTTACCCACTCCTGAAAGGTAGTGAGAACGATTTGCAAATGGGAAGGGATCCCTGGGGATCACTTCCCATTTGCAAATCGTTCTCACTACCTTTCAGGAGTGGGTAAAAAAGTAATGTTTTGCTCTCATATTTTGGCTTATATACATTTTAAAATGCTTATTTTTTTATTTTGGGGGGCTGTGAGCAGTAGCAGGTGCACTTCCTGTAGTCTTGCGGGGTATCATGTTTTATCTCTAAATTCTCAGGGCCTCATTTATGAAAAGTGACGCATCCCTGCGTGAAAACAGCGGTGCGTCACATTTCACTGCGCCCTCCTTGCGACACCAATGATGCGTCATATTTACAGTCTGACGCATCATGTCGCAAGGAGTTACAGATACGTCAGTATTTCTGACGTATTTGTATGGGGCAAGAGTGATGCATTGCTGGAGTGTGTCACAAAAGTGACGCAACTCCAGCAATGTATCCTTTCACATGGGGCAAGCCCCATGTGAAAGGGTCTGCGTAAGTCTTACGCCTGCTGTGAGGCAGGCGTAAGAAATTGACACATTTGTGTCCTATTAGTGGCGCAGTGAAATCTCATAGATTTCACTGCGTCACTTCCATGACCCTTTCTTGCGTCAATACACCCCGCTTGCATACATTATACCTGGCGCAGGCATAATGTGGCGCAGGAGTTTACAAAGTGACGCATCTACCTAGATGCGTCACTTTGTAAATATGGTGCAACAAGGCGCATTTTTTACACCAGCAGCGTAAAAGTGATGCACAGCCTCATAAATGAGGCCCTCACTTTTTAAAGCAGGTGAAGCTTCTTATTTTTTTCATTTTATTTATTGCATTTTTTGAGAGATAACAGGTCAGAATTAACAAAAGAGAAAGAGGGAAAACCAAGAAAAAATCACACAGGGATATCCAGAATGACGTATTAAAGCTGGTGAAGTTTAAATAAATAAAATTGTAAAGTTTGTAAACTTTGGAAAAGAGCACTTTCCCGGTTTGCAAGCGCCACTTACTTTAAACAAGCATTGGCAAAGCCAATAGGTCTCACCTTTGGGACCTCATAAGGGCTTAGCCAGATCTATTGGCTGTGCTAATGTGTTTAACACCTTGGCTGCGCAGGATATTCCTCTGCTGTGCTGGGCCATAATGATAATGGGTGTGGTCATGACGAGCTCAGCTCGTCATGAGCACACAAGCACCGTGCCGGAGCTCGTCATGAACACCGAAGGGGTTAAGCTATGTTGTAGAGTAGTGTGGCTTGTGTGCAGAATCTTGCTAAGTTATAATAAAAAAAGTGTTTTAAGCATTTTTGTTACCTTGTCTATAATTAAGATGAGATTATGTATAAGTGAACAAACAAAAAAAAAATATTAATATAATAAAATGCTTAGTGTTTTTTTGGGGGGAATGTTGGCAACTTTAACCTGCCTGTGTTAAATGGGTGTTATAGGTTTTTTTCTGGTTTTGGGCGGCGGGGTATATAAACAACGGGACGGAAGAGTATGTGAATTATAATTTGAGTAGCAAATGGTTATTAGGGGTGGATTAACAGATGGCAGAATTTGAGGGTACTATGTAGCTATACCAATGGCTGAAGTATGGAATAGACCATTAAATAACATAATACTTAATGTCCTCTGTCTTCTACCTGGGGCTTTCAAAAGGGTCATGATATGTAATGCATTAACTGGATAACAACCAAACACTCACATGACAGTGTTTTAGGAACCGCACCTTGTGCTTCAGATGCTGTGTGGAGTGTGAGATGCTGGGGCACTGGTGTGTACAGAGCGTGGGTATCTAGGGGTACAATGACAGGATGAGGTGGTGTAAGATGCATGGAAGGACAGGCACTGTGGGCTGGGCTGCTTGGGAGTGCGAGTCATGCATGGGGACACTCTCGGACGCTGTGGAGGTTGTTGCTGGACCCTGTGCCTTGGGTCTGACTCTCTACTCGGGCTCACCTGTGTTGCCGCTGCCTCTCGCCGCACCCGCTCCTGCGGGTGCCGCTTCGCAGCTTGAAGGAGGAGGGAAACGCAAAGCGAGGCGAAAGTGCGGGGAGGCGCCTGGAAGGACCAGCTGATCGGCGCTTAGCAGGGACTCGGAAGACCAGGAGTCCCTGCTTCCCCAGCTGCACAGGCGGACGCGCCCACATTCAGACACGCCCCCGCCTGACCAGGAGAAAGGGCGCGTGTTCCCTCATTCCAGCGGGACACTCTCGGACGCTGTGGAGGTTGTTGCTGGACCCTGTGCCTTGGGTCTGACTCTCTACTCGGGCTCACCTGTGTTGCCGCTGCCTCTCGCCGCACCCGCTCCGCGGGTGCCGCTTTGCGGCTTGAAGGAGGAGGGAAACGCAAAGCGAGGCGAAAGTGCGGGGAGGCGCCTGGAAGGACCAGCTGATCGGCGCTTAGCAGGGACTCGGAAGACCAGGAGTCCCTGCTTCCCCAGCTGCACAGGCGGACGCGCCCACATTCAGACACGCCCCCGCCTGACCAGGAGAAAGGGCGCGTGTTCCCTCATTCCAGCGGGACACTCTCGGACGCTGTGGAGGTTGTTGCTGGACCCTGTGCCTTGGGTCTGACTCTCTACTCGGGCCCACCTGTGTTGCCGCTGCCTCTCGCCGCACCCGCTCCGCGGGTGCCGCTTCGCGGCTTGAAGGAGGAGGGAAACGCAAAGCGAGGCGAAAGTGCGGGGAGGCGCCTGGAAGGACCAGCTGATCGGCGCTTAGCAGGGACTCGGAAGACCAGGAGTCCCTGCTTCCCCAGCTGCACAGGCGGACGCGCCCACATTCAGACATGCCCCCGCCTGACCAGGAGAAAGGGCGCGTGTTCCCTCATTCCAGCGGGACACTCTCGGACGCTGTGGAGGTTGTTGCTGGACCCTGTGCCTTGGGTCTGACTCTCTACTCGGGCTCACCTGTGTTGCCGCTGCCTCTCGCCGCACCCGCTCCTGCGGGTGCCGCTTCGTGGCTTGAAGGAGGAGGGAAACGCAAAGCGAGGCGAAAGTGCGGGGAGGCGCCTGGAAGGACCAGCTGATCGGCGCTTAGCAGGGACTCGGAAGACCAGGAGTCCCTGCTTCCCCAGCTGCACAGGCGGACGCGCCCACATACAGACACGCCCCCGCCTGCAACGCCCCTTCATATTGAACACCTCGACGCTTGGCGGGACGCCGAGCGGGACGCCGAGCGAAGCCCGAGCAAAGGGCGGGCAGTCTGTGGCAGTCAGGGGCTGTCAGAGGCTGGGCTGGGCCACCCCCCCTTTTCATCGACCTCCTCGCCTTCTACCCCCCGAGTCTATCTGCAGGCTTCGGATCCACTATGTCCACCAGATCTGGTAAAGCCTTGAGGGGTGGTGGAGCAAGTGCTTTAGGGGGTTCCACGATGATCGGGACAATGGACAAATTCATCACCCGCGTGGCTAACGTCATTGAAAAGGAGATCGCAATGACGGAACGCCGCCTCTCACTTGACCTCCTTCCATCTAAGCGCTCCTCCTTGGGAACTGTGGCTCACGCTCTATCGCCGCCTATCCCCTCTGCCATCTTGCTCCAACCAGATGAGCACCACATTGCAGTGCTAGAGGCTGGAATAGACAGGATAGAAAGCCTCATATCACTTCCCTCTCCAGGTAGTCGCTGCATCGAGGCTATTGCTTCTGGCCCATCCTCATACACAGCTAGCCCTCCCGACATCAGGCCTACTGCGGATCCCATTGTTCCCTCACTTCACACATCACCTCTTCCCCAGACTCCATCTCCGCGGGTCCATAGGAAAAGGAAAAGGGGAATCAACACTCGGAGGGGGAACTATTCCATGCTCCACAAGCGTTCTAGGACAAAGCTGAATAGGGGCACTACACTCCAAGGCACTGGGGAGCTGGAACCCCTTAGGACTGCAGGCCCCTCCCAGCATGTAGCAGAGCCCCCAACACCGTCCCCTCTGCCACCAGGCACACCGGCTCTAGTAAAGCAGGTTACTTCCCTCGAGTCTCTCGAGAATTTGCTAAAATCCTTGTTCAACCCGCTACTTGACCAAGTCAGGAGCCTAGGGGTTAGACTCGACAATTTTGAACAGGCCACTAGGGATAACTTTTTTTCTCTGAAAACCCTGTTGAAAGTTCAATCTAGACCTTCTGAATTTATCCCAGATAGGAATGTGGTTAAGGAGGTCCCAGCAGGTCAAACAACTAGAGTCCAGTCGTCTCTGCCGGCCAAAACACCGGCCTCAGGGAAAGCCCCTACCCCTGTCCCGGTGGCTGGCGCGAAGCGGCTGACGACTAGTGAATTCACCCACGTAGCTCAGGTACATGGCATTCCCCCCCCAGCAGTAACGGCACTTGTGCCGAACCCTGCCCAAAAGATCCCACAGAAGAAAGGGACTGGCCCAAGTGCCCATTCGGCAATTGCTGCGCCTGTTAAAACCAACGGAGCAGCACCTACCGCTAGGGCTACTAAACCAACCTCTCCTCCCAAAAATCGGCCGCAGTCTAATACCCCCTCCTTGCCAAAAAATCCTCCCCTAGTGGCCCCCGAGCATATCCCGCCACGCAAGTGCCCTCCGGTAAATCTCCCACCAGAATGTCACCCTTATGTTGTTGTCCTCACCAAAGTCCCCCTCCTAAAAGAATCACAACAGGAAACACACCAGGCGCTGAAAAACAAAGTCATCCACTGGATGAAAACTAATAGACCTCTTCCAGTGGGTGTAGACGGCCTGATCCTTGGGGTGCGTAGGGTGAGTTGGATTGGTCACGGGAAAAAACTTTTCGAGGGCGATTGCGTGGTGGTTAATTTTCAAGATATAAGAGCTGCCCACGCAATATGCTCTCAAGGTCGTACGGCTGGAATGGGGGTCGATGCTGTCGACCTATCCTTCTTTTACCCAAGAACGATCCCGACCACTCCTCTATGCCCTGTCGGGCCCCCTCTTCTAAACATCGCCCACGGCCTCCCCGCCCCGGGAGTCTTCGCACAGCAGCTCTACCCAGCGCCAGCGATGCAGAACTGGGGCTTTTGGGGCTGCTGACTCCTTGACGTCCCCGGGGATGTTCTTGAGGTTCCAAGTCCTGCTGTTGAGCCTATCACCTCCCTTAAAACCTGTTGCCTCTCGACTGCACTACAAAGCCAGGTTACCGCCAAGTATGTTTCTGAGCAAGGGGAAATCAGGGAACCTCCCGGGTTACCGGCCGGCCTTCCTGCTGTGGGGGCTGTGGCGACGTTGCCCCCCGTCGAGAACCGTAGCATTGCAGCTGTGACGGACCCCTCGCTTAGGGTTTTCAGCTGGAATGTGGCGGGCCTCGAGAGGAAGCTAGCTCTCCCAGACTGGAACTCGCTGGTGGAGCAATACTCCATATGCCTGTTCCAGGAAACCTGGAGCGGGGTGCCCTTGCATAAGGTAGGTTACTCCACCCACTTTCTGCCAGCAGCCCCTAGTGCAACCGGCAGGGGCCGCCCTTCGGGTGGCCTCCTAATTTGGGTGGCCTCAGAACTCAACTGCAGGGTGGTGGAGCGGGACACTAAATGCCCGGATCTCCTGAACATAGTGTTGAAAAACTCCCAAGGCTGAGTTATTTTAAACATTTTTAACATTTACGCCCGAGGCACGAAGGGGGGCAGAGAATCCCCAGTAATATCTTGCTTAGAAGCCCAGCTCCGCTTATCACCCCATAGGTCCTGCACCCTGGTGGGGGGCGATCTTAACTGCACTTTCGAGCCCTTGGACCTTGAAATTTTTTCTGATCATGAGGTACTCGATGCCAGGTGGGGGATCCCGTCCCTCGAACTGAATCCCATTAAGAAGTGGACAGAGGTGGTCCTCCAGATTAACTCGATAGCCATGGAGTTTGGCCTGAGGGCTGCCAACGGCAGAACCAGGTCGGACAAAGCTGGGGCCCACACTTACAATAGGCCAGGGCACACGTCACGGATTGACTATTTCCTCCTTGACATACACCTGTGGAGCATGGTGGAGGACATGGTGATTATACCATCTGTCGAGAGTGATCACAATCTTCTCTCTCTCACCATGTCCCACAGGTGGATATTCAGCCCTGTGACTAGAACTTCCTGTAACCCCCCCCCCCGGACCTGTCAGTAGTCGCCAACTGTGGCCGGCGGCTCAAGTGGGCAAAGCTAGCACTCTCAGAGGAGAAAACCTCTGCCATTAGGCAGCTTCTTGCTACAGCCCTAACCAACCTTGACCACCAGGTGGAAGGGTTGGCGGAGGTGGCCCCGAGGTTCTGTATTTTAACCCAGGCCATTAGCGACCTCTTCGTAGTGCCAGCCAACACGAATAGAAGGAAACCTAGCCCACGAGGCAGACTGGGCTGGTTCAATCAGAAGTGTAGGGAGGCGAAGTCACTTCTCATTGAAGCAGTAAAGTCCAAAGTACCATCTAGGACTAGGGTGGCCAGGAGGCACTACGCACTCTGCCAAAAAAACGCCAAGATGGAGTGGGAGGATAACTTCTGGCAGGACCTTCTGACTGCCAGTCGAGGGAAAGACGCAAAACGTTTTTGGGATTTGGTGGGTTTCAGGAACCGTCCTGACGATACCTTGAGGCCCTGTACCATCAACGCCCAAACTTGGTTCTCCCACTTCCAAAAACTCTACTCTGCCATCGAAGGCTCACTTAATGACCCCTTTGACCCCCCGCCCTCTAGCCTGGCCCAAGACCTGGAATCTTTTTCTGTTTTGGATGTTACAAATCAGATCAAAACCCTGGTCCCTCTTAAAGCAGCCGGCCCGGATGGCCTTCCAGGCGATATTCTTCGAGCATACCCGGAAGAGTGGGGGGCAATAATTTCCGCACTCCTCAATGCAATTGTCGCGGGTGGCACAGTGCCAGACTCCTGGAGAGGTGCGGAGGTGGTCCCCATTTACAAGAAGGGCAGTAGGGACCTACCTGGGAACTATAGGCCTATAAGTCTAATAGATTCGTCCCAGAAATTGGCGGGGAAAGTGATATTGGGGAGGATCTCGCAATGGGTGGACGAAAACCACATCCTGTCCGACATGCAAGCCGGATTCCGTTCGGGCACCGGTACCATCGAACAGGTATTTAGGCTCCTGTTAATACATTGGAAGGTTGTGGAGCTAGGCAAAGGCAGTCTCTACTTGGCCTTTATTGACCTAAAGACTGCCTTTGACCTGGTTCCCAGGGAGGAACTCTGGAGGGTGTTACACGATCTAGGGATGCCCCCGTATTTATTAAACCTCCTCATCAAATTGCACAAAAACACCTATGCCCAGGTTAGATGGGGGTTGAACGGGGAAAAGACCGATAAGATCAGGGTCGAGAGGGGAGTAAGGCAGGGCTGTGTTCTGGCCCCCACCTTATTTTCCCTCTATATCAATGGGGTGGTAGACCATCTACTCGGCGAACCAGCAGACGCTCCCACCCTGGGAGGCGTAAAAATTCCAACCTTGCTGTTCGCCGACGACACCCTCCTCATCTCTAAAACCCCCCAAGGTCTCCAGACATTACTAAATCGCTTCCAGGACTTCTGCACCTCCAGGGGCCTTGTCATCAATGTGGAAAAGACCAAGTACCTAGTTCTGCACCCGCCCCGCAAACTTAGCCGCCCCCCTATTTTGAATTCTATACCCCTAGAAAGAGTGGCTGAATTCGATTACTTGGGAATCCGACTCAATGACGCGATGAACTGGACCGCCCATATCAACAAAATGGTAATGACCCACAAAAGGGTGGGGGGGGCTATCCTCAAAGAGTTTAACAACTCAACTATCAAGAAAATCCGCTCACAGCCAAACTCTCACCATCTCACCATCCCAAGCCTTTCCAGGCAGAGCCACCATCACTATTTACAATAACGGGATTGTCCTATCACAATCCACAGACAGGAACCTGGAACTGCTAGACAACATGTTCCCCACTTTCAAAGAACACCTTTCCAAGTCACGGGCAAACACTCATATCTCCCCCAGTCCCACCAACCATGACCTCACAGCCACATACTCTTCAATCAGGGACACACCTACCACCCCTGACCACCCATCCCCTACCCACTTCCCCAATACCCCAATCCAGCACGCCGTCACAGACACAGATCATTCCCCCTCATACACCGCTCTTTCCCTCGCCCCTTCTACCAAATTGCGGACCTCCACACATACCCTCAACACTCCTATCACACCTACAGCGGGCATTAACACCCCGCTCACCGCTGACAGCACAGTTCCCACCCATAACACACCTAACTTAGTCCAGCACCAGAACAACACGCATTCCGACAATTCCCCCCCTTTATCCCCCCCCACTCTCAGTCCTCATTACCCTCCAACCAACTTCGCAGAACATACCCCCTCTCCTAACCTAACTCCCCCTCCCCTCAACAGGACCATCTCCAATCCCACTTCCCCTCCTACTCTCAGCCCCCACTACCCTCCTTACACCCCCACCACGGCTTCCAGTCTCCCAACCTTCACCTTGTCCCCCCCGCCTACCACCAATGACCCCACCCATAATATCAACTTCCTCTCTACCTCATCCACACCCCTTCCGTCCGAAACCTCTCTCATCCCTAACCCCATCCCGCACACCAACACAACGCAGACCTGCTCGAACACCAGCCCGCCCTCCCACCTGCACACGAATCCCCTGTCGAGCCAGTCACCCCTGACCGCCACTCCCACCCCCACCACCTACCCTACGATGGAATACATCATGGCCACCCTCACTCAGATCAAAGAAGACATTCACGCCATCAAAGAACTACTTTCCACTCGCCCCATACACCGCCCACCCTCCTCCACCCCCCCTCCCAAATTGTCTCCTACTCCGCCGGCGGACCCCCACCCTCATCACGCCACACACCAGGCGTCAATCCCTGCTCATAGGCGCAGCAACTGCCCTCGTCCCCCGCATCGCCCCTGCAACCCCTCACACTTCTACACCTCCCAGCCAAACTTGTCTCCCACCCCTCCGAATAACTCTCGCACCCAGCTATCCCCCAATCTCACATCAATCCCAGCTCTTAATCGCAACAACCGCCCTCGCCGCACCCACAACTCTTCCTCTGACCTCGACACACTCACCCTTCTCCGCTCCTATGACCCAGTCCCCCAAACTCACACAAGCACCCCACACCGCAACATTCCCACGATACACCCAAATCCCCTTAGACCACCCACACTAAACAGCAGATTCTCCATCCCTAATAACCTCAGAAAAGTCCCTCTCTCGCTAGAACCATCTAACACCCTCTACACACCCCGTCTCAAGTGCGCTCTTCTCAACTGCAGATCGGCCACGAAACACTCGGCAGCCATTGCTGAGCTCCTCTTATCGCGGGACCTTGACCTAATCATCCTGACTGAAACATGGCTAACTGAATATTCGACACCCATAATGGACATTCTGGTTCCTCCTAACTACCACATTATTAGGCTCGACAGAACAGGCCAAATAGGTGGCGGTATCGCATGCATATACAGGAATAACCTCTCTGTTCAGAAAGTCAATTCCACATCCCTACCATCACCAACATCCTGGGAATACATCTGCCTCGACATTATTAGTGAAGGCAAACCGATATGCTCTCTTCACAGCATTTACCACCCACCCAGGGACAACCTCACCTTTTCCCAACAAATCATGGATATGATCTCAACCAATTCCGGACGCCAGCTCACCCAAATATACCTTGGTGACTTCAACCTCCATTGGAACGACCGCAACGACGCGGTGGTAAATAGTCTTAAAAATTTCCTCGATGCACTTAACCTCACCCAAATATGCAACAGCCCGACCCACGTGAAAGGCTCTACCATCGACCTGATCATCTCCAAAGAGGACTCTATCCAACTCGAATCCATCCAACCCTGTGACTGGTCAGATCATCATATTATCACATTCTTTATCAACGAAAAAGTCAAAGTCAACCCGGCGCAACTCTCCAAGCCCAAAGTCTGGAAAAGAGACACGAAAAAGCTCAACCCAGGCTCTCTGCCCCCTAACAGTTGCAATCTCCTACTCCCTCCTGCAGGCGCCTCGGACGTCCAAACTCTGACGGACCACTATCTCAACACTATGACCTCTATAATTAATGAGGCTGCACCTATGCAGCTAAAAAGAGTCTCTACTAAAATCTCCAAACCATGGTACGACGGGAGTCTCAACGAAGATAGAAGAGACATGCGAATGGCAGAACGGACCTGGAGATCAGCCCCCTCCGCATTGCACCTAAAGGAGTTGAAGGAAAAGAGAAACGCCTACTTCAGGAAAATAAAACGCTCAAAATCCGACTTCTTCAGCCTCCAACTTAACCAAGCAAAAAACCGCCCGAGAAAACTGTTTGAGCTAATCAAATCGCAATCCAAGGAACAACCTCAACCACTCAACACTGGTCGTGAGGCACCCTCCTGTGAAGACTTCGCTGCTTTCTTTATCCAAAAAACTGACAAAATAAAAAGCGATCTCCTCATTGACGCAAGCCTCTACTCCAAATCCAAATGCCTAGCACCCGCTGAACCAAAAAACAATGCTACATGGTCAACCTTTGACACATACTCGGAAGAAGAAATTGGCAAATTACTCAGCACCCTGAAACCATCCAATCACCTCACGGACCCCCTCCCTGCCTTCGCAGTAAAAGACTTTACCCCTTTGCTTCTCCCTCTCTGGACTAAAATAATCAACAGCTCTCTCCAACAAGGAAACATACCTGACTCCCTCAAGGTTGGTCAGGTCACACCTCTACTAAAGAAACCAACAGCCGACCCCTCTGACCTCAACAATTACCGTCCCATCACCAATATCCCCACTCTCGCCAAACTGCTGGAAAAATGCGCACAACTACAATTGACTAAACACATTGAGCAATTCGATCTCCTCAACCCTCACCAGTCAGGCTTCCGAGCAGGACACAGCACAGAAACTGCTATGACTCACATAATTGACGACGCACTTCAAATGCTAGACCAAAACGACACCTGCCTCCTCATCCTTCTTGATCTCTCCTCCGCATTCGACACCGTTAAACATGAGAATCTACTAGAACTACTAAACACAAGAATGGGCTTATCTGGAACTGTCCTCAAATGGTTCACTTCCTTTCTGCACAACAGGTCGCAGAAATTCAAGAGCAACAACCTGATGTCCGCGCCAATACCTGTAACGCTAGGCGTCCCCCAAGGATCCTCTCTATCCCCAACTCTGTTCAACCTAGTCATGGAACCTCTCACCACCTTGCTACAAGCATCCAATGTACACTTTCACATGTACGCCGATGACACCCAACTTTACCTCAAATTACAATCACCCAACGACATCCTGCTCCTGAACTCAACGATCAGATGCACCCAATCCTGGCTTGCAGACAATCACCTCAAACTCAATGCCCTGAAAACAGAGTTCCTTCTGATCTCACCTCCAGCGAAGATAGCCACCACCCAACATTGGCTTAAACTCCTAACCGCACTCAATGTCCAACCCACCATCGTGGACTCAGCAAAATCTTTAGGCATAACACTCGACACCAATCTCAGCATGCAGCAACATATCAGCCAGGCAACAAAGGGAGCGAACTTCCAGATCAATACTCTGAGGAAACTTAAACCCTTCCTCCCAGCCAAAGACTTCCAAACTGCGGTACAAGCACTAGTCATCCCACGAATTGAATACGGCAGCACCGCCCTCTGCGGACTCCCACTAACTACAACCGCACCACTAAAAGCGTCTCTAAATGCTGCAGCGAGACTCATCACTGGGTCAAAAAAGCACTCCCACATTACCCCTGACTTGAAGTCCCTGAATTGGCTGCCTTTTGAAGCCAGAATACATCTGAAAATCGCTTGCATGACACACAAGGCGGTACACCTAAATTCACCCGGCTACCTTGCTCAGAAATTGACAATCTCTGGGGGAATCAGAAACACGAGAGGCACAAACAATCTTCTGCTGAAACCTCGAAGATTCCGGAAGGAAAAAACATACAAGCGCTCCTTCTCAGGAATGGCGCCAAGGATTTGGAACTCACTCCCTCCCGAAACCAGGCTTATCTCCTCCACTACACTCTTTAAAAAAGAAGTAAAAGCTATCCTTATGGCTAAATACACTTGATCTACTATCTCGAACCCTATTAACACCCTGCACTGATCTGTATTACTTGCTTGACCCCTTTACTTATTTGTATGAGTTGTCTTATCACTCACATGATTGGCTTTGCAGCCACCTATTTGTATTATTTGTACTGTATGATCTACTGATTTACCTATTTGACTTTGTTCCCTCATGTACCCTTCTGTACTGTATGATCTATTGATTTACCTATTTGACTTTGTTCCCTCATGTACTCTTCTATGTAAAGCGCTCTGATATCTGCGAAGATCTTGTCCGCGCTATATAAAACTTTGAAAATAAATAAAATAAACTAAACACTGTGTTGCCCCCCTACTTGATATTTATAAAGCTCGTGCGGTCCCTGGGTCACTATATGGAGCTGAATTGTGGGGTCTGGACAAAGTGGATCTACTGTGCAAGGCGGAAAATAAATTCATCAAAGATCTCCTTGCCATACCATCGAGTAGTCCGACTATCCCAGTGCTCATGGATGCTGGCTGCAAAGCAATAGGGGACCAAGCTCGCCTGCGACCCCTCTTGCTTTGGGCCCGTCTGTGGAGGGTACCGGAGCTAAAACCCTACGCTGACGGCCTTGCTGAGGTGATGCACGCAGACGGTTGGCACAGAATCAAATGGCTGAAGAACATCAAAGCATGCCAATAATCTGGCGGGAAAGGTAAAGTTACAGTGATTCGTGCTTACTTCCTATCCGTGTATGATCAAAAGGAGCAATGTCTACCTACTGTTATAGTTACTAGTATCCCTAAAGATGCCAACTGTTATTTGAAAGGGGATTGTTGTCTCACCGTATAACCAACATTAAAAATGACCGTTTTTTAGTAATACCCACAATAGGTTAAAATACCTAGCTTTCAACAAACATGTACATCAATCAATATCTTCAGTAAATATCAAAGGAAAAAGGAAAAGTTTACCACACCATTAGTTACTCTGTTACACATTTATTATACATACAAATTTAAAATTCCATCTTTACAAAGTATACAATCAATTAAAGAAACAGTGTTAATACATTTGTATAAAACAATTTAAAAACAAAGAATCACAGGTCGACGCGGCGTTTCGGTTTCTTGTATTTCTACCTTCTTCAGGACAGATTCTACATGAGTTTAAAAAGAAATTTTAAGAAAACAGAGTTACTCTACGTAGCATTGGTGCAGAACATTAAATATACACATTTCTAAGTCATCATGAGCTCATTTAACTGAAACTTCCTTTCTAGGCATCTCTAGTCCAAACAGACCTTATTACATCTCCCCAAATTTCCTATTCCATATTGTTGATGATATTTGGACACAGTTAATTATATATAATTTCTTACTGGTAATTCTAAAAAACTTTAGTTTAAGAACACATAACGATCATGTCTTTACAATCATACACTTCGTACAAAACTAGTGGTGTTTACCTCTCCCATGGACTGTATAGTCCAATGCTTTTCAAGCCCACATGGAGCAACCCTATCACGACAATCTAAATAGTTGTATATCTGTTGCATACCTTAAAACAAGTGGAGTAAATTTCCCCACCAGACAGTATTTTCTGTTTAAAACCTTGTTGCCATCTGATTTCTGGACTTATTTTCGGTTGTGTTCGGTGTATTACCTCTGGATAGAATAAATTCAATATAAGGGTAGCACATTAATCAATTTGCTTATTTAAAGATGTTCATCTGTTTGTCACAATAGACATCCTTATAGAATATACAAGAGGTTTGTGGTAAATTCATATTTCCACGTCTAGCATTACCTCTGGAAAAGAATAAATTCAATGTACCAATCGCACATCAAAGATTATATCTATATGTCACAAAGGACATCATTGAAAACACGTAGTTTTATGGCAACTTTATAACTGCAGGTATAACGTGTAGAATTAGTTATGTACCTTATGTTAAGACTTTTCACGCTTGGTCTTCGACTACCAGGAGGAGCCACCGTATTATCCTATGTAGGTTTCTTCAATGACCCTGAGGAGTATTTTAATTGGTTGGTTATAGGTTTTATCATTCCAAATATGGGCTCTATTTGATTAGCAGTGCCTCAGTCTTCACTCACCATTTAAAAAAAGTTGCTGATAATTGCAATTTCTTTTATGTTCAGTTTCTCAGGCACCTCGTTGTAGATGTCGGGGTTCCTGTTGCCTAAAGTGATGGAAAAGAGATTTTGCTATATTCTTCCAATTTCCAAATAGTTTTTCTAATTTACTACAGTCCTTGACTTAATCATTGCTAGCGCTGTCAGGTTATTTGTCTTTAAACCCAAAAACGCTATTTTGGATGTTGTCATTCAAACTATTTTAATGTTATCACTAAGTTTCTAGCGACCGGAATTATGCCCACTCTTTTTTGCAGTCTTTACCTTTAAAATTACAAGCGGCCTCCCTGCTCCTGGGTCCCGGTAGTCTTTAAACAGCGTTCCTCGGCGGTCCTATTCGATCCGTCAAGAAAATGGAATGGAACGCTAGTCTCTCTCGCGGTGTTAATATAGCAGCCGTGTGTTAATTGGCTTCTTTAGACACCCGCGCTTATTGGTTCTTTATCTTCCTATCAGCGTCCGGTTACCATGGTAACCGAACGCTTTTCGCCGAGTGCGGAACCGGCATTTGATTTGTCTTCCACATTATCCAGCAGCACCTCCGGTTGGATCGGCAGGTTGCTAAGTTACCGAACGCGTTATTGCTGTCACTATGCGCACAGTATTTCGCGTTTGCACTGAATAAGGCTCACACGAGGGGGACTCGAGGAGTCTCCTAAACGCGCATTTAATACAATACCTCCTGAGCTTCATGAGCACTAATTCCTAGAGTACCGCTGCTTGTGTTACGTGGAGTTCGCTGAGGTATTTTGCAGTTTTCCGTGTGCACTATACCAGAGGTTAACACGAAAGGGGCTCGAAGGATATGTCCCCCACTAATTTAAAACACCTCATAGGATTTTTTTATTTGCTATTTGATTTGGCGATGTGCTGGATATCCTATGTGGTGTTTGATTATTTATGTGGGCCAGCAGTTCAACTAGACCTACATTGCTAGACCTCTAGTGATATTACTAAGTCATACATTCTTGTATTGTTTACCACTCCCTACGCAGTATATTATTTGATTCGGTGATATACTAGAACTACTGTATGATGTTAAGTTATTATTGTATTAAGATTGTTTGCCATTCCCTACGCAGTATACTATTTGATTCGGTAATGCGATGTTTGGTTATTTTTGCGGACCCGCAATTCAGCTTGACCTATATTGCTGATGCACATACCTTTAGTGATATCACTAATTCATCTCTATTATTTGTTGTTTGCCACTCCCTACGCAGTATGGTATTAGGTTATTTACGCGGGGTAGCAGTATCACTCGACCCAACTTACTGCTGCCTGCCCGTTTGATTGTATTGCTACATCATCTCTTCTGTAGGCTTACAGGTACACAAGTTTTGTTCAGATCTTGTGTATTGTTTCTGTCTGTCTTCTACGTTCTTTTATCCTTGAATAATTCTTTCCCAGTCTTCCTTCGAATTAAGGCCACACCTGACACTATTCAGGGTTGACATAAAAAATTGTTCCCTACGTTTTCTTTTATTGTTCAGATTCCCTCCCCTGGTGTTTTCACTTACTCTCTCTAGGCCACACCATTTAAGGTCCTCAATTTTATGGCCTGCTTCCCTCCAATGTTCAGTTAGAGGTGCTCCATTTTTATTAGTCCTTATGGCAGAGCGATGTTCATTGAGCCGCAGCCTGAGTTCCCTAGAGGTCTCGCCTACATATGGTTTTTTGCAGGGGCATTGAATGAGGTAAATTACGTTTGAGGTTCTACAATTGATAAAGCTCCTGATGTTGATTGTTTTGTCATTTACCGTGATAGTTCCACCTCTTATAATATTGGTACAGTTAACACACCCCGCACATGGGTGAGTTCCTGTTGGCAATGGTTTGCCATCTATGGTTGTTTGAACAGTCTTGTGGGTCTCCCTGTATGTGTGTACAAGGGAATTCCTGATGGTTCTATTTCTCCTATACGAGAACATGGGCTTTGGGATGGGTTCCTGTGCTCTATCTGCGATAAGGTGCCAATTTCTATTTATGATATTTTTTACCTTATAACTGACTTGAGAGAAATTAGTAACAAACATGATAGGCCGTTCTTTGTCTTGACTGTTTGGTTCATTATTGAACAGGTTTTCTCTGTTAAAATATTTCGCTCTTTTGAAAGCATGTCGAATCATTCTCTTAGGGTAGCCCCTTTCTAGGAATTTTTCTTTCAGTCTACTGGCATGGATTTCGTAGTCTGTCATTGAGGTACAGTTCCTTCTCAGACAAAGGAACTGGCCAAAAGGGATGTTGTTTTTCTGTGATGGAGGGTGGTTGCTTTTGTAATGCAGCATACTGTTCCTATCGGATGGTTTGGTGTATAATTCCACGATTAGTTTCCCTTCTTGATGTCTGATCAGAATGTCCAAAAATTCTACCTGGGTTCTGCTGATGTGGGATGTGAACCTTAGATTTGCATCTCCTAGGTTCAGCCACTCCAAGAATTCATTCAGGGTATCCATTTCACCTGTCCAAAGAAAGAAAATGTCATCAATATAACGACCCCACTCCGAGATGTTTTCATAGAATGGGGCCGCTGTATTGTAGACATGTTTCTCCTCAAATTTGGATACATAAAGACATGCCAGGCTGGGGGCACAAGTGGCCCCCATGCTGGTCCCCTTAATCTGTCTAAATAGGTTGTCCTTATAGAGAAAAATATTATTCTTAAGGATAATCGTGATGCAGTCAATTATGAAGGTCTGATGATCTGTTAGGTCTTGTTCTCCCACTCTTAATATCTCCTCCATGATTTCAATCGTGCTATCCTGAGGGATGTTAGTGTATAATGCTTCAATATCCAGAGTCACCAATATTTGGGACTCTGGATTGAAGCTCAGGTTTTCTATCTTCTTAATCATTGAGGTAGTGTCCTTAATATAGGCTTTCTGTTTCTGTACGAGTGGTTGCAGGAATACCTCAACGTACTTGCTTAAAGGCTCAGTCAGAGACCCTATACATGAAACTATGGGTCTCATCGGGGGGTCATCAATGTTTTTATGCACCTTGGGCAGGCCATACAGTGCTGGAATTAAAGGGTCCTTATTTAACATAAATGCAAACTCTTCTTCGCATATAATATCCTCATCTCTCGCTAGCCTCAACAACCTTTCAATTTCTACCTTTAAGGTTTGCCATTCCCCTCTGTTGGATTTCTCATAGTGGTCGCTGTTATTTAATAGTTTCAGCATCCTGTTGTCATAATCACTGCTGTTCATCAATACGACACTTCCTCCCTTGTCCGCTGGTTTAACTATCAGGGCGCTGTTCTTCTCAAGGTCTTCTAGTGCTTTTTTCTCCTCTCTACTGAGATTGTATGATGCCCAGTTTTTTTGTTTAAGGAGATTGTCTATGCTTTTGTCAACTGATCTTTCAAACGCCTCTACATCTTTATGTACAGCACTAATGGGGGGAACCCATGTGGACTTATTTTTTAGGCCAGATTTATTATGTCGTGCTATCTTTTCTTTACCATCGAAAAAAATTTTTAGTCTTATTTTTCGGAAAAAGCTCTGCAGATCTCTTTCCAAGGTGTATCTATCTACCTGGGAACATATGGCATAACCTAATCCTTTCTCAAAAAGTTTTATCTCTATCGGGGTCAGTTGGTGGTCTGATAGATTAATAACTGCTAACTTCTTGTTGTTGGGGCTTAATCCCATTGTTTCTGACTGCGAGTGCGCGGACGTTGAGGGTTCTGGGCTTGAGTGTATTGTGTTTGATTGTAATTGTTTCTGCCCCTCCCTCTTCCCTTCTGTTGTCCAAACATTTGGTTGCGCCTCTCTAAAAAAACTAGACCTTCTTTGGTTGTCTGCTGATGTTTATTTGTTTCACCCTCGTGTTGTTGTCTCTCATTTGCTAATTCTCCCTCTGAGTCAGTGCTACTATAAGAGGACTCAAAAAATCTCACACGTTTCCTGGATTGATTTCTAGGTTGATTCTGCCACTGTCTGCGGGGTTGGGAATTTTCTTTGGGGCGATCATAAAAATCTTTTTGAAGATACGGATAGACAATTTCTGGGTTGTAATTCTCAATGTCCTTCTTGAGTTTATTGCTCTTCTTTTTAATTAAGTACTCACTATAACTATCCACATCATTTTGGATTTCTTTTAATTTGGCCTTGGCATCTTCCAAGGCTATGCTATCTCTCAGTTGACTCTCTAATGTTTCAATTTCCTTCTTTTCTATGAATATAAATTCCTCTGCTGTTTCTATAATAAGCAAGATCCAGTCTCTACTGCACCTATTTGCCACCAGGGTCCATTTATCTATAAATTTTTTATCCGTGATGAAGATCCCCGGTTCGTTCGTCACTTGCAGGCCCTTAGGGATTATTCCACTCTTGCAGTATTCCACTAGGAACTCTGCGTGTAATTCCGCTCTTATCACTTTCTTTTTAAGGTTCCAGAGTTTTTCCCACTGCTCTTCATCTGTTTTATCCAGTCTGATTGTGCTGGTATTTCGTGATCTTTTATTTATTAGTCTATCGAACTGATCCTCAGAGAAGCTATACGTTTTTATACCCTCCATGTTAAGGGCAATTTATATAGTTGTTATATTCAATATATGGGTATCTTTTCAATTGTATACCTCTTTGCTGATTTGCAAGTAAAGGACAAGACCTCCTCAGCTAACAAGCCGAGTGTTTACGTTAAAAAGAAAAGGAGGACCCCACACAGACTAATAGGGGACTGGGGGGGTAATGAATCTTCAATATGAGAACAAGGCGTCCCCACGAGAAAACAGTCAAAGACTGTGTGTCACACCTAGTTTCTAGAATCTAGGGTGAGTGTTCCATTTATCTAGACGCGACTTTATAAAGCATGCCAATAATCTGGCGGGAAAGGTAAAGTTACAGTGATTCGTGCTTACTTCCTATCCGTGTATGATCAAAAGGAGCAATGTCTACCTACTGTTATAGTTACTAGTATCCCTAAAGATGCCAACTGTTATTTGAAAGGGGATTGTTGTCTCACCGTATAACCAACATTAAAAATGACCGTTTTTTAGTAATACCCACAATAGGTTAAAATACCTAGCTTTCAACAAACATGTACATCAATCAATATCTTCAGTAAATATCAAAGGAAAAAGGAAAAGTTTACCACACCATTAGTTACTCTGTTACACATTTATTATACATACAAATTTAAAATTCCATCTTTACAAAGTATACAATCAATTAAAGAAACAGTGTTAATACATTTGTATAAAACAATTTAAAAACAAAGAATCACAGGTCGACGCGGCGTTTCGGTTTCTTGTATTTCTACCTTCTTCAGGACAGATTCTACATGAGTTTAAAAAGAAATGTTAAGAAAACAGAGTTACTCTACGTAGCATTGGTGCAGAACATTAAATATACACATTTCTAAGTCATCATGAGCTCATTTAACTGAAACTTCCTTTCTAGGCATCTCTAGTCCAAACAGACCTTATTACATCTCCCCAAATTTCCTATTCCATATTGTTGATGATATTTGGACACAGTTAGGTATATATAATTTCTTACTGGTAATTCTAAAAAACTTTAGTTTAAGAACACATAACGATCATGTCTTTACAATCATACACTTCGTACAAAACTAGTGGTGTTTACCTCTCCCATGGACTGTATAGTCCAATGCTTTTCAAGCCCACATGGAGCAACCCTATCACGACAATCTAAATAGTTGTATATCTGTTGCATACCTAGGAGATGCAAATCTAAGGTTCACATCCCACATCAGCAGAACCCAGGTAGAATTTTTGGACATTCTGATCAGACATCAAGAAGGGAAACTAATCGTGGAATTATACACCAAACCATCCGATAGGAACAGTATGCTGCATTACAAAAGCAACCACCCTCCATCACAGAAAAACAACATCCCTTTTGGCCAGTTCCTTCGTCTGAGAAGGAACTGTACCTCAATGACAGACTACGAAATCCATGCCAGTAGACTGAAAGAAAAATTCCTAGAAAGGGGCTACCCTAAGAGAATGATTCGACATGCTTTCAAAAGAGCGAAATATTTTAACAGAGAAAACCTGTTCAATAATGAACCAAACAGTCAAGACAAAGAACAGCCTATCATGTTTGTTACTAATTTCTCTCAAGTCAGTTATAAGGTAAAAAATATCATAAATAGAAATTGGCACCTTATCGCAGATAGAGCACAGGAACCCATCCCAAAGCCCATGTTCTCGTATAGGAGAAATAGAACCATCAGGAATTCCCTTGTACACACATACAGGGAGACCCACAAGACTGTTCAAACCACCATAGATGGCAAACCATTGCCAACAGGAACTCACCCATGTGCGGGGTGTGTTAACTGTACCAATATTATAAGAGGTGGAACTATCACGGTAAATGACAAAACAATCAACATCAGGAGCTTTATCAATTGTAGAACCTCAAACGTAATTTACCTCATTCAATGCCCCTGCAAAAAACCATATGTAGGCGAGACCTCTAGGGAACTCAGGCTGCGGCTCAATGAACATCGCTCTGCCATAAGGACTAATAAAAATGGAGCACCTCTAACTGAACATTGGAGGGAAGCAGGCCATAAAATTGAGGACCTTAAATGGTGTGGCCTAGAGAGAGTAAGTGAAAACACCAGGGGAGGGAATCTGAACAATAAAAGAAAACGTAGGGAACAATTTTTTATGTCAACCCTGAATAGTGTCAGGTGTGGCCTTAATTCGAAGGAAGACTGGGAAAGAATTATTCAAGGATAAAAGAACGTAGAAGACAGACAGAAACAATACACAAGATCTGAACAAAACTTGTGTACCTGTAAGCCTACAGAAGAGATGATGTAGCAATACAATCAAACGGGCAGGCAGCAGTAAGTTGGGTCGAGTGATACTGCTACCCCACGTAAATAACCTAATACCATACTGCGTAAGGAGTGGCAAACAACAAATAATAGAGATGAATTAGTGATATCACTAAAGGTATGTGCATCAGCAATATAGGTCAAGCTGAATTGCGGGTCCGCAAAAATAACCAAACATCGCATTACCGAATCAAATAGTATACTGCGTAGGGAATGGCAAACAATCTTAATACAATAATAACTTAACATCATACAGTAGTTCTAGTATATCACCGAATCAAATAATATACTGCGTAGGGAGTGGTAAACAATACAAGAATGTATGACTTAGTAATATCACTAGAGGTCTAGCAATGTAGGTCTAGTTGAACTGCTGGCCCACATAAATAATCAAACACCACATAGGATATCCAGCACATCGCCAAATCAAATAGCAAATAAAAAAATCCTATGAGGTGTTTTAAATTAGTGGGGGACATATCCTTCGAGCCCCTTTCGTGTTAACCTCTGGTATAGTGCACACGGAAAACTGCAAAATACCTCAGCGAACCCCACGTAACACAAGCAGCGGTACTCTAGGAATTAGTGCTCATGAAGCTCAGGAGGTATTGTATTAAATGCGCGTTTAGGAGACTCCTCGAGTCCCCCTCGTGTGAGCCTTATTCAGTGCAAACGCGAAATACTGTGCGCATAGTGACAGCAATAACGCGTTCGGTAACTTAGCAACCTGCCGATCCAACCGGAGGTGCTGCTGGATAATGTGGAAGACAAATCAAATGCCGGTTCCGCACTCGGCGAAAAGCGTTCGGTTACCATGGTAACCGGACGCTGATAGGAAGATAAAGAACCAATAAGCGCGGGTGTCTAAAGAAGCCAATTAACACACGGCTGCTATATTAACACCGCGAGAGAGACTAGCGTTCCATTCCATTTTCTTGACGGATCGAATAGGACCGCCGAGGAACGCTGTTTAAAGACTACCGGGACCCAGGAGCAGGGAGGCCGCTTGTAATTTTAAAGGTAAAGACTGCAAAAAAGAGTGGGCATAATTCCGGTCGCTAGAAACTTAGTGATAACATTAAAATAGTTTGAATGACAACATCCAAAATAGCGTTTTTGGGTTTAAAGACAAATAACCTGACAGCGCTAGCAATGATTAAGTCAAGGACTGTAGTAAATTAGAAAAACTATTTGGAAATTGGAAGAATATAGCAAAATCTCTTTTCCATCACTTTAGGCAACAGGAACCCCGACATCTACAACGAGGTGCCTGAGAAACTGAACATAAAAGAAATTGCAATTATCAGCAACTTTTTTTAAATGGTGAGTGAAGACTGAGGCACTGCTAATCAAATAGAGCCCATATTTGGAATGATAAAACCTATAACCAACCAATTAAAATACTCCTCAGGGTCATTGAAGAAACCTACATAGGATAATACGGTGGCTCCTCCTGGTAGTCGAAGACCAAGCGTGAAAAGTCTTAACATAAGGTACATAACTAATTCTACACGTTATACCTGCAGTTATAAAGTTGCCATAAAACTACGTGTTTTCAATGATGTCCTTTGTGACATATAGATATAATCTTTGATGTGCGATTGGTACATTGAATTTATTCTTTTCCAGAGGTAATGCTAGACGTGGAAATATGAATTTACCACAAACCTCTTGTATATTCTATAAGGATGTCTATTGTGACAAACAGATGAACATCTTTAAATAAGCAAATTGATTAATGTGCTACCCTTATATTGAATTTATTCTATCCAGAGGTAATACACCGAACACAACCGAAAATAAGTCCAGAAATCAGATGGCAACAAGGTTTTAAACAGAAAATACTGTCTGGTGGGGAAATTTACTCCACTTGTTTTAAGGTATGCAACAGATATACAACTATTTAGATTGTCGTGATAGGGTTGCTCCATGTGGGCTTGAAAAGCATTGGACTATACAGTCCATGGGAGAGGTAAACACCACTAGTTTTGTACGAAGTGTATGATTGTAAAGACATGATCGTTATGTGTTCTTAAACTAAAGTTTTTTAGAATTACCAGTAAGAAATTATATATACCTAACTGTGTCCAAATATCATCAACAATATGGAATAGGAAATTTGGGGAGATGTAATAAGGTCTGTTTGGACTAGAGATGCCTAGAAAGGAAGTTTCAGTTAAATGAGCTCATGATGACTTAGAAATGTGTATATTTAATGTTCTGCACCAATGCTACGTAGAGTAACTCTGTTTTCTTAAAATTTCTTGTTAAACTCATGTAGAATCTGTCCTGAAGAAGGTAGAAATACAAGAAACCGAAACGCCGCGTCGACCTGTGATTCTTTGTTTTTAAATTGTTTTATACAAATGTATTAACACTGTTTCTTTAATTGATTGTATACTTTGTAAAGATGGAATTTTAAATTTGTATGTATAATAAATGTGTAACAGAGTAACTAATGGTGTGGTAAACTTTTCCTTTTTCCTTTGATATTTACTGAAGATATTGATTGATGTACATGTTTGTTGAAAGCTAGGTATTTTAACCTATTGTGGGTATTACTAAAAAACGGTCATTTTTAATGTTGGTTATACGGTGAGACAACAATCCCCTTTCAAATAACAGTTGGCATCTTTAGGGATACTAGTAACTATAACAGTAGGTAGACATTGCTCCTTTTGATCATACACGGATAGGAAGTAAGCACGAATCACTGTAACTTTACCTTTCCCGCCAGATTATTGGCATGCTTTATAAAGTCGCGTCTAGATAAATGGAACACTCACCCTAGATTCTAGAAACTAGGTGTGACACACAGTCTTTGACTGTTTTCTCGTGGGGACGCCTTGTTCTCATATTGAAGATTCATTACCCCCCCAGTCCCCTATTAGTCTGTGTGGGGTCCTCCTTTTCTTTTTAACGTGAAGAACATCAAACACCTTTTAGGGGACCTAGGCCTGGACGCTTGTTGGCATAGTCACTCCGCCCCCCCGAAGGAGACCCTAAAAAAACTGTTCTGGGAGTGGGTCCGCGTGAAACGCATCAGTAATCAGCAGCACTGCAAAACCACCGCAGCTTTTCTGCTGATAAAAGATGTCGTTGCCTACGAGCCATACATGGACCTAATAACAATTGCCATGGACCGGTCCCTGTACATCAAATTCCGGCTGGGGTTGTTACCCTTGGCCGACCTTTGTTCCAGGTGGAATAAATCCCAGCCCTCTTCACGATACTGTGCTCTCTGTCCCGATAAACCAGAGACTGTGCCACATTTTCTTTTTGAATGCCCAGATTACGGCCGACCAAGATCACGTTGGCTTGGTCCTATCTGCAGAGAATTGGGTACTCGTCAGCACTCTGTCGCCCTTCGGATTCTATTAACTAATACAGCCCCCCCGATTGTTTGTGCCGTTGCCAAGTTTTTAAAATGGGCCTGGTTGATTAGACTGAGAAGACTGTCCATATCAATTTAATCTTCTTTTAACTAATTTATGATGTTTTAATGTGTTTTAATGTTTTCTACTTATTGTACAGTCACACTTTTTTCGACATGCTGTTTTAATCTTGTGTATCGCTTTTATGATATATGCATATCGAAATAAAGCAATCAACCAGCATGTGGACTTCTAGTGCGGAGAGCTCGCATTCCTGTGGTCCGTGGGGATCATCAGTCCCCATAACCAAGTGAGGAGTGTGCCCAGCACCCCCCAGGAGATAGTGCAACACAGCATGCTTCATGTTGCACAGCGCCTCACGCCGCTAGGACGCAGCAGACCTGAAACAAGTAACATCAACAAAGCTTTAGCACCCAGTGCCGCTTGTGCCTTCGAAGAGAGACCCTTTGGAAAGCAGGCATCTTGTTTCCAGAATAAAAAGTAAATCTGAACGCCTGTGTTCGCTTATGCCTAGCGGAAGAACCTTTGTGTGTGTGTATGTCTCTGTGAGCCTATACCAGCTAGTGTATTTTTTTTTTGTTTTTAAGGTTTTATATAGCTCAAACTAGACCCGAAGATGTCGGGTATCAGAGCGCTTTACATAGCACCAGTTTCGTTACATGAGGACACATTCATTTTTGTTAGGCATGGGGAGATTAAGTGATTTGCACAGAATCACAGGATGTTGAGTGTTGTTGCCGAGACTCGAACTCGGTTCCTCAGCTTTGACATCGACCGCTCTAGCAGTAACATCCTCTGTTTATCTTGTGTGTGCCAATGTGTGAGTGTGCATGTATGATACATGTATATAGGTGTGTGTGTAAGAGTGTGTATGTGTGTATGATTTGTTTCTGGATGTACATATGTGTGTGTGTTAGAGCCTAAATAAATATATTCATATATATTTATGTTTTTGTATATGTATGCATGTATCTATATCGTGAGCTGTCTCTATGTACGAGCATGTATATTAGTTTGTTTCAGTCTTTTTGAGGGTAGCTTTAGAGCACGTGACTGTAGAACACACAACACAGAGTTAAAGCCAGGAGCACAGCTTCGGGGCGCCTTACAGTAAGATACAATAAAAAATACGAACAAGCTATAAACTGTAAAATCAAGTCACATCACAAACATATATTTTATTATGATATGGTATCAACAAATAAAGAAGAGTGGCAGGGTGTAACTGGCTGAGAAAACATATGACAGACTCCCAGTGAGTGAATGTCGGTGAGTGAAGGCATGTGTTAGTGTATGGGTGACTGTGTGTGTGCATGCGTTAGCAAAAAGGTTGAATGGCTGAGTTAGTAGTGCGCAGCTGAATGAATTGTGTGGCTGACGGTGAACATTTCAGAGAAGGGGTGAACGATTTACTGTGACTGAAAGAGTTAATAAATGAGAGAATGAGTAAGCTGGGGAGTTACATTTTTTCCTGGTTGCAATCACTGCGATCTGACCACCGGGCGCATTGTAACTGTATGGATTGTGGCTCATATTATCAAGCAGGGCGATAAGCAATTATCGCTGCTTTCGCAGCGATAATTCTGTCACCCTATTAGCAAGCTGTCGCTAACTGATGTTAGCGACAGCTTTTAGGCGACAGCGAGCGGTTTGGGGCCCCCTTTGCATGTCAGCGATGTTTATCGCTAATGACATGCAAAGTGGGCGTACTCAACCAGTTAGCGACTGAAAGCAGTCGCTATCGCCTATTAGCAAGGCAGGCGTAGCAATGGAAATATTCGCTATAAGCGCGAATATCTCCAAATACTAACACCTGCCCAGACCAGTTCTTAGCCATGGTATCCAATGGGAGGTGGATAACATGGCTAAGAGCATTTCGTCGCTAATGCGTGAATATCACTGTATTCTCAGCGATATTCACGCATGTCGCCGCTATCGCTGGATATTTTAGCACAATGGAGAGAAACATTGCTAATAGCATGTTTTCTCCGCTAACATATTCAGCGATAAAAATAAATGCGCTAAGCGCATTTTGCAATAAATATCGCTATTCCTTGGTAATATGCCCCGTGGTGTCTATGTTACTGTAAGGTAGGTGCTACATGTTTCAAGCATCTTCAGTGCCTGGACTGCCACTGCCCCTCGGCAATAGTTCAGGGTGTGTTATTACTCAATTGGACATTCGTCTTGATGTCTAACTTGAAGGATAACAGGTTGTGTGTGCCCTGTCATGGCTCCTGCCCATGTCCTGTGCAGTACCCACACAGCTCCCCAGAAGAGGCTCACTGCACCAAACTCAGTGTTCTAATTAAAACTCTACCATCGAGGGGCCCCACAGGGCTGACTAGAGACAGGCTCCTATAGTCGGCTTAAAGTCCCACTGGTGCAATAAAAGAGACAAATATAAAAGGACTCCTTCCATTGTGTGTCAGCAGCAGGATGAGTCCAGCTTCCTGCTCTATGCAAAGTAGAGATTATATTAAAGAACATATGATTATATTACACACCTGCTAATAATAAAAAAACTAAAATAGAATGCTGCGACCTGTCATTAGAGATAAAATGTTAGACTATTTAATTACCCTACCTGATATCAAGTAACGCAGTTGAATATTACCTCACATTACAACAGAGGAAATACAATGAAATGTGGGATTACCCCACACAACATCAAGGCTGGTCTGGCATGGTTGGTGAGTAAGGTGCTCTATCTGTCATAAGTGAGGCCAGGTAAGCAACTCTCTAACTTTTAATGTGCTAGAGCAACTGAACGACACTCCCTTGGACATGAGCTGCAGAAGTCGTCAGTGTATGAGCAGGCCTGTCTTCAACACATCTCACACAGACTCCTGCAAACTTCTTGTCGCCTCAGTGTGTAGTCACTGAACCAGTATCTGAGTACGTATTGGCTAGATCAAGGTGCTAATGCTCATTGCCCAAGGTACTGTTGTACATTAGTTCTTCATGTAACATGGCTGACAGTGGTCGTTAGCCCTTCCTTTGTGTTCTTACCTCCTTAGCCTCGCAGAATACTTATGTGTGTTCTAACTTGTACTGGAGTGTCCCACTCTTGTCAGTTGATGGTTTGGTCAGCTGCCGAGGAGTGCGCTCAGCTTTGCTCTACAATAAATCTACATATAACCTAACTAGAAGTGTCTTGAGATCTGTCTACAACAATTACACTCCAGGATCCCACACAAGGGCTGGAGGAAGCTTGGTTACAGCGAGGGAGACTCTTGTCTAGCCTTTTACCCCGGCCTATCAGTCCACCACTCGGGCAATATTGCTCCCCAAGGTAACATATACTGCCCAACCCCTACCAACAAAGCCCTGGGTGAAGCTGCGTCCGAGAGGAGAGGAGGAAACACCCATTTCCAGCCTAAGAAGAGGAAAAACTCTGCTTGCTTGAGCTCATTGCTATTTTCGGAACCCTGCTCTCTTTGCTGGGTAGGGTTTCGGGCAGCGACTTTAGAGCCCAGCAGCAGAGACCTTAAGTGACATAAGTGTAAGAGGCTACGGGTGCCGTGCCGAAATAATGAAAGGCATCTGGCTACAATGCTGAGTGAAGAAGCGCTGCGGACATGAAGCCGCACTAAGCACTAATACAAGCTTAAAAAGGTAGTGCACCGAAACGAAAAAAATGCCCTGGAGTGACCTGATCCATGTAACAGGGTCAGTCTCCTGTACGGTAACCAAGCACCCAAAAGGAGGGACAAATCTAACGGATTTACCAAAGAAAGGAATGGAATTTTGAAGGGCAGGCTAAGAGACCAATCAAAGCGTTGGGCGTGGTAAAACACCACAGAAGTACATACTCCATGTCGAGAGACAGCGCATGCGCGCTGCCTAGGGACCTAAAAAGGCATTTTGTTTGCTCATGTATAGTACTTTGGTGCAACCAACAACTCAGCTTCTGAAGTTGAAAGTCCTTGGTGGGTGGGTGTCTCTCTCAGACTAGAGAGGGGGTGTCAGAGGAGAAGTGGTCTTTGTTGACAAGAAGGATGTACCCAGTGCTCCTGAAGTGCCATGTGGCTGGGGCAGAGTCAGTGAGATATACTTCTTCAATTATGCTACCCCTTCTAGAAAGATTCTTGCTTTTAGATCTATTTATTTTCACAAGTTTGTCTAGATGCCAATCTATTACTTTGCTTTACTCGTTTACGGTAAATAGACGCATGATGACGCAGTAAAGTGCAATGAATGAAGTTCGTAAAGCGTGGGGCACTGTATGAGGCCGTAATAAAATAAAGTTCTCTACAACATAGATTATCAAACGTCAACCCATGACGTGCCAATCAGCTACGTGAATGGTAGCCAGCAATACTATTTAACTGTCATCATCACCTTAATTATCAAAATATTTTAAGAGCCGACATAGCGCAGCCCAGTGCTTATGTTGAGCTAGTGGTTTCGGTGCTAAGCACTGGCACTTAATGCCAGACACTAGTGCTTTTCATGAGCACCAGTTAAGGATACCTTCATTTTCAGGGAGATTAAGTGATTTGCCCAGAATCACAGGATGTTGAGTTGACGCCGAGACTCAAACCTTCGTTTCCCAGCACCGAATGCTGCTGCTTTGGCCATTACACCACATCCTCTCCCCACTTTTATGGTTAGTAGTTTGTTCTGTTTAGACTGTGCTAGCAGGAGAAATGGGCTGGTGTAAGCTCCCTCCTGAGGAGAGCCCCAGTTAATTTGTTTACAAATTAACCATTGGAGCAGCCCGAGCATTTGTCATTTTATCTTGCTGTACCGCATAATATGACTATCCTGTAGACGTTTTAACTTATTATTTGATGCAAATATTCTGCCAGAGTGAGTAGGAGTAATAACCAAACATAGAAATACCTACCCTGAAGAGGCCTAATAGAATAATTCCGGAGGCCGAAACACATCAACAAATATAGAAGGCAACTGTTGGAAGTTTTGGATTTATTCTGCATATAATGAATGATTAGGAGCAGAAAGTAAAATTTGACAGCTTGAATAACGTATCTGTTAGAAGCACCATGTACACAAGGGATGACGTGAGGTGCTAACAAAGAAGAAGAGGGGGCTCTTACTTTTGCGATTAGTTTTCTGAAAAAAATATTTGCATGGATTGAAAATAATCCGTTTGTGAAAATGATTTACTAATATTATGATGGTGGTGACGCCAAACAATGAAATATCTTCTTGTGAATGATACTCAGGGCCATGTGTACTCCAAAGTGGCGCAGCGCAGCAGGTCACTTTGCTGTGCTGTACTGCATCACTGGGAAAGGGCGGGAATGCATAGTATTTAAGGCATACGGCACATTCCTGTCCGTCCGCCCTGTGTTGGCGCCGCTTCAGTGGCCTAGCGCCAACGCAGGCACCCGTGCCCCATGGATCAAGGGCTCCTGCGTTGTCGGCAGGGCTGTTTATGTGCAGGAAGGCGCCCCTTGCTGCAAAAACACAATCTAGAGACAGCTTTATCCTCCTTCTATGTTTACTGCAGAATGCAGCACAGATCCTGCAGCCCGCATCGAAAGAGGGAAAAACGAGGAGAAATAAAGATATTTGTTCACGTTACACCTCACCTTATGTAAGTAAGTAAGTGCTTTATTGTACAGTTAATAAAAACCATTACAAGTAGCCTATGGTAGTAGAAAAAAATAAAATAACAGAATAAAAAGTTAGAAATGCGGGAGTGTCCATCCTACACAAGATACATATGTGTTTCTTACACGTGGAATTTGTGTGTTTGTCCTGGGTCTTGCTCACAACGGGCGTGGTGTTCTGTCAACTCCATTCCCCATTTTGCCATTCGGGGAACAGTCTGGCGCACTCAATAATTGTTCATGGCTCTTTGAAGTTGGCCTTTCATTATAGCGGGTCAGTTTGAGTCTCAAGGCCAGCCTGATTTTTAGGAACTGACGAAGTTTGGGAGGCCTATCTTTTTGATGCATTCTCAGATATACTAGGTTTGGTAACTCTGGGACTGCATCAAAAACCATGGGATTCCCATGAGGACACCCGCTGCAACGCCCATGGACGTCTCCCTTGTACACAGTAAGGCAACGCCGCGATATGCGCTGCATTGCATTACTCCATATTTTTGAAGCCATTCAACGGCACGCAAAGTGGCTTTGCGCGGCTTCATAAATATGAGTCGTAGGTTTGCGTTGTGCATGCACCACGCTGCCTAGAGCAATCATGACGCAAAGCTCTCGTAAATATGCCCTCAGAGTGTGAGCCCCTTGTCGACAAGCATGAAAATATTTGGTGAACGAGAGGTAAAGAGTTCGCATGGGGAATGCTCATAAATGGGATATATATTGTTTGGCAGACTGCCTGTGGTGCATTTTATTGTAATACTGTATATCCCCCCTGTAACTCTTGGAGCTACGGAAGCACCCATGCCTGTGCATTGCTATATGGCGGTATAATGCTTACACAGCCCCCTCCCTGAAGGGCCTTTGTAGGTCCCGTGCAGACCGCGGTCCCGCCCGGATCCCTCTCCGGGCAGCGGAGTTCTCACCCCTGCTCAGCCTCACACCTGCTTTGTTCGCATGGAAACCGATCCCAGCTGGAGGAGAGCCCTGTGTCCTAACCTTGGTGGAAAAGGCTTCTCTTTTACAAGAGTGAACCTGTGCCCAGGTGCCAAAGGGACCCGACGGCCTCACGCACTCCCCTGCGCACAACAAAGGGTCTTTTCATCTTAAGGGCCAAATGGTGGGTGGAGATCTTTTCAGTTTGTCAGGATCTGGACAGTTCAGATTTCTAGAATTCAGAATAGGGGAATCAGCTATTTTTAGTGTAAGGATTAGCTCAGTTATGCGTTAGAGCAACCCCTTCCACGTGTGATATAAGCACATGGACACCTGTCACGCATCCTTCCACGCACGGGGCATGAGACCGCCGCCCCCTCCATTTCCGGTGCCTGAGGAACAGTCCTGTCCAGGGGCAGGAACAGGAGGAGATTTCCTCCCCCCTAAAGACATTTTTAGACAATTGAATGAATATCGGTTATTTTGAAAGAGCCCGAACACCTTTCTAAGTGCTCAATTTCTAGAAATAAGTGCCAAGGTCCGAAGTAGTGCATAAGGTACAGTTGCAGCTTGCATCACCCAGGCCCCCTGTCCCTACTGCAGAATACCAGTACCAATGACATCACCCACTGCCCCTGCCAGTGCTGCAAAATGCCAGTATCTATGACATCACCCACTGCCCCTGCCAGTGCTGCAGAATGCCAGTATCTATGACATCACCCACTGCCCCTGCCAGTGCTGCAAAATGCCAGTATCTATGACATCACCCACTGCCCCTGCCAGTGCTGCAGAATGCCAGTATCTATGACATCACCCACTGCCCCTGCCAGTGCTGCAGAATGCCAGTATCTATGACATCACCCACTGCCCCTGCCAGTGCTGCAGAATGCCAGTATCTATGACATCACCCACTGCCTCTGCCAGTGCTGCTGAATGCCAGTAGCTATAACATCACCCACTATCCCTGGCAGTACTTCAAAATGCCAGTGCCAATGACATCACCCCTGCCCCTGCCAGTGCTGCAGAAGGCCAGTACTAATGACATCACCCACTGCCCCTGCCAGTGCTGCAGAAGGCCAGTACTAATGACATCACCCCTGCCCCTGCCAGTGCTGCAGAAGGCCAGTACTAATGACATCACCCACTGCCCCTGCCAGTGCTGCAGAATGCCAGTATCTATGACATCACCCCTGCCCCTGCCAGTGCTGCAGAATGCCAGTATCTATGACATCACCCACTGCCCCTGCTGCAAAATGCCAGTACCAATGACATAACCCACTGCCCCTGCCAGTGCTGCTGAATGCCAGTAGCTATAACATCACCCACTATCCCAGGCAGTACTTAAAAATGCCATTACTGATTACATCCCCCACTGCCTCTGCAGCAAAATGCCAGTACCAATGGCCTGGATTACTATTTTTAGTTGATAAAATTGTTAAACTGAAGTGATGTGCTGAAAATAGACACATCCACCCTGTGGGCTGTCATAAGAAAAATGTCGGTATTAAGAATTAAAGTGCTGGTGCCCAGCACCAGAAAACACTGGTGCAAATTAAGCACTGATGTGTCCTCTTTTTTGTTGTCTCTCTTCTGACGGCTTTGGTTGTTCTTTGCAGGCAGCATTGTGTTCTATCCTTCTGCATCTACTTTATGCTCTCTCATGGGAGGGCTGAGCTGTCTGTTTTAATCTTGTGCTTGGGATTCGCTGATTTCCCTCTGTGTTTGTCGCTAGCTAAGAGCACAGCCTTTTTAACAGTGGCGGCAGGTGACATTTGAAAGTGGTGTGGCATAAACGTTGGGCATGATTATTATAGAGCAAGCAATGTGAACAATTTTTATGGACAAACCTAGGGTCCACGGGTAGTCCCTCTCCTGAGAAAGAAATGAAAAAAAGACTGGCAAATGGTGCATTTTAAAGCAAATGAATGCAGGTATAAAGCAAGGCTTATTAACGTATAGTCTTGAAATATTAAACACATAAAAAACTGTCATCAGACCGGTATTTCAGTTTCTCTTTCAGATGTAATTTTATCCAGATAAATGGCACAGCAACTGACATACGCCTAAAGCCTGTCAGTATGATTGGGGCTTTGTCACTGGGTGTTAACTGTTTAAGATAAATGAGTAATACCAATGATTTCGTATAAATAATTAACATTGGAATTGTTTACATTCTGAAATAGGGAGTCTGTGAATTAAATAGCATTGATGCCTGTGGAAGGAGTTTTGGCCTTCAGTTATGCGTGCTTTATGTCAGATATGTATCCTCTTTTTCTCTGCATATCTTGTACATCTGCTCATCTTCAACCCCTCTCTTTCCTCTTCAGCATCCTCTTTTCACTCTTCCCCGTACGCCCATCTGTGTCACTTCACCGCCCCCAACCTGGACAGCACTCCCTCAAATTCAAGCACTTTAATTTTTCTTACTTTTGTCTTGCAAATATTTTGACATCTGTGTTTATCCCCTTCACCCACACATCCACAGAATTTCAGGTGCAAATGGAATACACATTGTTCTGTGTGCCCTGCAGAGAGGGAAACCCACTGACAGGCACTTTGTTTGGCTTCAGCCTTCGCGCCTGCATGCTCAATCAAAGCCCCTCATAAACACCAGGCATGGCTCGAGCTTAAAAGTGTGCACAGAAAAAATACAGATAAACAACAACATTATAAAATAGCTAACTCGTGGGGAATGCAAATTTAGTAAAGCATGTAAAATAAGATAGGAACTAAATCGCTGAAATAAATTCCCTCAACATTTTTAACATTCTTTCTTTGCAAGTCAATCCATGTTTTTAGTGTCAGTGTTAACTCAAGGGCATGTACACAGGGCCAGTTATAATGCCAGACATCAGAGAACTGGCCACAGTAAGCACATATCCCTCACTTTGGGCCGGACTCATATATTTGGATCCATTTCGCAAGGGAACAAGAGCGAAACCTGTTCCTTATCAGGATCCATGTCACAAGGGAGCAAATGCCGCAGCTCCACTTCTAAAGGAACAGGCAATGTGCAGCGAGGGCCTGGGTTGTCATAGTGGGGGAGGGTAGAGTGATGAGGGGTCTCTGCACAATGCACAGAACACAGCATCAGCTTGTAAACACTTACCATTACTGAGAACAAGGCACCGGATCAGAAGTGCTTGCATCCACTATCACGTATGACGAAAGGGTGGGATCTAACTGGCACATGCATCAATATTGCATTTTGCGATTCCTTAATTGCGAAAAATATAGAATCGCAATTAAGGAATTGCAAACTGCAATGCATCAAGAAATCGCTATAAAAATAGCGATTTCTTAAAATTCCTTAATTGCGATTCTCTAATTTAGAATCGCAATTAAGGAATACCTCCCCATCCATTCCTATGGGCTTAGAGGCCCATAGGAATGAATGGAAAGACATTCTTAATTTGCAATTCACCAATAGGAATTCACAAATTAAGAATGCAATTTCAAGGGTGCAGGGGTGTCCAAAGGACACCCTGTTGCACCCCTGAAATCTGCTTAGAAGTACATTTTGCACACTCACATGCCCCATGGGCATGTGTGTGTGTAAAATGGAACTTTGAAAAATGCACTTTAGTGCATTTTTCAAAGTTTTTGCAAATTACCATGAAGGTCAACTTCATGGTAATTAGCTCCCCTTATTTGCGAATTCGCAAATTTTTAGAGTTTGATGCATTGCATTGAAGGAATCTCAATTTGAGATTCCTTAAATGCAATTGCAATTTAAGAAATCGCAATTTGCGACTTCTTAAATTACGAAAATTACAAAAAATTTAATGCATCCCAAAAATGGGAATTGCATTCGCAAACGGCCGAATTTTGCGAGTCGCACCATTTGCGAATGCAATATCCTTCAATGCATGTGCCCCTTAGTCTTTGAATGACGGACGTCTGAAATCACGTAGGGATGTAATCTCCTATACCTGAAACCTTGACGCTTACTGCGTCACTGGCCTACAGTGTGCATACAACCAGAGACCACAATGGCAATGAAGGGCTTTAAAATAGAAAGCGCTGCGTCATGCGCCATGTTAAGAAAGTTGATTTATCGCCTGTCTTCCATCTCCTGCTTCAGAGAAAGGCGGGACAGGCAGCCTGAAACACACAATCCAGACTTAAATATATCATTTTATTTAGAGATATGATCGTATCTCTAAATAAATCAACCTATTTTATATTTTTTTTATGTAAATGTGTAGGAATTTCAAGAGGAGCGCAGCCCCACAGGAGAAACCGCCCCTGCTTTTTACCATGTCTTCCCATTGCCTGGTGTACCCTACTGCTGCTGATGTCATGCATGCACTTTTGGAGTGCAAGTTGAGGTGAATTTGGTGACCCTGTTCACCCCTCCGTGCTCTTTTCCATGTTGCTTCTCCAACCCCCAGCTAGTCCATTGTTTACCCTGGCCCTGCCCTCTGCACTATTTCTCCTCTATTTCCCATCATATCCAGGAGCGGCCAATGCAGGTAAGAGCTGTGGGTCGGGGTGGCGGGGAAGTCGACAGACGACGATGAGCAAAAATTAAATACATATTTTTTTTTATTAAATTTGTACTTTATTACACCTTCAAGTTGCATACACAGCCGATATCGCCTACAACCCGGAGGCCGGCGGCATCAAAGGGTCACTCTCCAATCCCTGGGTGAAGGGGAAACACACAGCCGTAAAGACCAACAGCCCGGAGGCCTGGCGGCGTAACTGCAGGTGTAGAAGAAGTGTGCAGTAGTTTCAGTCCATGGGAGCAGCCGATGAGTAATCGCAACACATAAAAAGAAAGCACACCTAGCAGCGCCAGCAATATCAGCACTAAGCGCAGGTTGGCGTGTCAGGATGGTGCGATCAGTGTATACACCCAGTAAGAACTGCGTGAAAACCCAGGGACGGAGTTTCTCCATCGGGGAACCAAGAAAGGGTGTATAAAGGGAATCAAAACCCCCAGACAAACACAAGCCCACCCACCCCAAAAAAAAAACTAGCCAGACTACCTAAACCTATGTCCACCCGCCCGCTCCCATCCGTCACCACTAGCACAAACCCCTCAATAGGGCCATGGGTGTCAAACACTTGACTACTAGGGCGATAGAAAGCTCAGGTGGGGGATAGCTCCTATCGACAACTAGGACAGCCGTCCCAAGCAACCCTTAAACACAACACACCTCGAAGACCAGGCACGATTCACCACTCACTCACACCGCCAAGGCCCTCAACTACCACACTCCTCATCCACAGCTGTTGCAACCCCATCCTCCTGCAGCACATCCAACTCCTCCCCCTCAGGATCCGACTCACCATCCTCTTGCGCACTCTGAAACGCCCTAAACAACCCCCAGAAGTTTTTGGGGCGACTCTTCGGAGGCAGGAGTTCACTATACACCTCTGACTGCGTGCAACAGTAAAGTAAGTCCGCCTCCCAACGCTTCTTAGTGGGAACTGGCCCCCGCATCCAACACAGTGCCACCAGACGCTTTGCCGTCAATAATGCCATGTCCGCAAGCCGCCTCACTGCCACCGGAAGCGGTTTGGAGAAACCCAGCAATGCGAGCGCCGGACTGGGCAAAATCTCCTCACCAAGAATAGTGCTGAGGTCCGCAAAGACCTCCACCCAGTACTTATGAATGGCGGGGCAAGTCCAGGCCATGTGGAGAAAGTCTGCCGTGTGAAAGTGGCAGCGCTCACATTCCGCCGAGTCCCTCAGCCCATACCGATGCAGCCTTTCGGGCGTGTAGTAGACACGCTGTAGGAATTTAAAGTGCACCAGACGGTGCCGACCGTTGAGCGAGATTTTCCTAGTGTTGGTAGCGCAATAACGCCACATGTCGTCTGTGATAGGAGATTGGAGGTCAGCTTGCCAGGCCAACCGGGCCTTGGAGGGGGGACACTGCCGATGTCTATCACCCAGAGTCCTGAGAGCTGTGACCAGTTTGCAAGAAGAGGGGGTCTTGATGACATACGTGAGCTCCGGCACTTCCTGCGGTTCAGCCAGCTCCGGGCCCAACATGGCGAGGGCCGCTCTACGAACCCTATGATATTGAAAGCCATGGAGCAGCGTTGCCCCGGGGCAGGATTGAAGGACCTGCTGCAACGTCTTCAGGGTGCCATTTGAGAAGAGATCTCCCATGGTAACAATACCCAAGTCACGTAGCGCCTTCAGGAAGCCTTTCTCCGTCAGTGGGGCCAACCAGGCTGCCCATTCCACGCGGAGCAAAGGCGAATACAACAGCACACTCTCTCGGGAGCCAACCAGTGCATGCCAAGCATTTAATTTCCCTATCCGCCTCCTCCTGAAATTCCTCTAGCAGGGACTTAAGTGTGATTGCGTCAGTGGCATCACCCGAGTCCACCGCCTGCCGCTCCAGGTCAGTGAGCTGTGTTTCAAGCAGTTGCAGGCGGCGCCTGATAGCCTTGAGCACCCCAGAGTGCTTTGCCATAGTCATCCCTCTGATATACACTTTGAGCGCATCCCAAAGCACTTGGACGCTGTCTACCGAACCCACATTGGTTGCGTAATAGGCCTCTATGTCTTTGGCCAGTTCCCCTCTGAAAACCTCGTCTAGGAGGGAATACGGGGGGAACCTCCAGGTGAACGGGGGAATCCTCCTAGGAGGAGCCACCAGCAATAAGAGTAAGGGCGAATGGTCAGACAGCGTGCGCGGCAGCACCGTACACCCCTTCACCGCATCGAGCAGGGAGCGGGAAACAAACCAGTAATCTATGCGCGTATGGAGGTTGTGGTAGGCCGAGTAATGAGTGAACCCACCTCGCCCCGAGTGTCTATGACGCCACACATCAAGCAAGTCAAGTTTCACACATTCCGACAATAGAAGCAACGCCGAAGCAGCAGGGGATCTAGGGGGGCCCGCAGATCTGTCCAGTTCTGGGTTCAACACCAAGTTAAAGTCCCCCCCCACAACATTCTAGAGCCCACAAACTGCCTGCAGCTGTCGGCCAGCGAAGAATAGAAATCTGGGGAATCGTAGTTGGGGCCATACACATTCACCAGCAAGAGATCATGATCCTTCCCAACACAACGTGCAACCACATACCTCCCTTCCGGGTCCACCGCCACCCGTGTCAGCGACAATTGGGATTAGCCCAGGTGAGCACCCCCCTAGCATGCGTGGTGAACCCCGCAGCAACACAAGCGGGACCAAGACCCCTCATCTGCAACATAGGACTGGAAAGCGGCAGATGTGTTTCCTGCAGCAAAGCAAGGTCAATTCGGTGGCGCTGCAAGTACGCTAAGACCTTCCTGAGTTTGCGGAAATCGTTAAGCCCTCTAACGTTCCATGATAGCAATCGCAGAGAGCCCAGGGCGCTCTCTGTGCCTAGAGACTCAGTGGTCGACATAGCAGGTTAGAGAAAATAGTATGGCAGAGCAGACGAAGCATCAGACACAGTGCAGTAGTCGGCAAAAACAGACCCCCCACCCAACAGACCCCGAACCCCATACAACATATCAGCAGTAGCACAAGAACATGGCCAACAACTACCCACCCACAGCCGACCAACCCCAACCCGGTCAGACAGAGCATGGCACTACCCACCCCGAACCCACCCGAAACAACCCACTACAAACCCAAGACCCCCTAGAGAGTCAAAAAGCCGAAAGCGCAGGGGCAGAGGTTCTAGCTAGACAATAATATTCTCTAACAGGGACCAAAGACAGTTGTCGCTCCCCGCCCCACCCCCATTGCTATCGACACCCCACCTAAGCTCCAGCAGGAAAGCAAGTAGAGTGGTGGATAAACAGTCCCAACGATCTACAGGGAGTACCCCCCCAAAAACAGAAGTACAGCAGTAGAAGTCAGAGCCCCGTTCAGTGGCACCACTCCGGGCTCATCAATCGTGGCTCAAAAAAAAAGGAAGGCAAAGAAAAAGCTCATCGGGTTCTGTAATGCAACACAAACATTCACGATGACGTAGCCAAACCTGGCTCTGTGGCGAGGGACAGATCAGCCCTGACCATCCAAGGACACGGCCTCCTCCTCATCTGTACGTTGACCCCTCGGACTGTTGCGCTGTTCCTTGGCCCATTCCTTAAGCGACTTTTTTAGGTCCGCTGGGTCGGTGAAAAAATGCGAGTGTCCCTGTTTGTTGATCCGGAGTCTCGCCGGGTACAACATGGCATAGTCCAGCCCCATATCTCTCATCTGCTTCTTATAGGGGGCGAAGCATTTCCGTTCCTCTTGCACCCTCGCCGTGAAGTCAGGATAGAGGGAAATGTTCATGCCTTCAAACTGTAATTCCCCTTTCTCCCTCGCCAGCCGTAGAGCCAGATCGCGGTCCCTGTAATTCAAAAGTTTGGCAATGATTGGCCTCGGTGGGAGGCCGGGCTGCGGCTTGGGACCCAGGGTGCGATGGGCCCTCTCGACGATAAACATGGGGGAGAAGACGTCCTCCCCCAGCAACGTGTGAAGCAACTTCTCAATGAACAGTTCCATCTTTCCAGTGTTGGTGGATTCCGCCACCCCTGTGATGCGGACGTTGGAGCGCCATGAACGCGCCTCCAGGTCCTCCGTTTTGTCCTGTATGACCTGGAGGCGACGGCCGAATTGCTTACGGTCCTTATCCCACTCCGTCTGGGCTTCCTCCGCCTCCGTCAGCCTACGCTCCGCCATATCTAACCTCTCCGCATGTTTGTCCACCCTCTCAGACATCCGGTCCATTCTGAATGATAAGGCGTCAATTTTTGTGCCAATCGCGGACATACTCTCCTGCAGACCTTTCTCCATGGTACAGAGCATTTCTCGAATGTCCGCGCAGAGCGAGCTATCAGCCGTCTGCGACGAGGTTTCCGGGGGAGTCCCCTCCGCGCCCCTTGGCCTCCGTTGTTCGAACGTGAGCTTCGGCTGGTTTCTGTCGCCCTTTCCCATGGCGGTGCTCACAGTGTGTTGACTAAGCAAAGAGCAAGAGGCGGCTCAATGCAGGGGGGGCGCCGGGAAGGCGAACTCCGTGAAGCAGTCCGGTGCGTAGCCAAGAATGAGGACCAAAAATGGCGGCCGCGGGCCGCGTGGTACAGGCTAGATTAGGGGGACGATCCCAACCTCCAGACTCTCGCCACGTTGCAGGTCACACCGCCAGGTGCCGAGAAGCGCCAGTACACTCCAAAGAACACGTCCCGGTACCAGCGTCCCTCCAGTCCCCAAGCAGATTAGAGTAGCGGCGTCGCCCGTCAACCGGCGTACGTAGGGTGCAGTTTCCCGCCGTCTGGTTCTCGGGCCACTCCGGAGTGCCCCAGGCCTCCGCCGATGAGTCGCAGTAGACACACACGTAGGGGCAGTACGACAGTGATCAATGGTGAAAGCACAGATGCGAACCAGGCCAGAAGAAGCACAGGATAGAAGGCAGTCCGGCAGTCCGGGACCACACAGGGACCTCACGCCGCACGTAGCGTTACGTAGGGCGGGCAGCCTCCAAGGATAGTCCGCGGATTGCGGCCTGGTCCGCCACGCCAAACTCCGCCAGCCTGTTGATCGACGCCACCACCGATTTCGACCCGGGAAGGTGCCCCCAGCAGCTCCAGGGATCGTAGAAGCAAAATCTGCCCCTGCTAGGGCCCGCGAGGCGCCAAAAAGGATATCTTTGACGAATATTAAAGGGGCTCGGGCGAGGAGCTCAGCTCTCACACGTCTTTCATGGACGCCAGCAAGCTCCGCCCCCAATTAAATACATATTTACCCGTCCCTCATTATCGTCTGTTGACCCCGCCCCACCACTCTTACCTACACGGGCGGCCAATGATGGTATCTGACACACCCAGTGGCTGAGCAAGGACATCATGGGTCCTGATGCAGGCATAGGAATTAGCCCCCATCCCCTGGATGGGTAGCAAAAAATAGTGGTCAAATGGGCCCTGTATGCCCGTGGGTCCAGGAGCCACTCCCGCCGCTGCACTATTGATAGCTTGCCCCTATCCATGCCCAGGGTGCATTGCTCCCTCCTCTCTCCTTCTCCCCTGAGCCTCTTGCCTTAACTCATCTCCCAGTAGTTTTTGAGTTCCATGCTTGACTAGTGAGGCCAAGCCATGACTGTTCCTAGAATTCTTGGACTTGTGGTCCTAGTTTTCTACTGGGGTAAATAAGACTTCATGTCCCAGCAGTCTAAGCAAAAACAGGACTGGCCTAACTAGTCATGCATGCACCTGGGTAACTTGGCAGCTGTGCCAACTGGTAGAGTTGAAAAATGCATGCCTCTAAATACGCAGCGATGAGCCACGGTGGGATTTCGGAAAGAGAAGCATGTGTTTGCATATGTGTAAAGCAGAGACCTTCCTAACTGGGAGGCGAGCCCCCTTAGGGGTGCCTCAAGTGATCTTAGGGGGGCCAGGCTCTGGCCAAAAGAAGCATTATATTGATAACAATGCTCTGTTTTAAGTGGGAAAAATGAATGTCAGTAAGCTGCTCTCTAATGGGGCATCACTAACATCATTTGTCATCGATATCCTGGCTGGGTGAATGTGTCAAAAAAGAAGGGACTCCAAATATACTTCAACACCCCCCACCTCCATTGCTAATAATCACACTGTGGATACTTTTACACGTTAGTAGCACCTGCCTGACCAGAATGGTATGTTTGGCAATCATGTATTTGATTGCATTTTTAAAATGGTAACAGAACTTAACTGTAATATTTGAATAAGTCCAGACATATTTAGACATTGGCATTTTATCAGAATAATTGTGAAAAATTCTGATGGGGGTCTGATGATTTTTTCTACAGGGGTAGGTGGCGCGGCATTAAAACGTTTAACGACCACTGGTGTCAAGTCAACGTAGTTAAAAGAGATTCATAAATAGAGAGGCATGCATAGGTCACCGGTTCGAGTCTGGACATGTTTGGCTCAGTGTTTAATCCTCCCGGAAGTAGTTAATGTGAGGGTGGTGAACTGAATAGGATATCTGTTCAGGGCTGTGTTATAGGATCAACAAATATTCAAAAGAATCATTATGCACATGCATGGGGGGGGGGGTGCTCAACAAGTGCTTTACAGCGCTTTCATAATTGACCGCAGTGGACTGAGCTTTTGAAGCGGGTGAGCATTACAGTTCCTTCAAGGACAAAATTGAACACAAGTCCCAACTAAACATTTTTTGCCTTACCCCCAGCCATTGACAATGCTTATTTTATGTCTGGCTACTGAAAACGTAGGGCCTCCTTTATGAAAAGTGACGCATCGCTGCGTGAAAACAGCGGTGCGCCACTTTTCACTGCGCCCTCCTTGCAACACCAATGATGCGTCATATTTACAGTATGACACATCATGGCGCAAGGAGTTACAGATATGTCAGTATTTCTGACATATCTTTATGGCGCAAAAGTGACGCATTGCTGGAGTGTGCAGAGCATACACCTCACACCAACAGTTCTGTCAGCACACCCACACTCTAGCCTGTGCTACCACAGAACATAAACCAAGTGCACCCCAATACCAGCCTGCCCTTCAGTCAGCTGGCACACGTGGACATCAAGTTGGCTTAGCAGCTGCTTCCCTTTGTTGGGCCTTTCATACTGCTGCCACTCCCTTGCTGCGGTTTCTGCTGCTGTCAATCATGTTAATGGGTTAATCTACTCCAGACTGTTGCTCCAACATTTCACTCCATCTTTTCTTGCTCCTAATGCGCATGCCAGGGCTTTGTTTAAGGCCATGCTGGATTCTGGGGGCTGCACTTGTGTTATTCCACGAGTCAAGCTAAGAACACCATCTCAAGGCTGATTTAGTATTTGGTGAACAGGGTGCTCCATTGTAAATGTGAAGCAGGGCCCTTTGCCACACCCTGGGTCTACCTGCCTCATTGAGAAACAGGGAGACACAACTATTCTCTCCCCATTGACTCCATTGCTGGAGTATCCCTCCGCCAGCCCAACAGAGTAGAGCCAGTCAGAGGAAATACTCTGCCTCCTCTATTTAGCGGGGACGATGTTGTGTGCTATTTTTCCTGTCCATCACTGCCAGGAAACATCTGGCCTGAGTCTTTTGGAGTTACACCCCATTCCCCTTAGTGGACTCTGAAACTTTTAAACCTCCCTAACGGTAGTGCTTACATGCCGCTTTATCTGAACTCATTGTCGTAGTGGAAACAAGAAGCAAGCATTTGTTAAAAATATATTTCGAAATTTGGAAACACGATTGTGTAAAGCAAGCCTTTTTTAATCCATATCAAATCAACTTCATGACAGGCTATCTAGGGAGCAATGGTTATGTGCCCATTATTTCACAGCTTTCAATTTGACTCCAAGACTGTCCAAAACTTTAAAAATCAGCATCTTAGGGCACATCTTATAAAAAAAAAAAAAACAGGAAACAGTCGGTAATGAATGAATGAAATGAAAACGATGTATCAATCAAAGAGATCCTAAATAATTTTTTCGAATTTGTAACTGAATACAGGACATGGCAATCGTGATTAAATAAGATTTGTCAACAACATTTTGACTTAGGGTAAATAATACTTTGTTGAAAATAGGATTTAAATTATTCTATCAAATTGTCTTGTTAGCTTGTTGCCATACGGTGGCAAAAATCTCTTGGCCTATGTTTGCTGACACACATCTGCCTCAAACCATCAAACCCTACTGTGGGTCCGCTTATAGCAACTGACTCACTTATCTGGATGGGATTTGACTCCATCAGGCAAGGATAGCATTAAGATCATGCAGTGCTTAATTTGTAAAACAGTAAGCCAAGACACTGTTGTGGTTTTGTATGGCGCTGGTTGCTGCTTCGAAGTGCTTAGAGTGGGCGAAGGTGCCTGATTTCTAAAGTTGTTGATTCCTCGGCCCTGTGGGTCCACGGTATTATTGTGCCCTCACGGCGGATGGGTCGGGTGACCAACTGGCATGGGTGCAAATTCAGGACAGTGAGTGTAAAAATTCAGGACAAAGGATCAAAATTCAGGACAAAAATTCAGGACAGGATGTCAAAACTCAGGACAAAAGGTACGTTTTACAGACACATCAGAGGGGGTCGCGCAATAGTATATAATTAAGTAAATAGACAACCACTTAAGTACAAGTGAAAATAAGTTTGTATTAGTTTGACTACGCCGACGACATCCAGCTGGTCTTTACTATTGATTCATCACTATGGAGTATCCCTCCGCCAGCCCAACAGAGTAGAGCCAGTCAGAGGAAATACTCTGCCTCCTCTATTTAGCGGGGACGATGTTGTGTGCTATTTTTCCTGCTCAAAACTCACCTTTTTAATCAAGCCTACTAATACAATGCTGTGCTCTCTCTAGGACTTCTCTGTGGTTATGATCCGCGCCAGGATACTCAAGAGTAGTCGTGCGCGTAACAAATACCCATATAACATAACATAACATAACATAACATCACCCCACACAATGGAAACTCTCCAATCCACCATGACCCTTATTAGTAATTGGATGAATCAAAGCCAATTAAAATTAAACCCAGATAAGACCGAGCTGGTTCTCACCAGGGCCGCAGTTAACCCGCGGAACCTCAACTTTTGGCCATCTGCCCTGGCCCCCCCCCTCCCCAGTCAGCACGGTCAAAAGCCTGGGGGTCACAATCAGCAGTGATCTCACCCTAAAAACCCAGATCAATATAGTAGTTTCCTCCTGCTTCTTCCATCGACGTAGGATCCGGAAAATTAGTAGATTTCTCTCCTTTGAGGCCCTTGTCCAAGTTACTCTGGCCTTAGTCATGTCTCGCATTGATTATGCAAATTCACTATATGTTGGAATCCCCGCCTACCAACTACAAAGGCTTCAACTGGTGCAGAATCAAGCAGCCAGACTGATACATGGACAGCCTAGGTCGCACCATGTGAAACCCCTGCTTAAAAGCCTTCACTGGCTCCCAGTTGCCCAGCGCTGCTTCTTCAAACTGGGCTGTCTGACTCACAGAGCCATCTCGTCTCATGGTCCTGTCTTCGTAGCCAACAGAATTCAGCGCTATGTACCCCGTCGCGCTCTTCGCTCTGCTAGCTCCAATCTGTTGGCCCCTCATTCCTTTAAACGGAAGAAACTGGTTGGACTTCGATTCACGTTCTTGGCACCTCAGTTCTGCAGTCAAATGCTCTACCACTGAGCTATATCCCCAGCACCTCAGTTCTGGAACACGCTCCCCCTGAACTACGTCAAATCGACTCATAACCCACGTGCAGAAAGTCCCTGAAAACTTGGCTTTTCTCCCAGGCCTACGATCATTAGCTCACCCTTTGCACCTCTTCACGCAGTCCCCAAATCAGCACCAAGAAACCGTTGGTGAACCAGCGCTTTAGAAATACCAGTTATCATATCATATCATACCATTTGAGACAATTGTGCACTTCATGGTTTTTTAGAATGCGCAGCTTTAAGCAAATGTGCAGGTCTTTTTGTGGAAACAAAACCGCCCCCGCCCCACCTTGCCAGCTCGCCGGGAAAGGCCCGATGCCCGGTCCGGCCAGTCGGGCCATGCTACCACACTCCAATGGTGCCCCTCATCTTCACATAGACCCTCTCTCAAGTGTATTTAATTTTTTTTTATAGTGCTACTCATTCGACGTATGTGTGGCAGGTGTCAGAGTGCGTTACATCACACACATATTATATAGAGACAATGACTCAAATAAATGTGAAAGTCAATGTTTAGAAAATGTTGCTTAAGATAATGGGGATTACGATGTGTAATCATACTTTCATCCATCATTCAGTTTTTCACCATTCATTCTGTCCTTCCATCTGTGTGCCCATCTATGTCCATATTCAACCATTTACAAACCTGTCCATCAAGTATCCTTCCATCCATCATTTCACTCATCCATCCCTCCATCCACCCTTTTACTCATCCATCCATCCACCCTTTCACCCTATCCATCCGTACACTCATCCATCTACTCTTCCACCCATCCATCCATTCACTCATCCATCCAGCCATTTACCAATCCAGCCATCCTTTCACTTACTCTTTCATCCACCCAGTCACTCATCCTTCCACTATTCATCCTTTCAATCATCCATCCATCCTCCCTTTCTCTCTCCATCCCCCTTTCACTTGAGCCATCCATCATTCCATCCACCCATCCATTTACTCATCCACTCAAGAATTCATCCATTGAACTTACCACTCATCCAGCCTTTCTCTCATCCATTCACCCTTTCACTCCTTCACTCATCTATCCATCCTTTTGTCCATCTACCTGCCCTTTCACTCACTCACCCAGCCTTACATCCACCCTTTCACTCATTTGTCCATCCATTCACCCTTTCACTTAACAATTTATCAACCAATCCTTAATTTCACTCATCCATCCACCCATTCACTCACCCATCATCCACCCTTTCACCCATCCATCCATCATTTCACTCATCCATCCACCCATCCCTTCACTTACTTATTCACTCACCTTTTCATATTAATCATGAGCTGAGCCTTTGTCTACTGAGTTGCAGACAGAAGAGGCCCATCAAGAACTTCATCCCTGCTGTAGTTCCTTAAGCAAGGGGTGGGGTGGGGGGAGGGTTCACTATGCCCCTACACATAGCCATTCTGAAAAAGTGGAAGGCATGAGTCATGCATGATGTACAGTGCCCGGATGTGAGGCAACTGTGACATGGTGTTGTTTCCAGGGCTTTAAGTGGGATGAAAAAACTATGGGGGGTCTCTCCAAAGGGGATGTTTGATGTAATTAAGGGTGTGATTTAAAACACCTAAACTAAAAATCTGTGCTTAGCATAATGTGCTGCCTGACTGGTATTTTTTTTTGCTTCTGTCATTCCACCAAGATATATAATACAACAAGTAAGGTTTCACCTACAACAAGTAACGTTACACCTACAACAAGCCAGAACTATTGGCTTTGCCAATGGTTGCTAGTTGCATAAAATAAAAAAGCAGCAACCATGGCGTCCTTGAATATAATATTAAAAATGCTTCAGTTCTAAAATGATGAGACTCTGAAAATACTATAATCCTTAACTTTGAACTTCTTTCACCACCTTCCGTTGCTGAACTGGATTCTCACTTAGTAGCAGAATGGGCGTTTTTGCACTTCCATGTGACAGAATGCCCTGCCCTAGACCTAGGCTGGAGGAGGCCATCACATGATGTACCAGCCCAGAATGACCCATTGCCATTCTGTAAGAGGCAATCAGCTGATAATGATAATGGGTGGGTGGAGCTGCTCTTATGATCAGAAAAGTGTGAGGCGGCCCCATCAGGGGGGCTGAGGCCTCTAGCAGGGGAACAGCTCTCTTCCCTGAAAGACCAAAAATTACAGACAAAAGGCGTCCGTAAAGGGGATCCTCACGGACGTGAGGTCCCAATTAGGCCTCGGCTGGGAACAGGCTGCATGCTTAATGTGTCCATGGTGTGCATGGAGGGGGGCGGGCAGTAGAGGCTCCTGGAGGGAGTACTGCAGGGCGGTGGGGCGGGGTTGGGGAGGGGCGGGGGGGAGCAGAAAAACTACAGAATACGGCCGAACGGAGGTAAGTACATAAATAAATAAATAAATAAAATGAATTACATTGCTCACGCTGCAACGCCAAATGCGATGCAGCGCGCACAACAAAATTCGTTTTATTTGTTTGTTTGTGTACTTACCTCTGTGAGGCCGTATTCCGCAGTTTATCCGCATCGCTGCGGTGGCTTTTCCCGCTCATTTCAAAGAGCCGCGTTACATGACGAGCTCAGCTCGTCATCAGCACACGACCACCGTGGCTGATGACGAGCTGAGCTCGTCATCAGCAGCGAAGAGGTTATTATCCCCTACCCCACGTCAGTGCCCGGCAGCACTCCCACCACAAGCTGCTACTGCCTTGCACCAGAGTGCAAGGGTGTCTGTGTGCAGAGGAGGGTTGTTTATGTACAGGAAAGTGCCCCTTCCTGCACATAAACAATCTTAAAATACCATTTTGTAACTTTCATGTGTGCTGTTTCGTGTAGCACACATCAAAGTTACAAAATGGCAGTTTTTAAAAGGTTTGTTCATGTACAGGAAGGGACACCTTCCTGTACACAACAAACCAAGCATTTTGCTTTTTCTTTTTGCTTGTGCAGCACACATGGAAAAAGCTAAAACGAGGAGAAATAAAGCATTTCTCCTCGTTTCGACAAACTTAAGACCAGGATTTTTCTGGTCTTAAGTTCGGCGCTGCCACCTATTATAACCGCCCTTGATAATAGGTGGCAGTATCGATCACAATGGGTGATGCAATGGAATGCCCATCGTAACACCCACTACAATCCCCATTCACGCTAATTTTAGTGTGAAAGGGGCCTTATTCTCAAGGTGGCGTTAAGCCACTTAACTTGGCTTAAAGCCACGTTAAGTGGGTTAACGCTGCCTTGAGAATACAGCGCTGACCCTATCGCCAGGGGAACATCAGAAAGAGTGACGTTCCAGTGGCAATAGGGGCTTGAGAATATGTCCCTCTGTCTTTCCATCAGCTGTGGTCTGTGCAGGTAACAGAGGTGGGGCATGGGGCCAGGGATGATGCTGAGAGAAAATTAAATAAATGATTAATTTTCCCTCTGCATCGTCCCTCGAAATCCCCCCTTATCCGGCCCCACCGCCCCACCGCTGTTACCTACACAGACCGCGGCTGCTTTCCATCCACCCATTTCTGCCTCCTTCCTTCTCTCTTCTGCCTCTCCCCTTGAGCGCTCTCCGTCCTCTCTTACGTCCACTCTCTTTCAACTCTGTCTCTCTCGCTCTCCTGTCTTCCTTTTCTTCGACCCCCACTGTACCCTAGTTACAGAGGCACTAAAGTGTTCAAACAGTGATGGATTGAATGCTTGAATTAATCTCATCCACTGGTAATAACTCAGGCCGCATCCCAGTCCATCAGTATTTTCAACACCATGTTACCTCAAATTGGACACAGCCATATACAAATCAATCTTGACCCTTCTCCCTTAGGAAAAGTCCAACCCGAACGGCCAAGCTAGGTTCTCCCTGAACGAGAACAATAGCAACCCAGGACCGGTTTCACATGAATAATGGGCTCATCAGCTGGGTACTCTTGGTTCCAGTGACACAGTGAGCACGGGACGCAGGTCTGCTAATAACTCAAGCAATCAGGGAATTTTAAGAGCGTTACTCACCCATGAGGGTCCCAAGGCACTGGAGGGAGCAGCTCCAGTTAGGTGAAGATCCAGGTCTTAAGGGTCTACCTAAAGATGTGCAGGGTAGGGGCACATTGATGTCGATTGGGTGCTCGTTCCAGGTCTTGGCCGCCATGTAGGATGTAGGAGAAGGTTCTCACACCTGTTCTTGCTCTGCGGTAGCACAGGGGTTTGGCGAGGATGAGGACGGTGGATCGAAGGTTCCTCTTGGATACGTGGAAGGAGATTCTATCGCTGAGATATTGGGGTCCGGTGTTGTGGAGGCATTTGAAGGCGTGGGTGAGTATCTTGAAGGTTGCTCTCTTCCCAACGGTGAGCCAGTGGAGGTTATGCAGGTGTTGGGTAATGTGTTCGTGTCAAAAGGGATGCCGAGGACAAGTCTGGCTGCGGTTTTCTGTATGGCCTGGAGCCTACGGAGCAGAGACTTGTTGATCCTGGCGAAGAGGGCATTTTAGTAGTCCAGTCTGCTGGTTATGAGTGCGTGAGTGGCTGTCTTCCTTGAATCAGGGGGTATCCATTTGAAGGTCTTTCAGAGGATGCCGAGGGTGTTGAAGCAGGTGGAGGCGACAACATTAACCTGTCGGGTTATGGAGAGGGAGGGGTTGAGCATGATGCCATGGTTTCGGGCATGGCCCATGGGGGTGGGGAGACTGCCGAGGGCAGTGAGCCCCGAGGTGTTGTCCTACATAGAGGTGGAAGGGCATATGGGCAGGACCTCTGTCTTCTCCGAGCTGAGCTTCAGGCAGCTGCTGTTCATACAGGATGCAAAGTCCTTCATTCCTTCTTGGAAGTTGAGTCTGGTGGTGGTGGGGTCCTTGGTGAGGGAGAGGATGAGCTGGGTGTTGTCAGCGTAGGATACTATGCTGAGTCCATGCTGTCTGACGAGGCGGTGAAGGGGGCCATGTAGATGTTGATGAGCGTGGGGCTGAGCGACGATCCTTGGGGTACTCCGCAGTTGATTTCCATAGGTTCGGAGAGGAAGGCTGGCAGTCTGATTCTTTGGGTTCTGTCAGTGAGGAAGGAGCGGATTCAGTCAAGGGCGGGTCACTGTATGCCGGCGTCGTGGAGTCTGGTGGTGAGTGTGAGGTGGTGTTGAACAATGCAGAGAGGTCGAGTAGGATCAGGGCTGTGGTATGTCCTTGGTCGAGGAGGGCGCGGATGTCGTCTGTGGCGGTGAGTAGAGCGGTCTCAGTGCTGTGGTTGCTGCGGAATCAGGATTGGGAGGGGTCAAGGATGCAGTTTTCTTCGATTAATTAATCTTGTTAGTTGGACGTTGACGATCTTCTCTGTGACTTTGACTGCGAAGGGAAGGGAGGAGGGAGATGTTGGTAGTTCTTGAGGTCCCTGGGATCTGCTGAGGGCTTCTTGAGTAGGGGTCTGACTTCTGCGTGTTTCCAGTGATCAGGAAAGATGTCGGTTTTAAAGGTGGCGTTGATGGTGCGTCTTAGTTTTGGAGCCATGGTGGCCACAGCTCTGTGGAAGATGTGCAGGGGTCCCTGGGGGCTCCTGATGAATGCCTTTAATGGTTGATGCAGTGTCTTTGGTGGTGACTGGGGTCCAGGAGGAGATGGTGGGCTGGCTGGCGTTGCTGGAGGAGAGAGTGGTTTCGGAGTCAGGTGTCATTGAAGTTGTTGTAGAGGCCCTTGATTTTCAGATGGACGTTGGGCGAAACCGGTCCTGAGTTACCTGTGTTCTGGTTCAGAAAGGACCTGGTTTGGCAGTTCAGGATGGACTGTTCCTATTGGAGCCTGGCCATGACTGATTTGCATATGACTGGGTCCCAACTGAGCTGGTGTGGTGTGCAGGATAACATTGGATTGGGATGTGGCCCGAGTGATTACAAGTGGCTGAGATGAATTCAAGCATCCATCCATCACTGATTTGTATACTTAGTAACAGAGGCAACAGCATCAGCCTTAGGACTTCAAAATCCGGCCTCCGAAGGCTCCAAACCACTGGTAAAATGCCCGGTGCGATAAAAGGCCTCTCTGGCCCCGGACAGACCTTTGGCACTTGGCCAGCACCAGGTAAAGGGTTGCTGTACATCGGGTTCACACCGGCTGGTACTCTAGAGAAATGTTATTGCGCACCATGGCCAAGCAGCATCTCTTTGGTGATGCAGAGCATCGTAAACTAGGTTCTTGCCCACCGCAGGTGCCAAGACAGCGCTTTAGAGGCTGGTGTGATGGGGTGGATGTTGTGGCCAAAGATGGCTATTCTGGACCTTCTCTACTTATCGACTTTGCAGCCCTGACAGCTCTACGCGATCTATATTAGCATTAAGGCCCTCTATGCACCATTGCCAGTGAGAGGAGCCCCTTGTAGAAGCAGCGGGTGGTGGAATGCCCACATTTTGTTGCCCAGTCGCGGGCTGCCCCTCTCCTCCTCTGTGAACGACCAGCCAGGAAGCCACCATGCAATCCCTCTTCTTTGGGTGGCTGGGGTTACGGTTTAAGAGCATAGAACTTGATTGGTGCTCTCTTCCTACCATTGCCCTAATTTTAGAGCAATAATATCTGGCCTTTTTAACCACAATGTTGTGTCCATCATTCTGCTGGACCAATGCGGATGGACATCTGACCGAGAATACTTGCCCAGGATTCTGGAGAAACGCCTGAGGCTATGACCGTCTCTGGCAGAAGGGCACGCTGTGCCGCCCACTGTGGATAGGAGCAGACCCCACCAATAGGACAGCATCAGGGGCAGTGGAGCCCGCATGGTGCTGAGCTAAAAAAGAGAGCCACCTGGGAGTCGTAAGATAAACCCAACCCTGCTGACCAGACCTGAACACAAGACATCTACTTGATACTGCTTGGAGGGAGCCAAGCACCCCAACATGTGCAGATTGTGTCCAGAGGAGAGTGGGTGGGAGCCAAGCACCCCAAAGTGTGCCGACTGTGTCCAGAGGAGAGTGGGTGGGAGCCAAGCACCTCAAAGTGTGCAGATTGTGTCCAGAGGAGAGTGGGTGGGAGCCAAGCAACCCAAAGTTTGCAGATTGTGTCCTGAGGAGAGTGGGTGGACGCCAGGCACCCCAAAGTGTGCAGATTGTGTCCAGAGGAGAGTGGGTGGGAGCCAAGCACCCCAAAGTGTGCTGATTGTGTCCAGAGGAGAGTGGGTGGGGGCCAAGCACCCCAAAGTGTTCAGATTGTGTCCTGAGGAGAGTGGGTGGACGCCAGGCACCCCAAAGTGTGCTGATTGTGTCCAGAGGAGAGTGGGTGGGAGCCAAGCACCCCAAAGTGTGCTGATTGTGTCCAGAGGAGAGTGGGTGGGAGCCAAGCACCCCAAAGTGTGCTGATTGTGTCCAGAGGAGAGTGGGTGGGAGCCAAGCACCCCAAAGTGTGCTGATTGTGTCCAGAGGAGAGTGGGTGGGAGCCAGGCACCCCAACGTGTGCAGATTGTGTCCAGAGGAGAGTGGGTGGGAGCCAAGCACCCCAAAGTGTGCATATTGTGTCCAGAGGAGAGTGGGTGGGAGCCAAGCACCCCAAAGTGTGCCAACTGTGTCCAGAGGAGAGTGGGTGGGAGCCAGGCACCCCAAAGTGTGCCAACTGTGTCCAGAGGAGAGTGGGTGGGAGCCAAGCAACCCAAAGTTTGCAGATTGTGTCCTGAGGAGAGTGGGTGGACGCCAGGCACCCCAAAGTGTGCAGATTGTGTCCAGAGGAGAGTGGGTGGGAGCCAAGCACCCCAAAGTGTGCTGATTGTGTCCAGAGGAGAGTTGGTGGGAGCCAGGCACCCCAAAGTGTGCCGATTGTGTCCAGAGGAGAGTGGGTGGGAACCAAGCACCCCAAAGTGTGCTGATTGTGTCCAGAGGAGAGTTGGTGGGAGCCAGGCACCCCAAAGTGTGCCGATTGTGTCCAGAGGAGAGTGGGTGGGAGCCAGGCACCCCAAAGTGTGCCGATTGTGTCCAGAGGAGAGTTGGTGGGAGCCAAGCACCCCAAAGTGTGCCGATTGTGTCCAGAGGAGAGTGGGTGGGAGCCAAGCACCCCAAAGTGTGCAGATTGTGTGCTGAGGAGAGTGGGTGGAAGCCAAGCACCCCAACGTGTGCCGATTGTGTCCAGAGGAGAGTGGGTGGGAGCCAGGCACCCCAACGTGTGCCGATTGTGTCCAGAGGAGAGTGGGTGGGAGCCAGGCACCCCAACGTGTGCCGATTGTGTCCAGAGGTGAGTGGGTGGGAGCCAAGCACCCCAACGTGTGCCGATTGTGTCCAGAGGAGAGTGGGTGGGAGCCAAGCACCCCAAAGTGTGCTGATTGTGTCCAGAGGAGAGTGGGTGGAAGCCAGGCACCCCAAAGTGTGCCGATTGTGTCCAGAGGAGAGTGGGTGGAAGCCAAGCACCCCAAAGTGTGCCGATTGTGAACAGAGGAGAGTGGGTGGGAGCCAAGCACCCCAAAGTGTGCAAATTGTGTCCAGAGGAGAGTGGGTGGGAGCCAAGCACCCCAAAGTGTGCCGATTGTGTGCAGAGGAGAGTGGGTGAGAGCCAGACACCACAACGTGTGAAGAGTGTGCCCACAAGAGGTGTGTGGGGCCCAGGCACCCCAACGTGTGCAGATAATGCCTAGAGGAGAGTCAGTGGGAGCCTGACCTTCTTGTCCCCATGCAGGTCTGATTTCAGCCAGTTTGTTCACTAGGGCAGTAATGAATTCAGGCATAAGGCATTCTGTTTGTTCACTAGGACAGGCCGGAGTTTAGCCAGCAGGCACTCTGTTCATTCATTTCATTTTTCATCTTTATTTCGACATAGAAAATGTCATAAAAGAATGCACAGTAAAATGCATCAAATATCATTACAGTTATTAAGATGAAAACAAGTTCTGTTATATTAAAATTATCGTAAAAACATTGTCATACAGCAAGTCTTGGGGCAGACCCCTATAAAAGGCCTCAGATCACCACAAACCCGAGAACAACTAGGCAAGTTACACAACTGTAATGGATCTCAATTTTCCAAATACTTTCTTCTGGTATTCCACATGGCAGCCAAGAATTTTGTGACCGCAAAAACAATTATTGGAGACAGATCAGTTTTTAATATTCGATATGATTGAGAACACTGCCTGATGCCCAGGTTTTTGCAGGTAGGAATAATCCACTTCTTCCTAGAAGTTTTGTAGGAAGGGCAAAAGAAAACCAGGTGTAACTCAGACTCTAATTCGGCACTACACGCAGGGCAATTTCTGGGGGCATTAGGATGCCAGTGTGCGGTCAAGGCCTTTATTGGTAGGGAGTCATATCTCCATTGGAGATATAGCTTCCTATGGGCATTAGGGCTAATAATATCAAAAGCAGATTCCAGTTTGTAGTAGTCCTTTTGACCCAAAAATGATCTCGTCAGTGTACCAATTTTTGCGTTGGTTAGGCAGGCAGACATGTTTTTATCATAGTACAGGCTAACCAATTCCCGCCGGGATACACCTCTACACGCTTCTTCAGGGTTAGACCATAATAGAGGGCATCCTAGTCTGTCAAATTCTTGCCTAATGTATTTCAGCCAGGGCAAGTTCCAAACATTTGGGGCCATATGTAGGTAGCCCTTTACCAATCGGAATCGGACGAAAATACCGATTTTCGGCCGTTTCCGATCGGTAAAGGGCTATGGAGATGTAGGTGCACATATTCGGTAATTTTACCGAATCGGTATTATTACCGAATCGGTAATTTTACCGAATCGGTAATATTTACCGATTCGGTAAAATTACCGAAAATGATATGTGGGTAGCCAATTTTCCATTGGCACATGGCTTTCAGAATCGGTATTTTACCATGGAATACAAATCCATGGTAAAATACTGATTCCTGTGTACATGCACATCTGTGCATGTACACATGTGCCATGTGACAGACAGACGTGCCCTTAGGGCATGTCTGTGTGCCACATTGCACACATGCCCGTTTTGGGGGTGCTAGAGGGTGTCAAAGTGACACCCCCTTCACCCTTGACAAATTCGGTATTTACCGATTCGGTAAATACCGAATTGGTATTTGAATTGAATCCTATGGGCTTCAAGGCCCATAGGATCCAATAGCAAATACCGATTCGGTATTTACCGAATCGGTAAATACTGAATTTCAAGGTATCGGTAAAAAATCCAGATGTTGGTACCTACATCCCATTTACTGATTTTGAAATACCGAATCTGTAAAATTCGGTATTTCAAAATCGGTAAATGGGATTTACCTACATCTGGCCCTTGGTGTTTTTAAAAGTTCTGAAAGCTCTCGCCTATAGCTGACAAGTTCAGGTGTAACCCAAAGCCGTCTCCAGAAGGTAAGAGGTTTAAGTCCCAGTTCTTCCTTGAGGGGTCTGAGTCCCAAGTCCATCCTGAGGGGAAGTAGGGGCGTGCTGGCTGGCAAAGATACTAATTGCCTAAGAAACCTGTTTTCTATAGTGGTGATATCAGGGGGGCAGTTATGGCCCCATAGCTCACCACCATAGATCACCGCTCCCGGTGCCTGCATTTTATAGATTTCAAGAGGGAAGGAAATAGGTTTAGAGACAGTTTGCTTCAGAAGTTTAAGAATCCCACCTGCTTTTTGGGAGAGTTTTAATTGGGTTTTGATCTGATGTTGTACCCAAGTCATATCCTCATTTAGGGTTAGTCCCAGATATTCAAACGTTTGGACTCTCTCTAGACAAACACCACCTATAGCAGGGTTCGGGCGGGATGTTTTCGGAGAGTTAAAAATCATAAACTTCGTTTTGGATTTATTTATTTCTAATCCCCGATCATGGCAAAATGAGACAAATGCGTCCAAGACTCGCTGTATGCCCATTGGTGTCTTAGCCAGCAACAGGGTATCATCTGCGAACATGATCTCAGAGATCCCTTCACCAGCGAGCCTTGGAGCGTCTCTATTGGGGACCATATTCAGGTGGTTGATTACTCCGTTGACAAAGAGGCAAAACAGGGTTGGTGCCAAAACACAACCCTGCCTTACCCCCTGCCAATGGAGAAGCTAGATGACAAAGTGCCGTGTCTCCCACACCTTACCCTCGCGAAGTTCTGAGAATGGAGACAAATTAAGATATTTAAGAGTGTGGTTGGAATGCCTAGGTCCCTCAATACTCTCCAAAGTTTCCCCCGTCGGACCAGATCGAAGGCCGCACGGAGGTCAAAGAAAACAGTGTAAAGCGAGCCGCCCTGGACTTTGACCGTTTTCCAGTAGAGCATGTTTAATCTAAAGATCTGGTCAATGGTGGATACATTTCTTCTGAAGCCAGCCTGATAATCACTCAGAATTTCTGAGTCCTCAACCCAATCTTAGAGACGGTCCAATATCAGCCTTGAGAAAAGTTTTTGGGATACGTCTATTAGGCTGATTGGCCTATAGTTGAGTGGGAGGAGAGGTGATCCCTTCTTGAAGATTGGGACCAACTCAACTCCCAACCAGGTATTGGGAGGTGCCATTCCCCCAAGGACTGCGTTAAAAATTATTTGAAGATAAGGGGCCCATATCTCGGGATCCTGTTGATAAAGGTCCCCCGGAACCTTGTCCAACCCTGAGGCTTTTCCCATAGGGAGCTTGGCTATTGCCGCAAGGACCTCGGCTAGGGAAAACCTGAGGTTATGCGGGTCAGAGGCCAGAGTACTTACTATATCAGGCATGTGGGCATTTGTGCCATGGGTCTCTTCCTTATAGAGCTCGGCAAAGTGTTGTTCCCATACCTCAGGAGCGATATTTGGTGTTACTGCCTGGTCTGGCTCAAGAGAGCCAGTGCTCACAATTAACCAGAACTTACGTGCGTCTTTGACCGCAAGTGCTGAGGTTAAATTTACCCATTTCTCATTTTCCCATTCACCCTTGGCGTGACGTGTAAGGTTCCTATATGTTTGTCTCCTAGCTTTTATGAGGTCCCTATTATTATTCTGCTTTAAGGCCTCTAAAAAGTCACCTTTTGCCTGCTTACATGCCTTGTTATACCAGGATGGATTCCTATGAAGCCCACCATTGCTTGGGCCTATGGGATTTAGAATTTCTTTTATGGTACTTAGTAATACTGTATGTAATTGTCCCAGTTTTTCATGAAAGGAGTCCAAAGGATGCTCTTCCATGAGTACGGCAACATCCGCCAATACTGGGATTAGCTGGGTATACAATTTGGCTAACCCATTGGGATTTTTAGCCAACTTGTCCCATCTTACCCTACGTCTGCTACTAGATAGAGTGGACGTGTTAGGAATGTCAGGTTGGGGTGATAGAATGCCCCTGTCAGGACCCGGAATTATAAGATCTAGAATTAATGGGTGATGATCACTCTCCCCCCGCTGTGTAACCCTAAAATCTAGGATTATTTTCCAAGCTCTGCACTCCACAAAAATGTAATCAAGGCGTGCCCTCCTCCCTAGCTGATGGAAAGTAAAGGCAGGTGGTATATCAGACTTTAAGTGCCCGTTACACGCCCTTATCGAGTGGGTCAACATCAGTGAAGTAATTTGTAAAGCTAGAGAAGTCAATGCTCTTGCTGGGGGACCTGATACTTGAGGAATTTCCCAGGCATCGCCCTCCTCCTGATTTACAGCATCTAACAGACCTTCCAATGGTTCAAACTGGGAGTTAAAATCACCTCCCACCACATACATAAGACCCTCAGGGATGTTGGTTAAAAAGGAGGATAATTCCTCAATGGTTCCCGACTCAGACGAGGCACTCACGGGTCTTGAATAGACATTAACCACTGCCAGTCTGAATCCATTCGGCCACTTCAAAATTAGACACTGGACGTCATCTGTGGCTGTATCCATGATTTTAACACTACAGCCCAGATGGGTTGCCACCAAAATTGTTAACCCCCCAGACGGGCGACCTTTTCCCGCCCATTTAGCGGCAACTGAAAATGAGGAAAATCCCAGACGATAATGTTCCTCCCGTGCCCATGTTTCTTGGAACAAGCATATGTCATTCAAGTCAATGTATGAACCCCAGTCTGGGCAGGCCAGTTTATTACAAAGACCCGCTATGTTCCAGGAAAGAATTTTTAATGAATGGGAGTCAGGAGCAGTTTTAGGAGAATATGTGGGGGATTCTAAAGTAATAGTACTCGGCTGGCCATTTGAGACAAGGACAGCGGGAGAGTTATCAGTATCAGTGATGTCTGGAGCAGTCTCTAGGACTGCTGCAGAGTGCACCGCCCTATCACTTCTTGCCTTGCATACATCTCGATGCAGTCAATCCACCTCTTCTAAACAACTATACCTGTTGGGATGCAAGTAATTGATCTGCATTGGCATTTCCTGCCATGTAGGCCTATACCTAGTACCATCGATGGCAAAGCCCACCCTTGTCCAGCCATCATTGGCCCTAGGATGCAAATTATGATTTCTAGGCGGGTAAAAAAAGGACAATGGTAACAGTTGGATCATAGTGTTTCCCAAACTGTCCAGCCAGTTGGTAATATGCGGGGCAATCTGAGAACCCCTGAAAGTTACCAGGATACAATCACCATTAATCTCCTTTCTTGTGTGCCCCACCCAAGGAACCCGCCTGACCATTAGTATTTCCCCTCTTAAGTTTGGCGGCAGAGGCCTGTGGATGTTCAACCAGCTAATCACCTTGTTTTTTAGCGAATCAAAGGGTTCTGGTACGGTGCTAGAAAGTTCCGGTACTCCGGCCAAAATTACGGTATGGGCTGCCGCCTCTGGAGGCAGATTGACTGTGTATGACCGATTTAAGGAGGGGGCGTTCTGGGTGGTGTGGTCGCTGATCTTAGTTTGCATTTTTTCTTTCCTTGGTGGGATTGTTGTCACTGGTAATTTTGGTTGCTGCACTAGAGGCACTGGCGGGAGTTGCCTCGAAAGAGGGGGGCGGGCAGAAGTGGGAGGACTGACTATAGGTACAGTTATTGTCATAGATGATATAGTAAGACCTGTGGCTGGGATAGTAGCTAAATTAGCATGAGGAGAACTCCCCACATTCATAATTGTTGCACCGGAACTATTACCCAAAATTCTTAGTTGTTCCTTCATACCCCCTGTGACATTTTCAATAGCTTGCAGTCTAGTGTCAATACAATCAAGACGCACATAAATGGGTTCTAGAAGCTTCCGCAAAACATTGGCAATGAGTGATATAGACTGATCCCCCCCTCCACAAGAGCCCTCGCCAAAAATGAATGGACCCGTCTCCCCTAGCACCGACGGTTGGGAGGGCTGTAGTGGAGTCACAATTTCATTAACAGTCGTATGAGGAGAGGGGTCCATTGTACCAGAGATGTTAGCAGCAGTACTAGAGGCATGATCCAATTTCGCCCTTTTAACCGCCTTAGATTGTCTAGATCTTTTTCTTTTGGAAATAGCACCTTCTCGAAGACCCCGTGCATGAGATAGTTTTAGTTCGCTCCCTTCACTCTGAGTCTGGGCTGGATCAGACGATGGAGGTGGTGAAGTCCTGAGTTCAGCCAGCAGGCACCCTGTTCGTTCACGAGTGAAGTCCTGAGTTCAGCCAGCAGGCACCATGTTCGTTCACGAGTGAAGTCCTGAGTTCAGCCAGCAGGCACCATGTTCGTTCACTAGTGAAGTCCTGAGTTCAGCCAGCAGGCACCCTGTCCGTTCACTAGTGAAGTCCTGAGTTCAGCCAGCAGGCACCATGTTCGTTCACTAGTGAAGTCATGAGTTCCGCCAGCAGGCACCCTGTTCGTTCACTAGTGAAGTCCTGAGTTCAGCCAGCAGGCACTCTGTTCGTTCACTAGTGAAGTCCTGAGTTCAGCCAGCAGGCACTCTGTTCGTTCACTAGTGAAGTCCTGAGTTCAGCCAGCAGGCACCCTGTTCATTCACTAGTGAAGTCCTGAGTTCAGCCAGCAGGCACCCTGTTCGTTCACGAGTGAAGTCCTGAGTTCAGCCAGCAGGCACCATGTTCGTTCACTAGTGAAGTCCTGAGTTCAGCCAGCAGGCACCATGTTCGTTCACTAGTGAAGTCCTGAGTTCAGCCAGCAGGCAGCCTGTTCGTTCACGAGTGAAGTCCTGAGTTCAGCCAGCAGGCACCATGTTCGTTCACTAGTGAAGTCCTGAGTTCAGCCAGCAGGCACCATGTTCGTTCACTAGTGAAGTCCTGAGTTCAGCCAGCAGGCACCCTGTCCGTTCACTAGTGAAGTCCTGAGTTCAGCCAGCAGGCACCATGTTCGTTCACTAGTGAAGTCCTGAGTTCAGCCAGCAGGCACAAGAGCTGGTATAAGGTCACATAGCAGTCATCCTGTTTGTTCACTAGGGCAAGCCCGAGGCAACCCAACAAGCAATCTCTATGTTCACTAGGACAGGCCTGAGTTCAGCCAACAGGCACCCCTTTTGTTCACCTGGGCAGGGAGAATAAATAACAGCGTTTTTCCCGCCAAAGTGGGAACCAGGTGCCATATGTACGATGCATTTTAGTGGGTCTAAGACCCGTTTGCGCTCGCCAAAATGCGTGAATTCAAGTACAAACAGTATTTTGGGACTCGCAAATAAATTGCGACTTGCAAAATACTGTTTTGCGACTTGCTATAAGGATGGGGCATTCCCTTCCTAATAGCGACTGCAAAGCTATGTACAAATGTTTTGCGACCCAGACCAGTCCCAGACATGGGGGTCTGCTGAGCCCAGCAGGCCACCATCCCTGGGAGGGTGAGTCATTCCTAAGGGGCTTGCAAATTGCGAGAGGCTCATTAATAATTATGAGCCTCGCAATTTGCGACCCCATCGGGGATCACAAACACATTGTTGTACATTCCAAATTGCGACCCGCAATTGAGCGCAAATTGCGATTTGCAATTTGTAATGGTCGTACATCTGGCCCCAAATACCCGAGATTGTAAGGGAAGGTACAGTGTGCGTAAAAGACTTGAGGGGGACACTCGCCTGGTTGTTCTGCACCCTGACAATGTATTAGGGTCACACTATCAAAGACGGGGTGCCGGCGACAGCCCTCTCCGTGAGGCATAGTCAGGAGTACCCATTGTATAAGGGGCCTTGTTTCCCATCCTTTATTCCTACTTAATAATGACGTCACGCAGACTGATTCTCATTAAATTGCTATTTATAGCATTTAGAACAGAAAACACCTGTGGTTGCAAGCGCTATATGAACAAGTTATTGTTTTGTTGTTATTCTGAATAGTACTTGTAGGGTTGGTTCACTTCGATTGAACACATTTGACAGAAGTACCAGATGATGTGGTTTGTGAAAGAGTTACCCAGAACTGGAAGGAAACATGAGGTGTCCGGCGACAGTGCGTTCGTCTAGTAACCATGGCCTAAGCGTCACAAACAGAGCGGCCTGCCAACACCTGCAATGACAGAAACAAATAGAGAAACAGAGAGAGGCCAAGCACTGAATGGGCATGCATGCACATTGAACACTTTTTTTAAATTAAAAAACAAAATGCCATCCTCACCTCTGAGAGAACTGAAAAAAAATATATGATGATAAAAAAGCAAGGCAACAGGCCTTCTCCATCTATGCAAGTAAGTAAGTAAGTAAGTATTACTTTTATTTGATTTCGTTAAAAATCATAAAGCATGAGAAAAACACAGATTACATAATAATTAACTGAAGTTAAAATCTATGAAAATGTAGACAAGTAAAAACTATTATCCATTCGTAAGCTTTGGTCGCAACAACAGTTAAAACGATAACATTGTAAGAAGTTCATTGCAGTTCGATATGAAAAGAGCGATATTTGATGTCTGTGCAGAAAGGGAGTGACCAGTCAGTCATATACCTTTGCCGGGTGGACTATTGTCTTTTTTGTCCAGTTCTTTGGCTGCTATTTTCCAAAAGGTGACGGCTCGACATGACAGCTGAATTGACAGTCCACCAAGGCATTGTATCACTGCAGCTCTGCACGATCTCAATTGGTGCTTCCTAAAACTCTCCCGAAGAACTATTTTTCGAGGTTCCAATAGCACGGGGCAGATGCATAAAAGGTGTAATAATGACTCTTCTCCTTGTTCACACAGGCGACATTCTTTAGTAGGCCATGTTGACTTCCATTTCGGGGTTAAATCCTTTGTGGGGAACGAACCCAACCGCAACAGCGTCAAATAGTGCTTTTTGTGATGCAAGGAACAACCGCCCCTTATTCATCAGGGATGACTCAAATCTCCCCAATTTAGGAAATATTTGATGGCACGCTTTTTAAAGTTCTATCACACAATGGGAGAGATTTAGGGCATTAATGGGTTCCCGCCTGCCCTAAGTTACTAGTCTCAAACACAAAGATTGGCGTGACACCCCAGTCTTCTACTCGGTGCGCTCCTTTAGTGAACCCTGAGGAGGAGGTGCGTTGACCTCCACTGTTACCGCTACCTACTTATACTCCTAGTTTCTGGGGCAATTCCAAGAATTGGACGAGGATGGCTCACTCACATAATGTGACATGCTTCATAATTTGCCACCTCGTCACACCCTGGTAAGATAATACTACCAGGGTAGACTCGACCTCAGGCTGGGGCTTACCCAAGGGAGCTCTTAGACCTCTTTTATCTGGACAGTACTGTGATCCAGTTGAATGATTCAAAATATCATATGTAGAAACTGTTTCCTCCAAAATCCAGACATGGTAAAGGTTTCTAGAGGGTGGATGGATTGTATTTAGGGTTACAGATGGCAGTGGTTCACATCAGACATCATGATCCAGAGCTGGGATTTCTGTAAACCATCATAACCTGGTAGTTTCGTTGAATTGGTCTGCCTGGAGTTACCCAAGACTACGAGTCCAATAATGCATCTGGCTGGTTTACCGAAAGTGCAGCACTGAGTTCCAATGTCCGTCCCCAGGACAATGGAGTCCTCTGATAACCCTAGGTGCAGAGCAGGAGCAGGCTGAGGTGTCTCGAGCCACCTGGCCATGATGCCACTCCGTCAGCCCTGCACATTGTGAAAATGAGCTGCATAGAAGAGCCCTCCTGTGAGCATTGCCCTGGTTGACTCGGTGCCTCTTTGTCTGCTACCGGGTAACTAACCTGTACTGAAGTCTCTGTAAGGCCGAGAGGGCTGGGGGAGGTTCAGTTGAGTGTCAGTGTTCCCTGAATATGGCCGACTCATCTCCAGCCATCTTTCAGAGGCACAACCTGCCTCTATTTCACTGCAGCCAACTTCTGACCTTAAGTGGTTTCCAAAAATATGTAGCTGAAGTTATGAGATCACTCGGTGCAGTTCTCGATCACTGATCACTGGCTCTATGCCAGGCACGTACATACAAACCTATGCTTTGTCACCCCCACCCCTTTTAGTAAGCAGAGGCGAGGGGCCTTACCCTCTCTGGAATGTATGACGTTAAAACACATACATTCACAGCGCATACAAACACAACGCAACTTTTACAACGCAAGATCTATTACAACGCATGCTATTACAACGCATGCCATTACAACGCAGATGCTATTACAACGCATACCATTACAACGTAAGTATTTAATTTTATTAATAATAATTTAATTTGAATATAATTACAAAAAATTTTTTTCATTTATTCAAATTCATTTATAATTTTATTTAATATATTTTAATTTACTATTCTAACTCCTGGGGGTGTAATAGTAGGGTAAATGTTGAATAGTGTAGGGCTTAAAATTACTATTCTTACTCCAGGGGGGTGTTATAGTAGGGTAAGTGTTGGATAGTGTAGGGGTTAAAATTACAATTCTAACTCCAGGGGGGTGTAATAGTAGGGTAAGTGTTGGATAGTGTAGGGGGGAAAATTACTATTGTAACTCCAGGGGGATGTAATAGTAGGGTAAGTGTTTGATAGTGTAGGGGTTAAAATTACTATTCTAACTCCATGGGGTTTAAATAAAATAAATTATATTAAAATTAAATTTAATTACAATATTTACATTTTCTTATGTAAATTAAATTGAAATTAAAAAAATATTAAATTTAATTAAAATATTATAATTATTTTAAGTAAATTAAATTAAAATTAAAATAAAATTTAATTAAAATATTATAATTAATTTGAGTAAATTAATTTATGTTTAAAATGAAATAAAATTAAATTCAAATTAAAAATAATTAAAGTAATTAAATTGATGTAAGAAAATTACATTAAAATTAAATTAATATTATTTAAATGAAATACTTACCCATACTTACGTTGTAATGGCATGTGTTGTAATAGCATCTGCGTTGTAATAGCATGCGTTGTAATAACATGCATTGTAATGGATCTTGCGTTGTAAAAGTTTCGTTGTAATGGTAGTGCGTTGTGAAAGTTGCGTTGTGATGGTTGTTTCCCCTCTCAGTAAAGGGCTCTCTGCAGTGGGTCACTCTTATAACACGCTTAGCTTCTGTCAAAAACCATATCGAACTCAGTGGGACCTATAGATACAGACATCCCTCCCACCAGGTCTCCCCAAACCATAATCTATGAATATCTCCCTTCAAGTGAGTGCCTTGAGGCAGCTTAGTACTGTACATGATGCTTCTAAAGACCCATTGTAGTGTGGGCATTTGTAACCTTTGGCACCCATAATGTAACCATCATCTATTACTAACTCTAACATTACTATTGTGTGGAGCCCTAAAACAGCCCTAAGGTGTAGTGCTTCTGTGCTTCCACCATAACACATATACACACGCCCACACACTCGTGACACACACACACACACACACACACACAAACACACACACACACATGCACACACGCACCGCATGGGCATCAGCAATGTCAGCTTGTTTTCAAAAAACACAAAGCTAGCCCCCAACATACCCACACGTGCAAATACCCCTCGCACACAGAGCAGGCACTGCTTGACACACCAAAGTAAGCTCCCCATGCACACCAGTGACCGCATGGGTGTGATCAGGTGGAGCTTTCCTTGTGCACACAAAGCGAGCACTGCATTTACACTCCAGTTTCATCTTCCTTAGCAACAAAAAAAGTCACAACAGGGATTCAGCAGTGCAAGCTTCTCTCACACACATAGACAGGGGCCACATGAATATACCAGCTTAAGCTTCAATTACAAACACAAACAAGAGCAACAGGGATTCAGCAGTGCAAGCTTCTCTTGCATACATAGACAGGGACCACATGAATAAACCAGCTTGAGCTTCACCGTTAAATACAAACAAGGCACAACAGGGATTCAGCAGTGCAAGATTCTCTCGCATACATAGACAGGAACCACATGAATATACCAGCTTAACCCCTTCTCTGTGGGGGTTATTCCCCCGCTGTGCTGGGGGGGAGGGGGCACGCACAGCGCTCCCATGCTCATGACGAGCTGAGCTTGTCATGACCGACGGCGCTCCTGTGCTCATGCCGAGCTCAGCTCGTCACAGGTGTATTGGCTCCGTGGAACGTTCAGAACAGCGGGGGAATTCTCCCCGCACCTGAGCGTTCCACGGGCCATGATGAGCTGAGCTCGTCAAGAGCACCGGAGTGCCGTGGCTCATGACGAGCTCAGCTCGTCATGAGCATTCAAGGAGTTAAGCTTCAATTGCAAACACAAACAAGGCACAACAGGGATTGAGCAGGGCAAGCTTCTCTCGCACGCATAGACAGGGACCACATGAGTATACCAGCTTAAGCTTCACCTGCAAACACAAACAAGGCACAACAGGGATTCAGCAGGGCAAGCTTCTCTCCCACACTTAGACAGGTGACACATGAAAATACCAGTTTAAGCTTCACCTGCAAACACAAACAAGGCACAACAGGGATTAAGCAGGGCAAGCTGCTCTCGGAAGCATAGACAGGGGCCACATGAATATGCCAGCTTAAGCTTCACCTGCAAACGCAAACAAGGCACAACAGGGATTTAGCAGCGGAAGCTTCTCTCCCACACTTAGACAGGTGACACATGAAAATACCAGTTTAAACTTCACCTGCAAACACAAAGCACAGCAGGGATTCAGCAGTGCAAGCTTCTCTCGCACACATAGACAGGGACCTCATGAATATACCAGTTTAAGCTTCACCTGCAAACACAAACAAGGCACAACGGGGATTCAGCAGTGCAAGCTTCTCTCGCATACATGGACAGGGAGCTCATGAATATACCATTTTAAGCTTCAGCTAGCAAACACAAACAAGGCACAACAGGGATTCAGCAGTGGAAGCTTTTCTCGCACCCATAGACAGGGACCACATGAATATACCAGCTTAAGCTTCACCTGCAAACACAAACAAGGCACAACAGGGATTCAGCAGTGCAAGCTTCTCTCACATGCACAGGCAGGGACCTCATGGATATACCAGTTTAAGCTTCACCTGCAAACACAAACCAGGCACAACAGGGATTCAGCAGCACAAGCTTCTCTTGCTCCCATAGACAGGGGCCACGTCAATATATACCAGTTTAACCCTTTCGATGCTGATGACGAGCTCAGCTCGTCATGATGCACAGTTGAGCTGTGCTGATGACGAGCTGAGCTCGTCATGAATGCAGCCTAAGCGCAGTTTCCAGCACAGGGGGGGAAAACACCTAGCAGCCAAGGTGTTAAGCTACACCTGCAAACACAAACAAGGCACAACAGAGATTGAGCAAGGCAAGCTTCTCTCGTATACATAGACTGGGACCTCATGAATATACCAGTTTAAACTTCACCTGCAAACACAAACAAGGCACAACAGGGATTCAGCAGTGCAAGCTTCTCTCCCACCCATAGACAGTGGCCACGTGAATATACCAGTTTGAGATTCACCTGCAAAAACAAATAAGGCACAACAGGGATTCAGCAGTGCAAGCTTCTCTCGCACACTTAGACAGGGGCCACATGAATATACCAGCTTAAGCTTCACCTGCAAACACAAACAAGGCACAACAGGGATTCAGCAGTGCAAGCTTCTCTCGCATACATAGACAGGAACCACATGAATATACCAGCTTAAGCTTCATTTGCAAACACAAACAAAGCACAGCAGGGATTCAGCAGTGCAAGCTTCTCTCGCATACATAGACAGGGACCTCATGAATATACCAGCTTAAGCTTCACCTGCAAACACAAACAAGGCACAACGGGGATTCAGCAGTGCAAGCTTCTCTGGCATACATAGACAGGGAGCTCATGACTATACCAGTTTAAGCTTCAGCTAGCAAACACAAACAAGGCACAACATGGATTCAGCAGTGCAAGCTTCTCTCACACGCATAGACAGGGACCTCATGAATATACCAGTTTAAGCTTCACCAACACAAACAAGGCACAACACGGATTCAGCAGTGCAAGCTTCTCTCGCTCCCATAGACAGGGGCCACGTGAATATACCTGCTTAAGCTTCATCAGTAAACACAAACAAGACAAACCAGGGATTCAGCAGTGCAAGCTTCTCTCGCATACATAGACAGGGACCACGTGAATATACCAGCTTAAGTTTCACCTGCAAACACAAACAAGGCACAGCAGGGATTAAACAGTGCAAGCATCTCTCGTATGCATAGAAAAGGACCGCATGAACATACCAGTTTAAGCTACACCTGCAAACACAAACAAGGCACAACAGGGATTGAGCAGCGCAAGCTTCTCTCGCAAACATAGACAGGGACCTCATGAGTATACCAGCTTAAGCTTCACCTGCAAACACAAACAAGGCACAACAGGGATTCAGCAGGGCAAGCTTCTCTCCCACACTTAGACAGATGACACATGAAAATACCAGTTTAAGCTTCACCTGCAAACATAAACAAGGCACAACAGGGATTCAGCAGTGCAAGCTTCTCTTGCACACTTAGACAGGGGCCACATGAATATACCAGCTTAAGCTTCACCTGCAAACACAAACAAGGCACAACAGGGATTAAGCAGTGCAAGCTTCTCTCGCACACATAGACAGGGACCTCATGAATATACCAGTTTAAGCTTCACCTGCAAACACAAACAAGGCACAATGGGGATTCAGCAGTGCAAGCTTCTCTCGCATACATGGACAGGGAGCTCATGAATATACCAGTTTAAGCTTCAGCTAGCAAACACAAACAAGGCACAACAGGGATTCAGCAGTGCAAGCTTTTCTCGCACCCATAGACAGGGACCACATGAATATACCAGCTTAAGCTTCACCTGCAAACACAAACAAGGCACAACAGGGATTCAGCAGTGCAAGCTTCTCTCACATTCACAGGCAGGGACCTCATGGATATACCAGTTTAAGCTTCACCTGCAAACACAAACAAGGTACAACAGGGATTCAGCAGCACAAGCTTCTCTTGCTCCCATAGACAGGGGCCACGTCAATATATACCAGTTTAAGCTACACCTGCAAACACAAACAAGGCACAACAGAGATTGAGCAAGGCAAGCTTCTCTCGTATACATAGACTGGGACCTCATGAATATACCAGTTTAAACTTCACCTGCAAACACAAACAAGGCACAACGGGGATTCAGCAGTGCAAGCTTCTCTCCCACCCATAGACAGTGGCCACGTGAATATACCAGTTTGAGATTCACCTGCAAAAACAAATAAGGCACAACAGGGATTCAGCAGTGCAAGCTTCTCTCGCACACTTAGACAGGGGCCACATGAATATACCAGCTTAAGCTTCACCTGCAAACACAAACAAGGCACAACAGGGATTCAGCAGTGCAAGCTTCTCTCGCATAAATAGACAGGAACCACATGAATATACCAGCTTAAGCTTCATCTGCAAACGCAAACAAAGCACAGCAGGGATTCAGCAGTGCAAGCTTCTCTCGCATACATAGACAGGGACCTCATGAATATACCAGCTTAAGCTTCACCTGCAAACACAAACAAGGCACAACGGGGATTCAGCAGTGCAAGCTTCTCTGGCATACATAGACAGGGAGCTCATGACTATACCAGTTTAAGCTTCAGCTAGCAAACACAAACAAGGCACAACAGGGATTCAGCAGTGCAAGCTTCTCTCACACGCATAGACAGGGACCTCATGAATATACCAGTTTAAGCTTCACCAACACAAACAAGGCACAACACGGATTCAGCAGTGCAAGCTTCTCTCGCTCCCATAGACAGGGGCCACGTGAATATACCAGCTTAAGTTTCACCTGCAAACACAAACAAGGCACAGCAGGGATTAAACAGTGCAAGCATCTCTCGTAAGCATAGAAAAGGACCGCATGAACATACCAGTTTAAGCTACACCTGCAAACACAAACAAGGCACAACAGGGATTGAGCAGCGCAAGCTTCTCTCGCATACATAGACAGGGACCTCATGAGTATACCAGTTTAAGCTTCACCTGCAATCACAAACAAGGCACAATGGGGATTCAGCAGAGCAAGCTTCTCTCTTACCCATAGACAGGGGCCACGTGAATATACCAGTTTAAGATTCACCTGCAAAAACAAACAAGGCACAACAGGGATTCAGCAGCGCAATTTTCTCTTGCACACATAGACAGGGACCTCATGAATATACCAGTTTAAGCTTCACTGGTAAACACAAACAAGGCACAACAGGGATTCAGCTGTTCAAGCTTCTCTCCCACACATAGCCAGGGGCCACATGAATGAACCAGTTTAAGCTTCTCTCGCAAACACAAACAAGGCACACCAGGTATACAGCAGTGCAAGCTTTGCTCGCAAGCATAAAGAGGGACCACATGAATATACCAGTTTCATCTTCCCTCGCAAACACAAAAATATCACATCAGGGATTCAGCAGTGTAAGCTTCCCTCACACACACAGCAGGTACTGCTTGACATACCAGTGTAAGCCCTCCTTACACACGCCGAAGAGTTACCGCCTGGGTATCACCACAGAAATGTACTAGTTTAAGCGTTACCTGGCAAACATAAACAAGGCACAACAGGGATTCAGCAGTGCAAGCTTCTCTCGCACATAAAGACAGAAACCACATGAATAAACCAGTTTAAGCTTCACCTGCAAACACAAACAAGACACAGCAGGGATTCTGCAGTTCAAGCTTCTCTCGCACGCATAAACAGGGGCCCTATAAATATACCAGTTTAAGCTTCACCTGGAAAAAACAAACCAGGCACAACAGGGATTCAGCAGTGCAAGCTTCTCTGGCACACATAGACAGGGTCCATTTAAATATACCAGTTTAAGCTTCTCCTGGCAAACAAAAATAAGGCACGACAGGGATTCAGCAGTGCAAGCTTCTTTCACACTCATAGACAGAAGCCACATGTATGTATAAGTTTAATCTACACCTGGCAAACACAAACAAGGCACAATGGGGCATTCAGCAGAGCATGCTTGTCTGGAATGCATAGACAGGGCCCACATGTATTTACAGGGTTAAGCTTCACCTGACAAACACTAACAAGACACAGAGGGGATTCAGCAGTGCAATCTTCTCTCGCACACATCGAGAAAGCCTGCATGAATAGACCAGTTTAAGCTTTACCTGGCAAACACAAACAAGGCAGAAAAGGGATTCAACAATGCAGGTGTCTCTCGCACACATAGACAGGGGCCACATGAATAAAGCAGTTTCAGCTTTCCTCACAAACGTAAACATGTCACAACAGGGATTCAGCAGCGCAAGCTTCTCTCACACGCATAGGCTGGGGCCACATGAATATACCAGTTTAATCTTCACTGGGCAAACACAAACATGGCACAACGGGGATATTATGCAAGCTGGGCTTGGTCACATAGACAGGTACAACACCAACATAACAGTTCATGCTTTCCTTGCTCACAGAGAACAATCACAACCTGGGTATGACCAATGGAAGCTTCCAATGTATATGCGGAACAGTTACCACGTGGGTGTCACCAGTGGAAGTTTTCAACATGTACACAGACAGATAAATCATGAACATGGCAGTTTAAGCTTCAGCTAGCAAACACAAACAAGGCACAACAGGGATTCAGCAGTGCAAACTTCTCTTGCTCACATAGACAGGAACCGCATGAATATACCAGTTTAAGCTTCACCTGCAAACACAAACAAGGCACAACAGGGATTGAGCAGTGCAAGCTTCTCTCGCACACTTAGACAGGGACCTCATGAATATACCAGTTTAAGCTTCACCTGCAAACACAAACAAGGCACAACAGGGATTGAGCAGTGCAAGCTTCTCTCGCATACATGGACAGGGAGCTCATGAATATACCAGTTTAAGCTTCAGCTAGCAAACACAAACAAGGCACAACAGGGATTGAGCAGTGCAAGCTTCTCTTGCACACTTAGACAGGGGCCACATGAATATACCAGCTTAAGCTTCAATTGCAAACACAAACAAGAGCAACAGGGATTCAGCAGTGCAAGCTTCTCTCACACACATAGACAGGGGCCACATGAATATACCAGTTTAAGCTTCACCTGCAAACACAAACAAGGCACAACAGGGATTGAGCAGTGCAAGCTTCTCTTGCACACATAGACAGGGGCCACATGAATATACTAGCTTAAGCTTCACCTGCAAACACAAACAAGGCACAACAGGGATTGAGCAGTGCAAGCTTCTCTTGTATACATAGACAGGTGACACATGAATATACCAGTTTAAGCCTCAGCTAACAAACACAAACAAGGCACAAAAAATATTCAGCAGTGCAAGCTTCTCTCGCACCCATAGACAGGGACCGCATGAATATACCAGCTTTAGCTTTACCGGTAAACACAAACAAGGCACAACAGGGATTGAGCAGTGCAAGCTTCTCTCGCACGCATAGACAGGGGCCACATGAATATACTAGCTTAAGCTTCACCTGCTAACACAAACAAGGCACAATGGGGATTCAGCAGTGCAAGCTTCTCTCGCATACATAGACAGGTGACACATGAATATACCAGTTTAAGCCTCAGCTAGCAAACACAAACAAGGCACAAAAGATATTCAGCAGTGCCAGCTTCTCTCGCACCCATAGAGAGGGACCGATAAATATACCAGCTTGAGCTTCACCGGTAAACACAAACAAGGCACAACAGGGATTCAGCAGTGCAAGCTTCTCTTGCACACATAGACAAGGGCCACATGAATATACCAGCTTAAGCTTCACCTGCAAACACAAACAAGGCAGAACAGGGATTCAGCAGTGCAAGCTTCTCTCGCACACATCGACAAGGGCCACATGAATATACCAGTTTAAGTTTCACCTACAAACACAAACAAGGCACAACAGGGATTGAGCAGTGCAAGCTTCTCTTGCACACATAGACAGGGGCCACATAAATATACTAGCTTGAGCTTCACCTGCAAACACAAACAAGGCACAATGGGGATTCAGCAGTGCAAGCTTCTCTCGCTCCCATAGACAGGGGCCACGTGAATATACCAGTTCAAGCTTCACCTGCAAACACAAACAAGGCACAACAGGGATTGAGCAGTGCAAGCTTCTCTCGCACGCATAGACAGGGGCCACATGAATATACTAGCTTAAGCTTCACCTACAAACACAAACAAGGCACAATGGGGATTCAGCAGTGCAAGCTTCTCTCGCATACATAGACAGGTGACACATGAATATACCAGTTTAAGCCTCAGCTAGCAAACACAAACAAGGCACAAAAGATATTCAGCAGTGCAAGCTTCTCTCGCACCCATAGACAGGGACCGCATGAATATACCAGCTTGAGCTTCACCGGTAAACACAAACAAGGCACAACAGGGATTCAGCAGTGCAAGCTTCTCACGCACCCATAGACAGGGGTCATATGAATATACCAGCTGATGCTTCAGCTAACAAACACAAACAAGGCACAACAGTGATTCAGCAGTGCAAGCTTCTCTCGCACCCATAGACAGGGACCACAGGAATATACCAGTTTAAGCTTCACTGGTAAACACAGACAAGGCACAACAGGGATTCAGCAGTGCAAGCTTCTCTCCCACACATCGACAAAGCCTGCGTGAATAGACAAGTTTAAGCTTCAGCTAGCAAACACAAACAAGGCACAACAGAGATTCAGCAGTGCAAGCTTCTCTCACACCCATAGAGAGGGACCGCATGAATATACCAGCTTAAGCTTCAATTGCAAACACAAACAAGAGCAACAGGGATTCAGCAGTGCAAGCTTCTCTTGCACACATAGACAGGGGCCACATGAATATATCAGCTTGAGCTTCACCTGCAAACACAAACAAGGCACAACAGGGATTCAGCAGTGCAAGCTTCTCTCGCACACATAGACAGGGGCCACATGAATATATCAGCTTGAGCTTCACCGGTAAACACAAACAAGGCACAACAGAGATTCAGCAGTGCAAGCTTCTCTCACACCCATAGAGAGGGACCGCATGAATATACCAGCTTAAGCTTCAATTGCAAACACAAACAAGAGCAACAGGGATTCCGCAGTGCAAGCTTCTCTTGCACACATAGACAGGGGCCACATGAATATATCAGCTTGAGCTTCACCTGCAAACACAAACAAGGCACAACAGGGATTCAGCAGTGCAAGCTTCTCTGGCATACATAGACAGGGAGCTCATGAATATACCAGCTTAAGCTTCACCTGCAAACACAAACAAGAGCAACAGGGATTCAGCAGTGCAAGCTTCTCTTGCACACATAGACAGGGGCCACATGAATATATCAGCTTGAGCTTCACCGGTAAACACAAACAAGGCACAACGGGGATTCAGCAGTGCAAGCTTCTCTGGCATACATAGACAGGGAGCTCATGAATATACCAGCTTAAGCTTCACCTGCAAACACAAACAAGGCACAACAGGGATTCAGCAGTGCAAGCTTCTCTCGCACTCATAGACAGGGGCAACGTGAATATACCAGTTTATGCTTCACCTGGCAATCACAAACAAGGCACAATGGGGATTCAGCAGTGCAAGCTTCTCTCTCACGCATAGACAGGGCCCACGTGCATATACCAGCTTAAGCTTCACTGGTAAGCACAAACAAGGCACAACAGGGATTCAGCAGTGCATGCTTCTCTCACACACATCAACAGGGACCACACCAACATACCAGGTAATGCTTCTCTTGCTCACACAGAACAGTTACTACTTTGGAATCACCAGTGGAAGCTTCTCTCGTGTACACAGAACAGGCAGGACATTAATAATGGCAGATTAAGCTTCCTCACAGTTACCTCCAGAGTATCACCAGTGTGCACACAGAACAGGTGTTACATTAACATGTCTTTTTAGACTTCCCTCGTTCACACATAACCCTTTCCACATTTACATATAAGTTTAAGCTTCCTTTGCAAACACAAACAATACACAACAGACAAATAAGAAATGTAAGCTTCCCTTGCAGACACCGAGGTAACATATGAATACACCAGTTTCAGTTGTCCTCGCACACACAGAACAGTTACCACCTCGGTATCATAAGTGGAAGCTGCCCACGTGCACACATCACAAATACCACATGTATGTACTTGTTCAAACTGCCCTCGTAAGCACATGTCAGGTGCCATATTTACATACCAGCTCACTCTTCGCTCCCCAACACACAGAAATGTCACAATAGGGCAGTGCTTAATTTGTGCGGTGTTTTCCGGTGCTCAGCACCAGCACTTATTTGTAAATATTGGCATTTATTTATGAGAATCCACCACATGGTGGTGCAGTGTGTGTATTTTTAAGCACAGTTCATTAGTGAAGCATTTATCTATTTCATAGATGTTAAAAATATGATAAGAGTGGGGCTTAATCCTACAGTTTAAAGTTATGTATGTGTAGCAACAGATGCCGGTGACCCTTTGAAATACCTTGGGTCCTTAAATGTATTTTAATTACAAATTACGGACAGCAACAGGGACGACAGCAGTGCAAGCTTCCCTTGCACAGGCAGTTCAGGTATACTGGGGGTCAAGGCAGCGTTCTCCAGAGCCAGGAAAGGAAGAACCCTCCTCGAAGTAGTGCAAGATTCACAGACAGTGTGAGAGAAAAGACACAACACGGGCCACAGCAGTACACGAACAGATTTTGGCAACAAGACATTTTGAGACTAAGCCAACATGCAAACATACAAAGAGGCTCACAATAAATGAAGGGTGCAAATAGTATTTTTTATTAAAATACATTAGAAATTGTTACTTTCGACAAACCACATCACTCCAAACATAGACGTCCGGTTTGCTTCTGTCTCAGTTCTCAAGAAAGCAGAGACAGCCAATGCTTAATTTGTACCGGTGGCTGTAAGCAGTGGATGTTGGAAGTCAAACTCGAGCTTTGATTTGCTGGTCTGCTTTCAGCTCTTACACTGAACAGCTCCTAACCCTTCAACAACCAGAGGTGAACTGACCACGTCCAATTTCCCAACAGGCTTTTGAGGGTTTAATATAAGATAGAGTCACTATGCCTGGATGTGCCTGAGTCCAAATGGTCTAGGCCAGTTCACCTCTTTCACCACAGACTCTTTTTTTGGCAGGAATGCCAAACAAGAGGGGTGAATCCTGTCCACATCTTTCAGATAACCCATTTGAAAACCATTTGGATGCATTCTCTGTAAATCTGCCTTGTCTGGGTGTCCTGAAAACCTGGCATGGAAGCAGTGTTCATGGAACCATAAACCACCTTCTTTACAGAGCCTCGAAATGTATTTGAAAAGCAATATACAGTTTACAGGTGCGTACTGTGTGTCAACTGCCCTGCCCCAAGGGCCATGTGCTTGTAAGAAGGGGTCTGTTCAAATATTGTCGATAAACCAAGATAAAAATAGCCTTGGTATGTCCCCTGTAATTAACATATTTTATGATATATATGTACATCAATACAGAGCGGCAATCTCCCATTGCAGGGAGTATTCTGACCTCCAGGGGGCGCAGCGTCTTTAAACATTATATTTAATTCGCTTCATAAAAGGTCGTTCTCAAGCACACAGACAGCAGAGTGCAGAAAAAACAGGTGGTTTGATCTCCTTTCAGCGAACCAGTTTCTGGTTTTGAGTTTTTGCACAGGGCTCGCGGGCTGACATCTGCCAATGTAGAGGTGATTTATGTTCCTCAATCTTTGCGTTAAGATAAGAAAAAGCAAAATACAACAGCGGAAGAAAAGTCCCCTGGGAGTCACGTGACTGTGATGGTTTTCACGTCAGATGCCCTCGCCTCAGGGGTCGGGGGGGAGAGGGGGGGAGGACTGGCCGTGGTGTGGTTCTCCTACGCTCAGCGCCACTCAGTTTTTTTTGTGTATTAGCATTTCTTTATTTCTCGAAATAAACATTAATTTAGTGGCTGAATATATACTGCCTGGTTACTCTACTGGTTAGACCTACAGCAGTTTATATGTTTTACATTTTATTTGTGACTGCATGATTCAATAACTAGTCTATTGCCCAAAAAATAAACAAGCATTTGCAATGCAATGGGACCCGTATTTACGCAAGACTTATTGCATTGAAAACCGAAGTGCGGTGGGGTTGGGGGCGAGAAGGCACGCACAACGGGAGTGTGGGGGGGGGGGGGGGGGGCGAGAAGGCACGGACTGGGGGGGGAGAAGACCTTATTAAAGAAAATAGTGCTCCCTATCTAAATAACAAATAGCGTGCAATACTCAAAGTAAAGGGACCAGTAGCCATGGAAGGATACAAATTACGACAAGGCCGTCATAAGGAGGGACTGACAAGCCTATACACCAATGGAAGGGAGCATTTAGTAAGGCCAAAGATGCAAGCCAATGAAAAGGATGGTCGTGGGAGTGGGCGTGGCTTCTCTCCGGTACTCTACTACCCCAGGTCAACCCCAGAGCAGCGCTTGCGCGCTGGTTCAGGGCTTGTCCTAAAAATATTAAAGTGGACAGCGGAGTGGGTGCTTGGAAGAGTCAGCGACAAACGAGAAGGGGAGCGAGTGTGGAAGGTGAGAGAGGTGTGTACCAGTCCTTGCAGGTGGTGGGCACCAGTATTCATTTTTGGGGACGTTAACTTATTTTTCGTCATCAGTCTTTGGCCAAGACCAACAACAAATATTCAGGTAAAGCTGAAAGAAGAAGAAACGGGGTTGAAAACTGTGACAAAGGGAGAAAACTAGCAGAGAATATTGGGTAGAGTTCAGGAGTGATGGAAAGTGTTCTGGGAGGGAGAGAGTGTGCCTGGGAGATCCGTAGTGGCACTACGGTAGTGTATACACTATCCTGTGCAACTCCTATGCTCATGACCCGCAAATCTGCCTAAGAGTCACCACAAGCAAGGCTAGTAGCAGGCCCTAAGGCCCATCCTAACTGACATCCAGGCAGGGACTCCATGAAACTCAACAAAAGCGAAACTGAACTGCCTTTCCTCGCCAGGCAGTGTGCCACCAGCCCCCGAACCATCTCAAGCCAGAAGATACCAGATTATGCAACTGAAAACTCCTCTCCCACTCACACGAGCTTCAGATTCAAGGGCACCATAGACTCTCAGAGTAAACAACGAGCAACAACAGCCTTCTCGCTTCTCAAAACCACCAAGAGCAGACCCAACGGCACAGGGATAGCCTCCCTCAGAGGAGTCCCCACTTCACCATCCAAAATGCCTTCCCCTAACCTTCCTTCACATCCCCCCTGTCCTGAAGCCCACTCATAACTGGACCCCTTCTTGATGTGTACAAAAAAACCTGGCTTATGCACTTGATCTAAGCACTTATGTAATTCTCCCAATTCGTAAGTAAGGCCTGCTTCACTTTGTAAACATCCATAGATGCAGCGGTAACACACAGGACTCAGAACCCTTGTCTCTGACCTCTGTAAAGCGGTAACCTCTGTATCTAGGAATGCATTATGTGAGTACCTACATCAACATAAGGAAATGCATAAAATAAACTCCACCACCATTTAGGGTCAATGGATCACCCCAATACCATACTCAAAGTCTAGGGGTGCCTGCTGTTTGAAAGTGAGAGTTAGAGCCAAGATTAGATGTGTGATTGGAACATCCCACGACTACTTCCACCCGCCCAGGGGTATTGTTTGTTTCACTTCCCCACTCCCTCGTGGGGAAGGCACGTTTGGTGGAAAGGAAACTCCCATAGTAAGAATTCTCTCTTCCTCAGATATCCTAACACCAAAGTCTCCTTTCTGAACAGTGCAGAATTTACTTAGTCACCGAAACTACTGCATTGGTCTCCCATCAATGTATAAAGTAGTGACAAGGAAGCCCACCCTCATTTACAAATGCTTTCATAGGAGGACCCCAGAATCCCATGGCAGCAAAATCCAACTCTAAACCCAGGATGTGCCACCGAAGCCCCCTGGAGGTAAGGACCAGCCTGGGCCCCGCAGCACAAACATGGGGCTTCTTCATTAGGAAATCAAGAGTGCATCAGCAAGCTTCAGGTTGCATATTTAAAGGCGGGTCACTGGGATTATGCAGCAGGAGCGAGCCAAATTATGCCGCTGGGTTGAGTAAATTATGTGGCAAGAAAAGCCAAATCATGCGGCACATTTTGTATTAATATGACTTCATTTTTTGTCACTTTTAAACTTGGTAACACTGCCTGGGCATTGGTTGCACCTCTTTAGTACCCGTTTAATACACAAATATAGCAATAGGCAACAGAAAGGTGACAGTCCAGCTTTGCATAGGGCCTTTAACTGCACAGTCATTATTAATAAAGCTTCGAAGTAATGTTACCCATGATACTCGCCCATGGTGTGCGTATAGACGATTTTATTGTAACTGATCCTGTTATACTTGTCCACAAAAAAGTTTTTTTAGTTACTTGCCCTGTTTATAGAATACCCCCACCAGGAGCATGTCACTTCCTGGTCAGTCTCTGGTTCCATTCGTTGTCACGGATAGACCACCGCTCCAAGCGACATAGGTCATTTGATGCTGCACCAATCATGCTACAGCTGGAAAAGGTAGGACGCAGGGAAAGCAGGATGCAACAGGCCCTACCTGCTCCCATTCAACAAAAAAGAGTGCCCTAAAGATGTGCATCTCAACAGTGCACCAGGGGCTCATCTGGGGACCTGGCTATGGGATAAGCTTCCCAAGACCACACACTCTAAAGCCGCCCTCCTTGGCTTAAGAAGAAAAGCTTAAAGTTCATCTTTCTTAGTCTTCTGCAGCCTTGACTCACTCCTAAGAGGATACCCTAGACGTAATCTAGGCCCTTAAGTATCAGCACGTTTCCCCGCAGGCACAGAAGGCGTAAAACTCTTTGATACATCAAGCTTGCAGAACCAGGTGATATAGACATGTTTAATTCATGCATTCATTTATTCATTCACAGAAAACACTTGAATGGGAAAGATTGGGCAACTGAAGAAAAAACTGAGAGTGGAATTGAGAGAGAGAGAGGGGTGCTTGGGGGGTAGAACTATTGATAATCAGAGAGACAGAAGAGGTTAATGAGAGAATGTGTCTCTTTGCTTACACGAGAAAGCATTTGAGTAGGGACAGGGGTCTCTGTGGAAAGGGAGACCACCTTTGAGGAAAAGGAGAAAGAGCGCTTGCCGGAAGAAGGGAGAACACGTGTAAGGAGAGACAGCAATGAGGGCTGACGTCAGAGGTAAGGCGTTAAATTGTAGGGGTTGGCAGAGAATGTAAAATTAAGGGACGTAAAGGAAGTTCAAGAAATTGCATATAATGAGAGAGAGAAAACACCCTTAAAAGTGTAAAAAGAGGAACTCTATGGTTAGAAGGATGAAAAACATAGTTATGGTAAAAGGGTAAGGGGGTAAGTCCTTGGAGGGGGAGGTGTCCTTGTGACACCAGACTGCACTGAGGGTGGATTTGCTCAAAACGAGTTCAGCAAGTGAGATTGAACTAGGCATGGGCAAAGCTTGTGTTAGACGGCATAGTTAGCATTATTTTGATAATTTTGCACAACTCTTGTTACATCAAATTATCACAATTATGATATCATGCCACATAGTGGAATTATGCTCCTTTTTTGGTAAAACTGTACTGGGAAAGCACGGTTCGCTGTAAAAACATTCCTCAAAGGCATGGGAAGAATACAAGCGACGTTTGCACTTTATTTGAGGGCAAAATACATCCTTGTGTCCAAAGTGGACTTGAGGGCGCACGTTGCACTAAAACACGGCACCAAATGTCTATTTTTACTGTGAATATTTATGTGCAATTTTATGTCATTTGGCCAAAATTTCATGTAATTATGCAAAAGCAAATTACGTGAATTTCGCTGACCCCTGGATTGAACCACTTTACAAGACACAGCTCCGGGGTGATAGTGAGGGAAGGAGGCAGGGTTCTTGCTCAATCCAGCAGGGTGGGTGATCTTTCCGACAAAGAGGCAGAAAGGGGCTATGCTTGTGTTCCAATCAACCTACGGCCAGAAGGAGGAAGGAGACCCCCACAGAGGAAGAGGGGGCTTTAGTAGGGTGATGGAGACTCAACCTTCTCAATGGCAGGAACCGTCGGCTCCCACAACGAAAATCAGAAGGTGGGAACCCCAGCCTGGCCCTATTAATGCTAGTTCCATTGTACAACCTGGGTACCACAACCCCACAGCATCTTTTCCAAGGGGATGCAGGCCAGGCAGCAAGGCAAGGGGAGTGAACAAATGTAAGACCCTGAGTTATTGATTCAGATTGTCAAAGCACCTAAAATCTCCAGGAGAAGACGGGGCCGGGTGCTGAGCGATTAGAAACCTAATGTATTGGTGTAATCTGTCCTGGGCAGTGAAGATCTCAGGAAAAGATGAGCCAGGCGCTGAGGGAGATGGGTGGAGGAAGGGTTTGAGGGAGTGACAACCATGGACCCTTCAGTTATAGGTGGAGATTGTCCTGGGTGGTCAATTTCTCAGGGAAAGGTGGTCCTTGGGACTAATGGTAAAGGGAATGGGGGTGGGGGGAGTGGATTGGAGGCAGAGGCCCTTCAGTTACAGAAGGAGAAAAAGCTGGCTAACACCTGTGTGAGGGGGGGCTGAAACAAGCACGAGAGGGAGTTCATTAAGTGACGCAATTAACCTATGGAATATAATGAGGTGCTTAAAAAACATGGAAAGCACACCCTTAAAAGAGCCATGAGCTGAGAACCCCTCCCCCTACAGATAGATGGGCGCTGAAAGGTCATTAGAGGACATTTAGAGGAGTGACCATACCCCCTCTCCCATGACTCCGGATAATTGTAAATATAGGGGTACTACGTCACCGCTGTGTTTGAGGTCCATAGTCTGGGAAGCGGTGAATGAGAGGCGACATCCTCGGTGAAACACTTGCTAGGGTTCCCCGGGCACTCACCAGAGGGAGGCAGATGAGGACTGGGAGCCTGAGAAGAGGACTTTCCAGTGGTACCCAAGGGTACAAGGACTCCGATCGGAAAATGTACGCAGTGACGTCCGCTCCAGTACTCTTCACGCCTACAGGAAATGCTACCACTGCCCTGTGTAGATCCACTAAACCACTTGGAGTTGCATCAGAGCGAGTTCTGTCCTGTGCACGCGCTCTCGTGCTCGCGTCCAAAAGCGCCACCGCTTGCACAGTTCTGACAAAACTTAAGGTCCTGGTTCCAAATATTCCTCAAGATGGCGGTAGACAAAGTCACACAGTCAATAATGTGTTGCTCTTTATCCTTCAAGCTTCCCATTGGTGGGGAGGAGACAACTTAAGGCGTTGAGGTCCTTCCTTTCTCAGTGAGTTTTGGCTGCAGGAGCCCCCCCAGCATGTGGGTGGGGGGCCACTGTCTGACTGTTCATCTTCTTGCTCCACTTTCCATTGGCTTTAGAGCTTGGGGGAGCCTCTGATGAACGCGCAGGGGGCTTCTGTATTGGTGGCGGTTGGGAGACCTTACCAGCAGCTGCTTCCAAAGGGTCAGAATTGGACCGCTGCCCCATGGTAGCAGCAAGGGCATTCTTGGCCGTGATGGTCGTCATGGCCCGTAGCAGCACTTGGTTCCTGCTGGGGGCGTGCTGGCTGCCCAGCGTGGGCACCGAACGTGCTTTGAACTGACCCTCCAGCTTTGAAGGCACTTTGACCTCCTGCTCTTCTCGCCGGCTGACCTTGCGGAAGACGCTCTTCCACTGGTCGGGCTTCTTGTCGGCGTGGCCTTGCAGGTGGTTGAGGTCTGCGGGCTTCTTGGCCTGAGGCTTGACGCTTCGTTTCAGCTCCTCGCGGAACGCTGCCATCTCCTGGGAGATTTCCTTCCTCATCAAGTCCAAGCTGGCTTGTACCTCTCCCCTCAGGGAGGCCAGCTCCACCTGCAGCCTCCTGTCCACCTCAGCCGGCAGCCCGTTGGTCTGGGAGGCCTGGCAGTGGCAGGGCGCCTGACCCTCGTCGGCCAGGCTGCCATCCATGGACGCCACCTCCTCCAGCTCTCGGCGCCTGACCTGCCCCACCAGCTCCATCATCCGGCTGCCCGAGCTCTGGTCCCCGCTGCCCAGCTGAGCTCGGATCTGGCTCCTGAGGTGGGCCAACCTTGGGTGGGTTTTGGCCCCGTTTGGTTTTGAGGGGTCATGACCCACCCTGGGACTTCCGGGGATGGAGTCCACTTCCGGCGTGTCCATGGAGGGCTCCTCGGCGCGCCGCTCCTTCTGTGGACAGGGCTCGCCACTGTTGGTGCTGGCGGTGGACTCCGGGCGGGACCACCCTTGGAGACCCTCGCTGATGGTGTAGAGCAGCCCGATGTTCGTCTTCTCCTCGGACGCCATGTTGCCGCTGTGCTGTCGATGTGTTTGTTAACGTGACGCCGAGTGTGGTGTGATCTGCAGGGGTTGTTTGCCTGGCGCGTGAGCATCTCATCAGCTGTAGCTAACACCAGCCTCTGAGGCCTCCGGGTCCCCACGGGGGCCGCTGCCAACCCACTGTTGTGGCGACTGCCGAGTAATCACCTACCAACCGGCGCATTAGCACGGCTTCTCCGAACTGCGAGGTCAGGGTAGCGGGGAGCCGGTTGCCTGCTTGGCGAAGATCACACAGTGTGATGAGACACGCTCGAGAACACAGAGTACCATCAGTTAGGACTTAAGTGGAAGAGCGTGTTGTGCAACAGAAGCGCTGCCAAAGCCAAGAGGCCCGGCCTTGTACTCCACAGGTGAACATCTGTAGTCGAGATCAGAAGGGCTGCACTCGAGGGTAAAGGGGAAGTGACTGGGGCAGTATAGAGAGGGAAGGGGGTGAGAGAGAGAGATAGAGAGAGACGGAGAGAGAGAGGAAGGAAGGAAGGGGCGGTAGAAAGGAAAATAGAGCCCGAGACAATAAAGGGTAGAAGAAAGAAAAAGAGAAGCAAAAAGAGAGGGTTATAGATAGAGAAAAGGGAGACTAAAATAAAAAGTATAGGAGAGAAGCGAGGGTTGGTGAGGGAGGAAAGAGAGAAAGACAGAGCGAGAGAGACATGAAGAGGAGCTATAGGGAGAGATAAAGAGGAAGTCAGAAGGGAGGATGAGAAAGGAGTAGGAGTTAGGGAGAGGAAAGAGACAGAGCTAAAGTAGAAAGAGAGAGAAAGGCATGAAGGGGAGGTAGAGTAGGAGATACAGAGGAAGTGAGAAGAAAGGATGAGAAAGGAGTAGGAGTTAGGGAGAGGAAAGAGACAGAGCTAAAGTAGAAAGAGAGAGAAAGGCATGAAGGGGAGGTAGAGTAGGAGATACAGAGGAAGTGAGAAGAAAGGATGAGAAAGGAGTAGGAGTTAGGGAGAGGAAAGAGACAGAGCTAAAGTAGAAAGAGAGAGAAAGGCATGAAGGGGAGGTAGAGTAGGAGATACAGAGGAAGTGAGAAGAAAGGATGTGAGAAAGAGTGGGAGATAGGGCGAGGGAAGAGAGAGAGAAAGAAGAGTAGAAAGAGAGGCAGAGAAAAAGATGGGAAAGGAGGAAAGAGAAGAGATAGCTAGCTAGAAAGACAGTATAAAACGATGGAGAAGAGAGAGGGAGACAAAGAGTGAAAAGGAAGAGAGTGATATAGAATATGTGACGCCACATAAACACCGCTCTCCAGCTTGCTGTTTGCCCCTCCTGCCCCCGGCCGTGCTAGTTACCATTGTCACAGCCCTATGCTCCGGTGCTGTCGGTGGGTTGTCAGGGTCTCCTCACCACCCTGTGCTCTCTGGCTTCTGAGGGTCCCTGATTGATCCCAGATATCCAGCTGCAATGCTCCCTCCTGACTCCTCTGTTGTGTCCCTTTGGGCTGCCTGTGCTCTACCTCAGCACCAAATACTGCTGCTCTTTATCCACTTACCCATTCATCCATCTATCTATCCATCCATTTATCCATACGTCCACTCACCCATTCAATCACCCACCCATCCATTCATCCGCTCGTTCACCCATCCATCCACTCACCCATCCATCCATCCATCCATCCATCCATCCATCCATCCATCCATCCATCCATCCATCCACCCACTCACTCACCCATTCATCCATCCATCTCTCCATCCATTCATCCATACGTCCACTCACCCATCCAATCACCTACCCATCCATTAATCCGCTTGTTCACCCATCCATCCATCCATCCATCCATCCATCCATCCATCCATCCATCCATCCACCCACCCACTCACTCACCCATTCATCCATCCACCCATCCACCCACCCATCCATCCATCCCCCCATCCATCCACTCACCCATCCATCATAATCAAGCCATCCATCCATCCGTCCATCAACCCACCAACCCACCCATCCACTGCCCATTCAGTATTTACCGTCCATTCATCATCCATTATCTATTCATGTTTCTTTTACCACTAGTCTTCTTCCACTCAGCAGTCATTTACCATTTACTATTCACTATCCATTAACTATCCTGTCACCATTGTTCTTCTTTTCACCATGCATTCGCCATTCACTATCCATGCATTACCTATTCACCATCCATTCATCACCAATAAACTGTTCGTCATACGTTCATAATTTACACTTTTTTGACTTTTTGTTCATCAGGCATGATCCATTCACCATTAACATGTTGTCCATTCTCCATCCATCTCCTATATTGCCACAATCCTGAACTGTTGGGACTGGCACTTTCCGGTTGGCCGAGGCACTCCCCGCCCCAGCTAGCAGAACCTGCCACTCCCGCCAGGGGCGGCTGATTACACACACTGAGTAACCTGCGCTCACCCTTGGGTAGCTTGGCACTGAGCAGTCGGGCTTATCACGGAGGCAACGTGTAAAGCATTGGCACAGCACTGACACACAATAAATACGCTGAGCGTCACAAATGAGACTTCACATGCGATGCTTGCAAATAACGTTTATTTTCAAAACACACTTAATATTCAACATAATATGAACATCAAGCACGTCTGGGCATAAATCACCTGGGGAATTATTTATAGCAGTACTAGGCCCAGCCGAGCTCGAAGGGAATCAGGAATATGCACACTTGGGAAAGATTCGGTCTTACACCCCCACCCCCAGCACCCTTATGTGGTGAAATATGTTGTCCATCCCCAGGCTCACCGCAAAATTACTATAAGCAATCCCCGGGTCACAACGATATCCAAAATATGTACATATACCAAATTATAACACTTTTTTAGCAGCACTGTGGGCCGCGACCGCTTGAGTAGAACCAATGTCAAACGTGAGGCTTTCTTAACACAACATCAATGTACTAGGCAAGCCACCAACCACCGTCGTGAATCACAGGCGTGTTACTTATGGTCACTCCCACACTCTAACACACTCACTCGGCACCGCTACTCGGTGCCAGGGCTATCAGCCGATTCCATATGGAACACGCTCGCACACGTGTGACCCAGCACACTAATGCGATGCCACTGATACCCACCAGGTCAATTGGTAACCACGCTGCAGACCCCATGGCCCTAAGCCTCCCTCCATCCTCCACTTTACCCCACCTATCCTGCAGCCCCCCGATTGGTGACACCCCATCCTCCCATCCTCCCATCCTCCCATCAGGCACTAGGCCGCACGCAGCCAAAGTAGTCAGTGTCCCTGTGAAGGAGGTGTGAGGTAGGCAGCAAGGTCAATATGGAGGCAGCGGCAAAAGGGTTTTGGCAGCCACTCAAGAAGTTCAACCACAGGATGCAGAGCAGGAAGTGGGTGGGGGCAATATTCGGTTATACCTGAGGTGTCCACAAGGGCCTTTTGCCAACAGCGCAGTTCTGCAAAACACAGGGGGAGGTCACGCAGTCTCTCGACCCACTTCTGATTGCACTCAGGAGCGTTCCTCCAGCCCAGGCAATCACTTTCACTACCTTGGCCCTAGCCAGGCTATAGTACCTCGCCCCACAATGTCATTGGGGAAGGAAAGGCTAGGAGTGGCTTTTTGGTCCGCCACGCTGGAAGGCTCGAGAGGGAACAATCGTGGAACGAAGCAGAGGGAGGGGCCTCTCAAAAGGGGCGAGCTCTTTGTCATGTATACATCGATCAGAGCCTCACCCAGGCAATCCAAGCACAACGTCTGGTGCATGATTTTACAGGTCGCAAATGACCAACTTGCTCACACAATGATTAGTTCAGACCAGCACATCCCTGGGTAGGATGCACAAGCGTCCAGTGCATGGCAATATTGGTTGCAATAAGCAATCTGGGCACAACGTCTGGTGTGCGATGATATGAGTCACACTAGGCCAGTCCAGTCACATGCACAATGAAGATTTTCAAATTACATACCTCCCTGGTAATAGGCACATGTCCGGTGCACAGGGATATTGGTGGCACCAGACAGTTCAGGTCACACACAGGCACAAGTTCAGCAATGCCTCAAGAGGTAGAATGAAGCGCTCCTATGGTTATGCCTCCACCTCTGAGGTTTGTACCTGTGAATCGGAGACCACATGCAATCAGCAAGCAGTCAGCATGTTGCACAAGAGAGATGCTACACGATCGATGAAGCGGGCCATGTAGGGCCCTTAGCTAGTGAATCTTCTCCTCAACCACAAGATGCTTATGGGTGACCTAGCCAGAAGTCAGGTGCCTTAAAGACTAGAATAGAAAACCCAGACAGATATCGTCAGACACAGGGACACTGCGACATGCAAACAACATTAGAATACTCTTAGAGAAGATCAAGGCGTATATTCAACGACCTAAGTAGACGCATGTATACTGGATTCGTTAAACTTAGGGCCCTGCGAATCAATATGAGACCACTTTACTCCTCTGTGGTCTTTGCACATCTTGCCATAGCCTGCGCTCCCCTGGGTTGAATGATTGGCAGCGGGCAGTGCCCTGGTAGGGTCCATTGACTCTCATAGGACAGGTCTTATTTTCAAGGGGAAGCTCTTTGATCATTCCCAGCACCTGCCCATCCTTTGTCTCTTTTCTGTGTTACTGAGTCCCTCGAATTTATTGTCACCAAATGTCTTTTCTGTGCTAATAACACAACATTACACAACCAGTCACTCAGAAGGTCACTGGAACCCTACATGTTTTGATTATTAACTCAGCATTCCCCCCCACTAGTCAGAGCTTTAAATGGGATAAACAAAATGCAGGCAATGGAAGGCTCTAGAAGGGGCGTGGCCTAAAAAGCAAAGCTAGAAACCTTCTCTAAGAGGGGTGGTTCATATAATTACAGGCACGGCTTAAAACTAAAGCCCTGTGCCCATAAGTTTCACCTACCAGCATTTGATGCCTCTGTTAGCTTTTGTCAAGACCCGTTACACAGTCACAGATATGTACCTAAAACAAGCCACACCTATTGGCTTTGGCATATATCAGATACACGTGTGACAACGATTTTGCTGTGAATAGTTAGAACTGTAAACATTTTAATTCTGACAATATGACACTGTGAATTAAACCACAATGAGCCCTGTGGAAAGGAGTAGTAGTCTCCAGAGTCTGTCTTCCACTATCATTCTTCATTTCACACCACTTCCCTTTGCTGTCTCTCACTCTGTAAGAGCTTTCTCACCTGACCACTTTCTGAGGTGCTGCATCTGCATAGCTCACATCTCTTCTCTTTCCTCTTCAGCACCATCTTTTCACTCTCTCTCGCACACACTTCATTGCGTTCCCCTCACTTCATCACTCCTACACACAACCCACCCACTCGCCTGAAAGCACTGCCTTTCTTTTACTTTTGCCCCTGGTCAATATTTCAACAGTTGTCTACCTTTGTCACACACTGTCACATAGATTCACAATTGCATTTGTCAGATTGACCATTGTTTTGTGCGATCTGAAAAGAGGCCAAGGATTGGATGAGCATGTATTCTGAACACCTTTATGACCCATTAATAGGCACAGTGAGAAACTCGCGCTGCCTTCCGCCTCAACTTCAGCGCAGTCAGTGGAAGCCAGAGATAAACACCCACCCACAAACTAAACTCAGAAAGACACATAGAGATGATTCAATATAGCCTCAGGCCCGCTGTAGCGAGCTCTACTGTCCATTAAAGGTACGCTACAGCTTTAAAGGCCCGAGCCGAAAGCTCATTAAAGCCCGTTACTGAGGGTTCTTAGGCTTTAAGAACATTTTGCCCCTAGAGGGAAAAATATTCTGATTTGTAAAACAAAGGTTGCACAGAGCCCGAGGGGGTTGAGATCCCCTCGAGCTCTATGAGGCCTGTGTAATACATTGTAATGTTGATGCTCCAGGCTTCAACTTTCAAATTGTTTTCAATAGAGCGCTCAACATTCCAATGTTCTAATATAACATTAATACACTGAACAAAAAAGAACTACAGGAACACAACATCATGCAAAAAGCATACATTCATAGGTAATTTAAAGTTAAGTAAAATGTGAAATGTAAGCAGGAACCACATTAATGACAGGGATTACCTTAATGATTCTAACAATCATTGTTCAGGAATCGATCAATGTTTTAGCCTGTAAAGGTAAGGACTATAGAGGGCCCACCAAAGAATCCTTTCAATGTTTTTTTTAATAACTGTTGTGCCTAAGACCCAGTGGGACCCATCCTAGACAAAGCCATACCCCAAGCATCATCAAGAATAGCGCCAAGAGATCTAGGGCCAGATGTATAACCCTGTTTGCGGTCACAAACAGGAGATCGGCCATTTGCGCCCGCAAACAATGTTCCAGGCATGTACAAATGCTATTTTGCTAGTCACTGCCTCGCAAAATAGCATTTGCGACTCTCGCTGTTAATAGCAAGTCACCATTCCATGTACTGTTGTATTGCAACCGCATTTGCGGATGCAAAACACTTACATTTTACCACCTACTTCAAGTAGGTGGTAAACCACTCGCAAACGGGAAGCGGTCCCATTTTTTTAAGGTCAGGTAGTGGTCCCAGGTACCACACCCAGCCCTTAAAAAATTAAACTGAAAAGTGTAATTTTTCTTTTTTAAATGCAGCCCGTTTTCCCTGAAGGAAAACAGGATGCATTAAAAAAAATGCTTTATTTAAAAAGCAGTCTCAGACATGGTGGTCTGCTGACCCTAGCAGGCCACCATCCCTGTGAGTGCCAGCCATTCCCGTTGGGGTCGCAAATTGCGCTTGCCTCATGAATATTGATGAGACATGCAATTTGCGACCCCAGTGGGAATCTCAAACAGTGTCTGAGACACTGTTGTATATTGCATTTAGCAAGTCGCAAATTGTGAGTCGCATTTTAAAGCAATTTGCGACTTGATGAATGCAAGCATCATACATCGAGCCTCTAGAGCCTAGAGCTGAGTTTCAGCACCATGGACAGTCCCCGATGGTCCTCGTTGCTGATATTGTAATAATTAGAACTCTATTTGCAGACAAGGGCGCTAAAAGGTTTACTGATTGTCTAGTTCAGGGATAGTTTTCACTGTCTTCCTGGTTTGGTGCTTTGCAAGTCTTGCGCTAGCCGACCCCTTTTGGTTTTACTGAAATTATATGTATGCATATATACATATGATGTACTTACTAATAGGGCTCTTACCCAGCCCCCTTCTTTCACTGGTCTGTTGATGTGTCATTTGCATTTTTTTCCTCCCCTGCAGCATTCATCATGAAGCAAAAGGTCGGTTCACTGCTTCCATTGCATAACTTTGAGTGACAGCATCTCACTCCTTCCATGACAGCATCTCACTCCTTCCATGACAGCATCTCACTCCTTCCGTTGGCTGAGTGACAGCATCTCACTCCTTCCATGACAGCATCTCACTCCTTCCGTTGGCTGAGTGACAGCATCTCACTCCTTCTGTTTACTGACTGACAGCATCTCACTCCTTCCATTGGCTAACTTTGAGCGACAGCATCTCACTCCTTCCATGACAGCATATCACTCCTTCAGTTGGCTGAGTGACAGCATCTCACTCCTTCCATGACAGCATCTCACTCCTTCCGTTGGCTGAATGACAGCATCTCACTCCTTCTGTTTACTGACTGACAGCATCTCACTCCTTCCATGACAGCATCTCACTCCTTCCATGACAGCATCTCACTCCTTCCATTGGCTAACTTCCACTGATATCATTTTGCTCTTACACGAGGATCGTCCACACACATAAAGCAGTTCCCTGCTGTATAAGGGACCACTATGACAATGTGTGCTTTTTAAGACCAAAGACAATTTTTATTTCAGACATTTTTTTTATTATATTTTCAAGCGTCCAGCAGCTCCTCCAATAATAAAGTTTTTCAGAGCCAAAAACCATGACAATACATTGACAAATTAAACCAAGCAGTGACAGAAATAAAAGACTGTCAGTCACTGCCAGACTCCTTTGCTTTACCAATGCTCGTTTAATAAGTTTTCGGCAAATATTATAATGTTCAGTAAAAAAAAGAATTCGGTCATTTGTTTGCCAGTATAGGCTGGGCCGAATTCCCTTTTTCAGTGCCCCTATGGGTATGCACGTGACCGAATTCGAGCTAATAGTTTGAGATTGTTGGAAGTCAGCACAAGCCAACCCCTCGGTGCAGGAAGGGCGCAGCTGGAGTCCAACTGGGGCTCTGTGTCCGGATCAGATGCACGCTCACTAGTGCACGGGTGGATGTTCACTAGTGCAGGGCAGTATTTTCACTGGTGTGCATCTGAGTGCAGTTCTGAACACCACTGATGTAAGGTTGAGCAGTCTAGCCAAGGGATGGTGCACCAAGGTGAGTGAGCTGAGGCAGACAGGTGACTGACTGGCATGCATGGGGGTGCTGGTGATGTAAGAGAGCTACACCCTGCCCTGCAGAGCACCTCTGCTTCCTGAGGTAGGGAGTGAACCCTGGGGTGGACAGGTAGAGTCCTGGTGCATTTCTAATTCTCGGGGCAGAGGGCCTGGCATCAATCTCTAGTCTATCCTGGAACGTGGAGGGTATTGGCGAGATACTTCCTGGCATCAGGTGAAGAAGAACTATCATAAGGTCACCCAGCAGGACATTGTGCGCGCGCGCAGCCTTTCTACTTCGAGCACCCAGACTCTCCCAGGGAGCGCTCTCATCGCTCCCAGACTTCATTGAGATTGAAGGGAGGTGTGAAAACTCCCCTCTTTTCTTTTTGTGGCAGGCGCACCAGTGCATCTGTAAGAAACCGGGTAGGCCTGGGCAGTAAATTCCATTTCGATCGCGCAATTTGGGTAATTTCACGTACCGCGGAGAACCATTCCGCGATCCGCGGCTTCGTGAAATTTTTTGCTTGTTCGCGCTTTCAAAATGCGTGTTCACGAGATATTTTGTCCCCGAGCACACAAACAGCATTCGTGAACAGGAAAAAAAGCATCGCGAATGGGCAAAACAAGCAATTCCGCGTGTGCGCAGAACTTTTGTGCACTCGCAGAGATTTTTACTGTTTCGCGGAGCTTTGCGTAGCGCGACTACGCAAATTCCACTCACCCCTAGAAACGGGCTGTTTCTTTAATTTAAGTTGGGAGCGGTTGATGAGGAGGGCAGCAGGCAGTGTGAAATAAACACCTGATTGTGTTTCACATGGCAAAGAGAGGGTGAGTATGTAGAATGACTGCCAGAGCTGCTGACTTTGGAACTGGGAAAACAGCTTCCAGTCTGCTGCTCGGGTATAGTGCTCCAATACTTTCTGGTTGTGTTTGCTACATAGAAATTCTAAAAATGAACAAAACTTTCAGGACCTTCTCAGTTCTGTTTAAAAGCTCACTTTTAATAAATCCTTCAGCACACAATCTGATGGTCTACGGTCAGGACCAGTAAAATTATGCTGCAAGGGTGCACCAAGTTATGCGGCAAGGTTGACTAGATTATGCAGCAAGAAAAGACAAATTACGCAGCATAATGTGGTACATTTTTTGTTTGTATCACTTCATTGTTTTGTCCTTTTTACGCATGATACAACTGTCTATGCACAGGTTTTGCCTAATTTTTACCAGTTTAACAACCAAATGCAGAAATAATCAACTGAAAGATGACCAGTTAACATTTGCTAAGGGCCTTCCACTTTGCGCAAACACGTGGCCACATTTTTAATAACCTTTGATTCGTTTGACCTAAAACAATTTTGGGTCAAAATCTGCAGATTATGCAGCAAGTGATGGATTATGTGGCAAATGCGGCAAATCCATAATTAGGAGAAAAAAGCCAATGCAGCAGATTCAAAAAATTCTAGTGGCCCTGACTAAGGTGAAACAATTCCACATTTACATTTTTGAATTTTGAAAACACCTCACCATATTCTTATATAATCTGTGCTGAACGATTGACATGCCACACATTTACAAGGCTAGCTTGTGCATGGGCTCTTAAGAGCTAGAGCCGACCCAATGGCTAAACTTTCCCTGTCAATATGTTGGTTCGCCCACCTGTACTTTGCACCATAGTCAGAGCCACGTGAATTATGCGTCAGGAGAGGACCAAATTATGCGTAAGGGTTGATTTATGATGCAAGAAAAGGCAAATTATGTGGTGTAATGTGGCATATTTTGTGATAGTAATACTATGTTATTTTGGCAATTTCACTCATGCTTACATTGTCTGGGCAAATATTGCCACAAGTCAAAATATAATTCCCTTTGGGCTAATTACCATAGAGACACAGATTCTTACAGACACATATAAACTCACCAATATCAAACCATAACAAGGAAGCAATATAACATATATTAAAAAAACAGTGAAATCACTATAATAAAAGTAGATCTGTACAGTTTATTAGCATACACTATATTTTGTTAAAAAAGGGAAACATATACAAAATGGAACACTATAAAAGAAATAAATCTAACATTCCTATAAAAAAGGAGGTACAGGAAAAGGACTAAATTCCAACAAGAGCTTAGAATTTTCCGTAGTTTGTTTTTTCTGTATTGCTCCTTGTGCATCGACGCGTTTCGGCGGTATATTTAATATTTCACCATCTTCATCAGGACAATTACAATAAATGTTTCCCAATGGTTCTCAATTTTTTTGTATCAATAAAATAAGATCAGGGGTACTCTGCCTCCTTCTCAGTTTCAACGGATATTCGTCCAGCGAATTATCTTTTCCAAATTAAAATAGTGTTATCCTCCTAATGTATCTTGAAAGTAATTAGGGGACCACGATACTTATAGTCTGCATTGTTTCAGGACTTCGTAGCTGACAACATGTGTCAATATATATATAGATGTGGAGTGATAAAACCACGCACGCGGTACTGCTGTAATCGTTTGTACACACTCTGTCAGGGTTTATATTTAAAAATCCATTGTTGTTTGGCAGTCCCAGGATCAGGGAATCATTGGTCACACGTGAAATTACCAGCGTGCAGACCCCGTTCGGCGCTCAAACAGAAGCGTTCCACGTGCTCGCAAACAAAGCTGGAAACAGCAAATATTGCACCACCTTAGTACTAATTTAGCACATAAATACAACAATTGGTAAAACAATGGTGACCGATTAACCTTTGCGAAGGGTCTTCCACTAAGCAGCACTGATTTAGTGCCTTCTGATATATTCAAGCTGGAAACAATGGGGCATATTATCAAGGGCCTTATCGCTGCTTTAGCGGGAATTTTTCCCGCTAAAGCGGCGATAATTTTATCACCCTATTACCTAGGTGTCGCTAACACCAGTTAGCGAAAGCTAGTAGGAGATAGCGATCATCTTGGGGCCTACTTTGCATGTCAGCGAAAATTATCGCTAATGACATGCAAAGTGGGCGTGCCAAGATGTTAGCGACTGGAAACAGTCGCTAACATCGGTATCTCCTATTACCTACTTTTGGAAATATTCGCGCTAAGTGCGAATATCTCCAAAAGCTAACGCCTGCCCAGAGTAGTTCTTAGCCATGTTATCCAATGGTAGGTGGATAACATGGCTAGGAGCATTAGCTCGGTAATGCATGAATATCGCTGACTTTTCAGCGATATTCATGCATTTCGGCCGATTTTGATCGCTTTTGAGATAAACCTTGATAAAAGCAAGGTTTATCTGCGATAATAATCGGCAGAGCTCGGCGATAATAATATTGCCGCTAAGTCAACATAGCGATAATTATCGCTAGTTGTTGGTAACATGCTCCAATGTTTTGGGTTTAAAATATAAAGATTATAGAGTAGATGATGGATTATGTGGCACATGTAGCAAATCCATAGTTATGGGGAAAGGGCTACAACCTTGCATAATTCCAGTGGCCCTGTCGTTAGTACAAGGGTACGAGTGTTCTATCATGCATAGGTTTTGTACAGGAAGGGGGTCCTTCTAGTGCCAAAATATCCTTTACAACGTGTCCCACTGTGTGTGTGCAGCCTTGAAGACCCGTAATTTTTGGGCTCACATTCCTGTCTAACCACTGGCAATCCCTCGGGATAGTATTCCAAACCATCGTTCTTTTGACCACCTGGTCAACACTGTTTAGACCCAGCCATATGCAAATCAGCTTTGACTCTGCTCCAATAGGAACAGTCAAACCCCAACACCCAGGCCACGTTCTCCATGAACCAGAACACAGGCAGCCAAAGATTGTCCTGATTTTGCTAAGAATTTTGCGAAATGTCTCCCTGGGTTTAGCTCTGTGTGGTCTTTTCCTCTGGGACGGGTTGGGAAAGAGTCATTCAAACAGAGAATGACACGCGGTCCAGTTAGACACTGGTAAAACTCAAAACAGAGGATACAGCGGAGCAGAGGCCAAACATTCATTCAATGGCATTTTGCAGGAGTTTGTCATATGAAACCACTCTTTTGGGAGTTACCGAGAATCTGAGACACAGTGTCGATCGCGGGGAGACATCAGCGCTTATCCTATTGGATTTAAGCGCAGATTTCGATACTGTGTCTCATTCCATTCTTCTCTCATCCCTTCAATCTCTGGGAGTTGGGGGTTCGGCCCTTACTTGGATAGCTTCTTTTCTGAGAGGACGTACCTTCCAGGTTTTCTCGGCTAAAGCATCATCTAAAATTTGTGCATCTGCGTACGTCGTGCCTCAGGGGTCTATCCTTAGTCCATTACTTTTTAACATCTATATTAGACCCCTGGCCACTATTGTGGAAGGAGCTGGCCTAACATTATTCTTGTACGCCGATGACACACAGATAATTTTCACTCTATCTGGAGGGGATGGCAGTAATGTCTCAGCTCTTAAACTGGGGCTGTCTCGGGTGGCTGATTGGATGAAGCCAAACTTCTTGAGGCTGAACGGTGATAAGACCGAGATTGTAATCCTGGGTAAAGACAAAGATCTCTGGGGCCCACAACATTGGCCTGAAAGTATGGGTCTTATTCCCAAGCCTGTGGCTCAGGTGCGCAACCTCGGTTTCTTAATTGATGACAAGCTTACGATGCGTCAACAGGCTGTCAAAGTGGCTGCCATCTGTTTTGCTACTCTCAAATGGCTCCAAAAAATCCTGTGGATGCTTCCGACCAACACCCAAAGGACAGTGGTCCAGGCTTTGATAACATCACGCCTGGACTACAAGAATGTTCTGTACCTTGGCGCTGATCTGACTACGCTGAGAAAACTTCAGGCAGCTCAAAATGCGGCCGCAAGGCTGCTACGCAATGTTCCCAGGAGAGTATCAGCACTCCCTGCCCTTCGCGATTTGCACTGGCTAGAAATAAAAAATAGAATTAAGTTTAAGGCCTTGTGTTATATTTTCAAGATTAAACAAGGCTCTGCCCCCAAATATCTATAAAATCTTATTCATGCCTATACTCCTAGCCGTTCCCTTAGATCTGCAGGTAAGGGAGACTTTGTCGTTCCTAGATTTAAGCTGGTGAAGATGGGCGGCCGCTCCTTTTCGCATCTGGCCACTAAAACGTGGAACACCTTGCCTGTGAGTCTGAAGTTGGAAACTAACTTTGTTAAGTTCCGTAAGGGACTAAAAACTTGGCTTTTTCAGCAATAGGTTTTTTAAGTAAGCACTGTTTTCTTTGAACAGCCGTCCCTCCTTTAAGTCTTGTAGTTTTTCTTCTTCAGTCTTTCCCTTGGCGCCGAGAAACCCATTGCGGGTAGCTGTGCGCCTTACAAGTTTAAATAAATAAATAAATAAATATGGTAGAAAAGAGGACAAGGAGACAGGGTGAAAGCTGATGGATGAGGTGAAAAGGCAGTAGAAATCAAGAAACACAGAAGGGTGCGATTAAACAGAGGTGGATAGAATGAGGTTGGAAGGAGGAGGTCTACTGTGGGGCAAGATATTTGGAGCGAAAAGAATTGAGGGGGGAGATTGCGATATGAAGTAAAGAGAATAAAAGAAGACGAGAGACAGCATTAGAAAATGAACAAGGAGATAGTAAAGACAGAATAAGAAAAAAAGATGGGAGAGTAGTGAATAGAAGATAAGTATGGGAATGGGAAAGAAAGAAAAGATAATAGATAGGAAAGGAGAAAATAATAGAAAGATGGAGAGGAAAGATTTGGGAGTGCGAGAGAGAGGGGAAATGTGAGTGTAGGGAAAAAAGGAGGCTTATAGGGGGATGATAAGCTATGGAAGTGAGATAGAAAAGGGAACACATGAATAAGGAAGATATGGAGAGAGTAGGGGGAGTTAAATGTAGAAAGGAAAGAAAAAAAGGGAGGGAAAGGAATAAGTAAGAATAGGACAATAAAACAACAAAAAGGGGATAGGTAAACCAAGAGGTGACGAACAAGGAGGTTGGAGACAAGAAGAGAAATGAGGTGGGTGAGAGAGAAGCATATTTAAGATATAGATTTTATAGAGTAGGGTTGGAATGAGAGCTAACAGGGAGATTAGCGGAAGTCTATGGGAGATAGTAGAAGAGGAGGACGGATGAGGGAGAAGTGGGGCAGCGAAGAAATTAAAAAAAAGAAAAGTGGAGAATGTAAGGAGGAGCAAGTTGAGAAGAAAAAAATAAAACAAGGGAAGAAGGAGATAAGGAGAAATGAGAGGGGTTGAGTGCCAGTGGATAGGGATGAGAAAAGATGCAATGAGGAGATAAGAGCAACATGGAGATATCATATAAAGAGGAATTGTAGATATAACAATTAGGGCACAAGATGCTGTGGCACCCATGGCCAGGGGTCCGAGGAGCCCACTGCACCCCTGCAATAATAATAATAATATTATCATTAATAACAGTTTATTTGTAGAGCGCCTTGCTACCCCAAAATATGTGTCCCCGTGCTATAAGCATATCAGCAGGAGTGAGAGAGAGAGAAAAACTCTGTTTTATTTAGACCTTAGTCTTTAAAACCAAATCAAATAAAATTCAGGATAATATACATAATTAGTTGTTAATAAAACAGTGTACAACTTTTGTTAAAATCTTTAAAAAAGTATAAAACATACAGAACATTCTACTTAAAATCCGAATTATCTTAGACTTTTAAAGTCAGGGCTGTTCATTATCTTCAGCAGTCCACCATTGCTATAAGGAGATTAAAAAGTATTAAAACCCATTGGACTTATCCTGCCTGAGTTACTCTTCTTCATTTATTGTATACAGGGTAACTGGGGTTTCTCACTACGCTTCTTTGAGCTTTCCCCTGACCATTTGATTAATTTCTTTCAGGTAATAACCCAAAGCTATAGCTATTTCTAGATATTCCATTCTTAGCACTAAATTGATTGCTTGGGCTCTCACTCTTGTGTTATATTTTATGAATATAGGTCGCAGAATCAGTTTTCTCACTTCAACATACCTGAGACAGTCAAGAAGAATGTGCATTATCTCACACTTAGACCCCATACCGCACTTGCAAAAACCATCTGGGTACATCATTTCTGCCGTGACTTTCTCCTCCACTCTCCAGGGGATAATGCCAATTCTCATTTTTAAAATATCCCACCTAAATCCATAGTTCGGGAGTGCTTCTAGGTATGGATATCCTATATCGGTTTCCCACACTTCTATCATGTTTTTTACCGATTTTTTGTTTCTTAAATAACCTAGGTCCTGTGACCTCGAGTACTCCCTTCCTTTTTGTCTAGTGTCACTTTTGTAAAGACTGCTTCTAAGGGGTTTTGGGTTGTACCCACATCTAGGCAACAAATTGTCTCTTTTATCTTCTTTTTTGCCTCCGCTGCCCATCTTAGATTGCTATGTTGTATTTCCCCACTACACCAGTGTGACACCTTTTTGCGCTTCCTCTAGAGATTGCCGTTTCCAAAATCTAGCCACAGCCATTCTGGTCTGGGTATTCCACCCTATCAGTCCTGTTTCGAGTCTAATTGCCTGTAGCATGGCTGACTTTGGCAAGGACAGTAGCGTTTACCTTCCTCCCGATTCCAATCCCCTTTACCACTAAAGAATAGGACCTCTGCCCCATATAGTACTTGTGGGGGGACCATGGCTGAGAAAGCTTTTATCATGGGTTTATGTGACATATCTCCGTAGGTTTTATTACATTTTTTCAAGCCACAAATAGAGGAAGAAGCTTTTGCATTTTGGTTTTCTACATGTTTGTTCCATTTTAAGGATGATTCGAACCATAGGCCCAGATATTTATATTCTTTTACTGTTTCTAATTTAGTTTTATCTAGATACCAGCAAAAGCTCTTTGGCTTTTTACCAAAGCACATAACCTTTGTTTTGTCCATATTTACTATTAGCAGTTTACTCTTGCAGTAATCGTTAAAAGCATTTAATTTCCTCTGTAGCCCCAGCTGTGTCTGGTCAGTAATAACAAGATCGTCTGCATACAATAAGCATGATACTTTCTTACCACTCATTCTGGGGCTAGCACTCCTCTCCACCTCCAATGCTACCGGCAAGTCTGCTAGAAAGATTGAAAAGAGTAGAGGAGCTAACACGCAGCCCTGTCGGAGTCTATTGTCTATTGCTATTTTCCTTGTTAGTGCCCCCTGTGTATCTTTTACTACTTGGGCCCAGTTTCCTCTATGCAATTCTTTTAGTATCGCTAATAGGTCAGTTGGGATATTATATTTAATCAGGCACTCCCAAAGTTTCCCGCGATCCACTGAGTCAAAGGCTGCCCGGAAGTCGACAAAAACAACAAAACAAGTTTCCCCTTTGCTCTATCGACTTCCGGGCCAGCGCCCAAAGGGCATAACAGTGGTCCATTGTGGAATGGCCTTCCTTGAATCCTCCCTGCTCCACTGGGATAATTAGATTTATCTCTACCCAGTTTTTTAATTTGCCAAGTACTATTTTGGCGAAGATCTTCTCCCCAATGTCAAGTAAATTGATTAGCCTATAATTTTTAGGACTATGCATATCCCCTTTCTTATGTATGGGCCGTATTATGGCCCCTTTCCAGGTATCGGGGAAACTCCCGGTTTCTAGGATTATTTGAAACATGTCCGCAAAAAATTTTGCCCACCAGTCTGGTTGTGTTTTGATTATCACTGCCGGGAGGTTATCAGGGCCTGCTGCTCTCGTAAGGTTTAAACTCTTTATCGTTTTCCTAACCTCATCGACAGAAAACTCAGGTTTCATACCTACTACCAGAGCGCTCCAATCTGTGTACTGGTTCTCTTCCTGATCTGTTTTTGCGCTATACAGGTCCTGTAAATATTCCTCCCAGGCCGCCTCCTCAACAATGCAGTTCATTGCCCCTTTGTGGCCTTCTGCTGCTGAATTCACTAGTTGCCAGAACTGGCGTAGGTTCCTTGTTTCAATCGTCTCTAGAAGTTTTACCCAACATCCTTCTTTAAATTCTCTTTTTACCCTCCTTGTTAACATGTTATACTCTCTTTTTAGGGCGACTAAGTCCTTTCCACTGGCCTGATTCCCATTTCGGGCAAACCGGCGGGCCATTCTCCTGACTTCTCTTTTCTTTTCCAGACATTCCTTTGTAAACCAGCCTGTTAATTTACCTATTTTTCTATCGCTTACTTTGGTTTTGTTATTTCCCCCATTACCACCTCTTAATCCTTTGCAGAGTATTTGGACAACCTCCTCGATTTTTCTTACATACCAGTCAAGGGTTTGTCCACTTACTATCTGTAGATCTAGATGTTGTTGTAACCTTATTAGTCTTGAGATGTATTCATCCGTTAGTTTAGTTGTACGGCGTCTAGGGTAATCCATCTGTTGGTCTAACACTTGAGGGCAGGTTTCTACCTTTACTACTGGAAACTCTAGGGATAGTACATTATGGTCACTCCCTTCTCTATTTGTGATGCTAAACCCCGAGACTAAGTGGAAATTCCAGGGTGCCAGAAAAACATAGTCAATAGGGCAACTCTGTGTACCCAATTTAAAAGTTCTCTTGGCTGGACAGTCTTGGGGGCCCCTTCCATTTAGGCAGAAGAGATTTTTAGCTCCTAGGAAGTTAGCCAACTGTGTGTCCTTTGCTCCAAGTAAACATTTGGGGAAGATTGCCTGCGATATCAGCAGGAGTGAGAAGATACCGGACTAGAGTTTGTATGGCCAAGTTTTCGGGCTTCTAAGAAAGATTGGTTCAGATTTCTCTGCATGTAGCCAGAACAGGAGTGTGTTCCAGTTTTGGCCACTAGGTAGCCAAATGAGCGAGCGCCCATCTTTTCTTCTCTAATCCTAGAGATCTTGAGTGAGTTTCCCCCGCGGCGCTGAATTCTCTGATTTCCCATTGTTCATGACGCGCTCAGCTCGTCATGAGCACACGACCAGTGTACTGCATGACGAGCTGAGCTCGTCATGAGCAGCGAAGGGGTTAAGAACAAGGCATGCCGCTGCATTTTGAATTCCCTGGAGGCGTTTCAGACAGTCTTTTGGTGCACCCAGATATAAGACATTTCTGTAATCAAGGTACCAAACTAGAAATGTGATAGGTGTCTTTAATACCAACCCAGAGGTCAGATTTGCATTAGGGCCCAGGGCACTCTTATTAAGCCATTAATTTTGGTAGCTTGCATACAGCACATGCTTGCTTATTAAGTTGTTACTTGTTTCAGTGCATGCAACCTTAGCTGCAGTTCACAGAGCACCTTAATTGCTGCACATGGAGGAAAATAATTAGAGGGAACATTGGTCCCCACTCAAGAAATGGGACCCTAAAGTAAAGTAAGTAAAAGTTTATTTGTTGATTAATTAAAACCATTACAAACAGCAGAGAGCAAATTCAATTTACAACCTAATTTAAGAAAAACGATAAAAACACAAAACCAGTGCAGGAAAGAGACTAGCCAACGTGCATATTCATACTTAGTTCAACTGTGGTAAGACGAGTTGAAAATGATCAATTTATCGGCAAAAGGTAAATAAAGTGCAATGTGCGTTCTAATTCCAAATCAAATACTTTTGATGGGAAGCAAAGAATTCTGATAAAACCATTTAAAACTTAAAATAAGCGTAGTATACTATACCCCGAACTGATTTGATGTACTTTGTGGCAACAGCATTAGAGACATTACTTATTAAAGTGCAATATGCGAGCGTCTAAGGTTGTACCTCGACTTATATTTAAAAAAAACAAATACTAATGATGATAATCATGTAACACCATAGGTTGAAGAATCATATGCTAGCAGCAAATATTGTCTATGGAATGGGGTGATACATTTGTAACAATTAAATTAAAAGTTTCTATAAAGTTGCCCCGCGATCCCTAAAAAGGTTTACTATTGTGGAATCATTGACATTTTAGATAGCATTCATTACATGGACCCAAGAAATGGGAGCAGGCGAAACTCAGATGGAGTAACTAGGTGTCATATACAGTGCTTAATTTGTAAAAACAATAAAAGTGCGAGGGCTCCCATCAGGAGGCCACTGCACCTTGCACCACACATTCCCCTGCAATACTGCCAAAGAAAGTAGAAACACAGCTGCTAACCATCACTCTCCTGCACATGTGACAATTCTGACTATTCACTGACCCCAAAGCTATAAGAATCTCTTGGGCTGCAGCTAATAGTAATTTTAATGTATATTGAATTAATTATTAACTGTTGTTGTAATCTATAAATTATCCAGACAGCGCTACACGCTGGGGTTGATAATTAAGTGCGGGTGCCGAGCACCGGAAACCACCTGCTCAAATTAGGCAGGGTCATCCATGAATAGCAATGGTTGTAAGCGGCAGAGTGACAGAATGTTGAATAGTCTTGGACTCATAAATGGCATTATGATTATGTGAGGGAACCAGGGTGAAAGGATTGGGTAAGAGATTATGGCCGTCCGCCCACCCTGCCAATGTAGAAGCAGACGAGGACCACTGCGGTTTCGTCATTAAAGTGTCATAACTCACCACACGAGGAGCCTATTCGAGATTGAAAACTCTTGGGCAAAACAAGCCAATCCTTGTTTGTACGGGTGGATTCTCTGCCAGCTTTGCAACTCTGGAAATGGATTTTAAAAGTGGGGCTGGTTAATGGCACAAGGCATAATGTCCTTCATCCTGGAGTTGTTTCCAAGCGAGCTCAAAACACCATAAAAGTTTGTAACCTACTCTGTGGCAGTGTTGGCTCTGGTGGTCGAACTCTACACCAGGCAGTAGATATGTCAATGTGTATGAGTACTGGAGTATTTAAAGCCCCTACCCTGGGAGCCACAAAGAACTGTACTTTAAGAGAAGAACTCAGTTCAAGATCACGCGCCTCAAGTGCGCAGTCACTTCATAAAACATACAATTATGCAGCATTTTAAACAGTTACAATTTCAGGCACAGAGGGACTAGCTGATTTGCCTGCAATCTCATGTTTTTCAGTAAATTCTCACGAGCTGAAGATGAGAAACAACTAACCCCGGTTCTAAAGTGTACCTCTACAGGTGGTCTTAAGATGACAAGGTTGTTGTTCATATCTAGATTTTGCTAGTCAGATTTTGCTCCACCCTATGCTCTTTGCCCCTAATGTTAGTGATTCTCAGGTGCTTAGGGTCCAATGGTAGTCTGTTGAGATCATGGACAATGCTGTCGGTGCTGAATGTGGTTCTGTTAACAGGCTGGTGTTAAGTACAGTGTTCACCAATGGTCACTGGGTGTTCGTTTATATTCTGTTCTACTTTGACTATATTTGCTTTGTGAAGGTTCTGAAAGTGGTCAAGTTGGTCCTATCATATGTAAACAATTCCAGTGTAAATATTATCTAGTGCCAGGTGGCATGATGCATTCCTAGATGAAGGGCCAACAAATACCAACCTCACTTCCCGGACGGCACATTAGTTCTGATATCTTCACCCAACATATGTAATATGTGCCCCCTTTATGCCCTTTTACTTCTCCTCACCACCACTTTCCCAGTAACATCCTTCTCATATCCCCCCCACCCTCCTCCGCCTCACTTTTCCAACATGGCCACCACTCGAGTTAAGGCTGGAATTAATTGCTACAAAATCAATTATCCTCCCAACCAGACTAAAGCTGCAAAAAAACGATTGAAGCATAACACTATTGAACGTTTCCCGGATTCCCTCTTTGTTGATCAATTTTACAATGGTCGCTTTGGGAGGCTCAAAAATGATTTAATTTTCTTCACTCACAACACCTCCTCTTGGTCCACCAGCTTATACAATTCCCTTAACGTCACTTTCTCCTCCTCTATCCCTCATGGGAAACAACTAAAAATGTCCCCCTCTGCGTGTTTCAACGGCTACCTCACTATCTCACTCTATAACAACGGTACTGTCATGATCCAAGGCAAAGACACCTGTCTCTCACTCTTTGACCACCTCTTCCCCTCCCTACTCCCCTCCTCTGCGACCGGGTTTTCCCCTGACTCTCCTTCTAGCTCCACCCAATACTCCCTTTCTCCTCCCCTGACCACCCTGACTCCCCTACACTCCAATTGGCTGCACTCGCGAGAAGCACAGGTCGGTCCTCTTCCCTCCCCCTCCCATGTGGCCTCCTCTCCTATTCCTCCCCCCTCACAGTATGCCCCCCGCATCATTTCAGCCTTACCTCTAGCTAATACGCTCCTCGTCCAATCTGCACCTTCCCGGTACTCCAATCTCTTCTCCTCCCCCATATTCCTTCCTGTCACTCCCCTTTTTAGTCCACCTCTCCTCCAACCTTCTTGCCCAGTTAACTTTCCCTACGCTCCCCTTATTCCTCCCTCCCCCCTCTTTTCTACCCCCTCCTCCCCTCGTTATTCACCTCAATTTCTCCACAAACCCACTGCATCTCTCTCCTCCCTCCCACTCCTCCAGCAATGCTGTGCTACTCCCTTTCCCCCTTGGTAACCCTTTCCATTTCCCTCCCTCAGGCCCAGCAGAACCACTTCCTTTCCTCAACTTCCCTTTCTCTCAACCCCCTCACTCTACCAGATTCCCGTTCCATCACAGCCACCTCTCCTAGCTGACAGGACCTCTACAACCACCTCGGCTCTTTTCCTCCCAAACCTCCTACATTCCCATGACTCCACACAGTCCTCCTCTCTCCTTCCACCTTACCGCCTTGTTCCGTACCCATCTCCCCCTAAATAAGTCCTTAATTCCTCTCCCTCTTGCAACGCCAACAAAGTAAACTCTCCCTTCACCTCCGATTCACCAACTCCTGCTCCCAACCTCCACCTTTCCCCACTCTTGTACCCCATACCTCAACTCACTTCCTGTCCACCCACCTCTCCCTGCCGTCCACCACTAATTCCACCCCCTCCTGTTTCCATCGAGCCACCCAACCTTCCGTGCTCACCCTTACTCTCTCTGGAAAATAAGCTAGGCTCTCTTATCACCTCCATCTCCAAGCTTGTAATTGCCATTTCACTTTTAAGCTCTTTTCCATGCACCTCTACTCCTTCCCAACTTCCCACGAGATGCACCTCGCCCCCTCACCCCATTATAGCCAAGCATAACCTGTTGTCTGCAAACTTCATTAACTCACACAAGCCCTTGAACGCCACCCTTCTTCAACCTGCATCCCCTAGTAACCCTACTATCTACACTATTCCGACAATCTCCTCTGTCAGAACCAGGCATCCACCTAAACCCTCCCGAGCACCCCGCATAATTACAATATCCCGATCACCCTTCAGAGCACAAGTGCCCCCGTCACCAAAACAGTCTTGACAGAGCTGCATTGTCTGCTCCACAACTGCAGATCTACAGTAAAACACACACTTGAAATCTCCGATACCATCACCTTTCACAATATTGACATGATCTTCCCCACAGAGACCTGGTTCAACTTTACTTCTCACTCTATGTTTCATCTCCTATTACCTACAGGCTATTGTATATTTAGGAATGACAGAACTGACAACATTGGGGGAGGTGTTGCAGTCATTTTTAGAAACTCCCTTCAACTTAAGGCTTCTCCTATCAGCTCCTTCCACACCTTTGAATGCCTTTCTCTTGAGCTTCAATTGCACCACCGCTCACCCCTTTAGATTCCATGTCATTTACCGCCCGCCTGGTAGCGGCCCTTCGTTTATGGAGGAACTCACTGACTTCATCAGCGACCAATACTCGCAAAGTGTCAATCAGACCTTCATGGGTGACTTAAATCTCCACTTGGGGGGGGGAACCGCATGACTCTTCTGCGAACTTGCTGGCCACCTTCCTCTCTGCAAACGATCTTATCCAACACTGCACAGAATCAACACACTCTAAGGGCTCAATCCTGGACCTTGTTATTTCTAAAGCAGGCATGCTCTCTATCATTACCCCTACTCATATAGACTGGTCCAACCACCTCCTGATCCCATTCTCTCTTCACCTATCACACTCTATAACTCTTGGCCAACTTAAGAGGGCTACCTCCTGGTTCCGTGATGCTAAAAATATTGATGTCGGTCCCCCCTGTGAATCAGCTTTGTTATCACTTCCAAGGCTAGACCCGAATCTAGATGTTGACAAACTCACCTCCCAATGCCTCACAGTCCTTGCAGCCAAAATCAATAACGTTGCTCCACTCAAAAGCAAAAAGATAAGGCCCACTCCCTCAGCACCTAGGTTCAACAAATCCCTCCATGAAGAAAGGAAGCATCTAAGATTCCTGGAGAAAAAATGGAGGCAAGTGCCCTCCACCGATAATTTGGCCACGCTTCGTTCAGCAAGATCCAAGTACCACAAGCACATCTTCCTTGGGAAAGCATCGCACTTCAAAACCCTTCTTGACTCAACCAAAAATAGACCCAAAAACCTATTCGATCTAATCAAGATTTCTAACTGCTCTCCCCCAACCTCCAAGTTGGAGGATTCTACAAAGAAAGCAGCGGATTTTGCTATATTCTTCGATGAAAAAGTGAAATCACTTGTGGGTCAGGTCGCTCATCCTACCCCTCCAGAGGAGGGCAAATCCTCAGCCATTTGGCAGAACTTTGACCCCATAGCTGAAGATGCCCTCCTCAAGTGCATCCACGAAACAAAGCCCTCCAACCATTCTCTGGACCCCATCCCCAGTGCCATTGCCATTGACTTCTATACCCATTTCCTTTCCTATTGGACCACTCTGGTCAACCTCTCCCTTTGTCAAGGCTCCCTTCCTGTCTCCTTCAAAACTGGGCAGGTCATCCCTCTGCTTAAAAACCCACTGCTGATGCGAATGACCTCAACAACTTCCGCCCCATCACTAATCTACCCTTTCTTGCGAAGATCACAGAAAGATGTGTAGCGAAACAACTCTCTCGTCATATCAGGGACAACGATTTTCTTGACAATTGTCAGTCCGGCTTCATCCAAAACTGCAGCACTGAAACAGCCCTACTGCAAGTGGTTGATGACGCGCTCAGGATTCTCCTAGATCTTTCTGCAGCCTTTGGCACTGTCAATCACAACACCCTCCTCAACACTCTTCAACAGAGAATGGGCATGGAGGGCACTGTTCTTAAATGGTTTGCCTCCATCCTCTCAGATAGATCCCAAATGATCAAAATAGCGAACAGTCTTTCATCTCCTGTGGCGGTAGGTCAAGGTGTTCCTCAAGGCTCTATACTTGCACCCACATTGCTCAATCTCTATTTAGAACCACTGGGAAATCTCCTAAGTAAATCCGGGATCCACTATCATTAACTATGGGCGGAAAATCCGTTCCGCTCGCGGATTTTCGGTAAATTCGCAATCCGCGAGATTCGCGAATTTCCCGCAAAATCCGCAAATCCGTGAGCAGCGGATTTTATGGCTTGCTCGCACTGTTCGTGTGAGTTCGCGGCTTCCCAGTTCAACTTCGCGTCCCGCGAATAAGCGCTAAATTGCAGAAATACGATCTTAGCAGAACTGAAACTACTTACCAGGTTCAAAAGTTCAAGCTCATCATTAGTAGCCATTTCCTGTAGTGCTTCCTGAGGGGCCCCTCCAGAGTTCAGTTGCCTACTTGCAACTATTATGTGACCCTGCTCTGACCCTCAGAATAGTTTCACATATGCCACAAAGGTCCTGAATTACAGCTAAGGGAGACAAGCAGGAGCCAGGCTGGAAGTTCAAATCCAGTGACACATTAATCAGCCCCTAATTCATTATTGTCAGTTGGGGCAGGGCAGGTGTTGTAACTAATTTTGCAACAATGAAAGCACTTAGCAAGTGCAAAAGATCACTAATCAGGAAGCACTAAGGAAGCAGGTGCCAGCTAAAAAAATATTCTGTGACACATTAATCAGCCCCAAATTAATTCAGGTCACTTGAGGCAGGGAAGGCGTGCTTTGCTTTGCCACAATAATGTACACTGGACAACCAGAGGGTGCTGTGATGAAACAGAGGGTGGCATGGGTGAGCCAGAGGGTGGCATGGGTGAACCAGAGAGTGGCAGTGGTGACAGAGGGTGGCAGTGATGAAGAAGAGTGTCCAAAACAGGCTGGACACGTAGAAACAACAAGTTCGCAAAACTTGCGACCCGACAGGTAAGTTCGCGTTTGCGAAATTGTACAAAACCCCCCGCGACCTGGCAGAAACCCGCGCGAACACACAAAAAAAATCCGCAAATTCGCGAGAATTCGCGGATTTTGCGGATTGCGAGTTCGCAAATCCGCAAAATTCGCGAACGCGAGATTTGCAAAATTCGCCCATGCTTAACTATCATCTCTATGCAGACGACACTCAAATCTACCTCAAGGTTGCCTCCACTCACGATCTCTCCATCCTAAGCTCTACTCTCGACTCCATTCAAAACTGGATGTCAACTCATCAACTGATTCTGAATCCCTCCAAAACTGAATTCCTCCTTCTCTCCTCCTCACTCTCCCCAACGGTTCAATCATGGATGGATCAGATGAATCTACTTAACAATAAACCCATCATTGTCGACAGCGCAAAATCCCTTGGTGTCATTTTCGACAAAAAACTCATCTAATCTCCCATATCAATTCCATTACACAGTCTGCTCTATACCAACTGCACCTTCTTTGGGGAATATGTTTCTTTTTACCAGAGCAGGACCTTAAAACCCTGGTGCAATCGCTGGTCCTCTCCAGACTGGACTACTGCAATTCTCTTCTTACTGGCCTCCGCAAATCCAACTTGTCCCCCCTTAGATCTGTTCTCCATTCAGCAGCTCGTTTCATTTATGGGCCCAAAAGAAGCAACCACATCACACCGATGTTATCCACCCTCCGCTGGCTTCCCATCGAGGCTAGAGCTATCTACAAGACTGCCTGTATCACCCACAAAGCCTTGCACTCCTCCTCTCCTCGCTACCTAGCGAATAAACTGAAACTCTCCGGAGGCTCTAGACCATCACGTAATGCGGAAAATATACTGCTTGAACCTCCCACTTTCAAGAAGGAAAGATCAATGGCCCAATCCTTTTAAGGCAACGCGGTGAGAATCTGGAACTCACTTCCGCCTCAGCTCCGGACCACCACCTCCTCCCAGGTCTTCAAAACGGACCTCAAAGTTCTCCTCTTCCAAAGACTCCTCCAAAAGTAATTCATGCCCTCTCTATTATCTGAAGGAAGACCTCCCATTACTGAAAACTCTATTCTCCATGACTATGGAAATGCCTTCCCAGTGTGTTCTTGTGGTTGGAGTGTTGCCATTTAATGCAGTATTATCCTTGTACCTGTGTTTGGTACTCTTTTGTAACATGCACACGCCACTTTTCTCTAGTAACACACTGTTTGCTACCTCTCACATTTTGTTTGCTTTTGATACTTGCACAAGTGCAACCATTGCCTACGTAATGTTTGTTCTTCTGCCTTAGTGTCTAGCATATATTGCAGTATATTACCTCTAATTGCACTTTATCTCTTTTAACCTACACACTTGTCATTCTTTCCTCCTGTAATGCACTGTTTGCTACCTCATGTATTTTGTTTGCTCACAATTGTCACGTTTACCTCATGTAACTTATCGTCTGCTTTTGTAATTTGTTCACTTGTAATTTTCTGTTCCTATTGTGAAGCGCTCTGACGTCCTCGGGTAAAGTCTGCGCTATATAAAAATGCATAAATAAATAAATAAATGCCAACAATTCTGGCAGAGGTAGGTACCTCCACATCTTGGCATCGCTCCGATTGCTTACAATTCTGGAATAGTTACTTACCTCTATCCCTTGGCATGGCTCCTGTTGATCACATTTCGAGTTTAGTACCTTACTTACTCACCTTGGTATGGCTCCCGTTGCTCACATTTTTAGATTTCGAGTTTAGTACCTTACCTACTCACCTTGGCATGGCTCCCATTGCTCACATTTATGGTTTGGTACCTTACCTACTCACCTTGGCATGGCTCCCATTGCTCACATTTATGGTTTGGTACCTTACCTACCCACCTTGGTATGGCTCCCGTTGCTCACATTTATGGTTTGGTACCTTACCTACCCACCTTGGCATGGCTCCCGTTTCTCACATTTCTGGTTTAGTACCTGTGAGAAGTTGGCCTGGTATATAATGCTCACTAGTTCTAGTGATCACTTTGTACCATGCCAAGCAACCCTTATGATGATGGTTGTAATTCAACCTTGTAGACCAGTTATCCTAGTGGTAACGTGGACAAAGCAGTCTTAGGCTAAACTCTGAAAGGCATGTGAAGCCAGCTGTTATACCATACACAACCCCCTTGAATACCAAATGAAAGGGACACCACACAGATATATATTGAAAATATATATTGATTTATTAACTATAAAATCCCCTGGACTCTTTATGAGCACAGAAGCACAAGCGTTAAATCACAAGACAGTTTAAAATACACAAAAGTTGCACAATATGGATGAGCCCTAGGGGCCACCTAAACCATATACTAAATAAGTGGTATAAGGGATACCAGGAGGAAAGTGAAGAGGCCTAGGGCCTGGGGAATCGCTGGAGCTATTCGAGACTGGAGTTAGCTAAGTCGGGAAAGGCCCACGGGACTCGGGTGCAGTGTCCAAAGTGCACGCACTTCTCAATACAAAGTCTATGGTGCGTAAAAAGCACAAAGTTAGAAAGTTAGGAACCTTCCGAGTGACCTACGGAGCTGAAACTTAAAACACAGGCCCTTGGGATGTGTACCAGTGCAGGAGCACCGGCGGAGCTGAGTTACCTCACCCACAGGAAGCGGGTGCACAGGGTCGAAGATGTGTCGGGTTTCGTCACGCTGGTCGATGGTGCTTGGAGCTGAAGATGCTGCAGGCGGCTCGATGAGAAGAGTTCCGGTGGATCCAAGGGTGGATCTGAAGAGTTGAAGACCTGAAAGCAGAGGGGACAGTGTTCAAAGTCACTAGCCAGTGACTACCGTGGAACCAGATTGGAACCAGGCGATGTCGGGTGCAAACAGGCGTTGTCGGGTAGCTTCTTTCTGCAGCCACGTGGATACCCGGGGTCGAGGACGTCCAGGAGTCGGTCACGAGCTGTCCCACGTAGGCTTCTCGCTGTTGGCGGTGTCGGCGACCTGATCGGAGCAAACAGGCCTTGGCAAATGCAAGCCACGCAGAAGTTGAAAGATGCTGTTCACTCGGACCAGCAAGGTCAGAGCGGGTGTTCCTTTTCACAGGAGCTTGGGTAGGTCTGGAGCAACCAGACCTGCTGTTTAAATCTTCGGGTTCGTCGCCAAGATGGCCGCTGGCCGCGTGGCTAGTGGCCGGGATGGCGCGTCGAGTGGCACAGTGCAAAAGGGCCCCACGCAGATCGTGGAGATGCTGGGGGGCTGATCTTCGGTGCAAGGGCTGCTCGGTGGTGGGGGTTCTCAGTCCCCAAAGCACAACGTCGAGGATGCCTCAGAAGCTGCGCAGTCAGCTTTACGAGTGTCTTCCAAGAGGTCCGGTCCCACGTCACTCGGTGCCTCCACGGGTCCCTTCTTTGCAGGGACTGTGGATCGGGCTCTGAGAGGTCTGGGAATCTGGTTCTTGTCGGGCTCTGGGCTCGGGCTCCGGCGGGAGGCGGCGGCAAAGCAGACGTCGAGTTGCTGGTTGGTGCCTGTGTTCACAGGGTGGTCACTCCTTGGCCACAAGGGAGATTCTTCTTCAGTCTTCTGTGCAGCAGAATGTCGAAGTCCAGTCTTCTTCTTAGTTTTAAGTTGATTTCGGGATGATCTGCTGTGCAATGGCACTGCTCCCCCTCTTATTCCAATCTAGGGGGTGGATCACCTACTAGGTCCCTCCTCTGGGAGGAACCAGGAAGGGGGGCGGTTACACCCCCTTTCCTTTGTCCAGCTCCGCGCCAGGACTGGGGCTGGAAGGCCCCAGAACCGGTTTGGGCTGGCCTATGCACGGGGACACCTTGTGTGCCCCGGGCATGTCTGATTCTATTCAGCCCTGTCCTACCCAATACACAAAATCCTGTCTGGGGTGGTGCTCGCACCTCCCAAGGCAGGAAACCCTTTGTCCAGGCCACCATCTGCCGAGTTTCGGTCAGCAGCAGGAGGCCAGACTTGTGTCTGTGGTGGCAGCGTCCATTTTGTGAAGCTGAGGCTCTGTTTAACTTTAACCGGGGTTAGGGGTACACACATGTCGTATCCCTCTAGAAGGGTGGAATGCTATCCCCGTCGCCAGAATTGGCGAGGGGATAGTATTCCAATTCGTATGACACCTTACTCGACATGTTTTGATAAAGCCAAACCAAAGATAGCATTTAACCGCGAGGATTATAATGCACTTAAGAGTATATGGTATGGCAATATCCCGGAACAGCTTAGGGAGTGGTTCCCGACAGCTGCAGACAGGCTCAGCTCATGCCAGAGCACCATCTCACATATTTCCAAGCACTCTGCCTCCAGGATTGATGAGGCCTTCCATAGGAGTGGCTGATAGGAACATATGTGTCCAGTTTAGGGTTAGGCACAGACATACTGTACCTAAGTAAGAGGTGGTTACACCGACTTACCCCAGCTGAGTGATCAGCCAGTTGTGTCAAATATGGAGGCCAGGCCAGGGGTGGCACAATACGTGCTGCAGCCCCTGGTAGGCCTTGGATACACCTATGCCCTGGGCACCTAGGGTGCACTATTACAGGGGCTCATAAGATGAACCAGTTCCAATTCGTAATGCACCTAGGGTGCATTGGCATTAATTTAGAGAGAGAACAGCAGGCTGTGGGTCTGATTAGCAGGCCCACAGCCACATTAAGTCAGAAACCAGTGAAGCAAAAAGCAAAAATTTGGGGTGACCATAGGATAGCAGACCCTACTCTCCTACATAACCCCCCCCCAAACGCAGGGACATTAGACTAACCTTGACCAGTTGTGTCTTCATGTTCTAAGTGGAAGTACCTGGAGAGACCATCTGCGTTGCCATGGTCAGTCCCTGGGCGGTGCTCCACTGTAAAGTCCATCCCCTGTAGGGAAATGGACCACCTGAGTAGTTTGGGGTTTTCACCCTTCATCTGATTAAGCCATAGGAGGGGCTTATGGTCGGTCTGAATCTTGAAGTGAGTGCCAAATAAGTATGGTCTCAACTTCTTCAGGGCCCACACCACAGCAAAGGCCTCCCTCTCTATAGCTGACCAACGTTTCTCTCTGGGGGTCAGCCTTCTGCTAATGAAAGCAATGGGCTGGTCCTGGCCATCTACATTAAGCTGTGAAAGCACTGCTCCCACTCCCAACTCAGAAGCATCTGTTTGGACAATGAACTCTCTTGAGTAGTCAGGACTCTTCAGGATAGGTGCAGAGCACATGGCCTTCTTCAGGTCATCAAATGCCTTTTGACAGATTTCTGTCCACTGAACCTTTTTGGGCATCTTCTTGGATGTCAGATCATTAAGAGGAGTCACAATGGACCCATAGTTCTTAACAAACTTCCTGTAGTACCCAGTCAGGCCCAAGAAAGCTCTGACCTGAGTCTGGGTAGTTGGAGGGGACCAGTCCTTGATGGTCTGGATCTTACTCTCCAGTGGTTGAACTTGGCCTCCACCTACAAGGTGGCCCAGGTATACAACCTTGCTCTGCCCTATCTGGCACTTTGTTGCCTTGATAGTGAGGCCTGCCTTCTGCAGAGCCTCAAGCACTTCCTTCAGGTGGATCAGGTGATCCTCCCAGGTGGAGCTAAAGACAGCAATATCGTCCAGATAAGCTGCACAAAAGTCATCCAACCCAGTGAGGACTTGGTTCACCAACCTTTGGAAGGTGGCAGGTGCATTTTTCAAACCAAAGGGCATCACCACAAACTGATAATGCCCACTAGGGGTAGAAAATGCTGTTTTGGCTTTAGACTCCTCAGCTAACCTGATTTGCCAGTAGCCAGCTGTCAAGTCAAATGTGCTCAAATATTTGGCAGAAGCCAACTTGTCAATGAGCTCATCTGCCCTTGGAATAGGGTGTGCATCTGTCCTGGTGACAGCATTGAGTCCTCTGTAATCCACACAGAACCTCATCTCTCTCTTGCCATCTTTGGTGTGAGGTTTGGGGACCAGAACCACTGGGCTAGCCCAGGGGCTCTCTGAAGGCTCAATGACACCTAATTCCAGCATCTTTTGCACCTCAGTCTTTATACAGTCCCTGACGTGGTCAGGTTGCCTGTAAATTTTGCTTTTTACAGGAAGACTGTCACCAGTGTCCACCACATGTGTACACCAGTTAGTCTGACTGGGTGTCAATGAGAACATATGCCCGTATGCCTGTAGAACTTGTCTGCAGTCATGTTGCTGATGTTCAGTGAGGCTGCCACCTAAGGCCACACCTTCAACTGAGCCATCCTCAGGGTTCTGAGTGAGCAGGTCTGGGAGAGGGTCACTCTCTTCCTCCTGTCCCTCATCTGTAGCCATGAGCAAGCCCATGTCTGCCCTGCTGACATATGCCTTCAATCTGTTCACATGGAGCACCCTGTGGGGGCTCCTGGGAGTTCCTAGGTCCACCAAGTAGGTAACCTCTCCCTTCTTTTCCAGAATTGTATGGGGTCCAGACCATTTGTCTTGGAGTGCTGCTGGGGCCACTGGCTCCAACACCCATACCTTCTGTCCAGGCTGAAATTCAACAAGGACAGCCTTTTGGTCATGCCAAGCTTTTTGTAATTCTTGGCTAGCCTCAAGGTTTTTAGATGCCTTCTCCATGTACTCTGCCATCCTGGAGCGGAGACCAAGTACATAGTCCACTATGTCCTGTTTAGGCTTTTTGAGAGGTAACTCCCATCCTTCCTTCACAAGACACAGGGGTCCTCTTACAGGGTGCCCAAACAACAATTCAAAGGGGCTGAAGCCAACCCCCTTTTGAGGGACCTCTCTGTAAGCGAACAAAAGGCAGGGCAGAAGGATGTCCCATCTTCGCCTGAGCTTTTCAGGTAATCCTTTAATCATGCCCTTTAGGGTCTTGTTAAATCTCTCAACAAGCCCATTGCATTGTGGGTGATAAGGAGTGGTGAACTTGTAGTTGACACCACATTCCTTCCACATAGCTGTCAAATATCCAGACATGAAGTTGGTACCTCTATCTGATATTACCTCCTTAGGAAACCCCACTCTGGAGAAAACTCCAAGTAAGGCCCTGGCCACAACAGGAGCTGTTGTGGTCCTAAGGGGAATTGCCTCTGGGTACCTGGTGGCATGATCCACTACCACCAGTATGAATCTGTGCCCAGATGCTGTAGGGGGATCCATTGGTCCAACAATATCAATCCCCACTCTTTCAAAGGGAACCCCCACCACAGGTAGTGGTATCAGGGGGGCCTTTGTTGTTCCACCTGCTTTACCACTGGCTTGGCAGGTTTCACAGGAGCGACAAAACTCCTTGGTGTCTTCAGACATGTGAGGCCAGTGAAAGTGAGGGACAAGCCTGTCCCAAGTCTTGTTCTGGCCTAGGTGTCCTGCTAAAGGAATATCATGAGCCAAGGTGAGTAGGAAGCCCCTAAATTGCAGAGGTATAACCAACCTCCTGGTAGCACCAGGCTTGGGGTCTCTAGCCTCTGAATAAAGGAGTCCATCGTCCCAATATACTTTATGGGCACCTTGAGCATTCCCAGCAGCCTCAGCAGCAGCCTGCTGTCTGAGGGGTTCAAGAGAAGGACAGGTTAACTGAGCCTGCCCCAAGTCTGCCCTAGAAGGTCCCCCTGTCCCCAGAAACTCAACCTGATCAGGTTCAAGTTCTTCAGGGACAGTTCCTTCAGGGGTCTCAAGATCAGTTTCCTGTGAAGCCTGATCCTCACTTGTAGGCAGTTGGGAAGGCACAGCCTTAACCCTCCTGTTCTTCTTCTTGGGAGGTACTTGGTCCATTGTTCCAGGATCCAAGACCTGAGGTTCAGAGAGGCACTTTTTGGCCTGTGACCTGGTCACAGCAAGGACATGTGATGATATCCCTAACATCTCTGCATGAGTCCTGTACTCAACTTCTGACCATAGAGAGTTCTCCAGGTCATTGCCCAACAAACATTCTACTGGGAGATCAGCACTAACCACAACTTTCTTTAGGCCAGTTACCCCTCCCCAGGAAAAGTTAACAAGTGCCACACTATGTGTAGTAGTGACATTGCTGGCATTGGTCACCAGGTAATCATCGCCTGGCATGTATTGTCCAGGGTCCACAAAGTTAGGTGTCACCATAGTGACACTGGCACATGTGTCCCTGTAAGCTTGAGCCACTTTGTTGTTAATCAAAGGCGTCTGTCTGTATTTGCCCAGATTACTGGGACTTATGTCAGGGACCTAATCCAGGTCCCCTTCACAAACCAAAACAGCCTGTGTAAGAGTTCTGACTAGGTCAGAATCTCCTCCAGTTCCCAAAGTGATTCCCACTAAACCCTTGGCTTGAGGACCAGCACTGCTAACTGTACTAGTGGGTGCAGGTGCCTTAGGGGCTGCAGTGCTGGGGGCTCCACCCTTTTTACACTCACTTGTCCAGTGAGAGGTGTTCTTACAAGTTTTACACCAGGGTTTCTTCTGACCTTCTTTCTTCTTCTTCTTGGAAGTTTGGGACCCACCCTCTGTCTCAGTTTGGGGCCCTGTTGAAGACTTCTGGTCTTTAGTTTTCTGCTCCCCACCCTTCTGGTCTGTTTTCTTCTGGTCACCACCCTGGTTCTGGTTCTGGTTCTTTTGCTTAACTCTGGTTCTTACCCATTTATCTGCCCTCTTTCCCAATTCTTGGGGAGAGGTCAAATCTGAGTCAACCAAATGTTGATGCAACTGCTGGTTCTGACAATTATTTAAAATTTGTTCTCTCATCAGCAAATTATACAATCCTTCATAGTCTGTAACCTTGCTTCCCAGCAACCATCCCTCCAGAGCCTTAGTGGCACACTCAACAAATTCAGACCAGTCCTGAGTCTGTGTCTTCTGGGTATCTCTGAACATTAACCTGTACTGTTCAGTGGTTAAGCCTAACCCATCAATCAGAGCACTCTTCAGGACCAGGTAGTTTCTAGAATCCCCATCACTAACTGTGAGGAGTCTGTCTCGGCCTCTACCTTCAAAGGAGAGCCACAAGATTGCTGCCCACTGCTCCTGAGGGATCTGCTGTACTCTGCAGGCTCTCTCCATTGCAGTAATCCATTTATGGATGTCATCCCCAGCTTTGTAGGGGGGCACAATCTTACTCAGGTTTCTATTATCAAAAGACCTGTCTTTATCCTTGTGGATATTGCTGCCACCAGTGGGTTCTATTACCCCACTCTCTCTAGGCTGTCTTGCTCTAGCAAGTTTCTCTTGGGCCAGGGCAATCTCTAACTCTTGTCTCTGGACTCTCAATTCAGCCTCTCTAATTTGAGATTCTCTCAATTTGGTCTCATGTTCCCTTCTCTGAGGGCTAGTCATCCTCCTTCTGGAGTGACCATGAGAACCTCTAGAAGCATAGGAGTTGTCAGAGTCACCTGAGTGAATCCTTCTCCTCCTAGGCTCCTGGTTAAGTCCACCTGAGGGTCTGAATGGGTTGTTACCTGATTCATTCCCAAGTTGACTTAAGTTAGCCTGGTTCAGTCTACTGACCAGTACCTGACTATCTCTGTCATCATCTGACTCACTGCTTTCCACCTCCTCCCCCTCTTCTTCTTCCTCTTCCTCTACATCTACTTGAGGAGCTCCAGTGATGGAGGCATCCTCATCTACTAGGATGATAGGGGCAGGGGGGTCTACAGTGTCATCCTCTGAAGGATGGCCTCCTTCAGCATTCCCTGTGGGGTTTGCTTTAGAGGTCTTTAGAGCTTCAGACTGATCCAAAAGCTCTCTTAGGTGGTCTGCAGTAGGGGAAGGCCCTGTCTTCAGACCCCTTAAGACACAAAGCTGTCTTAATTCCTTAAAGGGAAAAATAGCAAATTTGGATGGTGCCCTTGGAGGGTCACTCTCAACAGAGACATTCCCAGTGGAACCCTCTGCTCCAGACATTGCTCTAGTGTGGGTGGATGTGTTGCAATCTACCTACACTGGTGTTTACCTACTAAACCTATCTAGTAGTTGTAGCTAGGGTGTGCTACTCCCTTTGCTCTACAACAACTAAGTTCAGTAGAACTTATGTATACTAGTCTTGTTTTATATGTACCTAGCAGGTACCTGTATGATCTTTCAAATGATAATCTCAAAGATTGTAATGGTAAAACAACAGCAAGCTCAGATCCCAATCCGCTGCTCACCAATGTGAGAAGTTGGCCTGGTATATAATGCTCACTAGTTCTAGTGATCACTTTGTACCATGCCAAGCAACCCTTATGATGATGGTTGTAATTCAACCTTGTAGACCAGTTATCCTAGTGGTAACGTGGACAAAGCAGTCTTAGGCTAAACTCTGAAAGGCATGTGAAGCCAGCTGTTATACCATACACAACCCCCTTGAATACCAAATGAAAGGGACACCACACAGATATATATTGAAAATATATATTGATTTATTAACTATAAAATCCCCTGGACTCTTTATGAGCACAGAAGCACAAGCGTTAAATCACAAGACAGTTTAAAATACACAAAAGTTGCACAATATGGATGAGCCCTAGGGGCCACCTAAACCATATACTAAATAAGTGGTATAAGGGATACCAGGAGGAAAGTGAAGAGGCCTAGGGCCTGGGGAATCGCTGGAGCTATTCGAGACTGGAGTTAGCTAAGTCGGGAAAGGCCCACGGGACTCGGGTGCAGTGTCCAAAGTGCACGCACTTCTCAATACAAAGTCTATGGTGCGTAAAAAGCACAAAGTTAGAAAGTTAGGAACCTTCCGAGTGACCTACGGAGCTGAAACTTAAAACACAGGCCCTTGGGATGTGTACCAGTGCAGGAGCACCGGCGGAGCTGAGTTACCTCACCCACAGGAAGCGGGTGCACAGGGTCGAAGATGTGTCGGGTTTCGTCACGCTGGTCGATGGTGCTTGGAGCTGAAGATGCTGCAGGCGGCTCGATGAGAAGAGTTCCGGTGGATCCAAGGGTGGATCTGAAGAGTTGAAGACCTGAAAGCAGAGGGGACAGTGTTCAAAGTCACTAGCCAGTGACTACCGTGGAACCAGATTGGAACCAGGCGATGTCGGGTGCAAACAGGCGTTGTCGGGTAGCTTCTTTCTGCAGCCACGTGGATACCCGGGGTCGAGGACGTCCAGGAGTCGGTCACGAGCTGTCCCACGTAGGCTTCTCGCTGTTGGCGGTGTCGGCGACCTGATCGGAGCAAACAGGCCTTGGCAAATGCAAGCCACGCAGAAGTTGAAAGATGCTGTTCACTCGGACCAGCAAGGTCAGAGCGGGTGTTCCTTTTCACAGGAGCTTGGGTAGGTCTGGAGCAACCAGACCTGCTGTTTAAATCTTCGGGTTCGTCGCCAAGATGGCCGCTGGCCGCGTGGCTAGTGGCCGGGATGGCGCGTCGAGTGGCACAGTGCAAAAGGGCCCCACGCAGATCGTGGAGATGCTGGGGGGCTGATCTTCGGTGCAAGGGCTGCTCGGTGGTGGGGGTTCTCAGTCCCCAAAGCACAACGTCGAGGATGCCTCAGAAGCTGCGCAGTCAGCTTTACGAGTGTCTTCCAAGAGGTCCGGTCCCACGTCACTCGGTGCCTCCACGGGTCCCTTCTTTGCAGGGACTGTGGATCGGGCTCTGAGAGGTCTGGGAATCTGGTTCTTGTCGGGCTCTGGGCTCGGGCTCCGGCGGGAGGCGGCGGCAAAGCAGACGTCGAGTTGCTGGTTGGTGCCTGTGTTCACAGGGTGGTCACTCCTTGGCCACAAGGGAGATTCTTCTTCAGTCTTCTGTGCAGCAGAATGTCGAAGTCCAGTCTTCTTCTTAGTTTTAAGTTGATTTCGGGATGATCTGCTGTGCAATGGCACTGCTCCCCCTCTTATTCCAATCTAGGGGGTGGATCACCTACTAGGTCCCTCCTCTGGGAGGAACCAGGAAGGGGGGCGGTTACACCCCCTTTCCTTTGTCCAGCTCCGCGCCAGGACTGGGGCTGGAAGGCCCCAGAACCGGTTTGGGCTGGCCTATGCACGGGGACACCTTGTGTGCCCCGGGCATGTCTGATTCTATTCAGCCCTGTCCTACCCAATACACAAAATCCTGTCTGGGGTGGTGCTCGCACCTCCCAAGGCAGGAAACCCTTTGTCCAGGCCACCATCTGCCGAGTTTCGGTCAGCAGCAGGAGGCCAGACTTGTGTCTGTGGTGGCAGCGTCCATTTTGTGAAGCTGAGGCTCTGTTTAACTTTAACCGGGGTTAGGGGTACACACATGTCGTATCCCTCTAGAAGGGTGGAATGCTATCCCCGTCGCCAGAATTGGCGAGGGGATAGTATTCCAATTCGTATGACACCTTACTCGACATGTTTTGATAAAGCCAAACCAAAGATAGCATTTAACCGCGAGGATTATAATGCACTTAAGAGTATATGGTATGGCAATATCCCGGAACAGCTTAGGGAGTGGTTCCCGACAGCTGCAGACAGGCTCAGCTCATGCCAGAGCACCATCTCACATATTTCCAAGCACTCTGCCTCCAGGATTGATGAGGCCTTCCATAGGAGTGGCTGATAGGAACATATGTGTCCAGTTTAGGGTTAGGCACAGACATACTGTACCTAAGTAAGAGGTGGTTACACCGACTTACCCCAGCTGAGTGATCAGCCAGTTGTGTCAAATATGGAGGCCAGGCCAGGGGTGGCACAATACGTGCTGCAGCCCCTGGTAGGCCTTGGATACACCTATGCCCTGGGCACCTAGGGTGCCCTATTACAGGGGCTCATAAGATGAACCAGTTCCAATTCGTAATGCACCTAGGGTGCATTGGCATTAATTTAGAGAGAGAACAGCAGGCTGTGGGTCTGATTAGCAGGCCCACAGCCACATTAAGTCAGAAACCAGTGAAGCAAAAAGCAAAAATTTGGGGTGACCATAGGATAGCAGACCCTACTCTCCTACAGTACCTTACAGACCCACATTGGCATGGCTCCCGTTGCTCACATTTCTAGTCTGGTACCTTACCTACTCACCTTGGCATGGCTCCCGTTGCTCACATTTCTGGTTTGGTACCTTACCTACCCACCTTGGCATGGCTCCCGTTGCTCACATTTCTGGTTTGGTACCTTACCTACCTACCTTGGCATGGCTCCCGTTGCTCACATTTCTGGTTTGGTACCTTACCTACCTACCTTGGCATGGCTCCCGTTGCTCACATTTCTGGTTTGGTACCTTACCTACCCACCTTGGCATGGCTCCCGTTGCTCACATTTGTGGTTTGGTACCTTACCTACCCACCTTGGCATGGCTCCCGTTGCTCACATTTGTGGTTTGGTACCTTACCTACCCACCTTGGCATGGCTCCCGTTGCTCACATTTCTGGTTTGGTACCTTACCTACCCACCTTGGCATGGCTCCCGTTGCTCACATTTCTAGTCTGGTACCTTACCTACTCACCTTAGCATGGCTCCAGTTGCTCACATTTCTGGTTTAGTACCTTACCTGCTCACCTTGGTATGGCTTCCGTTGCTCACATTAGCCTGGTACCTTACCGACTCACCTTGGCATGGCTCCCTTTGCTCACATTTCTGGTTTAGTACCTTACCTGCTCACCTTGGCATGGCTCCTGTTTTTCTGGTTTACTACCATACACATCTCCACACCTTGGCAGAGCTGCTGCTGTGATGTGCCCATCATATTTTTGTTGCATTCACTTACCTCCACACCATGGTGGACTGGCAGTCATCGGTTTTTGTTGTCATTCAGTCTCTCAGTCACTGATATCCCCTATAGCTGAATGCACCAAGCATGTGTGTGGTGTAAACAGAGGACAGAATGTGGTCTGGCGGCTACACTGACGACTTTGGAGCTAGGAAACCAGGGTTCGAGCCTCGCGGTCGACTCCACATCCTGTGATTCTGGGCAAATCACTTAATCTCCCCGTGCCTTCCCAAAAAATGAATGTGTCCTTGTGTAACATAACTGGTTCTCATATAAAACCTCCAATACCCTAGGGTCGATTTGGTGCTATATAAAATCTGCAACAAAAAATACACAGGGTCTGAGGAAAGGTGTGTGAGGGTGCAGATGATAACCTGGCATTAGGACCGAGAAAGGTCCTGAGAGATGCATGAAAGAGGGATTCCCGAGGGAGACCTTGACAGCAGCACTTACAAATTACTCATAAAGAGGGTTGTGGGTGAAGGTCCGGATATGCAACATATTACAGTCAGCTTGCTGTCTAAAAATCCAGAATGTTCAAAGTAAATGCAGTGAGTGGATCTTATTGTATTGTTTCATTGTTTTTACCGCTGATCTAAGAAACGCTGATATAATTATGGACCGACATCCCTGTACATTTTACCTTCTTTTCTAGCAAAAATTTACATTTTTTGCCCCTGATTTTCGCATAGCTTTCCACAGATTTGGACTTTCGCAACCAATAATCTCCCATCGAGACTCCCTTAAGCCTTGCCTCAAGAGCCACGAAAAAGATAATTTTGGGGCAGTTAAGGCACCTGTTTTCTCTGGTCACATAAGGGTTGCCATGCTGCATGTTTTTGACGGTTATTGGTACCAATGATTGGATCATGAAGTCAAAGTACTACCTGCACAGCTTCTGGAAGGTAAAAACAGTCTCACTGGGGACCTCTTGCCCTAGTGGAGGCTGGGATGTTTTTCTTGCTGTATATACAACAAGAGAGGAAGGGAATAATGGCTACTCTCCCACCCCTTATTTCAATATCTATTATCAACAAAAGAGCGCCAATACGACACGAGTGAAACCCTATGTCACCGTGAAAAAAGTTAAATCTACCTTGATTTGAGTGGTCATAAACAATAAGAGAGGCAGTGAAGATAGAAAAACGTATTATTTTCTAAAAGAACCCTCACTCACCCTAGTGGTAACATGCTTCATCATGGGGTTCAGTCACAGGTGGGGCCGACTATCCCCACCTGTGTGCTACCACGCCTGGAAGTGCAGCGGAGCTGGTATGTGTGAAGGGAGTGATCAGTGAAAAAAGTGTGTTGTAAAAGATCACAACTGTGCCTCAACAAACTTTATTAAGGGCCAGTTGTTCACATTAAAAACTGTGGAGTCACTGGAATTTTTAATTTTAATCCAGGGACTTAAAAGTGCATGGTCTTCTTGCTCCAATTACTTCCGGGTGATTCCATTACCCTAAGCTTTCTCTTCCTCGTCTATTGCAGTCATTACTTTGCAGTGGGGGTGTGTGGGGGGGGTAGTGGGAGGGGGTTCATCTCTTCCTACAGACCCTCTTGAGCTATCATTATTTTTAAGAAAGACCCGCCCACAAACAGAACTTCCTGTAAATAGCAAGCTTCTTGCATTGTGGCCCACAACTTTGCCCCCTCAAACAAGGAGGGAAAGCAGGACACAGGGGCATATGTATCAAAATCCGTTATTGAGATTCTCAAATAGCGATTTTTTGAGAATCGCTATTTGAGAATAGCAAAACGGGATGTATTTAAAAATTTGCAAATATTTTGCAATTTCTTGGTATTCCTTAATTGCGGTTAGCAAATTGCGAAATCGCAATTAAGGAATACCTTTCCATTCATTCCTATGGGCCTCCTGAATGGGAAGTCATTCTCAATTTGCGATTCGCAATTAGAGAATCGCAAATTGAGAATAATTTCAAGGGTGCAAAGGTGTCATAAGGACACCCTGATGCACCCCTGAAATGAGCATGTGTGCGCATATGGAGCTCATACTTGCCCTAAGGGCATGTATGCGCGCCACACGGCACTTTGAAAAATGCCAAAAAGTGCATTTTTCAAAGAAGTCGCAAATTACCACTAACTTGAAGTTAGTGGTAATTTGCGATTTCTTAAGGAGAAATCGCACAACTTAGGTGCTTGTTACAGCGCATTTAAGGAATTGCAATTTGCGATTCCTTAAATGCTTACGCAAAATTGAGAATTGCAAAATTAGCGTTTACTTAATAATGCGATGCGAAAATGTCTCATACATCGCGTTTAGCGATTTTGTATTTGCAAATGCTGTTTTTTGCGAATCGCAGCGTTTCCGACTACAAAATTGTTTGATACATATGTTCCCTAATGGCTTAAATGAGGGGGAGATCTGATATAATAGATATTACTGGCAAGTAACTGAAACTTTACTTCCTTTTCTTCCTCACTTGAGTCATTACTATGTGAGGAATATCAAAGATAAATGTTATTCGGGTCACCCTAATCAATAAAAAAAGAGATACTTAGATGATGCTCAAAATGTGTTTTGTTTTTTAATCAAGTGAACGACTTAAACCCATTATCCAGCAGCAGAGACGCAGTTTTGTCCCAAAATTCCCATAAACCATGTCACAACACTGGATTCAGTAGTATCTCAGAAATATTGAAGGATTGGTTCATGTGGCCTCCTCGTAAAACTACACAGTGGAAAATTTTTGGGCCTCTGCCCAAGAGGCCCACATGATCAATTCTGCACCCTTCTGTGATAGGATAAACCCTTCGCTTTGTAGGTTATTGCAATAGAAGATAGGGTCTATCTTCCTAATGACTGAATTAAAGGTTTAACATCCTCTCTGCTAGAAGCAAATTTAACACACAACAAACAAACTCTTCTGAAAGGGGCTACTTGATTAAGATAAATTAGTATAGCCTCCCAGCTTCTAAGAAATGAGAGGATTTCTTCTCTGAAGTAGAGGGACCAGGAAATAAACAACTGCAAAATCATTTCTGTTCCAAATGAAACTGAGACTGAACTTTAGGACTAAAGAAAGGGCTTAGTCTGACTACCAGTCTGCAAAAATACTTATGTATGGAGACCTGTAGGAGAGCAAACCCAACTCCCCTTCTAGCAGAGGTAACAGCCATCTGAAAAAAAAATGGTCTTTCATGTTATGAGTAGCAAAGGTATAGACTCCAACGGTTCGAAAGGATATTTCTGTAACCCTGTAAAGCATGGGTACTCACAAACTTTGTCTCAGGGGCCAAATTTACAGTGTGGTTTGTGGCCGAGGGCCGCACCGGTGGGGGCAGGGTCAGAGGGGGAGGGAGGCGGGGCTAAAGCAAAAAAAATATGACCACGAGGTTGAACACAGGTACCCCTGTCTCCCTCCCTCTGCCTCCCTCCCTCTCTCTCCCTCTGTCTCCCTCCCTCTCGCTCCCTCCCTCAGTCTCCCTCCCTCTGTCTTTCTCCCTCTCTCTCTCTCTCTCTCTCCCTCCCTCTCTCTCCCTTCCTCTCTCTCGCTTCCTCTCTCTCCCTCCCTCTCTGTCTCCCTCCCTCTCTGTCTCCCACCCTCTCTGTCTCCCACCCTCCCTGTCTCCTCCCTCTGTCTCCCTCCCTCCGTCTCCCAACCTCTGTCTCCCTCCCTCGCTCTCCCTCTGTCTCCCTCTGTCTCCCTCCCTCTGTCTCCCTCACTTTCTCCCTCCCTGTCTCTCTCTCTCCCTCAGTCTCCCTCCCTCTTCCTCCGTCTCTCTCCCTCTGTCTCTCTCCCTCTGTCTCCCTCCCTGTCTCCCTCCCTCTCTCTCCCTCTGTCTCCCTCCCTCAATCTCCCTCCCTGTCTCACTCTCCCTCCCTCCCTGTCTCCCTCTCCCTCCCTCCCCTTCCCTCTCTGCCTCCCTCTCTGTCTCTCTCTGAAACCCTTCCTCTCCCTTCCTCTGTCACCCTCTGTCTCCCTCTGTCACTCTGTCTCCCTCCCTCTGTCACCCTCTGTCTCCCACCCTCTGTCTCCCCCTGACTGCCTCTCTCTGTCTCCCTCTCTGTATCCCTCTCTCTGTCTCCATCCCTCTGTCACACTCTGTCTCCCTCCCTCCCTCTGTTGCCCTCTGTCTGTCTCCCTCCCTCCCTCTGTCACCCTCTGTCTCTCTCCTTCCCACTATCACCCTCCGTCTCCCTCCCTCTCCCTCCCTCTGTCTCCCTCTCTCTGTCCCCCCCTGATTGCCTCTCTCTGTCTCCCTCTCTCTGTCCCCCTGATTGCCTCTCTCTGTCTTCCTCCCTCCCTCAACCTCTGTCTCCCTCCCTCCCTCTCCTTCCCTCCCCTCTGTCTCCCTCTCCCTCCCTCTGTCATCTCACCCGTGTGTGTGTCAGTCCTCAGCCCGGGCTGAGACAGCTTCCCAGCGCGCACACACAGCCGCACCCAGTACTTCACAGGTCTTTAAAAGTCCATTTACATGTTAATAAAACCTTGTTGCTTGTATTTCACCTCTTAGCGCCCCTGCATCTCCACGCTGACAATCACTGGAATCCCCCGGCCCCCACAGAGCAGAGTCTCCCAGAGACGGGCTGCTGCAACGCGCAGTGTTTGTTAACACTATTTAATTTTTGTTCAAATAAACGCAGGTAGGATGTCTGCAAGGTCCGCGGGCCGCCAAGGAATGCCTCCTGGGCCGCTGGCTGTACTATGAGTACCTGTGCTGTAATGCATATGCAAGTAGATTATGGTGCTGAAACTTTTCAGACACTCATCCCCAATCACAGATGATCTGTGTCCTGTGCTCATTATGCCATCGGTTTCAAGCTAGCCTGACTGATGGGGTGTGATGCCCCGAAACCGGTCCCAGGATGCTTGTTCTCTAGTCCAGGAGGACCTGGCCTGGCAGTTCGGACTGGACTGTTCCCAGACTGATTTGCATATGGCTGGGTCCACACTGGAATGGCATGGTGAGCAAAATAATGCTGGATTAAACTCACAACTGTGCGTTGGGGGTGGGGGGAGGTGAATTTTGACAATGTTCAACATTCTGTCCATCTGTTTGTGTTGCATCTGTAACTCTGTAACCCACCCAGGCATCCCTAGAAAGCCTTAATCGCTGCCCACTGTAGGAATGTAGCCTTGCCCAATGTAGCAGCTGCCAGATCTTGAGCAAACCCCCCACCCCCACGAAGGAAAGAAAAACATTTATACTTCACATGAAACAGGATCCAAATTCCTCAAGAAGCACCATTTATGAAAAAACTTCTACTTTAGGTATTCAATCAAAGTGAAGAACCTCTTCTAGAAATCTGAACTGCCACTGCTAAACTTCTAGATAGACCTTTCCACTGAAGTTCTACCCTCTGAACTTCCAGGCTATTAAAGAATAGCCTGCTCAGGACAATTAGACTGAGAGTAGAGTCCAACAGAGGAAGAGCACTGAAAGGAAGAACCCACCCCTGATGCCTCCCCATCTGACACAGAGGAGGAAATCAAGAGGAATGGGACCAAAAGGAACAACCATTATCAACTGTGTCTTCTCCATCATGATTGTTATCAACACCTTCGAATCAGAGGAAAACGAGGAAAGGTGCAGAGCAGCGCTTGAAGTCTGTTAACCGGTTTGACAATTGTTTGCCGGAAGACCTTTCACCTCCACTACGGCCTGCTATGGTGGTGAGGAATCTGAGGATAACATTTACCAACAGCCTGTCCTTTTGTCCTAAAATCCTTTCGGGGATTGAGATATGATTTGTGTTGTTCCAGCCCATCATAACATTTCAATTTCTTCGGGTGGCGTAAACTGGTTTACTTCTTGATGACGGCAAGGCTGGACTATGCCAATATTCTCCTACCTGAACATACCCAATAACCTGATCAACCTCCTGCAGACAGTGTAAAATGGTGACGCTACTTATTTGCAGACAGCACAAATATGACCAAATTACGTGCAAAATGCCCGAGCAAAGGCTTCATTTATCTTAAAGATTCCCAGAGGTGCATCTGTCTCGCACCACCTGAAATCTGGACACTGGCATCCAGCAAAAACAAACTTTGTTTAAAGCTCTTTTGTTGGCTTATCAAGTGTTCTACCACTCTTGGCCTGATTTTCTATTGGATTGTTTCCTTCCTTATATTTCAGCTAGAACTTTGCGATAATCCGATTTTATGTTGGTGGAAAATTACAGATTTAGATGCTCTACGAAGGCAGACTTTTCCTTTTCCGTGCTTGCCACAAAAGCCTGGAATCTTCTTCCTCTGAGCATTTGGTGCACCTGCAATGATTTGCTCTTCAAATATTAGGGTATGGGTTAGTCTGTGATCAATGTTGGATGTCTTCGGTCTTCTACACTTCTTTTGGTAGTGCCAGGACACTCCTTCTGGAGCAGCCGAAGCACTTTATAAGTCCCAACATTGATTCATTGATTCATCAATTAATTGATTCATTACCGTTGTCTGCCAGATATCTTGTCCCCAGATATAGTGCTGGAGGCAGACTGGATTTATTCTAATTTATCCAAAAAGCATGTTTCTGGAGATTAACATCTTCAGATGAATTTGGTTCTGATGGAGAATCAATCATCCAGTCATCTCAATCTGGATGGAGGAGCTAGGACATTCATTAAAACCATTGGTGCTGATATCAACTTGAAAGGGAGGATACAAAAGTGGATGTAGTAATTCTAAATTGCAAACCAAAGGAACTTCTGGTGATTTTTGAAAATCTGGATATGCAGGCGTGCATTTTCCAGGTCTATTTTCCCCAAGAAAATTTATGGTTGAACCAGTGGTGTAATCTATTGCAGGAGTCCATCTTGAATTTAATTGTTGATACCCATTTTTCCACCAAATTTAGACCCAGTACTTACTGAAATGCACATGCTCCTTTCTTCACCAGAAAAAGAATATAGTAACCACCTTGGCATTGTTACTTCTTTGGTACTAAAAGAACAGCCTTTTTGTTAATCTTTTATTCCTTCCCATAAGGCTTTTGCTTTTATAATGTTCCTTGGTCTTAGCATATGGAAGAATACCAGTTGATGAGAAGTCTCCATTGTGGCCATGTCGAATAATGTTAGATGCAATGAATTCCAAATTATCTCCCACATCTTCATAAAATCTTGGACACAACCCCCCACTTGACCTTTAGTATCCCTGGTTCCCCAACATTCAAGAATGCTGAGACCTATGATTTGCTGAATGTTGGACAGTTGCAGAACTATTGGAGTAGCGACAATACTGGAGGATCTTGGGATTTCCATTATCACTCTTATTCATGAGAGAGGGAAACTAGGTAATTGAAGTGAATCCTACAGACAGATTTCATTAATCAATATTGAAACTAAGTTTCCTGCTAAAGGTTTGGCTTTCTGGTGGTGATAAGGACACAGGTAAACACAAATCTGACTTTTATAATTATCTTATCCTGGCAAGGTGAGTAACTATGCCAATGTCAATAATGTTATTCGATGCTGAACACGTGTTTGGCTCTGCTGAATGGTCTTATATGTTTACAGAAAGTTTGAGCCCTAAGTTGATAGAGTTGATCAAGTTGTTGCAGTATTTCCTCTCCGTGCTGGCTAGATGTAGGCTAAAGGGGGTGTTGTTACAACCTCTCTCCCTGAGGATAGACACCCGACAGGGATGCCTCTGGTCTTTGATTGTATTTGCCCTGGTTCTTGAATCCTTCGTATGCTGGATTTGCAGAGATTCATTGAGGAGTCCTTTGGTATCCAGTATGGATGACAGAATCTCATTATATGCTGATGAAATTCTACTAAGCATACCAAGTCCAGATAATAATACCTGAAGGTTGTTGGAGGCTTTTGCTACATTCTAGTCATTTTCTGGTTTGAGCACTACTTGGGAAAAATCTATATTGTTCCAAGTGCCTGACTGGCAATTGTTTCCAGATTTGACATTCCCTTTTCTGATAAAGATGGAGGGAGGGATGCATGTATTTAACAGTGTACATTGTAAGAGATGAAAGAATATTTTTGTAACACAATCTAAAAATGTTAGTTGAACGCTTCTGGAATAAAGAGCTGGGTAGAGCCACTCACATAGTCCCTTATGGTAAAAGCTGAATACTTCAAAATGATTTAAAAAATCATGTTCTTTATATGATACAAAATGCAACAGTCTGGGTCACTGCTAGATTTTTCAAATCTGCTGATTGAATTAAGTGCAGCTTCTTGTGGAAAGAAAGTACTTCTAGTAATTTAATTGAACTACTTTTTTCAAGGCTATAAGACGTGCGTCAAAGAGAGAAAGCAAAGAACATAGGAATACAAATTAAACAACAAAAATGCAATTTTACTCATAAAGGGCCAGATGTACTAACATTAGTGTTTGCGGTGACAAAATATCAAATATTTGCGAAGTGCTATTTGGCAAGTGCAAACTCTAATGTACTAAAGTGTGTTCTACACTTTTTGTGATTTCCAGTGTGTCACAAATAGACCTGCCTCATGAATAATAATGAGGCAGGTCTCAGTTTGCCACCCATTGTGAATCTCAAAATTCACAGGGATGGTGGCCTGCTGGGGTCAGCAGACCACCATGTCTGTCATTGCATGTAAATAAAGCAATCTTTTTTTCTAAATGCCTTACAGGAAAATAGAATGTGTTTTTTAAAAAAAAGTTTCTTTTGATTTTTTTAACTGTAGGCAGTGGCACTTGGGATCACTGCCTGCTTTTTTAAATTTATTTTTTATTGATTTTGCCCCTTTTTTATGCAAGGATAAACACATACATAGGGCAGCAAGGTTATGATACAGAACTATAAGGAAAAAACAATAACAAAATACAGCAGAAATACATAAAATACGCACTTGTAACACAACTCATATGTAAACAATAAAACAAAAACCAGTATAAGGGAACATACAAAACAGAAATATTGTCCGCTTTCAATTCATGACTTGTCCAGAGCAGTGCTAGACCAAATTGCACCTAGATCCATTCAATTATGGGAGACCAGATCTTGACTCCCATTGCTCTCTTCCTTATCCCTTTGGTTTTATATATTGATGATTCTAAATTATACATGGCTAGTAGCCTTGAACGCCAGCTCGAAAACGGCGGAGGATCAGGACTAATCCAATCCTTAGTTATACAAGCCCGTACCACCGCCATACAAATAAACAAGAAAGATATGTTGGCTTTTGATCTTGTCTTTGCTAAAATGTCCGACCCCACCCCTATCAAAACCAATTCCCCAGTTATACACAAAGAGGATCCCATTATTATACCTAGAAACTGCTCAATTTCCCTAAAGAATTCCCCTTTGGACATAAAAAAAATATGAATTTAATCTGCTGCAAAAAGAAATCTTGCTTGGGGTATAGTACAAATCATAGAGGGCCATATAATGTTGAATGTGCATCTTCCCCGCCATAAGAACTTGATTAGCAAGCCCTAAGGAATCCTTAATGTTAACATCCTTGACCCCCAATGTTCTTCCCTATTTTCCCTGACAGATATCTAAATCATCAGGACATGTCTCTACTAAATGTGCATAGTATTGACAAATAGGTGTTTTTTCCTTCATTTTTTCAATAAGCGGGATCTTAACAAACTGTTGTTCATTTCCGGGCCATTGCTTGGTTAAGAAACTACGAATTTGGAGATATTTAAAGAACTGTTGTTTGGCTAAACCATATTTCGATTGCAGATCAACAAACGATACCAGTTGGCCATCATCACATAAATCCCTTAGGCAGTGAATTCCATTTGATCCCTTTCTATATGCCACTTGATTGCGAAAAATTAATGGGAGAAGCGAAATGGGGTATAAGCATTCAGCTTAGAGACACATAGCTTGTGCTTAACTTGCTTCCAAACGGAATAAGCTGCCTTAAGAATTTTGAATGTAGTTTTCTTAAAATAGCTTGGTTCTATGATTTTGACTAGACATTCATTAGTCTCGTTCCCCAAACCTATTTCATATATTGATTGTCTAAGACATGGCAAAATTTCAGCACGATCACCCACTACTAAGGGACTAATAATTGCATCATCGCCGGCCAGTAGTACAGCATAAAATGTGGAATACCCCACTGCCACGGTCTTTTGGTACCACCATTTTCTTATAAGCCCTTCTCTGTTGACTATACCCCCATAGGAATCCAGAGCAAATCCTCTCTAATCTCTTAAAACATGATACGGGGAATTCTAGGGGAATTATTCTGAACATATATAAAAACTTTGGCAATACCAGCATTTTTAGTACATTAGATCTCCCATTGAGGGATAGGTGCAGATGATCCAGCCACTCCAAAGTCAAATTCACCTTTGTCAACACTGGATTCATGTTCAATTCGACCGGCATTGAAATTTTAATTCCCAGATATGTAACTTCTGGGACAATAGCCACATTAGAAGGAGGATCACCGCCCACATAAAGGCCTTGGGTTTTGGATATATTTCGTTTATAGCCTGAAAAGCTCCCAATTTGACTTGCCAATGTATTGATCGCAGGAAGTGCGGAAACAATATCTCTTGTAACAACAACGATATCATCAGCATATGCTAATGCTCTATACTCAATATACCGCAATTTAACTAGTTTTATGTCTATATGCTGGTTCAATTTATTTAAAAAAAAACAATATATAAAGCAAATAAAAGAGGAGAACAAGGGCACCCTTGCAGCGTACCTCTACCTATCTTAAATGAACCTGACTCTTGACCGGAAATTCATATACTCGCTTCCGGACACATATACAGTGCCCTAATTGCTTGCCGAATCTTAGGGCCTCTCTATCTTCGTGAGAAGAGGTCGCTCCCCCACGCTCCCTGGCCGGACATCGTAGCGCTTGCTCTGACTGCTTGAGCAAATCAGATTGCTGCCTGGGTATCGTAGTGTGACTGCTTGGCAATATTAATTGTGCAGATTAATTATTTTGCGCTCGCATTGCTGGATTGCAAATTACATATATTACTGCCTGATTGCATAGTAGCTCTGACTGCTTGCCTGTTTGTTTACCGCTGCCATTTTGTTTGTTGTGCCTCGTAGCGAGGCTCCCCAGCACGCACCCGCCTCCCAGCTGCTCCTCCCTCGCCCCCGCCCCCTCCACTATCCACTTATGACAGATGGTGTTACGCGCAGCGTTTATGCGCAGCGGTCGCGCCCCATGCGCGCCGAAGGTGCGCCAAAGGTAAGCCCGTCTACGCCCGTCCGCGCCTGGACCGCGCCCAGCGCCAGACCACCTGGTCCTCGCAATACCCACCCCACTCGCATAACATATGACGCCGCCACTCTCCTCACCCTTAACCCCGGACGCACCCCACAATGCTGCATAGCTACCCCAGGACACACCCACGGACCATTCGCATGTCACTCATGCAAATTCGCCTGCATCAGGACCCACACCAAATCGTCCTCCTCCAAACACAGCTCCAACTCTAACCACCTGAAGTGCATCCTGCTGAACACCCGCTCGGTCCACAAACACGCCACTGAACTCTGGGACCTACTCGACACCACATCACCAGACATCGCCTTCCTTACAGAAACCTGGATGAACGCATCATCAGCGCTCGACATCGCCATAGCCATCCCGGACCCTTACAAGATCATCCGAAAAGACCGCACCATCCAAACAGGAGGAGGCATCGCCATCGCCCATAAGAACACCATCCGAATCACAACCAGTTCCGACGATAACCTCGCGACCGCCGAACACCTTCACTTTCAGATCCACACCGACCCCAGGACTACACTTAGAGGCACCCTCATCTACAGACCACCAGGAACCCGCACACAATTCAACGAAGACATCACTGACTTCATCAGCCCACATGCCCTCACCTCCGAGAACTACATTTTACTGGGAGACCTCAACTTCCACCTGGAAAAGAATAACGACAACAACACCACCACCCTTCTGGACAACCAGGCCAATCTCGGACTCAAACAACTTGTTGACACCCCCACCCACCTTGCCGGACACACGCTTGACCCTATCTTCACCTCCAGCAAACACATCTCCTTCGACCACACCACGGCTCTCCATTGGACGGACCACAGCTGCGTTCACTTCAGCTACAAAAAGACCACGACCCACATCCCACCACAACCTATTCCTCGAAGAAACTGGAACAAAATCACCACCGACCAACTCCTCACATCGCTTAACCAAAACCCCCCCGCCATATCATCGGACCCAAACCAAGCTGCCATCAAACTCACACAATGGATCACCCACAGCGCTAACAAATTAGCACCCTTGAAAAACCACCAGATCAAACAAGGTAGCAAAAAGGCCCCTTGGTTCAACGATGACCTTAAGAAATCCAAGAAGTTATGTCGTACCCTCGAAAAAACCTGGAGAAAAAACCCAACCTCTGACAACCTGACCACCTTCAAGGACGCCACCCGCAAACACCACCAACTGATCCGATCCACCAAGAAATCAGCATTCAAGGATCGACTCGAAAGCAACACCCACAACAGCAAAGAATTATTCAACATCGTCAGAGAATTTACCAACCCCACCGCCGGCTCCAACAACATCACTCCCTCCCAAGACCTCTGCGTCTCCTTATCCTCTTTCTTCCACAACAAAATCGCCGACATTCATAACAGCTTTGGAAACCTGTCCGAAGAACAACCCACTCCACCCACCTCCGAACCAAAACAGCACTCTCACAACCTTTGCGCCTGGAACCCAATCACGACTGAAGACACCATCCGCCAGGATCGCCAACCGACCCATGCCCCCACCACATTTTCAACAAAGCAGACTCCATCATCGCACACCGTCTCCGCGATGTCCTCAACTGCTCCTTCAACTCCGCCACCTTCCCAGAAAGCTGGAAACATGCCAAACTCAGCGCCCTTCTGAAGAAACCCACAGCGGACCCCTCTGAACTTAAGAACTACCGCCCCATCTCACTCCTCCCCTTCCCGGCCAAAGTCATTGAGAAAGCCGTCAATAGTCAGCTCGCCGCCTTCCTTGAATCCAACAACTCACTTGACCCCTCACAGTCCGGCTTCCGAGCCAAACACAGCACCAAAACCGCCCTCATCGCTGCTACAGACGACATCCGAAAGCTACTGGACAACAGAGAAAACGTTGCCCTCGTCCTACTTGACCTCTCCGCCGCCTTCGACACAGTCTGTCATAACAGCCTCATACAACGCCTCAGCAACATCGGAATACAAGGAAAAGCGTTGGACTGGATCATCTTGTTCCTCGCCGGAAGAACCCAGAGAGTCCGCCTCCCCCCATTCAAATCAGAGGCAACCGAAGTCATCTGCGGCATACCACAAGGGTCATCACTCAGTCCCACCCTCTTTAACGTGTACATGAGTCCCCTCGCATCCATTGCGCGACAACACAACCTCAACATCATCTCCTACGCTGACAACACCCAGCTGATCCTCTCCCTCACCAAAGATCCTAACACCGCTAAAACCAACCTACACGAAGGAATGAAAGAAGTAGCCGAATGGATGAAGAACAGCCGTTTAAAACTAAACTCGGACAAAATGGAAGTCCTCATCTTAGGATCATCCCCCTTGGCTTGGGACGACTCATGGTGGCCACCGGCTCTGGGCACAGCACCCATACCTACAGATCATGCACGTAACCTGGGCTTCATCCTAGACTCCTCCCTATCGATGACCAAACAAGTCAACGCCGTCTCATCATGATGCTTCAACATCCTACGCATGCTCAAAAAAATCTACCGCTGGATCCCCACCAAAACAAGAAAGACAGTCACCCACGCACTAGTTACTAGCCGACTGGATTATGGAAACACCCTCTACGCCGGAACCACAGCCAAACTACAGAAAAAACTCCAACGCATCCAAAACGCCTCAGCCAGACTCATATTGGACACTCCCCGCCAAGCTCACATTTCCGGTTATCTGAAAGATCTCCACTGGCTTCCCGTCAACAAGAGAATAACGTTCCGTCTCCTCACCCACGCACACGAGGCCCTCTACAACCTTGGACCCGAATGCCTCAACAAACGTCTATCCTTCTACACACCCACCCGCCAACTACGTTCATCCAATCAAGCCCTCGCCACAATCCCGCGCATCAATAGATCCACCATGGGAGGAAGATCTTTCTCCTACTTGGCGGCCAGGACCTGGAATTCTCTCCCCACTCACCTCCGCCTCACACAGAACCACCTCTCCTTCAGAAAGCAACTAAAAACATGGCTATTCGATAAATAATACACCCACCCTCACTCAAGCGTCTTGAGACCCTCTGGGTGAGTAGTGCGCTATACAAATTACTGAACTTGAACTTGAACTATGGCCAAATCCCTTCAGTCTTAAACCTCCCACATATATTGCCAGGTAACCCTGCGAATGCCTTCTAGGCATCCAACAAGATTACCCCCAAAGTGGTCTCGGTTGCTTGTGCCCAATCCAGAAAAGAAATCACACGCCTCACGTGGTCCGCAGTATCTCTGCCAGGGATACACTTGTGTTGGAAGTTGGAGACCAATACAGAGATTACTCCAGCTAAGCGCAGGGCAATGATCTTAGAATAAACTTTACTGTCAGAATTGATTAGTGAAATTGGTCTGTATGACGTGAGCGGTAAATCAGGCTTATCCTTTTTCAGAAAGACAATAATAGTAGTTTTGCGCCAGGACTCTGGCGCAATTCCTCTTTGCGCAGCCGAGAATAAGGTCAGAAGTTCTGATTTTAAAACTTTGCGAAAGGTCCTATAAAATTCAAGGGGGATACCATTAGGACCCACAGCCTTGCCTACTGCCAGTGATGTTATTGCCGCTTACACTTCCTCCCACGTGAAATCTGCGTCTAATCCTTCCATTTGGTCATGTGTCAATTTTTGGATTTCCATATCCGAACAAAACTCCTTCAATTTCTCTTCTACTCCGATAATTAAATCCGCTGGATACTACTTATGATAAAATTTACTGAACACATTAAGCACTTCCACTGAAGGATCCTGTACCTGCCCAAGATGATCCTGAATCTTATTAATCCTATTGGCTATCTCTTTCTGATGTAGTCTTTTCACTAGAATCCGACCAGATTTCTCACCAACTTCGTACAATTCAGACCTGGTGGCTAATTTCTCAGCAAAATTTTGATAAATCTTCATCTTTTGGATGGCAAAATCACTTAAGATTTGTTCCGTATTTTGACCCCTAATTACCACCCCCATAAGGTCTATTTCTAATAGCCATAATTTATTCATCCCCACCTAAATTTCATCACGAACCTTCAGCTGTTTATCGATGGAATAACTTAGCCTTTCTCCTCGGACCATTGCCTTGAATGCATCCCAGACAATAGAAAATGAGGCAGAGCCCCGATTTTTTTTAAAGAATTCAATAATCCATTTACACATTTATTCACAATATACAGAATACAGCAAAAGTTTCCGTTCAAAAGTCCAAGCTCTTGGTGAGCATCTGCTACTAAAATCCAATACTAACACAATAGGATTGTGGTCCGATATGATTTTAGGTTTATTATCAAACCTAGGGTTTCTTGCTTTTGCCGATGTTAAACAGAAATAGTCTAAGCGCAGATGTTTTCTATGAGGTGAAGAATAAAAGTTTTCCCCCAAAGCTCCCTTACCATTATCACACCATGCAACCACCAACCCGAATTCTTTGACTAACCCTCTGGTAGCTTTGAAAACTTTAGTTTTCTTCCCATCATATAAACAATCACTTGTTATATCAAAACTACCCTCCAAATGAAGGTTAAAAACCCCACAAATAATTAGCAGGGATGGCCATGCGGCTAACTCAATACTCAAAAAGTGCAACATATCCGGATCATCCAGATTAGGACCATATATTGAGCATATCATCATTGGGGCACCCTCGATCCATAATTCAATAATAACCCACCGTCCCCAAACGTCTTCTTTAACACGTTACAGATCCCCAAACCAAATTTTTTCAAAATCGCTACCCCTCTAGTGGTCGAGCTCTGCCGAGTTCAGCCGAGTAATTCCATACCCAGGTCGTTCAACCACTTCCGGTTGTTCCATGCAATGTGGGTCTCTGTATTCAGAGCAAATCTACCTGCATTGCGGTTAGAATTTGGGCCATAATCCCCCTTTTCTTTTTTTCATTCAGGCCACAGATATTCCATGAGCACACAGAAAATGTACCCATCGTTATAAAAGACTGAGTTACACTTTCCTTGCTTGTTCTACCCACAGCCTAAGCTGTATTTCAACAATAGAAAAAACATGATTTCAAAAGATTTATTCACCATAACCTTGATGCCAAACACATACCCTACCCGTACTACACTATCCCGTACCCCTCCACCCCAACCTCCCCTACCGCCCCAGGAACACCCTCCCCTCTCCCGGCCCTCCACCCAAAAGAGGCATAAGGACTGAATAGTCCTTTTAGTGATGGTGAGAGAGGATTGTGTACACTCCTCTGACACCCTCGCCCCCGACGTGAAAAAAACAGAGAAAAAAAAAAGAACAGAAGACTGACCTCTGAGCAACATTCTTACTATATAGTACTTAAAAATTCCTTTGCAGCAATCTCGGAAACAACAAAAAGCATTTTGTCTTTATAGATTGTTTAGAGTTTAGACGGGTTGAGGAGGAAGGCCTGTGCACCTTTAGCTTGGAATAGTGGGATCACCTGGCGCAAATGCCATCTCTGCTGGACTGTGGCCTGGCAAAAATCAGGACGAACAAAAAATGTGCAACCCTTCCGACCTCTCTTCCGATCTGGCCTTGCTAAATCATACAAAGACTCTCTGAGCAGAAAATTATGTAGGCAGATCAAAATAGCCCTGGGCTTCGCATCAGGCCCCCCTGTACCTTCCCGCAAATGAAAAGGAAATCCATGAGCTCTATGAAGTTCTACTTCCCACTTCCATTGACTCAGATCAGGGAAAGCCTCTGTAAATAGGTCAATAACAAATTGTCGTATATCTTTGCCTTCCTTTCCTCCTGGAACACCTAGTATGCTTTAATTGTTCCTTCTTGAGCGATTCTCTAAATCAATGAGTTTCCAGTTGATATTGTCTCTCACAGACAGTAAAGAAGTTAGATTTGTTTTCTGCTGCACTATCTCATCCTCAATTATGGATATTCTTGCCTCTGCTTCCCCAATCCTTGTAGACATCTCTGTGCATGTCTTTATAACACGGCGCACTGTATTTTGAAGTTTGCGGACCGCACCCTGTGTGCATAGTCCCCCTGCTTTAGTCTCCTCCCGATGTGTCATTTTGGCTTGGTAAATAGTACTCAGAGTAATCTCACTTTCTGTCAAAAGACCAGTACTATTAATTTCTCCTGTTGCACCAGTGCTACTGCCCAAACCAACATTAATCTCCCCAAGCTGTGGTGAAAATGAATAGTAGCACACTAATGGCCCAGTCTTAGTAGATATTTCCTTAGAAGCTAAATTGGAGAGATCCCTTGCTTTCCGCACAGTTCCTTTAACAACAGAGACATCCAAACTCCTTTCATCATCATCCTGCAAGGCAGAGCTGGCCTCACTTCTATCATCTGCCCAGTCTCCTCCAATACTCTCATTATCGGAGGAGTTAGAAGGATCTGACATCGAGTAAAACTTTCCACCCAATTCCCTGGAATCCAAATCTTTTATCAGATCTTTATCCACATTCCCCATGCTGCGACAAATATCTTGTAGTACCTCTTGAGAGTTCTCATAAGCCGAAGATGAAGATGGGGATGGAACAGCCTCCTGAGGATTAACAGAGAATACTACTACCCCTGATATATGCTGAGGAAGAGCCAATGTTTCTGGTGCCTCTAAGATATCCCCTGATTCCTTCTCCAAATTCGCATTAATAATATTATCCCCACTGGGGGGTACTTCAATCTGGGATATATCCGATCCAGCACCTGTATTGCTGCATCCTAAATCTGGTAAACATATAGTCTCCCCATTCGCTGTCAACACCAGTGCCCCTTGCTGCATTGGAGACATCAGAAACTTTTGCTTCGTTCTCAGCTAACATGTAGCATTTGTTGGCACTAATGATGTTGCAACTATGTTGCCAGACGGAGGCCCCTGGTGAAACAGTATTTGGGCTCTTACCTTTCCCTTGTGCTTTTTTAAATATTCCAGGAATTTTTAATAATTTTCCGGGTGCGCTGTCTCCATTCCGTAAGGACCCAAGAGGAGAGTTAACTTTTATCTGCCATGCGCCAGCAGAACCGCCTAGTCCGTTGCCCACAGAAACGGAGACATGTGCAGGGGTGGTCAAAATCGTTGACGCTGCCGCCCCAGTCTTGGGACCATTAATGGCGTTCTTGGGTGCAAATCACTCTCCGTGTGCTCCGGTCCTGGGTTTCCAGCAAACCCTCTGCCTGAGCCAGAGCCATGCGTTGCCGCCTAAAACAGAGCGCTCCAGAGCTCCACCGATGTCCGAGCGATCCCCTGTGCTTGTGATGGACAGCCCACAGAGACCACGAAGACCGCGGACACCTTTCAAAATACAGGTAGCGCCACAGCCACAGCATGCCCAGAAGTTCTTCAACCGTTTCTCACTGCATTTGTCATCAGGAGGTTAGACAGGGTGGGCCAACGCCGAGGAGTGTCCACAGCCTGCTCACATGATCGTGGACGTGACCGACATCTTGTCCACCAGTACCTCTTGCCCACCAGTACCGGGACCACTGCCTGCTCGTGAAAAATATTTTTTTAACCATTCTCAAAGAGAACGGGGTCCCTTGGGGACCCCTTTCCATTTGCGAATGGGTTAACACCAACTTTAAGTTGGTGGAAAAGTGTGAATGCTTTGCGACCACATTTCAGTCACTAAACATTTGTACATATCATTCAGATGGGACGCCCTTGGCTTGGTAAATAGTACTCGGAGTAATCTCACTTTCTGTCAAAAGACCAGTACTATTAATTTCTCCTGTTGCACCAGTGCTACTGCCCAAACCAACATTAATCTCCCCAAACTGTGGTGAAAATGAATAGTAGCACACTAATGGCCCAGTCTTAGTAGATATTTCCTTAGAAGCTAAATTGGAGAGATCCCTTGCTTTCCGCACAGTTCCTTTAACAACAGAGACATCCAAACTCCTTTCATCATCATCCTGCAAGGCAGAGCTGGCCTCACTTCTATCATCTGCCCAGTCTCCTCCAATACTCTCATTATCGGAGGAGTTAGAAGGATCTGACATCGACCCTTCCAAGTACCGTCCCTTCCAAATATCGAATCGCAAACACACAGTGCAATTTGTTAACTTGTTACAGAATTGCAATTTGTATTTTGTACATATGTAAAAGCAATTTTGCGGTTGGAAATGGCACGATCGACCTCTTCGTAAACCACAAAAATGCTTCGTACATGTGGCCCACGGTCTCTTAGTATTCATAATGGCCACCATTTGTGGACTACTTTGAAAGACATCAGAGTTCTCTGTTTTTTATTTCATACTACTATACATAAATTGCTAACAGAAGAGCTAGACAGGATGTTCCATAATTAAATAATTAAATCTCCTAATGTATTGGTCTGGAAGCTAGATTCATTATATAGTTTGATACATAATTATTATCTTCATTTAATGGTAAAAAATGAATGGATCTCCAGGGGTCAGGATCACCCGTCTCTTAAGAGTGAGTATGCAAAAGAATGATATTGAATGGAAAGGGAGAATAATTGGGAAAACACCATTGTGGACAGAACTATAGGAAACAGGGCAACAGGTTGCAGGATTTCAAAGAATGTGGCGTGGGGGTTCTATCCAGTGTGAGAGAAGTGTGGAGCATGGACGGTATTATCCTAGCTGAGTATAAAATAAGGGATGTCCAAGACACCATTTTTTGAGGGTCTTATACTGTGCTATTTCCTGATATAAGAAAGTGGTTTATTATTTGGGATGGGCGATCTCCCACCTCAAGAAATAATACCACAATCCCATTATGGTGAATCCCAAAAGTCCCTAAATTAGCCTGATCTTAGCCCTTAGTAGCAGTTCCAAAATAGTAATAAAGTCAAAACACCAAAAAATAAAACCCCCAAACTGAATTTAAAAATGTATTAAAGAAATTAAGACCACATTTACAAAAATGCAATAAACAGGAGAGGAAATAGCACCATAAAACCACTAAGCACCAATTATAGCCTATGAAAGCAATAGACCAGGACTGTGTAATGATTTTAGGCCTACAGGGAAGGAGTGTGGATCGGATACGCGAATCAGGTTTGCCCAAGTCAAAAATTGTACCTCCGGTCTTAGGGCCTCTTTACGATGGAACGTCGCCCGACATCGTCTGGGTCAAGGGGCTGACCTGCACCCGTTTAACAGTCCCGACCAACTAATTAGGATGCGACCGAACACTGTGCAGTCGCATTCCTATACTTTACAACGGGAGCATGTATTCTGGTTGGAATGCATGCTCCCGTTGTAAAATAGGAGTTGCAGTTCAACAGGGTGGCACCATAGATGCCCCTTCGTCCTCCAACCGGAGGCTGTGCACCCAAGGGGGCCCTGCTGTGGGCCCCCAATGTTGAGTTTCGACCGCCTTTCTGTATCGGAAAGACCAGTACAGAAAGGCTGCCGAAACCCGACATCATAATCCCAGGGGCGGAAAGAGCTGCCCTTGGGATTACTGGCCGCATTCAGACTGGTGGACGGGCTCGCTGAGCCCATCGGAAGCCAGTCAGAATGACCATTAGGATTCCTTTCTGACCGCCTCCATCGTAATGAGGCAGTTGGAAAGGATCCGACTGGCATTTTACTATGCAGACGGAAAGACTCCGACCGATGGTCGGAGCCGTTTCCGACTGCATCATAACCAGTCTTTTTTATGCAGCTCAAATTCTCCCACTGGGAAAGCCTAAAGCTATATCTGAGGAAGATGCATCAAAATCAGTCACCTTTGTTGTAAATTCCAGCTGATAGATCCGGAAGCCTTATAAGCCCATACCTTTTCTAAGTCCCCAATTTAGAGAGGTTTATAGCTGTAGCTACATAGGAGGTCAGCCAACTGACCTCTGGGATTTTCATCTTTGTCCTTGATTTAGAGGAAGCATGTCCAGTCCTACAGGGCTACACTCAGGTCACAGACAGCAGTACCAGACCTCTTCTGATCTTCCAGAGGACTCAAAAGTGTTCCGATGAGGATTCCTTTGGATACCACATTTATGGTTGGCACAAGCCAGTGAGTGGGGATGACTCCTGGACAAACCCTAACCAATGGGGAAAGCTCCCAAGGACGACCATATCCACTTTGTGCCCTATTGCAAGCAATCACACATTGACCCTTACTCTTAAAACCCGAGATAGGGAAACCCTTTATACCTTGGCAGTGCTCATGTGTGCACCTAGATGTGTTGCCAGGAAAATGTACTACACACTCCCCGTGTCCACTACAAATAGTTCAGGTGGTAGGACTATCCCACTGGGTTGGGGGCCAGTCCAGCTAGCGTGAGCCTTGGAGACAAAGGCTTTTCCTTCTTAGGCTTCCCTTTACACTAAACAATGAATGGCCACCTCTGTCCTGTTCATGTGAATAAAGTTCCTAGGCCCACCTCAACTGTCCTTCCTGCGCTTATAGAGACCAAATGCCTAGTGACCTGTCATGAGGTCTAAGCCATTGTTCTGAGGTGGGAGCATGTTTCACACCATTAAGGCCAATCATTGACAAACCAGCTATCAGTAGGCTAATGTTAATTTGCCCATTGGAGGTTCACCTGACTTTACCATTAGATTGGATTTTTAATAAATAATAAAAAATAGCCTTTAAATGACTTTTGTAGCTGTTTCCTGTCAAACTTTACAGGTAATGATCTGTACTTTGTAATTTTCTATGATTTAGCTACAGCCCTGCAAGTGAAAATAGCTTTTAGGGCTTAATCTTGGGAGGAGCATGCTAATTTTATTTTCGCACATGTCCCACTTTTAAGTGTCATCCATCCTACCTTATGGGAAACAAGGATAACGCAGAGGTGACTTAGCAATATTAAAAATGAAAAGTTTTTTTTTAAATAAGTCTGAATACGGGGTTTTAGGCTGCAGCATTCATACTACAAATGGCCATGTTTTTTCAGGCCAACTATGAAAAGGGCACAATAGGTGCTCTGCTCCACAGGTGGCATTTAACTTCCTGGCCCTGGTTGCATTTTCTATGCCATCATCATAATCAGCTTTATTCGATTATCCTTAAAAAAACATAAAAGCAAGCATTCCAGTAAAATACATATATCATTGTCACAATACAGTTAGCATAAAAAGTATTATAAAGATAAGGTTGATCAAAATCATTGCAGTGCGCTCATATTTTTCCTGAACCGTGTCACGCACCATAAAAAAATAGAAATCTTACAGCAGATCACTAGAGTGTTCAGTTGGTGTAAAAACAATAAAGCAGGCCGACATTGATTAAAATTATGATCGCGTAAGATAAGTAAACTATAACGTTTATGTGGTACAGCATAAAAGGGTAAATAAGCATAAAGTGCATTGTACATTGAGTCGAAAGGCCATTACATGGGCAGTTTGTCAAAACTGCTGACCAGTAATTGACAACTGGGAAAGTAATTATTTGATGAAAAATACCTAGCTTAAAACGTGTTAAGACAAACCTATGTTGGCGCTTATGGTTGGCAGTAAGATACGGCTGAATGCCATCTGTGACCAGTGTCAGTTGATTTTTTTTTCAATTGATCTTTTTATTAGTTTTAACAATAAAATCACATACATGTTCCATATGATCGTCCAAATACCTGTCTAATACATTATAACAGCTACACAGGAGAGAATAATCACAGTCACAATATTTCAGTATCTCTCTCTCTATCATGATGCATTTCCAGCTCCATCGATGGAGAAATACATAGATTACCACAATAGGTATTCCATTTACCCCATTTCCTATCCCATTGTTTGGGACATCCTCGTGACAGGAAGACTTCCGTCTCTGCAATCATGCACTTATCAAATTCTTTCATCCATATTAGGGGAGAAGGTGCGTCTGTGGCCCCCCCAACCTCTTGCAATTTCCCGCTTAACCAGGTTGTAACCTAGTGTGGTCATTTGTTGTTCCACCTCTGTAAGGTCAGTCGGGGCCCAGATATTAAGGAGACCTAGTTGTGGTGTAAGAAGTATTTCTTTCCCCAGGGCACTCTGGATGTGTGTTGTGGCCCCCTCCCAGATTCGCCTTAACTCTGGGCACTCCCAGATCATATGATAGAAGGTAGCAGGTTTGTCAGTTGATTTTTGATAGCACTTTATTTAGTTAGTTCTCTAGAAAATCTTTTGTCATTAAGGAAGGACAAGCAAAGATTTTTTAGGTCTCTCCTACTCACAATAAGTAAAATACCAGGCAATCAAAATATTCAGGGTGACCCAGATTCGTATAGAAAGGTTTAACAAACTTAAACCAGGGAAATATGCCAGAGTAGGTCAGCTTTAAAGAATCATTCAAAATCACTAGTCCAGACTTTGTTTCACAATAAAATAGGTTGTATGTTAATCAAGTTAATCAACCTGTGCTGAACCGCCCCTGTTGTAAATGGGTGGGTTTCTCACGGAATGAGTTTAACAAAGCCCTGGTCCTAGGGGGGTTTCCGGGAGGCACTGATATTGAAAATGCCTGTCTCAATTTAGAGAAGCGCATAAGAGAAGCATTAGATAGTGTGGCCCCGATACTACCGAATAAAATTCCAGGCAGGGCACAGAAATCTGCACCTTGGTATAACGCAGACTTGCGTCTGGTTAAAACAGAGTGCAAACGTCTTGAGAGACAATGCAGAAAGGGTTTTTCTAGTCAGGCCAAACTAGAATATCTTCAAAAACGTAAAACGTATCATGGGTTTATTAGACGGGTCAAGGGCTCGCATTATGTAAACCGAATTGTAGCAGCAGGAAACTCCACCTGAGAACTATTTAAGATCTATAAGGAGATCTCCTCCTTGGCAGCGTCAGTCGCTCCAATGGAAGGCTCGGTTGAATCATGCAACCGTAATGCAGCTTTTTTTTCAGAGAAAGTGGAGAAAATGTATTCCTCCTTTCCTGGGGATGTAAAGACGGGTGCAGAATTTGTGGAGCAGATTGAAGTAGCTGGGGAAACCCGGAGGTTGGATAGTTTCATCATCTCCCTCCCCGCCCCCTACCATTAAGTCTGGCTTGCGCCATCCTTGAGCCATATATAAGATATCTCCTGGATGTTTCTTTCAGAACGTACACAGTGCCTGATAGCTGGAAAAAGGCTGTGGTCCTTCCGCTACAGAAGAAACCTAATATCAGTCCTGACAAACTGGAAAACGTACGTTCTTCTCGCTGCTGCCGTACCTGGCGAAAGTGGCAGAGAAGGTAGTAAATCAACAGCTTATGACATATGTGGAGGAAGCCGGTCTCCTGCATCCCTCTCAATTTGGATTCCGGGCTCTACATTCTACGGAGTCAGCTTTACTTATGGCCATGGAGGCCGTCAGACAGGGAGTAGAAGATGGACAAACAATGGCTCTAATTCTCCTGGACCTGAGCGCCACTTTTGATACTGTGGCACATTACACCTTACTGCAGTGTCTGAACAAGAGCGGTGTCACAGGTCCGGCTCTAAAATGGCTACAATCCTTCATGGTAGAGCGTAGTTTTCAGGTCAGACAGGGCACCTTTAATTCCAAGGCTATTAAATTGGAACAGGGTGTGCCTCAGGGATCTGCCCTGAGTCCCACCCTAGTTAATCTGTACGTATCCCCTTTGGCGGAAATAGTGGAGGGCTTTGGAATCAGGGTTGTGTCATACACCGACGACACTCAACTGGTGATCTCGCTATCAGAGGCACTGGATTCAGCTGCTTCCAATTTCAGGGCATGCATGCAGGAGCTTGCCTCCTGGATGGCAAATAACTGCCTGAAACTTAACGGAAGAAAAACAGCGGTGCTTGTGGTAGGAGGGGGTCTGTCAGTGTGGTTGTCGGCATGGTGGCCATCAAGGCTGGGTTTCATTCCTATACCATGCACCCAGGGGAAGAACCTGGGGGTATGGGTGGATTCTAATCTCACATTTGAACCTCACACTAGATGTGATTTGGGGACGTGTTTTAGTGACCTTAAGGGCCTACGGAAAACTATGGATCTCCTCCCTATAGAGGCCAGGAAGACGCTAGTGCATGCACTTGTTACTTCTCGTTTAGACTATGGCAACATACTATATTTGGGCGCCACTGCTAAATGTTTAAACAGACTTCAGGTTCTGCAAAATGCAGCGGCACAGCTGGTCCTCATGCAACCTAGGAGGGCTGCCTCCAAAAGTGCCTTGAACACCCTACACTGGCTTCCAGTTAGGAAGAGAGTGATGTTCAAGGCTCTTTGTACGTGCCACCGCATCATCCAGGGCACTGGCCCTGTGTACCTGCGGAGTCTACTTACCTCATATACGCCTGTACGGCCTCTTAGATCTAGTGGGACTAGCCTGTTGGTAGTTCTCACACTAATAGGTTTGCTCTGTCGTTGCTCTAGGTTTGGTGGTTCTGCCTCTCCCGCTTATTCTAGCGCGGGGACACGCCGTTATGGCGTAACTAGGCGATTTATAAAATTCTTTATTATAAAATTCTCTATTAAGTCAGGTAAAAATGAAACCCCTAATTCTGCGTGGCAAAGCTTGGGACAGTCAGGAGATTTCTTACCAATAGCCCCTAATTTACTGTGCATATATGCCCTACACTAGGGACGTATAGGCAAGTTATGCATGTCCATCAGGGATAGACCAATTTAACTATATTTAAAGGGGGAGCACAAGCACTTTACTCCACTTTAGTAGGGGGAACAATGCACAAAGTTCTAAGTCCAGCAAAAATAGTGTTCCGAAAACGGGGTAAAAACTGTAGTGACTGTGCAGAAAAGGCAGATTTCCTACACTCTGCTAACATATCAAGTTATATTATCTTCAATGGTCAAAATGGGAAGAATCATGTTGACAATGACATTTGCAACATTAAGGATACTAAAAGCCTAGGGACAAATCTTATAACTCTGTGCAAAGAGGACAGTTATAAATACATGCCAACCCTGACACAATTTTACTTTTCATTCTGGCCTCTTATGGTTTATTATAACCTTATTTAAATTATCTTTTAAACGAATAGGACACGTAACAATGCAAACACTTACAACACATGCCTTTAGAACACGGTTTTTACAGCGCAACACCCATTACAATGCATTATTGTACAACGCATACAATCACAATGCATTTTTAGAAAGCACATTTACAACGCATTCCATTACAAAACATATTAATTTTAGAGCAACACTAGGGTAAGTATTGGATAGTGTACGGGTAAAAATTACTATTCCCACTCCAGTGAGTGCAACAGTAGGGTAAGTGTTGGATAGTATAGGGTTAAAAATTATTATTCCCCATTACTTACCTTATAATGCGCTGTGATGGCATTAGTTGTAGTGAGATGCGTTGTAGTGACATGCTTTGTAATTGCTGCGTTGTAATGGCATGCAATGTAGAGGCTGTTGCATTGTAATGACTGCGTTGTAAGTGTAGTGCATTGTAATGACCGCATTGTAATGGTTGTTTCCCCTTTTGAACATAACATTGAGTGGCGAGATATGGTTCTCACACATACAAAACCGTCAAACAACTTGTGTAGGGTCTGCCAGCAACATCGGTTGCAGGTGAGGTGCGACCCAGGTGATGAAACATGCCACTTAGGTGTGTGAGAGGACTCCGAGCATTTTAATAGAAGCCAGGATTACAGTACAACACAAATAAGTGTCAGGAACCAGTGAGGCGGAGAGGTTCCGCGTCCCTGGGGTGGACCGCAGTGCCATTTGTTGATCACGATCCGATTGTGCAGATGTATAATGAGCATCGTCCACCCAGGGGATGGTCTAATTGTTGTGTACGCGAAAAGAATATGTTTTCTTTTGTTGGTACCCACTGAGATCTACACCTTTATGATGATATTCCTTTTCAAATGATTAATGTAAGTGTGATTGCAAAGGAGGAATGTATGTGTTAAATTAATTAAAAACATGTTTATTTTTAATATAGTGATACATGTGAGAACTTGACAAAAATGATATATTGATATTTGGACCCCAAACGTGTATGTAATAAAATTTAAAGGTGCTATCTTTTTTTTTTACCTAAATGTGATAAGGTTGGATATGGAATAATGGAATGAGTCCTTCTGCAGTTTCTTGTGTGTTTTTTTCGGCAGTGAGAATGTGTCATCCCCCACAGCTTGCACACACAGCTTGCTATGGTGTCATCTTCCTCAGATGACTAAGAGTATGGTCACATGCACGCACAGAAGGCAACCTCTAGTAACCTTTCCTATGCTCAGGTCTCCTAAGATTCTCTGTTTTACCACTGATTAACAGCAAAGCAGTGATTAGCACAGGTCACGTTCCACACTTGACCGACCCGCTGACCGTACTTTCTTTGGTCGATTCACGTCATTGTGACCATTTCTAAAGGAACTGCTGACCTGAAGTAAACAAACACTGCAAAAGGCAAAGTTGCTCTAAAGTTAACAAGACTGTAAAAACAGCAAACAATGGCTGCAGATTACTATGTAGGACACCAAGGAGAAACATATCTCAAATCTCTTTGCAATCATTCTTGGCTACGTTTTTTTCAGTTTTATATAGCGCAAACTCAACCCAAAGTAATTGGAGTGCTTTACATGAGCACCACCTACATTATATGGAAGGAGACATTCATGTTTTTAGGGACAGGGGAATTAAGGGCCTCATTTGTGGGTTTTTTTGCCCTAGGGCAGCGCAGCAGGCATTGCTGCTACACTGCCCTACCACAAAAGAAAAAGGGCAGGAATGCACCTTATCTATTTGATACAGCGCATTCCTGTCCTTTTCCTCTGCTCCCGCACACAATGGGCACCCATGCGCCAACGCAGGCACCTTTGCACTGTGGTGCAAGGGTGCCTGGGTTCTGGGGATGATTACTTTTGTGCAGAAAGGTAAACCTTTCTGCACAAAAACAATCACGAGAGGTGAGTTACTCTTTCTATGTGTGCTGCAGAATACAACACACATAGAAAGAGGGAAAACGAGGAGAAATAAAGATATTTCTCCTCGTTGTGCCTCCCTTACGCCTTACCTGGGGAGGGATAAGTGTTCGGCACTGCCTCAGACCTACGATTTCTCATAAATCTGGGAAACTGTCAAAAGCCATGGATGTTTCTGGGAACCCCCCAGCCACACCCATGGAACGCATCCTTTCACACAATTTTCTGCGTGAAATGGGCACATATTTATAAGGCCATGAAAATCCATGTAACATGGCTTTAGGTAGCCTTACAAATATGCCAGTGGCACATTGCGCCACTGGAACGTCAAAAAAGTGACCTTCTGGTAGCACAAAAGTACCTTGCCCACACCCACAGGATGTTGAGCCGAAACTGAGATTCAAGCCCAGCTCTCCAGTTGCAAAAGCTGCAGCTCTGGCCATTACACCATATCCTCTTTTCTTATGGTAAGAACTGTATTTTGATTTTATTGCTCCTTTTTGTGGGCCTTGAAGTCTTTTTTGTGATTGCTCATTACTTGAATTAGAAATGTGAAAGGTACCCAAATCTTCAACTGTGCAAAGCAACTTTTCCAATATTCACAAGTGCTCTGGTGTTTCTCTGAGTTGCCTGGAACTGAATGACACACTAAAATGTTCGTATTACTGATTCTGCGGGGAGAAACATGTGAAAATCACTAATCTCAAACCTCTTTGTAATATTTTCGTTGTTTACAGAAATGCACAGGGTGGCATGCTGGTTGAAGCAAACATGCTTGTTGCCAGTAGAATGCCCTGGGGGCCACTTTACTTCAGAGAAGGCAAGTAAATACATGTAGTTCACCAGGCGAAGAAGAGGCAAAGTGCAGTCTCTGGTGAGGCTGCAATACCAAACCATGCCCAAAATGGCCACCAAGATCTCAGCTCAGGGGCATAGCTACCATTGGTGCAGCAGGTGCATTGGCACCAGGGCCCAGAGCCTCGAGGGGCACATTGGACCCTGATTAGTGTTGTATTTTACTACCCCAACTGCAGTCAATGGGGCCATTTTCCTTCTTGCACCAAGGCCCCTGCCATCCTTGAGCTTACACGTCTTCTTCCAACCTGATTGCATCTACACCAAGATCTCAAAGGAACCACCTTAGGCAGCCCACGGCCCATCTCAGGAGGAGAAAGGATGTGCCATTAGGTGAAGAGGGCAAAAAACACAATTGATGGACAGAATGTAGAACAATGTCATACATTCACCCCAGTACAAGGATCTGGGCCTACATCCATCGTTTTTTTGCACTCCACACCACCCTGGGTTAGACACTGGCTATATGCAAATCAGCTCTGACCCTGTGCCTCATGGGAACAGTCCAGTCCGAACTACCAAGCCATGTCTTTCCCAGACCGGAATCAAGCATCCAAGGACCGGTTTCTGGCTATCAGCCTTCATCAGCCTGGATAGCTTGACTCCAGTGGTGTGGAGAGCCTGGGACTCACGTCTGAGCATCCCCAGCACACTCGGGGTGAAAATTGCAAAAAACACAGTTGATGGACAGAATGTAGAACAATGTCATACATTCACCCCAGTACAAGGATCTGGGCCTAAATCCATCGTTTTTTTGCACTCCACACCACCCTTGGTTAGACACTGGCTATATGCAAATCAGCTCTGACCCTGTGCCTCATGGGAACTGTCCAGTCCGAACTACCAAGCCATGTCTTTCCCAGACCGGAATCAAGCATCCAAGGACCGTTTTCTGGGTATCAGCCTTCATCAGCCTGGATAGCTTGACTCCAGTGGTGTGGAGAGCCTGGGACTCACGTCTGAGCATCCCCAGCACACTTGGGGTGAAAATTGCAAAAAACACAATTGATGGACAGAATGTAGAACAATGTCATACATTCACCCCAGTACAAGGATCTGGGCCTAAATCCATCGTTTTTTTGCACTCCACACCACCCTGGGTTAGACACTGGCTATATGCAAATCAGCTCTGACCCTGTGCCTCATTGGACCGGTTTCTGGCTATCAGCCTTCATCAGCCTGGATAGCTTGACTCCAGTGGTGTGGAGAGCCTGGGATTCACGTCTGAGGATTTAGGCCCAGATCCTTGTACTGGGGTGAATGTATGACATTGTTCTACATTCTGTCCATCAACTGTGTTTTTTGCAATTTTCACACCGAGTGTGCTGGGTATACTCAGCCGTGAGTCCCAGGCTCTCCACACCACTGGAGTCAAGCTATCCAGGCTGATGAAGGCTGATAGCCAGAAACCGGTCCTTGGATGCTTGATTCCGGTCTGGGAAAGACATGGCTTGGTAGTTCGGACTGGACTGTTCCAATGAGGCACAGGCTCAGAGCTGATTTGCATATAGCCAGTGTCTAACCCAGGGTGGTGTGGAGTGCAAATAAACGATGGATGTAGGCCCAGATCCTTGTACTGGGGTGAATGTATGACATTGTTCTACATTCTGTCCATCAACTGTGTTTTTTACAATTTTCACACCGAGTGTGCTGGGGATACTCAGACGTGAGTCCCAGGCTCTCCACACCACTGGAGTCAAGCTATCCAGGCTGATGAAGGCAGATAGCCAGAAACCGGTCCTTGGATGCTTGATTCCGGTCTGGGAAAGACATGGCTTGGTAGTTCGGACTGGACTGTTCCCATGAGGCGCAGGGTCAGAGCTGATTTGCATATAGCCAGTGTCTAACCCAGGGCGGTGTGGAGTGCAAAAAAACGATGGATTTAGGCCCAGATCCTTGTACTGGGGTGAATGTATGACATTGTTCTACATTCTGTCCATCAACTGTGTTTTTTGCAATTTTCACCCCGAGTGTGCTGGGTATACTCAGACGTGAGTCCAAGGCTCTCCACACCACTGGAGTCAAGCTATCCAGGCTGATGAAGGCTGATACCCAGAAAACGGTCCTTGGATGCTTGATTCCGGTCTGGGAAAGACATGGCTTGGTAGTTCAGACTGGACTGTTCCCATGAGGCACAGGGTCAGAGCTGATTTGCATATAGCCAGTGTCTAGCCCAGGGTGGTGTGGAGTGCAAAAAACGATGGATTTAGGCCCAGATCCTTGTACTGGGGTGAATGTATGACATTGTTCTACATTCTGTCCATCAACTGTGTTTTTTGCAATTTTCACACCGAGTGTGCTGGGTATACTCAGACGTGAGTCCCAGGCTCTCCACACCACTGGAGTCAAGCTATCCAGGCTGATGAAGGCTGATAGCCAGAAACCGGTCCTTGGATGCTTGATTCCGGTCTGGGAAAGACATGGCTTGGTAGTTCCGACTGGACTGTTCCCGTGAGGCACAGGGTCAGAGCTGATTTGCATATAGCCAGTGTCTAACCCAGGGTGGTGTGGAGTGCAAAAAAACGATGGATTTAGGCCCAGATCCTTGTACTGGGGTGAATGTATGACATTGTTCTACATTCTGGCCATCAACTGTGTTTTTTGCAATTAGGTGAAGAGGGGGCTTGAGGGCCTCAGGGGGACAGCACAGATGTTGGATTACACTGCAATGGAACACTGGTTGAGACCAGGAACTCCATGGGCTCATTTGTGTAATGTGTTTATGTTTTCAACCATCCCCTTCCAAGTAGGTAGTCCGCATAATCAGTCAATCAGTAGATTTTTAAAGCACTGCATGAGGGTATCCAGGTGCTGGCAGGGTCCCAGTGATCCCCCCATAGCCAGGTCTTCAGGGGCTTTCAGAACTCTAGAAGGGATGGGAGGTCCGGAGATGAAGGGGTGTTCCATGTCTTCATTGCTAGGTACGAGAAGGAGCCCCATAACAGACGGATATGAATTTTTGGAAGGAACATGGTGGAAAGAGGAGAGGAACTGAAATCTAGAAGAAATAAGCAACTTATATGAATTGCTAGGAGTGTGGAATTGCATATTCTGAACCCCCTGAACCACCTTCTTCTATATAGATATTTTCTAAGGAAAATTGTGCCGAAAGGGTGGGACAGGCATACACACACACATGAACAACACTGTCTTTCACACACACACTCACCCATCACAAACATTCACATACCTATTCAAGGCATACATGCACAAATACTCATACATACACACACTCACACCGACTCCGTAAACTCACTGGGCCTCATCTTGAGCGGCAGGAATGGAGCCTCTGTTGTTTCCTGAAGGAAGGGACGGAAGAAAGATCCTGCCACCTCCTCTCATTGGCCGACCTTGTTCAAGGTCAGCCAATGAGAGAAGGACCTTCCTTACCTCATCACAGAGTGGGGTGGGGTCAAAGAGACTAGCTGACCCCTCGCCACTCTGTGACGAGCATCACTGATGAACGCTTGGCCCTGGGCACTTCAGGCCTTAAAACCGAAGCACTCAGGTCCGAGTCTATCAGTGACGCTCCTGTTCGCCATGAGAGGGGAGGTGGGGGGTTGCAGAAGACTTTGCTGGGATGAGGAGGTCACACCCATAGGACTGTGAAAGGTTCAGTATGGCAAATGTTTGCTTAGGCAGCCACGCGCCTGCCCATTCAGTGCATCTATAGTGCCTGGATTCCTGACCTGACCATAAAGAGTGTCTGTCAGGGTGACCTTTGCTCAGACTTACAGACACTCTTCATGTGTCTAAAAAAGGTAGAGGGGCGGACTACTGTCCCACTGGCTGCTGTAAGCTGAACACAGTGCTTTAAATGGGCCGGTACTATCCGGTACTGAGTACCGACACTTTTTTATTTTGATAGGGAGAGTACCGGTACTTCTCAAGGGAAATTTAATACTTTTAATTGGAGAGTACCAGCACTTCTCAGAAACAAGCAGGTACTCCGTTACAGAGTACCCACACTTCTATTTTTCCATTTCAAGCACTGGCTGAGCAGCATATTCTAAGGAGCCATTAGGACCGCTTTGTTTTTATTAATTATTTCATTGTAGTCATTAAGCTGTTGAGCATCTGGAAGCCGAAATCCGGGCGGGTCACCCTCTCCATCCTCCCCTGCCATGCTTTCTTCGTGTTTATCCTCACTTAGTGGAGAAGTGTGGCTCAGGGGCTAGAGGCGGCAGACCCGGAAGCTGAGATCGGCCCTGGACCAGGGTTCAATTCCCGCCCCGACGGGGGTTGGGCTCAATAATTCCACGGACTCGATAATTCTTGCTCCGGTGCCTACTCGACTCACAGGTTCACACTCTGCGACTCTGGGCAATAGCTTGCTTAATCTCCACAACGGCCCCTCGCGGCGGGATGCCTGGCTTTCACCTTGTGGATACCCTGCCGGGGTATCTCACAGGGGAATACCAGGATGGGTTCCCTAATCAAGCGCGTAGATGCCTGCGATGTGGGCGATTTGCGCTATATAAATACATGTACATTTACATTTACTTGTCCTTTCTCCTGTTTTCCAGTCTTACTCTGGATCGCCTTGTGCAGGTTTTCGTGCCCCACTTTGAGCCTGGGCATCTCTGACCTTGGCCGTGTCAATCAGTACCTCTGTGCCGGTCACGCCCCCCCTGTATCCCTCCAGGTAAACATCAGAACATTTGTCAGAAGCGAAAATGTCTGAAATACTGTCAAAACTGACTCGAATTGCAGTTGGAAGTTTATCGCACAAAAACTGCACGTCCACGGTCCCCGGCGGGTAGGTGTGACTGGGGAAGTGGGGACTGAACAGGTACCGGCGGCCGCACACCCAGCCCGCCCCTCCCTCCTCCGCCTCGCCTGGGCCCAGTTCGGGCTGCTTGGAAGCGCAGCGCGGTGCTCCTCCAGGGCCACGCAAGGGCGCACGCGCCCCGTGCCCGACCTTGCCCCAGGCCGGCTCTCGAGGGGCCGCTGGCACGTGCCCACTCCGGCACGGCTGCCCGGCCGCTAATGGCTTCAGATGGCAGGTGCTTGGCGTGCCCACCTCTCATTACACGCGTGTTTATGCAGGGCATGAACTTCCCATGAGCCTACGGGGCAAAGGCGGCTCGTAATGCAGCGTAAGCTGTAATTAAAACGAGTCTACATCAAACAAATGACCAATCACATCTGAAATGAGTCTGAGGACAGGTCATCGGGTCACTGGAATGTGGCGTAACAGGGCGCGTGTTGCACTTTGTGCCAAGAGGGCCCTCTTTAGTTCTGGCTGCTTGCAGCTTTAGCTCGAGCATCACCTCATGTCAACCATTCTTCGAAAGGAACAATAACAAGACATACAGACGGAGAGTGGGTTTTTCTTTTTGCTACAGTTTCTGGTTCCTTTTCCCGTCAACCCACACACTGTGCCACTTTTGCCGGGGTTTATTTCCCCTGTATCTGTGCCGCCAGACCCTTGTATGAGCCTCCTGGCTTTGCTATCTTTATTCTCCTGGTCCACCCTCTTTCAGCCCTCCTGTCCCCTTAGGCTCCGGTGTTCTCTTTATTTGTTCCAAAAGACCTTCAGCCTGATTCATCAAGCAGAAATCGGCTCGCAAAGGGTCAGATTCTGAGAATCTGGCCCTTTGCGAGCGCTATTTTTGCATTTGGGATTTGGAAGCCTTATCCTGTCACAAAGCCACAGTGCTATTCACTAGTTGCCCTTTCGCCTTCATTTGTTTTACTTTTCTGTCATGAGAAGGGGTTACAGTTTTTTTTGTTCACAAAGTAATCACAAGTGCACACTTTGTTAAAAAGATGTCATAAAAATACTGTTAAAAGTGACTACTATGACATTTTCCGCTCTGTATGACTTAGCATTCACTACGTACAAGCTGCGATGCAACCCCAATTACTTTTGATAACACTCTTATTTGAGGGTACGGCTTGACTTTTCTAATGCAGACTTTTAATCAAAGGGTCCTACTCCCAGATCTTTATTGTTGTAGCCTAAGACGCTGCTTTATTATGGTATTTTCTTTCGAGGACATTTGGGGCCAACACCCATAAGCACTTCCCCCAAGTAAAAGCCAGGCGTATTGCATTTGCCAATGCTTGTTGGTATTTAGTAGGCTTTATTAAGACCTAGAATGTCTTTATTGTCATTACTGCTGTTTGATGCACCACATGCTTTGCCAAATACATTGTTGCCATGAACCAAAAGGTCCAATTTGCATTTTTTTTCTCCCTTAAATTGAACTAAGGCTTGTAAAAAGACATCTGAAATGTTGATCCAAAATGTCATATCCTGCTTTTGAGAATTATGATTGCTATTTTTAAACAAATTTAAATTGCATATATTATGGCATAAAATTGCCATTGTATGGAATTTTCCACTATTGTTAGTTTATAGTTAGAGATAAAACATAAATGTTCATAAACATTTGGAGTTCGCAACCCCATTTCAGCACCTAAAACTACCCCAAAAAAAACAGAAGCAAATATGTAGATAGGGCACGAAAGTTTTTCAAAGACCCCTATTTGTTTCAGGGAGCACATAGGAAAAATGATTGTGTCATTTAAAAAAAAGTCCCAAAAGTTTTTTACATTTATTTACACATGCAAGTTTTTTCTTATAAGGAAGAGAAGGATGAGGGTGAGTACTGCTGTAAATCTCCGACAATTTTTTTTTTTTTAATCCTCATCTACCCGACACACGTTCCATAGATGCAAAGAAGACAACCCGACTGCCATTGGGATCAAGGCCCTGGTAATTGAGCCGCTTCACAAGTTAGGCAGAACTTATTACGAGTTGGTGGGAGCTACAATGCACCTTGTTAACGCTCCTCTAGGCAACTTCATGCCTGTTTGGCCAGTAGGTAAATAGCGGAGTCGGGGCGGACCCCAATACTAAGCCATGGAGTAGATGGGCATAATCATCGGATCTTTGGGGGAAAAGAAAAAAAAAAAAACCCAACGAGCCGAAGTAAGCTTCACTTCCAGTCTATCAAAAGTTTCCAAAATGTGAGGCTCTGGATTCTACAAGATCTTTTCAAATCTATCTTGGATGTTTCATAGAGTGAGGTTAGCCAAGCGGAGTGTGTGGGGGGGATGGTATCCACCCAATGTATACATATCTGCCGTCTTGCCAACAGGATGGCATAGAATAGAAAAGACCGCGCTGCCCCAATGATATTCTGATCAAACCCAAAGATGACAAATGATAGCGTTAGAGGAATGTTGGTCTTGAGAATTGAATCTAGAGTGACTTTAATCTCTTTCCAGTAAGTGGATATGTGGGGGCATTCCCAAAACATATGTGTATCTGAGGCTGCTGGTAATTGGCATTTATTACAGCATTTCCCGTCCTGATATTTAGATAGACGTAAAGGGGAGAGATACGCCCGGTGTAGAGTAAACAGATGGTTTCGTCTCAACCAGGCGGGTTTAACTAGTTTATACAAAAGGGAGAAGGATTTTATCCACAGGTCCTCGTCTAATGACACAATTTCTCTTCCCCATAGCTCCATTGGGAGATTGAAATCCCCATCTATCTCTTCCAATATGGACCAGTACCAAAAAGCCACCTCCTTACCTCCTGTCTGTTTTTCGACTAGGTGCTGTTCTAGGGGGCGGAGTCTCCCAATATTAGGATTTTTCCTAATTAATTCTCTGGCCCAACTACTTAAATCTTGACAAAGTTGGCCCTACTTTCTCCCTAAGCTCCTCCCACTCTATCAAGATACCTCCAGATATCAGTTTACCCCATCTTGAGAGCCCAGCTTCAATTAGGGGGGCTGCCAGGGAGTCTTGCAGACACAGTGGGAGCCCAGGAGAGTCCCATATCTGAGCATAGTTGGAAAAATATGCTAGCCCCACTCTACGTTTAATTTGCACCCATGACTTCAATAGTGTAAAAAGAGTCTTAAGCCTCACCTTTTTAAAAAACTTTCGGTCTCCAAACTTAAATAGCAACCCGTCTAACGGGAGGTTTGCCCCCACCAGCATTGCCTTAAACAATCTCCCATTTGAAGAGAAATCTGGTGACTTCAGGAGCATTCTTGAGTGAGAGAGCTGGAATGCCCAAGAGTAATACTGCAAGTCTGGGAGGGCCAGCCCACCTTTTTCCCTCCTCCTCCTTAATTTTTTCCAGGCCAACCTAGTAGCCTTATTGCCCCAAATGAAAGAGTTGATTTCTTGCTGGCACTTAAGAAGTTGCTTGGAGTCAAAAGCCAAGGGGATAGAATTAAAAATAAAAGTCAGTTTCGGAAGGATAGACATTTTTACAATGTTGACTTTCCCAAAAATTGATAATCGAAGACCCGCCCAGGATCTCAATAGGGCCCTACATTCTCGGAAGACCAGATCTAGATTAGCCTTTGCTAGGGTGTCAATGTCTTGCGTGATTTTAACTCCGAGGTAGCGGATTGAGGGTGTCGCCACAACGCTTGGATTAGCAATGTTCCACGTCATGAGTTCAGTCTTCTCAGCGTTGATATCATAGCCCGATATGTTTCCAAATTCTTTGGCCTTTTCAACCACAATGGGGAAGGCATTTGCTGGGTCACTGGTGTAAATTACTATATCATCGGCGTAAAGCCCTACCCTTCTTTCCCAACCACCAAATTCGAATGAGGAGATTTTTGGATCATCCCTGAAGGATTGTGCAAGTGGTTCAATATACATATTAAAAAGTAGGGGGGACAGGGGGCACCCCTGTCTTGTTCCCCTACTAATCTGAAAGGGCTGGGTACATGAACCATTAACCAAAATGCTCGCACTGGGATTGCCATACAACAGACCAATAGATCTCCGAAAGTTGGGCCCAATTGCAAATTTCTTCATGACCTCAGCTAAATATGCCCAATTTACTCGGTCGAACGCTTTTTTTGCGTCGACGGTCATAATGGCCAAGGGAAGGGAGAAAGTTGAGGCAATGTCCACTGCCCCAATTAGGTCATACATAAGGTCTGAAAGCTGTCTACCTCGAATTAAGCCCTTCTGGTCCGTATGGATTATTGAGCCAACTTCGCGTCCCAACCGAGTCGCCAACACAGCCGCAAAGAGCTTATAATCGCTATTTAAAAGCGAAATTGGCCTATAAGAGCCATATTTGGCCGGATCTTTCCCGGATTTCGGGATCAGGATGATAGTTGCCTCCCCCCATGATTTAGGTGGGGTAGCGCCGTTGGCTAAGATGTCATTAAAGAGTCTAGTAAGTACTGAGACTATTTCGGGTGCCAAGACCCGAAATAATTCACCGGGAAGACCATCAGGGCCCGCCGCCTTACCCCGCTTCACCTTTTTAATAGCTTCGCTCACCTCTTCCTCTGAAATTGGTCTGTCAAGCCGGTCACTTTGTTCCGGGGTGAGAGTGGGAAGAGTTATCTTCTCTAACCATCTAAGCTTAGACATCTGGTCGTCCGAGATCTCCTCCTTATAAATTTGCTGAAAAAACTCGAGAAATGCTTCTCCGATGTCTCTGGTAGAAGATCTTTCATGGGTCTCCCCCTCTATGCTAATATACTTGATGTGTTTTTTGGCCTGATCATATTTGATTTTCTAGGCAAGGACCTTGCCCGCAGATTCACCATATTCAAAATTTGAAAGCTTGCTTGCTGCCCATCCCAATGCGACCCTCTCTTGGAGGATACTATCTAGCTTCTCCTTTAAGTTCTTTCGTTGTTCCTGCTCTTCATTAGTCCCATTTCCGGAACCAATACGTTGGTCAAGGAGGGCGATTTCCTGTTTAATGTTAGCGATCCTTGCCCTGTATAATTTCCCTCGATAAGAGGCCCTGTTGGTTATGTGGCCTCGTAAATTAGCTTTATAAGCCTCCCATACTATATCTTGCTGAGCAGAATTTATGTTGGTGTCCATGAAGAATTTTGTTTCTTGGATGAGGAGGTTAGTTTCCTCTTCCTCTAAAAGAATAGTACGGTCAAATGACCAAGATGTATGAGAGGATGGCTGAACTAATTGTAAGGAAAAAAATATAGCAGAATGATCTGATAAATGCGAGGGCAAGTACACTAAATCCTTCAGGGGATCTCTTAATGAATAACTGAAAAGAGCGTAATCAATTCTAGACTTATGATTGTATTTATGATTGTGATATGATACACCAAGTGCGTTGCCTGCTCTCTCTCTCCATGGATCTGCCAATCCAAGCGTGACATGATCACCCCAAGCGCCTGCCTGGATTTCTTATAAATTAATGCCCTCGAGTTGGGGGATTTGTCCAAGTTTGGGTTAAGTACCAAATTGAAATCTCCCATCCAAATTATTGGATCGTGAGTTGTTAAGAGGTGGCTCTGGATTTTGTTCAAGTATGAGGGGTCGTCCTGATTAGGTCCATAATAACCTACCAAATTATATGGTCTGCCCTCTAAACTTACTTTGACGTATAGCCACCTACCACTGAAATCTTCCTTGTGGTCAATAATCTGTGCACTAACTAGCCTTTTGAAAAGGATAAGGATGCCCCGGATATTAGCATTGTGGTTAGTACATATAAAACAGTCAACCCATCTAATTTTCCTCAACATATCCTTCACTTCTTGTTGGAGAAGATGTGTTTCCTGAATTGCAATGACCTGCGCTGGGGAGTCCCTCAAATACTGTAATATTCTATACCTCCTACTCTTAACACGCAGGCCATTGACATTCCAGGACAAGAAATTTATCCCCAGCATCTAATATCCTTACTCGACTCATCGAATCAATATAAAAGAAACAACTCCCAAGGCAGATTAGACAAGACTGAGTTGTGTTTAATGAGGTTTGTAAATGTAGATCGGTGTCTGACAAATGAAGATATTTTGCGATTTTACCCCCCCCCCCTTCCCCTCCCTGGAAAACCCCCCCTTACTTAACCTGGCCGGTGATGCCAGATTTGTCTCTCTGAGGAGTCCCACCTCACCCAGCTCTGTTACGTGTTGTTAATATGAAATGTAATCCGGCAGAACCAAGGTTGATACCCTCTTCTCAGAGTTCTTCCCTGTTTTTAGAGCTTCACCCCCCCTATTCCCAATCCGTGTTACTGCTCTTTTTTTTTTTGACTTTGCTTCTCTTCTTTTTTTTTGTTTTTTGTTTGAAACACCCTCCCGTGAAAATTTTTCGTTCCTTTATTTATTTTTCAAATCCTTAAGTATGTTTCTACCATGCAAAACTATCGAGTGGAGTTGATAAATGAGATGACATGCCGCAACTATAGAATACTTTATGGCACTAAGAGGAAGGATGATATAGGGAACTAAATATCTTTATCTCTTTATCTCTATATCTCCTTATCTCATTATCTGTAAGACTCTGATATCTAACCGGCTCCCTGCTGATGGTCACTAATGGAGGCCAGGAGTTCATCTGCCTCCAAAGGGGAATGGATGTTGTGCATTTTGTTTTTATACATAACCCTCAGGAAGGAAGGAAACCTCATCTGGACAGTAGCCCCAAGAGCCCTGAACTTCTCCATTCTCTGGCCTAACTCCCACTGTCTATCGAGGGTTGTTTTAGACAAGTCAGACCTAACAACATAGGAGAAATCTGAGGCTTTTAAAGATGTAGATTTAAGCGCTAGGTTCAATATCTTCTCCTTGGTGGAGTAGGTTAGAAAATTGACTAGGATCTTTCTCGGTTTTGATCTCCCCTGCTTTAGGCGGAACGGGTCTCTATGCGCTCGTTGAATATCCCTTTCCAAGTCTTCAAGAGATTCCTCCAAGTTCAGGGACTCTTTAAGCAAGGAGGCAATACATTTTTTTAACCCCCCCCCCCCTCTTTTCCTTCCGGAACCTTCAGGAGTCTAATGTTATTTCTCCGTGAGTAGTTCTCCAAAGATTCCACTCTTTCTTTTGTTGCATTTCCGTCACGTCTTAAATAATATATCTTTTCTTGTGCAGATTCCAATTTAGCTTTTAATTCACCTACTGTACTTTCGAGAGTATCTGTCCTTTCAGTAAGCAGGTCTACTCTCTTATCAAGAGCATCAAATGCCGCTTTTATCTCTTGCTGGTTGCGTTTAGATTCAGCGAATCCGCTTTTGATCTCATGTAGAAGTACTTCCATTGATATCCCTTCCTGCGTTTCCCGAGTTTCACCAACTGGGGGACAGGTCCCTCGTTATTTCCTTTGGCATGCAAGGTTGAAGATCCAGTCTCCTCCGAGATATTATCAACAGACACAGCAGAGACAACAGAGTCCGTGACCGACAAATTTGAAGAGGCGGCCCCTTGGGTATTGTCTATACCACTCATCCTTTTATTTTCCCCTTGGGGTCTATTCTCCCCTGCTCTGCAAGTGACTTCTAGGACCTGTGGCAGTACCTTGAAATATGTCCTAAGCGAGGGAGTAAGTCGCACAGCACTATTTTGGTGTTTCTGGATTTTGGTTTGGCGCCAAGCTTTAAGTCAGAAAGTCGGGGTGTAGTAGCAGTAGTGGCAGTAGTGGCAATATGTTTCCCCGTAAAAACAAAAATAGAAGACCCTAGGGTAACCTCGTCAGTACTACGTTCTACTTCATTCATTCCCTCATTCACAGTGCTAGAACCAGGTCCCTGCTCAATAGCAATGTCTATGTGGGTATCAGCAGTACCTACAGTCCTTGTTTCACCTAACCCACCCGCTGAGTTATTGGTAACCTTGGTGCCCCCACACCCCTGACCGGTCACCTTACTTGAGGGTAGATCTCGATCCGCTGCCCTTTCTGCTTCCTCCTCCTCTGCTGCCCTTACCTCAGATTTGGGTTTAAGGCGCCCTATCCGTGGTTTTGTTTTATCGGTGCGGGGGGGCTCAACACCCAGTCGCGTTACCTTTGATGTGACCGGGCACTTCTGGGATGGATGGAGGCTGCTACTGCCTCCAAGAATCCCGTGAGCCGCCGCCCTGCGGCTCCGTCGCAGCTCCACGGCTGCCTCGGCCCACCGGGGAAGAGAGGCGGAAGGTTGGACCCTGAAGCCGCACATCCACTGGGTGGGCGTTCCTTCCCTGCTCCGACCTCTCCCGCAAAAGCTGCCGACCTGCTGAACCGCCGAGCCAAGCCAACCCCGAGTGGATGCCTGTCACGGACACCACCACGCAACACCCGGGTCCGTGAAGAATCCAGCCAAAGTCCGAGGGCGCACTAGCGGCAAACAGCGGCACGACAGATTAGGGTGAGCAAGGCCAATCTGCGCCACACAACTCCACCCGGCGTTTGCCGATCACCGAACACAGCACTCCCCAGCAACCACGCAGAACAAAGGCACCCAAACAGGACGGGGGAGAAGACCGCGAGTACACCCAGTACAACCTGGTGAGTCACAGCGGTAAAAAAGATCGTGTCCTGCCGATTCCGCTACGTTTTTACTGGGAGTACGGGGAGCTCCATTAGAGAGACGCGACCTGCCCTAGCCGGCGGCCGCCATGTTTTCCTTCTTCTCCCAAAAAATCTCCGACTATTGTATATTTCTAAGAGCTCTCCATGGGGATATTTTCTCAAAAAAGTGGGCACTTTAATATATTCACAGTTTGATTTTGAACCTCTAACTTTGCCAGAATTTTATAATGGTTAAATATGGCAGCAAAGAGACTGAAGCATTCTTTGTGACCAGATGTGTCACAGGTACACCAATAGTTTCAACAGAGAGATGAACTACAGCTGATTGCTCTTAAAATGAGTGCCTAGAAAAGGATGGATGAGAAAAAGGACCTGGGACCCTCCCTTTAGTGTGAGAGCTTATTAAAGGGATGAATGAGAAAAAGGACTTGGGATCCTCCCGTTAAGAGGGGCAATGGCTTTTCATAGTGTAATCGAATGGATCGAAGGCTGTACATCATGGGTCTCACCAATGGTCATAACCACCAAACCAAAACAGGTGGCACATGAAGTATGTGTATTGATTGGAGCTCTTAAACAAGGCATAACAAATTATCACTACTGATGACGATAGCATGGAGGACTTGAAAGGGACATAGTGATTCTTAAAATTGAACTTTATTATCAGATCTCATCAGATACTGTTCGATGAGTGTGGTAGAATCATCACCGCATTCTTTTCACACCCAGGGCTTCGATTCCATAAACTTCTGAACTTTGGCATTTTACCTGCATCTGAAGTCTTTCAGAACACAATTTATGAGGCGCTGGCTGGTCTGTATGAGATGATGATCAGTACTGATGATATCCTGATTCATGCTTCCACCACTCCAGCGCATCACCCCATGTGATGCTCTCCAGAATGAGCTCACCATTCACCTCAAGAAATGCGACTTCCGGATGTATGTTGTTACTACGCATGCTTTTACAACGCATGCCTTTGCCACGCAACTTTTACAACGCAAGTCGTTACAACTACTTGCGTTGGGGGGCGCTGGATAGTGAATAGTTTAATTTACTATTCCAACTCCAGTCCCCGTGGATAGTAGGGAAGGTTTTGGATAGTAAATTAAACTATTCCCTATCCACCAGCGCCCCCCCAGCGCAAGTCGTTGTAACGACTTGCGTTGTAAAAGTTGCGTGGTAAAGGTAGTGCGTGGTAAAAGTAGCGTTGTAAACGCTGTTCCCCGTGACTTCCTTAAAGACAAATTCGATTTTTAAATATTTTTTTCTTGCAAGGGATTATGCACGGACCTCTAAAGTGTGCAAGACATATGGACTGCAAAGGCACTCTGGTGCAAAGTTTCCTAGGAATGGGCACTTACTGTAGTTGCCCTACCCCCAACCAGCCCACAGTAACTGCGAGTGAGAAATTGAACACAAAAATCAACAAAGTGGCAATGGATGAACACAAATGCGCTATTTTTCCCAGGGAACATAGCCAGTGGTATATTCCAAGCTGGGGCTATGCTTCTGGAATAATAGAGCCATACTGAGTGGGCTCCATTCACATTCACCAGCAGGGCCCTCAGCAAAGCTAGGAAGAGAGGATTCCAACATGCCCACATCTATTTGTGCGGCCACCAACTTTAAGCCATCATTTACCAAAGATCATCAGATCCCTTGTTCCTTGACACTGCCCCCGCACATGACCATGAACTAAGAAGTGGATTCTGGCACTGCAGGCGTATAATTCACAAGTGTTCTACTGTCAAAAGTAAAAAAATAAAGCGGATTACCAATCCACCACCCAAGACCACCAGTTTCAATGCAATGCTTCCAAGTGGAGCTTAGCAACCCACAGTAGATGTGCGTAGTATGTATGGAATGAATGAATCCCTGCAAAAGGTGCAATCGTCTAACCAGAACATGAGAGTTAGGGTTGCGAAAAAGAAACCCCAGTGGGACGGATTGAACTCTCCCAGGAAATATATTGCAGTTAGAGTAGGACGTGACCACAAGGGGATGAGGTACACAAGTCTAGTAATAAAAAACACTTGAAAACTGGTGATAAGAGTAATAGCCAGTACTACCCAAAGTGAGTGTTAGCCATAAGAATGAAGACGTGTCCATGCATCCAATACTCCGATCTGACCAGCTGATAAGGAACACTGGAAGTACCCGGAGACCTTCTCCCAGCTCCAGGGCACTGGAAAAAACTGTGGATGATCAACATTCTGCAAAACCACAGAGTGGAGTAGTATAGGAGCATGGAGGTCACCAGAGATACAGGACTCTACAAAAGAACCACTGTGAGAGGAAAGAATTAAATAGAGTGGGCAAAAACAAAGGAACCGGACACGCTACAATGAATGAACAGAAGGGCAGAGGGTGCCACATAACCAAAAAAGTTGTGGGACAATTTGTCCCTGTTGTTGCTACTTCTTACCTTGAAGTGGCATTTATAGAGCGCATGGCTACCCATGGGCATCCCAGCACTAGGAAGTGAAAGAAGCTTCTGAAACGTATCTGGGAAAGAGCCAGGTTTTCAGCAGCTTGCGAAAGATCAGATGGTTGGTTTCTTTCCGCAGCTGAAGGGCAAGAGAATTCCAGAGCTTGGCGGCGTTATAGGAAAAAAGCCGACCTCCGCTTCTGGTTCTTTTGATCCTTGGTATAAAGGCCAGATGCAGTTCATCCGATCGTAAAGGCCTATTGGCTTGATAGGGTTTGATTAAAGGGGAGATGATCTTGGGTCCATTCCCTCCAAGCAATTTGTGAGTGATACAAAGAGCTTTAAAATGGACTCTCTCCCGAATGGGCAACCAGTGTAGAGCTCTCATAGCAGGTTTGGCTGACTGTCGATAGGGAATTCCCATAAGGGTTCTTGCAGCACAGTTCTGAATCATTTAGAGTATAGAAAGTAGTGCCTCTGGGGCACCCAGGTAAAGTACATTGCAGAAGTCCAAGCATGATAGAATAAGCGCTTGGACTTCAAGTTTCCTTGCTTGAAAGGGGAGTAGAGGAAGTACTTTACGTAGCATTCTAAGCATGCTGAAGCAAGCGGTGACTACCTTTCTGGTTTGGACTTTAAGAGTAAGGTCAGAGTCCAGCCAGAACCCCAAACTCTTTATATTTGATTTGGGAATGGGTGCAGGTCCCATTGCAGGCGGCCACATCTCAATTGGTATAAATAGTGAAAGGTTACCTAGGAGCATTAGCTCTGCCTTACCCCAGAAGCACCTGCTCGACTTTCTAATGTCCAGACTGACCTACTGCTTCTGTCTGAGCCAGAAGTCCTCGCCCCCTTGAGCAGCAGCCCCAGTATGCCATGACTGATATTTCACACTCTTCCGGCTCTAGGTCTCAGTCTTTGTCTTCTTGTTCTGATATGTCCCCTTCACGCTAACTGGTAGGGTGACCAACTGGCATGGGTGCAAATTCAGGACAGTGAGTGCAAAAATTCAGGAGAAAGGGTCCAAATTCAGGACAAAAATTCAGGACAGAACGTTAGACTTCAGGACGAAAATTCGGGACAAAAGGTAAGTTTTACATACACATCAGAGGAAGTTGCGCAATAGTGCATAAGTAAATAGACAGCCAACACAAGCACAAGTCAAAATAAGTTTATTGTAGGTTGAGAGAACCTTGCACTCACTGTATCTGTTATGTATGCGAGTGAAACACACCTGTGTTTGTATATACAAAAAAAAGTGAAGAAAAAGATCAAATCTGAAGGCTTCTCAGATCTTACAACCCCTCTCTGCCCCACTGAGAAACAACACTCAATCCGAAATGCTGTCACTGGGCAGAGAGGCCCATTATCATTCTGTATGTGACAATTAGGCCAACATACAGAATGATAATGGGCCTGATAGCAGTCTGTGCCAGCTCAGGGAGGGACTGCTGCAGGCCACAGATCACAGCAGGAGCGTGAGCTGGCCCCTGCAGTGAGAGTTACAGTCTGCTTGCAGGGGGCAGCTCACACCAGTGTCTGAAATTACGGACAAAAGGTGTCAGTGAAAGAAACCCTAATGGACAAGAGGCCCAAATTACGGGCAGTCCGAGAAATTTACGGATGGTTGGTCACCCTACTAACTGGTCCATTTTCTACAATTTTCATCCTTCCATATAGTGAGACATGCATGAACACCATTAAACACAGTGGGACACACAGACACCAAACACCATAGAATAGGCACTGAAACACAGATGTCCACACAACCATCGTCAGGAGGCCACACTTCCACCATCAGGCATTCATGTACAATCTATGGGACATCCATAAACAACATCAGATGCCCACACATCAGCCAACACCCACACACATTGTAGGAGGCTGGTTTAGTATATGGTGCTCACTTATAGAAGTGGATTTAAACAAAAACAAGAGCAGCCCTCATGTCCATGGGAACAGGGCTATCAAGTAATCCTTGGAAAAAGTGTTCACATGGAACTCATTTTTAGAAAAAGTTTGGTTCACAGTTCTGTGTAGAATAAATCTTTATGACAATATGCGTGATTCGATCAACAGTAGTTTTGAAAAAGAACAATTTCAGCACATCCGGTATTTATAAATAACTGTGGTTCAGCCGAACCAAGTTTTATTTAGACTTAAATCATTAGAAAACCCAATATGTGAGCGTGTCACAAAGGAGAGAGGAAGAGTGAGTGCACCCCAGGTGAAACGACAAACCAAATCCGAAATACAGAATGGGAAAATGGAGTACAATGTAAGCATACATGGTATATTGGTTGCTTTATAACAAAATACAGCAGTTTTACATTCAGTGAATTTAATGATATAGGGATTTAATCATTGTATCAAAATTATGAAAAAACAGTCTGCTTTTGTATATTTGTCAACAATGTTTCGACCCTTGATAGAATGAAAGGGTCTCATCCGGACTAGAGATGCCTGGGTTTGGCTGAAGTGGCGGAACACTGATCCGAAGGTTGGAACCAATAGTAGTAATCCTGAACGATCACTCTGCTATAGACTTGAAAGGGGCAGTGGTCCCTTGCACATCCCTTGGTAAAATATTGAGCATCTAGATAGGGCTTTCTTCAAAGAGAAAGGTCTTTTGTGCTAAGAATTCAGCACAATGAAAAAACCTATAGGGCAAAGTAATACTCCAAAGATAGACCGCTGAGTCGTTCTGAATAAGGCTGCTTTCCTGGTCCAGTGACAAATACTTATGTAAGTGTAGCACCCTGCACTGATCCAGAGAACCCTTATGGTGATTTTAGTGGTCTTAGGCAACCTTAGAAAGCTCTCTAAGTGGTAGCTGTGGAGAGCAGCCTTCAGGCTTAGTCCAGAAGGTGTTAAAAGCAGCTTGTTTTACCAGTACTTAATCTTATCAATCAATCAATCAATCAATTATGGCATTTGTAATGCGCACTACATACCCGCTAGGGTCTCAAGACATTAGGGGGGAAGCTGCTAATTATGCTACTACTTATATGTAGGTTAAGAGAAAAAAAAACACACAGTGTAGTTATAAAAATATGTATTTATTATAAAAACTCAGAAACACATTGCAATATCCTCCACCAGCACATATAACCACAATAAACACAATACTTTGAAAATAGAACATGTAAGTAGCACAAATAAACAGTGGTCACCACAGGGAGACCAAACAATATACTAAAATAGTGGAATGCGAACCATGACCTAAGTCGAGACTGGACCCAGAAGACGTAGAAGACTCTGAGACCCAAGGAACCACCCAAGGTAAGTACCCAGAAACCCCACAGAGGCCGTTTGCAAAGTTGCAACATGACAGCTGACGCATTACCAGTCTATGGGTAAGTCGCGTTTGCTGTTTTCAAGAAGATGGACCCTTCCCGGCGGACCCTGAAGACACCCCGTGGAAGATGGAACGTTGCAGAGTCACTCCACCTGTCGATACCCCAAGAACCAGTATACCTACACCAGGGAAGCGGGTGCATAGGTGTGAAGTGATGTCGGAAACCGCCGTAGACCACAATGGAGGACTTCAGTGAAGATGCTGCTGAAGAAGAAGGTAAAAGAATCCAGTGGAACCCAAAGATGGATTCAAGATGAGAGGTACCTGCAGGCAGAGGGGATAGAGCCTATGCCACTCAGGAGTGACCAGGAGGCACGGAAGACGAATGCCCACCATTGTCGGTGCTTCAGCTGAGCTGACGGTGCCCTTCAAGTTGCAGATGTACGGACTAGGTGACACTATGGAAGACCAGGAGCCATTCACAAGCTGTTCCACATTGGATGTCAAGAGCCAGGGGGTCAATGTCCGGCAGGGGCACCAACAAGCCTTAGCAACGGCAACCAACTTAGTTGTCGAAAAAATTGCAGTGTCAAGACCAGCAAGGTGCAAGTGACTCACCACAAGCAAACAAGTCAGAGCAGGCGCAAGCAAGCAGGGGAGCCCACTGTAGTCACAGAAGACCCTCAAGAGGACCCACAAGTTGAAGTCACAGGAGTCATAAGAGGGCCTCTAGCAGCTCACCAAAGGATGAAGGCCCATGGTGCACAGGATGTTGTGCAGGCAAAGATCTTGGTTGCAGGAGATACTTGAGGCTTGGGCTTCTTGGAGCCTGAAAATCTCTGGTGAAGAGAGTCAACATGCCATGGCAACGGCAAGTCAATGCAGTGCATAAGGGTACTGCTCCAGAGCTCCCAACTAGGGATACTGGCTTTAAACTTGCAATGAAGACAGTGCAGGCCTGGAGAGAGTTGCAGATTCACCACCTGTGTTGATGAACTGTTCGGAGTCCGTAGGAGCTCAGGAACAGCAGACCAGTCAGCTTGGTTGCAGTGCCTGCCACAGTCTCAGTTCCCAAAGCAAAGTCCAGCGAAGTTCAAAGTGCCCAGATGGTTGAAGATGAAGTGGTTTTGGATCTGAATCTTTTCCCATGACAAATCCAAGGAACCATCCACAGGTAGCCCTTAGGTAGCCTAAGGAAATGGTTAGAATTATTCAGGGGTTCCTCCCACAAGAGGAGATGGGCAGTGAGGAGGATACCCCCATGTCCTTTGTCCAGCGCAGGAGCCAACGGCTCCCTGAGTTGGTTTCAACTGGAGTGTGCAAGGAGGGCACCAAATGTGCCCTTCAAAGCAGCCTAGTGGCATTGGCAAGCACCTCCACCGTGTCCAAAAACACTAAGTTCTGTCTGGGAGGTGGTTTAGGAATGGCAAGTGTTTCCTACATTGGTGTGAAGCACTTAGTGTTTTTTAAATACCCCTCATACACCAAAAGGGCCCTTGGTGTCATGCTTCATCGTAGGGGTCTTCGCGTCCCTCTACGGAACTAACCAGCGGATACGCGGGAGGACTGATGTAGTCACTATGTGAGGTGTGAAATTCAATGCAAGAGTGGCGGCATCACCAGGGATGAAGTCACAGTCTGGTCACTTTATTTCAAAAACGTCTTTATTTTTCTTCATAAGAAACACTCAACAACAGCCAACGCGTTTCGTTCCTGTGAAAGGAACTTCCTTAGGGCGAAAAGATTGCATGGATAAATTCGTAGTGTGGATCCAAAATGCTGGTCTTGGACGTAATAGTCCCAATCCTTTTAATTTTTTATTCCTTCTTAAATTTCAATATCATTATAAACCTTTTCTCAAAACTGTACATATGCGTAAAAAGACTATAACAGGTATGTCTGCCTGTGTCACACTGTTGTAACGTCGGGAAGTAACAAATCCACAAAAATATTGTAGAAGATAAGGCTAGGAATTTAGCAATTCCATTGTAGGTAGTGCAGTTTCTACCCGGGGCTTAGAGTCAATTGCAATGATTAGGATACAATGTCGTTTCTCATGAATAGGATGATCAAGCTAGAGCAGACCACACCACATCCTAGGATTGCGATCTCGGTACCGGGATGCCGTGATTCTGCGCGTCTTCTTGATTCCATGTGTTTAAGATTTATCAGGGTCTTCCATGGTGAATGACATAAGGACCCACAGTACAGATTTTTATGTGGTGTGGTCTGCTGTAGGTTGATCATCCTATTCATGAGAAACGACATTGTATCCTAATACATTATTCCTTAGTACCATATACTAGGGACTTATAAGGATACATCAGTAGCCAATCTGGGGGCACCTTAGTGCTCACCATGTCAAATTTAGGGAAGATGCACAGAGACTGGTGTCCTGAGTGGCAGGATTCCAGTCAGACTAATCAGAAAAACATAGCAACACCAGATAAAAGTGTAGGTGTAACCATGCAGAAGGATCCTACCTTTCTGCACACATACATCATCAGACTGCAGCCCAAACTGTAAAACTTCCATGCACACCATCAGACATTAGCAAACACCATCAAATACAGACATATGTCCATAGACTCCTGTCCAATATCAGACGCCCAGCACACAATCATGCATGCACAGACATAACATTAGATGCTCACGCACCCAACATAACATATCCATACACTCACCATCACATGGCCTTGTTCACAGCCACCTGATGCCCATATAGCAGTCTTTTTTTGTTTAAGAAATTTTTATTCAGTTTTAACAATACATAAAACAAATCCATACAGTAATAATAATACATGAGATAAGGTAACACAAGAGGCATATAATGAGTAGAAAACCAGAGTAACCTAGAAGAAGAAAGAAAAAAGAAAAGAGAAAAGAGAAAGAAAGGAGAGGAGAAAAGGAAAGGAGGGAGAGGAGGAAGGAGAGAGGGAGAAGCCAGAAGAGAGTGGAATATATGCTGAAAAAAGAAAAGCAAATTATGTAGTGAAAGGGGAAGGTGAAGAAGAGAGAAAATTAACAAAGGGAGCCATTGGAGATCAGACTTAATTTTAAACAGAATAGAGGAAGAGGAAGCAACAGCAATCCTATGCTCATCACATATGAAATTCCACCAGGTAGTAACACAGAGTTTGGAATTATCTTTCCAGCAAGATAGAATCACTTTGAAAGCAATAGCAAGAAAAAGATCAAACAATTTAGCATTAGAAGAGGGAACATCAATCTCGTGTGATAAAGAACCTGAGAATACATTCACTAATGTCAATGGTGCAGAACATTGAAACATTTGCATGCATATATTCCAAATAGATTTCCAAAATGATAAAACTAAGGTGCACTCATACAACTGATGCTTAAGAGTACCTGTTTCGTAAGAACAAGACCCGCATGAAGTAGACGAGGAGGGCGAAAACTTGGAAATACTTACAGGCGTGAGAATAGCCCTATGATAAATGAAAAAAAGGGATTGCATAATACGTGCAGCTAGAGAAACTTTGAATAATTTGGACCATAAGCGGTCCCAAACATCAACTGGTAACACAACATTTAAATCAACTTCCCAAGCATCTTCAATAGATGATTTGGGACGGTCAGTAACATTAGCCATTAGTATTTTATAAACAAGGGCAGCTTTGGGTAGGTGTAGAGAGAACAAAGAATAAAGAGGAGACAAGGAAGAGAAAGAAGGTAGAGCATCAGGTGGGGAAAGAAGCGATAAATGAGATTGTAAGGCATGAGTTATGTTTGTATACTCTTGTAAGCACGATGCAGGCAAATGGTAAACATTTTGTAATTCATGAAAAGGGATGATAGAATCATTTGCAAAGAATTGATAAACAAAAGAAATCCCCTTCTCTTTCCAGTACTTGTAATAAAAAGACTTGCCCTTGTATTTCAGAACCTTATTATACCACACAATAGATGCCAAAAAACACTGCAGGGGAGATAAACCTTTGGAAAAATGTGTCACGTAACAATGATTGGGAGTATTTAATAACCGGGTGTTTGGACAAAAATGTACAATTGGACATATAGACAATATGTTGAAACGAAAAATCTTTCAACAATGAGCGTTCCAAGAGAACCCATCTAGGAAGTGCGGAAACCGAAAATTCATAAGCTAAGGAGAAGGATTGTTTAATCACAAAAGCAGAGTGGTACATTTTAAAGTTAGGAAAACGTACACCTCCTTCATTTTTGGGGCGGGTGAGTTTAGACAACGCAATGCGAGTGTGTTTGTCGTTCCAAAAGAATTTAGAACATAGGGAATTCAAGCGGGCAAAATAATAGTTAGGTATTTTGATAGGAAGCATAGAGACAGTATAGAGAATATGGGGCGTAATCATCATTTTAATAGTATCCAGTCTCCCCCACCATGACAGGAATAAGGGAGACCAGCGATGGAGTAGGGATTGGAGTTTCTTGACAAGTGAGTCAAACGTAAACCTAAGTGTATCAGCTAGGGAAGAGGAAAACCAAATACCGAGGTATGTTATTTTGGAAGGGCACCAGGCAAAATCTGTTGAGGCAAACATGTATTGGTAACAAACAGCATTTAAAGGTAGGACTTCAGTTTTAGATAAATTAAGTTTATAACCTGAAATCGAAGAATATAGACGAACTTCATCCATGAAATGTGGGAGTGATGTAACCGGGTTAGCCATGTATACAAGTATGTCATCGGCATATGCAGAGATTTTTGTTTCAATAGAGGCTAGTTTAAAACCAGTAATATTGGGGTTGTGACGGATGTGCTCCAAAAAAGGCTCAAGACATAAAATAAATAACAAAGGAGAAAGAGGGCAACCTTGCCTGGTGCCCCTGGAGAGGGAAAAAAAATTAGAAAAGTGGTTGTTGACAAAAATACTGGCACGGGGAGAGGAATAAAGGAGCTTGACTAAGGAAATAAATGAGAGGCCACAATCAAACCATTGCAAAGTACAAAACATAAATTGCCAATTGATGCGATCGAATGCTTTCTCAGCATCCAATGACAGGGCTGCTAGGGGAAATTTAAAGGCTTTGCTATGAGAAATTATGTTAGAAAACATACGAGCATTGTCAGAGGCTAACCTACCTTTTACAAAGCCAACCTGATCAGTTTTAATCAGGAGTGGAATGAGGGTATCTAGACGGGAAGCAAGAATTTTGGCAAACATTTTACAATCATAATTAATCAGGGAAATCGGGCGAAAGTTCTTACATTGGGAATGGTCCTTATCTGGTTTGGGAATGATAATTATGAGGGCATCCAGAAAGGATCCCGAAGCTCTAGCGGAAGAAATAAAGGAGTTAAAAAGTTGGAGCAGTCTAGGTACAAATAGGGCATGAAACGTAGAGTAAAACTCAATAGGTAAACCATCAGGTCCCGGCGCCTTAGATTTTTTGAGGGAGTTGAAGGCCTGAAGAATTTCCTGAAGGGAGATATCATTCTCTAGTTGGGCAAATTATTCAGGGAGTGAAGGTGGGTAAGGGAGACCATCAAAGAAAGACGCTAAATTAGGATCAAACGGATGGGTGTCATCAGTGAAGAGAGAATGGTAATAATCTTGAAAAACGTCCGCAATATCCTCATCAGAGGAAACTAATTTGTTTGTACGTTCATTAAAAATAGGACCAATGGTTTTACGTTCAGATTTGATTTTAAGATAGTTTGCTAACATTTTACCCACTTTGATCTGGCCCCCATGATATTTAGATTTGATTTTTAAGAGGGTATTACAAGCTTCCACCGTAGCAATTTTGTTCAAGTCAGATTTTGCCTTAATTAAATTGTGAAGAGCATCATTGGATTTTGAGGAAAAATATGAGTGTTCAAGTAATTTAATATGTTTAAGTTGGTCCTCATATTTATTTCTATTAGCTTTCTTTTTCTTAGCTACATACGAGATTGTGAAAGCTCGAAAGGCAGCTTTGAAGGCTCCTCAGTTATTGGGAACAGAAGTGTCTGAGGGGTCATTAAGGGTAAAATACTCATTAATGAAAGCCTTAACTTCCTTCACAAAAGTAGTATCAGACAACAGGTAGGTATTACATTTCCAACGACTAAAACTGGAGGAAGTTAGGGTAAGATCAAGGGCTGCATAAACAGGGGCATGGTCTGAAATAAAAATAGAACCAATATCGGACTTTTGAAGGGAGGGAAGGAGGGCCTTACTAACCATAATGTAGTCTATCCGTGAGCGGGTATGATGAACATTGGAGAAAAAGGTATATTCCAGGGAATCAGGATTACAAGTCTTCCAGACATCGTAGAGAGGGCGCGTGGCAATGGCAGATTGGAAACATCTATGAGACTTATCCGGTTGAAATTTGTGAAAGGAAAGTCTGTCAGAAAATGGGTCTAACCATTGATTAAAATCACCAGCTATAACAATATTTGGGCATTCAATATTAGAGATAAGAATTTTAATGTTGTTCCAGAATTTGGGGTCTGGCCGAACCGGCCCATAAATACTTAATAGGACCAAAGTCTGATTTTGGATCACAACCTTTGCCATTACCCAGCGCCCTTCATCATCATTCTGTGATGATAGAATTTGGACCGACAGACCTTTGTTGAACAGAATCGCAACACCCCCTTATTTGTTAACAGCAGGAGAGAATACCACTTGACCCACCCAATGCCTTTTCAATTTAGAGGATTCAATATCAGTACAATTAGTCTCTTGTAAAAAAACGACTTGAGAATTAAGTTTGGATAAATGTGACAATACCTTTTGACGCTTGACAGGGTGTCCAAGACCACGAACATTCCACGTTACAAAAGTACACATGATAAGAGGTGAGGATGGGACAAGCAACTAGGGGAAGACACATGGCTGGAGAATCTGTACAAAAAAGGACACAACAACAAAAAAAAAGAAATAGATGAAACATTGGAACAAAACAACCAGTATATATAGGAAAAGAAAGATAAATACACCCAAAATCACAATATATAAGAATATGGACCAAAGAAACCGATAAACAGGAAGTAAAAATTGTCCAGTAAGGGAAAAGGATAGGAGTGCACAAGTGAGTGAGGAAAAACAAGAAAGGAGAAAAGAAGTAAGAAAAAGAAGAACAAGGAGGGAAACAACAGGAGAGGAATAAGAACACAGATCAAGGCAAAGAAGCCAGGTCTGAGAGGAAATAGAAAACCACAACAACATCGGGGGTGGGAGACGCCGATGAGGACGCAGACTCCATCAAGCCACAGAAGAGCAAGAACAGGTAAGGAGAGGGAAAAACCAAGAAACCTCAAGAGAGAGGGACAATACAGAAAAAGAAGCATGACGGATCTAGAGCAATCAGAAAATACAGAACAATTCCAAGCACGTATGAAACAAATCAGTCATTAGTTTCCATATTAGGTGCAGAAACAGACTGAAGATAAGCATGGAGCTTCTGAGGGTCATCAAAGGAACGAGTATGACCATTGTGCGTGATCTTGCACAGACACGGATGTAGAATACCATATTTAATATTGAGATGTCTCATTTGTGGGCGAAGGTTCAAAAACTCCTTTTGTCGGGCATTAGTTTCGTTGGAAAGATCCTGTGAAATAAAAATAGTATGACCTGAACATATGAGACGTCGTTTGAGTCTGGCAGATTTAAGTACAGTCATTAGATCAGTGAACTCCAGGAATAAAATGATGATGCCACGAGGTTTAGCTGAATTGGAGTTAAGAGGACCCAAACGGTGTGCACGCTGGATATTAAGAGGATTAGACGCAGGTTGGAGGTCCAAAAGTTCATGCAGGAGTTTACGAACAAAGGACACCATATCCGATCCCTCAACATTCTCCGGAACTCCATATAAGCGTAAGTTATTCCTTCTGTTGCGATTTTCAAGGTCCTCAGTGTGGAGCTTGAGCAATTGAATCTCTTTTTCCAGTTGGGGTACTTTAGCCGAGATATCCTGAATGTCACTGACGCGTTGTTCCAGGTTTACCCTCCATAGTGACCCACCTCTCCTCAATCTGCTTGAGCTTCTCATTAGTGGTAGACATAAAGGGTTGTAAACCTCGAACCTCTTCTAGTATGGAGTCCAACACAGGATTGGGAGAGGTATGAATCGGGGAGGGTGGGTCGTTTTTAAGTCTTTTAGGCTTGGTGCCTCTGAGGGATGACTTCGTAGAACTGGCGTCATGAGACATAGTGGCACGCGAAGAGCTCATCCAAGGCAAAGGAGGAATATGACCACTGAGAAGAGCAGCGTGAGTGACTCAGACAGCGTAGAGAGATAATCGTAGGAGCGGAGAATATGAGGATAAAACAGCAAATGCGCATCGGCAGGGTATCACCAGCAGCACACACCCTGATGAGAGACCAAAATCTGCAGTAAAAATGGTCACAACCGTCTCCCAAGCGACATAATGCTCTAAATTAGCAGAAATGCCATGTAGAGAGATTAAAGTAAGGCAAAAACTGTAGTGTGGGAATATCCAGGCGAAGAAACGCAGTCATGGACGCATGGTGCGCAGGTAGAAATACAAGGATAGACCAGGGTCTTAAAATGGCCACCGTGGGCTCAGAAGCGAGTACGCTGATAAAACAAGTAGGCATACAGCAAGCAGAGCATCATGCACAGTGCCACATTGTGAAAATAGAGAAGAAGAGATAAGCTGTACATTACAGGAGTGTTGGAGGGTATCCACGTCGGCAGCTGCAGATGACTGGAGAGCTAGTGTGAGGACGCGGGTACGGCGGCTCAAAATGGCGGCCGCCCGCGTCGAGGGTGAAGGACCAGCGCCGACGACTGTAGCCACCGAAAACCGGCACCAAAATCAGTTAAATAGTAGGCAGTGGACGGAGCCCATGTTCCGCTACAGAGACCTCGAAATTCCGGCAGGAATCAGCGAAATTGAGGCATTTTATTTGCAATGTCGCCTGTAGCTCTGCGGAGCTCACGGAAGGTCCGTCTCGTCCCGTGGGCGCGTAAGCCATGCCCCCCCCCATATAGCAGTCTTAAAACTAAAATAAGATAGTACATTGGCTTGCAAGGAATATGGCAAACAGTACAAAACTATCGAAATGATAGTGGAGCCTTGTCAGGTCCCAGAGCAGGGTGCACTGCCAAGAGAACATTTCCCAAACAAATGAATTCCAGAGATTTCTTCCATTTTAAGAATTTTTTTTCCAAATCTCTATGGTTTCTCAATTCATGTCCAATCATAATTCATATATTATACGTTCTTTGTTTATTGATGGATCACCTGGAAAAGTGGGTCAGATTGCAAACAAAAAGTAAAGCATTTTTGTAGGAGCAGCATGATTACGAGCAGGATGTACTGGTAATTTATGGGTTACCTGTCTCATTGCAGTTGCCCCTGACGAATGGCATAAACTGCCAAAATGCATTGGGTTTTTCAGCTGATTTACTGTCATGCTACGGAGAGGGGTGACTCCCCAGGTGTTGTTAAGAAAGGCCTGGATAGGCATTTGTTGAAAATGGATTTCAATACTTGAATTACGATTGGACATGAATTGATTACGCATTGAGATTTGGAAAATAAAATGGATTAAAATGGAAGAAATCTTTGAAATTCATTTGTTGGGAAATGTTCTCTCGGCAGTGCACCCTGTGCTGTGACCTGACGAGGCTCAACTATCATTTCAATATACTTTGTGCGAATGGATGGAATGCACTTCGGAGTTGCACGACATAATAATCTGGAAACTTTGAGCTTGTTTGAAACGTTTGGGAAACAAGGAGCGCCTCCTACCACCTCTGAAGAAACAGTACTAAACTCCGACACACCAAACATTCTTTCCGATCTAAAGCATGTTTTTACACACAAAATATTATATTATATTATCTACAGTCATAAGAATTTCATCTATACTGATTGTATTTGGATTGGATAGAATCTGAATGTAAAAAGTCGGACATGTATCTTTAAGTTTTACATGTCTGTACTGGTAGTAAAAAACTCCTAAAGTTATTTTTCACTGCTGTAAGGACTTCATTTCCAATAGAATTACATTGTGTTGCCTTATCACATTTAATAAAGGCTAACTTTTAATTGTGTACGGGTGTAGCTATCATGTTTACACTCAAAGGAATTGTAATTTAAATCCTCTTTAATTGTAAAATCAGATTTTGAGCAACAATTCTAAAAATGCTTCATTTTTTAAATTGCAATTTTTTTGTCCAAACCATTTGTGCCTTCTGCCAGTATCCTGGATAACATGACTGTGAATGGATCTGCCACTGGTGTTGTGTACATCTGCCAGACAGTGAGACAAACAGGACTACGTTTCGGCAGGGTACACCATCTTTCCAGGAGGTTGTGAATGGAGCTTTGGCCTGCCCCACTTACACTTCAAAGAGGCTTGCCTCCAGCACACACAAAGGATCCTCACACCATCCTATTGTCCCCCCAGGTCACTACTTGGATCACTTTTTACAAACCTTGTTTGTTTGTGCAAGCTGGTACCACATACCTACAAGATACAACCCATCTTTTACAGTTGCTACAGGAAATTGTATGACCGGCATCACCTGATGTCTGGTTGTGTACTATGGACGTAGTATCTTTGTAAACTTCAATCCCACATACAGAAATCATTGAAGCAGTGGAATGGGCTCTTCTCCGACAGGATGAACTATCGGCCAATAGAATCTTTGTTCTTGATCTGTTACAATTTTCTTTATACCACAGCTACTTCAAATGAAAAGATCAATATTTTTTACAGTCCAATGGCAGATCAATGGCCTTTTCTGGGGCCCCTAATTATGCACATATCTTTATGATGAAGTTCAAATCCGAGCACATACTATCTGACAAGAACTGGACGGACCATCTACTACTTTATCGTAGATACATTGATGATGTTGAACATCCACGTATCAAGTTCACATTTAATATGAACCAACGGTGAGTGTCATATTTGGATGTTAACATTGACATTGAGGGTACACTCATACAGACCTCACTATTCAAAAAACCTACAGATCGCAACAATTCCCTTTTGTTTTCAAGTTTCCAATCCATCCCTCGCCTCTCAAACAACATCTTCCCCACTCCCAGTTCATACGGGCTAAACACATTACATCAGACGCTTCACAACTCCCTGTGGTGCTTCATGAATGTAAGACCACATTTTTACAGCAAGTTTTCCTGCTTCCAGTTCTGGATGAAGCAGAGCAACAGGTTCATGATGTGCCTAGAGAGAACCTATTACAGAAAGAACTCAAAATTCAGATAAAAAGAGAAGTATTTGTTTCCACCTTCTCGACCTCATCTACTGCCATTAAAAACGTGATTTTGAAACGTTGGGATTTACTTCAACTAGAACCTGATTTTCAAAGGATTTTTTCAGAACCTCCTATTTTTGCCTAAAAGAGATCCCAGAATCTGAGAGAGTTGCTTTCTAGACCCATTGTAGATGGAGGGGTGGATCACAAAGGCATGCACCCATGTCGTAACTGTATTCCGTGGTCAGGCATACTCATCAAACTCATCAAACTACATTTTCATTGCTGACTGTAACAGCCAGCATGTCATTTATGCCATTCGTTGCCCATGCGGCCTGTATTATGTGGGCAAGACAGAAAGGATACTGCGTACTCGCATTCATTACAGAACACAAAAGTCGAATACGTACAAAGACTTCATGTTTCCCATTGGCAGTGCATTGGCATGAACATCATCATACTATTGCTCCATTGAGGTACACAGTACTTGAAGTGGTGAAGCTTCAAATGGAAAAGGACATGTCAAGACTACTGTCACAACGTGAAACATTTTGGATACATTTTCTTAACACCATGACACATAGGGGTCTTACTGACAGTCTTGAATTTTCATGTTTTCTGCAAAGTACGGAATACGTTCCTACCTCACGATGAGTTTGGTTTGGAGCACACACACCAGTTGCTTGATTTTTTTTATGGTGGCTCTTTTATATTGATGTAGGCACTTAGTTTACATAGCCTGCTTCTGTAGTCATTCTGTTAATTTGTTGTTTATCTTTTGCAAACAGCATTGTGTGTACATTTCCATTGAATTCCCATAGTCTCTTGTTAATTCATGGTGCCCAGCAAATACCGCAGTAACATTTTTTATATTTGGTTTGCTATTGGATGCAGTACATATTTTCGATCACTTTATTTGTTATCGGTTGATAATTCACAGGTCATGAATTTATGCATTTGTAAAGTGTTGTGTATCATGTCATCTTCAATATGTTTTCAGCGACATGTTGTGCATGATGCCATCTTTAATGTGTTTTCAGTGAAATGTCTTTAATGTGTCCTTAGTCACGCGTTGTTATCAATCGTGAATGTCATCTTTCTTTCATCATGATTTCTCACACATCATCACCTTCTTTTTGTTCTGGCACTTTTTTCTCCACCGCATTATATAACTGTGAATCATTCTGTTTTTTAAAGCATTTTCTCATGCTCTTTTATTACTTTTTATTCTAGTCTCACTACTTACCAGATCGACTAGTCCTATCAAAATTTACTTCAGGGTTAAGCATGTGTCACATTTATTTGTTTGCGCAAACGCTTCTTCTTTGTTTGAACGGTTGGTCACTTGAACAGGGAGGCTGTTATCATGGTTGTGTGGTGTCCTTCAAACTTCTACGTTGGTTAGTGCCTTATGGCTGGTAAGCTTTCCCTCCAGTGCACGTAGTTACATTTGGTGCACGATTTGTTCAGTTTCATATGTTCATTTTTAGGTCTCGACTTAAAAGCATTGCTTTTAGCAATGCTTGTTGTCGAGAATTATAGTAGGCAATCCAAGGCCTGAAACCATTGCGGATTTTGAACAGTTCCTGTGAACTAGTGGAGCGGAAAGCGCGTCCACATCAAAGCCATCTGTTGCGCTCCCCAGCGCGCTCAACCTCACTTCTCCTCCCCCCTAATTAACATCCCTGCTGTTTCACACTTCTTTCACGGCCGCAAGGCCGTGCTTCAAAGGGATCCGCTCCACCGCCCCTAAAAACCTCTTGTTCTTGTTCACAACTTGGTTTCTTTCCTTTTTCATCAGACCCTGCGTGTACGGGTGTTTTGAAATTAACTTTGTTTGACTTTCAATGCTTGCAGTTCCACCTAGTGGCTTTTTAAAAAAAAATATACGCTTTGTGATAATTATTTAAATATATGCTTTGTGATAATTAAATCCCCCGTAAATGAAACACCCACTATGTTCTGAGCTGCTCAGTTCAATCTGCATAGAAATGCCATGATTGCGGACACTACACAAATGCTTAAACTGCCAGGAATACAGGGATGCAATAAGGTAATATCTACATTCTTGCCCAGTGGATTAGACTCGTTTTTGTGCCCTTCTGCCCCTGTTAGACTCGTTTTTTGTGCCCTTCTGCCCCCTGTTAGACTAATGTTTCCCTTGTTTTTCTGCCATTCTGCCCTCTGTTAGACTCGTTTTTTGTGCCCTTCTGCCCTCTGTTAAACTCGTTTTTCCCTTGTTTTTCTGCACTTCTGCGCTCTGTTAGACTCGCTTTTTGTGCCCTTCTGCCCTCTGTTAGACTCGTTTTTTTCACCCTTGCAACCCCAGCATCACCTTTCTGCCCCAATTAGACTCATTTTTTTCCCCTTGTTTTTCTGTGCTTCTGCCACTATTAGACTCGTTTTTTGTGCCCTTCTGCCCCTGTTAGACTACTTTTTTTATGCCTTTCTGCCCCTATTAGACTCGTTTTTTCCCCTTGTTTTTCTGCCCTTCTGCCCCTATTAGACTCGTTTTTTGTGCCCTTCTGCCCCTGTTAGACTCGTTTTTTGTGCCCTTCTGCCCTCTGTTAGACTCGTTTTCCCTTGTTTTTCTGCCCTTCTGCCCTTTGTTAGACTCACTCGTTTTTTGTGCCCTCTGCCCCCTGTTAGACTCATTTTTACCTTGTTTTTCTGCCCTTCTGCCCTCTGTTAGACTCGTTTTTTGTGCCCTTCTGCCCTCTGTTAGACTTGTTTTCCCTTGTTTTTCTGCCCTTTTGCACTCTGTTAGACTCGTTTTTTGTGCCCTTCTGCCCCCTGTTAGACTCGTTTTTCTGCCCTTCTGCCACTGTTAGACTCTTTTTTTGTGCCCTTCTGCCCTCTGTTAGAGTTGTTTTTCTGCCCTTCTGCCCTCTGTTAGACTTGCTTTTTGTGCCCTTCTGCCCTCTGTGCAGCCCCGGCATCACTCAGCGCAACCCCAGCATCACTCCGCGCCATCACAGCATCAATCTCTGCAACCATTCAACAACAACTGGTTCAAATATGTTCTCTCAATGTTTCAAACTTTATTACAAATGTCACAAAAATATGTTAATATTTCACTTCTGTTCTTGGATTTTCATCACAATAAAATACACTGAACATAATCTTCACAAAAGTTATTTACAAAAGTTTAAGCTATTGCCATTATAAATTAGAATAACTTTTATTTAAGTATTATTATTTTTGTGCGGTACGGAGCTAGTGTTTGGATCCTTTTAGATTATCTGTCATTATAGAGCGCTGTTCTTGTTGAGAGGTATACACTTTCAGTGCACTCTCGTCCCAGGCACTTTTTCACGGGCATTTGATTTGGTTAAATTAAGTAATGTTTTGCATACGTTGCATGCCAGACTTTTTGTTTTTTAAGTATCAGTACAAAGTGGCAGGGCAGCACTCAATTACCATGCGGACTCACTTGAGTATGAAAATACACAACACTGTGATTCACAACATCACTCTCTTTTGTACATTCGCCGGTTTCTCTAAACGGGTTATCTGGGAACTCGGGCCATATTATCTAGCAAGGGCGATACATTATCGCCGCTTTTATCGTCAGGAAACTGCTGCTAAAGCGGTGATAATGGGCTTGATAATATGCCCTTGTGAATTCCCACAAGGGCATATTATCAAGCCCATTATCGCCGCTTTAGCAGCAGTTTCCTGCCGATAAAAGCAGCAATAATGTATCGCCCTTGCTTGATACTATGGCCCTAGGTGCTTTACATATGCTTGTATATTCTATGCTATAATGGTTTTTCGCTTGTTTCATCAGTCTTTTAAGATTGTAGTTGATAGGAGCATGTATCCTTGATTATTTCTTCATATTTCCTCTCATGGCCATTGTTGGATGAAATCATGGCACTACGTATTATGTATTGTGACAGTCATTTTCCTGGTTATAGATTCCCCTGACGAAGGGTTGTGATTTGCAGCCCGAAATGCATTGGGAGTGACATTGATGGAATGTTTATCGTCTCCCACACAAGAATTTCGAAGTTGTTGTCAATTCAATACATATTTGAATGATGAAATGTCCACGCTTTGTTTTGGTTTCTTATGATGGACTCTGATTATTGATTGATCTGTTACAATGTTAAATATAGTTCACTATTTTATGCAATTTGAAGAACTATTTGTTTAACATTGTGCTAACATTCGCGCAGACTGACCCTTTCGTAGTGCACCCGATGTCTAGGACAACTTCCTAGGGTGTGTTTCATTTTGTGAATCAGGAGGCTCTGGCAGAACCTCCTCTGAATGTGCACACAGTACGTTATTTCTTTTAGTGTATAAGATTGATTTTGTTGAAAGCTATCATTCACAAGTGCATCAGGCTGGATCACTGACAGAATTTCGACCTCATAAATATCGACCTACAAGAATATCGAGTCAACAATATCGAGGGCAAAAATATCGACATCCTATCTACAACATGGTAAGTACAAAAATATCGAAAAAATAATATAGATGTAAAAAATATCGATGTTAAAAATATCGATTTTTTTCTTTTAATATATAAATGTAAAATTAAGTATATAACACTAATAAATAAAATATACATATTTAAAAGTATCTAATAATGTTTAACATTAATAATTAATACATATATATTAATAATACATTAATTAAATATATACACTAAATATATAATATATATGTACTGAACAATAAGTATTAATAATTATTTTACTAATTTATAAATTAATAAAATATATTCTAAATTACTAATACATTTACAAACATAAAACAATAACATAAATAACATGTAAGTAATATAAAAAATAAAATAAACATTTAATTTTTTTACAATTAATTATATAAAACATTGGATAGCGTGAGGGTAAAAATTACTATTCCTTCTCCAGAGAGTGCAACAGTAGGGAAAGCGTTTGATAGCGTAGGGGTAAAATTACTATTCCCACTCCAGAGAGTGCAACAGTAGGGAAAGCTTTGGATAGCGTAGGAGTAAAAATTACTATTCCCACTCCAGAGAGTGCAACAGTAGGGAAAGCGTTGGATAGCGTATGGGTAAAAATTACTATTCCCACTCCAGAGAGTGCAACAGTAGGGAAAGCGTTGGATTGCGTAGGGGTAAAAATTACTATTCCCACTCCAGAGAGTGCAACAGTAGGGAAAGCGTTGGATAGCGTAGGGGTAAAAATTACTATTCCCACTCCAGAAAGTGCCGTTGGATAGCGTAGGGGTAAAAATTACTATTCCCACTCCAGAGAGTGCAACAGTAGGGAAAGCGTTGGATAGGGTAGGGGTAAAAATTACTATTCCCACTCCAGAGAGTGCAACAGTAGGGAAAGCGTTGGATTGCGTAGGGGTACAAATTACTATTCCCACTCCAGAGAGTGCAACAGTAGGGAAAGCGTTGGATAGCGTAGGGGTAAAAATTACTATTCCCACTCTAGAGAGTGCAACAGTAGGGAAAGCATTGGATAGCGTAGGGGTACAAATTACTATTCCCACTCCAGAGAGTGCAACAGTAGGGAAAGCGTTGGATAGCGTAGAAGTAAAAATTACTATTCCCACTCCAGAGAGTGCAACAGTAGGGAAAGCGTTGGATAGCGTAGGGGTAAAAATTACTATTCCCACTCCAGAGAGTGCAACAGTAGGGAAAGCGTTGGATAGCGTAGGGGTTAAAATTACTATTCCCACTCCAGAGAGTGCAACAGTAGGGAAAGCATTGGATAGCGTAGAGGTAAAAATTACTATTCCCACTCCAGAGAGTGCAACAGTAGGGAAAACGTTGGATAGCGTAGGGGTAAAAATTACTATTCCCACTCCAGAGAGTGCAACAGTAGGGAAGGCGTTGGATAGTGTAAGAGTTAAAATACCATACTTATAATTAAACGACTTTTGTAATTATAAATAAATAAACTATTACATAAATATAAAACATATACAATACCTATACTTAATTATAAAGCACATGCTTAGCAAAATATATTTTACCTCAAAATAATTTACAATAATACCATTTAATAATATTTAATTACCAATTAATAATTAATTAACAATTATATTATTAACAACACAATTAGTTTTAATACATTATTAATTAATTAAATTTACTTTACTTCCCACCATATTTCCCTATAAAACCACTACCCATAATATAACACATTTATCCAATAATGAATTAATGAAAAATAATTAGCAAATATTTTAAATTAATTAACTATTAATTAAAATTAATTAACAATTAATTATATTTATTTTATAATTCCTACTTATTACTAAATAATTAACCTTAATTAAATTACTCCCCACCCTATTCCCCTATAAACCCACATCCCGCTACAGAAAATATATATCAATTAATCAATTAATTAATGTTATTTTCCAATTAATTATTAATAATTAGCAATTAATTATAATTAATTCATTAATCCTACTAATTATTAATCAACATACCATAATTAAATTACTTCCCACCCTATTCCCCTATAAACCCACAACCCGCTACAGAACATATATATCAATTAATAAATTAAATTAAATTATTTTCCTATTATTTTCTATTAATTACCAATTAATTATTATTTATTACTAAATCCTACTAATTAATAATCAATTTACCATAATTAAATTACTTCCCACCCTATTCCCCTATAAACCCACAACCCGCTCCAGTACTAAAACATACAATTTTCTTATAAATTAATTTATTATTATATAACATTAATACACATATAATAGTAATTATTTTAAATAATTAAATTAAACATATAACACATACATAATAAAAAACTATAAAATAATACAAATATTGATATTAGTGTCATCGAAATTAACAACATCGATATATATGCTATCGATATTACTAACTTCGATATTACTAACATCGATATTAAGTATTTCGATACTACTTACCTTGGGTCGATATTCTGTCCTACGATATTCTTGAATTCGATATTATGCTCCTTCGATATTTCAGACTCGATATTATGGTAGGTCGATATTTCCAACTCGATATTTTGACTGTGTACCCATCAGGCTGTATCTGTTTGTATTCACATTTTTAAAGTTGGCTTTTTCTTGTCCTAACCATTTGTGCCTTCTGCCAGTATCCTGGATAACATGTGACTGTGAATGGCTCTGCCATTGGTGTTGTGTATATCTGCCAGTCAGTGAGACAAAGAGGACTATGTTTGGGCAGGATACACCATCTTTCCAGGAGGTTGTGTGTGGAACCCTGGCCTGCCCCACTTACACTTCAAAGAGACTTGCCTTCAGCACACACAAAGGATCCTCACACCATCATATTGTTACCCCAGACTTCATGGAGCCTCAACAGGGAAAGAGAAGAACTTTCCAGAACTAGATATGGGGGTAGGACAGTTGGTCCCCATACAAATGGCTGGCACACGGTATAAATATTGGACCTCCAGATCCACTCATCAGCACACTCTTGGACGTGTAGACCTATGGTGCCCCTCAATGGACTGCGCTACTGTGCCAGAAGACTGCCCTGCTGCTTCACGACTGCACTGCTCTCTGAGAATGGAAGACTGGACCTGCTACCTAGGCTCACCTGAGTGAACACCAAGGGTCAGTTGGCTGACCTCCAATCTGAGCTACAGGGACATAACAAGTTCCAGAGGCATCCCTGCAACTGCCCAGTTGACCTGCTGCAACTGGACCTGCAGCTCGATCTGCCTGAGCCCTGATGGCTTCTGCTAGAGCTAGTACCTGATGCCCAAGAGGTGCCTCGCCAGGTCCTGGACCTTTGGCTGGATTCAGAGTTCACCCCTCTTCAGGAAAAGGAGAAAAGCAGACGTTTTGAGCTATTTATGACTGCGAACAGGTTTGTTAGCTCAGAGACTCTGCTTCCCGTAAGAACCACGAACATGAAGCTAAGCTGATCCCGACTCTTCACGCTAGAGCAACCACTAGTGATGACCATCAATGGGAGACCTCAACTTCCCATTACAGCAATGACAGACTGCAGGGACCACCAACCTGAACCTCCAGCAATGTCCATCCCTGACGCATAATTGGCTCTTCACATCAGAGAAATGAGAGTCTGCACCACTCAGCCTGCCTTTCGCCCTACAGCAATGACCATCCCCGATGCCCTCCATGCTCTCTGTGGCCTCCTCCTTCGCCAACAGAACTCCTCATACCAGACTTTGAGAAGGTAACTTTTTCAGCTTGCCTATCCTGTTCCCTGTATCCTGCCTAAGTCACCCTGAACTTGTAGTTCAGTTCAAAATACTTTATTCGGTTAAAAACAGAGAATAACCATAAAAGTAGCATGAAAAGGTACAATTTACAATGGGTCAGGTGATCATTATTTAAAATCTCAGCAAAAAAAAAAAAACATATAAGAAGACAACCAAAATAGATACATATATACAGCATAAAAGATTAATTGATTTGGATGGATTTACGACACTTAAAAACTGATTTAAAAAATTCAGCAAGTGATGCTACCATAAAAACAGTTTCCATTTTCTGACACTCTAAGAACGCTAAGCGGCATCTATATACATTTAAGTCTTTGAGAATGGGAATAATACGTTTTCTTCGATAAAAAGTATAAAATTTACAAAAGAATAAAATATGAATATCGGATTGTGGGGACACATCATCACATGGGCAGGGACATAAGTCTTTCGCCCAACAATTCATCACAGGAAAAGATAATAACCTAAAGACAATGTTAAATCTAAACAGGGTTAAAAGGAAACGTTCATGGTTGGACATATATAATGATAGGTATGGCTGTAGTTTCTCTCCATTTATAATTGCCTGATGTGCAGAAACAGTCTTTTTTTTCACCTCCTCCATTTGTCTTTTGTCCCTGAGGTGAACAATACACAGATTTTTCAGACCTCTTCTTGATATATGTGCCATTGATGACGGGTCCTCAAAGTATTGAGCACAACTTAATTCTTCAAGAAAGTTTCTGACATAGCATATCCATTTGAAATTATTAATATTGTCCAGTGCAAGAATGTCCTTTAAAATGGCCCGGTTAACCACGCATTCATCATTTGTCCAAACCCTGTGCCAAAGAAGGATTGGCTGAATCTTGGTTGTATCAGTGACAAACACCACACCCAATTCAGCATGGCATATAAGGGTCGCAGTGCTCTCAGGGACGGACAGAATGTGGTGTAAAAACTTATTTTCCATGGTTTGAATTGTACTAACATTTGAGTAACCCCACAATCCTGAACCATAAGTAGCTACGGCTATACAAGTAGCATTATAGATAGTTAAAATTTCCTTTATGGGTTTTTTTCCTAGCTTTTTCATAAAACACTGTAAAGCCATAATAGTTTTGGAAAATAGCAGGGTTCTAGCATTAATTGCAGAAGTCCATGAGCCACTTTCATGAAACAAAATGCCCAGGTATGGGAAAGTAGCGGTCTTCTCTAAGGGATAGGAATTTATAAAAATTGGCTTCAAATGCCTGCTTGTTCTTGTCCCACAATACATAGACAGTGTTTTTGGAGCAGTTCATTTTCAAGTCCAAGCTAAGCATGAAGCTATTAAAAGATGTCACCAAAGTTTGAAGTGCCATTGGGGTGCGTGCCATCAGGACTGCGTCGTCAGCGTACAGCAGGGCAGGGACAGGTCTCCCGCCCACCATAGGCATGTCCCTGCCCTCCTGCACGAGGCGACGCTCCAAACTATTTGCATATAACAAAAATAAAAAAGGCGCTAAAACGCACCCTTGGCGTACACCGCGACCAATCCCAAAGTGTCTGCTACATTCTCCCTCTTTCCCATACCGAACAGTTGCAGTAGCCCCAGAATATAAATCTCTTAGGAAGCATATCATAGCATTGTCTACCCCCAATTCGGCCATAATTGCCCACAGTTTATTGTGTGACACGCAGTCAAAAGCTGACGATAAATCAACAAAAGTGAGGTATAGACGTTGTTTTTTAACCCTTATATACTTCTGTTGCAAGATAAACAAATTTAGTCCTTGCTCTATAGTCCCTAAACCCCTTTGTTATGTTATGTTATGTTATGTTATTGGATCATTTTTATAGCGCACGGCTACTCAGAAAGAGTGTCCCGGCGCTTTTATTGGAAAAGACAAGAAAACTGCAGCATAATAACATAACACCAAATAAAAGACTAAAAGAGTAGTGAGCCAGAGATACCAAAAAGGACGGCTACTGAGTAAAAAGCCACGTCTTAAGGCCTTTCCTAAAAGCCAATAAGCTAGTGGCACCCCGCAGGGCCAGCGGCAGAGAGTTCCAAAGCTGAGATGCCAGCACTCCAAAAGAGCGCCCACCAAGGCGCGCTTTCTTTACCCGAGGGACGACAGCAAGGTGCAGGGATTCCGACCTCAGAGACCTGGTCGGATGATAAAAGACCATTCTCTTTTGGAGGTACTTAGCTCCCCCCTTGTGAAGAGCTTTATAGACCAAGGTCAAAGCCTTAAAGGCGATCCTCTTACGAATGGGCAACCAATGTAACGTTACCAGCAAGCCCGAGGCACTGGAGCGCCTACTAAGGCCGAAGATAGCCCTGGCCGCGGCGTTCTGCACCACTTGAAGGCGCTGCAGCAGGTACTCGGGAAGGCCCAGGTAGAGAATGTTGGAATAATCCAACCTGGACCCAATCAGAGCCTGAACTGTCAGCGTCCTATGTTCCACGGATAACAAAGGAAGAAACCTCCGCAGCATCCTAAGGATGCCAAAGCACATGCCAGACACCCCCAGGATCTGAGATTTCAAGGTTAACCTGTTATCCAGCTTCACCCCCAGATTCTTTGCAACCTGAGAGGAGCAGGATGGAGGGAACATATCCTGTGGCCACCAAGTCTGCCAGTCAGGCTCGGTGTCACACCCAAAGAAAAGTACTTCGGACTTGTCGGAATTGCACTTGAGGCTGTTAAGATGGAACCAATGAAAAACAGCCCCAAGGCAATCCCGAATACTCTCCCCATCAAAGTCGCCTCCTCTCGAACAAGAGAAGAGGAGCTGGGTGTCATCCGCATAGGATACGATCTGGGCACCATGCGACTCCACCAGTGCCGCCAACGGGGTCATGATGATGTTAAAGAGGGTCGGGCTCAAAATAGAGCCCTGAGGGACCCCGACTCCCAGAGGCGGCATCACGGCGGAATCAGGCGGGGCCCAGATCGTTTGCCGGCGGCCGGCAAGAAAGGAAGAAAACCAGTCGAACACCGTCCCCCGTATGCCTATCTCGCGAAGTCTTGCGAGGAGACCATCATGGGGAACGGTGTCGAAAGCCGCCGACAAGTCTAGCATCACCAGCATGACTTTGCCCCCAGAGTCCAGAACCCCTTTAATGGTTTCCGAAACCTCCAGGAGCGCAGTCTCAGTGCTAAGATGGGGACGAAAGCCCGATTGGGTGGGGTGCAAGATCTCATTAGATTCAAGGAAATTGGAGAGCACGCCTTGAACGTGCTTTTCCAGAATCTTCGTGAGGGCCGGCAGCAAAGAGATGGGCCTATAATTAACTGGGGCCTTCGGGTCTAGGCCGGATTTTTTAAGCAAAGGGATCACCATCGCCTGCTTCCAGGTTTGCGGGACCACACCTAGCCTCAGTGAAAGATTCAAAAGCGGATTAGCCAGCGGGTTGATCACCTCCGCGACTTTCGCTAGAAATTTAGCCGGGCATGGGTCAAGGGGAGAACCCGATTTTAAATTGCCCATTAAAGCCAGGGAGTCCGGAGCAGAGATCGGAGGAAACACACTCAGCGTCGCCCTTGGCCCGGTCTGTGGCAATATGGTGATATCACGTTCAGTTTGGCCCACAGACATTGGTACCAGGAATGACTCCTGGATGCGTTGGATCTTGCTCGTGAAAAAGTCAGCAAGATCCGTCGCCCAGGTCCCAGATGGTTTTTGGTCCGAGATGTTCGACCAAGGTGAGGTGAATTCTCTCACGATGGAGAATATCTCCTTGCAGGAGTTGGACGCAGCATCAATTCTCCTGGAAAGATACGCTTTTTTTTCCAGGCGAATGTCCCGGTGATAAGCCTTGACCACCGTTTTATAGGTCAGCTTGGCAACAGTGTCATATTGTGCCCGCCAAGCTCTTTCGGCTACCTTGCACTGCTGCCGCGTAGCCGACAGTGCAGCGGTAAACCAGGGCGCGGAGACCCGTTTCGGTGTCGGGCGAGATGTTACTTCCGGGGCGAGATCGTTTAGCCTGTCCAGAAACCAATCCTGCATGGTCTGCAAGTCCCTGTCTAGGTCGCCTGATAGAAGGCAAGGATGGGCCACAGCTGCTTGAGCCAGCATCTCTGGGGTTACTCGGTGGAATGCCCTATGGACACGACCCAGTTGGTGTGCAGGGGTAGGCACTGACTTACCTATGCCCTTGATGACAAATTTGGCAAGGAAGTGGTCTGACCAAAGGACAGGAGCAACCTCTATACCCTCAAGAGGGACAGACGAGAACACTTGGTCAAGGGTGTGCCCCTTCTCATGCGTGGGCTCCTGAAGGTAGGGGACAAGTCCCAGAGGGGTTAGCGCCTCAGAGAGTTTGGAGGCAGCCGGGTCGGATAAATCATCCAAACGAAAGTTGAGATCACCAGCCACGATAAAATGTTCCGCTTTCAGGGCCAACTCAACCAACACCAAATCCAGATCTTCAAAGAAGGTGCCGGGTGCACCAGGTGGCCTATATATAAGCAGTCCCTTAAAGGATTGGTGGGGCGATAGAGTAATAGAAAAGGCTAGGGTCTCAGAGCCACGAATGTCAATAGCTGGCAGGATCACACAGGGGGTTCCTTTCCGGACCACTAGCGCCACTCCACCTCCCCTTCCCTTGGCTCTATCCTTTCTGAAGATGTTATAATCAGGCGGGATAGCCATAGCAACATCAGGGTTAGAAGAGTCGGTCCACCATGTCTCAGTAAGCATGAGGCATAGTGGCTTCTCTATGTCGAGAAGCTCATAAATGTCCTGCGCATGTTTGCATGCTGATCTGGTGTTTAATAGCATGCAACCAAAGCCCATCCTGAAGGTGTCAATGCTCGGCCGTGAGGTAAGCAAACGGGTCGGGTGCCAGCCACAACCCGGGCAACGGGATTTCCCATGAAATCGACCGGGAAAAACAATGCGACAGCCAGAGACAAGAGGATGGAAAGAGCGAAGATCGCTGGAGGAATAGCGCAAGACGGGGGTCCCAGGGGGACACATCCCTGATGGTAGAGTCCCACCCGCCGCTCCGCCCGCCTCCGGGACGCTGACGGGCGCAGACGGGCAGGACTCTGGCTTGACTCCGGCGAGAGTCCGGCGCTACCGCTGCGCGTCACCGCTGCGCGCAGGGAGCGAGCATTAAATAGGGCTCACCTGTGGTGCTCGCAAGCGCTAGAGCGCTCAAACAAGTGTCTCCCTTGCAACTCGCCACCCCCAAGATGGCGACCAAGCGCCAAACACGAAGGCAGGAGAAAGAAGAAAACAATTCCGCTAAAAGAGCGGTGAGGGGCCCAATTTATATGCAAGTGTGTGGGCCTTTGGAACCCATATTGAAAATCACTTAGCACCCCATTTTCTTCTGCCCAGCTTTGCAACTTAACTAAAACCACTCTCCCAAGAATTGTTATGGAGGAGTCCAATAAAGAAATTGGCCTATAACATGTGCAGTTCTGCCTGTCACCTTTCTTAAAAATCGGGACTATAATTGATGTAAACCAGGTAGGGATTAGACCTTTTGCCAAAGCAACATTGAAAAGCTGGACTAGCAATGGCCCCCATAAATCAGTATTGGCCTTATAGAGGTCGGCTGGTATACCATCCGGTCCAGCCGCCTTACCCCCCTTAGTTTCCTTCAGGCTCGCAAGAACTTCAGGTAGAGTTACAACCAATGCTTTAGGTAGATCTAGATTTACCATCGTGGAGTCATAACCTGTATCGGGCACTAGTTCAACAGCCCTATAAAGGGAGGAAAAATGAGCCACCCACTCATCTTCTGTAACAGCGATTTCCATGCGTGCTTTTTTATCGTACAGCAGCGGAGTATTTATAACCCTCCAGAAAGCAGCCGGATCCTTTGACGCCGAACATAATTCATCCCATGCATCCCTTTTAATCAGGTCCTTCCTATCCTTCAGTACAGTGTTGTAATCCCTCCTCAATTCTCTAATTAAAATTACATCCCGCGGTCTTTTATGAATCGCGTGTCTAAGCTTTGTTAAGGCTTTAGTGCACTTCTTGTCAAACCATTTCCTATTAGACTTTAGGGAATTTTTTCTTGTAACCCACAAAACCTCCTTAATTGTGGTAGCAATAATATTAAAATGAGATAAAATTTACCCTGAACTTGTAACTTTCCCCTGGTCCAGCACAACTAGATGCCTGTGAGTGGTGCCTGGTGGTTTTAGATGCTATATTTACCCAAAACCTTAAAATTGGATACCTCTGGTTCTACTTCTTAGCTTTTTGTTATTCAGGTCTCATTTTATTGATTAGATTTTGCCCTATTTTTTTTTTAATAGATTTGGGATTTTTATTGTGCTGTTTTTTCACTTTATCACTGTTTGTGAGATGCATAAATAATTTACACATTGCCTCTACTGCTTTGTACTGAGGAACCAGAGGGTTGAGCACAGATTATTTTAGTGTTCAGTTCAGTAAATCTTTATTCGATGATTAAGAAGCATCATAAAAGTACATATATACAATTAAAAATTCAATTAAATAACATATCTGAACTCCATCTAAAATCAACAATATCAATCAATCAATCAAAGACATTTCTAGAGCGCACTACATACCCGTAGGGTCTCAAGGCGCTGGGGGTAGGGGGGGTGCCGCTACTGCTCGAACAGCCAGGTCTTCAGCTTCTTCCTGAAGGAGAGGTGGTCTTGGGTCAGGCGCAGGTCGGTCGGGAGGGAGTTCCAGGTCTTGGCGGCCAGGTAGGAGAAGGACCTTCCTCCTGTAGTCGCTCTTCGGATGCGGGGGACCGCGGCGAGGGCGTGGTTGGCTGAACGGAGGTGGCGTTTGGGAGCGTAGAAGTTGATTCGGCTGTTGAGGTAGCTCGGGCCTTATAGATTTAAAAAGTTAAAAAAGATTTTATCTGGGAGCATTAATCAACATTGTCCTCTTGTATTTCTTAACCTCACCGAGACTTTTATGAAATTCATAATACAACATAATGTAGGCATGTAATTTGCTCTTTGTAAAAAGAGCAAAGCAGTTTTAGCATGACGGAACTTTGCCTCTTTTAAAATATCCACCAAAGATTTGCGTCTAGGCATCTTGTAGAAAGGACACAAAAGTACAAAATGAAGGGTGTCCTGCGGAGACCGATTGTCGCAGCAGCAGGCACCCTTCTGCTCCATTGTTAAAGTAAAACCTGGTGGGTCAGCCAGTATATTTGGTAATAAATTGAGCCAAAAATGAGACATTAAAAACCTATCCTTAGAGTTATACATCAAATACAAATAGGGTTTCATGCCCTCGCTATTCTTAATGAGACAATGGGCACTTACTGACCGTTTGGACAGTTCTAATCCTGCTCTACGTGTGGCAAACTGTTCAAGCAACATTTTTTTAATCTGTTGTTTGTCAGAATTTGATATTGCATTTGGGTTGGTAAAGAGATGCTCTAAAGTAACCTTGATGTATTTTAACCATGGGATCTGTAGACCATTATCCCTTTGTAGACAATCTCTCATAATTAGTCTGCTTAAGTCTGCCTCAGGATTTGCCCAATTTCTTAACCATGCCATAATAGGGCCAAGCTTAACCTGATCCTCAATAAATGGTCTGCCCAGTTCTGTGTGCGCAATTACCTCTGGGGTGCTCTGGGGGATTTTTAAAATCCTTCTCAGGTATTTATCTTCCTCTATCTGTAGTTGCTTAGCATCCACAAAGCCCCACACTTCTGAACCATACAAGGCTTTTGTGGTGCTTATCGAGCTATATAGGTTCATAACCTGTACTGGGGACCAACGACCCAACCTTCGGGCAAAATTTGTTATAGCACCATTTGAGGATATCAATTTGGAGCACCGCTCTTCTACCAAGGTTTTAAATTTTAGTGCCCCATCAAATAGTAGCCCCAGCTTCTCTAAAGTGTGAGTCCCTATTTTATATGCAAAGTTCCTACAGGGCTTCTTGCTAGCCAACATCACAAAGGACTTACTTAAATTCACTGATAGATCTAAGGTATCCATGAAATTTACAAATCCATCAATTAAACACTGCAAGCCCCTCGGGGTACGGGCAAGCAGGACCGCGTCATCCGCGTACAAAAGCCCCGGTATATGACGTGTTCCTGCTTTTGGGCAGTCTGCATTCAGGGCAATCAAAGTTCTCTCCAGGTTATTAATATAAAGCGAGAACAAAAAGGGGGCGAGAATACAACCTTGTCTCACTCCACTAGTACATGGAAAGGGTTTTGTATTCCCCCCCCCCTCCGTGTTGTAGCGGACTTTGGCAGTGGTGTCCCATTGTAACTCTCTAAGAATGTTGATCAGCCCTGGGTCAATTCCCATGTTACTCATCATGACCCATAGCTTATTCCTATATTACATGGTCAAACGCAGCTGCTAGGTCCATGAACCCCAAATAAATAGCTTCATTGCTGGATTTGGTATATTTTGCAACCAGCAAATAGAGGTTAAGGCACTGGTCACTGGTGGACCTTACAGATCTAAAACCGTACTGGGTGTCCGAAATGATGTGATGCTCTTCCATCCAATCCATGAGCCTTTCCAAGATTGCCCGGCCCAGGATTTTGGCTGAAACAACAATCAGTGATATTGGTCTATAGCATTGGGGGTTGTCCCTATTTTCCTTTTTAAATATAGGGACGATTGTTGCGGTAGACCAGGAGTGGGGAAATCCAGTCTTAATAGCCGCATTTAACACCCTCGTGAGGATGGGGGCCCATAGGTCTACATTACTCAAATACAGGTCGGGTGGAGTGCCATTAGGGCCTGGGGCTTTATTGCGGGTGAGACCTTGGATCGCCTTGGTTATTTCTTCAAGGGAGAATTCTACCTCCAGGCTCCGCTTTCCATCCCCCCCCCCCCCCTCCTTATCAGTATCCTGATTATGGTTATAAAGTCCCTCAAAGTGAGTCACCCACTGTTCAGGTAATATGTTCGTTCCAATCACAGGGGCGCTACTATCCTGAAAACATGGCCTGTTGATTATCCTCCAAAATTCAGTTGAATCCCTTCTCTCACCAGCCTCCCTTAGGTCTGCCCACACTTCAGCTTGAAGGGAAACCTTTCTCTGCTTTAACACAGTTTTGTATGTGTGTCTGCAAAGGGCTACTTTTAGTTTGTCCCTATGGTTGGCTTGAAGGCTAGATTTTAAGTCTCTCAATGCTCGTGAGCAGTTGGTATCGAACCATCTTGGCTGTGTTGTATTTCCCCTGGGACCCTTTGCCTTCAGTAGCCCTTCTACCAGGCTGGTTACTGACCCGAACGCCTTGACCAGGGAGCACCCCTCTATCGTCAGATCTAGGCATTCCTCAATCAGTTCTTTCCCCTTAGCTATTAAAGATTTATAAAATGCCTCACCATCAATTTTCGACCACCTGAGCCGTCTTCCCTGATCGGTTGCCCTCAACTCAGTATCTGGTTGTGGACTCTTCTTGGAAAAACTCGGTATAAGAGTTCCAGAACTAAAGGATTGTGGTCACTAAAAATACTCCAGTCAATCCTTACTGAGATAATCCAGTTTTTTAGAAGACCGGATACTAGAATGTAGTCTATAAAGGAAGAGCATCCTCGTCCTTTAAAGGTTGGTGTAAAGGACCCATCTTTTTCCAAGCTAGCCAAGTCGATGGTATGTTCTAGGGCATGAGTTCTTAAGAGTTTGCTAAAGGCTATTCCCTCAATGGTGTGTTCGAAATGTGGACCCTTCTCAATTGGACAACAGGACCAGTCTCTATTTAAGGGAAACAAATTTGGGCATAGGTGGCAATTTAAATCACCCATGACAAGTACAGTGGGTTCTACAGCCCCTTTCCTATAGTCTAGCTCCTGACTAAGTCTGTGATCTAGTTCCTGGAGTGCAAGATTATTTCCTTTCGCAGACCCTGTGTTATAGATGTTAAATATAATCAGCTTCAGCCCGCTACCTGAAAATCTTACCGCCTGGAGAGTGTGCGATGACCAGGATGGAAGTGTCCAGACTCCTTCCAGGTTTAGATCTACATATATTGCTAATCCTCCCATTGCTCTTCCTGATCTAGCATTTTGTGCTGGTACAAAAAAACACTTATAACCTGCTATTTGGAAGGGGGTGCTGTCGACTGCCCAAGTCTCTGCAAACTTATTATTTGGAACCCGCTTAAATAATTTCACCATTCTTTATTATCAAATTTCCCTGCCAAACCCGCTATGTTCCAGGATAATATTTTTAGCCCTCCCTCAGTAGCTTGTTCTCTGTGTGAAGCTTTTCCCCTCGGGTTCTCAATAGTTGGCCCGCCTTCAGTTGGTAAAGGCACCAATTGTATCCTCTGTCCCTGCATAGATGGGAGTGCTCCAGCCACCCTCTGCTGGTATTTCCCTGCTGTTCCCTGTGAATTAATTTTATCACCCTCCTTCTCAATTGAATTGTCTGGATGGTACCACGATCTACTTAGTCAGTCGTTCTCATCAAGGGACAGTAGGGGGCTAAATCTATTTGTCCAGTCTGCTAGACCCTGTTCTTTTGTCGCCAGGCCATCCAAGGTATAATTCCTAGCCCTGGGGCCATTTAGACCCATTCCCGTTCTACCAAAAGTGTACCTTGGGTCGTGTGTGACACGTTGTATGGGATAAAAATATCCCAGTTGCAACGGTCTTAAAGTGCTTGCTTGATTTATATTGCCACTATTTAATATGTACTCCACTAAGCTGGTGTCCCTGAAATTCACAATAATGCAGTTGCCCGCCGTTTCTTTGCTCCTACTGCCTATCCAGTTCACCCTTCTAACATATAGGTAGTGGCCTGTTCTGGTTTAGCCAATTTATTATCTTGTTTTTTAGTTCTGTATGTGTCTCTTTCTGGTCAGGCTTCAGTTCTGGTACCCCCACAAGTACAACTACGTAACGGCATGCTTCAGGTGGTACATTTATGGTTGGCATAGGATTAATAGTTCTTCCATTAATCTCCCGACTTGTGTGATGTGTCTCTACTAGTTTAGGAGTTGGGAGCTTTTCGTTTTGTGGTTGTGATGTTGAATGACTCTGCCCCCTATCTGAGCCCATGATCCCTGCTCTCGGCCTATTATCAGCTACCACTTGTATTGGGGGGTTGAAGGAAGTTGGTGCCTGTGTGACAATATGTTGCTTATTACTGACACAATTATTTTGTGTGGGGGGCTGAGGGTTAGGGCTAATGTCCACTATGGCGGTATTGCCCAATGCTCTGTTATTTGAAGTTGTGCCCTGTGTCCTTCCCTGCTTATTTAGTTCATTTATGATTTTATCTAGCCTGCTAAGTAATGGTTTAATCAGGCTAGTAATAAGCAGTCCTAGGTGATTTTGTAGATCTATAACTACTTGGGCCATACAACTCGGCGGGGCTGGGTGCTGTGGTACTTGTATTTCGATAACCTCATCCTCTATACTTCTTGTTTGGGGGATGGGGGGCTTGGTTTTGTTTACTTGGTGCAGGACTTCTTAGGGCACGCTCTTTTATTTCTGCTATTGGGAGCTTTCTTATCAACCACGGGTGTAGTCTTTTCTGTATCAACAGCCAACTGTGCGCAGGGGATGTCATGAACAGGTGATTCCAGGATGACATGTGGGGGATCAGCCATTATCTCATTATCATTGACTTGTGGGGGGGTAGATAGATCAGTTGTTGGTGTTAGATTTCACTGGAAACGACACCAATGGCTTTCCCCAGCATGAGGTCAATCGCAGTGGGCTGTACATTGAGGGGAAAAGTTACATTAGGCTCAAACACTGCTATCCGGGCTGTGAGAGGGATATGAGGTTTGCCCTTTGTTTACTGGCCATACTATAACCAATCAATCTAATCAGCCAAGGCTACCCCAAATACCACATTTGGACACACCCGTATTTTGCCAATTCCCCCACCCTCTAACCGTAGAGCATAAAACTTAAACCCCCTTTCCAGCCCACACTGTTGACTTACGTATCAGAGACCCAGTGTCCCAGTCCAAAGTTTCTTTTACTCCGGATCGTCTTACTTTCTGTAGTATCCTAACTGCAGCAGGATATAGAGGTTTCAGTACTGCGTTGGGCCAAGGGGGGTGGGCCAGCCCAGCCTCAATCGGCCTCGGATGCCCACAGTCGGCCCGCCCGCGCGCGTCCCACGTCGTGTGGTAGGAAGTCCGTAATATATTGAGGGAGGGAGGAGCCTAACGAGCCTCAGGTGGTCCCGGCGTTGTGTTGTGCACTGGGGCTGATGGGACTCGTAGTCCTAGGATCCCTCGCGGCAAACAGGAGGTGCGCGAAGCAAGGTGGCGTTCTCCCCCAGCAGGGTCTTCTCACAGATGAACAGGCAGCCCCTGCAGGACAGCACAGTAGCACAGTCCACAGTCGGCTCCCACAGCGCAGTGGCACCTGCGGCAGTGGGTGCGGCAAGTTGTTAAGTAGCTGCCAGGCTAACGAGCCTCAGGTGAGCCCAGTGCTGTCACAAATAAGGAATGGCTTCCCATTCATTCCTATGGGCCTTCCCGGCCCATAGGAATGAACGGGAAATTGCATGAGCAATTTGCGAGTACCAATAGGTCCTTGCAAATTGTGCATGCAATTTCAGGGTGCAAGGGTGTCAAAAGGACACCCTGTTGCACCCCAGAAATTGATCAGTGCACATATGTTGTAGACACGCATGCTGTAAGGGCATGCGTGTGCACAACATGAAACTTTGAAAAATGCACAAAATTAATTTTTTAAAGTTTTTGCAAATTACCATGAAGTTCAACTTCATGGTAATTTGCTACTCCTATTTGCAAAATCGCGACTTTTTTTATTTTAATGCATTGCATTTAAGGAATCTCAGTTTGCGATTACTTAAATGCAATTGCAATTTGAGAACTCGCAATTATTGGTGAATTCTCAAATTGCGAGGGCCTTGACCTTTGATGCATCATAAAAGCTAATTTTGCAATCGCAAACGGACGATTTTTGCAAATCGCACCGTTTGCGATCGCAAATAGCTTTGATGCATGTGCCAGCTAGAGCCGAGTTTTAAAACCTCAGCTCTCCTGGGTATAGCGGCTTGGGGATCGCCATAAAGTGCACAGCAGGCCAGATGTTCTCATCAACCTCCACACAGATTAGGAATGCATGGCCACTCTCTTACATTTTTCTGCTCCAATGTGCTAGCAAACAGGCAAGCAGAGCTTCAGCCAGAGCTCCAGTGATCCTGGTCCAGGGGCAGGAAGCAGTCCTGTAGAAGAGGGTCCTCTGTGGACTTCCCAACAGATGTTCAACTTAGCAGTCAACAAGGAATCACAGCCTGCCTGAGACAAATCCGTATTTATTGTACAAATACCGACCAGACCCTGTCCAGGTGGGAGCAGTTTAACCCTTCAGTTCCACAAGGTTACATCTCATTAGCCCAGAAAGAAGCTGTGGGTCTTAAACCCTAGAAGGCGGCTTTGCAAATCTCTGAAAGACTGGGCAGGCCTGGTGGTGCAGGGTGGAGCAGCGGTGAGCTACCCCCTGTCTTTGTGGAAGAGCTACATTGATATCTGCCTTCTGCCCAGAAGCTTCAAGATGTATCTATAGGGCAGAATAAGGGGGCAGGCGGGTGGCACTGCACAGGCGGGGCCAAACTATGGGGTCCAAACTGAAATCGATCCAAACCGAAAACTATCAGGTTGGCACAGTAGTGTCACGACTCCCCCATTCTAGCAGATACTGCAGGAGCTGGCACTGGGCCACTAAGACTTTAACGAGTAATTTAAGGTCTTCTTATATATACAGACAAAAGGCCGTAGAATAAGGGGTGTTGGCAGAGGGCTGCCAAATGACAAACGTACAATATAAAGAGAAATGGATAACAAAAAAATGACAGGGGCCGAGAGGAAAATAGAAAGACTGAGTGAGGTAAATAAAAAAGGTAAGAAAGAAACAGCGAGGAGGAGAACATAAAAAAGCGATGGGGAGATTGGGGAAGAAGAAGGAGAAACAGTTGAAAGGAAGAAAGGTTGAAAGGAAGAGTGAAAGAATTGCCTTCTATTTGTCCCAAAAGAGGGACAGATAGAAGGCAGAAAAATGACTGGAAGGGTGAAAGGATTAGTGAAAGGATGGATGGATTGTTGGATGAATGGAAAGGCAGATGAATGGGTGAGATGTTGTAAGAGTGAAAGGATTAGTGAAAGGATGTATGGATTGTTGGATGAATGGAAAGGCGGATGAATGGGTGAGATGTTGTAAGAGTGAAAGGATTAGTGATCAGTGCCTGGATACTCTCACGGGTGACAAAAAGCGCTTTACAAATCTTCTGATTGATTGTTTGACTGATTAAGTGATAGGATGGGTGAATTGCTGGATGGATCAGAAAGGTGGATGGATGGGGGAGGGGTTGCAAGGGTGAGAGGTTTGATAGTAACATGAATAAGATGGAAGGGTGGAAGAGGGGAGGGGAGGGCACTCTTTTGGGATGGCGGGACCTGCTCGCTTTCCTCTGTGCCATTCTAGGTCTGGTTCAAAGTGAAGGGCATTTCATGTTAAGGCTGATACCTTGCTGTGGAAGAGGTGTGGCGTCACGGCCAGTGTGACTGACTCCGGAATCTGGGGATCACGGTTCGATCCCCGGTTCGGCAGCAGATTAGCCCAGCACCATGTGACTCTGGGGAGACTGGACAATAGCTTGCTTAATCTTTCCGACGGCCCCCCGCGCCTAGAGACCCTAACGGGTGATGGTTCGTGCTCTACAAATGTGGATTAATATTGTGACGCGCTGTACAGACAAATCCTCACCCTTCGATTATTTTTGGTTGTTTACAGCGCATCTGATGCAGTGATTCAGCTGAGCCGAATCTGTGTCCCCAGAGGGTGCTGATCAGCAGCGCGAGGCAGCCACTGAGCCTGTGCAGACAGGGAGAGCTGCAGTGAGCGGGGCTTCTTTCTCTTCCAGCACAGTCACTTTATAAACCTGCGATGCGCCCAGCCAGGCTCGGTCTGAGCTGGATGCAACCGTCCCCACAGCCTCAGAGAGCGCCTGAGACTGGACCGAGGAGTAAACAGCCACGACTCAGCAGGGAGCACCCCCTCCTGACCTTGGAAATCACCTTGGTCCCCTCTCTGCAGACTCGAGACTTTTCTGGCCAATCATCGAATTGCATGAGAATGCCTTGGAGAGAAAGGTTGCCGTGACTTTGGAAAGGATGTTGTTCCCGCTAGCCAAAGACAGCTCAAATACAGATGGAAGTGTCTCGTTTCTAGCATTTTATAACAGAATCCGGGATTCACAACATGTTCTTGGACTCACACAACCTTTGTAGAATTTTACAACAGATTTTTGAGTTCGTGACTTGTCCTTTGTGGCATTACTATTGCAGCACCTGACTCCTTTCTCATGTCACATATTAACCATTACAATAAGTAAGGCAGGGGGGTAGCGATTAGTTATTGCCAAGACCCCAGGTTGTCAAGTTTTCATTTAAATTGACCTCTTAAAGCCTTCTTTCTTGCTGCTCTTCCTGTGTATGGCCCGCCTCGGTCTCCCCTTGAGTTGGTGGTGGTCTTGTGGAATTCATCCCCCCATGAGCTCTTTCAGCTTCCAATTTGCTGCTACTTGGAGGATTTAATATTTATGAGGAGGACCCTATGGTAGGGGTCTCTAATTCCTTCTTGCGTCCTCTTTGATACAACTCGTTACTTCTATTTCTCAAGCTTGTGGCTTGATCGACCTCCGGGCAGATTTACATGCCCCTTGCGTCACTTTTACGCCGCCGTTGTGTCACTTTTACGCCGCAGCTAACTTCAGAGTAGTTCCTTTTTAATTTTCAAATTTTAGTTCTTCTTGTGCCAGAACAAGGCCACCCATGGATGCTGGCCTAGCAGAACCAGTCACTAATGGACAAGACTATTCCCCTTGGCCACTCTGTTCCTTTAAAGCACACTGGAATTTACCCTTGCAGAGGTTGCGGAGTCGTTCGGCGCTCAGATCGTGTCTTACGCTGACGACACCCAGCTCTTGTTCACATACGACAAGAATGAGGTGTTCGATGGGATCCGCATCAGAGGCTGCCTAGAAGCAGTCTTTGATTGGTTCAAAAGACACGGCTTAAAATGCAACTCCGATAAATCGGAGCTGCTTTTTTTTGGATGTGTCTCTGAACCAAACTGGAAAAGTTGGTGGCCACAAGACCTGTTTCCACCGGTTAATGCAAGTACCAAGGCTAAAAATCTAGGTATCATTGTTGACAATGAGTTAACCTTTGGGCCTCAAATATCCTGTCTTTCGGGGAAATGTTTCGGGATCCTGCGGATGCTCAGGAAACTCCTCCCCTTGATTTCTATGAACCATCGAAGGGTCATTGTCCAAGCACTTGTCGGGTCGCGTTTGGACTATGCAAATGCCCTCTATCTAGGACTCCCTAAATATCTCGTGAGGAGACTTCAAGTAGTCCAAAATTCAGCTGCCAGGGCTATTTATGGACTCCCTAGACGAGCTAGTGCTTCTGACTTGTTGAAGGAACTACACTGGCTTCCTATAGCCAAGAGGGCTCTCTTTAAAAGCCTGACGCTGACCTACAAGGCCCTTCATGACTCAGGCCCTAGGTACATTAGGAAGCGCCTTGCTCTTTACAAGCCGAGCAGAACTTTGCGATCTGCCTCCTTGTCTAAAATGGTTGTTCCGACCATCAAGCGAACCAGACAAGGGGGGCGCTCTTTTCATTACCTGGCCCCGCGCGCCTGGAATGAGCTTCCCATTTCTCTTAGACAGGCCCCTAGTCTGATGTCGTTCAGAAAGGCATTAAAAACCTGGCTGTTTACCAGTTAACTTCGCTCTTCCTTTTATTCTGTAGTTATGTTCCTCTTCTTAAAGGACCTCTTCGCTAAAGCGCCGGGACACTCCTACTGGAGTAGCCGTTGCGCTACAGAAGAACCCTAATAACATAATAACATAACATAACATAAGGCTGCTTCAACTCCTAGGTATGTGGAGCCCAGTAGGCTTCAAAGGGGTTGTGTAAAACAATAGAAGGACTATTAATGAAGACTACACACAGGTTTCCAACTCAAATACTACTTAGCTATTCAACTATAAAACTAGTTAGACAGGCCTGTTCTTCTTGCTATATGGCCCGTATTTTCATTACTGATAACCATTCAGGAGGTATTTTATAAAACAGTGAAGACATTTGCCAAACCCAATTTTTCTGACGCCATTATTTGGCCAACAGTTGGTCTAAATAAATTCTGACTATATGTCAAAAAACGAATTTCCCTTTGGGCACCTTAATGTGAGCACCAATTCATACAGACCACATAGACATCAATTGTTCATACATAAAGACCTATCACCAGGAGCAATGCAATCGGTAACACAAACTCTGCAAAAACAAATACATTCAGTGTGTACAGTTTATTCATATATATAAAAAAGCAGTTAAAAACACATTTAAAAAAGTATATAAAACAGTATATAAAACATAGGGAACACAGAAAATATAAAAAAGGAACAAATCATATTCAATAATTCATCAAATCCTTTTCCTAAAGTTAAGGAGGTACAAATGAGGTATATACAGCAACAATCAGAATACTCCTCAGTCAATGGGTATTGTACGCGTTTCAACGGACAGTTAGCATATAGCCGCCTTCATCAGGAAAATATTATTAGCTGTATTCCCCAAATTTCTGAAATTAAGATAAAATATGCCTTAGATTCAAAAACACACTATGACATGGTTGAATAATAATGTACACAGAACTGAGATGAGCTGAGAAAACAGAATTGATGCCACACAGCTAATGCTCCAAGAAGACAAACATCAAGTATACAATTCAAACACCAAACTATAGCATTACATTAATGTAATTCATACAGAAATTCACAGAATTAAATACGTGCAAAAAACCTTTTTGCTTATGGTCCACAAAAATGGATCATATTTATATTTATCAGTATGGACCTAATACTCATAATTGTATACACTTGCCACTGATTGTTGTGCATAGAGTAGCCACATGGTTTTTATATTTTATATTCCTATAAACAATTCCATATAATTTATAGAGAGAGATCTCACATACACCACCTCCATATACAGGTGTGCATCGGTTTAGCATTTACACATTTACACATTTCATTTAAATTTGTAAACCCTTTTGGTCAGTATGAATAATCGACCCAACCTCACGTCCAAGTCTGTTTGCCAGCACAGCCGCAAAGATCTTGTAATCACTGTTTAAAAGTGAAATTGGCCTATATGAACCGCATTTGGCTGGATCTTTCCCGGGTTTTGGAATCAAGACAATAGTCGCCTCCCCCCAAGATTTCGGAGGAGCCACACCATTTATTAGGATGTCGTTAAAGAGTCTTGTCAGTACCGAAACTATTTCCGGGGCTATAACCCGTAATAATTCGCCAGGGAGGCCATCCGGGCCTGTTGCCTTTCCTCTCTTCACCTTTTTAATGCATTCCTTCACTTCTTCTTCTGAAATAGGCCTATCAAGACGCTCGCTTTGTTCGGAGCTAAGAGTGGGAAGGGTAATCTTCTCCAATCATCTAAGATTTGAAATGGGGTCCTCCAAAATTTCTTCCTTGTATATTTTTTGAAAAAACTCCAAAAATGCTTCTCCAATATCTTTAACAGATGTTCTTTCACTTGCCTCTCCATCTACCATGATATGTTTTATATATTTTTTTGCCTGGTCTGATTTAATTTTCCACGCTAAGACCTTACCTGCAGACTCACCATATTCAAAGTTAGAGATTTTACTTGCTTCCCATTTTAGGGCGACCCTTTCTTGAAGAATGTTATCTAGCTTTTCTTTTAACCCCTTACGTTGTTCTTGCTCCATTTTGGTTCCGATTCCAGTGCCAATATGTTGGTCCAATAATGCAATGTCCCTTTCAATGCTATTGATCTTAGCTTTGTAGATTTTCCCTCGATGAGATGCCCTATTAGTAATGTAACCTCTCATATAAGCTTTAAAGGCTTCCCATACTGTGTTTAGCTGGGTGGAATTAATATTTGTATCCATGAAAAGTTTTGTTTCGTGGATGAGAAGGTCTGTTTCTTCTTCTTCTAGAAGAATAGTGCGGTCAAATGACCACAAGGACTGAGAGATTTGCTGAGCCGATTGCAAACAAAAAACAATGGCGGAATGGTCCGATAAGTGTGAAGGTAAATACGTTACGTCCTTAAGGTGGTCTCTAAGTGAGTAACTAAAGAGGGCGTAATCAATCCTTGATTTGTGATTATATTTATAGTTGTGGTATGATACCCCAAGTGCCCTACCAGCTCTCTCCCTCCATGGATCTGCCAATCCGAGTGTCGACATAACATCCCCCAACACCTGCCTGGATTTTTTAAAGGTTAATGCCCTTGAATTAGGGGATTTATCCAGCTTTGGGTTGAGTACCAGATTAAAATCTCCCATCCAAATTATCGGACCCTGTGTTGATAGTAACTGGTTCTGGATTTTAATCAAATATGAAGGGTCATCCTGATTAGGGCCATAATAACCTACCAAATTGTATATACTATCATTTAAACTGACCCTAGCGTATAGCCATCTACCACTTAAATCTTCCTCATATGCAAGAATCTGGGCTTTGATTTGCTTTTTGAAGATGATTAATATACCACGAATATTCGCATTATGATTAGTGCAAATATAACTGTCAACCCATCTGATTTTACTCAGGATTTCCTTCACTTCATGTTGGAGAAGATGTGTTTCCTGGATGACTATGACCTGCGCCGGTGAGTCCCTCAGATATTGCAATATTCTATATCTCCTACTCTTAACACGCAGGCCATTGACATTCCAGGACAGAAATTTTATTACCATCAGCCAGTGTCCGGACCCCTCCCCCTACTCCAGCTCCCTAAAGGATTGTATCTCCCAGTGAGAGTTGAGTGAAGTATGCATAAAAGTATACTCGATTGAACTAGTATGTTTGAGACTGTGCCTGAACAGTGAGGATGTTTTATAGTTTTACCCCATCCCCCCTCCCACCCCATCCTGGAAACCCCCCCCTTAATTAATCTGGCTATTGCTGCCAGATTTGCCTCTCTGTGGAGTTCCGTATGCCCTGGTCATTTACATGATTAAATATATCCCGGCATGCCTTAATTCTTTCTAGGGGAAGACCATCATAATTATGTAAACTAAAAGTAATAGAGATACTTGAGTTTAGGGATTTAGGTAAGTTTAGGTGTTAGATGCACACCTTCACACATAACGGGAGTATTGTTCTGATACAATTTTCCTTTTTTAACTAATATATTTATATATTTTTTTTATTTCAAATATACATATATATCTTTTTCTTTTGTAAACACTTATTTTTTCTTTTATTTTTTTTTCTTTTCTTTTTTTAAATTCTTTATTTTTCCCGTTTTTTTTCTTTTCTTTTTTTCCCTTTCCCTTTTTTTTTCTTTTTCCCCGCTTTTCATCCCTTCGATTTTTTATTTTTTTTTTATTTTTATTTTTTTATTTTTTTTTTCCCCCCTCTTCCTTCCCCTATTCTCGACCTTATATCGCCTGTACCCTGTGCCCTTCACCCTTCACCTCTATTCATATCTACATATCTACATATCTACATCTACATATTTTAACTCAGTGACTCAATGCCGTGTCTATATTAACCTAAGAACTATCACTAGATGTTACCCTGTTGATGATCATAAATGGATGTCAAGAGTTCATCTGCCTCCAATGGAGAGTGGATGTTGTGCATTTTATTGTTATACATTACCCGCAAAAAAGCGGGGAACCTCATTTGGACAGTCGCTCCCAGAGCCCTAAACTTCTCCATCTTCTGGCCTAACTCCCATTGTCTATCGAGAGTAGATTTAGATAAATCAGATCTGACAACGTATGAGAAGTCTAAAGCTTTTAAAGCAGTAGACTTTAGAGCTAAGTTTAGAATCTTCTCTTTTACGGAGTAAGTCAGAAAATTAACTAGAATTTTCCTAGGTTTAGACCTTCCCTGTTTTAAACGGAAGGGATCTCTATGAGCTCGCTGAATGTCTTTTTCTAGCTCCTCAATGGATTCCTCCAAATTTAGGGACTCTTTAAGCAAGGAAGCTACACATTTTTTCATATCACTCCCCTCTTTTCCTTCTGGAACTTTTAGAATTCTAATGTTGTTTCTCCTTGAGTAGTTCTCCAAAGATTCCACTCTCTCTTTTGTTGCGTTCCCGTCTCGCCTTAGGTAGTAAATCTTTTCATTGGCAGAATCTAATTTAGCTTTTAGTTCAACAACTGTGCTCTCGAGAGTATCTGTCCTGTCAGATAGAAGATCTACTCTCTTATCCAAAGCATCAAAAGCTGCTTTAATCTCCAGCTGGTTACGCTTAGATTCAGCGAACCCAGTTTTAATTTCGTGCAATAAATCCTCCAGAGAAATCTTCTCCCTCAACTCCGAGGTCTCGCCTGCCTTGTCCTTGTCCTTATCCTTGTCCTGAGCGGCAAGAAGTCCAGCTTCTACTGGGATATTATGAACAGCAGCTGAGTCTGCTTCCTCCTCCACTTCTACCACCTCCACCTCCACCGGGACGGAATCTTGAGTTTCGGCTGTATCGCCCATCTTATTTTTGTCCTCTAGTGGTCCACTGGGGATTTCTAGAACTTGAGGTAACACTTTAAAGTAAGATCTAAGTGAGGGAGTAAGCTTCGCTACACTCCCTTTAGTTTTTTTAAATCTTATTTTAGTTCCACTTATTGAGTCTTTAGGTCCTTTTGGCCCAACCAACTGAGGGATACTGGCCGCAGTTGCTGTAGTAGCAGTAGCAGAAGCAGAATTTGCGGTGTAAATTCCGGAAAACACAAATACTGGAGGACCCTGAATGCTCTTTTTAGGTCCGGATTCTGGTTCTACAGCCACGTCCTTGGTTCCCTCCTTAGATCCCTTCTTAGTATCACCCGGACTGAGACCCAAGTTAGAAAAGGTATCAATAAGGGTATTATCCTTAGCAGCCCCTCTGTCTAGAGACCAATCCCCATCACCAACCTTGCCCCCTATAGTGTCCACACATCCCTTCCCAAACTCCTTACTAGATGGCAGTGCCTGGATGAAGAATTTCCCAACACCTTCCTCCTCCGATTCTACCCCTGACCTTGTCTTTGTCTTTGTCTTTGTCTTTGTCTTTGGTTTATTGCGATTAATCCCCCGGGTTTTGCCCAGGCTAAAAGTGTCTGATTGAGCTCCTTTAATTGAGCTAGGGCACTTTAATAATGAGGTAAGGCTGCTGAGATCACCTCTAGCAGCCGCTCTGCGGCTCCTCCGCAGCTCCACGGCTGCCTCTGCCCACCGGGAAAGTGTGGCAAAAGGCGGAATCTTGCCTCCACACATCCACACTGCAGCGAACTAGACTTTTTTTTTTTTGGATTGAGATAAAGCAGATACTGCCACTGTCTACTCTGTTGTTTTATCCCCCCTTTTTTTTTTCCTTTTTTTTTCCTTTTTCCTTCCTTTGTTATTTGTTCCTTTTTATTCCTTTTTTCCGTGAAGTAAAGTGAAATGAAGTAAAAAAAATACAGGAAGCCAGATGAGTTACAGTAAATCCCCTGTGCCTCGTGAGTCTGTAACTGCTTCGTGTAACAAACGTGCTGCTCACTGGCAACGAAGGGGAAAACATGGCGGCCGCCGGTTAGGGCAGGTCGCGTCTCTGTAGTGGAGTTCCAGTTAGCCCTGTGGGAACGCGGTGAGTTCGGCATGTTCGGCGTGTAATTCAGCATGTATTTTGCGTGTCTTGCATAATCAGTGCAACTGGCTTCTTCCCCCGATATGACGGAATTCGATTACTTCGTCTCCTCACCGTCTCCTCACCGATGCTAATCGGTAATTTCCTGGTTGCTGATGCCCGCTTCCTCGCTTGCACCTGAGACACCTACGCGATAGGAACGAGACTGGAGCAGAGCAGCGCAGCGGGGCAGCTGGGGAGCTCCGCGTGAGGACTCCCACTCTATTGTCGACACCGGACTGCCGGGGGGGTTACTGGGGCTTACCTGCTGCTTCCTCTCCTACATTTCCGCAGGCTGCATGCTGATAGTGTTCGGCGTCTGACGCCTGAGGCTGCCTGAGACAGGAACTAAGGCAGGCTCCACCCTGAATGACGCCAATGAGAAATCATATTAAATCATATGTTAACTAATGCAGAGCCTGCAAATGGGACATTATTCTGGCAGGCGCCAATACAATAATACGGCAATCATTGTACTTTTCAGAATGAAAACCAAGGTTTCTGGTAGAGGTAAATCTGGTGCCTCCCTGTGACCCCGTCACTCGCCTTAGGCATTCTCTGCTCTGCTCGGAGCGCGGCTGAAGTTGCAAAGTTAAACAATATGTGGCTCACTGTGACATGTTCCTTGTACTCTGTTAGAAAGCGCCCTTCCGTACCACATAAGCACACGCCCACAGTTAACTTTATGCCAATGTCGATCACAGGATTTCACTACATGCGCTTTCCTTTCCTTGCACCTCCACCTTCGCTTTCTATGTCTGAGGTTTTTAAACAGCTACTGTATGCGCTCTTCCTTCTCCCTTAAGTGCAGGTCTGCCTCACTTTATTGTGCCGTTAAATACAAAGCTGATTGCAGCCAAAACACAACCACCCCTAGAGATACCTCCTTGGTGGTGGAATTGGCGAGCCTTTCGTGACCATCATCAGCAAAAATACAGACTTCTAGCGTGACTTCTAATCCCAGTTACAAAGAGCTTTATGGATTCGGCATCAGCACAGTGACGGGGCGAATTTCACTTTCGCTTTTCAAAAACACATGTATTTTTTTAACCCCGCATTCAGATCAGTCTGAAGTCCTGGCACTGATGTGGTGCAAGATGTGTGCCGTGCCCATGCCGCCCGCCATGAACTTTGAAGGGAACAGTTCTCCTGAGGTGCCGCTGCAGCTTAAAAGAAAATACACACATTGGGCTAAATTAAGCCCTATAAATAGGCACTGGCCAATTGAGCATTTTCTCACACAAATGGGAAATATATCGCCCTTTCGTGAGGGAAATTGCCCAATCTGTGTCACACGTCTAGTGTGAAAGGGAGTTTTAATCCACTCTGCACACCAATGTAAACGTGCGCAGTTAGCAATTAGTGGCGATAAAAGCGTGAACTTTCTGCAGCCACACTGACGCCGCATTAGACACGGTCAGCCAGCAGGCAAGCAAGTTCTATTTCGATATTTCAGAGCAGTCTGCACGCAAGCTCAGCAAAATAACACTCTAGCAGTGCTATGATGGGCACCATAGTGCTTATTTTACCTGAATCTATAATTGCCTCGCTCGCGGCGGTCCCGAAGTTCAAAGGCTTGCTGAGACTGAGTGACGTTTCACTCCCCAGCCAATCACTGGCTAGAGCACAGTGAAGTCATGGGCTGCTAGCCAATCAGATGCCTCCAAAGTCTTCAAAGGCTCTCTGCAAGCTTTTATGACTGGCTGTGAGCCCCAGAGTGCCCACAGCCTGTTTTGTTTCCGTGATTTAATGTCTACTTGTCCGTCGGACAAAATAGAGATTAAATCTTCTTGCCCAATGATAAAAACAACATGGTTTGGGCGCCGGGCGATATGATTCCCCCACCCGTTAATAGCTCAATGCTCTATATTAGGATTTTGACTTACAAACCACAAGTAACAAAATGAGCTCTCTTACAGAAGTAGTAACCCACCGACCTATTTACATTAATTCACTTTGTTTTCTGCATGGCACATGTTCTTAGCAGGAGACATTTTAACCCACTGTGCCACCTTTGGATGTGTCAAAACTTCCACTAGACAAACCTCTATCTCTTTTCATCAAGACTAATAATCACCAGAGTTATCTAGACATTGTAATTGATGCCTGAATATAGCTGGAGGCCAGGAACATGCACGGCATCCAACTCTTCACACGAGGACAACACCCTCATTATATGTATAGTCAGCTGCATGCAGCAAAGCCTTGCAGCGGCCTTCGTCCATCTCCATGCACAGCTCACAATCTGGTAACCAACTACTGCTGTGTATAACTTTTAGGAGGCTTGGCTGCAGCAAGCCCAAAAGCACAATGTGTGCTTTACACATAGCTGCCAAGGTTTCAGATTGCTTGTGTGTGACATTTTGACCTATAAATAAAAGAAATTACAGCTATCTGAGGGGTGTAATGTCTCATCTTTATGTTTCTGTCATCTTCATTGCTTGATTTTGCTTGAAAGTGTCACTCATTTGTTGAAATATCACTCAAGATTACATAGAAATTATAAAAATGTCCCCATAGCAATCTTAAACCTTGGCAGCTATGGCCTCTGTCCCGCCCGAACTGTCAGCTGAGCAGAGCGCACATGCATCTGCCCGAGCCAGCCACAACAGAGACCTGTACCACTAGCGAGGAGGGGCTGGTGACATGATTGAAAATGGCCGCAAAATAGAGGCGGGAGACACCGCCTAATCCCGTCTTTTCTTTTGCTGAATTTGTTTTATAATGGGCTGTGGCTGCGGGCTGTTTGTGGCCCTTTGTGAAAACATTTGTTAATTGCAGCGCCGTCATGCGCTGCAATTAACAAACATTTTCACAATGGCTCACAATCAGCCCCCAACCGCGCTCCCTTAAGAGAAGACATTTAGCAAGTCCAAAAGCACGAAAAGTCATGCTGGAATCGCGACCTCCTTAGGAGAGGAGATCGCCGACTGCCAATCCTCGTCATCGAGCTCGAGGCCGTCGCCAGTTCATTGATCCCGTAACTGCAATAATAGGTCTGCTCTATGATTATTCAATTTTTTGTACCCTAGGGATACGGTGCTATCAGGCAGATGACCATCCAAAATACGGTCCTCTAAAGGGGAAGATTCCGGAATCACTTCCCCTTCCGAGAAAACTGAAGTCAAAGCATGTCTAATCTGGGCATAACAGAAGTATTCCGCCCCTCCCAATTCGTACTCTGTCTGCAGGGCCGCAAAGGATTTAACCTGCCCTTTCTTCCACATGTCTCCAACCTTGGAGATACCAATAAGATCCCATTTGTCGAACCCTTTAGTGTTCCACAGTTTGCCAAACCGATCTGAGCTGAAAAGTGGGGTAGCCAGAGTCAAGCGGTCTTTCCACCCTAAAGAGCTGGTAGCATCACGCCAGACCCGCACCGTAGTCGTAGTTGGACCCGTCAAGGTCTTCATCACCGACTTAGAGTGTAGCGCTCTATAATAATTGCCACCAAGTAATAACCAGCTATCCATGGCGAAACCAGGATTCAACATGGGTCCGTACATACCGTGGTTGATGGCTGCCAATTGTGACGCCCAATAATATCTCTTGATATTAGGGAGGGCTATGCCCCCATCATACCATGGGAGCGTTAATTTAGCTAGTGCAATACACGGTCTACCTTCCCATAATAATTTCCTCTGGAAATCCTCCACCAAACTAAAATATCGCGCCGGAACAATATCGAGCGTGTTCTGAAGGGCATACAGGAAGCGAGGAAGCGACATCATTTTAAACAGAGCCGCCCGTCCAAGCATGGACAATGGAAGTTTTCGCCAACCCTCGACGTCTCGCCTTAATCGAGTCAAGGGAGGGAGAAGATTCCTCTCGTACCGAATCATAGGGTCACTAGAAATATAGATTCCCAGATATCTAAATCCCTCCTGCACTATTTGAATAGGACAATTACGGGGCAAGGTCGCCATCTCGCTGCTAAGGGCGTAAACATAGAATTTCGCCCAATTAATACCCAAGCCCGAGTTCCTCCCAAAGGAGGCCAGAACATCGCAGAGTACCATTAGTGATTTCTTGAGGGAGGTCAAATACAGGAGAATATCATCCGCATATAAGGAAATACGATCCTCGAAGTGCGGGCAACCAATAAATACCCCTCATCGAGGGCTCCAAGCGGATCCAAGCCGCGAGGGGTTCGAGAGCTAGCGCGAATAGAAGAGGAGATAATGGGCAACCCTGACGGGTACCTCGCCCGAGACTAAACGGCTCCGATGCGCGACCATTAACTACGACCTGGGCGAGAGGGTCTGCATATAGAAGGCGCACCCAACTGATGAAATCAGAACCGAAACCAAATTTAGTTAGTACCGCCCACAGGTACGGCCATTCCACAGTATCGAACGCCATCGTGGCGTCCAACGACGCCAAAATGGCCGGTTCACGCAGTGTCGAGGCCCTAGCAAGGACCCCATGAAGACGCCTAAGATTGAGCGCCATGTTCCTGTGTGGTATAAAGTCAGATTGATCTCGGTGTACCAAATCACTAATACCCTTTATCAGCCTATTAGCCAACAACTTAGCTAAAATCTTAGGCTCAGAGTTCAGCAGAGAGATCGGCCGATACGAGGTGCATCTGTTCCTCTGTTTCCCATCCTTATGAATTACGGCAATCGACGCCAATCTCTGATTACGGGGGAGAAGACCGCCGTCTCGGGACACCAAGAATATGTCTCTCAAGTACGGAGCAATCCTGTCTGGTCGCAGCTTATATAACTCAATCGGTAGACCATCGGGCCCATCGCTTTACCTGAATTCAGGGAGCGCATTGCCAATGCCACTTCGTCGGCGGTGATCTTACTATCCAGGAGGTCCTGGTCCTCTACAGATAAACACAGGAGCGCGATGTCTCGCAACAACAGGCGTGAATCTTCCTCCAGTCTATCCGACACGGAGGAGTAAACAGAACGAAAATGTTCGACGAAGCCTGCCACTATGTCTTGCGGATCGGTCACCAGAATTCCGTCTTCCCTCTCAATTTCGGGAACCACACGACTAGCTCTGTCTTTCCTATCCAACCATGCGATCAATTTACCAGCTTTATCACCAACATCATAAATGCGCCCCTGTTGTTCACAACTAAGAGCCCTCGCACCATCTGTTACCAACATTCTGTAATCCGACTGCTTTAATTGCAGGACATGCAATCTGGAGGGGGTAACCTCCTGCTCCAATTCCAATTCCAACGCAGCTATCTCCGATTCCATTCTAACTACATCTTCTTCCTTCTGATCTTAACACCGACTATTAAGGAGAGAGCCTGGGCTCTAATCACAGTCTTAAAAGCCTCCCATAACGATACAGAGGAGGAGACTCTCGAAAATAGTGATCCAGTGCCTTAATCAGTGAACTACGAGTCTTGGGATTCTGGAGGTACCACGGGTTGATGGGAGCCACCCTTCCCCCAGATCCAGATGCCAGCTCAAACCGAAACCAAAGTGGGGAGTGATCAGAAATACCACAAGCCATATGTCTGACCTCAGCAATATAGGACGCCTGTGCAGCTGGCATTAGCACGTAATCTATCCTGGAGAGACTACCATGGGCACCAGAGTGAAAGGTGTATTGTAGTTAGGTAGTGTGTAGCAACCTCCAGCAGTCCACTAGACCCATCGTGTCAATGAAGTCTAGCAACCAACCCCGAGCCCCCGTAAGAGCCCTAGGTGGGTGCCTGTCTAATTCTCCAGATACCACTGCATTAAAGTCACCCCCAGAATCAGAAACCCTTCCGGAAGATCTAATAGAGCCCTTCCCAAATCAGCAAAGGTCGTAGATTGCAGGCCAGGGGGAACATAAACCGACACGAGGGAAAGCACACGGCCCTCCCATCTTCCTGATACCGCAACATAGCGGCCACTCTCATCGAGGACTGAGGATTCCACTTCAAATGGGAAAGAGTTCTTAAAGAGAATTCCAACCCCCCGGGACCCAGACGAGAACTCCGCATGGGCCACTAGACGGTATCCCTTTCTATTCATGGCGTGACACATATTACCCACTAAATGAGTTTCTTGAAGGAGAACTACATCCGGAGAGTGTCGCTTCAAAGGTTGCAACACAACTCCACGTTTGATCTTATCCCCCAGCCCATTCACATTCCAACTCATCAACCTCAATCCCCTACCCCCCATCATGAAACAGTATGCAAACCCATCCCCTCTCCAAGTCCTTCACATCCATGAAAATGTTCTGCAATATAGTGCCTTGCTGGAAAATGAAACTGAAAAACAACACCCCCCACCTCCCGTCCCCGAACACCCCGTTACAACACCCCCCTCCCTGCACACGACCATAAAGCCACCCCAACTCGCAGTGTGCCTGTCGCCCTCACATCTACAAAAAGAAAGCTACGGAGGAGAAAGACCCTCCAGTAACTCAACCACTCCCATATAAAGACAGCACAAGACTACACTCTGGTTCAGAACCATATAATTCAAAGAAAGTCTTACAACCCCGGAGGCAAGACAGTTGATATTCATTCCTGAGCCCTTTGTTCACCATCAGTCGGATCAGAGGGGCCTCCTGACTCTTGCTGGGCCGGCAAAGTGTCTAACAAGTCAGCCACCACTTCAGGTTTGTCAAAGAAGTAGGTCCTTTCATTATGTTCAATCCTCAGCTTGGCTGGAAAAAGCATAGCATATCTGAGGCCCATGTCCCGCAGTCTCCTTTTCACCCCCAGAAAACAGAGTCTTTGTTTTTGAACCGCCTGTGTGAAGTCCGGGTAAAAGCTGATAGTTGAATTCTCAAACTTCAGGGGTCCACTTGCTCGAGATGTCTGGAGGATAGCGTCTCTATCACGGAAATTGAAAATCCGTGCTATTATAGGCCTCGGCGGGGCGCCCACTTTCGGTTTTCCACCAGGCACTCTGTGTGCTCTTTCCACAGTGAAGAACTTACTCAGTCCCTTGGGCTGTAGATGATTCACAATCAGGTTTTCAATGAAAAGATCGGCCGTTTGCTCCTCTGCTTTTTCCGGAACGCCGATTATACGGACATTGATCCTTCGGGCCCTCCCTTCGAAGTCCTCAAGACGGCGGACAACAGAGTAGTTCGAGGCCCTCAAGTTCCGCATCTCTGTCTGTAATTGATTTGACCTTCTCGTTTGTCTTTGCGAGGTCAGTGCGGATAAGATTGACATCAATAATTTTTGCGCCAGGGTCTCCATCTGCTTACCAAGGGACGATCTATACCGTCAATGGCGGCCATAATGTCCTGCAGAGTCAACTCAGTCGCCGGTGCAGAGGAATCCCTTGCTTCCTCCTGCAACTTGCCAAGTCAGCTGGGCGAACCCCTAACCTGGGCATATCGGTCCATGACATTGGACTGGGTGGTTTTTAACTTCTGCTCGCCATCTCAACGCACTCACCGGTCGATGTCCAAGCCGGGAGAGTGGTCTCCGATACTACAGGCAATAGATAAGGACTTTATGCCGGGCTATGCTCCCAATGTCCCTTCTGTGCCTATCTGTAAGGTAGAGAGAATTGTGAAATGGCCTCCGAGCGATAAACTCAAATCAACCCTGGCGGAGGGGGGGGAGGAGAATGAAGTGTCCTCGAGTCTGATGCACGAAACGTCGTGTATTGTCCAGGATAAGTCCAGGGACGAGATCCGCAACCACAGTGAAGCGTCTTCCGAGTCTAGAGTGATCCAAGTGCCAAAATTGAAAGTGAAACCTTCAACACTGTGTCTCATCTAGTCATAGTATCCAGACTCCAGAGGCCTGTGAGCCTGTTGCTTTGCTCCTTCCTGAAGGACCTCGTCCACACCGTTAATGTTTCTCCCTGTCAATCCGGGCTTCAAAAACTAACTTATCGGGTTACTCTTGGCTCATTATTTAGCACCACGCTTTTCAACATTTCTGTTGCCCCTTTGCCCAAGTTAACAAAGTTCTTCAAAATGAATTTCATGGCTTATGCTGATGATACCCAAAGTGTTCTCAGAATGGATGGTGACCCTTGATCAGCTCAAAATACTTTTCTGAACTCTCTGACTGCTGTTGCAACCTCGAAGACTAATAAGTGCATGAAACTAAACTCAGACACAATGGAGGAGTTCATTATCGGTGGTCCATATTCTATTTGGAACATTGGCAATCTCTTTAGATAAGGGTCCTAGTTTGTTTTTCACAGCAAAGATCCTCTATTTCAATTTTAGTAAGATCACAGTAGTACATTACATGACTGAACGACACGTTGCATACTTTCATCAAGATAGTACAGTTAGAACATTAATCACAAGTTGTTCATTACATATCTCCTGCCAGTGTCTCTTGCCTTCGCATTTCCATTTCAGTTGTGGGTGACAAACATATATCTCCCCTGTGTTCGTTCCACTGTGACCACTTATTATCCCATTTCTTGGGGCATCCCGAGCCTTATAGACCTCAGTCTCCGCCAGCATACATCTATCCATTTCTTTGCCCCACAGGTTGACACGAGGTGGGCGCATGTCTCCCCAGCCCCTAGCCACTTCTCTCTTGACCAGAGTGTATCCCAGCGTTGCAAATTGCCTTTCCTCTTCTGTTAGGTCAGTAGCCTCCCAGATGTTCAAATGCCCGAGCAGTGGTGTAAGTGCTATAGCTTTCTCCAGGGCTGTGTGCATATGAGTCGTGGTTCCCTCCCACAGGGGGCATATCTTGGGGCAGGACCATAGTTTATGGTAAAATGTGGCTTGCTGTCCACATCCCCTCACACATCTGTCATCAGGTTTGGATCCTATCCTAGCCAGGACTGTCCCTATCATATATGACCGATGGAGTATTCTAAGTTGAATAAGGTGAAACCTCTGGGTAATAGCTGCTTCCGTGGGGTCATCAGAGCCGACTGCCAGTCGTCATCCTCTATAGGGCCTACATCATCTTGCCACTGCTGACTGAGCTTCGGGAAGGTGTCTGGGAGGTTGTTACTCAGCTTCTTGTAAGTTAGGGATATTGCCTTCATGGTGAGAGGCCCGTCAAGCAAGCGATCTTCTAGGGGCGACGACTCCGGTATGTCTTTAAAAGATGGAAAAGTCGACTGCAGCGCATGCCTGATCTGTAGGTATCTGTACAGTTCTCCCTGCGCCATCTGATATTTTGTCTAGAGTTCTCTGAATGTCAATATTGCCCCTTTTTTAACCCACTCCCCCACTGTTGATAGTCCAATAAGGTCCCATTTGTCGAATCCGGGCTGATAGCCTAACCTTCCTAGCCGTTGAGCAAACCATAGTGGTGTGGCCAACGAGAGAGTACCCGCCCAACCCAGTCGAGAGGTATTCAGATGCCAAATTTCGAGAATATGTTTGGTCGGTCCGAAGAACTTCCCCTTGTTTTTCCTGTCGGTGGTATACCAAGCCCCCAGATAGCCAGAGCGGTTAGTTTGGTATCTGTCGTGGGCGTATGCTGGGTCATCTGGAGGATGATACATCCATTGATTGACAGTCACCAGTTGCGCCACCCAGTAGTACCTCTGCAGGTCCGGGAGGGCTATCCCTCCATCGTACCAGCTTTTCGTCAATGTTTGCCTTGCAGTTCTGGGGGCCTTGCCGTCCCACAGCAGCGTGGTTATCATGCTCTCGATAGCCCTAAAATACGAGTCTGGGACCCTGTGAGGACAGTTATGTTGGACATAGAGAAAGCGCGGAAGGGCCAGCATCTTGAAAAGTGCCACCCTCCCCACCAGCGTCAAGGGCAGGGTCCTCCAATGTTTCACATCCGACCGCAACCTGGCCAGAGGTGGGGCCAAATTTGAATCATAAAAACAGGCGTGGTCTGAGGAAATACAAATCCCCAGCCGTTATCGCACATCGTGACAGGAGACGCAGCACCTTTCATTTCAGCATAAACAGGACTGATTTGCGCCAGTTAATCGCGTATCCCGAATATTTACCAAAATGTGTGAATATATCCAATACCACACTGATCGATCTATAGGGGTATGTCAAATAAAGCAGGATGCCATCCGCGTAAATCGCTATGCGGTCTTCTACGTCGGCTGCCCATCGCATGCCACAAACCATCACGTCTCTCCTTATCCAGGCCGCAAGCAGCTCTAGTACCAAGGCGAAGATCAGTGGGGACAGTGGGCATCCCTGTCTTGTGCCCCTATGGAGTTCAAACGTGTGGGATGTGAAGCCATTAACCCTTACCTGGCCCAGTACCCCAGTGTAGAGGAGTCTCACCCAGGCCACATACTTGGGACCCAACCCCGCCCTCTGTAGCACCTCAAATAGGTATGGCCATTCTATGGAGTCAAACGCCATTGAGGCGTCAAGGGACAGTATAGCTGCGTCTTCCTCAATATATGGTCTCCCGGCCATTACGTTGTGTACTCTACGGAGGTTGTGGGCTGTGTTAGGCCCTGGCATTAAACCCGACTGGTCAGAGTGGACCAGTGAGGTAATTACTGTTGCCAACCTATTCGCCAGAACTTTAGCTAGCACCTTCGTCTCTACATTAATCAATGAAATAGGCCTATAAGAGCCACAGTCTTCCATCAGTTTACCCTGTTTATAAATAACTACGATCATAGCTAGTCATTGATCCAATGGTAGCTGACCCTCCTCCAAGCTTTCCTCATACATGGCTTTCAAGTGTGGCACCGTCAGAGAGGCCATGGCCTTCAGAAACTCTACCGGGACGCCATTAGGCCCCATCGCTTTTCCTGATTTGAGTTGTCCCAGGGCCTTACCTATTTCCTCCGTTGTGAGATCTGCCTCCATAATTTCCCAATCTGCCTCTGTAAGGCTTTGGACATTACTGTCTTTAAGGAGCTGGCAGGAGTCCTCCGCTGTATATTGATTAGAGGGGGAGTATACCTTCTCAAAGAGATCGGCGAATCGTTCCGCTATTTCCTTCGGGTGCACTATCTCGGCTCCCTCCAGCGTCGTCAGTTTAGGAACCCATCGAGAGCCCTGCTTTCTCTTCACCAGCCACGCCAACGTCCTGCCCGTCCTGTCCCTGAGCTTGTAAAATCTGTGCTGTATTGCGCGGTGCTTGGCTACCATAGGTTTCCTAGTTTTAATCCGAAATTCGTCCTGTTTCAGATGAAGTCTATGATTGGTGACAGGCGAGGGATCCAGTGAGTGCTCCCTCTCCAGCTCAAGGAGGTCAGATTCCACTTTGGTCAGGAGCTCCTTTGTTTTGGTAAAATATCCAGTCTTCAACGACCGGGCTAACCCCTTGAGTACCACTTTGAATGCCTCCCAGATCGTGCGCGTGGATTCAACAGAGCCCACATTCTCAGCAAAGTAGTTCTCTGTCTTTGTAAGAAGTTTGTCTCTAATGTCTGTAATGTGTAGGAGCCATGGGTTAATCACTATCGTGGCTGGGGTTCCCATGGCGTTTATTCTGTCCAAACCGGAGAATGATCCGAGATCCCTCTAGGTAGGACTCTATATTGGGCAAAGTTACCAATGGAGGACAGATGTGTGAAGAAGTAGTCAATACGTGCCAAACTATGATGGGCGTTGGAAAAGAAGGTAAACAGTTTGTCGGTGGAATGGAGTGCCTGACCCACATCCGTCAGACCCAGTGCCTGTGAAAAACCCGAGAGGAGGTCGCTAGATTTGTCGTGCTGCCTTGGTGGCTGGCGATAGATAGTATCCCCGAGAGTCATATTGTAGTCTCTCCCCATAATCAGTACGACCTCCTGGAGTCCAGTCAGCTTATTGCCCAGGTCTTCCAGTGTTGTCTTGCTCAGAGTGGACGGGATGTAGACTGAAAGTATGTTGATGTCTTTCCCATCCCATTGGGCCTCCACCCCCGCAAACCGGCCTGCAGTGTCTGCCCATTTCTTGTGTACAATGAGGGGTGTGGTCTTTTTCACCAGTATAGCTGTGCCCCGTGAGCCCCTAGTGTAGTCCGCATGTGCTAAGAGTTTATACCCCCACCTAGTGAGGGCTTTGGACTTTTGACCTACCAGATGGGTCTCTTGCAGTAAGACCACACGTGCCTCTTCACGCACGGTTGAACTATTCCCCTCTTAATTCTATCAAACAATCCATTCACGTTCCAGGATAGTACTGCCAGAGATCTCTCACTATCCTTCCCCATAGCTGTGTGTCACCCCTCATTCCATCCCACGGGTCATGATGATGCAAGAGAAAACATAAACCCACTCAGGTAGCAATTGTCGTCCGAAAGTCAATGTGGCCATCCCACTCGTTGAATGCTTGAAGTCTAACAACATACTAGTAAGCTTTCCTTCAATAATACAGTCAAAAAATCAACATCCCCAACTTCCAGACCCCCTAGTTCCATCACCCCTCCCTGCCCCCCGGTCCATAACACAATGTACCTGCAAACATTTCTCGACGCCCAACCCCTCAACAGCCTCCCCCTCCCTGCCCGTGGATTTAAAACTACCCACTCCTGAACACGGCAGAGTGCCTCTCTCCCCCCCTGAAATGCTAGAAATGCACGGGGTGATCAACTCCCATCCCCCGGTCCACATTACAACTAATTTGTGTTTTTAGCCATCCACTGATCGTATTGATCAATCCCAGTCAGATCACATCATTTAAACCCATCAGTTCCAAACCTTGTACCAGGTCCCCTCTTAGCAAGTCTCGTATCCGATGGGTATATCCACCCCTCACCCTAACCCCCCTACTTGCACTTTCCGTTGGGCGCTGACTCTCCATCGATAAGGTCAAGGGTCTTCATTCCTGTGCCGGACCATCCTTTGCCGCTTCTATCTGGAAAACCCTGCGTTGGTTTGTCCTGTCAGCGTGTTCCTGTCTCTGGCTTCCTACCGTGCTCCATCCTCATTTTGATGAAACTAGATTGTTCTTTCTAGATCACCAAGGCTACTTCACAAGTTTCATCATCTAAGGATCCTTAAGTAGCTTTCCCTTCTTCTTTCATTCGGCTCTTTTTGTTGTTAAAGCAGTCGCTGACTCAGACTTAGCAATTCCTACTTTCTTCACCTTGATGTTCATAAGCATCAACTCAGAACTTAATTTGATTCATAACAAGCCAGCTAGACTTCTTCTTGGCCTCCCCTGCTGGACCCCCATATCACACTATACAAATAGCTACATTGGCTTTTGATATACAAGCAAAGCCAGAACCTGATTTGAGAATGCTTTGCCTCGTGTTTGTGTTACTTATGCTGAGGTTTACTATGCAATGCAAATCAGGATGTGCGTTGGAAAGTAACCCTAAGCTGTGCTCCGCTTTGTGTTACTTTGAGTCCAGGGGCACTTCATGGGTGATACGTGGACATTCCCTGGCCTGATTTTTTTGTAAGTATGGGCATCAGTTTAAGCAAAAGCCAGGTCTGTTTTTTTAGAGAGGGAATTGTGTGACCTTATGTCTATTTTATTTGGAACTTTTCTGCAAAAATACTTGTAAGAAATTTCCAGAAATAATTTTTTTAATTCCCCATCGTTTCAAGTCTTGTGAAGCTTACAAATTTCAGAAAAAACTTCAGGAAGTTTGCAGAGGGAAAACGTTGCATCTTGCAGGGATTGTGACTGGTGCGCTTAAAACGAGGCAATTGGACTGGCTTTTGTTTCTTGAGAACAGCTGCTCCATGTTGCAGTGATCCATAAGAACCACCTTTGTCCCCACAACTCATCAAGGCGCATTTGCTGCCATTTGCTTTGATACTTCAGAATCTCAGGTCCACAGAACCCAACTTGCACTCCAGAGCAGGCCACGGGTGCCTCGCTGATGTCCCTACCCGACCAGGCCCAGCTGTCTGACCTCGAACACTATTCGAATAGAGATCATTATGTTTGGACGAATGGCCACTTCTCTGTTACGTCTTGTTAATCCCATTATGATACTGTAGTGATCAAGTCCACTCAGTTCAGGTGATTTAACCCCTTCGCTGTGAGGATTATTCACCTGCTGTGCTGAGGGGAGGGGGGCGCGCATGAGGCACGGCGCTCCTGTGCTCATGACGAACTGAGCTCGTCACAGGTGCATTGGCTCCCGTGGAACGTTCAGCACTGTAGGGGAATTCTACCCGCACCTGAGCGTTCCACGGGCCATGATGAGCTAAGCTCGGCATGAGCATGGGAGGGGTTAAAGAGGTTTATTACAAGATGGTACAAGATCACAGGGAGACTATAAGTAGATCAGATTAAATCCAGAGTAAGACTAGAGCAAGACCAGAGTAAGACCCCAGCAGGAGCAGCCAGCAGGCAGCTCAGCCAAGTCAACTGTCATTTCTCTCTGCAGATTCCCAACATTCTGACAGCATTATTATTATTATTATTATTACATATTTGTACCGCGCTGGGAATCGACTCCCGAAGGAGTATCTCCGCGCCTCTGGCGTCATCTTTGAACAGAGCAGGTCCTGCAAAGTAGGGATATTACAATATTACAATAAGGTATATAACTAATATTGGAAGAAAAACAGTTTTTAGTTTCTTCCTAAAAGGAAGATGATCCCTACATTGTCTGATCTCTCTGGGGAGAATGTTCCACAGCCTCGGGCCAGCCACTGACAAGGCCCTACCCCCTTGCCTTGCCTTCTTAATCCTAGGAAGGCAAGGCAAGGGGGTAGGGCCACATTAACATTCCACTGGTGGAAGAATGGCATTGCATTAGCATTAGCAGGATATAACATATCCCCCTTTCTTATACGGGAAAACAAATAGCTAGAAACAGAAGAGAAGAACAATAATGAGAGAACAACCAACAAAGAGCAATAAGAGAACAACATCGAAAGAAGAGCAACAAGAGGGAAATCAAGAAACAACGAAGAAAGTAAACCAACCATAGAAACCATCCTCCCTTCTTACACAACAGAAAAGAAGAAAAAACTAAAACGTAAGAGAAAAAGATAGAAGAAAACACAACAGTCTACCCCAAAGCACACCCACTGGCCAGAACATGAATGAATGGAGGCTGAAAATGGCAAACAAACAAAACACAAGGCTACAGGCTGCGACAAACGCAGAGGAAGAAAACACGACAGAAAAGCAGAGGAAAGTCAAGAATCCACAAGAGACATGAGAAGAAGACCTCAGAAGGAAAACAGAAAAGAAGAAAGAAACACGGAAGAGGAGGAAAAATAAGGGTTATTCCCCATCTAAACACCATTATCGTTACGCAATGATAAACATGTAATGCAAAGATAACAGTGCAAAAATCGCAATAAAAATACAATGTAAGCCGAAAATACTTAGCAATGAAAGCATGAAATTCACTCAAATAGGGTAAAAACGTAAGCTGTATATGTGAACTAGAATGCATGGGTGAGAACCCATGACTAATCTCTTGGGATAGAGATGCGTTGTGCACAAAACTGGGAACACTCCCCATACACATCTAAGTGTAAGAACAAAATTTGTGTGGAAAAACCATACTGTGCACTGTAGTAATGTAACTGTGTTAAACAGCACATATGAGTAGGTACTCAAGACATATTCCAAACAATAAACGGAATTTTTGGGTAAGAACCCGTTCTAGTGCAAAAGGACTGTAACCTTTGCATGATTCCCCTGTAAAAGGGTAGAAATTGCAGTGTTTGGGTAGGAACCCGAACACATGGGTAGGAACCCATGACCAATCTCTTGGAATGCAAAAAGGAATGACACCCTTGCATTGATCCCCTGTAAGAGGGCAAACAAACAATACACATGAGAAGCATGTACAAGTGTACAGAGAGCAGATGGGACTAAAACCCATTGCTATACAGAATAGTGTAATGGACTCTTGAAGGCATTTACCAACTTGGTGTATACCTAGGGTCCATGGACGCCGGTGAGCGACTACTCACCCGAGCTTCTGAAAGCAACCTGTGTAGGGACACTAAAAGCATACCTGATACACAATGAAAATTAACGCTACGGCCAATAAGTAGACAGTAAAAGAACACAGTTTGGCTGTCACAGATATGATATGCCACAACAACCTTCATGTAAGGAAGTGCAATGTATGTGAAAAATTACAAAAAAGAAATGTAGCATGGAATAACATGAAATTAAATGTCCAAGACCAGATGAGAGTTGGCACTGTGTAACAACATCTAATCTATTTTTTTTTTTTTTTTTTTTATATTTAAAATTTTTTATTTTCTTCAAAAATCACAATTACATTTACAACACGCATTATTCAATTAAACATTCGCAAATACTGACATATTTCATTTCATAAGCCTACCTAACCTCCTCCCCTCCCTACCTTATTGGTCTATTTTTCCAATTCTCAATTGGGTCCCAAATCCTCTTACCCAGAGATCTTCCTTTTTTCCCTTTCCTGTCATATATTGCTTTCTCCATATTATATGTAGCCAATAGTCTAGCAATCCACATTTGAAACGTTGGTGGTGCTTTATCAAGCCATAATGTTGCAACACATATACGATATACCGCGGCTACCATAAACATAAACTCGATGGGAATAACATCTTCCCCTGTCTCCACCCCCAGCAACAATAATTCATCTGTCAGCTTTACTTTATATCCTAATGAAACGTCAATAAATTTTTCAATATCATTTTTTAAAGAGTACAATTGCGGGCATTTTGAGAATACATGAATTATATCTGCATCCTTATCATCACACCTAGAACACGTAATTCCTGTTGTACCTCCCCATTGTGCAAACCTTGCCGGCGTATAATACAATGAGTACAAAGTTTTATAGTGCTGTGACTGTAAGGTTGTAGAGCATAAAGTGGTTCGACCCAAATCAAGCGATAGTTGAAAACCCTCTGGTTTTAAACCAATTTTTCCCTCCCACTTCCTCGCATATTTATCCCTGTCATCACTTTTATACTTTCCCAATTCTGCATATAAACACCGAATTGTGCAATGCTCACTATTCTCTATATAATCCATTAAACAGCATGAACCGAAACCCAAAGATCCACCTTGTTTATTTGCAAGGTAACTTCTAACCTGAAGATATTTAAAGAAACTATTATTCCCTACCCTAAAGATGTTTTGTATCTCCTGAAACTGCATGATTCTGCCCTGTTGATCCAATAAATCCCCAATTCTCTTGATCCCTTTATCCTCCCACCCCTTCATTACTGTATCTCCAAATATCTCCCCCGGGAGAGATCTATTATTATACAGCCGTGTGTACCTGTTGTATCTTCCTATCCCTATTTTCTTTGAAATCGTCCTCCAGATATTATATGCGGCTTTGAGAGTTTTGAATCTTGTGTGCTTGAAGTAGGTGAAATCAACTGTATTCAAGAATCCATTTACTGCCCCATCCCCTAACAACACTGTGTAAACATTAAAAAACCGTTGTGTCCTACCTCCATGTTCAAAGTTACCACCACCTATTAATCCCTGAAAGTACTGTAGAGCTGCCGCCCAGTAATAAAATCTAAAATCAGGCGCCCCCCACCCACCTCTTTCTCTTGATACTGTAAGATGTCTATATGCTCTTCTGGTTTTACCCTGTGCCCAAATAAATGCATTCACCATAGCTTCTATCTTATTGAACCAACTATGATCAAAATATAACGGGATTGCCCTGAATAAGTATAGAAATTTGGGGAATGTTATCATTTTGATTACATTTATTCTTCCCATCAATGTCAAATGTAATCTATGCATTCTCTCTGTATTCTCTTTGACTTTACTTAATAATGGTCTCATGTTAAGGTCTACCAGCGCGTCCAGATCTGCCGTCACTTTTATTCCTAAGTACGTTGCTTCCTTCACAACTCTACTATCCTGGAATATCATCCGGTTATTCTGCACTATCTGGGTCTTCCCTTTATTGATTTTATATCCTGAGAATTCTCCAAACTTTGATGCTTCTCTTTCTATCTCTGGAATTGCTATATCTGGCTTATTGGTGATGACAGCCACATCATCTGCGTACGCAAATACCTTATATCTCTTCTCATGCAGAACAATTGGGGGTATCCTATTATTTTCTTCCAGTCTCCTTAAAATGGGGTCTATATATAGGGCAAATAATAGCGGTGATGCTGGGCATCCCTGACGCGTCCCTCGTTGTATCTGTACATTCTCACTATACCCTTTATTTATTCTTATTCTGGCCGTAGGATTGGAATAAACAGCCTGTATTGCTCTGATGTACCCTCTACCCACCCCGTATTGCTCCATTACCTTCCATAAATAGTCCCAAGAGACCCGGTCGAAGGCCTTCTCTGCATCCAGAAATATAGCCGCGACCGGATCCCCTGCAACCTCCATAGCGTCCAGAATTGTGATCATTTGCCTTGTGTGCTGTGTAGTGCCCTTCCCTGGAATAAAACCATGTTGCGAAGTACTAACTAAGTGCTCTATAACTTTACTTAACCTAAATGCAAGTGATTTTGTATATATTTTGGCATCCGCATTCATAAGTGTTATAGGACGATATGACCCAGGTTCTAGAGGTGGTTTATCTTTCTTTAAAATAACAATGATATCAGCCCCTGCCCATGAGTGCGGTATTGTCTCTCCCCTCTGTGCTTGAATAAAAATCTCGTGCATATCCTTCCCTAATACATCCCAAAATATTTTATAAAATTCAGCCGGGATCTGGTCTGGGCCAGTAGCTTTCCCACAGGGTAGACTTTTCACAGCATCCTGGATCTCCTGTACTGTAAAACTCCTCTCCAATTTCTCCTTCTCATCCCCTTCCAGTACTGGGTGCGTTATCATATTCAAATATTCTACTATCTCGGGTTTAGTTCGAGTAATATCCTGCTCATAAAGCTTCGTATAGAATCTCTTAAACACATCCTGTATGTCTGTTACTTTGTTTACCACCACTCCTACCTCATTTTTAATTTCCTTAATCTCTCCTGCCGCTGCCTTCTGCCTAGTTCTAATAGCCAGGAGATGCCCAATTCTCTCGTTGTATTCATATCCCTCCTCTCTTTTGGCTAAATACCTAGCTGCAGCCCTTCTTGCTACACTTTCACCTGCCTCTGCCTTCTTCAGTTCTATATTTAGCAGTAAATCTTCCAACGGTTCCTTCATGTTGATTGCTGTTATTAGAGAGTCTTCTAGATCTTTTAATTCCCTTATCCTAGTTTCCATTTCCTCTCTCTCTTTTTTAGTTCGTTGCAACGTAAAGCAAAGGGTTTCCCCCCTAATACCTGCTTTAAAAGCATCCCAGACCATAGCAGGTGATGCTGTCCCTCTATTAATTTCCCAGAACTGTTTAATCCAGGCTGCCATTCTTTTCACATAACCCTCATCTTTCAAAAGTCCTCTCTCAAAGGTCCAATTATAGCTCTTCCTCTCCTCTGCCATTTTATTTGGTAACGTCAATACCAGCGGGTTATGGTCTGATAACAACCTAGGCAGTCTTTCTAGTTGACTACCATCTACTAATGTGCTAGAAATCAGAAAATAATCTAATCTGACAACCAAACGATGAGGTGCTGAGTAATATGTACTACCCGTACCTGGTGGGTGGCTCTGTGCCCATAGATCAATCAACGCATTATGTCTCATAAAATCACATACAGCCTTACACGCCTTCTTCTTCCTCCCCCCGTATACCTCCCCACCCGACATACCCGACCTACCCAACCCGTTCAGCCCATTTATATTCAAATCCCCACAGCAAATAATTGGCTCTGGCCAAAGAGACAATTCGTGATCCAAAAATTCAATAACCTCAGGGTCATCTTCTGTAGACCCATATATTGACACCAATGTGCAACACCCTGTACTAGTTTCACCCTCAAGTATAACCCATCTCCCATTCAAATCTTCTTTTTTTCTTTTTATTTTACAGACCCCTTTCTTAGCTAAAATAGCTACTCCCTTAGTTTTGGTCTCTTGTCTAGTACAAGCTAACACCTCAAATCCCATTTGCTCCAATAAAAATTTATTATTTCCTTCGATATGTGTCTCTTGGAGACATATTATATCTAATTTTAGCATTCTTAGCATTGCTGCTACTCTCTGCCTTTTCCCTCCATTATTAAGACCACATATATTTATAGAGGCAATCCTCAGAGCCATCGACATATCTTATATTTTTCCATCACTTGACACCACTTTTTATTCTCATAAGCTTTAGCCTGCAGAACTCTTTCCTCAAAATCATTATATTCCTTTGTTTCCTTATTGCGTGTTGTATTTAACCATATGTCCTGCCCCCCCCTCACCCCCCCCAGCTCTCCCCCCTCCCCCTGACTCCCTCCCCCCCTTTTACGGGCAAATAGGTCAATCCTGACCTATGTGTGGCCTCTTCCGCTGTAGGATCGCCTCTCTCTCCTGCCCTTCCCTGTTACCCCTATATGTCACCTGGAGTATGATAGTATCATGCTCTATGGTGGTTTCAGTGTATTTCTCTCTTTATTATTTCTTTCCCCCTCTCTGCTCTGTGAGCTCAGCCAAGTATTCTCCTGCTTTAATCTCTGACATGAATACTCTAATCTGCCCTTTATTAACAACCTTTAATCTTGCTGGGTAGAGTAAATATGCCTCTGCGCCTACATTTTGCAGGGGGGAAATCAGTTGCCGTAGCCTCCATCTTCTTTCGACTGTCGCATGACAGAAGTCAGGTCTGGCAAAAAATGTAACATTATCGAAAGACTTCTTGGCATCTGGTCTTGCTCTGTCCATGATCTCCTGTCTTGCAAGAAAGTTTCCTACGAACACAAGCATTGCTCTTGGCAATACATTCTGCTGGGCTCTGTGATTTTTCTTCAGCACTAGTGGAAATCTATGCGCTCTTTGGATTTCCGACTCCCACTGCCACTGGGAGTCCGGAAGAGCTCCTTTCAATAGCTTGATAACATAGCCCCTGGGGTCTTGCCCCTCCAAACCTTCCTCAATTCCAAGAAGTCTAACGTTGTTCCGTCTTTGCCGGTTTTCAAAATCTTCTATCTTCCATTGGAGATCTTCCATTTTCTTCCCTTGTTCATTTTTAAAGTCCTGCCAGAGGGCAAGATGGCCGCCACAACGCTGTAGGGAGCAGTCGCACTCTGCTCTCTCTCCTGCCACATAGTATCATGTGGGTAGAGCGAAGAAGAGGATGAGTAAGGAAAATGTTCATATTGGAAGGCTGGTTGACGCAGTATAACCCTGACGGAGTTAAGGGGAAACGCCGCCTCGCATTGTTAATTGCTGCAATTTCACAGAAGTGGAAGAAGTGGATCAACGGAGCCCTGCAGCAAAGCCTAAAGATGTCCAATCGCAACAAGGGGGTGCCAGTAGCTTCAGCCACGGGTGCTATACCGAAAACGGCTGCCCCAGGTAAAAAGCAGACACCGGCTCCAGGGATCGTGGTATCTAAAGCTCAACAAAGGAAGAATGAGCTGACAGGAAAGAAGACACAAGCGGCGGATGCCGAGATGGATACGGAGATACTAACTCAGCAGAAGGAGACGCCGTCAGCTAAAGCGGCGATTGCCAGGGAGAAGGAGAAACATAGAGCGCACAGAATAAACCCGCTCCCCCTCACCTCCAAAGACGCGGCGGGTATGAGGCAGCCTACCGTGACGGAATCCTTCTCTGCCAAAACAGGCCAGCAGCAACAGCAACAGCAGACAGAGAACGAAGCAACCAGCGCCGTGATCCACACTCCGAGCGCGGAAGCGAAAGACGTCCTCGAGGACGCTAGCGGAATGGTTGCTGGGCAACCAGCGAAGCCCTCACAGTCTCACACGCATCAGGCGGGAACTGCCGGCATCGATGGAAAAGAAGCAGCAGTGACTACGGTGAGCAGCGGAGTGGGTGGCAATGTGAATGGGGAGCTGGGGGCACTTGAAAAGAGGAACAATATTCAGATGATGGATGCCTTACTGTCAGTGGAGGCTGGACTAAACGCGGAACAGAAAAGCATTGGCAAAGCTAACTGGGGCAGTTCTACGAGTCTGGACTCACAGCAGCAGGCTAAGAGCAGAGGTGCCAGAGGGGGGTCCCCAGAGTTTTACTCTGTTAATGAAGGGTCAGACTCAACAGACTTGAGTGAGCAGGAGGGGGGCAGTACTACCGAGGTCACTACATCCAGCTTAGACTCAGACAACTCTGGACAATCAAGGGATAAAAGCAGCCAAAGAAAAAAGAAGTCAGGAGTAAGAAGAAGAAGTGGTGAAAGCAATAAAAACAAAAAACTCTCCTGGGACTATTCAGCGACCTCTGGGATATACCAAGAGTCTGGGGACGGAATTGGGGTTGGTAGTACACCTCAGAACATAACCATGGAAATGATGTTCAGTACCTTAAAACAAATACAGGTAGAGGCCAGGGTGGAAAGCCGGAGGGCAAGGAGGGACACAAAGAAAATACAGGCATCAATTAGGAAACTTAACAGGAAGTATGAGGTGGTAGAAGAGAGGGTGTCAGAAGTGGAACAGAGGACAGGAAGAATCGAGGACGAGTTGACAGACTGGCAGGACTTTAAAAAAAAAGTAACAACATCTAATCTAAATAAAAACAGCAAAGCCACATTTCTAAATACGAACACCCCAAACCACCACCTTGAGAAAGAAAATGATGAGCCACTGCACAGAAAAGATAAACGAAGGAAAAACGGCAGTCATTTTATCAACAGAAGAGCACCCTAATAACTAGATTGATGTTCCTTTGTAGTTTGTACAGTGCCTTCAGTAATAACTATCCTCTCAAGCGTTGACTGGAGGTAAAAGAAACATACAAAATCGTAAGGGAAAATGCAGTACTTTGAGTGCGCAGAATGAAATACGATAACAAGCGGCAGTAGCTTCATTGCATAAAGTTCCAGCAAACACAATCATGAAACAAGGTGATGTTTACATGAAAAAGGACACTTGACTTTACCAAAGTGAATACCAGGTCCTCCTGATGCTTGAAATGGAAAGCAAGCCGACGCCATTGAAAATTAGTGGAACTTTATAAACACGGACAACGTGGTTGGCACAAGGAACACAAATCATGATACTGGACAGACAGTAGCAAAAATGTCAATGTGTGGGAGTGAAGATATTAAAGCAGGCTTACATTCACCAAAAGCACAGCACAAGACGCAGGCGCTGGCAGGCACAGACGTTGGCAGGCTTACAGATTGTCAGGTTTACCCTTAATGAAGGCTCAGCACAAGACGTAGAGATAGTGTGGAGTAGACAATGATGTGTGGCGCTGAAGACAGACATTGTTTAATTTGAGTCTTACCCACACATGAAGGCACAGCACAGGATGCGCAGAGATAGTGGGGAGTAGACGCCCAAGTGGGAATGGGCAGCTTCTGTAGTAGCACTTCCCCAGACTCACAGAAACAACTGGCAGGATGCAGTGGGCGACCAATGGGAGGTCACTGGTGGGGTCAAGGATGCCAGTTGAAGGTAGATGTTAAGCTTGAGAGACTGTAGAATCTAAAGATGGAGTTGCTTGAAGTTTGATGAGGTGAAAGATGCAGGTTCTTTTGAAGATCGTCGCCAAAATTCTGCAGTGATCAAGTCCACTCAGTTCAGGTGATTTAAAGAGGTTTATTACAAGGTGGTACAAGATCACAGGGAGACCATAAGTAGATCAGATTAAAACCAGAGTAAGACTAGAGCAAGACCAGAGTAAGACCCCAGCAGGAGCAGCCAATAGGCAGATGAGCCCAGTCAACTGTCATTTCTCTCTGCAGATTCCCAACATCCTGACAGCATCACCACAATAACATTCCACTGGTGGAAGAATGGCATTGCATTAGCATTAGCAGGATATAGGAGATACCAGGACTACAAGTCCCAGAATGCAAGGAAAAAACTAAACTGGATAAGCCAGTACTGCCTGGCTCTTGGCTATTTGACTGCAAAGCAGAAACAAGTGACCAAAGCAACCATATTGTCTTGGTGGACCATGTCAGTTCCCTGCCCGCTGGCCTAACTTCCTATTTCATTGGCTGATTAGAGGCAGTGCAGACACTGAGATGTAAAGCCCAGGACCACGTGTCCTCAGCTCTGACCCTCATTTGTTACTGGGAGGATTTCGTTAAAGTCTGACATCGGTTCTTTGTAAACTAGCTATTTTGAGCATTTAGCAAAGTGCACGGTGCACCTTGAAACAAATCCATTTCCCTTGAGGATCTGAATTGTGCAACCCCAGAGAGTAAACGAATGCTAAAGCCAATCCATTCCTGCGGATCCTTGATCCAACCACAGTTTATATGAAGCTTGACTGTGTGACATCTCGAGACAGCCTTCACATTTTAGCGCTAGCAGCGTGTTGCATTCTGGTACTTGCAGTTTGTATTTTAACATTGTAAGCAGGATCAAAAATCACAACATTCACAGCTCTGTTGGCTATGAAGACAGGGCAGTCCGAAGGTATTATAGATGGCATGGTGAACCGTGACAACTACGTAAAAGACTAGGCCTGGGTGAAATTTACATTAAGCCGGAGTCATTTGTGTAGTTTCAGGACTTTTGCAATATGTTTTTTTATGCAAATTCCCGAAATTACACCACCACCCAGCTTTGCATTATTATGCACCCTTTGCTGTAAAAATTAATAATGTGCTATAGTGAAAAAAATTTACTGCAAACACACGGGAACAACAGAACTTGAGCAGCTGCCGTTTATGGCGCTTTTGTTTCAATTTCTACTTGCACCAAAAATTGACCCAATGACACATTTTCTACCAAAATATAGAGCAAAACGGTGGATTTGCACTTCATGTAGTTAGGCATAATTTCACTTTATCCCGTGGAAGCTTCATATACTTGTGCAAATGTAAATTAGTTGGATTTCTCACAAACCGTAAAAGTTGACTGGCATGTGTCCGTAAGACCCGCCCTAGCCATCTGCCATTTTTTTGGCAGATTTATATAGCTCAAACTCGACCCGCATGTATTTGAGCGCTTTACATGAGCAGCAGGTACGTTACACAAGGACACTTTCAACTTTATTTGGCAGGCAAGGGGAGATTCAGTGCTTTTCCCAGAATTACGTGCTTTTCCCAGAATCACAGGATGTGGACACGACCCAAAGGCCCGAACCTTGGTTTCCAGCACCACAGCCGGCAAGTCTAGCCGTGAGACCACATCTTCTCAGTGCTGGGGGATATCTCAGTAGCCAGCGTCCCTAAGTCATAGGTGGTCCATTCAGTAAGTTTTCACTTTCATTTAGCAATAATGTGTCTACTGGAATTCTCGCTCCCTCTTTTACTAAGTTACAATTGTGCCTACTACATCTCCCAGAATTCAATGAGCTGTTATCTAAAAATCCATGACTGGCAGAAGGTGTCGCTCCTGAGGTGAAACCGTTTGATAGATGTTCGATTAAGAGGGAGACGTAGAGAGAACTAATCTCTTGCTTCCAGATCATAGAAAATGAAAGACGTTTATCAGTTTTGACACTGTAGTAAAAAAAACTCCACCGCAAGGATTTTTAGAGCTACGGACAAAATGATGGTTGTTTGCGGCAGTCTGGTGCCCTCTTCTGGCTATTTGTGGTTCTGCTGTGCGGTAGCACACCAGTACAGTTAAGGCACCTCTTCACACACACAGTGAAAACTGGTGCCCAGTGGAATTGACTCTGAGACGCCTGCGGCGTGAAAGAAAAAAAAAACACACAAAAAACTGCTATGGTACTAACTTTTTTTTTTTTAATCACTCTGTGAGGAGTGGCGTCTGTCTTCATGCACAGAACTGTCGAGGCATGTCTGCCCCTAACCCATTAACCTCTCCACCAAAAAAACAAAAGGGTTGTTGCGGTTCTTATCCTGGGCTATTTTGATGCCCCTTAATGAGCATCAGTTGCTTGGAGCAGGGGTTTCCAGCTCGCCTTCCTGCACCGGCTGTTCATATGTGCGAAAGGAGCCGATTTCGTTACTCGTGAGGTGGGAAGTCAGGCATCTTTATAGCGGACGGTGAGGCACTCAGCGCATTGTAGGGTGACCAGGCGCCCCGGATCAACAGCTGTCCCGGCAGATTTCGGCATATTTGGCCACCCTAGTGAATTGGGCTCTCGCGCCATGGTTCCTGGCCACGCCCCTTCACGCAGCCATTGTCCATGACCACGCCCTTCAGCCCTGTTATACATTACTATAATGGATACGGAAGTATTTGGAGGCATTAGCAGATGTAATTTCCTTTGTCCAGCACTTGAATACAGGTGATGGATTTACCTGGAAAACGATTCCCGCCAATAGGCAGAACACGCGGCTATTAGGTAAATGGCTGTGTTCCTAGAAGCTTCCAGCGCGGGAGCTCCGTGTACGGCCGGCTGAAGGCCTCGAATAACCATGGCAGGGTTGGCTGGCACCTGGCCGAGGTAAACCCTGGCTAATGAGTCTTTAAAGTACCAGGCCCTGCAGGCTTGGAGGCCAGTTGCAATGCCAATTAACTTTTTTTCGACCTAAGTCTCTTCTAATTAACCTCTTGGGCTTAACCTCTGTGTTTGGGGTTAATAAGAAGTAAAACTCTAACTCGACTAAAGACACAACCTCCAACCAGCCCCACCTCGCCCCTCGATACCACTGAGTGAGCAGGTGAACGTCTGCACTGTTGGGAAGCAGAGCGCTCAGGTTTCTGGGGCCCAATGCAGGGGTCCTTCAGCCAGGCCAGGGTTTTTCTTTGCATTCTGGTATTACTGATTTTCTGAAGACATAAGCTGTTCTGCTGCCTCAGAATCCAAAGGTATTGTAACCTCGAAGGAACCAGTTACTCAACGCAAGAAACTGGGAACGTGAGAGCGCTGGGAACTAATTCTCACTGGGCTGACTCGATGTTGTAGTGATGAAAGTTGATGTGAAACTTACAGGTTTTAATTATCACCGGGGTCAGCAAGGGTCACCCCGGCCTTGTATCCTTCCAAAGCTGATATAATTGTACAACCCGTGGGAGACGTGCACCTGTGCTCAGACCGACCTTTGGAGAGGGGGAGCCTGCCATCGGAGGTCACCTGACCTGACACAAGCTCTTGATTGCACATTCCAAGTTGCGGATTCATATTTTGAGATATTTGCACAATGCCCCATAAAGTAAGCTTGTCTTCATGTATGTGCTTGTTAGAACACCTTTGGAATACGCTGGCCTCCTCCGTTCACCTGTACCCCAGCATCAGTCACCAGTTAGAATGACAAAACACCTCACACCTGAGGAAGGAGAAAGGAACAGTCAACACAGCTCCGCATCTGAACCTAGCAGCAATTTGTCAAACCGGGTTGCCTGTCACGAGGCAGTGTGTACTTGAATGCACTGTAAATACTTCAGCACTAATTTCATAAATTCCTTTTCGTTGTCTATTCTCCGTCTGAGCTCAGCCAAGGATAATTGTGAAGGCTGCTGCTGGAACCTTTCACCAAAAGCAGTTCTGCTGAGACATCAGGAGCGCTTTTGATGACACAGTGGCAAGTGGCCTGCCATGCCACAGAGGTAAACCAGGAGGGCAGCATTTTTTGTTGTTTTTGAAAGGCCTTTTCCTGCAGCAGGGGTTTTTGAAAAACAAAAAAGTCAGTGCCCTCTGCACGCAAAGAGTTTGCTCAAAGCGCGTTGTTGTTGATGTCCATTTCCACAGGAATAAAGACATTTAAAATGTCTTTGGCCCCATTCCTTGCCCATTGAAAAGAAACCCTTGTTTTGTGGCACTCTTTAACAAGACTCTACTTTGGGAAAGGAAGCTTGTTACAGTAGAGATGTGATAAACAAAAAGAAGTGCCAGAACTGGAATATTGATTTGACCTGAAAGTTTTGTTGATAAGTTAGAAAAATAGATTCCAACCTACACTGTTGCTAGTTAATAGCAATTTATTCAATTCTTTTCACAAGGACAATTTTTAACAATTTAGTACATTTTGTACAACACTACACCATTATATATACAGTACTCATTCACCTAGTCATCCGTATCACAAACATACAAAATCAGGCATCCATATATACATAAAATTTCAAAATGATCACAAAAAAAGGGGGATAACAGCACAAAGATTGGGAAAAGAGAAAAACAAAGACAACAAAGGCTGCTCATACAATGTTCATCTGTGATATACCATAAATCTATACATATATACAAAAATTAAAGATTAGTCATCAACCACTTAGATAATGTCACACATTGTATATACACATGTACAGGGTATCAGAATTCACAGTTATTTGAATTATTAGTTTTAGGGGGGAGCAGCACTCTGCAAGGGGCCTACGCGTTTCGAGTCCTATACAATGAGGGGACTCTCATCAGGGCCGGGGGAGTTTATCCTACTGGTCTGCAAGGCCACTTCACAGGTATGGAGAACTGGGGTGCAGGCGGTCGCGCTCACAGGGGGTGACGAAGTAGCACTTATTTATTCAAACGGACCGGGTGGGTATTCTCAAGGATGAGGGACCCAACGGGGTGTGATTGCCTCTGTCGGAGGAGCTTGGTGCTCAATCAGCACTGCGTCCCACTCGAATTAGGGCGGGTGCTGGAAGGTTTTTAAGGCCTCCTGGGGAGAAGAAGATCCTCGTGTCGGTCGGCGTCTCTGGAGCGCTGATCCGTCGCGCATGCGCAGTGGATCAAACTCTAGTAGAGAGCGCCTGTAACATAGGTTGTCTGCATATCTGATAAGGAGCCCATCTTACTTAATACTTACAGTCAGACCAGGTCGTTCATTTTGGAATTTTGTGTTTCTACACTTTTAAAAGCAATACTGAATGTCCCATGATGCAACATGGTCTTGGCTAAATATGCAAGGCTGATTCTTGTGAGCTAGGTGGCATATCAAGGTCTCCGCCCTATAGTGAAATGCATGTAGGGAACGCCTAATGGGTGGAAACAAGACTGAAATATTTGAAGCACCCTGAATTTTGAAATCCATTTAAAAACCGAAACGTGCTTGCACATACTTGAAATAAAGTGTGAGGAATTCAACACATTGGGAAAAACAGTGCAAGTTGGTACCACACGCGGCGCCAGGCTGAATCCTTATTTTCAGTTTGAGATGTTCTGCTAAAGAACAATGGGGTATATTACCAATAACATGCGATAAATATCCCTATCGATATTTAGCGGGAACATTTTTATCGCCAAGCATCGCCTGGAAATATCGCCGCCGTAGCGAGGCATTACCAATACCCTGCAAGGTGGCGATATTTCCCCAGAAATGCGATAAAAGCATGCGGTAAAACTAGCGTGACGACGCTAAGCCGTCGCACGCTAACGTGAGAAAATTCACGTTGGGCCTATCAGCGATGATTATCGCTAAACCAATAGGCCCAAGGCTACCATATAACGCGTTAGCGGGACCAAAAAATGCCCGCTAAACCTAAAATCGTTGCTAAACATGGAGAATATTCAAAATGATGGTGAGCAGCCAGGGACTAGTGCAGAGGGCACAAACAACACCCAGGAAGGCCAGGCTGAGACCCAGGGAAGGGGCAAGAGGAAGAGGAACCCAAAGTTCACTCCAGAACCAGCTACTGGTTGAAGAGGTGACGCGACACCAGCAGGAACTCTTTGTGAGTTCCAGCGTCACCATGGCGAGGAAAAGGGACATATGGCAGGACATCATGACCAAGGTCAATGCCGTGGGGGAGCACAAGAGGACAGTGGACGAGTATAAGAAGCGGTGGCACGATACGAAAAAGCAAAACAAAAAAGAAACTGGGAGCAAACCTAAGGGCAGCAAGTGCGACGGGAGGCGGTGGACCAGCTCCACAGGAGGAGCTGGATGAGTTGGAGGAGCTGGTAGCGAACGTCATCAGTGAGGAGACTTATAGGAGCCACAGGCCAGGATACTGCTGTACTGGAAGTCACACAACAACACCAGGGTGAGTGTCAAACAGGAACAGGTGGAAGTGGGTGGATGGGCACAGTGGCATTCATGTACCATGCAAGTCTTTACAGTGCATACCCTCATGTACTGTACAACAAGTCCTGGAGAGCCCGGGTCATGCTGGCATAGGGACACGTCACCAGGAGGATGAGGGCAGATGTTTTGCTGTTGCACAGTTGGCACATAATGTCGTCAGTGGCAGACATGATTACTGGCAGGGTGCTGTGGACTTGAATGATTCAGGCCTGGGATGGGTACAGGATGTTGTTGTCTACCAGGTGGTGGGCCAGTTGCATGTTGAACAATTCCCAGTGATAGGCCCTGGAAACAGGAGCAGGGAGAAATGCTGGAAGCACTTCAGGTCCATGTGGCCTGGCTTCGGCTAGTTGAGGAGGGTGTAGATTAAGTTGTGTTCCAAGCTCCATGGAAATATTGCTGTACTGTAGTCAGCTCAGATAGCAGCATCTGCCATGTTATATACGTGGTGTGGGAATCGGTGTGACAGGGAACGTGAGTGGATGGAGTACATAACCTTGTGCATCTTGTAGCTGTTGACATTGGACCGGGAGGTCAGGTGGCATGCGCTGCTGGTGTACACAGGGGAGGTGGGCCCAGGCATAGTTTGGGTGGGTGTCGTGTTGAAGCTGTCATGGATATCAGTGAGCTAGCAGTAGAAGAAGATGGCTAGTGAGTTGCACAGTTCACCTCAGGGAGTCAAGTTGTAGGTGTTGGCGCTGGAGCCCGAGAGTTCCCTTACGATGCAGAAGAGACCCTTGCTCCCGTGTGTGTTGTCATCCAGTTAGGTTTAGAAGGAGCAACCCTTGGCCAATCACAAGAGGTGGAGATGTATGTGTGGCATCCTTGTGGTCTGCGTGGTTGTCTGGAGTGCATATGGTGACCAATAACCACTCCTGTTTCCGGCATCCAACTCAGGATACACACCAGCACATTGGTGAACGTGGCGGCTGGCCTGCTGGTGTGGGTTTAACAGGGTTCCTTGAGTGGCACAAGTGTGTTGTCACAGTTGTACATACACTGCCTGAGGTGGCGGCCTGCAGCGTTGGAGTTGGTGGAGTTGTTGTGTGGCCTGTGGGTAAGGGTGGTGATTAGCTGGTCTACAGTCACCAGCAGTGGTGAGTTACCCATTGTGTGCGGTGGTCTGTGGACTGTACATTGAAGGGGGAATGGATGCAGCACGGTACAGTCCTATGGAAACAGGTGTTGTGTACTAAAGTAACTTGGGTGCCTGTGTAGAAGGTGGTGTCCAATGTGTGACCAGCGGCGTGGGTGGAAGGGTGGGTGGGTGGGGTGACGAGTTGGCTGAGGCTGAGGCTGGCTAGTGTGGCCGACAGGCTTCTGGAGTTGGTGTTGTTCTTGTTCCTGAGCTGGAATGTCAGCTCCACGAGGAGGATGTAGTCTGTGGAGGTGAGTGCATGGTTGCAGGAGAAGTAGGCGAGGGATTTGCTCAATTGACAATGTGGTCTGGGGAGCTGGAGATGAGTGTACCTCTGAGGGTGGTGTTGGGGTTGGTGTGGATCTGGAAGTGGAGATGTCTGGCAGTGTTGAGGAATTAATCTGGGTGGGTAGTGAGCTTGAGGGTGGCAGTGGTGAGCCAGAGGGTGGTATGAAGAACAAAATGGTGGCAGGTGTGAACCAGAGGGTGCTGTGAGGAACCAGAGGGTGGCGCAGCTAAACTGCCTGGGAGACCTGTGTGTCTGAGCCCCATGCTGCAGAACTGCCCCTGAGCCCTCCCAGTGTGAAAATATTATTTAGCACAATTGCCTGTGGTCCCTCAGGGTGTGAGCACATATTGTGCCAAGTTACCCCCTGCCCCCAGTACATATATACCCGTAACGCACAGCATGATCATGCCCTTGCACCATGAAGTCTTGTGCCTGGATGCTCCATATCTGTGTGGGTGGTAACACTGTCAGTGCAGTCAAAATGTAAAGTCATAACTACCTACACAGCACCAACAAACATCTGTCCCCCTTGGCACAGGTATGTGCATGTACCATGCGTGCAGCACCTGCATGCCCCTGCACCCTACTGCCCAGCGCCAGCATAGTCCTGTATGGGGCATTTAAGTATGAGATGGGACATTGTCCATCAGCAGCAGCTGCATGCGCATGAACACACTGAGCAGGATCTGAATGGCTATGTACCAACACGCGCAGCAGAGCAATCTTGGACATCTGTAGGATTCTGGGGTCCAGAGCCAAACATATATTAGCGTCCATTACTTTCCCAAGCCCCATCCCTGTGAAGCTCTTGTGACAAGGTGCCTGCATTCTCCTCACCTGCTGCTCTGCTTGGTCTCTGACCCCTTCTAAACAAGATGCATGTTAACTCCCAAAGAATGTCTCCCTGTTTGGCAACCTCCACCACACACTAGCAGTATGAAACATCTTCTCGGCCGTACACACTATAACGGGCAGTACACTCAAGGGACCTTGTTGCATTATGGTGTGCTGGCAAAGTGACAGGCACATGTGGGCACATATTTGTTCAAATTGCAACAAAATGCACAAGTACGCCAGCAACTTAGCAAAACTGTGGACTGTCTTGCCATTTAGTGCAATATAGCAGAACGCTAAGTAGCTGGGGGCATATTACCAAGCAATAGCGATAATTATCGCCCAGCACCGAGGAGTTTTTACCGCTGAGATACCATGATATTATCAAGGTTTATCTCAAAAGCGGTAAAAATCCTGCAAAATGCATGAATATCGCTGAAAAATCAGCGATATACATGCATTATCGTGACAATGCTCTTAGCCATGTTATCCAACTTCCATTGGATAACATGGCTAAGAACTGCTTTTAGCAGGCGTTCGCTTTTGGAGATATTCACACTTAGCGCGAATATTTCCAAAAGTTGTTAATAGGAGTTAGAGATGTTAGCAACTGTTTTCAGGCGCTAACATCTTGGCACGCCCACTTTGCATGTCATTAGCGATAATTATCGCTGACATGTTAAGTGGGCCCCTAAATGCCTGCTATCGCCTACAAGCTGTCGCTAACTGGTGTTAGCGACAGCTTGGTAATAGGGCGACAAAATAATTGCCGCATGAGCGGGAAAAAGTCCAGCTAATGCGGCGATAATGCCCTTGGTAATATGCCCCCAGATTTTGCCCATACACAATAAATCCAATGTAATCTGTCAACCATGCAAGTCAACAGATACCACAGCTAAGGTTTACTGAACACTATACATGCATCCCAGTAACAGGTTGCATCCAAAGTCACACATACAGGGATCACACCACTGATGACCTGAGAAGCATACAATGTGTGAAGACCCACACTCTGAAACCTACCTGACACCAATGCAAGTAGTAACCAATTCAAAAGTATTTATTCTATGAAATATAACCTATCTAAAACTACACTAAACACTAAAACTAACACTATATCTAAAATCCCTACACACATATTAAACTAAACTACACATGTAATACTAACTAAACCCTACTACACAAACTACAAAGGACATAAACCCCCCACCCAAAAAGAAAATAAACTTAGCCCCAACACTATCTTAACCTAACAATATCTCACTACACTAAACTAACTATACCTAATCTAAAACTAATCTACATCTAAATCCTATTATACAACTATATACAACAAAATAACTAAGAACAAGGAGGGAAGGCAGAAGAGGGGTGTGGGGCAGAAGAAGTCCAGGTTTACGGAATTCCAAGTTTCACTGCAATGTCATTCACCCGCCAGTTCAGGGTAATCAGTTCATTCCGTACATCGAGGAGCAAGTTATTGTTCCTGGCCAGCTCAACGAGTATCTCTTTTTGGGTCTCAGCCATTGGCGGCGTTGTGGTGGGTGCCCCCAGATCCTGGGCTGTTGTGGTCTGGGCTGCTCCCTGGCTGGGTGCAGCTTGAGCCGGCCCCTGGCTGCTGGTACCTGGAATTGCTGCAGTGGTTGGGATGGGAACAACAGGTGAGACCACTGTCTCTGGTCTCTTGACTCCGCCAGCCTTGGATTTCTTTGCTTTGTCTGTGTGTCCTACAGCCTCTGGCATCGCGTGCCAGGTCCCATCCTTCCGAGCAGCCGCGTATTTCCGTGCCATGTTCCTGTACCCCTTCTTAACCCTGTGGATGTGAATCCACCGTTCCTTAGCCACATTGAATGCATGTGTCTCCTCTGCATTCATGTTGTCTGAAAAAAAATGGAAATGTCAATCCCAAAGCAAGGACACTGGTTCATTTGCCTACCATCATATTATTTGGCACAATTCACATACCACATGGGAGGCAACACACATGTCACATCCTGTAACGTCTCAAAGTGACCTGACCACATAATTGACAAGCCCTACTTTCCACAATACAGGCCCTGGAACGTGACATGACAGTACATGGCAGGTGTGATGTACTGACTAATTAGACGCCAAATGAGACAGTGATAACATGTCACCTTTGTGCATCCTGAGAGTGTGCAAGTAGTCCAATTAACATTAGTAGTGTGGCACTACCCCTCCATGGGCAGCACCACCCTCATCTGACCCTGTGACACACTGCTGCTACTGCTGTACGATGCACATGTGCAGACATGTGTGTCTATCTGAAAATGTGTACAGGTCATGTAGTCACTGACAAGACAGCCACTCTTTTACATGTTTGCCAGTGGGGCTGTATGAATATGTCAATTGAAACTCAAAGTAAGCTCAGCCTACATGCATGGGAAGAAGACCGGGACACCCCTACCAACAACAGGTGTCAAGAATATCAAGAAAGTTCTCCACAATATTGCTGCGTACATCGGCAGGAAACAGCTGCAAAACACGCCATAAAGGACTTGACAATATGCACCTGAGAAATCACATAGCTGTCCTGGTCATGGGGCAAGGATCTATCCTAAGTCCAATGCTGTACAATCTATACTTGAGCCTGCTGGGCAATGTCGGGAAATTGTACGGCTCATCTAAGCGTATTGTATGCTGACAATAACCAGTAACTGAGTACGTGTGGGACAAACTACACTGACACACGTCTCTGTTGTACAAACAGCATGTTTAACATGAGTAACTAGAAGAGCATCAACAAACTCAAACTAAACAGCAGTAAAACAGACCTCATTCCGTTTGGCAGCCCTGAGGTATCTCGGTCACATGAAAGGTGGCAGCTGGAACTGTGCTCCTGTCCCCCTTGCAAACATGTGATCTTAGACCTACGACTAACAAAACAACATGCCCTGTCCTGGACAAAGCTCGACAGTCAGGTAATTTTCACCTGCTACGGGTACACGTTTAAAATATAGAATAACTCCAAATGCCATCCTATTGAAGCAAGGAACCCTTTGCTGCAGGGCCTGGCCATCAGCCACACTGATGACAGCAATCCTCAGATTTTATTACTACATTTAAAAATTTGTGTCAAACAGCAGACCCTGCAGAATCTGGCAGCCACACTGACTCACGACCTGTCGCCTATAACCCCTTCCACACCTACATAGAAAATACACCACAGGCTCATCATCTGGCAGAAAAGGAAGTTTAAGAATCAGAGTTGCATGCATGACATCCTGTCTAACCCTGGACCTAAAGACCTCATAAAAGAGAAGAACTGGGATGGGCAAAATAGACCACTTAGATCCTGGTATAAAACATTCATGACCCAGTTTTGTGTCAGTCCCTTTCAACATGGCTATGCTAGGTAACTTCTCTTGCCCCTTGGCAGTGTAATGAACTGCCCCCTCACCCATTATCCATCTATCAACACAAACTCTCCTGTGAAAGTTGGTAAACTTGCCTGTTCCAAATATGTGGTGCAACATTGCCTTGAACCTCTATGGCGCAGTTTCATCTGATTTACACTGCAAAAGGACCTTCAAACCTTGTGTGGATGATATGTGATCTATTCATACCTTACACATGACATGACCTTAACCTGGCATGATATGGGTATGTCCCAGGACATATTAGTAAACCTCAATGTCCGCTTCAGTGGCAGTGTACTGCAGATGAAGCGTGGATACATCTTCTGGCTGGTCTTGATAATATGTAGCCATGTGTGAAAATACTGTAGTGTAACGCCTGCATGATCCCTGGATCCTTGGCTGTTTAGCTATAATCTGTGCTGGATGTCATGCACAGGTAATCAGAGCTGTTGCATTGTCCCTTCATGGACAAAGTCACAACTTAGATAAATATGCGTCTAACCACACTTTTATACATATTGTCTGAATAATAACATAACAATACTCTGCACCTTGTGGCCCAGTGACATGCGGAACACACCAGCATTGCAAAACTACAGTGTGTTGCATTACTTAATGACATCCATTACATCACACATGGCAATTTACATTACAATTACTCACCAGTGGCTTTTGGGTCCTTGAAACGATCCACGTCACCCTGCGTGATGGGTCGCCGACCATCTGTGAGTGAACCAAATAAAATATGTGTCATTGCATGGCATCCAGAAACGTTACATAAACATGAGGAACAACTTTTTAGTCACAGGAAATCCTACATCACTTTGTAGGGGATTCACACATTGTACTAATGACTCTGTGCACTTTGATTGGCATGCACACACGGGTTTGCTAATGCAGTGGTGGCCAAACATAACATAACCACAGTCATACATGCACATAACAGTTGGGTTAGGCCATTTCTAAGCACCATGTCCACACAGGCATCATGTGTACGTTGTACTGCGTATGATGGTAACTATGCATTTAGTAAGAGGCTGATACACCGTCCTTTGGATGTAAAACACTCTGGAGCTGTCAAACTCACACATTGCATAATCACCTGGCAAGGATATATCTACACATGACCCATGTACAGGGGCCGTGTAGATACAGTCCTGCTGCTCATGGATTTGAGCATCTGTCACACTGTGTACTGTCCTGCACATAGGTCACACACACACTGGCACTGCTCAGATATATACAGTTACACATACTGGACACACACACATCATCCTGCACACAGTCGCTGCTCACATCTCTTTGACTGACTACAGCCGTGATGGGCTCATAAATGCTAATATCCTCTGTGCCTTGGCACCCTTACTGGCATGTGGTCATTCACCATCACATAGTAATGTGAAAGCAAGTGACCCACAGAAAGCCTCAGTCCAACATCTGGTCTGCATACTGCAAATATGTGTTCACACCTCACTGAGAACGTGACTACTCACTCCAACTGTCAAATCATGGAGCTATACAAATAGGGACATTAGCATTGACTACTCACACACCTACTGTACTGTAGCACACCAAGGGACAGTATTACAGGTAATGGTGCATCCCACCAAATCAGCATGGAGGCAAGAGTAAATGTGCACCATGGCCCAACTCACATGGTGAGCTGCATGTCCCATGCTGTGCACCATGCTGCTAAAATGGCACATATGCATCAGGCATCTGTGCTGTAAATGCAGTGCATTGCAGGAGTTGTGAAGCATGTGTGGCGCAGCTCCAGCAATGCTCTTGTTGGCCCTATCTTGTCAATGCTGCGTCAATCCTCATGCCTGCTTCAGGCAGGCCCAGAGTTAAGACGCAGCATTGCCATGAAAGTGAATGACTGAAACCTGATATATTTCACTCTGTCATTTTACCGAGATGTTCCTGTGTATGAATGCCCTCCCCTGCGGCAGAACGCACCCTAAAGGTGCATAACTTTAGAAAGTGACGATTCTCACAGAATTGTGATATTGTACATACCCTGCACCATGGCGCTACTTTCGCACTGCCGCTTTGTCACATAAGTAATGCAACTGCGCCGCCAAAGAACCCCAAGAGGCTTGTAAATCTGCTAAAATGTGCCTGGAAGTGGGAGTCCAAATTAATCTGAACTGAAGCAAATAATGTGCAAATCACATAGGGACAGATGTATCAACATTCCCTTTAGCGATTACTAAATAGCGATTTTGAAGGATTTGCTAATTTGAAATCGCAAAATGGTAAGTATGTGGGAAATCGCTTATTGTTAGCGAACCATCAACATTCCTAAATTGCGATTAGCAAATTGCTAATCTCAAACTTCCCATTCATTTCTATGTGCCAGGAGGCCCATAGGAATTAATGGGAAAATTTGCAATTAGCAATTTGCTAATTGCAAATTGAGAATTTTTCCTAGGGTGCAGGGGTGTCACAAGAACACCCTGCAGCACCCGTGAAAATGACATGTGTGTGCATATGGCGCACATACATGCCCTAAGGGCATGTATGAGCGTCACATGCCAGCTATTGATGTTAAAAAAAAAACAAATTTCAAAAATAGCGCTACTTACCACCAACTAGAAGTAGGTGGTAATTTGTGAATCCTAAATGGCAATTTGAAATGTTATTTTCCTTGATACATTGCATGTAAGGAATTGCTAAAGTAGCTATTCCTCAAATGCTATTGCTAAATAAGGAAAGGAAAAGTTTGCGATTCCTTACTTTGCACAAAAAATGTCAAATAAATACCATTTAGCGAAAAAGGGTTCGCTGACGCTGCAAATCAGCTAATGTCTGTGTTAGCAAACTATTTTTGCCTTGATACATATGGCCCATAGGGAAATTACATTGTCATCAACACCTTGTCCCAGTATCACAGCAACGAGTCAGCATGTACATGCCATACACATATGTCACACCCGTAACTCACTTACATTACATTTGAACATTAAAGTGAAACAATGGCTTTTGGATTTACCACCCTGTATGCCTGGCATCACTCTGGTGTAATCCAGAAGGTTGGCCTCCCGCGCAGTCATGTCCTGCCAGCGGTGCTTCCACTGGTGCACAGAGCGTGCAATCTTAAAGTAGTGCTCCATTAGGAGCCTCACACGCTCCCAGCGCACATTCCATGCCCCCACAGCATACCCCTGCAGGATCCGCCCCCCGCCTCCAACATATTTGGCAGATACAATTTAATCAGCCATAAAAAAAACCCCAATGCCTCCTCACTCATCCTCCCCGACCTCCCAACAGCAGGCATCTCCCTGACCCCCGTAACCCACTTAAAACTAATAAATAATAACCCACTTAACGAACTCCCTCTACAAAAATACTAACTAACCCCTAAATAAACTCTACAAAACAGAGGACTCTAGACACACAAACTGTGTACAATACAACAAATACAACTAACAGACACTGCAGACAAACCAGAGGACAGTAGACACACAAACTGTATAATATACAACAAAAAGTACAAACAGACACTTCAGACAGGACAGAGCACGCAGCATCACTCTCCAAAACCAACTTCCAACACAGCAACCACCATACACCTCCTCCACTCAGCCCATGCACCAGCAAGTGCAGAAAAGAGAAAGTGAAAGTAAAAACCACACCCATGTGACAGGAAGCAGTAATACACCACTTCCTGTGTTTGCTGCAAAAAATTCCGACTTAGCGACAAAATTATTGGCGTTAGCGACGAAAATCGTGCCATTAAACGTCGCTATGGTAGTTATATAGAAAATCGATCAAAATGCGACCCGTTTTTTGTGTTTGTGACGAAAATATACTCGCTAAATGTCGCTAAACCACAAAATAATTATATCTGATTCCTAAATGAATAAAATCATGGATACTAGGTAAAAATAGAAATAAATACCAGAAAACATAGGAAACATTTTGACAATATTTTTTATCCCACCAAATAATTTGTTTTATGATTAATAGGTGTAACCACTAATTACAAGATTAATTTTAATAGAAAATAAAATCTACACAAGAGATAGGGGTCAGGGAACGTGATCATGCACAGATTACCTACAGGAAAAATATTAACAATTAATGCTACAATGCTGTATCACCATAGTTCTGTTGAAAAGTATGGCAGGACATTCAATGATTCACTTCCAAATGCATTTAAATAGACAGTTACTGGTCAAATTCTTTGTTTTGCCTCTACATGTCATACATTGCGTAAAATGATGACATACCATCATGCAGACGTAGAAAGGCAACACACAATAGGGGAGATCACAACACCACAACCATACATCATGGTGCAGATTTACAAGTTCCTTGCACCCCTGAAAGTCAGCATCAGCCTTACATTTTGTGCGGCTGCTGTAGCGCAATCCATGTGCAGCATATGTGGTGCAAAGGATGCCCAATGCTGTGGCATATCCCCAAGGTCTTACCTCATAAAGAGAGGTGTACCGTCACTAAGGGCTGCCACCGGGGGTGGCACAAATGCACAGGAGGTAGTGTACTGGCGTTGCTACGCGTCATTCCATTGGCTGAGGTAATTTAGAATAATACCAGCCACTCACTCTTGGACCAATGCTGCGTCCTATCCCTGCACTTGCTTTCAGCATGCGTGATGCTTCATGCAGGGCGGTTGGGGGGTCACATGGTGCTTTCATTGATATCCGTGTGCTAATGTACATGTCTTGGGCCTCTGGTGGCGCAGGCTGGCACTGGTCTAGTGTGTGATTGCAGCCTATGCCTTATGTATATCCCATGGTTGCTTCATTTGCTCTGGGCTCTTACTGCCTTTGTACCTCCTGAGGATGTTGATGTTCCGGTCACACTGTGTGATGGTGGTGTGTAATGCCATATGTGTGCGTTCCCACCAATTGCACATGATTTTTGGATCCTGCTGTAGGTTGAACTGGCTCGAGCCTCCTATGTGGGGAGGCATCGAGTTTGTTCTGGGTGGGTCTGACTCCCTACATTGTGTTTGGCAGTGGGACCTTGCGGCCAGGCCGGGACTGACCGTTGCGGGCACCGGGCAATCCCCCGGTGCGCCGCAAGGGTAGGGGCCGGTTTAGGGCCCCTGGGGTCCCTTTTAGCTACAGGGCCGTTTATGCAGCATAGCTGCTAACTCGTCCCTGTAACGAAGTCGGACGAAAACCGGACCCAGCAAGGAGCTCTGTTGCACCCCCAACCTCCCCAGGGGGGACAGCCGAGCACTTTGCCGGGGCCGGTTTTGGTTCCCAGTCCGGCCCTGCTTGCTGCGGCTTGCCGGAGATCCCTTGTTGTTTCACATCTGTCTCGGCTCTGCTTGTGGGGTGGCTGTGGTGTGTCTGGACCTCCTTGTGTTGGCCTGTCCTCCTACTATGGGTGAGTTTGGACCTAGGTTTGGTAGCCCTTGGCCCCTCTGGTTCCATGCCAGTCATGTGGTCATTTTACCAGGAGTGCTGTCCAACACGGGGTGTGTCCGCATTTGAATCTGGAGTGTGTATAGGATTACGTGGTGTTTGGCTTCAACTAGGGTTGGGCTCTGTACTCCCTGCAAGCTCTGTGTGTGGCCGGACGGCCCTTTGGCGGTTTGTGGGTTGAGCATGTGAGCCCCTTGTTGTCCAGATGGACCTTAAGTAAAATCCTCCTGGGGCAGGTTTTTTCTTCCTTTGCACATTGTCACAGTATATGGTTCTAATATTGTTCTGTTGTTTACCTCTTACTGATGTATATGTGCAGGTGCTCAGTTTTGCGTTTGTGCACCCTCTGGAGGTGTGCCTCAGCATTGGCGAATTTTGCGAATCTGGCGTACGCGAATTTAGCGAATTTGCAAACTCGCAATCCGCAAAATACTTGTCGGCTCGCAACGGTCGCGACTATGTTGTTTCTACGTCTGGTTCATCATCACAGCCTCCCAGCACCCTCTGTTTCACCACTGCCACCCTCTCTTTGACCCATGCCACCCTCTGTTACATCAATGCCACCCTCTGGTTCATCATCACTGTAGAAGATGGGGGGGGAAAAGCAAGCACACCTGCCCTGCTTCAACTGACATGAATTAATTTGGGGTTAGTTTATTAACAACACCTGCCCTGCCCCAACTGACAATAATGAATTAGGGGCTAATTAACGTGTCACTGAATTTGAAGTTCCAGCCTGGCACCTGCTTGTCTGCTCCCTTAGCTGTAAATCAGGACCTTTGTGGCATACAGTTAAGGTCAGAGCAGGGTCACACAATAGTTGCAAGCAGGCAACCGAATTCTGGAAGGCCCCCTCAGGAAGCACAACAGGGAATCGTTACAAATCATGAGATTGACCTTTTGCACCTGCTCATTTGTTTTGCTTTTGCAAAAATCGTTTTTCGGTAATTTCGCGCTATTTGCGAGGCTCGGCGTCGTGCGAAACCGACCGCGGAAGCCGCCAATTCGTGCGAATGAGCTTTATATTTTTTTGCAGCGTGTTATTTCGCGAGTTTTTTTGCAGTATTCGCGAGCCGCTTGCAGCGCAACACGCGAATTTACCCCAAGGTCGAGTACGGGCGTGGCCATTTTGTTTGCGTGACGTTTTTCCGTTTCCGCCCGCTATGTATAATCTCGCGAGGTAAGCGCTTTGCGAGTACAAGTTCGCACGAGATCGCGAGGAAAATTGCGTGCGAACTTACTTTCGCGCTCGTGAACGGGCGGCCATCTTGTTTTTCATTCATTTCCTGTGTCTGGGCATGGTGTTTATCCTCTTGCTATCTTTGCCATACTTTGCTTGTTTTGAGTTTTTTTCGAACGATTTTGCTTCTTATCTATCCCTCTCTTTTCCTAGCTGTATATTTTTGTCTTTTCTGCTATTTTTGTTTACTTTTAAACTACTTTTTAAACTCTTTTCTTTTCTTCTTCCCTATCCTATTCCTTCTTAATTTTCTACTTCCTACCTTACCTGCCCAGACCATGGTGAAGCCAGGCGCCGTGAAGCTGCCCAGGCACTTGAGGGACGCAGCGGCGGCGGGGAGGAGGAGTCCTGGACCCCGTGCCAGGACAGCATGCGGGCGATTGAGGGGGGAGCAGGTGACACGACGGGAGATCTTCAGCCCGGAGGAAGTGGGCGCGCTGGTCTACTTCGTCCAGCGCCGCCTGCCCAGGACCATCGCGGGAGGCGGCAGGATCGCGGCCGGCTACAACATCCGGGAGCGCCGGAAGCGGTGGCAGAAGGTGTGCTGGGCCATGTCCCAACTCTCCGGGGTCCAGCGTACCTACAGCCAGGTCACCCACCGCTGGACGGACGTCCTGGACAGGGAGCGCGACCTGCTGGACCAGCTCGGCTTGGAGATCCCCGGGCTTGGTGAGTAGTAGTAGCTATTTCATCACTCACTACTATGTTTTCTCCTGCTCTGTGTTGTTGTATTGCAAATATTTGTTTTTTACATGGAGCAAGCCAATAATGCTGCTGGCGATTACATTGTAGTTAAATTATATTTCAAAATCTTCTGTGCATTTCAGGTGCACTGCTCTCCTTCTCAGTGGCGTTGCTACTATGCTTATTTGTTTTCTATTTTGTGGTCTCATTGGCCTGAGTAACAATTATGTATGAGTGTACTTTACAGAACTGCGTAATGCTAGACACTAGGGGCAGATTACATTTACAAGCCCCTTGCGCCACGTTTACGTTGCCTTGCGTGACGCAACAGCGGCGTAAACGTGGCGCATCCCTGCGAGTCATTTACAGCGTGATGCATCTAGGGAGATGCGTCACGTTATAAAGCCATGGGCCTGTGCCACAATGGGTGCGTTCCTAGTACGCAGGGTGGGCGGTCCTGCGGCTGTGCGCCTCGCAAAAGTGCCTGCGTGAAATCTACAAGATTTAACGCAGGCACTTCTGCGATGCTGCTACATCAATTCAATTCCTTATGCCTGCTTGAAGCAGGCGTACGAACTGACACAGCATGTTAAGTATTGGGTGGCCCTGAGCATTACTGGAGTTGCATTGCGTTGGCGACGTGACTCCAGCGATGTGCCGCTCTTACGTGACGAGATGCGTCACGCAAGTGCCTACCCTTGCGCCAGGGCGCGCCGCATTGAAAATGAGGCGCATCTGCCGTGTCGCAAGGGTAGTTTTCCGTGACGCATTTGATCTGGCGCATCTCTGGAGATGCGCCAGAACGCGTAAGTAAGTATGCCCCTAAGGGGCAGAATTGCAATTACCGTCGCATCCCTGCAAAGTTGCAGGGATGCACCAGTAATTGTGCGGCCCGCTACCACCACCAAACATGGTGCACCGTATTTGCAATGCGGCGCACCATGGGCCCAAAACGTCACCGAAGCTTTACTGCTGGAGTTGCGTCGCAACGATGGCGCAGCTCCAGCAATGCTCTGGGGTACCCTATCTCCCCAATGCTGGGTCAAGCCGTACGTCTGCTTCAAGCAGGTGCAGGGTTTGTGTGACGCATCATTGTCCTAAAGGTGACTGATTGAAATTTTGTAGATTTCCCTCAGCCACTTTTAGGATGTGTTCCAGCGCAGGAATGCCCTCCCTTGCGCCGGAACGCCCCCTGATGGCGCAGGGCTTTATAACGGGATGCATCTCCCAAATGCGTCACGTTGTTATAATATTATACGCCGCACCATGGCGCCTCTTTTGTTTAGCTGCTGCGTCACAAAAGTCACGCAAGAACGGAGCAAAAGAGCCGCAAGGGGCTTACATCTGCCCCTTCCTTTGTACCCCTGACAATAAGAAAAATAGTGGCGGTGGATTGATAGTTTGACTATTTAAATGACTGGTTATGTAGCAGGCAACTGTTAGTGTTGTCACTGATCTGACTGAAATCACAATGGAGTTTGTCTGTCACTTTGCGTCTTGCCTGCGGACTGCTGCCTGCCAGTCCTAGGTGAACCTTTCAGTACTTTTGTTTAGTGAGTTACGTGACTTTCGAAGTCGCAGGTCCGCAAATCAATGAAAACTAACCCTAATCAATATAATTTCACAGAAATATTTTGTTATTGTTGTTTTGAAATGTTTGATTTGGTTGATATTGACAAGCAACAATCATCCATGTTTTCTGTTCTTTCTTTGATGTTGTACGTCAGCTCCCCCCAGGGGCCAGGGGACACAGGAGCAGCAGGCGGCGGCGGATGCTGTTCCACAGGGCCAGGATCGGGCAGGCGAGGGATCCTTTGCTGGCCCCAGTAAGTTTTCATTTTAGACTAGTACCTATTTTTCCTAGCGTTCCTCATTTGATTTTTTAAAAATCGTCTTTGATCTTCTTGTAGACTGTATCTAAATTCTTATCCTGCCTCTACTATGACTCCCTGTGGTATTACTAGATTATTCTTATTAGTCTGTCTGTGTAGCTAACTAAGATTGCACGGTTGGCGAAACTCCCATTCTAGTCAGCACTAGCTCTATCAACTTAGTGCAGTCCTCTGGGATTGTCCATAATGTCTTTTGAAGTGTTCTATCTGCTTTGGAAATTCCCAACTATAAAATGTGAATGACCACCAAGAAAGAATAAGATACTACCTTTTGGTTTGGATAGGAGGACAATCCATACCACTACTGTTGCGGGGACAATTCTTCTGTAGAAAAAACTATGGACAATAAATAGTGCATTGCTTATCAATTATAATAGGCGCTGTTAGAGTTTCCACATACCTCTGTGATAACAGACTTTGAACCCCCAATGTCCTTACTGACTGACTACATAGTTTGGCACAGTCATTTACCTCCCGAATTCATCGATGATTGATCCCCAATGATGATTATCCAACGTAGCTCAAGAGTACGGAGTCCGAGTCAAGAAGTGTCAGAGGCACGGACTCATGCTTGCAAAAATTGCAAAACCTTTGCTCAGTCACTCTAGTCTGGACCAAACAACACAGAGTCTATTTAAGTTTAAAAGCTTTATTAAAAGTAAACACATTTATTAAAATGAAGTCATAATAAAAAAACTAAACGTTTAACTGAGAATGGAAAAGTGGTTAGTGCTGACGATTAATTGAAGACATTTCTTGTGGTTGAGCCGAGCTCTCACCTTGTTTCAACTTGATCTTGTTGTTAGAAGTCCATCTTCTGTTTGTGTGGAGAAAAATGGTGCGTGTTAAAAAGCCAGCCTTCATCAGTTGTGCCAAAAAGTGCAGCAAGACAACGCCCTTCCCTGGAAAAAGGGACATTTTTTTTAATTTAGAGTAGACAGTCACAAATTACATTGTTTTCACATGTCTTCATTCCTAGACCAAATACTAGTGAGTGGTTTATTCTAACATTCTTAAATGTACTTTGTAGGTGGAACATCTGGTGGCGGGGCCAACGCGGAGGTGGTGGTGCTCGACACGGAGGCGGAGGGCAATTCTTCAGGGGAGGAGGCGGCGGTTCCAGTGCCGGCTGTGAGAGTTGAGACGGTGGTGGTGGCGGGCAGAGGTAAGCTCTTATATATTCCTTACTTATTGAGATTGAAGACGTGGCTGGGAAGGAAAGAATATGAGATGCATGGCTGGGTGAATGATGAAGCAATGATTGGTGGAAGGACAACAGCCTGGGTGGGTGACACAGAAACTGTATGTGTCCATATACCTGGATCATGCTACTATCTGACTCTTAGATAGCATATGTGTATCTAGAGCAGGGGTACTCATAGTACGGCCTGCGGGCCGGTGGCGGCCCGGCAAGCCTTCCTTGGCGGTGCGCAGACCTTGCAGACAATCACTGCTCCCCCGGCCCCCACAGAGCAGAGTGGAGATGCAGCGCCACAAAGAGGTGAAATAGAACAAAGCCTCTGCTCTGTGGGGCCGGGCAAGCAGTGATTGTAAGGGTGGAGATGCAGGGGCGCTACAACAAACAAAGCCTCAATAATATGTTAATGGTCTTTTAAAGACCTGTTAAGTACTTTGGTGTGGCTGTCTGTGTGTGCGCGTTGAGGAAGCTGTCTCAGCCCGGGCTGAAGGCTGACACAGACAGACACACACACAGTGAGATGACAGAGGGGGAGGGAGCGGGAGGGCAGGAGGGAGAGAGAGATGGAGAGGGAGGGCAGGAGGGAGAGAGATGTATGTAAATGCTGGGTCTGGTGGCTCAGTGGATGAAGGCATCTGCTGCAGGGACCTGTGTGCAACCTCATGGTCACAAGTTTTCGTTTTGCTTTAGCCCCGCCCCCTCTGACTCCGCCCCCACCAGTGCGGCCCTCGGCCACAAACTACACTGTAAATTTAGCCCCTGAGAGAAAGTTTGTGAGTGCCCATGATCTAGAGAGAGTAGACGGTCAGTGGATGAACTAAGTGTAACTTTGAAGAGCATGTAACACTGCACCCGCACGTCCGTTCCAGTGTAGGAAAGGCAAGGAAAAGAAGTTGTAATTTTGTCCAAATACTACCATCAATAGTAGCAGTAGTTTGTATTGCAAGCACAGCATAGATCCGGTTATTACGGTGGCCACTCCCTACCTCTCTTAATAAGTTTAGTAGTACTCAGTCATTCATGTGTGGATGTATCACTGGTCACTCAATAAAAAGCAAAGCACCTAAAGTCATCCCATATGTAAGCAAAAACATCCCATGTGAAGTGATAGATAATCAGATTATTTATATTCTTCATTTTTCCATTTCTAGTACTCATTTGCACTGTAGGGGGAAAGTTAAATTAATTAAGCAGTAGCCCTTGTAACAGAGTATTCTCAGTGCCACCCGTAATAGAAAAGTAAGAGCTTCACCACCTGCATGTACTGGACCGGTACAGTAACGCAAGTCTAGGTCACTCATCATGGCGTGCATCTCTTTTTCTCGGGTGCAAGTTCACTGCGCTGGCATTATGCCGGCTTGCAGAAGATAACGTACCAATTTTCCTAAACAAGAGACAAGAAGAAGAATAAGACTGGTGTACTTTCATAGTCGACTCCAATGGAAGTCCATAGTGCTCGTAGAATTTGTTCCTTAAACTCCCACTAATGTTAGAGCAAGGATTAAGAAGTGGGAGGTTAGATAGATACTGGCCTCAATAGTTATGTAATGCGCTTGCAAGTTGCTAGTTGTACTGCAACACAAATTTCTGCTGAATGATTGAGTTGATCTTAAAGAGCATTGGTTACAGACTATGTCTTTCTTTCTTCATATAGATGCTCCTTCCAAACCAACAAGGAGGAAGGAGCTGGCTAGAGCGGCCCGGCAACGGAGGATAGATGCCACTGTTGCAGAATATCGGCGGCTGGTGGCCCTGGAGGAGGACGAAAGTGTGCAGTCGACCACGACCAGAACGTCGTCTGCATCGGCCTCCGTGACCCCACGGGCTGCCACCCAGCACAGTGCTCCAGCCAGACTGAGCCGGGCTGCCAAACGCCAACGCCGAGCAGCAAGGACAACAGCTGCCTCTCACAGCCATTGTAACTGCAAGGCACGCCTGCGCCGCAGTACCCTGAGGGTGTCCCGCCTTCAGCAGGAGCTCCACCACTTTACAACCGTGTTGGAGGGGCTCCGCGTAGAGCACGCCTTGCTCCGCGAGGAGTATGATGCCCTGGCCCAAAAAGTAAACAGCATCCACCCATAGTGTCCCTTGCCCCTTTTTTAGAGACTTTTGGGGGGTGGGAATCGGGAGTTGGGTTTGGGACTTTTAAAGGACAACTGTTGGGGTTAGGGAGGGTCTTGCGGGAGATTATTTTGTTAGGGATATAAATATACTTTTTCAAACTTTATCTGAGCATACCTGTTTTTTACTGCTTGCTTGGTGGGTGGGGGTTTAACAGTAACTTTGTTTTCCTGAAAGTTTAGTTCCATTTTCTTCCTTTAAGTGCAAATGCCTAAATGTTTTCAACACTAAGTGCCTCTCACAGAGTAAGTGAAGTGAATGCAAGAGTCCTAGGACTTTAGTAGTACTACCGTCAGTCTCTCGTCTCTCCTAATACTCCATTATACTCCCTCCCACCAAACGCTTATCTTACCTGTAATTTGTGTTTGAAAGTAGGGCTAGACCCCGGGCTGGCTCCACGGGAAACAGCAAATAAGGTTGGCAATCCTGGGCGGATAAAATTTCCTCATAGCGGTGGTACTAGTGGTGTGACACAGTGGCAGTTGCATGCCTATGAAAAAAAAGAAAATGAAATCTGGTTTGTCCTCCTGAGCAATACAACGGTACAATAGAGAATATAGCAGGTGACAGTACACTAGAACAGTGCCACATTGTAGCCTAACAAATGGTAAAGTATAACTACTAATTCGGTTGAAGTTCTTTGACATTAGCCATGGGTCTTTGTCAAGCAGAGTAAGAATATATCCTCGGATTTCTTTACCAGCCTGTTGCTATCACCTTATCCTCCCCAGCAAGTGTGTGGATTTATTGCTGTAATTTAGTCACACATCAATCAAAACCACACAGCCCGGGGGAAGAGGGTTAGGGTTTGAAAAATGGATGGGTACGGGGGTTTTTGGGAAAGGTTTTGGGAGACAAGAAAAAATAGCACAGCATGGACAAACAATTGTGAACATAAACAAATCTTTGGGTACAAACCTATCCATCAATCTTTGAAAGTACATGCACTACTGCATGCATGTCAGTGAAAAGTAAGTAGTACTTTCGACAACTGTGGAAGAAAGAATGCGACAGTACAGGGCGTGTGTGGAATTATTGATAACTATATTCAACATAAGGTCTCTGTTGCCAGATACCTGAGAGCCTTGCTGATCACTATAAATCCATTCACAACACTCAATGGGGTTGGTCTGGAAGGTATAGTAGATAGAAAAGGAGAAATTGCTCTTTTTCTAGGTGTCCCCTCACTCACCAGGGTTGCCCCTTGGTGACATGCTTCATCATTGGGGCCATCCCAGTCCTCTACGAGCTGGGGCGTGCTGCGACTTGCGAATTACGTAGGAGCGCTTACAAATGACTATGTGTGGTGCAGAATGTGATAGTGGAGTGGACTAAGTGATGTGTTAAGGGATCAATTTAGAAGCAGAGAGAGATCCGAGAAATGCAGTCACAGTCCTAGAAAAAAACAATGGATACTGTATCTGTATGTTGTTGTAGTTGTCCTGTTGAAATTGGTAAGTAAGTTGCATGCAGAAAAAAATTCCTCTTATTAGCGGCACTCCTCCATTGCAGCTGACGCTTCGTCCATCAATGTTGGTCACCAGAAGACACCCTGTAAAAAAAGCACAGCATGGACAAACAATTGAACATAAACAAATCTTTGGGTACAAACCTATCCATTAATCTTTGAAAGTGCTTGCACTACTGCATGCATGTCAGTGAAAAGTAAGTAGTACTTTCGACAACTGTGGAAGAAAGAATGCGACAGTACAGGGCGTGTGTGGAATTATTGATAACTATATTCAACATAAGGTCTCTGTTGCCAGATACCTGAGAGCCTTGCTGGTCACTATAAATCCATTCACAACACTCAATGGGGTTGGTCTGGAAGGTATAGTAGATAGAAAAGGAGAAATTGCTCTTTTTTTAGGTGTCCCCTCACTCACCAGGGTTGCCATCCCAGTCCTCTACGGGCTGGGGCGTGCTGCGACTTGCGAATTACGTAGGAGCACTTACAAATGACTATGCGTGGTGCAGAATGTGATAGTGGAGTGGACTAAGTGATGTGTTAAGGGATCAATTTAGAAGCAGAGAGAGATCCAAGAAATGCAGTCACAGTCCTAGAAAAAAACAATGGATACTGTATCTGTATGTTGTTGTAGTTGTCCTGTTGAAATTGGTAAGTAAGTTGCATGCAGAAAAAAATTCCTCTTATTAGCGGCACTCCTCCATTCCATCTGACGCTTCGTCCATCAATGTTGGTCACCAGAAGACACCCTGTCCACTGACTGCCTGGCGGATGCTGAATTGCGGCTCGCTAATGTGAAGCCTGACTCCATCCTTTTTTCCCCATTGCACAGACTGCAACCCGGCCTGTAATTATTCAACGAAAAACAGGAAGTGATATAATATTACAACACCACTGATAAATAAATATAAGGTATGTAGGCTGTTGAGTGCAAAAAGTCACACTTTGATTTTCCTAGTAGACAGTACAATATTTTTGAAAGTGCATACTCTGTCTGAGTCACCTTTTGAAGGATAAATAAGTATGGGCAAATTAATGTAGCGGATCTTTCCCCTCAAGCTAGTTGTACTGTAACCTGTGTTTTAGAACAAAATTAGATCTTCCCAGCAGTGCTCCCACCCAGACCCTTACTAAAGCCAGTCGCAAAAATGTAGAAGACCCCCAATCAAATCTCAAAGAACGAGGCCTAGCAGAAAACTGGTGACAAAACGTACTTTGAAAGTAAAAGTAGGCTCAAATACCCCCTTACCCACCGTGGATTGTATTCAAACCACTTGCAAGCAACCAAGCAAAAGTATCCATAGCCAGCATCGCTCCAAGACTCGAAAACCCCCCCACCCAAACACATGCAAGAGAAATACTGCTAACCCTAACGAACCCTAAGTTAAGAATAGTGGCAAAGGCTTTCTTTAACTATGCCAAATCCCCCCTTTCCCACCATGGATTTTCTTCAAATGACTTGCAACCAAAATTACACATTCTCACGAGTGCTCTAAGACCCCAGAACTCAGTTGCAAAAATCTAGAACACCCCGAAACACATGCAATCCTGCTGCTAGGGCTAACCCTAAGTTACAAAAAGTGCCAAAAGGCTTTTCCGCGTGGATTTTGTCCCAACCACTTCTATCCGGTATTAGACCTTCCCAGGAATGCCGCAAGACCCGCCAACCCACCCGCCAAAAAGCATAACACCCCCAAACAGCCCAAAAGCAAAATCTCCTACTTACAATATTTCTCGGCCTTCGGTCCAAACGCGCTGTGTAGCTAGGCCATAAGTCCGGTTTACCACCACGGATTTCCTGAAAAGCAAATGCAATCAAGATTAGAGTGTCCCAGCAGTGCTCCCAGACCCCGAAACTCACCCACAAACACCAGGAAGCCCCCCCAAACAGGCCCCCGAAAACGCTACATTGAGCAAAATGTCAGAAATAGCACAAAAAAAAATTGGCGTGGATTTTGTCCCAACCACTTCTATCCGGTATTAGACCTTCCCAGGAATGCCCCAAGACCCGCCAACCCACCCGCCAAAAAGCATAACACCCCCAAACAGCCCAAAAGCAAAATCTCCTACTTACAATATTTCTCGGCCTTCGGTCCAAACGCGCTGTGTAGCTAGGCCATAAGTCCGGTTTACCACCACGGATTTCCTGAAAAGCAAATGCAATCAAGATTAGAGTGTCCCAGCAGTGCTCCCAGACCCCGAAACTCACCCACAAACACCAGGAAGCCCCCCAAACAGGCCCCCGAAAACGCTACATTGAGCAAAATGTCAGAAATAGCAACAACAAAAAATCGGCGTGGATTTTGTCCCAACCACTTTTATCCGGTATTAGAGCTTCCCAGCAATGGCCCCAGAGCCGTCAACCCAGGAGAAAACGAGTAGAAGACCCCCAAGCAGCCAAAGAGCAAAAGTACAAAAATGGGGACAGTCATTTTTTTGCAAATTTCCCAAATCACTCCGCGCACGCTCTGCAGCTAGGCCCTAACTCCCCTCTGCCACCATGGATTTGCTTCAAACCTCTTGCAAAGTAAAGTATCCATAGCCATCGGTGCTCCCAGACCCCGAAACCCACCCACAAACACTAGGACAGGAAGCCCCCCAAACAGGCCCCCGTAAACGCTACATTGAGCAAAATGTCAGAAATAGCAACAAAAAAAATCGGCGTGGATTTTGTCCCAACCACTTCTATCCGGTATTAGACCTTCCCAGGAATGCCCCAAGACCCGCCAACCCACCCGCCAAAAAGCATAACACCCCCAAACAGCCCAAAAGCAAAATCTCCTACTTACAATATTTCTCGGCCTTCGGTCCAAACGCGCTGTGTAGCTAGGCCATAAGTCCGGTTTACCACCACGGATTTCCTGAAAAGCAAATGCAATCAAGATTAGAGTGTCCCAGCAGTGCTCCCAGACCCCGAAACTCACCCACAAACACCAGGAAGTCCCCCAAACAGGCCCCCGAAAACGCTACATTGAGCAAAATGTCAGAAATAGCAACAAAAAAAAATCGGCGTGGATTTTGTCCCAACCACTTTTATCCGGTATTAGAGCTTCCCAGCAATGGCCCCAGAGCCGTCAACCCAGGAGAAAACGAGTAGAAGACCCCCAAGCAGCCAAAGAGCAAAAGTACAAAAATGGGGACTTCGTCATTTTTTTGCAAATTTCCCAAATCACTCCGCGCACGCTCTGCAGCTAGGCCCTAACTCCCCTCTGCCACCATGGATTTGCTTCAAACCTCTTGCAAAGTAAAGTATCCATAGCCAGCAGTGCTCCCAGACCCCGAAACCCACCCACAAACACCAGGAAGCCCCAAAACAGGCCCCCGAAAACGCTACATTGAGCAAAATGTCAGAAATAGCACAAAAAAAAATCGGCGCGGATTTTGTCCCAACCAGTTCTATCCGGTATTAGACCTTCCCAGGAATGCCCCAAGACCCGCCAACCCACCCGCCAAAAAGCATAACACCCCCAAACAGGCCAAAAGCAAAATCTCCTACTTACAATATTTCTCGGCCTTCGGTCCAAACGCGCTGTGTAGCTAGGCCATAAGTCCGGTTTACCACCACGGATTTCCTGAAAAGCAAATGCAATCAAGATTAGAGTGTCCCAGCAGTGCTCCCAGACCCCGAAACTCACCCACAAACAGCCGGAACCCCCCCAAAGAGCACCTCAAAGGCAAGCAAGTCAGCAAAAACACCAACACCAACAAATTTCCGCCTCGGATTTGGTCCAAACCACTTTTATCCGATATTAGAGCTTCCCAGCAATGGCCCCAGAGCCGTCAACTCACCCGCAAAGAGGTAGAACAACACCCCCACAAGTGCTGAGTCTTTTTTCATTGGGCGTAAACCAGTCCTCTGCTTTGATGGAAATAGGAGTCTGGAGGAGGAGGATAGAGGAGCATGTTCTTCTGAACTTGTGAGGAATGCAGACTGCGGCACCTTCAAATCAATAAGCAAACAAGTGAAGACAGTTCTGCTGATGGGCTTGTTTTTGTGATTAGGTGATTAAAGTTTGAATTATATTAACTGTGCACAACAAAGAAAGACAGACACACAGGAATAAAAGTGAATAAGGACGAAAAAGAAAGTTATTGATTCATTGTCTCATTTTCAGGGCTCGGTATCACGGTCCACGAATAAGAATAAGGCTTCGTCATCATACTCTGCGAATTCAGGCAGGGTGAGCTCAGTGTCACCTGACAGAGAAGAAATTCCCTCATCTATGTTGCTGTCCACCTCGTCTTCATCCGGCGCGCTTTCTCGTACTCTGTAATCTGGTGGTATGAGGTGCTGATTCATCTTGATCATTGTTAACCTCTCCACATTTTTGGGCGAGAGGCGGCTCCGTTTGGAAGTTACAATGCCACCAGCAGCACTGAAAACACGTTCAGAAGACACGCTTGCGAGTGGGCAAGACAAGTAGTTTAAAGCCAGGTTGGAGAGCTGTGGCCACAATTCTTTTTTCCCATGCCAATACGCCAATGGGTCAGCATTAACATAGACCTCTGTTGAGTCATTCAGATAGTCCTTCACCATCGACTCAAGGTTCTCCTCCAAGGTTCCTCCACTTTGCTTAGCTGTTGCTGTGACCTTTTGAGAACCAAACCCAAGCTGAGCTAGCCAATCCTCTTCAGCCTCCAATGTTACTGTTGTGTCTGGTGGTGCAGATGATCCGGTTGCCGGTCTCTTTAACGGCTGAGAGGTCACTAGTGCCGCAGCCACAGGTGCAGAAGTGGATTGTTGTGACTGGGGATGGCCTGCTGATGCTGATGTACTGCCTTTTCCTTCAATTTGCTGCCATTCTCTTTCAAACCTCTTGGCTGAGGAGGCTAGCCACTGTTTGTACTTTGTAACATCTTCATCAGCAAAAGGAAAGAATGCTTGGCCTGCCAATGCCTTTTTGTAGCGTGGATCCAGAATAGTAGCACAAATGTAATGCTGGTTTGAGTGGATCATTTTAAGACGTTCATCACCTTGTAGGTGCTCTAATAATTTCTCCACCAGAACAAAAGGGTCTTGGTTTTCTTCATCTTTTTCAAACACAGAACACACCTCCTTCAGTTGGTGCTCCAGCATGTACAACAATGGGATAGCTTTTCCCAAATTACAGTCCTCCTTGCTGACTGCACGCGTGAAGAACTCAAAAGGACGAAGCATGCGTGTCAGGCTTTTAACTATGTCCCATTGCGCCGCACCCATCCTCAGGTCCTCCTTCTGAGCTGTACCCTGTGTTAAGAAATAGTGATCGAGTACTGTATACTGCTCATACAGACGCTCAAGCATGTAGAAGGTTGAGTTCCAACGTGTTGCCACCTCCTGGATGAGTGCTTTCACTGGCATTTAACGTTCATATAGCAGGCTCCTCAGATGCTTCCGGGCCTTAAAAGAATGGCTGAAATGGTTGCACATTTTTCGGCAGGTGTCCACTACCCTGTACGCTGCACTGTCTTTATCACTCAAGAATTTTTTGACAACCAGGTTTATACAGTGCGCCAAACACGGCACTCTGAAATAGTCACCCAGCTGCATGGCCTTAACTATATTGGCGCCATTATCCGTGGAAACATAACCAACCTGGCGTTTTTTTGGGGACAGCCAGTCAAGGACCTTTGTGTTAAACACATCCAAAATGTTTTGTGCTGTGTGACGTTTCTCCAAACCAAACATGGCTAGTGTTGCATGTTTCCGAGCAGCTTTAAAAACATTGTCCGGGTCAACACCTGCGTTTAGCTTTGCTTTAACCCCTGAAAAAGAGACCCAGTGTGCAGTGATGCACATGTAATCAGCGCCTGCGCCACTGGTCCACATGTCTGTTGTCAGATGTATAGTGTGAAAAGCACTCTTCTGCAAAGCTGCCCCAATCACCTCCAGAACATCTTCATGTAGTGCTGGAACCGCAACTCGGGCAAAATAGAACCGGCTAGGAACCTTCCATTTAGGGCAGAGCGCTGCCACTAATTCTAGAAAACCAACCCCTTCTACAAAAGAAAAAGGGAGAAGGTCCAGAGCTAGCATTTTAGCCAGCTTAGTGTTATACAGACGCGTCAGTGGGTGGTTGCGTTCATATTGCGCTTCTGTAAACAACATCTTTTTAATGTTGCCCTGGACCAAGGATTTACGGGATGATGATGATGATATCTTCAACCCAGTTACGCTCGCTGATGAACTATTTTGCATTGGTGTCTCACTCTCTCCCACACTCTTAGTGTGGCTCACATGGGGTGTGCTGCTGACAGAGGTACTGGGTGTAAGTGAAGTGTTTGAATCGTCTTCTTCCTCCTCGTCATCATCAGATGAAAAATCAACGTTTTCATTACGTGCAATTCGGGCTTCCTTGATCGCCTCTAGGTGCGCAAACCATTGGACAGCGTGCGTTCTCCTAAGATGACCTCTCTGGCCTCCGGTACCATAGTTGGTACCAAACTTACCACGACTAACTCGAAGCTTACAAATGCTACAAATGGCTACGTTTTCCTTTTTGGGCAAACACTAAAGAAGTCCCAAACTGGAGACTTGAAATGTCTTTGGGGGCCGGAGGAGGCGGCGATACTGGTGGTGGTGGTCCTGCTGCTAATGCCAGATGAAGTGGAGGATGTGGATTGCCGAACTTCAGTACGTTTTGCACTTTCACCACCACTAATTGAGGTCGAGGTGGATGGAGGTCCCTTCTTGCGAGGAAGAAATATGGAAGCAGTAGGTGTTGGTGTACTAGTTAACTCCAAATCCAATGATTGTTGTGTTTCCATTGCCTCCTCGCCGACATCATCATCACGCTCAGCAGCTTCTCGGGATAGGGTCAAAATGTCTCTTTGCTGCATGCCCGCTGGGGCTGCAGTGACCTTTATGATGACTGGCTCGTCGTCGTGAGAGGCTTCATCAGCAGCAGTATCCGTCACTTCTTGTTGAGCCTCATCACACTCCATAGCTATGAGTTTTTCGACGACCTTCCTTTTACGCTTAGGCATCTTTGTCAGATCATGGTGTGCCTCACTCTCAGACTGCCGTGATGATGGTTCCCAATCTTCATCCAGATTAAGATCATCAGAAGGAGGTGGGCTTGAAGAAGATGTAGACACCCCCCTTGATCTTTTCCTTGCTAGGGATGTGGAAGACAATGAATGATCATCAGGAGGAGTGGCTTCCTCAGATGATACCTCGGTTTGATTGTCAATTTCCTGATGTGCCCCTACTTCGGGAGGAACAACTATTGTGGCCACTTGTGACCCTCCATGCACCTCTGCTTGCGCATCTCCTTGCGCTGCCTCTCCTTCCACATGTACTTGGGCTTGTACTTGCACATGGTGTTGTTGTTGCGGCTGTGGTTGTTCAACACTTGTCAGATGAGTTACAACAACCTGTGTTGATTCAGGGACATTGCTGCTACTTTCTTGCGATGAGCCAACATCACTGGTCGATGGTGATTGAAGAAGTACACTGACTGCCTCTGAAGCACTCAAGGGCTTTGACTTAAGTTGGCGTGGTGGTGGAGGCACTGAACCCAATGGAGCGGGGGTGCTGCTCCCAGCTTGGTCCCCGGCAGATCCCGCTGCTGCTGCAGGCGTACTTTTTTTTTTGCTCCCAAAAAACGCGGCGGCCGGCACACCAGCCTCCTTGGTAACTTGCTTCTTCTGCTCCTTACTAGCAACTTTCTTGCTAGAGGAGCTACGGAGACCTTTTTTTGGGGCCATCTTCTTCAGAGCAGGTCAGACAGCAGGCCGCAGTTGCACGAATTGTAGAGTTGTCTGAGGCCAGACGTGACGTCGCGTGACGTTATGCTGCACACACACACCGCTGCAGGACTTCTTCTTGGCACTGGTGGTTCTCTTGAGTCTTGTGCACCTAAAAGCAATGGAAGACAGAGGAACATCAGTTCAGTTATACACCCCCAAAAAATTGAAAAAAAACAGAAAAATCAGCACAATCCCATGCCCTCCATGATGCTTAAATTCAAGACACCCCACAGAAAGACTAGGCACATGCAACACTCACTAGTCACTACCCCTGGTGAAAAGGCCACAACAACAGGCCAAAAAAACGAAAATCACAGAAAAATCAGCACAATCCCAAGCCATCCAGCCCCTCCATGATGTTTAAATTCAAGACAACCCACAGAAAGACTAGGCACATGCACCACTCACTACCCCCTGGTGAAAAGGCCACAGCAGGCCAAAAAAACGAAAATCGCAGAAAAATCAGCACAATCCCAAGCCACCCAGCCCCTCCATGATGTTTAAAATTCAAGACACTCCACAGAAAGACTAGGCCCATGCACCACTCACTACCCCTGGGCATAATGGATGAAAGCTAGGCAAAATGGGTGCAGGCCTGAGAACACTGCCTGCATTCAAAATGGCCCCCTCCATCACAGCACATGGCCAGGGCCTGTAGCAGCACTCAAAATGGCCCCCAACCACATGGCCTGTCCACAACAGGCCAAAAAAACGAAAATCACAGAAAAATCAGCACAATCCCAAGCCATCCAGCCTCTCCATGATGTTTAAATTCAAGACAACCCACAGAAAGACTAGGCACATGGACCACTCACTACCCCTGGGCATAATGGATAAAAGCTAGGCAAAATGGGTGCAGGCCTGAGAACACTGCCTGCATTCAAAATGGCCCCCTCCATCACAGCACATGGCCAGGGCCTGTAGCAGCACTCAAAATGGCCCCCAACCACATGGCCTGTCCACAACAGGCCAAAAAAACGAAAATCACAGAAAAATCAGCACAATCCCAAGCCATCCAGCCCCTCCATGATGTTTAAATTCAAGACAACCCACAGAAAGACTAGGCACATGCACCACTCACTACCCCTGGGCATAATGGATGAAAGCTAGGCAAAATGGGTGCAGGCCTGAGAACACTGCCTGCATTCAAAATGGCCCCCTCCATCACAGCACATGGCCAGGGCCTGTAGCAGCATTCAAAATGGCCCCCAACCACATGGCCTGTCCACAACAGGCCAAAAAAACGAAAATCACAGAAAAATCAGCACAATCCCATGCCATCCAGCCCCTCCATGATGTTTAAATTCAAGACAACCCACAGAAAGACTAGGCACATGCACCACTCACTACCCCTGGGCATAATGGATGAAAGCTAGGCAAAATGGGTGCAGGCCTGAGAACACTGCCTGCATTCAAAATGGCCCCCTCCATCACAGCACATGGCCAGGGCCTGTAGCAGCACTCAAAATGGCCCCCAACCACATGGCCTGTCCACAAAAGGCCAAAAAAACGAAAATCACAGAAAAATCAGCACAATCCCAAGCCATCCAGCCCCTCCATGATGTTTAAATTCAAGACAACCCACAGAAAGACTAGGCACATGCACCACTCACTACCCCTGGGCATAATGGATGAAAGCTAGGCAAAATGGGTGCAGGCCTGAGAACACTGCCTGCATTCAAAATGGCCCCCTCCATCACAGCACATGGCCAGGGCCTGTAACAGCACTCAAAATGGCCCCCAACCACATGACCTGTCCACAACAGGCCAAAAAAACGAAAATCACAGAAAAATCAGCACAATCCCAAGCCATCCAGCCCCTCCATGATGTTTAAATTCAAGACAACCCACAGAAAGACTAGGCACATGCACCACTCACTACCCCTGGGCATAATGGATGAAAGCTAGGCAAAATGGGTGCAGGCCTGAGAACACTGCCTGCATTCAAAATGGCCCCCTCCATCACAGCACATGGCCAGGGCCTGTAGCAGCACTCAAAATGGCCCCCAACCACATGGCCTGTCCACAACAGGCCAAAAAAACGAAAATCACAGAAAAATCAGCACAATCCCAAGTCATCCAGCCCCTCCATGATGTTTAAATTCAAGACAACCCACAGAAAGACTAGGCCCATGCACCACTCACTACCCCGGGTGAAAAGGCCACAACAGGCCAAAAAAACGAAAATCACAGAAAAATCAGCACAATCCCAAGCCATCCTGCCCCTCCATGATGTTTAAATTCAAAACACCCCACAGAAAGACTCAGTGCACCCACCACTGAGTACCCCTGGGCAAAAGGCCCCAAAACAGCCCAAAAATCGAAAATTCCAAAATTGTAGTTGCAGCAACTGTAATGCCCCAAACAAACTTACTTGTGAAATTTCTAATCCAACAGTGATCCAAAGAAAGTCAAAAAGGCCTCAAATCCAAATATCCAGCAGCATCCACAAAAAGTAATCCTTCCAGCTCCAGATCCAAATGAAAAGTGACCAGGAGATGGACAAAGCACTGGGAGGAGCCTGCTGGACAGGAACAGGAAGTTGAAGACTGTGGGGCACTTCCTTCCTAAACCCCCCCCCCCCCCCTCCCCAAAATGGACTCCTCGCAAAAAAAGTGCAGGCAAATGTCAACCTGAGGAGTTATTCAGATAAAAATCATCATTTCCAGAAGGTTTATGCTGCTTGCTGGTGGATTTCTTGTGCAGAATTGCAAATTTTATATTTTCGCGAGTGCGAGATTGTTGCTGCTCGCCGCATCTCAAAGCTCGCAATTGCGAAGTACCGCGATACGTGATCACGGCGTACTCGCGTTGACAAACTCTCGCTGTAAAAGTTGGCAAGCCGCGATTACGTAATCGCGCTTTCCAAATTCCCGCGGGATCCCGCAGCAAGATCCAAAATGGCGCAGCACTCGCAAAATATCAAGAAAAATAACTCGGCAAACGATGAATGACGGGAAGTAAACGCCGCGCGCCGCAAAATTGTATCACCAAGAAAAAAAAATTCCGCTGCGTGCGAATTTGCGGATTTTGCGGGAAATCCGCGAATCTCGCGGATTGCGAATTTACAGAAAATCCGCAAAATCCGCGAGCGGAACGGATTTTATGCCCATGCTTAGGTGTGCCTCCTTCATGCTGTGCCTTTGTTGTAGGGTGGTTATCTCTTTTGGTTCCCTTTGGCCTGGCTAGTCATTATCTGTGGTCTTCTGTGCCTACTCTCCATCAGTGGCTGTGTTGGCTGTGGGGCCTGTGTTTGGGCTTGTGGTGTGTTGGTACATGGGCCGTTTGGAGGTTGCTTGCGTTGGGTGTGGCAGATCATTGTGCTTGCTTCTGGAGGAAACCCCTGGCCATGTTGTGCATGAATGCCGTTGGGTGTCCTCAGCACCCTCTGATGTCATGTGGACATAGGGTGATGTGTGGGACTTTGTTTCCTGGCTTTGGGCACGCAGTGTTGTTTAATGCTTGGGTAACTTGCTGCTTGTGCTGCTTCAGTCTGTTTTGCTACTGTGTGAATCCAAACTTGTTTAGCTATCTGCACAATTGTAAGGACTGGTACGTGGAGGGCTATGACTCCGAGTGATGTTCATTTGCATAGAGTCACCCGACAATACTACTCCCCAACCTGCATATGTCAACACCCTGCACGTACTACCACTTGCACCTGCACTTGGCTGACTTGCACTTGCGAACACACTTCCGCAATGCCACACATTTACGGCATCGATGGCTCACACATACTGTCATTTTAGGGACCAGCCTGCACAACACGTAATACGCATCACATTCATGCTGGCTGTGGCGTTCTGCACAATTACTGTGGCATTCCTGCAGACATGCAGGGAGCCAACAGGTATAGGAAACCTGCACCTTATTGTCGGACACTATGGGCCATAGGAGACATGTAGTACGCCATAACGTAATGCAGGCAACCATGGCATGGCCATTGTGGCTAGCTGGACACATAGCTACTCCCCTATTGGAATACTCATTTTAGAATGGGTGGTAGGTTTGCAGTAAGTAATTATTACACCACAACATGTATCAGCCTTCCATTACTCAGTCCGCACTAAGGATGTGGCTGGTGGGCCGAGATAGGTATCTTACATCCAAATGCCATACAGCATGAACCAAAAGCAGAAGTAAGATGAGCCACCCACTAAGGGGGAGGTGATGTCAGTGACAGTATTGTGTGGAATGATGAGCATATGAGATGAAGTCCCACAAGGGCTGCCAGATAGCCAGTGTAAATATGCATCACAGTCCAAACAATCAAGCATTGTGTTAAGATACACTCCACACTCATTAGGCTATTTCCTAGTGCTAAGGCAGAGCCCATAGAAAATAGGGCATTGTGAGACGACCATGTACCACTACTAATTCTCACGTGAAATCTCCTCAGATAATTCGCCATTTGTCAAACACAGGTCCTTTCCTCTAAACAAGTATGATCAGACAATGTAATGCTGTATCAAGGTGTAATGAAAAAATGCATGATTGTTTGTGACAAACAGTGATGTAATTCATCTCCCATGTCACATTGCAGAGGGCGAGACAGCACCTCCTGAAGAGCAACCTGGACAGGCACTCACTGATGACCCGGATGTCTACGCTACAATCGACATCGACGACCTCCAACTCCTACTCAATGACATTGCCTCCCCTGCCACTGGTGCAGGGCAACCCAGTAATCCCTCGGCACAGCCCACACCCTGCTCACACCAACGAGCAGCAGGCATCCACCACCCCAGCCACTTCCCTGGGGCCAGATCCAACGACACGTGCATTCCAACAGCGGATCATAGAGCTCCAGGAACGGTTGGGGGATAGGGTGGAGGTGGGCTTCCAGCTCATGGCAGCCGAACTCGCAGGCCTACGTGGGTGTCTTACTGACACCCAGAGCCCATTCCATGCTCTCCACCAGTCCATGGCTGACATTGCTGGAGTCATGATCCTGAGGCAACATGCTTTGTCTGCTCAGGGTGGTTCCAGCAATGTCAGCAAGGAACTTGACAACATCAGGATGATCCTGGAGAGCATGGAGCAGATGCAGGCCCAACATCTGGCTGCCAGGGCTGAACACATGCGCCAGGTTACTGGGATTTACACCGCCCTGCACCTTCTTGTCGCCTCCTTACTGCCACAGGGTTTGGTGCAGATGGATGCTACAGCAGCCTCCACATTCTCAGCTCCAACACCAGGTGTGTCAGTGCCTCACATGGCTGCTGCCACAACACCCGCTGACACCTGTGAGGCACATGATACCGATGATGATGGAGATGAGGATGACTGCGAAATTCTGCTGAGGAGGAAGCGGTAGTATCAGTCTGTGCCAATGCCGCAGTTTTTTTTGTTTTGCTGCACTCTGATTCGTGCCACCCATTAACTTCTTGCACTCACTTTCACTGTCCCCCGGAACATCCTTGGACCCCCCCATGGACTGCCATATGAACCCATTCCTCGCCACTTCAACCAGCCTGTGGAGTGAACTATGCCTCTTCCCTTGGACCTGATAACAGCAATAGTCTCTGTCTGGCCATCCAACGGGCCCCCTCTGCACTAGCCCTATATGCTCACCACGTGTATATACTGTAAATAAAATATTATTTTCACTTTCATATGTGTATTGGTCAAATGTTGCAAAGGTAATAACGTGCTTTTTAGGGTCTGGAGACTGATACCATAGGAATGTACGACAATGTCAATACGAGCAGTGTACATGTTGATCCAGATCCAGAGATGCAGTAGAATAATGTAGATATGTGTAAACATGCGGTGCCAATGCAATGCTATGACATTGTCACAATGTCAATGGGCCATCAGGTAAGGTCATCTATTGGGACATGCCAGTGAGCATGAATGTGCTAAATGTGATAGGAGAACGCCCCCTGGTCCATGTTTGGATGCAGCAAGGCAAGTACTACTGTCCTCATGTCTAGTATGCCATGCACTGATACATACCACTGGTTGACCTCCATATTGGCATCTAACATTAGAAAGGGTACACACAGTCTGAATAAATATTAGTTTCACTCCTGCATACACTGAGTATTCCCTGCCCTCACACTGTTATGTGTGTAGTCTGTGATTCATGAGTCTCTGGCCCTGAGGTGCAATGAGCATGCCTTTCATCAACATCAAATTTGGGGAAGGGCTGCAGCATGTGTGTAGTTGGGCCACAACTTACCAACATGGGCAGCAGCTCTGTATCCTACATGTGTAGGTACAAGTAGGAAGGTTGCTCCGGGCAGCCCCAAGCACGTCTGTACTATTTGTACACTTAGCCACCACACATGCCTCGTCATGTTGCCATTGCCCACAAGTGGTGCATGAGTGATGATAGCCTCGTCTTACATGTGCTACTCCCCCATGGTGGACACGTGACATAGGCCCATCACTTTCTGTAAACTTCGCGGTGTGTGCACCTGCTTGTGTACTGTCAGATGTAGATGTTACAATGTCACGTTGTGGTTGAAATGCAATGACATGTGTGTCTAACTGGTATCTATGAATGACCCAGGGGTCAGTGTGTATCCACATATACTTGTCTGTCCAGCTGTAGGAAGTGTCTTCACCCAGCCATGTAAAATATATAGGATGTTGCTGTTATGCATGTCTTGGTGATGGTTATAGTCCATCGGTTCTGCAAAGCATCTGCTCAGCATAGTGATGTTTGGCCTTGTGGATCTGTAGGTGGTAGTTGTTTCCAGGCTGATTTCTTGTGACAGACAAACTAATGTTGTACCCACATTAGACGCAACATCAACTTGTTACTCAAATTTGTCCCATTACTTTTAAAGTGGTCTAAATTATAGGCCCTTTCCCCTGTCCATATGGCGCCACTTGTCACCGCCCATAGCAACATTTCGGGCCATTACATGCCCTATTTTCTGCTCTTATCACATTCCACACATGCATCTTTGAGGCATATGTTCAGGAACCTCATTGACAGTATGGCCATCTGTGCAGATATGTACTTGACATGATACGTCAACTATGAGCTTGGTAATATTCAGGATATGTATCTTATACGGGCCCTGGTTATTTATACGGCACATCTTGTGCGTGCTTCCAAGGGAAAAGAAACTGCCTGGTAATCAGGAACATTGTGAGGCTGCATCTTTCAAAATATGTCTTAATCCCAATTTTACACTGTCCGGTATCCTTATGTACCGGCCTCCCGGAAATGGCACAAAATGGGCCACTGAACTAGCCAATCATATTACCCCTTTAATATTAGCGTCTAAAAACTTCTCTATCATTGGAGATCTGAATCTTCACTTAGAAGATAAATCAAACACAACATGTACGAATTTGTTGGATGATCTCTTAGCAATTAATATTCATCTTATTAACTCAGGGCCTACCCACAGGGCAGGACACTTACTTGACCCGGTACTGTCAAATCTTCCCTCACTCACCTGGATGGATACTATCCCTGTATGCTGGTCAGACCATTTCTTAGTTAAATTCAACCTTACTATACTCAGTACCTCCACTGACCAAAACATGCTATTGCCTTCTCTAAGGAAAAATTGGAAAGCCCTAGACGTCTCCAAACTTAATGTGAAACTTAACACACATCCCCCAAATAAAAACCACAATATGGAAAGCATTGCCATGGCCACTCAACAATGGCTTACTAATGCGGCAGATGCCTGTCTAACCTCTACTAAGACCAAGGGTAACTCACATCGTCCCCCGGCCCCATGGTTTAATGACTCTCTTAAGAAAGAAAAAACAAAATGCAAGGCACTTGAGAGAGGCTGGCGTAGAGATTTCGATCCTGATAAAAAAACCAGGTATCATACAGCTAGAAATCTCTACCACACTGCTTGTAAAAAAGCACGTGCCACATATGTAGCCACGACTATTATGGAAGCTGCGAATAAATCAAAAATACTGTTTAATACAGTTAAAGACCTCGCGGGGGCTCAAACTACTGCTCCAACGCGACCTTTAAATATGAAGCAATGCCAGGATTTAGCTCAAATTTTTTCTGATAAAATTGACAATCTAATTGTCGCAATAGACACAAACATTCCGGCAACTGCCTCCAAGGAAGAGGGGGAGTACACTCCGTCCATAAAGCAGACCCTCTATAAATGGCCCCCCATTACAACTGATGCTCTCATCTCTATTATGAAGACGATAAAATCTGGCTCTCCACAGGATCCCCTTCCCATCAACATAATAAAATTACTGGACACGCCCGCCCTCAAAATCATTGCAGACACCCTAAATTCATCTTTAGAGCTTTCCACAGTACCAACTATATGGAAACATGCTATGGTGACCCCACTGCTGAAAAAACCTACAGCTGATCCGGATAAACTGGCAAATTATAGGCCAATCTCACTTCTCCCTGCTTTTTCCAAATGCTTGGAGAGACATGTGCACTCAGCCCTGACTCTTTTCTCAGAGGAGAATGCTCTCCTTCACCCCACCCAGTCAGGTTTCCGAGCGGGTTTCTCTACTGAAACTGCCCTATTGGGTGTTTCTGAAACCATTAGGAAACTCCTCGATGATGGTCAGACGGTTGCGCTTATCTTACTTGACTTAAGCGCAGCCTTTGACACTGTGTCGCATAAAAGGCTACTCGCCCTACTGGAAAAAAACGGAATTGGTGGAAACGCACTGCAATGGATTAGATCATTTTTGAGTCATCGGACTTTTCAAATAACATTGGCTGCGGCATGCTCGGGAATTTTCAATTCCCCTCATGGAGTACCTCAGGGCTCCATCCTTAGCCCGCTCTTTTTCAATCTATATCTTAGACCCCTAGCGGATCTAGTGGAAAAAGCGGGTCTTACCTTCATGTCGTATGCTGACGATTCTCAGATTGTGTTTTCACTGTCTGAACCCCAAACTTCTTCCTCATCTCTCCTTAAAGCTGGCCTGCTGTCCATTTTAAACTGGATGTCAACCAACCAGTTGAAATTAAATGGAGATAAGACGGAGATTCTCCTTCTGGGCAGGCAACCAGAGCTCTGGAGCTCATTACATTGGCCTGCCCAGATGGGAAATCTCCCTACACCAGTGCCTCATGCTAGAAATCTGGGTGTAATCCTGGACAATTCATTGTCCATGAAACAGCAGGTTAACAAAGTAGTGAGCCTCTGCTTTACCATCTTGAGATGGCTCAAGAAGATCCTTTGGATGCTGCCTAGTTCTATGCAGAAAACGGTGGTCAATGCCTTAATTACATCTCGGCTTGACTACGGGAACATCCTGTATTTAGGTGCAACTAAGGCAGTTACAAAGAGACTGCAGCTTGTACAAAATGCGGCTACTTTGTGGCATACCTAAAAACAGCAGCGTGTCCCCCTACCTGCGTGAACTGCACTGGTTGAGGGTTGAGAATCGCATTAGGTTTAAAGCCTTAAACTACATGTTTAAAATCAAAGCAGGTACCGCTCCTAAATATTTGCAATGATAAACCAAGAAAATTACCAATATTGCCACCTTACTTAATTGATGGATCTCGGGTGATCCCTCGAATGACTGAATTAAACAGTGATTCTCCGTGAGCCAAGTCTCAACTGAATTGATTTTGTTTTTATTTTTTACTTAGATGCATTAATTTCAGTTCAATATGCAATCTTTTTGTTTTTTGATTACAGAGACATGGGAACAATTAATTAGTTCCACAGTGAGCACAGATATTATAACAAATAAGGACATGTACGGACAGAACTTTAAACGACAAAATCACGGCTAGCACTCGTCATTCATACCACACAAGACAATCAAGATATGATACATTTATATACAATCTATACAATGTCACAATTCAAGTATAAACACAGCATTGGAAAACAGTAAATACACAATGTAATCCTTTTTTAGAAAGATCAAAAGATCCTAATGCTGAATAGAGGTCTACGCGTTTCGATAACCCCTGGTTGTGGGGAAATCTCATCAGGACCGTGTGCCTGTGAATGGAGAACGAGAAACAATCAGAATGGGGGGCAGAACCGACTTCTTCACAACACTACAGAGTGAGAAGAGAACTAATCCTACCTCTTAGTAGTTGACTTTGCTTTTGTGGTTGACACTGTTGGTGAAAAAGAGGTTGGTATTAAACCTCTAACATGCCAGTGTCCAGAGGGCACTCTTTCAATCACACCAAAGAAAACCTAAATATTTGCAGGCACTGGCTTCCCCCTACATCCCCAAAAGAAATTTACGATCTAAATCAGCGGAAATATTCTGTGTACCCAGATTCAAGCTGGCCAGGATGGGAGGAAGATCTTTTACCCACCTGGGTCCCGTCATCTGGAACACACTCCCAATTCAAATACGAAAGGAGCAAAGCCTTCTCAGGTTTTGAAAGGAGATAAAGACCTGGTTGTTCAACCAGTAACCTGATCGACTTCTGCTGTATACACCATCTACCATGCTGTGTTCTAGGCGCCGGGAAACCCTTTTTGGGTAGCTGTTTTGCGCTATATAAGTTTATAAAATAATAATAATAATAATAATAATAATTGTACACATCTTAAGGGTCAGTTTACCGCTGCTACGACTGACATGGTTTGGACAAGTGTCTTGATGATTGGCACCATTGTGCATTGGGATGTTGCAATGACTATTGGCATCATGTACACCATTTCACACACTCCTGATTTGTGTGATTCACACAACATACCCAATTCATTATACATGGATTGGGAAAATGGAGTCAGAATAGGAATGTCATCCTCATCACAAACAGCACCCTAGTTTGCTAGTATTTGAAGCATGTGACACAACCATTTGACATAGTGTAGCCTACATAGTACCTTGACAAGTAGAGTTTCATACATTTGACACAGTGCAGGGCATAACTGTACAGCGTACACATTCCCAACCTCCATTGATAATGGTCTCATCTGACCACTCATTGGGACACGTAACTGTTTGATGGGTACAGTGCCCATGGCAGACAGTAACACATACACATGTTATTTATTTGACAATTTTATTTCACAGACAACACGTGACTGACTCAAGCAAAATAATTGTTGATGATGCGGTTCCTCCGTGCAAGTCCTGCAGCATTTGGTGTGGGGTGTACAGCACCAGCCTCTTCTTCTTCCTCATCTTCATCAGGTGGTTCTGGCACTTGGATCCATGGTGCTTTGGTACGGACACATATGTTGTGCAACACACAACATGCCAGGATCATTTTGTTCACCATTTCGGGACTGTACAGCAGGCTGCCACCTGAGATATCCAAGGACCGGAACCTGGACTTCAAGACACCAAATGTCCGCTCTACAATTTACCTTGTGCGTATCTGTGCCGCATTGTACTGCCTCTGGCCAGGGGTGGTGGGGTTACGTACTGGTGTCATCATCCATGCTCCCAGTGCATATCCTTGGTCCCCTGTGACATTCAAGGGAAAGCGGAATTAGTCATTGGTTGTGCTGGATGTGTTGTTGATGAGCATGGATTTGTGTGTTGGGATGGATGTCAAGTTGTATATCAAGTCGAGTCCCTTCTTCCGCTCCTCAAGCGTGTGAAATCTGGGTCTCCCTCTGACACGTGTCCGGCCCGTATTCTGGCCCAGGTGTTCTTGGCCTGTCCCGTCCCCGCTCTTACTGTCCTAAACAAGACCTTCATTAAAGGTCTAGTTCCCACTGCATTTAAATCGGCCACCATCATCCCCATTTTAAAGAAGCCTGGGGCTGACCCTGCCTCCGTAGCCAACTACCGCCCCATATCCCTGCTTCCCTACTTGGGCAAGGTGGCGGAGACGCATGTGTCTCAAATCTTGAGCACCTTTATCGAGGACAGCAATTATCTGGCCCCATGTCAAGCTGGTTTCCGACCTCGACATTCTACCGAGAAGGTGGTGATTTCGGTCATGGGCCAACTTAGGGAAGGACTCGATGCCAATACCCCCAAGATCCTGGTCCTTTTGGACCTATCCGCCGCCTTTGACATCGTGGACCATAACATCTTGCTTTCACGGGTCAAGGCGGCGGGGATTGGGGGGCTTGCATTTGCCTGGGTCAAGTCTTTCCTGAAGGACCGTAATCAGACAGTCCATCTCGGCACCTTCTCGGCCTCCCCACGTACTGTCAACTGTGGTGTCCCTCAGGGTTCTGCTCTTTCCCCTTTACTTTTTAACCTTTACATCTTCCCGCTGGTTTTTGCTTTACAGAACATGGAGGTCACTGTATATAACTATGCAGATGATCTCCAACTCATTTTTGACCTTTCCTCTCCCTCAGGGGTTGGCAGTTTCCAGTCCGTCATGCTATTTATCCGAGACTGGATGAACATCAACCAGTTAAAACTCAATCCGGATAAAACTGAACTTGTGGCGACGGGCGGCGCTGCCAATCCCTGGTCCTCTTCCTTCTGGCCCTCCTCACTTGGACCCCCTCATCTCCCTTCTTGTTCAGTTAAAACCCTTGGGATCATGCTTAACAACCAATTAACTCTCCACTCACACATTAATTCGGTGGTCTCTTCTTGTTTCTTTACACTTCGAGTTATCCAGAAAGTTGCCAGATTCTTTTCCACCTCTGCACTAAAGCTAATCCTGATGGCCATGGTCCTGTCAAAGATTAACTACGGAAACATCATTTATAATGGAGCCCCTGCTTATGCCTTGCAGCGCCTACAGTTAGTACAAAACCAGGCCGCCCGCCTGGTCTTTGGCCTGTCTAAGTCCCATCACTCGACCCCCTTACTCAGGAGCTTACATTGGCTCCCGATAAAACAACGAGCCAGGTTTAAGCTGGGGTGCTTGACTTTTCAAGCAAGAGCGGGTACAGCCCCTGCTTTCATCAATTCGGCAATTTCTCCCTATGTTCCTTCTAGGGACCTCCGCTCCTCTAGCTTAGCCTTACTAACCACGCCCCGGTTCAAAAAGAAGCGGGCAGGGGGGCAGAAGTTTGCCGTACTTGCTCCCACCTTCTGGAATGACCTCCCCCTATCTTTAAGACTCTCTCCCTCCTACATGGAGTTTCGGAGGTCACTAAAAACTTTATTATTCCAGCAGGCTTTTGGCACCTAGCTCTCTTATTTTTACTAGCTCTCTTATTTCATTCTTCTAGGGACCTCACCAGCGCCATGAAACTGACTCAGTGTACGTGCGCTCTACAAGTTTTTTTAAATTCAAATTTAAATTCAAGTTGCCCATGTGTTTAAGCAGAGAGCTGTAGTGCATGTTAGCATGTGATTAAGGCTCACTGATGTGACTCCATCCAACATCATTTTAGTGTGCAGAGGAGTTGCATGTGTGGCTCTTTTCCCATCTGCAACAGACAGTGATCCACCTACTGCACTGTAATTTACCTTAGCTATATAGGTGGCATGACTACACACAAAACACACTTGACCTACTGTGTGCCAGCAGTCAGCAATCCTGCTGCAGAACACAACGCATGCTTCTCATGGTCATGGTCTGAAACAAATCACCAGACACAGATACCCGTTACATGCATGGACCATTGGGGCCTTGTTAGATTCAACGACGACATCAACTCCAGCATGTGCAACACCATCCACTACCTGTACTGTGTGCTCCTTCCTGTCCTGGACTCAAAACTAAATGACATGAGTGCTCAGCAGACATAATAAATGTAGCAATATCACATCTCTTATGTTTAAAATCTTTTAGTAATAAGACTTTTAATTACTCTTAAATACATACAAAACAAAACGAATGGGGCCTTTATGAATTCAGGCAATCCACTTTCCAAGATAAGACTGGACAAGTATGCAATAAGTAATAAAGCATATTAACCCCCCTCAGTTTTGATGCTATCATGCCCAGCCCATCAATGAACCACAATCGAGCATGAATACTGCTTCATGATTATTGAACAACGCCCCATCGTTGGGCATGCACATTGACAATCAACTCCCACCCCCCCACCCCGGCCGCTGGTGCAGTAGTGTAAAATCTATGTGTAGCATAATCACAACAGATGTGTGTCATGTACCAATGAGTGAGCGTACGCTCTATAGTCTTGTTCTCTATAACCTCTTATGTTGCGGGAGCCTCTCACTGTGCTAGTCCCTCTCTATCCGAATGGAGCTACTCATGCATGTCCCACCCCCATTGAGGACTCAGAACTGCTATCCTCCTCCCTGTCTATTATCCAGAGTCCCGCCACCAGGGCCTCCCATGCACGTGAAGCTTCAGGCACTTTTTCTTAATGGGAGCTATGCGCCTGATGGAGCTCTCACTCCCCGCCCATTAGAGTATCGCTGCCTTCCACCTAACAAAGCTGGGGCCAGCCTCTGCCTTCCAATGTGGCGTATGTCCCTCTTGGCGGGAATGATGCCTAAATCCACCAACTTACTAGTAAATGTATAGGCATTTATATAGCGCACTACTTACCCGGAGGGTCCCAAGGCGCTTCGACCGCTGCGAAACCCTTCCTGGCTTCCCTGAGAGATGGTCCCTTAATGGGTATCTCCAGGGTGAGACCAGGCATCCCCGGCGGTCTGGTGGGGCCGTTAGTGAAGATGAGGCAAGCTAATGCCCAGAGTTGCCGAGTGTGATCACTGATCAGAGTGGGCACCGAGGCGAGAGAATTATCGAGTCCGCTGACCCTGGTCCAGAAACCTGCCGCGCCGGGAATCGAACCCTGGTCCCGGGCCGTCCTCTGCTCTCGGGTCTGCCGCCTCTAACATGTCATTTGATTATTGTGTGTGGTAACCAGTGCAGCTGGCACGTCCCCCTGTCCATATCAATCTGCCGTCCAGTCACCTCGCAGAGCACCCCGGTCACGTCCTCCCAGTACGTGCCCAGCCATGGGCAATCCTAGAGCCTGTGGTTGAGGTCAGTTCCCTCAGCTTGCCATCGGGGCCATATCACCGTTTAGGATTGGTAAGATTGATGATTTGTAGCAGGTGTGAGGTATGCCCTATGTGACACAGGGAAATTGATCAACTGGAACCTAGCATTCCTAGTACCCTTCCACACCCTTCGCACGATCTGTGACCAGGCCGTCTACCGGATGTCCCTCCCAAAGTCCTCCACCCATTGCTCCCTCAATCTTTGTTGCAGGGTAAGCCCATCCCCTGACGTCCGTTAATAGAGGCTGGTAATTGCCTTGTATGTGCCTGCTGCCATGACCACATTTTGACATACTCTGCTCAGCGGGAGTTCCTAAGACCAGCACCCAAATGTATTTGATGAGCGGCACTCAAGGCTGCGTGCATCAAAAAGTGGCCTTGCGGGAGGCCAAAGGCTTTTTGCTGCACACTGTAGGGAAGCAGTGCTCCGTCTGCGTACAAGTTACCCACCATCTGCAGGCACAGTTCATCTCACTCCGCCAGACCAGACCAATCACCCCCATGTTGCAGCGCTGTGCACATGCCCAGTGGTATCTTGGGTGCATGAGGCCTCAGCACTCCAATCCTGCTATGGAATTGTTTCCAACGATAGCGAAGGCAATTATCCGCCATGGATAAATCAGCGATCCTGAGTCTCTGCAGCAGTATCACAAATGTCAACACATGTCGCAGTACATTATGCGCAATCTCCCTCTCCGGGCCTATGAACTCCAGCGCTATCGCCGGAGTGAGGGTCTGGAACTGCACAGCTACATAGTACAACTTGAAGTCTGGAGTAGCCAGGCCTCCCTCCGCTAGCGGCCTCATCTGCGTCTCCAACGCTACTCTACGCCCACCCGCACCACAAATAAAGCCTCCCCCCGCTAGCAAGCATTGTCATCCATGAAACAAAACACAATACATAATAATGCCAATGTGACCAATAGGCGCATCAGCAGGCAATGTCCCCCAAACAAACAAATCACAAACCCCAAACAACCCACACCCCCACTGAACCTCCCAGCCCCCCAAGAACAGGCACCAACAATGTGGATTCCATCCAAACTGGCACACATGCACACCTCATTCTAACTCAAGGCAAACCTGCCATTACCATCCAATGGAGGTTGGATAGGGCCGAGTTCACAATCAGCTACTAATCAAATGAACACAACATCCAATGCTGCCCCCCCATTTCCCCAGATCATCCTGCCTCCCAGGACCTCCCTGAGCCCATCACCGTTCCACGCCATCAGTTCACCCCTATTTGCTGGCAGAAAGGGCACTCACCGCCCCCCATGTGAATCATCTCTGCCATCTTCAAACAACTAATACCAACACGTCAACATTATTACTCAAAACCAAAGTCCCATCTCCACAGACACTCCAATAGCTACTCATCCGACAATCCGTCAGCTGTCCCAGGGGTGAACAATGGCAGTGCATGGTTCTCCGTAACAGAGGATCCATCCTCCGAGTGTTCCTTTCCACTCCCATGCCAAAACTCTCCCGACGCAGTCTTTTGCAATTTCCCAGAGATCGCCACCACCGCAGCCAGGGCTGCCTTGCGTTCCATGGCGGTGTGCGAAGCCAATGGTTTCCGCAGGCCGCACCTGCCTCGCCGTAGTCGTTGCGATCCGCAAGGCTGCGAGTCGCAGACCAGCTCAGGCGCCTACCCCTCCCGGCCATCCTTCCCTGCTTAATGGCACTCCAACCATTCCCAGGCCTCCTCGGGTGTATCATGAAAGTGGGTTTTACCGTCCAACGCTCTGCGTTGATTGGCTTGCAAAAGATGAGAATGTTGAATCCCTTCCGCCTGCTGTTCTTTCTTCACAGCTTGGGAGGACATACGATGTCGCTGCGTGGCAAACAAGTAGTCTGGAGAGAAAGTGACGTTGCTGTTGTCCACTTTGAAGGGGCCATCGCAGCGGGATTTCCTGAGAAGCAGGTGGTGAACTTGAAAGTGCTGCTACCGCGACACCTCCGGTCTTGGAGGAGGGCCCTGTGCCGGCGGTGTAGCCGGGACATGATGCGCCCATTCCAGAGTGTAAAAATTGAAAGTCCCTCCGGGGCCACAACAGACCGGAGCCAAGTCTCAATATACGCCTCCATGTCCGGCCCTCAATTTCATCAGGCAGGCCCAGCATGCGGATGTAATTGCACATGTTTCAGCCTTCCGCGTCCTCAGCTCGCCGCTCCACTACTGAGAGACGGTCCAAGAGCTCTTCCATTGATGCAGATGGTGCCGTCTGCGCAGTGCCAACCTCCAGAAGTGTAGCCTCCGACGGTTTTACTGGGTCTGCGATTTTTGATTGGTCTGCACGCAGTAGGCCTAATACAGTCGCAACTTGTGCAATGTCCTGCTGAGGAGCAGTGCGTGTGTCCGTGATGGCCACCAGGATCTTGTCAAATTGCTGCAGGATACCGGCATTCTGCAGCAATTCCAGTTCAATCCAGTCTGCCACCGGAAGGGATTCTGCGTCCGACGGCGGTGGGTCCCCCTCCTTCCAACCTCGGGACTCGGCCATGGTTGCAGCTGGAGATGTACTCCAATCCTGTGCCCCCATCTACTCACACCCACTGTGCAGTCCTGTTAAGCTGCTCCTCCTGTGCGTCTTATTGAGCCATCCCGGCCTCCTCACGAGCAAGGTCACTCTGCATTGGCCCCTACGTTTGCGTCCACAGCTGTGGGGCCCGCTCCGCAGCTCTGCCACCGCTACTCCCTCGCTCAGTGGGCAGTTCCGGGTGTGCACACAACCTCTCTGCAGTGCAGATTGCAGCAGCCCGCCACCAATGGGAGGTCTAACTTCCTCAAGGAACTTCCCGCACCTCTATCCGTGGCCGTCGCTGGCTCTGCATCCTTTGCGCCAGTTAGCAATTTGCGCTCAGTCCACGCACCAATCAACAGGGCAGTCCAGTGCCATCACCAGCCTATCCCTCCCTCAATCCACAGTGCGTTCACACAGCTCCAATTTTGCTAGAGGTGGGGGTAGGGTCAGCAGCTTCTCGAGGGTCTGTCACCCTCCAACCTGCGCAGCTTTAACTCAGTTACATTGGGGCAGGGGGGCTCCCACCCAGGCGCAAGTCTACAGCCTAGCTCGCTTTGCCCTACAATAAGTCCAAACCCCACCTGCTCAGCCTCCACAGTCATGATCTGCAGTTTCAGGGCAGGGGCCGTCAGTAGCAGGCTTCAGATGTGCCCCACTGTAGTCACCGGGGGAGCCTCTGCAACGTTTGCGGGGCATATCACATGGAGGGCCGAGCGGTGTAGTCCGCAGTGGGCTTGCTCTGCTCTTTAGGGCAACCGTCTGCCGCTCCCTTCACCAGCGCATCCCCAGCTCATGGCCAGCCGCACCAGTCACCTCAGGTCCTGCCCTTATCTCTGCCGTTCCGGGGGTCATGTCACTGTCGGTGCGGGAGGGTGTATCTCGGAGCCCCGTCCTCTCTCGTTGGCCTCCTTGCTGGGGCTGCGCAACCGCCGTGCGATCAAGGCTCCACAGTCAGCAGTCGCAGAGCTGTGATCCACATCAGGGCCCACCTCTATTTACAGAGGCCAGAGTGGCTGCACACATAGCCCCGGGTGTGTTTGCTCAAATTTTCGCTATCAAGGTGCCGTTCCTGCTATCGGCCGCATCACACTGACCCCCCCACCCTGTCATGTGAGGGTGCCAGCGCTCCCCAGGCAGCCGGGAGCAAAGCTACAGGTCCGCACTCCTATATTAGCGGCGTCACAGCTGGGCACAGCCATAACCAAGACTTTGCCCCGGCGCCATATGAATGTGGGTGGCAGCTGGTACCCCCGCTCCGTCACGCAGTTCGTGCGGCCACCACTTGCTCCTCTCTGGCCAAGTCTCGATACCCCTCTGCGACAGGCCGCCCCCCGCTCCTGTGGCTATGGTTGTGGAGTCAGGAGGCATCAATCCTAGGATTACTATGGGGGATTAGGCGCGGAGGTCAGCGCTCACACAGCCTTCCACATCGGCACAGACACCACGCACCGGTTGCCATATCACATCTCTGACATTAGGCTGACCACCGCCATCACCACACTGATCCACAATGCAGGCAACACCTTGGAGTTGGCATTATGCACAGCTCGGGCCATCACCTTGGCACCTGTCTACACATAGTCCGGGCCAATTCTTAAGGAACATGCAAGTCATACACACCATCAGAGCATTGGGTACACAGCCAATGAACTGCAGAGCAGGGCTGCCACGTTTGTACATGTATGTCAGCATTGGTGAAAAGTACACAAGTAAACTTCATATGGTGGACACAGCAACAATGAGATGACACACTTGATTACGGTCACACAACTGGCTAGATACCTGTCCTTCCACAAGATGAATATTCTTCACATTAGCTTCCATGATTCTGTATGCAACACCATACACAAGGGACACAAGGCGAGGTGAGATGGACATTGCAAAGACGTTGCTTGTTAATTATTCCAGCCCTGTAATCCTCAATGCTGTACCTGGAGGCTAGGGGTTTACAAGTTTGGATCATGTGCGACAAGGAGGGATGGTCTAGCAATGTCTTCGGGACTTGATTGCACATGCTAAATGTGATAGAGTGCCATGCAAAGATGCTGTGGATGTGTATCCACACTCAACATCATTGAAGGAAACTACAGAGCATGTTTCCTGAGTTGCAACAGCAGTGGTCCAGGATCTCACATGACGTAATTGGCTGTAGGTATTCATTTATCTACATTGAGGGACATTTAGCAAAATGTTCCTCATCCCTGATTATCTGTACATACACTTAGTAGGATTTGGGAATACAGGGGTACCATTATTGTGTGACGTGCTCATGGTGCAGCACTTGAAGCTAATTGGACATTGCTCACACACAACAAGCACTCCACTTCCAGGTAGCATTCTTCACTGACATGACTACCATGGAATGGTTTTTGGTCGTGCCCATTTCCATGGTCCTACCAACATAGTGACACTTTTCACATGCCATGTCTACTTGTTACACCATGCATGACCAATCAAACAGTGGCCCACAGGCAGTGGGATGACAAGCAAATTTTGTTGCGGTTTACATGGTTGTGAAAGCATGTTGGTTCCAGACATTGACATTGCCTACAGGCGACTATACACCTGCTTCACATTGGCACACAATGAGTTGGCACCATGGTTCACTAACAATGCCAGGGCAGCTATGATGTCTACACACAAAAACAACATGTACTCACAGTAGGTACTGCCAATGGAGCAAGCACTGACATTGCCATGTGAGAAGGGTGGTTTCAAGTTCCATACATTTGTATGTCTACTACCTTTGTGTCCAAACACAGTATGCATACAACTGGGTATAACCACATGCCTTTCCGCCTCATGTAGCCGTAGTAGACAGGGATGCATGTCCTACCCCACTATTGAGCGTACTTACACATGTGAACAGTCATACACAAAGAACAGGTATGAAGACAATAGACACCACTATAGCAGTGTGTCACGCGATTGCTAAGCAGAATAAAGTAACTTCATATGCACCTGCACTCCCCCTGCCATGTCACGCAGCACTGTCCGTTACACAGGATTAGGGTCCTTTGCGGTCTCTCCGTGAGGTTAGCATTGTGCAGATGGGGGACTTGTTTCCTGAAGGGCACTACATGACAGACAATGACTTATTCCTGCATTTGCCTACAGCGGCCTATACACGATCAATACCCAGACTCCCCCCTCAGAACCACCAACACCACAGGCCCTGCAGTTGCTCCTTGTCTTTCCCTCAATGAAGTAATTAGTTTCCTACCTTTAGTAGGCGGGGCAGGAGGAGACGGGCAGGGGGACAGGCAAAGGCTTACACAAATGGAATACCATATTGTATCAGCCTGTATCTGAGGAGGAGTGGGTGAACGTCAATCAAACAAATTAGTAGAGTGAGCTACTCACCCGTTGGGGTCTCAAGGCGCTGGGAGGAGGGGGAGCCACTACTGCTCCAAGAGCCAGGCCTTGAGTTGTTTACTGATGGAGAGAAGGTCTTGTGTCAGCCGTCGGTGGGTGGGGAGGGAGTTCAATGTCTTGGCTGCCAGGTAGGATGAGCATCTACCTCCAGCGGTGGCTCAGCAATTTCGTAGGACGGTGGCAAAGGCCAGGCTGGCAGATCGGAGCTGGTGTGTGGGTGTGTGGAATGTGAGACGGCTGTTGAGGTATTTGGGGCACATGTGGTGGAGAGACTTGTGTGCGTGGGTGAGGAGTCTGAACCTGATCCTCTTGCTGACGGGTAGGCAGTACAGGTCTCACAGATGGGCAGAGTTGTGGCTGTGACGGGGGATGTCCAAGATGAGTCGTGCACAAGCGTTCGGTATGGGCTTGAGTTTTGTGAGGAGTTTGGCTGTGGTTCCAGCGTGGAGGGTGTTCCCGTATCCAGTCGGCTGTTGACGAGGGCCTGGGTGACTATCTACCGGAAGATATTTTTGAGCATGTGCAGGGTATTGAAACAGGATGACATGACGGCGTTGACTTGCTTAGTCATCGTGAGGGAGGAGTCCAGGATGACGCACAGGTTGCGTGCATGGTCCGTGGGCTTGAAGGGGGTGCCCAGTGCAGGAGGCCACCAGGAGCCATCCCTGGCAGAGGGGGAGTGTCCCTGGATGTGGACTCCCGTCTTGTCTGAGTTCAGTTTGAGAAGGCTAAGCTTCATCCATTCTGCAACGTCTTTCATTCCTTCCTGGTACCTGGCTCTGGCAGTGGCGTGGTCGTTGGTGAGTGAAAGGATCAGCTGGGTGCCGTCAGCATAGGAGATGCTGTTTAGGTTGTGTTGGCGTGCGATGGCTGCGAGGGGGCTCATGTTGACGTTGAAGAGGGTGGATTAGAGTGAGGATCCTTGATGGACGCCGCAGATGACTTAGCTGGCCACGGATCGTAAGGGGGGGAGGCGGACTCTCTGGGTTATTCCGGCGAGGAACAAGATGATCCACTCCAAGGCCATCCCTTGGATTCCGGTGTTGCTGAGGCGCAGTATCAGTGTGCTGTGGCATACGGTGTCGAAGGCTGCCGAGAGGGCCAGGAGGATAGGGGCAGCTGTTTCCCCGTTGTGGAGCAGGGACCTGATGTTATGTTATGTTATTTTTATTTGTACTGCGCACAGCTGCCCCAGCAAAGGGGCGTCCTGGCGCATTGACAAGGTCAGCACAACACAACACCATAAAGGATCATGAAAACCATAGAAGGCAACAAGGAGGTTAAACAAATAAAATGGTCTTGATGGATCGTCTGAACTGAAGAAGATTATCAATAACTCAAATATGCAGAGGGAGGGAATTCCACCAATTTGCCGCTAGAACTTGAAAGGAGCGGCCCCCAGCTCTACTTAGTCTGAAATGCGGAACCACCGCCAGATTTTGACCCAGGATCTGAGGGCTCGCAAAGGAACATATGGTGTCAGCAAATTCTGCAAGATTTGGGGAGACGTACCCTTGAGAATTTTAAACGCCAGGCATAAATCCTTGAATTTAATCCTCTGGTGTACGGGAAGCCAGTGAAGGGAATGCAGAGATTTAGCGACCGAGCAACGCCTTGGTAAACCTATCACTACTCTGGCTGCCGCATTTTGAACTCGCTGCAACCGAGAGAGTTCGGCTTGATTGATCCCAGCCAGAAGTGAGTTGGCATAGTCCAGCCGGGATAGCACTGATGCTTGAACCACTGTTAGAATTGGGGGTCTCTGGTTGGCGCAGGTATGTACTTGCGACAAGCAGGGACCCTCTCCTCTACGTTAGGGCAAAGGATTACTCCCAGAAATAACCCCTGCTCACCCTCTAGGTAGTGTGGCACAAGCAGTCTAGGCTAAACTCTGGAGTACATAGGGTTAAACATTTGCAACATCACACACAACGACCACTAACCCACCAGACAATGACACCAAATTGTATTTTAGTAAAAATATATCTTTATATATATATTCAACGTAGGCTTGTAAATACAGCCTTATGCACGAAAATGGTTTCAGTTACTCTTCAATAGGCCACAGTTCTTTAAAATGCAATGGTGTGGGGCCTTCTGCCCAGTTTTGACAAGGTACAGTACTTTTCTGCGCTTCTGTGCGCTTCCCCACGTCTCCGTTCACTTCTTGTGAGGAAATCGGGCCCGGCCTGCCAAAGCTCACGCTTCTCGCGTGAGCGGCGAAAAGGCACGGCCGGGTCTGCTCTTCGAATGAGTCACACTTCTGGGCGCGACTCGAGGCGGAGGGGGCGCCGGCCACAGGGAGTGTTAGGGGGGCCTCGGGGGGCCAGGAGCAGTGCGAGCCTCTGTGACAGGGGCGGCTCGTACCGCAGGGCAGGCTGCAGCTGCGGGGCTCCCGGGGTGGCCGAAGATCACACAGAGCGGTGCGAGCCTGGATGGCAGGACGCTCGCACCGCGAGGGGGCAAAACACAGTACCTTGGTTACTTTGGTGATTCCTGAAGCGGACAGCTGGAAGGGGGGCTGTCCCACGTCGCGTTGCTTCCCTGGAGGGCGAGGCGAGCTGCGGCTCGAGGCTGTGCAGGTCACGGGTCACCCGGGGCGGTGGTGCTTAATGGGGTTAGAGGTCCTTCCCTCGGTGTTCGCTTCAGCCCTGAAGGAGGCGGCTGAGTGCGGCGACAGTGGCAGGACGGTCCCCAAGTGCGGGACGTACCCAGCCAAAGCGCCGGTCGCGGTGGTGCCCTTTCAGCGGGGCTGTCTGGCAGGACGCCGTTTAGAGGGGGATGACACAGGGCGGTAGTCCGTCTTTGCTGAGGAATCTACGGCGCGGGGCTCAGTAGATTTCGGTGCTTGGACCAGACGGGTCCTCCTTCGCTTTGTTCTCTTGGGCTCAAGGGCAGGCGCAGTCACGGTGCTCGGGCCAGCGGCGGGCTGGGCCTCACGTTGTTAATGCGATCTGCTGAGTCCACGGTCACGGTGCTCGGGGGGATACAGATGTCCTGGGTCACGAGGAGCACGGCAGGGAGGCACGACGCTCTCGGTCTCCTCGATCAGCGCTGCAGCGATAAGCAGCACACCCAGCAGTTCCTTGATCAGGGGGGTAGCGCCCACTGTTCCTGGGGCGCAGTTCAGGGGGCAAGTTCCACAGCAAGCCCTTGGAGATCTTTGTAGGAGTTTGGCACAAGTTCAAAAATAAAGCAAAGTCTTTTCAGTCTTTCTTTCCTGCTCTCCTTCAGCAGCAAGGCACCCACCACAGGCCAGTCTCTTGGGGTCAGAGGCAGTACTTCTCCATGCAGCTTCCAGGGTCCTTCTCTTCAGGCAGAGCTTCTTCTTTGTTGCGCAAACAGAATCTGATTTACAAGGAGCAGGGCTCCTACTTTTATACCACATTTTCTTTGTTCTTGCAGGCCAGGGGGGCCTCTGCATAACTCCTTTCAGTCTCTGAGCACTTGTTGGGTGTACTCTGGTGTCTTCTTTTCAGTGTGAGGGGCAGGCACATCAGACGCTCCGCAGGAGGTGGAGCCAGCATTGTGTGGGCAGGGGCAGCCAGGAGTACCTTGTTGATGGTGCTTCGCCCTTCCTGGGCCAGGTGCAGGCTGAGTTATCAGTCGCCCCCCAGGGGGGCGGAGCCAGCATTGTGGTGGCAGAGCACAGCCTGATTAAAAGTCCAGGGTCACTCCTACCTCCCACTAAGGTGTAATCCTTGCATTCACCACCTGTCATCCCCCAGCCCTGTCACTCACACATCCCAGACAGTCAGATACACATACTAGCAGAGGCGGGCTGAAATGGTTAGGCAAGCAAATGCTAACTTTCTAAAAGTAGCATTTGCAAACACAGGATATTAAAATAAACTTTACTAAAAGAAGTATTTTATTATTCTGAGTTCAGGCATTCTAAACATTATTTTCTACCATGTTCCCTGAGTCTGCTGGGATTATAGAGTGTAATAATTCCAGCAGCCCATCTGGCCTAAAGAGAACAGGTAGTCTTACAATAGTGAAAAACGAATTTGGCTGTAATTCACTATTAGGACATGCCACACACATCAGAGCATGTCCTACCTTACACTTACAATGCACCCTGCCCTAGGGCCTACCATAGGGGTGACTAATATGAAGTTAAGGGAAGGTTGAGGGGCTGGCAAGTGGGTGCACTTGCCCAGCCAGCATGACAGTACCAGACTGCACGCAGGTTCTGCAGTGGCAGACCCTAGACACATTTTGAAAGGCTGCTTCTGTGGGTGGCGCAACCAGCGCTGCAGGCCCACTAGCAGTATTGGCATTTACAAGCCCTGTCACTCCTGGTGCACTCTACTGGGGACTGATAGTAAATCCAACGACCCAATCAGGAATACCAATTACAGATACACTTTGTACAGGGAGAGCATATGCACTTTAGCACTGGTCAGCAGTGGTAAAGTGCCCAGAGTCATTAAACCAAACAAAATAGGTCAGAGAGAGTATTGGAGGAAGGCAAAAAGTTTAGGGATGACCCTGCCAAGAGGGCCAGGTCCAACATCCACCAGCTGCCTAGTGGAAGCATCAAAGAACTTAAGGATTGGCCTGAGTCCTCTAATAATGCCATAACAAGAAGCTGCCACCATCTTGGTATGGCAGATGAAACTGAGGGACGGATCGAGCCAAACCCCCAGATTCTTTATCTCCGAAGCTGGAGACAGAGTCACACCCAATTCAGAAGGCCACCACTTGTCATCCCACAGTGCCGCCTGCTCGCCGACTACCATAATCTCAGTCTTCTTGGTGTTTAACTGGAGACAGTTGGAATTCATCCAGTTAGCCACCGCCCGTAAGCCGTCACAGAACCTGAGGGCCTCCGTATCTGAGTCCCCACTCAGCGTGACCGCCAGCTGCGTGTCATCTGCATATGAGACCATCGTCAGGCCCCAATGCTTGACGACCGCAGCCAGCGGCCTCACATAAAGGTTAATTAGAGTGGGACTCAGCGATGACCCCTGTGGGACCCCCAGATCTAGCGGATAGATTTTAGACTTACCGGGCGGGATCGCGACCTGGAAGGACCTGTCAGCAAGAAAAGATCGGAACCAGCAAAGGGCGGAGCCTGTAACCCCTACCTCCTCCAGTCGTTGTAGTAGAATCCTGTGCGAGACCGTGTCGAACGCGGCACTAAGATCTAATAACAGTAGTGCCGCCGTCCGACCAGCATCAAGCACGGAACGCAGATGTTCGACCATGGAGAGTAGGGCCGTCTCCATACTGTGGCCCGCACGGAACCCATTCTGGGTAGGGTCAAGAATGTTAGCCCTAGCTAGGTGGTCTACCAAAATGGCGTTCACATGGGCCTCCGCAACTTTCGTGGCCCAAGGAAGTAACGAAATAGGACGGTAGTTCTCAGGCTTGAGAGGGTCCAGAGTTGACTTCTTCAGATTGGGTGTGACTACTGCCTGCTTCCATCTAGTGGGGACTACCCCAGAAGAGAGTGATAGGTTTATCAAAGAAAGCACCGGAGAGCGACATGCCGGCGATAAATTCTTAAGCTGGGCCGGTTTCAATGGATCTGTAGGAGATCCTGATTTAATTTTGAGGCTAAAAGAATCAAAGGCCTCCATAGTCAGAGAGGGCAGAGTCGTAAGACACTCACTGTCTCTCAGAATACAGCTGACCCGCTCTAAAGATGGTGATCCCGTCGGGAAGGTTCGATAAATGGCCAATACTTTTTCGCGAAAAAAAGAGGCCAGACCCTCACAGTGGGAGTCCGAACAAATTTCCGTTCCCGCTGTCCTCTTCGTTATCAAATCTTTTAGCACCTTAAAGATCAGTTTTGAAGGGTTTGGGATATTCTGAAACTCATGAGCATAAAAGGTTGCTCGTGCTCTACACACCACCCTGTGGTATGCTTTAATCTTGGCAAGATAGCAGGCCTTCAAATCAGGGTCGTACGCTTTCCTCCATAATCTCTCAGCCTGTCTGCAAACTCTTTTGAGGGACGATAAGGCGCTATCATACCATGGACTAGGCTCATTCCGACGACACTTGGACCACCTCAAGGGGATCAGAGAATGGAGGGCACCAGAGATCCATTCACAGAAGGAGTCATATCCATGATCAACCTCAATAAGAGGGCCTAGAGGTGCCTCCTCAAGCAGGCGATAGAAATCCTTCAATCTTAGTTTGTTCCAATGTCGTTTAAGAACGAGTCTATCATGAGGTATGAAAGGAGATTCAAACATAGAGTATGTCAATTTCACCAACATGTGGTCTGTCCAGACCAATTGGGTGGGACAGTGAGCCCTAACTCCCTCAACGTTCGTGAAGAAAGGATCGAGTATATGACCATCTCTATGTGTAGGAGTATTGATCAACTGAAAGAGCTGCAGGCCCTCTAAATCAGCCAGAAAACTCCTAATAGGGGGCGAGGACAGGCTGTCAAGATGAAGATTAAGATCGCCTATCACAATAAAATTAGCACATCCTAGTGCCTCCTTGCTGATAAGATCAGGGAGAGCAGCCCTGAAGGCCAAGTCGCAGCCCGGAGGGAGATAGATAAGCAAGCCGGAGAGGGTGAACTGGATGAGGATGTGAGGATGTCATCGGTAGCTGCGATGAGGGTGTTGTCTCTGCTGTGGTTAGCTTGGAAACGGGACTGTGAGGGGTCTAGGGATCTGTTAGTCTCGAGGAAGGCGGAGAGTTGTTTGTTGACAGTCTTCTCGATGACTTTGGCAGTAAAAGGGAGGTGCAACATGGTGCCGGAGTTCTTGAAGTCCGTGGGCTCCGCAATGGGTTTCTCCAGGAGGACGCTGAGCTCAGCATGTTTCCAGCTCTCCGGGAAGGTGGCGGATGCGAGGGAGCTGTTAATGATGTCCCGGAGTTGGGGTGCGATGATGGAGTGGGCTTTGTTAAAGATGTGTTGTGGATAGGGGTCGGCTGGCAAGCGGGAGTGTATGGTGTTCATCATGCGGGTGGTGTCTTCGGAGCTGACCGATGTCCAGGTGCAGAGGGTGGTGGTGGGTGGCGCATGTTTGGTGGTTTGCTGCGTTGTCTGTGTGCTGAAGCTGTTGTGTATGTCGGCGATCTTGCAGTGGAAGAACGAGGCAAGTGAGTCGAAGAGGTCTTGCGAGGGTGTAATGTCGTTGTTGCAGGCGTAGTGGTTGGAGAGCTATTTGACGATGCTGAAGAGTTCTTTGCTGTTGTGGGTGTTTTTGTCTAGTAGTTCTCTGACTGTTGTCCTTTTGGTGTTTGGGATAAGCTTGTGTTGTTCACAGACAGCGTTCTTGAGGGCTGTCATGTTTCCTGTTAACTGGTCATGGCGCCAGGCTTTCTCGAGGGTGCTGCAGGTTTTCTTTTGATTTAGATTTTGTTGTACTACGAGGATTTGTTGCTGCCAGGTCTGCTGGGAGGATACTTCAGCAGTACAAGCTCATTTGCAAAGTTTTTGAGCCACTGTGTGAGGTTGCGGGCAGCTTCGTTGGTGTCCGTCGTGTTGGTGGGATGGTTCTAGCTAAGGGAGGTGGTGAGCTGGTCAGCAGTGATCTTGCTCCAGCTTCTATAGGGAACCTGTAGCAGGTGGTGGGTCGTGGTTCTCCTGAAGTAGAAGTGGAAGCAGCTGTGATCTGTCCAGTGTAGTACAGTGGAGTGGCTGAAGGAAATGTGCTTGCTGGAGGAGGAGACGGGGTCAAGCGTGTGGCAGGCGTAGTGGGTGGGGGTGTTCACCACTTGCTTGAGTCCAAGGTTGGCGAGGTTGTCCAGCAGGGTGGTGGTGTTTTAGTCATTGTTGTTCTCCAGGTGGAAGTTGAGGTCCCCAAGGAGGATGTAGTTTGAGGGGGTTAGGCCCTGCGAGCTGACAAAGTCTGCGATCGGTTTGCTGAATTGTGTGCATGGTCACAGGGGTCTGTAGATGAGAGTGCCTCTTAGGGTGGTGTTAGAGCCATCCAGAATGGCTATGGCGATGTGGGGGGCAGAGGAGGCATTCATCCAGTTTTAAGTGAGCTTGGCAACATCTGGTGATGTTGTGTCGAAGAGGTTCCAGAGTTCAACAGTGTGCCTGGGTACAGAGCGGGTGTTCAGCAGGATGCACTTGAGGTGGTTGTTGCTGGGGCCTGGCCTGGCGGATGCGGTGCTGGTCTGGAGGCAGGTGAACTTGCAGGGTCGGCAGGTGAAGGTTCTGTGTGTGCATTTTTGGCTGGCTTGGTGGCAGGTGGTGTTGAGTGCGTGGAGGGTGGCAGCATCGTTGTTCAGACCGGTGGCCTGGTATCGTTGAGGGCCAGGGGTCCTGGCGCTGTGCACGGTCCATGCACGGACAGGCGCAGACGGGCTTACCTTTGTTGCGCCTTCGGCACTACAGCGGTGCCTCCGCTGCACAACAGTAAACTTGCAATATTGTATGAAAATTAATACCACTCAACACTCACACGGGGTACAAAATAAGAAGGGATGAGGGCAGGCACAAGGGGACCCAGAAGGCAAGGGGCACAGGCACTCAAGGGGGGCCAGGCAGCAATGACACAGGTGAATCAGTGTCGATCTGAGATAGGGTCAAAGCTGGAAGAGCGGACAGGGCAGGCGGAGCTGCAGCAGTGGGTTACCGGCCTATCCAAGGGTCAAGGGTCGCTGTCTCCACTTTGCAGCGTCTGCGATATCAGGGGAGGAGGGGAGGAGGGGTCAGCTGGGAGGCGGTAGGCGTGCTGCAAGGACAGCCAATGGGATCCAGGGTGCGGTGTGGCACGGGTGGCAGCATGGGGAATAACAAGCCCGGATGCGCTAGCACTGGCAAAGTGTGCCTGCTGACGATCTGCCTCACCCCCAATGGCAACTTTGTGCTCATAAATTTACAAACTGGGCACCAAACATGCCACCCACCCGTTGAGCACCATAGATTGGGTCTCAGGGGAAATGATCATTGCAAGTGCTGTGAACAATCTGGGGCAGTCTTTGTTACTTTGTCCTGGGGCTGTATTCCTGGTCATCTATACTGGGAGGTAGTGTTGAGATACTTGCACACCACGATGGGTTTGCAGTTGCCGTGTACACCTCTGGTTTGACTACTTCCTCATACTCTGCAAATTAAGGGGACAGTGGCCAGGTTGATCAGAATTGCTCTCAGACTGCATATACACCACATCTTATTTACATGGGATAGTAGGGCGTAGCCAGGTATGGAGTGCTGGCTGGAAGACTTGGATTACTATAAATGTACAAAGCCTGTCACACCAACAAGAATTATCAATAAACAAATTTTTTCAACAATATTTCAATCACATAAATATAATACAAATTCGATAGAGATTCAACTTCGTTTAATCTTTAGAGGTTTTCCTCCAGTCCAGCCAACACGTGTTTCGTCGATTGGGATGGAACCCACGACTTCATCAGGGCTGCTATTCGAAGTTCATGCACTTTGTGCCTTCTGACTGGTGATAATTCCAACCCAGCCTTATGTGGCTTGGGTAGTAGTATGCTTAATGAATCTTGTGTTGGTCGAATCTTTACAAGATTATTGTATTCCGTTATTTATATCAATTCTTCCCTGGAATCCAGATCGTATTAAATCTGTTCTTAATCCCCAGTCAATTTGAAGCCAAGGTGCTCCCTGCTTCTTTTTTTCGAAGTCCAGGGGCTGCGAGAGTCAGCTATCCATAGCGCGGTCTTCCAAAATACGGAAGACCGCGCTATGGATAGCTGACTCTCGCAGCCCCTGGACTTCGAAAAAAAGAAGCAGGGAGCACCTTGGCTTCAAATTGACTGGGGATTAAGAACAGATTTAATACGATCTGGATTCCAGGGAAGAATTGATATAAATAACGGAATACAATAATCTTGTAAAGATTCGACCAACACAAGATTCATTAAGCATACTACTACCCAAGCCACATAAGGCTGGGTTGGAATTATCACCAGTCAGAAGGCACAAAGTGCATGAACTTCGAATAGCAGCCCTGATGAAGTCGTGGGTTCCATCCCAATCGACGAAACACGTGTTGGCTGGACTGGAGGAAAACCTCTAAAGATTAAACGAAGTTGAATCTCTATCGAATTTGTATTATATTTATGTGATTGAAATATTGTTGAAAAAATTTGTTTATTGATAATTCTTGTTGGTGTGACAGGCTTTGTACATTTATATACCTGATCTAAGGATTATTTTGGGGTACGGATGACAACCCATGCCTAGGCACCCAATTACAGATACACTTAGTGGTGTGAATAGCAAGAAGAGCCTACAATTGTAAAGCGCCAATACCACCAAGACTGGTCATCCTTCTATCTCTACAGACTTGGATTACTGTAAGGACCCAGTCAACTTATCCTGAAGTACTGCTGAGGACGTCTCAACCCAAGTACAACTGGGATCCACTGCTGACTTTCCTTTCTCCTCCTTCACCTGCAAGTGTCACCATACATTCTTCCATGCGTCATACTTTCCATAGTTAATTGTAAACCATGACTGATGCGACACCTATGTTATTATGCAAGAAATAATATGAGGTATGAACCTTTTGTTTTTGTGCATGCCCGTGCTGTATTATCCAGTGACGTCTCTTGTTTTTCAAGTATGTACTGCCGTAGATTGGAGTATTACTGGGTTATGTTGTGAATAGGTAAAATAACAATGTAATGAGGGAACAGTCCTGTATCAGCTCCATATTTGAGGGTCAGTCTCCATATACCTAGAGGTGTACCAGGTATTCTGCATCTGCCTCACATGTGTCGGCGTCCTCCATACAGCCTTAGCAATTTCGCACACATTGTAGTGTGCTACTGGGTCACTGACGGTAAGTGACATGCAGCAGTACTACACTAGCACACTAAATGGCAACATGTCAGTCTCTCCTATGGTATTCATCATACCTGTCCAGCACAGGACATGCACAGTGGGAGTTGTGTTGCAAGTTTGCTTGTGAGTGATGTTTCTCCATCACACATGCATGTTTCACACATCTTGCAACTTTGGGGAGAGGGACAGGGATGTACAACTTGCAGTGAATACAAGATTTCACTCAGTCACTTTTAGGCCCGTGCTGCGTCAAAACCCTACGCCTGCCTGAAGCAGGCGTGAGGATTGACGCAGCATTAACTAGATAGGGCCCCCAGAGCATTGCTGGATCTGCGTTGCGCTTGTAACGCAATTCCAGCAATGCGTCACTTTTACAGCACAGATGCATCACGCATCTGTGCCATTTTGGTGCACCGCATTGTAAATGGCGCCCATCCATGGTGGCGGAGCTGTGGCGCACAATAACTGGCGCATCCCTGCTGATTGCAGCAATGCGCCAGTTATTGTAAATGTGCCCCCTTGTATGTGATACGGTGACATTGATATTGGTAGATTTCTGTTTTGCATGTACGTGCTGTAGATGCAAGTGGTATGTTGCATTACTACTTACCAACTAGGACTGCATTCCCATATATTCCATCCTAGAAGCGCTGGTTGATGACTGACTGCTGGAAAATATACGAATCATGCACACTCCCTGGGAACTTTGCTATGACATTTGTGAACATTCCACGGTGGTCCACTATTGCCTGCACATTCATTGAGTGCGTGTGCTTTCTGTTTCTATATATGTGTGCCCTGTCCGCAGGTGGCACAAATCGGATATGTGTGCAGTCTATTGCACCCAGTACTTGTGGAAATCCATCTATGGCGTAGAAACCCTGCTTCACCAGGAGCTGTTCACGCACAGTATTGGGGAAGTGTAGTTCCTGGGGTATCATGCTGATTATGCCATCCAACACAATTGGGAGGAATCTAGAAAAGGCTGCCTGTGCGACTCCACCCACTCTGGATGTTGTGGGTTGAAAAGTCCCGGAGGCCAGGAAATGCAGCACAGCCAGTAGCTTTGTTTGCGGGGGGATATTGGTTATCCGCTGGGTTGGTGGTGTGAGCCTGTGGCCTATGTGGTTCAGTATTAAGTCAATGGATGTCCGTTTGAGCCTGTAGTGGGCTATGATGTCCTGTGGTTGTAGATCTCCAAGGACAAGTCGAGTGCGCTTTGGCCGCCGTCGTCTTTGGCACTGCCTTGGTGGTGGTCCTGGAGGCGGTGGTGGTGGAGGCGGTGGTGGTGGTGGCGGTGGGGGCTGTGGCCTTTGTGGGACTCCAAGCTGTATGATTACTGCCTCCATGGCGTCTGCAGGCCCTCAGCTTTGTGGTGGGGCTGGGCTTGGCTAGGTCTCCTTTTATATGGTCTTTTTATCTCCAGTTTTGCATTTTTAGAACTGGTTTTAGCAGTTCTTATTTATCTCCAGCTAAGGGGCCTTAGCGGGAATTTATTTGCCGCTAAGCATGTCTAGGCGATAGTTGATAATAGTGCGCTAGCGTGTTAGCAACTTTTTAGTGGAATTTAGCGAGGGTACGCCTACCTCGCATATCATTAGCGATATTTATCGCTTCCGCGCATTGCGATATTTTTTTCCCTTGCTAACGCATGGGAACTGTCGCTAACAGTAGTTAGCGGCAGCTTGGTAATAGGGCGATAATCTTTTCGCCGCTTTAGCCGGGATTTTCCCCGCTAAAGCGGCGATAGTGCCCTTGGTAATATGCCCCAATATTATTGTAAGCATTAATCCAATTGACTCATGTCATCAAATCATAATTTCCTAAATTCAAATAAAGGACCAGAAATGTCGACATGGTGCAGCAAGACCCACCATTGGTTGACATTGGGAGATGAGCGGAGAAAAGAGCGTTCACTATTGGAGGAATGGAGGGGGCTGTGCTTGAGAACTTAGAGACATTTTTGAAATCGACTGCTTTGAGGGCTGGAATCTTTTTGGTGTGCTGTTGTCATGTGCAACATAGTTGTGGCTTTTGGCCAACAGAAGTCTGCATTCTGAGGATTTGTATGCTCATAAATATACTGAAGAATGCAAAACTGCAAGTCCCAGCATGCACATAGGTGCTGGGTAGAAAGGCAGGACCATGTGACATAGGCGATATATCACTTTAGGGATCGACCTATAGTCAGCCAGAGACGCGTTGCGCTCAGATTTATAATTAGACAGGTAACCCCCTTTCCTTTCCTGTGGAGAGCGTTTGTTTTCAGCAGTGGAGAGGACTGTCAGTATTTATTGTGAAGTCCTTGCATGTTTTTGTAAACACATTTGGGACTTTACAACCTGAAACTGTGTGTGTGTAACATGTGAAGAGTTTGTTGTGCGTTGTAATCTGCTTTGATGCTGCGTTAACCCACAAGATGCAACGTATGCAACTGGGACTCTTCTTCGAGTTTAGCCTTCTACCAGTGGCATAGTGAGCACAGGACCCATGTTTAAACATAACCTTGGCCACGCAGGGCGTAATATCAAAAACACAAATGATGATGCAAGAATGCTTACAATAATTCTAACCAGTGGCAAACACCAGGCGGAAAAGCACCGATCAGGGAGAAACTGCTCTTAGGTTGCTTGTGTTCAGGTTCAGAGAGGACCTGGCCTTGCTGGTCGGGTTGGACTGTTCCCATTGGAGCAGGGAAAGACTGATTTGCATATGGCTGGTCCAAACTGAGGTGGAATGGTGGGCAAAAAAGTTTAATGTGTTGGTAGGTTACTTTGGCAATTGCCAGCAGTTAGACTTATTGAAGCATTCCTTCCATCACCTTTTGTGTGTATGATGTAACCCCCTCTGCATCAATGGTGTGCTCAGTCGTGGGTCTCTGCACAGTGTGCAACTGGAACCAAGCTACTCCCTATGGAAGAACCCCAATCTGGGTGAAACAGGTCCTGGGATGCTGGTGTTCTGGTTCAGGGAGGACCTGGCCTGGCAGTTCAGACTGAACGGTTCCTATTGGAGCAGGGTCAATGCTGATTTGCATACGGCTGGGTCGAAACTGAGGTGGCATAGTGGGCAAAAGAACAAGGAGTTTGGGATGTTATCTGAGAGATTGCTAGTGGGTAAACTTACTGCAAGCATTCCTCCCATCACATTTTGTGTGTTTGGTTTTGAATGGTAGTTTTTGGATCTCTTTTATTATTGATTAGTGCTGATAATTTTTCCATTACACAGTTATTCCAAATCTATCCCTGAAGAAGGTGTGAAGCAGGGTCATTTGGAGTTTTAAACTGTGGGTGAAGGCCAGCCAGGAACCCAGCAGGATCGGAGTGAATAATGCTCCCATTGGGGCTTTAGGTGGGTGGAAAGAGTCAGCACCTGGACACCCAATCAGCCAAGTTATGGGAGGTAGTGGAAAAGTTATTCCTGTTATGTCTTTAACATGAGATATGATCCCGGTAAAGTAGGACTGGATGCATGAACATAATTATTACATTTCAACTACGCTTCTTGTTTCTTCACCGCCCTTCGAGGATATGTCACTCCCTCCCAATAGCACTTTTAGTCAGGACGAGGCGAGGTATGATTGTATAAAAATTTTGTAAAATGTATTTTTTGTATTGTATGTATATTAGAGATTTGTCAGCTGGCACCCTGATCCTAGCTCTTGTTTCATCAAGACTTTCTGTTTTAGGATCCCTTTCTCAGCTGAGCGTGTGATGTGTTTGCATAAGAGTATTCAATTATTAATGTAACAATGGAGACCTGAAATGCCCTTCCGCCTTTGCTTCTGAGTGAACCTTAATTCTACTGTGGCCCTCCGTCTCATGTGGATTCTCTCATTCTCCTTGTGCAGTGCTTAATTTGTAAAAGAATAACAGCCTAATTCATGAAGCCTAAATCGGCTCGCAAAGGGCCAGCTTCTGAGAATCTGGCCCTTTGCGAGTGCGATTTTTGCATTTGGGATTCAACATCCCAAATGCAAAAATCGCTATTTGCTAATTCGCATATTTGCGAGGAATTACATTTAAGGAATCTCAATTTGAGATTCCTTAAATGTAATTCATCATCCATTTTCCAATTGCGAAATCGCAATTTCGGCCCGCAATTTACCGCGAGGTCAAACCTCGTGGTAAATTGCGAAAACTCAAAAAAATGCATTTAAATGCATTTTTCTGAGTTGCATGTTACACACACACATGTCCTTTGGACATGTGTGTGTGCAACACCTGCGTTAATTTCCATTGCAGGGGTGCTACAGGGTGTCCTTTGGACACCCCTGGCACCCTTGTACTCGCAATCTCATTTGCGATTAGCTAATTGCTAATCGCAAATGAGGAATGACTCCCCATGCATTCCTATGGGCCGTTTGGCCCATAGGAATGCATGGGAAGTTATTCCTTATTTGCGATTACCAATTAGCTAATCGCAAATAAGGAATCAATGGGAATCGCAATTAATATTGCGATTCCTACATGAATACCGTTTTGCGAGTCTCAAATAGCGATTCCTTATGATTCGCTATTCGAGCCTCGCAAAACGGCCCGTTCATGAATCAGGCTGTAAGTGCCGCAGGCCAGCATCTTTCCCAGAAGCCCGCGGTTGGTGCTGCTGAATGTGAGAATTGCTGACTACCAAGGCTGTCTAGTTTTAATATCAGCTCTTGCGTCTTGCATGCACCGCCCTACACTCCAAGGTAAGGTGGAAAACATCACCATGTGTGAGGCCAGGCGCCTCCATGCATCCCTTTCTCCCATGCAGCGTGCCATCAGACAATAGGTTTCCCAGAGATTGTGTGAGTTCCAGCTCTTAAATTCTCAATCAAGGAATCCAAGCACAAAGGCAGGGTTGTCTGTCAATGGTGTTGGGGTGAGAAGATGTGGCCAGTCAGTTCTTTTCTGGAATCTTGGTTCCAGGAGCCTAGTAGGATGGTGTTGATTTGGGGAGCCTGGAGAATGTAGGTCGATTCGATTCGATTCAAAATCTTTATTCGGATTACAAAAAATCCATAAAAGCACAGTTTAAAATACAATTCAGCATTTTTAAAATTACAATAAATGTAATACATGTTATAAAGTACATATCAATACGATTACAAAGTAACATATTTTCATTGTACAAAGTGCAAAGGAGGTCAACAATCATGAAAAGTGCAAATAAGTCAGGGACATTCCATAGTTTTACGTACATTAAAAATAACTTTTAAGAAAGTGCTTGTGCGGAATATAAGTTCATCATCCTCTAATTTTAGGAGCATTAAATAGGACTGATTCAAGGAGAGCGGTCTATGCTTTTTAAAATATGGGGCTAAAACCATTTGATATATTTCATATAAAACTTACAAATAAAAAAGAAGTGTAAGTCATTTTGTTTACTGACTCCGTCGCAAGGACACTGAATATTTCCAGATGTGCTGTGTCCCAGAGGGAAACAGAGTGAGAACTTAATAGTTCTGGCTCTCATTCTGAAAAGTAAGGATCTTTCTCAATTACACATTGGCAGTATCAAATACAATGGAAGTTGTTGAATAAATAAGCCATTGTTGGTATAGGACACAACAGTTTGTTTCCGCATCTCATCTGACAGTCTCCTTTCATTATAGGTGGCATATAATTCAAATTGGACTTCCTTTTTATCATTACTCTTAATGTGAGATGGATTATCAAAGAGATCGCCTCTGCCTATGCTAGACAAACTTTCCTGTATAGCACGAAGCCATGGGATCCTGTTCCATTTATCACAGGCTAAGCACTCCCTCAGGATATCCTGTGTTAAACTAGCATATTGATTAGCCCAAATAGCCAACCAAAATAGTGCAGGCCTTGCAGCAATAAAATCACTGATATACGGTATATTCAACTCTGAGTGACAAATGTACCCCGATGATGAAATGGGAGCCCCCAGTAGTTTTCTACAGAGCCGATTCTCTTCTCTTTGTAATGTAGGGGTTTTTACTAACCCCCAGATTTCGGCACCGTAGGTTGCCACAGGAGTACATTGTAGCCTGAATATCTTGAGGATTGCCTTAGTTGCTCCAATTTCATCGGTCTGGGAAGGGATGGGATTGAGTTTATGGCCTTTGAGAACTTGCCTGTGGCGTGGGCAATATGCCCACTCCACAGGCCGTTCGCAGCAAAGACCATACCTAAGTATGGAAAAGTTTTAGTTGAGAGCAACTTATCAGCTCCTACCGTGATGGAATTTAGTTGCCTGGCACCCGGCCCACAGGACATAATAAATGATTTATTAAAATTTATTTTAAGGTCCAAGTTCCCCATATAGGAAGAAAAATCCCTGACTAGTGCGCGTAGGGCATTAGGTGTTAATCCCATGAGCACAGCATCATCCGCATACAAAAGACAGGGTAGTAAGCCTCCATTAATTTTGGGAACATCTGAGGTGGCCCTCTTCAGGGAATTGCTCAGGCCATTTATGTAGATAATAAATAACAGGGGTGCTAAAAAGGCACCCCTGCCTCACACCTCTTTCAACATGAATTGGCCCGGAGACTGTGCCCTCCATGTCAATCCGTACTTGCGCCTTTGTATCTTTGTGCAGGTAGGAGAGGAAATGTACCAGGGGGGCATCTAAGCCGTAGGACAAAAGGGTCGACCACAATTTTGACCTATTTACCAGGTCAAATGCAGATGATAAATCCATAAATGCAAGGTAAATGGGCGATGCCTTGGCTATGTTGTATTTGCTTATTAAAAGATTTAAATTTAGGCATTGTTCGATAGTCCCAACCTTACATCTAAAACCCATTTGACAACGGTCTAGTACCCCCATTTCCTCAGCCCAGTCGTTAACTCTATTGTACAATACCCTACCCAAGATCTTCAGTGTATTGTCCAGGAGCGAAATGGGCCTGTAATTTACAGGGTCAGATCTTTCGCCCTTTTTATAAATGGGCACAATTATGCTCGTGGACCAGGTTGCAGGTATTGGGACAAACGGGAGACTATTAAAAATGTTTACAAAAATCGGTCCCCAGAGTTCCGGCTTATACTTGATTATATCTATTGGGAAGCCGTCAGGCCCAGGTGCCTTATTACCAAGGCTCTGATTAATGGCCACGGTGACTTCCCCCAAGGTAATTTCTAGAGATTCCAGTGTTCCTGGGGCATAATCTCCTATGGCAGCTCCCGGGCTAGCATATATTTTGGAAAAATGTAATTCCCATTGCTCACTTGCTATGGTACAGCTAGTTGGAGTTAGCTGCTTACCCATGTCCAGCATCTTTTTAACAGCAGGCCAGAAAGTCGTACTGCTCCCTATTGCAGCAGCAGTTGTTAGTGCCTCCCATTGCTCAGCTAATAAAGCCGCCTTCCTTGATCCTATAGCTGTTTTATAATTTTGTCTAGCAGCCCGTACATCCCTTATACATCTAGGTTTACAGTTTAGAGCCCTACGAAGGGCTTTGTTAGCTGCTGAACAATAACAATCAAACCACCTTGACTCAGGTGCAGTCAATTTAGTGGGGACACTTAGGAGAGATTTTATAATATAGCAAAGTGTGGCAAAATCTTTTACTATCCTCTGATGGTTCCCATCATCAAAAGAACAGGAGTCAACTAGTGAGCCATGGTTACTCATAATTGTGTTTGTTACTTGACTACTATCTACCCCTCGCCATTTTAGTCTTAAATTATTAGTCGAGGCCATGATGTCCCTAGCTCCCAAAGTGCGAGCAAAGGCGTTAGAGGAACCTAGACCGATGTTTACCTCCAAGGCATTATGGTCCCCGAAGGCGGTCTCAAGAACCCCAGCCTTCTTGACTCTATCTATTAGGTCAGAAGACATAAAGATATAGTCCACTGTGCTAGAGAATTCTTGTCCTCTAAAGGTTGGGATGTAAGTAGGTGGCTCAATTTTATTAACGTCCATTATGTCTGTTAAGATATGTTCATTAATAAAGCATTCTAATTCTTCACCGCGTTTGAAAGCCCTATCTATTTGGGTGTTATCTATTTTAGATTTTGAGAACTTCGCATTGAAATCTCCTGCAAGAATTGTTCTAGTGTTCACCTGGTTATGAGAATTTTCCGCTATTTTGGACAATTCTCCGAAAAGTTCTATGTAGTTCTTATTCGGAATTGAATTAAAATCATTATTATAAAAGTTAATTAAGTAATATGGAAGCCTACGGGTATACTCAATTATCTGAATGTTTGCACTTTTAGAAGGGATCAGTTTTATAGACCCCCCTATATTTATCTTAAACCCGATTAGTAGACCTCCAATCGGGCGGCCAAAAACAGGCTTTTGGTCCTTAATACAATGACACTGAAAACCCTCTATATGCACCGCAGTTGTCGCCCAAGTTTCCTGCAATAGTATTATATCCTTATCCGAGATAACCTTTAGCCATTCCGAGTCCGAGACCCTTTGCTGGAGTCCTGCAACATTCCAGCTTATGATTCTGAGTTCCTTATTTGGCGCCAATGAGTGTTGTCTGCCCATATTTAAGTTAGTGTCCTGAGTAGTAATGTGACAACCCGGGTCTTGAATCCTCTGTGCCACCGACTCATAGGGGGTGGCATGTTCTTCCTTTTCTGGGGGCAACCTGTGACCCGGTACGCTAACTAAGCCCTGAACTAGTGTAAGGTGTGCCTCATCTATTTGTATACTTCCCAGCTCAACCTCGCTGCTGATTTTTCCCCCAGCACTGACATCTGTTGTAGTATTTTGTGGTTCAAATAGTGGTGGGAGTCAGTCAACTATATCCAGGCTGTTGAATCTGTTAGATGTAGGGAACCCCCAAATAGCGTCCCTTGCTGGAAGACATCTCTGATAGTTTCTATAATTATTATGCCTGTGGTCATTTCTCCCCCATTCTCCCCAGTTGTTTCCTAAGTCCCTCTGCCCCACCTGGCACCATCCTTCATCCAATCCATGGTCATAACGTTCTTGTCTAACACTTCCCCTTGGTGGGTAGAAATATGAAATATGCCTTGTCTCGATGCCCTCATTATATCCCTCACTAACCCAGGAGCAGATATAGTCCACTGTGCGGGGGTCATCGAAATTAATGATCACACAATCACCTTGTACTTTCTTTTTCTCATGGCCTACCCAGGGTACTCTCCGTACTGTCAGGATTTTACTTGCACAGTATGGTGGTAGAGGCCTATTATTGCTCAACCAGTGGGTAACTTTGTTTAGTAGGGACCATGATGGCTCATCTATGTTATCCGGGGTCTCTGGGACTCCCGTCATCACTACCACATAAGGACTTGAGCCTGGGGGGAGGTTGGCGGCAAATCGTCCTTTCTTCCCTTTATGCCACTCCTTTTCCTTATTCCCCTCATTAACTTTATCTTTCCCATTAGTAGAGCTTTCCCCCGGGGTTTTCTGGTTATTACCTTGCAATTTTGCAGTTGGGGTGGGTGCTATTGGTTCTATTACCAGATCCTTAGCCGTTGGAACTGCCTTAGGTTTGGTAGTGGTGGTGGGGGCTGGCATAGTTTTTAATGCTGGCTGGACAGTTTTTTGGGGAGGGGGATATTTTTTTGTTTTTACAGGGGGGCCTCTAATTATAGTACTAAGTTCAGTTAGTTGTTTTTCTATCAACCCCAATCGTGCATCTATAGTGGCTAGATGGGCACTCACAAGTTCCCCAACCTTCATTATTAGTTGGCTGTTAGAGGTACAATCTTTACATATCAAACCCAGACTAGACATTTCCCCTAAACATGCAGAATCTGTAGTCCCTTTCTTATTCCCTTTCTTGAGACTATTTGCTGAGACCTTCCCCTGCTTTTTCTGTACCTGGGGATTTCCCCCTAAAGATTGTTGTATTTGTATCTAAATTTTGGCGTGGTCGTTTCTGTATGGCCCCCTCCCTTAAACCTCTCAAATTTCTTGAAATGGTGGTTGAGTCATCCAGAGTATTACTGGTGACAGTAGGTGTATCAGGGATGGGGTTTACAACTACCCGGTCCAGGTTTATAGTCGGGGTATCATTGACAATAGAACTACTTACAGTGTCAATATTAGAGGTAACTTGAGATGCCTCTATCATGATAGAGTCCGGGACTATTACAGGACTTGCTGTTGGAATTGACTCAGTCACCATACCCAGTTCTGTATTAAAATCCTCTGTCAAGTCTAAATTTGGTGATTTTTCCAGACTCAACTGTAATTCCGACAGTGACTGGGTTGCAGATAAGTCTACAGTATTTGGCATACTATGTATTTCCACTATTACACCAGGCGTGACATGTGTTTCAGAGTCTCGATAAGGTGTTTTAGCTGAGGCTAGCAAACCCAATGACGACCTTTTCGCCTCTGCCAGTTCTAGGGAAACGCGTCGTTCCAATAAGGATATTCCATGGTCTATTGCCTCATTAGCTTTCGTGATGAAATTGTCAATAGGACCAGTAACCTTGGCTCCTCCAGCTGCAGTTTTACTCCGGCTACCCCTTGTAGACATGGTAGCCGGTATTTATCAAGCAGGAGGTGATATATTACAATGCATTAAGGAACAGTGAATACTTATCTTCAGATGGAGATCACGTAATTTAGAGTCACAAAATCCAGATGAAAGGGGTGTGGCCCGTCCCGTCCCCAATCGTCCCCGGATGGCCACAGACGGTCCCGCCCTTGTCTCGGGCTTCTCCCGGGACACTCCCGCGCGCTCCCGTGCCGCGGGGATTACACTTAACTTATATGCAGGGCTGAAGAGTGAAGGCGGGGCTAGTCCAGCAGGGAGAGCGGCCAGGTGACGGGAGGCGGGGGAACCGGGACTTCTGGGAATCGAAATCCAGACCCCGAGCGCTCGCAGCCCAGCTAGCTAGCAAATCACCCACAGGCGCAGTCCAGGTGTCCTTAGATGTGGAGCAGCGCAGCGGGACCCGCGGAGCGGGTGCCGCAAGTCGTGGAGTTTGAAGAACGGCTTCAGCAAGCCCGTAGCAGCAACCAATGCAGCGGTAAGGTGTCCCAGAAAACGGCAGCATCCAAACACCTTTTCTAGTGTAAAGGCGGGGCTAGTCCAGCAGGGAGAGCGGCCAGGTGACGGGAGGCGGGGGGAACCGGGACTTCTGGGAATCGAAGTCCGGACCCCGAGCGCTCGCAGCCCAGCTAGCTAGCAAATCACCCACAGGCGCAGTCCAGGTGTCCTTAGATGTGGAGCAGCGCAGCGGGACCCGCTGAGCGGGTGCCGCAAGTCGTGGAGTTTGAAGAACGGCTTCAGCAAGCCCGTAGCAGCAACCAATGCAGCGGTAAGGTGTCCCAGAAAACGGCAGCGTCCAAACACCTTTTCTAGTGTAAAGGCGGGGCTAGTCCAGCAGGGAGAGCGGCCAGGTGACGGGAGGCGGGGGGAACCGGGACTTCTGGGAATCGAAGTCTCGACCCCGAGCGCTCGCAGCCCAGCTAGCTAGCAAATCACCCACAGGCGCAGTCCAGGTGTCCTTAGAGATGGGGCAGCGCAGCGGGACCCGCGGAGCGGGTGCCGCAAGTCGTGGAGTTTGAAGAACGGCTTCAGCAAGCCCGTAGCAGCAATCAATGCAGCGGTAAGGTGTCCGAATACAATTTTTCATAGGCCTTCTTATTCGGTTACATTTTTGCTTTTCACACAGTAGTTCATACCGAAGTCAATACATGTCTAGTTGATTATAGTCCTCATTTATGTCGTTTCTCAGTTTCTACAAACTTGAGTCGAAACTTATAATTAAGTTCAAAACGAAACATCCGAAGGGTCTGAATGCAGATGAAGAGATGCATGTTCATTTGTAGAAACTGAGAAATGACATAAATGAGGACTATAATCAACAAGACATGTATTGACTTCGGTATGAACTACTGTGTGAAAAGCAAAAATGTAACCGAATAAGAAGGCCTATGAAAAATTGTATTCATTTGAATTGGGTAAAAATGTGGGGTATAGGGCACTCAGCCCGAGTAACAATATACATAACATCAGATACCCTTAAAACAATTGTGCCTAACATAAGCACGAATAAAATCCTAGTCAAATTAAAACACGCAATTATCTCCTACTTAAGAGTTATATATTCATGTAAGGTATCATTATTGTTAATAGGTTCTCCCCACATTGATGCCCAATTTCGAAATAATTTGAAATGATTCTAAAACATGCATTAAGTCATTAAAACGGCAAGGCCCATAATGCATCACCTTGTAAATCGTGGGTGAGGATATAAAATGTGGAAATGGAAAAGGGAGTTTTGTAGAACACTGCCGTGACCAAGAACGTTTGTTTGAAACGCGTAGGAGTTTTGCAAGAGACCTGTAAAATAAATCTACTGCCAAGAAGAGTGCCGCATGATCATTTTTATTTTGAAATATATATATATATATATATATGTATATATATATATATATATATATATAAAATGTAAAAATAAATTAAACATACATATCATATATAATATATACATACTTACTTATTAATATTTTGCCAAAAATTATTTTAATAACATATAATTGTTAAAACATTTCTTATCAATTGTAACCACATCTATACACATAAAACAATAATATCAATAAAAATTAAATAAATATATGTAACAAATTAAAACAATTAGAAGTCAAAGAAGGGTAGACAGTGGATCCCTATATGCCTCAGCAGCTAACTTGCTATCCCTTATTTGTATAAACGTAATCTGGAACTACCCACAAAAGCGTGTGCACACTGATAAACACCCACTGGCATGGTGTGATTCCAATACAGGAATATGAAAACTTGAAAGCAACAGCACAGGTGCACCACAATAAAGATTGGAATGGAACAAGATATTTTATAAAATCCACGTCCAAAGCATATTCTTCCAAAACCTTCTTCTTTATTTCATTTTTTTTTCAAACGTGATCTAGAGGATCAAGACATAGCCGACGCGTTTTGTCCTTATCAAAAGGACTTTTTCAGGGCACAATGAGTCTTTTACACTGTCATCATTGGTAAATAAACCGCACTTTGACCTAATAGTACAGTCACTAGTTGCTTGCATCCTTAATATGTAGCATTAAAGGTTTTGATTGGCACCCTAAGCTATTAGGCTAAGGGTGATTGGGAGTATAATAACTCACAAAAAGAAGAACAGTCCAAAGACCCAGGTCAGGGAACTCAGTGAATTATGACAAAGGTTGCACAGTTGCAACACCAACCAGAATCAGCCGAAATCCTCCTCATCGATGGTAGACCAGACGTCTGGTTACTGTACTCTTGGTTCACCATGCGGTTTATTGGTTTATTTACCAATGATGACAGTGTAAAAGACTCATCGCTCCCTGAAGAAGTCCTTTTAATAAGGACGAAACGCGTCTGCTGTGTCTTGATCATCTAGATCGCATTAAAAAAAAAAATGAAATAAAGGAGAAACTTTTGGAAGAATACGCTTTGGTCGTGGATTTTATAAAATATCTTGTTCCAATCTTTATTGTGGTGCACTAGTGCTGTTGCTTTCAAATTAAAAAAATTAACATTATTTGTAATCTTTTTAAAATTAATTATATACTACATTAACTAAAATAATAAACCAAATATTAGATAGCGGAGGGAATAAAACTCTATTCCAACTCCAAAAAGTGCAACAGTAGTGGAAAGTGTTGGATAGAGTAGGGGTAAAACTTAGTATTCCCACTACAGTAATTGCAACAGTAAGGAAAGAGTTGCAAAGCGTAAGTATAAAAATTACAATTCCAACTCCAAATATTGGAACTGTAGAGAAAGCATTGGATAGCGTAGGTGTAAAAATTACTATTCCCACTCCAGTGAGTGCAACAGTAGGGAAAGTTTTGGATAGGGTAGGGGTAAAAATTACTATTGCCACTCCAGTGAGTGCAACAGTGGGGAAAGTGTTGGATAGCATCGAGGTTAAAATTACTATTCCCACTCCAGGGAGTGCAAGAGTAGGGAAAGTGTTGGATAGCGTAGGGGTAAAATTACTATTCCAACTCCAGTTAGTGCAACAGTAAGGAAAGTGTTGGATAGCGTAGGGGTAAAAATTACTTGTCCCATCCCAGTTAGTGCAACAATAGGGAAAGTGTTGGATAGCGTAGGGGTTAAAATTACTATTCCAACTCCAGTGAGTGTAACAGTGTGGAAAATGTAGGATAGCATAGGGGTTAAAGTAACATACTTATTAATTAAATACATTTTGTAAAATAAATGACATTAATAATTAATTAAGAAAACATTAATATTAAATACCAATCAAATAAAAATAATATTTACTTAAATAGCAGTAAATTAATTCCCACCCTATTCCCCTATAAACACACAACCCACTACACATAAAAAATAACAATTAATAAATGATCTATTAATCAGTTAATCATTTATTAAAAATTAATTACCAAGGAGTAATTCATTAACAGTAAATTAATTAACAATAACTATAAGAATACATTAAGTATAATTAATATAAATATAACGCGATCAATTAATACAAATTTATTACCAAATAATAATTAATGAACAATAAATTATTAATCAATAACAATAAATAAAAACATACACATGAATTATTTATAATTAAATTACTTCCCACCCTATTCCCCTATAAACCCACAACCAGCTACACGTAAAAAGTAATATCATTAATTTAAATATCAATTATTAAAAATTAATTACCAATTAATAATCGAAAAACAATAAATTAATTAATAATAAAAATACTTAAAACATATTAACACATTAATAATAATTAATATAATGATAAATTAATCAATTAATACAAATGTAGTACCAATTAATATTTAATTAACAATACATTAATCAATAACAATACATTAAACATATTAATTAATTAATTATAATAAAATGACTTCCCACCCTATTCCCCTATAAACCCACAACCCGCTCTTATACTAAAACGCAAAATGTACTTTTAAAAAACTTAATAATTTGAAACATTTAATACATATATTTAAAAATAATAAAAATACATTACTTCAATATAAAGAAAAACAATATTACTTACCTTAAGGTCAATATTCTGGTCACCGATATTCTTGACATCGATATTCTGTCCCTACGACCGCAGGGGGGGTCCAAGATGGCGGATTGACACCGCCGGAGTAGGAGAGCTCTGAGACGGGTCCAGGCGGTTGCTGAAAATAATGGCAATATAGCACTCGAAACGGCGAAATTATAGTCCACACTACTCTCGGAATCATGTGCCACTGAGAGGACTTACTTGCACTTTTTGGGCAGAGGAGTACATTTTTAATGTTGCAGCTACGATTGATCGGCAGCCGCATCCGGAGTCGGCTACAGGCTGCTAGCGCAAAGAAGCCTACAGCTTCGGCACACAAGGAATCCTTGAGTGGCTGGCCGAGCTGGCTGAAACTGTCGAGGTGGACGAGATCGGCGGTAATCAACTGGTTTGGCCTGCGTTCCCCCGCAGCACCGGCAACAGCTCAGTCAGAGGAGACGAGCGGCAGGAGGATCAGCCGCGGCAGCGGGAACAACAGCGTGATGGCGCCGAAACCTCCTACGCGGACAACCCGCACAGCAGCAGCGAGTGGGAGGGTGGCAGCCCCTCCGTTAGTTTCAATTACGGCCGCAAAAGAGCCTACAACAAACAAGAAGGCATCAATTATTAGCAACGCGACGGATGCTGCCTCAGATGCGGAACAACTGTGCTCAGGTAGGCTTGGGGAGAGAAACTCGACTCAGACGAAAGGAAATGTAGTAGGTAACACCGCTGATAACACAGCAAAGAGTCCATTTGAAAATGCTCAAGGGAGAACAGAGGAGTTTGAGGAGTCTGAGAAATCTTTACAAAGCAGCAGTGCTACAGTACAGCATGATAATGCGACTATGCTAACTGGGTTACCTGCGCTACCTACATCTGGTATTATGGAGCTGGTTGGTACAGAGGAAGAGGTAATTGATCTTTCTACTATTCCAGCTAATCTCGAACCCTCAGAACCTGTGAACAGACTGATTAACTCTGACATGGATATCGATACTGATACTGACATTATTGAGAGCACCCCCCACAATGAGATAACTAAGACGATTAGCATGCGTGCTGAGGGCGGGGAAGAAAGTGAGAGAGCTGAGAATAATGACAATACAGATATCGCTGAGACAGATGAAGAATATGTTGATCTTAATGATATAGGAAACAATTCGATATCAAAAACAGCCAAAGACAAGAATAAAATACTTATCACCAAGAAATCAAAAGGCAAAAATAAGAATAAAGCTATTAAAATTATAGGCAAATCCAAAACAAATGCTATGAAATTAATTGCTGAGAACAGCCCCATTAGACAATGGGTACAGGCCAAGGGTGGTGTTAAGTCTATGGCGATGAGATTGTCTGGTAACAGTCCCGATGATCAAAATATTACTTCTAAAGACTCAAAACAGATTGCTATACCACTTAGCCCTACCCGGACTATTATTTCCAATCCGATAATTGTGACAAAAGCAAAGACCGACAGTTCTGACAAATCTGATAAATCTGGCTTGAATAAAGAATCAGCAGAGTCCTTGGGGGAGAATGTGGGGGATCAGCCACATCCTTTAGTATCTAACACGATACTCATGGAAGACAACTCCGCTCCCTTGTCAATTAGCCGCAATAATAGCAAAAGCAGCAACGACTTGCCTGATATTCCAATTGGGCCTACAAGTGAGGCAAGTGAGGCAGTAATGACTCCGACAGAAGAGGTTACACAAGAAACACATACGGAACATATCAATTCTTTTCTAGATAGCGGGCCAACAGAATGGGTTCTACAAGGGGAGGTGTCTGCTTCCTTTCAGACAATCTTACAACTTCTACATGAACAGAAGGAAGAAGCTAAAAATCACTATCAACAAATGAGGGAGGATAATAGCAGAACTCAAACCTCTCTGCAAGAGATGGCGGGCAAACTGGGGGCAGTGTCTCAAGATATAGAGGAACTGCAACAAAGAGTGGTGGTGACAGAGGAGAAATCACAGCGGTCGGAAATAGCGGTGAATAAACATGCCTCTCAATTACTTCAGATGCAAAACAAGTTGGAAGACTTAGAAAATAGACAGAGGAGACAGAATCTCCGTGTTTTTGGTATTGCTGAAGGAGCAGAGGGGGCAGACCCGAGAGCATATATTACCCAACTGTTCCAAAAGGCATTTCCCGACCTTTCAGACTGGGATTGGGACTCTCAGATCCAGCGGGCTCATCGCTTACCACTATTTCAGAAAGATAAGAGTGGCAAATTCCCACGACCGATTTTGATTTATATAGGTAATTACTTGCTCCGACAAGCTATCTCTTTAAAAGCACGGCCTAATACCCCAGTCACCATTGATTCTATTATTTTTTTTGTGAGATCTGACCTAAGTAAACTCTCGCTAGAAAGACGATGGAAACTGAAACAATTCATTGACCCAATTAAGGAACTTGGTTATCAAGCCTATCTGCAGGAACCTGCAAAGCTGAAAGTGATTAGAAATGGCCGATCTTATTTCTTTTTGGAAGTAAATGAAGTTGAAAGTGCTATTGCCACCTGGCGACAGGGGAAATGACTAAAATAATAATTAAGCTAGCGTCTAATGCTTAAGTGCACAGGGTCTGGCTGATTCTTTTGGTATAATTTAGTTAACTATAAAAGTTTCTGTGGCAACTAAATGTTTGCATTGGCCAGCACGGCTTTCTTCTCTTTTTCTTTTGTGGTGCTACGATTAGTGTTGAATGCCTGGATCTTATCAGTGTTCTTCCTGCTCTCCGACTGCCAAGGGAACGGCAGTCCACCGAACGGGGGGACCAGAGGGCAGCCACTGGGTGGGAAATAGTCACTGGGTGGGAAATGGGGGGGGGGAAAAAACAAAAAAAGTGCATCATGAGTATAAATATATCTGTGTTTTTTTGGCTAAGATAAGCTTATATGGTTTGCAAAAATGTTATGTTTCGTTTTGGGTAAACACCATGTCAGTGTTTTTTACTACACCAATTAAATGTATCAATTAAAACTACTAGCTTGGAATGTGGCAGGCCTAAACAGTCGGAATAAGAGGAGACTAGTATATGAAGAACTTAGATTGCATAACCCACAGTTAGTAGTCATAACTGAGACTCACATTGCATATAAGGATAGAAGTTTATTGAATCAGTTAGGCTATGATCTTCTGGTCTGCACAGACTTCAATGCCTCAATTCGAGGAGTAGCTATACTGAAACATAAGCAGCTTAAAATAGAAGTCAACAAAAAAATGACGGATAAGGCGGGCAGGTGGGCCATGCTACAAGTGACTCTGGAAGGTTTCCAATTGGTAATTTGTGGGGTTTATGCCTCAAATCAAGACGAACCAAGAATAATTGATCAGGTCAATATGGAGTTACTTACATGGGAAGGGGAACGTATAGTGGTGGGTGATTTTAACTGTGTTATGGATTACAATATGGACACAACCAGAAAGGGTGCATTGCAAAGGATGCGTAAGACGAGGGCTGCTATTATAGATCTGGCTAATATACATGCAATCAAAGATGCTTGGAGATATCTTTACCCACACCTACCAGGGTATACTTATTACTCATCCGCCCATAAACTCTGCTCACGTATTGACATGGTTTTTGCTTCTAACTCTATATTGTCAACTAGTAAAATGTTTATATGCCCCAGGGTGACTTCGGACCATAACCCGCTTTTATTCATAATAGAAATAGAAACAGATAGGCAATCACCTAGGCCCTTCTCCTTTCCTAGATATCTTTTCTCTGATAACAACTTTGTGAGTTTGCTGAAAGGACATATACAAGATTTCATTGACATCAACGGGTCTTCTACATCTCCTTTGATGGTGTGGGATGCATGTAAGGCTAGCATCCGTGGGTTTACACAACAGTTTGTTTGGCAGCAAAACAAAATCAATAGGGCTCAAAATACAAAGCTACTAGATGATATATCTAATATTGAGGAGAGGCTATATAAGATGCTAGCTACCTCCACCACTACAAGGGCAAAAGAAATAGAAGATTTAAATTTAAAACTGATGGAATCAAGATCAGCCTTGAAAACTATTTTTAGAGAGAAAAGTATATCTAAATTAGCTAAATATAGGCTGAATCAATATGAAAGTGGGGAGAGGATAGGGAAAATTTTGGCATACAAAGTGGCAGAAGACCGAGCCCAAACGCTGATCAAGGAAATAAAAGGCGACGATGGACAATTACATCAAGATGCTAAATCAATTTTACATCAGTTTGCTATATACTACCAAAAGTTGTATACGCCTGAAACAATCCCAACAGGAGATGTTATAAAAGCCTATTTGACAGAAAATGGTGTACAAGATATAGAGGATGAGCAAGCAGAACATTTAGAGGCAGATATTACAGTAGGAGAAATACAGGCAGCTATTAACTCCTTAGCACTGGGAAAAGCCACAGGTGAGGACTCAATCCCCCTAGAACTTTATAAAAGGTGCATGGAGGAATTGATTCCTCTCCTGATGATGGTCATTAAAGCTATTGGTAAAGGGGATCAAGCCCCAAAATCCTGGAACCGCACTCAAATTATATTCTTTCTTAAAAAGGGGAAACCCCCACAAGAGAGAGGGTCGTATAGACCTATATCATTAATTAATGCGGATGCAAAAATATTTGCAAAAATACTAGCAACAAGGCTTGCGGTACTAATGCCACAGATGGTCTCACCATTTCAACACGGGTTTATCCCCAAACGTGATACTACTGCGCATATCAATACTGCTATATCGGCATTTGATGTTGCTAGGACGTATCCCACCTCACTCGGAATGATTCTTTTAGATGCGGAAAAGGCATTTGATCGAGTGGGGTGGGACTTCCTCTGGGCAGCTTTGGTTGCATTCGGCATAAAAGGTCAGTACCTAAAGTGGGTTAAATCCTTATATGACCAACCAAGGGGTAAAGTATGTTATTCAGGACAATGCTCACCTATTTTTCCAATAGAACGAGGCACTCGACAAGGGTGCCCTATGTCTCCTCTATTATTTGCTTTAGCAATAGAACCCTTCTTGATTGCATTACACAAGCAAGAGATGATTGTACCGTTTAAAAATGGTCTTAACACACTAAAAATAACTGCCTACGCAGATGATATAGCGGTTTTCTCTACGAATGTCCCTGAAGCGATATCAGGTATAGGTATCGAAGCAGATAAATATGGTAGGGCATCAGGGTATAGGTTAAATGTCAGCAAAACGCAAATAATCACAAATTTTACTTCACTAATACCAATAGATGGAATATGTAATGTTGCAACATACCTTGGGGTTAAAATCTCTTCTAATTTAGATTTAATAATTTCACTTAACTATGAATCGTTATTAAAAGAAACTTCTCTTCTTCTCAAAAAATGGCACAAACTTCCAATGGGGATCTTGGGAAGAATCAACTTAATCAAAATGAAGATCTTACCTAGATTTTTATATCTTTTCCGGTCTATACCTTTAAGAGTGTGTAATACTTACTTTAGCAGACTGGAGGGTATTATTAGCAGTTTCATTTGGGGGTACAAGAAAGCACGACGTGCGATATCATTGCTTAAACTCCCCTATGACCAAGGTGGACTTGGGTTACCAGACTTTAAATTATATTATTGGGCTGCTTTTTTAACTCGTTTTCGCAGTCTACTCATTCCTGATAAATGTCTTTACTTTCATAAACTTATATTAGGGGATGAAGCTACTATGTTTTTTTACAGACTCAACGACCCCAACTATTTTAAACGAGTACGGTTTAAGACGATTCGAGACACAGCTAATATCTGGCGATCTATCCTTGTCAAGAATAACATCTCCTTATTTCATGCCAAAACACCACTTTGGTATAATCCAGGGTTATCAGGTGTTTTTCATGATTCAGCTACTTCTATGTTCTCGGATAATGGCATAAATAATTTGGGAGACTTGTATGACCATACTGGATTCTCTACTTTTGTAAATCTAAAAATGATGTATAAATTACCAGAAAGGGCTTGGTTTAAACACAACCAGATCAAGGATTACATTATCCGTAGAACAGGCCTTGATAGCATATCTGAATCCGAAATCTGGAACTGTATGTACAGGGAATCTGACAAGGCACTGATCAGGTGTGGCTATAAGATTTTTTCTATCTTACACAAGGATGACATTAGCAAGGTGGCAGAAAAATGGAGTACAAAGTTGGGTGTGAATGTAACACCAACTATGATAACCTCCTCACTAAATAGCCTAAATAATGCAGTTCAATCGGCTAGTCTGAAATTACAGCTGTTTAGGACTCTGTTTCAACTGTATTATTCACCTGATAGGATTCTAAAATGGGCTACTAATAATGAATCGAATGAATGCAATGCCCGTACAAAATGTCCTAAATGTGCACACAAGGGGGCAAACATTGTTCATATGTTTTTTTCATGCCCCGAGCTATCTACTTTCTGGAAAGATGTAGCTGGTGTTATCTCGACTAAATTGGCTAGGCCAATTATACTCACGCAATTGGATATTTTGATTGGAGTCGCTGGGGTAGACAATAGATCTCGGGATTTGATGAATATACTTTTTACATGTGCCAGATTAACTATTGCCAGGGCCTGGATACAAAGTCATCCCCCTACGGTCACGGAATGGTGGCTTTTGGTCAAAGACACTTATAATATGGAAAATTCTTTAGCGATGACTAAGGGATTGAGGCAAAAACGGAAGATACAAGAAATTTGGGGAGTAATTATGTCTTAATGATATAACAGAAATATTGATTCTCAGTATTGTAATTTTGATGCCTTATTTTATATGAGTTGTTTGACACTGTATATATATGTATTTGATGTTACTCATGATGCTAATAAAAATTTAAAAAAAAAAAAAAAAAAAAAGATATTCTGTCCCTACGATATTATAAACTCGATATTAGTGTAGGTTGATATAAAAAATAATTTTTTTGACTGTGCACCGCAGTAAATTGGCCACAAACCAGCAGGGGACAGCATTAGTACCTTAATACGGGCACAGTGCTGCATTAACCTACTTGAATGTTAATGACAGACCCTAGGAGACCCAACACCACTTTTTGAAGGACAGTAATTGGTCTCATTAATTATTTTGCAAGTGGAAAAGGATAATGCACGCTTTGTGACTCTGGGAATCTTTGTAATCCGCTGAGGGGCATCTTGAAAGTTGTATATCTTCAGACATCTTTATTCTATCCATAATGCAAGAGCAAAAGCAGAACTTGAGATAGATGGGGTGTTATAGTGTAGTATTGTGTAGTGTTTATTCACTGCAGAAAAGCAGTGGTCATCTATCAATTGTGCTCTTTTAGCCATTAAAATGCAATAACATCTTCATGGGTGAACCAAAACTTCTTTGGGGCATCCCTACTGTAGGAACATCCTCTTCGTACACCTTTGCTCTGTTGAATTTTTGGAAGTTCTCACATGGTGACATATAAGTGGAGAAATTCATGAGGAGAACAAGATTTGTCCAAGATCTAACAGTTTGGTAAGATACAGAGCCAAGAGTGCAGCGCAGCACTGTTGCATTCAAGTCCTGTAACTTTCCTACTTCACATTTTGTTGAGAAGACCAGGAGACTGGACACATACTCGATACCTATTGTGTTCCAGGCCAGCTTTCCTTGGGAAGAGGTGTGGCGCCGCGGCCAGTCCAACTGATGCAGGAATCTGGGGCTCACGGTTCGATCCCCGGCACCAGCGGCAGGTCAGCCCAGCACCATGTGACTCTGGGCAATAGCTTGCTTAATCTTCCCGATGGCCCCAGCGCCAGGATGCTTCGGGTAGCTGTTCGCGCTTTACAAATACTGGATTTACATTTTTCTATCACATAGCTCCTAACTAACTAACAGAGGGTCTAGAGGTGGTGGCATTGCGGGAAACATCGTTTACAACGCAGTGTTTACACCGCACGACCTTTACCACGCAGCTATTACAACTCAAGTCATTACTACGACTTGTACTGGGTGGTGTCTTGGTTAAGGAATAGTGTGATTTTCTTTTCCAACACCTTCCCTACTGTTACGTGGGCTGGAGTTGGAATAGAAAATCATATTAATCCTCAATCCAGCGCCCTCGAACGCAAGTCGTTGTAACAACTTGCTTTGTGAATACCGCGATGTAAAGTACCCCGATCAAAATGATCGCATGGTATGGTCGTACATCCGGCATTGCAGTAATTTTCAATTCTTCTTATCTGTGCTCCTTTGTGAGAGAGCCTCTTACAGGGTCCGAAGCTGCTCACTTTCGGATTTCGTTCAATGCTAATTATACTCTGTCAGGCCTATTGATCTATCGGCCAACTGGTCCTTCCAAAGAGTTCAGAATGGCTCTTATTGATGTTGTAGGGCCTTTAGCCATTAGAGAGGCAAACTTCAGTATTTTTGGGGATCTGAATATGCATCTGGAAAATTCGCATGATGCTGAGATGGGCAGTTTCTTGGCCGATCTTGCAGAGTGCCAACTTGTCAATTTGGTGCATGGCCCCACGCACTCTGCTGGCCAATTGTTGGATCCAGTTTTTTACTAATCTTACTCCCTTGACTGTCTACTCTCCCTCCCTGATGTGTTGGATGGATCATCACCTCATAACAATGACACTCCCTGGGGTAATACCTATGAGTAGTGTGCCTCAGAAATGCACACTTAGGAGCCCTTGGCATAAACTTAATATCACACAACTTAATGATCTTCTTTACTCCTCCTTTCCCTAGCCTTCCAGCGGATCCAGACTCTGCTGATAAAGCATTGTCCCACTGGGTCTCTGGCGCTCTTGACTCTCTTATTCCAGTAACATGTTCTAAGAGCCGCAATACCAAATCCAGTCTCTGGAATAACGCTCAGCTAACTTGCTTGCGCAAAGAGTGTAAGAGGCTAGAGAGAGCATGGAGAAGGAGCTATGACCCTAACTTAAAGAAGCGCTATAATACAGCTATCAAGCAATATCATAGATCTATTCAGTCGGTACGGGCCACTTAATATGCGGAAGAGATCAAGAGCAGTGCTAATCCAACCAAAAGTATCTTTTTGATACTGAACGAGTTGAAATCATCCACTGCGCTGATGGCCACTCCGATTTCATCTGATGAGCAATGTGATGCTGTGGCCTCCTTCTTTGTGGAGCAGTTGGAGAAGATTTATAGTTCCTTCCCTCAGGGTGTGCCTGCTTCAGACCTTGTGGTTCGTTCTCCTACTCCTTACACGCTGACTGCTTTTCCTGACATCTCTCACTAGATTTTGTCTGCGTTATGCAGCAAAGTCAAGTCTGGCTCTTCGTCCGATCCTCTTAAGCCAGCCTATGTGATGAAAATTATACCTGTGCTCGTTCCCCCACTGAGCCATGTGATCAACTTATCTCTCTCTACAGCTATTGTACCGAGTACATGGAAACACGCTACGGTGGTTCCCTTCCTTACAAAACCTAACATGGATGCGGCTAAACCGGAGGGCTTCTGCCCCATCTCTCTCCTGCATGGATCTCTAAACTCTCTGAGGTCTACGTCAACACCATCTTGACTGGATACCTGGAGGAAAATAATATACTGGAACCCTCCCAGAATTATTTCCGTGCGGGTCACAGAATGGATTCTGCCCTTCTTGCTGTTACCGAACATCTGAGGGACATACGTCAGCACTGATTCTGCTTGATCTCAGTGCCGTATTCGATACGGTCCTTCATCAGATCCTGTTAAGGCATTTGGAGGAGGTGGGTATAACGGGCTCCGCCCTGGATTGGTTTGCTTCCTTTCTTTCCAGAAGGACCTTCCAGGTTGCCGCTCCTCCCTTCACCTCCAGAGTCTTTGCATCCAAGCAGTGTGTACCACAGGGCTCTGCTCTGAGCCCTACCGTTTTCAATGTATACATCCAACCGCTGGCTAGACTGGCCAAAAACAGAGTGCTCACGTTAGTGTCGTATGTAGACGATACTCCGCTGGTAGTCACACTCTCCGATGACACTACCCAGGACGCTTATAAGGTCTGCAGCGATTTTGAGGCTTTTTCAGGGTGGATGACTGCCAACTGTCTCCACCTCAACGCCAGGAAGTCTCTGGTGCTGCTAGTTCGGAGAAATGCGGAGCCGTGGAGTGAGCACTGGTGGCCTGCTATGTTGGGGCCAGCACCTGTTCCTAAACAGGTGGTAAAAAAACCTAGGGGTCTGGATGGACACAGCCCTTTGCTTTCAAACCCAAACCAAGAATGTGACAGGGGCTTGTTTTGGGTTACTGCAGGGGCTCAGACCTCTGTTGTTTTTTCTGACCCCCCTATTAGGAAGGTCATTAGCCAGGCCTTGATTTTGTCAAGACTGGACTATGCCAGTTCTCTCTATCTGGGGGTTAACAAGTCTGAGATTGTCAGATTACAATGGGTTCAGAATGCAGCGGCTCAAGCTCTCCTTGGCTTGCAGAGGAGGTGTTCTACTGCTAATGCCATCCATCACCTCCATTGGCTGCCCGTGGCCAAACGTTTAGAGTTCAAGGCCCTCTGCATTACCTTTAAAATTCTTAATTTTTCAATGCCATGCATCCTGACCAATCTTCATACCTTCTATACTCCCTCTCGCCAACTTCGTTCCATGGGACAGAATCTTGTGGCTGTCCCTAGGGTGAGGAGGGCCCGTGCTGGACGGCGTTCCTTCCGTGTTTTGACATCAAAGCTCTGGAATGCGCTTCCCTTTTCTATTCGCAGTATAAAATCATATCTGCCTTTCCGTAAAGCCGTGAAAACATTCCTCTTCCCTCTGTTATAAGCTGTCTTGCTCTGCTACTAGCTTTGCAGTATTCAGTTCTCAGTGCTGGGATCACTTTTTCTGGGGCAGCCGTGCACTCTACAAGTCACCATAACATTAACATTAACATTACCTAACCACGTTTAACTTGATTTTAACACTACTGATCCTGGTAAAGAATAGGAGTAAGAGCAAAAGTTAAAAAGTGATTTCCAAGAGCATACAGTTTGGTTACAATGGCAAGGCTGGGATTACAAGGCATGCCTTTTAGTTCAACTGTTCAAAAAACACAGCTGATGGACAGAATGCAGAACAATGTCTTACATTCACCCCAGTACAAAGATCTGGGCCAAAATCCATCGTTTTTACCCCGTGTGGGCAGGGTATGCTCAGACGTGAGTCCCAGGCTCTCCACATCACTGGAGTCAAGCTATCCAGGCTGAAGAAGGCTGATAGCCAGAAAACGGTCCTTGGATGCTTGATTCCGGTCTAGGAAAGACATGGCTTGGTAGTTCGGGCTGGACTGTTCCCATGAGGCACAGGGCCAAGGCTGATTTGCATATAGCCATTGTCTGACCTAGGGTGGTGTGGAGTGCAAAAAAACTATGGATTTAGGGCCAGATCTTTGTACTGGGGTGAATGTAAGACATTGTTCTGCATTCTGTCCATCAACTGTGTTTTTTGCAATCTTTACCCCAAGTGGGTTGGGTATGCTCAGACGTGAGTCCCAGGCTCTCCACATCACTGGAGTCAAGCTATCCAGGCTGAAGAAGGCTGATAGCCAGAAACTGGTCCTTGGATGCTTGATTCCGGTCTAGGAAAGACATGGCTTGGTAGTTCGGGCTGGACTGTTCCCATGAGGCACTGGGCCAAGGCTGATTTGCATATAGCCATTGTCTGACCTAGGGTGGTGTAGAGTGCAAACAAACGATGGATTTAGGCCCAGATCTTTGTTCTGGGGTGAATGTAAGACATTGTTCTGCATTCTGTCCATCAACTGTGTTTTTTGCAATTTTTACCCCGAGTGGGCTGGGTATGCTCAGACGTGAGTCCCAGGCTCTCCACATCACTGGAGTCAAGCTATCCAGACTGAAGAAGGCTGATAGCCAGAAACCGGTCCTTGGCTGCTTGATTCCGGTCTAGGAAAGACATGGCTTGGTAGTTCGGGCTGGACTGTTCCCATGAGGCACAGGGCCAAGGCTGATTTGCAAATAGCCATTGTCTGACCTAGGGTGGTGTGGAGTGCAAAAAAGCGATGGATTTAGGCCCAGATCTTTGTACTGGGGTGAATGTAAGACATTGTTCTGCATTCTGTCCATCAACTGTGTTTTTTGCAATTTTTACCCCGAGAGGGCTGGGTATGCTCAGACCTGAGTCTCAGGCTCTCCACATCACTGGAGTCAAGCTATCCAGGCTGAAGAAGGCTGATAGCCAGAAACCGGTCCTTGGATGCTTGATTCCGGTCTAGGAAAGACATGGCTTGGTAGTTCAAGCTGGACTGTTCCCATGAGGCACAGGGCCAAGGCTGATTTGCATATAGCCATTGATAACCTAGGGTGGTGTGGAGTGCAAAAAAACGATGGATTTAGGCCCAGATCTTTGTACTGGGGTGAATGTAAGACATTGTTCTGCATTCTGTCCATCAACTGTGTTTTTTGCTATTTTTACCCCGAGTGGGCTGGATATGCTCAGACGTGAGTCCCAGGCTCTCCACATCACTGGAGACAAGCTATCCAGGCTGAAGAAGGCTGATAGCCAGAAACTGGTCCTTGGATGCTTGATTCCGGTCTAGGAAAGACATGGCTTGGTAGTTCGGGCTGGACTGTTCCCATGAGGCACAGGGCCAAGGCTGATTTGAATATAGCCATTGTCTGACTTAGGGTGGTGTGGAGTGCAAAAAAACAATGGATTTAGGCCCAGATCTTTGTACTGGGGTGAATGTAAGACATTGTTCTGCATTATGTCCATCAACTGTGTTTTTTGCAATTTTTACTCCGAGTGGGCTGGGTATGCTCAGACGTGAGTCCCAGGCTCTCCACATCACTGGAGTCAAGCTATCGAGGCTGAAGAAGGCTGATAGCCAGAAACTAGTCCTTGGATGCTTGATTCCGGTCTAGGAAAGACATGGCTTGGTAGTTCGGGCTGGACTGTTCCCATGAGGGACTGGGCCAAGGCTGATTTGCATATAGCCATTGTCTGACCTAGGGTGGTGTGGAGTGAAAAAAAACGATGGATTTAGGCCAAGATCTTTGTACTGGGGTGAATGTAAGACATTGTTCTGCATTCTGTCCATCAGCTGTGTTTTTTGCAATTTTTACCCCGAGTGGGCTGGGTATGCTCAGACGTGAGTCCCAGGCTCTCCACATCACTGGAGTCAAGCTATCCAGGCTGAAGAAGGCTGATAGCCAGAAACAGGTCCTTGGATGCTTGATTCCGGTCTAGGAAAGACATGGCTTGGTAGTTCGGGCTGGACTTTTCCCATGAGGCACAGGACAAGGCTGATTTGCATATAGCCATTGTCTGACCTAGGGTGGTGTGTAGTGCAAAAAACGATGGATTTAGGCCCAGATCTTTGTACTGGGGTGAATGTAAGATATTGTTCTGCATTCTGTCCATCAACTGTGTTTTTTGCTATTTTTACCCCGAGTGGGCTTGGTATGCTCAGACGTGAGTCCCAGGCTCTCCACATCACTGGAGTCAAGCTATCCAGGCTGAAGAAGGCTGATAGCCAGAAACTGGTCCTTGGATGCTTGATTCCGGTCTAGGAAAGACATGGCTTGGTAGTTCGGGCTGGACTGTTCCCATGAGGCACAGGGCCAAGGCTGATTTGCATATAGCCATTGTCTGACCTAGGGTGGTGTGGAGTGCAAAAAAATTGATGGATTTAGGCCCAGATCTTTGTACTGGGGTGAATGTAAGACATTGTTCTGCATTCTGTCCATCAACAGTGTTTTTTGCAATTTTTACGCCGAGTGGGCTGGGTATGCTCAGACGTGAGTCCCAGGCTCTCCACATCACTGGAGTCAAGCTATCCAGGCTGAAGTAGGCTGATAGCCAGAAACCGGTCCTTGGATGATTGATTCCGGTCTAGGAAAGACATGGCTTGGTAGTTCGGGCTGGACTGTTCCCATGAGGCACACTCCAAGGCTGATTTGCATATAGCCATTGTCTGACCTAGGGTGGTGTGGAGTGCAAAAAAAACGATGGATTTAGGCCCAGATCTTTGTACTGGGGTGAATGTAAGACATTGTTCTGCATTCTGTCCATCAACTGTGTTTTTTGCTATTTTTACCCCGAGTGGGCTGGGTATGCTCAGATGTGAGTCCCAGGCTCTCCACATCACTGGAGTCAAGCTATCCAGGCTGAAGAAGGCTGATAGCCAGAAACCGGTCCTTGGATGCTTGATTTTAGTCTAGGAAACACATGGCTTGGTAGTTCGGGCTGGACTGTTCCCATGAGCCACAGGGCCAAGGCTGATTTGCATATAGCCATTGTCTGACCTAGGGTGGTGTGGAGTGCAAAAAAAACGATGGATTTAGGCCCAGATCTTTGTACTGGGGTGAATGTAAGACATTGTTCTGCATTCTGTCCATCAACTGTGTTTTCTGCAATTTTTACCCCAAGTGGGCTGGGTATGGTCAGATGTGAGTCCCAGGCTCTCCACATCACTGGAGTCAAGCTATCCAGGCTGAAGAAGGCTGATAGCCAGAAACCGGTCCTTGGATGCTTGATTCCGGTCTAGGAAAGACATGGCTTGGTAGTTCGGGCTGGACTGTTCCCATGAGGCACAGGGCCAAGGCTGATTTGCATATAGCCGTTGTCTGACCTAGGGTGGTGTGGAGTGCAAAAAAATGACGGATATAGGTCCAGATATTTGTACTGGGGTGAATGCAAGACATTGTTCTGCATTCTGTCCATCAACTGTGTTTTTTGCAATTTTTACGCTGAGTGGCCTGGGTATGCTCAGACGTGAGTCCCAGGCTCTCCACATCACTGGAGTCAAGCTATCCAGGCTGAAGAAGGCTGATAGCCAGCAACCGGTCCTTGGATGCTTGATTCCAGTCTAGGAAACACATGGCTTGGTAGTTCGGGCTGGACTGTTCCCATGAGCCACAGGGCCAAGGCTGATTTGCATATAGCCATTGTCTGACCTAGGGTGGTGTGGAGTGCAAAAAAACGATGGATTTAGGCCCAGATCTTTGTACTGGGGTGAATGTAAGACATTGTTCTGCATTCTGTCCATCAACTGTGTTTTTTGCAATTTTTACCCCAAGTGGGCTGGGTATGGTCAGACGTGAGTCCCAGGCTCTCCACATCACTGGAGTCAAGCTATTCAGGCTGAAGAAGGCTGATAGCCAGAAACAGGTCCTTGGATGCTTGATTCCGGTCTAAGAAAGACATGGCTTGGTAGTTCGGGCTGGACTTTTCCCATGAGGCACAGGGCCAAGGCTGATTTGCATATAGCCATTGTCTGACCTAGGGTGGTGTGGAGTGCATAGAAATGACGGATATAGGTCCAGATCTTTGTACTGGGGTGAATGTAAGACATTGTTCTGCATTCTGTCCATCAACTGTGTTTTTTGCAATTTTTACCCCGAGTGGGCTGGGTATGCTCAGACGTGAGTCCCAGGCTCTCCACATCACTGGAGTCAAGCTATCCAGGCTGAAGAAGGCTGATAGCCAGAAACCGGTCCTTGGATGCTTGATTCCGGTCTAGGAAAGACATGGCTTGGTAGTTCAAGCTGGACTGTTCCCATGAGGCACAGGGCCAAGGCTGATTTGCATATAGCCATTGTCTGACCTAGGGTGGTGTGGAGTGCAAAAAAACGATGGATTTAGGCCCAGATCTTTGTACTGGGGTGAATGTAAGACATTGTTCTGCATTCTGTCCATCAACTTTGTTTTTTGCAATTTTTACCCCGAGTGGGCTGGGCATGCTCAGACGTGAGTCCCAGGCTCACCACATCACTGGAGTCAAGCTATCCAGGCTAAAGAAGGCTGATAGCCAGAAACTGGTCCTTGGATGCTTGATTCCGGTCTAGGAAAGACATGGCTTGGTAGTTCGGGCTGGACTGTTCCCATGAGGCACAGGCCAAGGCTGATTTGCATATAGCCATTGTCTGACGTAGGGTGGTGTGGAGTGCAAAAAAACAATGGGTTTAGGCCCAGATCTTTGTACTGGGGTGAATGTAAGACATTGTTCTGCATTCTGTCCATCAACTGTGTTTTTTGCTTTTTTTACCCCGAGTGGGCTGGGTATGCTCAGACGTGAGTCCCAGGCTCTCCACATCACTGGAGTCAAGCTATCCAGGCTGAAGAAGGCTGATAGCCAGAAACCGGTCCTTGGATGCTTGATTCCAGTCTAGGAAACACATGGATTGGTAGTTCGGGCTGTACTGTTCCCATGAGCCACAGGGCCAAGGCTGATTTGCATATAGCCATTGTCTGACCTAGGGTGGTGTGTAGTGCAAAAAACGATGGATTTAGGCCCAGATCTTTGTTCTGGGGTGAATGTAAGACATTGTTCTGCATTCTGTCCATCAACTGTGTTTTTTGCAACTTTTACCCGAGTGGGCTGGGTATGCTCAGACGTGAGTCCCAGGCTCTCTACATCACTGGAGTCAAGCTATCCAGGCTGAAGAAGGCTGATAGCCAGAAACCAGTCCTTAGATGCTTGATTCCGGTTTAGGAAAGACATGGCTTGGTAGTTCGGGCTGGACTGTTCCCATGAGGCACAGGGCCAAGGCTGATTTGCATATAGCCATTGTCTGACCTAGGGTGGTGTGGAGTGCAAAAAAACGATGGATTTAGGCCCAGATCTTTGTACTGGGGTGAATGTAAGACATTGTTCTGTATTCTGTCCATCAACTGTGTTTTTTGCAATTTTTACCCCGAGTGGGCTGGGTATGCTCAGACGTGAGTCCCAGGCTCTCCACATCACTGGAGTCAAGCTATCCAGGCTGAAGAAGGCTGATAGCCAGAAACCGGTCCTTGGATGCTTGATTCCGGTCTAGGAAAGACATGGCTTGGTAGTTCGGGCTGGACTGTTCCCATGAGGCACAGGGCCAAGGCTGATTTGCATATAGCCATTGTCTGACCTAGGGTGGTGTGGAGTGCAACAAAAATGATGGATTTAGGCCCAGATCTTTGTACTGGAGTGAATGTAAGACATTGTTCTGCATTCTGTCCATCAACTGTGTTTTTTGCAATTTTTAGTTCAACAGTGTCAAACTTGCTCACCAGACCACAGACGAAAGGGGGTGTTACTGATAACAAAGCCCAGAGACTTCCCACCCCATAGAAATACCATTTTGTTAGGAGCCCTATCCAGATTGTGTTTATACAATGTTTATTAGCCGCACATTTTGGTAGAGTAGTAAATCCAGGACTATAAGTAGTGATTGGGAGTGGTGTCTGCCCACCCTAGTCAATTGCCCACCACGTATGGAGTTCAGTCATATTTTATAGCTCTCACCACCTGAACTGAGATATTTCTAAGTGCTCCCATTATGAGGTGATTAGGGAATAAATGTAGAAGGAGATTTTGAAGCCAAAGAATACATTTGTATTATAGAAGTGAACTATAACACGTGCAACACAGATGCCAGGTATATTTAACAAGAATTATGTAAGAGGGAGCAAAGGAGGGATAAGATACTTATAACCTGGTGTTAAGACAGGTGGGGAGCCCTGAGAGCAGCTTAATAAATGTAGAGTATAGGTATTTATGTTAGTTAGAATGAATATCTTTGTATCTTTACATCTATTTACTGATACCCATTCCAGGGAAGTTACCTCTTGTAAAGGCACTTCAATGATGCCACGTAAAATACCTTTTTGTGAGGTTTTTGTTTGTTGCAGTTTTATACAGCGTAAACTCTGCCCAATGGTTTTGGAGAGCTTTACATGGGCTCTCCAGGTGCATTGCACGGCCAGATTAATTTATTTAAGCAGTAGAAATTTAAGTGATGTGTCCAGAATCAGAGAGCGTCGAGCCGACACCGGTACACAAACCTGGTTCCAAAAGCAGGCACCTGTGGCCATAACCCACACTTCTCGTCCCCCTCAGAGGGTAGATCATTTGTACACTAGAGGGGCATACAATTTTCCTTTTCTACCCAGATGCCAAAAACTAGGACCTGTCCTGAGTCACTACATAGATGAGGGATTTGGTGGTTGGTCGTGTTACATACTGAGTTCTACACAATGGAACACAACTCGGGCTGGCTTTAGGGCTGTCCTACTGGTGCAGCTGCACTGGCTGCTGACCTGGAGAGGGAGCACTGACCCCAGGAAGAGCGCTGTGTTTAGCAATATCTTATTATTTAAAAACACCTGCTGCAGAGTTCCCTGTGATCCATCTATCTTTCAAGGGGCAATAAAAATGTCAAGATAACTCTTGCGATTAATATTCCTGCTAGAGAGAGAGATGGGAGTTTTGTCTAGTTGCAGTTTTGACTTGCTATAAAGCAGCACAGAGGGTTAATATGCCTGCTGCAAAGAACAGATCTGTATTTTATGTGGATAGCTGAGTGGATTAGTAAAAGCAGCCTTTTCCAGCACTTTAAAACAAATTAAATGTACGTGAGAGAGGGGATACTGAGGGAATCCGAGGAGGAGGTCATGGGAGGGGAACCATTAAAGATTGTTGCACCGTGCCGCACCCGTGCTAAAGCCAGCCCTGAACATGACTTGCCTGCACTCATGAGACCTGAGAAACACAAAGTTATTGAGAAGCCCTAACTCATCCACTTTGTCTATAGCCTTACCTCCGGGGCATAAGGTGAGATTACATGCAGGTAGACCGCATCTACCTTCTTTTTTCACAGGGTGGACGCTGTCTAGCCTACCAAAAAGTTGGGCGTCACTGAAATATGCTGAATTTGTTCTGGTGTAATTTTCAGACACAGGACACATTCAGCGCCTGCACGTTGTCTGCTTTTGTTCTGAGCAGCAAGTTGCAGGCAAAGAGGGGGCTTTGTTATTTTAAATTCCATCTGGGCCCAAAACAAAGGCTGAATTTAAGGGGGCATCAGACCACCTTTTGTTGGAGTATCGTAGCTGGGAGCTATCTGGAGCCTCATACCTTGCTGCAAACAGGGCCAGCTTTAGCGCTGGTGACACCTGGTGCGATTATCTTTTTTGTCGCCCCCTGCCCACGACCTCCTTTTCCATGGATTACCTCACTAGCATTCTCCAATACTGCCCCTCATCTCTCCATTGTCCATCTCTGACATACATTTCATTATTTTTGCAGTGCTACTCATGGTTCACTCACAATCAGTTCTGTGATCTGCATGGTACACATTCTTTGCAGCAGGCACATTAACCCTCTGCCCTACTTTATGATGAACCAAAACTGTCACTAAAAACCCAGATCTCTCACCAGTAGGAATATTAATTACCAGTGTTATCTTGACATCTTCATTGTTGCCTGAAAACTTCTGGATGCACAAGGAAGTTCATGTGCTTTTAAACCAAAAATAATTTTTAAGTACAGCGCCCCCCATCAAAGTCAGCACCATGTGCGGCTGCATCTGTTGCACCGCACTAAAGCCGGCCCTGGTTGCAAATGAAATGGAGGGGAAACAAAGACACACAGCTTGAAATTAATTCACAAGTACTTAAGAGAGGCATGCTTTTGACTTTGTTCAATTCAATTCAATTCAAGGATTCTTTATTCGATGTTTAAAAATCACCATAAAAGCACATACATATATACATGGTTAAAAAATTCATTAAATCATTTTTAGGATCCTAATTATAATAATTATTTTTACACATTGCAAAAAGGAAAAGGGGATTTTGACACTTTAAAAAAAGATTAATAAAAATTTTTAGGCATCATTCCTCTCCTCTGGTTACCCTTAATCGGACCGCCACTTTAATAAAATTCATTATGCAGCACAATGTTAAAGGGTCGGATGCTTTCTGTAGGTAGGTTAGGGCCTCTTTAGCATGTTTCAGGTTGGCTTGTTTTAAGATTTTCACTAGAAATCTACGCCTAGGCATGGAGTAAAAAGGGCACAGGAGTACAAAGTGAAGGGAATCCTGCGGAGACCTGTTGTCGCAGCCGCAGGTTCCCTTCTGCTCAGTTGTAGTAAAAAACCCTGCTGGTGATGCCAATAAGTGTGGAAGTAGATTTAATCTAAAGCGACACATCAGAAATCTGTCCTGAGCATTATGCATGAGGTACAAATATGGCTCCATTCCCTCGATGCTCTTAACCAGGTTATGAGCCCTCACTGTCTTTTTGGGCCCTTCAGCCTCAGCTCTCTGTAGTGCTTTTTGGTCTAAAAAAGCTTTTTTTACTAACACCTTGTGCTGGGATACAATTGCTACAGGGTTGGTGAAGAGGTTCCTGTAGCCAAGGGCCTCTAAGGTACTCTTTACATAATTGAGCCATGGTATTTTCATACATTTATCTCTTTCTAAGCAATCATTTAGAATTTCCCTGCTTAGAGACGCCTCAGGGTTGACCCAAATTTTTAACCAGGCCACTATTGGCCTAAGTTTTACCAGATCTTCTAGGTAAGGCCTCCCTAGTTCCCTGTGTGCTATGAAACCAGCGGTGCTTGGGGGTACTCTCAGGATGGTTCTTAAGTATTTATTTTCTTCCCGCTGTATTTTTGCAGTATTAACAAAGCCCCATACCTCTGCCCCATAAATCACTTTGGAGCAGCATATGGGGCTATACAGGTTCATCACCTGTTCAGGACTCCATCTACCTACCCTCCTACCATAACTTGCAATAGCGCCATTAGTAGCGATCATTTTGCAACAGCGCTCCTCAACTAGGGAGTTAAATTGTAAAGCCCCGTCAAAAGTTACACCTAGATAGGGAAATGTTTTAACCTCTTCTATTTTATGGTTTCCTATCGTGTACGTAAATTTGGTGCAAGGTTTGTTACCAGCCAACAACACATATGATTTGCCCAAATTGACAAAAAGGTCTAGGGAGCCCATAAATTTAACAAATCCATCAATCAAAATCTGTAAGCTCCTAGGCGTGCGTGCGAGCAAGACCGCGTCGTCTGCGTAAAGCAGAACGGGGATATGACGCGTCCCCACCCTTGGGCAATCTGTCTTTAGATTTAAGAAAAACTGCTCCAAATTGTTTATATAAAGGGAAAATAAAAATGGGGCAAGAATACAGCCTTGCCGTACCCCACTCTTGCAAGGAAATGAATCGGTCAGCCCACCCTCCCTATTGAAACGGACTTTAGCAGAGGTATCACTGTGAAGTTCCCTTAAAATATTAATTAGGCCAACCTCAATCCCCATGAGAGACATCATGACCCAAAGTTTCTCCCTATTAACATGATCGAATGCCGCTGCCAGATCCATGAACCCCATTTAGATGGCTTCATTGCTGGCCATGGTGTATTTGGCAGTCAGCATATAGAGGTTCAAGCATTGATCACTGGTGGACCTCCCCGTCCTAAATCCATATTGAGTGTCCGAGAAGATGTTATTTTCCTCGGTCCACTCGGACAGTCTATTGAGGATCGCCCTTCCCAGAAGTTTGGCAGACACATCAATCAGGGAAATCGGGCGATAACACTTGGGATCATCCCTGTTGCCCTTCTTAAAAATAGGGACGATTATGGCCTTTGACCAGGACGGCGGCAGACCACAAGTAATGGCAGTATTTATGACCCTAGTCATTATGGGAGCCCAGAGTTCTACACAGCTCAAAAACAAATCAGGGGGGATCCCGTCAGGGCCAGGGGCTTTGTTTTTTGTTAATCCCTCTATTCCAGCAGTGATCTCATTAATGGTGAACACTACTGTAGAGCCCTGGTGTGAGGTCTTTACATGCTCTTCAGTTGTTCCTGGCTCATAGTTGTACAGCCCCTTATAATGAGAGACCCACTGTTCTGGTAGGATATTTGATCCTATCTCCGGGGTGTTATTTTCCTGGAAAGTTGGTTGGTTGATGATTCTCCAGAATCCGGACATGTCCCTATTTTCCCCCGCTTCTCTTAGGTCTGCCCACGCTTCTCCCTGTAGAGCTAATTTCCTCCTCTTGGTCTCCCTCTTATATTTGTTCCTACACACAGCGATTTGTAGGATATCTCTTGGTTTGTTTTTAAGGCTGCTTTTGAGCTCCCTCAAAGCCTTTGAGCAATCTCTATCGAACCAACGTGGGTTACAGTGGTTCCTTATGGGTGCACTAGTTTTTAATAGACTGTCTATAAGGTCAACGATCTGGTCAAATGCTTCGAGCAACCTAGGACCTTGAACATCCATATCTAAACAGTCATCCATGGCGAGTTTACCAGAGTCCATCAAGGATTTATAAAAGGTTTCCCCATCTATTTTGGACCACCTTAGTCTCCTTCCCTGGTCTGTTACCTTCTCAGTAATTGTGCCTTGGTATCTAGTTTTTGGACCCGCCAGATGCAACAACCCCAATACAAGGGGGTTGTGATCACTAAAACTACTCCAATCTATCCCTACGCTGATGACTCTATTTATTAAAAGTCTAGAAACTAAGATATAGTCAATAAAGGAGGAGCATCCTCTACCCTTGAATGTTGGTGGGAGGCTGCCATCCCTCTGCCCACCCATCATATTAATAGTGTGCTCTAGATCGTGATTAAGCAGGAGTTTACTAAAAGCTAAACCATCCGGCGTGTGGGAGAAATGCGGCCCTTTCTCTACGGGGCAATGAGACCATTCTGCATCTATTGGGACCAGTGCCGAGCATAGGTGACAGTTAAAGTCTCCCATGACCAGCAGAGCAGGTACCTGTCCCACTTTCCGAGCTATAATTTCCTGACCCAATCTGTCATCCAATTCTCCTACAAATGAGGTATGGTCTCCCCCTGCCCCATTGTTGTAAATGTTGAAAACAGTAAGTCTTAGCCCCTTCCCATTAAACCGTTCTGCTTGTATGGCATGAGATTTCCAGTCCGTAATGGACCAGCTGCCCGGAAGGTTTAGATCTACTTATATGGATAGTCCTCCCATGGCTCTCCCCGATCTCGTTTTTTGCGCCGGAACAAAAAAACATTTATACCCCTGCATGTGGAAATTACTATTATCAAGGGCCCATGTCTCCTGGAGGCTAATTACATGAAAGTTACTAATATATTTGCGCCACTCTTTATTATTAAATTTGGCTGCCAAGCCTGCTATGTTCCAGGAAATAATTCTCAGTGTGTCATAGACATGCTCTATTCCCCCATTAAGCCCAGTTTGTTCCACAATCTCCACCTGACCCAGTTCCAACCCATTTCCTCCCATTGTAGGTTCGATAGCTGTAACCATGGGCTCGTTCGCCTCAATCCCCCTAGCCCTAGCAGGTGAAGTTTGTTGTGCCAGCGGGCTTTGCTGCCCAGGTTCCAATATTGGGTCCCCTATATTGACAACTCCTGGAGATACATTTCCCATTGTATTGGTATATCTGCCCATGTGTCAATCGACCCCCTCAAGTCCATTCAGGCAACTAAATCGATTAAAGCCATGGAAGGGTAACACCGGGCGATGAAAAACTGGCCGAACATTAAAATCGTGGTGTCTGCCCCTTCGGGCAACCCTCGTCCAGTTATCGTGGGCTCGATTGGAATACATAGGGGTAGGGGGGAAGAAAAAGACACATGTAGGGTCTGAATTGTTGATTCGAGTGATCTATTCTTCCCTAGACATATATGAGTAACAGTCCCAGCGTCTCGAAAACTCACCAGGATACAATCCCCTATTATAGATTTGTTTGTTTTACCCACCCAAGGTACCCTTCTCACCATGATGATTTTGCTGTTGAGGTGTACCGGGAGGGGTATGTTCAAATTCAACCACTTGATAACCTTGCTTTTCAGTGAGCAAAAGTTCTCACCTTCGCCCACTTCAAGTGGGGGAACACCGGCCATGACTACCATGAAATCGTTTGCCTCTGGAGGGAGACTGGGCCTACGGGGTCTAGGAGGAGGCTTCACTGGGGGTGGGGGAGCGATACTGCCAGTGATTGGCATAGGGGGAGCTAGGCCTACAGGTGGGGGGGGTTTTGTTGTCCTCCCAAAATCAGAGTGGGGGATTTTTGTTTTGGTTTTTCCCTGGCCACCCCTCGACTTCCTCCTGCATTTGTTAGGTGGGGCCCATATACCCCTTGCACAGAAGTTGACTTAGGTTTAGCTTTCCTGGCTTTAATAGCCGGTGGGGGCTGGGAGATTAGATCAATAGTCACACTACTTGGGCTAATAGAGGGGGTTAAGTTAGGGGGCCTATTTTTCAAATTTTCTATGGAGCGTCTACGCTCCACCCTGAGCTTGATCAAGGTACTTTCCTTATCCCCTTCTCCCGCAGCCCGGGGGAAATAATTATCTAGAGTCCTATTTTTGACCCCTCCCAACTTCATTGGAGTGCCCTCCCTGGCCGGGGAAGGCATAACAAAACGTGATGGGTGCAAAACTTAAAGGAAAATTTAACAAAAGAATAATCCAATGTTCAAGGGGCAAACTAAAGAAGGTAGGCCCAGCCCAGCCTTATCCGGCCTATGAGGGCCTTAGAGGGCCCGCCCTTTGCCCGGGCCTAGCCCCGGGTGCTCCCGCGCAGCGGTGATCTCTGTTGCTTATGTACACCTAGGGCGGGGGCGTTGCCGTCAGGGAGAGCAGCCTCAGGTGTGGCGAGCAGGTACTCCTGGGAAGTTGAGTCCCTGCTGTACTGCTCGCAGCCCTGCGGGTTCCTGGAGGCAATGTTGTTCTCGCTATCCTTGCAGCCCCAAAGTCCCTGATGGCGCAGCGGGACTCGCGAAGCGGGTCCTGCAAGTTGTAGGCTGAGGGTCCTAGTGAAAAATCCTGCTCCCAGCGTTAGCAGTCCAAGAGAGAGCTTCATAGTCCTCGTGAAGTGATTCCCGCAGTCCGATTCCACCAGGGGGGTTTTAAAGGGGCGGGGGCGCTGCCGTCAGGGAGAGCAGCCTCAGGTGTGGCGAGCAGGGACTCCTGGGAAGTTGAGTCCCTGCTGTACTGCTCGCAGCCCTGCGGGTTCCTGGAGGCGATGTTGTTCTCGCTATCCTTGCAGCCCCAAAGTCCCTGATGGCGCAGCGGGACCCGCGAAGCAGGTCCTGCAAGTTGTAGGCTGAAAAATCCTGCTCCCAGCGTTAGCATTCCAAGAGAGAGCTTCACAGTCCCCGTGAAGTGACTTTGTTCAGTTCCTGTAAATAAGTGATATGCATGCACTGTAAGATTCTAAGATGTGTTGCTCTGTCCCAGTATTTACACAGATAACAATTTCCCTATTTTATTTTATTTCTTTTATAACGCTACTCATCCCAATGAAGGGTGTTAGAGTGCTTTATATCACATGTACACATTATACATTGACAGTAAATCATACAAGTGTTAAATCAAATAAGTGTGTAAATCAATGTACAGGATGTGTGTTGCATAGGGCAGAGAGGGTTAGATTTGAAGGAGTCACGTGTACTTCATAGCTCAACGTCGTATATTTGAAGAATTATAATTCATGAACTGCAAGTAACAAAAGGATTGCTGTGTTAAAAGTTGTAACCTACTTACCTATCTACAAAAAAGAAAAATCTGCCATCTACATGAAACATGATGTGCTTTGCAGATGTATTAACCCTCCATGCTACTTTTAATTAAAAACTGAGACTAGACAAGACATAGATCTCTACCGTAAATACGTTATCCTCCAGAGTTATATTACCATTATTATTATTCCCTGGGACTTACTGGGCACACAAAATTCTCTGCGGCAGGTATTTTAGCCCATTAATATATTTTAAAATACAGCCTTTGCAACCAATTATGCAGAACAGATTTACTGCCATGTTTCTCCTTGTTGCCAATTTCTTTGTGGTGGAGTTAGAAAAAAATATATATATAAGTTGAGGCTCCGATTTTGCATCAGGGTTGCATCACTTTTTTGGCACAACCTCGACAAAAAGATCACTCTTGTTAAATATTGTAATGCTCTCAAAAGTACTCATGATAGGCCTGCTAAACATACGTGTGAGTATATAAGATCAGATGTCATGTCTTGTGATTTCACTTCCTGTGAGGTCATGAGTTGTGATGCCACTTCCTGTGATGCCACTTGCGATGCTACACTCCATGATGTCACTTGCATACTGCCTAGCTTGGTTAGTCCCCTCATTTCTGTTTTTTTGGACTTGGACACTGCTTCCATCTGTCCTATTGAGATAATAACCAGAGTCTGGTCAGATTGTTAAAGTCGCTTACATCTGTAACCAACCCAGGGTGAAACGCAGTTGCTTAATTTGTGCCTTTACAACGGCGTGAAACAGCATCTTCAATCACCGGAACCTTTAAGAGCTGCTCCTACATCCGGGCTCTTTTCTCTGGATTTCACAGCAATGTAAGTTGGCTTCTAGTAGCATTCATGTAACTTTAGAAAAACTAAGGGGCAGATTTACAAGCCCCATGCACCACTTTTGCGTCATTTTTCCCATGTTAAAAATGACGCAACAGTGGCGCAAGGGGCTTGTAAATCTGCCCCTAAATGCTGCAATTAACAGGCGCACCTGTACCCTATGTAATCATGGGCGAAGCTTCATCTGATTAGTGCAACAGGTTTACCGGGGGCTAGACGCCCGAGGGGCCCACTGAACCCTGATTGTTGCTGTATTTCACAGTTCAAGGCCTCAAATAAGAACAAGGAGAACCCTACTCACATAGGAACCAGGGCATTAGTTTATATCAAAAAACAGCGGTTCCTGTGGTATGATACTGCAATATATCATTCCATATGTAACTTAATCACAATTTATAAAGACCGAGGGCTATCAGGGATGTCAAAAAAGGTAGCACCAACAATTCGACAGACTTCTCATTAACTGTTTATATACTTCAAAACATAAACTGCAAAATTACACAAATATATTCAGCTTGTCACACATTCATGTGAACACAGAAAATGAAAAAGTGCACAGTGTCCCAAGTGTACATATGAAACCCAGAGAATAAATATACAAACAGCATACATTATGTATAAGTACAGTGGTTTCTCATAGAATAGCAATTTGGAAGGAAAATGACCAAAATATTAATAATAAAGTATTTATAGTGTCTATACAATATCCTAGGCACTAATTGTTGGTTCAATTCCTTTTGGCGTCGACGGCGTTTCGACCCTCAGAAATACGGGTCTCTTCAGGACAGGACAGGACAATGGGGGACATCTGAATATTAACTGGTTCACACACCAACCGTGTCGCGCAAGAAATCATTGTCCACACCTTCTTTTAGGAGCAAGAAAGGCCACTTTTATTTTAGGACAGGTGCATCATAAATTTCATAAACACATTCATTATTTATTTATTATTTACATACTTCAACTCTACAGTGAGCCTACGAAACCTAAATCCCAAAACCCCGAACAAACTCCTGCCTACTACCCCTAGCCTACCCAACGCTACCCTTCAGGATGGCCAACCCGCTCCAGGCTGCCCACCCCCACTAACAAAAACCCGCCTCCAAAAGAACAAAGGCACCCATCCTAACAGTGGCAAACCTACCTAAACTAAACAGTGCCTAGAGCACCGCAAAAATAAAAACCCATAAATAAATAAAGAAAAAGAAAAAAGAGGGAGGGTGGGTGGGGCAAAACAACCTCCCTTCACGCCTCCCGCCACGCAGTTCCTAACCGCCCGCCTAACTTCCCCTTTTAACCCCTCTGCTAATCAGCCCCCACCTGGTAATGATCCTCGCGCGAACCTGCCCAGGAAGAGACCGGCTCGCGCCTGGCTCTCCCTGGGTCCCCCCTCGCGCAAGAAATCATTGTCCACACCTTCTTTTAGGAGCAAGAAAGGCCACTTTTATTTTAGGACAGGTGCATCATAAATTTCATAAACACATTCATTATTTATTTATTATTTACATACTTCAACTCTACAGTGAGCCTACGAAACCTAAATCCCAAAACCCCGAACAAACTCCTGCCTACTACCCCTAGCCTACCCAACGCTACCCTTCAGGATGGCCAACCCGCTCCAGGCTGCCCACCCCCACTAACAAAAACCCGCCACCCAGGAAAACCTTCAGCGTTTTCCTGCCCCACCTAAAGGAAAGGAAGGAGCACACCACAACTGTACCTGAAGAACCTTGCTAATCAAGTCCCTGAGTTCAAGGAGGTAAAAAGAGAGGCCCAAAGCTGAGAGATGCACACCGTCCTCACAAAATAAATGATGTTCAGAGACTTTTAAATGATAATGGTCCAAAATGTAGATCCCCCAATGTTGACAAAAAAGGCGCATTGTCCTGTTCACTTTTCTTCTAGCCTTTTCCAGGGCAGAATGGTTCAGTGCCCCACGCCATTGCAAACGAGGCACAAACTCAGTCCATATAAGCATGGTGCTCACCCATGTGGTTCTGATGATTTCCAGGTCCTGCTTCATTAATTTTAACAAGGTCAACCCAGAGAGAGAAACCAAGTCATTCTCTCCCAAGTGTAGCACCAGGAGATCCGGAGGGCCCCCCAAACACTGTGAAACCAAAGCAGCCAAGGCGGGAAAAAGCCCACCCCAGCGCATTCCCCCTGTTCCATGCCATGAGACTTCATGTGTCATACTGTTCAGACCAAGTGATCTCCCACAGAGCTGGCTGGCAGCGGCTAAAGCTGCTCGTTTAATAAAAGAGTGCCCCAGTATCCACACCCTTCGTTTGCATCCGGCGACTGATGGCCAGGGACCTAGGAGAGAAAGAAATGTTAGACAAGCCAAAATGCACTATTTCCTCACATACTTTTCACAGCACTTGGAACGCCAACGACCAATGCGTCGGATCTGGGACCAGTCCCACCCCAACCGAGCGGCCTCCGTCGCCGCACCAATTCGGAAAGAATGAGTACCAAATTGCACAGGATCCTTCCCCAAGCGCAACAAAACCTTGCGTAATACAGCCAACAATTGAGACGCAACTATGGGACTACCATCCGCATGACAAAATATGGACCCCTGGAGAAAATGCGGAGAGGACACAAACACTTCCCATTCCCCAACCGGGCAACATGCAGAGACACCACTTCTACCAAGGAACACCCACTTACCCCTCCCCATCTGGTCGGTTTTAGATGCCCGCAGCCACAGCCGCACTCTGTCACTTTCCAACACCACCTCATTGCTGGTCATACCTACCCTGCCCCGCAACCCCAGCAACTCTGATGCCCGAAATGCCCCAAAGAACAACCAAACAAAACACAAACGAAATTTGGCACACTCCAAAGCATCATAACAACACACCTCCAATGCCGGCAACAGCAACTGGAGCAACTCAAAAGTCACTGGCTGCCGGAGCTGCTGACCACCAGCCCGGAGCCTGGCCAAACCTTTCAACACTTTACGAACCAACACCCCCCCAACCGGATCCCTCCCCCACCAAAGCTGCCCATAAAAAGAAACCCCAGCCAATTTGCCAGAAATGGTCGTGGGCGATAAGCCTTTGTCCGCCAGATGTAAAACAAACTGCAAGACGCATTGTTCATCAGACCAACCCGCCCCAATCGGCCCCATGGAAACCTTACCAAACTGCAGAAACTCATTCCAGGCTTTCACATAACCTCGCCTGGTGGAGTCAGCCACTGAATTTTCTACCAAGTGGTGAACCCTCAATCCCCCAGGTCCCATACGTACTGTGGGATCGCTGTTGGTTCCAGGTCCGCCCCAGGAGCTAACTTGCGGAACTCGGACCACTGAAAGCGAGACAAGGAATCAGCGATGCAATTAGAAGTACCAGGAACATGCCGTGCTTTAAATACAATATTTAATTGCAGACACCGCAGCATGAATGCGCGCAGGAGCCGCAAAACCCGCAAATCACGAGCCTTTTGGTGATTGACAAGGTGCACGACTGCCAGATTGTCCACGTGAAACAAGACTGAGCGATTCTGAAACTCATCCCCCCAGAGATGCAGAGCAACCAGCAACGGGAAGAGCTCCAGAAACGCTATGCTGCGACCCTGATCCTTCCAGTGCGCCGGCCAGCCGGCCGCGCACCATCGACCGTCCCAAAATATTCCGAAGCCGTGAGCCCCTGACGCATCAGTGAACAACTGTACTTGCCATACCATGTCCTCATCCGCAAAAAACAAGGACACGCCATTAAACTCATGTAGGAAACGAAGCCAGACGGTCAAATCGGCACGCACAGCGGTGGTAATGCGCACCCTATGATGGGGAAGGCGTGCTCCTGACATGGACAAGCCCAGACGTCTGCAGAAAGTCCTGCCCGCCCGAACAACCCGGCAAGCAAAATTGAGGTAACCCAACAACTTCTGAACAGTTTTCAAAGCAACTTTCCGCTCCCCCAACACCAGATGAATGAAAGCAGACATTTCCTTCACTTTGGCCACAGGCAATCTCGCCACCATAGACAGAGTATCAATTTCAATCCCCAAGAAAGTCAGGGACGTACAAGGACCCTCTGTCTTGTCCGGCGCCAATGGAACCCCCAATTCCTCCGCTAGAGCCTGAAAGATGTTCAAAGCCGACTGACACTGCCCAGATCGACCTTCCCCAATGAAAAGAAAATCATCAAGGTAATGACAGACCAATACGTGGCCACTAACAAAAGTGAATCGCCACTGCAGGAAGGTACTGAAAGTTTCAAAAAGGGAGCATGACACTGAACAGCCCATGGGCAACACCCGATCCACGTAGAAATTACCATCAAAATGCAATCCCAACAGACTGAAATCCCAAGGGTGAATGGGCAATAGCCGGAAAGCCGACTGAATGTCGCTCTTCGCCAGCAAAGCCCCAACACCAGCCGTGCGCACGAGCCGTAAGGCATCGTCCACCGAAGCATAATTGACAGTTGAGTCAGCTGGATCAATAAAGTCATTAATTGATGAACCCTCTGGCCAGGACAGGTGATGGATAAGACGAAACTCCCCTTCCGCCTTCTTAGGCACCACACCCAGGGGCGATACAATCAAGTCAGGCAGAGGACAATTCACAAAAGGACCAGCAATCCTACCAGCCGCAAGCTCCGCATCCAGCTTCTTCCGCACAACATGGGGACTCTCCTTCGCAGACTTCAAATTGTCCGACCACCTGCCCACCCTGGGTCCCTGATACCCAATCCTGAACCCAATTTTGAAACCCCAAGACAAAATCTTAGCGGCCTCAAAATCTGGATAATCCACCAGCCAGAGATCGAGAACCTCCTGCCTAATAGGAGTAGGGGCCCTTGTAAACAGACTGTTGTTGCTGCCCCCTACCCCCTGAACCTCGTCCCTGCTCACCCAATCGCTGGCCGGGAAAACACTGGGTGAGGGCATGCTTCCCTCCACACTGCGAACACTCGTGTTTGTACCTGCAAGCAGGTCTGTTACAGGAACCCCTGTTAAAATGCCAGCATGTGCCAGAGGCGGCTGACTGACCTCTGCCCCAAACCCCCGCCCCAGACTGAGCGGGGCGAGCTGAAAAGGGCCGATAATACACTGGCTGCCCGCTAGCCGTGTGGGTCGTAGCAGGTGGGTTTGCCGATGCCATCCATTGCAACCATAACTCGGAATCAACCTCACCCCACGAACGCTCAGGGAAAGCGCTCATGCGCGCCCTGAATTCGTCATCATATGACAACCATGCAAAGCCGCCAAAATAACTATGAGCCTTGCGGATGACATCTGCATATTTAAACATGTCTATGGCTTTCTCAGGATGACGTTGACAATAAACGCTGGCATAAATAAGAAAGGCCGAAGTCCAGTTCTCTATGGACTTCGGAACACGAGGCCTCAGAGCCAATTCTAATTCCTCCTCTTTTGACCCTTCTTTTGCCTGAACATCCCTATGGAGAAGCCGAAAAACATCCACAAATGCCCCAGACCATATCAAATTCTTCGTTTTTTCAGATAAATGAGACCCCAAAGGCATTCCCACCCCAGAATAAGGCAACTTTTTCGGTAGGATACTATCCTCCGTGACACGTGTGGCATCCACCCCGCCCACCCCCGCTGTAGAAACTTCATTTGCAACTTGCACATTAGAAACATTCGAAAGTACAGGCCGCTCAAGCCTCGGTGCCAGAGCGACTCGCTCAACCACAACCCTATCACCCGTACCAATAGATCTTGTACTTTTAACAGGGAGACTCTCCCTAGGTTGCCACACAGACCACCACCCATCCTTACCTCTCGGTAACTGCTCCGACTGCTGTGCGACAGCCCCACGATCCCTCTGAGAAGGTCCAGACCACACTGCCCCTCGTACACCTGCATGGTCCGCTCGAGACTCCTGCAAAACACGAGAAACAGTGGGTTGCCCCAACCCACCCCCCTGGGCCCGTGCTGCCAAAAGCCCAACATCCTTGTCTCTCAACTCCCCTTCTTCCAACTCATCATCATGAAAACTCCCACCGAAAGCTTCATCAGAAAATTCAACTTGAGCACTACCACTGGGCATAGCCCCATCACCAATACCCCCATCATAAAATTGCCAGTCGATGTTTTGAAAGCTATGTGCACTGAAAGCTGTAGAAGAGCCGTCCGCTCCAGACAGCCCCCCTGTAAGCCCACCACTGGAAACAGCCGTGTGGACAGTTCCCGGGCCCGTAGAGACAGCCAACAGCCGCCCAGCCGATGGCGCAGATTGAAAACTGCGGCCGCTCGAGCCAGACAAAGAAACAGCCCCAGAAACATTGCCCCCCACAGCGGAACCGCAATCACCCCCCGACGCCAGAGCAGTGACACCCACCGACCCAGCCTCAGGGCCACCCAGAAGCCCACCTGGACGACCCCTGGGGACCGGGAACAGTGACTGACCAGTAGCCGGGGGCGCCCCCTTGCGCAGCAAACCCTTACCACCCGGGGTCAAGAACGTGTGGGGGGGGGCCGGGAGCCAGGAGCACCAGTTGGAGCAGCCTTGGCCGGGGGGGGCAGCAGGGTATGTGCAGCACCCACCGTAACCACAGCAGGGGCCGGGGGCAGGGCCTCAGGGTGGGGGGGCGACGTCAGCGTGGCACGGGGGTGCCTGGCATCGGCGTCAACCGTGGGAGGAGTGCCAACATTAGGGAGGGGGGCAGGAACAGGCCCCGGCAATGCAGGGGAGAGCAGATAACACTGCCCGTTAAGCCATAAATATGGGGAGACCCCATCTGCCAAAGGCGGCACCGAGGGGGAAGAGGCAGGGGGCAACGCGGCAGGTAGAGGGGCGTGCAAGCGCCCATGCTGCTCCAAGCTTCGCCCACGCTTGGGCCTGGGGCCCCCTTGCAACTTCCCAGACTTCCCAGGTGCCAATCCGCCTGTGCGCGGAGCCAGCCGGCCCATGGAACGCCCCCGCCTCCCCCCGGGCGCCCCTCGTGCACCAGCATCGAAAAACGGTAAGGCACATACCTGCTGGAGGGCGCCCGGGTCACACGGCGGGGGTTCTGCTTCCACGGCGGGCAAAAGAAGCCCAGGCCCGTCTGCCGGCATGGCCGCCTCGCCGTCTTCCTCGTCCTCTGGGCCCGGCGATAGACACGCCTCCACAGCCCTGGCGACGCCCTCCGAAGCCTTGCGAGGGGGGCGGGCCATGCCGACCCAAGCTTCCGCCGGGACACCCGGCATCAACAAGTCCTCGCGCCCCGCCGCACAAAGGATTTGGACAGCCCTCCTGACCTCCGCAGCTTCCTCCATAACTCAGGACAAAGGTGGGAACACGAGCGCAAAACAACCTCCCTTCACGCCTCCCGCCACGCAGTTCCTAACCGCCCGCCTAACTTCCCCTTTTAACCCCTCTGCTAATCAGCCCCCACCTGGTAATGATCCTCGCGCGAACCTGCCCAGGAAGAGACCGGCTCGCGCCTGGCTCTCCCTGGGCCCCCCCATAGAGAGTTAAGAATGACTTACAGGTAGCCCAGCCGGGTACACTGTAGTGGTCAAAGAGTCAAAGGCGTAATACTCGTAGTTGTAGATATTTTCAATAGATATGGAACGATGCTGCTAATCCGTACGCCTGTATTTCACAGTTCAAGCAGGGACCAGGGGGCCCTTTTCACTCCTTGCACCAGGGCCCATGATACACTGGCTATGCCAATAAATGTAATGACGACGACCACATAAAGATGCAAGGCTGTTGTTGGTACTAGAGCTCGTCATCTCGTGATGCTAGTGTTGGCTCTGACGTCTTTAACATTGGTTCATTGCTTACTATGAAGTTGATAGGCATTCATTAGCATAGATTGCCATCTAGTGCCCATACTGCAGAATGCACTTGAGCTACTAGTACCCGTGCTATCGGAATTTTCCCAAAGAGACGCCCCTGGCTGGGCCAATACTTTCAGAGCTATCTACCTCTCAGGCAGAGGGGCTCGAGCCTCTGCGTGCTTAAACCGGGTCATCCCAGATCCCCACTCTGGCTAATGCTGAGGTTCTAATCCCCACTCTTGCTGTGCCTGAGGTTCTGACCTCCACTCTAGCTTGGCCTGGGGTCCATATCCCCCACTCTGGTTGGGCCTGAGGTTCTGATCCCCACTCTGGTTGGGCCTGAGGTTCTGATCCCCACCCTGGTTGGGCCTGAGGTTCTCTGGGGCTCTTGCGCCACAAGTGAGGCCAGGTGAGGGTGAATGGATCCGAAATTGTGCGACACAGAGCGGAAGCATGTGTGTTGGCAGGTCTAGTACTGTGGAAATATAACAGAGCACAGGGAATTTGAAAAGGCTAACAGGGCTGGGGCAGAGCCAAGACCTTACTAGAAACAGCCATTAAATACCAGTAGGTGTGAGGAAGAATCAGGAATATACCAGACTCACCCAATGAATAATGGAAGGGGTGACCCTGGTTCTCTAAAATTGCCTAGAAAGTGACTCCATTTTAGGCCAGTGTATTTGGAAAACTTGCCGGGAGTTAGGAATGCAACTTTTTTTTTGTTGTTGCAGATTTATATAGCCTGAACTCGACCTGAAGGTATTGGAGCACTTTACATGAGCACCAGTTACGCTACACAAGGACACATTTATTTTTTGGTAGGCCCGGGGAGATTAAATGATTTGCCCAGAATCACAGGATGTGGGGTCGACCCCGAGGCTCGTACCTTGGTTTCCCAGCTCCAAAGTCGTCAGTCTAGCCATGAGACCACATCCTCTCCACTTACGTGTCAGACTTCTTTCTGAAAGGCCGAAATGCCATGGAGAAAACTTGGAACATTCTAAATTCACCCATTAACCCCTTCGGGGCTCATGACGAGCTCAGCTCTTCATGACCACACCCAGTTCTATTCGGGCCCAGCACACTAGAAGAATATCTCAAGCAGCGAAGGTGTTAAAGACTAGCAGGGCTGGGGCGGAACATGGATGCCAGATTAATTTACTAAAGGCCAGCCAGGCTGGGGAGGGTCAAAAACCACTCAGACCAGTGTCTCTGAGAGACCGTAGAGGTTTGCTGGAGTCATTTAAACATCTGGAAGGACCGTGTAGCGCACAATACCAGTGATCTAGTCAGGGCCTCACAAAGGTTTTGGGACCAAGGAGAAATGCATTAATAATATATAACAAAAGGAGGAGTGGAGAGGGAATGTGTCCACAATGACACAAGGGGCGGATTTGTTTTCCCTGACTATAGTTTATAAACAAATAGAATCCACTCAAGCAGGATAGATGAAAACAGGGGCTCAAGGTCCAGGATTGGGTGTGTTTCCTACAATGGTGGGAAGCACATAGTGTTCTTTAAATACCCCTCACACACCAAAAGGGCCCTTGGAGTCATGCTTCACCATAGGGGTCTTTGCGTCCCTCTACGAATGCCCGTACTGCTAACCTACGATTACGCGGGAGCACTGATAAAATCACTATGTGTGGTGCGTGAGAGTAGTGAGTGGTAGGGTCAGATGTGAATGGATATGTGAGTATTAAAAAATACCTGGCATGTGAAGACTAAAAAGAGTTTTAATATACCTCCGTGCTGGTATTGTTAAAAAATGTGTGGTTGAGGTCTCTGTATTCAAAGTACATAACCTCCTGTGTGCATCGACATGTTTCGAAGCATAAAGCTTCCTCTTCAGGACAGGGTGCACAGATCCCTACCCTACTCACATGTGACAGTATAGTGCAGTTTTTACATAAATAATATTATGTGTTGCCAAATGTGCCTATTGTGGTAATTAGACTTAGACGAGATTGTGCCTTCAATGAGGATCTGAAAAAGAACACAGAAATATATACACAGGATATTACATCATGCCACTAATCTTGTGAGGGTCGTGACCTTTAAAGGTGAATTTACACAGTGTCTAGACATAGTAGTCATCCTAATAAATTCCAGTTCAGTGCCTTTAAAAAAAGGGGTACAAATACTGGACAAACCAACATTTAACATAAAGCACACACTCTATAATGTATCCAAAAGTTGCTGCAGTGGTTCCTTTGTAAAAATAATGTATATTGGTAAGTGGAAAAAGATGGGGAAGAAATGCATACTTGCTAAAAGGAATACAGTGGCATCATGAGCCTATGAGAACGGAAGGGTCTCAGTGCTTAATAGCACTCTGAAAGAATAAAGTAATAAAACATACAATCAGCACCATACGAGGTACTCACTCAGTAGAGGGAATGATGATCCTGTTGGCAGAAAACGGCTATGCCGTATTTACTTTAGCAGCGGTACTACTTACTATATCCGTCTCTACCGCAGCTCCGTGGTTGAGTGAGGAGCCAAGAAGGATCGGTATATATACCTTTACTGATTGTTATTTTGTCTTCCCGCCACTTCCGGGTCCATGTGCCACATTGAACATGCCCCAAAGGTGCTTGAGCCTCGGTGTGGGATCCGGAGCTACGAGCATCAGCTGTGTAGACGACACGCACTGCGGCTGCATTATGTGAAGGCAGCTATTGATGTGCAAGTGCACCCTCGGGTTTGGTTTCCGCTGATCTCCTACAACTGAACCGCTAACTCTCTGTAGGTTTTGCGGCTGTGTTGTGGACTATGTTAGTACACAAGTCCTGTGGATGCATTCACGGGGCACACGTGGGGGCATAAAAAGGTAAAAGTGTTGAGGCATATGTGGTGGCAAAAAACGGTTGGTGTTGGACCCCTAACATTGATTAATAGCACAGTCTCCAATGTCCTGAAATATAAACACATTTGATGTGGAGGGAATTAGGTGGTGACATACAGGTCGAACAAGACCCTTTCCAATTATGAGAGTCACCATGGTCATTATTTTAAGGTACCAAGTATTGGCTCTATAAATGCAAGTGTGATTTTCACAGCTGTCGGGTGGCAGTCTCTGTGATGGGCAATGGTCATGCTTGGTGTGAGCTGCAAGACCAGTTGTTAGGCAAAGAATACTGTAAAAAAAATATAAAGCCCAATAAAATTAAAATTAAATCTACAGGAAAAAATTAAAAAAAATTTAAAATTTAAAAAATCAACAAAAGGATTTGTTCTCCCTGACTATAGTTTATAAACAAATAGAATCCACTCAAGCAGGATAGATGAAAACAGGGACTCAAGGTCCAGGATTGGGTGTGTTTCCTACAATGGTGGGAAGCACATAGTGTTCTTTAAATACTCCTCACACACCAACAGGTCCCTTGGAGTCATGCTTCACCATAGGGGTCTTTGCGTCCCTCTACGAATGCCCGTACTGCTAACCTACGATTACGTGGGAGCACTGATATAATCACTATGTGTGGTGCGTGAGGGTAGTGAGTGGTAGGGTCAGATGTGAATGGATATGTGAGTATTAAAAAATACCTGGCATGTGAAGACTAAAAAGAGTTTTAATATACTTCCGTGCTGGTATTGTTAAAAAATGTGTGGTTGAGGTCTCTGTTTTCAAAGTACATAACCTCCTGTGAGCGTCGAAATGTTTCGAAGCATAAAGCTTCTTCTTCAGGACAGGGTGCACAGATCCCTACCCTACTCACATGTGACAGTATAGTGCAGTTTTTACATAAATAATATTATGTGTTGCCAAATGTGCCTATTGTGGTAATTAGACTTAGACGAGATTGTGCCTTCAATGAGGATCTGAAAAAGAACACAGAAATATATACACAGGATATTACATCATGACACTAATCTTGTGAGGGTCGTGACCTGTAAAGGTGAATTTACACAGTGTCTAGACATAGTAGTCATCCTAATAAATTCCAGTGCATTGCCTTTAAAAAAAAGGGGGGACAAATACTGGACAAACCAACATTTAACATAAAGCACACACTCTATAATGTATCCAAAAGTTGCTGCAGTGGTTCCTTTGTAAAAATAATGTATATTGGTAAGTGGAAAAAGATGGGGAAGAAATGCATACTTGCTAAAAGGAATACAGTGGCATCATGAGCCTATGAGAACGGAAGGGTCTCAGTGCTTAATAGCACTCTGAAAGAATAAAGTAATAAAACATACAATCAGCGCCATACGAGGTACTCACTCAGTAGAGGGAATGATGATCCTGTTGGCAGAAAACGGCTATGCCGTATTTACTTTAGCAGCGGTACTACTTACTATATCCGTCTCTACCGCAGCTCCGTGGTTGAGTGAGGAGCCAAGAAGGATCGGTATATATACCTTTACTGATTGTTATTTTGTCTTCCCGCCACTTTCGGGTCCATGTGCCACATTGAACATGCCCCAAAGGTGCTTGAGCCTCGGTGTGGGATCCGGAGCTACGAGCATCAGCTGTGTAGACGACACGCACTGCGGCTGCTTTATGTGAAGGCAGCTATTGGTGTGCGAGTGCACCCTCGGGTTTGGTTTCCGCTGATCTCCTACAACTGAACCGCTAACTCTCTGTAGGTTTTGCGGCTGCGTTGTGGGCTATGTTAGTACACAAGTCCCGCGGATGCATTCACGCGGCACACGTGGGGGCAAAAAAAGGTAAAAGTGTTGAGGCATATGTGGTGGCAAAAAACGGTTGGCGTTGGACCCCTAACATTGATTAATAGCACAGTTTCCAATGTCCTGAAATATAAACACATTTGATGTGGAGGGAATTAGGTGGTGACATACAGGTCGAACAAGACCCCTTCCAATTATGAGAGACACCATGGTCATTATTTTAAGGTACCAAGTATTGGCTCTATAAATGCAAGTGTGATTGTCACAGCTGTCGGGTGGCAGTCTCTGTGATGGGCAATGGTCATGCTTGGTGTGAACTGCAAGACCAGTTGTTAGGCAAAGAATACTGTAAAAAAAATATAACGCCCAATAAAATTAAAATTAAATCTACAGGAAAAAATGAAATTTTTTTTTTTTAAAAATCAACAAAAGGCGGGTGTACCAATATTGCATATAGAGGCCAAACCCCATTCTGGTTGGATTCTGGGTGTATGGGGACACACCGTTATAGGTCTTGCCATGTCATGTCATGGTGTCTCAAGATGTCTAGGTGAATTGGTTCCACGGGATACTGTCATTCAATCCATTGACACTAGTACCCAGGCGAAACACCCAACGTTGTTCCTTCTCTAATAAGCCGTTCTCTGACGGTAACTGTTCAATGATCGTCCACTGCAGGTCATTCACTGTGTGGGTCTCAGACAGGTAGTGGGATACCATTTTTGCCGTGCTCTTCTTGCATCGAACATTGCTTTTATGTAGGCCGAATTCAATCTTGGCTGGTCTTGGCGTCATGCCAATGTACTTTAGGCCACAGGGGCACGTAATCATGTACACGACATTGCGGCTGTTGCAGTTAGTACATTTCCTCTGCTCCCATTCACTGCCATTCCTGAATTTCGCCAATCCACTTTTTTTGGTCAGATGGCAAGTGCTGCAGATGCCGCAGGGATGGTGACCCTGGACCCATTGAAGGGTCGGATTGTTGGGAGGTGCGGTTGTGCCTGTGCGGGGTTGTGTATGGACCAGCATGTCCTTAAAGTTCCTGCCCCTTTTGTAAGCGACAGAGGTTTTTCTAAATGTAGGTCACGGCAAACAAGGGTTCTCCAGTGTTTATTCACAATTTTAGAAATCAGATTTGAATGAGTGTTGTAGGTAGTTACGCAGATGGGTCTTGCGTTTGGGTCTTTGGGAACTTTGTCTTCCAAAAGGGCCTCCCTATTGTTATTGGGTGCCCTTTTCATAGTTATGTCTATGATGGGTGTAGGGTACTTTCGATGAGAAAGTTTGGTTTTCAGGTCTCTTGCTTGTTCCTTGTAGTCACTTAGGTTGGTACAGTTACGCCTGAGGCGAAGGAACTGACCATATGGAAGATTGTCTCATAGGTGTCGCGGATGGAAGCTGTCATACATTAGCAAACAATTCTTTGAAGTCGGTTTGAAATGTGTGGTTGTCTTTAGTCTTCCCCCTTCTGGGTAGACATTGAGATCCAGAAAGACCAATTGATCACGGAATGAAGTACTGGTGAATTTCAGGTAGGGGTTCTGTAGGTTGAGCCATTCCATAAAGTGCTCAATGGATTGATTGTCACCCTCCCAAATCACCATCACATAATCGATGTAACGCTTCCAGGTCTTAATGTTATGCCTGTAGGGGTTCCTTTGATGGAGAATCTTGTTACTCTCCAGATGGTGGAAATAGAGACCAGCCAGGCTGGGAGCAAAAGTGCTCCCCATACTGGTCCCATTTCTCTGTAAGTAGAGAGTGGTTTCTTAGAGAAAAAAGTTTTTTTGTGAGTGCCAGGGCAATGCATTCCATTACGAGGCTCTTGGGAGTTTGAAATTCCCACGTGTTGGAGAACAGAATTTCCTCAATGATGTTGAGTATTTCGTCATGGGGCAAACTGGTATACAAGCTTTCTACATTGTGGCTTAGTAGTAATTGTCTCTCAGAGTCGAAAGTCAGGTTTTGTAGTAGTTGTAGTACTGCTTTGGTGTCCCTCAAATAGGTGTCTGTCGCCTGAACCAGTGGGTGTAAGAAAGCATCCGCAAATTTAGACAAAGGCACCAGGATAGAGCCTATGCCTGAGACTATTGGTCTCCCTGGCAGATGCTCAAGGTCCTTGTGTATCTTGGGAATGGTGTAGAAAACCGTGTCCTAGGTGATTTCTGGAGTAGAAAATCAGCTTCTTCTTTAGACACCCAGTCGTGTTCTAAAGCTTCTTCCACCATTCCCTAATCTTGACCCGCAAGGATTCCGTGGGCTCCTCCTGTAAGATGGTATAGTTCCTCCTCTCTGCCAGAAGTCTCCTGCATTCATTATCGTAAGCTGATAATGTCTGTATCACTATTGCCCCTTCCTTGTTGGCAGGTTTTATAATGATTTCTTTGTTGTCAGATAGTTGATGGATGGCTTCTTTTTTCATTCTGGTGTGTTGTGAAAGATGGAGTGGCCGTCTGTACTTAGTTGACCCAGATCTACCACTGGTAAGGTAGCGTCAGGTGGGGTAAATGTTGATTTTAATCTTAGGCCCGTATCCATGGATACCGGAGGGGTGGTCCCCTTGGGGCAGATTTATGAGGCCCTTGCGCCACGTTTACGCCGCTGTTGCGTCACGCAAGGCGGCGTAAACGTGGCGCATCCCTACGAACGATTTACAACGTGACGCATCTAGGCAGATGCGTCACGTTGTAAAGCCCTGCGCCACTTGTGGGCATTCCGGCGCAGGGTGGGCGTTCCGGGGCAGGTGCGCCTCGCAAAAGTGGCTGAGTGAAATCTATGAGATTTCACTCAGTCACTTTTAAGCCAATGCTGCGTCAAAAGCCTGCGCCTGCTTGAAGCAGGCGTAGGTCTTGATGCAGCATTGTTAAAATAGGGCACCCCCGAGCCTTGCTGGAGCTGCGTCGCGCTTGCGACGCAACTCCAGCAATGCGCCACATTTCCGGCACAGATGCGTCAGGCATCTGTGCCGTTTTTGCACCATGGTGCGCCGCATTATAAATGCGGCGCACCATGGCTGGCGGAGCTGTGGCGCACTGTGGCGCATGTTAACTGGCGCATCCCTGGGGATGCGCCAGTTAACATAAATCTGCCCCCTTGTCTTTAAAGAAAGCTTGAAGTTTTAGTTTTCTCATGAACTCTTGCATCTCTGCGTGGATCTTGAAAGGGTCCAGTTTATTGGTGGGCACGAAGCCTGGAACCTTTTCCACGACCTTCCTTTGGGTTTCTGTTAACTCATATGTGGTTATATTAACCACTAGCTGCCCCTCTTGCTGGTGGAGCCTTGATTGTTGAGTGAGCTCGTCATGCTCCTTGTTGAGACGTGGGGATCTTCAGTGTCTCCCATTGTGTTTATATTTAAGGACATTGGAACCTGTGCTACTAATCAATGTTAGGGGTCCAACACCAACCATTTTTTGCCACCACATATGCCTCGACACTTTTACCTTTTTACCTCAGTTATTGATGCACAAAATATATACAACTATATTCTAGGGTATTCCAACACTCACACAAGTGGAGAGGTGTGGTGCAGCGGCCAGGGCAGCTGACTTCGGAGCACAGGGTTCACGGTTCAATCGGCGGCAGCTCAGCTCAGCACCATGTGACTCTGGGCAATAGCTCACCTAATTTCCACAATGGCCCCCAGCGCCTTGAGACCCGGACGGGTGAGTGGTTTTGTGCATTACAAATACGGAATTACATTTTTACACACAAGCCAAGCTGGTACAAATCAGGGATGATGTGTTCAGGCGTAACGTTGCCTTTCATCCTTCTGAGGTGATAACATGAATACCATTGAATTTGGTAACAATAACTCCCATGGTTTACAGCTCTACGAAGCTGCCGGTGATGTGGTATCAAGCGCCATCGGACAACACCTTTGTCCCAGTCCTATTTCTCTTTCGCAACCACGTACCTCCAGGTTTCACTGCAGGATAAGGCATTCTGCTTATATCGGCTGCTGGCCAGGCAGCCAGTTAGAAATGGATTCATCTCCTGGGCACCGGGCACCGATGCTTTATTGCCCTCCCCTGAGCAGCAGAGGAGCGGGCCCCGGGCAGGAGGGGTAGAGAAAAACGAGGGACATGGAGGAGATATTGATTCTTGTGAGACAGATGAAGTGGAACAAACCGAGCAAGAGCTTGGAATTGACTGGCGAAGAGAGGAGAAGAGACAGATCAAGGGAGGGCGTGGGTTGTGGAAGCAGGACACAAGGGGAGAAATAAATAACATGAATGAGACGAAGAGGAAGAGAAGAAATGAACGAGAGCCAGGGAAGGACAATGCATGGAGGAAATGGACTGAGAGAAGAGGTAGCATGTGAGAGAATTTGCTTCACGACCCCTGCTATGATTAGGGCTCCCTGTTTACTGTTCTTACATCTTACTGACTTTTTTTACAGATAAATACAGACAGAAAACATTTATTTTCTTGTCTGTATTTATTTTTAAATGGGGATATAAACCGAAAATAGGCAGATTTTTCTGTAATTCTAAATACTGTCTTGCGTATCTGCGAGGCCAATAGCTGTATGGATTGCTAATTAAGAGGGTTAAAAAACAGAAAGGACTTTTAGTAATGAGGCATTAAAAGCAGGAGATATGCACAAGTTTGATACTGAAATTTGCATATTTTCATAAGTGCATTGATTTATCTTCTCCGGGTGTTCACATAATTGAAACTTGGCAGGCATTGAAGCATGAATGCATATTTTGTGGTTAAATAAATGTGATGATATACAAATTTCCACTTCATTTTGCCACAAAACCCAAAATAAATATGGATAAATATAGATAAAATCAGAAAAAAAGAAATATGGATAAATACAGACGGAAATGTCAACAAATTAAATACCATAAAACCGGGAGCCCTAGCTATAATACACAGGCCCAATCATATACAGCTTTAAAGGAGCAGCGGCACAGAGCTGCCAAAGTACATGCTCCAAAACTGACATGGCCCTGGCAGCGGTGGTGTAGACAGGATGCCACAGGCCCCAACGCAACAAGGAAACGGGGCCACCATTGCCTGGTTTTGGGGTAAATAAAACAGCCACTAATCTGCAAGATTCAGGGTCTTATATTCCTGTGCCCCGGTGCTACTACACCTGCTGCACTATTGATAGCTACCCCTCCCCCCTGCTTGGCAGGAGCACTGATTCTCTCCACTCCAGGGGCCTCATTTATGACTTTTTGCCGTAGGGAAGCGCAGCAGGCCTTCCTGCTGCGCTTCCCTACGGCAAAAGAAAAGGGCAGAAATGCGCCGTATCTATAAGATACGGCGCATTCCTGTCCTTTTCCCCTGTGCCGGCGAACAATGGGCTGCCTGCGCCAGCGCAGGCACCCTTGCACAATGGTGCAAGGGTGCCTGCGTTGCGGGGAAGATTATTTTTGTACAGGAAGGGAAACCTTTCTGTACAAAAATAATCACAAGAGGCTTTTCCTCTTTCTATGTGTGCTGTAGAATGCAGCACACATAGAAAAAGGAAATACGAGGAGAAATAAAGACATTTCTCCCTATTGCGCCTCCCTTACGCCTCCCCTGGGGAGGCGTAAGCTTTTGGCACTGCTTCAGAGTTACGATTTCTCGTAAATCTGGGGCAGTGTCAAAAGCCCATGGATGTTGCTGGGAACGCCCCCAGCAACACCCATTGCACGCCCCTTTAACGCAGAACACTGCGTTAAAGGGACTGATATTTATCAGGCAGCAGTACGCCACAAAAACTGGCGTACTGCTGCCTGATAAATACCACGCAGGCTTCTGCGCCACGGAACTTCATAAAAAGTGAAGTGAATGAGGCCCCATTAGTTTAGTGTTAAGGCGCGAAACTGAAATGACATGTCTGTCAGTCCTCTGGGTCTGGGGAAAGACAGAGGCCAAAATGCAATGTGCATGGTTTACCACTGGGTCCCAAGGCCTCCTTATACAGATGCTCTGCACTAGGATAACCGGGGTCACCCCTTTGACACCGGACTCGCCAGGGCACCGAGTCAAGCTGGTAAGGCTCCGGTCAGAGCTATGGCGTATGTGAAAGTTATCAAAAGATGAAAACTACGGTTCTAGCGCCCCTGGATCTGATATATTACCCCAAACAAAAATATAGTGCCTAGATGATTCAGTACTAGTAACATGCAGCACTATAACCAATGTATGACATAGGGGAAAGGCTTGGGGTCCTCAGCAGCCTCGCTAGACCCTCGGATTCACCGGGGTTTGTTTACCACATACACTGAATGGGGGAAGGTGCCAGAGAGAATGCCACAACCTCCTGAGTTGATGGTGATCAATCTGCCCTATTCCATAGTTTCTCACTGGTCCTGGGTGCAAGGTGAGACAGCTCGATGGGTTTCAGCTCCAGAGGCCGAAGATGCAGTTAAACCGCTCAAAACCCGATACCATCCTCCAACTCCCCACCATTGACACCCACTGACGCAAACACTGACCATCTGAAAGTGTTCATTTGGGCTGTACATTAGGAATCCAAATTTCACTTCAATTAACGGTTCATCTGGAGCTGTTAAGGACAGCCAGAAAACTCAGATGCTTCCAGAATGATGGCCACTGACTGCCAGCAATGGGCTCCCACCCAAGCTCCAGGGCAGGGGCTTCAAACTGTGGGAGGGGTCTCCTACAGGGGGTGGGAATTGATGTGAGGGGGACATAATGCTCTGGCGAAGAGGAGGGCTTAGCCTGTCCCTGAATAATGCAGACAAATAACACCCTGAAAAAGAGTGACAGAAGGAAACAAAAAAGAGCTGCTCTCGGTATATATCAATTTTCTTGTGCAAGTGCGCCACCTGCTGACTGCTTGTATGTTACGCAGGTCTTCCCCATGGCTCAGCGCCCGCTTGGTTAATTCCTGGGGACCTTATCTAAATCTCCTGTTTAATTTCATAGCTGCAGGAGCTGAAATACCTGTTTCATGGAGGGGGGCGGTGATTATCTGTATCTATAAAAAGGACGATAGGAGAGATCCAGCTAATTACCGCCCTATCAGTTTGATAGACATACTGCAAAAAATATATGCCAGACACCTTCTAAATAGAATTAATTTATGGATAGAAGAAGGGAATGTACTTTCCAAATTCCAAGCGGGATTTAGAAACAAAATCAGCACTATATACCAAGTGTTTAGGTTTTGTTGTTTGACTTGCTCGGATGCATAGACTGTACCCACGTCGCCATCTGCCCACCAGCTGCCATGGAGTATATGTTCCGCAATAGAAAGTCCTACCACTCCCCCAACATCCAGATGGTCTACAATGCTAAGACATACATCACTGACATTGTCGCACAGTACCCAGGGAGTACCCATGACTCCTTCATTTTCTGGCACAGCGGCCTCCACACACGACTGGTCAGGGGAGAGTTTGGGGAAGGACATCTACTTGGTAAGTACACTTAGTTGACAATGTCACATTGCTAAGATGTAACAGCGCAGCACAGGCAATTACCATCTGCTCCTCTCATTCAGGTGACAGTGGCTACGCCCTCCGTGAATACCTCCTGACCCCATACCTCAACCCTGCTACACCCCAGCAACGGCGCTACAATATTGCACACATACGGACAAGGAATTGCATAGAAAGGACATTTGGCCTGCTCAAGAGCAGGTTCCGCATACTGCACAAGACAGGTGGGGCCATGTATTACAGTCCTGAAATGTGCTGCCGAATTGTGGCTGTCTGCGCAATACTACATAACATTGCAACCAAGCGCCGGATACCTGTTGACATCTCTGGCAGTGAATCTGAGGGGGACAACCGGCCACCTGCACATGCGCGCCATGCACATGGGGAGAACCCAGCAGAAGGGCACAGACGTCGCAACCACATCACAGTGAACAGTTTCTAGTACAACCTCTTCCATCACCCCACAAATCAACAATGCATGCAAAATGTAATGATGACACAACGCTATATACCAAGTGTTTAGGTTTTGTTGTTTGACTTGGAAATATATTAGTTTAAAGAAGGGCCATTTGTATGTGGCTTTTATTGATTTAAGAGCTGCTTTCGATCTCATACCTAGGCATCTGCTGTGGAAAGTACTTGAGGAACAGGGTTTACCCGCTAACATAGAACAGCTGATAAGATTACACCACGATAACTTTGCAAGGGTGAGGTGGGGCCCTGGCGGTGAACTCACAAGTCCAATCCCCATAAAAAGAGGTGTACGCCAGGGCTGCGTCCTGGCGCCCACCCTTTTTTCTTTGTTTGTTAATGATGTTCTGGGTTATTTAAGTAAATGCAAGAATGACTCACCTAAACTAGGGGGTGAGGTGGTGTCGTCCTTATTATTTGCAGACGACACCATCCTAATATCTCAAACTGCAAATGGTCTACAGTGTCTTTTCAACTCCTTTGCCACTTATTGTAGTGTCAAGGGATTGGAGAAAAATGCTAGTAAGATCAAATATATGGCCATAAACCCCCACAGCTCCTTTAGAAGGAATCTGGTTTTAGGCAGTGAAAAATTGGAATATGTTGAAAATTTTAACTATTTGGGAGTCTCACTTGATTCTAAAATGCAGTGGAAATCCCAAATTGATAGAAGTAAATTACTTTTAATTCAGAACAGTCGCCCCATATTAAAAAGGCATGGGGAAAGCCAGAATAAAGCTGTTCTCCCTGCACTTGAGGTGTACCGTGCTAAAGCTCAAGCGGCGGCCCTATATGGGGCGGAATTGTGGGGCCCTGCATGTAAAAAATCTATTGAGGTAAAAGATAACATATTCTTCAGATCCCTCCTAAGGATGCCTGTACGTACTCCCACAACCCCGATGTTGCTAGACCTCAAAATGAGGCGTACTGACCACCACGCAATACTTAGACCACTAATGTTTTAGGTTCGGTAATGGACTACACCGGCACTCCTCCACTATAGAACAGAGTTAGAGGAGCTAAAAGATGTGTATACTTCAAATCGTATCACATGGTTCTCTCATATAAGAACATGGTTTGAGAGGGTAGGACTGTTACACTTCTGGAACAACCCTAATGCATTAACTACTATCTCGAGAAGGACACTAAAAACCACTTTTTGGGTCTATATGAACAATCACAGAACAAGTGATATTTCAAATGGCTCTCTAACAAGAGAATTCCTGTCGTTCAAAGTAGCCCCTCATTACGAATCCTTCCTGAATGAAGTGAACCCTCCATTAGCTAAAACTCTATACCTCAAATTTAGATATAAAATACTCATGCTAAAAACCTGTGTTGCAAGGTGGAATAAAAACAGTGATGATAAATGCACTATGTGCAACGGAGGTGGGAGGGAGGACATTACGCATGTTTTATTCTTTTGTCCTGCTTACAAGATTCAAAGGACAAAGTGGATCAAACCTCTCTGCATGAATCTGGGAATACGGAGGTGTAAAGATGCTGAAAGAATTCTATTAACAGATACGCATCAGGTTCTTGTATTTGGCATAAGCAGGTATCTCCTTGCAGTGTATTATACAAGGAAAAAAGCGGGGGAAAAATTATGAACTGTAATAAGATAACTGATCAAAGTTGGCTCCGTTCGGGTTGATAGGATATGTCTGTACAGTGTTATAAATGAACTTTTACATTTTCTTTTAAATAACAAACAAATTTTTAACCGTGTATTGTAAAAATACGATTAACTAAGACATAGGGAATACCTGTATTTAATGATGTTCTTATTTATATAATGTTTTTTTAGATATTTTATGATTGTACTCATGTATTTATGAACTTTTATGATATTTTTATTGAAATAAAGTTAATTGAATTGAATTGAATAATTCCTCATGGAGGGCCGGTACGATGCCAAATAATCTGGCTGTGCAGTGCAGCGAAGACAATTAACCCCTTTGCCATGGCCGTGATTTCGCGGCAGTACGGCACTTCCGTAAAACGTGCAGGACCGCGTCGGCCAACGACCGACGGCAGCACGCAAGGGGTTAATGTATCTCTACTGTAAGCGGAAGATCTATAGCTGTGTTTACATGCTTCACACTTTTTACTCACGCATGAACCATGTTTACACCAGCAGAGAAAGGATGGTTAAATCTGCACAAAAAATGTGACTTCTAAAGTGGAAGGTGAGCAAAACGTGTGTTAAAACTTCTGAGAAAATGTAGGAACACAGAGCTGCACCACAATTGGAAGCCGCTCTCCGACATTTTCAAAACACAGGGATACGTTGTATTCAGAAGAATACTGTGCACCCCTGTGCTTTCCATAGTACTGGGACTAAAAGTAGCTGCCTAGCACCAATGCAGGCACCCTTGCACAGTAGTGCTAGGGTGCCTCCATTTCAGGGAATGATTGTTTATGTGCAGGAAGGTGTCCCTTCCTGCACATAAACAATCCATAATGGCGATTTCTTACTTCTATATTGTGCTGCAAAATGCAGCACACATTTAAGTAGCAAATCGTCATTGTTTAATTATTGTTTATGCGCAGGAAGAGACACCTTCCTGCACATAAACAATCATTAATTACATTTTCCTCTTTCTATATGTGCTGCAGAATGCAGCACACATAGAAAAAACAAAAACAAGGAGCAAAAAAAAAAATTCTCCTCATTTCACCATTCTAACGCCTGCTCTTGCATGGCATTAGTTTTGTCGCTGCCTCAGGTTTACACCTCTTCGTAAAGCTGGTGCAGCGTCAAAGGCAGTGGGTATTGTGGTGGACTACCCACAGCAGCACCCATTGCACACCCTTTCACACTAACAGCCTGATTCATGAAGTAAAATTGCGCCCGCAATCGCTGCGAAAATGCAAATGCGGGCGCAATTTCCGTAATCGGCATTCAACATCAAAATAGCGAATTCGCAAACACAGAATTGCGAATTCGCTAATATATTCGCAGAATCCCGGCAGGTGAGCATTAGCGAATCGGAAATTGCGACACACCACGGATTCTGCAAAAATAATAGCGAATTCGCTATATAATCGCAATCGGTATTCAAGAAAAATCGCTATTAGCGAAAAACCCAAAAATCGCTATTTGCACCGCGCAAAATAAGGACAACTCAAAGCAGGTGGTAACCATAAAAGCCATGCAAAAAAAACTTTCAAAAAACCGTTGTCCTATCACCAACAGGTTCTGGCCTGACCAATCACACATAAGGACCATCATCATCAGCAGCATTAGGAGTCCCACAATGCCAGGAATGTACATGGTGGTGAGGCGTCGAAGGCTAGAGCGATTAGCACGGAGGAGACGCAGGATCCAGGACAGGATATTCCGCCAGCGGGTCACCTTGCTGGGCCAAACCAGAGAGCAGATATATGCTAAATACAGGCTGAATGGGGAAATGATAATGCAGCTAATACAGGACCTTGACCCCCTGATGCAGCACCCAACAAGCCGTACCAATGCGGTGCCTACACATGTGCAGGTATTGTGTAGCCTGCACCTCCTGGCCTCCGGGAGTTTCCAGGGGATAGTAGCGGCTGCTGGGGGGATATCCCAGCCCACCATGTCACGCTGCCTCCACACTTTTGTTGACGCCATGCTCACCCAGCTACACCGTCACATCAAATTCCCCGCCAGCCAACAGGAATTGGACATGACCAAGCTACAATTCTACAATGTAGCCTATTTTCCACATGTGCTCGGATGCATAGACTGTACCCACGTCGCCATCTGCCCACCAGCTGCCATGGAGTATATGTTCCGCAATAGAAAGTCCTACCACTCCCCCAACATCCAGATGGTCTACAATGCTAAGACATACATCACTGACATTGTCGCACAGTACCCAGGGAGTACCCATGACTCCTTCATTTTCTGGCACAGCGGCCTCCACACACGACTGGTCAGGGGAGAGTTTGGGGAAGGACATCTACTTGGTAAGTACACTTAGTTGACAATGTCACATTGCTAAGATGTAACAGCGCAGCACAGGCAATTACCATCTGCTCCTCTCATTCAGGTGACAGTGGCTACGCCCTCCGTGAATACCTCCTGACCCCATACCTCAACCCTGCTACACCCCAGCAACGGCGCTACAATATTGCACACATACGGACAAGGAATTGCATAGAAAGGACATTTGGCCTGCTCAAGAGCAGGTTCCGCATACTGCACAAGACAGGTGGGGCCATGTATTACAGTCCTGAAATGTGCTGCCGAATTGTGGCTGTCTGCGCAATACTACATAACATTGCAACCAAGCGCCGGATACCTGTTGACATCTCTGGCAGTGAATCTGAGGGGGACAACCGGCCACCTGCACATGCGCGCCATGCACATGGGGAGAACCCAGCAGAAGGGCACAGACGTCGCAACCACATCACAGTGAACAGTTTCTAGTACAACCTCTTCCATCACCCCACAAATCAACAATGCATGCAAAATGTAATGATGACACAACGCTAATGTGCGTAGCAAAATAAATGTATTTGTTCAATTCACAAAAAGAAAAATAAGGTTCCAGTCCAAATAACTACAACAAACAGTATTACAGCATACTGCTGTGTATCACAACATGGCAGGCTTAACGTCAGCCTGTGCCAATGATAGTCTGAAGTCCTCAGGTGCGCCTACTGTGCGTTGCGCCCAAGCGCCTCTGAGGGGCATCCTCCTCCGGGCCTGGTGCTGCGGCTGTGTGGTGGGATCTGTGAGGCAGAGTGGGAGCTGAGGCTGGACGCCCCCTCACTAGCATCATCACCCCCCACAACAGATGGTATTGCTGGAGGGTGAAGTGCAATGACGGCCGTGGTGAGGTGCTCCAGCACCCTAGTCATGTCCTCACTGCACTGTATTAGTTGGTGCTGCTGGGTCAGGGAGCGCCGCGCCAACAGAGAAGTAGCATTTGCTGCTACATAACTTGCCCTGCTGTAAGAGGCCAGCCGGCTCATAAGTTGGCGGGGGCGGCGGCGTGCTGCACTGCGCTGTGTCGACATGGCAGCGGTGTTGGCCTCCATGGCTGCAGCCATGCGGGCCATTCCCTCACCCACACCTGCCATGGCTGCAGTCATGTTGTCTAATCGTTCCCCCACACCTGCCATGGCTGCCCTCATGCCGTCCATGTGGCCTGCAACTGTGGCCACATTGCGCCCTATCATATGGAGCTGCAGCTGAATAGCTCCTTGCTGTTGTGCCTGGCGCTGGTGTATTCGCAGCATGCGTCTTTCGACGCTGAGCCGCGCCAGTCCCTGTTCATTGGCCCGCCTGCTTGCTGGAGTGGAGTGCTGGCGTGACCTGCGACGCCTGCCCTGCTGGCCTGAGTCTGTGGCTGGCCGCTGTGTGGAAACTGGCGCAGCCCCGGATGTTGTGGCGACAGCTGCTGGGGGTGTGACCGCAGGTGTTGCTGGTGCGCCAGATGCAGGGGGTGTGACTGCTGGTGTTGCTGGTGTACATGATGCAGGGGGCACAATGGAAACTGCCCTGGCTGCGGCTCTAGGTGGAGCAGCGGTAGCAGGAGGCACAATGGTGGCTGGCCTGGCAGCGGCTGTGGGAGCTGCACCAGTCGCAGGGGGGACACTGCAGGTGGATCTTGCTGCTGGTGTTGATGCAGCGGCAGGGGCTGGTGCCTGGGTTGGTGGTGGCACCTCCTCCTCCTGGACCTCCTCATCGATTTGCAGCCTTTCGCTGTCGCTGCTTTCGCCACCTGTGGGGGTAAGTGGTGGATCATTAGTTGCATGTATCTGGCAGACGTGCAGTTGCTACATGCATGCTGGGTGACATTCCCTGAATGGCTGTGGTTTGTGTGCTTTGGGACCTGTCTGGCTGCATTGTGGTACTACAACATTGTGGCCAGACTACATCTCCCACAATGCTTCAGGACATTCCTTGATGTGCAACTATGGCATGCCTATGGGACATTAGGGGAGCCTATTTGGTCATGGACATCCATAGGGGGCAGGGTCGCAGTCGCATGCCACTTACCTTGGGTGTCTTGGGTGGTGCGGGATGAGTCTAGTCGTGTAAATCCTACACAGGCCTCCTTCTCCAGGGTGTCCTCCACCTGGTCCTCCATGGCAGTATTGGGTGGGACAGTTGGTCCTCCTCCTCCTCCAGTGCCCGAGGACTCCCCAAGGCGCGCCGCCACCTTCTCCTTGGCACGGCCTCGGAGGTCGTACCAGCGCTTCTTTAACTCCTCGAGGGACCTGTCCGCCACTCCCACGGAGTTCACAGTCGAGGCAATCCCCTGCCATATCCTGCGCTTCTCTTGTTCAGGGACCCTCCGGGAATCTTTCCCAAACAGTCTCTCATGGTTTGCCACCACCCCCTCTATGAGGTGTTCAAGCTCCTGCTCCGAGAATTTTAATTTCCTTTTGCGCCCAGACGAGCTGCTGGTGCCAGGTGCAGGTTCCTCAGACATTGTAGCAGAGTTGTGGTTCTGTGGTTCTCTCCTGAATAGCTGCAGCTCTCCAACTTGCTCCCTCTCAGTCAGCCTCACTGTGGAGAATGGTGGTGGGAACCGGCAGCTTCCTGGTTGTGATGTCATCACTGGGCTCGAAATGCGACTTCCCGTTTTCCCGATCTCGCGAGTTTGCGATCTCGCAAATAGCGATATCGCAAATAGCGATATCGCTATTTGCGAGTTCGCAATCCCGGCGCGGGTAGCCGAAAATAGCGATTTTTCTGCGATTATCGGTCATCGCTAACGGATTTTGCGATCGCGTGCGAATCGCTTTTTTTATCGCAATTCTTCATGAATTCAGATTTGCGATTTCTGAATAGCGATTCGCTTTTTTTCGCTATTACAGAATCGCAAATGCCGATTTTCATGAATATGGCGGCAAGTGATGTGTGTAAAGGTGCCATATTTACAAGGGGCCTCATTTATGAAAAGTGACGCATCGCTGCGTGAAAACAGCGATGCGTCACTTTTCACTGCGCACTCCTTACGACATTCCTGATGCGTCATATTTAATGTATGACGCATCATGTCGCAAGGAGTTACAGATACGTCAGTATTTCTGACGTATCTGAAAGAGCAAAAGTGACGCATTGCTGGAGTGTGTCACAAAAGTGACGCAACTCCAGCAATGCGTCCTTTCACATGGGGAAAGCCCCATGTGAAAGGGCTTGCGTCAGTCTTACGCCTGCTGTGAGGCAGGTGCAAGATTTTGACGCAACAGAGTGACGCAGTGAAATCTCATAGATTTCACTGCGTCACTATTACGAGGCTTTTTGCGGGGGAACGCCCCCTCTGCATACATTATACCTGACGCAGGTATAATGTGGCGCAGGGGTTTAAAAAGTGACGCATCTACCTAAATGCGTCACTTTTTAAATATGGCGCAACGAGGCGCATTTTTTACACCGCGGGTGCGTCACAAAAGTGACGCACCGGTGGCGCAAAACTGACGCAAGGCCTTCATAAATAAGGCCCTAGGTGTCGTTAAGCCACAAAATGTAACTTAACTCTGCTTTGTAAATATGGAGAATGGGATTAGTGCCACAAGAACATCGCTAAAAGTTATGTTCTGGTGGCGATATCCCCTTGTAAGTATGCACCTGTGTTTTTTATTACATTTCATTATCACACATTTTCCTCCTATCTCACATTTATGCTTTGAGGAAGCATGCAGAGAACGGCCGTGGAAACTATTACAATGCTGCCAGGGTGGAGGTGGCAGTCTGGTGCAGATACCTGCAGGCCACGGTCACCACCGACCACACAGCGGCCATCACCTTCCAGATATATGTATGTGCTGATAAGTTTCTGTGGCATCCCTCAGGCCTTAAGGCAGCGGTGTCAATGCTGCATCCTTGACACCAAGCAGCGGAGATGTAATGGGCGCGACCAGAGCTGCCCAAGGCGATGTGGATGGGCTTGTATAGCTGCATGTCCTTGCCCCTACACTGCATAGTGGGCACCAAACCAGGCTGGAAGGGGGTCCAGTAGACCCTGCGGCTGAGCACCCCGCTCAGCGCCAAAAACCTATTTCAAATAAGAAAACAAACTCATGCGCTCTTGTATACTTGCATGACATATCGCTGGAGGGGGGGACAATATATGCAATCTCAGCGCACTTACATATGGGGCGTAAAGCTGCAGAAAACCATACCTTTTAGTAACAATACAGTTTTTCTTTAAATTTGGTGCCTAACCCTTATCCGCCCATGCAGAAGGGTAAACTGTGCATGAATGGACAGTGGCCGAAAAGGGCCACAATAAAAGATAAAGTATAAATGAGCCTTGGAGTATCCTTCTATGGAGGTTGACACAGTGAGGCCCATCAACAGCACAGTTATAGTGCTTATCATCCAGGTACCAAGAAGCTCTTCTGTTGTAGTGTGTTATTTTATAGCGCCTCTTCGATGGCTGGCGTGGCCACTGTCTATTACTTACATTATTTAACCCATATCATCAATATGTGAATCCGGACACAGTTGCACTGGTTTCATTGATCCGGTGTGTCAGACCTGATAACCTCATTCACCCCAGGCTTGTGATGCATGCACCAGGCTTGCCATGGGTTCCTGCTCTTTCTCACACCTGCGTATTGGATGGCGGATAATATTCTATCCTTCTCCACCTAGCAGACTTCAGCAGGCAGTGTTATTAACATTTTTACACCTATTTTTGCTAATATTTCATGCAGAGCAGCGCTGCACCCACATGTGCAGTGCTTCGTTGCTCTGGGGTGAAACACAGCACAGCTCCATATCTACAAAGATTGGCCTGGTGATGGCGCCATCCCCTGCACTGGTGCTTACTCAAGACTGCCTTGTGCGATGCGCAGCCTCTCGCCACGGGGCCAAGGAAAGAGTGTGCTGTCTAGCGTGGGATTTATACTGGTGCATACCCTTCCTTTGCAAGTCCTGATGCCTAGACAACCTCCAAAGGATCCTGTGCACTGGGTGTGTGCTATGCACTGCAGCACAAATGCAGAGTTGTTTTTATGAGAAATGAACACACACATTTCCCCGTGTTTAGCTTGCTTCAAGTAGCGCTAGGCGTTCATTTAGGATGTGAAGCCAGGTCCGGCTTTCTAAGTACACCGTGCTTTGAGTTAACACCTTTCATCTGCTCTGATCTTCCCAGCATTGCCCCCTCGATGCAGAGCAGTGCAAAGTGACTCAAGATGCTGTTGAAAGAGCACCTTTCCACTGTAAAATACCCATGGTACTGGATAGTAAATGGCGTTAGCTGCTTTGCATCTCTTTTACCACTTAGCATTTATTTGCTTTGCACTAGTATGGGTGTTTTGCCTTCCTAAATATTCAATCCAATACCTCAGTAGACCCCACTATTACCAGAAAATACATACCATTATAATATCATAAAAACAAATAACTCAGTTTATAGTTCTTTTTTTATGTTTGAAAGCTTTATTAAGGTAAAATTGGATATTACAATAAGGTGACATTAGCAAATAACAAGAGAAAAGGGTAAATGTTGGGAGAAACCAAACAGAAGTAGCCGATGGCACAATGAAAAAGCAAAGCATTTTGAAGATTTTTTAAGGGGAAATGGGGGGGAAGGGGAGGGAAGAAAATAAAAACCATGCTAATATCATAGAAGAATGAATAAAAAGAAAACACAATAAATGTCAGCAATAAAGTACAGTAAATACACAATGTACAGCAAATACCTGAAATAAGAACTATAGAAAAAAGAAAGAAAAACATGAATAAAGCTTAAAATAACTGCAATAGTGAAATTGAAAAACATCATAAACTGCAAGCAGGAGTACATATGCTCAAGGGGGTTGAAATTATCAGAGGAAAGTGAAGAATATGTCTTTTTGGTGGATTGATCTAAATATAGGGTGAGAGGTAACCAATAAAGTTCAACATTTCGAGAAGGTTTGCAGGAGGACGCAAAGGCAACATCAAGTCTATGTGAATGGCATACTAGATTCCACCAGCAGTTTAGGGACAGAGTATTCAGGGATTTCCAGTTAGAAACAATATGTTGTAATGCAAGGGCCAGCATAAGGTCAAAGAGACCATGAGAATGTGGAGGGAGTTCCAAAGCTTCTGAAAGGCTACCCAGAAAAACGAAAGAGGTGGAAAAAGGAATAGAGAGGGTAAAGATACGGGAGAGGCGAGACCATATCTGAGTCCAAAAAAGGCGGACTGAGGGACAGAGGAAGAAGAGATGTAAGAGATCAGCATTAGGAGCATTACAGGTCCAACAATCAGCCACAGAAGAGGATGTAAAGCGAGAGATAGAAAGAGGAGAAAGGTAAAGTCTGTGATAAAAGAAAAATAGGGACTGAGTAAGAGAGGCAGTACGGGAAATCTTCAAAGACCTGGCCCAGAGCTTGTCCCAAAGAGAAGTTGACCAGGAGGAACCCAAGTCATTCTCCCAAGCTAGTTCCAATTTCGATTTGGGTCGATCCGGATCAGGGGCTGAGAAATATCGATAAATAAGGGAAGCTTTAGGAATAGTAGAAAGAATGGTAAGTAGAGAGGGAGACAAGGCCATTAAATCTCCAGAAGTAAGAGAATAATAACGATCAAGAATGGTTTCCATAAGGATGAAGAATTTCTTTGCAAAAGAAGGAGGGCAATGAAATTGAGATTGGAATTGAGGAAATGAACAGGGAGATGAACCATCAAAAAGATGACGCACCCAGATGATACCTTTCGATCTCCACGAGGGCCATGCGACAGGTCTATTGTGTACTAAAATGAGTGAGTTGTACCAGATAGGTAGTGATAAGAAGGATTCCTGAGAGACAGAGACAGGGGAAACCAAAGGTCGCAAAAGAGAAGAAGTGTGTTTAAATAGGAGGGGGTTAAGACATGGGGCTTTAGCAGTGAAACGAATTACCTCTTGAAAAGAATAAGGAAGTAATAATTCCTGTTCAACAGAGAGCCAAAGGGGAGAAAAAGGGGAGATCTCCTGTGATAACCAGCGGGCAGCTTGGCGAAGCGAGAAGGACTTATGGTAGAGGCGAAAGTCTGGAAAATTGGTCCCACTACTAAATTTAGACTTACGAAGGGTTAAGAGAGATACACAAGCCTTTTTCTGTTTCCAGAGAAACTTGGACAAAACAGAGTCAATGCGTCGAAAATAGAGCGCTGGGATACGGACTGGGAGCATGGAGAATAAGTAGATTAAGATCGGGGCAATCATCATCTTGATAGAGTCAAGACGACCCCACCAAGAAAGAAATAAAGGGTTCCAAGAGGAAAGTAAAGAATCTATTCTAGAGATGGTCGCATTCATGTTGAGTTGAATAGAAGAGGAGATAGAATTAGAAAAAAGAACACCAAGATATTTTATTTTCTTAGAGTTCCAAGCAAAGCCGGTAGAAGTGAAGAAGTGAGGAAGGCAAAATTTAGTTAGAGGAAGAATTTCTGTTTTATCAGAATTTATTTTATAGCCTGAAACCAAAGAAATTTTTTCAAATTCAATTAATAAAGAGGGAACCGAGGTAACCGGGTCTGAAATGAATAAAAGGATATCATCAGCATAGGCAGATAATTTAAGATGATGATCACCATATGGGAATCCAGAAATGGAGGGGTTATTACGTATAGAAGAGAGGAAGGGCTCAAGCGCTAACATAAACAAAAGAGGCGATAGAGGACAGCCCTGACGAACGCCACGTTGAAGTGTGAATGGGGAAGTGAGATGACCATTGACAAGAACAGAAGCCTTGGGCATAGAATATATTAAAGAAATATAGGAGATAAATTTAGGACTGAAGCCATGCCATTTCAGGGAAGCCATGAGAAAAGACCAATCAACCCGGTCAAAGGCTTTCTCAGCATTGACTGAGATGGCTGCAAGGGGAATCGACATCGAGGGAGCCTTACTTAAAACATTAAGGAATAGTCTGGAATTGTCCGAAGTGAGACGGCCCTTAACAAAACCACATTGCTCTTTCCCGATGAGATGTGGCATGAGCGGGTCAAGGCGAAGAGCTAATAATTTTGCAAAAATCTTATAGTCCACATTAACTAGAGATATAGGACGATAATTCTTACAACATTTAGGATCTCTACCTTCTTTAGGAATGAGGCATATGGTAGCATCCTGAAATGAGCCCTGGGCCCGTCTATCAGAACAAAAAGATTGAAAAAGAGAGAGAAGTTTGGGTAAGAGGAGATCGGAAAAGTGTAAGTAGAATTCAACTGGAAAACCATCAGGCCCTGGAGTTTTCCCTTTAGTGAGAGAGGACAAGGCAGTGGATAATTCAGAGATAGTGAGATCAGTATCAATGTCCGAAAAGTTAAGATGGGAAGTATCTGGCTTAGGTAGGTTATCAAAATAAGAATGGAGGAGCTCTGGGGTAGGGGGATTCTCAGGGGAGTATAAAGATTGATAAAAAGAATGAAATTGCTCCAGAATTTCTGCATTGGTATGTACAAGAACATTAGAAGAAGAATAAATAGAATCTATGTTAGTTCGCTCCTTACGAGATTTTAGATAATTAGCCAGTAATTTACCCGATTTATTGCGACCTCCATAGTATCGTGCACTGCTCCGGAGAAGAAAAGAGGAAGCTGAATCCGTAGTAAGTTTGTTAAAAGCAATTTTAGCCTTAAGAAGTTCAGGGGACATATGATTAGGAGAAGAAGTATAGAATTGATGCTCTAACGACTTAATGTGTGCAAGAGTAGCTTTAGGTTTTTGAAGGAATTTCTTCTTCTTTTTAGAGACAAAATCGATAATAAAACCGCGGGCTGTGGCCTTGAAGGAATCCCAAAGAACATGAGGAGGGGTATCAGGTTTAGAATTAAGTTGGAAAAATTCAGAAGTGAAAGAGCGAAAAGAGGAAGAAAAAAGAGGATCAGTAAGAAGGGAAGAATTAAAGCGCCAGCGAGAAGATTTAGGAGTAGAAGGAAGAAGATCAAATACAGTGATAATAGGAGCATGATCAGAAATAACAATAGGTTCAATAGAAGAGGATAGAAGGTGGTGGGATAAAGATGAGGATAGAAAAATGTAGTCCAAACGAGAGAAAGAAGCATGAGGGGGAGAGAAAAAGGAAAAGTCTATAATATCTGGGTGAGTGAGTCTCCATGAGTCCACAAGATGTACCTGAGTGATAGCGTCAAGAAACTATTTATGGGGCTTGTGAGGGGTAAAACGAACAGAGGATTTACGATCCAAAAAAGGATCGATAATCTGATTACAGTCTCCACCTAACAGGAAAGAATCATCTTTGTATTGAACACATTTTGCTGTAATGGAGGGCCAAAAAGAGATGTCATAGCATGTGGGGCCATAAACGTTGAATACAGTAAGTGGGATAGCATTAATGAGCAATTTAGCTAAGATCCAACGACCCTCATCATCCTTTTCTTCAAGAAGTACTTTACACTTAAAACGTTTATGAATCAAAATAGCAACACCGTTCTTTTTATGAGAAGCAGGGGAAAACAAAACAGTACCAACCCATAATCTCTTTAGCTTTAAAGATTCAATATCTGAAAGATGGGTTTCTTGTATAAGAACAATATCAGGATTGTAAGAGGAGAGATGTGAAAGTACTCTCTGCTGCTTGATAGGGTGGTTAAATCCTTTCACATTCCATGAAACAACTTTGAAGGTGAAAAATTAATAAACTGTTCAAAATTGTAAAATGCAAAAACATACTGTACAAGTAATAATTCAAACTTGAAGGAAGTAAAAATTATGAGAACCGTTAAAAGGGTAGAAGGAAGAATAGGAGGAGAAGAAGAAAGAGAAGGATAAAGGGAAAAGGTTAGGGGAAAGGAAAGAGGGTCAGAAAAAAAGGGAGAAGAAAGAAAAGAGAGAAGGCATAGAAGACAGTACAAATCCAAAAGGACGACTGTAATGAACATACCTGAAAGGGGAAGTACACAAAGGGGGAAGTGGGGAGGTGGTGATGCTTTACAAGACGGGTGGACCAGGACCAGGAGCAGAGCCACACCGAGACCTCACGAAAAGGGAACAAAGGATGGAACAAGATGGTGAAGGGGACATCTGATACATATCTGTATGAGGAAAAAGGAGACAATTGTTAACATACGGAACATGTGACACAAAGTAAATAGCCAAAAAGTAGAAATAAAAGTTATGTAGAACATAAGCAAGGAGACACAGGAAGAAAGAAGACAAGCAAGATGAGAAGATTGAGAAGGCCAAGAGAAGGAGTAGAGAAGAGTACATGAAATCAGAGAAAAACTACTAGAGAACAATGCATGAAGACAACAAAAACATGTCAGCCACTGTTCGGGGTTGAGGTAGATGCGTCCATCCCCTCTTCACTCTGCAAAAAGATGAAGTTGCGTAGTTCTCCAGGATCTTGAAATGACCAAGTCTTATTCCGATAAGTGACTCTGAAAGTACAAGGGTGAAACAAGCCATATCTTGCTCCCAGGGAACGCAAAGAAGGGCGCATTGCTAGAAATTCTTTACGTCTGGAGGCAGTGGCATTAGAAACATCTTGAGATAAGTAGACTCGTTGACCTTGCCAAGTCAGTTGTTTTTTGCTTCTTGCTGCTGAAAGAATCGAGAGAAGATCTGTGAATTTCAAAAATAGAATAATGACTCCACGAGGTTTAGTAGATGCATCCGTTCTTGCGCCTAGTCTATGAGCTCTTTGAATACTGATAGATGTAGAGGGGGGCATGTCCAAAAGTTTCGGTAGGAAGGTGGTGAAGAAAGACACTGGATTATCCCCCTCAAGATTTTCTGGTAAATTGTAGATACGGAGGTTGTTCTTCTATTACGATTTTCCAAATCCTCCGTATGCTTTTGTAGAGAGAGGACAGTCTTTTCTAATGCAACAATGCGTTGTGTGTTGGATTGAACCTCAGGAATTTGTAGTTCAACAGAAGAAAGTCGGGCATCCATGGACTCCCATTTGTCCTTCAAAAGCTGCATATCCTTACTTGTCTCTTCGACAAAGGGACGCATTGCCCGCAGCTCCTCCAAAATTTGATCAATAGGAGATGGAAGAGTTATCCTCCGGTGTAGGAGAATTTTGTTTAAGACGTTTGCCCGATGGAGCAGGTGGAGAGGGTCTACTGGCAGATGAGTGAGCCGAAGGGGCTTTTTGAGAAGAAGAAGTCGACATTTTTGCAGAGTGAGTCGATTTAGGTGTACCAGTTGAGGGACCCACCGAAGTATGCACAGAGGAAGCAAAGAAAAAAATTGAGGTTTGCGTAATCTGACCATAGAAATTGCTACTGCAGCCAGCAACTCAGCTCAATGCACTGAAGAGCATAGAAAAGTGCGTTGGCAGTGTCAAGATACTCCAAAAATACAGTACTGCGAATAATGCCAATAAGAGAGAAAGAATCGCAGAAATAACTTAGCTGAACATGACAGGGTACACCAAAACACCTTTAGCAGGTCCAAAGCATATACTTGAAAAAGTAATATATAGATGGCATAGGACAGAAAGGTGGCATACCATGAAGAGGAGAAAATGAAGTTATCTCCCAGTGGAAGCGCTTGTAAATTTCACAAGAAAGCGCCAATGAATTGAATGGAGAATATGTTGGCAATTTGAAGAGAGAGGGCGTTGAGACTGGCAGTGAGGGAAAGCGAGTCATGAGGCGGCTGAGGCGTAATGAAATGCACAGCACAGCAAACAGTCAGAAAAAAGCCATGAGGAACATCGGTGGCGCACTGGCAATGAGGAGCGCTGAGGTGACAAGGCGTCCGAAGAAAGCGGGTCTCACAGAGGAGACGCCTGAGCAAAGACTCCTCAGAAGAGAGAGAGTAAAAACCAAACGTAGCAAAAAAGGCACCAAACACGTTAGCTGCTCACCCCCAATTTCGTTGTTGCCGAGGAACGCATGGTAGCAGAGGTCGTCCTGACGCGTTGTGGAGAGAGGGATCCGGCAGTTCCAGGACACCTAAAATGGCGGCTCCGTGAGGCGCGATATAAACATCGCGGTAGCAGATGAAGAGCGGCACTCCGAAAACCGCAAAGTTGCTCCGCTTGTGCCCACGAGGTTCCGACAGAGGAATTCGGCCAGGCGGCGCGAAGGCAGTCCCGTTCACATCGGGAAAAGGGCTACGAGGTGCAGCGGTGCGGCGGAGCTCGGAACCTAGCCGGCCATCTTGCGCGGCACCCAAGCCACGCCCCCCCAGTTTATAGTTCTTAATAAAATACATTAACACATATATCAAAATTCAACACTTTACTTATTGGTATTATTGTTAAACACACTAAACAATAGACACACTCTCAGTATTTGCCTCCTTGATATATATTTTTTTTGAAGCCTTTATTAGATGTTAAAGCAGTATATACTACACACAGCCTTCGCCTATAACCTGAGATCTCATGCCAGCAGCCTCGTAAAGATAGGGGGGAGGGAGGGTAAGGGGAGGCACATACTGAACACAACATGGCAGGATGGTTAGACACAGTATGTCGCCTACAACCCTTTAGGGCCGGCCGCGTGAGAAATGACGCACAGTCCGGTAGAGCATAAAACATAGCAGTAGGAGAAGGCAGAACGTATACAAGGAGAGTGCAAATGATGCTTCTTTTGTCATTTTTCCCCAAAAAAACATAGAACTGGGAACAATCCCACCTTTTATGTACCACCATACCTTGTATGTGGGTCAGAGGATGTAGGAGTGTGGCACCACAGAATACAGAAAAAAGAATACAGAGGTGATCTCCGCCAGAATAAGTGTGGGCCTCACCCTGGGAATGCTATTGGCTAACACAGGATAGGAGGGGAAGAGAGGAGGAGGGGGGGGGAGGGAGGGGGGGAAAGGGAGGGGGCGACATCACATCTCTAAGTCTGCGAGTTCAGTAGAGTGCCAAGGTCATGTGTGCAACGCTTCGTGTAACATGGTGGTGTCGCGAGTAACAGGGCGCCGCATTGGTAGGGGTCAGGCTGTGGAGCTGGGCATTGAGTATAGGAGGACTATCTATGAAGAGGAGGCGTAGGAGTACCATGGGACAGGGAGGGGGGGGGAACGGGACAGGGCACAGGGTACAGGCAGGCTCGGACTCCGGAGCGCACTCCCAGGAGGGAGGAAAGAAGGGGAGAGGGCTGTGCAGTAGAAGTACGGTAGGGGCAAGGAGCAGGCCAGGGACAGGGGGAAGGGGAAGAGCACTTCAAGTATTAGGTTGGTCTTCGCTCGGGTGGCGGAGCAGATAGGCAGTGAGGGGCCCCATATATCCTTGGGGCGTGATTTGTGCGGTAAGAGTTCAGAATAGTTGTGCAGGTGATCTTGCCAGGTAGACATCGTATGGAGCCAGACCTTGAATTTGGGAGCTCGTCCTCTGCCCCATCTACAGGCAACCTGGCGTTTAGCCAACAGAAGGCCTAGTGCAAAAAAAAATTTGTGTGCCTTCAGTGCCGGGACCGCGTGCCCCAGCAAGGCAGTTTTTGGACAGGGCTCCATACCGATCCCAACCATATCAGATAGAGCTCTAAAAATGGCACACCAATATTCCGCCACTGCAGGGCAGGTCCACGCCAGGTGGAAGAAGTCAGCCCCTTCCGCTCCGCAACGGAGGCAGCGGTCGTTATTTTGGAGGCCAAGACGGAACAGTTTGGAAGGAGTGAAATAAGTACAGTGCAAGAATTTAAAGTGGATTAAGCGCAAACGAGTATTACCGGTTACTGCGGTGGTGTGCGTGCAGCTTTCCTCCCATTGGTCGTCAGAGAGCGGCGCATCAAGGTCCCCATCCCACTCGCTGCGGGCCTTGAGCGGGGGAGGTGATGGAGCAGGCTGAGCATGTTTATAAAGCATGGAAACCACGTGCTTAGGGGTGTCGGTTTGTAAAAGCGAATGTAAGGGGGGAGGGTTTCCGGCTCTTCAGGAAAGTTCGGGAGGACTGCTTTGACATTCTGCCTTAAACGGACATAAAGGAATGTGTCCATGACAGTGGGGGGGTTTTCCCCAAAAAACTGCGCCGAGGAGCGGAACTGCTCCTGGAGGAAAAGATCCCCCAGGTATGAATCGCTAGCCTCTAGAGGAACCTGCGCCCTATCTCCCCCCCGGCTATGCTCAGTCTAGGGTCGTGAGCTAGGGGCATGCATGGTGAGTATAGAAAGGTAACCTCCATTTGAGCCGCAATACGACGCCAGGCCTGGACAGTGCAGTCCACAGTAGTAGGGTCCCGGTCGGTCGCACTCGAGTCGGTATAAAGGTATCCTGATGGTTGAACGGGACGCATATAACCATCCTCCACCGCTAGATGGGCCATGAAGGGAGGGGGATGTAGCCAGTATGCCACAAAGTGAGCCTGGGCACAGTCATAGTACCTCCGAAAGTCAGGAACATCAAACCCGCCTTGGTGATAGGGTAACTTCAGCGTCTTTAAACTGATCCTAGCCTGTTTGCCACCCCATATCAGTCTCGACAGTTGGGAATCAAGGGCACGAAAGAAGTGGGAGCCTGGGCTATAAGGAATATTGATGAATAGGTAGAGCAACTTAGGAAGGACAACCATTTTTATTAGGGAAATGCGTCCTGCCATCGAGAGTGGGAGATGGATCCATTTAGTAATGTTGTAGGTGATTTTGTCCAGGGCAGTGCCATAGTTAGCCCTAATGACGGCCTCGCGATTACGGGAGACCACTACACGAGGTACTTGAGTTCCTCTGATTCCCATATCAGAGGATAGTCTAGAGGGAATCGTGTGGTCTTATCAGTTAAGGGGAAGAGGGCAGACTTCGACCAGTTAATCTGAACTCCCGAGATAGCACCGAACTTAGTTATTTCCCGTAGCAGGGGGTTAAGGTTGTCTCGTGGCTTGTCAATATAGAGGGTGATGTCATATGCATATAATGCGACTAGGAGCTGCCGTTCCGGGTATATCAGTGAGCGATGGTTATGATGCTGTCGGAGTTTGGCGGCAAGCGGCTCAATGGCTATCGCGAATATGACGGGGGAGAGGGGGCAAACTTGTCTGGTGCCTCTACGGATGGGAAAGGAGGCAGATCGTGCTCCATTGAGGAGAACGGAAGCGCGCGGCTCACCGTAAGGCAACTTAATCCAGTCGAGGAAGCTGTAAGGGATCCCCATGCGTTCAAGGAGGGCAAATAGGTAGTCCCACTCAAGGGAGTCGAACGCCTTGGTGGCGTCGAGAAATACCGCCGCAGCTTCGCATCTGGGGTTAATGTCTTGTAGGACGGCCTGAAGGGTGTGTAAATTGTGGGAGGTCGCCCTATTGGGAACAAAACCCGCCTGGTCAGGAAGTACCAGGCGCTCCATTAGCAGGTTGAGGTGGGATGATAGTACCTTCGCTAGGATTTTGACATCCGTATTAAGTAGCGAGAGGGGCCTATAGGAGTCGCAGTGTTCAGGAGGCTTGCCTGGCTTCAATAGGGAAGTGATGAGTGCTTCACGCATGGACGAGGGCAAAAGGCCACCCTCGAGGGAGGCATAATAAACCTGCTGGAGTATAGGGGCAAGGATATGAATATATGCTTTGTAGAAATCGACCGGTAGGCCATCGGATCCTGGCGATTTGCCCGACTTCATGGACATGATGGCGTCCTTAATTTCATCCACTTCGAGTATGTGGTGTAGGAATTTTTGTTGGGAAGGACCAAGCCAGGCTATAGCAGTATTATCTAGGTAGGGACTCAGGTCAATAGGAACCGACCTATGAGAGGTGTAAAGAGAGGAATAATGTTTGGTAAGAATGCGGAGTTGCTCGGGCAGGTCTCGTTGCGGAGTTTGGTGCTCATCCAACAGAGTGGTGACATAGCCATTGTACCTAGGGGGGTGTACAGCAGAGGAAAGTGCCCTACCGGGCCGATCTCCATCCCCAAAGACCCGCGCTGTATGTTGCTTGCCGAGGAATTTGCACTCCCTATCCGCCGCCTCGGTATATTCGTTCAGTTTTTCACGAAGGAGAGCATTAGAAGAATGGCCCCGGGACTCGCTCGCACTAGTGCGCTCTAGCTCCCGCAATTCGGATTCAAGTTTGCGAAGTTCCCCCCGTATGGATTTGAGTACACCACCCCCTTTAGAGATACACCACCCACGGACAGTGACCTTGAAGGCCTCCCACACCACAGTGAGGTCAGATACCGACCCTACATTCCGGTCGAAGAAATCTTGAATGTCTCGTTCAAGGTCAGCCCTGAAAGCGGAATCAGTAAGATGTGAGGGGTTGAGGCACCAGCTGAGATACGGGGAAGTCTCAAGGGGGATGCGCAGTGAAATGAGGACCGGGGAGTGGTCGGAGAATGTTCTTGAGAGGTGTATGGCTTTGATCAGCCAGGGGGAAAGGCCCAATGACAAGAACACATAGTCTAACCGCGCCCATGTGGAGTGTATTGCCGAGTGGTGAGTGCCCTGCTTAAGGGAAGGGTGTAGGTGTCGCCAAGAATCAATGAGGGAGTGATCGGTAAGCAAGGAAGAGAGGACGCGTTGAGTATGAGAGTAGTGCGCCGTTTGTGGGTGAGAGCGGTCCATGCACGGCCTGACGACGGCTTTAAAGTCACCACCTAGTATCACATGACCTTTACCAAGGGTCTGAATTTTTCCCCATAATGTGAGCAGCGATGAGGTGTCATCGACGTTGGGGCCATAGTAGCAGGCAAAAAGGACCGAATGGGAGTGTAGAGTCCCCCAGACCATGCAGTATCTCCCCCCGGGGTCCGCCTCCGTCCCCGCAGGAACAAATCTCAAACCCCGCCTGACCAAGATCGTAACACCTCTGGCGTAGTTAGAGTAGGAGGAAAAAACCCTGCAGGAAGCCCAACGAGATGCAAAGAGAGAGGTGTTATCAGAAAACAAATGCGTTTCTTGGAGCATAGCAATTGAGACCCCCTGCCTGTCCAGATATCCCAAGATTTGTCTCTTCTTTCTGGGGTTATTCAGTCCCCTAACATTCCATGACACCACCTGGAATTGAAGCGCAGGCGGCTCAGGCTCTACGTCACCCATTCATACAGATGCAGCATTATGTAGCATAAAGCCACACAGTTTAGGACCAAAGCATTTTCAATGACGAACATAGCATACACTTCACGCAGACAACCCCCCCTCGGGCCACCCAGGGACAACAAATCGAAAATGAGAAGGTCATTAGTAGAAGAACAAAACCCATTCCCACCCACACCGGCAACCCCAACTGGCCGGGAATTCAACCCCCACCCGGTTCCCCAAAACTCATACCAAGTACTCCCTAAACAGAATAGAACACAAATACCACCTCCCAGGAGGGAGGAGGGAGGAGGGTCTCAGGGGTTCGCCCATATGGGGGGCCGGAACTAGGGGCCCCAGACGTACCGAACCACCTCCCTACTTACACCCACTAACCACAGGGAACCTGTCGTCTAACGTGGGGCGGAGGTGGGTGACCGAGCGCATATGGGAGTCTCAATCAGTTCTGCCCCGAGTGGAGCTAACAACAGGACAAAGCGCACTAAACCTAGTGTGTCCAGATCGATATAGTGCGCCCATGTCATGACAGAAAAGGAGGACCATACCATCTCAGAGTCTCTCAGTCCTGTTGTGACAGTGGTGATCGCGACCTAGATCTGCGCAGTGCAGCCCCCTCATCACTCCGCTCTGCCCTGCAGCTCTTGAGGAAGTCCTCTACCTGATGGGGATTTTGAAAGAGATGAGTTTTACCTCGGAAAGTCACTTTCAATCTGGCGGGGTAGAGCATAGCATAGGGAATCTCCTGCGCCTGGAGCTTCTTTTTAACCGTTGCATATTTACGTCTTGCTTCCTGAACAGTGGAGGTGAAATCCAGGAAGAAGGACAGGGTGGTGTTGCAGTAGTGTACAGTTCCCACCTCCCTCGCTCTTCGCAACACAGAGTCTCTGTCCCTATAATTCAGGAAGCGCACAATGATGGGGCGCGGAGTTGCTCCAGGAGGCGGGCGAGCTGCCAGGGATCTGTGGGCCCGCTCAACAATGAAATGTGACGAGAAGGATTCCCCACCGAAGAGTTCGACAAGCATGTTCTCCACGAAGGTCTCCATTTTACCTGTGCTGGTGGTTTCAGCAAGGCCCAGGATGCGGACATTATTGCGCCGAGACCGCGCTTCCAAGTCCTCGTTCTTGTCAGCGATGAGTTTGAGCAGTCTATCCATTTGAGTGACCTGTTTACTTGTTGAGGTGGCGCCATCCTCCAGGACGGAAATTCTATCCTCCGTTTCCTTAATGCGGGTGTCGTGCTGCTCAAGCTTAGAGACGACGCTGTCCATGCGAGTGTTGATGTTGTCAATCTTGGCGTCAATCGTGGAGACACTCTGCTTCAGACCCAGCAACAGCGTCTTCCAGTCTTCATCTGGAGGCTCCTGGAGGTCGGACCCCCGTCAGGCTCTGGAATCGATTTGGGAGTCTTTTTGGATTCAAAAGGTATCTTGGACTGCCTGGCGTCGTTGCGACCCATGACACCTCTGGGCGCCCGCGTTGATGAAGGGGAGACGGACGCCAGGTCGCAAGGAGGACCGGGGCGAAAGCGCAGGCAGTGCCCCACCGTCCGAGAGCTCGCTAGCAGCGGAGAGGCAACGTGCGAGGAGGCCACAGGAAGACAGCCAGATGATACTGCCACAGGATATTCAGCACCAATGAGCTGGCGGCACCGCGGACCGACGTCCCATGCAGTGACCCAGTTCAGGCAGACAGTTCAGCAAATTCATCCAGTGCGCTGGTTTCATAGGTGAGAATACAGGCAGTAAGGCAATAGATTGTGCAGCTGCAGCGGGGGGGGAGGGAGGGGGAGGGAGGGTAGGTAGAGAGAGCAGAGCCCCGGGTTGTAAATGGGGCTGTAGGTTCTGTTGGCCCCTTTGGAGAGCAGCAGGTGTAGCAAGACAGGTAAGTAGGGGGGGTGGGGGAAGTGGAGGGAGGAGCTGCACCAGGGCCGGATGTGTGCAGAGCAGGAGAGACCAGAGTTGCCCAGTAGGATCGTAGCTGCTGGGTACAAGTGAGCAAGGTCCCAGCAAGGCGTAGTCACAGGTACAGGCAGCGTGGGTGATCCTGCCCGGAGAAGGGCGCACCAGGCAGCAGGAGCAGACAGACAGCGCCTCAGGAGAAGAGCGAAGAGGCCGTCCCAGCAGCGCAACTCCCCGGACCTCCCCGACCCTGCAGGGGATGGCGGGAGGGGGGGGGGTACGAGCGCAACCAAGCGATGTGGGGTCCAGCCGGGCCTGCAGGAGAGCGGAGCGGAGGGGCGGGCCGGGCAGGCAGCGGCGTCACTCACCCAGGCGTCCGAGGCAGTCGCAATTTAGCCGCCGCTGCAGGAAGGAAACAAGAGCTGCGCCGGCCGCACCACAGGGTCACAGGCTGTCTCCGCAAAGGGGGAGCCGCTCCAGAGGATCACAGCAGCAGCTCAGCGGGCCGGTCGGAAAGGAGCAGGCAGCCGGTCCCGCCCCTATGGAGGTAAGCGGGACAAGCAAAGGAGCATCAGGTGCAGGCAGTCTGTGCCCCCGGGGGGGGGGGGGGGGGGGGGGGAGCGAAGAGGCCTCCGTCACAGCGCAGTTGTTCCGGGCCGCCCCAGCCCCGAAGGAGATATCGCAAAATGGCGGGTAGTTCCAGGCGCCGAAGAAGCAGCGCAACGCTGCAGAGATTGGTACAGGCCGCAGAGGGGGAGGGGGGGGTAGGCAGGTCACGACAAGCGGAGCCCAAAGGAAGCGGGCGGCTCTCACCTGCAAGGGTCCGAGCCCCCCCCCCCAGACCTCGGAGGCAATCCAACGTTGATAGCGGACTGGCACCTCTCCACAGGAAGGATCTTAGGCCACGTAGGATCTTAGACCAGGCCGCAAAGCACCGGGCTGTCCTGACAGAGGGAGGCCGACGCAGAGGGCAGCAACAAAAGCACCAGGAGCCGCCCAGGCAGAAACAGGCCGCCACTCACGACCAGGAGCAGTTGGTCATGGCAAGTCAGATATCGCCGGAATCAGCACATCGAGAGGCAGGCAATGGGGCTCAGTGGCATCGAAGGAGAGACATCAGGATCACTGTAGGATGTGAGGAAGCGCTCAGTCGGTCGGGAGCCTCACATCAGTGCGGCCATCTTGGTCTGGCGCCACCTAGCCCCCCCCCCCCCCCCCCCCCCCCTCCTTGATATTTTTTAACTCATAATATTGTGCCCATCCAAACACAAATCTGATAGCCTCGATGGGATTACATGACCGGTAGCATAAAGGAGTACGTACAGTGGGACACCCTCACAGACACTGCTAAGGCAAAGAATAGTAAGGTTTGTTGGAGAACAGTATCAAGCATGAGGACAATAGATCAGACTGGCACCACTGACAGCTGCCAAATAAGGGGTGGGGATTGGGCAGTGCACTTCAAAGCCACCCATACTGCCAGTAACCAAACTAACATTAATGTTCTCAAAATTGACACTTCTACTTTCCCCTTTGTATCCTTATCAGAAGCCATGGCTGCCATTCAGGATAGTACGGGCGGTAAGGACCCCCCCAGCCCCCAGGCACCGATGGCGCTCCCATTGATCTGATTAAGTGTGAGACAACATTATGGGCACCAATATTGACAAATGTCATTAATTCCATGAGCCATCACACAATTTCAAAATCATGGGCCTTTTCAAGCAAAGAATCATAGTGCCCATTTTTTTAAAAAGTGGAGTCGCTCTGAGTCTAAAAACTATTGCCCTGTATCCCTGAATGACATCCCTGCAAACATTTTTTAAAGTCCTATACAATAGGAAACAAACCTAGAGCAACGAAAACAATGTATTAAATGAGTGTCTTGCCCCTTTGTTTATTTTTATAAATAAATAACCTAGGTCTAAAGTAGACCATATAAACAGCACCAGTGATGTCCCTATCATAAACAGTGCACCTATTCTAGTACTTTTATATGGAGACGACGCCGTATTACTGCACACCAGAACTTTTATATATTTAGGGATTTTATTTAGTGCTTCTAACTCATGGGCATCCCAAATCATCTAAAATAGAATGACATTGTCGGAGGCTGTAGGCTTCCTCTTTAGCTTACTATCACCACTGAGAGGTAGGGCCCTTGCTCCATAGTTACAGATATGGTCAGGCCAGTGTGTACCTAATGCTACCTACGAGGCAGGAATATGGGGCATTAGTGACCTGCAGCCACTGCAATTAGAAGAAAATCGCTTTTGCAGAAAAATATTAATGGTGCCTGCATCAACCTCACATTTTATTTTTGCCATTAGGAGTTTACACTTTATTATTTATGTGCTCAAATACATATTCACCCTGTGCTGCTGTGTCTCTCCGTTATGAGCAATGTGGAAGCCTCACTCACCAGAAAGATAGTTTTTGACTGGCTGGCCTTTGGCATAGGGCTCTGCATTCCCTGGCTGTCTTCCGTAAAAAAGAAATTGGAAGGGATTGGAATAAGTTTCACTGTCTCAGAGTCAGCTATAGGTGACCTACCCAGCAGAAAGCAAGCACAGGCCCTGCTGTTAGAAAAATTGCAAGGTATTAGTTTACATGAGGAATCACAGAAATCCAGCATTGGGGATTACTTACTTGCTAATTCTAGTGCTGTGTCAACCGATTACCTGGTGAAAACAACCGGGAGCTGCTTCAATTTGGATTTAGAGCAGGGACCCTGAAATATTCCCTCTGTTTCACATAAGGGTTCCAGCAGAAATTTGAGCTCACAAGTTTGCCCGTGCAAGAATGTATCAAAGCAAACCATGAATCATTTGACCTTTTTCGATGGGCACTGCTAATTATTCATGAGAATGTATTTAGAACCGTTTTTACGGCTTCGAGAAAGTTGTAAATGCAAACAAGCCTTTAGGTGCTTGCAAGGTTTAACCCCTCCCATGCTGGTGACGAACCCCAGCCGTCACGCCCCGCGGTGGGCGTGTGCTGATGACGGCTGGGGTTCGTCACGGCCCCGCCCTGTTCTTTTGTTTACCGCACAGCTTTAAAATCGCGGCTGCAGCGAAGGGGTTAACTGACAATGAAACCTGTTGTTGCGTAAGTTTGTTTCTTAAGGCAGCCATACGTTCAAGAAGCACCATGCACTTTGACTAAGTTCTTATACTCATTTATTTAAGTATGCTATGCTTTTACTCAAGCCCTATATGATACATGTGCTTGCCGTTTAATGTTTATTTTATTCTCCCTTATCTTATTAAAAAATTATTATTAAAATTTTTTATAGAGCGCGTAGTCACCCAGAGGTATCCCAGCGCTAAGATTCCTATGTCTGAGGGTCCGAGGGCAAGGAGAGTGGGAGGAATTTCTTTTATCGCAGGTTTCCCTGCTGAATAAAGAAGCTTTTGATTTGACTACAAAAATATTGACTCACAAAAATATCAAGATCAACATGTTGGGTTTCGCTACATAAAAAGTAAGGGGCAGATGTATCAAACTATTTTTTTGTCGCAAACGCAAATCACTAAAATGCAGCGTTTGCAACAAAAAAATGGGAAAATAGAATGTATCAAGAAAAAAGCCTGGCAATATTAAGGAATCGCAAATTTTGCAATTCCTTAATATTGCGTAAGCATTTAAGGAATCGCAAATTGCGATTTCTTAAATGCTATGTATGAAGCATTTAAGTTTTGCGAATTTAGGCTAAGAAATCGCAAATTACCACCAACTTGTAGTTGGTGGTAATTTGCGAATTCTTTTACAAATGCACTTTTTGCAATTTGTAAAGGTGCCATGTGGCACTCATACATGCCCTTAGGGCATGTATGTGCACCATATGCGCACACATGTAAATTTCAGGGGTGCAGCAGGGTGTCCTTAAGACACCCTTGCACCCTTGAAATTATTCTCAAATTGCGAATCGCAAATTGAGAATAACTTCCCATTCCTTCCTATGGGCCTCCTGGCCCGTAGAAATGAATGGGAAATTATTCCTTAATTGCGATTAGCAATTTTCTAATCGCAATTAAGGAATTTAAAGAAAATGCTAAAAAATAGCGAATTTCTACATACATCCCAAATTGCAAATCTTAAATAGCGATTTCTAAAAAATCACTATTTAAGAATCGCAAATGATGGTGATGATACATCTGCCCCTTTATGATTAATAATGCTGTAGTGTAGCCACATGTTCTGCAACATCAATTTTACGTAGCTGGCTCACTGTATGTAGTTTACACTTTTGAGTATCTGGTGTCACAAGGACATGAATGTGTAGTTTATTTGATCCCTTGCTTCATTGCTCTCCTGTCCATCACAGACACACCCAAGCTTCTCCTGCATTGGACAGGTTGAGATGGGGCCGCTTGGTAAGTAAGACACACTGAATTAGCGAGAGAGCAGCCAAGTTACTCACTCGCCCGCCCACAGCAGCAAAGCGGCCTTCAGGCAGCCCATAGATTGCCAATTTAAGTGTAAGCCGTTGACAAGCCTTCATTTTCCCCTGTGCCTGGTGTTGCAAAGAGCGCTCTGCCATGGGTTTAGCTCCAGAGGGCTGTACGTGCCTGGCCCCATCACCAGCATCATCTTCAAGTGGAAGGAGGTATCAGAGGCCTTCCCCATCCTCCAGCATCTGTTTATCCTTGTCCTGGAATGGGGAAGCGACCGTTTTTAAGAGGTCTTAACAGTGATATTCAGCTGGTTTCAATAGAACAGATAAGGGGGTCTGCCCAGGATCACACATTCTGATCACACGTAGACAACTCCGTGATTAGACTTTAGATTTCATGTATGTGTTAAATTTAATGTCATGTCCCGTTAATGAGCGGCAATGAAACATTTAGTAGATTCTTTTTACAGATGTGGCAGATGGTCTTGGTTGCTTTTACGCTTCTCGGAAAATGTACAACTTCTTGATGCAGTTTATGTTCTGTGGTTGTTTCACACATGACATAATTGGAATAGTTTGAAAGACAGCAGTGTCTAAATTTATTATTGAACTGATTTCCTTAGAATTACAGACAAAGTATGTGCCTTCGCAGCAGGGCGTAACATTCACCTGAATTACTATTATGAATCTTAGAGGGATGAAACCCAGTGTCAGCCCTACCCCAAGCCCTTGCCCAATTTTAAGTACATGCTCATTTATTGTTCATACACAGTTGCAGCTAATCCGGGGCTGTGGCCGTTACTTTCAACTAGCCATGGCAGTGAAACTACAGCCCAGCATGTGCAGTAAAACCATCTCCACATATTGGCGTGATTGGGGCATTGAAAGAGAGGTAGTTTGGAAGCCATGTTTTTAAACCGGAGCTCGACTATTTCTAAGCACTCCAACATTATGGCAGCTAAAGGAATCATAACGTTTAATATTACTTTTAAATATTGTCTTCCATGTCATATAGATTTAATGTGATCGTGCTTTATTTAAAGGGATATTTGCTCTAATGTATTTGTTTCAATACCTTTCAAAATCAGACACTGAACAGCTTCATGGTCCTTTCTAACCAAACCAGGAGACTCCAACCCTTTCACGGTGAAAGACGCATAATTTATTATAGCCTTGTAGCCAGCCGTAGCGGGCTATACTGGCTTTTAAATGCCCGAGCTGAAGGCGAGGGACTGTAACAAGGCAGCAGGGCTTTAGTAGCCGGTATAGCCCAGCTACGAAGGGCTATAAGGCTATTAGAACATTCTGCCACTAGAGGGCAGAATGTTCTAACAAATGAAACAAAGCATTCAGGGAGCGCGAGGGGATTGGAATCCCCACAGACTCCCTGAAGCCTTTGTTCACAGCCAGAGCTGTGAACAAAGAAACATGGGAATGTTGGAGCTCCAGGCTTATACCAGCCATTACAACCCCGGAGCACTCCATTGTTTTCAATGGAGCTCCCAACATTCCAATGTTCTAATATTTAATACATTTGGTAATCAGTGGAGTTCTGGACAGGGGGGATGCACTAGAGTACAGAATTTCTGCAAGAAAACCAGATGAATCTGTGGAACATGTAATGCAAAATGGAACTTCTAGCTGGGACTCTTTTCAGGTATTCGTTGTAGGTGGTTTCACATGGATGACATGGAGGAACCAGGGCAGAAAAGAGATCATTCTAAACTAAGGGCCATATTTATCAAGGGTTGCGTCGCTTTTGCACCACACTGCATGGAGCTAAAGCGATACAACCCATAGGATGCTATTTATCTAGTTGTGTAAAACCCCCTTGCATGGTCCTGAGTGGCTTGATAGATCTGGAGTAACACAATAATAATAATAATAATAATAGGGGCATTTATAGAGCGCTGAGTTACGCACACCGGCGTGTCCCCGCGCTGATGATGAGAGAGGCGGAAAACAGGGAAATGAAACTGCCAGGCAGGCCACTATCTAACATAGAGGTAGGTTTTTAATTTAGCTCGAAACCTCGTTTCTGCTGGTTCTAAGCGTAGGTCGACTGGGAGTTTGTTCCAGTGGTTTGGCGCTAAATACCTAAAGGATCTGCCTCCCATGCGAGCTTTCTTCACCTTGGGGATCCTCAGCAGTCCCCCACCCGTAGATCTAAGTGCTCGGGCAGGTTCATAGGCTTCAATCAATTTCTGCAGAGGTCGAGGTGCCCTGCCATTCAAAATCCGATGACAGGTGCAGAGAGCCTTGTACTCGACTCTGCTCCTCACAGGGAGCCAATGTAGCTTCTGCAGGGCCACCTTCGAGGGCGCAATTTTGGGCAACCTAAGGATCAAACGTGCTGCCGCATTCTGCAGCACTTGAAGGCGACCAACACTTTTACCCGGTGCCCCCAGATACAGCAGGTTCGCATAGTCCAGCCTTGCGGTCACCAATGCATGTACCAGGGTTTGACGAGCTTCCATCGGCAGTAGGTCAAGGACTTTCCTCAGTCTTTTCAAGACCCCGAAACACACGCCGACCACACGGTTGATCTGGGGCCCAAAAGTAAGACCCGCGTCGAACCATACTCCTAGATTTTTTGCCTCCTGACAAGGGGTGGGGGGCGGTCCTAGACAGGATGGCCACCAGGCTGATGACCAGGCAGACTGGGCTCTCCCTACCACCAGCACCTCTGTCTTGCTGCCGTTAAGCTTCAAACAGTTCATGGCCATCCACTCGGCAAGATCTTTCATGCACGATCGGAAGCCATCTGCAGCAAGACAAGGCGCGTGCGATAGGGAGATGACCAGCTGCGTATCATCAGCGTAAGATACCATTTGGAGGCCATGACTCTCCACAATAGAGGCAACAGGCGCTACATACACGTTAAAAAGGGTCGGGCTCAGGGACGAGCCCTGAGGCACGCCCTGGCCCAAAAGTACCCCTTTGGAGTAGCAGTCGCCCTGCCTCACTTGGAAGCTTCTTCCCATTAGGAAGGCCTAGATCCACCTCAGCGCGGTGTTAGCGATGCCACCTCTGTTCAGACACTGTAGCAAGGTGGAGTGTGCCACAGTGTCGAACGCCGCGCTGAGGTCTAGCAGGATCAAGGCCATAGTTTGCCCCTCATCTACACCCTGTCTCAGATGTTCTGTTGCCATAAGAAGGGCGGACTCTGTGGAGTGACGCGGTCTAAAGCCGAACTGCGTAGCGTGGAGCAACCCTGCCTCCTCCACATGTTCCATAATTTGGGTGTTTACCACCTTCTCAGCCACTTTGGACAGAAAAGGCAGGAGTGAGATGGGCCTCAGATTTTCCAACACCTCAAAACCAATGTGAGATTTCTTCCGGAGAGGGAGCACCACCGCCTGTTTCCACCCCTTGAGTAACATGCCAGACTTAAAGGAGGTATCCAGGACATACCTTATGTAGGGCTCCAGGACTTCCAAGCTGTCCCCCAACCGTTTAGGGGACACCGGGTCCAGAGGGGAGCCAGATTTTACTGAGAGACATACCCTGACTAGCTCTTCAGGAGGGGGAGTGGTGAAATTTGTGAGGAGCCCCGAAATCTCCGTGCCCTCCGATGTTACCTCAGACGCAGCCCCTGTGGGGGGAGGATTAGGGAAGGTTGAGTAAATTTTCTCGACTTTAGTGGAGAAGTAGTCGGCGATGCGATCGCATGTTTCCATCGAACAACTCTCCGGGTCTGCAGACGAGTCTATAGTAGTCAAAGACTTGTAAATGCAGAAGAGCTCCTTAGCAGAATTTTTTGCCCCTAGAATTTGCCCTGTGTAGAATGTCGCCTTTGACTTTTTAATCAGCCTATGGTGCAGCCGCCTTTTTTCTAAGAACAGTTCCCTGGCCTGAGTGTCATATGATACCCTCCAGGCTCTTTCAGCTCGCTTACATTCCGCCTTTGTCCGCCGCAGCTCTCCATTGAACCATGGGGCAGATCTTTCCTTGCGGCCGCACGCGGATGTTCGGCAGAGTGGTGCGGTCTGATCTAGCGCCTCTATAATGCGCCTATTCAGGTTAAAAACAGCAGATTCTATGTCCTCACCTCCAGGCTGACCTTCCCTTGTCAGCGCTTCATTAAAGTCCTCCAAGGAGAATTTTGCCCACTTCCTCCTTAAATAGTTCAGGGGTGCCTGACTATGTTTTGTGGTTTTAGTGCTATTTATGGAGAATATCACCAGAAAGTGGTCTGTCCAGGGGATCGGCTCGACTGTGGAGACCTCAACCCCTCCCCAGTTTGCAAAGACTGGGTCCAAAAGATGACCTTGATGGTGCGTGGGACTTGAGAGCTTGAGTTCAAGCTGAAGGGCTTGAATGTCCCTGCAAAACTCCTCCGCTCCTTTATCCTCTGGGCTGTTCAGATGCAAATTCAAATCTCCCAGTAGGAGGAATTTGTCCCTGCGTAGCGCTGCCTCTGTTACACTTTCTAACAGACTCTCCCTGAACTTGGTACAGGGCCCAGGGGTTCTATATATAAGAAAGCCTTTAATCGTCATCCCCCCATTAATTTGTATGGTGAAAGCTCCCGCCTCACTCTCAGCGACCGGGGTAGACTCCAATAAACATCCAAGACTCTTCTTAAAAATAATCGCTATCCCCCTTCCCTTCCCCACTGGCCTATCCTGCCTGATCAAGGAGTAGTTCTCAGGCATAGCCTCGATAATATCCAAGTCGGAAAACTGGTCTAGCCACGTTTCCGTGAGGAACAAAAGATCAAACTTTCTCTCCGTGAGCAGCTCGAATGTATCGAGTCTATGCTTACGAGGTGATCTCACGTTAAGAAGACCGCATAATAGCGCGGCTTGCTCCCCAGTACCTTGCAACGAGGTGATGAAACGAAACCGACAATGCCCACATTCCGCATCTTCACTTGACATGCCGTGCCTACAAGGATAGGTGGTTTCCGGACGTAGGCTGAGGAGCTGCTCCCTGTCCCAGTAGATTTTACCATCAGGAGCAGGGGTTGTCGCCCTAGCCCGCAGCCACAACCCAGCACAAATCACTGTGCTGCGTTACTCTATCCCAGGGAGACGTTTAATAGGTGGTACTTGGGTGCTGCCATGCACATCCTATGGATTTTGACGCATTCTCAGATTTACCTTAAGTGGTAGATCTTGGAATGTGCCACAATGGTCCATCTTCCAAGAGGAGGCGTAACAAGGAGAAATATCTTTATTTCTCTTCATTTATTCCTCTTTCTAGTTGTGCTGCATTCTGAAGCACACAGAGAAAGAGGAAAATGCCTCAGGGGATTGTTTTGTGCAGTAAGGCGCTCCTTCCTGCACAAAAACAATCCTGCTAACAGTGCAAGCACCCTTGCACCGTGGTGCAAGGGGGCCTGTGTTGGTGCTGGGCAGAACATTGAGAGCCAGGCAGGAACGCACCGCATTGTTTTACATGTGGTGCATTTCTGCCATTCCACGGTCAGTCCCCCCCCCCAATTTCATAATCACTGTAAATGGTCATCCATGTGAGCTATGCAGTCCCTAATCCATTTCAAATTTTACTTCTTCACTCACTGAGAGTATTTTCTTTTTCTAGATGTTGTGCTTCTGAAGGTTTCTTTCATGCAACATAAGGCCCTTATATGGTGTTTACTGTGAACTGAGCCACCTCTGTTGGTGCCCGGGGGAGTTCAGTTTGTGGGTAGGTGCTCATGACAAGACTCAGTCAAGATCTCTAGAATTGAGGCTGAAGTCAGATGTGGTTCTCTCAGTGCCTGTCTGTGGATCCTAAGGGCTCACAGATGCTCCTCCAGACCCTGGTCTATCCTCTCTGCTGAGCACACAGAGTGATGCTCACATGCATCCCAATTGTAATTACCAACTTGTGTGGCTGTGTAAAGGAGACATACACAGCATTTACAATATTGTTAGCTGCTAAGGAAAAGAAAATGCAGTGTTCACAGTTAAGACGAGTGCTTATGTGTGAGCTCAAGAGAGTGAGAGTAAATAATGGGGAGTGAGTGAGAATGATAATGAGTAATTGAGAATGCATGTTGTGAGTGATAGGGAGTGAGAATAAGGCTGAGTATAAGTCTAGGAGAGAATAAGAATCTGGAATCATTTGAGAAACCTGCTTGGCTGGCTGGCACTCAGAGCATGTATTACACCCTACCAATTTCAAAGATCACAAGCCGCCACTGCAGATATCTTCAAAATAGTTTAGAGAGCATATTAGTTTCTCCTCATTTGCTTGATAGAATGAGGATTCTAGTTGAAGGCCTGTCATTACAAGTAGCTCAGGGTTTGGGCCGATGTCTATTGCATCCTCTTATATGACACTGCGCAGACAGATATTTCATTTCTTGGGTACGATTAAGAGCACGTAATTATGTGCCCCTGATAATGGGAAAATACATGGGGATTTTGATGCTTACTGTACTAAAATGCTTATATCCCACTAATTACCGAGAACTTTTCACCCAATGAGTTTTGGCAGGTTTCACCTTGGGGAAGAAAGGCCTTTTGGTCCAAGGTTACACTCAACTCATCCTAGCACCAATCATAGTGGGAGGGAAGTAACCGCCACATTCATGAAAAACGGCATTTGCGAATCTGTAATAGCGAAAAAATGCGATTCGCTATTCTGTGTTTGCGAATTCGCTTTTTTGATGTTGAATGCCGATTACGGAAATTGCGCCCGCAATTGCATTTTCGCAGCGATTGCGGGCGCAATTTCACTTCATGAATCAGGCTGATTGTCCCAGAACTCGTCTAATGTTTGTAAGTATGAAAGGATTACTCATTACCATGGACATACCCCTGGTTGTGCCTCAGGGCTCTTCTGGGGGAGAAAGGCTAGGCAATATTAATTTTCATTAGAATGCTGCATTGTGAGATGGTTTTCAAAATGGCAAACTGGATGTGCCATGAAAGGGGAAGGGTTACATTGGAACTTGTTTACTCATTGGTTAGGGGGATATTTGGAACCACTGCCGAGTAGACTGCACAAAAGTGGCACCTCGCTCCATCTCCTCAGAACACCTCTGGACCTGTGGAAGAACAGAAGATGAAGGATTGCTACATGTGACCTGTGAGGAGACTGAAGGGCTGGACCTGACACTTGAACACATGACTGGCATGGGGATTCCAAGGTTCAGTTGGCTCATAACCAGTGTGTCTACCAAAAACTCAACAAGCTGCAAGAGGCCTTTCCTGGAAGTGATCAGTTACAAGTAGACCCTGCCTGGGCCCTACCGGTGGCCTCTGCTGGAGTGTGTTTTGTTCTCTAGTTGTTGTCCATTAGGTTTCAGCAGCCCTATGAGTGTCCTACTCTAAAGATAAAGGAAATGTTGGAATTTCAGCGTGCAGGAAAACCAGATTTGGGACCACTGGATATTTTTGCTGTCAGGAAACAAAACCTGCCTGGCCACAGCTTTCTACTGGTGTGAAATTAATCTGATCGAGTGGACTTAGACGGATGGCAAGTTTGAATAGTCTGAATTTTCCTGCTCTGGGCTTTACACAACATAACTGATGAAGTCAGCAGTACATTATAACAACTCCTGTCTGAATTTGAAAGACTTTGTTGAATACAGGCATAAGACTTGCCCCCCCCCATGTGGAGTTTGAGGTCCAGAAAAAAGGCTGTGTGATGGTAAAACCTTTGACTGAGTCAATCAACTAACTTAGTTGACATCTTGTGCATTGCAGCTGCAAAGTTGTAACTGGGGCCTGGTTAACTGCATCCATGAACGCTGTGCTGTTTCTTGGTGCTTTTTTACTCTACTGCTTTAAAACAAATCATATCTCCAGTTCCTTTAATTGAGTTTCAATCATTTTGTATTATTTATCTCATAATTTCATCTGATTTCTAAATTGGTTATGAGATTTGATGTGTGTTGTTTTATGATTTTTTAATTATTTTGGTACTGCTAAATTATCAGTCACATAAAAGGTGATGGGAGGGACACTTGGCAATAAGCCAACCATTGCCAGTCACTCAGGATAACATTCCAACCCACTGTTTTTCACCACTGTGCCACTCTAGACAAATGCCCACCTTATACACATCAGTAATGACCTGTCTCCTCATGTCAACATTGGCAAGTTAGTGGCCAAAGATATCTCCAGACATCGGTCCCTTGCTGACTGTTCCAAAGGGTCCAAGCTACCTCACTGATGAGGAATAACATGGCTTGAACCATGTCTAGGCCTGCCTGTGTTCCACTTTAAAATGGGCCTGGTCTGGCATTCGCAATGGAATGTTGTATTCTGTACGATCTATTTTAAATACTAGGCAGGCGGGCAACAAAAGAGGGAGTTTGTTTTTGGAAAAGAAAAACACCATGGGAGTTTTCTTTCATGGTGTGGTGGTAATAATTGTCCCTCTTTACACACTCTCACTACCAGGATATTTTATGGCAGTGACAGTAAAAAAAATTGTCATCCACCTGCCCACTTTAAATAGGGCACACAGTTGCATGGCTTGTCTGTAATGACCAGTACTTCTTTATTCCATCAGAAGAAGGTTTATGCCAACTGAGTATATTTCTCTCCTTTGATCCATCTAATTCAAAATTGGGCAGGCAGATGGAGAGTTGAATGGACAGGGTACTCTATTGCCGTTGCAACAGAGTACCTTGCCCGCCAACCTTTAAAACAGGCCCTTTGTTTTCAGTTGGGAAGAAGGTAAGTTCTTCTCAAGTAATAATTACAAAATCTTGTCAGGTCACATGAAAAATTTCAACAACTAAACCTGAACTTGAGCCCTGATAGCTTTGGCATAGGCCAGTCTTGACTAAGTGAAAATGTGTTGATAATTTAGCAGTCAAACACTTAAAAAAGTGTAAGTCTAAACACTGGCAATCACTCAGGGTAGCATTCCAACTCGTGTTTTTGCCAACAATGCCACCTCAGAACATTCCCAGGCATATGCAAACGAGCCTTGATCCTGGTACAGTTAGAACAGTCCAGCTCGAGATCCTAGGCCAGGTGATCTCCAAACCGAAACACAAACGCACAGCTCGCTTTCAGCCTAGTTGGGACTCTTCTGTCAGGAGCAGAGTAGACCCAGCCACATGCAAATCAGTTGTGGTTCTGCTCCAAAGGGAACAGTCTAGCCCAAACAGCCAGGCCAGGTCCTCTTCAAACCAGAACACAAATAGCCCAAGACTGGTTTTGGCCTAATTGGGTCTCTTCTGTTGGGTACGTAGTGGCTCCAGGACAAAATCAGCACATAACTTGTGTCTGGAAATACCAGTGGTCACTTAGAGCATTTTATAAACTGGCGAGCAAAAGAACTATGGATTTAGGCCCAGATCTCTGTACTGGGGGTGATTGTTTAACATTGTCTGCCTTCCGTTCATCAATTGTTATTTTTGCGTTTGTCACCTCAAGTAGGACGGAGAAGCCCAGATGTGGATCTTGTGCTTGCCTATCCCACTAGATTCAAACTATCCTGGCTGATGAGGGGTGAAAGACCGTAACAGGTCCTGGGATCATGCTTCGGGTCCAGGGAGGGCCTGGTTTGGAAGTTCAGGCTGGACTATACCCATGGGGACCAGGGTCAAGACTGAATTGCATATGGCTAGGTCCTAACTGAGGTGGGGTGGTGAGCAAAAATCGACTAGGTCTTTGTACTTATGGTGAGTGTTTGACATTGTTCAGCATTCTGTCCATCAATTGTTCTTATGCTTTCTTAAAGTGGCATTTTTAAATTTGTAATAACAAATCTAACATTAGCATTAAATACGGTATTTCATTACGATGCCAAAGACCTCAAACAGCTACCTGCTGCTCCCAATGGGAAATAATAGCTTATTAAGTGTAATAAGAAATATCCAATGTTATTCTAAGGGAGGGTAGGCCTCCTAGAAGTGATACAAAAGGGGGTGGTGATGGACGGAGCATCTGAACCAATCAAACACTCACACCCAGTCAAAAGATCTGGGTTTGATCCATCACCGTTCTTTAGCCCACTCTGCCACCCCAGTTCAGACATGGCTATATGCAAATCAGTCTGACCCTGTGCCTCATGGGAACAGTCCAGCCCGAACTGCCAAGCCATGCCTTCCCTGTACCGGAAACAAGCTTCCGAGGACTGGTTTCTGCCATTCCAGCCGTCTTCAGCCCGGCTTGCTTGAATCCAGTGGCAAAGTGAGCAAGGGACTCACGTCTGAGCATACCCTGCCACACTTATGGTGGCCAAAGCGGTACAAAAGGGGGTGGTGATGGATGGAGCATCTGAACCAATCAAACACTCACACCCAGTCAAAAGATCTGGGTTTGATCCATCACCGTTCTTTAGCCCACTCTGCCACCCCAGTTCAGACATGGCTATATGCAAATCAGTCTGACCCTGTGCCTCATGGGAACAGTCCAGCCCGAACTGCCAAGCCGTGCCTTCCCTGGACCGGAAACAAGCTTCTGAGGACCGGTTTCTGCCATTCCAGCCGTCTTCAGCCCGGCTTGCTTGAATCCAGTGGCAAAGTGAGCAAGGGACTCACGTTTGAGCATATCCTGCCACACTTATGGCGGCCAAAGCGGTACAAAAGGGGGTGGTGATGGACGGAGCATCTGAACCAATCAAACACTCACACCCAGTCAAAAGATCTGGGTTTGATCCATCACTGTTCTTTAGCCCACTCTGCCACCCCAGTTCAGACATGGCTATATGCAAATCAGTCTGACCCTGTGCCTCATGGGAACAGTCCAGCCCGAACTGCCAAGCCATGCCTTCCCTGGACCGGAAACAAGCTTCCGAGGACCGGTTTCTGGCATTCCAGCCGTCTTCAGCCCGGCTTGCTTGAATCCAGTGGCAAAGTGAGCAAGGGACTCACGTCTGAGCATACCCTGCCACACTTATGGCGGCCAAAGCGGTACAAAAGGGGGTGGTGATGGACAGAGCATCTGAACCAATCAAACACTCACACCCAGTCAAAAGATCTGGGTTTTATCCATTACCGTTCTTTAGCCCACTCTGCCACGCCAGTTCAAACATGGCTATTTGCAAATCAGTCTGACGCTGTGCCTCATGGGAACAGTCCAGCCCGAACTGCCAAGCCATGCCTTCTCTGGACCAGGAACAAGCTTCCGAGGACCGGTTTCTGGCATTCCAGCCGTCTTCAGCCCGGCTTGCTTGAATCCAGTGGCAAAGTGAGCAAGGGACTCACGTCTGAGCATACCCTGCCACACTTATGGCGGCCAAAGCGGTACAAAAGGGGGTGGTGATGGGGGGAGCATCTGAACCAACCAAACACTCACACCCAGTCAAAAGATCTGGGTTTGATCCATCACCGTTCATTAGCCCACTCTGCCACCCCAGTTCAGACATGGCTATATGCAAATCAGTCTGACCCTGTGCCTCATGGGAACAGTCCAGCCGTAACTGCCAAGCCATGCCTTCCTTGGACCGGAAACAAGCTTCCGAGGACCGGTTTCTGGCATTCCAGCCGTCTTCAGCCCGGCTTGCTTGAATTCAGTGGCAAAGTGAGCAAGGGACTCACGTCTGAGCATACCCTGCCACACTTATGGCGGCCAAAGCGGTACAAAAGGGGGTGGTGATGGACGGAGCATCTGAACCAATCAAACACTCACACCCAGTCAAAAGATCTGGGTTTGTTCCATCACCGTTCTTTAGCCCACTCTGCCACCCCAGATCAGACATGGCTATATGCAAATCAGTCTGACCCTGTGCCTCATGGGAACAGTCCAGACCGAACTCATGGGAATGCTCAGACGTGAGTCCCTTGCTCACTTTGCCACTGGATTCAAGCAAGCCGGGCTGAAGACGGCTGGAATGCCAGAAACCGGTCCTCGGAAGCTTGTTTTCCAGCGAGCATAGCGCTAACTTCCGGGAACACGGACAAAGCGCGCCTGGTGGCGCTACAAAACAGCAGACGCTCCCTCGGTGGAGCGGGGGCACAAGGACAGTGAGGAGCTTACCTCACCATCAGAATCACCAGAACGAGCACCGGGAACCGCGCCAGCTCCTGGGTAGGGAACGCTGCAGTCTCGCCGCGCCAGCGCCATCAAGCGGCTGGAGACTACAGCTCCCAGCGAGCATAGCGCTAACTTCCGGGAACACGGACAAAGCGCGCCTGGTGGCGCTACAAAACAGCAGACGCTCCCTCCGCGTCGCGGGACGCGCGCGGGCGACGCCGGGCGGAGCCCGGGCAGAGGGCAGGCCGTCTGTGGCCGTCAGAGGCCGAAGGAGGCCGGGCAGGGCCACGTTGCCAACATGGGTAAGAGAAAGAAACAGTCAAACGCGGAGGAGGGGGGTAAAAATCCCAAAATACCTAAGCACTCCAACACCATTATGTCATACCTCTCCTCGGCTGTGGGGGCTCTAACAAAGGAGATAGCGGATGTAGAGCAAGAGCTGGCCACCGCACTAATAGCTCCGAACACTTCGTCCACCTCGCCGGCAGAGGTTGTAACATCCCACTCGCCCGAAGTCCCTGCCAACGTTCCACTAGAGCCACAGGTGGTAATAGCTAACTGCCCCCCCAGCGTACAACCATCCTTGGTTTCTCAACCGGGCCCATCTGTTCCATTCCCCGGTACTTTAAACCAGTTAGCCACCAGACCTAACGCACGCAAAAGAGGGAAAAAGGTAAACAGTCTGCCCCCCCCGGGAGACAGATCTACTACGCTGGAGGACAAACTAGAAGAACTCTTCGTGGCGAGGATTGAGCCCTTGCTGGTGGGGATCGCAAAGGACATTGTAGATACACTCAATACCTGTTTGGAAGGTCTCCTGAAGAAATGTTCACTTCTGGACAGAATAATGCATGCACTCCCCACTAATCACATTCCAACTAATGGGGTTAGCTCTGACCAGATGAGTACAACCAGGGTCACTGAGGGGTTGAGAGCGCCAACGGACCATGCAGGCAGTAATTTAACTAACGACAACAGGACACGTGAGCACAATATACTCCCCCAACCAGCACTGATGAACAACCCGAGCGGGGCCACTGCCACACTAGCCCCATCAGATAACAACCAGCCAAGCAGAAATAAGACAGCGCCAAGTACATATAAACTCCACCTCCCACCAGAAGCAGCACCTCTGGTAGCAGTGTTTATTGGAGTAGACCCACTCAGAGAAGGGGATAGGGAATCTACGGAGGATCTGATCACCAAAGTTAAAAATTGGAGTGGTAACACATGCAGTGGTGAGAATATAGCGGAGTTGATCATCCACGCAAGAAGGGTGGGATGGATCGGGAAACAACCCAAATCAACGTTTGGCGACTGTGTGGTTGTTAACTTCTGCAGGGCGGATGTGGCTGACAGACTCTTTTGGGACGGCTCGAAAATCTCTGGTAGGGATCGTCTAAGACCGGTCCCTTTGGGTTTTTTCTACCAACCTCCGTCTCTACGCAAACTCAATACCAATTACCAGGCCAGATGGCAGGATAAAAGGTTAGCAACGGCCCGCATAAACACACATGCTCCTCTCCCAAGCCACCCAGCAGCGCCCGTTCCCATCCCTCCCACTTTGTCTCTACAGGCCACCCAGGCAGTATCTCTGGTTGAGGGGACAAGTATAAGCTTAGCAAACCAGTTCTCTCCCTTGTCGGGCCTGGATGACATGGACTGACTATCAGTGGATGAAGCTACCACATCTAGTGAGGTCGCAAGGGCCTCCTTGGCAGTACCAAATGACGAAAATGGTTGTAAAATTATTAGCTGGAACATTGCCGGAATCAGCTCAAAATGGAGCGACATCGAATGGGTCACCTTTGTATCACAACATAACGTCATCGCCCTGCAAGAAACATGGGACATGTCAACTAGCCTGTGGTTGGACGGTTTTGTAGGCTTCTCAGTCGCGGCCTGGCCCAGCACTGCAGGCAGAGCGAGGGGAGGCCTCTTGACCCTTTTTTCCCTTGACCTCCCTGGCACACTAAAACAAATTGACTATGACTCCCAATTGTAGAAAGACAAATTTGCGCATTTAAAAGCACTCTGTTTATCAATTTCTACAACTCTGTCAATAAGGAATTCGGGGGTAATAACATCACCCAACTAGATACTTTTCTAAACATATTCATCCAAAATTCCCCTATCAGCTATGAAATTGTGTTAATGGGAGACTTTAACATTCACCCATGTAACCTTGGTTGTCCCAGGGCGGTTGGTCTGGAAACTTGGGACACGGAGGGCCCACACTTCGAACATACCAGGCCTGGTGAGGAACTGGAGGACGTTCTGGCCAACTATAACCTCCTTGAATTTACAGCAGGAGAGGGGGTACCTAGAGCACCAACGTTCAAGGGCTCTTCTATGGGCTCTGTTATTGATTATATTTTTGTGACCCCTGCCATTCTTGATTGTATCATTTCATATCACACTATATTTTCCCATCTCAGCGATCATAACCCTGTTTTTCTATCGATCCGATGGGGGGGAGCTTTGGGCACCATGCCAGGGCAGTCTAAACAGAGCTATATTCTTCGCCCAACAGATCAAGGCAGGCGCTTGAAGTGGGGAAACGTGGTGGCAGATGATTTTTATCGAAACATCGGGCAAGAGATCAAAGAGCAGATTAAAATCTGCCAAGATCCGACCTTCCATGGCAATGATACTATGGCCGCATTTCAATCAATATGTCTCACCGTGGCTGAGAACCTTACGGCACCAAGGGGTAGGGGAGAACCAAAATCACACAAATGGTTTGACTCGGCATGCAGCAAGGCCCTTAGAGCTCTAAAAGCTGCCCTCAAAGCTCAGCCTAGGGACAGGGCTCTGGTCTCAACGTTGAGAAAAGAGTACAGGATTGCCACAAAATCTAGAAGGGATAGCATCAAGCAGGAGGCTTGGGAACAATTAACCGACACTAACATCTTGCGGGACAGCAGGCAATTCTGGGCTGTAGTAAACCACCCTTATTTCTCTGACTCTCCCAATACAGACACTGATTGTGTAATACCAGATGAGAAGTGGCTAGCCCATTTCAGTTCTGTGTATGGTGAGTCGGGGGATAGGCCGCAGATACAAAACTGTGCAAGTTTGGTGGCCACACCTTTACAGTTTAATAGTGGGGAAGTGGAAAAAGCAATCTGCGCCACATCTAGGAATAAAGCCCCTGGCCCAGATGGGGTGCCAGCTGACTTTTATTTACATTCCCCCAAACTCTGGGCTGACATCCTGGCCAACGTGTTTACAGCCGCAAATACTTCACCCCCCCCAAATACGTGGGCTACTTCCATCATAGTTCCTATATTTAAAAAGGGCCGAAGGGACGATCCAGGGTGCTACCGACCTATCTCCCTGCTGGACTCTGCTATCAAGATCCTGGGCAGAGTCCTTTTAGACAGACTAAGAGATAGCCTGGAGGACTGTGGGGGCCTGGCTGATATACAGTATGGTTTCAGGGAAAAAAGGGGCACGATAGAACAGTGCTCAAATCTCCATCTCTTGATTGCCAAGTACACGGTGGCCAAGGAGGGGTCCTTGTATCTAGCATTTATGGACCTCTCCTCGGCCTTCGACTTGGTCAACAGGTCTAAGCTATGGGAAACCCTAATTAACATGGGAATTGATGCAGACCTGGTGGCGTTTATAGCATCTATGCATCAGGAACTATTTGCAGCTGTAAGAGTTACCAAAGAGGGTAGATGCACGTCACGCTTTAGATCCCTACGTGGCGTTAGGCAAGGATGCATACTGGCCCCCCTGTTGTTTACCATTTATATAAATGACCTAGGCAAACACCTAATTGGGGCAGCAAGTGACGTTCCGCGTGTAGGAGAAGTCAAGATCCCTGCTCTCCTATACGCGGACGATGCTGTACTCATAGCACGCACAGGGGTATGTCTCCAAAAACTGCTAGATGCGTTTGGGACCTTTATGGACCGGCTGGACCTGAGGGTCAACGCTTCCAAATCGCATACTATGGTCGTAGGCAGACAAGGGAAAAGGGCCAAGAGAGGTATAAAAACCTTTTTCTGTAAAGGGGAGATTGTTTCGGGAGTCCCCGTGTTTCCCTATCTGGGAGTCCTTTTTGACAGCAGGGGTACCTGGGGCCCACAGATACGTGCAAAAAGCCTAGCGGTCACAAGAACATCCAAGGCCATTTTAAGCTTCGCTAAAAGGCTGGGCCATAGACCTATGAAGGCCATTATTCAGGTTTATAACAGCAAATCCCTTCCCGTGGCCTTGTATGGTGCCTCCCTATGGGGCTACGTATGCCTAGACAAAATTCAGGTAGCAGAGAATAGTTTTTTACGCTCAGTCCTGTCCCTCCCCCAATCCTCCCCAGTTTTTTCCATCCATTTAGAACTTGGTATGGATTATATCCAGGACAAATTGAGACTGGCTCCACTAACATACTGGCTTAAGACCTGGTTAAATCCTGAATTATCGTTAAACCACATGATCATGAGGGATGTGATGAGGTTGGAATACAGTCACACAATACCATGGCTGGCGTATTTGCAGAAATGTTTTAATGAACTAGGTCGACCAGATTTATTCACCTCTCCCTCGTGCATTACAAAGCAGGATGTGTGTTTCATAAAAAAACAGTTCATGTCCAGGGCATACATGTTGCGAGAAGAAGTCGAATTGCTTAAACCCTCTGTCCGTTCTCACTACCTAACTACCCAGTCACTTGCAATAGAGCCTTATTTATGTTTTGTCACTAATCCTTTTCACAGATTTCTGTTAACAAGATTTAGATTCAATATCATTCACTTTTATTTGGGTAATTTTAACAAATGGACGAAACCTGAGTTAGCACCACCTTGCACCTGTGATAATTTTTCTGTTCAAGACAGTTTACATTTTGTTATGTTTTGTGATTTCTTCTCCGCCCAAAGAAAAAAGTACTTGACACCAGTCCTAAGAGGAGCGGGCTTCTCCCAGGTGAGACCAGCAATGCTATATTTACAATCAATGGGCAACATTTGTATTACTTTTGCCATGGCCAATTTCCTGGTAGCAGCAACCAGAGCCAGAAGGAGCATGAACTTGGGAAACTGTTGTACATAATGGGTCTTTTGAATATTTTTAATGTAATTATTTAATCAAATTAACTTGCTGATATATGAAACTGTTTAATTCCTTTTTAACTGTAAATAATATTGTTTTTATGTACTTTGTATGATTTTATCAAATCGAATAAAGTTAATTTGACTGACTGACTGACTGCGTGTTCGCGGGTGTTCGCGAGGCGCTTTGCGTGTTCGCTGGTTTTCGCGAGGCGCTTTGCAATTTCGCTAGATTTTTTTTTGCCTGCTTAATCACTGCCACCCTCTTGTTTTTTATGCCCATCTGCCCTCTGTACCACTTGTGTCTGTGCCCTTCTACCCTCTGCCCCACTCATTTGTTGTCCCCTTCTGCCCTCTGTCCCACTTTTGTGCCCTTCTGCCCTCAGCCACACTTGGAATGGTGCCGGCAAGCTGCCAGTGCCATTCTAAAATAGCTAGAAATAGCTTCAACAGGAAGCACTAATAGATAAAGTAAAGCAGGTTATCCAGTTGAAGGTCAAATTAAGTTACACAAACATTAATCACTCCAAGTTTGGGGTGATTAATGATTGTGTAACTGAATTTGAGCAGCACCTGCTTTACTTTATCTATTAGAGCTTCCTGTTGAAGCTGACTTTTGTAACTATTTTAGAATGGCTCTAGCAGCTTGCTGGCGCCATTCTAAAAGAGTTACAAACGTCAGCTTGAACTTTTGACCCGTTCCATTCGCGGATTTTCGTTCGCATATTTTGCGGGAAATTCGCGAATCTCGCGGATCGCGAATTTACCAAAAATCCGCGAAATCCGCGAGCGGAACGGATTTTACGCCCAGGCTTAGACGCGACCCCGAGGCTCGAACCCTGATCTCCAGCATCAAAATCGGCAGTCTAGCCAACGGACCTAATCATCTCCATCCTCTTGTTTCCAGTGACTTTTCACTTTTCACTATGTAATGTAATGTAATGTATAGGCATTTATATAGCGCACTACTTACCCGTAGGGTCCCAAGGCGCTTCGACCGCTGCGAAACCCTTCCTGGCTTCCCTGAGAGATGGTCCCTTAATGGGTATCTCCAGGGTGAGACCAGGCATCCCCGGCGGTCTGGTGGGGCCGTTAGTGAAGATGAGGCAAGCTAATGCCCAGAGTTGCCGAGTGTGATCGCTGATCAGAGTGGGCACCGAGGCGAGAGAATTATCGAGTCCGCTGACCCTGGTCCAGAAACCTGCCGTGCCGGGAATCGAACCCTGGTCCCGGGCAGTCCTCTGCTCACGGGTCTGCCGCCTCTAACCAGTGAGCCACACTACTTCACTATCTTTCCCTCGCGAGTCAATAAGTCACGTGGCTTGGACGGCAGCAAAGATGGCTGCCTGATATTGTTGCTCCGAATGCAGAGGAGCGAGAATCCTTCTATCAGGCTTCAGAAAGGATTGCTCAGGGCTGCTAAAGCTGTGGACTGTCTTGCTTCGCTGGCTACATCATTCGAAGCGATGTCTAGGGCCCACAGACGCTTCTTTTCGCACCATCCCTGAATTTTTCCTGACGCTCTGCGGAGGTGCATGGAGCCCTAAGATGGCGGCACACACCCGATTGAGCCTCCGGTGCGCCTGAACTCACCTGCCTCCCGACGTCAGCTCTTCACGCTAAGGTGCTGTGGTGATATTTTGGAAACAGCGACTGCTGTGTGAGGTGGGTGCCCATGACCAACGCAACTTTCTCCCCGATTCCTGCCCGCCGCAGCGATGTGCCTGACCCCAAGATGGTGGTTTTCCTAACGCCCTCAACCGACGCTAGCCAACGACGCCTGTAATTCTGTCGTCGGCCTTATCTCATGTCTTGCTGGACAGTGTGATCACTCTATGCCACCAGACACCAATGCTCAAATAGTCCTGAGCATGCTCGCCCTCCCAGGAGCTTCATTAAAGCGCTAGAAGTTGCATGCTCAAAATGGCGCCCCACTGACACCCACGGTCAGATTCATAGAAGAGAGTCTCCCCGGCTGATCCTCCTGATGTAGCTATAGCTTCTGCCTGCCTGGCGCACTGATACTTGCTGTGGTGGCTTTTTGGAAACCCCTCTTTGCACTACTATCTCGTCTTCACCAAAGCCGGCCACTGACACTGGGGATAGCTCTGGGGGGCTTGCCTTGCCTAGCTGCACCGACCTCAGCTACTAGCGCAGAGCCAGTCTCAATGTTATTGTGGGGGGTAAACAGTTCCTCTTCAGCCCGCTTCAACTGAATGACTGGCTATTCACCTGCCTGCTTACCTATACTTGTACACTGGGAGCCACACCCTCCAGCGAATGATGTCCCAGGCTGCTGGAATCCATTCTGTTTAACACTAGCCACTGACAAGACACAGAGTGTACTGATTGCTAGGGCGTATCCTCACCTCGTCCCAGCACTTCAAGCTCCCACCAGGGTATCAGTCCCAAAGGGTACTGTTGGGCAACTGTCACGTCCTATAGATAGAGCTTGCTTCAATTGAATTCCGCCCATGTGTGCTTTATCTACTAAGCCTCTGCCACGTGCATGTAACAAACTATTTCTGCAATTCACTTACCTGCTTTAGTCGATGAAATGGCAGACAGAGAAGGCAAGAACAATTCAAAAAAAGTGAGACCGGAACCTACAATCTCAGACTCCCCCATCAAAGCGAGGGCCGTCATTTCAGCCACCATGGACATGATCCTCAAAAAACTTGCTGAAGTACATGATCTTGCCAAGTCCACCAAGAGCAATACAGACTCTATAGAGCTGGAACTCACAGCGATCAGGGTAGATATGAGCAATATGAATAAGAGCCTTAATGAAGCGGAGCAATGCTTGAGTGATGTGGAAGATAAAGCCTCAACATCCTCAACATTAATACAGCGCCTTCAAACCACTACAACTGACCTCATACGTCAAAATGCTGAGTTGGAAGACCGCAATAGGAGGGGGAATATCCGTATCTTTGGCGTACCAGAGAACTCCGAATCAGATGCAGGCTCATGCGTGGCATTACTAGAAGCATGGATTCCAATGATCCCAGGGATAAAATTTCAACATGGGTTTGAGCTAGACAGAGCTCACAGAATCCCTACATTCCACAACCATGGTAGGAAAGGCCCACTGCCGCTAATTTTCAAGCCTCTCAGATATCAACATGTTGAATCCATTCTGCAGTTTGCGAGGAAGAACCACCAGATCTCATGGGAAGGCCAGAAGATAATATTTACCCAGGACGTCCCCAAAGAAACGGTAGATCTACAGAAAGGATTTCTCCGTCTAAATTCAGAATCACCGACAATGGCAAGCAGTTGTTCTTCTCTGATCCATGTGAACTAGCAAGTTGCCTAGACGGCTGTCCGACCCAGTACATGGACTTGTCAAGCGGTTCGTCCAATAAGCAGACTCTCATGATGCTTCAAACACCTGATATAATACGCATATGGTCAGGCCACATACTCATTGTCCCAGTTGACTGCAATGTCTACAAATTTTACCTGTTTCTTTTTCTTGTCAACTACCCTGTTTGATTACCATAAGTCTGCAGCACTCAATGTGCTTGTTCCCTGAAGGGGCCTATTATCCTTTCATTCCAATGTTTGCGCGAAATGCCATGATACAATAGTTGAGAGTTTAGCTGATGGCACCTGCCATGTTTGTTGCTTGCACTATTTAAGTGTCGCCACCTGTAGTCAATGTTACATGCTATTACATAGATAGTTCTTGAACTACCACCTGCTCGTTACGGCTATTAAGGGCTCTTCATATAACTTACCTAGCCTGTAGTTCTTTAACCTGATTTAGATCCTCTGTTCTCTTAGCAGACGGTGTTGCTGTCGCACACTCCAAATTCGTATTTTGGGGAGTGTTGGAGGGGAGGGATAAGGAGAGGGTGGTTGGGACGGGGGAGGGAAGGAGAGTGGGGGTTCAAAACTTGAGGTTTCTCACCTCATTGTCCATTTCTGTTTATTTTGCTTTCTGCTTGTTCTTCTTTTTTTCCTACTGCGAAGGTTATTCCTGCTATGACTGCTATGACCATGCACACTATGGACGCAATGCGCTCATCCGTATGCCCACACATAGAGATGGTACCTGGATACACACACCTACCAATTCTACCTTTGCTAACCATCATTTTACAAGGGCTGACTCCCTCAGCGATATTAACTGGTTAGATGGCTGTGACTAACTCCATAACAGAGAACCTCACTGTAGTCTCCCTTAACTTGGGGCTTAACCACCCTGTGAAAATACGGAAGGTCTTCGAATATCTCTCAAAGTCAAAAGGGGATGTCATTTTGCTCCAAGAGACTAAATTATCAGAGGATGACATACGCTTTATCAGCCTTAATTGGGTTTCTCACACTCTTTGCTCCTTGGCAGTCCACAAGAAGCGTGGAGTGCTAACCCTAATCTCAAAGAAATCTAACCTAACGGTCACCTCGCATACACATGACGCGGAGGGTAGACTAATAGTTACCCATTTGCTAAGAGACAATGACCCGATCCATGTGGTGAATATTTATGGCCCCAACTCGGACTTACCTGATTTTTGGGAATCAGTTTCCCTTGCCATAGAAAATATCCCTCAGGATGAACTTATAGTGGTGGGTGGGGATTTCAACCTTCCCTTGGACCCCCTGTTAGACTGCAACTCAAGTTGCCCATTCCAACCCTCTAGATCCCATGAAGTGCGTCTTTGCAATAAATTCCTGCTAAAAGACTGCTGGCGACTCCAGAACCCTGACAGTAAAGACTACACCTTCTATTCAGCCCCCCACAACACATACTCCAGAATCGATTACATCCTGATATCTAGCCCCTTTACTCATCTCATTGAGGAAACTGATATTGCCCCAAAGCTGACCTCTGATCATGCATGCATCAGCGTTAAGCTCGCAGGCTCCCGCTCCGTTATGCCCCCAAGACATTGGCGCTTCAATGATGAAATTCTATCAGTCCCCGAAAACCGGCAGTCAATAGAAAACGCCATTACTGAATACATCACTATGAACAACTCCCTGGACATTCCCACCTCCACAGTCTGGGACGCATTGAAGGCCACAATTAGAGGGGTGATCATAGGTATTAGAGCGAAAACAAACAAGGAGCTAAATCAAGATCTAGAAAAACTAGAAAAATACATCAAATCCTTAGAAACCTCTCACTCCGCCGACCTAGACAACAAGAGGGTTCTAGAACAACTTGTTAAGAAAAAATATGAGTATAACTCCGTTGTCAGCAAACGCGCTGGTGTCTGGGTCAATAAATTCAAATCCCTGAAATTGTGAGATGGGAATAAGGCTGGGAAACTCCTTGCTTCCTATCTCAAACATAAACAAAAACTACTTACCATAAACTCGATTAAGGACTCATCTAATGTCAATCATACCAGACAAGGGAAGATTGTAGATACCTTCAAATCCTCCTACGAGGACCTTTACAGGAATAAGACGGCCTTTGATCCAGTTGCCTGCTACGACTACCTAGAGGCCTTGAACTTACCCAAAATATCTGATGAAGAGAGTGCTGCTTTAGGGTCCCCCATTAAAGACAATGATATCCTATCCTCTATCAAATCACTTAAGAGCAATAAAGCCCCGGGGCCAGATGGCTTCTCGGCAAATTTCTATAAGTCCTTTGACAATCATTGACCCCCATCCTCCAAAACCTCTTCAATTCGATAGCCCCCGCAGGTAGTGTTTCGAAATCCATGAGTGAGGCCACCATAATAATCATTCCGAAAGAAGGTAAAGACCCCCTCCTAACTAAAAATTATCGTCCCATCTCCCTTATAAATCTGGACTGCAAAATGTATGCAAAGATTCTAGCGGGTAGACTAAACGCCATCCTTCCTAAAATAATCGGTGACTCCCAAGTAGGATTTCTAAAACATAGAATGTCCAACGATAACACACGACTCTTCTGCCACATTCTTGAGAAAGCGAAGCTAACACCCGATCCACTAGCAGCTATAACCCTAGACGCTGAAAAGGCATTTGATAGGGTTTCCTGGTCCTTCTTACACCACTGCATGACTGCTTTCAATCTAGGGAAATCCTTCATCAGCATGGTTATGGCCCTTTACGCTTCACCGTCTGCTAGAATCGCCGTCAGCACTCATTCTGCCTCCCGGACGCACTCTGCCTCTAACAGGGCACCAGACAAGGATGCCCTCTCTCTCTGGCCCTCTTTTTGCTAGCCCTTGAACCCCTTCTATTAGACATAAAACAGAACAGGGATATAGCCGGAGTCCAATTTGGAGACACTCAGGTGAAGCTGGCAGCTTACGCTGATGACATTTTAATTGCCACGGAGAAACCGGAGATTTCCATAGAAGCACTTATGAATACCATTGACAGATACTCCCTCCACTCGGGGTATAAATTAAACCGGGACAAATCGGAAGTAAAACCATTAAACATCCATGGCACTAGAGACATGCTAGGCTCCTCCGGCCTTACCTGGCAAACTGGCTTCATTAAATATCTGGGAATCAAATTTGGCAGCTCCCTGATAGGAACGCTCCACCATAACGAATCCGTTACCCTAAACAAAATTAAAACGCAGCTGGATGGCTGGTCCCCCCATTTTATAACCTGGTGGGGTAGGGCCAAAACCATTTAAATGATGATATCCCCCCTGGTTAATTACCTCATCAAGATGCTTCATCTTACCCTATCCCAAGACTTCCACCATAAACTTGACAATCTTTTCTCTAAATTTCTGTGGAAAGGGAAGAAAGCCAGAAATAGCCTAAAAAAACTGTGCCTCAATAAAACCATGGGTGGGATCAATTTAGCAAACTTCAAACTGTACCAGACGGCCTTCCTAGCGAAACAAGGCTCCTACTGGTTAACACCACCGGCCGATTACACCCCGGTTTGGCTCACTATCGAGAGAACCCTTATAAAAAATATCACCCCGGCGTCCCTCCTCACGGCCAAAACAAATACACCATGTTGCTCAATTCCCGTCTTTAAACATACAAGACTTGCCCTGCTCAAAATTGACAAATTGCTGTCAAATCGGATATGAGGCTCTGAGTGGGAATCACTATGGCACAATCTCTCAATAAAATACAAAGGTGTACCTCTCCAGAATGAGACGCGGATTAACAGGGGGATATTTTTCCCCTATCAACTGTTTTGCAACGACTATCCTCTCTCATTCAAGGAACTCCAAAATGCATACGGCCTAGACTCTGCTGAATTTTCTAATGTTTTTAATATTAAATCAGCAGTTACCAAAGCTAAACTTTCCAAATATCCTCCCTCCTTCCTGAAGTATTTAGCCTCCCTCAATCCTTTAGGTCACTTGCAGCCTGATTCATCAAGGTACCGTTTTGCGAGTCTCTAAGAAAGAATCATAAGGAATCGCTATTAGAGACTCGCAAAACGGTATTCATGTAGGAATCGCAAAATAAAATGCGATTCCTACAAATTCCTTATTTGCGATTAGCAATTTGCTAATCGCAAATAAGATAGCGATTTGAAGGGTGCCAGGGGTGTCCAAAGGACACCCTGTAGCACCCCTTAAATGCACATTCGAACAGGTGTTGCGCACACACATGTCCAAAGGACATGTGTGTGTGTAACATGCAAAAGAAAAAAATGCACTAAAGTGCTTTTTACTCTTTTTTCGCAATTTACCACCAAGTCAGACTTGGAGGTAAATTGCGACCAAATATTGAGATTTCGCATTTTCTAATTGGTTGATGAATTGGATTTAAGGAATCTCTATTAGAGATTCCTTAAATCCAATTCCTCGCAAATATGCGATTTTGGTAATAGCGATTTTTGCATTTGGGATGATGAATCCCAAATGCAAAAATCGCACTCGCAAAGGTCCAGATTCTCAGAATCTGGCCCTTTGTGAGCGCAAATCAGCTTGATGAATCAGGCTGCAAGTCTCCAGACTCTATAAATTACTTCGCCCACAACATTCCAAACTTACTAGAGAAATCCAGCAGTATTGGGCAGCTAGTTCGTCAACACCTATCTCGGAAGAGGAATGGTCCAAAATTCGGGTATCTGCCACAAGACATAAAATAAGCCCTACACTATCCCAGACAAAATTTTGGCTACTCCTCAAAGCCTTCTGGAAGCCTGCACGTCTCTTTGCACATAACATCAGAGAGGACGCCAAGTGTTGGAATTGTAATGATAGAGATGGCGATCTTGAAAACCTCATTCTAAGTTGTGCATGTGTTAAGAAATTTTGGGACCAACTATTTGCTTTTATCACAAAGGTCGTTTCCTATTCCCCACCCAGAGAGTTGTCCACTATAGTGTCGGGGTTCGTCAAAGCTACCCCACTTTCGGAGGATGATAAAGCCCTACTTGATCTCATGTTCACATCCGGCGTAAAAACCATCCTGAATAACTGGAAGGACACCAGCAAGGTTTCCTTTAAATGCTGGCTAAACTGGCTCACACATCTGAGAGGTGCTGACAATATCTCTCTCCAGAATACCCCTTGGAGACCCTCCCACCGGCAATTGTGGACGTCTCTTGACAACTACTTCAGCCTGCATAAACCCCCATGAGCCCTAGATCTGCAACCCTTGCCCACCACGCTTCTGGGTCCGACTTCGACCCTTTCCACACTAAGGGGCAGATTTATGAGGCCCTTGCGCCACGTTTACGCCGCTGTTGCGTCACGCAAGGCGGCGTAAACGTGGCGCATCCCTACGAACGATTTACAACGTGACGCATCTAGGCAGATGCGTCACGTTGTAAAGCCCTGCGCCGCTTGTGGGCGTTCCGGTGCAGGGTGGGCGTTCCGGGGCAGGTGCGCCTCGCAAAAGTGGCTGAGTGAAATCTATGAGATTTCACTCAGTCACTTTTAAGCCAATGCTGCGTCAAAAGCCTGCGCCTGCTTGAAGCAGGCGTAGGTATTGATGCAGCATTGTTAAAATGGGGCACCCCCGAGCCTTGCTGGAGCTGCGTCGCGCTTGCGACGCAACTCCAGCAATGTGCCATATTTCCGGCACAGATGCGTGACGCATCTGTGCCGTTTTTGCACCATGGTGCGCCGCATTATAAATGCGGCGCACCATGGCTGGCGGAGCTGTGGCGCACTGTGGCGCATGTTAACTGGCGCATCCCTGGGGATGCGCCAGTTAACATAAATCTGCCCCTTAGCCAGTATCCTCTTGTCAGGTCTCTTGTCTGCACTGTGGGGCCGCGCGCGAGGGAAGATGTTGTGTGTATCACCTTCGCCTTATTGCCTATGTTTTGTGATTGCAGATATTCCCTTCTCCGTTTTGTATTGTTTCAACCTTATCCCCATTTGTTTAATCTTTTGTACCAGATATCACGATGATGACATTTGCATTTTCATTGCCTATCTCCTCAGATTGTCGAGTTCAGAATGTCTTTATGATTCTCTAATATTGTTTGCTTTTGTATTTATACTTTGTTGTGGAAACTGCCAATAAAAACTTGTGAAATGAAATAAATGCAAAATGAAAACAGAAAAAAATAAAAATAAATCATAATTCACCTGTCGAGCTTTCCTACACGTTTTCTGCTTGGGAACGGCAGCAAATGATTTATTGAAGTTCAATTAGTCAAACCCATAAGTCTGCCTGGACCAATGCTTGAGCAGCCCGCGGTTAAGGACGTAGGCAGGCAGCGGTGATGACCGGACAGTCAAACAATGGTGCGTCAGCGACATCTAGTGGTACACTAGAGAGTTGCAGTACCTAATGTCCTGATACATTCATCGGTCTGTTTCCTGCTCACAGTGCTTGCTGGTGACTGTATATACGAGCACAGGTATGGGAAAGGAAATATATGAACTGTGTGTGGGCCACGGAGTGGGTCGGCTTTTTCTATACAAACTGCTTAGATAAGCTATGCGTTAGAAAGATTTATTCATTGTAGTAAGGCACTAGCAGCCTTATTCATGAAGGCTAAATCGGCTCGCAAAGGGCCGGATTCTGAGAATCCGGCCCTTTGCGAGTGCGATTTTTGCATTTGGGATTCAGCATCCCAAATGCAAAAATCGCTAATTGCGATGTCGCAAATGTGCGAGGAATTACATTTAAGGAATCTCTATTAGAGATTCCTTAAATGCAATTCAACATCCAATTTAAATGTGCGAATTCGCAATTTCTTGCCGCAATTTACCGCGAGGTCAGACCTCGCGGTAAATTGCGATAACTCAGAAAAATGCATTTAAATGCATTTTTCTGAGTTGCATGTTACACACACACATGTCCTTTGGACATGTGTGTGTGCAACACCTGTGTGAAATTTCATTTGAGGGGTGCTACAGGGTGTCCTGTGGACACCCCTGGCACCCTTCAAATCGCAATCTTATTTGGGATTAGCAAATTGCTAATCGCAAATAAGGAATCAGTAGGAATCGCATTTTATTATGCGATTCCTACATGATTACCGTTTTGCGAGTCCTTAATAGCGAATCGCTATGATTCGCTATTAGGGGCTCGCAAAACGGCCCCTTCATGAATAAGGCTGTAGAATACCAAAAGTAGCACTAATAACCACGAACAAAAGCTTTTTCTTTTTTTTTTAATCAATTTTATATAGTTCTAACTCGGCCAAGGGTTATTGGAGCTCTTTACACGAGCATCACTTACATTACATAACGTTACAATGTTTAGACATGCGGAGTATTGAGTGATTTGCCTAAAATTACAGGGTGATGAGCCGATGTCGGGACTCGAACCTTCCCCAGTGGCAAAGTTGCCAGCTCTGGCTCTAACGCCACATCCTCTGCCCTCTGTGGGGCCGCATGGTACATTTGAAAACTATGGGGCATATTACCAAGCAATAGCGATAATTTGGTTAGAGACAAAAATTTACCGCAGCGCTGCGGCGATTTTTACCGCAAATAAACCTTGGTATTACCAAGGTTTAACGCAAATGCGGTAAAAATCGCCGCAAAGCATGAATATCGCTGAAAAGTCAGCGATATTCATGCATTAGCGAGCCAATGCTCTTAGCCATGTTATCCACCTCCCATTGGATAACATGGCTAAGAACTGCTCAGTATCAATTAGTAGACACAAGTACACACCTAGTATAATGAATTGCTAGGCTGACAAACCATTAGTGTTTCGTCACTTGTATTTTTGAGAAAAAAAGATTATGAGAAAAAATGCATTAGCATCAAAGTGTACACACCGCATTTACAAGGATTCACAAGTACATTGACAATACCATAAACAATACATAAAATCAAAACATACACATATAACAATTGTGATGACAATAAATATAGACAACTGTGTAATGCCTCAGAAATTACTCTTTGTTGAGGCACCAATCCTAGATGCAAAATAAACAAGTGGACAGCTGAGATGATGAACTAGCCTACTTGTTTTTACCACCGCTAGATACACGTAAATTGGTTTATCAAATGGTGCAGAAATAGGAAATCACAAAACTATGCAGCAATGTAGAATTGTGTATGAGTTTTATTCCTATTGTGCCCTGATGATTCAGTATCTGGGTGGAGCAGGACGCCGACGCGTTTCGAACCCGTTCAATAATTAGAGGGTTCTCCTCAGGACAAGGATTGGGGAAGTCGTTGTCGCTGAAATTTAAATTAAAAACATGCTATCAATGGAAAGCTGACTACTTCCTCACTTGAACTCAACCACTATAAAAAAATAAGCAAATACCTTATGCTGGAAAATGTCAGGATGCTACCTATGAAAGAGACGGTATATGCCCTGGTTAGTCTCTGTTATTTAGAATACACTCTGAGCCACCGTATAAATAAAGGGAGCTTGGCTGATAGGCACGTACCTTGTTGTAAATTGTACATGCATCTGTCCGGAATACCCTAATGCCCGGAGTCAATGAATGCGCCTAAGGGAAGTAAAACAAAGTGTCACCATCCTCGCTAAACTGCCTTGATATGCGTCTAAGCGCATGCCTGTCCATTACAAAGTGTGCTTACTCGATCCTACCTTTGTTTGTAGGAGTTCAGTTCCAAACTCGGGCACACGCGGCAGCCGCCGCGGTAGTTCGAAAGCTGCAACCCAAAGGGAATGCGGTAATTAGAAAAGAGCTGCGGTCGCGCTCGCTCGGTCTGTCTGTAATTTGTTTGGAAACTCATTACAAGCGGACTTACGTTTTAGATGGGGGATCAAAGCTGAGAGTCAGGCAACCGGCAGTGAAACTGACAACGCGGGTGCATTGGGGGCGTGTCCCTGTGTTTTTAACGCGTGATGCGTGTGGGACGGCCTGGTGGGGCGCAAAATGCGTGTAAACCGGCCTGCTGGGACATGTAGTCCACTATCATGCTTTCTATTATAATTCCTCCCGTGTCTGCGGGATGGAAGAGACTCAGCGAGGCGAATGTACTCAATGTAGAGAAGAAAGAGAGGATTCTAAGGCAAGCATGCGAGTTAGGGTGTAAAATAAATGATCCCTATGTAAACAAGAAGCGCATGTAAGCTCAGTGAATCAAGGGAGGATGGCTCAGAGAGACAGGGGCCCACCTGGGGATCCTGATAAGCAGTTGGTAAATGGCGTATGTACTGCGCAGTTGTGTGAGCATATTAACTGCATGATTGCACAGACACACGAGTGGCAAGCAGCACAGACAAGCAATCGCTGCGGGCATGCTGTCTACAGATTACTCAGTTCATTGAGGTCATTCAGTCCGACCATGGCAGTGTTGAACCTCAGAATAAGGTAAGCCTCTTTTTGAGCAAGGCGTACATCTGGATCCCCGCCTGCCCCTGGAACGTTCTTGATATTTGCCAGGATCGTCCATTTCAAATCATTAGATGAATGTTCTTTTCGTAAGAAGTGGGACACCAAGGGTGCTGTCAGGACTTTGTTATTTATCCTCGATCGATGCTGGATAATCCGTTGGCGCACTTCCTGGGTTGTTTTGCCAATGTAGACCTTACCACACGGGCAGGTGATGGCATATACTGCATACTTTGTTTTACAGTTTGTGAAGTTGTTATGACGCCAGTATTTTTGGCCATCCGTGAACAGGGTACCTTCTGTTGTTAAGTTGCACACTGAACACGTCCCACATTTACGATGGCCTTCTCAGACTTCAAAAAAAGCACATTAGAACAGAGCTACATGGCCAGTTCCTTCTTGCAAATTTAAGAGCTGGCACAATACCGTGGGGCCTGCAGATAAAGAACGTACCAGTGCTTTTTACTGACGACCCAGTGTACAAGAAAGGGTTCAGCTGCATTAGTACAAAGTGCAGCAGAGACCTTATGGTCCACACCATCGAGACAGCCCACAGAATCTGCAAAAAAGAGATTGAGGAGATTGAGGAGCAACTTCAGAATATCAAGGATAACCACACAGAGTCAGAGGCAAAACTACTCCTTGAAAAGATAGAGAAGGAGATCACAACATTCAAAGACAATACGATAAACTTCAAAACAACGAAGTTTGAGAAGGACAAAAAAGCGTTCAATTTGGAAGTTGTGTATCCATATTTGAAAGAAGATTTTTACACCCGCTCCGAGTCTACCAGATATCTAAATTCGTACCAAGGGAGATCTAAAAAGAGATTTGTCACATTTTCCGAAACTTCATCTTCTGATTCGTCTGCGGAATCTGACCCAGGGGAAGGATCTTCGAATAGAGGCCAACAAAAGAGGCCTTTTTTAGGACAGGGCCAGCAACAGCAGCGGACCAAATTCAAACAACCACAATGGGAAATGTCAACACGCAAGCGGAGCTACAAGTCTTGAAAGACTCCTCCATTATTAATATCTCTAACAAAATCTTGACTAAGGCAGAAGAAGAACTACTGCAGCTGGGTCTGTCATTTGTACCAGGCACTCATATCGACTTTACTAAAGTTAAACTGGAGGTGATCGAATTTTTTCGAAAAATACGCCTTAGATGGTTTTTTAAGGACTCTACTTATGAACCCCAAGTGGAGGTGTCTGGTCTTAGAAACAAATCTCTTTTCTGCCCCCCAAATAACAACATGGCAAAGAACATCGTCACTTTTGAGCAGAAAGTCTTATCTTCTCTGAATGAGCTTGAAAAGAAAAGAAGATATATACCAAAGAACCTTTCCAAAGATCAGAGACAAGCCATTACCACCCTGAAGAATCAGCAGGAAGCTGTAATTCGACCGGCAGACAAAGGCGGTGCAGTCGTCCTGTGGTCGAAGGACCTGTATAAAGCTGAAGGAAGGAATCACGTATATAACACCAACTGGTACCGCCTTATAACACAAGACCCTACAGCTGAGATCACCCATGAAATCTCTCGGATTGTGAAAGATGCAAGAGACAACGGGATCATGGGCCCTAAAGAAGCTGAATTTCTTGTGAAGCGCTTCCCACGCACTCCACACTTGTACTTTTTCCGAAGGTGCATAAAGACCCCAATGTACCACCAGGCCGTCCAATAGTGTCTGGCTGTGACTCTGTGCTGGAGCCAATCTCCAAGTTTGTGGATGTCTTCCTGAAGGAGTTTACCATCAAAGTCCCATCTTTTCTCCGAGACACTATGGATTTCTTAACCAAGGTTGAGGGGGTTGAATTCGATCCAAACACCCAACTCCTGGTAACTATGGATGTATCTTCTCTATACACCCAGATTCCACAGCAGGATGGAGTGGATGTAATAGAACTGTACCTAAACTCCAGACCTCGGCCACACAGAGTGCCCACCGAACTCATTGTCAATCTGGCGTCCCTTGCTCTTAAAAAGAACTTCTTCATATTTGAGAATGAAATGTTTCTACAGATAAAAGGATCGGCAATGGGGTGTCCCTTCGCCCCAGAAATGGCTATACTCTATATGGCCCAATATGAGGAAAGATTTGTTTATAATAACAACCCATATGGAGCCCACATTGGGCAGTGGCTCAGGTACATAGATGATGTGTGGTGCATCTGGAACGGCACATCAGAATCCCTCGAAGAGTTCCATCAGTGGCTGAATAATCGCAGTCCAGACATAAAGTTCAGTCTGGCATACGACTGCAGATCGATGCCCTTTCTTGACGTGGAGATCAAATCTACACCAGATGGCCTGAAGTCCACACTGTTCCAAAAGAAAACGGATAGAAACAACGCGCTCCATTATGCAAGTTTCCACCCGAAGAGCTTGAAGAACAATCTCCCGTATGGCCAGTACTTACGGGTGAGAAGGAACTGTTCGAGATTGGAAGACTTTACCACTCATGGAGAAAATCTGACCAATAAGCTGAAGGCACGAGGCTATCCGACAAAACTGTTGAAACAATCCATGAAGAGGGCAAGATGGACACCTCGAGAGCACCTCCTACAAAAACGAGAGAAGTCTGATGCCGAGAGAATGGTCTGTGTCTCCACCTTTGGGCCCCACACTAATCCAGTACAAAAGATAATTCGAAACAACTGGCATCTCATTGAAGAAATTCTACCAGACATTGGCAAACCTCTTTTTGCACTCAAAAAAAACAGGAGTATTGGACAACAAATCTCGTCCACAAGGGGTGTCATGAAAAAAGAAACACAAGGAACCCTCTTCAACATGGGCCCGGTAATGGGCCATCGTAAATGTGGGACGTGTTCAGTGTGCAACTTAACAACAGAAGGAACCCTGTTCACGGATGGCCAAAAATACTGGCGTCATAACAACTTCACAAACTGTAAAACAAAGTATGCAGTATATGCCATCACCTGCCCGTGTGGTAAGGTCTACATTGGCAAAACAACCCAGGAAGTGCGCCAACAGATTATCCAGCATCGATCGAGGATAAATAACAAAGTCCTGACAGCACCCTTGGTGTCCCACTTCTTACGAAAAGAACATTCATCTAATGATTTGAAATGGACGTTCCTGGCAAATATCAAGAACGTTCCAGGGGCAGGCGGGGATCCAGATGTACGCCTTGCTCAAAAAGAGGCTTACCTTATTCTGAGGTTCAACACTGCCATGGTCGGACTGAATGACCTCAATGAACTGAGTAATCTGTAGACAGCATGCCCGCAGCGATTGCTTGTCTGTGCTGCTTGCCACTCGTGTGTCTGTGCAATCATGCAGTTAATATGCTCACACAACTGCGCAGTACATACGCCATTTACCAACTGCTTATCAGGATCCCCAGGCGGGCCCCTGTCTCTCTGAGCCATCCTCCCTTGATTCACTGAGCTTACATGCGCTTCTTGTTTACATAGGGATCATTTATTTTACACCCTAACTCGCATGCTTGCCTTAGAATCCTCTCTTTCTTCTCTACATTGAGTACATTCGCCTCGCTGAGTCTCTTCCATCCCGCAGACACGGGAGGAATTATAATAGAAAGTATGATAGTGGACTACATGTCCCAGCAGGCCGGTTTACACGCATTTTGCGCCCCACCAGGCCGTCCCACACGCATCACGCGTTAAAAACACAGGGACACGCCCCCAATGCACCCGCGTTGTCAGTTTTACTGCCGGTTGCCTGACTCTCAGCTTTGATCCCCCATCTAAAACGTAAGTCCGCTTGTAATGAGTTTCCAAACAAATTACAGACAGACCGAGCGAGCGCGACCGCAGCTCTTTTCTAATTACCGCATTCCCTTTGGGTTGCAGCTTTCGAACTACCGCGGCGGCTGCCGCGTGTGCCCGAGTTTGGAACTGAACTCCTACAAACAAAGGTAGGATCGAGTAAGCACACTTTGTAATGGACAGGCATGCGCTTAGACGCATATCAAGGCAGTTTAGCGAGGATGGTGACACTTTGTTTTACTTCCCTTAGGCGCATTCATTGACTCCGGGCATTAGGGTATTCCGGACAGATGCATGTACAATTTACAACAAGGTACGTGCCTATCAGCCAAGCTCCCTTTATTTATACGGTGGCTCAGAGTGTATTCTAAATAACAGAGACTAACCAGGGCATATACCGTCTCTTTCATAGGTAGCATCCTGACATTTTCCAGCATAAGGTATTTGCTTATTTTTTTATAGTGGTTGAGTTCAAGTGAGGAAGTAGTCAGCTTTCCATTGATACCATGTTTTTAATTTAAATTTCAGCGACAACGACTTCCCCAATCCTTGTCCTGAGGAGAACCCTCTAATTATTGAACGGGTTCGAAACGCGTCGGCGTCCTGCTCCACCCAGATACTGAATCATCAGGGCACAATAGGAATAAAACTCATACACAATTCTACATTGCTGCATAGTTTTGTGATTTCCTATTTCTGCACCATTTGATAAACCAATTTATGTGTATCTAGCGGTGGTAAAAACAAGTAGGCTAGTTCATCATCTCAGCTGTCCACTTGTTTATTTTGCATCTAGGATTGGTGCCTCAACAAAGAGTAATTTCTGAGGCATTACACAGTTGTCTATATTTATTGTCATCACAATTGTTATATGTGTATGTTTTGATTTTATGTATTGTTTATGGTATTGTCAATGTACTTGTGAATCCTTGTAAATGCGGTGTGTACACTTTGATGCTAATGCATTTTTTCTCATAATCTTTTTTTCATAAAAATACAAGTGACGAAACACTAATGGTTTGTCAGCCTAGCAATTCATTATACTAGGTGTGTACTTGTGTCTACTAATTGATACTGTCCGGCATTTGTTTTGTTTGTTCAATAAGAGTGGTCTAGCCGGTCAGGGACAGGACCCAGCCTTTCCCCTTTTTCCCTTAAGAACTGCTCAGGGCAGGTGTTAGCGTTTGGAGATATTCCCGCTTAGTGCGAATATCTCCAAAAGTTGGTAATAGGAGATAGCGATGTTAGCGACTGTTTTCAGTCTCTAACATCTTGGCACGCCCACTTTGCATCTCATTAGTGATAAATATCACTGACACGCAAAGTGGGTCCCAAGATGGTCGCTATCTCCTACTAGCTGTCGCTAACTAGTGTTAGCGGCAGCTAGGTAATAGGGAGATAATTTTATCTCCACTTTCTTGGCTTTTAAAGCCAAAAAAGCGGAGATAAACCCCCCTGATAATATGCCCCTATCAGTTTTGTTAAGCCCACATCTGGGGATTCTTGGAGAAATGTCTGCTAAATATGTTTGTTCTTTTAATCAGATCACCATTAGCCAGGCCCTGATGCATGGGGTGTAGTTTTATATCTGAGATAAAATCACACTTCCACCATCTAATGGTGAACCTTTGGAATTTCGTGACATGTAGAAGTTGGTCCAATCTTATCTCTGCTGAAGACAAGGGGGCATATTACCAACAACTAGCGATATTTATCGCTAAATGCGCTTACCGACTTTTTTATCGCTGACTATCGCTGGATATTTTAGCGGAGAAAACATGCTATTAGCAACGTTTTTCTCCATAGTAAAATATCCAGCGATAGCGGCGTAATGCGAGAATATCGCTGAGAATACAGCAATATTCTCGCATTAGCGACGAAATGCTCTTAGCCATGTTATCCACCTCCCATTGGATAACATGGCTAAGAACTGGTCAGAGAAGGCGTTAGTTTTTGGCGATAGCGGGAATATTTCCATCGCTACGCCAGCCTTGTGAATAGGCGATAGCAACGTTATCGACTGCTTTCAGTCGCTAACGGGTTGGGTACGCCCACTTTGCATTTCATTAGCGATAACTGCCCAGTTCTAGGTCTTCACATCTCACATCTCAGAACAAAGAGAGCATTGGTCCCTTGGTCTGGGAGATGGTTTAAGACATGAACTGTTTGATCCTTATGCAGTGTGGAAGAACTGGAGGGACTCATTCAGAGGAGGCGCTGAGAGAACTGGCACCGTTTTGTGATGAACTTGCCACTCGTGCCAAAAGTGCAAATTATATTGGTTCACAGAAACTGTTGAAAAATCTAATGGCCAAGCTGGGCTGGACCCTCATGACTGTAGCAAGGAATATCAAATTCGATATATTGATGGGTCACAATATCGTGACCATAATATGGAGAGACAAAATATCAAAGAGGTAGGTGCACAGAGAGAGGAAAGGATTTACTGTTCTTAACTCCACATCTACGTACCTTTAATATGTAACATGGTGGTTATGCCTTCTACTATGTATACAACTGAGGCACTCAGACAATTGAGTTGTAGTGATTTCTACACCACCATCACCATGGCAAAATACAAAGAGACCAATGTCCAGTTTGGGGAGAAACTCAGTGTATGGAGAATTAAGGGTCTTATTAAGACAGAGGGGGTCCTGACAGACAGTACAGCGGAGCACATTGAGGCGTACCTTTACAAGAGCCACGAGATCTTTGGAGAAGGAGGAGCGCCCCTGGTTCAGCGCCGACAGCACCTCATTGCCGCCAGTCGCGCCGCCGCTCCGGGACTACAGTTCCCGTGAGCCTTTACGGCGGCGCGTTCCCTGACGCGATCAACGCGACAGGAGGGGCTTCATAGGAAGCGAGCCCTCCGCTTCGCAGGACGCGAGCGGGACGCCCGGGGCAAAGCCCGGGCTAAGGGCGGGCCCTCTGTGGCCCTCAGAGGCCCGAGAAGGCTAGGCGAGGCCACCTCCCTGACGTTCATTGCTTTGCACCAATAAGGTATGTTTCAAAGTTGGCTATAATTCATTCTCCTGTGGTCATTTGCCTATTGCACCCTACCCTGCTATAACGCCCATCTATCTTGACTACTCGTTTCAGTCTGTAGGCAACATGGTGAGGAGGAAATTGGCACCCGCTGCTACCGAGCCACTTAACACTATGGACTCCTATGTCATCCAAAAGGTCAGTAAGATTAATAATGAGAGGAGGCTATCCTTAGGCTTGAGCCAATCCCCAGTTCTGCCCCCAGAAAGCCCGTCCTCAAGTGCATCAATCACAGTGACGTCTGCTACACCGCCAGAGTTTCCCTTAATAAATAGATCAGACCTTATCCCACAAGAACATGGCAGCGAGGAAGAAGATTCCGACGTTTTGGTAAATTTGTCTGCTAACATTGGCACTGACTCCAACCATCAGATAATTACAGTGGAAAAAGCATTATCACCGGAGCAGCCCGCACCACGGGCTGTGAGAGCTTGCAGAAAATCCCAGTCAAAGCGGGGGGGGAAACAACAAGGTAGAAAAAAGTTGGCCACACCACCCCCAAGACGTGAGGCGCAATATGTGGATTTGGACGTTGAAGCGGAGTCAAGACGCATTATTGACGATGATCTATTTAATCGGATACAAGAAATGATTGATATTAAAATCAGGACAATCATTAAGCCTCTAATAGGGAAACTGGACAAATTAACATCGGAGGTCAAAAAGGTGGGCGTAGTACATAGTAAGTTGGCCGAAGAGGTGGAGAATTTATCCTCCCTTGTAACAAAACTGGTGGGTGGAGATGCGGAGGTCATACCAACTGAGAATGCATCACAGACCACCCTTTTAGAGCAGCCACTACCATCACTATCATTATCGGCACCCAGACAGGAAGCAGCAGCAGGAGTCTTTCCCACCACCACATCCGCCGCCATAGCAGGTTCAAATCAAGAGGATGTCTCAGCCCAATTCATTTTGGAAGCCTCCCCAGTAGTGCTTGTACTAGCAAATGTTCCTGTTTTATCACAAGATAAAACAGAATCTAAACAGGGTTTGAAAGATAAAGCGCTACATTGGCTCACTACTAACATGCACATGGCATATCAAGGGATGGATAGTTTAGCAGGGGATATCATCATGACCAGGAGGGTACCCTGGATTGGGAACAAGCCCAAAAAATTTAAGGGGGACTGCGTAATTATAAATTTTGCCAACGCAGACGTCCTCCCAAACATTTTGACCAATATCTTCCCACCTCATCCGCATAGCGGATCCATAATCCCCCTCACCCTAAAATTTTTCTTTAGTGAGGCCCAGCTTGCTACTTTCTTTAACACTCCTAGAGCCAAGAGAGCGAACAATGCCACCAGCTGGGAAGGGGGTATTAGACCTCGACACCCTAACAACCGTTTCTGGCCCATGTCCAACTTTGAGTCTGGAAGATTCAATTACCCGCAAGAGCCAAATTTCAGGCCTACTATGCCTTTTGACCTAGTTATAAATGGATGGGGCCCTGGCTTCCCGGGTCACGACATTATTGGCTGGAGTAACAGGTTTATACCACGGATGAGAAATGACCAGTTTTTGTTATGCCCAAATACGCCACAACCTATGTGGAATACCTCAGTAGTTGGTCAAGGTCAGGTAGCTACTCCCTTTGATTGGGGATGCGGAATGGGGAATAGGTATGGCCCTTTATCCGACCTAAATAACTGTGATTGACTTAAGCTTGGTATTGACTTAGAAAACGAGGCTAGAAATATGCCACTATCACACAATGGCCAATATTATATCGGTGAAGACCTCAGCGACCTTACTTTCAACGAAGAATCAGAGAGAAATGAGACGCGAGAGCGTGACCACCCCCCGTCATTACATCAGTCGGTGGCCCGTGAAAAGCCGAACTTGAACACCGACTTAATACAGAGCCTTTTCGAAGTGGAATTAAATGAGGGGGTTATATCTCCACGAATAGCTGAAGGGTGCTTGGTGGGGGTAAAAGAGCCTAGGATTCCAACTGATCCCTGTAAAATCATAAGTTGGAACATAGCAGGCTCAAATGCAAAACGCCGGGATAACGCTTGTTCGAGCTTTGTCTCAAATCACCACATAATCGCTTTGCAAGAAACGTGGGATACATCCGCCAATTTTTGGTGGGATGGATTCACTAGTTTCACTAAACCTGCTGTCCCCAGTCGCATGGGTAGAGCCAAAGGTGGCCTGGTAATTATGTTCTCCTTAGACTTGAAGGGCAGCTATAGGCAGATCAATACTGACTCCGTCAACATCTTAATGGTTGAAAGAGTGATAAACAATAATAGCAGGACCATCTATGTGAATTTTTACAATTCTGGGAATAGCGAATACAGAGGTTGTAATGTTGCTAACCTAGACAGCATTTTAAATACAGTATCTCAGAATATCAAGTTTGCTTTTGAGTTTATATTATTAGGTGATTTTAACATTCATTTATGTAACTCAGCCTGTAAGGGAAGTAGTGACAACGTGAACGAGGAGGATGAGGAGGCCCCCCTGGGACCCCATTTTGAACATTCCACAGAGGGGCATGAGCTAGAAGAACTTCTTGCTAACTACGATTTGTATGAGCCTGACAGGGGCCCGAGGGCGCCAACTTTTACTGGTACTCAACACGGATCAGTGATAGACTACATCTTCGTCTCACAAGGCATCTTAAACCGGACTATGGACTATCGAACAGTCATAACACCTTACAGCGATCACAACCCTGTATTACTTGAAGTGGCCTGGGGAGGCCAGATGGGCGCACCTCCAATAGCGTTAAAACCTGTACACTCCTTGAGGCCCTCAGAGCAAGATAGACGATTGAAATGGGCTAAAGTGATCCCGGAAAACTTTTATGGGAAAAATTTCCCTAAAATAAAAGATAAGGTGGATATCTGCAAAAAATCCGGCGCCCAAGGTAAAGAAGTAATAGCGGCTTATGAGGCAATATGTGGCCAGGTGGCTAAGGATCTTCTAGCCAAACCAAAAAATGGAACCCCTGGAAATAAGCGCTGGTTTGACTCTGCATGCTCAAAAGCCCACAGAGTACTGCTGGCAGCCTTAAAAACCTCTCCTAGGGTCGGAGATGACATTGCCAGATTAAGGAGAAATTATAAGGCAGCCATCAAGAACCGCAAGGATACCATCAAACGCGAATCTTGGGAAAATCTCCTCTCAGCGGCAGTGTTGAAGGACAGTAGGAGATTCTGGGAGATTATCAAACAGCCTTTATTCTCCGATGATAAAAATGTTCCTATGGATTGCGTGATCACTGACGAAAAATGGTTCCATCATTTGAAAAACGTTTATGAGGGAGAGGAGGAAGGATCTAAAGAAGCCCTACTGCCTATAGTAGCTGTACACCCTATTATTTTTAACCCCGAAGAAGTGGAAAAAGCATTATTGGCTACAACAAGACATAAGGCACCTGGCCCTGACGGTGTCCCTGCTGATTTCTTTATGTACTCACCTAAATTGTGGGCGGATATTCTGTCAAATGTGTTTAATGCAGTCAAAGATAATCAAGCCCCTAGTTCTTGGGCCACAGCCACCATCGTCCCTATTTTTAAAAATAAAGGCCAACGGGATGACCCCGCTTCCTATAGGCCTATATCTCTTTTGGACTCAACCATAAAAATCTTAGGTAGAGTACTTTTGGCCAGACTAAGGGAGAATGTTGAGAGCTGTGGTGGGCTGTCTGAATTACAATATGGATTCAGAGAAAGAAAAGGGACTATTGAGCAATGCATAAACCTGCACCTATTGATCTCTAAATATACCGTGGCAAAGGAGGGTTCCGTGTTTCTTGCATTCATGGACCTCTCTTCGGCCTTCGATCTGGTTAATAGGACAAAACTGTGGTCGATATTGTTGGAGATGGGTATCGACGAGTCGTTGGTGGTGTTCATGGCCACCCTGCATCAGGAGCTTTTTGCAGCTGTCCGAGTTACAAATGATGGTAGACGCACCCCTTTGTTTAAATCCCTAAAGGGGGTGCGGCAAGGCTGCATCTTAGCCCCCATACTATTCACCATCTATATCAATGGTTTGGGTGGTCACCTGCGGGGTCAGGCAGCCGACGTTCCATATGCAGGTGGTGTCAAAATACCGGCACTCCTGTATGCGGACGACGCAGTGTTGATAGCCCGCACCGGTGTAGGCCTACAGCATCTCCTGGACGCCTTTGGTTCCTTTTTGGAGTGTCTGGACCTCAAGGTTAACGCCTCTAAATCACATACGATGGTAATGGGCAGTGAGTGTAACAAAAAAAGACATAAAACATTTTTTTGTAGGGCAGTAATAAGATCGTCCTCAGCAGTATTGGGTTTTGCTGGCAAGTTAGGGGCTAGGCCCATGGAAGCCCTTTTAAAAATCTATATGAGTAAACCGGTAGCCATAGCGTCATACGGTTCCCCTTTGTGGGGGTATGCAAATCTTGACCCAATTCAGAGAGCGGAGAACAGATTTATCAGATCCCTGCTCTCTGTTCCACAGTCAACCCCAACGTACTCTATCCACAAAGAGGTGGGCTTGCCCTATCTGTCTGATACCTTGAGTCTAGCACCACTAATCTTGTGGTTGAAAATGTGGATGAACGAAGATCTCCCCTTGAACCATAAAATTTTGCTTGATGTCCTATCCCTGGACAAATATAATAGCATCCCATGGTTGGCCTATTTAGCGAAAACATTTGCAGACCTGGGTCGCCCGGAACTTTTTTCATCCCCGGATAAAATTATGGGGCAGGATATAGCCATTATTAAAAAGTTATTCAAGGAAAGGCAGGAAGCACGGCGGGAGGAACATGAATTGTTGAAACCAGCGGTTAGGGCCCATAGCCTTTTGGTTAGCTCAAGCTCACTCGCCCCCTACCTAAGCTTTGTCACCTTCCCTTATCACAGGTTTTTACTAATTAAGTTTAGATTTAATTTGCTACATTTTTACTTGGGTTCTTTTAAGAGCTGGCAGAAGCCTGAGTTGGCCCCACCGTGTAGCTGCGACAATTTTTCGGTGCAGGACACTTTGCACTTTGTCATGTTTTGCAGTCTGTATCACGAGCAGAGAAAGAAATATTTGCTCCCCATCTTGAAAGAAGCAGGCTTCGCACAGGTGCGACCAGCTTTGCTCTTTTTACAACTTTTACCTAACCCACGCATTACTTTCTGCATGGCAAACTTTTTGGTAGCTGCCGCAAGGGCGAAATCTGTTGACCAAATCTCGCCTTAAAATCAATGGCTTTTCATTATGTATTTTTCACCTGATATGTAAAACTTTTTTTTTTTTTTAACTATGTATACAATCTTTTTTAATGCAAGTGTAGTAGGTGACAGCCTCTCCCCCTTGTTAACTCAGAGTGGCCAATCCTGCCAACAGCTAGCTTCCTATTGCTCCACTTTCTGGGAGCAATGCACAAAGACCAACTGCCAACTACACATAGTCATGTGATACAGCGTACAGTAGCAGACACCAAATGGATAGGATGAGAAAATGCTTTCTAAAAGCGGCATTTTCTGAATTGTGATTACAAATCCGACTTAACTGTTAAAGAGGCCTTTTAATTACAACTATTTGGACACCAAACGTGACCTGTCTGGCTGATCCCAATTGGACATTTAAGCTTATTAAATCTAATAAGGTCACCCCAATGTTATCCTATAGAGGAGGTAGGCCTTGCAGCAGTTAAACATTAATTTAGGAGTTTTTAACTACCAGGATATGTAAAACTTAAAAGGTCAGGTACTATTTTTTTAAATACACTGCACCCTGCCTCTGTTTAGGACCTACCCTAGGGGTTACTTATAAGTGTTAGAATGTAAGGTTTGGGCCTGGCAAAATGCACACACAGGCTGCAATGGCAGACCTGAGACCTGTTTAGAAAGGCTACTTAAGCGGGAGGCGCAATTAGTGCTGCAGGCCCACCAGTACTATTTCGTTTTTCAGGCCCTGGGTACATGTGGTACCACTCAAGTAGGGACTTACAAGTCAACCAAATTTGCCAATTTTGTATAGGCCAATTCCGACATGTTTTAAGGAGAGAGCACAAGCATTTTAGCACTGGTTAGCAGCAAAAGCAGGAGCGGTGAAGGCAAAACATTTGGGGGAAGACCACCCTACGACTGACAGGTCTAACATGGACTTAAGACTATCAAGACTGAGTTGCATATTGCTGGGTCAAAACTGAGGGGGCATGGTGAGCAAAAAAACAATGGGTTGGACTGTTAAACCAAGTTATTGCCAGTGGTTAGACCTATTTCAAGGAGCCTCCCATCACCTTTTGTGTGTTTTAAGATGGTGGAAGCCTGTTATGTCCTAATGGCTCGGAATAGGAGGCAAGCAAACTAGCCCTTGGAATGTCTCTGGCAGTCCTGGGTTTAGGTGGAGAGGCAGGACTCAAACAGCAGGGCTGGGCTCTTTGGGTTCAAGGCAAGCCCCAGGAAGAAAAGCAGTCCTTCCAGGTGCAGCAAAGCAGTCTTGTGTACACAACAGGCCACAACAGCAGGCAGTCATCTGAGAGTCCTTCCACTGGTCCAGAAAGTTATTTTAAGAGTGGATCTGAGGGCCCTATTTGTATACCTGGTGCCTTCTTTGATGTGGTGGAATTTTCAAGGGGTTTCTCTTTGACATGTTTGTAATTTCCTAACTCCCCTGTCCTAGCTTTAAACTGGCTGTAGAGACAATGTAGAGGTGACAAGCCCTATGTGTGAATTCAGAGCACAGCCTTTTCAGTTGCAAGTGGGGCTGTGCCCAGCTCTGCCCAACCACCCTGCCAGCAGATGCCCTATTCAGGCACATCTAATCTGTCTATTGTGTAACTATCTGGGGGGAATTCACAAAGTCTAACTGCCGGTTACAACCAATCAGGTGACCTAATACAAGCTGCAGGCACTAAAAGGCTGAGGGCAGAAAATGCAAACTTTCTAGAAACTGAATTTTGAAAATGTTAATTAAAAATTGACTTTACAATTAAAGAGTATTTTTAATTAAAATGTCATAGATCCCAAACATGAAATGCTTATCTGTCCCAAATGAAATATTAGCACTTACTAAATGTACTAAGGCAACCCAATGTTCTCCTATGGGAAAGGTAACTCTTGCAGTAGTGAAATATGAATGCAAGAGTTTTTTGCTATCATAACATGTAAAACTTAACAGTACATGTTCAAATTTTAATTACAACGCACCATGCCATATGGGTTACCAAGGGCCTACTTTAGTGGTGACTAATATGTAATAAAAGGGGAGTTTAAGACTTGCCAAGGGGGGTATTTTGCCAAATTTTCCATTTTAAGCTGCATTCGGGCTGCAATAGCAGTCCTGGGACATGTTTTAAGGTACTACTTAAGTGAGTGGCACAACAAGTGCTGCAGACCCAATAGTGGCATTTAATATACAGGCCCTGAGTATATGATATACCCCTCTACAACAACTGAGTCAATTAAATATGTCAATCAGATGTAAACCAATGTAACCATGTTTAAGGGAGTGAGCAAAACCACTTCAGCACTGGTTAGCAGTGATAAAGTGCACAGAATCCTAAGACCAACAAAAATGAATTGCTGCAGAAGGATGAAGAGAACAAGCACAATGTTTGGGGGGAAGACCACACTAAGGCTGACAGGTCTAACAACAATTGACTATCTTCGTTCTGGACAAGATTATTACTAAGAAAAGGAATCACAAATGAGTCCTTCCCATTGGAACTACAAATGGTATGCCAAATGAATTACTCTTGCCTGTGTCTATTAAATATGGACTCTTCTTCTAAGATGGCCCCATGCATTAGTTCTGAATCCCCAACACACCATTTTCTTGTTTTTGATGAAGCAGCTTCTACCCATAATTGCCAGACCGCCTACAACCTTATAAAATACCTCTCTACAACAAAGCATTGTACCTCAAGCTTTCAGAGAGGAAATTATTCTCCCACTTCTGAAGAAACAAGGTGATGATCAGATGAAGATCTAGTGGGCAACTGCTTTGTGCCAAAATGTTAGTGGCCAATACGGCCCAAATGTTGGTTAAATATGTCCAAGACACCAACTTCCTGAATAACCTCTAAACTGGATTTCATTCTGACCACAACACTGAGGGCCTGATTCACAAAGGTAAACATTCACTTTTGAGTACATTTACGATTGTTTACTATTCACACAGCGATTTACGAGTAGTATCTTTACAAGTGCAGATTCTCCCCAGATAAAAAGATAGGACTATTCTATCTTTTTATGTGCAGAGACTCCGCACTTGTAATGATAATATGTGTAAATCACTTTATGAATAGCAAACAATCATAAATATACACAAAAGTGTATGTTTACCTTTGTGAATGAGGTCCATAGTCAGTGCTGCTTTCTGTTCAGAATGACCTCAGGATGGACTGGGCCAACAACCACAGCGGTGCGCTTCTGCATTTGGACCTTCAGGGTGCCTTTGACATGGTGGATCATGACATTTAACTGGGCAGTGTCAAAACTAAGCATGGGCGAATTTTGCGAATTCGCAAATCTGCCTATTCACGAATTCGCAATCCGCAACATCTGCGAACTCTCGCGAATTTGCAGGTTTTTTCTTTTTTTTTGTGTTCGTAAGGGTTTCTGCCAGTTTGCAAGGGTTTAGTACCAGTTTGCAAACGTGAACTTACTTGTCGGCTCACAACGGTCGCGACTATGTTGTTTCTACGTCTGGTTCATCATCACAGCACCCTCTGTTTCACCACTGCCACCCTCTGGTTCACCCATGCCACCCTCTGGTACATCACTGCCACCCTCTGGTTCATCACTGTAGATTATAGGGGGGAAAGCACACCTGCCCTGCTTCAACTGACATGAATTATTTTGGGGTTGATTAATGTGCCACTGAATTTGAACTTCCAGTCTGGCACCTGCTTCCCCATCTGTAATTTGCTTTCTGTTGCAGTGCAATTTTTTTTCACAGGACCTTTGTGGCCTACTTGTAGATATTCTATGAGCCTGCTGTGAGGGTCAGAGCAGGGTCATAGAATAGTTGCAAGTAGGCAACTGAACTCTGGAGGGGCCCCTCAGGAATCACTACAGGGAATGGTTACTAATGATGAGTTTGAACTTTTGCACCTGCTGAGTGCTTTCAGTTTTGCAAAACTCGTTTTTCTGCAATTTCGCGGGATTCGCGGGGCGCAAATTTGCACGAGATCGAATTCGGAAGCCACAAATTCGTGAGAATATGCAATTTGTTTTTTTGCGGCGTGTTAGTTCGCAAGGTTTTGTGCGTTTTAGCGAGCCGCTTGTAGTGCAACGGCGCGAAGTTACCCTCACGGTCGTTCACGGGCGTGGCCATGTTGCTTGCATGACGTATTTCCGTTTCCGGGCGCTATGTGTAATCTCGCAAAGTGTGCGACTCGCTAGTACAAGTTCGCGTGTGATCGCGAGGGAAATCTTGCGCGAACTTACCCACGCGGTCATGAACGGGCGCGGCAATCTTGTTTCTCATTCATTGCTATGGTTCTGGGCATGCTTTCTGTATCGACCCAGACCGCCCCTACCGAGACATGGGCTTCGGATCTTGCCAGCTTCTTTACTACGAAGATAAAGCTGATTCAGGACTCTTTTCCACTGAGGCCGGCTGTAGTCTCCCCTTGTTCTGAGGACGGACCAGTTCCATCGGTCCCTCTTGAGTCAGTCCTGTCAGACTTTCCGCCTATTTCAGCTCCTTCGTCTTTGACACTCATGGCCAATCTTAAATCGGGTTCGCCGCTTGACCAATGTCCGGCCAAATTTCTGGCGAAGATGGCGGCAGTGGTAAATCCATTGGCGAATCCCCTCCTGAATCTCTCTTTGAGCCAGGGGGTGGTCCCACCGGCCTGGAAACAGGCTATGGTTATTCCCCTCATTAAGAAGCCTGGTTTAGATCCCGAGTTTTGGCCAATTATAGGCCTATTTCTCTCCTCCCTGCGTTGGCCAAGATCGTGGAGAAGCACGTGCACACTGTGCTTTCTAATTTTTTGGAATCACACGATCTACTTCATTCCACTCAATCGGGCTTTCGCCCTAATCTTAGCACTGAGACGGCGTAGCTGGAGGTGTCTGAAGCCATCAAGGAGACGCTGGATTTGGGTGGCAGAGCCATGTTGATAATGCTTGATTTGTCGGCGGCCTTCGACACCGTCCCCCATGAGGGTTTGCTCGTCAGACTTTATGAGATCGGTCTGAGGGGGACGGTGCTTAGCTGGTTTAGATCATTTCTGGCTGGCCGTCGACAAACGGTCTGGGCCTCCTTTAGCTCTGCTGAGATGCCGCCATTGGGAGTCGGAGTCCCGCAGGGCTCTGTGTTGAGCCTGACTCTATTTAACATCCGTAATGACCCCTCTGGCGGCATTGCGGAGTCTTTCGGGGCCCAGATCGTATCCTATGCCGACGATACCCAGCTTCTCTTTACCTGTGGGAAAGGAGAGGATTTTGATGGAGAGAGTATTCGTGAGTGCCTTGGGGCTGTTTTTGAATGGCTCCAACTGAACAGCCTCAAGTGCAACTCTGATAAATCTGAGGTACTCTTCTTCGGCTGTCAATCCGATCCAGACTGGCAGGTATGGTGGCCCGCTGATATATCTCCTCCGATGCGATCGTCTCAGTCGGCTAAGAATTTGGGGATTAAAATTGACAACGGCCTGACTTTAAGATCTCAGATCCTTGCCCTAACTGGCACCTGTTTTGGTCTCCTCAGGATGCTTCGGAAGTTTTTTGCTTTGCTATCTGAGGATCATAGGAGGACTACGGTACAGGCCTTAATTGGTTCAAGATTGGACTACTCCAACGTCCTATACCTTGGCCTGCCGGAGTGTCTCCTGCAACGGACAGAGGTGGTCCAGAATGCGGCAGCGCGAGCCATTTTTGGCCTGCAAAGGTGAGTCAGAGTCTCTGGCCTGCTGCAGTCTCTTCATTGGCTGCCTATCCGGAAGCGGATAGTTTTTAAAGCCCTGACTCTTGCACACAGGGCCCTCTACGCCTCGGGGGCTAAATACCTTCAAAGGAGGCTCGCCTTCTACTGTCCGTCACGATCTCTGAGATCAGAGTCGCTGTTTCTTGTCACTGTTCCTCGTGTGAAGAAGGCCCGCATTGGAGGTCGCTCCTTTAGGTTGCGGGCTCCACAGCTCTGGAACACTCTGCCCCTGTCATTGCGCAGTACCTCGAACTTGCTGGCCTTCAGGAAGGGCCTGAAAACCTGGCTTTTTGCCTCTTAGACTCCCTTTTATTTTGCTGACTCCGTTTTCTTAAATCTCTGTGTTGTGTTTGTCTTTTTCAGGTTGTCAATAAAGCGCCGGGACACTCTTTTCAAGAAGCCGAGCGCTATAAAAGACACAATTAACATTAACATTAACATTAACATCTCTGCCATCCTTTGCTTGTTTGAAGTTTTTTTTAATCTATTTTATTTATTATATATCCCTCTATTTTTTTAGCTCTATATTTTTGTGTTTTCTGCTACTTTTGGTTAATTTTAAACTACTTATTTAAACTCTTTTCTTTTCTTCTTCCCTATTCTATTTCTTATTTATTATTTACCTTCCTTTCTGCCCAGACCATGGTAAAGGGAGCCAGGAAGCATCCTGAGAAGGGGAAGGGTCCCGCACCCCGTGCCCTACTCCTGTGCGAGTGTTTGAGAGGGTAGCAGGTCACAGCCCGGGAGATCTTTAGCGCGGAGGAGGTGGCCGCACTAGTTTTTTATGTCCAGCGCCGCCTCCCCAGGACCATCATGGCAGGCGGCAAGATCGCTAGCGGCTATGGCATCCGGGAGCGCCTGAAGCGGTGGGAGAAGCTGTGCCGGGACATGTAGCAACACTCTCGGGTCCGGCGCACCTACAACCAGGCCACCCACCGTTGAACGGATCTCCTGGACCGGGAACGCGACTTGATCGACTTGATTGCGGAGAAGTGTGGCTCAAGTGGTTGGAGCGGCAGACCCTGATGCAGAGGTCCGGCCCGGACCAGGGTTCAATTCCCCACCTCGGCGGGTCTTGGGCTCAAATTTCCCCGGACCTGACAATTCTTGCCTCGGTGCCTATTCCAATCATGGAGTCCCCCTCTGTAACTCTGGGCAATAGCTTGCTTAATCTCCACAATGGCCCCTCGCAGCGGGATGCCTGGCTTTCACCTTGGGGATGCCCAGTAATGGGTTATCTCGCAGGGGAATACCAGGACGGGTTCCCTAAGCAAGCGCTGGGACGCTTTCGGGCAGCCATGCGCTCTACAAATCAAATTTCATTTCATTCATTTCATTTCATTTCATTCATCGACCTGCTCGGCCTCGAGATCCCTGGGGGTTGGTGAGAAGTAGTAGCTATTTCTTCACTACTCTGTTTTCTCCTGCTCTGTGTGTTATTATATTGCAAATTTTTGTTTTTTACCAAGAGCAATAATGCTGCTGATCACATTGTAGGTAAATTATATTTCAAAATCTTCTGTGCATTTCAGGTGCACTGCTCTCCTTCTCAGTAGCGTTGCTACTATGCTTATTTGTTTTTGATTTTGTGTTCATTTCATTGGCCTGAGAAATTATGTATGAGTGTAGTGTAAAGAACTGCGTAATGCTAGACACTAAGGGTCAGATTTTTAATTACCGGCGCATCCCTGCAAAGTAGCAGGGATGCGCCAGTAATTGTGCGCCACACCACCACCACCCATGGTGCGCCGTATTTACAATGCGGCGCACCATGGGCCCAAAACGTCACCGAAGCGTTACGCATCTGTGCCGTAAAGGCGGCGCATTGCTGGAGTTGTGTTGCAAAGATGGCGCAGCTCCAGCAATGCTCTGGGATGCCCTATCTCCCCAATGCTGCATCAAGCCGTACGTCTGCTTCAATCAGGCACAGGGTTTGAGTCACGCATCATTGCCCTAAAAGTGACTGATTGAAATCTTGTAGATTTCCCTCAGCCACTTTTAGGATGCGTTCCTGCACAGTAACACCCTCCCTTGCGCCGGAACGCCCCCTGATGGCGCAGGGCTTTACAACGTGATGCATCTCCCATATGCGTCACGTTGTTAATATACGCTGCACCATGGCGCCTCTTTTGTTCTGCCACTGCGTCACAAAAGTCATGCAACATTGGAGCAAAAGAGCCGCAAGGGGCTTGTAAATCTGCCCCTACAGACTAAGCATGGGCAAAAAATCCGTTTCGCTCGCGGATTTTGCGGATTTTCGGTAAATTCGCAATCCGCGAGATTCGCGAATCTCCCGCAAAATCCGCAAATCCGCGAGCAGCGGATTTTATGGCTTGCTCGCACTGTTCGCGTGAGTTCGCGGCTTCCCAGTACAACTTCGCGCCCCGCGAATAAGCGCAAAATTGCAGAAATACGATCTTAGCAAAACTGAAACTACTTACCAGGTTCAAAAGTTCAGGCTCATCATTAGTAGCCATTTCCTGTAGTGCTTCCTGAGGGGCCCCTCCAGAGTTCAGTTGCCAGTTGCAACTATTATGTGACGCTGCTCTGAACCTCAGAATAGTTACACATATGCCACAAAGGTCCTGAATTACAGCTAAGGGAGACAAGCAGGCTGGAAGTTCAAATCCATTAATCAGCCCCTAATTCATTATTGTCAGTTGGGGCAGGGCAGGTGTTGTAACTAATTTTGCAACAATGAAAGCACTTAGCAAGTGCAAAAGATCACTAATCAGGAAGCACTAAGGAAGCAGGTGCCAGCTAAAAAAATATTCTGTGACACATTAATCAGCCCCAAATTAATTCAGGTCACTTGAGGCAGGGAAGGTGTGCTTGCTTTGCCACAATAATGTACACTGACTGGACAACCAGAGGGTGCTGTGATGAAACAGAGAGTGGCATGGGTGGGCCAGAGGGTGGCATGAGTAGTCAGAGAGTGGCAGTGGTGACAGAGAGTGGCAGTGATGAAGAAGAGTGTCCCAAACAGGCTGGACACGTAGAAAAAACAAGTTCGCGAAACTTGCGACCCGACAGGTAAGTTCGCGTTTGCGAAATTGTACAAAACCCTCGCGAACTGGCAGAAACCCGCGCGAACACACAAAAAAAAATCCGCAAATTCGCGAGAATTCGCGGATTTTGCGAATTGCGAGTTCGCAAATCCGCAAAATTCGCGAACGCGAGATTCGCAAAATTCGCCCATGCTTACTACAGACTCAAGTGCAGTCCTTCCTTTGTACACCTGGCAATAAGAAGAAATAGTGGTGGTGGATTGATAGTTTGAGTATTTTAATGACTGGTTAATGTAGTAGGAAACTTTTTAGTGTTGTCGCTGATCTGCAATCACGATGGAGTTTGTCTGTCACTTGGCGTGCTGCGGACTGCTGCCTGCGAGTCCTAGGCGAACCTTTTTAGTAGTTTGTTTAGTGAGTTACATAACTTTCCAAGTCGACGGTCCGCAAATCAAGCAATACTAATATCGTAGTAGACCACATGAGATAGGTCAATATATCCCGTGGAATAGTTGTCTATTTGCTATTTCGCCAAAATATTCTGTCATTGTTCTTTTGAAATGTTTGATTTGGTTGACAACAATCATCAATGTTTTCGGGTCTTTCTTTCTTTCATGTTGTACATCAGCTCCCCCCAGGGGCAAGAGGACATTGGAGGAGTCTGCTGCTGCTGAACAAGGCCAGGATCGGTCAGACTAGGGCTCCTTTCCTGGCCCCGGTAAGTTTTAATTTTAATATAGAGTGCCTATTTTTTCCTAGCGTTCCTCATTTGATTTTTTCTGAATCGTCTTTGATCTTCTTGTAGGCTGTATCTAAATTCTTATCCTGCCTCGACTATGACTCCCTGTGGTATTACTAGATTATTCTTATTAGTCTGTCTGTGTAGCTAACTAAGATTGCACATTTGGCAAAAGGTGTAAAACGAAACTCCCATTCTAGTCAGCAATAGCTCTATGCACTGAGTGCAGTCCTCTGGGATTGTCCATAATGTATTTTCAAGTCTACTAAATGTTTATGCTTTGACAATTACCAACAATAAAAACGTGAATGACCACCAAGAGAGAATAAGATACTACTTTACTTTTGGTTTGGATAGAAGGACAATCCATACTACTACTGTTGCAGGGACAAATCTGCACAAACAGAACTATGGACACTAAATTATAATAGGCACAGGTAGACTTTCCACATACCTTAGTGATATCTGACTTTGAAGAACCCCCGATTTCCTTGCTGACTAGATAGTGTGGCAGAGTCATTTAGCTCCCGAATTCATCAATGATTGATCCCCAATGATGATTATCCAACGCAGGACAGGAGTACGGAGTCAGAGTCCTGAAGTGTCAGAGGCACGAACTCATGCTTGCAAATTGCAAAACCTTTTGCTCATTCACTCATGACCAAAAACCACAGAGTCTATTTAAGTTTTAAAGCTTTAGTAAAAGTAAAAATATTTATTAAAATCAAGCTTGTCATAAAACATAAACGGTTGATTAAAAATGGAAAAGTGCTTATAGTAATTTATTTCACACATTTATTGTGGGCGAGCCGAGCCCTCATCTGGTTTGAACTTTAATTTTTCTTTTTGGTGCTGAATCGTTGGTCCCTCCATCCTAGTGATGATGATTTGTTCTTAGAAGTGAAGCTTCTGTCAGTTATGAGAAAAATGGTGCGTGTTAAAATGCAAGCATTCATCAGTTGTGCCAAAAAGTGCAGCAAGACAACACCCTTCCCTGGAAAAAGGGCAGTTTTTACTTTACAGTAGACATTCACAAATTATTAGATTGGTTTCTGTATTCACATTTCTTCATTTCTAGACAAAATATGAGCGAGTGGTGTATGTCTATGACATCTAACATTCGTAAATGTACTTTGTAGGTGGAACATCTGGTGCTGGGCCCAGCGCGGAGGTGGAGGAGGAAAGTTCTGGGGAGTAGGCGGTGTAAGTGCCGGACCAAACTGCTGTGCGGGTTGCCACGGTAGTGGCGGGCAGTGGTAAGCTCTTATATTCCTTACTTATTGAGATTGCAGACTGCATAGTGTGCTCCCTGTGAGAAAACGTAAGGTTTGTCCAAATGAGAGACATGAAGAAGAATGATTGACATACAGTTTGAATGGATGGATGCCTGGATCATGGTACTATCTGACTCTTAGATAGCATATGTGTATCTAGAGAGAGTAGACGGTCACTGGATGAACTAAGTGTTACTTTGAAGAGCATGTAACACCGCACCCGCACGTCCATCCCAGTGTAGGAAAGGCAAGGAAAAGAAGTTGTAATTTTGTCCGAATACTACCATGAATAGTAGCAGTAGTTTGTATTGCAAGCACAGCATATATCGGGCTATTACGATGGCCACTCACTACCTCTGTTAATAAGTTTAGTAGAACTCTGTCATTCATGTGTGGATGTATCACTGTTCACTCAATAAAAACCAAAGCACCTAAAGTCATCCCATATGTAAGCAAATGCATACCATGTGCAGTGATAGATAATCAGATTATTTATCTTCTTCATTTTCCTTTTCTAGTATTCATTGGCACTGTAGGGTGAAAGTTAAATTAATTAGGCAGTAGCCCTTGTAGCAGAGTATTCTCAGTGCCACCCGTAATAGAAAAGTAAGAGCATCACCACCTGCATGTACTGGACTGGTACAGTAACGCAAGTCTGTCTCACTCATCATGGCGGGCGTCTGTTTTTCTCGGGTGCAAGTTGACTGCGCTGGCATTATGCCGGCTTGCAGAAGTTAACGTACCAATTTTGCTAAACAAGAGAGAAGAAGAAGAATAAGACTGGTGTACTGTCATAGTCGACTCTAATGGAGTGAGTCCATAGTGCTCATAGAATTGATTCCTTAAACTCCCACTAATGTTAGAGCAAGGATGAAGAAGTGGGAGGTTAGATAGATACTGGCCACAATAGTTATGTACTGCGCTTGCAAGTTGCTAGTTCTACTGTGACACAACTTTCTGCTGAATCATTTTGTGTTAATCTTAAAGAGCATTGGTTACAGACTATGTCTTTCTTTCTTCATATAGATGCTCCTTCCAAACCAACACGGAAGGAGCTGGCTAAAAGGGCCCGGCAACAGAGGCTGGAGGCCACTGTCGCCGAATATCGGCGGCTGGTGGCCCAGGAGGAGGATGACACGCAGAGTACGTCAACAACATCCACGGCGACACCTGCATCCTCCTCCACGCTCCCTGGGTCAGCCAGTCAGCGCAGCAGGTCTCCACCGGTACGGAGCCGGGGTACCGCAGCCACCCGCCACCGCCGAGCAGCAGAGAAATCAGCTGCCCCCACAGCAGTACCAAAAAAAGGATGCACTGCCTTTCCCTGAGGGTTTCCTACCTCGAGCAGGAGCTCCTCAACACCAAAACCCTGCTCAAGACCCTCCGCAAGGAGCATGCCGACCTGGCCCGAAAAAGTCAACAGCAGCCAGCAGTAGGAGGAGACTGTCCCTTGCCCCTTTTTTAAAGACTTCTGGGGGGTGGGAATTAGGAGTTGGGTTTTCTACTTTTTTGGACTTAGTTTTCAGGGACATTTGTTGGGGTTCGGGAGGGGGGGTGGGTTGGGTCTTGCAGGAGATTATTTATGTTAGGGCTATATAAATATACTTTAAACTTTATCTTAGCATACGTGTTTTTTTACTGCTTTTGAGGCTGGTGGGTGGGGGTTTAACAGTCCTGAAACTTAAGTGGCATCTTGATTCAAGTTGTGTAGTACTAATGGCCCAAATGCTTTTAAAACTAAGTGCCTCTCACAGAGTAAGTGAATTCAATAGTCCTAGGACCGTCAGTCTCTCGTCTCTCCTATTACTCCATTATACTACCTCCCCACAAATGCTTATCTTACCTGTAATTTGTGTTTGGAAATAGGGGTAGGCACAGGGCTGGCCACACGCGAAATGGCGATTAAGGTTGGCAATCCTGGGCGGATGAAATGTCATCATTGCGGTGGTACTTATGGTGTTACACAGTGGCAGTTGCAGCATCTGAAAAAAAAGAAAATGAAACCTTGTTTGTTCTTACCGTAGCATTAGAACGGTACGATAGAGAATATAGCAGGCGACAGTACACTAGAATAGGGCCACAATTAAGCCTAACAAATGGTAAAGTATTGAAAGTATAACTAGTACTTGCGTTGAATTTCTTTGACATTGGCTACTACTACAAGAAATAGTACTGAAGGTGAAGGACACAGCAGCGTAATAATTTGCCAAGTCTAGGAGGAGGATGTTCTTGATGACCAATCAAGTTGATGGCGCACATGAAAATCTGCTTTCATTTGCCAATAGTGACTCAGTGTCAAGCTGAGTAAGAATTGAATATATCCTCAGATTCCTTCACCAGCCTGTTGCTATGACCTTATCCTCCCCAGCAAGTGTGTGGAATTATTGCTGTCATTTAGTCACACATCAATCAAAACCACACAGCCCGGGGGGAGAGGGTTAGGGTTTGGAAAATGGATGGGAATTGGGGTTTTTGGGAAAGTTTTGTTGAGAGAAGAAAAAAAAGCACAGCATGGACAAACAATAATTGAAGATTAACAAATCTTTGGGTACAAAGCTAACCATAAATCTTTTAAGTGACATAAAGGAAGTGCATGCACTACTGCATGCATGGTTACTGAAAAGTAAGTAGTACTTTCGACAACCGTGAATGAAAGAATGCAACAGTACAGGGCTACAGTAATAATTATGAGTTTTTGCCTATCTCTGCACTCAGAGAAACACTTTGTACATTAAATTAGGTTTGAAAAATAGCAGAAGTAAAACCTATACAATGGCTGTAGGGATGAATTTAGAAGCAGAGATCAAAGAAATGCACAGTGACACTCATAGAAGTTCACAGCAATAACATTACTTAAAAGATAATTAGGAAAGAACGGATACTGTATCTGTATGTTGTTGTAGTTGTCCTGTCGAATTTGGGAAGTTGTAAGATGCATCCAACCATTCCTCTTATTAGCGTGATTCCTCCATTCCATCTGACGCTCCGACCATCAATGTTGGTGACCAGAAGACACCCTGTCCACTGCCTGCCTGGCGGATGCTGAATTGCGGCTCGCTAATGTGAAGCCTCACTTCATCCTTTTCCCATTGCACAGGCTGATACCCGGCCTGTAATTATTGATGGAAAAACAGGAAGTGATATTAGAACACCACTGAGAAATAAATATAAAGTATGTACGCTGTGTAGTGCAAAAAGTCACAGTTTGAGTTTCCTAATAGACAGTACAATATTTTTGAAAGTGCGTACTCTTAGTCTCCTTTTGAAGGATAAATAAGTATGGGCAAATTAATTTAGCGGATCTTTCCCCTCAAGGTGTACTGTAAATTGTGTTTTAGAACAAAATTAGACCTTCCCAGCAGTGCTCCCAGACCCTTACTAAACCCAGTCGCAAAAATGTAGAAGAGCCCCAATCAGATCTCAAAAAACGAGGCCTAGTAGAAAATGGTGACAAAACGTACTTTGAAAGTAAAGTAGGCCCAAATCCCCCCTTACCCACAGTGGATTGTATTCAAACCACTTGCAAGCAAGCAAAAGTATCCATACCCAGCATCACTCCAAGACTCGCAGACACCCCCACAAACGGCCCCCCGCCCAAACACATGCAATACAATACTGCTAACCCTAACGAGCCCTAAGTTAAGAATAGTGGCAAACGCTTTCTTTAACTAGGCCAGATCCCCCCTTTCCCACCATGTATTTTCTTCAAACAACTTGCAACCAAAATTACTCATTCCCACGAGTGCTCTAAGACCCCAGAACTCAGTTGCAAACATCTAGAACACCCCGAAACACATGCAATTCTGCTGCTAGTGCTAACCCTAACAAGCCCTAAGTTAATGTGCCAAACCGCTTTTCAGCATGGATTTTCTCCAAACCACTTTTATCCGGTATTAGACCTTCCGAGCAATGCCCCAAGACCTGTCAACCCACCCACAAATAAGCAGAACACCCTCATAAAGTCAAAAAGCAAAAATGTAAAATCTCATACTTACAATATTTTTCGTCCTTCTTTCAATTCTGTCCAAACGCACTGTGCAGCTAGGTCATAACTTCACTTTTCCACCATGGATGTCCTGGAAAACAAATGCAATCAACATTAGACTGTGCCAGCAGTGCTCCCAGACCCCAAACCTTACCCCCAAACACCAGGAACCCCCCCCAAACAGGCCCCCAAAAACATGATAGTGAGCAAAAAGGCAAAAACCTTCTCAGCTCTGATTTTCTCCAAAACACTTACATGCGGTATTAGAACTTCCCAGCAATGGCCCCAGAGACGTCAACCCAGGCGGAAACAAGTAGAAGACCCCCAAACAGCCAGAAAGCAAAACTACAAAAATGGGGACTTAGTAATTTTCAGGCAAATTTCCAACATCACTCCACGCGCGCTCTGCAGCTAGGGCCTAACTTCCCTTTGCCACCATGGATTTTCTTCAAAACAAATGCAATCAAAAGTATCCATACCCAGCAGTGCTCCCAGACCCCAAAACCCACCCCCAAACACCAGGAACCCCCCAAACAGGCCCCTGAAAACATGATAGTGAGCAAAAAGCAAAAACTTTCTCAACTCTGATTTTCTCCAAAACACTTTTATCCGGTATTAGACCTTCCCAGCAATGCCCCAAGACTTGGCAACCCACCCGCAAAAAAGCACAACACCCCCAAACAGGCAAAAAGCAAAAATGGAAAATCTCATACTTACAATATTTTTCGGCCTTCTTTCAAATCTGTCCAAACGCGCTGTGCAGCTAGGTCATAACTCCACTTTTCCACCATGGATGTCCTGTAAAACAAATGCAATCAACATTAGACTGTGCCAGCAGTGATCCCAGACCCCAAAACCCAGCCCCAAACAGTCCCCCAAGCTGTTTGGGGGACTGTTTGGCACAACAGCCCCAAACAGGCAAAAAGCAAAAATGGGAAATCTCATACTAACAATATTTTTCGGGCTTCTTTCAATTCTGACCAAACGTGCTGTGCAGCTAGGTCATAACTCCACTTTTCCACCATGGATGTACTGGAAAACAAATGCAATCAACATTAGACTGTGCCAGCAGTGCTCCTAGACCCCAAAACCCACCCCAAACACCAGGAACCCCCCCAAACAGGCCCCCAAAAACATGATAGTGAGCAAAAAAGCCAAAAACTTTCTCAACTCTGATTTTCTCCAAAACACTTTTATCCGGTATTAGACCTTCCCAGCAATGCCCCAAGACCCGGCAACCCACCCGCAAAAAAGCACAACACCCTCAAACAGGCAAAAAGCAAAAATGGTAAATCTCATACTAACAATATTTTTCGGGCTTCTTTCAATTCTGACCAAACGCGCTGTGCAGCTAGGTCATAACTCCACTTTTCCACCATGGATGTCCTGGAAAACAAATGCAATCAACATTAGACTGTGCCAGCAGTACTCCCAGACCCCAAAACCCACCCCCAAACACCAGGAACCCCCCCAAACAGGCCCCCGAAAACATGATAGTGAGCAAAAAGGCAACAACTTTCTCAACTCTGATTTTCTCCAAAATGTAATGATGATACTTGTAAAGCGCACTGTTACCCCATCTCGGGGTGTCCTGGCACTGAAGACCGCTGGGGAACACGTCCTGGCTTTTCCTGCTAGATGGTCCCTTCTGGGTATCTCCAAGGTGAAGCCAGGCATCCCCGGCATCTGTGGGGGGCCATTGTAGAGATAAGGCAAGCTTAATGCTCAGAGTTGCTGAGTGTGATCCCTGGTTAGAGTAGGCACCGAGGTGAGAATTATCGAGTCCGTTGACCCTTGTCCACGACCCTGCCGCGTCGGGAATTGAACCCTGGTCCCAGGCTGTTCTCTGCTTCCGGGTCTTCCGCCTCTAACCAGTGAGCCACACCACTCCAAAACACTTTTATGCGGTATTAGACCTTCCCAGCAATGGCCCTAGAGCCGTCAACCCAGGCGGAAACAAGTAGAAGACCCCCAAACAGCCAAAAAGCAAAGCTACAAAAATGGGGACTTAGTAATTTTCAGGAAAATTTCCAACATCACTCCACGCGCGCTCTTCAGCTAGGCCCTAACTCTCCTTTGCCACCATGGATTGTCTTCAAACCACTTGCAATCAAAAGAATCCATACCCAGCAGTGCTCCCAGACCCCAAAACCCACCCCCAAACACCAGGAATCCCCCAAAACAGGCCCCCGAAAACATGATAGTGAGCAAAAAGGCAAAAACTTTCTCAACTCTGATTTTCTTCAAAACTATTTTATCCGGTATTAGACCTTCCCAGCAATACCCCAAGACCCGGGATCCCACCCGCAAAAAAGCACAACACCCCCAAACTGGGAAATAGCAAAAATGGGCCTACTACCTGGAATTCTGTCCGAACCTGCTGTGCAGCTAGGCCCTAACTCCCTTTACCACCATGGATTTCCTGAAAAACAAATGCAATCCACATTAGACCGTGCCAGCAGTGCTCCCAGACCCCAAAACCCACCCACAACAACCTAAAAGCCCGCCAAACAGCACCCCAAAGACAGGCAAGTGATCAAAAGCGCAAAATCTTTTTCCGCTCTGATTTCCTCCAAAACCCTTTTATCTGGTATTAGACCTTCCCAGCAATGCCACAAGACCCAATCAACATTAGGCTGTGCCAGCAGTGCTCCCAGACCCCAAAACCCACCCCCAAACACCAGGAACCCCCCAAACAGGCCCCCGAAAACATGATAGTGAGCAAAAAGGCAAAAACTTTTTCAACTCTGATTTTCTCCAAAACAATTTTATCCGTTATTAGACCTTCCCAGCAATGCCCCAAGACCCGGCAACCCACCCGCAAAAAAGCACAACACCCCCAAACAGGCAAACAGCAAAAATGGAAAATCTCATACAATATTTTTCGGCCTTCTTTCAATTCTGTCCAAACGCGCTGTGCAGCTAGGTCATAACTCCACTTTTCCACCATGGATGTCCTCGAAAAGAAATGCAATCAACATTAGACTGTGCCAGCAGTGATCCCAGACCCCAAAACCCACCCCCAAACACCAGGAACCCCCCAAACAGGCCCCCAAAAACATGATAGTGAGCAAAAAGGCAAAAACTTTCCCAACTGTGATTTTCTTCAAAACACTTTTATTCGGTATTAGACCTCCCCAGCAATGCCCCAAGACTCGGCAACCCACCCGCAAAAAAGCACAACACCCCCAAATAGGCAAAAATGAAAAATGGAAAATCTCATACTAACAATATTTTTCGCCCTTCTTTCAATTCTGTCCAAACGCGCTGTGCAGCTAGGTCATAACTCCACTTTTCTACCATTGATGTCCTGTAAAACAAATGCAATCAACATTAGACTGTGCCAGCAGTGATCCCAGACCCCAAAACGCAGCCCCAAACACCAGGAACCCCCCCCAAGCAGGCCCCCGAAAACATGATAGTGAGCAAAAAGGCAAAAACTTTCTCAACTCTGATTTCCTCCAAAACACTTCTATCCGGTATTAGACCTTCCCAGCAATGCTCCAAGACCCGGCAACCCACCCGCAAAAAAGCCCCACACCCCCAAACAGGCAAAAAGCAAAAATGGAAAATCTCATACTAACAATATTTTTCGGCCTTCTTTCAATTCTGACCAAACGCGCTGTGGAGCTAGGTCATAACTCCACTTTTCCACCATGGATGTCCTGGAAAACAAATGCAATCAACATTAGACTGTGCCAGCAGTGCTCCTAGACCCCAAAACCCACCCCCAAACACCAGGAACCCCACCCAAACAGGCCCCCGAAAACATGATAGTGAGCAAAAAGGCAAAAACTTTCTCAACTCTGATTTTCTCCAAAACACTTTTATCCGGTAGTAGACCTTCCCAGAAATGCCCCAAGACCCGGCAACCCACCCGCAAAAAAGCACAACACCCAAAACAGGCAAAAAGCAAAAATGGAAAATCTCATACTTACAATATTTTTCGGCCTTCTTTCATGTTATAACTCCACTTTTTCACCATGAATGTCCTGGAAAACAAATGCAATCAACATTAGACTGTGCCAGCACTGCTCCCAGACCCCAAAACCCACCCCCAAACACCAGGACCCCCCCAAACAGGCCCCCGAAAACATGATAGTGAGCAAAAAGGCAACAACTTTCTCAACTCTGATTTTCTCCAAAATGTAATGATGATACTTGTAAAGCGCACTGTTACCCCATCTCGGGGTGTCCTGGCACTGAAGACCGCTGGGGAACCCGTCCTGGCTTTTCCTGTGAGATGGTCCCTTCTGGGTATCTCCAAGGTGAAGCCAGGCATCCCCGGCGTCTGTGGGGGGCCGTTGTAGAGATGAGGCAAGCTTAATGCCCAGAGTTGCAGAGTGTGATCCCTGGTTAGAGTAGGCACCGAGGCGAGAATTATCGAGTCCAATGACCCTGGTCCATGATCCTGCCGCGTCGGGAATTGAACCCTGGTCCCAGGCTGTTCTCTGCTTCCGGGTCTGCCGCCTCTAACCAGTGAGCCACACCACTCCAAAACACTTTTATGCGGTATTAGACCTTCCCAGCAATGGCCCCAGAGCCGTCAACCCAGGCGGAAACAAGTAGAAGACCCCCAAACAGCCAAAAAGCAAAGCTACAAAAATGGGGACTTAGTAATTTTCAGGCAAATTTCCATCATCACTCCACGCGCTCTTCAGCTAGGCCGTAACTCCCCTTTGCCACAATGGATTGTCTTCAAACCACTTGCACTCAAAAGTTTCCATACCCAGCAGTGCTCCCAGACCCCAAAACCCACCCCCAAACACCAGGAATCCCCCCAAACAGGCCCCCGAAAACATGATAGTGAGCAAAAAGGCAAAAACTTTCTCAACTCTGATTTTCTTCCAAACAATTTTATCCGGTACTAGACCTTCCCAGCAATACCCCAAGACCCGGGATCCCACCCGCAAAAAAGCACAACACCCCCAAACTGGCAAATAGCAAAAATGGGCCTACTACCTGGAATTCTGTCCGAACGCGCTGTGCAGCTAGGCCCTAACTCCCTTTTCCACCATGGATTTCCTGAAAAACAAATGCAATCCACATTAGACCGTGCCAGCAGTGCTCCCAGACCCCAAAACCCACCCACAACAACCTAAAAACCCGCCAAACAGCACCCCAAAGACAGGCAAGTGATCAAAAGCGCAAAATCTTTTTCTGCTCTGATTTCCTCCAAAACCCTTTTATCCGGTATTAGACCTTCCCAGCAATGCCACAAGACCCAATCAACATTAGGCTGTGCCAGCAGTGCTCCCAGACCACAAAACCCACCTCCAAACACCAGGAACCCCCAAACAGGCCCCCGAAAACATGATAGTGAGCAAAAAGGCAAACACTTTCTCAACTCTGATTTTCTCCAAAACAATTTTATCCGGTATTAGACCTTCCCAGCAATGCCCCAAGAGCCGGCAACCCACCCGCAAAAAAGCACAACACCCCCAAACAGGCAAAACCAAAAAGTGGAAAATCTCATACAATATTTTTCAGCCTTCTTTCAATTTTGTCCAAACGCGCTGTGCAGCTAGGTCATAACTCCACTTTTCCACCATGGATGTCCTCGGAAACAAATGCAATCAACATTAGACTGTGCCAGCAGTGATCCCAGACCCCAAAACCCACCCCCAAACACCAGGAACTCCCCCAAACAGGCCATCGAAAACATGATAGTGAGCAAAAAGGCAAAAACTTTCTCAACTCTGATTTTCTCCAAAACACTTTTATCCGGTATTAGACCTTCCTAGCAAGGCCCCAAGACTCGGCAACCCACCCGCAAAAAAGCACAACACCCCCAAACAGGCAAAAATCAAAAATGGAAAATCTCATACTAACAATATTTTTCGGCCTTCTTTCAATTCTGTCCAAACGGGCTGTGCAGCTAGGTCATAACTCCACTTTTCCACCATGGATGTCCTGGAAAACAAATGCAATCAACATTAGACTGTGCCAGCTGTGCTCCCAGACCCCAACACCTACCCCCAAACACCAGGAACCCCCCAAACAGGTCCCAAAAACATGATAGTGAGCAAAAAGGCAAAAACTTTCTCAACTCTGATTTTCTCCAAAACACTTTTATCCGGTATTAGACCTTCCCAGCAATGCCCCAAAACCCGACAACCCACCCGCAAAAAAGCACAACACCCCCAAGCAGGCAAAAAGCAAAAATGGAAAATCTCATACTTACAATATTTTTTGGCCTTCTTTCAATTTTGTCCAAATGCGCTGTGCAGCTAGGTCATAACTCCTCTTTTCCACCATGGATGTCCTGGAAAACAAATGCAATCAACAATAGGCTGTACCAGCAGGGCTCCCAGACCCCAAAACCCACCCCAAACACCAGGATCCCCCCCAAACAGGCCCCCGAAAACATGATAGTGAGCAAAAAGGCAAAAACTTTCTCAACTCTGATTTTCTCCAAAACACTTTTATCCGGTATTAGACCTTCCCAGCAATGCCCCAAGACCCGACAACCCACCCGCAAAAAAGCACAACACCCCCAAGCAGGCAAAAAGCAAAAATGGAAAATCTCATACTTACAATATTTTTTGGCCTTCTTTCAATTTTGTCCAAATGCGCTGTGCAGCTAGGTCATAACTCCTCTTTTCCACCATGGATGTCCTGGAAAACAAATGCAATCAACAATAGGCTGTGCCAGCAGGGCTCCCAGACCCCAAAACCCACCCCCAAACACCAGGATCCCCCCCAAACAGGCCCCCGAAAACATGATAGTGAGCAAAAAGGCAAAAACTTTCTCAACTCTGATTTTCTCCAAAACACTTTTATCCGGTATTAGACCTCCCCAGCAATGCCCCAAGACCCGACAACCCACCCGCAAAAAAGCACAACACCCCCAAGCAGGCAAAAAGCAAAAATGGAAAATCTCATACTTACAATATTTTTTGGCCTTCTTTCAATTTTGTCCAAATGCGCTGTGCAGCTAGGTCATAACTCCTCTTTTCCACCATGGATGTCCTGGAAAACAAATGCAATCAACAATAGGCTGTGCCAGCAGGGCTCCCAGACCCCAAAACCCACCCCCAAACACCAGGATCCCCCCCAAACAGGCCCCCGAAAACATGATAGTGAGCAAAAAGGCAAAAACTTTCTCAACTCTGATTTTCTCCAAAACACTTTTATCCGGTATTAGACCTTCCCAGCAATGACCCCAGAGCCGTCAATGCAGGCGGAAACAAGTAGAAGACCCCCAAACAGCCAAAAAGCTAAACTACAAAAATGGGGACTTAGTAATGTTCAGGCAAATTTCCAACATCACTCCACGTGCGCTGTGCAGCTAAGCCCTAACTCCCCTTTGCCACCATGGATTGTCTTCAAACCACTTGCAATCAAAAGTATCTATACCCAGCAGTGCTCCCAGACCCCAAAACCCACCCCCAAACACCAGGAACCCCCCAAACAGGCCCCCAAAAACATGATAGTGAGCAAAGAGGCAAAAACGTTCTCCACTCTGATTTTCTTCAAAACACTTTTATCAAGTATTAGACCTTCCCTGCAATGCCCCAAGACCCGGCAACTCACCCGCAAGAAAGCACAACACCCCCTAACAGGCAAAAAGCAAAAATGGAAAATCTCATACTTACAATATTTTTCGCCCTTCTTTCAATTCTGTCCAAACGCGCTGTGCAGCTAGGTTATAACTTCACTTTTCCACCATGGATGTCCTGTAAAACAAATGCAATCAACATTAGACTGTGCCAGCAGTGATCCCAGAACCCAAAACCCAGCCCCAAACACCAGGAACCCCCCCAAGCAGGCCCCCGAAAACATGATAGTGAGCAAAAAGGCAAAAACTTTCTCAACTCTGATTTCCTCCAAAACACTTCTATCCGGTATTAGACCTTCCCAGCAATGCTCCAAGACCCGGCAACCCACCCGCAAAAAAGCCCAACACCCCCAAACAGGCAAAAAGCAAAAATGGAAAATCTCATACTAACAATATTTTTCGGCCTTCTTTCAATTCTGACCAAACGCGCTGTGGAGCTAGGTCATAACTCCACTTTTCCACCATGGATGTCCTGGAAAACAAATGCAATCAACATTAGACTGTGCCAGCAGTGCTCCTAGACCCCAAAACCCACCCCCAAACACCAGGAACGCCCCCCAAACAGGCCCCCGAAAACATGATAGTGAGCAAAAAGGCAAAAACTTTCTCAACTCTGATTTTCTCCAAAACACTTTTATCCGGTATTAGACCTTCCCAGAAATGCCCCAAGACCCGGCAACCCACCCGCAAAAAAGCACAACACCCCAAACAGGCAAAAAGCAAAAATGGAAAATCTCATACTTACAATATTTTTCGGCCTTCTTTCATGTCATAACTCCACTTTTTCACCATGAATGTCCTGGAAAACAAATGCAATCAACATTAGACTGTGCCAGCACTGCTCCCAGACCCCAAAACCCACCCCCAAACACCAGGACCCCCCCCAAACAGGCCCCCGAAAACATGATAGTGAGCAAAAAGGCAACAACTTTCTCAACTCTGATTTTCTCCAAAATGTAATGATGATACTTGTAAAGCGCACTGTTACCCCATCTCGGGGTGTCCTGGCACTGAAGACCGCTGGGGAACCCGTCCTGGCTTTTCCTGTGAGATGGTCCCTTCTGGGTATCTCCAAGGTGAAGCCAGGCATCCCCGGCGTCTGTGGGGGGCCGTTGTAGAGATGAGGCAAGCTTAATGCCCAGAGTTGCAGAGTGTGATCCCTGGTTAGAGTAGGCACCGAGGCGAGAATTATCGAGTCCAATGACCCTGGTCCATGATCCTGCCGCGTCGGGAATTGAACCCTGGTCCCAGGCTGTTCTCTGCTTCCGGGTCTGCCGCCTCTAACCAGTGAGCCACACCACTCCAAAACACTTTTATGCGGTATTAGACCTTCCCAGCAATGGCCCCAGAGCCGTCAACTCAGGCGGAAACAAGTAGAAGACCCCCAAACAGCCAAAAAGCAAAGCTACAAAAATGGGGACTTAGTAATTTTCAGGCAAATTTCCATCATCACTCCACGCGCTCTTCAGCTAGGCCGTAACTCCCCTTTGCCACAATGGATTGTCTTCAAACCACTTGCACTCAAAAGTTTCCATACCCAGCAGTGCTCCCAGACCCCAAAACCCACCCCCAAACACCAGGAATCCCCCCAAACAGGCCCCCGAAAACATGATAGTGAGCAAAAAGGCAAAAACTTTCTCAACTCTGATTTTCTTCAAAACAATTTTATCTGGTACTACACCTTCCCAGCAATACCCCAAGACCCGGGATCCCACCCGCAAAAAAGCACAACACCCCCAAACTGGCAAATAGCAAAAATGGGCCTACTACCTGGAATTCTGTCCGAACGCGCTGTGCAGCTAGGCCCTAACTCCCTTTTCCACCATGGATTTCCTGAAAAACAAATGCAATCCACATTAGACCGTGCCAGCAGTGCTCCCAGACCCCAAAACCCACCCACAACAACCTAAAAACCCGCCAAACAGCACCCCAAAGACAGGCAAGTGATCAAAAGCGCAAAATCTTTTTCTGCTCTGATTTCCTCCAAAACCCTTTTATCCGGTATTAGACCTTCCCAGCAATGCCACAAGACCCAATCAACATTAGGCTGTGCCAGCAGTGCTCCCAGACCCCAAAACCCACCTCCAAACACCAGGAACCCCCAAACAGGCCCCCGAAAACATGATAGTGAGCAAAAAGGCAAACACTTTCTCAACTCTGATTTTCTCCAAAACAATTTTATCCGGTATTAGACCTTCCCAGCAATGCCCCAAGAGCCGGCAACCCACCCGCAAAAAAGCACAACACCCCCAAACAGGCAAAAGCAAAAATGGAAAATCTCATACAATATTTTTCGGCCTTCTTTCAATTTTGTCCAAACGCGCTGTGCAGCTAGGTCATAACTCCACTTTTCCACCATGGATGTCCTCGGAAACAAATGCAATCAACATTAGACTGTGCCAGCAGTGATCCCAGACCCCAAAACCCACCCCCAAACACCAGGAACTCCCCCAAACAGGCCATCGAAAACATGATAGTGAGCAAAAAGGCAAAAACTTTCTCAACTCTGATTTTCTCCAAAACACTTTTAGCCGGTATTAGACCTTCCTAGCAATGCCCCAAGACTCGGCAACCCACCCGCAAAAAAGCACAACACCCTCAAACAGGCAAAAATCAAAAATGGAAAATCTCATACTAACAATATTTTTCGGCCTTCTTTCAATTCTGTCCAAACGGGCTGTGCAGCTAGGTCATAACTCCACTTTTCCACCATGGATGTCCTGGAAAACAAATGCAATCAACATTAGACTGTGCCAGCTGTGCTCCCAGACCCCAACACCCACCCCCAAACACCAGGAACCCCCCAAACAGGCCCCAAAAACATGATAGTGAGCAAAAAGGCAAAAACTTTCTCAACTCTGATTTTCTCCAAAACACTTTTATCCGGTATTAGACCTTCCCAGCAATGCCCCAAGACCCGACAACCCACCCGCAAAAAAGCACAACACCCCCAAGCAGGCAAAAAGCAAAAATGGAAAATCTCATACTTACAATATTTTTTGGCCTTCTTTCAATTTTGTCCAAATGCGCTGTGCAGCTAGGTCATAACTCCTCTTTTCCACCATGGATGTCCTGGAAAACAAATGCAATCAACAATAGGCTGTGCCAGCAGGGCTCCCAGACCCCAAAACCCACCCCCAAACACCAGGATCCCCCCCAAACAGGCCCCCGAAAACATGATAGTGAGCAAAAAGGCAAAAACTTTCTCAACTCTGATTTTCTCCAAAACACTTTTATCCGGTATTAGACCTTCCCAGCAATGACCCCAGAGCCGTCAATGCAGGCGGAAACAAGTAGAAGACCCCCAAACAGCCAAAAAGCTAAACTACAAAAATGGGGACTTAGTAATGTTCAGGCAAATTTCCAACATCACTCCACGTGCGCTGTGCAGCTAAGCCCTAACTCCCCTTTGCCACCATGGATTGTCTTCAAACCACTTGCAATCAAAAGTATCTATACCCCGCAGTGCTCCCAGACCCCAAAACCCACCCCCAAACACCAGGAACCCTCCAAACAGGCCCCCAAAAACATGATAGTGAGCAAAGAGGCAAAAACTTTCTCCACTCTGATTTTCTTCAAAACACTTTTATCAAGTATTAGACCTTCCCTGCAATGCCCCAAGACCCGGCAACCCACCCGCAAGAAAGCACAACACCCCCAAACAGGCAAAAAGCAAAAATGGAAAATCTCATACTAACAATATTTTTCGGCCTTCTTTCAATTCTGACCAAACGCGCTGTGGAGCTAGGTCATAACTCCACTTTTCCACCATGGATGTCCTGGAAAACAAATGCAATCAACATTAGACTGTGCCAGCAGTGCTCCTAGACCCCAAAACCCACCCCCAAACACCAGGAACCCCCCCAAACAGGCCCCCGAAAACATGATAGTGAGCAAAAAGGCAAAAACTTTCTCAACTCTGATTTCCTCCAAAACACTTCTATCCGGTATTAGACCTTCCCAGCAATGCTCCAAGACCCGGAAACCCACCCGCAAAAAAGCCCAACACCCCCAAACAGGCAAAAAGCAAAACTGGAAAATCTCATACTAACAATATTTTTCGGCCTTCTTTCAATTCTGACCAAACGCGCTGTGGAGCTAGGTCATAACTCCACTTTTCCACCATGGATGTCCTGGAAAACAAATGCAATCAACATTAGACTGTGCCAGCAGTGCTCCTAGACCCCAAAACCCACCCCCAAACACCAGGAACCCCCCAAACAGGCCCCCGAAAACATGATAGTGAGCAAAAAGGCAAAAACTTTCTCAACTCTGATTTTCTCCAAAACACTTTTATCCGGTATTAGACCTTCCCAGAAATGCCCCAAGACCCGGCAACCCACCCGCAAAAAAGCACAACACCCCAAACAGGCAAAAAGCAAAAATGGAAAATCTCATACTTACAATATTTTTCGGCCTTCTTTCATGTCATAACTCCACTTTTTCACCATGAATGTCCTGGAAAACAAATGCAATCAACATTAGACTGTGCCAGCACTGCTCCCAGACCCCAAAACCCACCCCCAAACACCAGGAACCCCCCCAAACAGGCTCCCGAAAACATGATAGTGAGCAAAAAGGCAACAACTTTCTCAACTCTGATTTTCTCCAAAATGTAATGATGATACTTGTAAAGCGCACTGTTACCCCATCTCGGGGTGTCCTGGCACTGAAGACCGCTGGGGAACCCGTCCTGGCTTTTCCTGTGAGATGGTCCCTTCTGGGTATCTCCAAGGTGAAGCCAGGCATCCCCGGCGTCTGTGGGGGGCCGCTGTAGAGATGAGGCAAGCTTAATGCCCAGAGTTGCAGAGTGTGATCCCTGGTTAAAGTAGGCACCGAGGCGAGAATTATCGAGTCCAATGACCCTGGTCCATGATCCTGCCGCGTCGGGAATTGAACCCTGGTCCCAGGCTGTTCTCTGCTTCCGGGTCTGCCGCCTCTAACCAGTGAGCCACACCACTCCAAAACACTTTTATGCGGTATTAGACCTTCCCAGCAATGGCCCCAGAGCCGTCAACCCAGGCGGAAACAAGTAGAAGACCCCCAAACAGCCAAAAAGCAAAGCTACAAAAATGGGGACTTAGTAATTTTCAGGCAAATTTCCATTATCACTCCACGCGCTCTTCAGCTAGGCCGTAACTCCCCTTTGCCACCATGGATTGTTTTCAAACCACTTGCACTCAAAAGTTTCCATACCCAGCAGTGCTCCCAGACCCCAAAACCCACCCCCAAACACCAGGAACCCCCCAAACAGGCCCCAAAAACATGATAGTGAGCAAAAAGGCAAAAACTTTCTCAACTCTGATTTTCTCCAAAACACTTTTATCCGGTATTAGACCTTCCCAGCAATGCCCCAAGACCCGACAACCCACCCGCAAAAAAGCACAACACCCCCAAGCAGGCAAAAAGCAAAAATGGAAAATCTCATACTTACAATATTTTTTGGCCTTCTTTCAATTTTGTCCAAATGCGCTGTGCAGCTAGGTCATAACTCCTCTTTTCCACCATGGATGTCCTGGAAAACAAATGCAATCAACAATAGGCTGTGCCAGCAGGGCTCCCAGACCCCAAAACCCACCCCCAAACACCAGGATCCCCCCCAAACAGGCCCCCGAAAACATGATAGTGAGCAAAAAGGCAAAAACTTTCTCAACTCTGATTTTCTCCAAAACACTTTTATCCGGTATTAGACCTTCCCAGCAATGCCCCAAGACCCGACAACCCACCCGCAAAAAAGCACAACACCCCCAAGCAGGCAAAAAGCAAAAATGGAAAATCTCATACTTACAATATTTTTTGGCCTTCTTTCAATTTTGTCCAAATGCGCTGTGCAGCTAGGTCATAACTCCTCTTTTCCACCATGGATGTCCTGGAAAACAAATGCAATCAACAATAGGCTGTGCCAGCAGGGCTCCCAGACCCCAAAACCCACCCCCAAACACCAGGATCCCCCCCAAACAGGCCCCCGAAAACATGATAGTGAGCAAAAAGGCAAAAACTTTCTCAACTCTGATTTTCTCCAAAACACTTTTATCCGGTATTAGACCTTCCCAGCAATGACTACAGAGCCGTCAATGCAGGCGGAAACAAGTAGAAGACCCCCAAACAGCCAAAAAGCTAAACTACAAAAATGGGGACTTAGTAATGTTCAGGCAAATTTCCAACATCACTCCACGTGCGCTGTGCAGCTAAGCCCTAACTCCCCTTTGCCACCATGGATTGTCTTCAAACCACTTGCAATCAAAAGTATCTATACCCAGCAGTGCTCCCAGACCCCAAACCCCACCCCCAAACACCAGGAACCCCCCAAACAGGCCCCCAAAAACATGATAGTGAGCAAAGAGGCAAAAACGTTCTCCACTCTGATTTTCTTCAAAACACTTTTATCAAGTATTAGACCTTCCCTGCAATGCCCCAAGACCCGGCAACCCACCCGCAAGAAAGCACAACACCCCCAAACAGGCAAAAAGCAAAAATGGAAAATCTCATACTTACAATATTTTTCGCCCTTCTTTCAATTCTGTCCAAACGCGCTGTGCAGCTAGGTTATAACTCCACTTTTCCACCATGGATGTCCTGTAAAACAAATGCAATCAACATTATACTGTGCCAGCAGTGATCCCAGAACCCAAAACCCAGCCCCAAACACCAGGAACCCCCCCAAGCAGGCCCCCGAAAACATGATAGTGAGCAAAAAGGCAAAAACTTTCTCAACTCTGATTTTCTCCAAAACACTTTTATCCGGTATTAGACCTTCCCAGAAATGCCCCAAGACCCGGCAACCCACCCGCAAAAAAGCACAACACCCCAAACAGGCAAAAAGCAAAAATGGAAAATCTCATACTTACAATATTTTTCGGCCTTCTTTCATGTCATAACTCCACTTTTTCACCATGAATGTCCTGGAAAACAAATGCAATCAACATTAGACTGTGCCAGCACTGCTCCCAGACCCCAAAACCCACCCCCAAACACCAGGAACCCCCCCAAACAGGCCCCCGAAAACATGATAGTGAGCAAAAAGGCAACAACTTTCTCAACTCTGATTTTCTCCAAAATGTAATGATGATACTTGTAAAGCGCACTGTTACCCCATCTCGGGGTGTCCTGGCACTGAAGACCGCTGGGGAACCCGTCCTGGCTTTTCCTGTGAGATGGTCCCTTCTGGGTATCTCCAAGGTGAAGCCAGGCATCCCCGGCGTCTGTGGGGGGCCGTTGTAGAGATGAGGCAAGCTTAATGCCCAGAGTTGCAGAGTGTGATCCCTGGTTAAAGTAGGCACCGAGGCGAGAATTATCGAGTCCAATGACCCTGGTCCATGATCCTGCCGCGTCGGGAATTGAACCCTGGTCCCAGGCTGTTCTCTGCTTCCGGGTCTGCCGCCTCTAACCAGTGAGCCACACCACTCCAAAACACTTTTATGCGGTATTAGACCTTCCCAGCAATGGCCCCAGAGCCGTCAACCCAGGCGGAAACAAGTAGAAGACCCCCAAAAAGCCAAAAAGCAAAGCTACAAAAATGGGGACTTAGTAATTTTCAGGCAAATTTCCATTATCACTCCACGCGCTCTTCAGCTAGGCCGTAACTCCGCTTTGCCACCATGGATTGTTTTTAAACCACTTGCACTCAAAAGTTTCCATACCCAGCAGTGCTCCCAGACCCCAAAACCCACCCCCAAACACCAGGAATCCCCCCAAACAGGCCCCCAAAAACATGATAGTGAGCAAAAAGGCAAAAACTTTCTCAACTCTGATTTTCTTCAAAACAATTTTGTCCGGTATTAGACCTTCCCAGCAATACCCCAAGACCCGGGATCCCACCCGCAAAAAAACACAACACCCCCAAACTGGCAAATAGCAAAAATGGGCATACTACCTGGAATTCTGTCTGAACGCGCTGTGCAGCTAGGCCCTAACTCCCTTTTCCACCATGGATTTCCTGAAAAACAAATGCAATCCACATTAGACCGTGCCAGCAGTGCTCCCAGACCCCAAAACCCACCCACAACAACCTAAAAACCCGCCAAACAGCACCCCAAAGACAGGCAAGTGATCAAAAGCGCAAAATCTTTTTCTGCTCTGATTTCCTCCAAAACCCTTTTATCCGGTATTAGACCTTCCCAGCAATGCCACAAGACCCAATCAACATTAGGCTGTGCCAGCAGTGCTCCCAGACCCCAAAACCCACCTCCAAACACCAGGAACCCCCAAACAGGCCCCCGAAAACATGATAGTGAGCAAAAAGGCAAAAACTTTCTCCACTCTGATTTTCTCCAAAACACTTTTATCCGGTATTAGACCTTCCTAGCAATGCCCCAAGACTCGGCAACCCACCCGCAAAAAAGCACAACACCCCCAAACAGGCAAAAATCAAAAATGGAAAATCTCATACTAACAATATTTTTCGGCCTTCTTTCAATTCTGTCCAAACGGGCTGTGCAGCTAGGTCATAACTCCACTTTCCACCATGGATGTCCTGGAAAACAAATGCAATCAACATTAGACTGTGCCAGCAGTGATCCCAGACCCCAAAACCCACCCCAAACACCAGGAACTCCCCCAAACAGGCCATCGAAAACATGATAGTGAGCAAAAAGGCAAAAACTTTCTCCACTCTGATTTTCTCCAAAACACTTTTATCCGGTATTAGACCTTCCTAGCAATGCCCCAAGACTCGGCAACCCACCCGCAAAAAAGCACAACACCCCCAAACAGGCAAAAATCAAAAATGGAAAATCTCATACTAACAATATTTTTCGGCCTTCTTTCAATTCTGTCCAAACGGGCTGTGCAGCTAGGTCATAACTCCACTTTTCCACCATGGATGTCCTGGAAAACAAATGCAATCAACATTAGACTGTGCCAGCTGTGCTCCCAGACCCCAAACCCCACCCCCAAACACCAGGAACCCCCCAAACAGGCCCCAAAAACATGATAGTGAGCAAAAAGGCAAAAACTTTCTCAACTCTGATTTTCTCCAAAACACTTTTATCCGGTATTAGACCTTCCCAGCAATGCCCCAAGACCCCACAACCCACCCGCAAAAAAGCACAACACCCCCAAACAGGCAAAAAGCAAAAATGGAAAATCTCATACTTACAATATTTTTTGGCCTTCTTTCAATTTTGTCCAAATGCGCTGTGCAGCTAGGTCATAACTCCTCTTTTCCACCATGGATGTCCTGGAAAACAAATGCAATCAACAATAGGCTGTGCCAGCAGTGCTCCCAGACCCCAAAACCCACCCCCAAACACCAGGATCCCCCCCAAACAGGCCGCCGAAAACATGATAGTGAGCAAAAAGGCAAAAACTTTCTCAACTCTGATTTTCTCCAAAACACTTTTATCCGGTATTAGACCTTCCCAGCAATGACCCCAGAGCCGTCAATGCAGGCGGAAACAAGTAGAAGACCCCCAAACAGCCAAAAAGCTAAACTACAAAAATGGGGACTTAGTAATGTTCAGGCAAATTTCCAACATCACTCCACGTGCGCTGTGCAGCTAAGCCCTAACTCCCCTTTGCCACCATGGATTGTCTTCAAACCACTTGCAATCAAAAGTATCTATACCCAGCAGTGCTCCCAGACCCCAAAACCCACCCCCAAACACCAGGAACCCCCCAAACAGGCCCCCAAAAACATGATAGTGAGCAAAGAGGCAAAAACTTTCTCCACTCTGATTTTCTTCAAAACACTTTTATCAAGTATTAGACCTTCCCTGCAATGCCCCAAGACCCGGCAACCCACCCGCAAGAAAGCACAACACCCCCAAACAGGCAAAAAGCAAAAATGGAAAATCTCATACAAACAATATTTTTCGGCCTTCTTTCAATTCTGTCCAAACGCGCAGTGCAGCTAGGTCATAACTCCAATTTTCAACCATGGATGTCCTGGAAAACAAATGCAATCAACATTAGACTGTGCCAGCAGTGCTCCCAGACCCCAAAACCCACCCCAAACACCAGGAACCCCCCCAAACAGGCCCCCGAAAACATGAAAATGAACAAAAAGGCAAAAACTTTCTCAACTCTGATTTCCTCCAAAACACTTTTATCCGGTATTAGACCTTCCCAGCAATGCCCCAAGACCCGGCAACCCACCCGCAAAAAAGCACAACACCCCCAAACAGGCAAAAAGCAAAAATATAAAATCTCATACAAACAATATTTTTCGGCCTTCTTTCAATTCTGTCCAAACGCGCAGTGCAGCTAGGTCATAACTCTACTTTTCCACCATGGATGTCCTGGAAAACAAATGCAATCAACATTAGGCTGTGCCAGCAGTGCTCCCAGTCCCCAAAACCCACCCCCAAACACCAGGAACCCCCCCAAACAGGCCCCCGAAAACATAATAGTGAGCAAAAAGGCAAACACTTTCTCAACTATGATTTTCTCCAAAACACTTTTATCCGGTATTAGACCTTCCCAGCAATGCCCCAAGACCCGGCAACCCACCCGGAAAAAAGCACAACACCCCCAAACAGGCAAAAATCAAAAATGGAAAATCTCATACTAACAATATTTTTCGGCCTTCTTTCAATTCTGTCCAACTGCGCTGTGCAGCTAGGTCATAACTCCACTTTTCCACCATGGATGTCCTCGAAAACAAATGCAATCAACATTAGACTGTGCCAGCAGTGATCCCAGACCCCAAAACCCACCCCCAAACACCAGGAACCCCCCCAAACAGGCCACCGAAAACATGATAGTGAGCAAAAAGGCAAAAACTTTCTAAACTCTGATTATCTCCAAAACACTTTTATCCAGTATTAGACCTTCCCAGCAATGCCCCAAGACTCGGCAACCCTCCCGCAAAAAAGCACAACACCCCCAAACAGGCAAAAATCAAAAATGGAAAATCTCATACTAACAATATTTTCCGGCCTTCTTTCAATTCTGTCCAAATGGGCTGTGCAGCTAGGTCATAACACCACTTTTCCACCATGGATGTCCTGGAAAACAAATGCAATCAACATTAGACTGTGCCAGCTGTGCTCCCAGACCCCAAAACCCACCCCCAAACACCAGGAACCCCCCAAACAGGCCCCCAAAAACTTGATAGTGAGCAAAAAGGCAAAAACTTTCTCAACTCTGATTATCTCCAAAACACTTTTATCCAGTATTAGACCTTCCCAGCAATGCCCCAAGACCCGGCAACCCACCCGCAAGAAAGCACAACACCCCCAAACAGGCAAAAAGCAAAAATGGAAAATCTCATACTTACAATATTTTTTGGCCTTCTTTCAATTCTGTCCAAACGCGCTGTGCAGCTAGGTCATAACTCCACTTTTCCACCATGGATGTCCTGGAAAACAAATGCAATCAACATTAGACTGTGCCAGCAGTGCTCCCAGACCCCAAAACCCACCCCCAAACACCAGGAACCCCCCCAAACAGGCCCCCGAAAACATGAAAGTTAACAAAAAGGCAAAAACTTTCTCAACTCTGATTTTCTCCAAAACACTTTTATCCGGTATTAGACCTTCCCAGCAATGCCCCAAGACCCGGCAACCCACCTGCAAAAAAGCACAACACCCCCAACCAGGCAAAAAGCAAAAATATAAAATCTCATACAAACAATATTTTTCGGCCTTCTTTCAATTCTGTCCAAACGCGCTGTGCAGCTAGGTCATAACTCCACTTTTCCACCATGGATGTCCTCGAAAACAAATGCAATCAACATTAGACTGTGCCAGCAGTGATCCCAGACCCCAAAACCCACCCCCAAACACCAGGAACCCCCCCAAACAGGCCCCCGAAAACATGATAGTGAGCAAAAAGGCAAAAACTTTCTCAACTCTGATTTTCTCCAAAACACTTTTATCCGGTATTAGACCTTCCCAGCAATGGCCTCAGAGCCGTCAACGCAGGCGGAAACAAGTAGAAGACCCCCAATCAGCCAAAAAGCTAAACTACAAAAATGGGGACTTAGTAATTTTCAGGCAAATTTCCAACATCACTCCTAACTCCCCTTTGCCACCATGGATTGTCTTCAAACCACTTGCAATCAAAAGTATCCATACCCAGCAGTGCTCCCAGACCCCAAAACCACCCCCAAACACCAGGAACCCCCCCCAAACAGGCCCCCGAAAACATGATAGTGAGCAAAAAGGCAACAACTTTCTAAACTCTGATTTTCTTCAAAACACTTTTATCAGGTATTAGACCTTCCCAGCAATGCCCCAAGACCCGACAACCCACCCGCAAAAAAGCGCAACACCCCAAACAGGCAAAAAGCAAAAATGGAAAATCTCATACTTACAATATTTTTCTGCCTTCTTACAATTCTGTCCAAAGGCGCTGTGCAGCTAGGTCATAACTCCACTTTTCCACCATGGATGTCCTGGAAAACAAATGCAATCAACATTAGACTGTGCCAGCAGTGCTCACAGACTCCAAAACCCACCCCCAAACACCAGGAACCCCCCCAAACAGGCCCCGGAAAACATGATAGTGAGCAAAAAGGCAAGAACTTTCTCAACTCCGATTTTCTCCAAAACACTTTTATCCGGTATTAGACCTTCCCAGCAATGCCCCAAGACCCGGCAACCCACCCGCAAAAAAGCACATTACCCCCAAACAGGCAAAAAGCAAAAATGGAAAATCTCATAATAACAATATTTTTGAGGCCTTCTTTCAATTCTGTCCAAACGCGCTGTGCAGCTAGGTCATAACTTCACTTTTCCACCATGGATGTCCCGGAAAACAAATGCAATCAACATTAGACTGTGCCAGCAGTGCTCCCAGACCCCAAAACCCACCCCCAAACACCAGGAACCCACCCAAACAGCCCCCCCAAAACATGATAGTGAGCAAAAAGGCAAACACTTTCTCAACTCTGATTTTCTCCAAAACACTTTTATCCGGTATTAGACCTTCCCAGCAATGCCCCAAGACCCGGCAACTCACCCGCAAAAAAGCACAACACCCCCAAACAGGCAAAAAGCAAAAATGGAAAATCTCATACTAACAATATTTTTCTGCCTTCTTCTTTTAATTCTGTCCAAATGCGCTGTGCAGCTAGGTCATAACTCCATTTTTCCACCATGGATGTCCTGGAAAACAAATGCAATCAACATTAGACTGTGCCAGCAGTGCTCCCAGACCCCAAAACCCACCCCCAAACACCAGGAACCCCCCCAAACAGGCCCCCGAAAACATTATTACATTGTACCTTTGTTCCCCTGAGGCGTGAGCCGGGGGTTCTAGGCTGCTATCCTACTTTTAATCCCACACTTTATGTTATTTTCGGCAATCTTTGAATTTTAATTGTGTGTTTAAATTGTTCATTGCGCCTTACCCGATTACAGCGTGTGATTGTACTTCGGAATTGGCTCTGCAGTAGCGCGATCGCAGAAACGGTGCCGCCATCTTAGGTGGACACCAGGGCAGCGCTCTAGTTGTTTGGCGCTCCCTGCCCTCTGCAGTATTTAATCGCGCTACGCTCTCGCGCGCTCCTGTTTCATTGTATCTTTGTTCCCCTGAGGCGTGAGCCGGGGTTTCTAGGCTGCTATCCTACTTTTAATCCCACACTTTATGTTATTTTAGTGAATCTTTGAATTTTAATTGTGTGTTTAAATTGTTCATTGCGCCTTAACCAATTACAGCTTGTGATTGTACTTCGGAATTGGCTCTGCAGTAGCGCGATCGCAGAAACGGTGCCGCCATCTTAGGTGGACACCAGGGCAGCGTTCTAGTTGTTTGGCGCTCCCTACCCTCTCCCTATATAATGTGCATATGGAACCGACGGCGCAAAGGCAAGCCCGTCTGCGCCCGTCATCGCCTGTCCATCGCCTCTTGCCAGAACCCCTGGCCTGGTCCAGCCTCTTTTGCACAAGTATGATAGGGAGCAACTCATGAATTTAAAACCTATGGTGGCGGTCTGTGTAAAGCTGCCATCCCAGTTAGATGAGTCAAGTCTGAGGTGTCAGTCTTGTGCCTTTTCAACATGCTCTCCTTCTGGGGTTCGGAATACTGAAGTCCTACGGACACAAACGGTGCTCACAGTTTTACAACTAAATGTGCGCTCATGTGAAACATCATATGGAAGTTCATTCGTTACTCAGCGACGAAACCCCTGATGTCCTCTTTGTTTGTGAGATGTGGTTGCGGGATGATATGGTAGGGATAACTGGTTTATCTCTTCCAGAAGAATATCTGATTAAGACCCTTAATCCGACTCCAGGGGAGGTGGGATTGCTGTTATATATAAAGCTCTGTATCCCTGCACCTTTATGCCGGAGAAGTTATGGGGCTGTGAATGTGCACGCTTTAGACTAGATATAAGTCTGCATTTTACTTTTTCTGGGCTTCATATCTATCGCCCTCCTGGTCATGCTTCTAAGTTCAGTGAAGCCTTATTAGAGTTAGTGGGCTCATTGGTGCTACAATCTGCCAACTTCTCTATTTTAGGTGACCTAAACCTCCATTCTGACCAAACACTGGACCAGGCCATCTGTAACCTGATAGCTGACCTAGCAGCTTTCCAACTGGACTTATTGGTATGGGATACCACTCATGTCGCAGGACATATATTGGATCCTGTTTTCTCCAACATTCCAGCTGTTCAGGTTGATCAACCTCTACCTTTGGGCTGGACCGATCATTATCTGATCAAAGCTAGTTGGAAGATAACACAATTCCCAAAGTCTAATAGAACTGCTTTGACGTTTAAAAGGCCTTGGCATAAACTCAACATAAACGATTTCCACACCTATCTGAGAGAGACCTTTGTTGAAGATTTTGCTGACCCTGAGGTCGCATATACTGCCTTGTGCGAATGGATTGAGGGGGGGGGCTCGATGCTCTGATTCCAGCTAGATGGGTCAGGGGGCGTAGTTTGATCTCCAACCCATAGTTCTCCGATGCTCTTAGAACACTCAGAAAGGAGTGTAAAAGAGCAGAGCGGATTTGGAGAAGGAACTATGATAATGATCTTAAGTCTGTGTACTTGGCTAAACTAAAACACTACCATAAAATGATTTGTTCCACAGGCGCTAATTTTTATGCTGAAAAAACTTAGGGATAGCTCTAATCCCACGAAATACATTTTCAAGATTGTTCAGGAGCTAAGGAACACAAAACCTTCAGTCTCACATGTAAATTCAGCGCAGCAATGCGAGGAGCTTGCTCATTTCTTCCTGAATAAAGTGCAGAAAATCTATACTACTTTTCCCCAGCGCTCCTCTGCCCCAGGTCATATCACGGTCAGAGAGGGGATTTCTACTTTGACCACGATACCTGAGATTTTGTGCGATGAACTTGTGAGACTTTGTAGAAAGGTCAAATCGGGGTCTCCATCTGATCCTATGAGGCCGGCACAGTTTCTGGATTCTATGGATCTTATTCAGAAACCTCTAGCGCAGAAACTTAATTTATCTTTTACCACAGCCATAGTACCGTCGGCCTGGACACAGACTCAGGTCTCTCCTATCATTAAAAATCCTACACTTGATCCCTCTCTGCCTGGGAGCTTTAGACCGATCTCCCTACTTCCATGGGTTGCTAAATTGGCAGAGGCTCATGTGAACGAGATGCTGTCTCGATACATGACCCTTAACAACATTCTGGACCCGTCGCAAAACGGCTTCAGATCGGGTCATAGCACCGAGTCTGCCTTGTTGGCCTCCACTTAGTGCTGCCTTAGTCTCATGACATCTTGTTGTACCGTTTGGAGGCAATCGGGATCATGGGCCAGGTCCTGGAATGGTTCCGTGCATTTTTGACGGACAGATCCTTCTGGGTCTCGGCACCGCCTTTTCTATCTCAAGCCCATTCCATCTGCCAAGGAGTTCCGCAGGGCTCTGCGTTGAGCCAGACGTTGTTCAATCTTTATGTTCAACCTCTCGTGGCCGTGGCAAGAGAGTGGGGCCTTACGTTAGTATCGTATGCTGACGATACCCAGCTGATTGTCACCTTGGCTGAAGGCCCCTCTGCCGCTGCCACTAGGTTCAGAGATGGGATGACCGCAGTTGCCCAATGGATGGCTGAAAACTGCCTTCAAGTGAATGCCACTAAAACCGAGGTGATGCTGGTAGGGAAATACATCTCCCTTTGGAACGAACATTGGTGGCCAGCTTCCTTAGGCATTATGCCTGCAGCCAAGCCAGTGGTCAAGAACTTAGGAGTTTGGCTGGACGCAGATCTCAACTTTCAGTGCCACACGAAGAAGGTGGCAGCGACATGTGTGGGCCTGCTGAGAGGCCTTCGCCCTATTTTGAAGTTTTTTAGTGCACCTGTCCGGCAGCTTATCATCCAGGCTACAATTTTATCGCGTTTGGATTACGCTAGCGCACTACTTTTGGGCGCAAATAAAGCTGAGATTTTACGACTCTAGCGAGTTCAGTACTCGGCAGCCCGGGCTCTTGTGGGACTTCCACACAGATGTTCTGCTAGAGCCACTATTAGAGCTTTAGACTGGCTGCCGATTCAAGCTAGAATCCAGTTTAAGACACTTTGTTTGGCGTTTAAAATTTTGAATGGTACCAGCCCTGAGCTACTCCGCCCTCTTTTAACTCCGTATACTCCTCAGCGTAACTTGCGCTCCTTGGGTCAACATTTGGTAAATATACCCAAGTTCAGACTCTGCCGTGTAGGAGGTCATTCCTTTCGACTACTTGCGGCCAAACTGTGGAATTCCTTGCCTGTATCTATTCGTTGTATTGATGAACTACTCCCATTTCGGAAAGCCATCAAGACCTATCTTTTCCCTCTCATCTTAGGTTTATTTCTTCTCAGTCTCACCATTTCCTGTACAATTAAAGGGTCAGCGCCGGGACGCCCCTTAGCTGGGGCAGCTGCGCGCTCTAACAAAACCTTAACATAACATAACTTAACATGATAGTGAGCAAAAAGGCAAAAACTTTCTCAACTCTGATTTTCTCCAAAACACTTTTATCCGGTATGAGAACTTCCCAGCAATGGCCCCAAAGCCGTTAATCCAGGCGGAAACAAGTCAAAGACCTCCAAACAGCCAAAAAGCAAAACTACAAAAATGGGGACTTACTAATTTTCAGGCAAATTTCCAACCTCACTCCACGCGCGCTCTGCAGCTTGGCCCTAACTCCCCTTTGCCACCATGGATTTTCTTCAAACCACTTGTAATCATAAGTATCCATACCCAGCGTTGCTCCAAGACCCCAAAACCCACCCACAAACACCAGGAAGCCCCCCAAACAGCACCTCAAAGACAAGCAAATCAGCAAAAACGCAAAAACATTTTCACTTCCGATTTTGCCCAAACCACTTTGATCCGGTATTAGACATTCTCAGCAATGGCTCCAGACCCCTGCAGCCACCCGCAAAAAATCAGAACACCCCCAAACTGGCAAAAAGCAAAAATGGGCCTACTACCTGGAATTCTGTCCAAACGCGCTGTGCAGCTGGGCCCTACCTCCCTTTTCCACTATGGATTTCCTGAAAAACAAATGCAATCCACATTAGACCCTGCCGGCAGTGCTCCAAGACCCCAAAACCCACCCACAACAACCTAAAAGCCCTCCAAACAGCACCCAAAAGACAGGCAAGTGATCAAAAGCGCAAAATCTTTTTCTGCTCCGATTTTCTCCAAACCACTTTTATCCGGTATTAGACCTTCCCAGCAATGGCCCCAGACCCGTCAACTCACCCGCAAAGAAGTAGAACACCCCCACAAGTGCAGAGTCTTTCTTCATTGGGTGTAATCCAGCCATCTGCTTTGAGGGAAATAGGAGTCTGGAGGAGGAGGATAGAGGAGCATGTTCTTGTGAACCTGAGGAATGAAGCCTGCGGCACCTTCAAATCAATAAGCAAATAAGTGAAGACAGTTCTGCTGATGGGCTTGTGTTTGTGATTAGGTGATTAAAGTTTTGTTTTATATAGATTTTGCAAAACAAAGAAAGACAGACACACAGGAATAAAAGTGAATAAGGATGAAAAAGAAAGTTATTGATTCATTGGCTCATTTTCAGCGCTCCGTGTCAGGGAAGAAGAGTTCGTCCTCATAGTCTGCGAATTCAGGCGGGAGTAGGTCACCTAACAGAGAAGAACTTCCCTCATCTAAGTTGGTGTCCTCTTCGTCTTCTTCCTGCGTGTATTCTCGTAGTTTGTAATCTGGTGGTATGAGGTGCTGATTCATCTTGATCATTGTTAACCTCTCCACATTTTTGGGCAAGAGGCGGGTCCTTTTGGAAGTTACAATGCCACCAGCAGCACTGAAAACACATTCAGAAGACTTGTGAGTGGGCAAGACAAGTAATTTATTGCCTGGTTGGAGATCTCTGGCCACAATTCTATTTTCCCATGCCAATACGCCAATGGGTCATCATGAACATAGACCTCTGTTGAGTCATTCAGATAGTCCTGCACTATCGACTCAAGGTTCTCCACGGTTCCTCCACTTTGCTTACTTTTGATGGGACCTTTTGAGAAGCAAACCCAAGCTGAGTTAGCCAATCCTCTTATTGTGTTTTTATCTAGGAACCTGAATCAATATTGCTGTTTTATGCCCTTGTACGGCTATAATCAATAATATCCCTATAATGGCATAAGAATCAGATCCATATTTAAGTAAATAGCCCTTGCAGTCCAAGGCACGCCAAAAGCTACTCCCTTGGATTCCTAGAAAGCACAACGAGTTCTTTCGACACACCAAACCTCCAGCAACCTGGGAAATCCCCATTTGCTTTGTTTTGATTTGTAATAGAACTCCTGTGAGCACTGTAAGAACGGCCAGTTCTTAGTGACATCTTTATTGACGTCTTATGTCCAAACCTTACGTCAAACTCGGCACCTTTCAGGTATAAATATACCAACGTTGCCTTAAGCAAACACACGGTGGTGGTTTTGGAGCAGAGCAGCTATCTACTTGCCCGAGAGCCCAGCTGATGCGAGAGCCCACGGACGCTGCCCCTCCTCTTTGACGCGCTGAGAAAGACGCTGTCTTTTCTCCTGCCGAGAAAATCCAGCTGAGGCGTGTCCAGCCTACCCTTGCGGGTTGCTGGGATATCAAGTCCTGAGGAAAGAGATACCAGACCTCCTACATTCTATTCCCAAGGTACGGTGCTGACTAAACCCTTAAAGAGAATTCTTGAATCAGATTCTTGGCAAAACCAACTTAACTTAAACTGCTACTTACTTACTCCTTCCCACGAATTAGGCTTAGGTCAGGTACACCGGGGTAGGGGTATTTTAGAAGCACCAGTTGAGCACGTTAGTCAATGTATATATGTATGTATATATTTTATCCATTTTAAAGTATCTTATGGCTAAGAAACCATATCAATTCTTTTACAGTATTATTTCATAATACTCCTTTTACTGTACGTACTTTACTTTACATTAAGTATTGCAATTGTGGCAATTCATTTCTCTTGCATGAGAAGGAAGACTGCTCAATAAATAATACCTTTTATTGAAAACGCCCGTCTCTCTCTTCTCTGCACTCTGGTGAAACTAAGAACGCACACTTGACTGAGTGAAATAGCTGTAACTGGAACGGGACGGGAGGCTGAAATGAGAAAAGACAAATAAAACAACAAGCATTAATAACACATTGATGCTAACTACTCTCAGTAATTCTCGCTAGGACACCACCTACCACGGGTACTAGCTACAATCTCCTCTTCTCCCTCTCGGTAGGCAGTGTAAAAACCTTTTACCACTGTGACACACTAATCTGGAATGCAAGGAACAGGGTCAGCATTCAAGAAGTTATTTACACACCCCGAACACTCCTCCAATATTCAGTCCACTCACACACACCTTCCAGCCTTCCTGGGTGACACCAAATAAAAATCCCCAATAGTGTACTTTCTTAAATCCAAAAGATAAATTGAATGTGCACAAAAAACGATAATATTCTCCTCTGGAAGTTCCGAGAATGATCCCAAACAAAACAAAGTCTTGATATTACAATGTTCCACAATCCATAAATCTAATCGTTATCATTCCAGGATGTTTTGCCATCAGGCTCCAAAGCACTAGAATGCGTCTTTACATACGCTTGATAGTTCCCAAGTTTGTATTTACTTTTAACTCACGGAATCCTGTGACAGCAGATAAGGTCCAATCCTACCCGCTTCAAAGGACTCCGCTAACACCAGCCGGTGCTAGAACCGCGCTCAACAGCCGTTGAACGCTCCAAAGGGAAGCCGCCACTCCCCACACATTCGTTCTCTCAGCCGAGAAAACAAGCCGGTTGGGGTCACAGCCGCTTCTCCCCTCGTTAGAACGCCGGAGACGTCCCAGCCGCAAATGAGGGGAATAATCCAAAATCCGCAACACTGCAGAGGCACACGGCAGCCGCCCCACACCTTTTTTTTCTTCGGTCGAGAACTCCGCCTTGGCTGAAGCACAACCAACGCGGGAAACACACTAGTTCCAAAACTCCGGTAACTGGTCAAAATCACGTACACAGTGCGCCAGCAGTCAGGTACCTTTATAGAAGATGACGCCTGCCCCCTGCTAAGCATTCTGGGATACGTAGTTCTTTTAAAATGTACAACCCTGCTAAAGAGGCAACCCATCCGGAATCCTAATCATGACAGTATATCCCTCCTTTACCAGCGCATATTGGCTCCAGGTTTCCTCGGATGACTGGCAAAGAAGCGGCGGATCGCCACAGGAGCATGAACCCCTGAGCTAGGTTCCCATGAATCATCCTCCGCAGCATACCCCTTCCAGGACACCAGAAACCACAACCTCCTCTGCCTGAAACGGGAATCCAAAATCTTGCGCACCTCATATTCCAGGTTCCCATCGCGCATTACAGGAGGGACTGCCTTCCTGCGCGCAGCGAAGGCGGGTTTCAGCAAGCTACAATGGAAGACAGGATGAATCCGTAATGAAGCTGGAAGCTTTAGTTTGTAGGCTACCGGATTCACCCGTCTCACCACAGTGTAGGGCCCAATGTAGCGGGGATGTTAAACGCTCCGGAATCGGAAACTGATGTTTTTAGTTGAGAGCCACACTCTATCCCCCACTTTATACTCTGGCCCTTCCCACCGATGCTTGTCTTCCCATTTCTTGTATGAAACCTTTGCCTTATCCAAAGAGGCCTGCACCTTCCGATGGATTTTCAAAAGCGCCTTCACTTGGCCCGCCACCGTTGGATGATTGGCCACATCGCAGGGTATGGTCACCGGTAGTATGTTAGCATTGAACCCAAAATTAGCCCGGAAAGGTGTTTCCCCGGTAGAACAATGCCAAGCATTGTTATAGGACAGTTCCGCTAACCACAACAGAGAAACCCAGGAATCTGCAGCCTCATCAGCATAGCAGCGAAGATACTTTTTTAGAGTTTGGTTCAGTCTCTCAGTCTGACCATCAGATTGGGGATGGACACTGGTCGAAGGGCCGCAGAGATGTTCAAGGCCTTACACCAGGTACGCCAGAACCTGGCCACGAACTGCGGACCCCTGTCAGAGATGATGACTTGTGGAACCCCATGAAGCCGAACCACCTGAGTTAATAGCAACTGGGCTGTTTGAGACGCTGAGGGAAGGTTCCTGCAGGGAATGAAATGTCCCATCTTGGTGAAACTATCCACCACAACCAATATGGCGTCATTTCCTTTATCCATGGGCAAACCCACCACAAAATCCAAACTAATAACCTGCCATGGCCTCAATGGTGTTGGCAACGGCATGAGTAGCCCTGCTGGCTTCGATGGAACGTTCTTGGCTCTCGCACAGGTCTCACACTGGTTCACCCACTGTCTTACATCCCGTACCAGGCCTTCCCACCAGAAATGCCTTTGCACTTCATGTACGGTTTTTTGATGTCCCTGATGACCTGCCATCACGGCATTATGACACCAGTTAAATGCCATCAAACGGAGCGCATGGTTCGGAAGAAATAACCTGTTCTGCACCATTGGTAATCCATGTTTAAGAGACCGTGACCTGCCACAGCCGCCCACTCTTCCCATTGCTGCGGAGTACGCTGATTGGCTACTACCTCCAGGAAATGTTCCACCTGAATCGAACACAACACCACCTCTGGCGATAGGATAGGTTTGAGAGCCATTCTCTTGTCACAGTCCGTATTCAAACATCGGGATAGAGAATCAGCTTTTCTATTCTCTACCCCTGGACGAAAGGTATTCGTGAACTCATACTCGGCAAAAAACAGCATCCAGCGCATCTGCCTTTGGGACAGGTGCCGGGCCGTTTTCAAGTACACCAGGTTGCGATGATCGGAATATACTGTCACCGGATGGTTACCCCCCACAGATAATGCCTCCACTCTTGAAACGCCTTCTTCACTGCCAACAGTTCTTTCTCGGCAATGGTATAATTAACTTCAGCCGGATTCAGTTTTTTCGAGAGAAATGCTACCGGGTGCAACAATCCAGTTGCTTGATCTCGCTGGGATAATACTGCCCCAATGGCCACATCAGAGGCATCGGCTTCAACTATAAACGGCACTTCCATCTGTGGATGCATGAGAACGGGAGCAGAACTGAATGCCTTTTTCAATAGTTCGAAGGCCTCCTCTGCTACCTGTGTCCACATAAAGGATACTCCCTTTTGTAACAAGCGAGTGATAGGAGAAACCAACTGTGAAAAATGTGATATGAATCTCCTATAATAATTGGAGAACCCCAGGAAGCACTGGATATCGCGCACATTCAAAGGGACCGGCCACTCCAGAACCACCTTCACCTTTCTATCAGCCATTCTGAACCCCCGAGGGTTAAGGATCACCCCCAGAAATTCCACCTCTTCCACCCCAAACTCAATTTTACTCAACTTACAGAATAGGCGATGCTCCTGCAGTTTTTGCAAAATTAGGAACACATGACTCACATGTTGGGCAGATGTCACAGAGTAGATCAATAAATCATCGATATAGATGATAACAAACCTGTCCAGATACTCTTTCATAATGTCATTTATGAAGAACTGGAATGCCGCCGGGGCATTGCAAAGCCCGAACGGCATTACCAGATACTCATAAAGACCGAAACAGGTTTTAAATGCTGTCTTCCACTCATCACCAGCCCTGATCCTGACCAGATGATAAGCCCCTCTTAAGTCCAGGCGTGTATAAATCCCCGCCTCCCGGACCTGATCCAAAAGGACGGCGATGAGTGGAAGCGGATGCCTGTTTCGCACAGTCACCTTGTTCAGCTGTCTATAATCGATGCATGCCCTCAACTTCTTATTGGCCTTCGAGATGAAAAAAAGTGGCGAGGCAGCAGGGGAGCGGGAAGGACAAATGAATCCAAGGGCGCTAAAGTGCTCGATGTATTTCCTCAGATGCTCTGTTTCTGACACTGAAAGCGCATACACCCTACACGAAGGTACCACCGCCCCTTCCACCAAATCTATTTGGCAATCATAATCCCTGTGCGGGGGCAATGTTTCCGCCTTCACTTCACTAAAGACATCCCTAAATTGATGGTATGCGGAGGGCAATTCCACCTCTTTCTCCACAGCTGTGGCGATGGCAAACCCCTGGGCCAAGGAAGACACATGAGAAGCTGAGGACTTCATACAACATTCCTCACATTCCTCGGACTCAAAACCAACTGTCCTTGCTCTCCAGTTGATGGATGGATTGTGTTGCCACAACCAGGGCATCCCAAGAATAACCTCATACTGAGGAGCCTCGATTATGTTCAACACAATTTTTTCCCTATGATCTCCTAACCCCCCTGGCATAACCAGTTCCACATTCTCAGTATGGGCTGTAACCAGGCCGGACTTCAACTGCGTGCCATCCACGGCCAACACCATTTCAGGTTTATCGATAGGCACCTTCACCAACCAACCCTTGATCTATGAAGTTACCCGTCGCACCCGAATCAATCATGGATACCACCGGATGACTCTCATAGGTGGTGTTTAAGAACATGGACAACAGAATGTGAGTCTCAGACTTCTTACATGTGGGTACTTCCAATGACGGTATTTTCCACTCAGGTGATGGCTTCTGGTCCAGAGACAAAGACTCAAGATTGGGATATCTGACTTCACTAGCTACAGTCTTAGTCACCGCTAGCTGCTTCGCTGGAGGGGAATAAGCAGTCTTTTTTGGCCTCATGGTACAGTCCCTAACATAATGCCCCTTTTTGCCGCAGTACATGCAGAGACCCATAGCTCTTCTACTCTCTCTCTCAGCTTTCGTTAAAGGTGGCCGAATCGCCCCAAACTCCATGGGCTCTGGTCCTGCATCCTTTACACTAGACTTAGCCCCCATCGGCGCTCCATATCCGGTTCTGTCCACCCTCCTACGTTCTCCGCCTCTATCGGACATGCGATGATCTAATCTCAAAGTAAGATTGATCAGATCTATACAGGTTTTAGGTTGGGGGTCTATCTGTGCTAACACATCTTTGATGTCCTCGTTCAAGCCCTGATAGTATGACGCCATCCGTTTAGCCTCAGGCCAAGACGTCTCGACTACCAATCGATTAAAGGCAGTCATGTAGGTTACAAGCTCCTTTCTCCCCTGACGCAACCCCAACAACTCTTTATCAGCACTCAACGTAGTGGCCCGTCTATCGAAGACCCTCTCGAATTCCGCACGGAATTCTTCTCAGTTGTACAACAGAGCATCATCAGTTCTTACCAATGGCACAGCCCAATTGTCAGCGTCCCCTGTAAGGTAGGATATTGCAAAGGCAACTCGGGAAATGTGAGTCGGGAAGGAGGCTGGCCTACACGAGAAGTGCAAGGCCACCTGGGTCAAAAAGGTCTGGATCGTAGCTGGATCCCCCAAATACCTCTCTGGACTTGCTAATGGTATAGGGGGGGGGATACTGTAACCTGTATAGGCGAACCACCAGTCGTGGCATCGAATGGGTTGCGCGTCTGTCTATCAAACCGTTCTTTTAACACTGCTGTTTCTGCCCTAGAAGCCTCAAGTTCATGTTGGACCACACCCAACGCATGCAACACATCGTCTAGAGTGGCCATCCCAACAGCACCCCCTGACCAGGAGGATAACAATACTTGGGTACGTGATTTTGTCATGACCGCGTATCCTCGGGATCAGGCGTTGCTATATAGGGGTCCACCTCCAGACTGCCCTATGCTCAGAATTCAAAGTACACAGAGCATAAAGTAATCAGGTGAGGGAATAAAAGTCCAGGAAGAGACTGGAACGGGACGGGAGGCTGAAATGAGAAAAGAGAAAGAAAACAACAAGCATTAACAACGCATTGATGCTAACTACTCTCAGTAATTCTCGCTAGGACACCACCTACCACGGGTACTAGCTACAATCTCCTATTCTCCCTCTCGGTAGGTAGTGTAAAAACCTTTTTCCACTGTGACACACTAATCTGGAATGCAAGGAACAGGGTCAGCATTCAAGAAGGTATTTACACACCCCGAACACTCCTCCAATATTCAGCCAACTCACACACACCTTCCAGCCTTCCTGGGTGACACCAAATGAAAATCCCCAATAGTGTACTTTCTTAAATACAAAAGATAAATTGAATGTGCACAAAAAAACGATAATATTCTCCTCTGGAAGTTCCGAGAATGATCCCAAACAAAACACAGTCTTGATATTACAATGTTCCACAATCCATAAATCTAATCGTTATCATTCCAGGATGTTTTGCCATCAGGCTCCAAAGCACTAGAATGCGTCTTTACATACGCTTGATAGTTCCCAAGTTCGTATTTACTTTTAACTCACGGAATCCTGTGACAGCAGATAAGGTCCAATCCTACCCGCTTCGAAGGACTCCGCTAACACCAGCCGGTGCTAGAACCGCGCTCAACAGCCGTTGAACGCTCCAAAGGGAAGCCGCCACTCCCCACACATTCGTTCTCTCAGCCGAGAAAACAAGCCGGTTGGGGTCACAACCGCTTCTCCCCTTGTTAGAACGCCAGAGACGTCCCAGCCGAAAATGAGGAGAATAATCCAAAATCCGCAACACTGCAGAGGCACACAGCAGCCGCCGCACACATTCTTTTTCTTCGGTCGAGAACTCCGCCTTGGCTGAAGCACAACCAACGCGGGAAACACACTAGTTCCGAAACTCCGGTAACTGGTCAAAATCACGTACACAGCGTGCCAGCAGTCAGGTACCTTTATAGAAGATGACGCCTCCCCCCTGCTAAGCATTCTGGGATACGTAGTTCTTTTAAAATGTACAACCCTGCTAAAGAGGCAACCCATCCGGAATCCTAATCATGACACATAATGGATGAAAGCTAGGCAAAATGGGTGCAGGCCTGAGAACACTGCCTGCCTTCAAAATGGCCCCTTGCCCCCCAGCACATGGCCAGGGCCTGCCTGTACCAGCACTCAAAATGGCCCCCACCCACATGGCCAGTCCCCATCAACACCCCAAAAAATCGAAAAACACACAAAAATCACCCCAATCCAATGCCATTCATGCCCTCCATGATCTTTACATTAAAGAGACCCCACAGAAAGACTCAGTCCATGCACAACTCACTACCCTTGGGCAAAAGGCCCCAACAGCAGCCAAAAAAATTGAAAAACACACAAAAATCAGCACAATCGCATGCCATCCATGCCCTCAATGATGCTTAAATTCAAGACACCCCACAGAAAGACTAGGCCCATGCACCACTCACCACTCACTACCCCTGGGCATAATGGATGAAAGCTAGGCAAAATGGGTGCAAGCCTGAGAACACTGCCTGCATTCAAAATGGCCCCTTGCCCCCCAGCACATTGCCAGAGCCTGCATGTACCAGCACTCAAAGTGGCCCCCACCCACATGGCCAGTCCCCATCAATACCCCAAAAAATCGAAAAACACACAAAAATCTGCACAATCCCATGCCATCCCTGCCCTCCATGATGTTTACATTAAAGAGACCCCACAGAAAGACTCAGTCCATGCACCACTCACTACCCTTGGGCAAAAGGCCCCAACAGCAGCCCAAAAAATTGAAAAACACACAAAAATCAGCACAATCCCATGCCATCCATGCCCTCAATGATGTTAAAATTAAACCCACCCCACAGAAAGACTAGGCCCATGCACCACTCACTATCCCTGGGCATAATGGGTGAAAGCTAGGCAAAATGTGTGCAGGCCTGAGAACACTGCCTGCCTTCAAAATGGCCCCTTGCCCCCCAGCACATGGCCAGGGCCTGCCTGTACCAGCACTCAAAATGGCCCCCACCCACATGGCCAGTCCTCATCAACACCCCAAAAAATCGAAAAACACACAAAAATCACCACAATCCAATGCCATCCATGCCCTCCATGATGTTTACATTAAAGAGACCCCACAGAAAGACTCAGTCCATGCACCACTCACTACCCGTGGGCAAAAGGCCCCAACAGCAGCCAAAAAAATTGAAAAACACACAAAAATCAGCACAATCCCATGCCATCCATGCCCTCAATGATGCTTAAATTCAAGACAACCCACAGAAAGACTAGGCCCATGCACCACTCACTACCCCTGGGCATAAAGGATGAAAGCTAGGCAAAATGGGTGCAAGCCCGAGAACACTGCCTGCCTTCAAAATGGCCCCTTGCCCCCCAGCACATGGCCAGGGCCTGCCTGTACCAGCACTCAAAATGGCCCCCACCCACATGGCCAGTCCTCATCAACACCCCAAAAAATCGAAAAACACACAAAAATCACCACAATCCAATGCCATCCATGCCCTCCATGATGTTTACATTAAAGAGACCCCACAGAAAGACTCAGTCCATGCACCACTCACTACCCGTGGGCAAAAGGCCCCAACAGCAGCCAAAAAAATTGAAAAACACACAAAAATCAGCACAATCCCATGCCATCCATGCCCTCAATGATGCTTAAATTCAAGACAACCCACAGAAAGACTAGGCCCATGCACCACTCACTACCCCTGGGCATAAAGGATGAAAGCTAGGCAAAATGGGTGCAAGCCCGAGAACACTGCCTGCATTCAAAATGGCCCCTTGCCCCCCAGGACATGGCCAGGGCCTGCCTGTACCAACACTCAAAATGGCCCCCACCGACATGGCCAGTCCCCATCAACACCCCCAAAAATCGAAAAACACATAAAAAATCAGCACAATCCCATGCCATCCATGCCCTCCATGACGTTTACAATAAAGAGACCCCACAAAAAGACTAAGTCCATCCACCACTGAGTACCCCTGGGCAAAAGGCCCCAACAACAGCCCAAAAATCAAAAATTCCAAAATTGTAGTTGCAGCAACTGTAATGCCCCAAACAAACTTACTTGTGAAATTTCTAATCCAAAAGTGTTCCAAAGAAAGTCAAAAAGGCCTCAAATCCAAATATCCAGCAGCATCCACAAAAAGTAATCCTTCCAGGTCACGATCCAAATGAAAGTGACCAGCACATGAAGAAAGCACTGGGAGGAGCCTGCTGGACAGGAACAGGAAGGTGGAGACTGTGGGGCACTTCCTTCCTCCCACCACCCCCCCCCCCCCCCCAAAATGGACTCCTTGCAAAAAAATCACGGTCGCCAAACTCCCGCGGGATCCCGCAGCAAGATCCAAAATGGCGCAGCACACGCAAAATATGGAGAAAAACAACTCTGCAAACGCTGAATGACGGTAAGTGAACGCTGCGCGCCGCAATATTGTATCACCAAGCAAAAAAATCTGCTGCGTGAGAATTTGCAAATTTTTGGCAAATTCGTGAGAGTTCGCGGATTGCGAATTTGCCGAAAATCCGCAAATTCTGCGAGCGGAACGGATTTAACGCACATGCTTAGTCAAAACAGCCAGATATAAGAGATCAGCTTTAAAATGGGTGGAATCATTTACTGTTCTGTAGTGATAATCCTTGTCACAATATATTTGATGTCACTTATGGAGGCTCTGGCATGTAAAGGTTACAAACTTTATATGTATGCTGATGACTCAGAATTATGGTTATGTCTGGAAAATAGTTTATCCTCCCCAACTGCATATCATGGTTGGGATACAATCAACTAAAATGGAATGCAAAAAAATAGAGTTTATTGCCATCAATAACAGGCTACATGTCTGGATTGATGCCTATTGGCCATCAGAAATTGGCACCCTTACTATTCCAGCTGCATGTGCAAGAAGCTTGGGGGTAATAATTGAATATCATGTATTATTATTTATTAATTTATTTTTCAAGTCCCACATTTCTTCAGTAGTGTTTAAATGATTTCTTTCTTAAAATTGTGATGAAGATAACCCAATCTTTGACTATGGATCGATTGAAGTCATTGGTGGCTGCTCTTCTTGAATCCAGACTAAATTATCCCAACTTGTTATAAATGGCTTAATAAGCCACCAGACTTAAGAATGTCCAGACCAAATTTACCGAAGTTAGAAGTGAGAGTTGCAACTGTGTCCCCCCATGCTCTGGAATATGTCTGGGGCAGAGTGATGGATTTACTCTCATTCAGATGCCCCTTAAGGACAAGGCTTTTCAAACAACCTTACCCTAATTGAAAGGATACTGACCCAATCACTTAACACCATGAAACCAAATAATGAATGAGCACTCAAGCAAAAATAAAATACAAAGTACTAATGTGACTCATGCTTCCAGTGGTTCCCCGATGTTGCTGTATCCTCTTGTTTACTTACCAGGACTGAATATTTGCCTGCATGTGGCAGAGGGCCAACCTGCAGTGAAACTGTGGAATAGTTTGGGCCATCTGGAAAATCTAGAAAGGCTGAGTCAACGACCAGTTAACCCTTCCTGACATGTAACTGATGCTGCTTCAGCCCTACCCATTTTAACCTGTGGGCTATACCTAGTTTTAAAAAATGTATAGGTTTGGTAGGTTTGCGTAAGTGCGGGAAAAGCTAAGGTCCAAAATCCACAGCTAGGCACATTGCAAAAAAAGGGTCAATTTTCACTGGAAAAATGTCATGTGTCCATGTTGCGTGTTGGGCCATTTTCTGTCGCAGAGACTAGCCCTACCCACACAAGTGAGGTAGTATTTCTATTGGGAAACTATCTGGAAGACAGATTAGTAGAATAAGTGTTATTACCAGTTGACTTTCTTTGCATTTCTGCCTTGCAAATGTAAGACAATGTGTAAAAAATATGTTATTTTGAAAAATGACCTCTAATTTAAATGCTGCATGGGTACCCACAATTTTGGAGAAGTGCAAAAAACAGCTGCTTCTAAACTCTATATTTTATTCCCATCTCGGAAATATATAGGGTTCCTTGGTACATATTTTTCACCCGTTTATATTTTACCAAATGTGTAGCTGTTTACTTGGTAAACAATGAAAAACCATTGCAAGACAAAGCTCATTATTGGTTCTGGGTTATCCGGGTTGTTGGAAAACCTACAAGTCCTATGTATCTCCACACCCAGAAAGGGCCAGCAGATGTAACGGTATATTGCTTTAAAAAATCGGTCATACATAGAAGAAGTTACAGGTGAAAACGTTGCCACAAATGGCGGTATTTTTCATCTTAGTTTTAATATTTGTTTTTCTTCAACTATAAAAAAACATTGAAGGACCTACACAGGACCCCATGCAGAATTCAGAAGTTTGTCTAGTTTGCATAAATGTATAGATTTTCAAGAACCATTATTGTTTTCACACCCATTTCTACCACTAACTGGAAGCAGGTTGAAAGCACAAAAAATAGCGAAAAATAGGCCATGTCCCAGTAAAATGCCAATACTGTGTAGAAAATATTCTTTTTCTGAAAAAAGTCTGCCTGTCCCTGAAAGCTAAGAAGATGGTGATTTCAGCACCACAAACCCTCTGTTGATACCATTTGCAGAGAAAAAACACAGACGCTTTCTTCTTCTTTTAAAGAAAGAAAGAACAAATTTAGCAGTATTTTGGCAAATTTCTGGGTCCTCTCCAGGGAAATCCACAAAGCTTGGGTACCTTTAGAATCCTCTAGATGTTGGAAGAAAAGGATGCAAATTTGGCATGGATACCTTATGTGGACAAAAAGTTACAGGGGCCTAAGCGCAAACTACCCAAATAGCCACAAAAAGGCTCAGCAAGTGGGGGGAAGGCCTAGCAGCAAAGGGGTTAACTGTTATATTGCGTTTTAGATAAAAATGTAATGGGTATTACTATGTATAATGACACTCAGTTGTTGAGGTGGATAATGTTTTTTAATATACACTTGAAGTCTTTGAAAAAGTATAAAGTTTTAGATTTTGCCAGAGGGTGGCGTATGGCTATTCCTGCATCCAGATGCCTCACCATGCATGGCTGGAACAAGGGGATCCAGGGGTGTGTTTCCATGGTCTAATCTGAGTGGCAGAGGGAAACACAATTGTTATTGCTCATCTGCATCATTTTTCTTAGCTCCCAGAAGCACTAACCTGGGACTTCTTGCAGCTGGACAAGGAGATGGAATGTCATGTTTTATTTGTAATCTGTCAGGTTTAACAATGTTGGACAGCATTACTCAATTTATAGACCTTAGAAGGATGAAATGCTATTTAGGACGGGCCAAATTTGGACCAAGTGACCTTCAAGTTACAAATATGTCAAACGCGTGGACTATCCTCATGGAGGGCCTGATTTAGAGTTTGGAAGACAGGGTACTCCGTGGCAAAAGCAATGGTGTGCCGTGAGCCTCATACCCATGGTCTTTTATAGCTGTGAGGTCCTTAAGTATTTCATTGATGGAGCCCCTGTTGGCTCCATTGATAGATTACTTCCTCCCACAGCCCAGCGTAATAGGGGCAGTAGGAGGAAGCGCATTACACTGCCTGCCCTATTTAGTGTGGATGGTGTCAATGGGGCATATTACCAAGGGCCATTATCGCCGCATTAGCTGGACTTTTCCCCACTAATGCGGCGATAATTTTATCGCCCTATTTCCAAGCTGTCGCTAACACCAGTTAGCGACAGCTTGAAGGTGATAGCGGGCATTTAGGGGCCCACTCTGTATGTCAGCGATAATTATCGCTAATGACATGCAAAGTGGGCGTGCCAAGATGTTAACGACCGGAAACAGTCGCTAACATCGCTATCTCCGATTACCAACTTTTGGAAATATTCGCGCTAAGCGCGAATATCTCCAAAAGCTAACACCTGCCCCTGATCAGTCCTTAGCCATGTTATCCAATGGTAGGTGGATAACATGGCTAAGAGCATTAGCTCGGTAAAGCATGACTATCGCGGACTTTTCAACGATATTCATGCATTTGGGCCGATTTTTATCGCTTAAGAGATAAACCTTGATAATAGCAAGGTTCCTAACCGATAAAAACAGGCGAAGCACGGCGATAGAATTCTTGCCGCTAACCAAGCACAGCGATAATTATCGCTTATGCTTGGTAATATGCCCCAATATTTTTTTTCCTTTCCATCACCGTCTGGGAGGGACAGGAAAATAACTATTATGACCCCACTTCCTGGTAAATAAAACTCTCAGAGTGTGAGGGTTTTTAGCTTTTTTTGTTTTTGCAAAAAGAAACTGTTGCTTTGGGAGTTTGCTTATGAATAAAAAATAAATAAAAAGTTTGCGGAATTGCTGTGAACACTGACGACGGCCTTCCACCCAACTTTAAGTATACTGAAACAGAACTATAGTGGTTCCTTTCAATGTACAGAGATGACCACCGGGCAGATGGTCTTCTCCAAATGTAGTTGCTGGTAGTCCATCAGAGTGGTGGGCGTGCTGTCCTCTGCCACCCTGACGGACTATACTCCTCCTGCCATGCAGTCATTCAAGCCTAAACTCTTCTTGCTGGCTGTCTTACTATGATTTTCTGTGCAAGGATTTTCAGAGTGGTATTTTGTTGTTTGGGTGCACCTTTCCCACCCCCACAAGCGAGGCAACTTTCAAGCCATTTGTTGCAGTCATGCACCCTCTAGTGGCCGTTTGAAGGCTGCATAAAATGGGCTTAATGTAATACTGGTGCTCAGATGCTGTTTCCCAGTGTCATTTCCCTGGATTGTAACAGAGTTGTCTGCACTTTATTTTCCTTTGATTTTGGGTATTTGTAAGGCGTAACATACAGCCAGATCTTCGTGTTTAAATCTACAATCCCCTCTTATATGACAACTTTGTGACCTTTAAAGGATGATTTTTAAAGGAGTACTTTAGGAGTAATATTTGTGAGGCATCTCCTTTCTCATGTTCTGCCACCCTGTCTGCCAAAGAGGTGCCAATGCCAGGTGTGCCAAGCTCTCTTCTGCCCATCCGGCCGGGCACAGGCTTCCGGCCAGAGACATCCTGCTGAACCAAATATGTAAAAACAACCCACAGGCTTATTAATAGCTGTGGGTTCCCGGCCTGTACCTCGAGATAAGATCAACAGAAACATACCAAGCATGACAGAAGAGTACATTAATTATATTCATCAATGTATGGGCAGAACATGGCGGAATAGGCGAAGACATATACCAAAAGCATCACAGCTGAAGCTGTGTGCACTATGCATTTTTATGATATTAAATGTTAATGACAAAAATATAAAAAGTTAATATCAGCAGCAACATAAACAGCAAAAAATCATTACCCACACATTTAAAACAATAATAATAATGATGCTAATAATATTAATAATAATTGTAATACTTGTGATACATATTGTATTATTAATATTATTATTACTACTACTAATAATAATAATAATAATAATAATATCATTCTTTGTTGATACTACTATTAGTGGCTGTGGTACTAGAAGTATAAGTAGCAGCAGCATTAGTAAAGTAGCCATAGTAGTAATATGAATAGTAGCAGGGGGAGTGGTAGTAGATGTATTAGCAGCAGCAATAGTAGTGGTAATAGTAGAAATAGTAGGAATAGTAGTAGTAGTAGCACTAAAAGTATTAGTAGCAATACTAATAGTAGTATGAGTATTAGTGGCAATTTTAGATTTTGTAAGTAGTAGTAGCAATAGTAGTAGGTGTATAAGTTGAATTGTTATTATTAATAGTAATATTAATATGAATTGTAGCATTAGGGGTAGAGTTCCCTGACGAAAATACAAGAATAACTACATTGGGCATTCCTCTGACTAACATAACACTTTTAAGTGCCAATAGAGGAAGATGATGCAAAATGTGAAATATAATGACTAGATTGCATCATTCGCTTAATTTCTTATTAAAACGTAGAATAAAGGGTCTATTCTGGGCTGTCCAGTCGGATCATTGAGAAGGATGGCAAAGGTCTCCCATCTCAGATTTTAAATCATTTTATGTAATGATGATTGCCATTTAATCTGAATGTGAGTCACAAAGCTTCAGATGCTGCTGTTTTCACTTCAAGGCACACATTTATGGCTATTGTCTGTTTGACTTGTACAGACCTCAGGACCAGCACACCCTCTGTGTCCAGCCCTCTGAATCTGCCATATCTGCACCTTGATTATTGCACTCTGGCCTATATGTTCTTTATAATGATTTACCATCTTCAAACGCTTCACTGTGTTTCATCCCATTTCTTACATTTACTCTTGGGCTGTCCTGTATCCAGGTCACATTCCATCTATGTCTAGATTCTCATCTACACTGTTTCCTACACTGAATTAGCCTTCTAGCTAATGTGGGCTCTCTAATATAGCCTTATAGCCCGCTGTAGTGGGCTATACCGGCTATTAAAGACCCGCTCCTGCGTTAAAGGCCCGAGCTGAAGTGGAGGGACTTTAACAAGGAACCGGGACTTTAATTGCCGGTATAGCCCATCTACGAAGGGCTATAAAGCTATTAGAACATTCTGCCACTAGAAGGCAGAATGTTCCAACAAATAAAACAAAGGCCTCTCAGAGTTCGAGGCGTTTAAAATCCCTCGGGCTCCAAGAGCCCTTTGATAACATAATTGGAATGTTGCTTTGTAGGCCTTAACCGACCTGCAAAAGCATGGAGCACTCCATTGCCTTCAATGGAGCTCCCAACATTCCAATGTTCTAATTTCTTTTCAAACTGTCATAAATCCTCACTTGTACTTGGCTTCTTCTTCAGACTCAAGCCTGAGTCTTGATGCCTCACTATAGTCTGGGGGCCACCATGCAACCCTACCACCCTACTGTTGCTTACTTCAAGTTTCTTTTATTTTCCTTTGTGCCCTACCTCTGCTGGGACTGGTGGAGGCACTGGTATTCCATCACTCTATGTGGCTCCCTCTCTTACCTCCTAAGCTAAAGTTTTTTAATGATTTTTATTTCTTTCCTTGCAGAATGTCTTCCATCACCCCACAGCACTCTAGGCCTCATTTATGAGGCCCCTTGTGCATTATGAATGTCACTTTTTGTGACGCTCCGTGGTGCAGGAGACTGCTCCATATTTAGAAGGAAGCACAAAGCCACTTTTTTTGTTTAATGCTTCCTCGTAAATATTGTCCCCTTTAAATCAGTTTTCTGTGTTATAGGGGCATGCAATCGGTGTTGCTGGGGGCCTTCAAAGCCACATCCATTGCATTTTGACACTGCCCCGGATTTTTGAGAAATCGTAAATCTGAGGCGGTGCCAAAACCTCCGCCTCCGCAGGGGAGGCATAAGGGAGACACCACAAGAAGAAATATCTTTATTTCTCCTCGTTTTTCATGACCACCACCTCTGGAATGTAGATCCCATGAAGAAAAAACATGATTAAATCACTGCCCTAAGGATGGTGAACCTTCTGACGCCATCAAGGAGGTTGTGTGGTGGAAGCGGGCCCACCACAACTGTATTTCCAATGCTTGAACTAGCAGAGACTCCTCTATTAGCTGATCAACCCTCATCTCCTTTTACCTTCACTCTCATTTTCGTTTTACCTTCCTTTCCCTCAAGCTCTACCTTTTTCCCTCAGAAACTTAATTTCTATGACTTCCCTTCACCAATTCTATATTTTCTCTCTCCCCCTGACTCTCTCTATCCAATTCGGGAATGCCTCCATCCTTTCACTCATTTTATCCCCTCTCATAATTACCCTAGACCTTAGCTTAGATCCCCATTCGCTTGCAGTCCTTTCTGCAGAAATACTCTAGCTGGAGAAAAACTTGTCTGCCTTGAAATTCTTGCCCTGCCTCATTCCTTCTTCAACAGAGTTCTTTTCCATTTCAGACGTAAGTATTACCCGAATGAGATTGTCTTACTTGCTTCTAATCCTCTGCAAATCTTCGTGTTTTTTTCATTGTCTTCACTTATCCACATCCTTCTACCTATAACTATAATTCTCTACTACCACTTTCCTAATATAGCTCCACTATTTTCACTCTAAATGTGGCTTTGCATGGCCTTGTAGAAATGGTTCTGCACTCTGTGCTGCCAGAGCATCATAAAAAGTGATGCGCTGGTGGTGCATAGAGCTTGCAAATAAGCCCCAAATTGCAGGAAATTGGGTTACTGGGTTAGGGGGTGAAACCTTAGTCCAGCAGAGACCACAATTCTTGTCAGGGTGAAACACAAGCAACACCAAATTAATGTGTGCTTAACCCTTGGCAGCACAAAGCAGTCAGGCTTAACTTAGAGGTAATGTGTAAAGTATTTATGCAGCATAAAACAGTACCAAAGTGAAAATACTATACAAGAAAAAAATCCCACAACAATTTATAAACTTAAAGTAACATTTTATAAGTTATTTGACACCAAGATTTGGAATTTTAAGTATTTAAGTGAAAATACTGCTTAAAGCACAAATTCCAATTGTGAGTATCTGGTCACGTCAGACCGGGACAAAGGGCCTGATTAGGATGGCGGACGGACTCACGTCACCATTTTAGGAATTGGGAGGCCCTCCTCCGCAGATTCTTTGGGCTCAGGGAGCCAGTTGGATGTTATGGTATATTACTGAGATTTGTACAGCGCACAAATACCAAACGGTGTCTTGGCGCTAGCAGGCTAGAAAGCAGGCAGGTAAACTATTCATTAAATAGCCAGGTCTTTAGGGCTTTACGAAAGAATGTTAGAGATGGCAGATTTCCTACCACCCCAGTTAGCCTTAAAGAATCTACAAGAGAGCATCAATTTTGCACCTTCAGACCTAAGCCATCTGTTTGGGGAGTACCAGTTTAATGATCACCTCAAAAATTGAGGGCCGGTGTCGTGAAGGGCCTTATGAACCCCACATAAGGTCTTAAACTTAATGCGACACCCAACAGGAAGCCAATGCAGTCTCCTAAGGTGCTTGCCTATTGATTCAAATGTAGGGTTCCCCAGCAGGAGCCTAGCCGCTGCATTCTAGATCATCTGTAATCTATGAATCTGCTTCCCGGGCATTCTGAGATAAAGCTCATCTCAGAAGTCCAGTTTAGCCATGACTAGAAGGTAATCACAGTTTTTCTCCTACCTGTAGGGATCAGCAGTTACAATTTATTGATCCTCTTAAATAGAAAGAAACTGTCTTATGAAACCTCTTTGACTTGCTCTTCAAAACTAACCCCCAGATTCATCAAAGTGCCATTTTGCGAGTCCTTAATAGCGATTTTTAAGGAATCGGTATTAAAGACTCGCAAAACGGGATGCATGTAAAAATCGCAATATTTTTTGTGATTTCTACTGCTTCCTTATTTGGGATTCGGTAATTGCTAATCGCAAATAAGGAATGGCTTTCCCATTCATTCCTATGGGCCTAAAGGCCCATAGGAATGAACAATGAATGGGGAGGCATTCCATATTTGAGATTCGCAATTAGCGAATCGCAAATAAGGAAGCGATTTCAAGGGTGCCAGGGTGTCCAAAGGACACCCTGTAGCACCCCTGAAATGCAAATGTACACTGGTGTTGCGCACACACATGTCCAAAGGACATGTGTGTGTGTAACATACAACTTGGAAAAATGCACTAAAGTGCATTTTTCTAAGTTTCCGCTATTTGCCACGAAGTTACACTTCGCGGTAAATAGCGGCCCCATATTGCGAATTCGCAATTTTAAAAAGGTTCATGAATAGAATTTAAGCAATCTCTAATTGAGATTCCTTAAATGCGATTTTTCGCAATTTAGCGATTTCTCTAATTGCGATTTTTGCATTTGGGATGATGAATCGCAAATGCAAAAATAGCGCTCGCAAAGGGCCAGATTCTCAGAATCTGGCCCTTTGTAAGCCGATTTCAGCTTGATGAATCTGGCTGTTACAGCCTAATTCATGAAGCTGAATTCGGCTCGCAAAGGGCCAGATTCTGAGAATCTGGCCCTTTGCGAGTGAGATTTTTGCATTTGGGATTCATCATCCCAAATGCAAAAATCGGTAATAGCGTTTTCGCAAATTTGCGATGGATTACATTTAAGGAATCTCTATTTGAGATTCCTTAAATGCAATTCATCATCCATTTAAAAATTGAGAAATCGCAATTTCGGACCTCTATTTACCGTGAGGTCAAACCTCGTGGTAAATAGCGATAACTCAGAAAAATGCTTTTAAAAGCATTTTTCTGAGTTGCATGTTGCACACACACATGTCCTTTGGACATGTGTGTGTGCAACCCCTGTTCATATTGGCATTTAAGGGGTGCTACAGGGTGTCCTTTGGACACCCCTGGCACCCTTTCAATCGCTATCTTATTTGCGATTAGCTAATTGCTAATCGCAAATAAGGAATACTCCCCATTCATTCCTATGGGCCTTTTGGCCCATAGGAATGAATGGGGAGTCATTCCTTATTTGCGATTAGCAATTTGCTAATCGCAAATAAGGAATTAGTAGGAATCGCATTTTTTTTCCATATTCCTACATGAATCCCGTTTTGCGAGTCCTTATTAGCGATTTGCTATGAATCGCTATTAGGGGCTCGCAAAACGGGAGTATGATGAATCAGTCAGTTAGTCTCTTATCTTGAAGCACTCCTAAATTTCTTGCTTTGATGACCGGGATGAGTGCTGCTCCCAATTCATCCGGCCACCAGATCTGTGACCAGTTAGGGGAGAAATTCCCAAACAGCATCTCCTCTGTCTTTCCGGAATTAAGCTTGAGGCAGTGCAAACTCATCTATGCATTGACTACCAACATACACTCCCTAAATCTAACTACTGGTGAGATGACATTATTGCAGATGGACAGGGCGATTCGAATGTCGTTTGCGTAGGAAGTTAATGCCATCCCAAAAGATCTGATTAATGTTGCCAGTTCAGATACATATACATTGAAGAGTGTATGGCTCATTGATGAGCCTTGAGGAACCCAGCATGGGAGAGTGAAAGACAGGGAAACGTAGTTACCCAAGGCCACTAGTTGTATCCTAGCTGACAGAAAAGAACAAATCAAAGCTAAAGCCCAGCACATTTAGACGGGTGAGTAATAGTTTATGGTCGAATGCTGCTGACAGATCGAGCAAGACAAGAGCCACGGCCCTACCTGCATCCAAGACCGCTCTGATTTCATCAGTAGCTTTTATCAGAGCAGCCTCGGTGATGAGCTCAGCCCTAAAACCAAACTGGGTTTCATCCAAGAAGTTAAGTTCCTGTAGATATTGTGTAAGTTGATTATTCAAACCTTCTCCAACAATTTGGCAGGAGCTGAAGACGTGATATGGGCCTGTAATTATTGGTGTCAGCTTCATCGAGATTTGACGTTTTAAGAAGAGGCAGAATTGACGCCCCTGGATGCGTGGTGGACGGGCTTTCCGCCCACCTGCACACTGCCCGCCATCAAGAGCTGGTGAAATGAAAAGCTGCTTATGATGGTGGGAGACTACCACTGACAGCCTGATGGTGGCTGTCTCCCCACCATCCTACTCAGCCCCATAGTCACAAGTTCAGGCTGACCATAAAGGAGTGGGGGCCGAATACAGGTATCAATTTAGGGCAACTGAACAAAATATCCTATCCTGGTTGCGGAGAATGGTGAGATCCAGCATTCAGAATGCATCGTGCAGTGGTTGTTCCGATGAGTTGTGGGCTGCGATGTGAGATTTTGCGTTGCGGATGTGTGACACAGCGGCAGTTCTGGAGAGCTGCAGAGCTGTGGTGCAAAGCCCTGTTTTGAGAATGTGCCACATAGGGGTGGTTCAAAGGAACTGCGGGGCTGCAATGTGTGGTCCTGGATTGAGGAGGCGCTACACAGCAGTGTTCCGAAGAGCTGTAGGATCCTGCGTCAGGGATGCGTAATGCAGTGGTGGTTCCAAAGCATAGCTGCAAACCGATGTGTCACGCAGCATCAGTTCTGCTAAAAAGACTGCAGCTGGACTGGCAGAGCACCGTCAGGCCCACTTCCAAGAGTGCAGGGCTGGGGTGGCACCCCTTGTGGGAAAATACTCACAGAAGGCACAGTCCGCATGCAGGGTTCTGTAGTGGAAGCCTTTTCTATCCTTGAATCTTTGATCGGGAGGAAGCCAGCCAGGTAGCCCTTAGAGTCACTCTGGTGGTCCTGGGTTCAAGATGCACATCCAGTCCATCTCCCTCAGGCAGCAGAGTAGCAGCCCTTCTTGCGGCATGGCAGCACAGCAGTGCTTCTTTTGAGTCTACCACAGGTCCAGATGTGTTCTGAAGAGTTGGATCTGAGGGTTCACTATTTGTCCTTGGCGCCAGCTTTGAAGTAGGAAAACTTTTTAGAGGTTTCCACTCCCAAAAAGTGTTTAAAATTTCCTGCCTCACTCCCAGGACATGTAAAAGTTAAATGTAGATGTCCAACTCTTTAAACACACTGCACCCTGTCCTGTGGGCTGTGTAGGTCCTACCCCCGGGTGATTTATATGCACTAAAAAAGAAGGCTTCGACCTAACAAAATATTTATTTGACAGGTTGAAATGGCAGTTTTAAAACTGCACTCACAGGCTGCAATGGCAGGCCTGAGACATATTTGATGCAGCTACTTGCATGAGTGGCATAATCAGTGCTGCAGGTCCACAAGTAGCATTTAACTTACAGGCCCTGGGTATATGTAGCACCACTTTACTAGGGACTTACAAGTAAATACATGGGCCAATTGGATGCAGCCGCGTAGCTAGGGAGGTGCGGGAGGGGGTGCGGTCCGCCCCGGGCGGCACTATTTTTGAGGCGGCCGCATGGAACTGGAGGTCCGATGCGGCCGCGGCGGCCTTTATAATTTAATTGGGAATTAACACAGTTGTCCCCAAATAAATTATAAAGGCGGCCACAACGGACCTCCAGTGCCGCGGCCCCCGATGGCCCGTCCATGCATGATAACACTGCCTTCACGTTACTGATGTCAGCATGGTTACTTATTATGCAGTCCGTCATGATGAATCAGTTTTGCAGACGCAGATCTAATAATTTTGTCCGAGGCCTGCCACCAGGCTCCCGTAGCTAAGCTGGGGCAAGGCAAGCTGGAACTGCGCAGATGCAGGATGAAGGTTTCTGGAAAAGCGCGACACAAGGAAGAGCAAATTAAAAGTGCGCACTCCTCTCTGCTAGAAATAAAACTGGCTGGAGACAGAATATTATCGGCGTGAGTGAGACCCTTGCTGCTTGCTTGAAGACTTCCATATTTGGCAAAGCAAAGGCTGAGGCACATGGGTCAGGCAGTCGTGACTATGATGGTTCTGTAGAATATGGAAAAGGTAGGTCTGTGTATGTGTGTTTGTTCCCTGATTTAAAAAAACCCAGAATGATTGTGAGCGGGTGCAAGAGGGAGCCCGGGATCTTTCCTATCATTCGCTTTTTTTACATTTACACTGGCAGTTTGTCGGAGTAGTATCATTTTAGGGGAATGTTTAATTCTAATCCGTGTTATAAAAATGTATATACACACTCACCTGTTGAAATGATAAATCTCTTAATATTATATACCAAATATAGAAATCCAATGTACTATGTAGTTTCCTAAAGGGAACATCGTAACAGACACAAAGCCATTTGTACCCTTTTCCAAGAGGTAAAAGCTATTTAAATCAGATTCTTTTAGTTCTACTTCTTCTACGTTTCGATCCCACAACAATGACAAATTTAAAATGCATTACAGCTTTCATTTAAAAGAAGTACTTGCACAGTTAAGGCTGTCTTTTTAACTTTGGAGACAGAGCGAGTTCTATGAATTAATTAATTTTTTTAGAAAAAATAAAACGTGCAGTGAAAATTATATATTTTTTATCATGCAATGTAAAACCCATTTGAAAACCTAGAAAATACTATTATTTGCAAACACTCCTAGTACATTGTAGTGGGGACCCTAAAAGCATGCATGCCCTGTGAACTGTTTTAATTTGTAGCCCGGTTTCTACCATGTGCAGCAGCTGGGCTGGAAAGTGAAATGTTCCAACTGCTCTCCTTCCGTTAAGGGCAGAGATGGGATGCTGAGGTCAGAACTCATCATATTGCTGCCTCCCTAACAGTGATTCCGTGGTTTGTGACCCAGAGACAACAGAATGTATTGCTAGTGCTTAATCAGATGTGGGGGTTGCCTGGTGAAGCCCACAACCACCAGCACTGATTTTAGGGGACCAACATTTAATTTACCTCAACAAACCTTGAACCAGAGCCTCGGAGAGGAAAACACAGAAGGGAGAAAGAACGAGGAAGAGAAAAACAATGACAAAGAGAGAGTAAGGAAGAAAAGTAACTTGTACAAGTGAGATGTAGAGGCAGGGAGTGTCTGGTGGTGGATTAAAGAGGCTTGAGGTAGAATCAAGAGTTGCAGTCTTTGTATTTAGTATCCCAACGTTCCATGACTCCGGACGAGTTTGTCTGAGGTAAAGTTTGAGCCCTGGCACTTATTCTTATACAAATTAAGCACGGGGACCGGTGTGTGTTTGTAATAGAGTTTCTGGCACCTAATGGGAACTAATGAGTAATGTGTATTTTCTATTTCGGTACCCTTCCTTTAAAGGTGCTAACTCGTGTATAACTAATGAGCACAAGTGAGAGGCTAATGCACCCAACATGCAAGAAAAGTATCACAGGAGGTGTTTTGATAAATTATCTAATTGTTTTAATCTCTAATGTAACTTGTATGAGATACGCTGTTGAAGAGCATTCTATTGCCTGGTGATTACAAGTTCCACCATTCTTTGGCCGAGGGCCAGATGGGGGCTGCTGAATGGTCCCCGGAAACAATGCAGCCCATTCCGGAAGTGCTTTTCCAGCCGGTTAATCTGATGACGGTTTAATTGGCGACATAGCCCTGTTTGCAAAGGTCTGTGCGAATTGTGATGTGCTTTGCGGCTACTATAAAGGAGCTGTTCACTTCTCCGCAATGATGGCTTGTTTTCGCAATATATTTTTTTTGCCGCTTTCCTGCATAAGATGTTGCTGTTTTGCGAGCACGTCTTTGTAAAAAAAGCTTTGTTTCTAAGCCATACTGCTCATCGAGAGGCGGCAATCTGAGGGATAGCCCCGGGTGCCACAAGCTCTAGCTACGCCCCTGATTGGATGTAAGCCAATGTTACCATGTTTTAGAGAGAGAGCACAAGCACTTTAGCACTGGTTAGCACTGGTAACGTACCCTCTGACCTAAGGCCAGCAAAAACAAAGTCTGCAAAAAGAGGTTCATTGAAGGCAAAACTTTGGGGGAAAATTAAGCCAAGGATGTCAGGTCTTACACATATTTGTGTAAAGAAGCCGATTTACTTCAAGGAAACATGGTTGTTTAAATAAAGTTTGATTTTTGAATAGTTTCAGTGAAAGCTAGTGGTGGTCCCCGGGACCACTGCCTACTCCCCCTGAAACTTGTAACCTCAAATTGCAAACACTTTACTGACTCTAAATTGGGTGTAGTATATAGAGAGAAAGTTTCAGCTGTAGCAAAGCCACACAGTGAATTGCAGGGTTTGTGACCCCTAGAAGGGTTTGTGAATCTGGTCCATAAAGTTTTACCTAGGAGCACCGATTTCAAGAAACTTATTTCAAACCTGTGTCTTCTGGTCTGGAGGTCTGCATTTTTCTGCTACATCATATCTCTTACCCATAATGCTCAGGTTACTTCCAAAGCTAATACTAATAACACAGCCTTCACCATTCAATCCACCAGATGTGAACCCTTTAGAAATTCACAGAATACTATACACGCTGAATGTGCTTTTTTTAATTGGAAATGTCATGGTTTTCCCTGTTAATACCGTACACTGCTGCACTGCCTTTTGGCTGTTTGTTCTATAGAAATACCACATACACTCATAAATAAGTGCTGAAAAACATTGTAAATTCATAATGGAATCTGATGTGCCAACATTCTAGGCAAACTACAGAGATTTTCCAATGGAGCAAAAGTAAAATGCAGCAACGCTTCATCATATGCAATGTGATGTTATCTCAGATGGTATATTTTGGTTTCTATGTATTTACTTTATTAAAGTGCTGTACACTATCATATGTTAGGATATGACATGCTGTAGGCACTTTTCGAGTATTGAAGATGCTACTAAGTTGGCCGTGGGGTCTATGGCACAATGTGTACTACACAATATGTTTTTTACTTTCTCGTCTATTGCATTTTATACCACCTGGAAAGATGTAAGGCTGACAATTTGTGTTCGACATATATCTTTCAGGTGGGCGGATATGCTTTTACAGCCTGCATACTAAACCTGTAAGCTCTAGACACAAAGATCTAATGATTGATGGAACACGAAGACATCATCTGTCTTTCGATATCAATTCTTCGTGTCCTCAAATTTTGTTTGCTTTCTTATGAAATATTGGATTCTACTGTGTGATCGGATAGAATAGAACGTGAACAGCTGGAGGAATTTTGAGTGTATTAGAAAAATCACGCTTTAATAAATAAAAATCATATTTGCAATGCTGGACTATAATACATTGTGTTATGCACACTTCTTTTGGAACATTTTAGAATGATCCTTCCTCTCTGCATCATTGTTCAGCACATTCCAAGGTCGGTAGTGGAGGAACAGAACACATTTTTAAATCACCATTGTTTTTGGTTCTTTTTCACAAAGTAAGTAAGCTGCAGAAATTTGAAGTTAACGATTATTTTCTGTTATGCTTACATTTGAAAAATAAGGGTCAGACTTACAATAACTGGCGCATCCTTGCATATCAGCAGGGATGCGCCAGTTATTGTGCAACATGGCTCTGCCACCATCGATGCACCGCATTGTAAATGAAGCAAAAACGGCACAGATGCGTCACACATCTGTGCCGTAAAAGCGGCGCATTGCTGGAGTTGCAACGCAAGCGCGACGCAGCTCCAGCAATGCTCTGGGGGGCCCTATTATTACAATGCTGCGTCAATCCTTATGCCTGCTTCAAGCAGGCGCAGGATTTTTTTTGACGCAGCATGGGCTCAAAAGTGACTGAGTGAAATCTTGTAGATTTCACTGACGCACCCCCCCCCCCCCCCCCCCCTGCGCAGGAACACCTCCTTCTGGCGCAGGGCTTTACAACGTAATGCATCTCCCAAATGCGTCAAGTTGTAAATACCCCGCACCAGGGCACATCTTTTGCACCGCCGCTGCGTCACAAAGATGACGCAACGGCGGCATAAAAGAGGCGCAAGGGGCTTGCAAATCTGCCCCTAAATGTTTATGTTTTGGTGTAGCACTGAAACTTTCAGTTTATCATAGCTCAAGTCTACAAGCTTTTTGAAAAAAGAGAAGCACATAAGGAGTGCACAAACACAAATTAGGAAAAGAAATTCCACCCAAAGGGCTAACTAATAAAACATTTAAACTCAGGGTTGCCTACAAGATTTAGACATTAATAATATTCACTGAAAAAATAAAAGATTAAAATAAATTTAGGGCTATATTAGATTACAACACATCCATACATTTTTTAAAAACCTTCTAAAGTAATCCCAAAATAGTTAAAGTACAATTATGGGTATGAATGAAAACTGAAAAACCACTGAAATGTGCATTTTATAGTTATGAGCAGAATTCATAACTCGCACGGCAGCCACGCAAACCATAAATCGTGCACCAAATTTAGTGCTCATTATCTCACCTCCAACGCAACAGTTGCAATTACAAATGCTCAAAATCATCCTAAAGTTGCGATTAAACAAGACATTGCCCTTACCACTTCGACAAAGACTATGAATGTAGTATCATTAGTTGGTTTGATTATGTGTTAATTACATTTTTTTGTGCTTTTAATATTGGTATAAATGTATTTTCTTACTGGGGGGGTCCCTTGGGCTCCCCCCTCCACATAGGGTTGGGGTTCATTGAAGGTACACCTTACCCCCTCTTTCTTTTTATGTTTCCCAACATGGTGCACAGTGCACAGTGTTGGGTATTCACAGCTGTAACAGAAATGTTTCTGTGATGGGCACCATTCGGGACCTTGTGGATTTGTGAATGCACTGCCAGATTCATGAATCCGAAATGGATAATTGGAGAAAAACCTCCCTAGTCTGATTGGATGCTTTTTTGAAAGGGAGCCACAAAATCTCTGTAGATTTAAAAATCAGTGGAGGATCTGAAAATTAAAAGAACAGGGGGAATATTTATAAAGAAATGACGCAGCACTGTGCTCCAAGCAATTTAGCAGCGCCAAGCGGCATCATTTCTAAAATGCAGGAATGCTCTGCATTCCCAAGAATATGGTGCACTCCTGTCTTTTCCCTTGCGCAGGCACTAAAAACACTGCCTAGCGCCAAGACCGACCCCTTGCTCCATGGTGCAAGGATGGCTGCTTTGCAAGGAGGATTGTCACCTTCCTTCACATAAACAATCGTTAAAGGTGATCTGCTCCTGCAGCACACATAGAAGGAGCAAAAACTGAAAAGTGCTTTTGGCTCAGATTTACAGATCCTTGTAAATCTCGGACAGCGTCAAAAAGCAATGGGTGTTGCTGTGGAACGCCCACAGCAACACCCATTGCATGCCCCTTTGACGTAGAAAAATGTGTGAAAGGGTACAATATTTACGTTGCATTGTAAATGTAGAACAGGGCATTGCGCCACTGTTGTTTTGTAAAAAGTGATGCTTCGGTGGCATAATGTCCTAGTAAATATGCCCCAGATATCTCTAAAATGTAATGTCTTAATGCCCAAAAACACTTGTTTTAAAGCTTATTTCACAACAATTATGCAATAGGTTTACAGCAAAACTACACACGCAATATTCTGATATCATGCACAGTTTGGTTAAATCAATTCTACTTTTTTTCTGCATAAAAAGAAAAGAATCATATTCAGATAAAAATTAGACATGGCACTCCCCCATGTCCCATTTTCTTGGCCTACCTTGACGGATCAGCACAACATTTGCCACAAATAGCCCAACGTAGATTAACATTTTTTATGTGTCTTTTTAGTTTTGCACAGATTCATCAAATGGCAGTAATGTTACTAAGAAAATAAAAAATCCTTTTCCATAGAAATTGTGACCTAACCATATTTTCACATGGGTTGTGTCCGTCAGTGTAATGTATATATACATTTCATTATTTTAAAAGGAAGACAGAGATTTTACAACATTTGATTTTCTAAAATAACTATTTCAGAATCCAGAGTGAAACAGTAAACTCCCCCAAAATTATAACATAAAATAATGTAACCGTAGACTTCAGGTCTACTGAATAGGGATTTAAGAGCAACACAAAGTAGGAAAGATAGAGAGATTATGAAAATTCAAAGCATGCCCTTTAAACATCCTATATTTTAATTTCAAAGGTCACTTTTTAAGATATAAGAAAGTGTATACAATATCAACCCAAAGTAATGTTTTTCACATATAGTTTATGTCAATTGATCCTAAATGATCATTTATGTGCTTCTTGGTTTCTTAAATTAAGATAAATTCAACACGCTTGAGACAATCTGTCCACTCCAAGTTAGGGTCTATCATATTAAATATTGAATTTCCAAGGTTAACAAAATATACAACAATATAAATGAAGATAATTCATTATATTTAAAGCAACATGATATAATATTTATTTTGGACATATAATATTGCCTTCGTTTATAGTAGGTATTTTACTTAACCTTTTATGTATTTATGGGTACACAACATACATAGAACCACAGAAGTAATATTCAGAAAATTACATATGTTAATAAAACATATGATTTTGAGGAATCAGTATAAATTGAGTAACACGTTGATGACATTTGATACAGTGATGTGCTACATTGCCAAGGTATAAACTGTAAGTTAATTTTTTTTTATCATAAATGAAAACATCATGCATTTCAATGAAACTTCATAAACAGTTTAAAGAACTCTTTTTTTTAAAATTTGAATTGCACGTATTGCATGGTTTTCAATTTGAGATCTCATATAAAATAATGGACAAAAATACTAATAATCATTTGCAATGACTCTTTTTTCATGAAGGCACAGGTGTGTTTCCCGTTAGCCCAACCCCTGACGAAGCTCAGAGATCTCTGTAACTTGGGTACTCAGAGTGACACGTTTCAGTTTTCAGGGACAGGCGGGGCTTCCTCTCGTCGCTTCTCGGTCTCTTTTTCCTTTGTTGCTCACAATGCCCTGACCACAGAAACTGGTTTCACTTCTCTTTTAGCATGTATGCAGCTGGTGTGGCCTAGCTTCTCATTGGGTTATCTGGTACATCAAAATGTTAAATTTAGAATCCCAGTTTCAGATTGGTCATTCAGAACTGTGATATCATAGATTTAGTACTTGGCTACCCTTGGGTGCAGCGCAGCTGTGAGGCGCGGCAGGTGTGAGATTGCGTGGAGAAATGAACCAAGTACAGGAGTTGGTGTCTGGGGGCAATGGGCTCAAACGCTTTTCCTTTTCAAAATGTTTAAGGTTAGATAGGCAATTTAATCAATAATTCATTTAAAAAGTCCTTATAGAAGTTCTCAGTTTAACAAAATGAACATTATAGAGAACCTTCTATCATCAGGTATTATGGAACTTTACACCACCATCTATCTTGAAAACCCATAGTGCTTTAGTGTTTTAAACTCTTTATGAGATGTCATAGTGCTTTCTTGGTACGCAACGTATTATAAAGCACACATTTTGAGCATCAAACAGCGCTTTGCAGACAACTTTACTTTACACAACAAATACTGTACTCAGACCTTACAGTACATTTCCAATATGGTAAAAATTACACTACACCTTCTTTCAGACCTCAAGGCACTTTACAGGTAGGTTTCATATTATGTAGAATATTTAATTATACAACACCTATGTTCATACTTCACAGTGATTATACAGGTTATATACTCTATGCAGGTACTTCTATGCTTACATATCACAGTGCTTAACTGACAATATGTATGCTACATAGCGCTTCCTAAACTTGAACAATTTCAGCACTATAAGGAAAGGGAACACATTATAGAACATGCTGTATTCGCAGAACTAGTTTGGACACAGGTAAGTATATAATATCCCGCACTTTCTTTCAGCCCACACAGCCCCATGTAGACAGATTGCATATTATGTGGTACATTCTATACTCAGAATGCACACCCCATTACAGAGCACTTTCTAGCACATGTTAGTACAGTAATTTACAGATGGGCTATATATTATACAGTAACTTATGTGCTCAGTCATCACAGCACCTTACCTCTATAGTACAAATTATAGAGCACCATCTTCCCTGAATTCTTACAGGCAAGTTACACATTACCTCCTCGTCCCTAATCCTTGTCCCAGTCCTGCATAGAGTAAGGAGTTGGATTCAGAGCAATGAAGTTTACCGGTAAATAATCAGACCATTACGCAGTGCCTTTTAGCCGTAGAGTTCACTACACTTTAAAGCGAGACTACACATGTAACATCGCTTTCTATTCTGGGACATGCTAGATAGGTATTGCTTCAAATTTTGAAAATGTCTTTTCTAAAGATAACACTTCCCACTTATTAGTTCTGAAAATAAACATTTCTTTAAAAGAATACTTCCCAAAGTGCTTGTTTCAAAATATATTGAAGCTAGGAAATTGTGAAAAGGAAGAAGGTTTTAATGGTATGGTTTTAGGATTAGTAATATATTGTTAATATACAGGGCAAAGAAGGGATTGCGGTGTAGGACCTAATTCATTATAATACTGAAAACAATAATTTTATGTTTAAAGGGTTTTATGTATAAGGGTTTTCAGGGTTTAGGGATGAGCAGAGTTAAGAGATTATACATATGGTCGAAATGGGTTGATAGAAGTGCAAACTCCCAGATTTACACATTTGTCCTTTAAACATTTAAGTTTGTACTAGTACAGGAGTAACTATTTATTTTCTACACTAAATATTGGACCACTGTATCTTGGATGTCTATGTACTGTACATTAATATTGATGTAAATAGAACTGTACCATATGGAACTACAAAATAGGTTATTTTCTGTCATGTTCAAGAGACAAAAGATGGAAATTAAAGAGAGCTTATCGGATACAGACTTGTTGCTGACTTGGTGACCAAAACACCTGACGTTAACTGTTAAAGGTAATATTTTTTAACATGTTTATCATTTAAAACAAGTAATCTAATATTTCAAAGGAAGGATGTATATGACATCTATACCCTGGTAATACACCCATGGTCCCCTCAGGACAATTATTTCCAGGCCCGCAATAGAGTTTGATGAATTTTGGTGCGGGCAGACCAGGGTGCTGGATTCTGCCTGATATTCTTGTATCAAAACCTGGCAATTACAAGATTTACCCTGGAATAGGGGAACAACCACATGTTGCCACAAATGTAGGGTCTTATTTCATGATTCCCCATTACACTTAGCAGGTATAAAATGTCAGTGTGTTGGCAGCTGGGCATCAGGGGATTCCAAGGGTCAAGTTGTCAGAGTCAGGACCAATTCTGGTGAGTCCTGTGGGAGTGGTTGTCTGCTCCCCCTTTGTTGTGGTATCCACATATGAGGTTCACTCAACGAAAGCTCTGCCAGTGGCCCACGCATTCATATTATGTTTGGTGCAGATTTGCACCCAGCATCTCAGCTGGTGGGTGAAGGTGAGGTGGTCGGTGGTCATTGGTAGGCCCACTCATAGTGGAGTCTTTACCCTAATTAGGAGGAGGCCATCTGCTTTCCCCATGCAGGTATTGGGGCAGGTGGGAGCCCTGTCTGTCCTGGTCAAAGCCTTGGCCTAAAGCTCTGAATGTGTGCAGGTGCACCAGGTCTTGGTTTTTGGCAGGAGTGGACACGTAGAGAAATAGGTCAGAGTTGGTGAATGAGGGGGTCAGGAGACCAGGGAAAGGAGCAACGCAATGTATGCTTCCCCTCTAATGACCAGGAAAATCAGCAAAACATTGTATGCTTCCCCTCTAATGCTAGTCCCTGTGGGCATGGAATTGGTTTAGTTTCCTGTCCCTCCATTGTTGATTTTTCCTTCCTGGATTGCCATGCTTGGCATGGGACCTGCACAGAAAAAGTGAGAAATGTGCCTGAATCACTGCTAGAAAACCTTCTGTGCAGCAATGACATTATTTTTAGATTAACATTGTAGAACTCCTTCAGTCCTTCGACCTTAATGCGCTTTCCACAAATGCTACACTTTATACATCACTTTCAAGTCTCAAGCCACATAGCACTTTACAGGTAGGCTACCATTAAATAATGCCGTCTATTCTACGACTTCACAGTGCCATCCATGTAGGTAGCACTTTAAGATGTGCCCTCTGTCCTCAGACCTCACAGTTCTTTACAGATAAAATAATCATATGCCACCTTCTATCCCTAAACCTGTTATTGCCTAAAAGACAAATACATTACTTTTCTACCAACTTGTTCATTATAAAGGACTTTCATGTATACAGAATATATTAGTCTAAATTTCTAAATTACATCATGTATCACCTTCTATTCTGAAACCTAACAGTGCTTCTCTGACAATGCCTTCTTTCATCAAATACCATTTAACTTTAATGACAAGGTACCTAGTGTACAGGATTTTTTATCCATAGATTTCACATCACTTTATAGATATGGACACGCTGTACTGCATCTTCCTTCAGACCCCAAGTCACTTTGAGAGTAGTTTACACATTATACAGAATCTTCTATTACAGTAAGCAGTCAATTACAGACAAGCTGTACATTATACAGCGCCTGTAATTCACAGGTCTCACTCATGGGGCCGGATATGTTATTTGCCCATTACAAAGCACATTTTACCCTCTGACAGTACTTTGCAGGTAGATCCTACATCATACATTGTTATCTATCAAGAGATATCATAGTACATCATACACCACGAAGCACATTCTACCCTTAAAAACACAGTGCTTACTAGATAGTTTATAGTGGTGCCTATACCTTTTCTGTAATACAGCTGTGTATGTTAAATGATAATCATCCTAAGCTACTAACATTATTACTTGCATTAGTGACCACATCAGACAAGATTATCTTGGTGGCCACCACATGCAAGAGCGTCAGCAGTGATCCTCTCAGAACATCTGGGAAGGGTTGCCAGAAATATTGTAAAAAGGACTTTATACATTTGGGAATGCCTGTATATGGGTAATAGATAACAACCATAGCTGCAATGTACCAAAGTAATAATAGGTCTCCCCAGCATCACCTCATTATATAATCTTTGAATATAACATAACATGTGCATTTGTAAAACCAAGTTCATACTTCAGGAAATCTTAGTGCTAAAACAATGTATGTTTATTGTTATCCAATTCTACTGAAAATGCATTGGAAAGGTAACCCTTTTTCTCAAAACATCAACATATATGTTCTGGAAATAAACACATTTTTGCCCAAAAATAAAGGCTTTTCAATTTTGGAATACATGAATTAAATCAATGCAATAAAAGCTTCTAATTTAGTAGGCTGAGTGGATCACAGGAGAGCTTCTTACAGGTAGCTTGAGAGATAGCAGGAGGTCACAAGCTACTCGTTGGAGACGCCTGGTTTAGATACTATGGAACACTTTTTTTCTCCCGCCTCACAGTGCCTTTTACATTTATTTGTTGATTTCATAATAGTTTTAAATAGCATGAACTAGACCTACAGTAAGTTCCAGAGGGCTTTAGAAATGTTAGTAATCAATAACATAGGGTTAAAAATGTAGTATATTAAATACAAAAGAGTCCATCTAAAGGTAAAGTTCCTATACAGTTGATGACGTGTATTGGGAGGCAGGACAGGATATAGCAAAACACACAAGATGATGGACGGAATGTTGCACAATTGCAAAACATTCACCCCCAGTCACAGATCTGGGTTGCATCCATTGTTATTTTGCTCACCAAACCACCCCAGTTCAGACATGGCCATATGCAAATCAGTCTTGACCCTGTGCCTCATGGGAACAGTCCAGCCCAAAATGCCAAGCCATGTCTTTCCTGGACCGGAATCAAGCACCCTAGGACCGGTTCTGGCTATCAGCCGTCTTCGGCCAGGATAGCTTGACTCCAGTGGCTTAGTGAGCATGGGACCCACGTCTGGGCATACCCTTCCCACATAGGGTAAACAGCAAAACACACAATATGATGGACGGAATGTTGCACAATGGCAAAACATTCACCCCCAGTCACAGATCTGGGTTTAATCCATCGTTATTTTGCTCACCAAGCCACCCCAGTTCAGACATGGCCTTATGCAAATCAGTCTTGACCCTGTGCCTCATGGGAACAGTCCAGCCCGAACTGCCAAGCCATGTCTTTCCTGGACTGAAATCAAGTATCCTAGGACCGGTTTCCGTCTATCAGCCGTCTGCAGCCAGGATAGCTTGACTCCAGTGGCTTAGTGAGCAAGGGACCCACGTCTGGGCATACCCTTCCCACATAGGGTGAACAGCAAAACACACAAGATGATGGACGGAATGTTGCACAATGGCAAAACATTAACCCCAAGTCACAGACCTGAGTTTAATCCATCGTTATTTTTCTCACCAAGCCACCCCAGTTCAGACATGTCCATATGCAAATCAGTCTTGACCCTGTGCCTCATGGGAACAGTCCAGCCCGAACTGCCGAGCCATGTCTTTCCTGGACCGGAATCAAGCATCCTAGGACCGGTTTCTGGCTATCAGCCATCTTCAGCCAGGATAGCTTGACTCCAGTGGCTTAGTGAGCAAGGGACCCATGTCTGGGCATGCCCTTCACACATAGGGTGAACAGCAAAACACACAAGATGATGGATGGAATGTTGCACAATGGCAAAACATTCACCACCAGTCCCAGATCTGGGTTTAATCCATCGTTATTTTGCTCACCAAGCCACCCCAGTTCAGACATGTCCATATGCAAATCAGTCTTGACCCTGTGCCTCATGGGAACAGTCCAACCTGAACTGCCATGCCAAGTCTTTCCTGGACCCGAATCGAGCATCCTGGGACCGGTTTCTGGCTATCAGCCGTCTTCAGTCAGGATAGCTTGACTCCAGTGGCTTAGTGAGCAAGGACAGGATATAGCTCAGATCACAGTGACCTGTGTCTGTTTGAAGGAGATGACCCAGGGCAAGACAAAGGAGGGTTATTCTGTGAAAAATAGTGTAGGACCAATATGTCTCTGAGTGCTGTCTTGGTAAGATAGGATGAAGGCAGGGTTCTGCTTGAAGCAGGAATGGGGTTCCATATTCTGACTCCGTTTCCTAAAAAGGATTTTTTCGGAGTCTTTACTTTCTTGAAAGTTATGATTTCTAGCAGCAGTGTCTGAGTTTCACAGGAAGACTTGAGTACTTAAGGTGTCCAGTTTCCAGGCCAGGTACTTAGGTGCTCCTAGTGTACAGCTTTGTATGTAATGCAAACTAGTTTGTACTGATGTATAGCATCTACTGCTAGCCAATTGAGTGATATAAACATATAAAGCTATGTTAAACAGTATTTCACACCTTCTTTCAGTCCTCACAAAACTTTATGGGCAGGTAACATAATATAGCAGCTTCTACCCTCAGATCTCACAGGGCTTTCCATATAGGTTAAAGGAATGGAATTCATATGATGGACACACTGTCCATCACATGAATTCCTTTCCTTAACAGATAGGCTGCTCATTATATGTCACAATCTGTTCTCCTTGTGTCACACTGCTTTACACATACCATACATTTTATACAGCACTCTAAATCTTTAGACATTACAGCCCTTTATATGGAGGTTCCAAATTAAATAGTGCTTCCTTTAATAAGAGGTACAATCACTTTGAAGACATAAATAAACATTATGCAGCACATTTTAGGCTAAGGCTGCAGAGTGCTTAGCACATGACTAACATTAGGCAGTGCCTGCTACTCTCAGAACCCTTAGCACTTTCAATACCAGGGGCCTGCTTTACAGCATATTTTATCCTCTGACGTGACAGAGGTTTATTTATACATTATTCTGTTCCTTACAGACATGTTGCACATGATGTAGCACTACCTATAGTTAGAATGCATACTTCTGTTCTGAGACTTCACATGCTTTTACAGGCAGAGTCCATTTTGTCTTTAGGATCAAGGGGCCATATGTATGAAGGCAATTTTGTGATTACAAATGCCGAAATTCGCAGAATTTCGGCGTTTGTGATCGCAATTCAGCAGTGTCCATTGTATGACACAAAACACCCCTCGCAAAATAAGGAATCTCGAATTTTGCGAATCCTTATTTTGCGATTGCATTTAAGGAATCGCAATTTAATTCCTTAAATGCAATGTAAGAAGCACAGTAAAAGTGCAAATTGGACTTAAGGAATCGCAATTTACCATCAACTTCAAGTTGATGGTAATTTGCGATTGCTTTGAAAAATGCACCTTTTTGCATTTTTCAAAGTGCCATGTGACTCACATACATTCCCTCAGGGTGCCACATCTGCACCCATGCTCATTTCAGGGGTGCAACAGGGTGTCCTTTTGACACCCTGGCACCCTTGAAATTGCATTCTCAATTTACGATTCTCTAATTGGGAATTCTAAATTGAGAATGTCTTCCCATTCATTCCTATGGGCTTCTAGGCCCATACGAATGAATGGGGAGGCATTCCTTCATTGCGAATCGCAATTTGTGATTCGCAATTAAGGAATATGTAGGATTTGCAAAATGTATTGCAAATCCTACATACATAGCGTTTTTCGATTCTCAAATAGCGATTTGCATAAAATCGCTATTTGAGAATCGCAAATGGACATTTTCATACATATGGTCCAAGTATTCTATAAACAGGTACCAATATAGCATTACACTTCTATAAAAATAAAACGAGATTACCAGAGTTGACAGTGTACCAGAGTTGACAGTGTTTTGAAGGCAGATTCTACATAATATAAGACCCTTTCTTTGTAGGCCTCATAGTTCTTTACAGAGACTTCTCACCTTTCACTCAGATTTCTACACACACTTCTATCCCCAGTCTTCACAGCACTTTACAGGAAGATTGTACATTATATGATTATAAATCAATCTATTTGTTCATATGTCTCATCAGTTTATAGTCTGGTTATACTCGACTTCACCATCTATTCTCATATCTCACAGTGCTTTAAAAAGAGGTTATACACTGTCTAACACATTATCAAACATCACAGTGCTTTGTGTAATACACTGTACTTTTTTATTCTCAGCATCACAGTGCTTTACTTATAGTGTGCACAGTATATAGCACATTCTGTCCTTAATCCGCAAGATATATAGCTCACCTCAGACCACCACGATGGATATGTGTAGCATGGCTACCACTCTCATTTGTGACATGAAAATGGGGACAGCCCTAATGACCCTACTTCTCATGGGCTGGTTATATACATGAAACAGAGAAAGGATGGGAAGCAGGGAAGTATACAGCTAAAGTTAATTCTATGAGTTACATCAATTAATCATAGATACAGCTAGAAAATTACGAGATCTTTCTTTCATTGGATCTCTACAAGTGTTCAAATGTTATCCTGATAGACACTAAGTTGCTGCAAATTGTGATACAAAGAACAGACCAATTATACTATATACAAAACATTGAACAAAAGTAATCCAGAACATTACACAAACTCGATACAACGTCAAATACAGTACCTATGAGGAAGACTCCTATCATCACATCTATCTATAAGGGGCTGTGCATCCAATTCCTGCACAATCACTCTCAACAATATTTTCTGGGGTCCGTGTGTATTTGCAAAGCAAAAAGTAATAGACCTTAACACAGCACACAGTGTATTTGATACATTCAATAGTCCAGACCTTCCAGAGAATTTGTTATTGCAGTGTTGACACGTTTCGGCCCTTCACTTATCGGCCTCTTCAGGACATAATGAAAGAAGGAGTACAAACATATCTAGAACTCGGAACAAGTCACACAACATAGCAACAGAAAAATTCTGAGCCGTGGGAAGGGCAAGGAAGTATACAATAGTCAGCCACGTAAGGTACAGGGGTGGTGTTTTTTTTCTTCCTTTTTTTACAAAGCCCTTCTTCAGGGTTTACAGACCCCTTCGGCTTCCTTGTTAGTTTCCCAGGCACAGATAAGTAATACAGGCGGAACGAGGAACAACTGACCTCTCGCATTGGGCTTCATTCCTTTCAAAACAGTCCAATGCTGGGCTCTGTGACAGCACTGTTGGCGCACTGGTCCAAGACAGGCAGGCGTCACCTTCAGCTTACATCACGCCACCTTAGAACAGCCACTGCCATTTGAACATTGCGTCTTGGACAAGGGCAACTGTTTGTTTCTTATTGTCATGTACCTACTAGCATTGTTTGGTACATTGAACTACAGCACTCTTCTTAACACCATACAAGAACAGATGGGAATAAATGACACAGTCCTTAGTTGGTTAACATCATAACCGGAAACAGTCTCTAACAAACACAAATGAAAGCCGTAGCATTTCAAATCCTTCATCACTCAGAATTGGTATACAACAAGGTTTTTTCCTCACCTTGTCAAGTGTCTATTTGAAACCTCTTTTATCTATCATCATAATCTATCATCACTCAACATTTCTATGCTGATAGTCCACAGCTTCATTTAACACTTCCTCAACAAATGACATAACTCTCCTGTTGGGAAATAGCCCTCTCTGCAGGGCCACAACCAAACATTTTGCCTTCCTCCTCCACTTTGTCTGTCCTTGTTTTTGATGGCCTTAGAACTCTGAGCACGTTACCACTGCTAACCAGTGATAAAGGGCATGTGCTCTCTTCCCTAAACATGGCAACATTGGCTAATACCCAGTTGTCATATTTAATTTACTTATAAGTCTCCAGTAAAGTGCACTACATATGCCCATGGCCTGTAAATTAAATGCTACTAGTGGGTCTGCAAAAAGGAACAAATGATGGACAGAATGCTGAACAATGCAAACATTCACCCCCAGTCACAAAGATCTGGGTTTAATCAATCCTTCTTTTGCTCACCACGCCTCCCCAGTTTGGACCCAGCCATATGTAAATCAGTCTTGAATCTGTTCCTCATGGGAACAGTCCAGCCCAAACTGCCAATCCATGTCCTCACTGGACTGGAAACAAGCATCTTGGGACCAGTTTTGGGGCATCACCCCTCATCAGCCTGGCTAGCTTGAATCCAGTGGCACAGTGAGCACAGGACCCACGTCTGAGCATACCCTTTACCATTAGGGCAACCAAAGAGAAAGAGTAACAAATGATGGATAGAATGCTGAACAATGTATACATTCACCCCCAGTCACAAAGATCTGGGTTTAATCCATTTGTCTTTTGCTCAACATGCCACCCCAGTTTGGACCCAGCAATATAAAAATCAGTTTTGCTCTTGTTCCTCAATAGAATAGTCCAGTCCAAACTGCCAAGCCAGGTCCCCCCTAGACCAGAGACAAGCATCCTGGAACTGGTTTTGTGGCATCACCCCTCATCAGACAGGCTAGCTTGAATCAATTGGCGCAGTGATCATGGGACACACGTCTGGGCATACCCTTCTTACTTAGGGCGACAAAAGAGCAAAAGGAACAAATGAGTGACAGAATGCTGAACAATGCAAACACTCACCCCCAGTTACAAAGATTTGGGTTTAATCCATCGTTCTTCTGCTCACCACACCACCCCAGTTTGGACCCAGCCATATGCAAATCAGTCTTGGTCCTGTTCCTCAAGGGAACAGTCCAGCCTGAACTGCCAAGCCAGGTCCTCCCTAGACCATAAACAAGCATCCTGGGACTGGTTTCAGGGATTAACTCCTCATCAGCCAGTCTAGCTTGAATCCAGTGGGGCAGTGACCACGGGACCCATGGCTGGGCCTACCCTTCTAAATTAGGGCGACAAAAGAGCAAAAGGAACACATGATGGACAGATGTGCCACCTACTTTAGTAGCGCTCTAACCTTGACTCAGGCCTGCCATCGCAGAGCCTCTGTGTGCAGTCTACAATGTACTGTCAACCTGACAAAATAAACCTTTCTCCAAGGCTCAAAATCTCCCTCTTTATACATATGTCACCCGTTAGGAAGCCCCTGGACAGCCCAGAAGGCAGGGTGCAATGTATTGCAAAGGCAGGACATGCACCTTTAAGCTTTACAGTTGCTGGTAGAGAAAAACAAATTCATTTTAAACTACTGCAAGGTTTTCTCTCTCATTGGATAACATTGGGATTAACTTAATACATTTTGAAAGTGTAATTCCCAATATTGAAGAGATGGCCATATCAAGTTTGGTGTCTCTGGAATCCCAATTTAAAATCAACACCTATGGTGAAGTCGGACTTTAAAATCCTCAGAGTTGAGCCACAGTTATTTGGGACCCAAGCCCAATAAAATTCCATCACCCAGAAAAGCCAGTTTGGAACCAGATAGTTAACAAGGTGAACACAGTAGCCAGAACCCTTTATACAATGGGGGATATCAGGAAGAGGTGTTATTATTATTATTATGTTTCTTATATAGCGCCTGAATCGACCTCCGAAGGGGTCTCTCCGCGCTTGCCTTGGGAACTGGTCCTGGCTTTTCCCTGTGAGATAGCCCCTACAGGGCATCCCCAAGGTGAAAGCCAGGCATCCCGCCGCGGGGGGGCCGTTGTGGAGATTAAGCAAGCTTAATGCCCAGAGTTGCAGAGTGTGAACCCATGATTAGGTCAGGCACCGAAGCGAGAATTATCGAGTCCATGGACATTTGAGCTCAAGACCCTGCCGCGCCGGGAATTGAACCCTGGTCCCGGGTCTGACCTCTGCTTCAGGGTCTGCCTGCGCTAACCAGTGAGCCACACTTCTCCTTACAATGTCAGGAGGAGGGTCAAGGTCATACCAACAGAAACCACTTGGTCGCACAACAGACAGGTGTTGGCCCTCCAGTGCCATCCATAACCTTTATTATGTGGGAGGAGGAGGTGCATGCCATCCTGCTACCAGACAGCTTGTTTGGAATACCAGAAATAATGGAGTCTGGTAAGTGACCACCAAACATCAGCTACAAGTGAGGCATGACACCTTACCACATATAACTGCAATGGTCCAAGTTTTGTAATTATGATTTTCTGGAAATGAAGCAGTAGCCAAAGTATTGTAGATGTGTAACTAATGCTGACAACAAGAAAACCTGCACTGAACATCTAAAATGACACAATCACATTTACAAATGTTTACATGTAGGGTGTCAGTGCACATCCATTTAACCCATCATGGAACCAACAACAACATCTGTCAAGATTTAAAATAAATGACCCTTAACTAGAGTAAGTAGTTACCAGGTATGTAATGCAAACGATTTCATTAAGTAATTAAGTCTCCCAAAAGGAAAGGACTACACCTACCATCAACCACTCACACTTCACCTAAGAACCTCTCAATGCAACTTCCCCTCATTGGCAGGAAGCATAGGCTCAGGTGGGCTGGCTGAACTGGGATGCAGGAGTACTCACTGCACTGACCACACATACCTGCAAGCCTTTCTCTTTAAACTCCATCCACCTCTATCAGCCAACTTGCTACTACCCTCATCCTCACTGGCAGGAAGTCATTGTTCAAGTGAGGGGAGGGGGAGGGCTGTCAGAGAAGACCACAAATCTCAGCAGGCCTTCCACTCCAAACAACAGGCACCTTGGTCAGCCATCTTGCTACTACACTCCCCCTCACTGGCAAGAAGAAATAGGCTCAGGTGGGCTGACTGGGCTGAGTGGCAGAAGTAATACTGCACATACCACACATACCACACATCCCAGTAGGCCTTCTAATACAAGCTTACAGAAACAGTCACCTGTAATGTACCTCCTAAACCATCTCATCTCACTCTGGAGTGTAAGGGTTAATTCACTGAGCGTGTATACACAATGCTATACACATACACAGATGCCAAATCAGGCTGAGGTACCACAGTCCATCACTCACAGAATGACTCCATTATATGGGAAAATACACAAACTGTTTTGACTCAGGCTGTTACTTTAATGTGTCTGGTGATATATAGACCATACACAGCAAACACAAATAATAAATAACATCAATAATTGATGAGTATGTATGCCATGTCAATTATTTAGATGTGGAGCTCACTAATCCTCAAATGTCATGTACGAATATATGACGATACTAAGCGATCATGTTGAACGCAGTATCTTACAATGCAGGTTTTACAACGCACGTCGTTTCAACGACTTGCGCTGGAGGGCGCTGGACTTAGGGATAGTACGATTTACTATAACAACACTAGTCTACGTACAGTAGGGAAGGCGTTGGATAGTAAATCGTACTATTCCTTAGCTTACAGCACCCTCCAGTGCAAGTCGTTGAAACCACTTGCGTTGTAAAACCTGCATTGTAAACCTACCACAGTGAAACTCCCGCATGGTAAAGGTCGTCTCCCATCATCTACAGAGTGTCAGATACAATTTAATGTCAGTAGACATGTTACAATCCAATTTGAGAACATGAGCATATCAGCACAGATGTGGAGCAAGACCAAGTTGTATTGTTTATTCCAAATAAAGGCTAACATCATGGGGATAGATGTCAAATCATCCATTCAAAACAGTTTTGGCATCCATGCATTTACTTAATGTGTACCAGTTGAGGTACAATGTATAATCACACATTTGACTTTGTCATAGCTGTACAAACAGGGTAACATGGGAACACCTCAATGCAGACTGAAGAAACCAGCCCGGCTCAGACTCCAACCCTGAATGAGTTCCCCGGTGAAGAAGACTCTTCCGTACCCTTGGACGAGGATAAGAAACCTGGCCCATCAGATTTGGCCCAGCAGACAGCACTGGCATGTCTAGCAGGATCCACTGCAACATCTCCCACCTCAGCTACCAACACAGAGCTGCCCCCTACCATAACAGATATACCATCAAACACGGGCACCAACACGGCAACACAGTCCACTCTGGAATTGACAGACACAAACCCAGTCAATGAGGAAAGAGGATCTGCTTCGACTGTGTAGGCACCAACCATGCCAGCCCATAGGGGAAGGGGTGGTGGGAGGGGATGTGTGGATCCACATCGACAAACAGTTGGTGTCACCAATGCCCAGGCCAAACTCTCGCAGCTACTACATGCCTATGAGGGGTACCAGGGAGCATTGGGCCAGGTTTCTGAACACCACTGGAACATTGAAAACCTGCAGGCTTCCGAAGACCAAAGATTTGAGTGATTCAACAACTAAATGTACGAGGTCTTAAGGGTTTTGAGGGAGATCAGTACCACACTACACCAGGAATTTTCACACACCTACCCCTCCCTGTGTTACATCAATATCTATGCCCTCAATATCTACACATGCCACATGGAGGGACACTGCACCTGGTGGAGATTCCTCAATACCCCAGGAGCCTGCAGTTGTTGTCCCCCCTAAACATGTCGTGGGTCATCCTAAGAAAGATAATGGAGAGTTGGACGGCAATGCCCCAGCCAGTAAAAAACAGCGCACCTGACATCCTTCTTTGTGCGCTAGCCGTTCACTTTGTTAACTATCCATAACAAATGTTTCACATCAGGTCATGAGGCACAGGGTCAAGAGTGATTTGCATATAGCTGTGGCTGAACTGGGTTGGCAAAGTTAGCTAAAGAATGATGATGGATTCAACCCAGATCTGTGACTGGGGGTGAGTGTCTGAAAAGTTTCAATGCTCCGTCCATCATCTCCTTGTGTTTGCTTTGCTCGCCCTAAGTTGGCAGGGTATGCCCAGACATGCCCAGACATGGGTCCCTTGCTCACTTTGACACTGGATTCAAGCTAGCCTGGCTGATGATGGCTGTTAGCCAGAAACCGGTCCCAGGATGCATGTTTCCGGTCAAGTGAAGACATGGCTTGGCAGTTCGGGCTGGACTGTTCCCATGAGGCACATGGTCAAGACTGATTTTGATATAGCTGTGTCTGAACTGGGGTGGCAAAGTGAGCTAAAGAATGATGATGGATTCAATCCAAATCTGTCACTGCTGATGAATATCTGAAAAGTTTCAGCGCTCCGTCCATCTTCTCTTTGTGTTTGTTCACATCAGATGGAAGCACAATGTTGGACGTAGGATAACTGTGGCTGTGACTTTTTGGATTTCAACCAATTACACTGTCAACTTCTCTACTTTTTTTTCTTCTTTTCACTGATTCATATTGTGTGTCATCACCTATTCACCATGTTTGGTAAATAAAAACACTTTGAACATCAGTACCAGATCATGTTGTGCCTTGGACATCTATCTCAAATTGTTGTAAGTATCATGTTATCACTCTGATGAAAGAGTAGAGAAGCTAGGTCAACAAGTACAAGTACATGTAAATTGGAACTTAGGTGCCACAAAGTCAATCAAATGTGGCACCACAAGATAGTTAAACAGATTCAGTGTATCATACAAATTTTAGTCCATGTTACCTATTCACAGATAGTTAATTGTATGAACAATCATCACAAGTTCACATCCCACTCAACAATCTAGGCCAATAACCTATTTGATCATGTTCAATCAACAAAACAACATCTTTGGAGGAACTACATCAGACAATGCAAACTTGAATGCGAAACACAAATCTACATTTTTGTGAACACCTGGTAGCAGATCACAAACAACATAAATGCCATACACAATCAATAGACAAAAGAAAAGTAAACAGTACTGTACTACTGGCCAGTTCAAGCAAGTCCCAATACAACAAGTTCTGCTGCATCTTTAGGTAGGTTACAAGAATATGCTAGTGGTGTGGCACTTGCACTATGACATACTATAGGGATACAGACCTAAAGCTTCATCAGGTTTTTCACAAATCAATCATATAGGTGATATAAATGGGAACTACCATGGTCTATACCCACAACCAAATTGTTTTTGAGCACATGATGGTACACTTATAGCAAAACAAAGTACACACAATGGGATGGAAGTCCATTGGCATTGGAGCAACTTCCACTCCAACTATTGCAAGCAGGTGTCATAACAAATATGTCTGATTAAAGTCTGTGCCAGACATTACCAGGATCATTCCATCTCCAAGTTGTACTCAGACACAGCATCATATGTCTGGTGATGGCACAACTCAGAAACTCCCCTGACTTGATGACATGGCAAAGTGAACTGAAAGTTAACACTAGTTAGGCATGAATGCCACAGTGTGCATGTAACTATATCCAGATCCAAAACCTGTCCTGCACAAACACTTATCTAACACTCTGATGTGTACATACACAAAGCCCACACAGCTGACAACAACATACACTGTAGAATTGAAAGTACATCTCAGTGCATACTTACAGTCATGAAAAGAAGTTGTTGTTAAGCTGTTGTCGCAAGTCAACTCTGTCCTCCTCACCACTGTCTTCATTGCCCAGTGCCGGAGCCTCAGTTGTTCGCGTCTGCTAATCTCCTTCATCTTCAATCAGAGGGATGTTTTTCCTAATTGCCAGGTTGTGGAGCATGCAACCTGCAATGGTAATCTGGCACAGTGGAATATTGTAGGGGTCATCCAGGATTGTCAAGACAGCTGAATCTTGCCTTCAGTAGGCCTAAAGTCCACTCCACTATACGTCTGGTCCTCTTATGGCCTCCTTGAAGCGGACTTCTCCTGGAGTGACTGGATTCCGCAATAGCGTTACATTAACCATGGCTGGTTGGGGTATCCTGCTTCTCCTAAATAGAAGACAGAAATGATTAAAATGGTCAAGCAAACATGTACTAAATAGACACACAAACATCATTAGACAACAAACATCATTACCAACAAGCCAGGCCCGCTCTGGAGGTATTTGAGCCATCAAACAGGGTATGATGTTGTTCCATAGAATGTACAAGTCATGGGCTTTATTTGGGAAATTGGGCACAGACATGGGAAATACACATATCTGGCAAACACACAACCTGCATGCTGATTGAGGGGAAGTGTTTCATATTCCAATGCACTTGCTCATTGGCCTGTGGTGATATTAAAGCAGTATGTGTCCCATCGATTGCTCCAATGACATGTGGGGCTCAGCTCAACCTATAAAATTCTGCTTTGACATTCTTCAATTCCCCTGGTTTGGAAAACATGATGCAGCTTTCCATGTGTTTGGTCAATGGGAACAGTTACAACCCAAAGTACATTGCTAAACATAGCCTGGGACATTCCGCCAGATGTTGCGACTGTGTACTGAAATGACCCTGTGGCCAAGAAACGCAGTACTGCATCACCTTAATTTTGGTAGTCAGTGATGTACGATAGTAGTTATGTGCACGAAATAAAGGTGCCGACTGCTGGCACAAATCATTTATTGTCACCTTATTGAGACAGTATTTTCTGATCACGTCTCTCTCTTACATGACTTGGAGGTCAGGAAAGGGCCTGTAGACAGGAGGCTGTATTATGGTTCTTCAGTGATACCTATGTGTGGAGTGTTAACACATTAGGTGTTAGATCACAATGTGCCCAGCAACATGCACTTAGGCAAATATCAAAGACCAAGTAACCACCATGACAGTCCATGGCACTTCAAACCAGATTTCACAGAACAAAAAAAGATTCTAAACATACCACAGCATACATGGAATTTCTGATTATATCTCAAATGTATAGTTACACAGGAAGGAAAGTACACTAGGCTAATCACTAGTGAGAGATGTTTTGATGCAAAACCAAATCTCACAAGCAAATAGCACATGACTTAAGTATTTCTACTGATTGAGCGAGTTTTGTCGTAAACACAGTAGGATCATGTTATGTATCGTATCATGTACACCACATAAATCTTGAGTTGCACTCAGCACTTCATGCAGACAAATGTTACACGATGGACACTGTCATGCTATCATGTCTGCATTGCACATACAATGAAATACAGAACCCATTGACAATGTACATATTTTTCAACATGCAGAGTTTGGAGTGAATAGGCCCTCTGGGAAACTTGGAAACTACATCAGACACACACCACCTTTCCGCCTGGACATCACACAGATCACACACTGTTTGACAGCGGCTTCCAACACTATTATTTGGTGTTTTTACACCTGTTAATGAACAGTGGCAGCATACTGCTTGAGAGGAAATTGTACATCAGAAACTATACTGTGCACTTTCATGTTGGTTTAGCCTGCCAACAAGTGTTTCAGGGTCCTCTCAAGGTGAGTTCATCATGTGGATGCGGGCATTTGAGTTGTATGCTCCTTCAACACACAATTTAGTTTATCCAGGCATGGTGTAATACAAAACAAGAACATTTTCAAGATGTCTGTCACCAATTGAACCTTCATTCAAAAGTCACGGTAGGCAGTTAAGAACCAAGGCAGACACAGCCGTAGGCTGCAAATTGTTATGGTGACAGTTGCGGCTAGCTGATTTTGTCCGCCTACAATGAAGACCGGTGCGGTGAACTTGCATTGCTAATGTAGCAATCTTACTCGCGGACCGCCGGCTATTTCGAACCGCACGGTAGGTAAGCGAAGTGTCAGTCAGCAATTGAAACCATTAGACGACTTCGGAAAATGTGACCATTGCGGACCTATCCCTTTGACCACCCGCCCAGAAGACCGCCTATGCATTCTAGTTATAAGTCTTGCATTTTCCTATACATATCACTTGCATTCAGAACCTGCACTTCTACTGACCTCCCCGTCTCTCTGCTGCTGTTCACATCCTCTGGGAGCTACAATGTCTCACAGTACAGGGAGCAGGGACCCTGCTTTCACACCAGAGGAGCTGCAGGTGCTGTTAGACTCCGCCCTTCCCCTGTACAAGCAGCTGTATGGCACACCAAAGGAGCAGCTGAGAACAATTCAGACAGGATATATATTTTAAATGTCAGCCAAACATGCACCGAGTGCAGATTCTTGCAATGAGACACACATCTGAATCTGTAGCCAATTGTTTAAAAGTGTGTTTGGAAATGTGATGGACACGTTCACTGCTGTATGTGTGTCAGTACTGCTCTGGACTTCATATCACTGTCCTCGTGTGAATATATCATCATCAACCACAAACTTCATATTGTGTAATAGTTAGGCATGTACAAATAAGTTTGACATGATGATGCCTTGTTTTCTGTCATATTTAAAAATACATTTGCTTGTGAAGTCATAGCTAATCTTACTCAAGTGGTGAATGTGAAATGTCATTTGAATATGTGGGTAAGTTTTTACTGTATACAGTCACAACAACAACTCCACACACATGATGCAATACCAGTGTTACGTCAGTCATGTCACAAGCCCTCACATGGCAAATCACAGTGCTGAACAATGGTTGTGTCAGGTGTAAGAAGGTGACCAGGTGTATGGCTATAATGTCCATTCAGGCCATGTGTAGATCAGGTTTAACAATGTGTTATTGACACAGTGTTATCATTGGTAAATTACAATACTAGTTTTGAGTATGTCCAAGGCCAAAATGCTACCATTCCCTTCCGCAGAAGACATAGGTGTGCTGAGGTTAGCAGTTATGAGATTGAATGCTACCTGTGTTGTTCTCTCATCCACAGTGTAGGGAGAGGTGTTGCATGGTCACTTAGGGCAAGGTCAGGTTAGAGTGTGGTGTCAACAGGAAATGAAAATGTGTCATGAAATAGGTTAAGATCACATGTTTGACAACAGGTGCAGTGTTGAGAATTGTAGTCTGCTAACTTGGGTATTGTTTAAGCTAGCTATTCCTCACCTATGTGATGAAATACCTGGATATGTACATCTTGCATATGTACTAAGTGTTCGATACCATGTCATCCTTACAGGTAAACAGCCATTAGAATGTTTTCCTGTGGAGGGCCATCGCCCGGAAGGTGCTTTCCCTGGGAGTCATACGTCGGCACAGTGGCCACTGCCGGAAACAGTGACCAGGCCTGAGAGGCTGGCCCAAGAAGATTGCTGAAGTCCAGCTGGGCCTAGCACTTCCAGGCTGGAAGGGTGCGTGCCGCTCCCTGACCCCTCTAATGCAGGATAGGCGGTGGCCTATCCTTCGATGGGCAGTTGAGAGCCAGACAGAAGCAAAGAGGGGGTGAGTTTGTGCCTTGCTGAACTTTGTACAATACCATGCATGTTCACGTATTGGAGCCAATGTCATGACTTTTAGGTTTTGAGATAATTGAGACCCATGTAATTTGTAACATGCAGCATATGCAACAATAATTGTTGTTGCATGGTTAGGTCGACCAGTGCTATTTCATTGTATAATCAGCACACGACAACACAATGTGCAAGAAAAATACCCTTTATGTATTTCTGTGATGCTCAACATAGTTCATAACAAATACCATTGTTTGCCCTGGTCTCTGTATTGAGACAACCACACTTTTGTGTTATTTGATGCTTGTGAACTTGACTGTGACATGCCATGCAATACATCCAGGGAGCTGGCACTGTGTAATTGCAGGCCTTGGTAAGTGTAGATTGATCTGTGTTAAACATTTTAGAAACAGCACTGGTGCTAGCTGTTGTCCAATGTAGCAGCTAGTAATATTCAGACTTATGTGTACTGATGTCACATGACAGATTTGGACCTTACCATAAGTGAGTTACAGAATACATCCTATCTAAATATGAGCAGATTCCATGTTTTGGACAATGTGCAGGTGACAACAGATGTCTGTGAGTGTCTAACAAAGCAGCTGTTAGGTGGTAACAGGGGGTTAAGTCCCTGGAAGTGGAAGTTGCACATTCCCAATGGTATTGATGGTTGTTACAATCTTTTTGGGCTACTAAAACTATGATTTAGCATTGTGAATCAGATATCTAGAGATGTGGCATCTGAGAAGGGCAACTATGTTTAGGTGAAGAACACAACGCCATATAAGCTGGACAATATGTAAATGATGATATTTATCAGGGAGTGATAGGCTGACTTATCCTTGTGAGATGTGGACATCAGCAGGATTTACATGATGAGAAATAGTGTTGGTAAAAGGTATCCCTTAAAATGTTGTGCACTAAGATTGTGGTCATACCTGGATTCTACCTGGCCTCATGGTATAGTAAGTCAATTTTCAGTCCTTGTCATTGTCAGTGTGATAAGCTGTGTTTACATGGCAAACTGTTAAAAGTTTTGCACTCTGCCTACAGAACATCTGATTATTGCACTGTGCTGACATTACACAATACTTGTAGATATTAATTTTTTCCATGCTATGCCTATATTCCGTGTTTAACTTCTATATGAGTTACACATATGACACTTAGAACTGCTTCATCTGCCAATGGACAGATGTGCAACAGTAATATGATCCTTGTGAAATAGCCTATTCCCTGATTCCTACATCTTGATGGAGACTTATCAAGCTATGTTAACTGAAGCAGGGCACCTGCTGTTCTGGATTAGGGAGAGTTCACTATATGCTGTATGTTAAGGCTGAAGTGTTTTTCTATTTCCCAGTAGAAGGTTAATTCTCTCTTGGATCACATGAGGTAAGTGAGGTATATTTCGAGGGCATTAGGAGTGAGAGACAAAACATCAGTTGTTACATAGTCATGGTTAAGATGTTCAGAAGGATACACATGATGTTGCATCACACTATGTTACTGACACCGTTATGTGAGATTGTGCACAGGTCTAGTAACTTTCAGTAATGTGCTATTGACTCTATAGGACCTGAAGTTGTCATCCAAGTACAAAATTATGTTGTTAGCCAATTTGGGTAGAGTTGTTATTACACCTATGTACCAAGTACATATCAACATCTAGACTAATTTCTGTTCAAATCTGTTTTTCAGCATCAGACCAGGGCAGCGAGGGAGACAGTGCCACGACTGTTATGGAAGCAGCTAGCCACAGTAGTTCTCGTGCTGCCAGAGAGTAAGAGGCAACTAGATGCACAGAGGGTGATGCAAGTGCCACTGCGGAGCTGACCAATGTGACGGCTGGAATATCTTCATCCGAGTCCAGTTCCAGTGAGCACTCCCAAGTGGTGATAGATCCACTGCATCTGAGTCCACCACCCCTCCCCCCCATTATCTCCACCCTCACAGCTGGTCCTCAGCCCACTGTCCATGGCTACTCCACTGAGAGGAGTCTCCTTTGTTCCAGGCACAAACCCCCTGCCTCTGTCTCCCCTGCTGCCCTGAGTGTGGAGACCATTGACCTCCTGAGGCAAATCTCTGTGGCTCGTACAGCAGTGCTGAATGTCCTCCAGGAGTATTCCAATCAGCAGATCCAGATCGTATCTTTACTGGAGGGCATTCACTCTGATATGTCTTTCCTACAGAGATCCATTCTAGCTCTAGCCTCCACACTGACAGCAGCATTCTCCCAAATCCAGCTTTCCACCTCCATCTTGCCTCTACCCCATTCACAGTCCCTAGTCCCATACCTGACCAAAACACACACAAACCTGACCATGGATCCACAGCCAGTGCCGGCTTTAGGGCAGTGCAACCGGTGCAGCCGCACTGGGTGCTGACCTGTGGAGGGGGTGCTGATCTCAGGGGGACACTGTCTTTAGCAATATATTATGTTAGGAGAGATGAGGTGGACTTTTACCTGGTGGTAGTGAGAGAATCCGAGGAGGTGGTCATGGGACATAGGGGGTGCCAAAAGTGATTGTCGCACCAGACGCCACCATTGCTAAAGGCGGTCCTGTCCACAGCAGCATCCACATGCAGCACACAAACACACAGACCTAAGGGCAACACATCTACACTCAGCAGACACAAGACACCCTGACTTCCACATCCACTGGCATGCAGGCAGACACAACACCCACTGTACCACATGGCATCCATACAGACAAACAGGCAGACAGCACATCACACAGCCACAACAGGCACCACACCAGGACACACAGACATGCCCCATACATATGCACCCTCTACCTACTCAACCCCTACCCTTGTCTCTCCTCATACCCAATCGGCCCAGAGACTCCACCTCATTGCCCTTGACTTCTTCCCTTTTTAAACTGACCAACTCCTTCCCAAACCTAAAAGAAAGATCCTTGTGCCCCTGCCATACACTTTAACATCCACCCCCAAAACACCTAGCCAGCCTCCAACTGAGACCCAAAGAGAACACCAAGGAAGCCGGTAAAGGAAACCTCCCCCTCCTGCCACCACCCAACCCCCTCAGAAACTCAGAAGATCTTTTTCCCCATCCTACCCGAGTACCTCCATGGGAAGAAATCAAAAGGCAAAAAGGTCACTCCCCTCCCTATTTCCTTCACGTCGCTTCAGGGTTATAATAATAATAAAGGGGCTTGTAAAGCGCCTGGTGACGCCATCCTGGCGTGTCCCCGCGCTGTGGAGAAGAGAGTCAAGGCCAGGAGAGGGAGTTAGAGGGAAAACAAATGAGTTTTCAGACGTTTTCTAAACAAGGTCTCTGAGTCCGCTAATCTGATATTTATGGGGAGGAAGTTCCATTCCTTGGCAGCCATTACACGAAAGGAACAGCCTCCCATTCTGGCTTTCTTGGTGCGGGGAATTTTAAGCAATCCAGTTCCCCCAGAGCGGAGAGTTCTGTTAGGCTCGTAGGGGATAGCCAGATCAGTCATGTAGGAGGGAGCCTTGTGAGAGATGATCCTGTAGCACATAAGGAGTGCCTTAAATAGGACTCTCTTTTTTATTGGGAGCCAGTGCAGAGTGGCTAGGGAAGGTTTGGAGGCTGCTCTTTTTGGAGTCTAAGGACTAGGCGTGCTGCCGTATTTTGGAGTACTTGAAGTCTCCTGATGTTTTTTTGTGTTGTTCCGAGCAGAAGCACATTTCCATAGTCAATCCTCGAGGTCACCAGGGCTTGGGTCATAGTGCGCCTGGCTTCAAGAGGGAGGAGGTCTAAGGTACGGTTCAAGGTCTTCATCACCCCGAAGCATTTCCCAACAATTTTGTGCACATGGCTGTCATAGGAGAGCCTGGGATCAACCCAGATCCCTAGGTTCTTAGCTGCTTTATAAAATACTTAAAATGGTGAAACCCAGCCCCTTCGCCCCAGTAGCCTGCCCTCCCACTGAAACAGCCAACCACCAATCCTGAGCCCAGCCCTCCCAAGGACTAACCCAGCCTCCCCTAAGTTATTTTATTTTGGTGCCTGGCATGCCCCCTTGATGCCACTTCCGGTGGAGGTAGCCCTCCGCAGCATTACTGAAAGCATTGGCCGTCGTGGCCCCGCCCGCTGCGCTTACCCGCCGCACCATGGCGGAATTGCCACCGCTGTTAAGGGGTTAACTGTCATTCCTATGTAATTTGAGATGTTTGAGTACAGTTCTGTTAGTATGACAATGATAGTATTTGGTTCCTAGAGTAGCTAAGTCTATTTGGATGTTGTGTGGATTTCTGTACCTACATTGGTTGGGTGTCAATGTCCGCATAAGATTTGTGTAGGAGTGTGGGGTGAAGGGCCAAAGCTTGCATTGGATATTGTATGCATTCATAGCTTAGTTAGATTTCTAAGTCCATTATGCAAGTGTGTCAAAGGACACCCATCTTAATGAGATGTATGTTTCATATTTATTTGATGTGTACAAAGTGAATCTTCTAGTCAATATGCTTGTAAGCATCGTGACTCTACATATATGATAGTTACTTTAGTCACACATGTATACAGAGCAATGTGTAAACTGCAAAATGTGACTAATAGGTATGGGTCAATTGCTGTTCCTTCAGTGGATCTTGTTAAGTTCTTGCAATTATAAATGTGCCACATGTGGATGCCACTTCGTGCCACTAGCTATTACTTTCAGTTGAGCCGGATTCTCAATGTCCTGTCCACATGGAGAATGTGAGGTAGGTATGAATCAGACTATATCCTGGCCCTATTTTCTTCCAGGACTTCCCTTAAATTAGAAAACCATTATATGCAGGGTGTCTATGCACTGTGGCCTCCAGTGTAGTTGGATTTGGACGGTAGTAATGCCATTCACATTAGTTGTTTACTTCATGTTAATGGTGTGTGTGGGTCCATGACTGTTTTTCTGTAGTTACTCATTCACTACTGATGTATGTATTAGTTGCATGAGGACCTGGCTTATGGTGCAGAAATAGGTGTCACAGGAGTTGATAGCTGGTTATAATATGGTGTGATTGTTGAGTTGTGCACTACATTGCGGACAAATGTTTATCAGCTTCTGGGTTTAACACACAGTTAGAGTATGTGAGTCTGTGCATATACACTATTACTAAACTGAACATAGGCCAACTCATGCTGATGTGATGTACCTTTGTATTCTGACTTGGTGCACACATGGCCCCACACCCAGAGATATCATGCACCATACATAACCATAGTTGCCTGCCTCATAGGGGATGCATGTCCTATTAGAGAGTCATGTTTGTTGTTAAGTGCGGGTCAGGGTTGACAAGGAGTGTTTGTGGGTCAAGTGATGTTGAGTGTGTGTATATGTCCAGGTATGATCTGTCACGTGCAAACACTAACTTGGTTGTGGGAGAGTTTATCAGTCTAGTGATCTTTGCATTGCGGCTGCTTTATCTTGTTTGTCACAACATGAGTTGGAGTAGATTTTTTTAACAAGTACATTTAGCTGGGGACTCATAGGGATGTGTATTATGTCTACATGGCTAGCTTTTTCAGAAAAAATTGTCACAAGGGTGAGCTTTTCACATATTGGTACACATGTGAAATCTCCATGCTTCAGGCAAATGACAAGATCTAGATTAGTTAATTCACACCTTACATTGTACCTAAGATGCCCGCGTGTTTGACATTTGTAAAGGATGTTACTATCAATTCACTTTGTTGACACAAAGGTGACTTCAATGCTTTGGGATTTGTAGTTGGGTCAATGAAGACAGTAGGAGAATGCGCCTGGAGTGTTGCAGATATCTCAGCTAATAGTTGTGGGGCACTGGTAGGTGATGCAGCAGCAAAGTCTGTTTTCTGTTTTTTCAAGACATTGCTGCACCTAATGGAGTTTGGCGGATAGCTTTCTGTGCATACAATTGACATTATGGTATTGGCTAGACACTATTAAGTCAAATGACTATTCATAGACTGATATGCATTTGTTAGTGCTTGCTCCTTTAATGCATCTTCAAACCCCCTGATGTGGTACATCTGAAGGTATACCTTTTCAGTGTGACACTGCACTGTGACACCCTCCTTCACGATGCAGTTTAGGAGATCGGGTGGAGCCTCAGTCTTGGTTCCCAACAGTGGTGATGAGGGTATTGGGCTTTATTTTTCTAACCTAGTGTGAATTTTAAGATGCTGTTTTCAGTGATTTACTGTTTGAAGTGTTGCACAAATACTTTACACATTGCCTCTAAGGTTAGCCTGACTGCTCTGTGCCAAGCTACCAAGGTGTGAGCACAGGTTAATTTAGGGTTTGCCTGCCTCTTACCGTTACTAGGACTGCAGTTGCTGCTTGACCAAGGCTCACACCCTAGTCAACCAAGAACCCAGTTTTCAACATCTCTTCAGCCAAAATCTGAAATACATTTTAGACTTCTGTCAGGACCTGCTCATGACTGGTAAGAAACAGACTTAAGTAGCTATGGTCTGGAGAAAGTTTCTCCAGGAACCTGCTTCCTCAGATTGTTTTGATTGGTGGTGAATCTATCTTTGTGAATATCTGTACTGTTGATAAAACTCCATGCTGTCCCATTTTTTCAGGAATACATAGAATCCTTTTGGGTGGAAAACCCTACTTACCTTCCATCCTTCCATTCCTCTACTCTTCATCACCCCCAACTCAAGCAACAATGTTCAGCCTAGCCCTCTCCCCCTGCCTAAACACAACTCCATTCCTATCCTACCCATATCTACTTATAACCTTCCCATAACCTAGTCCCTCTACCACCCTACACCTGGCATGCCACTGCCGTTACCATAGTACCCTTTCTTATAACTGCTACCTTTACCTCTGCCTGTAACATACTGCTTCCAATCCAACCTATATCCATCTGTATTCTTCCCTATGCAGGAGTCACTCTACCAGACAGACAAAGTGTAATTCATACAGGCTACACATTACACAGGATACAGCCCTCCTATGTAGTGCTTAATTTGAGCCAGTGGTTTCCGGTGCTCAACACTGGCACCCTATTCCCAACAACAGCTCTTACAGCAGCTGCCACATGGTGGCACTGTTTGTCTAATTTTCTGAGAGGTTCAACAACAGCTGTTTAATAATTAAAATAGATCCAGTAATACCTGCCACCCATAGTTATAAGAATAGCTTGGTCTGCAAGTATATTAATGTACATTTAAACTCTGAATTATCATACTTATCTGAGCATGATGGTTACTTGTGTTGGTACTGTCATCTGCAGCGCTGGGGGAGGGGGGGTGCAATGTGTGGTGCAAGCTGCAATGGCCGCCTGACAAGGGCCCTCACACTTTTTTTTTTTTTTTACAAATAAAGGACTATCAGCCAGATTCATCAAACTAAAATCGTCTCGCAAAGGGCCTGATTCTCAGAATCTGGCCCTTTGCGAGCGCTATTTTTGCATTTGGGATTCATCATCCCAAATGGAAAAATCGCAATTCTAGAAATCGCTAAATTGCGAATAATTGCATTTACGGAATCTCAATTTGAGATTCCTTAAATGCATTTCATGAACCAGTTTAAAATTGCAAATTTGCAATCTGGGGCCGCTATTTACCGCGAAGTAACTACGTGGTAAATAGCAAAAACTTTGAAAATGCACTAAAGTGCATTTTTCAAAGTTTCATGTTGCGCACACACCTGCCCTAAGGGCAGGTGTGTGCGCAACATATGTGCACACATCAATTTCAGGGGTGCAACAGGGTGTCCTTTGGACACCCCTGCACCCTTGAAATCGCAACCTCAATTTGCGAATCGCTAATTGCGATTAGCAAATTGAGATGGCCTTCCCATTCATTCCTATGGGCCTCTAGGCCCATAGGAATGAATGGGGCGATATTCCTTAATTGCGACTCGCAATTAAGGAATTATTAGAAATCGCTATTTTTTAAGTGATTTCTTGATGAATAGCATTTTGCTATTCCTTAATAGCGAATCGGTATTTTTTGCTATTAAGGAATCGCAAAATGTGTTCTTGATGATTCTGGGGGTTAGAGGCATCCTAACACTTTTTAGACAGTGTACTCATACATCACGAGGCTCTCGCCTCAGCTTAAATGCAGGTAAGTTATACATCATACCACAGTTCATATCATCAGCGCTCAGAGATATTTACTAATAGATTGTGTATGACTCATTCAGAACACAAAGCGCTTTACAGGTCATACACCTTAAGGCGCTTTATGCTCTAGCCATACACTCTTTACACACATTATACAACAAATTCCATGCTCAGATCTCAAAGCACTTTAAAAACAATCTACAAATTGTACAGCATCCCATTATTCACACTTCAACTCACTTTGCAGGTAGGTATACATTACACAGCACCGTTCTATCCTCAGATCCCCTGCATTATCTATAATGTCATACAGCCGAGCGCCCCATGCAGAAGGGCATCTTTCCAAAGGTATGGTGTCCTTTTGCAGTGAAATAAAACCCTTGGTACTTACAGAGCAACATTGTCAGCATAGGTTTTATTTTTTCTTTAGAGAAATACATTGATTTATAGTTAGGGGTTTGAAACGTTGTCGTAAAAGGAGTTTGGGCAGCTGTTTCAAACTTGAGCAAATTCAAAATATAATTGGGGGAAAAATCTCTCAAAAAGTACGATTTTCTAGGGGGAAAAGTAAATCCTAATATTATAAAAGTGCACTATATCTATGAAATACCGAAATGAACAATCATTTCTTATTTAGGTTGGTCATTTAAAAAAAAACAAAAAAAAAAACACTGCCTGAAGTGGGAAGATGACTTCGAAACCGAAACCGGTGGCGTTGGTGATGCGATGGGTATCTCTCCGCCAGCAGGTGGCCGTGACCTGCCCTCGCGCAGCTGCTGCTCCACCGAGGCAGAAAGGACATCGCACCCGGGGGTTTCTGTTGCTATTTTGGAAGGTTTCACACATGCACCTGGTTCAAATGAGCTATCAGTGACACATTCATCTCTAAAAATGCCAGCTTCGAAGCATTGCTGGTTTAAATATGTTTTACAGCATGTTCAAAGGACGAAGTAAGAGTTCAATTCATATATTTGGATTGATTGATATAGTGCTTGATATAGAAATATAGCGCTTTTGCACTAAAGGTACTTTTTTATGTTCGTGTGACAAAGGGACTTCTATAGGTACTTGGGCTTCAGGTGAACAATACAATAATTAAACACATGGCCTCCTCCTATGCATGTTTAACCCTGTTGCCCCTTGGCTGAGGAATAACTACACAAATCTACAAATCTTTCTCTTAAAAAAACATACACAGAAATTTGCCCTGACTGTGTGGAATTGAACTTTCTCCACATAAACCTATATGAAAAGGGCATTCACCCCACTTACAGCCACTTGCACCACTTACAGCTCCCAAGGGAGCCTGCGCCTCACCTGAATCATTGGTGGTAGCGAGGAGGTACCCGATGATGGAGCATACCATCGGGCTCCGCACCTGAATCATTGGTGGTAGCGAGGAGGTACCCGATGATGGAGCATACCATTGAGCGCCTCACCTGAATCATTGGTGGTAGCGAGGAGGTACCCAATGATGGAGCATACCATTGAGCGCCTCACCTGAATCATTGGTGGTAGCGAGGAGGTACCCAATGATGGAGCATACCATTGAGCGCCTCACCTGAATCATTGGTGGTAGCGAGGAGGTACCCAATGATGGAGCATACCATTGAGCTCCCCACCTGAATCCTTGGTGGTAGCGAGGAGGTACCCGATGATGGAGAATACCACTGAGCTCCTCACCAGAATTATTGGTGGTAGCAAGGAGGTACCCAATGATTTAGCCACCATTGAGCTCCTCACCTGAATCATTGGTGGTAGGAAGAAGGTACCCAATGATGGAGCATACCATTGAGCTCCCCACCAGAATCCTTGGTGGTAGCAAGGAGGTACCCAATGATGGAGCATACCATTGAGCTCCCCACCTGAATCCTTGGTGGTAGCGAGGAGGTACCCAATTGTGGAGCATACCATTGAGCTCTGCACCTGAATCATTGGTGGTAGAGAGGAGGTACCCAATGGTGGAGCATACCATCGGGCTCCGCACCTGAATCATTGGTGGTAGCGAGGAGGTACCCGATGATGGAGCATACCATCGAGTTCCGCACCTGAATCATTGGTAGTAGCGAGGAGGTACCCAATGGTGGAGCATACCATTGAGCTCCTCACCTGAATCATTGGTGGTAGCAAGGAGGTACCCAATGATGGAGCATACCATTGAGCACCTCACCTGAATCATTGGTGGTAGCAAGGAGGTACCCAATAATGGAGCATACCATTGAGCTCTTCACCTGAATCATTGGTGGTAGCAAGGAGGTACCCAATGATGGAGCATTCCATTGAGCTCCTCACCTGAATCATTGGTGGTAGCAAGGAGGTACCCGATGATGGAGCATACCATTGAGCTCTTCACCTGAATCAGGGTGGTAGCAAGGAGGTACCCAATGATGGAGCATACCATTGAGCTCTTCACCTGAATCATTGGTGGTGGCGAGGAGGTACCCGATGGTGGAGTATACCATCGAGTTCCGCACCTGAATCATTGGTAGTAGCGAGGAGGTACCCGATGATGGAGCATGCCACCGAGCTCCGCACCTGAATCATTGGTGGTAGCGAGGAGGTACCCGATGATGGAGCATACCATCGAGTTCCGCACCTGAATCATTGGTAGTAGCGAGGAGGTACCCGATGATGGAGCATACCACCGAGCTCCGCACCTGAATCATTGGTGGTAGCGAAGAGGTACCCGATGATGGAGCATACCATTGAGCTCCCCACCTGAATCATTGGTGGTAGTGACGAGGTACCCGATGATGGAGCATACCATTGGGCTCCGCACCTAAATCACTGTTGGTTGCGACGAGGTACCCGCTGATGAAGCATACCATTAAGCTCCGGACCTGAATTATTGGTGGTAGCGAGGAGGTCCCCGATAATGGAGCATACCATTGAGCTCCACACCTGAATCATTGGTGGTTGCGACGAGGTACCCGCTGATGATGCATACCATTGAGCTTCCGACCTGAATCATTGGTGGTAGTGAGGAGGTTCCCAATGATGGAGCATACCATCGAGTTCCGCACCTGAATTATTGGTGGTAGTAAGGAGGTACCTGATGATGGAGCATACCATCTAGCTCCACACCTGAATCATTGGTGGTAGCGAGGAGGTTCCCGATGATGGAGCATACCATCGGGCTTCGCGCCTGAATCTTTGGTGGTAACGAGGAGGTACCTGATGATGGAGCATACCATCAGGCTCCTCACCTGAATCATTGGCGGTAGAAAGGAGTTACCCGATGGTGGTGCATACCATTGAGCTCCACACGTGAATTCTTGGCGGTAGGGAGGAGGTACCGATGATGGAGCATACCATCGGCTCCTCACCTGAATCCTTGGTGGTAGCAAGGAGGTACCCAATGGTGGTGCATACCATTGAGCTCCTCAGATGAATCCTTGGCGGTAGCAAGGAGGTACCAATGATAGAGCATACCATCGGGCTCCACACCTGAACCATTGGTGGTAGCGAGGGGGTACCTGATGATGGAGCATGCTATTGAGCTCCTCACCTGAATCATTGGTGGTAGCGAGGAGGTACCCGATGATGGAGCATACCATTGAACTCCTCACTTGAATCATTGGTTGTAGCGAGGCGGTACCGATGCTGGAGGATGCTATCTGGCTCCGCACCTGAATCATTGGTTGTAGCAAGGAGGTACCCAATGGTGGAGCATACCATTGAGCTCCTCACCTGAATGACAGGTGGCAGGAGGGAGGTACCCAATGGCGAAGCATACCATCGGGCTCTGCAGCTGAATGATTGGTGGCAGCAAGGAGGTACCCGATGATGGAGCATACCATTGGTATCGGGTGAGGGTACCTCTCCTTTTTAAGAAATAGCTCCACATGGGGCAATGAGAATCAATGTTATTTCTTTATGCTTTTTCTCTCACAACAATATAGATTGTGATTACTCCCACTCTGTTACCTGGGCTCTCAGGTATTTGTTTTTGAAACATAACTGGGCGGAATTACCAAGTGATTCTTTTAAATCCTCTCTTCACTCCTTTTTGCATTACAGTGCAAACTACAGTAAGCTGTCCTTATTGGGTTCACCCCTAGCGTTACAGTACCTCCTTGATCGTTTCTCTGATGGATGGGCTGGATCTGAAAGTCAACATCAGCAAAACTTTCTCATGTCCTCCAATACTAAATATGGGGTCAAGCCAAAATTCTTTCTGCCTTCTAAACCCATCCAAACTACAAATAATTTCAGTTATCTGGGTCTGGTTTATAACAATTCTAGGTTTTGGAACCAGCAGTTGGAAACCTGATATAGTGAGATTGCGCTGAGTATGAATGCTCTCTTCTGATTTCCTGTTACATTAGGTAGGAGACAGTACATCAAAGGCTAGTGATCTATTTGGCGAAATGCTTAACCTATGGGGCCTGGAGCTTTAACAAAGTAACAGGGCTACAGATTACTGAAAACAGGCTTGCCTGCTGCATGCTCTCCCTTCCCTAATGTACTGCCGCTCATTAAGTTAGGACCATATGTAGGTAGCCCAATACCGGTCGGTAACGGCCGAAATTACCGAATTTCGTCCGTTACCGGTATTTAGGGTTTGAGATGTAGGAGGCAGGTTTAAGGATTAAAATGCTGATTCCTTATTTTAAGGAATCTATAATTACTGAATCCAAAAAGCTATGTAGGAGGCACTCAAGTGAGTGCCTTCTTGCATTCAGGATTCGTTATTTACCACCAAATATAAGTTGGTGGTAAATATCGAAAACCTTTAAAAAAGCAATTTTGTGCTTTTTTAAAAGTGCCATGTGGCAGACATACATGCCCTTAGGGCATTTATGTGTGCAACATGTGCACACATGCACAATTCAGGGGTACAACAGGGAGTCAATGTGACACCCTGCCACCCTTGAATATGTGCCCCCTATTACCGATTCGGTATTTACCGAATCGGTAATAGTGAATGGCTTCCCATTCATTCCTATGGGCATCCAGGCCCATAAGAATGAATGGGAATTACCGAATCGGTAAATACCGATTCTTAAATACCGAATCATACCGATTCAGTAATATTTACCAAATTGTTTCCTACATACCATTTACTGATTCTGAAATACCGAATCGGTAAAATTCAGTATTTTAGAATCAGTAAATATAGATTACCTACATATGGCCCTTATTGGTAATCCCGCTGGAGGACATAATACAGACCCATCCCCTTAATTTGTGGCGACGAGTTTGGACCAACAAGTCTCTAGTACTTAACCTAGTGCTCTTTGAAAACTTCCAATCACTGGATCGGGGCCTTGATATTCCTTGGCTGAGGGAGATTAGGGACTATATTTTGAATTTGTCAGGACCAGAGCTGTTCAGAAACCCATCATCCCTTCTTTCACTCACCAAAAGGTCTTTGAGGAATTTGTGCTATGCAAAGTTTGGGACAGCAAGGTTGGACAAAGGCAGGAACAAGCCCTCTATCATATTGTATACTTTGCTGGGTCCTCGGGAGGGTACGCCACCTTATTTGCTACATAATGCTCAGCATCTTCAGAATTTCCTCCTTTTAATGTTCAGACTAAATCCATTCCATCGACTAGTGGCATTCCCTATTTGTAATAACTGGGAGCATAACATTGACCCATGCTGTAATGATCTGACCTCTCCACAAAGCACTTTACATGTTATGTTGTTTTGCAGTTTTTACTCTCAGCCTAGATCATGTACTGTCAAAGCTCTCTTAAACAAATTTCGATAAGACATTGTACACAGGCACTTCATTTTCTTCAAAGATTAGCTTCTGATGAAAATATCACAACTGTTTACACCAATCTCAGACTAGTAACAAAGATTAGAAGGTCGTTGGGTAATAGCGGGAAAGTTACCCTTGGGCCGCTCATCAATCAATGATTCTCAATAAGACGATATTGCGGGTCTTTGGTAGTCCACCTTTTGGCTTTTCCCTTCTTCTATTTCCCCTTTCTTATCATGCCTGCTGCAGGGTCTGTCTACATGGGAAGCCTGATTTTGAACTCACATTTTATAATAACAATAAACCCTGAACCTGTTTTAAGCTTTATTTAATACCTCTATTACACTTTTAAGCCCGCTACTGTGGGTTGGAACCTTGACCAAGCCTGGGCTCCACTCTTTCTGGACTTAACAACTGTGGCGTTCTATTTTGGTGTTTCCCCTCAGTACATCCATCCCATTAATTAAATTAAAACGCCTAGGCAGGTGTAGGTTTGCCTATTTGGCCCCCAGGCTCTGGAACGCATTCCCACTCTCAGTCAGGAACTGCGACAATCTCTTGGGATTCAGAAAGGCCTTAAAAACCTGGCTTTTTGGACAAACTGATTAAACTGGATCCTCGCAGTTGCTAGTGTAGGAACAGCGCCAAGAGACCTATGGTGTAAGTGCGCTTGACAAATTCATTTTAACATAACATAACATAACATCTTAGATATTCAGAAGTGACAGCTATGTTGTGGAGAGACCATAGCAGACCCTTAGTTGAGGTTTTTGTTTGCCTACCTTTTCCCTTGAATTTCATTTGATATGTGTTGTGGTTGTTCACATGTCTGGGTGTGCCTGGGCCTGCTAGTGTTCTTTTATAAATTACTTTCACCATGTATTGCCAATGACATATTTGATATTTAATGTATTTTAATGTATTTTTATTGTATTTATATGGTCTATTTACTTATAATGAACAAAGTTTATTCTATCATTATCACTGTGCAGCATGTGTAACAAAGGGCTGCTCTTGTGTATCCATGTGGCTCAAGCTCCTCACAGCATCTATGTACCCCCGGGTCCTGCACCTCAGCTGTTTGTGTCATCCAGGCTAGTGACAGTGATGTTTGTGTGCTCCAGGCCCCTCACACACACTATGTTCTTTAATAATTTGTAAAAACTTTATTTCGGTCAATATGAACATAAAAGCATTTAAACAGGATCTAACATTTCATTTATATTAAAAACACATGAAAAAATATACAAACAATATGTGGCATTGAATACTAAATACATAATGTAACTTGCAAAAATCGATATTGCAAACAATTCTAAAATCCCGATCTGCAATTAATTGCATGTGCAGTGCATACGTTCGATATACAATACCCAGCTATTTTTCGCTCTTGCTATATATATCAGATCGACTATTCAAACGATAATATCTGTGTTTGTATAAAGTGCTTGTATCAGTCATTAGGGGGATTATTAGCATCATAACTGGTTACCTTAAAGTGCTTATGCAATAAACTATTTACAATGCCTTATTTAATTGATGAAGAGTTCATAAATTAACAATTTACTTCAAACAAGGAAGAAGTTAAAAACAATTTGGTTGACCCTAAAACATCAATTCTACTTCTTAATTGTCTTGCTCACCGAAGTAATGTACACCATGATAACAATAATACATTATTAAAATAATACTAAAATGCAGTTCATATAAAGTTCCTTCAGTTAAAAAAGGATGTGCACAGATTTAGTCACCATCTTTGGCAAACGTTTTTAGGAAAACGCTATGGGTACACCACATGGACCAGCCATCGTTTTCTTGTATAGCCAGTACAGAAAAAGAACATGTGGCATTCAGATTCTTCTGTGCTATTGCAGGTTGGGCAACCCAATGTTTGTAGGCCTGCCCATTTATTCGTAAAAGCACGCAGTGGCAATACCCGTACCTAAATTGTAAAGAGAGCTTCCTTGCGGCAGCCAGCTTGATGTCATTAAGTGCCGGCTCTATTATATAATGCTCTTTGGTTTCCATAAAGGCAACAGTAAGTTTTCCCACTGAGTGGTTCCCCTGTAGCTGGGCCAGTTTATACTCCCAGTAACAAACCTTTAACTCTTTTCTTGGGACTGGGGGACATGTCATTTCTGGATTATCCCACAGGTTACCCAGACCCATAAGTATGAGGGTGTTCCTGAAATAGGTAAGCCATGGTAGTCTCCTCGCCCCCCAGTAAATTCATCACCTCTCTTAGTTCTTCTCTGTACTCAAGCAACTCTGGAGTAACCCACAAACATCTCCAGAATAAAAAGGGTCTCAGAGAAACTTCTTCCTCAGTTGGCCTGACCCCCTAGATCTAATCGTAACGGTATTAGTGTGGTACTACGGAGGAGACCAAACAGTTGTCTAAGAAAGGAATTTTCCGTTTGTATTAGACTATCAATGCGACCGTGGCCCCATATTTCAGCTCCATATAGAGCAGCACCTCTAGCTTGGACCTTATCTATTTCTACTACTGGGCCCACAGGTTTATGGCTAGAGTTTTGAAACACCTCGGAAAAACCCCCTGTTGTTTGCACTAACTTCTGGGTGTTTTTTTTAATTTGTTCCCCCCCAGTCCATTTTTTCACTGATTGTAATGCTGAGATAATCAAAAGACAGATACCCACTCTAGGGGTCTACCATCTAAACATGGGTTCGATTGGGTACTTTTAGCTGCGTTGCATACCATGAATTTTGTTTTTTACAGATTAATTTCAAGCCCCCTTTCCTTGCAGAAGGCATCACATTTGTTTAGGACCCTCTGTATACCCATTGGAGATTTTGATAATAGCAAAGTATTGTCAGCAAACCTCATTGCCGGGATATTACGCCAGCTTGGGTGCATCTAAATCCCTCTCGGTGTTTAAAAAGTCAAATTACCCGTTTATAAGAAGGCTAAAAAGGGTTGGGCCAGAACGCAACCCTGGCATACTCCTTTATCTACAGGGATGGGTACGTTGAGTTCCCCGTGCTTGCCGAATCGTATTTGTGCATGATTACCTTTGTGTAGCCGCCTTATGATTTGGCACAAATATAACGGAACTCCCTCTCTAGCAGGACTACCCACAACTTTTCTCTTGGTACCAAATCGAGTGCAGGTTTCAGGTCTACAAAAATTAGTTAGAGGCTGCCACCCTCTATACACACGGTCTTCCAATGTAATAATTGTAGCCTGAAGATCTGGTTCAAGGTGGACATTTTTTCTCAAAACCCTGCTTGGAATGGGCTAAGAATTTTGTGCTCCTCCATCCAGCTCTGCAGGTGGTGTAACAACACACATGCAAACATTTTTTGACTAATGTCAATAAGGCTTACGGGCCTATAATTTGTGGGCAAAATCGGGGATCCCTTTTTATAAACTAGTATTACTTCTGTCCCGGCCCAACTATTAGGAATTCCCATGCCTTGCATGACAGTGTTAAATAAAATCCCAAAATATGGAGCCCAAATAGTCGGTTTGCTACGGAACAAATCCCTGGAGATCTTGTCTTACCCTGGTGCCTTACCAGGAGCGATTTGGCTTAGAGCACGAGTTACCTCGGTGGGGGTTATCATCGGGGTGTGATCATAGTTACATTAGAGCGATCGACCTGCAGGGAGTAACATGCGTTAATCGCTACATTGACCTCTGGCTTTGCCCTCGAGTAGAGGGACTCAAAATAGTCTTGCCACTAAGTTTGGCTCTATTGCCGTCTTTCCTTAGGAGCTACCCGTGTTTTCCACATTTCAGAATGTCTTCATTTCACAAGTCCTCAGGGAGCTTCTAAGAGTTTCCCACTTGTCACTTTCCCTCCATTTTTTTGCCTCCTCAATACTGTTTCAATAGGTTGCTCTATAAATTTTGATCTGAGGTCTATCATTTGCCTTAGTGGCAGAAATCAAAGCTATTTTAGCCTTTCAACATTTTTCATTAGACCAAGGATGGCGGGGTGACCTGTTATTACTAACTTTTTTGGTTGGGAAGAAAAAGTCAACAATAGTGCTGTTAACCTAGTATGATTTAGGGCACCCTTCAGTTATTCAATTTGGGTACTGTCAGCCGAGACTGATTGAATAGAATCGGTAAGGATCGGAAGAACAGTTTGATACAGGGCGCTTAACATTTTTTGAGATTGACTTAGTTCAGCACATCGGAATCTCTTGCTACAATTAGTTAGAGTCAATCTGCTATCAGCTGGTGAAGCCAGATCTGTGGTGCGCTCAGAATTTAATGTAAGCAATTCTAAAACTAGGGCATTATGGTCACTATCGTGACACGGCACAATCATCAAATCTACTACCCTGTGCCACAAGGTTATACTAACCAAAATATACTCAAGCCTTGGCCAAGTCTATTAAAAATGTGCTTACCAGGGGTATCAGACTTAGTTCTGCCATTACATGCCCTCAATGAGTATTTTAATTCAAGATAATGTATCTGGAGTACAAGATAAATCCAGACTCCTATTAACGGACAGGCTGTTTCTGGTGCACCCCAATGTAAACCTGCTTCACAAGGGTTATCCCTATTCATACCATCTAGGGGCTCATACTGGTACTTGTAGTCCCCCTCTAAGATCAACAGGTAGTTACCAGGGATGGTGGCAAGAAATGTTGTTAGCTCGTCGAGAGTCTTTGACTCTTGACTACGGCTCACTGGTCTCAAGTAAACATTTATTAGAGCAACTGTAATCCTTGAAGGGAAGTTAAGGAGGATGCACAGAATGTAATTTGAAGGTGTTTCTAGCTGTTTAGCTGTGCAGCCCAAATATGTCCATACCCGCACAGTCCCCCTTGCGGCCTCCCCTTTCCCCATGATGATGCTACTATGATGTATGCGGCATAGCCTAGTTTGGGGATCTCCCCCCTTGCCCATGTTTCTTGAAACATTCAGAATTCATATTGCTCAATAAAGCTTCCCCAATCAGGATTATCCATCTTTGGGGCAAGGCCGGCTTCGTTCCAAGATATAATCCGCAAACTCTATAGATCAGACCGACTATCTTTGGCGGCAAGTTCTGGGGACGGGGGAACAAAATCCCGCCTATGCTCAAGCCTAACTTCTAGGGAGTCTCACTGTTGAAATTATAGTATTGGCTGTTAGTTTTAGTCCCTTTGGATTCTGCCTTGTTACCCATTACTGTCCCTCTTGACCTTCCACTAGTCTCACCCTCTTCTGGTGTCATGCTCTGGTCTACGGTCTCCCCTGATTGGAGAGTTTTCCCCTCTAACTCTTCCAGATGATTATATAACTTCAGCCCACACCCCTTACGTTAGAGTCAATCCACTCCATCAAGGACACCAAATCTATTGGTTGTGGGGATGTCGAAGAGTGGTTGTCTAGACCGTCGGAATTCGATATTGTCAATCTGGTAATTTTGTTTTAAATGCCTCCCCTCCTACCCATCTCTGCAATGTTGTGGTCTCCTGGGGGGTTAAAAATAATCTAGCAGATAGGCTCTTATGGTCCCCTCATGTCTCAAGTCATCCCTACATAGGATTGCTCGGGCGACTGATGGTTTTCTAAAGTTTATCACTACACAGTCTCCTTGCGATACCTTAGATCTCCAGCCCACCCAGCCAACTCAACGGGTCATTAGGATTTCTCCTGCATCCTCATAATGGAATTGCTTGTTGTTAGCTAACCAGAACATTCATTTAATTTTTTAGATCCTAGTCTGATTCCTTTTGCCCCCTCCAAAGTTCGGGAATGCCTGACAAAACAACAACGTAAGGATTGGAGGCTGGTGGTAGATTAATACACGCTGGAGGATGATTTTCTTTAAAAGTTTCAGTGTTTTTAATGAGTCCAACCCCCTCTCGCTGCCAACTTTCTAGCCATGAACCACTGCTATGTGGCTGAACAGGTGTTAATTTTACCCTGTTAGGGCTTGCAATACACTGTCTTCCTTAATCATTAGCGGTAGTGGGTGGGGGGGCCACCCTGACATGAGGTAGGGGTAGTCTTGCTGGTACTAGATGCAGCCTGTGTTACTTGGCCACTACCCATCCCTTCCATTTGTGACCCCTGCCCGAGCCTCTAGCAGCATGGTTAGCTTATCAACCCTTTCTACCAACATCTTAAGTTCATCCTTTGCAATATCCCCTACTAGAAGTCCACCATTAGATTTGTGACCCATGCAGGTTGTTCCTTGTCCCTTTCAGTACTACTGGACAAACCTCCTTCCCCGCTATCCTTATCATCTGCAATTTCTTCTGCTGCCTTCTTCTTTTTTGCCCCTGTTCTCACTGGTGCTTTAGGTTTTCCTCTCTTCACTTGCCGCGTAGGTACTACCTCCGTATGTAATTCAAAATTAGGCACCTCGTCAATAATTATCTGGGCCCTAGAGGTGTTGCTAATGAAGGGACCAGAGGCTTGTGATGTGTCCAAATCTATCAAGAGAAGGTCCAGATTTGGAGTGAGTGATAGCCATCTCTCAGTCCATTCTATTTCTGTTACCATCACTCCTATTTCTCTCTCCAACATCCTGTCAATAGAGGTGGTTTGTGCTTTGGGTTTTGGTTTCAACAGAGCTGTTTGTTTCTTATCAACACAGGTTTGCTTGACTATTTTTCTATTTGTTATCAACCTGCTTTATTGATATAGATGCTGAGGGATCACTGCCTGTGTTCTAAGATACCAGTAGGACACCTATTCTAGTCTAGGCCGTGTGCCAAATGATCCCAAATGTAGTTCTAGTACAACCCAGTAAAACAGGTAAGCCTGTAAAAATATGGAGGGTTAATGGGGCACTGCCTTGAGGGTATACAACGTTTACAACAAAGTTTTTACAATGCACTACCATTACAACGCAGGCATTACCACGCATACCATTACAACGCATTGCGCTGGGGGGCTCTCTAGGATAGGGAATAAGTAGAATTTTCTATCCAACACCTTCCCTAGTGTCCACGGGGACTGGAGTTGGAATAGAAAATTATACTTACCACTATCCAGCACCTCTAAGCGCTATGCGTTGTAACGGTATTCGTTGTAAATACCGCGTTGTAAAGGTATGCGTGGTAAAAGTATGAGTGGTAACGTCATACATCCGACCTTGAGCCAGATAATGTCCAGGAACCAAATCTGCTTGCTTCTGTGGCAAAAACCAAGGGGTGTGGCCCAGCCCGGCCTCTTCTGGTCATTGAGGGATGCAGACGGGCCCACCCTTGGCCCGGGCACGCCCGCCTGCATCCCGCGCTGCGGGAGCCCACAATGGCTTTAATGCGCTTCCAGGCGTGGGAAGAGGTATCTCTGCCCCACGGGCTTATGGGACTCGCAATTCCTCCTGGATGCGCTGGCCTTTCCTCTCACGGCATTGGTGGCAGTCTTCCTGGGCTTCCAGCGCTGTGGGAGCCCACAATGGCTTTAATGCGCCTGCAGGTGCTGGAAGAGGTGTCTCTGCCGCACGGGCTACTGGGACTCGCAGTTTCTCCTGGTTGTGCTGGCCGTTCCCATCATGGCGTTGGCGGCAATCTTCCTGAGCCCACAACAGCTATAATGCACCTCCGGGCACGTCTTTGCCCCATGGGCTGCTGGGATTCACAGTCCCTCCTGCTTGTGCTGGCTGTTTCCCACACGGCGTTGTGCTTTATGTTTTTCACATAAGTTGTCTGCAGTTGCCAAGCAATGTCCATTGGTTTGTCCATACCACAATCGATGTTTAATGTGAACGTAGAACACTCACACAGGTAGTCCTTTGTCCGATTGTAACATAAGTACACTGGTGTTCATTGATGGTCTGTTAACATGCTCTCACACTATGGTTAGATAGTGGGACTGCAATACACATTGGTTCTCAGTAGTGGGACTATGCACGGACAACCAGTCAATCAATCTTTATTCAGAAAATTGCCATAAAACAACAAATGCACATACATCATATAAAATATGGCTTCCGATCATAGATTTGTGCAAATAGCAACAGTTGAAAAACATACTGAAAACAATACTTTAAAAGAATTCTAAAATAACATAAACTAAAATATCACATGCGCATAATTTCATGTATCCCCATCTTCATCGTAACTCTCACAAATAAATCCCTACATAATTTACTCCCAATTGATGCTGCCTAGTATTAGATGTTCATAAAATGGGCACTAACAAGGATTTCCATGGTGCAGAGTATAAGGAGGAAAACAGGAACATGTGCATCGTGCTTTGATTAGATACTATGGGCTAGATGTAGGTAATTGACATTTACCGAATCGAAAATACCGAATTTTACCGATTCAGTATTTTCGAATCGGTAAATGCTATGTAGATAATAATTCGGTAAAAAATACCGAATCGTTAAGATTCGGTATTTACTGAATCGGTAATTACCGATTCAGTGTTTGCTATTCATTCCTATGGGCCTGAGGCCCATAGGAATGAATGTCAATTACCAAATTGGTAATTACTGATTCAGTAAAATAGGGTAAGAGTCAAGGGTGGCAGGGTGTCACTTTGACACCCTGTTGCCCTCCCTGAATAGTGCTTGTGTACATGTGGCACACATACATGCCCTAAGGGCATGTATGTCTGTCTCATGGCACAGGTGTAAATGCACAGATTCGCACTTACAGAGGTATTCGTTATTTACCACCAACTAATAGTTGGTGGTAAAAAAACAATCCTTAAAGCACAGAAGCACTCAAGTCAAGTCAAGTCAAAGAATCTTTATTCGGTGATTAAAAAACACCATAAAAGCACACACATATATACATAGTATAAAGTCATTAAACATTTCAAGGTTCTTCGTACAGAGAATTAACAAAACATAAATACAACAATATAGCTGTATAAAACGCTTAAAAGGTTAGAATTAAAAATATTTCAATCTTCTCCTCTAGTAAGCCTTAAACGAAGTGCTACCTTAATAAAATTCATAATGCTACACAGTATTAAGGGTTCTGCAGCTTTCTGTAAAAATACTAGTGCCTCCCTAGCATGGACCAAATTAGCTTTTTTCAAAAGGTTTACAAGGTATCTGCGTCTGGGCATTGAGTAAAAGGGGCAGAGTAAAACAAAGTGAAGGGAGTCCTGCGGAGACCTGTTGTCGCAGCCGCAAGGTCCCTTCTGTTCCATTGATGTTGCAAATCCCGCTGGTGACGCCAACATAAATGGGAGTAGGTTCAATCTGAAGCGACACATCAAGAACCTATCCTGTGCATTATACATGAGGTACAAGTATGGCTCCATACCCTCCACGCTCTTCACTAGGTGATGGGCCCTCACTGTCTTTTTGCACCCTTCAGCCTCATCTCTGCGTAGGTTTTTCCGCTCTAGAAAAATTCTCCCTACTTGCAGTTTGTCCTGGGCTACAATAGTTGCAGGATGAGTAAAGAGGTTCCCAAAGCCTAGCTCCTCTAGGGTGTTCTTCACATAAAGGAGCCAGGGGATGCGCATACACTTGTCCCTCTCTAGGCAGTCCGATAAGATTTCTCTACTGAGTGTCGCATCAGGATTGACCCAGATTTTTATCCAAGCAATAATGGGCCTCAGTTTTATCAAATCTTCTATATACGGTCTCCCTAGCTCCCTGTGTGCAATCAAACCAGCAGTACTTTGGGGTGCCCTCAAGAGTGATTTCAAGTATTTATTTTCTTCTCGTTGGATACTAGTGGTATTGACAAAGCCCCATACTTCTGCCCCATAGATTACCTTGGAGCATGATACAGAGCTGTACAAGTTTATCACCTGTTCCGGGGACCATCTTCCTAGCCTCCTGCCATAGCTAGCGATTGCCCCGTTAGATGCAATCATTTTACCACAACGTTCCTCCACCAAGGCATCAAACCGCAAGGCACCATCAAATGTTACACCAAGATACGGAAACGTTCTAACCTCTTCAACAATGTGACTCCCTATTGTGTATGTGAATTTAGAGGTAGTTTTTTTCCCCGCCAGGAGCACATAAGATTTACTCAGGTTAACAGAAAGGTCCAGGGCACCCATGAACTTAACAAATCCATCAATCAAGATTTGTAAGCTCCTTGGTGTGCGTGCGATCAGTACCGCGTCATCTGCATAGAGCAGAACAGGAAAATGACGCGACCCAACCCTTGGACAATCTGCCTTCAGACCTAGCAGAAACTGCTCCAGGTTATTAATATAAAGGGAAAACAAAAAGGGGGCAAGAATGCAGCCTTGTCGGACTCCACTCATACATGGAAAAGAGCTAGTCAGCCCCCCCTCCCTATTAAATCGGACCTTAGCGGTGGTATCACTATGCAGTTCCCTTAATATATTAATTAGGCCACTCTCTATCCCCATGCTAAACATCATACCCCACAATTTCTCCCTATTGACGTGATCGAATGCCGCTGCCAGATCCATGAAACCCATGTAAACGGATTCATCACTAGCCATGGTGTACTTGGCAGTCAGCATATAAAGGTTCAGGCATTGGTCACTAGTGGACCTCCCTGCCCTAAATCCATATTGAGTGTCCGAGAAGATGTTTTTTTCCTCGGTCCACTCGGACAGTCTATTGAGAATTGCCCTCCCCAAAAGTTTTGCTGACACGTCGATCAGGGAGATCGGGCGGTAGCACTTTGGGTCATCCCTGTTGCCCTTTTTAAAAATCGGCACAATTACCGCCGTGGACCAAGACGGGGGCAGGCCACAGGTAATAGCAGTATTAATAACCCTTGTCAATAGGGGGGCCCAGAGTTCAATGTTACTCAGGAACAAATCTGGGGGGATTCCGTCAGGCCCCGGAGCTTTATTTTTGGTCAGGCCCTCAATCCCTGCAGTGATCTCCTTAATGGAGAATTCTACCAATGTAGCCTCAGTTGGAATAGCCGGTAGCTCTACAATAGAACCAGGCTCATGATTATAGAGGCTCCTATAGTGGGTGACCCACTGCTCTGGGAGGATGTTGGCCCCTATATCCGGGGTATCTTTTTCCTGGAAAGTTGGGTTATTAATTATTTTCCAGAAACCTGCTAGATCCTTTCTTTCCCCTGCTTCTCGTAAATCTGCCCACGCTTCCGCCTGCAAGGCGAGTTTCCTCCTCTTAATCTCCTTTTTGTAATTTTCTCTGCACACCTTAACTTTATGGGGAGCCCTTGGTTTAGTCTTAAGGCAGCTTTTCAGCTCCCTCAAAGCTTTGGAGCAGTCTTTGTCGAACTATCGGGCGTTCCCGTGGTTCTTAAGTGGAACCCTGGTCTTTAGTAAACCATCGACCAGATTAGCGAACTGGTCGAAAGCTTCCATTATCCTCGAACCGCGGACTTCTGTATCTAAACAGTCATTGATGGCAAGCTTGCCCGCGTCCACCATGTCCTTGTAGAACTTTTCCCCATCTATTTTAGCCCATTTCAGTCTCCTGCCCTGGTCTGTTGCCCTCTCCGTCAAGGTACGTTGGACTCTAATACTTTGGCCCACCCTGTACAACAGCTCCAAGACAAGAGGGTTATGGTCACTAAAGCCACTCCATTCAATCCCTGCACCGGTTGTCTTATTTATTAGGGATCTAGAGACCAGAATGTAATCTATAAAAGATGAGCATCCTCTACCCTTAAATGTAGGGGGGAGTGTGCCGTCCTCCTGCGTCCCTACCATGTTAATGGTGTGTTCAAGGTCATACTTAAGCCGTAACGTTCTAAAAGCTGAGCCTAACGGTGTATGAGAGAAGTGCGGTCCCTTCTCCATGGGGCATCGGGACCAATCTGTATTTATTTGGACCAATGCCAGGCACAGGTGACAATTATAATCTCCCATGACCACCAACCCTTGTGGCTGCCCCTTTTGGCCTATTATGACCTGGCCCAGCCTATTATCTAATTCAGAAACCAGAGATAAGTTGGACCCCGCTATCTCATTGTTATAAATATTTACTGCAACAAATCTAAGCCCCTTCCCAGAGAACCTGACTGCCTGAATCCTGTAGGAATTCCAATCAAGACAAGTGTAACTACCCGGAAGGCCCAGATCTATATAAATAGCTAAACCTCCCATGGCTCTCCCTGATCTTGATTTTTGAGCGGGTACAAAGAAACACTTGTACCCTTGCAAATGAAAATTGTTCTCCTGGGCCCAGGTCTCCTGCAGACAAATTACATGAAATTTTCTGATATAGTCCAGCCACTCTTTGTTATTAAATTTTCCAGCCAGGCCAGCTATATTCCATGAGATAATTCTTAGTGCTTCACCCCCCTGAGGCCCTCCTCCCTGGGGCCCTCCTAGTAATTCGTGCCCTTGTTTTTCCATTTCCAGACCCTGTGCCCCTCCTATACATGCAATATCTGCAGCCCTAGATTCATCCAGCACATGCATCCTCGCACAACTCGATGACATTTGCTTTGCCTCGGGGCCGTGCTTCTCCGGCTCATCATTCAAAACCCCTATACCCCCTGCTCCCCGTGTACCATTATCTATTTGTCAATCTACCCCCTCAAGACCATCCAAGCAACGAAACCGATTAAATGTGTGGAAGGGTGGCTCTGGGCGGCTAAATAATGGCCTGGGGTTGAACTCGTGGTGAACACCCCTCCGACCCACCCTTTCCCAGTTGTCATATGATCGGGTCGCGTGTACAGGGGCAGGGATGGGGGGAAAGAAGAAGTCAAGTCAAGTCAAGTCATAAAATTTATATAGCGCACTACATACCCAGTGGGTCTCAAGGCGCTTAGGGAGGGGAGGAGGATTACTTGTCAAATATCCACGTTTTAAGTTGCTGTCTGAATGCTAGGTGGTTCTGGGTAAGGCGAAGGTAAGTGGGAAGTGAGTTCCATGTTTTAGCTGCCAGGTATGAGAAGGATCTACCTCCCTTGGTGGTCTTGTTGATACGAGGTACAGTGGCGAGGGCTTGACTGGAAGATCGTAGTTGGCGGGAGGGGGTGTAGAAGGACAGTCGTGAGTTGAGGCATTCTGGTCCGATTCCGTAGAGTGCTTTGTGTGCGTGGGTTAGGAGACGGAAAGTGATCCTCTTATTGACGGGTAGCCAGTGGAGGTTTTTCAAGTGATCAGAGATGTGTTCGTTACGCGGGATGTCTAATATGATCCTGGCTGAGGTGTTTTGGATTCGTTGGAGTTTTTTCTGGAGTTTAGCGGTAGTACCTGCGTAGAGGGTGTTTCCGTAGTCCAGTCGGCTCGTGACCAGAGCGTGGGTGACTGTTTTCCTGGTTTCGGTGGGGATCCAGCGAAATGTTTTTTTGAGCATGCGAAGGATGTTGAAGCAGGATGAGGAGACGGCGCTGACTTGTCTGTTCATTGAAAGTGAAGAATCCAGGATAACGCATGGAGGACACATGGAGTGTTTGAATTGTTGACACCTGTGATCTGTTCTTTCCCTGGCATATGTGAGCGACGGTTCCAGCGTCCCTGAAGCTCACCAATATGCAATCCCCTATGATGGATTTACGTGTTCTCCCTACCCAAGGCACCCTTCTGACCATTATGATCTCGTTGCTTAAGTGTACTGGTAGGGGTCTATTCAGATTTAACCACTTAATCACCTTACTTTTTAGGGCACAGAAATCCTCAACTTCACCCACCTCTAACGGTGGGACACCCGCCATGACTACTGTAAAGTCATTCGCCTCTGGTGGTAAATTGGGTCTGCGTGGCCTGGGGGGAAGCTTCATTAGTGGAGTTGGTACAACACTATCTGTGGGCTGTGCTGGAGGAGCAGAGTTTGCTTGGGGGATAGATCCTATGGGGTTGGATGGCTTATTTGGGGCAGAGTTATTCCTCTGAGTTTGTAGTGGGGCGGCCGCAGTTGCAACATGTGAGGGGGCAAAATGCGTAACACTTTTTAGGGGCTGTTTCGGGGCTGTTGGGGTGGCAATAGGCTTAGCTGCCCTTTCATGCTACTTAGTGTAGCCTCAAGAATGGTTAGTCTAATTTCCACTTTTTTGATGCTTTCACTAATTGGTAACAATAGTGACCTGAGCAGGAATTCCAAATTACCCAACGGGGCAACAGAAAGGGGGGCACTAACAATGTTGCTAGCAGTCTCTTTAGTCAGCGGGGGGCGTGGCCAGCGGGGAGAGCAGCCCAGGTGTAACGAGTTGGGCGCGCAGGGACTCCTGGACACTGGAGTCCCTGCCAGGAAGCTTGCAGCCCCGCCGACTCACTTGCCTACCCTGCGCTTTCCTCACCCAAGGTCCAGGCACTCGGTCACAGTTCAGGGTGTTTCACGGCGCTGCGGGACCCGAGAAGCGGGTCCGGCGAGGCGCTAGACGAGCGCCACAAGCAGGACACAGCAATCCGCAGACCTCCAGGGAGCAAAGGTCAGTTCCACACAACTCCCAACAGGGTCTACTCTTTGAAGTACTTCCTACATCTAATTTACCGATTCGGTAAATTCCGAATCGGTAAATGATGATTCGGTAAATACCGAATCGGTAAATACTGATTCGTTATTTACCGAATCAGTAAATTTACCGCCTACATAGGAAAAGCCTATTACCGGTCGGTAACAGCCGATTTCGTCCGTTACCGACCGGTAATAGCCTTCCTACATCTCGCCCTATGTCACAAGAACATTTTGGAAGAAAATGTGACCTAAGTCTCCGTACAGGAAATGCTACCTCAAAATGCAGAGTTCCTAGGCGAGTATAATTGGGGTAAAATATGTATCTAATGTTTATTATCCAGTATAAATAGGGTTTAATTTCACTAGTGGTGGAAACAGCTGAGCAGTTTGATACTGATATCGTACCCTGGGCTTTCTTGTTGCGTTCAATTGATCACCAAGAATAATAAGATAATTGAATTATAGTCTTAGAGGTTGAATTGATGTTTAGTGGATTAAGAAACATTGCTGTAAGGCTCAATTTAAAAAAAGTTTGCCTTATATAGACTAACCATGGAATACAGTCCCTGTTATCAAGGCCAAGAGAATCGGTCGCCAACAGGCGGACCAGTCCTGCTTCCATTTTGTTCCATATATTAACCCATAATAACAAGAGAGCAATGGCAGATACTTCTTCCAGGAATGATAAACCAAGCTCTGCATGACCTGTCTGTCTTGGTGTTCCAGTAAATCCCTACCTGCAAAGCCATTCTCAATCTTTTTCAAAGGGGTCAGGTTACTGTAGTCCCATATTCCCACTCCGTAGAGTCCAACTGGTAGGCATGACATGTTGTATTTTTGATTCTGTTGTCTGTGTGCTATGCTTTTGTGATCATTTTTATCATGTACCGAATAAAGCTTCATGAACTGAACTGCATGACATGTTATACATTTGGATCATTTCACCAATCGGTTTTAGACCTAAGTTCGAGGAAAAACAAAAAAACGGCCTCGGTAGTACCATGTACTTGTGGATCTAGACTTTAAAGAGGGGCTCCCAAGTCAGCGCTGAATTAAAAAGAATACCCGGATACCTAAAGGACATTACTTTGTTAAGTACAGTTCCCCAAGATTAAAGGACCTAGATTTTGTGTCACTGGGGTTGCAGGTCATAAAACAGGATTTTGAAAAATGTACTTTTAGAGGTAGGTCTTCCATAAAGTTAAGAAGCAATTGAAGCCTGTTAGCTGTTCTTGAGACGAGGACAGCTTTGTCCACATAAATCAAGATTGATATAGGATGATTCCCCATTTTAGATTTACATCTTGCCTTCTTGACCTCTCCTGTTGCCTCCTCACACTTTGATGTTCAGTGTTGCAACCAGGGCCGGACTGGCCATAGCGGGCACCGGGCGTTTCCCCGGTCGGCCGCTAGGGTGGGGGCCGGTTTTTGGCCTCTGGGGGCCTTATTTGTTACCGGGGGTCGGCAATGTCGGCCCCCGGTAACAAAATCGGCCGAAACCGGCCGTCGCAAACTGCTCACCTGCACCCCCCCTGACCCCAGGGGGGGCCAGCTGAGCAGTTTGCCAGGGCCGGCTTCTGTTCTCAGTCCAGCCCTGGTTGCAACTGACACCAATGTGCACTACTGGGACTGTAAAGTGCACAGGTGAGCAGTGGTGTGATTGCAATATACTCATGCGTTGGTGTTCTGTACTTAGATTGTAGCATACTCACATCGAAGTTCAGTGGTGCTAATATAACATATCGACACCAGTTTTCTGTAGTAGGATTGTTACACAAGCAGGAATGATAAATTATTGACACAGGTGTTTGTTGCTGCTATTGTAAAATACACTGGTGTTTAGTGGTGGGAATACATGTTCACCAGTGGAATTGCAATGTCTTCACATCAGTTTTGAGTGGTGGGATTTTAATATACTCATGCATTGCTGTTTTACCTTAGATTGTAGCTTACTCACACCAATGTTCAATGGTGAAAATGTAACATATTGAAACAAGAACTGTGAGGTGTGATTTCATGGACACTGTTATTCAGTGGATAGATATTTATCAACACCAGAGTTCAATTATGAGATTGTAAAATGCTCATTCCATGGGCCAGTGGAATGATTGTAACCATTGTTCAGTGTTTGAATTGTAACTTGCACTGATGTGGTGCAGGAGTGGGATGTAAAATAGAGTGATGCACAGTGATGGAATCTACTATGCATGGGTGTTCAGTAGGGGATAGAAACACATCTCAGTGGCGGGATTGTAACAACCACTGGTGTTCAGTGCAGAGATTACAATTTTGTGGCACAGTTGTTCAGTGGTGGGATTGCAGTGCACATCGAGGACCAGTGCTGGGATTGTAAAACGCGTTTGTGTTCAGTGGAGGGAGTGTAACATTTTGCCACCAGTGCCTATTTGCGGAACCGGTGCATACACACTCACACCAGTGTTGACTGCAGGGATTTTGATATACAAGGCACTGAGTTAAAGTACTGAACAAATCCAGTAAAAAAAATACTGGGATGTCCTAATAAATACTATGTGATCTTTTTCAAATGTAGTGTTGGCAGCCGAGCTGTAGGCCCTTACACATATTGCGGAAGATCCTCTGGAGGGAAATAACTTGTTGGCAGGTCCCGAATGGCACTTGTGTATGGTCGGAAGAGGGACTCCCAAAGTGGGGGTCCATTTCTTGCACTCACATAACAGGTCCTCCCTACATGATGGAGTTTTCTCATAAGAGTTCTCATAGGTGACATTTCTGTCTGATACATCTGTGGTTTCAGGGAACAACCCAGAAATAATGGCTCCTGGTGGGCATGGCTTTGGAGTAACCACCAATAATTTGGTGGCCCCACTGACCCTGTTCCAATTTGTTCTAGGACCTCCAAATCATTTTGGGCCATATGTGTCACAATGTTCTTTTGCGATTCTCAAATAGCGATTTTTTGCGAATCGCTATTTGAGAATTGCAAAACGCTCTGTATGTAGGATTTGCAATTAATTTTGTGAATCCTACATATTCCTTAATTTTGAATTGCGAATTGCAATTTGCGATTTGCAATTATGGAATTCCTCGTCATTCATTCGTTCGGGACTACAGGCCTATAGGAATGATTCGGAAGACATTCTCATTTTGCGATTCTCAATAAGAGAACCGCAAATTGAGAATGCAATTTCAAGGGTGCCAAGGAGTCAAAAGGACACCCTGTTGCACCCCTGTAGTGTGCATGTGTGCACATGTGGCGCATACATGCCCTTAGGGCATGTATGTGTGCCACATGGCACTTTGAAAAATGCAAAAAAGTGAATTTTTCAAAGAAATCGCAAATTACCACCAACCTAAAGTTGGTGGTAATTTGCGATTCCATAAGGCCAAATTGCACTTTTTCTGTGCCTCTTACATTGCATTTAAGGAATCACAATTTGTGATTCCTTAAATGCAATCGCAAAATAGGGAATCACATATTTTGTGATTCCCTATTTTGCGAGGCAGTTTTTCTTTAATACATACCATTAAGCCCAATTGCGATTGCAAAAAGTCTGCAAATTTCGGCATTTGCGATCGCAATTTAGAATGATACATATGGCCCTTTGCGAAGTATGAAACCATGGCAACAACTCAATCAAGAAAGTACCTTCCCAAACACTCAAAATAAGGTAGGGGGAAGCAGAGGTGGGTGGATTGGACATTTGCCAACTTTTGCTGGATGTCTTATTACCACCTACCTGTAAATTTCCTCCTACGTATCAATTCAATTTCTATAGACATAGTCCTGATCTTCAAAGGGAACATGTTTGTTTCCTGTAGCACAATGCCATGCTCTCAACCTAGTAATCGAGTAACCTTACTAATGGAGCTTGTGGGGAAACCTGCCACCCTAACAGATTCCCTGAGACAAATGCATTAGAGCCCCAGGCCAGGTAGCCACAGGTTGGAAGATTGCTAGGTACACGTATCATGGTTGATTGCAACCTAGGAATTGTGTGAGAAGGAGCCAGAACCCAACCGATGCATCAATGGGTTTCTATTGTCCAGCAACTCTCAGATTAAGATACGCTAGGACAGAGACAATGAACTCTTTCAAAGTATTCCATTAAGAAGAAAGCAAGCTGTTTTTGAGTGACTATAATCAGTGCATAATTTGAGGTGGTGGTTGCCTGTGGGGACCACCGGCACTCATTTTTGGAGACCGGCTTCTATTTTTCCTCAACAACTTTTTGATTCACAGGAAAAGAAAAAAACATAACATGGGTAAAAAGAGAAAAATAGAAAGACAGAGTCAAACGGAGAAAGTAGGGATAAAAAAGAGCCTGCAAAAGTGATATAAAGTGGCAGGGAGTGTCTGGTGGTGGATGAAAGAGGCATGAAGTGGAATCGAAACCGCACAGCCTTGGTACTCAGCACCCGACCTTTGAAAGTGTGGGCTGAGGGCTTCTGACAAAAACTTTGATTCCCAGTCATTCTTTTACAAATTAATCACTGATTGTATGAATAGGGCATACTCATTACCAATATGCATGCATTAATAGTCATAATCATACCACAGGAGTGGAAAACGCATTCTGCACCTTATTTATATAATAAGTTAAGTCTAGCTTGTTCTAAACAATAGGTTGGCTTCATTGCGAGCTCTGAAAAAAGGCAAGATAGTTTCAATCATTCCCTGTGGAAACCTTTCAATGTTTCCAGGTATTTGGATTTATTAATATTACCGTTCATAAGCACAAATGTATCCTTGTTGATTCTGTACCATGATCTCCTCAGTTATTGGCTTGAGAAAGAATATTCAATTTCCATTATTTGTGGTAAATTACAATCCCAAAGTTTGCTTTCCAACGTACGAGTAAAACTGTTGCACTGTTCTAAAGACTGAAAGGGCAGATTCAAAACATTTCTCAATATAAACTTGAAAATTCAGTGTTATAGAATTTCTGCATCAATTACAAAATCTCCATATGTTTTTAAACAATTTTGGTAGCAGCAGCAAACTTCACCTCTCACTTTTACACAGTCTCGAATATATCCTCAAATGGTGTATACTTTTGACAAATGGTGTTTATTCTCTCTAAAAACAATGGGTATGTTGGCTTTGTTTCTACGGAAAAATGAATTGTGAATAATATTTTCTGGAATATAAATGACCAGTGTTTTTGCACTCAGTAGTCTTAATCTTAAAAATAGACATATTCCATAATAATTCAGAGGTGTTTTGAGTTGAAATGAAACTCCAATAGTATTAACAGGCAAAAAGTAGTCTACTCATGTTGTTAAATCTTTCTGTGTACAGATACATTTATACTTTTATTGGGTACTTACTAACCAAATCTTGTGCAGAAACTTACCCTAAAAAGGTAAACATTTTCAAAATCTGGATAAAGTTAACAGAACAATATTTTTTTATTGGTCATATGAAAATCAAGTGCATTTTTGATGATAAAACCTTGAGTTATTTTGGCAAGGATGACATAGATTGCATCTTCCTGTAGCACATACACCAGTGGGTGTAAGGCTGCACCTGGCCTTTTCATAGTTTCAATGTTGCAAACACCTGTCTGTTACAAGCCGTGTGCAACAGAGCAAGAAGTAGCGATTGTTCCCAGAATAGGCCATGCTCTCAACGCCCCGCGGATGGAAACCGTAAGTGGTGCTGTGACGTGGACTGCCACATGGACCAACGGTAACCGCCTTTTCGAAAGACCCCTCAGCTGCTCCTTCTCCCCTTTCCTAGTCCCAATTTTTGTGTTGGTGTAGGTCTCAGAAAAGTTAAAGGTGATCACTGTGCTGGTATAGTTCTCTCTTCTTTCTTCTCACTTCTGCTGTTGTAATGCTTCAGGGCCCGCGGTTCTACATCCTGCCTGGTCTTGGTGTGTAGGGCTTACAATTATAAAACTTAAACTACCAAGTATGCATGGGTCAAACCTCTACTGTTGTCAAGATTCTCCTAGCTGCAGAGTTCTTTATCCTTTTGAGATACTAGATACAGCCTTCTCGTAACACACACTAGTGGCGGTAGAGCTGCACCTGGTCGTACAGCGTTTGAGGGCTGCAAGCACCTGGCAACTTTGCAAGACAAGGGCAACCGAGCAAGGAGTAGAGGATGCACTCAGAATAGGACAGGAGCTGGGCTGCTGATGGTATCTGAGGGTGGTGACGTGGAAGGCCCTGCCACGCCGATGACCAGCAACTGAATCTTGATACACCCTGCACCTGCTCTCTTTCTTGCTCTAAGGAACATCATTCTTAGAAGCACTTCTAAGCCTCCACACTGAAGTCTGTCCCTGCTCTTCATGCCCCCACCATTCCAATGCCACTGAGACCCACCATTGCTTACCCTCACCAAGGTCATGAAGGCCCTCATCTGTATGGAGCACGGCCATACCTTGCTTCTAGGTCTGCTATCGCTGAGTCTTACGAAAGGTTACTGTGGGTCATGCAGTAATGGCCAATGATGGGAAATGGTGAGACACCAGCAACTTGATGAAAATAGCACACCACAAGCCATACCAGATCACCCTGCACGCCCATAACTGCTTGTCTTGCCTTTGCTTTTTTGGAAAACATCTATTATTCAATGCAAGTTGTTGAAAGGATTTAACATGCTAGCAGGAAGTCATGCAGGCATGAGCAATAAAATACCGCATATGATTAGTAGTTTTCTCAACATGCTAGCTCATGAACTGCCTCATTGTCTCCTCACTGCTTGGGAACCTGGGAGTATCTGCTACTGGGGCATCCAATGCCTAATGGTTGTCAGTTAAATGATTGACACATTGACCACCGTCACAGTTCGTTGTTTGTTCCATTGGCTCAGTATTATTGGATTCATTCACATGTTTGTCATTGGACTGTCATGTGGGAAGTAGCCAATTTGTAGCACTGGTAATTGTCAAAATGTCAGCTGGGTTGTTCAGAATTGAGAGAGCTCAGAGCAGACGGAATGTCTGAAAGTTGGCTTTGGCACAGTTGTACCTCACAGCTAGCCCCCTGTCCCTCATAGGAATAGGGGGGGTCCCCAAGGTGGTTTATCAAGAGGGAAGAAAAGGTTTCTCCTGTCTGGTTGCAAAGAGGTCCAGAGTTGGGCGCCCATAAACCAGTTAATGTTGCACCCTTAATTAATTCAGAAATATAGACCCGCATGATCTAGCCAGGCAAATCGGCTTGCCACTCCAAGATCTGGGGGACACAGGGGCATATTACCAACCAACAGCGATATTTATCGCTAAGTAGGGTTAGCGGTAATATTTTTATCCCCGCCCTTCACCTGTTTTTATCGCTGAGATAACTTGCTATTAGCAAGGTTTATCTCAAAAGCGATAAAAATCAGGCGAAGTGCGCGAATATCGCTGTCAATATAGCGATATTCACCCATTAGCGTGACAAGGCTCTTAGCCATGTTATCCACCTCCCATTGGATAACATGGCTAAGAACTGGTCAGGGCAGGCATTAGCTTTTGGAGATATTTGCGCTTAGCGCGAATATTTCCAACGCTACGCCTGTGTTGATCATTGGCGATAGCGATGTTAGCGACTGTTTTCAGTCGCTAACATTTTGGCCCGCCCACTTTGCATGTCATTAACGATAAATATCGCAGACATGCAAAGCGGGCCCTAAAATGCTCGCTATCACCTACAAGCTGTCGCTAACTGGTGTTAGTGACAGCTTGGTAATTGGGCGATAAAATTATCGCCGCTTTAGCGGGAAAAAGTCCCACTAAAGCGGCGATAAAGGCCCTTGGTAATATGCCCCACAGTTTTTCAGTAGTGGCCCCTTCCACTTGGAATGCCTTACCTGATATAATCCGTTGGGAACATGGCTTTGGAACTTTTCGTAGATCACTGAAAACCTGGCTATTCCAGCAGACCTATGGCGTCACGTAACCCTACTCAGTTTAATCATCCCATTAATCTAGTACCAAGAAACCATTGGTGAACATGTGCTTAGTAAGTTACTAGCAGCCCGCCCCAGCGTTGCCTGGAGCAGAAAGGGGCTGGGGGGCAGTACACCCGCTCCCGACCCCCTCCCGCACTGAATCCCTCCTGCCCAACTCACTCACGCCCCCCTCCCGCCCCGACTCACTCGCGCCCCCCTCCCGTCCCGACTCACTCGCGCTCCGACATTTTCATTTAGTGCTGCCTCCTTCTTGCCTCCCCCTGCATCACACAGTCTCACTTTCCCTTTCCTTACCTGTGCCGCCGCTCCTCACTGCACAGCTGCTTGTCACTGCACCGCCCTCCTCCTTCGTCATCACGCACGTCGCATAGCGGCCAGCGCTAGGTCCCGGCTGGCGCTACTTTCAGGGGACTACTTTGTTTACAAACTTAATTTTTTTAATGTACTTTTATTTATTTATTTATATAGCCTATGTCCATCTACACACCCTGACAGTTTCATAGATGTATCGGGTGTGTAGATTGGCGCTGTGGTTCCCGAGTTTACCTGGCCAAAAGGTGCAAGTTCTCTCTTTATAATAGTAGTATAGATAATATCTTAACATAGCATCTGCAACTATGAAAATGTAGATCTTCTGATAGACGTTTTCCTTCATACAGTGATCTGTTTCAGACATGTTGCTATATTGTTTTGTTTCTTTAAGTCGTTGCCTACATGGATGTGGGGATCAATGTCACTTGCATAATTTTATAAATTAATGCGGAAACTAATGTGGTAGAGGGGTACAGTATGCGCCAGGAGTCCCATGTAGATATTGAATTGTAATGGTGATAGTGGCAAGCCTGGAGGAACTTTACAATTGAGATCTTTGTCGAAGTTACGTAGGAAAACAAACAAAGAGTGATTCTTTGCTTCGGTTGTAAAGGACTGAGTTGTGCCATTAAAGCAGCATTCTATGACCCCGGCCGCTTTTCCAGACATTAGATGAGAATGCTGTGGTACAAGCAAACACAATGTCAAAGTTAAGAGTTGACAGAATTACAGGAACAATAGAGAGTAGTGGTTCTTCTGTGATATGAAACATTACCACTTCCATTCCCATGCTGTGTAAACCCATCACTAGCTTTTGTGGTCTGGCTGCCTGTCGGTCTCTTTATAAGGACTGTGATAAATGTTTGTCTTGCTGCTTTGGGAACTTTACCTTGTTAAAGAGAAGCATTTATAGTTAAAGTTTATTGTTTGCTCTCCTGCCTCAATTGTCAACTACTATTAGCTGCATTTGCGTAGTGTTAATTAATTGCTTGGCCCACTGCCACCAGTCATGGTTGATTGAGGGTTGTATTGTTCAAGTGTCACTTCACTGATTGGCCTATTGACCATAATTCATTTCCAGTTGTTCTCTTTCTAGCTGTATTTACCCAGTGCTCGTTCAGTAATTGGCCCATTTGCCCGATAAACATTTACTTCCTTTCCAGTATGTAATGTAAATTATTGATTGTCCTGCAGCCCCAGTCACTGTTCATTGATGGCCTCATTAACCCAGTGTGCCTTCATTGATTGCCCCATTGACCCCATAAGATATTTTGGGTCACAGTGACTATTGGATACTTGGCACTAGGAACACTTCATTTTTGGTTAGTTGTCCTTGTGTCATTTTAATAATTGCAATCTCCCGATGGGAGTTGTCCCCCAGTGCACCGTTTTATGAAGTACCCGAAGGTATAATTAGGTTCAAGCAAACACCAAGTTCATTCAAAATAGATTTGTAATTGTAATTGTCACTTTTTCATTACAAATTCGTAACTTTCTTCCATGTGGTGAAAGTAATCTTCAAACATCAGTAAATACATCCACATTATTTCTTTCTACATCCCTATACATTTCGGGCTTATCCAGCCCTTCATCAGGGGATAATTAGAGACGTGGTGTTGAAACGCTGTAAACCACAGGTTCCCACTGAAAATCTTCAAATGGTTACAGGACAATACCAGGAAAATGATCACCAAAGCCCTCATCACCAGCAAACGTGAGTATGGAAACGCACTATATGCAGCGATAATCAACCAGCGCACAATAAGCCTGCAAACTGCCTAAAACACAGCAGTCTAACTAGTTCTCACCCTCCCATGCTGAGCCCACATCTTACCATACCTTACGGAATTCTACTGCCTCCTAAAACACAGGCATGCACACTTCAAACTCCTCACCCACATCTACAAAACATTACACAACACAGGCCCTGCCTACCTGAATAGCTGCATTTATTTCCACCAACCTTCCAAGCACCTCCGCTCTGCTGGACTCTCAGATGCCCACATCCCATGCATACAAACAAATAGAACAGTGGGTAGTGTCTTCTCATACCTGACTCCCAAAGCCTGGAATGACTTTCCACAACACATCAGAGTCTCCTTCTCTCTTTTTGACTTCCACAAGAAGCTGAAGACATGGCTCTTTGAGTAAGCTCTCAAGGACTGGCCTCACACACTAACTGCACATTGACTGGATACCCCCAAAGGTGATAAGTGCAGTATAAAACACTGATAACGCATAGTAACGTTACATAACATAACAGAATATACCATAATATAACATAACATGAAATAACATTTGGGGAAAGTAGGGTGTTTATCCCTGCACTTTAGCAAAGCCTGTATATGCTACGAATTGACTAACTGTGCCATCCACAATTTACGGATTTCCAATGTGCGTTGGCGGTGATATGCATAAGTTTTTGTAGATGTGCGCTGTATGTTGTACTCTTAAGTTGCTAATAAAACGTAATAAAAAAAAATAAAAAAAACATGACATAACATAACATACCATAACACAACAAAAAACATGACTGTCTGGAAGTCAAAAGTTTGAAATGTTCCCACTTCAGTAAGGAACTTTTTTGAAGCAGAAACATTGAAATTTCTTTTACGTCTTAATGCACAGCGATAGTTTTTCACTTTCTGAGAGGAAAGAAATTCCCTCTGTTGTCACTAATTAAACTGTTTCTGCTGCTGTGGAACCAAAGGCCGGATATCTGAAGCAGGTTTGTCCAACTAGTGCTCTGGAGCTTTGGAGATTTCTCACTCAAAGTCTTTCAAGATCCAATGCAGAATGAGACTTTTTTTTCTGAGGTGCAGGAACGTTTGAGGGGGCTGGAGCTCAAATGCAATCTAACACTGTGGAACTGCGGGTCAGATATTTTTCCAGTGGGTTCAACTGAAGCTCTGGAGTAAAAGTTTTTAAATGGTGCCAAACTATTTTCTGGTGACCAAACAACCACAGGAGTACACTTTTAAGACTGCCAGCGTTTAAGGGGAGGACATTTGAGAATCTTAGGGTGTCAGATAGAGGCCAACAACAGGGTCTAGTCTAGATGCAGGTGCTACAAGACAGCTAGGCACTCCAGTAAAAAAGGCATATTGAAGCTTGTTGTGCCCCTGGAACCAAACAGGAAGAGAGCCACATGACCCTTGTAGTCCTCTTCTTTGTCTTGGGTTCAAGTAGGAGCAGATCCAGTCCTTCAGGCTTCCTCATAGGTCTCTGACAGCAAGTAAAACTCTTCTTCTGTTCTTCCACAAGTCTGGGGAGTGTTTTGAGGATGTCGTTTTCCGGATGATGTTGTCTTGGGGTGCCACCTTTATGCCTGGCAGCAGCAAGTGGGTGATGTGAATCCTGGCTCTTCCCTACCCAATAAGATGCAAATTACCATTGCAACTATAGCCACGTTAGTAGTAGTTTGTTGTTTGCCCAGTTGCAGAAATCCCAGAGTCTACCTTATTCTCAAAGTCCCAGATTGAGAAACCTTCTACCCTTGAGCTGACCTTTGTACCCATCCAGAGGTGTAGCCAGGATAATGAATGGACCCTTCTTCTATAGTCACTCAAAACCAGTTCTTGGGTAGCTCTTGTCACACTGGGGTTGGTGCCAGCCTGACTAAAGGGAGCAAGGGCTGGTCCATTCCAGGTTTCACCTAACATTTCATTGTGACTAGGCAGGACCCTTACAAGTTAACTAAATTCTTAGGCTCAGCCCAACTCGTTTTCCAGCCAGAGGAATAAAAATCACCACCCTACAGCCAGACCATTGTCCCTGGTCTGGGAGCAGTTTACACACACCATTAAGGCCAAACTCTTGATTGACAATTAAAAAGTAGCCTCCAGGAGCTTCAGGCAGGGAAAACGTAACTTTTTAAAAGTTACTTTTCACTAAATATGTACTACATATCAAACTTTACCATAAAATGTGTCTATTAAAAAATATTAAAATATAGGTTGAATTATATTTCTTGGTGGTCTGAACTCAAGATACAGAATTATTATCATACTCTGGAATCTGGTTTTCTCACATGACATTCAAGACCACAATCAAAATAACATTTGGGGGCTTGTCAGTGCTGAAACATGGTGACAATATTATTCTCCATGTCCCATTTAAAAAGAATATAAACCCTATTTTCTGAGCTGCGAGGCTTACATGAGAATGAACTATTCATATTCTCCTACCCTATGCACCTTCTCCCACCTGGCAGCCAAGCCCTGGAACAACCTCCTCCTGCACCTCAGAGCATCATCCTCACACCAGCAGTTCAAGAAGGACCTTAAGACCTGGATTTTCAATTATTAGGAGCACAGGCAACATGATCTTCCAGTGCCTTGAGACCCTTACGGGTGAGCAACAACATCTACAAACCCTGATTGATTGAATGATTGATATTTAAAAGTAAGTTTTTTTTTCAGTCTGAAGAATTATTTAGACAGGTTGGGCTGCAGGTCCAAACTGCAGTAGTCTGGCTACATTGGTAGGCCTCAAGCCACTTTCAATAAGTGCTGCAGACCATAGGTGATATTTAACTTTCGAAGACCTAAGTATATTTTCTGCATAATATACTATGCCTTAAAGGAACATTAAATAGGCCAATCAGGGATTAACCAATTTCAATATGATTTGGGGATCAGAGAATATTGACAGTGTGATGAGTCTAAAAACCACATAGAGCCCTTCTGTTGGAAGGAGGTTTTTTTTCTTTTCACTCTGATGTTTGTTGGAAAACAGTAGGTTTTTCTTTGAAAATCTTCACCCACCAGGGTTTCCCCTTGGTGGCATGCTTCATCTTTGGGTTCCTCCCGTTCCACTGCGGAATGGTGTGTGCTACAACCTACGGGTTACGTGGAAGCCCTTATTGTTGGTACAATATGTTTGGATGGCTCTATGTGATTACAACATGTGCATTTGTTGAACAAATCCCTTTGTTCCCTTTAGTTCTTTTCTCTTATATCTCTTTTTGAAGCGAGTCTAAAAACCAGCAATAAAATGCAGCAAAGAATAGGACTGACCACACTAAAAGAGACAATTGTTCATGCATGCCAACACCAGACAATTATGAAAACAAAGAATTCAGGGATTTGTGTATCCCATTACTTTTTATTTTTTGGAAATCCTTGCAAACCTCAAATTGTGGTTAAAAAACTAATATTTTTCACAATTCTGTAACAGAAAGTTCAATTATCTGGTGAGTGTGTCAATAGTCCTTCCATCCAGCATTCCCACGTCTTTCCCAACAAAAATACTACTCCATCTTGTTTATTTGCAGGGAAAGAAATGACCACAATTAACGACTTGGAAAAATGGTGTCAAGGGACATTGGAAAATGGTTTACTTGGTAGCTGTGGTATTTAGGCATGGGTAAAAAAAAGTCATGGGCGGATTGCTTGAATTAATTTAAGCCTTTGATAATTCTCAAAGTTGCATGCCAGTCCATCATTTAGTTGCCAACCATGCCACCTTAGACAGAGACCATACATATGCAAATTAATTTAGGTTATGTTACAATTGGACCTGCCCAACCGGTTCTGCAAGGACAGGTCTTCTCTGATAGGGACCATAAGCAATCCCAGACCACTTTGGATCAACTGTAGCCTCATCAGTGAGGTAAAGATTGATTCTTGGAGCACAGTGAACATGGAACCCATGTTTGGAAATATATATCCCATTTAGCTCTTTGTAGGAAAACAAAACTGATGGGTGGAATGCTTGAACTAATCTCAGCCACTCTTAATTACTCTGCATTGGGATTAGCTTCAAACTATCGAAATGTAGCAACCTCAAAATATTTTTCAAAAATTAAAGTCAGGCCTTTGCATGTTGGGTGGAACCCCTAGTTTTCCTTAGCAAGATTGCTCTGCAAACTTCAAATTGTGGTAAAATCACAGAATTTCCTCTTATTTTCTGTGTGTGTGAAGGGTGCTCTATTTGGACCTGGGGTTCATCTTTGGGTTTTAGAACTAGAGACCTGGGGAGAAGCTAGGATAGTATTGTTTGTTAAATATTCTTTACCATGCAGTCTTTACCATGTATGCTTTAACCACACATGGAAATATATTTAAGGTTTATACATATATTATATATTATATAACAAAAAACGGTAAACTTACATTTAGGGTTTTTGGTTCGGTAGTGGTGAAGGGAAGGAATGGTAACTTTAAGTTTAGGGGGTGGCTAGTGGTAAATGGGGGCAAGGATAATTTTAGGGTTTAGGGGTGGGCAGTGGTAAAGGGTAGTAAGGGTCATTTTATGGTTTAGGGATGGATAGTGCACAGAGTGGCAAGAATAGTGTTAGGGGTTAAGTAAAGGGTGGCAAGCGTAATTTTGACGTTTAGGGTAGGTAGTGGTAAAGGAAGGTTTGGAGTAAATGTCGGTGTGCTGCCTTATCACTGGTGGTGCTCTGAAACCAGGACCACATCAAGTGCTAAACATTCTAAACAGCACCTCTCCAAAGTCCAATATGAGGGAGAGCAGGCATTCGTAGTCAGGGGAATAAAACATTTTAATGAATCAGAATCCCAAGGATAAAGGAACACGAGAAAGACGTGTTTTGGCAGTAACACTGCCTTTGTCAATTTCAACACTGATGAAAAAAGCTACCACAAAAGTTACATTTGTATACTAGGTTCACTACTAATGAGTGATACTACTTGTAATATATATTATGTGAGTGGCTGTGTGAATATATGTATCTCTGTTTGAGTAGGTGTCTTAGAGGCTGTATGGCTGTGTGAGTGACTGTATGGGTGTATAAATGGGTGTGTGAGTAGCTGTGGGTAGTGAGTTGCTGTGTGAGTAGCTGTATTGGTGAGTGAGTGGGTGTCAAACCACAAGGGACACTGTTCTGAGATAGGGATGCCAAGTGTCACCCACTCATCAAAAGAAAAGACTGAGAGTAGAATAGATAGTGAGAGGGAGAGAAATAGAGAGAGGCAGAGGTACATCCCCAGTATCAAGGATCCAATCCCGAAGGGGAGGGCCAAGTCTTGCCGCTTAGTAGCCCTCACACACCCCAAGGGATGTCATGCTTCATCATCAGGCTTGTGCTCCTTGTCGGGCCGGTGCTGCAATGCTCTACGGTCCCCCAAAGGGTCACTTTTGCAGAGATCTTTTTAGAGAAAATCTGTCATATGAGTGCAGGTGTGTGCGGTGGATCCATGAGTAGAAGTGCTTAAGTGCGTGCAGTGGAAGATACTCAAAATTAAAACTGCCTAGGAGTATCCACAGGAAACATTTTTTTAATAACATGGTACCCCTGTTAGACTAAAAAATCCGAAGGTTAGTGAGTTTCTATAGGCTTAATGTGCCCGAGTAACTATTAAAAGGTTGACATGTTTCACGCCACAGGGGCTGGCCCAGCTCCAATGAGAGCCCCACTGTTTGACTTATCGTTGGGTAGGAATATATCATGATCACGAGAGCCAACTAGATGGAAACATGGGATGGGCTATTAGAGCCCTGAGGACCTCTGCCAACGTTTGGAAGAATCTCCTGCTTTCAGTGGCAGGCAGGATAGCGCTATTGAAAATTGTAGCGTTACCTCGCCTCGCATATTTCTTTGGCACTCTCCCAATATGGATTTCAAGGGCATATTCTAAACTGGATTAGTTGTTTATTAGGTTCCTCTGGGTACAGGACAGATGGTGTGTTTCTTTGACAATGATGCAGCAAGCAGCAGACTTTGAGGCATATTATATCACAACTCAATTGCAGTGGTTGATTCAGGGACTAGCACCCCATCAAAATCCAGATCGAAACCCCGGACCCATTGCACTGCCACTTGCTGACCTAACTAGGCTGTTCCTTTGAGTGAAGAGATCTTCTGCGAATGACTCAGTCAGTCAGTCAGTCAAAACACTTTATTCGATTACTTAAAATAATAAAAGACAAGATGAAAACAGATTTTTTTTAAAAATTAAAATTTAATATATATACAATCAGTGCAATCAGTATGCATTATAAAATAAAGCAAAGGTATACATCATCTATTTAAGAAAAACAGCTAAACCAGCTAAAAGTCAGGCAGGGATACTATGGACGGGCGATCTTTTTGTTATTAATCCGGGCAGCAGCCACTAAAAAACTAGCAACACAATAAATATCATGCGTGTTACTTAACATTAGCAAATAAAACTCACAGGAACTAAGCGGATCATTATGATGGCAGAAGGCCCGCCACCTCCAGCAGTGCTGTGGCCGGCCTTCGGCCATTGAAGAGCATTTTTCCCCCACCACATCACGATGGCGGGGGAATCTGCCTTCAACCGTGATGGGCACAAAGACCGCCTGCCACGGATCTGCCATAGGCAATCATTATGATTGCCTGGAGGAGCGGTCAGCATCATTAAAATGGTGGTGGTGCCTGGCAGGGACCGTCTGCTAGATTAGGATGCTTGCCGTAGCCAGCCTTTCCGTGGCAGGTAATCCGCCATTGAAAGGCTGGCGGGGATTGGTTTCGGGGGCCCGTCCTGGGCCCCCCTTGTGATGGGGGGGAGGTGGCTGTGCACGGGGGGATACCCATGGGACTCCCCTGCATTTCCCTGCACTGAGTGGCAGGCCCCGCATGGTCCCTGCCACGTAGTGCAGGGAAAGACACTACATGCAGTTTTACTATTGCGGAAGGTGCTGCAGCCAGAAGCACCCACCGCAAGGGTAAACATGCAAGATTCAACCGCCACCGTGGCGGTCGCATTGTGATTTCACAAGCGGAACTGCTGCCATACAGGCAGCCGGTCCCACTCATCACCTCGATGGCAGGTGGACTCATGTCCACCCGACATCGTAATGACCCCCTAAGAGGCACTAAAATTGCTTACTCCCCGATCTACCTCTAGACTTCCTAAGAGGGCTACCACATGGAGGCAATTGGAGGAATATTAAAAAGTGGATAGAGGCAGGGATGACAGATATACAGAACTGCTTCCATTCAAGTTGCTTCACTCAGAATTCGACCTACAGCTGGGACATTTTCTATTTCACAAAGCCCTCACAATAACAGTATGCACATATTGGAAAACAGGGACTACTGGACCTCCCACATCTCAAAGCTGTCAGCACATAGCCCAGCCGGTACCTTCAAAATGGTATCATATCTGCATGGAGCGCTGTGGACAGACCTCCAGCAACTATTGGAAGGGCTGCGTTCCAGATGGGAGGCTGACCTGAGTGTTCTTATCCCCACTAAAGATTGGGACTCCATCATGATAGAATACCCCCAAGGTCTCTCACAACTCACACTTCAAACTCATCAATTATTATGTTCTACACAGATCATATCTCACCCCAAACCGAGTGAGCAGATATTTTTATGTAACAGATGCGGCTTGACCACAATGTGGAGAGAGAGGAGCTAACATCCTACACATGTTCTGGTCAAGACAATAATAGATACATATTGGAATAAGGTCATCCACACACTGGGGGAGGTCGTAGATAGAGGGATACCTTGTAACCCTGGCCATTGCTTGCTAGGATGATTTCCTCATACACCCAAGACGAAAGTTACCAGTAGATTTCAAGACCTAGCACATATATTAGCCAAACTGGAGATAACAAGAAATTGGAAATCTCAGGGGGGGGGGGGGAGGCGGCTAGGGCCGATCACAACATTGTGAAAAGAATTTTGGGTGAGATGAAAGGGGAGGATACTACTGCGAGATGCCCTAAGAGGCTTAGGAAACATTGAAGTGGCCAGAGCTTGGGGCATATTGGTGGATAATGTGTCCAACTTGGAGAGTACTACATAAGAGGGATCACCACCTAGACCGTCTTGATTCCCACTGTTTAGTGGGGAAAAAAAGCAGGCCGTCCTTATAACTGAACATGAAGTGCCCTTGCCACCAGCCCTTTTGCATGCATCCTCCTTTTTGTGCTTAGTTATATATTATTCTTTTAACCTACTTGAAGAGATGGAACTCTAGGGCATATACCAGACATCTTCAAATTAATAAGCAGCAATAACTTAAGGGTGGGGAGAGAGGTGGAGGGTGGGATTAATTGTCGTAGTGCTTGTAAGTGATTGAACAGATTTTATTTTATTTATTTTTAAAGTTTTGTATAGTTTGAACATGACCCAAGCGGGTATAAGAGCACTTTACATACAAGATGAGGACAGCATAGGTAAATAGTGGTGGGAGAAAAAGCATACAAATATATATCAGGAAAATAGTAGTACATTTGCAGGCACATTGAGATCAAGCATATGCCACGTAGCATGGTAAGCAGCATAACATGATGGGAGACAAGAGGAGAGAAACTTCTAGTTCAGCGCAGTGTTCAATAGTAAGGCTTTCACTTCTCCTTTGAAGGCAGATTTTGAGGGAATCAGTCTTGTTTACACAAGTAGGGAGTTCCATATTCTCAGGGCAATTCCAGAGAATGTACAATTGTAGGTTTTTATTTTGTTAAATTTCTTTGGCTAGAACAGAAGTGTGCTGGTGCTCCTAGAGGGCCGGGAGGCTCCCGATAGTTCCAGCTTATTTGCCAGGTAAAGGGGAGTGTTGTAGTGTATCGCTCTATGAGTCATACATGCAATTTTTAACTGGATCCGTGAGTCAAACGGAAGCCAGTTGAGCGATTTCAGGTCCGGAGAGATGTGGTTGGTTTTCCTAGAGCACGTAATGAGTCTAGTCGCAGCATTTAGCGATGCTCTAATGGGGGCTGAGCTGAGTTTCGGAAGCCCAAATAGAGTAGCACTGCCGTATTCTAGCCTGGAGATGACTAGTGCTTGCATCGCAGATTTGAAGTCATCTTGGGAAAGGTAGGGTTTTGAGTTTTCTTAGGATGCTCAATTGGTAAGTTAGCTCCTTTGGTAGATGCTCTGATGTGATCCTGCATGTTGAGGTTCTTATAGAGTACAATTCCTAGTGATTTCATGGAATCAATGATGTGAAGTTTGCAGTTCAGAGCTGAAAGGTTTTAAAGATATTTCTCAACAATCTTGGCTTGCTTAGCGGGAGAAATGAGGAGAAATTCTGTTTTAAGGGAATTTAGTTTGAGGTGGTTGGATGTTTACTTTAAATTTCAATATCAGTACATTTTAATACATTTCAGATCTTTTTCCTATTAAACAAGAGATTAAAAGGAGATAAAAAGGAGATAAAAAAGGAGCAATACACTTCGAGACAAAATCAGCCAATGTCATCTCATAAAAGTCATGTGCAAAATCCGCAGTTTATTAGGACAAAGTGCTACTGCAAAGTGCAAAAATACAATAAAGTGCAATCTTGAAAGTGCTAGTGCAAAATAGTGCAAATCAGCGTGAATAGGCTTGTAAAGTGCTAATGTGCCTATAAACATATTGAAATCCCAGATGAGACGACTGATAGCAATAAAAACATTCTTGTCTAATCTCAATTTTCTTTTTTTTATAGATCATCCACCCTTTAGTTCTTCTAGATTCCCAAAATATTTCCAATTCTTTTCGAATCTCCCGATAGCTCCCACCCGGCTAGCATAAGCTTTTTCAAAATAACAGGTCCTCCTCATTTTATTAAACCATTTTATTTGGGATGGAACCTCCCTGCATTTCCAATTTTGGAGTATTAAATATCGAGCGACAGCACATGATATAAATATAAATACTTCCTCAGCTTTATTAAACCTGCTCCTATCTTTGCATATACCAAACAAAGCCACCTCTACCGCTGGTAAGAATGTTTTCCCGATGGCCTGTTCGATATCAGCAAATATACCCTTCCAAAAAGATTCTAGCTGTGGGCAAGCGAAGATGATATGGTGCCACCCTCTCTGACCATTAGCCAGACATCTAAAACACTTATTATCGGCTTCAGGGTACATTCTCTCCATTGCCTCCGGTGTCAAGTAAGCTAAACAACGTGATAGAAAGGACATCCTCCTATAATGAGCTGCACGTAAAGATTTGCTTCCCAACTGACACAGAACATCCCAATCCTTCGAAGAAAAGGTACATTGAGTCGAGAGGCTTATTCTATCTAAATGTCTATCTACTATTGCAGTTTGTCCAGAGCGGTGGAGCAACTTATACCAATTTCCTATGCCTTTGCTTTTTACTCTATAGAGGGCTGTTATCAAAACATTCGGGGAGTTAAACAGGCCACTTATATTTTTCCTGATAAAATAGATAATCTGTAAATATTCAAAAAAAGTCGGTCGTCTGGGGTTATTTGCTCTGGCTATCACCTCCTGCCAGCTGATCACCCTGTTTTGGATGACAAAATGTCTCAGCTCGCATAACCCGCAGAGTTCCCAATTTTTTAATATGGTTTAGACTTACTTGGAGGCCTATTTGGGTACATTCATTCAAGCTCAGATATTGGGAACCATCGGAGCTGCATTTTTTACAAAAGAGCAGGAGTCTTGACGCGTATTCTCTTAGTGTCTTATATCTGGTCCTCTTTGGAAATTTTGCGTTTTTAAAAAAAAGTAATCCCAGAACCTGCCTCTTGTTGCATTTTTTCAAGGAAAAAGTTATCTCTGATCTGATTATCCCTCAATAATCCTGCCAATATATCAAAGAAATCAGCTTCATAATAGGTCTTTAAATGAGGTAGAGCCAAACCTCCTTGATCTATTGAAAGTTGTACCACAGGTAGCTTGACTCTAGATGTTTTACTACCCCCAAATAAATCCTCTCAGCATTGTTTCCAGCTCCTTGAAAAAACAAAAATTAATTTTGATTGGAACGTTACTAAACAAAAATATAAGCAACGGTAAGATTGACATTTTTAGTAACAATACACTCCCTTTTAATGAAAGAGGAAGTAAAAGCCATTGATCTAGAAGTTTCTTGATTTTATTTTTCATTCTAGTATAATTCAAGACAAAGAGTTCATGGTACTCCCAGGTCACAAAAATCCCCAAATATCTAATTGGATCCCTTCTTGCAGCTTGGACTCGCAAATAAGTTGGAAGAAAGTTCAGATCGGTATTCAAAGCGAGGATCTCAGTTTTTGCATTAATTTTATAACCCCCTATCTTTTCATAATCTTTGAGCTCCCTCATTAGGTTCTCAACATTCTCTTTTTAGGTGATAAATATAGGATGATGTCGTCGGCAAACAGCTTAAGCTTTGACATACCTGCGATAGGGGGCTGAATAGCAGCATTTTCTCTAATCCTTACCACTAAAGGTTCAATAAAAAAGGTAAAAAGCAAAGGGGACAACGGGCAGCCCTGCCTAGTCCCCCGGTTTACTTTTATCTTCCCAGCCTGTTTTGCATTGATTATTACCTGAGCCGAGGCTCCATGGTAATTATTGCGTTGCATTTCAATAGTTTGGGCCGGAAATCCAAATTGGCCGAGGAAGTAGAACAGTGCTGTCCAGTTGACCAGGTTGATAGCCTTTTCCGCATCAACCATTAAAATACAAGCTGGGGTTAAATTGATGGTAAAATAGTCCAATGCCTGTATTAAAAATACGATATTGGCCGCCATTGATCGTCCCGCAATAAAACCGGTCTGATCTTGATGTATTACTTCCTGTGCTGCAAGTACAAATCTTTCCGCCCACATTTTCATAAGAATTTTGTAGTCCGAATTTAATAAACTAATTGGCCTATATGAGTTAACATCATCTGGATTTTTATCTTTTTTAACGTAACATACAATTGTTGATTCTTTAAAATCTGCGGGTAGATGGCCTCCTAGTCTAATATAGTTAAATTATTTTTTTAGGGGTGTTAATAATTCTTTCAAAAAAACTTTTATAAAATTCGATTGGATACCCATTCTGGCTACATGCATTAGCCCTGGCTGTTGCTTTTATAGAGTCTAGTATTTCAGCAGAACTTATTTCAAGCCTGATTTGATTGGACCGATTTTCTGAAAATCTAGGGATCTCTTTATTTAAAAAATATTCCTGGATCATTTCTACCTCTACCTGGTATTCCGTGGAGTAAATATTCTCGAAATCGTCCCAAAAAGTCCTTGAGATCCTGTCACCATTAATTTCTTCCTGCCAACTCTGGGGGTCACGGATTTTCACTATCTAGATGCCTCCTGCCTCTTTCTCACGGAATTAGCTAGTAGTTTCCCTACCAGCTGGCTATCTTCGTAAACCTTTTGCTGGTAGGTTTTTGAGTTATTTATCTTCTCTAAAATAAAGAAATCCCTTAAAAGTGCTTTGGTTTGCTCAAGTTGATTCGGGTGTTGTTGAAGCTGAAAGGCATATTCTTTCTCTACGGCAGATTGTAGCTTACATATTTTTTAGCTTTGTGTCGTTTGCCTGGGCACTAGTATACACAATAATCTGGCCGCGGGCAGCTGCTTTGAATTCGCCCCATACTGAAAAAGGTTCGGCTGTGTTATCATTCATTTTAAAATATTCCACAATCCACTCTCTAAAACCTGTAACCCAGTCCTGATTTTGGAGCAAGGTGCGATCCAGCTGCCACCTGGGATGCTCCCCGTCCGCTACTCCCAATACCAGCTCAAGTTCAATTTTGCTATGATCAGAAAAAGGATTACATCCACTCTGGGTTTTTGAGATCTGAAGAGATCTGGATGTTAGGAAGAAATCAATTCTGGATGCTGTCCGGAACTGATGGGAGTAGCATGTACAAAATTCTTTATCTGGGTTCCTGCAATGCCAGAGGTCTATTAATTGATATTCAAGTTTGAGGGCTTCTAAGAGACTTTTTGTTTTAGGTTTTAATTGTTTCTTATTTTTATTAGAAGTGTCCCTTTTCAGATCTTGAATATAATTGAAGTCCCCTCCTAAAATAATCTGCCCAGGGATCCCCCTTAAGAATTCATACATTTTTGTCAAGCTAGAGATATCATCAAGGACGGGGCCATAATAATTCACAAAGTTCATGATTTTCCCTTGTAGCTTTGCTGCTACCCATAACCACCTCCCCTTGGGATCCCTTTGAACCTGCACGAACTCCCAAGTCAGATGTCTTGAAAAGTAAATAGCAACTCCTCTCTGGGCAACCCCTGCTGATGAAAAAAAGGCATGTGAGAAGTATCTCGGTATAAACAACTTGGGAGTATTAGACTTAAGATGGTTGTCCTGAAAAAATACCACATGAGGATTAAAAGATATTAATCATTTCACAAGGGCTCCATACTTCTGCTTGTTTAGAATTCCATTAGCATTAATTGACAGGATAGTACATATATTAGATTTCATCTAAAAATATCATTTCCTTGTTAAGTTCCTTCCATTTAGAATTGAATAATTACTGTACCTACTGCTCATGTTTGGTTCTTTTTCACTGCATTTACCCCTCCTCCCACCCCATTTTTAGGGGGATCTACCCCCTGGAACTTGGGAACTCCCTTGCCTCCCACGCTGCCCACATTCCTCCCTCCTCTTTTGTTCTGGGTGTCATCTTATCACACCCTGAGTGACTCAGTTGACCTGGAACCGCCCTGACATTGTAAACATAATATTTTTCAACTAATGCTAGAAATCATAATTTACATTTTCCCCCCAAAAATAGAGAAAAGAAAGAAAGGAAAGAAAAATAAGAGAAAAGGAAAGTCCAAGAAGAGAAAAGGCTTCGCAGACCACAACTTTGTTTCACTCCCTGGCCCCTGTAGAGATCTCCTTAAGAAGAGATTGTGCCTCTTCTAGGTCGGTGAACATAAAAATCTTTCCCTTCACCAGGACCTTAAGCTTTGACTGCTGTGCAATCGAGGTTTGAGCACCGTTTGCTTTAAATAGGTGTAGGATTTTGACAAATTCTTTTCTTCTTCTTGCAGCGGCAGCTGTCATGTCTGAAAATATCCGGCATTTTATTGTTTCAGTCACAGAGAACTGTCGTTGTTGGAAAGCTCTGGAAAGAATCCTTTCCTTGATCCGGAAATCAGCGAAGATCAATAAGATAGTTCTGGGAATTGTTGAATTAGCAAAGCGCTGTGCCGGGACCCGATGAGCTCTCGTAATAGTCAAATCCCCCTCAAATTCGGGTAATACTGTTCGCTGGATAAACGAGTTAACCCACTGAAGCGTATCAGAACCTTCTATCCCTTCTGGAACCCCTACAATCCTGAGATTTGATCTCCGAGAGTGATTCTCGAGCTCCTCAAGCTTGTTCTCAAGAGAGATCTTCTTTTTTACTGCTTCCTTGGCTTCACCCATAGCCAGGTTCATTTGATCCTCGAGGACAGAAATCCTTGCCTCCGCCTCCTGCAATCTACTTGGGAAGCCCAGCATAGTTTCCTCGAACTTATCCATTCTTGAATGTAAAGCTGCTATCTCCACTTGCTGATTATTTTTTATTTCACGGATCTCGTCGAGTATCAAGTTTAGCATTTTTCGTACATCTAATTGATATCTCACCTCGGTTTCGGGGAGACTGCCTTTTTCCACTGTGATGTCGATATTGGTGGTTGTGCTTCTGCAATTAGGACTCAGCTGTATACCTTCTCCTTCCACCCCCAATGCTTCGCCTTCCTCATTCAAAGAAAGTAGGGGTGATTGTGGTAGCTCTGATCCGTGTTCTTGGCTCTGTGTCTTAGTTGTGTTAAGCCGACATTGTGCTCCTGGATCTTTAGCCAACAAGTTGTTGGTTGGCATGACAGCATCAGTTGGTGCATCACAGGATCGAGTCTGATAATGTTGTGTCTGGAGAGACTAGAATGTCAATGGTGGGACCTGAGGAGTTGGTGAGGATAAGGAGGTCTAGATCCCGGGTGAGGATGAGATTGGCAAGGTTCGTGGCATGTTTCACCGCTGAGCTACAGTTGAGTAACATGCATTTCAGGTGTGATTTGTGGTCAGTGAGGGGCTGTGTAATGGGGATCTGCATGATGTATTAATGTTTACTGCATTGGCGTTGAGGCTGGGAGCTCTATGTGGGTTGGGGATGATGATTTGTATAGCCATCATTTCCCCATGATTGGGATTATTTGATCCAGGCGCCATTGCAGGTGCGGTTTGTGCCGTCCCAGTGGGGACAGAGATACCTGTAAGTGAGGAGTTGTATGCTTAGAGGAGGGAGAGAATATCTGATCCAGATAGATGATTTTTGGATCTGGCTGGTCTAGATTGAGCGTTGGCGTAGGGAGTCGAAATCCAGTCTTGGCTTGGGAGTTTCTGCCCAGCGTCACTCGGTACCCTGGGGGAAGGAGATGGTATATAAGGGTGAGGCCTGATCAAATGCTGGGACCCCTGTGAAGTTTTGTTGGAGGCGATGTCAAGGGCCAGGTCTGAGGTGATGTTAAGATGATTTTGAATGCCAGGTTCGAGTTTTAGAAGTTCTCTGTTAATTTCTTTGAGCTTAGATGCATGATCAGACTGTGGTTCATAGTTCTTGCGGAGGAGAGGCGGAGGGTTGTTCTCTAGGGTGGAGGTAGTCGGTCCCTGAAAAGGGGACGATAATGGGGGAACGTCTCTTGCGGAGGATTTCTGTCTCTGCTGTGCTGGAGAGCACAGTAATATTGCACTAGAGTTGGCATGAGGCCATGGTTTCGGTGGAGGGGGCGAAGGGTTTGAACATTGAGGGTTAGAGAGTGAGCGGGTCTTTGGTGTTGAGGGGGACAAGGGGAAAAGTATTCAAGGAGGGGTGTGGGCGAGCCTGCTGTGTGAAGAGGGAATTATGTAGGGAAGAGCCAGGCGGGAGGGCCTGCTGTGGAGAGGGGGAGATATGTAGGAGAGAGTGTTAAATTAAAGAAACACTGTGGAACTTGAAAAGTAGTTTATTTATAGTTAGCACAACTAACAAATGCTTCTGCTCATCCAGTCTTCAATCTCTAACTGCCCAACAGAGGCATCACTATGGAGACTGGAAAGCAGAGCTTGTAGAACTTAAGTCATAACAATTCCTAGCATGTGTCCCTAATCTCTTCCAAAATAAGGTTAAGTAGTGTTTTGACTTCCATCTGTTTAGTAGTAGCAGCGACAGCTGAATCTCCCATTAGGGTATTAAGAGATACTAGCTCCGGCTCTGGGAGTGTCACTTGTTGATTTTCCTGGCTTTGTGGCCCCATAGGAGGTGTCGGACCGCTCCCATTAGAATCATGTTCTCGGTCTATGTTATTTGTCTGGTCTAATGACCGAGCAGATTGCTGTTGCACAGAGTCTGAACCCGAAGAGTCTGAACCAGAAGGCAGGACCAAGTTTAACTCATTAGATTCCAATTCAGGAGACAGGGAGGTTGGGAGAGAGGCTGGCAGTTTTTGGGTGGTAGAGAGAGCTGGGATCTCCATGAGATTAACCGGTGATGATGAAGCGCTTAAATCCAGTGGTAGCTGTCCAGGGGGGGCCAGATCTGAAGCCACATTCTGGGATGTATTAAGCTGGGTCGGGGTGGATGGTGCTAATTTTTTCTCAAAAAGAGGAAACTTCTTCATACTTTTTTTCTGTTTTTTCTCAAATTTGGCACTCTCAGGTGTCCCTGCCTGGCTAGGTGAACCAGATAGAGGTATTGCTGGGGAGGTACTGGCTCCCTGGAGTGCACCAGAGGACTCTGCCGTAGGTTCTGGCACAGATTCTTCTTCAGAGCTCTCAAAGCTGGAATTCAGTCCCTGTTGATTCCCCAGCAATCCTGTCTTGCCTCCTCCCACAGATACATTCTTTTTCTGTGCCAGAGCCAAGCGGGTTTTTGCTTTTAGTCCAGTGGCTGGCTGGTTTAATCTATTATGCCTCCCCATATTGACCTCTACCTCTAACAAGAGGTGAGCAAAGCAAGAAGGAAAAAAGAAGAAAAGAAAAAAAAAAATAATAATATTTGCTGCTTCAATCCGAGCTTTCTTACTTGTCTACAAAAAGACAGTGCACAATGTCCCTATTGAAGCTTCCTTAGTTAAATTCCTTGTTCCTTGTTTAGATTCAAGTCCTTAACACGGACTGCCTCTGCCTCTGCCTCTCCTCTCCTCGCAGCACACCACCTCTCCTGCCCTTCCTGACCTCCTCACCTCTCACTTTTCACTCGACTTGACAGATCGTTTTTCAGAGTGTTCCGAGCATTTCAAAGCACCCAGCAGCCGGAGCTCTGTTTTAGATGAAAAAAATCGCTCCTCTGCTCCACCGTTTCGTTTGTAGAATAGAGTACAAAGCAGGCAAATGGACTCCAGCACAGCAGTGGAAGCCTGGGCTCTTCTCCGCGGCTTTTCCCGATGTTTTCTCACAATATCTGCAGCGCCTGCACACGCTGGTATCCGACCACGCCAGATCAGCAGCAAACCGTCGCCATAACCATTGGGGGCGTGGTCACCTATCGGCTATCCGGAGGTGTGGCCCACCGGCATAGCCCAATGCAATGAAGAGATCACAGGAGAACGAAATCGCCGCTCTTCATTCTAGACTAGATAAAATAGAAGAGGCAGTTGCATGTTTTCCCAGAAAAATCCAGGAAGCAGAGACAAGGATCTCCCAGTTGGAGGACCAGATGTCTGGACTGCTCATTAAAGTGCGTGATGCAGCAAAGGATAAAGTTTCATTGGAGAACAAGCTCGAGGAGTTGGAAAACCACTCACGTCGTTCAAATTTACGTATAGTGGGTGTTCCCGAGAGAATCGAGGGGGCTCAAGCGCCACAATGGGTGGAGTCCTTTATCAAGGAAAAAGTCCTCCCGGAGTTTAGTGGAGATTTGACAATTACCAGAGCCCATAGAGTCCCTTTTCACCCTTTGCCAAGTTCAAGTGGCCCACGCACAATCTTAGTCAATTTCTCAGACTATCGGATCAAGGAGAAGATCCTCGCCAAGGCCATACAGCAAAAACAGTTCCCAGTGAACGAGACTTCTAACTGTAGATTCTTTCCAGACATGTCCGCAGCTGCTGCCCGGAGGCGAAAGGAATTCGTCAAACTACTTTTTTTGTTTAAGGCACAAGGGGCACAGGCATCGATTGCCCAACAGTCAAAACTACGTGTCCTTGTGAAGGGGAAGTTCCATATGTTTACTAACATAGAAGATGCTCAGGAGCTTCTCAAGGAGATGACAGGGCCTCAATAATTTGGCGACGGGTGTGGGGTCAACGACTGGCTCCGGTCAAATGGTTTGGTGGAGGGTCTTTTTTTTTTTTTTTTTTTTTTTTCTTTCTTTTCTCCAGAATTCTAGTTGGAGATGAAAATGTTTGTATGATTTAACAGTCTAGCCAGATGTTTTATAATATATTTACCATGGGGGGCGGGGGGTCAACCTGGGTGCAGATCCATGGCACCCCGCAAAGCAATTGGGGAGGGCAAGAGGTGGAGTGTGTGGGAAATTTGGGGGTCCACCTCTAGGGGGTGGAGGCCGGGGAGGACAGGGGTAGGGTTAAGGGGGGTAAAAAAATGTAGCAGTAAAAAGAGCAGTAACAGAGGCATTGAACTAAAAGAATGTGAGAATTGGTGTAGTGAGATATTTGAAAAACCTAGATAAAAATGAATAATAAGTGTCATATCTTATCTATTAATGTTAATGGTATACTGAATAAGTCCAAATACGGCGCTCTAATAAGGTGGTTGGCTTTCTGTTCACCACAGGTTTTATTTTTTCAAGAAACCCATCTGAAATCAAATTGTCCAAAACTATATCTTCCCAGGTGTTTCTCCCATGCTTTCTTTGCCTCGGCAGGGTTAGCTAAAAGAGGAGTTGCCATATATTTCTGTCGAAGTCTTCCATGGGAGTTTGGACAAATTAAGAGAGATCCAATGGGGCGATGGATTTGGGTAGAGGCCAAGTTAAATGGGATGTGTTTAAATTTTGTTAACTATTATGGCCCGATAAGTGACGATACCACGCCACTAATGAGGATTACTGAGCTACTTAGAGGGATCCCGGGAAAATTAGTATTGGGTGGGGACTTTAATTTTATCCAAGATTTAAAAAAGGATACCTCTAATAAAAACAAAAAAGAGTTGAAACCACAAACTAGGAGAGTTTTGGAAGCCCTAATGCAGGAACATCAGTTAGTGGACCAATGGAGAAATAGTAATCCGTTAGCGGCAGAATTTACGTGCCATTCTAACCAATTCCATACGGCCTCGAGGATTGATTTCTTTCTTAATTCACGATCATTGTTGGTGTCAGATACTTCTATAAGGATAAACCCCTTCTCAGATCACTCTTTAATATCACTTGAGTGTGTGATTGAAGGGGGAGGAGAGGCCTATTCCAGGTGGCAGATGGATCGTCTACTCCTCCAAGACAATAACTGGGTGACCTTAACAAAAGATTGGATATTAGAGTTTTTTAACCTAAATGAAGGCACTGCAGAAATCTTCTCAGTCTGGGGCGGGTTTAAAGCAGCTATCCGAGGTCAGATGATCGCACGCACAGCCGCTCAGAGGAAAGAAAGGCGGGACAAGGTTAACAACCTCCACCAGAATGTGGCTAATGCTATGAATAATAGTAATTTGGGAAGGGAAGATGCGACATTACAATTGGCAAGGGCGAAGGCTGCCTTAAAAGAATTTTTTGTAATTGAAGAAATAAATAGCTCTAGAACGTACCAACAGAGAGTTTATGAGGAGAGCCAAATGGTGGGAAAGATGTTAGCAGGGCAAACTAAAACCAAACAGGAGAAAGCCACTATAATTGAGCTCATTGATCCAATAACGCAAAATATTGTTAGAGAAAAAAATGACATAGCTCGGGTGTTTCTGGACCATTATTCTAAGTTATACTCTACAACGTACGAGGTTGGACCTGATTGTATCTATAAGTATTTTGACGAAGTAAATCTCCCCATTTTACCTGGTCCATCATCCGTACAATTAAAGAGCGAAATTTTAGCTTCGGAAGTTTCAGAAATAGTGAGATTAATTGCTGGGGCAAAAGCGTGTGGCTCAGATGGGCTCCCAATCGAATTTTACAAAACTTTTGTTAAAGAATTGACCCCTTTTCTGGTTAAGTTATTTAATTTTGTTCGATTGGGAGGTGCGGTTCCTTCAAGTTTTAAAGAGTCCATTATTGTTAGTTTTGTTAAAAAGGGAAAAAACGAGAAGGATGTCAATTCATATAGACCGATCAGTCTTCTTAATGCCGATTTTAAGATTCTTATGAAAATATGGGCACAGCGGTTTACACCAATTGCTCAGGCGTTAATTCATTCTGACCAGTCAGGTTTCGTTTCAGGAAGGTCCATGTCAACAAACACCGGGTTTTTAATTCAGGCGTTAGATTTTGTTTCGGTTAATAAAATTCCAACTTTAATTTCAATGGTTGATGCAGAAAAAGCTTTCGACCTGGTGAATTGGGAGGCACTCTTTATTGGTTTGTTAAAATTTGGGTTTCCAGACATGATAATAAGCATGTTAAAAAACATATATCAGAATGCGCAGGCAAAAGTGGTAGTTAACGCCAACTCGATAGGAGTGATTAACATCAACCGTGGCACCAGGCAAGGCTGTCCGATGTCCCCTATCTTGTTTACCTTTTTTATTGAGCCCTTGGCAATAAGAATACGCAGCAACCCAAATATCAAGCCACCTATAGAAGGAATGTCAAAAGTTAAATTATTCGCAGATGATATTATTTTATACCTTCATCCCGATAAATTCAACTTTGATAATGCTCTCCAAGAGTTTAATCAGTTTGAACAAATTGGTGGTTACAAGATCAACCAAAATAAAACCGAGGTGCTAGTACTGAATTCGGACTGCAATTTTTTAACATCCAATTTAAGATTACAAGCACTGAATAACGAACCCATCAGATACCTAGGCATTTATGTCTCCAATCAATTCGATCAACTATATAGCTTGAACTATCTAGCAACTCGGAATAAAATTAGAACTCTACTGGAAAGATGGACTTTACTGCCCTTAACTTTGATTGGCAGGGTCGAACTTATTAAAATGTCGATCCTTCCTTTGTTGGTTTTTCTTTTTTTAAATGTTCCACTAAAAATCAATTTGCGCTATTTTAGGGAAATTGACTCAATGGTCAGGGATTTTGTTTGGAATAAGAAAGTTGCAAGGGTGAAATTAAGCACACTACAGCTGGGAACTACACAAGGGGGCCTAGCGTTACCGAATATACGATCATACTACACGGCCGCAATTTTGGATCTTGCAGCTCGCTTACTGGCACCTAGTAGACAGCCTGACATGTTTTTTTATGAAAAAATGGTCGAAGAGGCAGGCTCGCAGGTTCCGATATTTTTAAAAACAGCAAAGTTACCAAAGAAGACCAGATATAAGACCATTAGAGATATAATAAAAAGATTACAGTCCGTTCTTAATCAGGAAGTGGGGGGTGGTTTGCGCTATTTGAGAATAGAGGAGTGCAAGAGCCTCGGTCTTCAAATCCACTCAAGTAAAATTCAAAAATGGATGGAGACAGGCTTTGGGGATTTGGGGGCCTTCTTTGTTTCAGGGAGGCTCATTACTTGGCAGGAGGTTCTGGCCAGGTCCGATAATAAACTAAAAACTGGGTTTTTGGAATTTTTTCAAATCATAAATTTTATACATAAATATAATGTGCCGGCAGGGGAAATGCCACTGGCTATTGCCCTATACAAAGTAAAATTAACAGGATTAGGGAATTGGTATAAATTCCTTAGGAAGGGGGAAGCTTCTCCTTTAGTCGACGGAATCCTGGCCAAAATATCCCTGGAAACCAACTGTTCCTTCTCGTGGCAGGAGTGGGAAAGGATCTCAGAAGTGGGTCGTAAGTCTCTCAGAGCGGCCAATTTTAAAAGAATGTCGTTCCTATCCTGTTGGCTGGCGTACCTCACTCCTAAAGCATTAAGCAAACGCTTTTTGGGAGTAGAAAACAAATGCTTTAGATGTCAGCTTCATGAGGGGGGTGATTGGTTGCACATTTTTTACACATGCCCAAAGCTGTTCGATTTTTGGTGTAAGATCTTTTCTTCAATCAGCAGGGCCATAAATAAAGTAATTGAACCCGAAGCCGAAATAGCCTTGTTTGGCATTTCAACAAAGAGAAGGGATTTGCTCAGTGCAGAAGTAACTTTCACTGCAATCTGCACTTTAGTCGCCCGTTCTCTAATCCTTCAAAACTGGAGGTCAGAGGAGGTACCATCTTATTTTAAATGGGTAAATAAAATGCGACGGACGAAAAGATTTGAAGAGGCGTATGCTAAAAGAGTAGGGTCCACGAGAAAATTTATGAATATTTGGAAATATTTTCCTATTTGTGCATCTACCACCACCTCATAGCATTTCACACGAGAATATACTAAGAACACACACGGTCTGAGGTATAGAAACGAATACTATTTACCAAAAAAAAAAAATATATATATAGCACTTTAATAAAAAATTATACGGCACGATTGCACTTTAAAATTTTTTAGCACTTATGCACTTTAGCACTTGAGCACTTTAGCACCTTAGGTTAAAGGTTCAATTGGAGGAGAGTATTCAGTTTTTTGCACTAGCCGTGTGTCAATTATTGAAGCTGCTAAACTGTTTAAGTGGAACTGAAATTGAATGTTCTTGGTCCTTTGGTTTTAACTGTGTTTCTTCTCATGTGCTTGATTTTATTCTGATTTTATTCTGATGATGTGTATAATAATCCCTGCTGAAGTATGTTTGTTAAATAGGTACTTTTTTGTATTTCTTGCACTGACCTCTGCTCTGCTCAATAAAAAAAAATAAAAATAAAAAATAACAATTCCTAGCATGTGCATGTGTTACAACACATCCCCTATACTAAAATGAAAAGGAACAAAACAAAAATGAGAAAAAGAAACATATACAGAAATCAAAAGAAATAAAAGCAATTTAGATGCATTCATAACAAAGTCCTTAAAATGTGCAGGAACATGATTCGATCTCTGAAGAAACTTCCTAGCATGAACCACACCAGAATTTGGCAAAACAGGAGGAGGTGAGGTACAATCAAAACATGAGGAAAATGGAGGTCTAGCATCACTGAATTTTACCAGTCTTGACATATTCTACTTACAACCATTCTGCATAGTAACAACGTTTTTGTGAAATGAAGTGATCATGAATGGACCCATAAATTCAGTAATACCTTTTTTATGAAACCTAGGTTTCTTGAACAAAACCCACTCACCAATATTCCACAGTCTGAGCCTTGCAGAATTCTTTGAATCATAACGTTCCTTGTATTTGCTCTGATATGACTGTATTCTGGAATCCACCTCCCTTTCATCCAAAGGAATAACATTTTGAGGAGGTAGCCATCCAGGTTTCAACTTAGACATGGCATGTCTTCCACGCAATAAAAAGAAAGGAGAATTTTGCCAGACATCATTAACAGTAGTTCGATGAACCCACCAGGTGTCACTTAAACATCTTTCAGAGGAGTCTTGGTATCTAATGCTCTTTGACCACAACCTTTAACAACACGGTTCATACGTTCCGCAAGACCATTGGCCTGCGGAGAATAAAGAGCTGTTTTGAGATGTAAAATTCCATGGTCATTTAGAAATGTTTCCATCTCAGTGGAAACAAATTGTACCCCATTATCTGTGATGAGACACTTAGGAACACCTTCACATGCAAATTCATCTTTCAAGAAATCTAGAATAACTTTTGTATTAACTGTACTTACACATTTTGTAGAGACCCATTTGGAGGTGAAGTCCACTAAAAGAATCACATATTTCTCTGAAGGTGTTAACACATCAACACATCAAAACTTAAGGACCCATTAAATCTAAACCCAACTTTGTCCACGGCTGACTAGGAACTTCAACTGGTGACAAGGGAGCATTGTTAACAACTTTAGATTTGTCATTGGAAGAACATTGGTAACAATCTTTAACCACATTCTCAACCTGATGATCCATATTAAGCCACCAATATCTCTCAAGTAGCCGTGTTTTAGTGAGACTCCTTCCCATGAGGAAGATTGATTAATTTAGATCTCAGATGTAGAGGAGGAATTGACCTAGCTCCACGCATCAGTTCATCATGTAACAAAGTTAATTCCTCTTTAACAGACCAAAATGGCATAAGATCAGAATCAATGCCTTTGCTGCGTGCAGGCCAACCTTTTATAACAAAGTCATTAACAAGAGGAAAAATAGGATCGTGAGATTTGGCTTGTCCCCATTCCTCTTGAGAGACAATTGTTTCTCTGACCCAACAGACACTGATGGACTCCACATCCATATAATCTTCGTGACTTTGTACAGGTAACCTGGAAAGACAATCAGCTGTCTTGTTAGAGGAACCAGGCAGATATTGTATCTAGAAATTAAATTTCTCCAAACCTTCACTCCATCGTTTCAATCTTAGGGTTAATCTTTTACTTCCCATACAGGAGAATACTTGTACTAAGGGTCGATGATCAGATCTAACAATAAAAGGGATACCCCAAAGATAACCTTTTAAATGTTTGATAGCCCACACAATGGCAAGTGCTTCTCTCTCTATTCATGAGTATTGTTGCTCAGCCTTCTTTAATGCTCGTGATGCAAATGCAACAACTTTCTCCACTCCAGCATCAATTTGGGTGAGCACAGCACCAAGACCAGATAGACTAGCATCAGTGGTAAGCAAAGTTTTTTTTTTAGTATCGAAATGGCCTAGACTCAGTAATTGACTGATTGCTTGTTTGACAAGTACAAAAGTGTCATTACAATACTTGTTCCATTCAAAATGGGTACCCTTCCTTAATACATTTCTAATTAGCTCCACCACAGATGCAAAACCCTTAATGAATTTAGCATAGAATGCTGCTAACCCAAGAAAAGATCTAACTTGTTCTTTGTCACAAGGGGTGGGAGCATCAACAATGCTTTTTGCCAATTCAAGTTTTGGTTGAATACTCTCACCTGAAATTATGTAACCTAAATACGTTACAGAGGACACCCCAATTTTGCATTTAAGTTTGTTAACAGTAAGACCTTTGTTAGATAACTTTTCAAGAACCATCCTCAAAACAGTGTCATGCCCGTTGATATCCTTACCATAAACAAGAACCTCATCTTGAAAAAAAATGACGTTTGACATATCACCAATCATCAACTTCATAATCCGTTGAAAACATGCAGCAGCTGATGCCAAACCGAAAGGCATTCTGACAAAACAGAATGCCCCCAACGGTGTAATGAAAGGTGTCAAATGTTTCGAGTCATGGTGGAGCGGTTCTTGATGATCAAGTACAGAAAAATCTTTGGCTCCACTGAGCATGGTGATTGATTAACTGCATGCACGCAAGGGTTTTCCCGCTGTGCGCTGAGATTTGAAAATCGCGGCTTTTGTGACAAAGCCAGCTCGTCATGCGCGCAGCGCAGGTAACGCCCATGACGAGCTGGCTTTGTCATCCGCATCGAAAGGGTTAAGCAATATTGGGAAAGGGTTGGCGATCTACCCATATCCATTTATTTAATCCCCTGAGATCCACACACATACAAATACTCTTCCCATCATCCTTGGGGGCCAAAACCACTGGGGCCTACCATTCCGATGAGTCTATCTCCTCAATTATATTCAAACCCTTCAGTCTATCAAGTTCAGCTCTAAGAGGAGCTATCGTCATGTTTGGAACTCCTCTAACTTTGTGTACACACGGTACAGCATTCTGCTTGAGAATTATGCGATGCTCAAAGTCTTTAAGCAAACCTAGCTTATCTGTGAAAACTTGTGGAAACTCATCAAATAATCTGTTTGAACTAGAATTATGATCAACTAGCATTGCTTGATCAGAGAGTTTGAGGGCAGTGGGATTAAGGATTATACCTAAATCCCTTTGATGCCTCCATCCTAAAAGATTGTCCCCCCTATGTGCCACATATACCTTACCAATGGTTTCTCTTCCTTTGAAGTGTATCCTTATCACAGTGTACCCAGAGACATCAATACGAGAACCCCCATAGCTGACTGGGTTAATGTCTGGTGCAAGCAATTGAACATTTGGGAAGGTTTTGTTCCAAATCTCATTGCCTATCATTGTGAAAGGAGACCCTGAATCTGCTAATTCCTAGCATGTGCATGTATTATAACAGAGAGCTAGGAGGAAGGGCCTACTGTGGAGAGGGGGAGTTGTGTGGGAGAGAGCCAGGAGTGGATGAAATGAAGTGATGGTGATCAGAGCTTGGGACACCTTTTGCTCCAGTATTAAGGGAGTGGCTATGTTACGGTCTGTGTCTTCGTGAGACAGTGGGTGAGTCTGTGTAACCTAGATCTGGCAGAGTTGGGGCCCTATTTGTCTTATTGAGTGTAGGCGGGGTGATCAATAGGTGGTTGCGGCAACTTAGAGAGAGATCTACACGGTCCTGTGGCAAGGTTAGTGGAAGGACGTTCCTAGAGTGATTTGGAATGTCAAGTGATTTTTTAATGAAGGAGAATCTGTCATAAAATAGGTTCAAGTTCAAATTGGAGGCTTGAATTAGGATATTCCCATTGTTGTATATGGATATGGTAGCAGTAGCACTGAAAGTGGGTGACGACTCAACTAAGAGTCTTATACCTTGAGGAAATGTTTTACCTGAGGCAATTCTGAGTAAAGCTTAGAATGCCGTTCTCCACTGCGCTCTTCTTTTCGTATAGAAGATCAGGTCATTGGTAATGGCTCCTTTTTTGGACAGAAGTATGGGTCAGAGATAAGGGTTTCAGGATTGGCTTTGAGCAGTCTATGTTTCATATATTTAGTTGTGTTTTTGGAGAGGTTGGTCATATAGTTGATTATATAGCTGTTTATGCCAATCTTCTCAAGTCTGGGGTCCCGACTGCATTGGGCGCTGGGGGGCATGGTGGAGACGGAAAGGGTCGAGATTATAAGCTGGGAGGAAGGAATGTATAGATGAGTAATGACTGTAAGGCATTCGATAACTGATGCATAAACATTTAATATAATCTGTTTACAAAAAAGAAGAAATGCATTTGCAGGGGTGTGAGTTATAGTTAGCTTAGGTAACTATAACTGCTGAGGATCATTGGTTTTGAACGAGTGAAATCTGAACCTAACAATAATGTCCCTGTAATCTTTCTTTTTGTCAGTGAATTTCTAAGTTTTTTTAAATTCTAATTCATAACTATAACTTCCTTTTAACCTTTGTTTTTTCAGTGAATTTCTAAGGTTTATTACATTTTATTTCCTAACTATAACGTCACTGTAACCTTTGTTTTTTTCAGTGAATTTCTAAGATTATTTAAAATTCTGATTTCCAACTATAACATCCCTTTAACGTTTGATTTTTCAGTGCTTTTTAAGGTTCCTAAATTGTGTTTCGTAAGTATATCATCCTGCTTCCTTAGTTTGTTTCCTTATTTTTTCTAAGGTTTTTGTAACTTTGGGCCTGATTACAATGACGGCTGGACCACCACCGACAGCACGTTGTTGGTGGTCCCACCACCATTGCTATAATTTATTCTACCCACCACATTTGGATTACGGACAGATGTGTGGCGGTCGTAAAGACCGACCACCACTGATCTGACAGGCTCAAGGAGCCCGTTGGTAAGCTGGAGGCGTAGTAATGCCTACAATGGTGGCACTGTCTGCCAGGCACTGCGTAGGCATTATGATGCTCCTTTCCAATGGCCCTTTCATGGCAGTGAAACTGCCATGAAAAGGCAGGCGAAAAGAGACATTGAGGGCCCATAGTGGGCCCCCCCTTGTACCAATAGGCCTCAGTTTTGGTTGTGGTGCACCTATTGTGTCCCGATCATATCCCTGCCACATAGTGCAGGGATATGTTTCAGGCATATTTTATGTACAGCAACATGTACTACAGCCCGAGCTCCAACCACAATACATAGAGTAGATATTGCGACTGCTGTGCTGGAGGTCACATACTTATTTTCACTGTGGGACCACCGACATGTGGTCGGGCGGTCCCTTTTCTGAATGGATGGCAGCCAGACAAAAGTCGGACCACCATCCTAATTAGGCCCAAAACTTCGGTAATTGCATACTATATACTACAGGTGCATAACAAACCAGTTGTTTTTGTTTTTCACTCTAATGCTCCTTTTAATTTGTGTGAGTTCATTTAGAAGTGGATTTTTTTTAAATTGACCCCTTATATCAGCAATCAAATAACTTTTTAGCTCCAAGAACCGTTCCTTTATCCATAAAATGGCAGCCACAACTTTCTGTTCAGGTTGAGGTCAGCCAATCACAGCATTCTTTTTAGCTCCCATTGTCACGTTTAAAGGAGATGTCTTTGCATCAAACACATATAGCACTGAATTTTTCTTCTCAAATTTCTCAAAAACTAATGAACAAATTTATACCAAATAATAAAAAGCACAATCTGTCTAACCAAATCTACCTTTCTACCAAATTTGGTGTACTTCCATCTACCAGTACGGGCTGTGGTTGTGTTAACAGGTCCTATGGGAATGAACATTGCAAATGCACCCCATTTTTCTCAGCCCCCGCTTCACGAATTGCCTACAACTTTCAGTGTGCAACAAGAGCCACCAGAACACTTTTTCTGGAAATTTCATGAAGTTTCGTCAAATGATGTTAAAGTTGTAGGCAAGTAAAAAAAAACTTTTCCTATAGGACCATTGGTCCTTATTATAGCTACCTACTGGAAACAGACAGTAGGTAATATTCAGAAATATATTCACAGAAAAAACAAAGGTGACAAGGAATCAGCATTAAAAAAACCTTTGAAGTTCAAGGAAATAAACAAAGTTTACGGGGACGTTATAGTTAGGCTCAGTATTCACTCCTGCTAAACCAGTGAAATTTATCCATTGTAGTTAGTGACCTAACTATAATTTGCACCCCCGCAATGCACTGCTTATGACCTCCCATATTCCATTACTCACGACTTGCCCAGTGACATCACTAATGACATCACTAATGACATCTCAAATTACTTCACTGATGACATCATTCATCCAGTGACTGTGAGTGTTTTTAAAATGTTTATGAGAGTTAAATATATATACCAAGGTGTATGGGTGAATCAGTGGGTGTATGAGTGCCTTTATGGATGATTCAATGGGTGCATGACTGACTGAAAAAGTGAGTGATTAGGAGTCTCATTGAATGTATGGGTGAGTGACTGGTTGTGTGAACACCTCTTAGCAATATGGCTGAGATACCCGCCACCCCCTCTCAACACAATCCCCAAAGGAGGGAAACCGGAAACAGTTCTTGAAGTTTTTGGAAGTGGGAGGGAGTGACCCTCCCGGCCGTATTTATTAAAACAAAAAATTAAAAACATTTAAACATTAATGTACAATTTCATACCACATTGCGATGTTTGGCTAACCTTAACAGATTCTCTAATACAGAGGTTCTCCTAGCCGAACTAACATCCTACAAAACATTTACTTGAAATATCGAAATTGTACATCCTAACGTTTAAGGGCCAACGGCAAGGTCGTAACCGGTGTCAAGATCCCTAACCAGACATACCCCCCCCACTTGGGAGGGGCGACAGCACTGAGGCGTACTCAAGTGCAACTACTACCAATTTCCCTTGACTTGACGGGGGCACTTATCAACTCGACGCCAGTTAAAGGTCGTTCGAAGACTCGTGTGAGGTATCTAGAAGGTATCGTAGACCTCCCCCCAACCCCACACAACTTACCGCATCTGCCGTCGCAGATGTCACTGGCCCCGGGAAATTCCCCAGGAGGGGGCTGTAACCCCTCCTACACAGGAAGGGGCCTTGACCGCCTTTCCTCTTCTTTCGGCGACCCATCCTTAGAAGGGACCGCCTCCCCGTTGAGGGGCCAAAGGCCACCTCCCCCGAGCGCTCCCATCCGTGTTGGGTGACGCCCACTCATAGGGATCTTCCAATTAGTGCTCACCGATCATGACCTTACCGCCCGACCAAAATAAATACGACAAATGCTAACTAAACGAAACTACATTGGCCACTATGACCGAAAAAGCCTGTTTATAAATGGACTTTACATCCGAAGTTCTTTAATCATAAACTTGTAAAATTTGACCAATCTTTATTACACATTCAACATCAACACAACACTACAATAACCTGTAAACGAAATAGAATAATTGATCAATTTTATTAAAACAACTGGCTGTCCTCAGGGGCTGGTGGGTGGGTCAAAATTGGCTCTTCGTTCCGTCTCGAGCTCACGTGCAGCGAGGAGGTGCAGCTTCAGAGCACAGGAACAAGAGGATGTCTTCTGGTCTTGCGTCCCTTTTTATCCATCTTCAGGGCGGGCGTAAACCCGCCCCTGCCTGCCCCGAGGGCGTGGCCGGCCGCGTCAGTGTCTAGGCCAGCCCACTCTAGGGCGGGAAAAAGCGCGCCCCGGCTACGCCGCTTCGGGCATACCAGCCGAGACGCGCCTCCCGCCCAAAATGGCTTCCCGGGGGGATCGAGGCACTCTGCCATACGTTCGGGGGGACCGAGTGGTCGCCCCTTTCCATATGGCTGAGATACCCGCCACCCCCTCTCAACACAATCCCCAAAGGAGGGAAACCGGAAACAGTTCTTGAAGTTTTTGGAAGTGGGAGGGAGTGACCCTCCCGGCCGTATTTATTAAAACAAAAAATTAAAAACATTTAAACATTAATGTACAATTTCATACCACATTGCGATGTTTGGCTAACCTTAACAGATTCTCTAATACAGAGGTTCTCCTAGCCGAACTAACATCCTACAAAACATTTACTTGAAATATCGAAATTGTACATCCTAACGTTTAAGGGCCAACGGCAAGGTCGTAACCGGTGTCAAGATCCCTAACCAGACATACCCCCCCCACTTGGGAGGGGCGACAGCACTGAGGCGTACTCAAGTGCAACTACTACCAATTTCCCTTGACTTGACGGGGGCACTTATCAACTCGACGCCAGTTAAAGGTCGTTCGAAGACTCGTGTGAGGTATCTAGAAGGTATCGTAGACCTCCCCCCAACCCCACACAACTTACCGCATCTGCCGTCGCAGATGTCACTGGCCCCGGGAAATTCCCCAGGAGGGGGCTGTAACCCCTCCTACACAGGAAGGGGCCTTGACCGCCTTTCCTCTTCTTTCGGCGACCCATCCTTAGAAGGGACCGCCTCCCCGTTGAGGGGCCAAAGGCCACCTCCCCCGAGCGCTCCCATCCGTGTTGGGTGACGCCCACTCATAGGGATCTTCCAATTAGTGCTCACCGATCATGACCTTACCGCCACAGGCCGGATAGTTGACCGGCTATCCGGACCCCCCACACAACTCCTACCTAAAGGTCATGTTTCAATGATTTTAACCATGCTAAGAAGTCTCCTAAGAGTAACTCATTCCCCACCCAAGACAAATGCACACCATCCCCCAAATACATACTGTCATCATTAATACAGCTATGAGAAATAGAATGCAATGTCCTGGAACGGAACAACCTACTCATTTTATTGTTAAGCTTTCTAACAGAATGGTTCAAAGCAGGAATAGAGATAGCCCCCCGCCACACCTTTCGTGGAATCAAATGGGACCATGCAATTGTGCACCCCGGAACTCTCCTCGCCAACCAACTTACAGTGGAAAGCATTGCCTCCAGGAGTAGTCGTCTACCGATGGTGACCAAATCATTGCCCCCAACATGCACTATAACTATAGACGGCGGTGACCTTGTCCGCCCTAACAAACCCTCGAAAAATGTTTGAAACTGGTCAATACAGAGACCGCCCCTTCCGTAGAAGGACATCCTGTACCCGTATTCCCCAGCTACGTGAATCATGTCACCTGCTTTGAATACGTCTGCGGCACGCCTCACGTATGAGTGGCCCACGACCCACACCTCCTTTTTCACAGCCGGTGATGTCTGACCGCTGGCCCGGTGTAGGGTCGACTGCATAGTCCGCCCCGCCTCGTAGGCTTGCGTAACTGAAAACCAAACAAAAAACAAGAAGCGTGAGTACATGATTACAGCTTCACAACATGTGCAACCGCACGTATCTTTTATAACAATTGGAGGACCAACGCCCCACTCGTTTTACTTGCTCAACATTAAGACCCCTGGCTGTAGCTTCCGTAGCAGCCCCTATCCGAAAGGAATGGGTCCCAAATTCGCCCGGGTTCAAGCCCGCAGCGGCAATTGACATCGCAAGCACCCTCTGAAACTGAAATTTCGTCAGTGGGGTGGCGTCAGCGTGTCTCAACAAAGTCCCCCCCCATGATGCCACCCTTCGTGCTAGGTAATCCTCTAAACACTTTACCGGACATATGGAGGACCCAGGAATCCTGCGTATGATGACACAGTCACCCATCCCATCTTGATCAGTCTTGGACTTTACAAAGGAGACAGTCATTGTTTCTCCCCTGATCTGAACGTGTTCCTGGCACAAACCCCCTGCCACATCCAGTTTGTTCCTTGCAACTAATTCGCTTACCCGCATTGCTCCGTGAAATGCTAGCGTAAAAGCGGCTCGGAACAGCACCGCCTCAAATTGAGATGAACATGTGGCCGGGAGTGTGGCCAACAACTGGGACAATCTATCCAAACCTATCGGGCGCCTTTCATCTACCCTGCGACCCTCAAGGCGTTGCCACCCACGCAGCGCTTTCTGTACAACGAAAGACGCTGTTGGGTCCTGGATAGCGTGTGCTCTGGCAACAAAGGAAATGGCAGCACGATGCCTCTGGGCCGTAGCCACCGATTTCCCAGCCCTACGTAAGGACATCAGGAAATTCACTACCCATTCCTCGTGACCCCAAAGTCGCTCTCCATCACTCCCCAAAAAGGCTAAATAGGCCCGAAACGCCCCTTCGTATGCCTTCCTCGTCCTTGGTGCTAGACTCTCTCCCACGAGGTGACGAAGTTCGGGGCACCGAGAGACCAGAGAGGTTCGGGAAAGGGTGCCGGCTCTGGGTCCGCTGAGGGGAGGAAACCCGAAAAAGCCTGCATTTGAAAACGAGACAGTGCGTCAGCCGCCTGATTCATCACCCCTGGAACATGCTTTGCTCTGAATAGCACGTTCAATTGCATACATAGTAAAACAATTTCCTTAAGCAGTCTTAAAATCAGTTTACAACGTGCTGCCTGACTATTGATGCACTCGACCACGGTCATATTGTCAGACCAAAATATGACAGAGTGATCTTTGAACCCCTCGGGCCATGTTCTCAAGGCCACCAAGATGGGAAACAGTTCCAGGAAAGCAATATTACTCGTCAGACCATTCTCATGCCACCATGTCGGCCATCTTTGTGCCGACCATTTCGTGCCGAAGATGGCGCCAAAACCTATGCTTCCTGCTGAATCTGTCCATAGCCCCAGCTCTTCCGAAGACACGGCTGGTTCATTCCAGACGATTCTACCATTGAAGTCCGCCAGAAATGCTAACCAAATACGCATGTCCTGGCGGATCTCGGCCGATAGTCTCGTGCGATGATGGCACTCTTTAAGGCCGACCATCGCGTGGGCAATTGAACGGGAAAAGGGGCGGGCCAATTGGTATTACCCTCAGGGCAAAATTCAACTGTCCCACCAACTGCTGTAATTGTTGCAGCGTAACTTTTGATGCATTTATACACACTTGCAGCGCAGCCCTGAACTTCAACACTTTCTCAGCTGGCAAACGGAAACACCCTTCAATGGAGTCCAACTCGATCCCCAGAAACTCGAGGCAAGTCGTAGGACCCACTGTTTTACCCGGCGCCAATGGCACACCAAACTGTTTCATTAACACACAAAATTCGGCCAAGGCCCGGCCACATTCAAGATCCCCGGCTGCCCCAAGAAACAGAAAATCATCAAGGTAGTGCATTACATCTCGGAAACCTGTTTTCTTTGTAAAGACCCATTGTAGAAAACTACTGAATTTCTCGAAATAAGCACAGGATATAGAGCACCCCATTGGCATACATCTATCCATGTAATAACAACCCTGAAACATGAATCCTAGGAGACGCTGGTCGTCTGGGTGTACCGGGAGCAATCGGAACGCTGACTCGATATCTGACTTCGCCATCAGCGCCCCGGGCCCCAGGCGATTCAAAATGGCTACGGCCTCATCGAAGGATGCGTACCGCACCGAACACACTTCTGGATCGATTGCATCATTTACGGAAAGACCTCGTGGAGCTGATAAATTATGAATCAGTCGGAACTCACCGGGGTCTTTCTTGGGGACTACCCCTAAGGGAGAACAAACAAAATTCTGGACCGGGGGTACACTAAACGGGCCGGCAACCCGACCTCGAGTCACCTCTTTCCGGATCTTATCCTGTACTACGGTCGTATGCTGCAGGACGGAAAGTTGATTTTTACACTTTTCCACACCCTGAAAGTCCCCTACCGGGATGCGGAAACCATACGAAAAACCGTTCCGCAGCACCCCAGCAGAAGTACGATCCGGGTATTCACTGAGCCAGGGAATCATCGCCAGGGTATCAATCGGAGTAGGTAAAGGCGCCCCTCGGACTATATTAGACCTGTTTGGCACCTCCTCTCCCCCCATTATCACCCGTTCTGGTTCTGCACGAGGACTCAGGATGGGAGGACCCACAACCACTACATTCATGTTTGAATTTACACGATCCCTGGGGTCTAGTACATTTACCTCTGTTGTAATTAAAGCAGAAACCCCTTTTTCCGGTATTGCCGGCCGGTTTCGCGTACTCGTCGGCACCCGTACCCGATCGAAAGGGCGTCCCCGCATATTGCCGGGAGGATTCGCCAACATTACTTCCCACCAACGGCATTTTCAACATTCCTGACTCCTTCATTTTATCCCAAGTCAAGGAATCATAACAATCCCAGGTTAAACTTTTATTATGCTCCTTTTCCTTTCTGAACAGATTATCGTAACAGAACCAATGATTACCCTGGTGCGATGTCGAGTACCCCATGATTCGTGATTGATAGATTGGGAACTCGGAAAGCAACTCAGGTCTACGTTCCCCCAAGATTGATGTAAAGATTCCCCAAGCATTGCCCCAATTGCCGATATTCTCATTCACTTTAAAGGCGGCCATTTTTGCGCGCCAAACACTCGGATGCATGAGATCCTTCTGACTCTTTACATGCTCTACCTCATAATGATCAACAAGCAATGAGAAAATGTTCACATACTCCCCCGCCCAAATCTTTTCCTTAATTGCCAAAGGAACATGTTGCCCCAACTTTTCTCTCCGAGAGGGTGTTGACTCATCCCTCGCGATCGGCAATGGCCGCTTACCTGCACCTGACGCTGCCTCTGTGGTCGCAATCGTCCCTGGTGTCTTGTCCCCTACTGCAGCCGGCACGGGCACCTTGGCTGCTTCCCGTTTCTCACGCAATTGCTTTATCAGCGCCTGCGCATCGACAGCCGTGGCGCCCTCGTTACCTTTACCCAACCACGCTGCCAGTTGTGCTGCCAGCTCGGGCGGCATATCATCCTCGGACACGGGGGTGACCACAACGGGAATCGGATTCCCCTCCTCCGGCACGGGAGTTGGAGCCTCGAGCGGGGCACTGGGACCCGGGATGTCTTCACCCGCTGCCCCCCTCCTGGGCCTCTTGTTTTTCCCTCCCGGGGCTGCTCCCGCCAAAGGACGTTTTGGACCCCCTTCCTCATTCTTGTCCACCCGCTTCTTTAGCTCGGACATCTCCTTCATGAGAACACGCAGCATCTGGTCAGTAGTCATGCGCTTTCCCACCTTCTTCGGCATTCTCCAACAAAGTAACTGCAAAACAAACAAGAACGATTAAAACGCTCAAAATTGGCTCTTCGTTCCGTCTCGAGCTCACGTGCAGCGAGGAGGTGCAGCTTCAGAGCACAGGAACAAAAGGATGTCTTCTGGTCTTGCGTCCCTTTTTATCCATCTTCAGGGCGGGCGTAAACCCGCCCCTGCCTGCCCCGAGGGCGTGGCCGGCCGCGTCAGTGTCTAGGCCAGCCCACTCTAGGGCAGGAAAAAGCGCGCCCCGGCTACGCCGCTTCGGGCATACCAGCCGAGACGCGCCTCCCGCCCAAAATGGCTTCCCGGGGGGATCGAGGCACTCTGCCATACGTTCGGGGGGACCGAGTGGTCGCCCCTTTCCATTCTGCTGTGAGGCAACAACTGGAGGTAACAGGAGGGGTAGTTGGCCTCCAAGGATATCCTTGGGGACCAACTACTCTTTCTGTTACCTCCAGTAGGTCCCACACAGAGACAATGACATACACATCATTAAGCATTGTAAAGGTACATACAGTGCAAAAGAAACAAATAGCATAGTGGGGCAGAGGATTGAGGATCTATACCAGGAATCGGTTCATTAACAGGAGTTTGACTTTTTTGTTGATTATGTGATGGAGGGAGTCAATTTTATATCAGGGGGTAGAGAGTTCCAAATTGTGGGACTGATGCCCAAGAAAGATTAATTATCGGTTTTCTTCTTGTTGAAATGCTGTGGCTTTAGCAGGAGCGTGGAGACGCTTCTGGTAGATCTAGCACCTCCAAATAGCTCAAGCTTGTTGGCGAGATAGGTTGGGGTGTTGAAATGTAGAGCTTTGTGTGTCATGCATACAATTTTTTGTTGAAATCTTGTTTTGTAAGGTAGTCAGTTGTGGAATTTCAGGTCAGGGGAGATGTTGATTGTACCATTTTGACGCCATGATAAGTCTTCCTGCTGAGTTGAGTGAAGCCCTTAACGAGGGTGTTGTGGCTCCAGGCAGGCCAGTGAGAGTAACACTTCCGTATTCCAATCTCGGGATTACAAGTGCTTGCCCGGCCAGCTTGAAGTTTCCGGAAGGAAAGGTTTTAGTTTTTGTAGTATACTCAATTGCAGGTTTACTCCTATAGTGGCGGCACTAATATGCTTCCGCATAATAAGATTTTTGTCCTGGATTGTTCCTAGTGATTTGACTGACTCAATGATTTGTGGTGCGCAATTGAAAGCTGTCAAACGCTTCATCCAATCACTCATTGAGCGTATCTGGTTGGGTGGGGCGATTAGGAGAAAATCAGTTTTTTGAGTGTTAAGTTTGAGGTGGTTGCCTGAGAGCCGATTTTGGGTATTTTTCAGAATGGGATTGAGAGAAGGGATGTCTTCAGGAGATGAAATTTTCAAGTACAGTTGGATGTCATTAGCATGAAGATGATAGTGAATGTTGGAAGCCAATATTTCCATGAATAAGTTGAAGTTAGTGGGGGAAAGAGAGGAGCCTTATGGGACCCCAAGTGTGACTGGCACAGTGTTAGAAAGGGATTGATTACCTTGACTCTTTGCATTCTGTTTTGCAGAAACAAGGAGAACCAATTTAATCCCATCCTATGCTCAAGAAGTAAGTCAAGAAGGTAATCATGCTTTTCCAAGTCAAAGACCGAGGAGAGGTCCAGGAGGATTAGAAGGCATGTTTCGTTTTGGTTCTATATTTTTAGAGCATTGTCCACTATATTTGTCAAAGCCAATTCAGTGTTGTGGCCGAAGCGGAAACCAGACTGGTGCCGGTCAATGAGGTTGAATTGATCAATATGACTGCAAGGTTGGACATGAACACATTTTTCAAGAACTTTGTCTAGTGTCGGGATGCAGGAAATGGGGTAAAAATCATCAAAGTTGGTTGGATCAACCATTGTTTTTTAGAAAATAGGATTGACCTGTCCAGCTTTTAGGCAGTCCGGTATTTTACCCAGACTTAGTGAGGCATTTACAAACCTAGCTTAGAGTGGAAGAATCAACCTTTTTATATCTTTGAGGAGGATAGAGGGAAGGGGATTACTAAAGTGATTTGAGGGTTTTAAGTCTGAAAGCATGCTAAGAGTTATGTTTTGATAAATTGTTTCGAACAAACTCTAAGAGGCATTGTTTCGAGGATGCAAGCCGGCTGGTGATTGAGATCAACTGTCACAGTTTAGGCGATTTTGGTGTTTAATGTTTGATGAATTTGCTGTTGTGAAGTCTGAAGGTCAGCTATCAGGTTATTAGTCCTTTTCTGGAAGAAGCACACACATTCTTCACTATTGGACAGGTTACTGGGACTGTTTGGGCCTTTAGATTGCTGTTTGACCAGATTGAACAGTCTTTTGGGGTGGTTTTTGGCTTGATTGAGTTGGTTTCTGTAGAAATGAGCTTTAGCATTTGTGATGCGTTTGTGGTAGATATTTCCGAGAGTTCTTAGCTGTATGAGGTGGTCAAGAGTTGGGGAGACTCTCCACTTTTTCTCTGCTAATCTGAGGTTGCGTTTTTCAGTATTGAGGTTATCGTTGTACCATGGTTGCAAGACTTTGTGGGTCATCTTTTTAGTTGAATGGGTGCTGTTGCATCATAAATATTTTCCATGGAGCTATTGTAGTGGTCCATGAGCTCTTTTACATCAACCAAATGCCTCGGGCATACTAGAATGTTATCGCAGAGTGAAGACAATACAGTGAGATTGATGTTTCTCATGTTTCTTCTCAAAAGTTTCATTTTGAGTACCTGTGTGGTGATGGTCCTCAAGGGAATAATGATGTGGAAGATGACCTGATGATGGTCAGTCCAATCATAAGGGACAATAGATTCCAATTGGGTAGAGTTATCTTTAGCGATGATAAGATCCAAGATCTCCCCTTTGTTTATTTATTTATTTTATTTATTTTCTTATATAGCGCAGGATTCGATCCCCAAGGGGATATCTCCGCGCTTGCGCCTGGGTGCAAATGCTGGAGTGATAGTAGAGATGTAGAGCTACCAGTGAACTATGAGGTCGAATAAAGATAGGTTTTAAGGCCCTTCCTAAAGGATTGAAAATTTAAATTAGTTTTTAAGGCAAGTGGAAGTGAATTCCAGAGAATGGGGCCTTTGTGGGAGAGGGCACGTCTTCCCTGTCTCACTCTCTTAATCCTGGGGACCTGAAGCAGTTGCTGATGAATTTGTCTGTTAAGTATTTGGGGCCTATGCCAAAGAGGCATTTGTGGATGGTGCAACAGATTTTATATTTACCCCCCGCTGCCGAACCGGCAGCCAATGAAGGCTACCCAGAAGCGGGCGGGAAGAGGTTCTAGGCTGGGCATTGAGTACCAGTCTTGCTGCGGTGTTCTGGACCACTTGCAGACGATTAAGTTGTTGCTCATTGGCCGAGATGAGCAGGCCATTGCAGTAGTCCAATCTACTGATCACCAACGTCTGGACCAAAGTCTTACGATGGTGGCCAGGCAAGAGTGGAAAAACACGTCGCAGGAGTCCGATGGTGTGGAAACATAGACCAGCAACTTGATTGACATGCTCTTTGAGCACCAGTGCCTGATCCAAACGCACCCCAAGATTTTTAATGGTAAGTTTTGGACTTGGCACTGGCACGAGATCTAGAGGCCACCATTCTGGAGACCACAGAAGCGGGGCCTCTCCGAATAACATCACCTCTGTTTTGCCTGCATTGCATTGAAGGCAGTTTGCAGCCATCCAGTTAGAAACCACCCTCATACCATCCGCAAAAGATTTCCTTATTGCTGGAGTAAGGGACTGGAAAGGAAACAAGAGCTGGGTGTCGTCAGCATAGGACACCGGGGTGAACCCATATTCTCTCACAATGTCAGCCAGGGGTGCTACATACACATTAAATAGTGTAGGACATGAGCCTTGTGGCACTCCCTTGGTGAGCTCCCTAGAGATGGATTGATGGGAGCCCAGTCTGGCACCTTGTGAGCAGCCTGTGAGAAAATGCTCTACCCAGGACAGTGCCACACCCCCTATGCCCACCTCCCACAGGCGGCCGAGAAGAATCTCATGTGACACCATGTCGAAGGCCGCGGACAAATCTAACAGCACCAGAATCATTGAGCCCCCTCCATCTAGTGTCATCCTGATCGTATCGGTCACTGAGAGGAGGGCAGATTCGGTGCTGTGATTGGGTCTGAATCCCGATTGCGAGGGGTCCAGACCGCCCGCTGTCTCGATGTAATTTGACAGACAGGTGTTCACATGCTTCTCGGCAATCTTGCTAAAGTATGGCAAAAGGGAGATGAGTCAGAGGTTGGAAAGATCCGTCCATGGGTGTGCCGTGTTCTTACGAAAAGGGTTCACCACCGCTCTCTTCCATTCCGTGGGTACCTGCCCTTCCTTGAGTGAAAGATTTAATACAGATGTGACCACAGGTCCAATCAAAGTACTCAAGGGGGCAATCAATTTGGCAGGTAGAAAAACATCCGGGGACCCAGATTTTATTTGACTGATAAGATTGAAGAAGTCAGTATCATTAATCGGTGGAAAGATGGTAAGTAAATGGTTCCCAAGTGTGGATGATTTAAGTGGACTAGGAGAGCTGTTCATATTACTGGAGGCTATCATGATTTTATCATAGATCGTATTGATATTATTTTCAAAAAACAGGGAGATGTCATCACAAAGGGGCTGTGAAAAGTCATCCGAACTTTCGCAGGCCATCGGTTTTACGAAGGTCTGTAGTATTTTGTAAAGCTCTTTAGTGTGTGCTTTGTGTGTGGGACTATCACAAATTTGTACCCAGTTAAGATCCGCAAGAAAGGATTTGAGACTATTAACTATTGGGTCATTCAGGTCACGCCAGTGGAGATTAAAGTCCCAGAGGAAGAGTTGAGTGCCATGTTGAACCATGTTTGTTCATATGGTGTCCATGATTTGTTCTAAGAAGGAGAGATGTTTGCCATGTGAATGATAGAAATTGTGTAATTTGCATAGGGGATTATTGTTATTGGCAATTTTGATACAAAGATATTCACATGATGAGAGGGCAGGGGACTGTAGCTGTTTAACTGTAAGGCTGTTATGGTGAATACAATCAAGGCCATCCCCTACTCTGATCAGTCTGTCTATTCTGATGATATTGTAATTAGGAGAAACTAGAATGTTGAGGGCAGGTGCTGAGGACTCATTTAGCCAAGTTTATGTTAAGATCAAAATGTTTAGATCTTGTGCTATGATAAGATCAGCAAGGTCCGCAGTGTGTTTAACCTCCGATCTGCAATTGAGAAGAATGCATTTAGGAACAGTTATAGGGATATCCTTAGAGTGTAATTCTCTTGAGGTTATACTTGTTTATCATTCTGTGCTTGGGTTGTACTTTCCTGTGTGGGTTTGCAGAGATCGAATGTATTTGACTCTGGTAGCACCATCGTGATGTAGAGGGTTGTATGAAAGTAGGAGTGATTCAATATCTTCCTCCGATAATGAGTTTGAGTCTGCAAATCTACAAGGTCTAAAGGATGTGTTGGGTGAGGGACGTGTTCTCCAACCTCGCCTTGGGCTATATGAGTCTGCGGCGGATCGGAAGGCTGTGGGGAGGGCGGGAAGAGAAGAAAGGGGAGAGTTGCATCGTTCACGAACAGGTAAGGTCACCTTGATATTCTTACTTGTCCCTTCAATGGTATTTGCCTTAGTGGTAAGATGTATAGGACTATGTAAGTCTTCTTTCATTTGATATAGCATTTGTACAATCTTATCCATCCTGTTCGCTAGTAGGGTGTGCCCGAATGGAGAGTTGGCTGGAAGTAAGGGGGGAGAGAGAGCAGGAGGGTTGGATTCTTTGTTGGACTGGTAGGTTCGACTATTGATCAACGAGGACAGGGGATTATCCCTAGCATTATGGTCTTGGGGTATAGGGGGAGAGGTAGGTGAAGAGATAAAATGTCTTGGGGTGAACTCATCTGTGTGGACATATTGCTGTTGACCTGGGCGATGTGCGAGTCGTGATGACGGATCCAGTGGGTCAGCTGGCTTTCGAATAGCTCAAAGGGGATAGAATAAGATGAAGGAGGCACGGTCAAGGAATGTTTGAGGTCCGTAATGAAGAGATTAGTCATTAGGGCTTCAGATGGGTTTTAGCTGAGAAAGAGTGGGCGATATGATCAGGGTAGGTAAATGGTAACCCTAGCTATGTGGTTGGTCAGTGTTAGCTTGTGGAGTGGTGAGGGAATATGATGTGGTGTTGCAAGCAATTGGGATTGTCTTGGGTTACTTTAAAGGCAAATGTCTATTGTGCGACTGCTTACAGCTGTCATGGGAGGGGATGTTTGAGGTTGCAGCTTTTCTGATAATGGGGAAAATATTTCCAAATAGCTCTAGGCTGTGATCTGAGGCTTGGATAAGGATTTTCCCATTATTAAACCAACCTCTTCCCCAAGCTAACTTCAGCATAGCAGGCCAGGCTCTCCTTCTGTGATCCAGCTGATGAGATGTAGATAGGGCTGTCAGCGCGGGGACGCACTGTTCTCTGTGCAACCATGCGCTTAACAAATGTCATTAACCTAACCTAACCATTATAGATGGAGTTGGTAGATTCTGCTTTGTAGGGAGAAGAGGGGGGTTACCGAGAATCTTGAGTCAAGGAGAGTTTTCCTGGATGCAGAGCTATGGAGATGAGAGAGTAGGGCTTTCCTCCAGAGTACCCTTCTTTTTGTATAGAGAATGAGATCACATGCGATGTCACCTTTTTTATAAGCCCGGGCGGAGAACTCCGCTCGGCCTGCGGAGTGTGCGTAGATTTGCCTACTCTGCGTTCCGCGGAGAATGTGGAGAAGGCAAATCTCTGCACACTTTGCAGCGAGGCGGAGTTGGCCAGCTCCTCCCTCCACCCTCCCTATTAACAATTAATTCTACATTAATTAAAAGTAAATTAAAAACCATTTACCTGTAACGCAGCGTCCCCGGGCTGCCCTCCCTCCTCCTCTCCGTCTGGGTAATCCTTGAGAATACTGCGCATGTGTGCGCGCCCGCGCATTTCTCGCTAGGATTACCCAGACGGTGAGGTAGAGGTGGAGGGCAGCCCGGGTTTGCCACAGCAGAAGTAAGTGATTTTTAATTTACTCTTAATTAATGTAGAATTAAGTATTAATTGGGGGATGGAGGCGGGTGGCAGAGCGGAGTTCCACAGAGTTTGTTCGCCACTCCGTGGACCTCTGTGTAGCCCCGCTACGCCCACTACACCCAGGGTTACTTTGTTATGCAGAAGTATGGGTTAGAGATCAGGGTTTCAGGATGGCCTTTTAGCAGTCTGTGCTTATATGTCTTAGCTGCATCGTTTGTAAGATTCATGGGATAGTTAATTTTGTAGGCATGTTTGCGATATTTTACTAAGCATGGGTCTAATGCTGACCCCGAATCCATCACTGCTCTCGATGCAAGGAGATGTGTAGGGTAGGAGAATGAGGTACACGTGATTGTGTTATATAATCAGGTAAGCAGCCTAGTAAATGGCAAATGAGTGTGGTCCCGTAGGGGATTTGTAGGCCAACTAAGGCCGGCTCCAGAGAAAAAACTTCAATCAAGTACAGGCTGTAAATAATACAGATTATTTTTCTCTTTTTTTAGGCCATGTAATTGCAGCAGCACAATGAATACAGGCCAGATCGTGTTGATTGATATTTAGAGTAATTTAAACAGTGGGGTGGCTGCAGCGAGAATAGAGATTTAGCCATGGTGTCAGGGTAAATCCTGTCCTTTAACAATGTTTAGTTAGGTGAAGAGCAAGTAGCACCCGCCCTTCTTCTACTTCTAAGGCTGGGTTACGACCAGTCCTTTGTAAGTAAATAGTGCTAGTAATGACCGTCCATCATTTTGAGGGAAGAAAACTTTAAAAATGACAATATGTCTAACCATCAATAGCCATTCAGGAAAACTCAGCAGCTGCCATGCTAGGTTGGGTTTTCCTAATTATGTTTCCCAGGTGGTGAACCAGCCTCCACAGTCACAGTTGTAGAATAGAGGGGATGGGTCACTTACCCAATGAGCACCATTATCGAACATGGAGAAGATGGGGGAGGTAAGCGGCATAATGAACTTCCTACCACTACCAAATGCCACTACGCAACACTATGCTGTGCTGTTAGCTTTACTTCATTGAGGGAGTGAAGGGAGCTGTGGATTCAAAGAGTCGTTGCTGTTCACCTTCACAGCCAGTAGGGGCGCTGACAAGCACGGTCACCCCGTCAACGTTCACTTCTTCCAGGGCTCTGCAAGGGCTCGGCACTAGTGCAGTGTTCAGAACCCTCCGCGCTCCTCTGCATGCAAAAATAAGTTGAGAAGTGCCAAAAAAGGATTTTGTTCACAATCTTATTTAAATAGTTATTTTTAACGCAATCATTTTTGTTCAACCTTGTCAGTGATGAACTTGTGATTAAACACACCAAAGGAGAATTTCTTTGCTTATAAGTAAACTAATTTTCGTATAGGTTTTAGTTATATAACAACGGGGCAATCTTTTCTTCAAGAAACATATATTTAGTATATACACAAATGAAAACAAGGGGGTTGCATGAAGAATAACCAAACATAGTGTTCAAGGTATTACAATTTAACCCCGCAAATTAGGCCGCGGTGCGGGGTGAACTAATGGGTGGGCGTGGCGCTCCCGTACTCATGACGGCTCCACACCGTCATGAGTCAAGGGCGGCGTGTGCTCATGACGGCATGGAGCCGTCATGACCCTGCCCACTCATTAATTCGCCCGCACAGGTGGGGAATTAGTGCCACGTGGGCGGAGCAGCAGCGGCATGATGGCTCTACTCCGTCATGAGCATACGCCGCCTGTGACTAATGACGGCGTGGAGCGTCATGAGCACGCAACGGGTTAACCTACAAAACAAATATGTAAACATCTATTCCAGAAATTAACCAAGGTAGACGATCTGACAAAACAGAACACGGTTCCTTGAAATCAGTGAACGTTAAAGGAAATAGATGTGTTGTAGACATTTCAGTCTGTGTTGGCAGTGAGACCGTCAGACCATCTTCAGGACGTGAAGTTGATTGTAAAAAAAAAACATACCCCTGTGTACACAACATATAAAGTTTAAAAGATTGGCATTTACAAAATTAATTCTCAATTTAAAAGAGAGAAAAAGATGCACCCGTGAAAAAAAGAAAAAAAGACCGTAAATTTAATATATGTTTCTTGTAGGCACTTCTCAACTTATTTTTGATTTCATTGCCCAAGCCTTCAAGGGTTGATTGGGTTTGCCCACTCTTTTACAATATACTGCTCTGCTTGCGGCGCGGTTATGATTTCTCCAGGGGCAGGGAGGTGCACGTAGCAGCCCGCTGCCTACCTAGGGTGCGATCAGCATTTAAAGTAATTGAAAAACAAAACATGCTTTTCCTATGGAAACTACATGTTCTGTTGCATTTAGTGCTATTTCTTAGTGCAAAAAGCATCCTCACATGTATTTTGGAGGAAAAAGCAGGGTGTTTAAAAAAGCCAAACTATCCGGTTTTGATCATGAGGAATAGCCTGTGATAATATGATTCAAAGAATTTCACACTCCTACAATTTAAGCAAAAGGGATGTACTTTCTTTCCTGGATACATGCAGTTCAAATCACTTAAAACCTAAAAAAATAATATTTTGTTCTGTCTCATATGTGTGTCACTCTGTCTTGTCCTCCAGCTCCACACTCACCATTACCAGTTCAGCCTACTGAAGCTGAGAGGAAACTACTTTGTCAGGGGCCTGTACACCACTATCACCACATCCAACCAGAATAGATCAGCGCTGACGGTACACTGTGGAGTCATTGAAAACACTAAGGCGAGTAGTAGGGTATGGCTGAAAGTAACAGAACATCATGTGGGACAGGTGAAAGTGCATCCATTGCATCTTACTTAACATAGTGGGCACAGCAGCATAGTGGAGTCCTTTCTCCCAAACATGAAGGAAAATGGAGAACAAGCTCCCAGCAGAGTTGAATCAGCAAGCCAACCAACCACAGGGGCTGCTGGACAGGATTTGCTAATGAATGTAGGCACTAATGCCCCAAAAAGTGAATTTAAGTAATAGAAAAGTGGAAGATGTTGGGAGACAGCACAGTACCTGCCTCAAAACTAGGTAGCACAAACTCCTCTGTCCATAAATGTGAAAGTGGCATGAGCCAGAATTAAACACAAACACATTATATTAAAGGAGACAACGCAAGATATAACGCTGTTGTGCTTCCTGTGGACATTATTACCAAGCTCTCTGTTTCCACATTGGATGGGTGGGTTTAGAAACCACACCCACTCCGCTCACCACTCCTTCCCAACGAGTTTCCCAAAACACTACCATCCGTAAGTTGGAACAGCAGTCAGCGGTGGATAGCCAACCTCCAGACATTCAATTCTATATCCTTTGTAATGGTGTGCTGCTAAAACAAACCATAGAGGTGTGACCATCAATCGAGGCTGAGATATTCATGAACTGATGTGCAGGCAAGACTGAGGAGCATTTCCTACTGGGTCTAAGAGAGAAATGTTTTTAAAATAATGGGGTATTTAAGCATACCCAAGACATACTATAGAGTGAGGCATATTAGAAATTAGAGGGAGTAACACTGAACAAAAGCAATGTGTGTCCAAGGCACTTGTGGTACTGCATCATGTAGTACACAGTGTTGGACTTTTATCACTTCAACAGATTGTCCTGCTTCAGCAAACAGGACAGAGCTGCTGCAAAGCAATGCAGCTGAACTTATATTTCAAAGAATCTATATTGCCCATCGGAGGTTCCTGAAACATGATAATCAACTATGAGGCAGAGTAAATAAAAATGTAAATTGATACTCGTATAGAGCACTACTCAGCCGCAAGGGTCTCAAGGCGCTTGTACGAATACCGCTGTGGAACCCATCCTGGCACCCCCAAGGTGGAGGCCAGGCATCCTTAGCATTGTGGGGACAGTCGTGCAGATTAAGCAAGCTATTGCCCAGAGTTGCAGTGAGGGACTCCATGATTGGAATAGGCACTGAGGCGAATATAATCAGGTCCGTGGAATTTTGAGTCCAAGACCCGCCGAGGCGGGTAATTGAACGCTGGTCCCGGGCTAGACCTCTGCATCAGGATCTGACGCTCTAACCATTGAGCCACACTTCTCCAAGTGTGGTTTGTAAAACAAGTAGATTCCTGTTGGAGATAGCATTAGACCTGGGCGAAATGTTATTTATACCGGAGTAATTGGAGAAATGTGTTATAGTTATCTTTGACGCGTAGTAACCAATAATTAAGTGATTACACCTGCTTGTATAACAAAGAGCCATTTTTGGGGGAAAAGGACAAATTTAGCGAGCATGAGTGGCTGCTCACGCTGTTGTTCACAATGTTTTACATTTAGTTCTATTTACTTAGTGCAAAATGCTTCCTCACATCCATATTGTTGGTGAAGGTGCATTTTACTAAGAAGTTATCACTAAATGACAGGAGCAAGTTGGAAGAAAAATTCCTACTCCAAGAGCGCATTTAGCGAGTGCGAGCGGCTGCTCATGCTGCCATTTGTGCTATTATTGTTCCAAAATGAATGCAAGTGGGTATTTTTGGAAATAGCGCTAAATGCTGAAGTACTCTTCTTGCATAATTATGGGGAATCCTGCTGTAATTATGCGACAGCTAATAACATGAGTTATGGCCACCCCTAAATAGCACTACATAGAACTGGAATATTCAATGGTATATTATAGCCCTCTGTTGTACACTGGACAAGAAGTGCCAGAGAAAAACAAGAGTACCGATCAATGAGACTTTTTTTTAGTATAGTCCTTTTTCATGAACATTTAACGAATATTGTGAACCCCAATGATTTTTGGTAACTTAGCATAAATAAACAGAAATAAGAATAAAATAAAAAAACAAGTCCGCTCATATTTTGAAATCCATATTTCACATAGTAACTTCTGCAAATTATGGAAAATAATGAATTCATAGGTATGGCATAATTCCTGTAAAGCATGGGGTTTGAAACCTCTGCTGAAACAGCATTAAAAGTATGTGCAAAAACCTATAAAACATTAATTTTCAATATTTATGTTTGGCTATCGTACTAAACCAAAGCCCAAATTCATGAAGTATCCATTAGAACCACCATTCCTAAAGATATGTAATTTTCACTTCTTAGGCATATCACCATTGGACAAATGGTCAGGAACTAAAACTGCAGATCTCTCAAAACATTTGTTGATTTTAGCCCTCTCCTCCATGCATCTCATTGGATCGCCCATGCTTCTTCACAGCCTTCCCAGACCCAAGGACCAGGACTGCTCCACAGCAGGAGTGCCAACTAGTACATCAATGAGTTGTTTTGCTGATGCACCACTGGCACAGGACTTAGCTCCACCAGCCCATTGCCCATAATTACACATTCCAACTCTTTCACAGGAAGATTGGTACTGAAATAATAACTAGATACCAGAAATGTACTAGGGATCTACAAATTTGCAAATATTGTTAGGTATGTGCTTGTTGGAGGAAGCAAATGCACAAAGATCAATTGCTGGACAGAATGCAGAACAATGTCATACATGCACCACAGTACAGAGATCTGGTCCCAAATCCATCGTTTTTTAGTTCACCATGCCATTCCAGTTAGGACCCAGCCATATACAAATCAGTCTTGACCCTGCACGCAATGGGAACAGTCCGAACCCGAACTGCCAGGTCAGTTCCTCCCTGGACTGGAAACAAGCATCATAGGACCGGTTTCGGGCTTTCAGCCCTCATCAGCCAGAATAGCTCGACTCCAGTGGCTTGGAGAGCACGGGGCCCACGTCTGGGCATACCCGTTCCACCCAGAGTGACAGGTTGGAGGAAGCAAATGCAAAAAGAACAATGGATGGACAGAATGAAAAACAATGTCATACATTCAGCCCAGTACAAAGATATGGTCCTAAATCCATTGTTTTTTTGCTCACCATGGCATTCCAGTTTGGACCCAGCCATATGCAAATCAGGCTTGACCCTGCACCCAATGGGAAGAGTCCAGCCCGAACTGCCAGGACAGGTCCTCCCTGGACTGGAAACAAGCATCCTGGGACCGGGTTTGGGCTTTCAGCCCTCATCAGCCAGAATAGCTCGACTCCAGTGGCTTGGAGAGCACGGGACCCACGTCTGGGAATACAGCCCCACTCGGGGGGACAAATGAAAAAAGAACAGTTAATGGACAGAATTGAGAATAATGTCAAACTTTCACCCCAGTACAGAGATCTGGTCCTCAATCCATCGTTTTTTTGCTCACCATGCCATCCCAGTTTGGACCCAGCCATATGCAAATCTGTCTTGGCCCTGCGCCCAATGGGAACAGTCCTGCCCGAACTACCAGGTCAGGTCCTCCCTTGACTGGAAACAAGGATCCTTGGACCGGTTTTGGGCTTTCAGCCCTCATCAGCCAGAATAGCTTGACTCCCGTGGCATGGAGAGCACGGGACCCGTGTCTGGGCATACCCTTCCCACTCGGGTGACAAATGCAAATGCAAAATTTATGATGGATAAATCCGAGATCTGTGACTGGGGGTGAGTGTCTGAAAAGTTTCAGTGCCCCGTCCATCGTCTCCTTGTGCTTGCTTTGTTCACCCTAAGTTGGCAGGTTATGCCCAGACAAGGGTCCCTTGCTAACTTTGCCACTGGATTCAAGCTAGCCTGGCTGATGAAGGGTGTTACCCAGAAACCGGTCCCAGGATGCTTGTCTCCGGTTCAGTTAAGACCTGGCTTGGCAGTTCGGGCTGGACTGTTCTCATGAGGCACAGGGTCAAGACTGATTTGCATATAGCTGGGTCTGAACAGAGGTGGCAAAGTGAGGTAAAGAATGATGATGGATCCAACCCAGATCCATGACTGGGGGTGAGTGTCTGAAAAGTTTCATCGCTCCGTCCATCATCTCCTTGTGTTTGCCATGTTGGAGGGGGCACAGTTACATCATTTTGCTTCCATCTTTCATAGGCTTGTAATCATCTCATTTTGGCATTCCTGGGGACAGAGTCCCATAACATGATTTACTCCTATCTGTCCCTTGGGAAGTCAAGGCGACCACTGGACACCCGGATTTTGAATATAATGACATAGAAATATTTTTTGACAGCAGACAGGAGTGGCCCTTGCCACATGCCTTACTCTCACCTGCCACAGAGGGCACTACATTGTTCATTTTGACACCACAGGGACAGATTGCAGGGATTTGCTTAAATCTGCCCCCTAGGGAGTGGAAATTGCCACTAAACCATGAATGTTGATTTGCCCAAATGCCAGGGGTAGTGGAAGTGAAATCACATGACACATTCACATCACAGGATAAGACATCATATGACCTTTGTCATCCCAGACATTGGCATCATGTGACGTTTGTCCTTGATTTAACCACAAGAGGCGACATTTAGAAAGGTGATGTAACATAATAGAAATTAAACTAGACAGACTACTAACACAAATACTTGTGATTCTTTCTCTCTTTGGTGTAGTTAGGACTGCTATGTTGCAAACATTTTGCCCACATGACTGGTAGTATTTATTGGCCAAGGAGGGTGAAGGAAAATGAATAGCATCTGGTACTTTTTCCACCTAGAAATCTTAAAACAACCAATACAAGTAGAATTCACTTCAAAGTATCCCAGAGCTGCCTAAACTAACAATGCTTGAATTAAAAAAAAAAACAAGAGTAGAATTAACATGTTATAAAAATATATAAAGAATTTTAAACAAATTATTATTGAAGCACCAAGTCTTGCAGCAGAGTATAGTGAAACTTACCAGAACCCAGTTCCTGAAATACAAGCAAATGTGTGCTTAGTAGAGCCTGGGCCATAGGAGGCTTTAAAGGAAGTGTTACTAAGCAATCTCTGTCTTCATGAGACAAACTGAAACAATTTAATGTTTTAACTGGTACTGTCATGAGCAGTCTTAAGCAGCTGTAATTTTAAAGATGGAAAAATTGTAAAGCTGTTTTTTATTTCCTAACATATAAATGGCGCTGCCTTTCAAACCTCATGCCAAGGTCCACAAACGCATTGTCAAGGGTAGCAAGGGCAGCAGAGGCTCTCCATTATGGCGGAGGAGAGTAGCACTACTGCTGGAGTCCGCAGATGAAAACATGTAAAATAAAATGATAAAAAAGAAATAAATATAACTGCTTTATTGTCATTTTATTTTGCATGACGGAGCCAGATTTAAGCCAAGGCTTGAGGGTGGGGCCATCCTCTGACAGCAGCAGGAGTAGTGATGGGCACAGAGCACTGCAAGTGTGCATGTCAGTTTTGCTGGATGTCTTAAGACGGCCAAACCTACATGGGCACTCAGATATCTTCAGGCTGTTGCTTGGAGAACAGCAGGCACAGGCTCCCAGTCCCTGATGGAGCCTAAAACCAGCCCACTCTGCCCAATACTGGTGCTTCGTTCATGCTGGGTAATACCAGCATGAGAGCAGCATCTGGGTTGGTGCAGGGGCCTGGGAGCCAAGGAGCCTGCGCTTCCGAAGTTGAAGAGCACTGAGGTATTGAGGCGGCGGCAGGTACATTTTCTTTTCTTTTTTTATCATTGTTCCTTGCGCTGCCCACCACTATCCCCTGCTAGTAGCTGCACTGAGTAAGGAAGAAACCATGGGTCGCAGTTGCGACCCATACCGAACCCTAATGATGTCCATGAAGTAGATAACAAGGATTTTGATGTCTTCTATATTGCTGTTGTTGGAAGCAGTTAGGAGAGGTCTGATGGTTATGTGGCTTTATCCTAACAGATTTGGACCTGCAACAGTCTAATTTCAGTTCCTCTAGGGCCAGATGGATGTGTTGTGCCCCATATCTATACCTATTGAAAGTCAAAATGGCAACTAGCATCCAGGAATTTCATTATTGATATTGTTAAAATGTTTCTTGATGGATGGTAGCCCCTGTCATAGCCTTTTGTGTACATACCATGACAGTCAATACTACATTATTAATTTCAATGTCCCCATGGGCAAATTAGTAGGATATTCGCCCCCGATGTCTGTTTCTTAGTTTCTATTAAAGCGCCGGGACACTCTCCGGAGTAGCTGTGCGCTATATAAAACTATTTTAACATTAACAATAACATTAACATATTCCCCAGATCTGGCCCCTAGGCATCCCTGCCAAGCACCACGAATCAGGAGATAGACTAACACATTTTAATGTCTGCATCACTGCACTAAAATGCATAAATTCTGCATAATCATACCCCTGGACACACCCAAATAAGAGGCACACTCAACAAGGCTGCATTCAGTGCTCCTCTACAGATTTTGGCTTTTTACAAAGGCGCCGTTTTCAATGAGCGTTTCGCCTTGCCCCCAGAGCAGCTATGTTAGTGTCCGCATTTCAGCCAATGACAGCCTGATGATGAAGCTACAAGCTGCTTGGGCTCAATTAATGAGAGCAAGAATAATATTGGCCAATCAGAGGCTGCTCTGCCCCAAGGGCACTTCTGAAGGCAAATGAAGGGAAGCTCTATGCCACTGTCTCTGCAGTGCTGACATTTCTGCAAACCCTTTTCAATGCTACCCACAGTCCATCACAGCGCTGCACGTGTGAACCAACTTCACCAGTGACAAAGTTTCACAGATCAATAAGAAAACATAATAGTGACTTGAACATTCAAAATGAATGTGGAGTAATGAGGCTACAACCTTGGTATCCAAAACACACGAGTGTCAGAAGGAATCTGAAAGCCAGAGAAGAAGACGACTATCTCAGCATCAGTGGCATGAATCCTAGTGTCAGACCCCGCAAGCAGCCTGTCCCTCAGGCCAGACATCATTTTAGTCACCTGGGCGAGGTCCCGGTCAGATGACATTGAGTCCTAACAATGCCTTTAAGTGAGTGAATTCATCTCGCTGCAGCAGAGCGTGTTTGGTGATAAATTACGCTGTCACAGTAAGCAATATGAAATCTATGTGACAGACTGTCTGCTGGGTGGTCTATTATCTGGGGAAGCTATTAAAGGTTTGCTTGATGATCAATTCATCATCAAATATAGGCCATAGACTTTCTAAATGTTGCAATGGTATGTGTTCTTCTAACAAGTGGTAGAAAGTATGTTACTTTTGTTGGCTGTTAAATATGTGCAACATTACTAAAGAGTACTATGCTCAATGAGGCAATGTGCTTGTCCTATATAAAACAGTTCATACAAGAAAAAGAACGATGGTCATATTTATGATATTGCATTATCAGGTTGCATGCTCAGTCGTAGGGCCCCTTCTTCCAATGTAAATAAAAACTGCCTACGACAAAACCCGAAAACTACAGGCCTATATCCCTGTTACCATGGCCAGCCAAGGTTACTGAGTCTTACGTGAACACCATCTTAACGGAACACCTCTATGCCAATAACATCTTGGACGCCTCCCAGCATGGTTTCCGTGCAGACCATAGCACAGAGACGGCACTTCTCAGTGTGACAGAACATCTTAGGTCCATTAGAGACTCCGGTCAAACGGCAGCGCTGATCCTGCTCCACCTCAGCGCTGCCTATGATACGGTCTCACACGAGGTGCTTCTGTACAGACTGGAGGCAGCAGGGGTGAATAGCTCAGCCCTGGCCTGGTTTAAAGCATTTCTGACAGACAGATCTTTTCAGGTAGCTATCCCCCCATTCCTCTCAAAAAAGAGTAACATAATGCAGGGAGTACCCCAGGGCTCAGCGCTCAGCCCCACACTCTTTAATTTATATGTCCAACCGCTAGCTGAGGTTGCCAAGGAGTGGGACCTGTCCATCGTCTCATATGCTGACGATACTCAGCAGGTGGTGACATTGAGTGATGATAACGGAGCAGGAGCGCTGAATTTTAAACATGGCCTCGCTGCAGTAACTGAATGGCTGACGGCCAATTATTTACAACTTAATGCAGACAAAACGGAGGTGCTAATAGTAGGAAAAGATACCAAAGCCTGGGGAAAGGACTGCTGGCCGGAGATTCTTGGCCCTCCCCCTGACCCCAAAACAGAGGTAAAGAACTTGGGGGTGTGGTTCGACTCAGCCCTGAGCTTTGTCGGCCACACCAAAAAAATTGCTGCCACTAGTTTTGGTATCTTGCGTAACCTGCGACCTATACTAAAAATTTTTGACCCCTCTACACGTCAGTTGATTATCCAAGCCACAATCCTTTCTTGCATAGATTATGCCAATTCCTTACTCCTGGGAGCTAATCAAGCGGAAAAAAACGTCTGCAGCATGTCCAAAACGCGGCAGCACGGGCCCTAACAGGGCTTCCCCGGTTTGAGTCCGTAACCAACACTCTGGTAAAATTGCACTGGCTACCGGTGGAAAAAAGAATCAATTTCAAGGCCCTGTGCTTGGCCTTTAAAATCCTAAAAAAATCTTCACCCCCCATGTTATGTCATCTTATAATGCATTACACTCCAAATAGATCCCTCAGATCAGAAGGACAAAACTTGGTCACGATTCCTTGTGTCAGACTCGCCCGCACGGGCGGACGTTCCTTCCAATACATGGCTGCTAAACTATGGAACGCACTACCACTGTGGATTCGAAGCATAAATGACCTTTTATCCTTTAGAAAGGCAATTAAGACCCACTTGCTCTGCTAAGCTGACCCTAAAGCTTGTGGTATGTTGCGCTCTCTCCTGTCTGGTCCAGCGCCGGGACGCCCCTTCGCTGGGGCAGCCGTTGCGCTATATAAGCAGCTGTAACATAACATAACATAACTCACATGAATTTCTTCATTGAGATGTTTACAGTGCTAGGGTCCTTGTGGAATCCCGTCCACTTTTTCAATTTTTCCTCTACAATATGGATGTGGGCTGGAGGAGGCGAGTGGCGGCAGCGGCAAGATGGCCGCACCCTGAAGAGTCTCTGCTTCACTGAGACAAACTTCCTCACAAAGGGACCTCCTAACGGGAACGTATCCGCTCACAAGCAAATGTGAGTTCATCGGAAACCGCCAGGATTGTGGAGGCGAGTTTCTGACCTTCACTGAGAATGCTTTGACCCGTTTTCAGCAAGTACTTGACTCTTCTGTGATTCCTCGATATCGCGGCCGCCATTTTGTTTGCGCCCGGAGCGGGGCAACATAATTCTCCTCAGCATGACCTGCATTACGACTGTCATTGTGTGCGACCTTCACAATGCAAGTAAACTTGCCTGATTTTTTTTCTTTTTCTTTATCAGCATAGCGGTTGTCACCATATATGCGCTTTGGATTCTGTCTCTTATTCTCCTTAGGTGTTTCAGCATACTGGCTGCCATAGTGTGTGAGCTTTTAAAAGCACATTTACTTTTACCTCAGCTCAATTACATCGCGGCTGCTACTGAGACTATACCTATGACAGCGCAATCAACTCTGCATCAGATTCATTATTACTGCAGAGGCCACTGTACATGCACTCGTAACTGCGCAACGAACTCTGCAAAGTTTTAATAGTATTGTGGCTGCCATGGTATTAGCGCTTGCATCAACCTGTATATAGCTGTCATCCTGTTCATTATATCAACAACACGCTGAGCCTTCTATAACGGCTCTCCTTCTATGCATATTATGTTTAATTATGATGCAGGTTTTGGGGGCTTGCTAAGTTGATACTTTGCTCTTTACCTGGATTTTGGGCTCTGTGTTTTCGTTGTGGCGACAGCAACTCTCTCAGCAACTCACTCACTCTACCAGTCATTCTCCTGACAGTGGTTGAATTTTCCTTGTTCTTGCTTCTATAGCATCATTGCCTCTGTTTTTTTCCTGCCTTTTTTTTGGGTTTTGACTGACTTTATCTGACTATCTTGCTCAACTCTTCAAAATGGATCTGGCGCTCTCCAATAAGTTGCATGGAACTGCTGGGACTTCTTCTGGAGGTCGGAAGGACTCTACAGCCAACAACAGGAAATGCCTTAAAAAAGACCCCTCCTCTCCAACTAAGTTTCCTCTTCCCATCAAATTAGAGGACATTATGGATGAATTGCATCTCTTCCGCCCTTTCATGTCGGACACTACCACCACCCTCCAAAGAATTGAGAAAAAAATGGTCCGGCCTTGACATGAGACTATCTGATGTTGAACAAAAGGTGAGCGATGCACAGGATGTCATTGCAGAAGTCGAGAATCTTATCAAAAAATCTATGGAGGATTTAGAAAACTGCAACTGACAAAAAAATCTTCGTATTTATGGAATTCCGGAAGGTTCTGAAGGCTCCAATATGATCTCCTTCTTGAAAACTCAGGTTTCACAGATTGTTGGACTCCCAAAATCAGTTGACTTTAATATTCAACGAGCACATAGACTAGGGCCTCAAAATGCATGCTCTGCAACCAAACCATGAGGTATCATTGCCTATTTTCTGCTATACTCTGATATTATGGAAATCCTTACGGCTGCCAAACAACACAAACAGATGTTCTGGTCAGGTCACAAGGTTTTTTTCAGTCAGGATGTGTCTAAACCAACTGCTAGTAGGTGCAAAGAATTTCTGGATCTCAGAACAGCCTTAAAATCTATGAACGCCCGCTATGGCCTTACACATCCCTGTTTCTTTAAAGTGACTTACAAGGACAGAACATTTTCACTTGAGGACCCAGCTGATCTCCGGAAGTTTATTCATACACATTGAGAGGAGCACATGGAACTTGGCAAACATTGATTGTTTTTAATGTCTTCTAATTCACTCCTTTTTTGCATTTGGTGTGTGTCATTGTTCTTTTTTCCTTTTGTCAGTTTTTAGGTTTTTCTTGTGCTGTGACTGAAGACTCCTGCATACATTGTCTGTCTGTCTGTGTGGTTGACATATCCAGTTGATTTGTTCCCCTGTCTCTGGTAAGCTCCCTTTTCCTGGTCTCATTTGTTTATTTTTTCCTTTTTGGAATATTTCAACCTTTCCTTTTCATGTGATGTTGTATAATTGATACTTGTTCCTTGGTGCTCCCCCCAGTGGTGTGGCTGTTTTGGCTTTTGCCCCCCCTTGGCTTCCTGTCATCTCTTCTTCTTTATTTCCTCTTACACAACTTCTTTCCTCCCCTCGTTTTCCTGGCAACATCATTCACTTTTTTACTTTCTTCTAAATCTTTTTCTCTTTCATCTCAACCTTTTGCTCCATACTGTTCTCTTATCTTGTTCCTACAGCAGCCATTTGATATGAACACCTACCCTGGGCTGTCCTCTGCTATCTTTATCTCTCTACCCCTTTCTTCGCTAATTCATTCCCTACTCTCTTCCCTCTCTTACTTCTTTTTAGCCTCAGGCTTACCTTTACTTAACATTTACTCATGAAGGGTCTTCGAATTATCTCCTGGAATGTTAAAGGTATTCTCAACTCTGTTAAAAAACAGCGAGTCTTATCTCATTTGGTGAGATTGAAGTGTCAAGTTGCATTGTTGCAAGAAACACACCTCAAACTGCAAGATTTGTCTTCACTGCGTAAACAATGGGTAGAAGAAATGTTTTGTTCTCTGGCAGTGAATAATAAAAATGGGGTTGTTATTTTGTTTCACAAGTCGTTAAATGTTCAGTTACAAAATGAGTTTTATGATAACAACAGTAGATGGTTGTTTTTGAATACTGCTGTTAATGATACACAACTTTCCTTTTGTAATGTTTATGGCCCTAATGGCATTGATTTAGCTTTTTGGAACAAATGTTCTACTCTTCTCTCCGCATGCAGCTGATAGCTTAATTGTGGGTGGTGATTGTAACCAACTCAAGGACCTCTTTCTGGATCGAAAATCACAAACCAGATATGTTCCCAATAAGATGAAAAAATCCTTTCATAGAGGTCTTATAGAGACATGGAGAATTTCCCATCCCAACACATTAGAATTCTCCTTCTTTTCCCCTGTTCACAAATCCCACTCCCAAATTGATTACATTTTTCTTATACAACACGCCTTGCAATTCATGACTAATTCAGAAATAGGCTCTTTCCTCATTTATCCCACACCCCATCATTTTAGATATGGATTACCCTTCACCTCCTCCCACCTCTCGTCGTTGGCGCTCTAATAATTCTCTCCTCTTAGACTCCCAATTTGTTGAACAATTTACGTCCTTTAAGGAAGAGTTTTTCCATAACAATCTTCACTCTACTTCTCAATTTCATTTTGTTTGGGATGCCTTCGAGGCTTCTGCTCGAGGCTTTATTGTTGATATTGTATCTCAGAAGAAGAAGAAAGCTTTCTTGCAGTCTTCCCTTATCCTTAAACAGATTAAAGACCTTGAACATCAATATTTCACCATAAACTCTACTGATACATTATCTTCTCTCATTAAAGCAAAAATACAATACAAGAAACACTCATGGGACTCTGCAAGTAATAATCTTCTCAAATTTAACGCAAAGATGTATGGTGAAAGGAATAAGGCGGGTAAGTCTCTTGCAAACTATCTTAAAATTAAGAAGAAAAAATCTAAAATTATTGCTATTAAGGATAATCAGGGAGTTTGCCGTTCCACAGATAATAAGATTTTTTACTGTTTTGCTCAGTACTATACCTCCCTTTACACTCCAGAGTCCAATCCGACTTTTGCACAAACTGATTCCTTTTTTGGAACCATTCCTAAATCTCCCAAAAATTCTATAGATCTTACATCCCTAGAAACTTCTATCTCAGATAAAGAAATAATCAATGCCATTACTTTATTGCCCAAAGATAAAACAACTGGTCCAGATGGCTTTAATGTTTGCTTTTATCTTCCCTTTAAAACAATCTTAATACCCCATTTAATCTTATTGAATAATTATTTTATTACTACAGGTAAATCGGCTAGATCTTTCACTCAGGCAATGTAATGTTTGATTCCTAAAAAGGACAAAGATCCTTCCATGTGCAAAAATGATAGGCCTATCTCCTTAATTAGCACTGATTGTAAAATCTATGCTAAAATTCTAGCCATTCGCATTAATAAAGTTATCCCTGATCTCATTAATATTTATCAATTGGAGTTTGTTAAGGGTAGATCTATTACTGATAATTTGAGAACCTTTCTCAACTTCATTCACCTTGCTTAAAAGATGGATTCTCCAGTTGCAGCTATCACATTAGATGCTGAGAAAGCATTTGATAGGGTGAGCTGGGACTTTATGATCGGAGCATTGAGATGGCACGGTTTTAGTCCCCATATTATTCAGCATATTCAACTGTTATATTCTGCCCCTTCCACCTCCATTTGGATCAACGGCTATCAATCTAACTACTTTTCTCTCCACAGAGGTACCAGACAGGGTTGCCCCCTTTCCCCTCTTCTTTTCATTCTTGCTTTAGGACCTTTCCTGAAAACAATTAGACGCTCATCATCTTATACTGGTTTCAAATTTCAGAATATTGATATTAAATATACCGCCTAAGCTGGATACCTATACGCTGGATCTTATACGCTGGTATAAGATGTAATTTCCTGTGCACATTATGGAAAAATTTAAATATGTAAAATTTCATGAGAATAACTTATTTCGACTCTCATGACAGGTTTGCCAATAATCAGGATCTGTGCAGAAAAAGGAAAATCAGCCTAGATTAGCAATATGAGCTGACCTCACCTCAGGTAATTGTTCATCATTTACTTTTTGCAATGGAAAAGAATTATTCGAATTTCTTATAAAAAGATAAAACATGAAGGCATTACAATAAAAACACGAATTCCACATGCTATGTAATATTCCCAGAGAAGAATTCCATAACTATACATTATTTCCACAACTCACTATTATTGGACACCGTAGCATTAAGATTACAGGATGCTGTATTACCCCATCATTTCACTAGACAACACATAATGAGATGCAAAATCTGTTGTTGATATCTGAAGACTAGAAGATGATCACAGAACAATAAAGAAAGCAATACATTTGTATAAAATATCTGCTTCCTAAGGAAGTAGTTGATATTATTCTGCAACTTACTTAGGACGTTCAGCTGGGTTCCTCCACCAAAGATAAACACACAGTGCCACACGACTGTGCACAAACCCAGCCAGTGCAGTTTAGCATTTGTAGCTGGATTAAAGATTGATGGCTGCATGCATCTCAATGTCCTTAAGATACAGAACTCCAAACATAGTTTTTTGGGTTGTATGACGTTTTGCAACTTTTACAACGCAAGTCGTTACAACGACTTGCGTTGGGGGGCACTGGATAGTGAATAGTTTAATTTACTATTCCAACTCCAGTCCCTGTGTATAGTAGGGAAGGTGTTGGATAGTAATTAAACTATTCCCTATCCTAGAGCGCTCTCCAGCGCAATTCGTTGTAATGACTTGCGTTGTAAAAGTTGCGTCGTAATGGTAGTGTTTGAGTTTGAGTTTAAAATATTTGTATAGCGCACTTTCACCGGCGGTTTCATGGCGCTGCAACAGACAGATCTCCAGAGTAGGAGTAAAGGGAAACAGAATAGGAAGGAACAGAACGACAAGTGGTCTAGTTAAAAACATTTGGCAAATAGGTGGGCCTTGAGTTTCTTCCGAAATTGAGGGTACAGCGTTAGAGATCTGAGCTTCAAAGGAAGGGAATTCCACAGGAGTGGGGCAAGGGTTGCAAACTTTGATCCTCCCCATTTCTTTCTCCGAAAACGGGGGACTGACAACAGGGATTGCGTGGAGGAGCGCAGTTCCCTAGTTGGGACATAGGGAACAATCTCAGATGTTATGAAGGCCGTAAGCCGCGCCCAGTCGTGCTTGAAAGGTGATAGAAGCAAGCTTAAACTGGAAGCCAGTGTAGGGATTTGAGAAGGGGAGTTACATGGTGGGATTTCGGAAGATTGAACACCAACCGTGCCACCTGGTTCTGGATCAGCTGCAAACGCCGTAGACTATATGCAGGAATACCCGCATATAGGGCGTTGCCATAATCCAGGCGGGAAATGACCATCGCCAAAATGATCAATTTCAAGGCATCGAAGGAAAAAAAAGCGGGATACCTTACGGATGGTGCGTAGTGACAAGAAGGAGGAGGACACCACAGAACTAACCTGGGAGTGAAGAGTGAGCTGAGAATTGAGTTTGATACCTAGAGTTTTAACTGAGGTAGAGGGGACCGGGGGAGAACCTAGGGAAGGGGGCCAAAAAAGTGAAGACCAGGGACTGGAGCAACCACCCGTCAACACCAGCTCGGTCTTATCCGGGTTAAGTTTCAGGTGGTTGTAGTTCATCCAGTCCTGGATAAAAATCATAATAGACTGGAAGTTAGAGATGGAAGCAGGGGAAGAAGACAGATTGAAAACAAGTTGAAGGTCATCCGCATAATTGTATACGCTGACCTCCATTTGCTGTAGTGAAAAAATAAGAGGGGCAATATAAAGGTTGAACAAGAGGGGTGAAAGGGAGGAACCTTGGGGAACCCCGCACCTAACTTTCCGGAGGTCCGCAGAAAAATCACCCAGGCGGACAGCCTGGGTGCGGTCCCTCAGGAAGGAGGATAGCCATACCAGAGCGGTACCCCCGATCCCTGCCGCCCTGACACGGGAGAGTAAGATGGTATGGTCAACAGTGTCAAAGGCGGCTGAGAGATCGAGGAGGACCAAAGCCTGGGCCTGGTTGGTATCCATTCCCTCCCTGAGGTTGTCAAGGACCGAAAGTACTACGGACTCCGTAGAGTGTGCGGGGCGGAAGCCGGCCTGGTGGGGAGCCAAAATCCCGTACTCCTCCACAAAGGTGCTCAAGGACCTGGTGACATGGCGTTCGAGCACCTTAGCCAGAAATGGTAGGAGGGAGATAGGGCGGTAGTTGGCGGGGATCGAAGGGTCTGCGCCAGGTTTTTTAAGATGAGAACAATAACAGCGGTTTTCAGTGGATTGGCTACAACCCCCTGGGAAAGTGAGCTGTTGAGGAAGTGAATGTAGGGGTCTGGACAAATAGTATAGATGTGGCGAAGGATGTACGCGGGGCGAGTGTCCAATGTGGAGCCGGATTTAACAAGAGGAATTATCGAGGTCAAGGTATCTTTAGTCAAGGGAGGAAAGGCATCAAGTTGTCCATTAGGTGGAGGACACTGAGGGTCAACAAAAGTCGGGGGGTGAGGGAATGTTGGCTTTAATAATAGAAATCTTCTCGATAAAGAAATTATTTAAAGAGTGACAAAGGTCTTGGGACGGGGAGGGCTTGAGAGATGTCCTATCGGAGAATGCCAAATTGTGGACAATCGAGAAAATTTCCCTCGGTTGATTCTCAGCTGCAAGAATCTTTGAGGAAAAGTAGGCAGTTTTTGCAGCCAGAATGGCCTTCTTATATTGAGCTAGTAGAGTGGTAAACTCAGCTCTGAGTGAGGGAGAATAGTTCCTCCTCCTGGCACGCTCAGCACGGCGTACTGCAAGTTTGGTGGTTTTAAGATCCTCGTTAAACCACAAGTTGGCATCCTTCTCCCGTTTCGAGGTCACCCGCTTCAGCGGGGCGATGGAATCACATCATAGTGCGTTGTAAAAATTGTGTTGTAAAGGATGCTTCCCAGTTTTTTGGCTTCCAATACTTTTAACCGTTTTCTTACCTACTCTGGTTCTTCTTAAGAACAGTGTTCTTTCTAAAGGATGGTGTAATATTTCCAAAGGGTTTTTATAACTTAAGGATGACATTAAATGATTTCTAGACTTAGGACAATCTCCACACAGTTAAATGTGATTTATTTTAGTTGAACTTGAGACTGGTAGTCCAATTTTTGAATTCAATGAGAAACACATTGAATACCATATTTGTTAATTTAGTACCTTTATTTAGAGTGAAATAGATCGGATATGAGGCTTTCAGCAGCAGGTTGATTTTTGTAGATAACTGTTAAATTAGACTGATGGTACACAAAATATTCAAACTTTAAGAACCTGTTTTCAAAATCAATACTAAGAGTATACTCTCTCACAATTCAACAAGAAATCCAATTTTTCCCCAACATATTTAGGCTCAAAATACATTCTTAGAATCTGCTGTTTATTCATTTTATTTGAAGGTATTTGTCATCTAGCGAGCCTGGTAACATGATTGAAAATGTGGATTCCAATTTGTAGGCTAACCTTTCTTTCTACATAGAAGAATCAGATAATCTTTACAGATTGCAAATAGAAAAACATATTGTAATTTTTGACAATGTGCAAATGTGTATATATTGTAGAAGAATATGAATTGCTACCTTCCTAAACAAGACCTTTTACATTGGTACAATAAATATAGAAAAATGTAGTGGAAAATGTGTGTAAGAACAAAGTAGCTTCTAGAAATATTGCACAGTGCTGGGTATGTTACTTACTTAGAACATTCAGCTGGGTTCCTCCACCAACGATATACCAACAGTGCCACCGTGCTGTACACAAACCAGCAATTTAAAGGGTAGTGAAGACAGTACATTGATTTTTAGATTTAATTTATCACCTGTTGATGAATTGTTACAGATACAGAGAAGCACTGTAAACATTATCTGCTGCAGCACCTGCAGCAAAACAAAGGATGGATGGTACTCCTTCACCTGGTGATACAGAATAGCAGGCACAAATGGGAAATGTAAGAAGTATATGAAGCAGTTACGGCTAGATACAGGACTGCTAGCACTCCATTGCCAAAATTGCCTAACGATACAGGGGTGCAGGTAAATGTAGGCATGAGAAGAATTGTTCTCAATAAATATAAAAGTGTATGATAGGCAGATAAAACTCAATTTTCTGAAATTGTCAGCTTCTCCTCACATAAAAACAATGTTACTATAGAACCCCTTGACATTTCATTCAGGTGGAGAAATGTGGCTCACTGGTTAGAGGAGGCAAACCTGTAAGCAGAGGTCAGCCAGGGACCAGGGTTCAATTCCCGGCTCGGCGGGGTCCTGAGTCCTAAAAATGTCCATGGACTTGACAATTCTTGCTCCGGTGCCTACTTGATTCACGGGTTCACACTCTGCGACTCTGGGCAATAGCTTGCTTAATCTCCACAACGGCCCCTCGCGGCGGGATGCCTGGCTTTCACCTTGCGGATACCCTGCCGGGGTTATCTCACAGGGGAATACCAGGACGGGTTCCCTAAGCAAGCGCTTAGAAACCGCTCGGTGATTTGCGCTATATAAATTCCTGTACATTTACATTTACAACCCCTTGACATTTCATTCAGGTATCTGCATCTTTGAGACATTCTAGACTGCGCTTAAGATCTCTGCATAATTGTCATTTTGGAAAGCTGTTTACAGTACATAGTGATTTGCAATATTATTAACACATTATTTGACAGATGGATCCAATAATCCACAAATATCTTGAACTAGTGCATTGTATTTTTTTCTCAGTTATATTCCAAGTGATCTAACATATTTCCAAAGGCATAAGCCTTTGCTGAATTTCTCCTGCTCACAATATGAACATTTTCTTTCTTCAGAATCCTGCTATTGTTTGAAAGACCTGAATTTGACACCTTTCCCACAGTCTTACAAAAATCTTAAATAATGTGTTTTTGGAAGGAACACTTTTAAGATGAATGTGATTTACAATGGGTATGGTGTTATACAATCCAACCACAGTCAAACAGTACAAAGTGGTCCAACTGTAAGATATAGATAGAAAATCCTGACAATGTACACAAAGAAAAGTCCATTATGAGAGAAGAACATTTTGACGGGAAATCCCTTTTTAAACTGTTATCTAGCTTATTTTTCTGTCTTCTCAAAAAAGCAACACAAAATATCAAGTACGTCTGGCAAACGATTAAAAATTGGAAATTTATATTAATTTAGTACTTGACTGTATTGTCCATTTATTTGCTTCAAAAGTAGACAGATGTATACATGTATGATAAGTTAGTGTCCATCAGGTAAAGAATTACAAATAGATTTAGGGACAAATAAAGCAAAACTCCAGAAGGTTTTACATAAATATCCTTGAAAAGTAATGTAGAGGATTAATGATGCTACTTACAAAGGACTTTCATATGGGTGCCTCCACCGAAGATCCACCACTGTGATGAACTGCTATACAAAAACTGTCTCCACAAGAGCAGGAGATCAGCAGACAATGTATCAATTCGCTATTATGGGAAATCCTTTTTGACTGATTATTGAGCTTCACATGACTCTATTGTTGAAGAAAGTCTAGAACCCATAAAGTGGTGCATCAGTTGGGTTAACTGTCTGGTAGCAATCTGCTTATCAGTGTTATGTTCTTCAAAAATGTCCACGAATAGAATTATTAACTTTTGTTATCACAATATTATGGGACATTTTCTTTCACCTTCTTTAGGTGAAGTATTGGAATAGGCATGTTCTGACGGTATGCTGACTTTAAGAAGGCAATGAGGTGTACATGAGCTCTCAATATTTTGACTTACCTTGCTGAACATCAACAATATGTTAGCAAGATCAAGAAATTAGAGCCCCCAAATTACAGATTGTGTTTAGAACCTCAAATATTATCATTTACTTCTCTGTTCTTCTAGGACTGCATTTAATATGGGTTTGGCAGTAGGACAGTGAAAAGCCAATCAGCTCAATATACTGCCTTTTGGGTTTGGCAGAAGTAATAATGAAGTTGAGGGTCTCTTTGTAACCCAGAATCCCAGAAGTCTGCTGTGTTTCATTATTCCTAAAAGCGTATGTCTAGTAGTGTTGCTCTTATTGGGTTATACACCTATGGGAGATTGTCAAATAATTTTAATAGTAGGAATAGCATAATTAATTGTCTAGGATTATGAAGTAGTACAAATAATTTCATCTAGTAAATATTTCAAGGGTAGTATGATCAAGTATTTCCTAAATACTATTTACATTGATATGAGATATGAAATGCATCGTAAAGGACATCATTTTCATTCAAAGTGTGCAGTGTATGTTTGGTGCCTGACAAGCCGCTAACATGATCAGCCCTTTCTCAAAGTCACTAGCAGGAAATCTTTGCCTCTGACTCTGCTGTATAACTTGTATAGGAGTCCCTCGCTGCAGATATTTCTATGTTTCACTAGAGCTCAACCAATTGACATTGTCATTTTCTATGGAATGAAAGATTTATGCATTTAGTATAAGTGTTTACAATACTGAAAGTTTTACTGTACGTTGCATTTACCTCCTATCTATTCCCAAAGGCAACAGTTGTAAAAATAGGATAGCCTACATCCTGTTAATCACTTCTTTAATTTTCTTACATAGATGCCATCCTAAACTCAGTGTGTCATCTCTGGTTCAGGTGGCCTGCAACTTTATAGTTGGTGTTGTTCTGAAACAATATTTGTGAATGTTTCCTAAATGTAACCAAAAGCAAAATGCTTTGATTGCTACTATTTTTTAGGGATTATATCACGTCACTGGGCCTATTAAAAGTTGTGTAGTATTTAAATAATCTCACATTGGTGCTGAAAGTAGTCCCTTCTAAGCAAAATCCACTGATGGAATTCACTAGTTGATTGATTTATATGGGCTTCAAAGTGTTCTGTAAATTGGAAGATTTACCACAAGTACCCAGTGCAAATGCATGCTAATATTTCACTACTGGCTTGGTAGTGCTGGAAAACTGATCGCAGTGAAAGGGAAATAAGAAGCACCCTTCACAATTGACTAACAATTGATTCCAAGAATAAGGGTTTGACCATTCAAATGAGGATTGTCTTTTGATGCTTATTTGTGTCAATCTCATTTAGTAAAGATAAAATTACGTTACACTTGGTTCCTTACTTAGATTAAAATCTTCTCTCTGGACATTGCCAAGTCTCATCTACCTGAGGTTGACTGTGTTTTTTATTGTACCATGTATACAAAGAAACTGATTAATTCACTCACATCTACTTTACTTTCATGCAGCCACGTGTTCCCCTATCATACAACCTCTCAAACCGATTTCCTCATTTATAATTTTACATTACTTTTATTGTCAGTCTCTCCTTCCTTCAGTTATCATTTCTCTCTGGCTTGCTTTTCAATTGACTATGCTACTAACCCTTATTACTTATGCCCACCTCCTTTTCCCAAAGTCAATTTTTCTCATATTGTTTTTTTATTTCCCCCCTCACATTTGTCTACATTTACTATTCTCTTCTTCCATATCTTACAATTCTCACTCTACTTTTCTCTTTTTCTTAGCTCTTCTCTTGAGCTCTCATCCTTCCAATATCTATTTATAACACTGTATGTATTTCCTGCATTTTGTTTTTATAAGTGACCCCCACACTGTTCTAATGAAGTCTGTTTACACTGTGACCTTATTTATATAATTGAACAAGTTCATCATATGCCTTCTCATCAATCCATATCTTCTCTTTCCTCATAGTATTTGTTATATTTATTTATGTTATATCATATATATATATAGAGTGATGTAATCACCTCGATAGACCATCTTGATTTTAGAGAAGCAGTAGATGTAACTTGTGGCTGATCAGAATCAGTGCATTGGTTAAAAGAAAGATAAGATTGTAATGGTTTTCTGAATATTATATAAATTGAAACATGAAATTGTATTCTGTTTGATACATGTTTAGTGGCAACATTGGACAGACACTGAGATGTTAGGTTTGAAAAATAATATAAGGTATGGCTCTTTTGAAATGCATCAAGTGTTGCTATTCTTTTCTAAGCAATGTCATGGATTTTGAATATTGTCTACCACTGGCTTATGACTTACTACAGTCTCATGTCAAAATCTTTATTACTATTCATTAACTATTCTATTCATGCAAACAACTAAACATCCAAACAAAAACATATCTGTTCTGCAATAAGTCTAACAGCAAAAGATGCTTTTAGAGAAACAACTTTAAGCTTCAGACTGTCCCTAGAACGCTAAACCACTGATCAACCTATGAAAATTGATAATAAATCTAGTTTTGTTCATGACGGTCTGTTTAACTAAGTGTCATGCATTCTAAAACAAAAGGGAGTCATATCCATATCCAGATTGAATTTTATAGCTCTGCTGTGCTTTGTTAGACAGGTAAGGTCTTATTTTCAGGTCTGAAGAAGGAAGGCGTCAGAGGTAACTAAGGGCAACACTTTTTATTATGATTTTCTGAATTTCGCAAACATTTTCAAGGGAGAACCATTGACATATCTTTTCAGTATTAACTAACTGATATTAAGGCATATTCATGAGATTAACAACAAAATACAAAGAAATAGATTTTCAAAATATTGTGTGATGAAAAACACAAATTTTATTGACAATTCAAAAGACAATTAAGGAGCCACAGAATAGATCACCTGTTTCCCATTGGTGGTTCATAAAGGTTTAAATGACTGAATTACGTGACGAAAGGGAGCACTCGACCTTATTACCCCAATCAAACTAAAAAAACAAAAGAATATCCCTTCCAAGTCCTGGTTCAATTCCGAACTCAACAATGAAAGACGGGCCCTCAGGCAATCAGAACGTGCCTCGAGGAGTCATCCCACCTCTGATAACCTGGCTCTCCTTAGAATTACTAGAGCCCACTACAAGAAACATATCTTTAACAAACAGGCCTCCTTTCTCTGGTCACAACTAGACCAGGCTAGAAACTGACACAGAGAAATGTTTAACATCGTCAAAAAACAAACTTCCTCTGGCCCTCCCAAATTAGCTGCCTCTGTTGAAAGATGCGAAGAAATTGCTAGATTCTTTACAAACAAAGTCAATAAGATCGAACTATCCTTCTCTTCCCCCACTCTCTCTCTCCTACCTCCCCCCACCCAACACACCGTCCCTAGCATTCCTAATCCACTTTTGTCCTCTTCTCCCCTTCATCGCGATCCCTCTCAACCCCTCCCTGCTCTTCAACAACCTGACTCCTCCCTTTCAGGTCAACTTGCTAAAAACAATGCCTCATGGAGCGAATTTAGTCCAGTATCTGAAACCACTATCATTAACATAATTTCTAAACTCAAACTGTCCTCACACTCCAACGATCCTCTTCCCACTCATTTGGTCAAAGAACTCAAATATGACATCGCACCAACAACGACCGATATCATCAACTCCTCTCTCTCCACTGGCTGCGTTCCTGCCTCCCTTCAGCTAGGTCAAATTTCCCCCATTCCTAAAAACACCTCTGCCGACCCAAATGACCTTAAATATCTACGCCCTATCTCCAACCTTCCCTTACTCTCTAAAACCCTTGAAAAATGTGTCCTATCTCAATTAGATGATCATATCATCTCCTTCAATCTCCTTGACGCTTTCCAATCCAGTTTTAGAAAAGGATGCACTACCGAAAATGCTACGCTCATATGGCCGGGATCCCCGTCACCCCCTCCCAACACAATCCCCAAGGATGGGAAGTCGGACGCAGGCTTGCACTTTTGGAAGGCGGGAGGGAGTCACCCTCCCGGACGTATTTATTAAAATATGAAACAAAATTTAAAACGTTAAATAAAAAGTTTCATAATCATGTACAATTTTACATTTATTACTTTTCGATGAAGACATGTTCTTTGGCTAACCTTAACAGATCTCTAATACAAAGGTTTCCTAGCCGAGTCTAACATCCTGCAAATGCATACATTCTAAATTAAAATTGTACATCCTAGCATTAAGGGCCAACGGCAAGGTCTTAACCGGTGTCAGATCCCTACTACCAAAACTCTCGCCCTCACAGTGTGAGTGGCGCATGCGCAGAGGACTCTACCCTCATTGCCAACTGTAATTTCCCTTGTCGTGGTGGGGGCCCCCTTTCCACTCGACGTCATCTTAAAGGTCGTCCGAGTTCCCGTGTGAGGTATCTGTAGGAAGGACAGCGTGGACTCCCCCCCATCCCCACACTCTCTATCCGCTGTCGCGGATATCCGGCCCCCGGGAAATTAGTAGGAGGGGCATATAGCCGCCTCCTCCCCTGGGAGGGGCCTATGGCCATCTCCCCTTAGGCGACCCATCCTTAGTGGGTGCCGCCTCCCCCGGGCGCTCCCATCCATTCTGGGTGGCGCCCCCCTCTAGGGACCTTGAAATTTCTGCTCACCGATCATGACCTTACCGCCCGACCAAAAAATAAATACGACAGTTGTTCACCTACTAAGGAAGGAAAATTCAACATGCCTAATTGTATCACGATTGTTTACTCCTAAAAAGAAAACAGTACCTACAGACAGAATTCACCTCCTCAATCTAAACATTCCTTTACTTTTCTACAAAGGAAAAAAGGGGCCTAACTCAGCAACTTTATTACAAAACAAACATTGCCATAAGGGGCTGGTGGGTGGGTCAAAATTGCTGCTTGTTCCGTCGAGGGCTCACGAGCAACGAGTGGGTGCGGCCTTCAGAGCGCAGGAACAAGAGGACGCTTCTTCGGATTCCCGCTCAATTTATTCTTCTGCGGGAGGGCGTGTACCCTTCTCCGGTACGCCTACTGGGCGTGGTCATCGGTGTAGGTGTCTAGGACAACCCATCCTGGGCGGGAAAAGGCGCGCCCCGGCTACGCCGCTTCGGGCATACCAGCCGAAACATGCCCCCGCCCAAAATGGTTTCCCGGGAGGATCGGGGCACCCAACAATACGTTCGGGGGGACCGAGTGGTCGCCCCTTTCCATATGGCCGGGATGCCCGTCACCCCCTCCCAACACAATCCCCAAGGATGGGAAGTCAGACGCAGGCTTGAACTTTTGGAAGGCGGGAGGGAGTCACCCTCCCGGCCGTATTTATTAAAATATGAAACAAAATTTAAAACGTTAAATAAAAAGTTTCATAATCATGTACAATTTTACATTTATTACATTTCGATGAAGACATGTTCTTTGGCTAACCTTAACAGATCTCTAATACAAAGGTTTCCTAGCCGAGTCTAACATCCTGCAAATGCATACATTCTAAATTAAAATTGTACATCCTAGCATTAAGGGCCAACGGCAAGGTCTTAACCGGTGTCAGATCCCTACTACCAAATCTCTCGCCCTCACGGTGTGAGTGGCGCATGCGCAGAGGACTCTACCCTCATTGCCAACTGTAATTTCCCTTGTCGTGGTGGGGGCCCCCTTGCCACTCGATGCCATCTTAAAGGTCGTCCGAGTTCCCGTGTGAGGTATCTGTAGGAAGGACAGCGTGGACTCCCCCCCATCCCCACACTCTCTATCCGCCGTCGCGGATATCCGTCCCCCGGGAAATTAGTAGGAGGGGCATATAGCCGCCTCCTCCCCTGGGAGGGGCCTATGGCCGTCTCCCCTTAGGCGACCCATCCTTAGTGGGTGCCGCCTCCCCATGGGAGGGGCCAATGGCCGCCACCCCCCGGGCGCTCCCATCCATTCTGGGTGGCGCCCCCCTGTAGGGACCTTGAAATTACTGCTCACCGATCATGACCTTACCGCCACAGGCCGGATAGTTGACCGACTATCCGGCCCCCCCAACTCCTCCTAAAGGTCATGCTTCCTCAAACCCCTTAGCCATGCTATGAAGTCACCTATGAGTAAATCATTCCCCTCCCGGGACAGGTGAACCCCATCATTCAGATACATGTGATCACCCCGAATACACCCATGAGGAATGCTATGCAACTGCGCAGAGCGAAACAATCTACCAATTTTATTGTTCACCCTCTTCACTGAATGGTTCAGTGCTGACACCGAAAGGCCCCCCCGCCATACCTTCCTGGGAATCATGTGGGACCAGGCAATCGAGCACCCCGGGATTCTTTTCGCCAACCAGCTAACAGCAGACAAAACTTGTTCAAACAACACTCGTCTACCCAGTGCCACCAAGTCATTGCCCCCCAGGTGTACTATGACTACAGATGGCGGTGACCTTTGCCGCCCTAGGAGACCCTCAACAAACGACTCGAATTGGTCAAAACAGAGCCCGCCCTTCCCATGGAAGGCCACTCTGTACCCGTATTCCCCAGCTGCGCGAGTCGCGTCACCTGCTTTGAATACGTCCCCGGCGCGCCTCACGTATGAGTGGCCCACGACCCATACCACTCTCTCTCTAGATGGTGATCCATGACCGCTGGTCTACTGGTACAGGGTCGACTGCAAATTCCGCCCCGCATGACAGGCTCGCGAAACTGTAATTAAAACAAAAGACAAAAGGCGTGAGTGCATGTCACTTGTTCTTTACAACATGTGCAATCGCACATACCTTTTGAAGCAATTTGAGGACCATCGCCCCAACTGTTTCACTTCGTCCGCACTCTGACCCCTGGCTGTAGCCTCAGTAGCAGCCCCTATCCTAAAGGAGTGGGTCCCAAAATCGCACGGGTCCATGCCCGCCGCAGCGATAGTCAGTGCTAACACCCTCTGGAACTGAAACCACATCAGTGGGGTGCCATCCTTGTGCCTCAGCAAACTCCCCCCCCCATGTAGCCGCCCTCAGTTCCAAGTATTCCTCTATACACATTATCGGGCACGTGGGGGACCCTCGCGCGCGCTGCACAACAACACTATTTCCCATAGCCCCTTGGTCGGTCTTGGACCTGGCTATCGTAACCACCATCGAATCACCCCTAATTTGGACGTGATCCCTGCACAAGCCTCCCTCAACGTCTTTCTTATTCCTTGCGACTAGTTCGCTCACCCGCATAGCCCCGTGGAAAGCTAATGCGAAAGCTGCCCGGAACAGAACTGCTTCATATTGGGAGGAGCATGTTCCGTCTAGTTTCGCTATGAGTAGGGACAACCTATGTAAGCCAATCGGGCGCCTTTCATCTTGCTTGCGACCCTCGAGGCACTGCCAGCCGCGAAGGGCTTTTTTCACCAAAAAGGAACCCGTTGAGTCTTTTATGCCATGCACCTGCGCCATGAATGAAATGGCCGCCCTAAGCCTATTGGCCGTTGCCGCTGATCGGCCCTCCCTGTGCAGTGCTACCAGGAACCCCAGGAAGGATTCCTCCTGACCCCAGCTCTGATCCCCTGCCGGACCCAAAAATGTGCAATAGGAACGAAACGCTCCTTCATATGCCTTCCTTGTCCTGGGGGCTAAGCTTGCTGCCACGAGGTCTTGTACTCCGGGGCACCGATTAGCCAAAGCGCTTCGGGGAATGGTGCCGCCACTAGGTCCGCTGTAGGTAGATAACCCCTGAACGCCTGCATATGTGAACGAGAGAGTGCATCAGCCGCTTGATTCAGGACACCCGGCACATGTTTCGCCCTGAACTGTACATTCAGTCTCATACAAAGCAGCACAACCTCTTTCAACAATCTCAAGATCCACTTGCAGCGTGCTGCTTGTTGGTTAATGCATTCGACAACAGTCATATTATCAGACCAAAACACCACTGAGCGGTCTCTGAAATCGTCTGGCCATGCCATCAGAGCAACCAAAATGGGGAATAGCTCCAGGAACCCAATGTTACTTGTGAGACCGCTGGAGTGCCACCACGCCGGCCATGTTTGCGCCGACCATCGATTACCAAAAATGGCGCCAAATCCCACGCTCCCAGCCGAGTCAGTCCACAGACCTAGTTCATCTGAAGACGCTGGAGGCTTGTTCCACACTACCCGACCGTTGAAGTCCGCCAGAAATGCCAACCAAATGCGCATATCCTGGCGAACCTCTGCAGACAGTCTCGTACGGTGGTGTCCTTCTTTGAGACCAACCATAGATTGTGCAATAGAGCGTGAGAAGGGGCGGGCCATCAGTATCACTCTCAAGGCAAAGTTAAGCTGACCCACTGTTTGCTGCAACTGGTGCAGGGTCACTTTCTCCTTACCAAGGCATAGCTTTAAGGAAGCCCTAAATTTGGCCACCTTTCCCAACGGCAAACGGAAACATCCCTCCACAGAATAGAGCTCAATTCCCAGAAACTCCAGTGAAGTAGATGGCCCAACCGTCTTACCTGGTGCCAATGGGACTCCAAACTCCCTCATGAGGATGCAGAAGTCGTGCAGCGCCTGCGCACATTTCGTGTCACCGGCTGCTCCCAAAAACAGGAAGTCGTCGAGATAATGCATAACATGCCTATGCCCTGTGGCCTCGGTGAATGCCCACTCTAAAAAACAACTGAACATTTCGAAATAGGCACAAGAAATGGAGCAACCCATAGGCATGCATTTATCCATGTAATAACTCCCTTGGAATGCAAAACCCAGCAAACGCTGATCCTGCGGGTGTACCGGGAGCAACAGGAACGCCGACTCGATATCGGATTTCGCCATCAGCGCCCCGGGGCCCAGGTGATTCAGCATGGCCACGGCTCCATCGAACGATGCGCACCGCACCGAACAGACTTCTGGGTCAATGGCCTCGTTCACCGAGGAACCCCTTGGAGCCGACAGATTATGAATAAGTCTAAACTCCCCTGGGTCTTTCTTTGGGACAACCCCTAACGGGGAACAGATGAAATCCGCCACCGGTGGGCGATGAAAAGGCCCTGCCACTCGCCCTAAGCTGACTTCCTTGGCTCACGAGCAACGAGTGGGTGCGGCCTTCAGAGCGCAGAAACAAGAGGACGCTTCTTCGGATTCCCGCTCAATTTATTCTTCTGCGGGAGGGTGTGTACCCTTCTCCGGTACGCCTACTGGGCGTGGTCATCGGTGTAGGTGTCTAGGACAACCCCTCCTGGGCGGGAAAAGGCGCGCCCTGGCTACGCCGCTTCTGGCATACCAGCCGAGACACGCCCCCCGCCCAAAATGGTCGGGGGGCGTGTCTCGTGGATCGGGGCACCCAACCATACGTTCGGGGGGACCGAGTGGTCGCCCCTTTCCAATATCACAGATGACATTCATCGCTCTATAGACGAAGGCGAATCCTCACTTCTAATCCTCCTTGACCTCTCAGCTGCATTTGATACTGTCCATCATCCCACCCTTCTTAAAACTCTCAAAGTTCGATTTGGTTTTGAAAGCACTGTACTCAAACGGTTCTCCTCGTTCCTCCATAACAGGTCACAACAAATTAAGCTCAGTCATTGCCTCTCTAAACCTCAACCTATCTCACTCGGTGTCCCTCAAGGGTCTATCCTCTCCCCTAGTCTATTCAATCTTTTCATGGAACCCCTCACCCTCATTCTCAAACAAGCTAAACTCAGTTACCACTTCTATGCTAACGATACTCAACTATACTACAAGATCAAATCCCACAATGACATCCTTCACCTCAATGATACCCTATTAAAAGTCCAAACCTGGTTCCATCTCAACCATCTCAAATTGAATCCTAAAAAAACTGAAATCATCCTTTTCACTCCGAAAAACAATTCCCTTCCCATTCAACTCTGGATCAATGATATCAAAGCACTTAATTGCTCCCTCTCCACCTCAAACTCTGTCAAATCCCTAGGTATCAGTATTGATCACAAGCTTAATCTCAACCCCCACATTAAAAATTCAGCCAAAAGTGCTCTTTTCACCCTTCACCACCTCAAAAAAGATCAAACCCTTCATTCCTGCTCATGATTTTAAAATCGTTGTCTAATCTCTTGTCCTTTCAAGAATTGACTATGGTAATGCCACACTTGCTGGCACCCCCAAAATCCATCTTGCATCGATTAAATCTGTTCTCAACCTAGCTGCCAGACTTATCTCTGACTGTAAAAGATTTGACCACATTTCTCCCGTCCTCAAAAATCTCAACTGGCTCCCAATTGAAGGATGATCCCTCTACAAAATTGCGTGCATCACACAAAGCTCTTCACCAAAACACCCCCTCTTACCTTTCAAACAAACTTCAGAAAGCAGGGTGCTCCAGGTCTCTGAGGAGCACTAACTCCCTTGTCCTGATCCCTCCCAAAATAAAATGTAAAAAGACTCAATCACGTGCCTTCTCTGGAAATGCTCCTACTATTTGGAATGATATCCCCAAAGATCTTCGCTGCAACCCCTCTTACCCTCTCTTCAAAAAGAGACTCAAAGTCTTCCTCCTCAACAAATATGGGGGTTCCTAATTTTACTGATTCTGACCCTGCTCACTCCTTCTCTTATCTGGTTCATACCTCTACCCAACACCTCTCCCTCTTTTCACACTCTCACTCTCCTCCCTGATACCACCTTCTAACACTTTACTTTCTATATTCATCATCCCCTTAATTATCTCTGTCTCTTTGCCCCCTTCCCTCATTTAATTGCATAGCTTTATCTCATGTGAACTGTATACACATTGTTATTTGCACTTTGTATCTTAATTTGCTCTACTACCCTGTAAAGCACTCTGATACTCTTGTGTCCAGCAGCGCTATATAAAACCTTTTAAATAAATAAATAAATAAATAAATAAATAAATAAATAAATAAATAAGATTAAGGAACAAAAGTAACTGGAGAGACTATTTTGTAATCACTCACATTGATACCAGCATTTAATGTACTTCTTCTCATGGAAGCCGCAGTTTATTTACTGTAAAATTATGGGTGTTAAAATTATATATAACCGAACCGTAATAAGATGATTTCAACATTCCACAGGGAAAAAGCTGGTGTTGAATATTAAACACATTCTGATTTCTTGACAGATTTCTTAAAGGTCTTTCCCTGGTGGGTGACCTGACAGGGGACTGTCTTTTCTGCACCCCAGTCCATGGGGGGCGGAGACAGATAACTGCTGGCCTTGAACAGGTTATTTTTACTCTGTTTGGTAACTCTGCTTTTCTCTACTCCATTGGTAAATATTTGACCATCGACTTTCCATGTCACATCCAGAGAGGCCAGATAGAAGTCTTGGAGAAGACACACCACAGTGGCCTTGTTTTTCTCTACCTCCTCCTGAGAGGGTGGGAAGATGCTCAGAGTAGGAGCCTGTGTCTCACCGGCTGCAATAAAATTAGGAAAAGTATGAGAAAATAGGATAAATGTCCCAAAAATATTTTGTTATTTTTTGGTTAATTATCCTTTGTCAAATGCAATTGCACAGGAAACATTGGGGTCGATTAGGATGGCGGACGGAAGGACGACCGCCGGCCTGGAGTAGGCGGAAAATGCCTTTTTACAGTCCTTCAGCCGCGGCCAGTCCGTCCGCTATATTAGGATGGGAAGCACTGTCAAATTTCCGTACGCCGCGGAAGAACATGCACCGCCGCGTAAATACACCCGACCCCGCGGCGGACGTAACCAATCCAGAGACAACGCCGTACGGAATGACGTCTCGACCGTCCTCAAAATCACGATGGCGGAAAAGACACAGCAAATCGGAGCGGAAAAACCACCAGCCTGAACACGGCAGATGCACCACAGCGGAGAGGCAAAACATTGCAGAGATACCCACCACAGGCAGATCACCGTCATGGACCCAGCTCTACACGCATTTCCACTCCTCTTCGTGCTCCACCACCAGCACGTCATGGACCAACGACGACGCAGGTACGCAAACACACCAATCGCTGTCAGAAGGGGAGTACCTGCCGGGGCTGTGACGTGGGGAGGGGGAGGGGCATGTTGGGGACACACCATTTACGATAGCACCAATATATCAACAATACAAGGAGACAACCAGGAATGACACAGCAAAACCACCACACAGGAATAACTTGCTTTATTGCAAATAATAGGGGTTGACTCCTAGAGTAGCCAGGAGCATGGGCTCTGGATATAACAGAACAGGGACATCTGAGGCAGCACATGAGAGGGGCAACGAGCATCAACAGGCCATGGCACAGAACAGGTACATCTGAAGCAGCACATGAGAGGGGCACAGAGCATCAACAGTCCATGGCACAGAACAGGTACATCTGAAGCAGCACATGAGAGGGGCACAGAGCATCAACAGTCCATGGCACAGAACAGGTACATCTGAAGCAGCACATGAGAGGGGCACAGAGCATCAACAGTCCATGGCAAAGAACAGAGCAGGTACATCTGATGCAGCACATGAGAGGGGCAACGAACATCAACAGTCCATGGCACAGAACAGAGCAGGTACATCTGATGCAGCACATGAGAGGGGCAACAAGCTTCAACAGTCCATGGCACAGAACAGAGCAGGCACATCTGAGGCAGCACATGAGAGTGGCTAAGTGCATCACAGTCCATGGCAAAGAACAGAGCAGGTACATTTGATGCAGCAAAGGAGAGGGGCAACGAGCATCAACAGTCCATGGCACAGAACAGAGCAGGTACATTTGAGGCAGCACATGAGAGTGGCTAAGTGCATCAACAGTCCATGGCAAAGAACAGAGCAGGTACATCTGATGCAGCACATGAGAGGGGCAACGAGCATCAACAGTCCATGGCACAGAACAGGTACATCTGAAGCAGCACATGAGAGGGTTTAAGTGCATCAACAGTCCATGTCAAAGAACAGAGCAGGTACATCTGGGGCAGCACATGAGAGGGGCTAAGTGCATCAACAGTCCCTGGCACAGAACAGAGCAGGTACATCAGAGGCAGCACATGAGAGGGGCAATGAGCATCAACAGTCCATGGCAAACAACAATTACATCTGAAGCAGCATATGAGAGGGGCACAGAGCATCAACAGTCCATGGTACAGAACAGGTACATCTGAAGCAGCATATGAGAGGGGCACAGAGCATCAACAGTCCATGGCAAAGAACAGAGCAGGTACATCTGATACAGCACATGAGAGGGGCAACGAGCATCAACAGTCCATGGAATAGAACAGAGCAGGTACATCCGATGCAGCACATGAGAGGGGCAATGAGCATTAAGGTTGTATGATGTTTCAACGCATGCTTTTACAACGCATGCTATTACGACGCAACTTTTACAACACAAGTCGTTACAACGACTTGCATTGGGGGGCTCTGGATAGTGAATAGTTTAATTTGCTATTCCAACTCCAGTCCCCGTGGATAGTAGGGAAGGTGTTGGATAGTAATTAAACTATTCCCTATCCTAGAGCGCCCTCCAGCGCAATTCGTTAAATGACTTGTGTTGTAAAAGGTGCATCGTAATAGTAGTGCATTGTAAAAGTTGCGTTGTAAAGGATGTTTCCCGCATCAACAGTCCATGGCACAGAACAGAGCAGGTACATTTAAGGCAGCACATGGGAGGGGCTAAGTGCATCAACAGTCCATGGCACAGAGCAGGTACATCTGAGGCAGCACATGAGAAGGGCACAGAGCATCAACAGTCCATGGCACAGAACAGGTACATCTGAAGCAGCACATGAGAGGGACACAGAGCTTCAACAGGCCATGGCAAAGAACAGAGCAGGTACATCTGATGCAGCCCATGAGAGGGGCAACGAGCATCAACAGTCCATGGCACAGAACAGAGCAGGTACATCTGATGCAGCACGTGAGAGGGGCAACAAGCATCAACAGTCCATGGCACGAACAGAGCAGGTACATCTGAGGCAGCACATGAGAGTGGCTAAGTGCATCAACAGTCCATGGCAAAGAACAGAGCAGGTACATCTGATGCAGCACATGAGAGGGGCAACGAGCATCAACAGTTCTTGGCACAGAACAGAGCACGTACATCTGAGGCAGCACATGAGAGTGGCTAAGTGCATAAACAGTCCATGGCAAAGAACAGAGCAGGTACGTCTGATGCAGCACATGAGAGGGGCAACGAGCATCAACAGTCCATGGCACAGAGCAGGTACATCTGAGGCAGCACATGAGAGGAGCCATAGACCCAGACACACTGCCAGCACCAGAAACAGGAGTGTGAGACACAGCCACAGATCTAGTGACTGCCACATGAGCCATAGACCCAGACACACTGCCAGCACCAGAAACAGGAGTGTGAGACACAGCCACAGCTCTAGTGACTGACACATGAGCCATAGACCCAGACACACTGCCAGCACCAGAAACAGGAGTGTGAGACACAGCCACAGCTCTAGTGACTGACACATGAGCCATAGACCCAGACCCACTGGCAGCACCAGAAACAGGAGTGTGAGACACAGCCACAGCTCTAGTGACTGACACATGAGCCATAGACCCAGGCACACTGCCAGGACATGTCCCTATACAGTGACCAACAAATACCATGCCAGCATCTGAGACATGAGAGTCGCGGACACACACAGTGGCAGTACCTGAAACAGGAGAGGGCACAACTGACACAGTGCTACTACATGAGGCATGACAGCGAACAACAGACACTACGGGCCCGATTCACAGAACTAACTTAAGAAAAAATCCTAAACTTACTACTTTTGGTATTCACAGAAGTTAGGATTTTGTCTTAAGTTTTTCTTAAGACAGACTTAAGACAGACTTAAGTTAGGATTCTGTCTTAAGTCTGTCTTAAGACAAACTTGAGACAAGCTTAAGACAAAATCCTAACTTCTGTGAATACCAAAAGTAGTAAGTTTAGGATTTTGTCTTAAGTTAGTTCTGTGAATCGGGCCCAGTGCCACTATCTGACACATGAGAGTGAACTGCAGCTGACCCACTAGGACCACTGAAATGATGAGCCACAGGGCTGTATGGGCCAGGAGGCAGGGTGGCTCTGGGAGCTGGGGACAGCTGTACTGGAGCGACATAGGGGTGGTCAGGTGTCACTGGTGTGTGTCTCCGTTTCTTTGGGATATGTAAGGGCACCCTAGACATGATTGGACTGGTAAGTGGTGCGGGCTCATCTGAAACATCACCCATCAAAGGTGGATCATGTGCTGGTGGTGGTCTGCTCTCTGGGGACGTGCTGGACCCTGCTTGACGCTTGCTATGGTCCTGCCTTCTGCCCTCTGTATCATGTGTAATGGGGGATGCAACAACAGGGTACTCCTTCCTCTGCTTCACCGGGGTGTGGATGGGAGTAGAGGTATGGGGGGACTCCACCTCTGACACATGTGGTGTACGTTCCTTCACCAACACCAGCTTCAGGGGACGCAGGGGTGATGTATGCCTGTGAATGGGAGAAGCCTTGGCCCTGGAATGTTCCTTGGCCATGGGAGACACCTTGGCCCTAGGAGGTGTCCTGTCTTTGGAAGGTACCTTATCTGTGGGTGGTACTCTGTCCCCGGGAGTTGCCCTGTCCTTTGTAGTGTCCTTGTCCTTGGGAGTGTCCCTGGCCTTGGGAGGTGCCCTGTCCTTTGTAGTGTCCTTGTCCTTGGGAGTGGCCCTGGCCTTGAGAGTTTCCCTGTCCTTTGTAGTGTCCTTGTCCTTGGGAGTGTCCCTGGCCTTGGGAGTTGCCCGGTCCTTTGTAGTGTCCTTGTCCTTGGGAGTGTCCCTGGCCTTGGGAGGTGCCCTGTCCTTTGTAGTGTCCTTGTCCTTGGGAGTGTCCCTGGCCAGGGGAGTTGCCCTGTCCTTTGTAGTGTCCTTGGGAGTGTCCCTGTCCTTGGGAGGTGCCCTTGCCTTGGGAGTACCTTTTGAGGGGGATGCCTGTGTTACACTTCTAACCCCTCAGCCGAAACATTCTTTTCTCGCTCTGGTTACATTAACACTGCTATCCCACAATCACTAAGTGGGTTAAGTGTGTACGGTACCAATCTGTGCAAAATAACCCAGATGACGAGTTTCCACCAATAAGTGGGCTGATGGGTTTATATATCTATACATTCATATGTCTCTCTCCTTAAAAAACACACATAAAAAACACACACATATATGGTAACAAGTACATACATATATGTTTTTTCTAGATTAGGACTAATATTCGTACACCACTTATTAAGTGAGCCGATAAAGTTCTTTAGACCCTTAGCATCCTTTGTGTTTTGTGATTTGAGATTCGGGGGATAGGATGCAAGCAGGTCTTTAAAAGGTTCCCCTCAGACCCTTGTTCTACAATTTGTTTTTTGTGCACATGAGGGTTGTATCAATTTGAACCCAATGTCCTAAAAGACGGTCGACATGTTTCAGCTTATGAGTCGTATTCGACTCAGCATTCCTCAGGACCAATAGTTTCATGTCACCTAGATGGAGGCACACCCTAAGGAACCTACTCAAACTAGGAGGAAAATTATTTTCTATTGAAAAGCGTTTACCAACTTGGAATCGCTGCGCTGGAAAACTCAGGTGCACACCCTCTAATCTCTGAGGGTTAAGGAATTCGGTTTACATTCCAACCGGCTTCCTAAGCACAAGGAAGGGGAAGCCTTCACCTCAGGATTAGGTTTATCCTGTTACCCGCTTCCTGGACACGCGGTGGGGGAAAAAACCTTCACGTCAGCATTAGATGGCTGACGACTCCCCGCCTGTCCACCTAGACTCTACTCGGCCGCGGAAGAGTAGAGTCTAGGTGGACAGGCGGGGAGTCGTCAGCCATCTAATGCTGATGTGAAGGTTCCTTAGGGTGTGCCTCCATCTAGGTGAGATTAAACTATTGGTCCTGAGGAATGCTGAGTATCAATGCTGATACAACCCTCATGTGTCCGATTTTTTCACTTTGTTTTTAACTGAGTTCGAATCACCCCTCTATTAAAAGTTTTGGTTGGGGGAGTGGTCTATACTCATTTTAACTTGCACTTAATGTTCTGTATCATTGCACATACTAAAAACTGGAACCCGATGAGGACAATTGGCTACCCATCTTGTGTGGGTGCCTGAGGGTTCCTTTTTCCTCACTATGAATACACAACCTTGATTTTGACACAGTCAATGTTTGTTTAGTGCACTTACGGGTGGTGGTGGTGATGATAGGTTGTCCCACTCTTTCTACCTTTTTGTGTTCTATTCGTATTATTGTTGGAGATACTCTTTAGTTGTATACCTAATTTCAACACTCACGTACTGCAAATTACAAAATCAAAACTTCCTTGACTGCTGACCAACATGTAGCACCCATCCTGCACACGAACCACCCCTACCAGCCATCCTCATGTCATAGAACCAGGGTTGCCTGTGAAACATGTACATCAAACAAACAGGGCAAGTGCATGCTGACCACCACACATGTGATTCCATGGGACCACAGACCTCAACGGCATGTCCTGGGACCCTGCACTACAATGCAACTGGTATGTCCAGCTCGCTGACATGGATGCTAATGCTCACTCCGCTAATGGCATCACCATGCAATTGCAGCACAACATACACACCACGGATGTTACTACTGTGTCTGAGCAGCAATACATGCATGCACTCAAAAGTCACAAACCCATTCAGTCTGCTTACCGCTAGTTTGCTGCTGCTCCCCTCTCAACTGGGTGGACAGGTCAGGATGTGTCACAGCTATGATATGGAGCATTAGAGGGGTGATGGTACGTCGTGCAAGCCGGCCTGATCTTGGAATCATCCCCAGTGTCATCTCTGCCACATTCTTGCTGAGCCTGGAGATGTCGTTCCACCGCTTGTGGCAGTGTGTGTGTCACCTATTGCATACCCCCACTGCCCGTACATCACGTGCTATGGCCCTCCACACGGCCTTGCAAAGGTGCAGCTTGACCTACCATGATGGGAGACAAGAGGGGGCAAGTCAGTGGACAGTTGGCCATTCACACAGATAGGAGCAACATGTATCTTTCAGCAGCCTTGCACAGTACAACACATGTGAAGGCCCCACATCACACCGCCAAGATTGTAGAAGCCAGGAGTCAGTGACCACCTCATGCACACCAAAGTGTCCAGGGGCCCTGTAGAGCCATTCATAGTGCTGGAGCACACCGTCCACAAGGACCCCCAGCTCCGCTGCGGTGAAGGAACAAGACCGGATCTCTCAAACTCTCGGCATGGCAAGGTCCAGGACTGTGGCACAACAGCAGCAATTGTTGGAGTGCTCAGCAGCAGCAGGTAGAGGTGATGGGTTTAGGCAGATGGTTCACAGACGACCTCAAAAACTCCAAGAAAACCTGCCGCACCCTTGAGAAAGTCAGGCGCCACGACCCGTCAACAGTAAACATGACAGCCCTCAAGAACGCCACCCGCAAACCCCACCAACTGATCCGCACCACCAAAAGGAGTACATTCAAAGAACGATTGGACATCAACACCCGCAACAGCAAGGAACTCTTCAGCATCGTTACAGAGCTCTCCAACCCCAGCTCCGGCAACAATGACATCACACACTCGCAAGTCCTCTGCGACTCACTCGCCTCGTTCTTTCATCGCAAGATCACCGACATACACAACAGCTTCGGCATGCAAACCACGCACCCAACCACCGAACCAGCGCACCCAACCACCACCCTCCGCACTTGGACCGTGGTCAGCTCATAAGACACCGCCCGCACTATGAGCACCATCCACTCCGGCTCCCCTACCGACCCATGCCCACACCACGTCTTTAACAAAGCCACCTCAATCATCGCTCCCCAGCTCCTTCGCATCCGCCACCTTCCCGGAGAGCTGGAAACATGCCGAGCTCAGCGCCCTCCTGAAGAGACCCACCGTGGAGCCCACGGACCTCAAGAACTTCCGCCCCATCTCTCTCCTACCTTTTCCTGCCAAAGTCATCGGGAAGACAGTCAACAAACAACTCTCCACCTTCCTCGAGTCAAATGGGTGCCTCGACTCGTCACAGTCCGGATTCCGAGCAAACCACACCACCGAGACCACCCTCATCGCAGCAACTGACGACATCAGGCCCATGCTCGACAACGGGGAAACTACCGCCCTCATCCTCCTGGACCTCTCAGCAGCCTTCGACATAGTGTGCCACCGCACCCTGATACAGCGCCTAAGCAACACCGGAATCCAAGGGACAGCCTTGGAGTAGATCATCTCGTTCCTCACCGGAAGAACCCAGAGGGTCCGCCTCCCACCGTTCCCATCCGCGGCCACCGAAATCATCTGCGGCGTCCCGCAAGGATCCTCACTCAGCCCCACCCTCTTCAACGTCTACATGAGCCCCCTCGCTGCCATCGCATGCAAACACAACCTCAACGTCATCTCCTATGCCAACGACACCCAGCTGATCCTCTCCCTCACCAACGACCCCGCCACCACCAGAGCCAGCCTCCAGGAAGGAATGAAGGACGTCGCAGAATGGATGAACCTCAGCCGGCTGAAACTGAACTCTGACAAAACGGAAGTCCTCATCCTGGGATCATCCCCCTCCACCTGGGATGACTACTGGTGGCCCCCTACCATGGGCACCGCACCCAAACCATCGGACCATGCACGCAAACTGGGATTCATCCTGGACTCCTCCCTCACGATGACCAAGCAAGTCAACGCCGTCTCGTCATCCTGTTTCAACACCCTGCGCATACTATGAAAGATCTTCCGATGCATCCCCACCGACACCAGGACAACGGTCACCCAGGCACTCGTCACCAGCCGCCTGAATTACGGGAACACCCTCTACGCTGGAACCACAGCCAAACTCCAAAAAAGACTTCAGCGCATACAGAACGCCTCGGCAAGACTCATCCTGGACATCCCCCGGCACAGCCACATCTTTGCCCACCTGAAAGACCTGTACTGGCTCCCCGTCATCAAGAGAATCACGTTCCGACTCCTCACCCACGCACACAAGGCTCCACGACGTGGGCCCAAAATACCTCAACAACAGCCTCACATTTTACACACCCACCGGCCAGCTCCGCTCCGCCAGCCTCGCCCTCGCCACCGTCCCGCGAATCCGCAAAACCTCCGCCGGAGGAAGATCCTTCTCCTATCTGGTGGCCAAGACATGGAACTCCCTCCCCATCCACCTACGGCTGACCCAGGACCATCTATCCTTCCGGAAACAACTCAAGACCTGGCTGTTCGAGCAGTAGCAGCTCCCCCCCCTCCCCCCAAGTGCCTTGAGACCCTAACGGGTGAGTAGCGTGCTATACAAATTCTCCTGATTGATTGATTGATTGGTGGATTGCTCATCAGCAGCAGGTAGAGGTGATGGTTGCAGGCAGCAGTTGGTGGATTGCTCAGCAGCAGCAGGTAGAGGTGATGGGTGCAGGCAACAGTTGGTGGATTGCTCAGCAGCAGCAGGTAGAGGTGATGGGTGCAGGCAGCAGTTGGTGGATTGCTCAGCAGCAGCAGGCAGAGGGGATAGGTGCAGGCAGCAGTTGGTGGATTGCTCAGCAGCAGCAGGTAGAGGTAATGGGTTCAGGTAGCAGTGGCTGAAAGCAGTGGATGTGTGCTACTGAAATTCTCACATTTATAGGGCCCTGAGCTGATATCAGTGGTACACGACTGCAGCAATTGGTTTTCCCAGGCTGCCTCATTTAAAATGAGCCAATGACTGGCCCTGCTGCGGCGGTGCACCGCTTCTGCTATTTTTTAAATCGCTTACGCGTCCCGCGTTACCTGTTTCCATTGACTACATGTGCAAGGACCATCACGGTCACACCCCGCCAACCGCATGTGCGCACTACCGCGATGGTGCATCGTTTGAAAATCATCACTCCCTGGCATTGCAATGGCGGAGCACGCATTCCGCGGGGCAGGACAGGCTAACACATACACTTGAATGTGCAAGTGAAATGGAAGTTGGTATCCCCCTTTCAGTCACATAGCAGCACCCACCGCAGACCCGGGCGATCACCCACTGCCGGGTGCGGGCAGTCACCAACCGCCGGGTGCGGGCGGTGGGTGACCGCCCACACCCGGTGGTGGGTGACCGGCCATGGCCATCCATGCCAGGGTAACACCAATACACAGGGCGGTCACCCACTACCCGCACCCGGCGGTGGGTGACCGCCTGCACCCGGCGGTCTGCGGTGGGTGCTGCTAAGTGACTGAAAGGGGGGATACCAACTGCCATTTCCACTTGCACATTCAAGTGTATGTGTTAGCCTGCCCCGCCCCCGCGGTATGTGTGCTCCGCCATTGCAATGCCAGTGAGTGATGATTTTCAAAAGATGCACCATCGCGGAATTGCGCACATGCGGTTGGCGGGGTGTGACCGTGATGGTCCTTGACCATGCAGCAAATGTTACGCACAATTGCAGTATCAAGTATCATCTTCTGTGTTGGCGGAAGGCGTACCCGGATACCGTGTGTACACACACTGCATGTCTCCGCACACATGTAATGTTTATAGGTGTACATGTGTGTCAGGCCATGTCCGGAATGTGTCAAGAATCATTATTGTATCAATAAGGGGGAAGCAAGGAGTTAGGACAATTGTTAACGGGGTCCAATGTATATGTCCCAGAAAGACTAACCAACAACAAAAAAATACAGAGTTCCCCGGGTAGAGTCAACTAAATGACTGGCATGAGCCTCTCTCTCATTGAGTCAAGCAGAAAGGGTGAGTGTTGTGAACCCTTTTCGGAATTTTTAGGGATACCTCACACAGGTCACCGGTTGGACGACACTTGTAATCCCACCCGGTGATCGTCCAGCGTCATCATCGGTATCCTGCCCCTGCGACAGACTGGCGGTGCAATGCCTGTCGGGCAACAACGGATGTCGCACTTTGGCGGGGATCTTCTATTCCTTAGCCAAAGGGTGTGTGGGTGTGAGGGGCCTAAAAAAGAAGGGGTTTGTGGTTGTACAATAGTGAGCGTGAGTGTGGTTTAAAAAAAGTCAGTAGAGTCCAAATAATGAATTTTTAATGGCATGGCTCACTGCTTTATTAAAACAATAAGGGGTATTGAGGCGGGACAATCAAGGTAGTAAAGCCTCATTCAACCCTTAGTGAACGTATGGTCAACATGTTTCTTGCCACGAAGGCAATTCGTCAGGACCAAAAAACAGTGCTCATATAATTGCTGGGGATCCCTCAGTGATCAGAGGAATCCAGTATACGACCTGGTGTGTGTCGTATGGTAATCCTTCGTCAGGACCCTTCCCAGAACTAAGTAGGAGAGAGGAGAAGAAGGGTATGATCAAAAAGACTATATGTATCTCTGTATCCCTCGGCAGACCTTACATGCAAAAATAACATGCTGGTATAGCGTAGCGGGGTGTTGATGGGTCTGTAGAGGCCCCATCATGAAGAGACATGTGAATGAGAGAGAGACGGTTAGCCATTGAAAAGAACATGGAATTACCGCGTTCTATGACTATCAGAAGTATACATTGGGTGGGCATGCAGCAGGTCTGCCCTGGAATAAGGCATGCACAATAGTTTATACCAGTATCATTTAGCTGTGACACGCCATATGTTTACATTCTTGTGATATAAACAGCTGTGAGTGTGCCCATTAACACACGTGATTTCAAGAAGTATTGAGACAACATTAAGGAGAGAAAAAAAAACAAAAAACATATTTTTTACAGGTTCGTAAAAGATTCCAAGACGATCACTAGATGGCGTCAGTGTAGTGGAATAAAACCTTATCGTGAACTACCCAACATGCCGGTATAATGTAGCGAAAATAATCACAATAAGGACCTTACCCGTATTACTAATAGTGGAGCTCCCTCGCGCTGACCTGGTGGGGCCAGAACTCGGTGTGAGACACCTGGAATGAGTAAGTTTCGCCGCCGAGTTAGGGGTTGGTTATTAAGCGCGTCTTACCGTTTGGCGTGATTCAGGCTAGGTCCCTGCCACGGCGATCATATGAAAACGCTCGCGGAGGTCTTGGCACGGAGCAGAGCGCCTTACCTGATTGTTCTTGGCAGAGGGCGTCTAGGCACCTACCCCTCCCACTTCGGATGATACCGCAGGACAGCCGGTGAAGCCGCAGAGTCCCAAAACCTCGAGTTAAGACCGGGAAGCGCGGGCATCAGGTGGGCGTGTCCAGGGCGTGTTGCTAAGCAACGGAACGCCGTGAGTGAAAAGCAATGATTCCCTCGTAGTATGTCAAGGGAGAGAGCTGGGTGCCATCTTGGAAGGGGGAAGTAGTGTATATAATCACTGTTAATATTGTTAGGGAGGTGGCAGTGGGTTCGTATACATATCCCTATGTACCCGCTTCAGGGACGGGGGGTAGTGTCTTGACTAGAACGGATTCTGACATAATAAGGACAAAGGAGTCCCAGCATTCAGCTATCTAGCGAGCATTGTCCAGGGCACCGCATCGTTGAGACCATTTTCATCGGTGTGTAGACGGTGCACCCATCTCTGCTCCAGTCTGAACAGGGCTTGTTGGTTCATTCCAGGTTGGCATTCAAGGACAGTCCACCGTATGTCTTCAGTGGTGTGGTTGTGTTCCTTACAGTGGTCATATAGCCTAGTGTGCGTTTTTGCACATCGGATATTACTATTGTGCTCCATGATGCGTTGTTTGACAGGGCGCATCGTCATCCCAATGTACAGCATCTTGCAGGGGCACACCAAGATATATATACATCTTGAGCTGTTGCAGTTGGTGTGTTTGTTTATAGTCCAGGTGAAATCCCCTTGGAGTTCAATAGTTTTACCTTGGATCGTTTGGGGGCATATTACACAGGAGCCACACCTGTAGTGTCCAGTGACTGGGGGAAGATCCCATAGAGTCTTGACAGGTCGAGTACACGATTTCTTTGGGCGGGTGTGGATCAGTGTGTCTTTCAGGTTCGTTGTCCTCTTGAAAGCAAACCGTGGTCGCGCCAGTTCCATCCCTGCAGAATTCAAGATCCCCCAATGTGTGGTCACAGCTTTTTTAATGAACGAAGAATGCCTGGTGTAAGATGTGACACAGGTGATGGTGTCATCTGGTTCTTTTGGATGAACCTCAAGTAGGGCATCTCTGTTATTATTCAATGCTCGTTTGAGCGATTTCTTCAACAATCGTGTGGGGTATCCCCTGTCCTGGAGCTTGTGTTGCAGAGTCTGGGCCTCTTGTTTGAAGTTTTGGACAGAGCTACAGTTTCTCCGTATTCGAAGGAATTGCCCAAAAGGCAAATTATCCCGCAGGGCTTTTGTATGGTGGCTTTGGTAGAGGAGTAAACTGTTTCTGTCAGTATCCTTCTTGTAGAGAGAGGTAGTGATTGTTTCCGATTCTAGACTGATGGTTAGATCAAGAAAAGGTATTGATGTTTCTGAGATAGTGCCGGTAAACTTCAGGAAGGGGTCTTGTAGATTGATCCACTCACAGAAGGCTTCATAGCTTGGGCGGTCCCCTTTCCAGAAGATCAAGATGTCGTCAATATAGCGACGCCAGAGAGTGAGGTTCTCTCGGTATGGGTTATGCTCTGGGGGATAGATGTATTTCTTTTCGAACGAGGCCATGTAAATACACGCCAGGCTCGGCGCGAATGTAGAACCCATAGAGGTCCCCCGGACCTGGTGATATAACTGGGACTCGTACCTGAAGAAATTTTCGGTCAAGGCAATATGGGCAAGTTCCATGATGAAGGCTATCGGTGTTGGGGACAGCCATTCTTCTTCTCGCATCAATGAGTCGACTGCTTCTAGGGTCGCTTGTTGTGGAATATTCGTATATAACGCCTCCACGTCGAGGGTAAGCAGCAGATCAATGTCTTCTCTCCCATCGATATCTGCGATTAGACGGAGGACGTCTCTGGTATCTTGTAAGTAAGATGGTATTTGTTTCACAAAAGGTTGAAAAAAGGCATCGCAAAATTGCGAAAGAGGCTCTAACAATGACCCAATTCCTGAGACGATCGGTCTCCCCGGGACCGGAGAAATACCCTTGTGTATTTTGGGGAGAGTATAAAAGTAAGGGGTGACAGGGTCTAGTGTCACCAAGAAGTCTGCTTCCTTCTTACTAATCCACTCATTAGTCTCCCCCTCAATAACAAGGCCCATGATGGTAGTGGAAAGTCGTTTAGTTGGGTCCTCCAAGAGTGGTCTGTAATGAGTTGTGTTCGCCAGTTGTCTCCTGCATTCACGATCGTAATCCTCGTAATTCTGTATGACCGTGGCGCCCCCCTTGTCTGCCTGCTTGATGACGATTGACTCATCTCTACCTAGATCATTAGATGCTAGTCGTTCTGCAGTGGATAGGTTATGGAAAGTTTTGGTCGGTGGTATGTTCCGCATGCTCCTCAGAACCGCCCGTTCAAAAGTTAGAACTTCAGGTGGTACCATCCCATCAGTAGGGGTAAAGGTGGAAGGTTTTCTTAGGCCTGTGTCTTGACTCGGAAGTTCAGGTTGGTTTTCGAAGAAGGCCCGAAGGCGAATCTTCCTGAAGAATTGTTTGAGCTCAATCATCTCTTGGAATGTATCAGGGGTTGGTGTAGGGACAAATCCAAGACCCTTCTCCAAGACTTTCTTCTCTGTTGGTGACAGAGTTCTGTTTGATAAATTAACAATTAAGCTCGTCTCCCCCTGGATGTCGTGCTCCTGGTCTCCATTGCCGTTGGTACTGGTGTTTGGTCCTGCCACTGTACTCCTTTCTGCCCGCCTCGCTTTCGCCCTCTTCCTCTGCCCCAACCTCTGCCTTGAAAAGGTGGCGGATTAAGGGGGTAGAATTGCGGGGGGGCCTTGTGGGTAGAAGGGGTATTGCCATGGGGGTGCCATATGTGGTGGTCCGTGGAAGACTGGGCCTTGATGGTAGCCTTGTTGCCATGTACGGGGTGGTCGAGGATTCTTAGAGGGGTACCCACCACTGGAATCGCTACTTGTCGATCCGTGTCTGTCATCGCTCCCTGAGTTCTCATCAGATGAATAGGTTTTCTTTTTTCCTTTGAAGTCATCCTTCAGGTAGGGATATACTTTCTCTTTCGCAAATTTTGCAATATCTTTCTCGAGTTTAGTTGTTTTTTGTTTGAGTAAAAACTCGTGGTGATCATCCATTTCTTGATTTATTTCCGACAGTTTGGTCGTGAATGCTGTCTTATTATTCTTGGATATTGCATTTTTCATGGTAGCTTCCATGGCTGAGATTTTCTCTTGTAGTGCATCCGATAGGCGTTTCGCTGTTTGCCTGATCAGAAAGAGAAGGTCCTTGGTGCACTTCCAAGATACTTGGCACCAATCTACTTTGAACCGTTTGTCATCCAGAAAAAGTCTTGGAATTATGTTCACAATTAAACCTTGCGGTGCTATGTTGCTCCTCAAGTATTCTGTCATCATGATTCCATGAATGGTAATCCTGATGAGTTCCTTCTTCATCTCCGTCAGTGTAGTCCATTCGTCGGAGGATGCACCAGATGTCGAGATCGGTGGATTGGTAAGGATTGATGGCGTTGTTCTTAATGCCTCGGCTATAGTGTCCTCATTGAAGCTGAGCCCTGGGACGTCCTCCATGTTCGTGTTGAGGTCCAGATGCGGTGCTGAGGATGTTTGCTGGCCAGAGTCAGGTTTTAGTCAATATTAATGTTAATCTCTCACAGTAAGTGTTGTCTCAGGGTGGTCCAAAGCGGCGAATAGTTATTCGCCAAATGGTAACCTTTAGAAGTAGTTCCCGTGCCAAGAGCACGCAAGGAATTGTATCAATAAGGGGGAAGCAAGGAGTTAGGACAATTGTTAACGGGGTCCAATGTATATGTCCCAGAAAGACTAACCAACAACAAAAAAATACAGAGTTCCCCGGGTAGAGTCAACTAAATGACTGGCATGAGCCTCTCTCTCATTGAGTCAAGCAGAAAGGGTGAGTGTTGTGAACCCTTTTCGGAATTTTTAGGGATACCTCACACAGGTCACCGGTTGGACGACACTTGTAATCCCACCCGGTGATCGTCCAGCGTCATCATCGGTATCCTGCCCCTGCGACAGACTGGCGGTGCAATGCCTGTCGGGCAACAACGGATGTCGCACTTTGGCGGGGATCTTCTATTCCTTAGACAAAGGGTGTGTGGGTGTGAGGGGCCTAAAAAAGAAGGGGTTTGTGGTTGTACAATAGTGAGCGTGAGTGTGGTTTAAAAAAAGTCAGTAGAGTCCAAATAATGAATTTTTAATGGCATGGCTCACTGCTTTATTAAAACAATAAGGGGTATTGAGGCGGGACAATCAAGGTAGTAAAGCCTCATTCAACCCTTAGTGAACGTATGGTCAACATGTTTCTTGCCACGAAGGCAATTCGTCAGGACCAAAAAACAGTGCTCATATAATTGCTGGGGATCCCTCAGTGATCAGAGGAATCCAGTATACGACCTGGTGTGTGTCGTATGGTAATCCTTCGTCAGGACCCTTCCCAGAACTAAGTAGGAGAGAGGAGAAGAAGGGTATGATCAAAAAGACTATATGTATCTCTGTATCCCTCGGCAGACCTTACATGCAAAAATAACATGCTGGTATAGCGTAGCGGGGTGTTGATGGGTCTGTAGAGGCCCCATCATGAAGAGACATGTGAATGAGAGAGAGACGGTTAGCCATTGAAAAGAACGTGGAATTACCGCGTTCTATGACTATCAGAAGTATACATTGGGTGGGCATGCAGCAGGTCTGCCCTGGAATAAGGCATGCACAATAGTTTATACCAGTATCATTTAGCTGTGACACGCCATATGTTTACATTCTTGTGATATAAACAGCGGTGAGTGTGCCCATTAACACACGTGATTTCAAGAAGTATTGAGACAACATTAAGGAGAGAAAAAAAAAACATATTTTTTACAGGTTCGTAAAAGATTCCAAGAAGATCACTAGATGGCGTCAGTGTAGTGGAATAAAACCTTATCGTGAACTACCCAACATGCCGGGATAATGCAGCGAAAATAATCACAATAAGGACCTTACCCGTATTACTAATAGTGGAGCTCCCTCGCGCTGACCTGGTGGGGCCAGAACTCGGTGTGAGACACCTGGAATGAGTAAGTTTCGCCGCCGAGTTAGGGGTTGGTTATTAAGCGCGTCTTACCATTTGGCGTGATTCAGGCTAGGTCCCTGCCACGGCGATCATATGAAAACGCTCGCGGAGGTCTTGGCACGGAGCTGAGCGCCTTACCTGATTGTTCTTGGCAGAGGGCGTCTAGGCACCTACCCCTCCCACTCCGGATGATACCGCAGGACAGCCGGTGAAGCCGCAGAGTCCCAAAACCTCGAGTTAAGACCGGGAAGCGCGGGCATCAGGTGGGCGTGTCCAGGGCGTGTTGCTAAGCAACGGAACGCCGTGAGTGAAAAGCAATGATTCCCTCGTAGTATGTCAAGGGAGAGAGCTGGGTGCCATCTTGGAAGGGGGAAGTAGTGTATATAATCACTGTTAATATTGTTAGGGAGGTGGCAGTGGGTTCGTATACATATCCCTATGTACCCGCTTCAGGGACGGGGGGGTAGTGTCTTGACTAGAACGGATTCTGACATAATAAGGACAAAGGAGTCCCAGCATTCAGCTATCTAGCGAGCATTGTCCAGGGCACCGCATCGTTGAGACCATTTTCATCGGTGTGTAGACGGTGCACCCATCTCTGCTCCAGTCTGAACAGGGCTTGTTAGTTCATTCCAGGTTGACATTCAAGGACAGTCCACCGTATGTCTTCAGTGGTGTGGTTGTGTGTATGGGATCTTCCCCCAGTCACTGGACACTACAGGTGTGGCTCCTGTGTAGTATGCCCCCAAACGATCCAAGGTAAAACTATTGAACTCCAAGGGGATTTCACCTGGACTATAAACAAACACACCAACTGCAACAGCTCAAGATGTATATATATCTTGGTGTGCCCCTGCAAGATGCTGTACATTGGGATGACGATGCGCCCTGTCAAACAACGCATCATGGAGCACAATAGTAATATCCGATGTGCAAAAACGCACACTAGGCTATATGACCACTGTAAGGAACACAACCACACCACTGAAGACATACGGTGGACTGTCCTTGAATGTCAACCTGGAATGAACCAACAAGCCCTGTTCAGACTGGAGCAGAGATGGGTGCACCGTCTACACACCGATGAAAATGGTCTCAACGATGCGGTGCCCTGGACAATGCTCGCTAGATAGCTGAATGCTGGGACTCCTTTGTCCTTATTATGTCAGAATCCGTTCTAGTCAAGACACTACCCCCCCGTCCCTGAAGCGGGTACATAGGGATATGTATACGAGCCCACTGCCACCTCCCTAACAATATTAACAGTGATTATATACACTACTTCCCCCTTCCAAGATGGCACCCAGCTCTCTCCCTTGACATACTACGAGGGAATCATTGCTTTTCACTCACGGCGTTCCGTTGCTTAGCAACACGCCCTGGACACGCCCACCTGATGCCCGCGCTTCCCGGTCTTAACTCGAGGTTTTGGGACTCTGCGGCTTCACCGGCTGTCCTGCGGTATCATCCGGAGTGGGAGGGGTAGGTGCCTAGACGCCCTCTGCCAAGAACAATCAGGTAAGGCGCTCTGCTCCGTGCCAAGACCTCCGCGAGCGTTTTCATATGATCGCCGTGGCAGGGACCTAGCCTGAATCACGCCAAACGGTAAGACGCGCTTAATAACCAACCCCTAACTCGGCGGCGAAACTTACTCATTCCAGGTGTCTCACACCGAGTTCTGGCCCCACCAGGTCAGCGCGAGTGAGCTCCACTATTAGTAATACGGGTAAGGTCCTTATTGTGATTATTTTCGCTGCATTATCCCGGCATGTTGGGTAGTTCACAATAAGGTTTTATTCCACTACACTGACGCCATCTAGTGATCGTCTTGGAATCTTTTACGAACCTGTAAAAATATGGTTTTTTTTTTTTTCTCTCCTTAATGTTGTCTCAATACTTCTTGAAATCACGTGTGTTAATGGGCACACTCACAGCTGTTTATATCACAAGAATGTAAACATATGGCGTGTCACAGCTAAATGATACTGGTATAAACTATTGTGCATGCCTTATTCCAGGGCAGACCTGCTGCATGCCCACCCAATGTATACTTCTGATAGTCATAGAACGCGGTAATTCCACGTTCTTTTCAATGGCTAACCGTCTCTCTCTCATTCACATGTCTCTTCATGATGGGGCCTCTACAGACCCATCAACACCCCGCTACGCTATACCAGCATGTTATTTTTGCATGTAAGGTCTGCCGAGGGATACAGAGATACATATAGTCTTTTTGATCATACCCTTCTTCTCCTCTCTCCTACTTAGTTCTGGGAAGGGTCCTGACGAAGGATTACCATACGACACACACCAGGTCGTATACTGGATTCCTCTGATCACTGAGGGATCCCCAGCAATTATATGAGCACTGTTTTTTGGTCCTGACGAATTGCCTTCGTGGCAAGAAACATGTTGACCATACGTTCACTAAGGGTTGAATGAGGCTTTACTACCTTGATTGTCCCGCCTCAATACCCCTTATTGTTTTAATAAAGCAGTGAGCCATGCCATTAAAAATTCATTATTTGGACTCTACTGACTTTTTTTAAACCACACTCACGCTCACTATTGTACAACCACAAACCCTTTCTTTTTTAGGCCCCTCACACCCACACACCCTTTGGCTAAGGAATAGAAGATCCCCGCCAAAGTGCGACATCCGTTGTTGCCCGACAGGCATTGCACCGCCAGTCTGTCGCAGGGGCAGGATACCGATGATGACGCTGGACGATCACCGGGTGGGATTACAAGTGTCGTCCAACCGGTGACCTGTGTGAGGTATCCCTAAAAATTCCGAAAAGGGTTCACAACACTCACCCTTTCTGCTTGACTCAATGAGAGAGAGGCTCATGCCAGTCATTTAGTTGACTCTACCCGGGGAACTCTGTATTTTTTTGTTGTTTGTCAAGAATCATTATGTCATGTCAATGGGCGGTGTCCACGTGTCTCAGTTATGTCCATTAGTTGCATTTGTGGTCATACTATTGACCTTGCCAGTGGTTAATAAAGGCCAGTGATGTGAGCCCAAGTTGCGTCAGATGTGCATGGCTATGTGGTGACGTCTTGGTTTTGAGGTCACACGTTTCTAATTGTACACATCTACACAGTACATTAAGGCTGTGTACCCACATTTTGAAGCAGTCGTGAACGTGTGGTTTGTGTGTGCAAGTAGCAATGATGGGGGTATACATGCATTCTGTGTATGCGTCTGTGTGTCGCCGGTTGTATGTCCATGCCTGTCACGTGAGGATGCACAGCATTGTAGGTGGGGTCATGGGTGCATGAAGACAAGGAGGGTGTGTTCCATGTTCATGTTGTGTGTGCGCGTCCATGTGTGTCTGTGGGGATGCTTGTCCTCAGTCATATAATGTTGGCTGTTCTTTCCACATGTGTGCACGTACCATTGGACATGTTTGCACACAGGATGTTGTTTGTTGGTGAACATTGTGTGTGTAGTTAGCTGTAGTGCCTTATATTTCGGTCACATCACACATACAATCAGTGTCTGCAACATGTATTATTTGTAGTGTTGGTCAAGATGTGATAGTGTGGCACAGCTGTGCGCTGTTGGTCAATTGACATCTGCTCCCATCTACTCCCACACAGGAGGGCTCCAAATGTGCATCAACCATACACTGTGCTGCAGGACATGGTTGAAGAGGAGGTAATCCGCAAATTCCGGATTGACCGACTGACATTGCAGGACCTTGTAGCCCAATTGGCACCTCATCTGCAGCCACGCAGGCCACATCCAGGAGCAATTACACCCACAGCAAAGGTGATGGCGGCACTTCACTTCTTCGCGACATGCACTTTCCAGTACATAGTTTGTCATGCCGGGGGGATGTCCCAATCCATGTTCAGCATGGTACTGTGGGATGTGCTGCAAGCCATGATGCGTTACAAGGATGATTACATCCATTTCCCATGTCCGGCAGAGCTGGCTGCAGTGAAAGGTGACTTCTATGCCCTGAGCCAATTTCCACACGTAGTGGGTTCCATTGATGGCACACATATTGGTCTGATTCCTCCCCAGGCACGTGAACCCATCTATCGCAATCGGAAGCACTACCATTCTAACAATGTGCAAGTGGTGTGCCTGGCTGACAACATCATCTCCCATGTGTTAGCCATATTTCCCGGGTCTGCATATGACTCCCACATCCTGCGGAGCAGCATTGTCCCCCAAATGATGGCTAATCTGCATCAATAACGTGCGTGGCTTGTAGGTGAGTGTGCTGTGATGACTACTGTGTTGTATGTGTGCCATGCTGTTTCCCACCAATCCTGGTAATGATGTATGTGTCTGTCATCCCCCCACCTAGGCGACTCTGCGTACCCAAACCGCCTGTGGTTGCTAAGCCCCCTACGGAATCCTATTACCCAAGGTGAACTGAGCTATAATGAGGCCCATGGGAAGACACGTCCGGTGGTGGACGTACATTTGGACTGCTGAAGTCTAGGTTTCGCTGCCTGGATAGAACTGGAGGGGCCCTGCCATACTCACCCGGCAAAGTATGCAAACGAATGATTGCTTGCTGCCTGCTCCACAACCTGGCCTTACGCAAGAATATTGAACTGATCATGGACCCTGGACTGTGCAGAGCAACAGGTTGCTCCGCCTCCCATACCACCCATGTCCAGTGATGAGGATAGTGGGGAGGAAGAAGGTGTGGACCAGAGGCATCAGCTCATTGCTCGCTAATTTCCTTGAATGTGAGTAACTACCTCTTGTGCTGCTGTTCAATGCGTGACGTATGTCTGCGGGTGATGGGTGGATGTGGTGTGGGAAATGGTGTACGAGCAATGCTCCCTGATGTGTGTCCCGTGATCCGCTTACTTTGAGATGATCGTGGGATGTGGGATGTGGGATGTTGCAGCCTTGAGTGTTTCCGTGATTTTTATTTACAGGGTGTGGATTACTGTTAGTGCATATTTACAAATAGGTGTTTGGGGGGAAGTGTGAGTTGAAGGTCAGGTCAGATGACAACAACACCGTGGGGACACCACATTGTGTGATGTACACCTAGTCCAACAGACGTGTGCCAATGTTTGGCATTGTGGGGCAAGATAGTTCGCAGAGTGAATGCCAGGCTCAAGGAAAGGTGAAGTCAGTGGTGGCCCCTCTTCGAGCAGGTGGATGGTGCATTGCCACTGCTCTGTGCTAGATCCAGCCTCGGATGGCCCATCCGTCTTTTATGTTTCAAAATCAAAACTAAGAGTATACTCTCTCACAATTCAACAAGAAATCAAAATTTTCCCCAACATATTTAAGCTCAAAATACATTCTTAGAATCAGCTGTTTATTCATTTTATTTGAATGTATTTGTCATCTAGAGAGCTAGGTAACATGATTGAAAATGTGGATTCCAATTTGTAGGCTAACCTTTCTTTCTACCTAAAAGATTCAGAAAACCTTTACAGATTGCAAATAGAAAAACATATAGTAATTTTTGACAAAATACAAATGTATATATATTGTACAAGAATATGAACTTCTACCTTCCTAAACAAGATCTTTTTTTTTTTTCTTTTTTTTTTACTCCTCATCTCACCGTGTCAAGCCTTTGTGGAACTTTTACAGCCAATTCTCTACCTCTGGGCCACTTAGCTGACAACGCTTCACTCTGGTCACCTGACCTCTTCCCCTTTAGTACCCGGGACATGGTGTAATCATTGGAGTGTCTAGATAATTCTTACAGATCTCCCCCACCTTATTAAAGGGTGCCTGATGTTAAATGACTTATTGTCTGCCCTTTCATATTCCAGCCGGGCCATATTAAAAGATGCTTTTAACCAATCCTCTCTTCCCGGAGGAAGGCGGTCTTTCCATCTCCTACATATTTCCCTCCTTGCCAGTAGGATCATGTACAATACCAGCCCTTTTTCCTGCCATGTAGCAGTCTGATAGAATAGACCGTCATCCCCAAATATAATCAAAGAGGGGTTAACTTCAACCCTGGTCTTAAAGACTCCCGACAGTACTAGCCCCACTTCTTTCCAAAGAGGTTCCAACTCTTTACATTCGGAAAACATGTGGATATCATCTGCCAATATTTCCTGACATCTCAGGCATTTTGGTGGTGGTGTAGGGGCAAATTTCGCTATTTTAGAGGGAGTGTAATAAATCCTATTGACTACGAAAAAATGATTCTTTTTCAAACAGGCAGGATTTATATGTTTATATAATATCTTCAGAGATGATTCGAGCATACTGTTGTCCCCCGGGTCAAGAAAGCGTGCCTCGGAGGCCGCTCTTTTGGACTGCTGGCTTCTCAGCTGTGGAACTCTTTACCACTGACCCTGCGGGGAGCCACCAGCCTACTGGCTTTTAGGAAAGGCCTTAAAACTTGGCTGTTTATTCAGTAGCCGGTCTTCCGTGAATCTCTGGTCCACTCTTCTGTTAGTTTTTTATCTGGTGTTATGTTTTTTTATGTTGCAGTATTGTCTCTTTCTCCTTTAAAGCGCCGGGACACTCTTTTTGAGTAGCCGCGCGCTATAGAAATAAATAAATAACATAACATAACATAACATAACATACCCTCCACCTGTGGTGCCATGGAAGAATTGTTCCAAACCCTTTCTGCCGAGGCTATCCCAATATCCTCAGCCTTTAGTAGTTGTTGATACCATACCGAGATTTCTTTTTTAATTGGTGCGGTGGATTGGATTAGCCTTTCTATTTCCCCATTGCTTCTTATCTCCTCGCTTTCTGCTGTGTGCCAAGAGACCAATTGAAGGTATTTAAATCTTGATAGGTCTGTCCCTACCTTTAACCTTCAGTACTTCCATGGGTGTATTCCTTCCTCATCCATTAATTCTTTCCATATTGTGATCCCTGCCCTTTTTATTGGTATTGCCAAGGCATCATTTAAACAATCCGGGGTACCGGGTGAGACCCAGACTGGGGCCAAATCTGAGTAGTACCCGATCCCACTGCTTACCCTTATCTTGTACCATATCTATAGGGCTGTTTTTTAAACCTTCAATTGAACCCGCTTAAAGAATCTCGGAGATCCGAATTTGTAGAGAAAGGCTTCACTTCCCCCTTCTACTCTCACCAATTCTCTCAGCAATTTTCCCCACGGTGAGTGATCTGGTTTGGTAAGTAGCATGTGTATGCTCTTAAACTGGAAAGCTACCACATAGAGACTAATGTCTGGGAGAGATAACGCCCCTTTTATTAGCCTTCTCCTTAGTTTCTTCCAAGTCAAGCGCACCGCTTTATCCCCCCACACGAAACTTCCTATTTTGCTGTGTATATTACTTAACTCTTTTTTTTAGAAATGATAGCGGTATAATGGAGAACAGATAGGAGAGCTTGGGCAGAATGACCATTTTCACCAAATTCACTTTTCCATATATGGTCAATGGAAGATTTTTCCATCTACTAAACCGGCGGTCTATTTCTCTAGTTATTCTGTCCAGATTTATCTTAGGGATTCGATCCAATTCCCCCACAATATATATTCCCAGATACCTAAACTCCTGCCTCTCAGTACCATGCCATTGATCTATGTTCCAAAACATGACCTATGTCTTGGGTCTATTCACCTCATAGCCTGATAGGGCCCCACATTCTACTGACAGTTCCTCAATTTGAGGGATGGCTGAACTTGGATCACTTGTGTATAAGATCAAGTCGTCTGCATACAGGGCCAACTTGGAACTGTACAGGCCTGACTGAAATGGTGTTATAATGGCCTCAAGCCTGATTGCCTGGGCCATTGGTTCAATATTTATATTGAACAGTAGTGATGATATGGGCACCCCTGTCTGGTTCCCTGCTGTATGTTAAAGGCCGATGTTAATGTACCATTTAGGAGGATCCGTGCAGAGGCGCCTCTATAACAGTTTTTTAAGGTATGTATAAATACAGGGCCAAACCCCATTATTTCTAACACTTCCCACAGATATTTCCAGCAGACTTTATCGAATGCCTTGGCCGCGTCTAACGCTACCACGGCCAAGGGTTCTGTTGTTTCTACCGCTAGATCTATGTTCCCTAGTAGGAGGTGTGTTTGATCTTCAATGTGTCTTCCAGCCACGAAACCCTTTTGATCTGCATTTATCAGTTTAGGTGATAATTTGGCCAATCTCCCCGCAAGAATGCCCATAAAGATTTTATAATCTTCATTCAGCAGGGAGATTGGTCGATATGAATCCGCCCTTAAGGGGTCTTTTCTGGGCTTCAAGATCAAAACGATAATTGCCTCCTTCCAGGAACTGGGAACTCTACCTGTAGACGAATATATGGAGTTAAAAAAAGTTCCCAGTACTGGACACAATTCATTTATCAGGTGTTTATAAACTTTGCTAGGAAGTGCATCTGTCCCTGCAGCTTTTTTATTTTCTGATTTCCTTATTTGTACTGCTATCTCTTCTTCTGTAGTAGGGGTGTCCAAGCTATTCCTACCCTCCTCAGATAATATTGGTAGACTTTTACTGACCAACCATGAGCGTATAGCTTCAGAGGAAGGGTTAACAGCCTCTCTATATAGATCTGAAAATAACGAGAGGAGGCATCCTTGTATTTCCTCTATTTTACTTGATGTATCCCCATTACTATTTATTATTAGCTCTTTAATGTCATTTCTAGCCCAGTCTGTTCTAGATATCCAAGCCAGCAATGCTCCTGCCTTCTCTCCATATTCAAAATTATCCATCCTACTTGAATCCCATTGGGCTTTACACTTCGCATCTAATTTCCCTCTGTAAGTTTGTTTTGCCAGATCTAATTCCTGTTCAATCTGGGAAAGTCGTTCCTGGTCTATATTATGCGTGTTGTTCATCTCTAGCTCCAACAGTGCAATTCTATTTTCGATTTCCTTCAGTATCCCTACCTCCATTCTATTCTTGGCACATATAATACCATGGAGCCTCCCTCTTGCCTTGTAGGCATCCCATATATAATCAAAGGTTGTAGACCCCATATTAAATACAAAGAAATCTAAAGTAAAGGACTGAATGGAGCCAACTATTTCTGGGTTTAAGAGCATGGCCCTCTTTAATGTCTATCTGGACTGCATCTGCTGATTGTTTAACAGATACACAAACTGTAAAGGAGCATGATCTGACAGGAGGCTAGGCTTAACTTCTATCTTCTTAAAATCTGTGATGGAGTGTCTATCTATAAAGACATTGTCGATTCTCGAGGCGTGTTTGGATTTCTTACTATAGAATGTAAACCCTGTTTAGCTCTCCACAGATCCGCCAAGTCTAGATCATGGATCATATTTAGCAATGCACGCCGTATCTTTGGTGCCCCTACATAGTTGCTTGCATTTGACCTGTCTTTAATGGGATCTAATAGTACATTGAAATCGCCTCCCTGAATATAGGGTGGCGCCTCCAACATTAATACAGATTGTAATTTCAGGAGGTAGGAGGAAACATCCCAGAGGTATCTGTTTGGACCGCCCTTATCGTACATGTGGTACCATGTTTCAATCAATCAATCAAAGACATTTATAGAGCGCACTACTTACCCGTAGGGTCTCAAGGCGCTTGGGGGAGGGGGGGTGCCGTTACTGCTCGAACAGCCAGGTCTTGAGCTTCTTCCTGAAGGAGAGGTGGTCTTGGGTCAGGCGCAGGTCGGTCGGGAGGGAGTTCCAGGTCTTGGCGGCCAGGTAGGAGAAGGACCTTCCTCCTGTTGTCGCTCTACGGATGCGGGGAACGGCGGCGAGGGCGTGGCTGGCTGATCGGAGGTGGCGTTTGGGAGCGTAGAAGTTGATTCGGTTGTTGAGGTAGCTCAGGCCTTGATCGTGTAGGGCTTTGTGTGCGTGGGTGAGGAGACGGAAGGTGATTCTTTTGTTGACGGGGAGCCAATGCAGGTCTCTCAGATGTCCGGAGATGTGGCTGTTTCGTGGGATGTCGAGGATGAGTCTGGCTGAGGCGTTCTGGATCCGCTGGAGTCTCTTCTGGAGCTTGGCGGTGGTTCCGGTGTAGAGGGCGTTGCCGTAGTCCAGCCGGCTGGTGACGAGGGCCTGGGTGACAGTCTTCCTGGTCTCGGTGGGGATCCACCAGAAGATCTTCCGTAGCATGCGCAGGATGTTGAAGCACGACAAGGAGACGGCGTTGACTTGTCTGGTCATGGAGAGGGAGGAGTCCAGGATGAAGCCCAGGTTGCGTGCGTGGTCCGTCGGTTTGGGTGCGGTGCCCAGGGTGGGGGGCCACCAGGAGTCGTCCCAGGCGGAGGGCGAGGAGCCCAGGATGAGGACCTCCGTCTTGTCTGAGTTCAGTTTCAGGCGGCTGGTCGTCATCCACTCGGCTACATCTTTCATCCCTTCGTGCAGGTTGGCTCTGGCGGCAGCGGGGTCGTTGGTCAGGGAGAGGATCAGCTGGGTGTCGTCGGCATAGGAGATTATGTTGAGGTTGTGTTGGCGTGCGATGGCCGCGAGGGGGCTCATGTAGACGTTGAAGAGGGTGGGGCTCAGCGAGGAGCCTTGAGGGACGCCGCAGATGACTTCGGTGGCCTCTGACTTGTACGGTGGTAGGCGGACTCTCGGTGCTCTTCCGTCGAGGAAGGAGATGATCCATTCCAGTGCCTTCTCCTGGATTCCGACGTTGCTGAGGCGCTGCACTAGGGTGCGGTGGCAGACAGTGTCGAATGCCGCGGAGAGGTCTCGGAGGATGAGGGCCGCTGTTTCTCCGTTGTCCATCAGGGCTCGGATGTTGTCGGTGGCAGCGATGAGGGCGGTCTCGGTGCTGTGGTTGGCTCGGAAGCCAGACTGTGAGGGGTCGAGGGATCCATTCATCTCGAGGAAGGCGGCCAGCTGTTTGTTGACGGTCTTCTCGATGATTTTGGCTGGAAACGGGAGGAGCGAGATGGGGCGGTAATTCTTGAGTTCGGTGGGGTCCGCTGTAGGTTTCTTGAGTAGAGCGCTGAGTTCGGCGTGCTTCCAGCTCTCAGGGAAGGTGGCGGTGTCGAAGGAGATGTTGATAATGTCCCGCAGGTGGGGTGCGATGACAGCGTCGGCCTTGTTGAAGTCGTGGTGAGGGCAGGGGTCGGTCGGAGATCCGGAGTGGACGAAGTTCATCATGCGGACGGTGTCTTCGGTGCTGATCGGAGTCCAGGCGCGGAGGGTGGTGGTGGGCGGCGTTGCTGCGGTCGTGGCGTGCGTCGGTTGAATGCTGAAGCTGTTGTGTATGTCCGCGATCTTGTTGTGGAAGTAGGAGGCGAGGGAGTTGCAGAGGTCTTGCGATGGGGTGATGTCGTTGTTTCCGGCGTTGGGGTTGGAGAGCTCTTTCACGATGTTGAAGGGTTCCTTGCAGTTGTGTGCGTTGTTGTCCAGCCGGACCTTGAATGCAGTTTTCTTGGCGGCGCGGATCAGTTGGTGGTGCTTCCGGGTGGCAAGCTTGAGGGTGGTCATGTTGTCCGGTGTTGGTTCCCTTCTCCAGACTTTCTCGAGGGCTCGGCAGTTCTTCTTGGAGCTCTTGAGTTCGTCGGTGAACCTTGGGGCTTTCTTGCTGCCGGTTCTGCTGGGCGGGGTCCTCAGAGGGGCGAGTTTGTCCGCGCAGTTGCTGATCCACTTCGTGTGGTTGTCGGCGGCCTGGCTGGGGTTCGCTGAGCTTGTAGGAGGGTGCTGGCTCAGGGAAGCGGCGAGCTGGTCGGCTGTGATCTTGTTCCAGCTTCTTCGGGCAACCTGTTGCTGGTGGTGGTGGATCGTCGTTCTTTTGAAGGTGAAGTGGACGCAGCTGTGGTCCCTCCAGTGGAGTCCTGTGGCGTGGCTGAAGGTGATGTCTTTGCTGGATGAGAAGACGGCGTCAAGTGTGTGTCCGGCGAGGTGGGTGGGGGTGGACACCAGCTGCTTGAGTCCGAGGTTGGCGAGGTTGTCGAGCAAGGTGATGGTGTTGCGGTCGCTGTTGTTCTCCAGGTGGAAGTTGAGGTCCCCCAGGAGGATGTAGTCAGCGGAGGGGAGGGCATGCGGGCAGACGAAGTCGGCGATGTCCTCGCTGAATTGTGTGCGTGGTCCCGGGGGTCGGTAGATCAGGGTGCCTCTGAGGGTGGTCTTCGGGTCGGTGTGGATCTGGAAGTGCAGGTGTTCGGCGGTGGTTAGGGTGTCGTCGGTGTTGGTTGTGATGCGGATGGTGTCCCTGTGGATGACGGCGATGCCTCCCCCATCTGGTTGACGGTGCGGTCCCTCCGGGTGATCTTGTAGCCCTCTGGGATGGCGATGGCGATGTCGGGCGCTGAAGAGGTGTTCATCCAGGTCTCCGTGAGGAAGGCAACGTCAGGGGCTGTGGTGTCGAGGAGGTTCCAGAGTTCGATGGCGTGTCTGTGGACGGAGCGGGTGTTGAGCAGGATGCACTTGAGGTGGTTGCTGCTGGTGTTTGGCTTGGCGGGTGCTGGTGCAGGGCAGGTCCGGATGCAGGTGAACTTGCAGGCATGGCAGCTGAAGGGTCCGTGGGTGCGTCGTGGGGTGGCTCGGTAGCATCCTGGGATTCGGCCGGTGTTGAGTGCGTTGAGGGTGGCGGCGGTGTACGTCAGGCGGGTGGGCAGGGGTCCTCGAGGGCCAGGGGTCCTGGCATTGGGTGCGGTCCAGGCGCGGACGAGCGTAGACGGGCTTACCTTTGGCGCGCCTTCGGCGCACAATCGGCGCACCCGCTGCGCGTTCGCACGGTCGCCATATATGGCGAAGTGCGAGGGGGGACGGAGCAGCTGGGAGGCGGGAGCGGGGAGGGTACAGAAGGAAAAAAGGGGCGGGGTTAGTGGCGGTGGCGGGAAGCGGGGAGCAGGGAGGGAAGAGACGATGGGCAACTACAAAACAGGAAAACAGGCACTACAGAAGCAAAATTACAATACTATACAATAACAACAATAAAAACAGGGGCACAGGGCAAGAAGCGGCGCCCAGGAGCCTGCAGGTCAGGCGAGCACGGACCACGCCGCTCGCAGGCAGGGGGCGTGGTCACGCGGCGGCAGCCGGGGCAGCGAGGCAGTCAGGCGGGGAGGCACACGCAGCAGCTGGTGGCCGTGCGGCACGGGGGTGTCCTAAACTAGGTCACACTCACCTGCGTCGCACGGTCGCCATATATGGCCAAGTGCGAGGGGGGGCGGAGCAGCTGGGAGGCGGGAGCTGGGAGGGTACAGAAGGAAAAAAGGGGCGGGGTTAGCGGCGGTGGCGGGAAGCGGGGAGCGGGGAGGGAAGAGACGATGGGCAACTACAAAACAGGAAAACAGGCACTACAGAAGCAAAATTACAATAATATACAATAACAACAATAAAAACAGGGGCACAGTGCAAGAAGCGGCGCCCAGGAACCTGCAGGTCAGGCGAGCACGGACCACGCCGCTCGCAGGCAGGGGGCGTGGTCACGCGGCGGCAGCCGGGGCAGCGAGGCAGTCAGGCGGGGAGGCACACGCAGCAGCTGGTGGCCGTGCGGCGCGGGGGTGTCCTAAACTAGGTCACACTCACCTGCGTTGCACGGTCGCCATATATGGCCAAGTGCGAGGGGGGCGGAGCAGCTGGGAGGCAGGAGCGGGGAGGGTACAGAAGGAAAAAAGGGGCGGGGTTAGCGGCGGTGGCGGGAAGCGGGGAGCGGGGAGGGAAGAGACGATGGGCAAGTACAAAACCGGAAAACAGGCACTACAGAAGCAAAATTACAATACTATACAATAACAACAATAAAAACAGGGGCACAGGGCAAGAAGCGGCGCCCAGGAGCCTGCAGGTCAGGTGAGCACGGACCACGCCGCTCGCAGGCAGGGGGCGTGGTCACGCGGCGGCAGCCGGGGCAGCGAGGCAGTCAGGTGGGGAGGCACACGCAGCAGCTGGTGGCCGTGCGGCACGGGGGTGTCCTAAACTAGGTCACCCCCGGGGTAACTAATATAACTACCCCTCTATTATGTGCTGTCTGTTGTGGGACTTCGAAATATTTTATCCATTTAGTCCTAGAGAACACTGAACGACTGTCAGTTAGACTTAAGTGTGTCCCCTGTAATAAACAGATCTGAGCACTCAACAGTTCTAGATATTTAGGAATGAGTCTCTGCCTACGGGGGCACCGCATACCATTGACATTCCAAGTCATGAAAATGGTCTGTTTACTCCCTAAACTTTGGTCTCCAATCTTTCTTTCTATTTCCTAACAGGCTTAGACTCTTAATTCTAGTGGGATGAGTTTAAAAAAAAAATTCCCTATGCTTCCCCCCCAAGTGCTCCCCATTTCTCCCCTTGTGCCCAAACCCCCCATGAGGAACCCTCCCTTCCAATAGGCTGAGCCAATTAGGCTCAACTCCCTTACCAGGATGCAATATTTGTTTTCATCTTTTTTCCTTAAACGTACAAGGTCCTGAAATTCAGCTCTCTATCATGATATTAGTGCAGCTAATCGACCAACCTCAGCGGTATAACAGTGAAACAATAAAAAATGAGAGAGGGGCAAAGGAACAAAGCTAAACCTCTATTCACTGAACTCTGATCCCTGCTCTTTCCTGATCTTCGTGATTAAAGCGTCTGCCTCACCCCCTGATTTTACCAAATGCGTGTGGTTATTCCACATCACCCTAAGGTGTGCAGGAAACTTTAACTGTGCCCTTACCCCCAATCCATTCTACTCGTCCAGCCTTTTCCCGAGCTCCCATTGTCTAGTAGCTGTCACATGAGAGATATCAGACCTTATTTGAAAGTTGAAGGGGTTGGAACTATTAAAAGCAATTGATTTTTCTTTTAACGCCAATGTAAGGATCTGCTCTTTCACGGCGTATGTCAGAAAGTTTACCAATATTTTCCGCAGTTTTTGCCTAGCAGGATTCCTTCGAAAAGGATCTCGGTGCACCCTCTGGATATCCTTTGCTAGGTCCACCGTCTCGACTCCTTTCAAAACAGTTCTTTTCATCAACATTATCACAAACCCCTTTAGGTCATCTCCTTCCAAGGCTTCGGGCACATTTAGAAGTTTTAAATGATTCCGTCGAGATTGATTTTCCAACCTTTCGACGGCTTCTTTTAATTCACGATTTTGCGCACTTAGCTTTGCAACCACTTCATCAGTAGTACGCAGGGAATCCCTTATCAACGGCATTTCTTTTTCCAGTGCCTCAGTTCTTAAGGTAACATCTTTCAGTTTCTTAGCTAAATCCTCACATGAGGCCTGTATAGTTGCCTGGTTCACTTCAGAAGTTAAATAACGACTAGCTTGCTCTGCTTGATTATTTTCAGAGACTGTAAACCTGTTCGTTATTTCCTCTTTCATAGTCAAAAGAATATCTGCCAGTGTTGAAGAGGTTACTTCTAAGTTAGTTACACCAGGTTTACTTATATTTATTGTATTTCCCTGCTTCTCAAGCTGTCCATGAGGCCGATGGCATAATTGAGGGATATCCCCTTCTTCGGAATTACTATTTGTCAGTGCAGAGTACCTATTTAATAGGCTCACATCTGGATGTACACTTAAAACGTCTTCATTTTCAACCTCAATTACCACCTTATCAGTCTTATCAGCATTATCGGCCTCGGCCTCGTCGCTGAGGGTGTTTTTCGTGAGTGTTTTCATGGGTTTTTTCTTATTCTCTGAGCTTTCCTCCAACTGAGAAAGTTCCTTTTGTTCCACTGTGCCTTGTTTAATAACAGTTTTTTGAGGTGCAGGTGGTGGTTTTGAGGGCATCAGTGTTTTTGACGATTTTGACGACTTGGGTGATGTCTGAGAGGTGCTGGTAGCCATGACTTTGTAGTAAGTTTTCAGCGAGGGTGGAACCTTAGTGTATGGTGGAATACCTTTCTTAGTTTTTGCCTTCCCTCTATTTACACCTGTGTCTTTTTTTTTCTTCCCTGACCCGGGCACCTCTAGGTCTCTGTCTGGACTGCAGACTTTACCCTTGCCTCGCTTATTACTTGATCTAACAAGAGAAATGGGAGGAGAAATTCGCATGGGGTACCCAGAGCTCTCTTGCAAGGGGTCTTGTGTCAGTCTAGCTCTGAGGGAGTACCTGTTTACTTTCCTGCTTTGTGCTTGAGCCTGTGCTTGAGCCTGTGCTGAAGCTCCTGTCTGTTCCACTGTTTCCTCCACTTTTGCTGTATTTTTTTTCTCCTTTTTTTTAACAATAACCCCCAACCCCCAACCCCACCCCACCACTCTGCACACCTGCATCAGGCCTGAGCCCCACCCCAACTCGCAGTGTGCCTGTCGCAACCCCACTAATCTAAGGAACTAAAGGTAGTAACGGGGAGGATCCCGATGCCCAGCCCCTCCCTCCTTCTCCTCATTATTATTCCCAAAGTATACACATCTGCCGAGTCCCCCTGAGTGCTACATCAGTCCACTACCCAAGTCCATAAATAAAACACAATTAACGGCGACACCTTCCTCATCTCTGTCCATCTTCCTCCGCTGCGTGCTGGTGCTCTTTGCGATGTTCTGACGCAATACTGTCCGACCAATCCGCTGCCACCTCCGGATTATCGAAGAAACAGGTCTTGCCATCCACTTCCACTCGCAGTTTTGCCGGAAAGAGCATCGAGTACCTCAGTCCCTTGTCCCTTAGTTTCCTCTTTACCGGAAGAAAACTCTGTCTCATTTTCTGCATGGCCTGCGTAAAGTCTGGAAAGAAGGAAAGCGTAGTGTTTTCAAAAATGCAGCGGGCCCGTGGAGCGGGACGATTGCAGAATCGCATCCCTGTCTCGAAAGTTCAGCACCCTGGCAATCATCGGGCGGGGCGGTGCTCCTGGTTTTGGCCGACCTCCTGGCACCCTGTGTGCCCGTTCGATTGTGAAAAAGTTGCTGAGGCCCCTTGGCTTCAGATGGTTGAGCACAATATCTTCCACAAAAAGATCAGGTGTTAGGCCTTCTGCTTTCTCCGGTACACCAAGGATGCGTACATTATTTCGCCGATTGCGCCCTTTGTAGTCATCCAGTTTTTGGCGGGTATCTTCCTGCGCCGCCTGCAGATCCTGTAATTCCCTTTGCAACTCCGCCACATCATTCACCAAGCTGGAAGTTTTAATGTCCAGGGCTTTGACCTTTTCGCTGGTTTTGGCGTGGTCAGTCCTCAGTAGGTTGACTTCCAACTTCACGGAATCCAAATTGGGGTCAAGTGCGTCCATTTTACTGACCATGGCGGCCTGGATGTTGTTTATCACCGCCAAGAGATCTGTCCTTGTTGGCTCGACCGGTTCGCTTAGTGGGTCCCCTCTGTGCGGCGGGGTCTCCCTCTGCTCCGAGTGCGACCCCTTGGGCTGAACATATCGGTCTATCTTGTAGGTCTGCACATTTTTCAGCCCTCGCCTTGATCTCGATGCAGGTTTCTCGGCTTCCGGCTTCGACGCCATTATAGTATTCACACCTCGCCAAGTAAACCACTTTAGTAACCTAGGGCACCACAGTATCTCCACCACCGACTCTCAAGCCCTGCTCGGAGGGCAACTTTCAATTATCTTCGCCAGACATCGATCCAAATTCATCGCATCTTCAGCGAATGAGTTTCGGTTTCGGTTGTGGGCCGCAACTTCCGGTTGGAATATCCGCTGTTGTTCAACTAGAGTCCGGGTGCACGAAGCACCGTGGTCCCCGGATGAGATGGGCTGTAGGCCTCCAAACTCACGATGGCGTTACGATGGGTAGGAATGCTCGATTCAGTCCCAAATTTCACCAGGGGGATCAGCGTCTTTTCCCCTACCGATTGTAGGGTTGGGGCGTCAGGATTAATTCAAGATAGGCTCGATGGAGGGACGGAGGGACGGAGGCTCCAGAGCTAAGCCTTTACGCGGCCATCTTGGTCACGCGCTTGGCTCCTCCCCCCACTATTGCTGGTTTTATAGGTTTCCCCCCCCACACCTCAGCTTCCACAAATGTACTTGTGTCAACATCCATCCATCTACCTACACCCCCAAAAGCGCCCCCTTTCTGCTGCAAGTCTGTATTATTTTCTCCAGTAGGTGGATTCAGATCACTCACACTTTTTTGAACAGCACCCCCCCGGCAAATATTTTAAAATGTAACTCCGATATCTCCTTACCACTTTAGCCTCCCTCGCTGTTGTACTAGGAAATTCTAACGATATCCGTTCTACCCAGATATTTTTACCAGGTACACAGGAAGCGCTAAGCATGCTACTGCTCTTGCTGCTCTCGCCGTCTCCCCCTCCACCTCCGCTGCCAATACCTCCGTCCCCGTCTCCCAGTCTCGGTGCCCGAAGCAACGCCGAATCCCGTCTCTTCCTTGCCTGGGCTGCCTCCGCCCACCTCGCGCACCCAGCGTACTCACTGTTACCACCAATACTGAAGCCGAAACAGAAGCTTAGCGTTATGCCTCCAAACGCCCGTGTGTTTTCCTTATGTCCTACCACTGAAGTCATCTCGATCAGCACATCCTGCCACTCGGTATTCGGTAACCAGCCATTACGGGGTCAGAACTTTCTTTAGCAGTTTTGCATCCTGGAGGAGCCGAACCGCGGCCGTTTAGCTGGCGGCCGCCATGTTCCTCCCAGTCTCCGCCCCCAGCTTCCTCTCTGCCCCCAGCTTCCCTAAACAAGATCTTTTTACATTGGTACAATAAATATAGAAACATGTAGTGGAAAATGTGTGTAAGAACAAAGTAGTACTCAAAATCACCAGGTAGGGAGGAGGAAAATTACTTATCCATTCAGTTTTCTCGTGTAAGTATTCAAAATCAAAAGAGAAAGGGGGGAATGGACAACTTGTAACTGCGTTACCTAGGTTCTCTATCCTTCTTAAAAAACCCTCATACACGCATTATGGGAACGATGGCGGTATATCTTGGTTCTCTGCCTACACTAATGAGTTATTGCATCATCATTGGGTTTTATTGTGTTGTATGCAAGCCTTTAAGCCTGGGGCAACCACTGGAAAGCGCAGTAGTGTCCAGAGATAGATGTTAAACCACATACAGGTATGAAGTGGGTAAAAAACACACTCATCCAAAATAAAAAAATAAAAACTTTAATTGCGGTGTGGACGAGGAGTGTTATTAAAAAATTATAATGGGTATATATGTGGATCGTGTTACTGGGTCCTCTATATCTCTATACAGATTAAGTCAAAGTAGCTCTTAGAAATATTGCACAGTGCTGGGTATATTACTTACTTAGAACATTCAGCTGGGTTCCTCCACCAAAGATTTACCCACAGTGCCGCAGTGCTGTACACAAACCAGCAATTTAAAGGGTAGTAAAGACAGTACATTGATTTTTAGATTTAATTTATCACCTGTTGATGAATTGTTACAGATACTGAGAAGCACTGTAAACACAAGGATGGATGGCACTCCTTCACCCGGTGATACAAAATAGCTGGCACAAATGGGAAATGTAAGAAGTATATGAAGCAGTTACGGCTAGCTACAGGACTGCTAGTACTCCATTGCCACAATTGCCTAATGATACAGCGGTGCAGGTACATGTATGCATGAGAAGAATTGTTCTCAATAAATTTAAAAGTGTATGATAGGCAGATAAAACTCTATTTACACTGTGACCTTATTTATATAATTGAACATGTTCATCATATGCCTTCTCATAAATCCATATCTTGTCTTTCCTCATAGTATTTGTTATATTTCTTTATGTTATATCAAATATATAGAGTGATATATTCACCTCGATAGAACATCTTGACTTTTAGAGAAGCAGTAGATGCAACTTGTGGCTGATAAGAATCAGTACATTGGTTAAAAGCTAGATAAGATTGTAATGTTTTTCTGAATATTATATTGTGCAAGCTGCATCTGTCTGAATATGTAGACCTTTTCTGCTATTGACCCTAAGACAAAATGACAACATTTTTTTCCATTATAAGCCTCTGTTTTCATAGGAACCTTTAGTATGTTTTGATATGGATATCATGAAAAAATTGAAACCAGATATTGTATTGTGTTTTATACATGTTTAGTGGCAACATTGGACAGAAACTGAGATGTTAAGTTCGATCAATAATATAAGGTATGGCTCTTTTGAAATGCATCAAGCGTTGCTAATCGTTTATAAGCAATGTCATGTATTTTATATATAGTCTACCGCTTGCTTCTGACTTACTACAGCACTCCTTCACCTGGTGATGCAGAATAGTAGGCATAAATGGGAAATGTAAGAAGTATATGAAGCAGTTACGGCTAGATACAGGACTGCTAGTACTCCATTGCCACAATTGCCCAATGATACAGCGGTGCAGGTACATGTATGCAATAGAAGAATTGTTCTCAATAAATTTAGTGTATGATAGGCAGATACAACTCAATTTTCTGAAATTGTCTTCATCTCCTCACAAAAAAAATCAATGATACTATAGAACACTTGACATTTCATTCAGGTATCTGCATCTTTGAGACATTCTAGACAGCTCTTAAGATATCTGCATAATTGTCATTTTGGAAAGCTGTTTACAATACATAGTGATTTGCAATATTATTAACACATTATCTGACAGATGGATCCAATAATCCACAAATATCTTGAGCTAGTGCAATGTATTTTTTTTTCTCAGTTATATTTTAAATGATCTAACATATTTCCAAAGGCATACACCTTTGCTGAATTTCTCCTGCTCACAATAAGAACGTTTTCTTTCTTCAGAATACTGCTACTGTTTGAAAGACCTGAATTTGATACCTTTCCCACAGTCTTACAATAATCTTAAATAATGTGTTTTTTGGAAGGAACACTTTTAAGATTATTGTAATTTACATGGGTATGGTGTTATACAATCCAAACACAGTCAAACAGTACAAAGTGGTCCAACTGTAGGATGTTGATAGAAAATCCTGACAATGTGCACAAAGAAAAGTCCATTATGAGAGAGGGACATTTTGAAAGGAAATCCCTTTTTAAACTATTATCTAGCTTATTTTTCTGTCATCTCAAACAAAGCAACACAAAATATTAAGTACGTCTGGCAAAAGATAAAAAATTGGAAATTCACAGTAATTTAGTACTTGACTGTATTGTCCATTTATTTGCTTCAAAAGTAGACAGATGTACACATGTATGATAAGTTAATGTCCATCAGTTAAAGCATTACAAATAGATTTAGGATCCTTGAAAAATAATGTAAAGGATTAATGATTCTACTTACAAAGGACGTTCATTTGGGTGCCTCCCCCAAAGATCCATCACTGTGATGTACTGCTATACAAAAACTGTCCCCACATGATTTAACAGAGCAGGAGATCATCAGACAATGTATCAATTCTCTATTATGGGATATAATTTTTGACTGATTATTGAGCGCCACAATACTCTATTGTTGAAGAAAGTCTAGAACCCCAAAAGTGGTGCATCAGTTGGGTCAACTGCCTGGTTGCAATCTGCTTATCAGTAAAATGTTCTTCAAAAATGTCCTTGAATAGAATTAATAACTTTTGTTATCACAATAATATGGGACATTTTCTTTCACCTTCTTTAGGTGAAGGATTGGAATATGCATGATCTGACGGTATGCTGACTTTAAGAAGGCAATGAGGTGTACATGAGCTCTCAATATTTTGACTTACCTTGCTGAACATCAACAATATGTTAGCAAGATCAAGAAATTAGAGCCCACAAATTACAGATTGTGTGTAGAATCTGAAATATTATTATTTACTCAGCTGTTCTTCAAGGACTGCATTTATTATGGGTTTGGCAGTAAGACAATGAATAGCCAATCAGCTCAATATACTGCCTTTTGGTTCGACAGAAGTAATGATGAGCTTGAGGGTCTCTTTGTAACCCAGAATCCCAGAAGTATGCTGAGTTTCATTATTCCTAATAGCCCATGTCTAGTAGTGGTGCTCTCATTGGGTTAGACACCTATGGGAGATTGTCAAATAATTTCAGTAGTAGGAAATAGCATAATTAATTGTCTAGGATTATAAAGGAGTACAAATAATTTCATCTAGTAAATATTTCAAGGGTACTATGATCAAGTATTTCCAAAATACTATTTACATTGAGCGGAGATGTAAAATGCATCGTAAAGGACATCATTTCCATTCAAAGTGGGCAGTGTATATCTGGTGCCTGACAAGCTGCTACCATGATCAGCCCTTTCTCAAAGTCACTAGCAGGAAATCTTTGCCTCTGACTCTGCTGTATAACTTTTGTAGGAGTCCCTCGCTGCAGATATTTATATGTTTCACTAGAGCTCAACAAATTGACATTGTCATTTTTTATGGAATGAAAGATTTATGCATTTAGTATAAGTGTTTACAATACTGAAAGTTTTACTGTAACTTGCATTTAGTTCCTATCTATTCCCAAAGGCAACCGTTGTAAAAATAGGATAGCCTACATCCTGTTAATCACTTCTTTACTTTTCTTACCTAGATGCCATCCTAAACTCAGTGTGTCATCTCTGGTTCAGGTGGCCTGCAACTTTATAGTTGGTGTTGTTCGGAAACAATATTGGTGAATGTTTCCTAAATGTAACCAAAATCAAAATGCTTCAATTTCTACTAATTTTTTAGGGCTTCTGTCATGTCACTGAGCCTATTAAAAGTTGTGTAGCTTTGAAATAATCTCACATTTGTGCTGAAAGTAGTCCCTTCAAAGCAAAATCCACTTTTGGAATTCACTAGTTGATTGCTTTATATGGGCTTCAAAGTGTTCTGTAAATTGGACGATTTACCACAAGTACCCAGTGCAAATGCATGCTAATATTTCACTACTGGCTTGGTAGTGCTGGAAAACTGATCGCAGTGAAAGGGAAATGAGAAGCACCCTTCACAATTGAATACCAATTGATTCCAAGAATAAGGGTTTGACAATTCACATGACAATTGTCTTTTGATGCTTATTTGAGTCAATCTCATTTAATAAAATTAACATTACATTACACTTGGTTCCTTACTTAGAATACAATCAACTCTCTGGACATTGCCAAGTCTCATCTCTCTGGGGCTGACTGTGTTTTTCATTGCACCATGTATACAAAGAAACAGATTCATTCACCCACATCTACTTTACTTTCATGCAGCCACAGGTTCCCCTATCATACAACCTCTCAAACCAATTTCCTCATCTATAATTTTGCATTACTTCTATTGTCAGTTTCTCCTTCCTTCAGTTATCCTTTCTCTCTTACTTGCTTTTCAATTTGGCTAGGCTACTAACCCTTATTACTTATGCCCACATCCTTGTCCCAAAGTCAATATTTCTCATATTGTTTTTTTATTTCCCCCTCACATTTGTCTACATTTACTATTCTCTTCTTCCATATCTTACAATTCTCACTCTACTTTTCTCTTTTTCCTAGCTCTTCTCCTGAGCTCTCATCCTTCCAATATCTATTTATAACATTGTATGTATTTCCTGCATTTTGTTTTTATAAGTGACCCCCACACTGTTCTAATGAAGTCTATTTACACTGTGACCTTATTTATATAATTGAACATGTTCATCATATGCCTTCTCATCAATCCATATCTTCTCTTTCCTCATAGTATTTGTTATATTTCTTTATGTTATATCAAATATATAGAGTGAAGTAATCACCTCAATAGAACATCTTGATTTTAGAGAAGCAGTAGATGTAACTTGTGGCTGATAAGAATCAGTACATTGGTTAAAAGATAGATAAGATTGTAATGTTTTTCTGAATCTTATATTGTGCAAGCTGCATCTGTCTGAATATGTAGACCTTTTCTGCTATTGACCCTAAGACAAAATGACAACACATTGTTCCATTATAAGCCTCTGTTTTCATAGGAACCTTTAGTATGTTTTGATATGGATATCATGAAAAAATTGAACCGAGAAATTGTATTGTGTTTTATACATGTTTAGTGGCAACATTGGACAGAAACTGAGATGTTAAGTTTGATCAATAATATAAGGTATGGCTCTTTTGAAATGCATCAAGCGTTGTTAATCGTTTATAAGCAATGTCATGGATTTTAAATATAGTCTACCGCTTGCTTCTGACTTACTACAGTCTCATGTCAAAATCTTTATACCTATTCATTAATCAGTCTATTCATGCAAACAACCATACATACAAACAAAAAAACTTCTGTTCTGCAATAAGTCTAACAGCAAAAGATGCTTTGAGAGAGACAACTTTAAGCTTCAGACTGTCCCTAGAACGCTAAACCACTGATCCACCTATGAAAATTGATAATAAATCCAGTTTTGTTCATGACGGTCTGTTTAACTAAGTGTCATGCATTCTAAAACAAAAGGGAGTCATACCCATATCCAGATTGAATTTTATAGCTCTGCTGTGCTTTGTTAGACAGGTAAGGTCTTATTTTCAGGTCTGAAGAAGGAAGGCGTCAGAGCTAACTAAGGGCAACACTTTTTATTATGATTTTCTGAATTTCGCAAACATGTTCAAGGGAGAACCATTGACATATCTTTTCAGTATTAACTGACTGATATTAAGGCATATTCAAGAAATTAGCAACAAAATACAAAGAAATAGATTTTCAAAACATTGTGTGATGAAAAAAACAAATTTTATTGACAATACAAAAGACAATTAAGGAGCCACAGAATAGATCAGCAGTTTCCCATTGGTGGTACATTAAGGTTTAAATGATTGAATTACGTGATGAAAAGGAGACATTACAGCTTAACTGTTAAATAAGATTAAGGAACAAAAGTAACTGGAGAGACTATTTTGTAATCACTCACATTGATACCAGAATTTAATGTACTTCTTCTCATGGAAGCCGCAGTTTATTTACCGTAAAATGATGGGTGTTAAAATTATATATCACCAAACCGTAATAAGGAGATGATTTCAACGTTCCACAGGGATAAAGCTGGCGTTGAATATTAAACACATTCTGATTTCTTGACAGATTTCTCAAAGGTCTTTCCCTGGTGGGTGACCTGACAGGTGACTGTCTTTTCTGCACTCCAGTCCATGGGGGGCAGAGACAGATAACTGCTGGCCATGAACAGGTTATTTTCACTCTGTTTGGTAGCTCTGCTTTTCTCTACTCCATTGGTAAATATTTGACCATCGACTTTCCATGTCACATCCAGAGAGGCCGGATAGAAGTCTTGGAGAAGACACACCACAGTGGCCTTGTTTTTCTCTACCTCCTCCAGAGAGGGTGGGAATATGCTCAGAGTAGGAGCCTGTGTCTCACCGGCTGCAAGAAAATTAGGAAAAGTATGAGAAAATAGGAATCATTTAAAAAAAAATATTTTGTTATTTTTTGGTTAATCATCCTTTGTCAAATTCAATTGCCCGGGAAACATTGTTTGCAACTTCTATTAAATGACTTTTAAACCAAACAATAAAGTGACATATTCAGACATATGTGATAAAGTATGGAAAACATATTTTTTTAAAAGAATTATCTGACGAGAAAACTTGACTTTAGCATTCGTTTTAGATTATTGCTTTACCATGTAGTCCCATTGAAATACAGGTTTATTTGTACTTTAAAAATAGTATAGGAACTTTAGTCTCCAGCACCAACACGTATTTCCCTAATTCCAGTTGCTTTTCTAAAACATATAATTTTGCTGCAATTTGTTGATGCAATCCTATTTAGAAATGCAAACAGTGTTTCCTTTTTTGGGAAATTAAAGGATACTGAAGTGCCAAATTACAATTAGAACAATCTCTTCCAGAGAACCTTAAATGCAATTGAAGAGCTACAACTTCTGGTCTACTAAGAAATATTAATTAAAGCTGCTTAAAAGATCCTATTTGACACAAGGTCATTGCACAAAAAGACTGGTATATGGTATATTGTCCAAGCACATAACCCTAGAGCTTTAAAAAGTGTTTGAACTTTGGTATATGTGCTGTCAAAAGCTTACTTATACACTTTTATTTTTAAACGGATCTGCTGAAGGAAAACCTATTGCTCTTACAGATGAATACCATTAAGATTGGTACAGAAATAAATGACAGATAGTTAATAGGAGCTAACTGACTTAACACCTGAGTAATCTGCTGAGGATAACCTTATCACATAACACAAATGAGGAAACATCTCACATTTTATTTGAATAATGTGCAATTTGTAACAGTATTGAAAACCATGAAAAAGGGTTTGTTCTGTATAATTACATGCTTGAATCTTGCTGTTATTGCAACAACGCCAATAAAATGATTTGCTAGTCAGTTTTACATATTTCATCCACCTTAGAAGGAAGATGAAAAGTGGAGTCAATGAATACTTTAAAACTTTTAGAGCTGAAAATTTGAAGTCAATTCAGTGATTTATTGCATCATCTTAAACAAATAATATATTATCTGTACTTTCTAATGTTATCAGATATCTATCACCTTTTAAAATATTTGATAGGTACAAACCACAGTCGCAATTAAAGCTCTTTCTTTTGGATTATACATTCTATTAATAGAAAGTACTTGGAAGGGTTCTAAATCAAATCCTAATTGTTTGGATAGTTTATTTAATTTATTGAATAGCCCATTAAACAGCAGCTTATATATGAAATGTCACAAGTTAAACAGATTCTTCATTTGTTTGTATTTTTATGGGAAAATTCACTTCATAAACTGGACCAACTCAAGATAGATTCTGTCAAAGAACGAAAATGCATGGCATGAATAAAGTAAAATATGTTTTAGAATATTAAAAGCAATGCAGTCTTAGTAGGTATTGAATGGAGGAAACAAATGAACAATTCTGAGAAGATATGAATTTTTTAAATGTGGTTGAATAGCCATAGCCACAAAAAAGTAGGTGCAATAGTCTTATTGACATTGCACTACGGTGCGAGGTAAATATGGGATTATAGACCATGTTACTTTATTTCATTACAAAAAAAGAGATGATTGAAAGAGAATACAATATATGTTCAGAAAAAATCCATTTACAGGAAATGGGCAGCATAAACAAGAAAATATAAACAAAGGTCTCCAGGTATATTTCAAATGCTTTATCTCAGCAATTATCCTATGTCCAAGTTCTCTAAAAATAGCAAAGGGATTGGAGGCACAGAGAAGAAACTAATCTGCAAAAGACAATACCATTTGGTTGATTGTTAAATCCAGGAGACAAACCAAGGGATAAAGAGTCATTTGATCACAAATCATTCCCATTAAGGTACATAAGATGTAATTTCCTGTGCAAATTATGAAAAATGTAAATATATGCAATGTCATGAGAATAACTTATTTTGACTCTCATGACAGGTTTGCCAATACTGATGATCTGTGCAGAAAAAGGAAAATCAGCCTAGATTAGCAATATGACCTGACTGTAAAAAACCTCACCTCAGGAAAGTTTTCATTATTTACTTTTTGCAATGGAAAGGAATTATTCGAATTTCTTATAAAAAGATAAAACATGAAGGCATTACCATAAAACACTAATTCCACATGCTATGTAACATTCCTAGAGAAGAAATCCATAACTATACATTATTTCCACAACTAACTATTATGGAACACCGTAGCATTAAAATTACAGGATGCTGTATTGCCCCATCATTTCACTAGACAACACATACTGAGATGCAAAATCTGTTGTTGATATCTTAAGACTAGAAGATGATCAAAGAACAATAAAGAAAGCAATACATTTGTATAAAATCCCTGCTTCCTAAGGAAGTAGTTGATATTATTCTGCAACTTACTTAGGACGTTCATCTGGGTTCCTCCACCGAAGATAAACACACAGTGCCACAACTGTGCACAAACCCAGCCAGTGCAGTTTAGCATTTGTAGCTGGATTAAAGATTGATGGCTGTATCCATCTCAATGTCCTTAAGATACAGAACTACAAACATAGTTTTTTGGCTTCCAATACTTTTAACCGTTTTCATACCTATTCTGGTTCTTCTTAAGAACAGTGTTCTTTCTAAAGGATGGTGTAATATTTCCTAAGGGTTTACATGACATAAGGATGACATTAAATGATTTCTAGACTTAGGACAATCTCCACACAGTTAAATGTGATTTATTTTAGTTAAACTTAAGACTAGTAGTCCAATTTCTGAATTCAATGAGAAAAACATTGAATACCATATTTGTTAATTTAGTACCTTTTAATTAGAGTGAAATAGATCAGATATGAGGCTTTCAGCACCAGGTTGATTTTTTTAGATAACTGTAAAATTAGACTGATGGTACACAAAATATTCTAACTTTAAGAACCTGTTTTCAAACTCAATACTAAGAGTATACTCTTTCACAATTCAACAAGAAAACTACATTTTCCCCAACATATTGAGGCTCAAAAATCATTCTTAAAATCTGCTGTTTATTAATTTTATTTGAAGGTATTTGTCATCTAAAGAGCTAGGTAACATGATTGAAAATGTGGATTCCAATTTGTAGGCTAACCTTTCTTTCTACCTAAAAGAATCATATAACCGTTACAGATTGCAAATAGAAAAACATATTGTAATTTTTGATAATGTGCAAATGTATATATATTGTACAAGAATATGAATTGCTACATTACTAAACAAGATCTTTTTACATTGGTACAATAAATATAGAAACATGTAGTGGAAAATGTGTTTAAGAACAAAGTAGCTCTTAGAAATAATGCACAGTGCTGGCTATGTTACTTACTTAGAACATTCAGCTGGGTTCCTCCACCAAAGATATACCCACAGTGCCACAGTGCTGTACACAAACCAGCAATTTAAAGGGCAGTAAAGACAGTACATTGAGTTTTAGATTTATTTTATCACCTGTTGATGAATTGTTACAGATACAGAGAAGCACTGTAAACATTATCTGCAGCAGCACCTGCAGCAAAACAAAGGATGGATGGCACTCCTTCACCTGGTGATGCAGAATAGCAGGCACAAATGGGAAATGTAAGAAGTATATGAAGCAGTTATGGCTAGATACAGGACTGCTAGTACTCCATTGCCACAATTGCCTAATGATACAGCGGTGCAGGTACATGTATGCATGAGAAGAATTGTTCTCAATAAATTTAAAAGTGTATGATAGGCAGATAAAACTCAATTTTCTGAAATTGTCTTCATCTCCTCACAAAATAAAATCAATGATACTATAGAACCTTTGACATTTCATTCAGGTATCTGCATCTTTGAGACATTCTAGACAGCTCTTAAGATCTCTGCATAATTGTCATTTTGGAAAGCTGTTTACAATACATAGTGATTTGCAATATTATTAACACATTATCTGACAGATGGATCCAATAATCCACAAATATCTTGAGCTAGTGCAATGTATTTTTTTCTCAGTTATATTTTAAATGATCTAACATATTTCCAAAGGCATACACCTTTGCGGAATTTCTCCTGCTCACAATAAGAAAGTTTTCTTTCTTCAGAATACTGCTACTGTTTGAAAGACCTGAATTTGACACCGTTCCCACAGTCTTACAATAATCTTAAATAATGTGTTTTTGGAAGGAACACTTTTAAGATTATTGTAATTTACATGGGTATGGTGTTATACAATCCAAACACAGTCAAACAGGACAAAGTGGTCCAACTGTAGGATGTTGATAGATAATCCTGACAATGTGCACAAAGAAAAGTCCATTATGAGAGAGGAACATTTTGAAAGGAAATCCCTTTTTAAACTATTATCTAGCTTATTTTTCTGTCATCTCAAACAAAGCAACACAAAATATTAAGTACGTCTGGCAAAAGATAAAAAATTGGAAATTCATAGTAATTTAGTACTTGACTGTATTGTCCATTTATTTGCTTCAAAAGTAGACAAATGTACACATGTATGATAAGTTGATGTCCATCAGTTAAAGCATTACAAATAGATTTAGGGACAAATAAAGCAACACTCCAGAAGGTTTTAAATAAATTTCCTTGAAAAATAATGTAGAGGATTAATGATTCTACTTACAAAGGACGTTCATTTGGGGGCCTCCACCGAAGATCCACCACTGTGATGTTCTGCTATACAAAAACTGTCCCCACATGATTTAACAGAGCAGGAGATCATCAGACAATGTATCAATTCTCTATTATGGGATATAATTTTTGACTGATTATTGAGCGTCACAATACTCTATTGTTGAAGAAAGTCTAGAACCCCAAAAGTGGTGCATCAGTTGGGTCAACTGCCTGGTTGCAATCTGCTTATCAGTAAAATGTTCTTCAAAAATGTCCTTGAATAGAATTAATAACTTTTGTTATCACAATAATATGGGACATTTTCTTACACCTTCTTTAGGTGAAGGATTGGAATATGCATGATCTGACGGTATGCTGACTTTAAGAAGGCAATGAGGTGTACATGAGCTCTCAATATTTTGACTTACCTTGCTGAACATCAACAATATGTTAGCAAGATCAAGAAATTAGAGCCCACAAATTACAGATTGTGTGTAGAATCTGAAATATTATTATTTACTCAGCTGTTCTTCTAGGACTGCATTTAATATGGGTTTGGCAGTAAGACAATGAATAGCCAATCAGCTCAATATACTGCCTTTTGGTTCGGCAGAAGTAATGATGAGCTTGAGGGTCTCTTTGTTACCCAGAATCCCAGAAGTCTGCTGAGTTTCATTATTCCTAATAGTCCATGTCTAGTAGTGGTGCTCTCATTGGGTTAGACACCTATGGGAGATTGTCAAATAATTTCAGTAGTAGGAATAGCATAATTAATTGTCTAGGATTATAAAGGAGTACAAATAATTTAATCTAGTAAATATTTCAAGGGTACTATAATCAAGTATTTCCAAAATACTATTTACATTGAGCGGAGATGTAAAATGCATTGTAAAGGACATCATTTCCATTCAAAGTGTGCAGTGTATATCTGGTGCCTGACAAGCTGCTACCATGATCAGCCCTTTCTCAAAGTCACTAGCAGGAAATCTTTGCCTCTGACTCTGCTGTATAACTTTTGTAGGAGTCCCTCGCTGCAGATATTTATATGTTTCACTAGAGCTCAACAAATTGACATTGTCATTTTTTATGGAATGAAAGATTTATGCATTTAGTATAAGTGTTTACAATACTGAAAGTTTTACTGTAACTTGCATTTAGTTCCTATCTATTCCCAAAGGCAACCGTTGTAAAAATAGGATAGCCTACATCCTGTTAATCACTTCTTTACTTTTCTTACCTAGATGCCATCCTAAACTCAGTGTGTCATCTCTGGTTCAGGTGGCCTGCAACTTTATAGTTGGTGTTGTTCGGAAACAATATTGGTGAATGTTTCCTAAATGTAACCAAAATCAAAATACTTCGATTTCTACTAATTTTTAGGGCTTCTGTCATGTCACTGGGCCTATTAAAAGTTGTGTAGCTTTGAAATAATCTCACATTTGTGCTGAAAGTAGTTCCTTCAAAGCAAAATCCACTTTTGGAATTCACTAGTTGATTGCTTTATATGGGCTTCAAAGTGTTCTGTAAATTGGACGATTTACCACAAGTACCCAGTGCAAATGCATGCTAATATTTCACTACTGGCTTGGTAGTGCTGGAAAACTGATCGCAGTGAAAGGGAAATGAGAAGCACCCTTCACAATTGAATACCAATTGATTCCAAGAATAAGGGTTTGACAGTTCACATGACGATTGTCTTTTGATGCTTATTTGAGTCAATCTCATTTAATAAAATTAACATTACATTACACTTGGTTCCTTACTTAGAATACAATCAACTCTCTGGACATTGCCAAGTCTCATCTCCCTGGGGCTGACTGTGTTTTTCATTGCACCATGTATACAAAGAAACAGATTCATTCACCCACATCTACTTTACTTTCATGCAGCCACGGGTTCCCCTATCATACAACCTCTCAAACCAATTTCCTCATCTATAATTTTGCATTACTTCTATTGTCAGTTTCTCCTTCCTTCAGTTATCCTTTCTCTCTTACTTGCTTTTCAATTTGGCTAGGCTACTTACCCTTATTACTTACGCCCACCTCCTTGCCCCAAAGTCAATATTTCTCATATTGTTTTTTTATTTACCCCTCACATTTGTCTACATTTACTATTCTCTTCTTCCATATCTTACAATTCTCACTCTACTTTTCTCTTTTTCTTAGCTCTTCTCCTGAGCTCTCATCCTTCCAATATCTATTTATAACAGTGTATGTATTTCCTGCATTTTGTTTTTATAAGTGACCCCCACACTGTTCTAATGAAGTATATTTACACTGCGACCTTAGTTATAATTGAACATGTTCATCATATGCCTTCTCATCAATCCATATCTTCTCTTTCCTCATAGTATTTGTTATATTTCTTTATGTTATATCAAATATATAGAGTGAAGTAATCACCTCAATAGAACATCTTGATTTTAGAGAAGCAGTAGATGTAACTTGTGGCTGATAAGAATCAGTACATTGGTTAAAAGATAGATAAGATTGTAATGTTTTTCTGAATCTTATATTGTGCAAGCTGCATCTGTCTGAATATGTAGACCTTTTCTGCTATTGACCCTAAGACAAAATGACAACACATTGTTCCATTATAAGCCTCTGTTTTCATAGGAACCTTTAGTACGTTTTGATATGGATATCATGAAAAAATTGAAACCAGAAATTGTATTGTGTTTTATACATGTTTAGTGGCAACATTGGACAGAAACTGATATGTTAAGTTTGATCAATAATATAAGGTATGGCTCTTTTGAAATGCATCAAGCGTTGCTAATCGTTTATAAGCAATGTCATGGATTTTAAATATAGTCTACCGCTTGCTTCTGACTTACTACATTCTCATGTCAAAATCTTTATAACTATTCATTAATCAGTCTATTCATGCAAACAACCATACATACAAACAAAGAAACTTCTGTTCTGCAATAATTCTAACAGCAAAAGATGCTTCGAGAGAGACAACTTTAAGCTTCAGACTGTCCCTAGAACGCTAAACCACTGATCCACCTATGAAAATTGATAATAAATCCAGTTTTGTTCATGACGGTCTGTTTAACCCCTTCCATGCTGATGACGAACCCCAGCCGTCATGCACTACAGTGCTCGTGTGCTGATGACGGCTGGGGTTCGTCATGACCCACCCCTGTTCATTTGTTTACAGCACAGGGGCGGAAACGGGCCAGCAGTGAAGGGGTTAACTAAGTGTCATGCATTCTAAAACAAAAGGGAGTCATACCCATATCCAGATTGAATTTTATAGCTCTGCTGTGCTTTGTTAGACAGGTAAGGTCTTATTTTCAGGTCTGAAGAAGGAAGGCGTCAGAGGTAACTAAGGGCAACACTTTTTATTATGATTTTCTGAATTTCGCAAACATTTTCAAGGGAGAACCATTGACATCTTTTCAGTATTAACTGACTGATATTAAGGCATATTCAAGAAATTAGCAACAAAATACAAAGAAATAGATTTTCAAAATATTGTGTGATGAAAAAAACAAATTTTATTGACAATACAAAAGACAATTAAGGAGCCACAGAATAGATCAGCAGTTTCCCATTGGTGGTACATTAAGGTTTAAATGATTGAATTACGTGATGAAAAGGAGACATTACAGGTTAAATGTTAAATAAGATTGAGGAACAAAAGTAACTGGAGAGACTATTTTGTAATCACTCACATTGATACCAAAATTTAATGTACTTCTTCTCATGGAAGCCGCAGTTTATTTACCGTAAAATGATGGGTGTTAAAATTATATATCACCGAACCGTAATAAGGAGATGATTTCAACGTTCCACAGGGAAAAAGCTGGCGTTGAATATTAAACACATTCTGATTTCTTGACAGATTTCTCAAAGGTCTTTCCCTGGTGGGTGACCTGACAGGTGACTGTCTTTTCTGCACTCCAGTCCATGGGGGGCAGAGACAGATAACTGCTGGCCATGAACAGGTTATTTTCACTCTGTTTGGTAGCTCTGCTTTTCTCTACTCCATTGGTAAATATTTGACCATCGACTTTCCATGTCACATCCAGAGAGGCCGGATAGAAGTCTTGGAGAAGACACACCACAGTGGCCTTGTTTTTCTCTACCTCCTCCAGAGAGGGTGGGAATATGCTCAGAGTAGGAGCCTGTGTCTCACCGGCTGCAAGAAAATTAGGAAAAGTATGAGAAAATAGGAATCATTTAAAAAAAATATTTTGTTATTTTTTGGTTAATCATCCTTTGTCAAATTCAATTGCCCGGGAAACATTGTTTGCAACTTCTATTAAATGGCTTTTAAACCAAACAATAAAGTGACATATTCAGACATATGTGATAAAGCATGGAAAACATATTTTTTTTAAAGAATTATCTGACGAGAAAACTTGACTTCAGCATTCGTTTTAGATTATTGCTTTACAATGTAGTCCCATTGAAATACAGGTTTATTTGTACTTTAAAAATAGTATAGGAACTTTAGTCTCCAGCACCAACACGTATTTCCCTAATTCCAGTTGCTTTTCTAAAACATATAATTTTGCTGCAATTTGTTGATGCAATCCTATTTAGAAATGCAATCAGTGTTTTCTTTTTCGGGAAATAAAAGGATACTGAAGTGCCAAATTACAATTAGAACAATCTCTTCCAGAGAACCTTAAATGCAATTGAAGAGCTACAACTTCTGGTCTACTAAGAAATATTAATAAAAGCTGCTTAAAAGATCCTATTTGACACAAGGTCATTGCACAAAAAGACTGGTATATGGTATATTGTCCAAGCACATAACCATAGAGCTTTAAAAAGTGTTTGAACTCTGGTATATGTGCTGTCAAAAGCTTACTTATACACTTTTATTTTTAAACGGATCTGATGAAGGAAAACCTATTGCTCTTACAGATGAATACCATTAAGATTGGTACAGAAATAAATGACAGATAGTTAATAGGAGCTAACTGACTTAACACCTGAGTAATCTGCTGAGGATAACCTTATCACATAACACAAATGAGAAAACATCTCACATTTTATTTGAATAACGTGCAATTTGTAACAGTATTGAAAACCATGAAAAAGGGTTTGTTCTGTATCATTACATGCTTGAATCTTGCTGTTATTGCAACAACGCCAATAAAATGATTTGCTAGTCAGTTTTTACATATTTCATCCACCTTAGAAGATGAAAAGTGGAGTCAATGAATACTTTAAAACTTTTAGAGCTGAAAATTTGAAGTCAATTCAGTGATTTATTGCATCATCTTAAACAAATAATATATTATCTGTACTTTCTAATGTTATCAGATATCTATCACCTTTTAAAATATTTGATAGGTACAAACCACAGTCGCTATTAAAGCTCTTTCTTTTGGATTATACATTCTATTAATAGAAAGTACTTGGAAGGGTTCTAAATCAAATCCTAATTGTTTGGATAGTTTATTTAATTTATTGAATAGCCCATTAAACAGCAGCTTATATATGAAATGTCACAAGTTAAACAGATTCTTCATTTGTTTGTATTTTTATGGGAAAATTCACTTCATAAACTGGACCAACTCAAGATAGATTCTGTCAAAGAACGAAAATGCATGGCATGAATAAAATAAAATATGTTTTAGAATATTAAAAGCAATGCAGTCTTAGTAGGTATTGAATGGAGGAAACAAATGAACAATTCTGAGAAGATATGAATTTTTTAAATGTGGTTGAATAGCCATAGCCACAAAAAAGTAGGTGCAATAGTCTTATTGACATTGCACTACGGTGCGAGGTAAATATGGGATTATAGACCATGTTACTTTATTTCATTACAAAAAAAGAGATGATTGAAAGAGAATACAACATATTTTCAGTAAAAATCCATTTACAGGAAATGGGCAGCATAAACAAGAAAATATAAACAAAGGTCTCCAGGTATATTTCAAATGCTTTATCTGAGCAATTATCCTATGTCCAAGTGCTCTAAAAATAGCGAAGGGATTGGAGGCACAGAGAAGAAACTAATCTGCAAAAGACAATACCATTTGGTTGATTGTTAAATCCAGGAGATAAACCAAGGGATAAAGAGTCATTTGATCACAAATCATTCCCATTAAGGTACATAAGATGTAATTTTCTGTGCAAATTATGAAAAATGTAAATATATGCAATTTCATGAGAATAACTTATTTTGACTCTCATGACAGGTTTGCCAATACTGAGGATCTGTGCAGAAAAAGGAAAATCAGCCTAGATTAGCAATATGAGCTGACTGTAAAAAACCTCACCTCAGGAAAGTTTTCATTATTTACTTTTTGCAATGGAAAGGAATTATTTGAATTTCTTATAAAAAGATAAAACATGAAGGCATTACCATAATACACTAATTCCACATGCTATGTAATATTCCTAGAGAAGAAATCCATAACTATACATTATTTCCACAACTAACTATTATGGAACACCGTAGCATTAAAATTACAGGATGCTGTATTGCCCCATCATTTCACTAGACAACACATACTGAGATGCAAAACCTGTTGTTGATATCTTAAGACTAGAAGATGATCAAAGAACAATAAAGAAAGCAATACATTTGTATAAAATCCCTGCTTCCTAAGGAAGTAGTTGATATTATTCTGCAACTTACTTAGGACGTTCATCTGGGTTCCTCCACCGAAGATAAACACACAGTGCCACAAGACTGTGCACAAACCCAGCCAGTGCAGTTTAGCATTTGTAGCTGGATTAAAGATTGATGGCTGTATGCATCTCAATGTCCTTAAGATACAGAACTACAAACATAGTTTTTTGGCTTCCAATACTTTTAACCGTTTTCATACCTACTCTGGTTCTTCTTAAGAACAGTGTTCTTTCTAAAGGATGGTGTAATATTTCCTAAGGGTTTACATGACATAAGGATGACATTAAATGATTTCTAGACTTAGGACAATCTCCACACAGTTAAATGTGATTTATTTTAGTTAAACTTAAGACTAGTAGTCCAATTTCTGAATTCAATGAGAAAAACATTGAATACCATATTTGTTAATTTAGTACCTTTTAATTAGAGTGAAATAGATCAGATATGAGGCTTTCAGCACCAGATTGATTTTTTTAGATAACTGTAAAATTAGACTGATGGTACACAAAATATTCTAACTTTAAGAACCTGTTTTCCAAATCAATACTAAGAGTATACTCTTTCACAATTCAAAAAGAAAACCACATTTTCCCCAACATATTTAGGCTCAAAAATCATTCTTAAAATCTGCTGTTTATTAATTTTATTTGAAGGTATTTGTCATCTAAAGAGCTAGGTAACATGATTGAAAATGGGGATTCCAATTTGTAGGCTAACCTTTCTTTCTACCTAAAAGAATCATATAACCGTTAGAGATTGCAAATAGAAAAACATATTGTAATTTTTGATAATGTGCAAATGTATATATATTGTACAAGAATATGAATTGCTACATTACTAAACAAGATCTTTTTACATTGGTACAATAAATATAGAAACATGTAGTGGAAAATGTGTTTAATAACAAAGTAGCTCTTAGAAATAATGCACAGTGCTGGCTATGTTACTTACTTAGAACATTCAGCTGGGTTCCTCCACCAAAGATATACCCACAGTGCCACAGTGCTGTACACAAACCAGCAATTTAAAGGGCAGTAAAGACAGTACATTGAGTTTTAGATTTATTTTATCACCTGTTGATGAATTGTTACAAATACAGAGAAGCACTGTAAACATTATCTGCAGCAGCACCTGCAGCAAAACAAAGGATGGATGGCACTCCTTCACCTGGTGATGCAGAATAGCAGGCACAAATGGGAAATGTAAGAAGTATATGAAGCAGTTATGGCTAGATACAGGACTGCTAGTACTCCATTGCCACAATTGCCTAATGATACAGTGGTGCAGGTACATGTATGCATGAGAAGAATTGTTCTCAATAAATTTAAAAGTGTATGATAGGCAGATAAAACTCAATTTTCTGAAATTGTCTTCATCTCCTCACAAAAAAAAATCAATGATACTATAGAACCTTTGACATTTCATTCAGGTATCTACATCTTTGAGACATTTTAGACAGCTCTTAAGATCTCTGCATAATTGTCATTTTGGAAAGCTGTTTACAATACATAGTGATTTGCAATATTATTAACACATTATCTAACAGATGGATACAATAATCCACAAATATCTTGAGCTAGTGCAATGTATTTTTTTCTCAGTTATATTTTAAATGATCTAACATATTTCCAAAGGCATACACCTTTGCTGAATTTCTCCTGCTCACAATAAGAAAGTTTTCTTTCTTCAGAATACTGCTACTGTTTGAAAGACCTGAATTTGACACCGTTCCCACAGTCTTACAATAATCTTAAATAATGTGTTTTTGGAAGGAACACTTTTAAGATTATTGTAATTTACATGGGTATGGTGTTATACAATCCAAACACAGTCAAACAGTACAAAGTGGTCCAACTGTAGGATGTTGATAGAAAATCTTGACAATGTGCACAAAGAAAAGTCCATTATGAGAGAGGAACATTTTGAAAGGAAATCCCTTTTTAAACTATTATCTAGCTTATTTTTCTGTCATCTCAAACAAAGCAACACAAAATATTAAGTACGTCTGGCAAAAGATAAAAAATTGGAAATTCATAGTAATTTAGTACTTGACTGTATTGTCCATTTATTTGCTTCAAAAGTAGACAGATGTACACATGTATGATAAGTTGATGTCCATCAGTTAAAGCATTACAAATAGATTTAGGGACAAATAAAGCAACACTCCAGAAGGTTTTAAATAAATATCCTTGAAAAATAATGTAGAGGATTAATGATTCTACTTACAAAGGACGTTCATTTGGGTGCCTCCACCGAAGATCCACCACTGTGATGTACTGCTATACAAAAACTGTCCCCACATGATTTAACAGAGCAGGAGATCATCAGACAATGTATCAATTCTCTATTATGGGATATAATTTTTGACTGATTATTGAGTGTCACAATACTCTATTGTTGAAGAAAGTCTAGAACCCCAAAAGTGGTGCATCAGTTGGGTCAACTGCCTGGTTGCAATCTGCTTATCAGTAAAATGTTCTTCAAAAATATCCTTGAATAGAATTAATAACTTTTGTTATCACAATATTATGGGACATTTTCTTTCACCTTCTTTAGGTGAAGGATTGGAATATGCATGATCTGACGGTATGCTGACTTTAAGAAGGCAATGAGGTGTACATGAGCTCTCAATATTTTGACTTACCTTGCTGAACATCAACAATATGTTAGCAAGATCAAGAAATCAGAGCCCACAAATTACAGATTGTGTGTAGAATCTGAAATATTATTATTTACTCAGCTGTTCTTCTAGGACTGCATTTAATATGGGTTTGGCAGTAAGACAATGAATAGCCAATCAGCTCAATATGCTGCCTTTTGGTTCGGCAGAAGTAATGATGAGCTTGAGGGTCTCTTTGTAACCCAGAATCCCAGAAGTCTGCTGAGTTTCATTATTCCTAATAGTCCATGTCTAGTAGTGGTGCTCTCATTGGGTTAGACACCTATGGGAGATTGTCAAATAATTTCAGTAGTAGGAATAGCATAATTAATTGTCTAGGATTATAAAGGAGTACAAATAATTTAATCTAGTAAATATTTCAAGGGTACTATAATCAAGTATTTCCAAAATACTATTTACATTGAGCGGAGATGTAAAATGCATCGTAAAGGACATAATTTCCATTCAAAGTGTGCAGTGTATATCTGGTGCCTGACAAGCTGCTACCATGATCAGCCCTTTCTCAAAGTCACTAGCAGGAAATCTTTGCCTCTGACTCTGCTGTATAACTTTTGTAGGAGTCCCTCGCTGCAGATATTTATATGTTTCACTAGAGCTCAACAAATTGACATTGTCATTTTTTATGGAATGATAGATTTATGCATTTTGTATAAGTGTTTACAATACTGAAAGTTTTACTGTAACTTGCATTTAGTTCCTATCTATTCCCAAAGGCAACCGTTGTAAAAATAGGATAGCCTACATCCTGTTAATCACTTCTTTACTTTTCTTACCTAGATGCCATCCTAAACTCAGTGTATCATCTCTGGTTCAGGTGGCCTGCAACTTTATAGTTGGTGTTGTTCGGAAACAATATTGGTGAATGTTTCCTAAATGTAACCAAAATCAAAATACTTCGATTTCTACTAATTTTTAGGGCTTCTGTCATGTCACTGGGCCTATTAAAAGTTGTGTAGCTTTGAAATAATCTCACATTTGTGCTGAAAGTAGTCCCTTCAAAGCAAAATCCACTTTTGGAATTCACTAGTTGATTGCTTTATATGGGCTTCAAAGTGTTCTGTAAATTGGACGATTTACCACAAGTACCCAGTGCAAATGCATGCTAATATTTCACTACTGGCTTGGTAGTGCTGGAAAACTGATCGCAGTGAAAGGGAAATGAGAAGCACCCTTCACAATTGAATACCAATTGATTCCAATAATAAGGGTTTGACAATTCACATGACAATTGTCTTTTGATGCTTATTTGAGTCAATCTCATTTAATAAAATTAACATTACATTACACTTGGTTCCTTACTTAGAATACAATCAACTCTCTGGACATTGCCAAGTCTCATCTCCCTGGGGCTGACTGTGTTTTTCATTGCACCATGTATACAAAGAAACAGATTCATTCACCCACATCTACTTTACTTTCATGCAGCCATGGGTTCCCCTATCATACAACCTCTCAAACCAATTTCCTCATCTATAATTTTGCATTACTTCTATTGTCAGTTTCTCCTTCCTTCAGTTATCCTTTCTCTCTTACTTGCTTTTCAAGTTGGCTAGGCTACTAACCCTTATTACTTACGCCCACCTCCTTGTCCCAAAGTCAATATTTCAATAAAAATAGCGAAGGGATTGGAGGCACAGAGAAGAAACTAATCTGCAAAAGACAATACCATTTGGTTGATTGTTAAATCCAGGAGACAAACCAAGGGATAAAGAGTCATTTGATCACAAATCATTCCCATTAAGGTACAACAGATGTAATTTCCTCTGCAAATTATGAAAAATGTAAATATATGCAATTTCATGAGAATAACTTATTTTGACTCTCATGACAGGTTTGCCAATACTGAGGATCTGTGCAGAAAAAGGAAAATCAGCCTAGATTAGCAATATGAGCTGAGTGTAAAAAACCTCAACTCAGGAAAGTTTTCATTATTTACTTTTTGCAATGGAAAGGAATTATTCGAATTTCTTATAAAAAGATAAAACATGAAGGCGTTACCATAAAACACTAATTCCACATGCTATGTAATATTCATAGAGAAGAAATCCATAACTATACATTATTTCCACAACTAACTATTATGGAACACCGTAGCATTAAAATTACAGGATGCTGTATTGCCCCATCATTTCACTAGACAACACATACTGAGATGCAAAACCTGTTGTTGATATCTTAAGACTAGAAGATGATCAAAGAACAATAAAGAAAGCAATACATTTGTATAAAATCCCTGCTTCCTAAGGAAGTAGTTGATATTATTCTGCAACTTACTTAGGACGTTCATCTGGGTTCCTCCACCGAAGATAAACACACAGTGCCACAAGACTGTGCACAAACCCAGCCAGTGCAGTTTAGCATTTGTAGCTGGATTAAAGATTGATGGCTGTATGCATCTCAATGTCCTTAAGATACAGAACTACAAACATAGGGGCCGATTAGGATGGAGGATTTTCCGCCTCCTCCGGGCCGGCGGAAGCCACCTCCGGCCCGGAGGAGGCGGAAAATCCTCTGCGGAGTCACCAAAGACCCACCGCCAAATTAGGATGGCTGGTGGGTCTGGAATTCCGTCCGCCGCTTTTCCGCCGCGGTCGGCTTCCGACCGCGGCGGAAAAGCTATAACATGGCAGGCGGTGTCTATGAGACACCGTCCGCCATATTATGATGTATGTGTAAAACTGCTTTTCCAAGGCGGATTTCCGCCATGGAAAAGCATACGGACATTCACTTTGGGGGCCCGTTGCGGGCCCCCTGGGTGAATGGGGGGTGGGGGGTGCACATGGGGGGTACCTATGGTACCCCCCTGCATTTGCGTGCACAAAGCGGCAGGCACCGTGCGGTCCCTGCCGCTTTGTGCATGTAAATGTAACACATGCTTTTTTAACATTGCGGCGGGTGCAGCTTGAAGCTGCACCCGCCGCAATGTTAAATATGGAGGATGTGACCGCCACCCTGGCGGTCACATCCTAATCAGGACGGAGGGAACGCCGCAGCCCCTGCGGACGTTCCCTCCTCCTCAAGGGTGGCGGACGGACGCAAGTCCGTCCGCCATCCTAATCGGCCCCATAGTTTTTTGGCTTCCAATACTTTTAACCGTTTTCATACCTACTCTGGTTCTTCTTAAGAACAGTGTTCTTTCTAAAGGATGGTGTAATATTTCCTAAGGGTTTACATGACATAAGGATGACATTAAATGATTTCTAGACTTAGGACAATCTCCACACAGTTAAATGTGATTTATTTTAGTTAAACTTAAGACTAGTAGTCCAATTTCTGAATTCAATGAGAAAAACATTGAATACCATATTTGTTAATTTAGTACCTTTTAATTAGAGTGAAATAGATCAGATATGAGGCTTTCAGCACCAGGTTGATTGTTTTAGATAACTGTAAAATTAGACTGATGGTACACAAAATATTCTAACTTTAAGAACCTGTTTTCAAAATCAATACTAAGAGTATACTCTTTCACAATTCAAAAAGAAAACCACATTTTCCCCAACATATTTAGGCTCAAAAATCATTCTTAAAATCTGCTGTTTATTAATTTTATTTGAAGGTATTTGTCATCTAAAGAGCTAGGTAACATGATTGAAAATGTGGATTCCAATTTGTAGGCTAACCTTTCTTTCTACCTAAAAGAATCATATAACCGTTAGAGATTGCAAATAGAAAAACATATTGTAATTTTTGATAATGTGCAAATGTATATATATTGTACAAGAATATGAATTGCTACATTACTAAACAAGATCTTTTTACATTGGTACAATAAATATAGAAACATGTAGTGGAAAATGTGTTTAAGAACAAAGTAGCTCTTAGAAATAATGCACAGTGCTGGCTATGTTACTTACTTAGAACATTCAGCTGGGTTCCTCCACCAAAGATATACCCACAGTGCCACAGTGCTGTACACAAACCAGCAATTTAAAGGGCAGTAAAGACAGTACATTGAGTTTTAGATTTATTTTATCACCTGTTGATGAATTGTTACAGATACAGAGAAGCACTGTAAACATTATCTGCAGCAGCACCTGCAGCAAAACAAAGGATGGATGGCACTCCTTCACCTGGTGATGCAGAATAGCAGGCACAAATGGGAAATGTAAGAAGTATATGAAGCAGTTATGGCTAGATACAGGACTGCTAGTACTCCATTGCCACATTTGCCTAATGATACAGCGGTGCAGGTACATGTATGCATGAGAAGAATTGTTCTCAATAAATTTAAAAGTGTATGATAGGCAGATAAAACTCAATTTTCTGAAATTGTCTTCATCTCCTCACAAAAAAAATCAATGATACTATAGAACCTTTGACATTTCATTCAGGTATCTGCATCTTTGAGACATTCTAGACAGCTCTTAAGATCTCTGCATAATTGTCATTTTGGAAAGCTGTTTACAATACATAGTGATTTGCAATATTATTAACACATTATCTGACAGATGGATCCAATAATCCACAAATATCTTGAGCTAGTGCAATGTATTTTTTTTTCTCAGTTATATTTTAAATGATCTAACATATTTCCAAAGGCATACACCTTTGCTGAATTTCTCCTGCTCACAATAAGAAAGTTTTCTTTCTTCAGAATACTGCTACTGTTTGAACGACCTGAATTTGACAGCGTTCCCACAGTCTTACAATAATCTTATATAATGTGTTTTTGGAAGGAACACTTTTAAGATTATTGAAATTTACATGGGTATGGTGTTATACAATCCAAACACAGTCAAACAGTACAAAGTGGTCCAACTGTAGGATGTTGATAGAAAATCCTGACAATGTGCACAAAGAAAAGTCCATTATGAGAGAGGAACATTTTGAAAGGAAATCCCTTTTTAAACTATTATCTAGCTTATTTTTCTGTCATCTCAAACAAAGCAACACAAAATATTAAGTGCGTCTGGCAAAAGATAAAAAATTGGAAATTCATAGTAATTTAGTACTTGACTGTATTGTCCATTTATTTGCTTCAAAAGTAGACAGATGTACACATGTATGATAAGTTGATGTCCATCAGTTAAAGCATTACAAATAGATTTAGGGACAAATAAAGCAACACTCCAGAAGGTTTTAAATAAATATCCTTGAAAAATAATGTAGAGGATTAATGATTCTACTTACAAAGGACGTTCATTTGGGTGCCTCCACCGAAGATCCACCACTGTGATGAACTGCTATACAAAAACTGTCCCCACATGATTTAACAGAGCAGGAGATCATCAGACAATGTATCAATTCTCTATTATGGGATATAATTTTTGACTGATTATTGAGCGTCACAATACTCTATTGTTGAAGAAAGTCTAGAACCCCAAAAGTGGTGCATCAGTTGGGTCAACTGCCTGGTTGCAATCTGCTTATCAGTAAAATGTTCTTCAAAAATGTCCTTGAGTAGAATTAATAACTTTTGTTATCACAATAATATGGGACATTTTCTTTCACCTTCTTTAGGTGAAGGATTGGAATATGCATGATCTGACGGTATGCTGACTTTAAGAAGGCAATGAGGTGTACATGAGCTCTCAATATTTTGACTTACCTTGCTGAACATCAACAATATGTTAGCAAGATCAAGAAATTAGAGCCCACAAATTACAGATTGTGTGTAGAATCTGAAATATTATTATTTACTCAGCTGTTCTGGTAGGACTGCATTTAATATGGGTTTGGCAGTAAGACAATGAATAGCCAATCAGCTCAATATACTGCCTTTTGGTTCGGCAGAAGTAATGATGAGCTTGAGGGTCTCTTTGTAACCCAGAATCCCAGAAGTCTGCTGAGTTTCATTATTCCTAATAGTCCATGTCTAGTAGTGGTGCTCTCATTGGGTTAGACACCTATGGGAGATTGTCAAATAATTTCAGTAGTAGGAATAGCATAATTAATTGTCTAGGATTATAAAGGAGTACAAATAATTTAATCTAGTAAATATTTCAAGGGTACTATAATCAAGTATTTCCAAAATACTATTTACATTGAGCGGAGATGTAAAATGCATCGTAAAGGACATCATTTCCATTCAAAGTGTGCAGTGTATATCTGGTGCCTGACAAGCTGCTACCATGATCAGCCCTTTCTCAAAGTCACTAGCAGGAAATCTTTGCCTCTGACTCTGCTGTATAACTTTTGTAGGAGTCCCTCGCTGCAGATATTTATATGTTTCACTAGAGCTCAACAAATTGACATTGTCATTTTTTATGGAATGAAAGATTTATGCATTTAGTATAAGTGTTTACAATACTGAACGTTTTACTGTAACTTGCATTTAGTTCCTATCTATTCCCAAAGGCAACCGTTGTAAAAAATAGGATAGCCTACATCCTGTTAATCACTTCTTTACTTTTCTTACCTAGATGCCATCCTAAACTCAGTGTATCATCTCTGGTTCAGGTGGCCTGCAACTTTATAGTTGGTGTTGTTCGGAAACAATATTGGTGAATGTTTCCTAAATGTAACCAAAATCAAAATACTTCGATTTCTACTAATTTTTAGGGCTTCTGTCATGTCACTGGGCCTATTAAAAGTTGTGTAGCTTTGAAATAATCTCACATTTGTGCTGAAAGTAGTCCCTTCAAAGCAAAATCCACTTTTGGAATTCACTAGTTGATTGCTTTATATGGGCTTCAAAGTGTTCTGTAAATTGGACGATTTACCACAAGTACCCAGTGCAAATGCATGCTAATATTTCACTACTGGCTTGGTAGTGCTGGAAAACTGATCGCAGTGAAAGGGAAATGAGAAGCACCCTTCACAATTGAATACCAATTGATTGCAATAATAAGGGTTTGACAATTCACATGACAATTGTCTTTTGATGATTATTTGAGTCAATCTCATTTAATAAAATTAACATTACATTACACTTGGTTCCTTACTTAGAATACAATCAACTCTCTGGACATTGCCAAGTCTCATCTCCCTGGGGCTGACTGTGTTTTTCATTGCACCATGTATACAAAGAAACAGATTCATTCACCCACATCTACTTTACTTTCATGCAGCCACGGGTTCCCCTATCATACAACCTCTCAAACCAATTTCCTCATCTATAATTTTGCATTACTTCTATTGTCAGTTTCTCCTTCCTTCAGTTATCCTTTCTCTCTTACTTGCTTTTCAAGTTGGCTAGGCTACTAACCCTTATTACTTACGCCCACCTCCTTGTCCCAAAGTCAATATTTCAATAAAAATAGCGAAGGGATTGGAGGCACAGAGAAGAAACTAATCTGCAAAAGACAATACCATTTGGTTGATTGTTAAATCCAGGAGACAAACCAAGGGATAAAGAGTCATTTGATCACAAATCATTCCCATTAAGGTACATCAGATGTAATTTCCTCTGCAAATTATGAAAAATGTAAATATATGCATTTTCATGAGAATAACTTATTTTGACTCTCATGACAGGTTTGCCAATACTGAGGATCTGTGCAGAAAAAGGAAAATCAGCCTAGATTAGCAATATGAGCTGACTGTAAAAAACCTCACGTCAGGAAAGTTTTCATTATTTACTTTTTGCAATTGAAAGGAATTATTCGAATTTCATATAAAAAGATAAAACATGAAGGCATTACCATACAACACTAATTCCACATGCTATGTAATATTCCTAGAGAAGAAATCCATAACTATACATTAGTCCACAACTAACTATTATGGAACACCGTAGCATTAAAATTACAGGATGCTGTATTGCCCCATCATTTCACTAGACAACACATACTGAGATGCAAAATCTGTTGTTGATATCTTAAGACTAGAGATGATCAAAGAACAATAAAGAAAGCAATACATTTGTATAAAATCCCTGCTTCCTAAGGAAGTAGTTGATATTATTCTGCAACTTACTTAGGACGTTCATCTGTGTTCCTCCACCGAAGATAAACACACAGTGCCACAAGACTGTGCACAAACCCAGCCAGTGCAGTTTAGCATTTGTAGCTGGATTAAAGATTGATGGCTGTATGCATCTCAATGTCCTTAAGATACAGAACTACAAACATAGTTTTTTGGCTTCCAATACTTTTAACCATTTTCATACCTACTCTGGTTCTTCTTAAGAACAGTGTTCTTTCTAGAGGATGGTGTCATATTTCCTAAGGGTTTACATGACATAAGGATGACATTAAATGATTTCTAGACTTAGGACAATCTCCACACAGTTAAATGTGATTTATTTTAGTTAAACTTAAGACTAGTAGTCCAATTTCTGATTTCAATGAGAAAAACATTGAATACCATATTTGTTAATTTAGTACCTTTTAATTAGAGTGAAATAGATCAGATATGAGGCTTTCAGCACCAGGTTGATTTTTTTAGATAACTGTAAAATTAGACTGATGGTACACAAAATATTCTAACTTTAAGAACCTGTTTTCAAAATCAATACTAAGAGTATACTCTTTCACAATTCAAAAAGAAAACCACATTTTCCCCAACATATTTAGGCTCAAAAATCATTCTTAAAATCTGCTGTTTATTAATTTTATTTGAAGGTATTTGTCATCTAAAGAGCTAGGTAACATGATTGAAAATGTGGATTCCAATTTGTAGGCTAACCTTTCTTTCTACCTAAGAGAATCATATAACCGTTAGAGATTGCAAATAGAAAAACATATTGTAATTTTTGATAATGTGCAAATGTATATATATTGTACAAGAATATGAATTGCTACATTACTAAACAAGATCTTTTTACATTGGTACAATAAATATAGAAACATGTAGTGGAAAATGTGTTTAAGAACAAAGTAGCTCTTAGAAATAATGCACAGTGCTGGCTATGTTACTTACTTAGAACATTCAGCTGGGTTCCTCCACCAAAGATATACCCACAGTGCCACAGTGCTGTACACAAACCAGCAATTTAAAGGGCAGTAAAGACAGTACATTGAGTTTTAGATTTATTTTATCACCTGTTGATGAATTGTTACAGATACAGAGAAGCACTGTAAACATTATCTGCAGCAGCACCTGCAGCAAAACAAAGGATGGATGGCACTCCTTCACCTGGTGATGCAGAATAGCAGGCACAAATGGGAAATGTAAGAAGTATATGAAGCAGTTATGGCTAGATACAGGACTGCTAGTACTCCATTGCCACAATTGCCTAATGATACAGCGGTGCAGGTACATGTATGCATGAGAAGAATTGTTCTCAATAAATTTAAAAGTGTATGATAGGCAGATAAAACTCAATTTTCTGAAATTGTCTTCATCTCCTCACAAAAAAAAATCAATGATACTATAGAACCTTTGACATTTCATTCAGGTATCTGCATCTTTGAGACATTCCAGACAGCTCTTAAGATCTCTGCATAATTGTCATTTTGGAAAGCTGTTTACAATACATAGTGATTTGCAATATTATTAACACATTATCTGACAGATGGATCCAATAATCCACAAATATCTTGAGCTAGTGCAATGTATGTTTTTTTTCTCAGTTCTATTTTAAATGATCTAACATATTTCCAAAGGCATACACCTTTGCTGAATTTCTCCTGCTCACAATAAGAAAGTTTTCTTTCTTCAGAATACTGCTACTGTTTGAAAGACCTGAATTTGACACCGTTCCCACAGTCTTACAATAATCTTATATAATGTGTTTTTGGAAGGAACACTTTTAAGATTATTGTAATTTACATGGGTATGGTGTTATACAATCCAAACACAGTCAAACAGTACAAAGTGGTCCAACTGTAGGATGTTGATAGAAAATCCTGACAATGTGCACAAAGAAAAGTCCATTATGAGAGAGGAACATTTTGAAAGGAAATCCCTTTTTAAACTATTATCTAGCTTATTTTTCTGTCATCTCAAACAAAGCAACACAAAATATTAAGTACGTCTGGCAAAAGATAAAAAATTGGAAATTCATAGTAATTTAGTACTTGACTGTATTGTCCATTTATTTGCTTCAAAAGTAGACAGATGTACACATGTATGATAAGTTGATGTCCATCAGTTAAAGCATTACAAATAGATTTAGGGACAAATAAAGCAACACTCCAGAAGGTTTTAAATAAATATCCTTGAAAAATAATGTAGAGGATTAATGATTCTACTTACAAAGGACGTTCATTTGGGTGCCTCCACCGAAGATCCACCACTGTGATGTACTGCTATACAAAAACTGTCCCCACATGATTTAACAGAGCAGGAGATCATCAGACAATGTATCAATTCTCTATTATGGGATATAATTTTTGACTGATTATTGAGCGTCACAATACTCTATTGTTGAAGAAAGTCAGAACCCCAAAAGTAGTGCATCAGTTGGGTCAACTGCCTGGTTGCAATCTGCTTATCAGTAAAATGTTCTTCAAAAATGTCCTTGAGTAGAATTAATAACTTTTGTTATCACAATAATATGGGACATTTTCTTTCACCTTCTTTAGGTGAAGGATTGGAATATGCATGATCTGACGGTATGCTGACTTTAAGAAGGCAATGAGGTGTACATGAGCTCTCAATATTTTGACTTACCTTGCTGAACATCAACAATATGTTAGCAAGATCAAGAAATTAGAGCCCACAAATTACAGATTGTGTGTAGAATCTGAAATATTATTATTTACTCAGCTGTTCTTCTAGGACTGCATTTAATATGGGTTTGGCAGTAAGACAATGAATAGCCAATCAGCTCAATATACTGCCTTTTGGTTCGGCAGAAGTAATGATGAGCTTGAGGGTCTCTTTGTAACCCAGAATCCCAGAAGTCTGCTGAGTTTCATTATTCCTAATAGTCCATGTCTAGTAGTGGTGCTCTCATTGGGTTAGACACCTATGGGAGATTGTCAAATAATTTCAGTAGTAGGAATAGCATAATTAATTGTCTAGGATTATAAAGGAGTACAAATAATTTAATCTAGTAAATATTTCAAGGGGACTATAATCAAGTATTTCCAAAATACTATTTACATTGAGCGGAGATGTAAAATGCATCGTAAAGGACATCATTTCCATTCAAAGTGTGCAGTGTATATCTGGTGCCTGACAAGCTGCTACCATGATCAGCCCTTTCTCAAAGTCACTAGCAGGAAATCTTTGCCTCTGACTCTGCTGTATAACTTTTGTAGGAGTCCCTCGCTGCAGATATTTATATGTTTCACTAGAGCTCAACAAATTGACATTGTCATTTTTTATGGAATGAAAGATTTATGCATTTAGTATAAGTGTTTACAATACTGAAAGTTTTACTGTAACTTGCATTTAGTTCCTATCTATTCCCAAAGGCAACCGTTGTAAAAAATAGGATAGCCTACATCCTGTTAATCACTTCTTTACTTTTCTTACCTAGATGCCATCCTAAACTCAGTGTATCATCTCTGGTTCAGGTGGCCTGCAACTTTATAGTTGGTGTTGTTCGGAAACAATATTGGTGAATGTTTCCTAAATGTAACCAAAATCAAAATACTTCGATTTCTACTAATTTTTAGGGCTTCTGTCATGTCACTGGGCCTATTAAAAGTTGTGTAGCTTTGAAATAATCTCACATTTGTGCTGAAAGTAGTCCCTTCAAAGCAAAATCCACTTTTGGAATTCACTAGTTGATTGCTTTATATGGGCTTCAAAGTGTTCTGTAAATTGGACGATTTAGCACAAGTACCCAGTGCAAATGCATGCTAATATTTCACTACTGGCTTGGTAGTGCTGGAAAACTGATCGCAGTGAAAGGGAAATGAGAAGCACCCTTCACAATTGAATACCAATTGATTGCAATAATAAGGGTTTGACAATTCACATGACGATTGTCTTTTGATGCTTATTTGAGTCAATCTCATTTAATAAAATTAACATTACATTACACTTGGTTCCTTACTTAGAATACAATCAACTCTCTGGACATTGCCAAGTCTCATCTCCCTGGGGCTGACTGTGTTTTTCATTGCACCATGTATACAAAGAAACAGATTCATTCACCCACATCTACTTTACTTTCATGCAGCCACGGGTTCCCCTATCATACAACCTCTCAAACCAATTTCCTCATCTATAATTTTGCATTACTTCTATTGTCAGTTTCTCCTTCCTTCAGTTATCCTTTCTCTCTTACTTGCTTTTCAAGTTGGCTAGGCTACTAACCCTTATTACTTACTCCCACCTCCTTGTCCCAAAGTCAATATTTCTCATATCGTTTTTTTATTTCCCCCTCACATTTGTCTACATTTACTATTCTCTTCTTCCATATCTTACAATTCTCACTCTACTTTTCTCTTTTTCCTAGCTCTTCTCCTGAGCTCTCATCCTTCCAATATCTATTTATAACATTGTATGTATTTCCTGCATTTTGTTTTTATAAGTGACCCCCACACTGTTCTAATGAAGTCTATTTACACTGTGACCTTATTTATATAATTGAACATGTTCATCATATGCCTTCTCATCAATCCATATCTTCTCTTTCCTCATAGTATTTGTTATATTTCTTTATGTTATATCAAATATATAGAGTGATGTAATCACCTCAATAGAACATCTTGATTTTAGAGAAGCAGTAGATGTAACTTGTGGCTGATAAGAATCAGTACATTGGTTAAAAGATAGATAGGATTGTAATGTTTTTCTGAATATTATATTGTGCAAGCTGCATCTGTCTGACTATGTAGACCTTTTCTGCTATTGACCCTAAGACAAAATGACAACAAATTTTTCCATTATAAGCCTCTGTTTTCATAGGAACCTTTAGTATGTTTTGATATGGATATCATGAAAAAATTGAAACCAGAAATTGTATTGTGTTTTATACATGTTTAGTGGCAACATTGGACAGAAACTGAGATGTTAAGTTTGATCAATAATATAAGGTGTGGCTCTTTTGAAATGCATCAAGCGTTGCTAATCGTTTATAAGCAATGTCATGGATTTTAAATATAGTCTACCGCTTGCTTCTGACTTACTACAGTCTCATGTCAAAATCTTTATAACTATTCATTAATCAGTCTATTCATGCAAACAACCATACATACAAACAAAGAAACTTCTGTTCTGCAATAAGTCTAACAGCAAAAGATGCTTCGAGAGAGACAACTTTAAGCTTCAGACTGTCCCTAGAACGCTAAACCACTGATCCACCTATGAAAATTGATAATAAATCCAGTTTTGTTCATGACGGTCTGTTTAACTAAGTGTCATGCATTCTAAAACAAAAGGGAGTCATACCCATATCCAGATTGAATTTTATAGCTCTGCTGTGCTTTGTTAGAGAGGTAAGGTCTTATTTTCAGGTCTGAAGAAGGAAGGCGTCAGAGGTAACTAAGGGCAACACTTTTTATTATGATTTTCTGAATTTCGCAAACATTTTCAAGGGAGAACCATTGACATCTTTTCAGTATTAACTGACTGATATTAAGGCATATTCAAGAAATTAGCAACAAAATACAAAGAAATAGATTTTCAAAATATTGTGTGATGAAAAAAACAAATTTTATTGACAATACAAAAGACAATTAAGGAGCCACAGAATAGATCAGCAGTTTCCCATTGGTGGTACATTAAGGTTTAAATGATTGAATTACGTGATGAAAAGGAGACATTACAGGTTAAATGTTAAATAAGATTGAGGAACAAAAGTAACTGGAGAGACTATTTGTAATCACTCACATTGATACCAGAATTTAATGTACTTCTTCTCATGGAAGCCGCAGTTTATTTACCGTAAAATGATGGGTGTTAAAATTATATATCACCGAACCGTAATAAGGAGATGATTTCAACGTTCCACAGGGAAAAAGCTGGCGTTGAATATTAAACACATTCTGATTTCTTGACAGATTTCTCAAAGGTCTTTCCCTGGTGGGTGACCTGACAGGTGACTGTCTTTTCTGCACTCCAGTCCATGGGGGGCAGAGACAGATAACTGCTGGCCATGAACAGGTTATTTTCACTCTGTTTCGTAGCTCTGCTTTTCTCTACTCCATTGGTAAATATTTGACCATCGACTTTCCATGTCACATCCAGAGAGGCCGGATAGAAGTCTTGGAGAAGACACACCACAGTGGCCTTGTTTTTCTCTACCTCCTCCAGAGAGGGTGGGAATATGCTCAGAGTAGGAGCCTGTGTCTCACCGGCTGCAAGAAAATTAGGAAAAGTATGAGAAAATAGGAATCATTTAAAAAAAATATTTTGTTATTTTTTGGTTAATCATCCTTTGTCAAATTCAATTGCCCGGGAAACATTGTTTGCAACTTCTATTAAATGGCTTTTAAACCAAAAAATAAAGTGACATATTCAGACATATGTGATAAAGCATGGAAAACATATTTTTTTAAAGAATTATCTGACGAGGAAACTTGACTTGAGCATTCGTTTTAGATTATTGCTTTACAATGTAGTCCCATTGAAATACAGGTTTATTTGTACTTTAAAAATAGTATAGGAACTTTAGTCTCCAGCACCAACACGTATTTCCCTAATTCCAGTTGCTTTTCTAAAACATATAATTTTGCTGCCATTTGTTGATGCAATCCTTTTTAGAAATGCCATCAGTGTTTTCTTGTTCGGGAAATAAAAGGATACTGAAGTGCCAAATTACAATTAGAACAATCTCTTCCAGAGAACCTTAAATGCAATTGAAGAGCTACAACTTCTGGTCTACTAAGAAATATTAATAAAAGCTGCTTAAAAGATCCTATTTGACACAAGGTCATTGCACAAAAAGACTGGTATATGGTATATTGTCCAAGCACATAACCATAGAGCTTTAAAAAGTGTTTGAACTTTGGTATATGTGCTGTCAAAAGCTTACTTATACACTTTTATTTTTAAACGGATCTGCTGAAGGAAAACCTATTGCTCTTACAGATGAATACCATTAAGATTGGTACAGAAATAAATGACAGATTAAATAAGTTAATAGGAGCTAACTGACTTAACACCTGAGTAATCTGCTGAGGATAACCTTATCACATAACACAAATGAGGAAACATCTCACATTTTATTTGAATAACGTGCAATTTGTAACAGTATTGAAAAACATGAAAAAGGGTTTGTTCTGTATCATTACATGCTTGAATCTTGCTGTTATTGCAACAACGCCAATAAAATGATTTGCTAGTCAGTTTTACATATTTCATCCTCCTTAGAAGATGAAAAGTGGAGTCAATGAATACTTTAAAACTTTTAGAGCTGAAAATTTGAAGTCAATTCAGTGAGTTATTGCATCATCTTAAACAAATAATATATTATCTGTACTTTCTAATGTTATCAGATATCTATCACCTTTTAAAATATTTGATAGGTACAAACCACAGTCGCAATGAAAGCTCTTTCTTTTGGATTATACATTCTATTAATAGAAAGTACTTGGAAGGGTTCTAAATCAAATCCTAGTTGTTTGGATAGTTTATTTAATTTATTAAATAGCCCATTAAACAGCAGCTTATATATGAAATGTCACAAGTTAAACAGATTCTTCATTTGTTTGTATTTTTATTGGAAAATTCACTTCATAAACTGGACCAACTCAAGATAGATTCTGTCAAAGAACGAAAATGCATGGCATGAATAAAGTCTTAGTAGGTATTGAATGGAAGAAACAAATGAACAATTCTGAGAAGATATGAATTTTTTAAATGTGGTTGAATAGCCATAGCCACAAAAAAGTAGGTGCAATAGTCTTATTGACATTGTACTACGGTGCGAGGTAAATATGGGATTATAGACCATGTTACTTTATTTCATTACAAAAAAAGAGATGATTGAAAGAGAATACAACATATGTTCAGTAAAAATCTATTTACAGGAAATGGGCAGCATAAACAAGAAAATATAAACAAAGGTCTCCAGGTATATTTCAAATGCTTTATCTCAGCAATTATCCTATGTCCAAGTGCTCTAAAAATAGCGAAGGTATTGGAGGCACAGAGAAGAAACTAATCTGCAAAAGACAATACCATTTGGTTGATTGTTAAATCCAGGAGACAAACCAAGGGATAAAGAGTCATTTGATCACAAATCATCCCCATTAAGGTACATAAGATGTAATTTCCTGTGCAAATTATGAAAAATGTAAATATATGCAATTTCATAAGAATAACTTATTTTGACTCTCATGACAGGTTTGCCAATACTGAGGATCTGTGCAGAAAAAGGAAAATCAGCCTAGATTAGCAATATGAGCTGACTGTAAAAAACCTCACCTCAGGAAAGTTTTCATTATTTACTTTTTGCAATGGAAAGGAATTATTCAAATTTCTTATAAAAAGATAAAACATGAAGGCATTACCATAAAACACTAATTCCACATGCTATGTAATATTCATAGAGAAGAAATCCATAACTATACATTATTTCCACAACTAACTATTATGGAACACCGTAGCATTAAAATTACAGGATGCTGTATTGCCCCATCATTTCACTAGACAACACATACTGAGATGCAAAATCTGTTGTTGATATCTTAAGACTAGAGATGATCAAAGAACAATAAAGAAAGCAATACATTTGTATAAAATCCCTGCTTCCTAAGGAAGTAGTTGATATTATTCTGCAACTTACTTAGGACGTTCATCTGGGTTCCTCCACCGAAGATAAACACACAGTGCCACAAGACTGCACAAACCCAGCTAGTGCAGTTTAGCATTTGTAGCTGGATTAAAGATTGATGGCTGTATGCATCTCAATGTCCTTAAGACACAGAACTACAAACATAGTTTTTTGGCTTCCAATACTTTTAACCGTTTTCATACCTACTCTGGTTCTTCTTAAGAACAGTGTTCTTTCTAGAGGATGGTGTCATATTTCCTAAGGGTTTACATGACATAAGGATGACATTAAATGATTTCTAGACTTAGGACAATCTCCACACAGTTAAATGTGATTTATTTTAGTTGAACTTAAGACTAGTAGTCCAATTTCTGAATTCAATGCGAAAAACATTGAATACCATATTTGTTAATTTAGTGCCTTTTAATTAGAGTGAAATAGATCAGATATGAGGCTTTCATCACCAGGTTGATTTTTTTAGATAACTGTAAAATTAGACTGATGGTACACAAAATATTCTAACTTTAAGAACCTGTTTTCAAAATCAATACTAAGAGTATACTCTTTCACAATTCAACAAGAAAACCACATTTTCCCCAACATATTTAGGCTCAAAATACATTCTTAAAATCTGCTGTTTATTAATTTTATTTGAAGGTATTTGTCATCTAAAGAGCTAGGTAACATGATTGAAAATGTGGATTCCAATTTGTAGGCTATCCTTTCTTTCTACCTAAAAGAATCATATAACCGTCACAGATTGCAAATAGAAAAACATATTGTAATTTTTGATAATGTGCAAATGTATATATATTGTACAAGAATATGAATTGCTACAATACTAAACAAGATCTTTTTACATTGGTACAATAAATATAGAAACATGTAGTGGAAAATGTGTTTAAGAACAAAGTAGCTCTTAGAAATAATGCACGGTGCTGGCTATGTTACTTACTTAGAACATTCAGCTGGGTTCCTCCACCAAAGATATACCCACAGTGCCACAGTGCTGTACACAAACCAGCAATTTAAAGGGCAGTAAAGACAGTACATTGAGTTTTAGATTTATTTTATCACCTGTTGATGAATTGTTACAGATACAGAGAAGCACTGTAAACATTATCTGCAGCAGCACCTGCGGCAAAAAAAAGGATGGATGGCACCCCTTCACCTGGTGATGCAGAATAGCAGGCACAAATGGGAAATGTAAGAAGTATATGAAGCAGTTATGGCTAGATACAGGACTGCTAGTACTCCATTGCCACAATTGCCTAATGATACAGCGGTGCAGGTACATGTATGCATGAGAAGAATTGTTCTCAATAAATTTAAAAGTGTATGATAGGCAGATAAAACTCAATTTTCTGAAATTGTCTTCATCTCCTCACAAAAAAAAATCAATGATACTATAGAACCCTTGACATTTCATTCAGGTATTTGCATCTTTGAGACATTCTAGACAGCTCTTAAGATCTCTGCATAATTGTCATTTTGAAAAGCTGTTTACAATACATAGTGATTTGCAATATTATTAACACATTATCTGACAGATGGATCCAATAATCCATAAATATCTTGAGCTAGTGCAATCTATTTTTTTTCTCAGTTATATTTTAAATGATCTAACATATTTCCAAAGGCATACACCTTTGCTGAATTTCTCCTGCTCACAATAAGAAAGTTTTCTTTCTTCAGAATACTGCTACTGTTTGAAAGTCCTGAATTTGACACCGTTCCCACAGTCTTACAATAATCTTAAATAATGTGTTTTTGGAAGGAACACTTTTAAGATTATTGTAATTTACATGGGTATGGTGTTATACAATCCAAACACAGTCAAACAGTACAAAGTGGTCCAACTGTAGGATGTTGATAGAAAATCCTGACAATGTGCACAAAGAAAAGTCCATTATGAGAGAGGAACATTTTGAAAGGAAATCCCCTTTTAAACTATTATCTAGCTTTTTTTTCTGTCATCTCAAACAAAGCAACACAAAATATTAAGTACGTCTGGCAAAAGATAAAAAATTGGAAATTCATAGTAATTTAGTACTTGACTGTATTGTCCATTTATTTGCTTCAAAAGTAGACAGATGTACACATGTATGATAAGTTGATGTCCATCAGTTAAAGCATTACAAATAGATTTAGGGACAAATAAAGCAACACTCCAGAAGGTTTTAAATAAATATCCTTGAAAAATAATGTAGAGGATTAATGATTCTACTTACAAAGGACGTTCATTTGGGTGCCTCCACCGAAGATCCACCACTGTGATGTACTGCTATACAAAAACTGTCCCCACATGATTTAACAGAGCAGGAGATCATCAGACAATGTATCAATTCTCTATTATGGGATATAATTTTTGACTGATTATTGAGCGTCACAATGCTCTATTGTTGAAGAAAGTCTAGAACCCCAAAAGTGGTGCATCAGTTGGGTCAACTGCCTGGTTGCAATCTGCTTATCAGTAAAGTGTTCTTCAAAAATGTCCTTGAATAGAATTAATAACTTTTGTTATCACAATAATATGGGACATTTTCTTTCACCTTCTTTAGGTGAAGGATTGGAATATGCATGATCTGACGGTATGCTGACTTTAAGAAGGCAATGAGGTGTACATGAGCTCTCAATATTTTGACTTACCTTGCTGAACATCAACAATATGTTAGCAAGATCAAGAAATTAGAGCCCACAAATTACAGATTGTGTGTAGAATCTGAAATATTATTATTTACTCAGCTGTTCTTCTAGGACTGCATTTAATATGGGTTTGGCAGTAAGACAATGAATAGCCAATCAGCTCAATATACTGCCCTTTGGTTCGGCAGAAGTAATGATGAGCTTGAGGGTCTCTTTGTAACCCAGAATCCCAGAAGTCTGCTGAGTTTCATTATTCCTAATAGTCCATGTCAAGTAGTGGTGCTCTCATTGGGTTAGACACCTATGGGAGATTGTCAAATAATTTCAGTAGTAGGAATAGCATAATTAATTGTCTAGTAATATAAAGGAGTACAAATAATTTAATCTAGTAAATATTTCAAGGGTACTATAATCAAGTATTTCCAAAATACTATTTACATTGAGTGGAGATGTAAAATGCATCGTAAAGGACATCATTTCCATTCAAAGTGTGCAGTGTATATCTGGTGCCTGACAAGCTGCTACCATGATCAGCCCTTTCTCAAAGTCACTAGCAGGAAATCTTTGCCTCTGACTCTGCTGTATAACTTTTGTAGGAGTCCCTCGCTGCAGATATTTATATGTTTCACTAGAGCTCAACAAATTGACATTGTCATTTTTTATGGAATGAAAGATTTATGCATTTAGTATAAGTGTTTACAATACTGAAAGTTTTACTGTAACTTGCATTTAGTTCCTATCTATTCCCAAAGGCAACCGTTGTAAAAATAGGATAGCCTACATCCTGTTAATCACTTCTTTACTTTTCTTACCTAGATGCCATCCTAAACTCAGTGTGTCATCTCTGGTTCAGGTGGCCTGCAACTTTATAGTTGGTGTTGTTCGGAAACAATATTGGTGAATGTTTCCTAAATGTAACCAAAATCAAAATACTTCGATTTCTACTAATTTTTTAGGGCTTCTGTCATGTCACTGGGCCTATTAAAAGTTGTGTAGCTTTGAAATAATCTCACATATGTGCTGAAAGTAGTCCCTTCAAAGCAAAATCCACTTTTGAAATTCACTAGTTGATTGCTTTATATGGGATTCAAAGTGTTCTGTAAATTGGACAATTTACCACAAGTACCCAAGGCAAATGCATGCTAATATTTCACTACTGGCTTGGTAGTGCTGGAAAACTGATCGCAGTGAAAGGGAAATGAGAAGCACCCTTCACAATTGAATACCAATTGATTCCAAGAATAAGGGATTGACAATTCACATGACGATTGTCTTTTGATGCTTATTTGAGTCAATCTCATTTAATAAAATTAACATTACATTACACTTGGTTCCTTACTTAGAATACAATCAACTCTCTGGACATTGCCAAGTCTCATCTCCCTGGGGCTGACTGTGTTTTTCATTGCACCATGTATACAAAGAAACAGATTCATTCACCCACATCTACTTTACTTTCATGCAGCCACGGGTTCCCCTATCATACAACCTCTCAAACCAATTTCCTCATCTATAATTTTGCATTACTTCTATTGTCAGTTTCTCCTTCCTTCAGTTATCCTTTCTCTCTTACTTGCTTTTCAATTTGGCTAGGCTACTAACCCTTATTACTTACGCCCACCTCCTTGTCCCAAAGTCAATATTTCTCATATTGTTTTTTTATTTCCCCCTCACATTTGTCTACATTTACTATTCTCTTCTTCCATATCTTACAATTCTCACTCTACTTTTCTCTTTTTCTTAGCTCTTCTCCTGAGCTCTCATCCTTCCAATATCTATTTATAACATTGTATGTATTTCCTGCCTTTTGTTTTTATAAGTGACCCCCACACTGTTCTAATGAAGTCTATTTACACTGTGACCTTATTTATATAATTGAACATGTTCATCATATGCCTTCTCATCAATCCATATCTTCTCTTTCCTCATAGTATTTGTTATATTTCTTTATGTTATATCAAATATATAGAGTGATGTAATCACCTCAATAGAACATCTTGATTTTAGAGAAGCAGTAGATGTAACTTGTGGCTGATAAGAATCAGTACATTGGTTAAAAGATAGATAAGATTGTAATGTTTTTCTGAATATTATATTGTGCAAGCTGCATCTGTCTGAATATGTAGACCTTTTCTGCTATTGACCCTAAGACAAAATGACAACAAATTTTTCCATTATAAGCCTCTGTTTTCATAGGAACCTTTAGTATGTTTTGATATGGATATCATGAAAAAATTGAAACCAGAAATTGTATTGTGTTTTATACATGTTTAGTGGCAACATTGGACAGAAACTGAGATGTTAAGTTTGATCAATAATATAAGGTATGGCTCTTTTGAAATGCATCAAGCGTTGCTAATCGTTTATAAGCAATGTCATGGATTTTAAATATAGTCTACCGCTTGCTTCTGACTTACTACAGTCTCATGTCAAAATCTTTATAACTATTCATTAATCAGTCTATTCATGCAAACAACCATACATACAAACAAAGAAACTTCTGTTCTGCAATAAGTCTAACAGCAAAAGATGCTTCGAGAGAGACAACTTTAAGCTTCAGACTGTCCCTAGAACGCTAAACGACTGATCCACCTATGAAAATTGATAATAAATCCAGTTTTGTTCATGACGGTCTGTTTAACTAAGTGTCATGCATTCTAAAACAAAAGGGAGTCATACCCATATCCAGATTGAATTTTATAGCTCTGCTGTGCTTTGTTAGACAGGTAAGGTCTTATTTTCAGGTCTGAAGAAGGAAGGCATCAGAGGTAACTAAGGGCAACACTTTTTATTATGATTTTCTGAATTTCGCAAACATTTTCAAGGGAGAACCATTGACATATCTTTTCAGTATTAACTGACTGATATTAAGGCATATTCAAGAAATTAGCAACAAAATACAAAGAAATAGATTTTCAAAATATTGTGTGATGAAAAAAACAAATTTTATTGACAATACAAAAGACAATTAAGGAGCCACAGAATAGATCAGCAGTTTCCCATTGGTGGTACATTAAGGTTTAAATGATTGAATTACGTGATGAAAAGGAGACATTACAGGTTAAATGTTAAATAAGATTGAGGAACAAAAGTAACTGGAGAGACTATTTTGTAATCACTCACATTGATACCAGAATTTAATGTACTTCTTCTCATGGAAGCCGCAGTTTATTTACCATAAAATGATGGGTGTTAAAATTATATATCACCGAACCGTTATAAGGAGATGATTTCAACGTTCCACAGGGAAAAAGCTGGCGTTGAATATTAAACACATTCTGATTTCTTGACAGATTTCTCAAAGGTCTTTCCCTGGTGGGTGACCTGACAGGTGACTGTCTTTTCTGCACTCCAGTCCATGGGGGGCAGAGACAGATAACTGCTGGCCATGAACAGGTTATTTTCACTCTGTTTGGTAGCTCTGCTTTTCTCTACTCCATTGGTAAATATTTGACCATCGACTTTCCATGTCACATCCAGAGAGGCCGGATAGAAGTCTTGGAGAAGACACACCACAGTGGCCTTGTTTTTCTCTACCTCCTCCAGAGAGGGTGGGAATATGCTCAGAGTAGGAGCCTGTGTCTCACCGGCTGCAAGAAAATTAGGAAAAGTATGAGAAAATAGGAATCATTTAAAAAAAATATTTTGTTATTTTTTGGTTAATCATCCTTTGTCAAATTCAATTGCCCGGGAAACATTGTTTGCAACTTCTATTAAATGGCTTTTAAACCAAACAATAAAGTGACATATTCAGACATATGTGATAAAGCATGGAAAACATATTTTTTTAAAAGAATTATCTGACGAGAAAACTTGACTTCAGCATTCGTTTTAGATTATTGCTTTACAATGTAGTCCCATTGAAATACAGGTTTATTTGTACTTTGAAAATAGTATAGGAACTTTAGTCTCCAGCACCAACACGTATTTCCCTAATTCCAGTTGCTTTTCTAAAACATATAATTTTGCTGCAATTTGTTGATGCAATCCTATTTAGAAATGCAAACAGTGTTTCCTTTTTTGGGAAATAAAAGGATACTGAAGTGCCAAATTACAATTAGAACAATCTCTTCCAGAGAACCTTAAATGCAATTGAAGAGCTACAACTTCTGGTCTACTAAGAAATATTAATAAAAGCTGCTTAAAAGATCCTATTTGACACAAGGTCATTGCACAAAAAGACTGGTATATGGTATATTGTCCAAGCACATAACCATAGAGCTTTAAAAAGTGTTTGAACTTTGGTATATGTGCTGTCAAAAGCTTACTTATACACTTTTATTTTTAAACGGATCTGCTGAAGGAAAACCTATTGCTCTTACAGATGAATACCATTAAGATTGGTACAGAAATAAATGACAGATTAAATAAGTTAATAGGAGCTAACTGACTTAACACCTGAGTAATCTGCTGAGGATAACCTTATCACATAACACAAATGAGGAAACATCTCACATTTTATTTGAATAACGTGCAATTTGTAACAGTATTGAAAACAATGAAAAAGGGTTTGTTCTGTATCATTACATGCTTGAATCTTGCTGTTATTGCAACAACGCCAATAAAATGATTTGCTAGTCAGTTTTTACATATTTCATCCGCCTTAGAAGATGAAAAGTGGAGTCAATGAATACTTTAAAACTTTTAGAGCTGAAAATTTGAAGTCAATTCAGTGATTTATTGCATCATCTTAAACAAATAATATATTATCTGTACTTTCTAATGTTATCAGATATCTATCACCTTTTAAAATATTTGATAGGTACAAACCACAGTCGCAATGAAAGCTCTTTCTTTTGGATTATACATTCTATTAATAGAAAGTACTTGGAAGGGTTCTAAATCAAATCCTAGTTGTTTGGATAGTTTATTTAATTTATTAAATAGCCCATTAAACAGCAGCTTATATACGAAATGTCACTAGTTAAACAGATTCTTCATTTGTTTGTATTTTAATGGGAAAATTCACTTCATAAACTGGACCAACTCAAGATAGATTCTGTCAAAGAACGAAAATGCATGGCATGAATAAAGTCTTAGTAGGTATTGAATGGAAGAAACAAATGAACAATTCTGAGAAGATATGAATTTTTTAAATGTGGTTGAATAGCCATAGCCACAAAAAAGTAGGTGCAATGGTCTTATTGACATTGCACTACGGTGCGAGGTAAATATGGGATTATAGACCATGTTACTTTATTTCATTACAAAAAAAGAGATGATTGAAAGAGAATACAACATATGTTCAGTAAAAATCCATTTACAGGAAATGGGCAGCATAAACAAGAAAATATAAACAAAGGTCTCCAGGTATATTTCAAATGCTTTATCTCAGCAATTATCCTATGTCCAAGTGCTCTAAAAATAGCGAAGGGATTGGAGGCATAGAGAAGAAACTAATCTGCAAAAGACAATACCATTTGGTTGATTGTTAAATCCAGGAGACAAACCAAGGGATATAGAGTCATTTGATCACAAATCATTCCCATTAAGGTACATAAGATGTAATTTCCTGTGCAAATTATGAAAAATGTAAATATATGCAATTTCATGAGAATAACTTATTTTGACTCTCATGACAGGTTTGCCAATACTGAGGATCTGTGCAGAAAAAGGAAAATCAGCCTAGATTAGCAATATGAGCTGACTGTAAAAAACCTCACCTCAGGAAAGTTTTCATTATTTACTTTTTGCAATTGAAAGGAATTATTCGAATTTCTTATAAAAAGATAAAACATGAAGGCATTACCATAAAACACTAATTCCACATGCTATGTAATATTCCTGGAGAAGAAATCCATAACTATACATTAGTCCACAACTAACTATTATGGAACACCGTAGCATTAAAATTACAGGATGCTGTATTGCCCCATCATTTCACTAGACAACACATACTGAGATGCAAAATCTGTTGTTGATATCTTAAGACTAGAGATGATCAAAGAACAATAAAGAAAGCAATACATTTGTATAAAACCCCTGAAGTAGTTGATATTATTCTGCAACTTACTTGGGACGTTCATCTGTGTTCCTCCACCGAAGATAAACACACAGTGCCACAAGACTGTGCACAAACCCAGCCAGTGCAGTTTAGCATTTGTAGCTGGATTAAAGATTGATGGCTGTATGCATCTCAATGTCCTTAAGATAGAGAACTACAAACATAGTTTTTTGGCTTCCAATACTTTTAACCATTTTCATACCTACTCTGGTTCTTCTTAAGAACAGTGTTCTTTCTAGAGGATGGTGTCATATTTCCTAAGGGTTTACATGACATAAGGATGACATTAAATGATTTCTAGACTTAGGACAATCTCCACACAGTTAAATGTGATTTATTTTAGTTAAACTTAAGACTAGTAGTCCAATTTCTGAATTCAATGAGAAAAACATTGAATACCATATTTGTTAATTTAGTACCTTTTAATTAGAGTGATATAGATCAGATATGAGGCTTTCAGCACCAGGTTGATCTTTTTTAGATAACTGTAATATTAGACTGATGGTACACAAAATATTCTAACTTTAAGAACCTGTTTTCAAAATCAATACTAAGAGTATACTCTTTCACAATTCAACAAGAAAACCACATTTTCCCCAACATATTTAGGCTCAAAATACATTCTTAAAATCTGCTGTTTATTAATTTTAGTTTAAGGTATTAGTCATCTAAAGAGCTAGGTAACATGATTGAAAATGTGGATTCCTATTTGTAGGCTAACCTTTCTTTCTACCTAAAAGAATCATATAACGGTTACAGATTGCAAATAGAAAAACATATTGTAATTTTTGATAATGTGCAAATGTATATATATTGTACAAGAATATGAATTGCTACATTACTAAACAAGATCTTTTTACATTGGTACAATAAATATAGAAACATGTAGTGGAAAATGTGTTTAAGAACAAAGTAGCTCTTAGAAATAATGCACAGTGCTGGCTATGTTACTTACTTAGAACATTCAGCTGGGTTCCTCCACCAAAGATATACCCACAGTGCCACAGTGCTGTACACAAACCAGCAATTTAAAGGGCAGTAAAGACAGTACATTGAGTTTTAGATTTATTTTATCACCTGTTGATGAATTGTTACAGATACAGAGAAGCACTGTAAACATTATCTGCAGCAGCACCTGCAGCAAAACAAAGGATGGATGGCACCCCTTCACCTGGTGATGCAGAATAGCAGGCACAAATGGGAAATGTAAGAAGTATATGAAGCAGTTATGGCTAGATACAGGACTGCTAGTACTCCATTGCCACAATTGCCTAATGATACAGCAGTGCAGGTACATGTATGCATGAGAAGAATTGTTCTCAATAAATTTAAAAGTGTATGATAGGCAGATGAAACTCAATTTTCTGAAACTGTCTTCATCTCCTCACAAAAAAAAATCAATGATACTATAGAACCCTTGACATTTCATTCAGGTATCTGCATCTTTGAGACATTCTAGACAGCTCTTAAGATCTCTGCATAATTGTCATTTTGAAAAGCTGTTTACAATACATAGGGGCCCATTAGGATGGCGGGCGGGCTTTGCCCGCCCGCCACCCTAACGGAGAAGAGGACCGCCCGCTAACAGTGCGGGGGTCCCGACATATGTATTAGGATGCGCCCGCCACACAGGCGGGTGCATCCTGTATGTCTACCATTGCGGCGGGCGGAGCAGGAATCTCCGCCCGCCGCAATGGTAAAAGTGCACGTTTTGCTTGGCAACGCGCAACACGACAGGCACCGCGCGGTGCCTGCCATGTTGCACTCTGACATGCGGGGGGGTACCATAGGTACCCCCATGTGCACCCCCCAAGCCACGGACTCCCAGGGGGCCCGCAAGGGCCCCCCGCAGGGAGTCTCCGCATGCCTTTCCGTGGCGGCATTGCCGCCACGGAAATGCACTGTGTAATGCACATAGTAATATGGCGGGCGGTGTCTACAAGACACCGCCACCATGTTACAGGCTTTCCGCCCCGGCCGCTAGGCGACCGGGGCGGAAAACAGGCGGGCGGTGTTTCCGACCGCTGCGGTCCCCTCAGCCATCGTAATATGGCGGGGGGGAATGCAGGGAAGGATGGCGGGCGGATTGCCTCCGCCAGGGTGGCGGTGGCCACCGCTACCCTGGCGGAGGCAATCCGCCCGCCATCCTAATGGGGCCCATAGTGATTTGCAATATTATTAACACATTATCTGACAGATGGATCCAATAATCCACAAATATCTTGAGCTAGTGCAATCTATTTTTTTTTCTCAGTTATATTTTAAATGATCTAACATATTTCCAAAGGCATACACCTTTGCTGAATTTCTCCTGCTCACAATAAGAAAGTTTTCTTTCTTCAGAATACTGCTACTGTTTGAAAGACCTGAATTTGACACCGTTCCCACAGTCTTACAATAATCTTAAATAATGTGTTTTTGGAAGGAACACTTTTAAGATTATTGTAATTTACATGGGTATGGTGTTATACAATCCAAACAAGAAAATATAAACAAAGGTCTCCAGGTATATTTCAAATGCTTTATCTCAGCAATTATCCTATGTCCAAGTGCTCTAAAAATAGCGAAGGGATTGGAGGCATAGAGAAGAAACTAATCTGCAAAAGACAATACCATTTGGTTGATTGTTAAATCCAGGAGACAAACCAAGGGATATAGAGTCATTTGATCACAAATCATTCCCATTAAGGTACATAAGATGTAATTTCCTGTGCAAATTATGAAAAATGTAAATATATGCAATTTCATGAGAATAACTTATTTTGACTCTCATGACAGGTTTGCCAATACTGAGGATCTGTGCAGAAAAAGGAAAATCAGCCTAGATTAGCAATATGAGCTGACTGTAAAAAACCTCACGTCAGGAAAGTTTTCATTATTTACTTTTTGCAATTGAAAGGAATTATTCGAATTTCTTATAAAAAGATAAAACATGAAGGCATTACCATAAAACACTAATTCCACATGCTATGTAATATGCCTAGAGAAGAAATCCATAACTATACATTAGTCCACAACTAACTATTATGGAACACCGTAGCATTAAAATTACAGGATGCTGTATTGCCCCATCATTTCACTAGACAACACATACTGAGATGCAAAATCTGTTGTTGATATCTTAAGACTAGAGATGATCAAAGAACAATAAAGAAAGCAATACATTTGTATAAAATCCCTGCTTCCTAAGGAAGTAGTTGATATTATTCTGCAACTTACTTAGGACGTTCATCTGTGTTCCTCCACCGAAGATAAACACACAGTGCCACAAGACTGTGCACAAACCCAGCCAGTGCAGTTTAGCATTTGTAGCTGGATTAAAGATTGATGGCTGTATGCATCTCAATGTCCTTAAGATACAGAACTACAAACATAGTTTTTTGGCTTCCAATACTTTTAACCATTTTCATACCTACTCTGGTTCTTCTTAAGAACAGTGTTCTTTCTAGAGGATGGTGTCATATTTCCTAAGGGTTTACATGACATAAGGATGACATTAAATGATTTCTAGACTTAGGACAATCTCCACACAGTTAAATGTGATTTATTTTAGTTAAACTTAAGACTAGTAGTCCAATTTCTGAATTCAATGAGAAAAACATTGAATACCATATTTGTTAATTTAGTACCTTTTAATTAGAGTGAAATAGATCAGATATGAGGCTTTCAGCACCAGGTTGATTTTTTTAGATAACTGTAAAATTAGACTGATGGTACACAAAATATTCTAACTTTAAGAACCTGTTTTCAAAATCAATGCTAAGAGTATACTCTTTCACAATTCAACAAGAAAACCACATTTTCCCCAACATATTTAGGCTCAAAATACATTCTTAAAATCTGCTGTTTATTAATTTTAGTTTAAGGTATTAGTCATCTAAAGAGCTAGGTAACATGATTGAAAATGTGGATTCCTATTTGTAGGCTAACCTTTCTTTCTACCTAAAAGAATCATATAACGGTTACAGATTGCAAATAGAAAAACATATTGTAATTTTTGATAATGTGCAAATGTATATATATTGTACAAGAATATGAATTGCTACATTACTAAACAAGATCTTTTTACATTGGTACAATAAATATAGAAACATGTAGTGGAAAATGTGTTTAAGAACAAAGTAGCTCTTAGAAATAATGCACAGTGCTGGCTATGTTACTTACTTAGAACATTAAGCTGGGTTCCTCCACCAAAGATATACCCACAGTGCCACAGTGCTGTACACAAACCAGCAATTTAAAGGGCAGTAAAGACAGTACATTGAGTTTTAGATTTATTTTATCACCTGTTGATGAATTGTTACAGATACAGAGAAGCACTGTAAACATTATCTGCAGCAGCACTTGCAGCAAAACAAAGGATGGATGGCACCCCTTCACCTGGTGATGCAGAATAGCAGGCACACATGGGAAATGTAAGAAGTATATGAAGCAGTTATGGCTAGATACAGGACTGCTAGTACTCCATTGCCACAATTGCCTAATGATACAGCGGTGCAGGTACATGTATGCATGAGAAGAATTGTTCTCAATAAATTTAAAAGTGTATGATAGGCAGATAAAACTCAATTTTCTGAAATTGTCTTCATCTCCTCACAAAAAAAAATCAATGATACTATAGAACCCTTGACATTTCATTCAGGTATCTGCATCTTTGAGACATTCTAGACAGCTCTTAAGATCTCTGCATAATTGTCATTTTGAAAAGCTGTTTACAATACATAGTGATTTGCAATATTATTAACACATTATCTGACAGATGGATCCAATAATCCACAAATATCTTGAGCTAGTGCAATCTATTTTTTTTTCTCAGTTATATTTTAAATGATCTAACATATTTCCAAAGGCATACACCTTTGCTGAATTTCTCCTGCTCACAATAAGAAAGTTTTCTTTCTTCAGAATACTGCTACTGTTTGAAAGACCTGAATTTGACACCGTTCCCACAGTCTTACAATAATCTTAAATAATGTGTTTTTGGAAGGAACACTTTTAAGATTATTGTAATTTACATGGGTATGGTGTTATACAATCCAAACACAGTCAAACAGTACAAAGTGGTCCAACTGTAGGATGTTGATAGAAAATCCTGACAATGTGCAGAAAGAAAAGTCCATTATGAGAGAGGAACATTTTGAAAGGAAATCCCTTTTTAAACTATTATCTAGCTTTTTTTTCTGTCATCTCAAACAAAGCAACACAAAATATTAAGTACGTCTGGCAAAAGATAAAAAATTGGAAATTCATAGTAATTTAGTACTTGACTGTATTGTCCATTTATTTGCTTCAAAAGTAGACAGATGTACACATGTATGATACGTTGATGTCCATCAGTTAAAGCATTACAAATAGATTTAGGGACAAATAAAGCAACACTCCAGAAGGTTTTAAATAAATATCCTTGAAAATAATGTAGAGGATTAATGATTCTACTTACAAAGGACGTTCATTTGGGTGCCTCCACCAAAGATCCACCACTGTGATGTACTGCTATACAAAAACTGTCCCCACATGATTTATGGGACATTTTCTTTCACCTTCTTTAGGTGAAGGATTGGAATATGCATGATCTGACGGTATGCTGACTTTAACCCCTTCCATGCTGGTGACGAACCCCAGCCGTCATGCACTACGGTGCTCGTGTGCTGATGACGGCTGGGGTTCGTCATGGCCCGCCCCTGTTCGTTTGTTTACCGCACGGGGGCGGAATCGGGCCAGCAGGGAAGGGGTTAAGAAGGCAATGAGGTGTACATGAGCTCTCAATATTTTGACTTACCTTGCTGAACATCAACTATATGTTAGCAAGATCAAGAAATTAGAGCCCACAAATTACAGATTGTGTGTAGAATCTGAAATATTATTATTTACTCAGCTGTTCTTCTAGGACTGCATTTAATATGGGTTTGGCAGTAAGACAATGAATAGCCAATCAGCTCAATATACTGCCCTTTGGTTCGGCAGAAGTAATGATGAGCTTGAGGGTCTCTTTGTAACCCAGAATCCCAGAAGTCTGCTGAGTTTCATTATTCCTAATAGTCCATGTCTAGTAGTGGTGCTCTCATTGGGTTAGACACCTATGGGAGATTGTCAAATAATTTCAGTAGTAGGAATAGCATAATTAATTGTCTAGGATTATAAAGGAGTACAAATAATTTAATCTAGTAAATATTTCAAGGGTACTATAATCAAGTATTTCCAAAATACTATTTACATTGAGTGGAGATGTAAAATGCATCGTAAAGGACATCATTTCCATTCAAAGTGTGCAGTGTATATCTGGTGCCTGACAAGCTGCTACCATGATCAGCCCTTTCTCAAAGTCACTAGCAGGAAATCTTTGCCTCTGACTCTGCTGTATAACTTTTGTAGGAGTCCCTCGCTGCAGATATTTATATGTTTCACTAGAGCTCAACAAATTGACATTGTCATTTTTTATGGAATGAAAGATTTATGCATTTAGTATAAGTGTTTACAATACTGAAAGTTTTACTGTATCTTGCATTTAGTTCCTATCTATTCCCAAAGGCAACCGTTGTAAAAATAGGATAGCCTACATCCTGTTAATCACTTCTTTACTTTTCTTACCTAGATGCCATCCTAAACTCAGTGTGTCATCTCTGGTTCAGGTGGCCTGCAACTTTATAGTTGGTGTTGTTCGGAAACAATATTGGTGAATGTTTCCTAAATGTAACCAAAATCAAAATACTTCGATTTCTACTAAGTTTTAGGGCTTCTGTCATGTCACTGGGCCTATTAAAAGTTGTGTAGCTTTGAAATAATCTCACATTTGTGCTGAAAGTAGTCCCTTCAAAGCAAAATCCACTTTTGGAATTCACTAGTTGATTGCTTTATATGGGCTTCAAAGTGTTCTGTAAATTGGACGATTTACCACAAGTACCCAGTGCAAATGCATGCTAATATTTCACTACTGGCTTGGTAGTGCTGGAAAACTGATCGCAGTGAAAGGGAAATGAGAAGCACCCTTCACAATTGAATACCAATTGATTCCAAGAATAAGGGTTTAACAATTCACATGACGATTGTCTTTTGATGCTTATTTGAGTCAATCTCAGTTAATAAAATTAACATTGCATTACACTTGGTTCCTTACTTAGAATACAATCAACTCTCTGGGCATTGCCAAGTCTCATCTCCCTGGGGCTGACTGTGTTTTTCATTGCACCATGTATACAAAGAAACAGATTCATTCACCCACATCTACTTTACTTTCATGCAGCCACGGGTTCCCTTATCATACAACCTCTCAAACCAATTTCCTCATCTATAATTTTGCATTACTTCTATTGTCAGTTTCTCCTTCCTTCGGTTATCCTTTCTCTCTTATGGCTGAGATACCCGCCACCCCCTCTCAACACAATCCCCAAAAGGAGGGAAACCGGAAACAGTTCTTAAAGTTTTTGGATGTGGGAGGGAGTGACCCTCCCGGCCGTATTTATTAAAACAAAAAATTAAAACATTAAACGTTTCATGTTATGTACAATTTCATTATCACATTGCGATGTTTGGCTAACCTTAACATATTCTCTAATACAGAGGTTCTCCTAGCCGAACTAGCATCCTACAAAAACATTCTCTAGAAACACTGAAATTGTACATCCTAACGTTTAAGGGCCAACAGCAAGGTCATAACCGGTGTCAAGATCCCTAACCAGACTTACCCCTCCCACTTGGGAGGGGCGACAGCACAGAGGCTTACCTCAAGTGCAACTACTAACAATTTCCCTTGACTTGACGGGGGCACTTAAGACTCGACGCCATTTAAAGGTCGTTCGAAGACTTGTGTGTGGTATCTAGAAGGTATCGTGGACCTCCCCCCACCCCACACAACTTACCGCATCTGCCGTCGCAGATGACACTGGCCCCGGGAAATTCCCCCAGGAGGGGGCTGTAACCCCTCCTACAAAGGAAGGGGCCTTGACCGCCTTTCCTTTACTTCCGGCGACCCGCCCTTAGACGGGACCGCCTCCCCATTGAGGGGCCAATGGCCACCTCTCCCGAGCGCTCCCATCCGTGTTGGGTGACGCCCACTCATAGGGATCTACCAATTAGTGCTCACCGATCATGACCTTACCGCCTACCAAAAAATAAATACGACAATTCTTACTCAAACCTAAGAAAACATTGGTCGCTACGACCGAAAGAATATGCTTAAAATGCAACACTACATCAAATCATTTTAATCGTAACAACTTACACGATATTCACCATACTTTATTATGATCAACAACAAACTGATACTTTCACAGCCTGTAAACGAAACGGAAAAACATACTTATAAAAATTCACTTTATTGCACAACGACTTGCTGTCCTCAGGGGCTGGTGGGTGGGTCAAAATTGGCTCTTCGTTCTGTCCCGAGCTCACGGGTAGCGAGGAGGTGCAGCTTCGGAGCACAAGAACAAGAGGACGTCTTCTGGTCTTGCGTCTCTTTTTATCCGTCTTCAGGGCGGGCGAGAACCCGCCCCTGCCTGCCCCTAGGGCGGGGCTGGCTACGTCGGTGTCTAGGCCAGCCCACTCTAGGGCGGGAAAAGGCGCGCCCCGGCTACGCCGCTTCGGGCATACCAGCCGAGACGCGCCTCCCGCCCAAAAATGGCTTCCCGGGGGGATCGAGGCACTCCGCCATACGTTCGGGGGGACCGAGTGGTCGCCCCTTTCCATATGGCTGAGATACCCGCCACCCCCTCTCAACACAATCCCCAAAAGGAGGGAAACCGGAAACAGTTCTTAAAGTTTTTGGATGTGGGAGGGAGTGACCCTCCCGGCCGTATTTATTAAAACAAAAAATTAAAACATTAAACGTTTCATGTTATGTACAATTTCATTATCACATTGCGATGTTTGGCTAACCTTAACATATTCTCTAATACAGAGGTTCTCCTAGCCGAACTAGCATCCTACAAAAACATTCTCTAGAAACACTGAAATTGTACATCCTAACGTTTAAGGGCCAACAGCAAGGTCATAACCGGTGTCAAGATCCCTAACCAGACTTACCCCTCCCACTTGGGAGGGGCGACAGCACAGAGGCTTACCTCAAGTGCAACTACTAACAATTTCCCTTGACTTGACGGGGGCACTTAAGACTCGACGCCATTTAAAGGTCGTTCGAAGACTTGTGTGTGGTATCTAGAAGGTATCGTGGACCTCCCCCCACCCCACACAACTTACCGCATCTGCCGTCGCAGATGACACTGGCCCCGGGAAATTCCCCCAGGAGGGGGCTGTAACCCCTCCTACAAAGGAAGGGGCCTTGACCGCCTTTCCTTTACTTCCGGCGACCCGCCCTTAGACGGGACCGCCTCCCCATTGAGGGGCCAATGGCCACCTCTCCCGAGCGCTCCCATCCGTGTTGGGTGACGCCCACTCATAGGGATCTACCAATTAGTGCTCACCGATCATGACCTTACCGCCACAGGTCCGGATAGTTGACCGGCTATCCGGACCCCCCACAAAACTCCTACCTAAAGGTCATGTTTTTAACGATTTTAACCAAGCTAAGAAGTCACCTATGAGTAACTCATTCCCCACCCTCGACAAATGCACACCATCCCCCAGATACATACTGTCATCATTAATACAACTATGCGAGATCGAATGCAATGTCTTGGAACGGAACAACCTACTCACTTTGTTATTCAATTTTCTAACAGAATGATTCAAAGCAGGGATCGAGATAGCCCCCCGCCACACTTTTCGTGGGATCATGTGAGACCACGCAATTATGCACCCCGGAACTCTCTTCGCTAACCAACTTACTGTGGAAAGCATAGCCTCCAGGAGAAGTCGTCTACCGGTGGTGACCAAATCATTGTCCCCCAAATGCACTATGACTATGGACGGCGGTGACCTCATCCGCTCTAACAAACCCTCAAAAAATTCCTGAAACTGGTCAATACAGAGACCGCCCCTTCCGTAGAAGGACACTCTGTACCCGTATTCCCCAGGTACGTCAATCATGTCACCTGCTTTGAATACGTCTGCGGCCCGTCTCACGTATGAGTGGCCCACGACCCACACCTCCTTCCTCACAGCCGGTGACGTGCGACCGCTGGCCTGGTGTTGGGTCGACTGCACAGTCCGCCCTGCCGCGTAGGCTTGCGCAACTGAAAACAAACAAAAGACAAGAAGCGTGAGTACATGATTACAGCTTCACAACATGTGCAATCGCACATACCTCTTATAACAATTGGAGGACCAGCGCCCCACACGTTTCACTTGTTCTACATTAAGACCCCTGGCTGTAGCTTCAGTGGCAGCCCCTATTCGAAAGGAATGGGTCCCAAATTCACCCGGGTCCAAGCCCGCTGCGGCAATGGCCATTGCAAGCACCCGCTGAAACTGAAACCTCGTCAGCGGGGTGGCGTCTGCATGCCTCAACAATGTCCCCCCCCATGATGCCACCCTTCGTGCTAGGTAATCTTCTAAGCACTGTACCGGACACATGGATGACTCGGGGTTCCTGCGAATGATCGTGCAGTCCCCTCTCCCATCTTGGTCAGTCTTGGACCTGAGAAAGGAGACAATCATCGCATCACCCCTGATCTGAACATGTTCCCTGCACAAGCCCCCCGTCACATCCTGTTTGTTCCTTGCAACTAGCTCACTAACTCTCATAGCCCCGTGAAATGCCAGCGTAAATGCAGTCCGGAACAAACAGGTCTCGAAAGGGGACGAGCATGTGTTAGGGAGTGTGGCCAGTAACTGGGACAACCTGTCTAAACCTATCGGTCGTCTTACGTCTACGCTGCGACCCTCTAGGCGTTGCCACCCACGCAGCGCTTTCTGTACTGTAAAAGACGCTGTTGGGTCCAGGATGCCATGGGCCCTGGCAACAAAAGAAATGGCGGCACGATGCCCTTGGGCCGTAGCCACCGATTTCCCAGCCCTACGTAAGGACATCAGAAAAAGTACAACCCACTCTTCCTGACCCCAAAGTCCCCCTCTCTCTGCCCCCAAAAAGGCTAAATAGGCCTGGAACGCCCCGTCATATGCCTTCCTTGTCCTGGGTGCTAGACTCTCTCCCACGAGGTGACGAAGTTCGGGGCACCGAGAGACCAGAGAGCTTCGGGGAAGGGTGCCGGCTCCGGGTCCGCTGAAGGAAGGAAACCCGAGAAAGCCTGCATGTGCATCAGCAGCCTGATTCATCACCCCTGGGACATGTTTTGCTCTGAATACCACGTTCAGTTGCATACACAGTAGGACAATTTCTTTGAGCAGCCTCAAAATCAATTTACAATGGGCTGCCTGACTATTGATGCATTCTACCACGGTCATATTGTCGGACCAGAACACGACAGAATGATCTCTGAACCCTTCTGGCCAGGTTCTCAGGGCCACCAGAATGGGAAATAGTTCGAGGAAAGCAATATTACTCGTTAGCCCCTTCTCGTGCCACCATAGGGGCCACCTTTGAGCAGACCACTTTGTGCCGAAGATGGCGCCAAAGCCTATGCTTCCTGCTGAATCTGTCCATAGCCCCAGCTCTTCTGAGGACACGGCTGGCTTGTTCCAGACGACTCGGCCATTGAAGTCCGCCAAAAATGCTAACCAAATCCGCATGTCCTGGCGGACCTCAGCCGATAACCTCGTGCGATGATGACCCTCCTTTAGGCCAACCATCGCTTGGGCAATTGAGCGGGAAAAAGGGCGAGCCATGTCGGTCGTCATTCTCTTTGCGACTTTCTTTGGCATTTCTCCGACGAAGTATCTAGAAGACAAAGAAAAAGATCAAAACGCTCAAAATTGGCTCTTCGTTCTGTCCCGAGCTCACGGGTAGCGAGGAGGTGCAGCTTCGGAGCACAAGAACAAGAGGACGTCTTCTGGTCTTGCGTCTCTTTTTATCCGTCTTCAGGGCGGGCGAGAACCCGCCCCTGCCTGCCCCTAGGGCGGGGCTGGCTACGTCGGTGTCTAGGCCAGCCCACTCTAGGGCGGGAAAAGGCGCGCCCCGGCTACGCCGCTTCGGGCATACCAGCCGAGACGCGCCTCCCGCCCAAAAATGGCTTCCCGGGGGGATCGAGGCACTCCGCCATACGTTCGGGGGGACCGAGTGGTCGCCCCTTTCCATACTTGCTTTTCAATTTGGCTAGGCTACTAACCCTTATTACTTACGCCCACCTCCTTGTCCCAAAGTCAATATTTCTCATATTGATTTTTTATTTCCCCCTCACATTTGTCTACATTTACTATTCTCTTCTTCCATATCTTACAATTCTCACTCTACTTTTCTCTTTTTCTTAGCTCTTCTCCTGAGCTCTCATCCTTCCAATATCTATTTATAACATTGTAGGTATTTCCTGCATTTTGTTTTTATAAGTGACCCCCACACTGTTCTAATGAAGTCTATTTACACTGTGACCTTATTTATATAATTGAACATGTTCATCATATGCCTTCTCATCAATCCATATCTTCTCTTTCCTCATAGTATTTGTTATATTTCTTTATGTTATATCAAATATATAGGGTGATGTAATCACCTCAATAGAACATCTTGATTTTAGAGAAGCAGTAGATGTAACTTGTGGCTGATAAGAATCAGTACATTGGTTAAAAGATAGATAAGATTGTAATGTTTTTCTGAATATTATATTGTGGCTGATAAGAATCAGTACATTGGTTAAAAGATAGATAAGATTGTAATGTTTTTCTGAATATTATATTGTGCAAGCTGCATCTGTCTGAATATGTAGACCTTTTCTGCTATTGACCCTAAGACAAAATGACAACAAATTTTTCCATTATAAGCCTCTGTTTTCATAGGAACCTTTGGTATGTTTTGATATGGATATCATGAAAACATTGAAACCAGAAATTGTATTGTGTTTTATACATGTTTAGTGGCAACATTGGACAGAAACTGAGATGTTAAGTTTGATCAATAATATAAGGTATGGCTCTTTTGAAATGCATCAAGCGTTGCTAATCGTTTATAAGCAATGTCATGGATTTTAAATATAGTCTACCGCTTGCTTCTGACTTACTACAGTCTCATGTCAAAATCTTTATAACTATTCATTAATCAGTCTATTCATGCAAACAACCATACATACAAACAAAGAAACTTCTGTTCTGCAATAAGTCTAACAGCAAAAGATGCTTCGAGAGAGACAACTTTAAGCTTCAGACTGTCCCTAGAACGCTAAACCACTGATCCACCTATGAAAATTGATAATAAATCCAGTTTTGTTCATGACGGTCTGTTTAACTAAGTGTCATGCATTCTAAAACAAAAGGGAGTCATACCCATATCCAGATTGAATTTTATAGCTCTGCTGTGCTTTGTTAGACAGGTAAGGTCTTATTTTCAGGTCTGAAGAAGGAAGGCGTCAGAGGTAACTAAGGGCAACACTTTTTATTATGATTTTCTGAATTTCGCAAACATTTTCAAGGGAGAACCATTGACATATCTTTTCAGTATTAACTGACTGATATTAAGGCATATTCAAGAAATTAGCAACAAAATACAAAGAAATAGATTTTCAAAATATTGTGTGATGAAAAAAACAAATTTTATTGACAATACAAAAGACAATTAAGGAGCCACAGAATAGATCAGCAGTTTCCCATTGGTGGTACATTAAGGTTTAAATGATTGAATTACGTGATGAAAAGGAGACATTACAGGTTAAATGTTAAATAAGATTGAGGAACAAAAGTAACTGGAGAGACTATTTTGTAATCACTCACATTGATACCAGAATTTAATGTACTTCTTCTCATGGAAGCCGCAGTTTATTTACCGTAAAATGATGGGTGTTAAAATTATATATCACCGAACCGTAATAAGGAGATGATTTCAACGTTCCACAGGGAAAAAGCTGGCGTTGAATATTAAACACATTCTGATTTCTTGACAGATTTCTCAAAGGTCTTTCCCTGGTGGGTGACCTGACAGGTGACTGTCTTTTCTGCACTCCAGTCCATGGGGGGCAGAGACAGATAACTGCTGGCCATGAACAGGTTATTTTCACTCTGTTTGGTAGCTCTGCTTTTCTCTACTCCATTGGTAAATATTTGACCATCGACTTTCCATGTCACATCCAGAGAGGCCGGATAGAAGTCTTGGAGAAGACACACCACAGTGGCCTTGTTTTTCTCTACCTCCTCCAGAGAGGGTGGGAATATGCTCAGAGTAGGAGCCTGTGTCTCACCGGCTGCAAGAAAATTAGGAAAAGTATGAGAAAATAGGAATCATTTAAAAAAAATATTTTGTTATTTTTTGGTTAATCATCCTTTGTCAAATTCAATTGCCCGGGAAACATTGTTTGCAACTTCTATTAAATGGCTTTTAAACCAAACAATAAAGTGACATATTCAGACATATGTGATAAAGCATGGAAAACATATTTTTTTAAAAGAATTATCTGACGAGAAAACTTGACTTCAGCATTCGTTTTAGATTATTGCTTTACAATGTAGTCCCATTGAAATACAGGTTTATTTGTACTTTGAAAATAGTATAGGAACTTTAGTCTCCAGCACCAACACGTATTTCCCTAATTCCAGTTGCTTTTCTAAAACATATAATTTTGCTGCAATTTGTTGATGCAATCCTATTTAGAAATGCAAACAGTGTTTCCTTTTTTGGGAAATAAAAGGATACTGAAGTGCCAAATTACAATTAGAACAATCTCTTTCAGAGAACCTTAAATGCAATTGAAGAGCTACAACTTCTGGTCTACTAAGAAATATTAATAAAAGCTGCTTAAAAGATCCTATTTGACACAAGGTCATTGCACAAAAAGACTGGTATATGGTATATTGTCCAAGCACATAACCATAGAGCTTTAAAAAGTGTTTGAACTTTGGTATATGTGCTGTCAAAAGCTTACTTATACACTTTTATTTTTAAACGGATCTGCTGAAGGAAAACCTATTGCTCTTACAGATGAATACCATTAAGATTGGTACAGAAATAAATGACAGATTAAATAAGTTAATAGGAGCTAACTGACTTAACACCTGAGTAATCTGCTGAGGATAACCTTATCACATAACACAAATGAGGAAACATCTCACATTTTATTTGAATAACGTGCAATTTGTAACAGTATTGAAAACAATGAAAAAGGGTTTGTTCTGTATCATTACATGCTTGAATCTTGCTGTTATTGCAACAACGCCAATAAAATGATTTGCTAGTCAGTTTTTACATATTTCATCCGCCTTAGAAGATGAAAAGTGGAGTCAATGAATACTTTAAAACTTTTAGAGCTGAAAATTTGAAGTCAATTTAGTGATTTATTGCATCATCTTAAACAAATAATATATTATCTGTACTTTCTAATGTTATCAGATATCTATCACCTTTTAAAATATTTGATAGGTACAAACCACAGTCGCAATGAAAGCTCTTTCTTTTGGATTATACATTCTATTAATAGAAAGTACTTGGAAGGGTTCTAAATCAAATCCTAGTTGTTTGGATAGTTTATTTAATTTATTAAATAGCCCATTAAACAGCAGCTTATATATGAAATGTCACTAGTTAAACAGATTCTTCATTTGTTTGTATTTTAATGGGAAAATTCACTTCATAAACTGGACCAACTCAAGATAGATTCTGTCAAAGAACGAAAATGCATGGCATGAATAAAGTCTTAGTAGGTATTGAATGGAAGAAACAAATGAACAATTCTGAGAAGATATGAATTTTTTAAATGTGGTTGAATAGCCATAGCCACAAAAAAGTAGGTGCAATGGTCTTATTGACATTGCACTACGGTGCGAGGTAAATATGGGATTATAGACCATGTTACTTTATTTCATTACAAAAAAAGAGATGATTGAAAGAGAATACAACATATGTTCAGTAAAAATCCATTTACAGGAAATGGGCAGCATAAACAAGAACATATAAACAAAGGTCTCCAGGTATATTTCAAATGCTTTATCTCAGCAATTATCCTATGTCCAAGTGCTCTAAAAATAGCGAAGGGATTGGAGGCATAGAGAAGAAACTAATCTGCAAAAGACAATACCATTTGGTTGATTGTTAAATCCAGGAGACAAACCAAGGGATATAGAGTCATTTGATCACAAATCATTCCCATTAAGGTACATAAGATGTAATTTCCTGTGCAAATTATGAAAAATGTAAATATATGCAATTTCATGAGAATAACTTATTTTGACTCTCATGACAGGTTTGCCAATACTGAGGATCTGTGCAGAAAAAGGAAAATCAGCCTAGATTAGCAATATGAGCTGACTGTAAAAAACCTCACCTCAGGAAAGTTTTCATTATTTACTTTTTGCAATTGAAAGGAATTATTCGAATTTCTTATAAAAAGATAAAACATGAAGGCATTACCATAAAACACTAATTCCACATGCTGTGTAATATTCCTAGAGAAGAAATCCATAACTATACATTAGTCCACAACTAACTATTATGGAACACCGTAGCATTAAAATTACAGGATGCTGTATTGCCCCATCATTTCACTAGACAACACATACTGAGATGCAAAATCTGTTGTTGATATCTTAAGACTAGAGATGATCAAAGAACAATAAAGAAAGCAATACATTTGTATAAAATCCCTGCTTCCTAAGGAAGTAGTTGATATTATTCTGCAACTTACTTAGGACGTTCATCTGTGTTCCTCCACCGAAGATAAACACACAGTGCCACAAGACTGTGCACAAACCCAGCCAGTGCAGTTTAGCATTTGTAGCTGGATTAAAGATTGATGGCTGTATGCATCTCAATGTCCTTAAGATACAGAACTACAAACATAGTTTTTTGGCTTCCAATACTTTTAACCATTTTCATACCTACTCTGGTTCTTCTTAAGAACAGTGTTCTTTCTAGAGGATGGTGTCATATTTCCTAAGGGTTTACATGACATAAGGATGACATTAAATGATTTCTAGACTTAGGACAATCTCCACACAGTTAAATGTGATTTATTTTAGTTAAACTTAAGACTAGTAGTCCAATTTCTGAATTCAATAAGAAAAACATTGAATACCATATTTGTTAATTTAGTACCTTTTAATTAGAGTGATATAGATCAGATATGAGGCTTTCAGCACCAGGTTGATTTTTTTAGATAACTGTAATATTAGACTGATGGTACACAAAATATTCTAACTTTAAGAACCTGTTTTCAAAATCAATACTAAGAGTATACTCTTTCACAATTCAACAAGAAAACCACATTTTCCCCAACATATTTAGGCTCAAAATACATTCTTAAAATCTGCTGTTTATTAATTTTAGTTTAAGGTATTAGTCATCTAAAGAGCTAGGTAACATGATTGAAAATGTGGATTCCTATTTGTAGGCTAACCTTTCTTTCTACCTAAAAGAATCATATAACGGTTACAGATTGCAAATAGAAAAACATATTGTAATTTTTGATAATGTGCAAATGTATATATATTGTACAAGAATATGAATTGCTACATTACTAAACAAGATCTTTTTACATTGGTACAATAAATATAGAAACATGTAGTGGAAAATGTGTTTAAGAACAAAGTAGCTCTTAGAAATAATGCACAGTGCTGGCTATGTTACTTACTTAGAACATTCAGCTGGGTTCCTCCACCAAAGATATACCCAGAGTGCCACAGTGCTGTACACAAACCAGCAATTTAAAGGGCAGTAAAGACAGTACATTGAGTTTTAGATTTATTTTATCACCTGTTGATGAATTGTTACAGATACAGAGAAGCACTGTAAACATTATCTGCAGCAGCACCTGCAGCAAAACAAAGGATGGATGGCACCCCTTCACCTGGTGATGCAGAATAGCAGGCACAAATGGGAAATGTAAGAAGTATATGAAGCAGTTATGGCTAGATACAGGACTGCTAGTACTCCATTGCCACAATTGCCTAATGATACAGCGGTGCAGGTACATGTATGCATGAGAAGAATTGTTCTCAATAAATTTAAAAGTGTATGATAGGCAGATAAAACTCAATTTGCTGAAATTGTCTTCATCTCCTCACAAAAAAAAATCAATGATACCATAGAACCCTTGACATTTCATTCAGGTATCTGCATCTTTGAGACATTCTAGACAGCTCTTAAGATCTCTGCATAATTGTCATTTTGAAAAGCTGTTTACAATACATAGTGATTTGCAATATTATTAACACATTATCTGACAGATGGATCCAATAATCCACAAATATCTTGAGCTAGTGCAATCTATTTTTTTTTCTCAGTTATATTTTAAATGATCTAACATATTTCCAAAGGCATACACCTTTGCTGAATTTCTCCTGCCTACAATAAGAAAGTTTTCTTTCTTCAGAATACTGCTACTGTTTGAAAGACCTGAATTTGACACCGTTCCCACAGTCTTACAATAATCTTAAATAATGTGTTTTTGGAAGGAACACTTTTAAGATTATTGTAATTTACATGGGTATGGTGTTATACAATCCAAACACAGTCAAACAGTACAAAGTGGTCCAACTGTAGGATGTTGATAGAAAATCCTGACAATGTGCAGAAAGAAAAGTCCATTATGAGAGAGGAACATTTTGAAAGGAAATCCCTTTTTAAACTATTATCTAGCTTTTTTTTCAGTCATCTCAAACAAAGCAACACAAAATATTAAGTACGTCTGGCAAAAGATAAAAAAATTGGAAATTCATAGTAATTTAGTACTTGACTGTATTGTCCATTTATTTGCTTCAAAAGTAGACAGATGTACACATGTATGATACGTTGATGTCCATCAGTTAAAGCATTACAAATAGATTTAGGGACAAATAAAGCAACACTCCAGAAGGTTTTAAATAAATATCCTTGAAAAATAATGTAGAGGATTAATGATTCTACTTACAAAGGACGTTTATTTGGGTGCCTCCACCAAAGATCCACCACTGTGATGTACTGCTATACAAAAACTGTCCCCACATGATTTATGGGACATTTTCTTTCACCTTCTTTAGGTGAAGGATTGGAATATGCATGATCTGACGGTATGCTGACTTTAACCCCTTCCATGCTGGTGACGAACCCCAGCCGTCATGCACTACGGTGCTCGTGTGCTGATGACGGCTGGGGTTCGTCATGGCCCGCCCCTGTTCGTTTGTTTACCGCACGGGGGCGGAATCGGGCCAGCAGGGAAGGGGTTAAGAAGGCAATGAGGTGTACATGAGCTCTCAATATTTTGACTTACCTTGCTGAACATCAACTATATGTTAGCAAGATCAAGAAATTAGAGCCCACAAATTACAGATTGTGTGTAGAATCTGAAATATTATTATTTACTCAGCTGTTCTTCTAGGACTGCATTTAATATGGGTTTGGCAGTAAGACAATGAATAGCCAATCAGCTCAATATACTGCCCTTTGGTTCGGCAGAAGTAATGATGAGCTTGAGGGTCTCTTTGTAACCCAGAATCCCAGAAGTCTGCTGAGTTTCATTATTCCTAATAGTCCATGTCTAGTAGTGGTGCTCTCATTGGGTTAGACACCTATGGGAGATTGTCAAATAATTTCAGTAGTAGGAATAGCATAATTAATTGTCTAGGATTATAAAGGAGTACAAATAATTTAATCTAGTAAATATTTCAAGGGTACTATAATCAAGTATTTCCAAAATACTATTTACATTGAGTGGAGATGTAAAATGCATCGTAAAGGACATCATTTCCATTCAAAGTGTGCAGTGTATATCTGGTGCCTGACAAGCTGCTACCATGATCAGCCCTTTCTCAAAGTCACTAGCAGGAAATCTTTGCCTCTGACTCTGCTGTATAACTTTTGTAGGAGTCCCTCGCTGCAGATATTTATATGTTTCACCAGAGCTCAACAAATTGACATTGTCATTTTTTATGGAATGAAAGATTTATGCATTTAGTATAAGTGTTTACAATACTGAAAGTTTTACTGTATCTTGCATTTAGTTCCTATCTATTCCCAAAGGCAACCGTTGTAAAAATAGGATAGCCTACATCCTGTTAATCACTTCTTTACTTTTCTTACCTAGATGCCATCCTAAACTCAGTGTGTCATCTCTGGTTCAGGTGGCCTGCAACTTTATAGTTGGTGTTGTTCGGAAACAATATTGGTGAATGTTTCCTAAATGTAACCAAAATCAAAATACTTCGATTTCTACTAAGTTTTAGGGCTTCTGTCATGTCACTGGGCCTATTAAAAGTTGTGTAGCTTTGAAATAATCTCACATTTGTGCTGAAAGTAGTCCCTTCAAAGCAAAATTCACTTTTGGAATTCACTAGTTGATTGCTTTATATGGGCTTCAAAGTGTTCTGTAAATTGGACGATTTACCACAAGTACCCAGTGCAAATGCATGCTAATATTTCACTACTGGCTTGGTAGTGCTGGAAAACTGATCGCAGTGAAAGGGAAATGAGAAGCACCCTTCACAATTGAATACCAATTGATTCCAAGAATAAGGGTTTAACAATTCACATGACGATTGTCTTTTGATGCTTATTTGAGTCAATCTCAGTTAATAAAATTAACATTGCATTACACTTGGTTCCTTACTTAGAATACAATCAACTCTCTGGGCATTGCCAAGTCTCATCTCCCTGGGGCTGACTGTGTTTTTCATTGCACCATGTATACAAAGAAACAGATTCATTCACCCACATCTACTTTACTTTCATGCAGCCACGGGTTCCCTTATCATACAACCTCTCAAACCAATTTCCTCATCTATAATTTTGCATTACTTCTATTGTCAGTTTCTCCTTCCTTCGGTTATCCTTTCTCTCTTACTTGCTTTTCAATTTGGCTAGGCTACTAACCCTTATTACTTACGCCCACCTCCTTGTCCCAAAGTCAATATTTCTCATATTGATTTTTTATTTCCCCCTCACATTTGTCTACATTTACTATTCTCTTCTTCCATATCTTACAATTCTCACTCTACTTTTCTCTTTTTCTTAGCTCTTCTCCTGAGCTCTCATCCTTCCAATATCTATTTATAACATTGTAGGTATTTCCTGCATTTTGTTTTTATAAGTGACCCCCACACTGTTCTAATGAAGTCTATTTACACTGTGACCTTATTTATATAATTGAACATGTTCATCATATGCCTTCTCATCAATCCATATCTTCTCTTTCCTCATAGTATTTGTTATATTTCTTTATGTTATATCAAATATATAGGGTGATGTAATCACCTCAATAGAACATCTTGATTTTAGAGAAGCAGTAGATGTAACTTGTGGCTGATAAGAATCAGTACATTGGTTAAAAGATAGATAAGATTGCAATGTTTTTCTGAATATTATATTGTGGCTGATAAGAATCAGTACATTGGTTAAAAGATAGATAAGATTGTAATGTTTTTTTGAATATTATATTCTGCAAGCTGCATCTGTCTGAATATGTAGACCTTTTCTGCTATTGACCCTAAGACAAAATGACAACAAATTTTTCCATTATAAGCCTCTGTTTTCATAGGCACCTTTGGTATGTTTTGATATGGATATCATGAAAAAATTGAAACCAGAAATTGTATTGTGTTTTATACATGTTTAGTGGCAACATTGGACAGAAACTGAGATGTTAAGTTTGATCAATAATATAAGGTATGGCTCTTTTGAAATGCATCAAGCGTTGCTAATCATTTATAAGCAATGTCATGGATTTTAAATATAGTCTACCGCTTGCTTCTGACTTACTACAGTCTCATGTCAAAATCTTTATAACTATTCATTAATCAGTCTATTCATGCAAACAACCATACATACAAACAAAGAAACTTCTGTTCTGCAATAAGTCTAACAGCAAAAGATGCTTCGAGAGAGACAACTTTAAGCTTCAGACTGTCCCTAGAACGCTAAACCACTGATCCACCTATGAAAATTGATAATAAATCCAGTTTTGTTCATGACGGTCTGTTTAACTAAGTGTCATGCATTCTAAAACAAAAGGGAGTCATACCCATATCCAGATTGAATTTTATAGCTCTGCTGTGCTTTGTTAGACAGGTAAGGTCTTATTTTCAGGTCTGAAGAAGGAAGGCGTCAGAGGTAACTAAGGGCAACACTTTTTATTATGATTTTCTGAATTTCGCAAACATTTTCAAGGGTGAACCATTGACATATCTTTTCAGTATTAACTGACTGATATTAAGGCATATTCAAGAAATTAGCAACAAAATACAAAGAAATAGATTTTCAAAATATTGTGTGATGAAAAAAACAAATTTTATTGACAATACAAAAGACAATTAAGGAGCCACAGAATAGATCAGCAGTTTCCCATTGGTGGTACATTAAGGTTTAAATGATTGAATTACGTGATGAAAAGGAGACATTACAGGTTAAATGTTAAATAAGATTGAGGAACAAAAGTAACTGGAGAGACTATTTTGTAATCACTCACATTGATACCAGAATTTAATGTACTTCTTCTCATGGAAGCCGCAGTTTATTTACCGTAAAATGATGGGTGTTAAAATTATATATCACCGAACCGTAATAAGGAGATGATTTCAACGTTCCACAGGGAAAAAGCTGGCGTTGAATATTAAACACATTCTGATTTCTTGACAGATTTCTCAAAGGTCTTTCCCTGGTGGGTGACCTGACAGGTGACTGTCTTTTCTGCACTCCAGTCCATGGGGGGCAGAGACAGATAACTGCTGGCCATGAACAGGTTATTTTCACTCTGTTTGGTAGCTCTGCTTTTCTCTACTCCATTGGTAAATATTTGACCATCGACTTTCCATGTCACATCCAGAGAGGCCGGATAGAAGTCTTGGAGAAGACACACCACAGTGGCCTTGTTTTTCTCTACCTCCTCCAGAGAGGGTGGGAATATGCTCAGAGTAGGAGCCTGTGTCTCACCGGCTGCAAGAAAATTAGGAAAAGTATGAGAAAATAGGAATCATTTAAAAAAAATATTTTGTTATTTTTTGGTTAATCATCCTTTGTCAAATTCAATTGCCCGGGAAACATTGTTTGCAACTTCTATTAAATGGCTTTTAAACCAAACAATAAAGTGACATATTCAGACATATGTGATAAAGCATGGAAAACATATTTTTTTAAAAGAATTATCTGACGAGAAAACTTGACTTCAGCATTCGTTTTAGATTATTGCTTTACAATGTAGTCCCATTGAAATACAGGTTTATTTGTACTTTGAAAATAGTATAGGAACTTTAGTCTCCAGCACCAACACGTATTTCCCTAATTCCAGTTGCTTTTCTAAAACATATAATTTTGCTGCAATTTGTTGATGCAATCCTATTTAGAAATGCAAACAGTGTTTCCTTTTTTGGGAAATAAAAGGATACTGAAGTGCCAAATTACAATTAGAACAATCTCTTCCAGAGAACCTTAAATGCAATTGAAGAGCTACAACTTCTGTTCTACTAAGAAATATTAATAAAAGCTGCTTAAAAGATCCTATTTGACACAAGGTCATTGCACAAAAAGACTGGTATATGGTATATTGTCCAAGCACATAACCATAGAGCTTTAAAAAGTGTTGAACTTTGGTATATGTGCTGTCAAAAGCTTACTTATACACTTTTATTTTTAAACGGATCTGCTGAAGGAAAACCTATTGCTCTTACAGATGAATACCATTAAGATTGGTACAGAAATAAATGACAGATTAAATAAGTTAATAGGAGCTAACTGACTTAACACCTGAGTAATCTGCTGAGGATAACCTTATCACATAACACAAATGAGGAAACATCTCACATTTTATTTAAATAACGTGCAATTTGTAACAGTATTGAAAACAATGAAAAAGGGTTTGTTCTGTATCATTACATGCTTGAATCTTGCTGTTATTGCAACAACGCCAATAAAATGATTTGCTAGTCAGTTTTTACATATTTCATCCGCCTTAGAAGATGAAAAGTGGAGTCAATGAATACTTTAAAACTTTTAGAGCTGAAAATTTGAAGTCAATTCAGTGATTTATTGCATCATCTTAAACAAATAATATATTATCTGTACTTTCTAATGTTATCAGATATTTATCACCTTTTAAAATATTTGATAGGTACAAACCACAGTCGCAATGAAAGCTCTTTCTTTTGGATTATACATTCTATTAATAGAAAGTATTTGGAAGGGTTCTAAATCAAATCCTAGTTGTTTGGATAGTTTATTTAATTTATTAAATAGCCCATTAAACAGCAGCTTATATATGAAATGTCACTAGTTAAACAGATTCTTCATTTGTTTGTATTTTTATGGGAAAATTCACTTCATAAACTGGACCAACTCAAGATAGATTCTGTCAAAGAACGAAAATGCATGGCATGAATAAAGTCTTAGTAGGTATTGAATGGAAGAAACAAATGAACAATTCTGAGAAGATATGAATTTTTTAAATGTGGTTGAATAGCCATAGCCACAAAAAAGTAGGTGCAATTGTCTTATTGACATTGCACTACGGTGCGAGGTAAATATGGGATTATAGACCATGTTACTTTATTTCATTACAAAAAAAGAGATGATTGAAAGAGAATACAACATATGTTCAGTAAAAATCCATTTACAGGAAATGGGCAGCATAAACAAGAAAATATAAACAAAGGTCTCCAGGTATATTTCAAATGCTTTATCTCAGCAATTATCCTATGTCCAAGTGCTCTAAAAATAGCGAAGGGATTGGAGGCATAGAGAAGAAACTAATCTGCAAAAGACAATACCATTTGGTTGATTGTTAAATCCAGGAGACAAACCAAGGGATATAGAGTCATTTGATCACAAATCATTCCCATTAAGGTACATAAGATGTAATTTCCTGTGCAAATTATGAAAAATGTAAATATATGCAATTTCATGAGAATAACTTATTTTGACTCTCATGACAGGTTTGCCAATACTGAGGATCTGTGCAGAAAAAGGAAAATCAGCCTAGATTAGCAATATGAGCTGACTGTAAAAAACCTCACCTCAGGAAAGTTTTCATTATTTACTTTTTGCAATTGAAAGGAATTATTCGAATTTCTTATAAAAAGATAAAACATGAAGGCATTACCATAAAACACTAATTCCACATGCTATGTAATATTCCTAGAGAAGAAATCCATAACTATACATTAGTCCACAACTAACTATTATGGAACACCGTAGCATTAAAATTACAGGATGCTGTATTGCCCCATCATTTCACTAGACAACACATACTGAGATGCAAAATCTGTTGTTGATATCTTAAGACTAGAGATGATCAAAGAACAATAAAGAAAGCAATACATTTGTATAAAATCCCTGCTTCCTAAGGAAGTAGTTGATATTATTCTGCAACTTACTTAGGACGTTCATCTGTGTTCCTCCACAGAAGATAAACACACAGTGCCACAAGACTGTGCACAAACCCAGCCAGTGCAGTTTAGCATTTGTAGCTGGATTAAAGATTGATGGCTGTATGCATCTCAATGTCCTTAAGATACAGATCTACAAACATAGTTTTTTGGCTTCCAATACTTTTAACCATTTTCATACCTACTCTGGTTCTTCTTAAGAACAGTGTTCTTTCTAGAGGATGGTGTCATATTTCCTAAGGGTTTACATGACATAAGGATGACATTAAATGATTTCTAGACTTAGGACAATCTCCACACAGTTAAATGTGATTTATTTTAGTTAAACTTAAGACTAGTAGTCCAATTTCTGAATTCAATGAGAAAAACATTGAATACCATATTTGTTAATTTAGTACCTTTTAATTAGAGTGATATAGATCAGATATGAGGCTTTCAGCACCAGGTTGATTTTTTTAGATAACTGTAATATTAGACTGATGGTACACAAAATATTCTAACTTTAAGAACCTGTTTTCAAAATCAATACTAAGAGTATACTCTTTCACAATTCAACAAGAAAACCACATTTTCCCCAACATATTTAGGCTCAAAATACATTCTTAAAATCTGCTGTTTATTAATTTTAGTTTAAGGTATTAGTCATCTAAAGAGCTAGGTAACATGATTGAAAATGTGGATTCCTATTTGTAGGCTAACCTTTCTTTCTACCTAAAAGAATCATATAACGGTTACAGATTGCAAATAGAAAAACATATTGTAATTTTTGATAATGTGCAAATGTATATATATTGTACAAGAATATGAATTGCTACATTACTAAACAAGATCTTTTTACATTGGTACAATAAATATAGAAACATGTAGTGGAAAATGTGTTTAAGAACAAAGTAGCTCTTAGAAATAATGCACAGTGCTGGCTATGTTACTTACTTAGAACATTCAGCTGGGTTCCTCCACCAAAGATATACCCACAGTGCCACAGTGCTGTACACAAACCAGCAATTTAAAGGGCAGTAAAGACAGTACATTGAGTTTTAGATTTATTTTATCACCTGTTGATGAATTGTTACAGATACAGAGAAGCACTGTAAACATTATCTGCAGCAGCACCTGCAGCAAAACAAAGGATGGATGGCACCCCTTCACCTGGTGATGCAGAATAGCAGGCACAAATGGGAAATGTAAGAAGTATATGAAGCAGTTATGGCTAGATACAGGACTGCTAGTACTCCATTGCCACAATTGCCTAATGATACAGCGGTGCAGGTACATGTATGCATGAGAAGAATTGTTCTCAATAAATTTAAAAGTGTATGATAGGCAGATAAAACTCAATTTTCTGAAACTGTCTTCATCTCCTCACAAAAAAAAATCAATGATACTATAGAACCCTTGACATTTCATTCAGGTATCTGCATCTTTGAGACATTCTAGACAGCTCTTAAGATCTCTGCATAATTGTCATTTTGAAAAGCTGTTTACAATACATAGTGATTTGCAATATTATTAACACATTATCTGACAGATGGATCCAATAATCCACAAATATCTTGAGCTAGTGCAATCTATTTTTTTTTCTCAGTTATATTTTAAATGATCTAACATATTTCCAAAGGCATACACCTTTGCTGAATTTCTCCTGCTCACAATAAGAAAGTTTTCTTTCTTCAGAATACTGCTACTGTTTGAAAGACCTGAATTTGACACCGTTCCCACAGTCTTACAATAATCTTAAATAATGTGTTTTTGGAAGGAACACTTTTAAGATTATTGTAATTTACATGGGTATGGTGTTATACAATCCAAACAAGAAAATATAAACAAAGGTCTCCAGGTATATTTCAAATGCTTTATCTCAGCAATTATCCTATGTCCAAGTGCTCTAAAAATAGCGAAGGGATTGGAGGCATAGAGAAGAAACTAATCTGCAAAAGACAATACCATTTGGTTGATTGTTAAATCCAGGAGACAAACCAAGGGATATAGAGTCATTTGATCACAAATCATTCCCATTAAGGTACATAAGATGTAATTTCCTGTGCAAATTATGAAAAATGTAAATATATGCAATTTCATGAGAATAACTTATTTTGACTCTCATGACAGGTTTGCCAATACTGAGGATCTGTGCAGAAAAAGGAAAATCAGCCTAGATTAGCAATATGAGCTGACTGTAAAAAACCTCACGTCAGGAAAGTTTTCATTATTTACTTTTTGCAATTGAAAGGAATTATTCGAATTTCTTATAAAAAGATAAAACATGAAGGCATTACCATAAAACACTAATTCCACATGCTATGTAATATTCCTAGAGAAGAAATCCATAACTATACATTAGTCCACAACTAACTATTATGGAACACCGTAGCATTAAAATTACAGGATGCTGTATTGCCCCATCATTTCACTAGACAACACATACTGAGATGCAAAATCTGTTGTTGATATCTTAAGACTAGAGATGATCAAAGAACAATAAAGAAAGCAATACATTTGTATAAAATCCCTGCTTCCTAAGGAAGTAGTTGATATTATTCTGCAACTTACTTAGGACGTTCATCTGTGTTCCTCCACCGAAGATAAACACACAGTGCCACAAGACTGTGCACAAACCCAGCCAGTGCAGTTTAGCATTTGTAGCTGGATTAAAGATTGATGGCTGTATGCATCTCAATGTCCTTAAGATACAGAACTACAAACATAGTTTTTTGGCTTCCAATACTTTTAACCATTTTCATACCTACTCTGGTTCTTCTTAAGAACAGTGTTCTTTCTAGAGGATGGTGTCATATTTCCTAAGGGTTTACATGACATAAGGATGACATTAAATGATTTCTAGACTTAGGACAATCTCCACACAGTTAAATGTGATTTATTATAGTTAAACTTAAGACTAGTAGTCCAATTTCTGAATTCAATGAGAAAAACATTGAATACCATATTTGTTAATTTAGTACCTTTTAATTAGAGTGAAATAGATCAGATATGAGGCTTTCAGCACCAGGTTGATTTTTTTAGATAACTGTAAAATTAGACTGATGGTACACAAAATATTCTAACTTTAAGAACCTGTTTTCAAAATCAATGCTAAGAGTATACTCTTTCACAATTCAACAAGAAAACCACATTTTCCCCAACATATTTAGGCTCAAAATACATTCTTAAAATCTGCTGTTTATTAATTTTAGTTTAAGGTATTAGTCATCTAAAGAGCTAGGTAACATGATTGAAAATGTGGATTCCTATTTGTAGGCTAACCTTTCTTTCTACCTAAAAGAATCATATAACGGTTACTGATTGCAAATAGAAAAACATATTGTAATTTTTGATAATGTGCAAATGTATATATATTGTACAAGAATATGAATTGCTACATTACTAAACAAGATCTTTTTACATTGGTACAATAAATATAGAAACATGTAGTGGAAAATGTGTTTAAGAACAAAGTAGCTCTTAGAAATAATGCACAGTGCTGGCTATGTTACTTACTTAGAACATTAAGCTGGGTTCCTCCACCAAAGATATACCCACAGTGCCACAGTGCTGTACACAAACCAGCAATTTAAAGGGCAGTAAAGACAGTACATTGAGTTTTAGATTTATTTTATCACCTGTTGATGAATTGTTACAGATACAGAGAAGCACTGTAAACATTATCTGCAGCAGCACCTGCAGCAAAACAAAGGATGGATGGCACCCCTTCACCTGGTGATGCAGAATAGCAGGCACAAATGGGAAATGTAAGAAGTATATGAAGCAGTTATGGCTAGATACAGGACTGCTAGTACTCCATTGCCACAATTGCCTAATGATACAGCGGTGCAGGTACATGTATGCATGAGAAGAATTGTTCTCAATAAATTTAAAAGTGTATGATAGGCAGATAAAACTCAATTTTCTGAAATTGTCTTCATCTCCTCACAAAAAAAAATCAATGATACTATAGAACCCTTGACATTTCATTCAGGTATCTGCATCTTTGAGACATTCTAGACAGCTCTTAAGATCTCTGCATAATTGTCATTTTGAAAAGCTGTTTACAATACATAGTGATTTGCAATATTATTAACACATTATCTGACAGATGGATCCAATAATCCACAAATATCTTGAGCTAGTGCAATCTATTTTTTTTTCTCAGTTATATTTTAAATGATCTAACATATTTCCAAAGGCATACACCTTTGCTGAATTTCTCCTGCTCACAATAAGAAAGTTTTCTTTCTTCAGAATACTGCTACTGTTTGAAAGACCTGAATTTGACACCGTTCCCACAGTCTTACAATAATCTTAAATAATGTGTTTTTGGAAGGAACACTTTTAAGATTATTGTAATTTACATGGGTATGGTGTTATACAATCCAAACACAGTCAAACAGTACAAAGTGGTCCAACTGTAGGATGTTGATAGAAAATCCTGACAATGTGCAGAAAGAAAAGTCCATTATGAGAGAGGAACATTTTGAAAGGAAATCCCTTTTTAAACTATTATCTAGCTTTTTTTTCTGTCATCTCAAACAAAGCAACACAAAATATTAAGTACGTCTGGCAAAAGATAAAAAATTGGAAATTCATAGTAATTTAGTACTTGACTGTATTGTCCATTTATTTGCTTCAAAAGTAGACAGATGTACACATGTATGATACGTTGATGTCCATCAGTTAAAGCATTACAAATAGATTTAGGGACAAATAAAGCAACACTCCAGAAGGTTTTAAATAAATATCCTTGAAAAATAATGTAGAGGATTAATGATTCTACTTACAAAGGACGTTCATTTGGGTGCCTCCACCAAAGATCCACCACTGTGATGTACTGCTATACAAAAACTGTCCCCACATGATTTATGGGACATTTTCTTTCACCTTCTTTAGGTGAAGGATTGGAATATGCATGATCTGACGGTATGCTGACTTTAACCCCTTCCATGCTGGTGACGAACCCCAGCCGTCATGCACTACGGTGCTCGTGTGCTGATGACGGCTGGGGTTTGTCATGGCCCGCCCCTGTTCGTTTGTTTACCGCACGGGGGCGGAATCGGGCCAGCAGGGAAGGGGTTAGGAAGGCAATGAGGTGTACATGAGCTCTCAATATTTTGACTTACCTTGCTGAACATCAACTATATGTTAGCAAGATCAAGAAATTAGAGCCCACAAATTACAGATTGTGTGTAGAATCTGAAATATTATTATTTACTCAGCTGTTCTTCTGGGACTGCATTTAATATGGGTTTGGCAGTAAGACAATGAATAGCCAATCAGCTCAATATACTGCCCTTTGGTTCGGCAGAAGTAATGATGAGCTTGAGGGTCTCTTTGTAACCCAGAATCCCAGAAGTCTGCTGAGTTTCATTATTCCTAATAGTCCATGTCTAGTAGTGGTGCTCTCATTGGGTTAGACACCTATGGGAGATTGTCAAATAATTTCAGTAGTAGGAATAGCATAATTAATTGTCTAGGATTATAAAGGAGTACAAATAATTTAATCTAGTAAATATTTCAAGGGTACTATAATCAAGTATTTCCAAAATACTATTTACATTGAGTGGAGATGTAAAATGCATCGTAAAGGACATCATTTCCATTCAAAGTGTGCAGTGTATATCTGGTGCCTGACAAGCTGCTACCATGATCAGCCCTTTCTCAAAGTCACTAGCAGGAAATCTTTGCCTCTGACTCTGCTGTATAACTTTTGTAGGAGTCCCTCGCTGCAGATATTTATATGTTTCACTAGAGCTCAACAAATTGACATTGTCATTTTTTATGGAATGAAAGATTTATGCATTTAGTATAAGTGTTTACAATACTGAAAGTTTTACTGTAACTTGCATTTAGTTCCTATCTATTCCCAAAGGCAACCGTTGTAAAAATAGGATAGCCTACATCCTGTTAATCACTTCTTTACTTTTCTTACCTAGATGCCATCCTAAACTCAGTGTGCCATCTCTGGTTCAGGTGGCCTGGAACTTTATAGTTGGTGTTGTTCGGAAACAATATTGGTGAATGTTTCCTAAATGTAACCAAAATCAAAATACTTCGATTTCTACTAAGTTTTAGGGCTTCTGTCATGTCACTGGGCCTATTAAAAGTTGTGTAGCTTTGAAATAATCTCACATTTGTGCTGAAAGTAGTCCCTTCAAAGCAAAATCCACTTTTGGAATTCACTAGTTGATTGCTTTATATGGGCTTCAAAGTGTTCTGTAAATTGGACGATTTACCACAAGTACCCAGTGCAAATGCATGCTAATATTTCACTACTGGCTTGGTAGTGCTGGAAAACTGATCGCAGTGAAAGGGAAATGAGAAGCACCCTTCACAATTGAATACCAATTGATTCCAAGAATAAGGGTTTAACAATTCACATGACGATTGTCTTTTGATGCTTATTTGAGTCAATCTCAGTTAATAAAATTAACATTGCATTACACTTGGTTCCTTACTTAGAATACAATCAACTCTCTGGGCATTGCCAAGTCTCATCTCCCTGGGGCTGACTGTGTTTTTCATTGCACCATGTATACAAAGAAACAGATTCATTCACCCACATCTACTTTACTTTCATGCAGCCACGGGTTCCCTTATCATACAACCTCTCAAACCAATTTCCTCATCTATAATTTTTCATTACTTCTATTGTCAGTTTCTCCTTCCTTCGGTTATCCTTTCTCTCTTACTTGCTTTTCAATTTGGCTAGGCTACTAACCCTTATTACTTACGCCCACCTCCTTGTCCCAAAGTCAATATTTCTCATATTGATTTTTTATTTCCCCCTCACATTTGTCTACATTTACTATTCTCTTCTTCCATATCTTACAATTCTCACTCTACTTTTCTCTTTTTCTTAGCTCTTCTCCTGAGCTCTCATCCTTCCAATATCTATTTATAACATTGTAGGTATTTCCTGCATTTTGTTTTTATAAGTGACCCCCACACTGTTCTAATGAAGTCTATTTACACTGTGACCTTATTTATATAATTGAACATGTTCATCATATGCCTTCTCATCAATCCATATCTTCTCTTTCCTCATAGTATTTGTTATATTTCTTTATGTTATATCAAATATATAGGGTGATGTAATCACCTCAATAGAACATCTTGATTTTAGAGAAGCAGTAGATGTAACTTGTGGCTGATAAGAATCAGTACATTGGTTAAAAGATAGATAAGATTGTAATGTTTTTCTGAATATTATATTGTGGCTGATAAGAATCAGTACATTGGTTAAAAGATAGATAAGATTGTAATGTTTTTCTGAATATTATATTGTGCAAGCTGCATCTGTCTGAATATGTAGACCTTTTCTGCTATTGACCCTAAGACAAAATGACAACAAATTTTTCAAATATAAGCCTCTGTTTTCATAGGAACCTTTGGTATGTTTTGATATGGATATCATGAAAAAATTGAAACCAGAAATTGTATTGTGTTTTATACATGTTTAGTGGCAACATTGGACAGAAACTGAGATGTTAAGTTTGATCAATAATATAAGGTATGGCTCTTTTGAAATGCATCAAGCGTTGCTAATCGTTTATAAGCAATGTCATGGATTTTAAATATAGTCTACCGCTTGCTTCTGACTTACTACAGTCTCATGTCAAAATCTTTATAACTATTCATTAATCAGTCTATTCATGCAAACAACCATACATACAAACAAAGAAACTTCTGTTCTGCAATAAGTCTAACAGCAAAAGATGCTTCGAGAGAGACAACTTTAAGCTTCAGACTGTCCCTAGAACGCTAAACCACTGATCCACCTATGAAAACTGATAATAAATCCAGTTTTGTTCATGACGGTCTGTTTAACTAAGTGTCATGCATTCTAAAACAAAAGGGAGTCATACCCATATCCAGATTGAATTTTATAGCTCTGCTGTGCTTTGTTAGACAGGTAAGGTCTTATTTTCAGGTCTGAAGAAGGAAGGCGTCAGAGGTAACTAAGGGCAACACTTTTTATTATGATTTTCTGAATTTCGCAAACATTTTCAAGGGAGAACCATTGACATATCTTTTCAGTATTAACTGACTGATATTAAGGCATATTCAAGAAATTAGCAACAAAATACAAAGAAATAGATTTTCAAAATATTGTGTGATGAAAAAAACAAATTTTATTGACAATACAAAAGACAATTAAGGAGCCACAGAATAGATCAGCAGTTTCCCATTGGTGGTACATTAAGGTTTAAATGATTGAATTACGTGATGAAAAGGAGACATTACAGGTTAAATGTTAAATAAGATTGAGGAACAAAAGTAACTGGAGAGACTATTTTGTAATCACTCACATTGATACCAGAATTTAATGTACTTCTTCTCATGGAAGCCGCAGTTTATTTACCGTAAAATGATGGGTGTTAAAATTATATATCACCGAACCGTAATAAGGAGATGATTTCAACGTTCCACAGGGAAAAAGCTGGCGTTGAATATTAAACACATTCTGATTTCTTGACAGATTTCTCAAAGGTCTTTCCCTGGTGGGTGACCTGACAGGTGACTGTCTTTTCTGCACTCCAGTCCATGGGGGGCAGAGACAGATAACTGCTGGCCATGAACAGGTTATTTTCACTCTGTTTGGTAGCTCTGCTTTTCTCTACTCCATTGGTAAATATTTGACCATCGACTTTCCATGTCACATCCAGAGAGGCCGGATAGAAGTCTTGGAGAAGACACACCACAGTGGCCTTGTTTTTCTCTACCTCCTCCAGAGAGGGTGGGAATATGCTCAGAGTAGGAGCCTGTGTCTCACCGGCTGCAAGAAAATTAGGAAAAGTATGAGAAAATAGGAATCATTTAAAACAAATATTTTGTTATTTTTTGGTTAATCATCCTTTGTCAAATTCAATTGCCCGGGAAACATTGTTTGCAACTTCTATTAAATGGCTTTTAAACCAAACAATAAAGTGACATATTCAGACATATGTGATAAAGCATGGAAAACATATTTTTTTAAAAGAATTATCTGACGAGAAAACTTGACTTCAGCATTCGTTTTAGATTATTGCTTTACAATGTAGTCCCATTGAAATACAGGTTTATTTGTACTTTGAAAATAGTATAGGAACTTTAGTCTCCAGCACCAACACGTATTTCCCTAATTCCAGTTGCTTTTCTAAAACATATAATTTTGCTGCAATTTGTTGATGCAATCCTATTTAGAAATGCAAACAGTGTTTCCTTTTTTGGGAAATAAAAGGATACTGAAGTGCCAAATTACAATTAGAACAATCTCTTCCAGAGAACCTTAAATGCAATTGAAGAGCTACAACTTCTGGTCTACTAAGAAATATTAATAAAAGCTGCTTAAAAGATCCTATTTGACACAAGGTCATTGCACAAAAAGACTGGTATATGGTATATTGTCCAAGCACATAACCATAGAGCTTTAAAAAGTGTTTGAACTTTGGTATATGTGCTGTCAAAAGCTTACTTATACACTTTTATTTTTAAACGGATCTGCTGAAGGAAAACCTATTGCTCTTACAGATGAATACCATTAAGATTGGTACAGAAATAAATGACAGATTAAATAAGTTAATAGGAGCTAACTGACTTAACACCTGAGTAATCTGCTGAGGATAACCTTATCACATAACACAAATGAGGAAACATCTCACATTTTATTTGAATTACGTGCAATTTGTAACAGTATTGAAAACAATGAAAAAGGGTTTGTTCTGTATCATTACATGCTTGAATCTTGCTGTTATTGCAACAACGCCAATAAAATGATTTGCTAGTCAGTTTTTACATATTTCATCCGCCTTAGAAGATGAAAAGTGGAGTCAATGAATACTTTAAAACTTTTAGAGCTGAAAATTTGAAGTCAATTCAGTGATTTATTGCATCATCTTAAACAAATAATATATTATCTGTACTTTCTAATGTTATCAGATATCTATCACCTTTTAAAATATTTGATAGGTACAAACCACAGTCGCAATGAAAGCTCTTTCTTTTGGATTATACATTCTATTAATAGAAAGTACTTGGAAGGGTTCTAAATCAAATCCTAGTTGTTTGGATAGTTTATTTAATTTATTAAATAGCCCATTAAACAGCAGCTTATATATGAAATGTCACTAGTTAAACAGATTCTTCATTTGTTTGTATTTTAATGGGAAAATTCACTTCATAAACTGGACCAACTCAAGATAGATTCTGTCAAAGAACGAAAATGCATGGCATGAATAAAGTCTTAGTAGGTATTGAATGGAAGAAACAAATGAACAATTCTGAGAAGATATGAATTTTTTAAATGTGGTTGAATAGCCATAGCCACAAAAAAGTAGGTGCAATGGTCTTATTGACATTGCACTACGGTGCGAGGTAAATATGGGATTATAGACCATGTTACTTTATTTCATTACAAAAAAAGAGATGATTGAAAGAGAATACAACATATGTTCAGTAAAAATCCATTTACAGGAAATGGGCAGCATAAACAAGAAAATATAAACAAAGGTCTCCAGGTATATTTCAAATGCTTTATCTCAGCAATTATCCTATGTCCAAGTGCTCTAAAAATAGCGAAGGGATTGGAGGCATAGAGAAGAAACTAATCTGCAAAAGACAATACCATTTGGTTGATTGTTAAATCCAGGAGACAAACCAAGGGATATAGAGTCATTTGATCACAAATCATTCCCATTAAGGTACATAAGATGTAATTTCCTGTGCAAATTATGAAAAATGTAAATATATGCAATTTCATGAGAATAACTTATTTTGACTCTCATGACAGGTTTGCCAATACTGAGGATCTGTGCAGAAAAAGGAAAATCAGCCTAGATTAGCAATATGAGCTGACTGTAAAAAACCTCACCTCAGGAAAGTTTTCATTATTTACTTTTTGCAATTGAAAGGAATTATTCGAATTTCTTATAAAAAGATAAAACATGAAGGCATTACCATAAAACACTAATTCCACATGCTATGTAATATTCCTGGAGAAGAAATCCATAACTATACATTAGTCCACAACTAACTATTATGGAACACCGTAGCATTAAAATTACAGGATGCTGTATTGCCCCATCATTTCACTAGACAACACATACTGAGATGCAAAATCTGTTGTTGATATCTTAAGACTAGAGATGATCAAAGAACAATAAAGAAAGCAATACATTTGTATAAAACCCCTGCTTCCTAAGGAAGTAGTTGATATTATTCTGCAACTTACTTAGGACGTTCATCTGTGTTCCTCCACCGAAGATAAACACACAGTGCCACAAGACTGTGCACAAACCCAGCCAGTGCAGTTTAGCATTTGTAGCTGGATTAAAGATTGATGGCTGTATGCATCTCAATGTCCTTAAGATACAGAACTACAAACATAGTTTTTTGGCTTCCAATACTTTTAACCATTTTCATACCTACTCTGGTTCTTCTTAAGAACAGTGTTCTTTCTAGAGGATGGTGTCATATTTCCTAAGGGTTTACATGACATAAGGATGACATTAAATGATTTCTAGACTTAGGACAATCTCCACACAGTTAAATGTGATTTATTTTAGTTAAACTTAAGACTAGTAGTCCAATTTCTGAATTCAATGAGAAAAACATTGAATACCATATTTGTTAATTTAGTACCTTTTAATTAGAGTGATATAGATCAGATATGAGGCTTTCAGCACCAGGTTGATTTTTTTAGATAACTGTAATATTAGACTGATGGTACACAAAATATTCTAACTTTAAGAACCTGTTTTCAAAATCAATACTAAGAGTATACTCTTTCACAATTCAACAAGAAAACCACATTTTCCCCAACATATTTAGGCTCAAAATACATTCTTAAAATCTGCTGTTTATTAATTTTAGTTTAAGGTATTAGTCATCTAAAGAGCTAGGTAACATGATTGAAAATGTGGATTCCTATTTGTAGGCTAACCTTTCTTTCTACCTAAAAGAATCATATAACGGTTACAGATTGCAAATAGAAAAACATATTGTAATTTTTGATAATGTGCAAATGTATATATATTGTACAAGAATATGAATTGCTACATTACTAAACAAGATCTTTTTACATTGGTACAATAAATATAGAAACATGTAGTGGAAAATGTGTTTAAGAACAAAGTAGCTCTTAGAAATAATGCACAGTGCTGGCTATGTTACTTACTTAGAACATTCAGCTGGGTTCCTCCACCAAAGATATACCCACAGTGCCACAGTGCTGTACACAAACCAGCAATTTAAAGGGCAGTAAAGACAGTACATTGAGTTTTAGATTTATTTTATCACCTGTTGATGAATTGTTACAGATACAGAGAAGCACTGTAAACATTATCTGCAGCAGCACCTGCAGCAAAACAAAGGATGGATGGCACCCCTTCACCTGGTGATGCAGAATAGCAGGCACAAATGGGAAATGTAAGAAGTATATGAAGCAGTTATGGCTAGATACAGGACTGCTAGTACTCCATTGCCACAATTGCCTAATGATACAGCGGTGCAGGTACATGTATGCATGAGAAGAATTGTTCTCAATAAATTTAAAAGTGTATGATAGGCAGATAAAACTCAATTTTCTGAAACTGTCTTCATCTCCTCACAAAAAAAAATCAATGATACTATAGAACCCTTGACATTTCATTCAGGTATCTGCATCTTTGAGACATTCTAGACAGCTCTTAAGATCTCTGCATAATTGTCATTTTGAAAAGCTGTTTACAATACATAGTGATTTGCAATATTATTAACACATTATCTGACAGATGGATCCAATAATCCACAAATATCTTGAGCTAGTGCAATCTATTTTTTTTTCTCAGTTATATTTTAAATGATCTAACATATTTCCAAAGGCATACACCTTTGCTGAATTTCTCCTGCTCACAATAAGAAAGTTTTCTTTCTTCAGAATACTGCTACTGTTTGAAAGACCTGAATTTGACACCGTTCCCACAGTCTTACAATAATCTTAAATATTGTGTTTTTGGAAGGAACACTTTTAAGATTATTGTAATTTACATGGGTATGGTGTTATACAATCCAAACAAGAAAATATAAACAAAGGTCTCCAGGTATATTTCAAATGCTTTATCTCAGCAATTATCCTATGTCCAAGTGCTCTAAAAATAGCGAAGGGATTGGAGGCATAGAGAAGAAACTAATCTGCAAAAGACAATACCATTTGGTTGATTGTTAAATCCAGGAGACAAACCAAGGGATATAGAGTCATTTGATCACAAATCATTCCCATTAAGGTACATAAGATGTAATTTCCTGTGCAAATTATGAAAAATGTAAATATATGCAATTTCATGAGAATAACTTATTTTGACTCTCATGACAGGTTTGCCAATACTGAGGATCTGTGCAGAAAAAGGAAAATCAGCCTAGATTAGCAATATGAGCTGACTGTAAAAAACCTCACGTCAGGAAAGTTTTCATTATTTACTTTTTGCAATTGAAAGGAATTATTCGAATTTCTTATAAAAAGATAAAACATGAAGGCATTACCATAAAACACTAATTCCACATGCTATGTAATATGCCTAGAGAAGAAATCCATAACTATACATTAGTCCACAACTAACTATTATGGAACACCGTAGCATTAAAATTACAGGATGCTGTATTGCCCCATCATTTCACTAGACAACACATACTGAGATGCAAAATCTGTTGTTGATATCTTAAGACTAGAGATGATCAAAGAACAATAAAGAAAGCAATACATTTGTATAAAATCCCTGCTTCCTAAGGAAGTAGTTGATATTATTCTGCAACTTACTTAGGACGTTCATCTGTGTTCCTCCACCGAAGATAAACACACAGTGCCACAAGACTGTGCACAAACCCAGCCAGTGCAGTTTAGCATTTGTAGCTGGATTAAAGATTGATGGCTGTATGCATCTCAATGTCCTTAAGATACAGAACTACAAACATAGTTTTTTGGCTTCCAATACTTTTAACCATTTTCATACCTACTCTGGTTCTTCTTAAGAACAGTGTTCTTTCTAGAGGATGGTGTCATATTTCCTAAGGGTTTACATGACATAAGGATGACATTAAATGATTTCTAGACTTAGGACAATCTCCACACAGTTAAATGTGATTTATTTTAGTTAAACTTAAGACTAGTAGTCCAATTTCTGAATTCAATGAGAAAAACATTGAATACCATATTTGTTAATTTAGTACCTTTTAATTAGAGTGAAATAGATCAGATATGAGGCTTTCAGCACCAGGTTGATTTTTTTAGATAACTGTAAAATTAGACTGATGGTACACAAAATATTCTAACTTTAAGAACCTGTTTTCAAAATCAATGCTAAGAGTATACTCTTTCACAATTCAACAAGAAAACCACATTTTCCCCAACATATTTAGGCTCAAAATACATTCTTAAAATCTGCTGTTTATTAATTTTAGTTTAAGGTATTAGTCATCTAAAGAGCTAGGTAACATGATTGAAAATGTGGATTCCTATTTGTAGGCTAACCTTTCTTTCTACCTAAAAGAATCATATAACGGTTACAGATTGCAAATAGAAAAACATATTGTAATTTTTGATAATGTGCAAATGTATATATATTGTACAAGAATATGAATTGCTACATTACTAAACAAGATCTTTTTACATTGGTACAATAAATATAGAAACATGTAGTGGAAAATGTGTTTAAGAACAAAGTAGCTCTTAGAAATAATGCACAGTGCTGGCTATGTTACTTACTTAGAACATTAAGCTGGGTTCCTCCACCAAAGATATACCCACAGTGCCACAGTGCTGTACACAAACCAGCAATTTAAAGGGCAGTAAAGACAGTACATTGAGTTTTAGATTTATTTTATCACCTGTTGATGAATTGTTACAGATACAGAGAAGCACTGTAAACATTATCTGCAGCAGCACCTGCAGCAAAACAAAGGATGGATGGCACCCCTTCACCTGGTGATGCAGAATAGCAGGCACAAATGGGAAATGTAAGAAGTATATGAAGCAGTTATGGCTAGATACAGGACTGCTAGTACTCCATTGCCACAATTGCCTAATGATACAGCGGTGCAGGTACATGTATGCATGAGAAGAATTGTTCTCAATAAATTTAAAAGTGTATGATAGGCAGATAAAACTCAATTTTCTGAAATTGTCTTCATCTCCTCACAAAAAAAATCAATGATACTATAGAACCCTTGACAATTCATTCAGGTATCTGCATCTTTGAGACATTCTAGACAGCTCTTAAGATCTCTGCATAATTGTCATTTTGAAAAGCTGTTTACAATACATAGTGATTTGCAATATTATTAACACATTATCTGACAGATGGATCCAATAATCCACAAATATCTTGAGCTAGTGCAATCTATTTTTTTTTCTCAGTTATATTTTAAATGATCTAACATATTTCCAAAGGCATACACCTTTGCTGAATTTCTCCTGCTCACAATAAGAAAGTTTTCTTTCTTCAGAATACTGCTACTGTTTGAAAGACCTGAATTTGACACCGTTCCCACAGTCTTACAATAATCTTAAATAATGTGTTTTTGGAAGGAACACTTTTAAGATTATTGTAATTTACATGGGTATGGTGTTATACAATCCAAACACAGTCAAACAGTACAAAGTGGTCCAACTGTAGGATGTTGATAGAAAATCCTGACAATGTGCAGAAAGAAAAGTCCATTATGAGAGAGGAACATTTTGAAAGGAAATCCCTTTTTAAACTATTATCTAGCTTTTTTTTCTGTCATCTCAAACAAAGCAACACAAAATATTAAGTACGTCTGGCAAAAGATAAAAAATTGGAAATTCATAGTAATTTAGTACTTGACTGTATTGTCCATTTATTTGCTTCAAAAGTAGACAGATGTACACATGTATGATACGTTGATGTCCATCAGTTAAAGCATTACAAATAGATTTAGGGACAAATAAAGCAACACTCCAGAAGGTTTTAAATAAATATCCTTGAAAAATAATGTAGAGGATTAATGATTCTACTTACAAAGGACGTTCATTTGGGTGCCTCCACCAAAGATCCACCACTGTGATGTACTGCTATACAAAAACTGTCCCCACATGATTTATGGGACATTTTCTTTCACCTTCTTTAGGTGAAGGATTGGAATATGCATGATCTGACGATATGCTGACTTTAACCCCTTCCATGCTGGTGACGAACCCCAGCCGTCATGCACTACGGTGCTCGTGTGCTGATGACGGCTGGGGTTCGTCATGGCCCGCCCCTGTTCGTTTGTTTACCGCACGGGGGCGGAATCGGGCCAGCAGGGAAGGGGTTAAGAAGGCAATGAGGTGTACATGAGCTCTCAATATTTTGACTTACCTTGCTGAACATCAACTATATGCTAGCAAGATCAAGAAATTAGAGCCCACAAATTACAGATTGTGTGTAGAATCTGAAATATTATTATTTACTCAGCTGTTCTTCTAGGACTGCATTTAATATGGGTTTGGCAGTAAGACAATGAATAGCCAATCAGCTCAATATACTGCCCTTTGGTTCGGCAGAAGTAATGATGAGCTTGAGGGTCTCTTTGTAACCCAGAATCCCAGAAGTCTGCTGAGTTTCATTATTCCTAATAGTCCATGTCTAGTAGTGGTGCTCTCATTGGGTTAGACACCTATGGGAGATTGTCAAATAATTTCAGTAGTAGGAATAGCATAATTAATTGTCTAGGATTATAAAGGAGTACAAATAATTTAATCTAGTAAATATTTCAAGGGTACTATAATCAAGTATTTCCAAAATACTATTTACATTGAGTGGAGATGTAAAATGCATCGTAAAGGACATCATTTCCATTCAAAGTGTGCAGTGTATATCTGGTGCCTGACAAGCTGCTACCATGATCAGCCCTTTCTCAAAGTCACTAGCAGGAAATCTTTGCCTCTGACTCTGCTGTATAACTTTTGTAGGAGTCCCTCGCTGCAGATATTTATATGTTTCACTAGAGCTCAACAAATTGACATTGTCATTTTTTATGGAATGAAAGATTTATGCATTTAGTATAAGTGTTTACAATACTGAAAGTTTTACTGTATCTTGCATTTAGTTCCTATCTATTCCCAAAGGCAACCGTTGTAAAAATAGGATAGCCTACATCCTGTTAATCACTTCTTTACTTTTCTTACCTAGATGCCATCCTAAACTCAGTGTGTCATCTCTGGTGCAGGTGGCCTGCAACTTTATAGTTGGTGTTGTTCGGAAACAATATTGGTGAATGTTTCCTAAATGTAACCAAAATCAAAATACTTCGATTTCTACTAAGTTTTAGGGCTTCTGTCATGTCACTGGGCCTATTAAAAGTTGTGTAGCTTTGAAATAATCTCACATTTGTGCTGAAAGTAGTCCCTTCAAAGCAAAATCCACTTTTGGAATTCACTAGTTGATTGCTTTATATGGGCTTCAAAGTGTTCTGTAAATTGGACGATTTACCACAAGTACCCAGTGCAAATGCATGCTAATATTTCACTACTGGCTTGGTAGTGCTGGAAAACTGATCGCAGTGAAAGGGAAATGAGAAGCACCCTTCACAATTGAATACCAATTGATTCCAAGAATAAGGGTTTAACAATTCACATGACGATTGTCTTTTGATGCTTATTTGTGTCAATCTCAGTTAATAAAATTAACATTGCATTACACTTGGTTCCTTACTTAGAATACAATCAACTCTCTGGGCATTGCCAAGTCTCATCTCCCTGGGGCTGACTGTGTTTTTCATTGCACCATGTATACAAAGAAACAGATTCATTCACCCACATCTACTTTACTTTCATGCAGCCACGGGTTCCCTTATCATACAACCTCTCAAACCAATTTCCTCATCTATAATTTTGCATTACTTCTATTGTCAGTTTCTCCTTCCTTCGGTTATCCTTTCTCTCTTACTTGCTTTTCAATTTGGCTAGGCTACTAACCCTTATTACTTACGCCCACCTCCTTGTCCCAAAGTCAATATTTCTCATATTGATTTTTTATTTCCCCCTCACATTTGTCTACATTTACTATTCTCTTCTTCCATATCTTACAATTCTCACTCTACTTTTCTCTTTTTCTTAGCTCTTCTCCTGAGCTCTCATCCTTCCAATATCTATTTATAACATTGTAGGTATTTCCTGCATTTTGTTTTTATAAGTGACCCCCACACTGTTCTAATGAAGTCTATTTACACTGTGACCTTATTTATATAATTGAACATGTTCATCATATGCCTTCTCATCAATCCATATCTTCTCTTTCCTCATAGTATTTGTTATATTTCTTTATGTTATATCAAATATATAGGGTGATGTAATCACCTCAATAGAACATCTTGATTTTAGAGAAGCAGTAGATGTAACTTGTGGCTGATAAGAATCAGTACATTGGTTAAAAGATAGATAAGATTGTAATGTTTTTCTGAATATTATATTGTGGCTGATAAGAATCAGTACATTGGTTAAAAGATAGATAAGATTGTAATGTTTTTCTGAATATTATATTGTGCAAGCTGCATCTGTCTGAATATGTAGACCTTTTCTGCTATTGACCCTAAGACAAAATGACAACAAATTTTTCCATTATAAGCCTCTGTTTTCATAGGAACCTTTGGTATGTTTTGATATGGATATCATGAAAAAATTGAAACCAGAAATTGTATTGTGTTTTATACATGTTTAGTGGCAACATTGGACAGAAACTGAGATGTTAAGTTTGATCAATAATATAAGGTATGGCTCTTTTGAAATGCATCAAGCGTTGCTAATCGTTTATAAGCAATGTCATGGATTTTAAATATAGTCTACCGCTTGCTTCTGACTTACTACAGTCTCATGTCAAAATCTTTATAACTATTCATTAATCAGTCTATTCATGCAAACAACCATACATACAAACAAAGAAACTTCTGTTCTGCAATAAGTCTAACAGCAAAAGATGCTTCGAGAGAGACAACTTTAAGCTTCAGACTGTCCCTAGAACGCTAAACCACTGATCCACCTATGAAAATTGATAATAAATCCAGTTTTGTTCATGACGGTCTGTTTAACTAAGTGTCATGCATTCTAAAACAAAAGGGAGTCATACCCATATCCAGATTGAATTTTATAGCTCTGCTGTGCTTTGTTAGACAGGTAAGGTCTTATTTTCAGGTCTGAAGAAGGAAGGCGTCAGAGGTAACTAAGGGCAACACTTTTTATTATGATTTTCTGAATTTCGCAAACATTTTCAAGGGAGAACCATTGACATATCTTTTCAGTATTAACTGACTGATATTAAGGCATATTCAAGAAATTAGCAACAAAATACAAAGAAATAGATTTTCAAAATATTGTGTGATGAAAAAAACAAATTTTATTGACAATACAAAAGACAATTAAGGAGCCACAGAATAGATCAGCAGTTTCCCATTGGTGGTACATTAAGGTTTAAATGATTGAATTACGTGATGAAAAGGAGACATTACAGGTTAAATGTTAAATAAGATTGAGGAACAAAAGTAACTGGAGAGACTATTTTGTAATCACTCACATTGATACCAGAATTTAATGTACTTCTTCTCATGGAAGCCGCAGTTTATTTACCGTAAAATGATGGGTGTTAAAATTATATATCACCGAACCGTAATAAGGAGATGATTTCAACGTTCCACAGGGAAAAAGCTGGCGTTGAATATTAAACACATTCTGATTTCTTGACAGATTTCTCAAAGGTCTTTCCCTGGTGGGTGACCTGACAGGTGACTGTCTTTTCTGCACTCCAGTCCATGGGGGGCAGAGACAGATAACTGCTGGCCATGAACAGGTTATTTTCACTCTGTTTGGTAGCTCTGCTTTTCTCTACTCCATTGGTAAATATTTGACCATCGACTTTCCATGTCACATCCAGAGAGGCCGGATAGAAGTCTTGGAGAAGACACACCACAGTGGCCTTGTTTTTCTCTACCTCCTCCAGAGAGGGTGGGAATATGCTCAGAGTAGGAGCCTGTGTCTCACCGGCTGCAAGAAAATTAGGAAAAGTATGAGAAAATAGGAATCATTTAAAAAAAATATTTTGTTATTTTTTGGTTAATCATCCTTTGTCAAATTCAATTGCCCGGGAAACATTGTTTGCAACTTCTATTAAATGGCTTTTAAACCAAACAATAAAGTGACATATTCAGACATATGTGATAAAGCATGGAAAACATATTTTTTTAAAAGAATTATCTGACGAGAAAACTTGACTTCAGCATTCGTTTTAGATTATTGCTTTACAATGTAGTCCCATTGAAATACAGGTTTATTTGTACTTTGAAAATAGTATAGGAACTTTAGTCTCCAGCACCAACACGTATTTCCCTAATTCCAGTTGCTTTTCTAAAACATATAATTTTGCTGCAATTTGTTGATGCAATCCTATTTAGAAATGCAAACAGTGTTTCCTTTTTTGGGAAATAAAAGGATACTGAAGTGCCAAATTACAATTAGAACAATCTCTTCCAGAGAACCTTAAATGCAATTGAAGAGCTACAACTTCTGGTCTACTAAGAAATATTAATAAAAGCTGCTTAAAAGATCCTATTTGACACAAGGTCATTGCACAAAAAGACTGGTATATGGTATATTGTCCAAGCACATAACCATAGAGCTTTAAAAAGTGTTTGAACTTTGGTATATGTGCTGTCAAAAGCTTACTTACACACTTTTATTTTTAAACGGATCTGCTGAAGGAAAACCTATTGCTCTTACAGATGAATACCATTAAGATTGGTACAGAAATAAATGACAGATTAAATAAGTTAATAGGAGCTAACTGACTTAACACCTGAGTAATCTGCTGAGGATAACCTTATCACATAACACAAATGAGGAAACATCTCACATTTTATTTGAATAACGTGCAATTTGTAACAGTATTGAAAACAATGAAAAAGGGTTTGTTCTGTATCATTACATGCTTGAATCTTGCTGTTATTGCAACAACGCCAATAAAATGATTTGCTAGTCAGTTTTTACATATTTCATCCGCCTTAGAAGATGAAAAGTGGAGTCAATGAATACTTTAAAACTTTTAGAGCTGAAAATTTGAAGTCAATTCAGTGATTTATTGCATCATCTTAAACAAATAATATATTATCTGTACTTTCTAATGTTATCAGATATCTATCACCTTTTAAAATATTTGATAGGTACAAACCACAGTCGCAATGAAAGCTCTTTCTTTTGGATTATACATTCTATTAATAGAAAGTACTTGGAAGGGTTCTAAATCAAATCCTAGTTGTTTGGATAGTTTATTTAATTTATTAAATAGCCCATTAAACAGCAGCTTATATATGAAATGTCACTAGTTAAACAGATTCTTCATTTGTTTGTATTTTAATGGGAAAATTCACTTCATAAACTGGACCAACTCAAGATAGATTCTGTAAAAGAACGAAAATGCATGGCATGAATAAAGTCTTAGTAGGTATTGAATGGAAGAAACAAATGAACAATTCTGAGAAGATATGAATTTTTTAAATGTGGTTGAATAGCCATAGCCACAAAAAAGTAGGTGCAATGGTCTTATTGACATTGCACTACGGTGCGAGGTAAATATGGGATTATAGACCATGTTACTTTATTTCATTACAAAAAAAGAGATGATCGAAAGAGAATACAACATATGTTCAGTAAAAATCCATTTACAGGAAATGGGCAGCATAAACAAGAAAATATAAACAAAGGTCTCCAGGTATATTTCAAATGCTTTATCTCAGCAATTATCCTATGTCCAAGTGCTCTAAAAATAGCGAAGGGATTGGAGGCATAGAGAAGAAACTAATCTGCAAAAGACAATACCATTTGGTTGATTGTTAAATCCAGGAGACAAACCAAGGGATATAGAGTCATTTGATCACAAATCATTCCCATTAAGGTACATAAGATGTAATTTCCTGTGCAAATTATGAAAAATGTAAATATATGCAATTTCATGAGAATAACTTATTTTGACTCTCATGACAGGTTTGCCAATACTGAGGATCTGTGCAGAAAAAGGAAAATCAGCCTAGATTAGCAATATGAGCTGACTGTAAAAAACCTCACCTCAGGAAAGTTTTCATTATTTACTTTTTGCAATTGAAAGGAATTATTCGAATTTCTTATAAAAAGATAAAACATGAAGGCATTACCATAAAACACTAATTCCACATGCTGTGTAATATTCCTAGAGAAGAAATCCATAACTATACATTAGTCCACAACTAACTATTATGGAACACCGTAGCATTAAAATTACAGGATGCTGTATTGCCCCATCATTTCACTAGACAACACATACTGAGATGCAAAATCTGTTGTTGATATCTTAAGACTAGAGATGATCAAAGAACAATAAAGAAAGCAACACATTTGTATAAAATCCCTGCTTCCTAAGGAAGTAGTTGATATTATTCTGCAACTTACTTAGGACGTTCATCTGTGTTCCTCCACCGAAGATAAACACACAGTGCCACAAGACTGTGCACAAACCCAGCCAGTGCAGTTTAGCATTTGTAGCTGGATTAAAGATTGATGGCTGTATGCATCTCAATGTCCTTAAGATACAGAACTACAAACATAGTTTTTTGGCTTCCAATACTTTTAACCATTTTCATACCTACTCTGGTTCTTCTTAAGAACAGTGTTCTTTCTAGAGGATGGTGTCATATTTCCTAAGGGTTTACATGACATAAGGATGACATTAAATGATTTCTAGACTTAGGACAATCTCCACACAGTTAAATGTGATTTATTTTAGTTAAACTTAAGACTAGTAGTCCAATTTCTGAATTCAATGAGAAAAACATTGAATACCATATTTGTTAATTTAGTACCTTTTAATTAGAGTGATATAGATCAGATATGAGGCTTTCAGCACCAGGTTGATTTTTTTAGATAACTGTAATATTAGACTGATGGTACACAAAATATTCTAACTTTAAGAACCTGTTTTCAAAATCAATACTAAGAGTATACTCTTTCACAATTCAACAAGAAAACCACATTTTCCCCAACATATTTAGGCTCAAAATACATTCTTAAAATCTGCTGTTTATTAATTTTAGTTTTAGGTATTAGTCATCTAAAGAGCTAGGTAACATGATTGAAAATGTGGATTCCTATTTGTAGGCTAACCTTTCTTTCTACCTAAAAGAATCATATAACGGTTACAGATTGCAAATAGAAAAACATATTGTAATTTTTGATAATGTGCAAATGTATATATATTGTACAAGAATATGAATTGCTACATTACTAAACAAGATCTTTTTACATTGGTACAATAAATATAGAAACATGTAGTGGAAAATGTGTTTAAGAACAAAGTAGCTCTTAGAAATAATGCACAGTGCTGGCTATGTTACTTACTTAGAACATTCAGCTGGGTTCCTCCACCAAAGATATACCCACAGTGCCACAGTGCTGTACACAAACCAGCAATTTAAAGGGCAGTAAAGACAGTACATTGAGTTTTAGATTTATTTTATCACCTGTTGATGAATTGTTACAGATACAGAGAAGCACTGTAAACATTATCTGCAGCAGCACCTGCAGCAAAACAAAGGATGGATGGCACCCCTTCACCTGGTGATGCAGAATAGCAGGCACAAATGGGAAATGTAAGAAGTATATGAAGCAGTTATGGCTAGATACAGGACTGCTAGTACTCCATTGCCACAATTGCCTAATGATACAGCGGTGCAGGTACATGTATGCATGAGAAGAATTGTTCTCAATAAATTTAAAAGTGTATGATAGGCAGATAAAACTCAATTTGCTGAAATTGTCTTCATCTCCTCACAAAAAAAAATCAATGATACTATAGAACCCTTGACATTTCATTCAGGTATCTGCATCTTTGAGACATTCTAGACAGCTCTTAAGATCTCTGCATAATTGTCATTTTGAAAAGCTGTTTACAATACATAGTGATTTGCAATATTATTAACACATTATCTGACAGATGGATCCAATAATCCACAAATATCTTGAGCTAGTGCAATCTATTTTTTTTTCTCAGTTATATTTTAAATGATCTAACATATTTCCAAAGGCATACACCTTTGCTGAATTTCTCCTGCCTACAATAAGAAAGTTTTCTTTCTTCAGAATACTGCTACTGTTTGAAAGACCTGAATTTGACACCGTTCCCACAGTCTTACAATAATCTTAAATAATGTGTTTTTGGAAGGAACACTTTTAAGATTATTGTAATTTACATGGGTATGGTGTTATACAATCCAAACACAGTCAAACAGTACAAAGTGGTCCAACTGTAGGATGTTGATAGAAAATCCTGACAATGTGCAGAAAGAAAAGTCCATTATGAGAGAGGAACATTTTGAAAGGAAATCCCTTTTTAAACTATTATCTAGCTTTTTTTTCAGTCATCTCAAACAAAGCAACACAAAATATTAAGTACGTCTGGCAAAAGATAAAAAAATTGGAAATTCATAGTAATTTAGTACTTGACTGTATTGTCCATTTATTTGCTTCAAAAGTAGACAGATGTACACATGTATGATACGTTGATGTCCATCAGTTAAAGCATTACAAATAGATTTAGGGACAAATAAAGCAACACTCCAGAAGGTTTTAAATAAATATCCTTGAAAAATAATGTAGAGGATTAATGATTCTACTTACAAAGGACGTTTATTTGGGTGCCTCCACCAAAGATCCACCACTGTGATGTACTGCTATACAAAAACTGTCCCCACATGATTTATGGGACATTTTCTTTCACCTTCTTTAGGTGAAGGATTGGAATATGCATGATCTGACGGTATGCTGACTTTAACCCCTTCCATGCTGGTGACGAACCCCAGCCGTCATGCACTACGGTGCTCGTGTGCTGATGACGGCTGGGGTTCGTCATGGCCCGCCCCTGTTCGTTTGTTTACCGCACGGGGGCGGAATCGGGCCAGCAGGGAAGGGGTTAAGAAGGCAATGAGGTGTACATGAGCTCTCAATATTTTGACTTACCTTGCTGAACATCAACTATATGTTAGCAAGATCAAGAAATTAGAGCCCACAAATTACAGATTGTGTGTAGAATCTGAAATATTATTATTTACTCAGCTGTTCTTCTAGGACTGCATTTAATATGGGTTTGGCAGTAAGACAATGAATAGCCAATCAGCTCAATATACTGCCCTTTGGTTCGGCAGAAGTAATGATGAGCTTGAGGGTCTCTTTGTAACCCAGAATCCCAGAAGTCTGCTGAGTTTCATTATTCCTAATAGTCCATGTCTAGTAGTGGTGCTCTCATTGGGTTAGACACCTATGGGAGATTGTCAAATAATTTCAGTAGTAGGAATAGCATAATTAATTGTCTAGGATTATAAAGGAGTACAAATAATTTAATCTAGTAAATATTTCAAGGGTACTATAATCAAGTATTTCCAAAATACTATTTACATTGAGTGGAGATGTAAAATGCATCGTAAAGGACATCATTTCCATTCAAAGTGTGCAGTGTATATCTGGTGCCTGACAAGCTGCTACCATGATCAGCCCTTTCTCAAAGTCACTAGCAGGAAATCTTTGCCTCTGACTCTGCTGTATAACTTTTGTAGGAGTCCCTCGCTGCAGATATTTATATGTTTCACTAGAGCTCAACAAATTGACATTGTCATTTTTTATGGAATGAAAGATTTATGCATTTAGTATAAGTGTTTACAATACTGAAAGTTTTAATGTATCTTGCATTTAGTTCCTATCTATTCCCAAAGGCAACCGTTGTAAAAATAGGATAGCCTACATCCTGTTAATCACTTCTTTACTTTTCTTACCTAGATGCCATCCTAAACTCAGTGTGTCATCTCTGGTTCAGGTGGCCTGCAACTTTATAGTTGGTGTTGTTCGGAAACAATATTGGTGAATGTTTCCTAAATGTAACCAAAATCAAAATACTTCGATTTCTACTAAGTTTTAGGGCTTCTGTCATGTCACTGGGCCTATTAAAAGTTGTGTAGCTTTGAAATAATCTCACATTTGTGCTGAAAGTAGTCCCTTCAAAGCAAAATCCACTTTTGGAATTCACTAGTTGATTGCTTTATATGGGCTTCAAAGTGTTCTGTAAATTGGACGATTTACCACAAGTACCCAGTGCAAATGCATGCTAATATTTCACTACTGGCTTGGTAGTGCTGGAAAACTGATCGCAGTGAAAGGGAAATGAGAAGCACCCTTCACAATTGAATACCAATTGATTCCAAGAATAAGGGTTTAACAATTCACATGACGATTGTCTTTTGATGCTTATTTGAGTCAATCTCAGTTAATAAAATTAACATTGCATTACACTTGGTTCCTTACTTAGAATACAATCAACTCTCTGGGCATTGCCAAGTCTCATCTCCCTGGGGCTGACTGTGTTTTTCATTGCACCATGTATACAAAGAAACAGATTCATTCACCCACATCTACTTTACTTTCATGCAGCCACGGGTTCCCTTATCATACAACCTCTCAAACCAATTTCTTCATCTATAATTTTGCATTACTTCTATTGTCAGTTTCTCCTTCCTTCGGTTATCCTTTCTCTCTTACTTGCTTTTCAATTTGGCTAGGCTACTAACCCTTATTACTTACGCCCACCTCCTTGTCCCAAAGTCAATATTTCTCATATTGATTTTTTATTTCCCCCTCACATTTGTCTACATTTACTATTCTCTTCTTCCATATCTTACAATTCTCACTCTACTTTTCTCTTTTTCTTAGCTCTTCTCCTGAGCTCTCATCCTTCCAATATCTATTTATAACATTGTAGGTATTTCCTGCATTTTGTTTTTATAAGTGACCCCCACACTGTTCTAATGAAGTCTATTTACACTGTGACCTTATTTATATAATTGAACATGTTCATCATATGCCTTCTCATCAATCCATATCTTCTCTTTCCTCATAGTATTTGTTATATTTCTTTATGTTATATCAAATATATAGGGTGATGTAATCACCTCAATAGAACATCTTGATTTTAGAGAAGCAGTAGATGTAACTTGTGGCTGATAAGAATCAGTACATTGGTTAAAAGATAGATAAGATTGTAATGTTTTTCTGAATATTATATTGTGGCTGATAAGAATCAGTACATTGGTTAAAAGATAGATAAGATTGTAATGTTTTTCTGAATATTATATTGTGCAAGCTGCATCTGTCTGAATATGTAGACCTTTTCTGCTATTGACCCTAAGACAAAATGACAACAAATTTTTCCATTATAAGCCTCTGTTTTCATAGGCACCTTTGGTATGTTTTGATATGGATATCATGAAAAAATTGAAACCAGAAATTGTATTGTGTTTTATACATGTTTAGTGGCAACATTGGACAGAAACTGAGATGTTAAGTTTGATCAATAATATAAGGTATGGCTCTTTTGAAATGCATCAAGCGTTGCTAATCGTTTATAAGCAATGTCATGGATTTTAAATATAGTCTACCGCTTGCTTCTGACTTACTACAGTCTCATGTCAAAATCTTTATAACTATTCATTAATCAGTCTATTCATGCAAACAACCATACATACAAACAAAGAAACTTCTGTTCTGCAATAAGTCTAACAGCAAAAGATGCTTCGAGAGAGACAACTTTAAGCTTCAGACTGTCCCTAGAACGCTAAACCACTGATCCACCTATGAAAATTGATAATAAATCCAGTTTTGTTCATGACGGTCTGTTTAACTAAGTGTCATGCATTCTAAAACAAAAGGGAGTCATACCCATATCCAGATTGAATTTTATAGCTCTGATGTGCTTTGTTAGACAGGTAAGGTCTTATTTTCAGGTCTGAAGAAGGAAGGCGTCAGAGGTAACTAAGGGCAACACTTTTTTTTATGATTTTCTGAATTTCGCAAACATTTTCAAGGGAGAACCATTGACATATCTTTTCAGTATTAACTGACTGATATTAAGGCATATTCAAGAAATTAGCAACAAAATACAAAGAAATAGATTTTCAAAATATTGTGTGATGAAAAAAACAAATTTTATTGACAATACAAAAGACAATTAAGGAGCCACAGAATAGATCAGCAGTTTCCCATTGGTGGTACATTAAGGTTTAAATGATTGAATTACGTGATGAAAAGGAGACATTACAGGTTAAATGTTAAATAAGATTGAGGAACAAAAGTAACTGGAGAGACTATTTTGTAATCACTCACATTGATACCAGAATTTAATGTACTTCTTCTCATGGAAGCCGCAGTTTATTTACCGTAAAATGATGGGTGTTAAAATTATATATCACCGAACCGTAATAAGGAGATGATTTCAACGTTCCACAGGGAAAAAGCTGGCGTTGAATATTAAACACATTCTGATTTCTTGACAGATTTCTCAAAGGTCTTTCCCTGGTGGGTGACCTGACAGGTGACTGTCTTTTCTGCACTCCAGTCCATGGGGGGCAGAGACAGATAACTGCTGGCCATGAACAGGTTATTTTCACTCTGTTTGGTAGCTCTGCTTTTCTCTACTCCATTGGTAAATATTTGACCATCGACTTTCCATGTCACATCCAGAGAGGCCGGATAGAAGTCTTGGAGAAGACACACCACAGTGGCCTTGTTTTTCTCTACCTCCTCCAGAGAGGGTGGGAATATGCTCAGAGTAGGAGCCTGTGTCTCACCGGCTGCAAGAAAATTAGGAAAAGTATGAGAAAATAGGAATCATTTAAAAAAAATATTTTGTTATTTTTTGGTTAATCATCCTTTGTCAAATTCAATTGCCCGGGAAACATTGTTTGCAACTTCTATTAAATGGCTTTTAAACCAAACAATAAAGTGACATATTCAGACATATGTGATAAAGCATGGAAAACATATTTTTTTAAAAGAATTATCTGACGAGAAAACTTGACTTCAGCATTCGTTTTAGATTATTGCTTTACAATGTAGTCCCATTGAAATACAGGTTTATTTGTACTTTGAAAATAGTATAGGAACTTTAGTCTCCAGCACCAACACGTATTTCCCTAATTCAAGTTGCTTTTCTAAAACATATAATTTTGCTGCAATTTGTTGATGCAATCCTATTTAGAAATGCAAACAGTGTTTCCTTTTTTGGGAAATAAAAGGATACTGAAGTGCCAAATTACAATTAGAACAATCTCTTCCAGAGAACCTTAAATGCAATTGAAGAGCTACAACTTCTGGTCTACTAAGAAATATTAATAAAAGCTGCTTAAAAGATCCTATTTGACACAAGGTCATTGCACAAAAAGACTGGTATATGGTATATTGTCCAAGCACATAACCATAGAGCTTTAAAAAGTGTTGAACTTTGGTATATGTGCTGTCAAAAGCTTACTTATACACTTTTATTTTTAAACGGATCTGCTGAAGGAAAACCTATTGCTCTCACAGATGAATACCATTAAGATTGGTACAGAAATAAATGACAGATTAAATAAGTTAATAGGAGCTAACTGACTTAACACCTGAGTAATCTGCTGAGGATAACCTTATCACATAACACAAATGAGGAAACATCTCACATTTTATTTAAATAACGTGCAATTTGTAACAGTATTGAAAACAATGAAAAAGGGTTTGTTCTGTATCATTACATGCTTGAATCTTGCTGTTATTGCAACAACGCCAATAAAATGATTTGCTAGTCAGTTTTTACATATTTCATCCGCCTTAGAAGATGAAAAGTGGAGTCAATGAATACTTTAAAACTTTTAGAGCTGAAAATTTGAAGTCAATTCAGTGATTTATTGCATCATCTTAAACAAATAATATATTATCTGTACTTTCTAATGTTATCAGATATTTATCACCTTTTAAAATATTTGATAGGTACAAACCACAGTCGCAATGAAAGCTCTTTCTTTTGGATTATACATTCTATTAATAGAAAGTACTTGGAAGGGTTCTAAATCAAATCCTAGTTGTTTGGATAGTTTATTTAATTTATTAAATAGCCCATTAAACAGCAGCTTATATATGAAATGTCACTAGTTAAACAGATTCTTCATTTGTTTGTATTTTTATGGGAAAATTCACTTCATAAACTGGACCAACTCAAGATAGATTCTGTCAAAGAACGAAAATGCATGGCATGAATAAAGTCTTAGTAGGTATTGAATGGAAGAAACAAATGAACAATTCTGAGAAGATATGAATTTTTTAAATGTGGTTGAATAGCCATAGCCACAAAAAAGTAGGTGCAATTGTCTTATTGACATTGCACTACGGTGCGAGGTAAATATGGGATTATAGACCATGTTACTTTATTTCATTACAAAAAAAGAGATGATTGAAAGAGAATACAACATATGTTCAGTAAAAATCCATTTACAGGAAATGGGCAGCATAAACAAGAAAATATAAACAAAGGTCTCCAGGTATATTTCAAATGCTTTATCTCAGCAATTATCCTATGTCCAAGTGCTCTAAAAATAGCGAAGGGATTGGAGGCATAGAGAAGAAACTAATCTGCAAAAGACAATACCATTTGGTTGATTGTTAAATCCAGGAGACAAACCAAGGGATATAGAGTCATTTGATCACAAATCATTCCCATTAAGGTACATAAGATGTAATTTCCTGTGCAAATTATGAAAAATGTAAATATATGCAATTTCATGAGAATAACTTATTTTGACTCTCATGACAGGTTTGCCAATACTGAGGATCTGTGCAGAAAAAGGAAAATCAGCCTAGATTAGCAATATGAGCTGACTGTAAAAAACCTCACGTCAGGAAAGTTTTCATTATTTACTTTTTGCAATTGAAAGGAATTATTCGAATTTCTCATAAAAAGATAAAACATGAAGGCATTACCATAAAACACTAATTCCACATGCTATGTAATATTCCTAGAGAAGAAATCCATAACTATACATTAGTCCACAACTAACTATTATGGAACACCGTAGCATTAAAATTACAGGATGCTGTATTGCCCCATCATTTCACTAGACAACACATACTGAGATGCAAAATCTGTTGTTGATATCTTAAGACTAGAGATGATCAAAGAACAATAAAGAAAGCAATACATTTGTATACAATCCCTGCTTCCTAAGGAAGTAGTTGATATTATTCTGCAACTTACTTAGGACGTTCATCTGTGTTCCTCCACCGAAGATAAACACACAGTGCCACAAGACTGTGCACAAACCCAGCCAGTGCAGTTTAGCATTTGTAGCTGGATTAAAGATTGATGGCTGTATGCATCTCAATGTCCTTAAGATACAGATCTACAAACATAGTTTTTTGGCTTCCAATACTTTTAACCATTTTCATACCTACTCTGGTTCTTCTTAAGAACAGTGTTCTTTCTAGAGGATGGTGTCATATTTCCTAAGGGTTTACATGACATAAGGATGACATTAAATGATTTCTAGACTTAGGACAATCTCCACACAGTTAAATGTGATTTATTTTAGTTAAACTTAAGACTAGTAGTCCAATTTCTGAATTCAATGAGAAAAACATTGAATACCATATTTGTTAATTTAGTACCTTTTAATTAGAGTGATATAGATCAGATATGAGGCTTTCAGCACCAGGTTGATTTTTTTAGATAACTGTAATATTAGACTGATGGTACACAAAATATTCTAACTTTAAGAACCTGTTTTCAAAATCAATGCTAAGAGTATACTCTTTCACAATTCAACAAGAAAACCACATTTTCCCCAACATATTTAGGCTCAAAATACATTCTTAAAATCTGATGTTTATTAATTTTAGTTTAAGGTATTAGTCATCTAAAGAGCTAGGTAACATGATTGAAAATGTGGATTCCTATTTGTAGGCTAACCTTTCTTTCTACCTAAAAGAATCATATAACGGTTACAGATTGCAAATAGAAAAACATATTGTAATTTTTGATAATGTGCAAATGTATATATATTGTACAAGAATATGAATTGCTACATTACTAAACAAGATCTTTTTACATTGGTACAATAAATATAGAAACATGTAGTGGAAAATGTGTTTAAGAACAAAGTAGCTCTTAGAAATAATGCACAGTGCTGGCTATGTTACTTACTTAGAACATTCAGCTGGGTTCCTCCACCAAAGATATACCCACAGTGCCACAGTGCTGTACACAAACCAGCAATTTAAAGGGCAGTAAAGACAGTACATTGAGTTTTAGATTTATTTTATCACCTGTTGATGAATTGTTACAGATACAGAGAAGCACTGTAAACATTATCTGCAGCAGCACCTGCAGCAAAACAAAGGATGGATGGCACCCCTTCACCTGGTGATGCAGAATAGCAGGCACAAATGGGAAATGTAAGAAGTATATGAAGCAGTTATGGCTAGATACAGGACTGCTAGTACTCCATTGCCACAATTGCCTAATGATACAGCGGTGCAGGTACATGTATGCATGAGAAGAATTGTTCTCAATAAATTTAAAAGTGTATGATAGGCAGATAAAACTCAATTTTCTGAAACTGTCTTCATCTCCTCACAAAAAAAAATCAATGATACTATAGAACCCTTGACATTTCATTCAGGTATCTGCATCTTTGAGACATTCTAGACAGCTCTTAAGATCTCTGCATAATTGTCATTTTGAAAAGCTGTTTACAATACATAGTGATTTGCAATATTATTAACACATTATCTGACAGATGGATCCAATAATCCACAAATATCTTGAGCTAGTGCAATCTATTTTTTTTTCTCAGTTATATTTTAAATGATCTAACATATTTCCAAAGGCATACACCTTTGCTGAATTTCTCCTGCTCACAATAAGAAAGTTTTCTTTCTTCAGAATACTGCTACTGTTTGAAAGACCTGAATTTGACACCGTTCCCACAGTCTTACAATAATCTTAAATAATGTGTTTTTGGAAGGAACACTTTTAAGATTATTGTAATTTACATGGGTATGGTGTTATACAATCCAAACAAGAAAATATAAACAAAGGTCTCCAGGTATATTTCAAATGCTTTATCTCAGCAATTATCCTATGTCCAAGTGCTCTAAAAATAGCGAAGGGATTGGAGGCATAGAGAAGAAACTAATCTGCAAAAGACAATACCATTTGGTTGATTGTTAAATCCAGGAGACAAACCAAGGGATATAGAGTCATTTGATCACAAATCATTCCCATTAAGGTACATAAGATGTAATTTCCTGTGCAAATTATGAAAAATGTAAATATATGCAATTTCATGAGAATAACTTATTTTGACTCTCATGACAGGTTTGCCAATACTGAGGATCTGTGCAGAAAAAGGAAAATCAGCCTAGATTAGCAATATGAGCTGACTGTAAAAAACCTCACGTCAGGAAAGTTTTCATTATTTACTTTTTGCAATTGAAAGGAATTATTCGAATTTCTCATAAAAAGATAAAACATGAAGGCATTACCATAAAACACTAATTCCACATGCTATGTAATATTCCTAGAGAAGAAATCCATAACTATACATTAGTCCACAACTAACTATTATGGAACACCGTAGCATTAAAATTACAGGATGCTGTATTGCCCCATCATTTCACTAGACAACACATACTGAGATGCAAAATCTGTTGTTGATATCTTAAGACTAGAGATGATCAAAGAACAATAAAGAAAGCAATACATTTGTATAAAATCCCTGCTTCCTAAGGAAGTAGTTGATATTATTCTGCAACTTACTTAGGACGTTCATCTGTGTTCCTCCACCGAAGATAAACACACAGTGCCACAAGACTGTGCACAAACCCAGCCAGTGCAGTTTAGCATTTGTAGCTGGATTAAAGATTGATGGCTGTATGCATCTCAATGTCCTTAAGATACAGAACTACAAACATAGTTTTTTGGCTTCCAATACTTTTAACCATTTTCATACCTACTCTGGTTCTTCTTAAGAACAGTGTTCTTTCTAGAGGATGGTGTCATATTTCCTAAGGGTTTACATGACATAAGGATGACATTAAATGATTTCTAGACTTAGGACAATCTCCACACAGTTAAATGTGATTTATTTTAGTTAAACTTAAGACTAGTAGTCCAATTTCTGAATTCAATGAGAAAAACATTGAATACCATATTTGTTAATTTAGTACCTTTTAATTAGAGTGATATAGATCAGATATGAGGCTTTCAGCACCAGGTTGATTTTTTTAGATAACTGTAATATTAGACTGATGGTACACAAAATATTCTAACTTTAAGAACCTGTTTTCAAAATCAATGCTAAGAGTATACTCTTTCACAATTCAACAAGAAAACCACATTTTCCCCAACATATTTAGGCTCAAAATACATTCTTAAAATCTGATGTTTATTAATTTTAGTTTAAGGTATTAGTCATCTAAAGAGCTAGGTAACATGATTGAAAATGTGGATTCCTATTTGTAGGCTAACCTTTCTTTCTACCTAAAAGAATCATATAACGGTTACAGATTGCAAATAGAAAAACATATTGTAATTTTTGATAATGTGCAAATGTATATATATTGTACAAGAATATGAATTGCTACATTACTAAACAAGATCTTTTTACATTGGTACAATAAATATAGAAACATGTAGTGGAAAATGTGTTTAAGAACAAAGTAGCTCTTAGAAATAATGCACAGTGCTGGCTATGTTACTTACTTAGAACATTCAGCTGGGTTCCTCCACCAAAGATATACCCACAGTGCCACAGTGCTGTACACAAACCAGCAATTTAAAGGGCAGTAAAGACAGTACATTGAGTTTTAGATTTATTTTATCACCTGTTGATGAATTGTTACAGATACAGAGAAGCACTGTAAACATTATCTGCAGCAGCACCTGCAGCAAAACAAAGGATGGATGGCACCCCTTCACCTGGTGATGCAGAATAGCAGGCACAAATGGGAAATGTAAGAAGTATATGAAGCAGTTATGGCTAGATACAGGACTGCTAGTACTCCATTGCCACAATTGCCTAATGATACAGCGGTGCAGGTACATGTATGCATGAGAAGAATTGTTCTCAATAAATTTAAAAGTGTATGATAGGCAGATAAAACTCAATTTTCTGAAACTGTCTTCATCTCCTCACAAAAAAAAATCAATGATACTATAGAACCCTTGACATTTCATTCAGGTATCTGCATCTTTGAGACATTCTAGACAGCTCTTAAGATCTCTGCATAATTGTCATTTTGAAAAGCTGTTTACAATACATAGTGATTTGCAATATTATTAACACATTATCTGACAGATGGATCCAATAATCCACAAATATCTTGAGCTAGTGCAATCTATTTTTTTTTCTCAGTTATATTTTAAATGATCTAACATATTTCCAAAGGCATACACCTTTGCTGAATTTCTCCTGCTCACAATAAGAAAGTTTTCTTTCTTCAGAATACTGCTACTGTTTGAAAGACCTGAATTTGACACCGTTCCCACAGTCTTACAATAATCTTAAATAATGTGTTTTTGGAAGGAACACTTTTAAGATTATTGTAATTTACATGGGTATGGTGTTATACAATCCAAACAAGAAAATATAAACAAAGGTCTCCAGGTATATTTCAAATGCTTTATCTCAGCAATTATCCTATGTCCAAGTGCTCTAAAAATAGCGAAGGGATTGGAGGCATAGAGAAGAAACTAATCTGCAAAAGACAATACCATTTGGTTGATTGTTAAATCCAGGAGACAAACCAAGGGATATAGAGTCATTTGATCACAAATCATTCCCATTAAGGTACATAAGATGTAATTTCCTGTGCAAATTATGAAAAATGTAAATATATGCAATTTCATGAGAATAACTTATTTTGACTCTCATGACAGGTTTGCCAATACTGAGGATCTGTGCAGAAAAAGGAAAATCAGCCTAGATTAGCAATATGAGCTGACTGTAAAAAACCTCACGTCAGGAAAGTTTTCATTATTTACTTTTTGCAATTGAAAGGAATTATTCGAATTTCTCATAAAAAGATAAAACATGAAGGCATTACCATAAAACACTAATTCCACATGCTATGTAATATTCCTAGAGAAGAAATCCATAACTATACATTAGTCCACAACTAACTATTATGGAACACCGTAGCATTAAAATTACAGGATGCTGTATTGCCCCATCATTTCACTAGACAACACATACTGAGATGCAAAATCTGTTGTTGATATCTTAAGACTAGAGATGATCAAAGAACAATAAAGAAAGCAATACATTTGTATAAAATCCCTGCTTCCTAAGGAAGTAGTTGATATTATTCTGCAACTTACTTAGGACGTTCATCTGTGTTCCTCCACCGAAGATAAACACACAGTGCCACAAGACTGTGCACAAACCCAGCCAGTGCAGTTTAGCATTTGTAGCTGGATTAAAGATTGATGGCTGTATGCATCTCAATGTCCTTAAGATACAGAACTACAAACATAGTTTTTTGGCTTCCAATACTTTTAACCATTTTCATACCTACTCTGGTTCTTCTTAAGAACAGTGTTCTTTCTAGAGGATGGTGTCATATTTCCTAAGGGTTTACATGACATAAGGATGACATTAAATGATTTCTAGACTTAGGACAATCTCCACACAGTTAAATGTGATTTATTTTAGTTAAACTTAAGACTAGTAGTCCAATTTCTGAATTCAATGAGAAAAACATTGAATACCATATTTGTTAATTTAGTACCTTTTAATTAGAGTGAAATAGATCAGATATGAGGCTTTCAGCACCAGGTTGATTTTTTTAGATAACTGTAAAATTAGACTGATGGTACACAAAATATTCTAACTTTAAGAACCTGTTTTCAAAATCAATGCTAAGAGTATACTCTTTCACAATTCAACAAGAAAACCACATTTTCCCCAACATATTTAGGCTCAAAATACATTCTTAAAATCTGCTGTTTATTAATTTTAGTTTAAGGTATTAGTCATCTAAAGAGCTAGGTAACATGATTGAAAATGTGGATTCCTATTTGTAGGCTAACCTTTCTTTCTACCTAAAAGAATCATATAACGGTTACAGATTGCAAATAGAAAAACATATTGTAATTTTTGATAATGTGCAAATGTATATATATTGTACAAGAATATGAATTGCTACATTACTAAACAAGATCTTTTTACATTGGTACAATAAATATAGAAACATGTAGTGGAAAATGTGTTTAAGAACAAAGTAGCTCTTAGAAATAATGCACAGTGCTGGCTATGTTACTTACTTAGAACATTAAGCTGGGTTCCTCCACCAAAGATATACCCACAGTGCCACAGTGCTGTACACAAACCAGCAATTTAAAGGGCAGTAAAGACAGTACATTGAGTTTTAGATTTATTTTATCACCTGTTGATGAATTGTTACAGATACAGAGAAGCACTGTAAACATTATCTGCAGCAGCACCTGCAGCAAAACAAAGGATGGATGGCACCCCTTCACCTGGTGATGCAGAATAGCAGGCACAAATGGGAAATGTAAGAAGTATATGAAGCAGTTATGGCTAGATACAGGACTGCTAGTACTCCATTGCCACAATTGCCTAATGATACAGCGGTGCAGGTACATGTATGCATGAGAAGAATTGTTCTCAATAAATTTAAAAGTGTATGATAGGCAGATAAAACTCAATTTTCTGAAATTGTCTTCATCTCCTCACAAAAAAAAATCAATGATACTATAGAACCCTTGACATTTCATTCAGGTATCTGCATCTTTGAGACATTCTAGACAGCTCTTAAGATCTCTGCATAATTGTCATTTTGAAAAGCTGTTTACAATACATAGTGATTTGCAATATTATTAACACATTATCTGACAGATGGATCCAATAATCCACAAATATCTTGAGCTAGTGCAATCTATTTTTTTTTCTCAGTTATATTTTAAATGATCTAACATATTTCCAAAGGCATACACCTTTGCTGAATTTCTCCTGCTCACAATAAGAAAGTTTTCTTTCTTCAGAATACTGCTACTGTTTGAAAGACCTGAATTTGACACCGTTCCCACAGTCTTACAATAATCTTAAATAATGTGTTTTTGGAAGGAACACTTTTAAGATTATTGTAATTTACATGGGTATGGTGTTATACAATCCAAACACAGTCAAACAGTACAAAGTGGTCCAACTGTAGGATGTTGATAGAAAATCCTGACAATGTGCAGAAAGAAAAGTCCATTATGAGAGAGGAACATTTTGAAAGGAAATCCCTTTTTAAACTATTATCTAGCTTTTTTTCTGTCATCTCAAACAAAGCAACACAAAATATTAAGTACGTCTGGCAAAAGATAAAAAAATTGGAAATTCATAGTAATTTAGTACTTGACTGTATTGTCCATTTATTTGCTTCAAAAGTAGACAGATGTACACATGTATGATACGTTGATGTCCATCAGTTAAAGCATTACAAATAGATTTAGGGACAAATAAAGCAACACTCCAGAAGGTTTTAAATAAATATCCTTGAAAAATAATGTAGAGGATTAATGATTCTACTTACAAAGGACGTTCATTTGGGTGCCTCCACCAAAGATCCACCACTGTGATGTACTGCTATACAAAAACTGTCCCCACATGATTTATGGGACATTTTCTTTCACCTTCTTTAGGTGAAGGATTGGAATATGCATGATCTGACGGTATGCTGACTTTAACCCCTTCCATGCTGGTGACGAACCCCAGCCGTCATGCACTACGGTGCTCGTGTGCTGATGACGGCTGGGGTTCGTCATGGCCCGCCCCTGTTCGTTTGTTTACCGCACGGGGGCGGAATCGGGCCAGCAGGGAAGGGGTTAAGAAGGCAATGAGGTGTACATGAGCTCTCAATATTTTGACTTACCTTGCTGAACATCAACTATATGTTAGCAAGATCAAGAAATTAGAGCCCACAAATTACAGATTGTGTGTAGAATCTGAAATATTATTATTTACTCAGCTGTTCTTCTAGGACTGCATTTAATATGGGTTTGGCAGTAAGACAATGAATAGCCAATCAGCTCAATATACTGCCCTTTGGTTCGGCAGAAGTAATGATGAGCTTGAGGGTCTCTTTGTAACCCAGAATCCCAGAAGTCTGCTGAGTTTCATTATTCCTAATAGTCCATGTCTAGTAGTGGTGCTCTCATTGGGTTAGACACCTATGGGAGATTGTCAAATAATTTCAGTAGTAGGAATAGCATAATTAATTGTCTAGGATTATAAAGGAGTACAAATAATTTAATCTAGTAAATATTTCAAGGGTACTATAATCAAGTATTTCCAAAATACTATTTACATTGAGTGGAGATGTAAAATGCATCGTAAAGGACATCATTTCCATTCAAAGTGTGCAGTGTATATCTGGTGCCTGACAAGCTGCTACCATGATCAGCCCTTTCTCAAAGTCACTAGCAGGAAATCTTTGCCTCTGACTCTGCTGTATAACTTTTGTAGGAGTCCCTCGCTGCAGATATTTATATGTTTCACTAGAGCTCAACAAATTGACATTGTCATTTTTTATGGAATGAAAGATTTATGCATTTAGTATAAGTGTTTACAATACTGAAAGTTTTACTGTATCTTGCATTTAGTTCCTATCTATTCCCAAAGGCAACCGTTGTAAAAATAGGATAGCCTACATCCTGTTAATCACTTCTTTACTTTTCTTACCTAGATGCCATCCTAAACTCAGTGTGCCATCTCTGGTTCAGGTGGCCTGGAACTTTATAGTTGGTGTTGTTCGGAAACAATATTGGTGAATGTTTCCTAAATGTAACCAAAATCAAAATACTTCGATTTCTACTAAGTTTTAGGGCTTCTGTCATGTCACTGGGCCTATTAAAAGTTGTGTAGCTTTGAAATAATCTCACATTTGTGCTGAAAGTAGTCCCTTCAAAGCAAAATCCACTTTTGGAATTCACTAGTTGATTGCTTTATATGGGCTTCAAAGTGTTCTGTAAATTGGACGATTTACCACAAGTACCCAGTGCAAATGCATGCTAATATTTCACTACTGGCTTGGTAGTGCTGGAAAACTGATCGCAGTGAAAGGGAAATGAGAAGCACCCTTCACAATTGAATACCAATTGATTCCAAGAATAAGGGTTTAACAATTCACATGACGATTGTCTTTTGATGCTTATTTGAGTCAATCTCAGTTAATAAAATTAACATTGCATTACACTTGGTTCCTTACTTAGAATACAATCAACTCTCTGGGCATTGCCAAGTCTCATCTCCCTGGGGCTGACTGTGTTTTTCATTGCACCATGTATACAAAGAAACAGATTCATTCACCCACATCTACTTTACTTTCATGCAGCCACGGGTTCCCTTATCATACAACCTCTCAAACCAATTTCCTCATCTATAATTTTTCATTACTTCTATTGTCAGTTTCTCCTTCCTTCGGTTATCCTTTCTCTCTTACTTGCTTTTCAATTTGGCTAGGCTACTAACCCTTATTACTTATGCCCACCTCCTTGTCCCAAAGTCAATATTTCTCATATTGATTTTTTATTTCCCCCTCACATTTGTCTACATTTACTATTCTCTTCTTCCATATCTTACAATTCTCACTCTACTTTTCTCTTTTTCTTAGCTCTTCTCCTGAGCTCTCATCCTTCCAATATCTATTTATAACATTGTAGGTATTTCCTGCATTTTGTTTTTATAAGTGACCCCCACACTGTTCTAATGAAGTCTATTTACACTGTGACCTTATTTATATAATTGAACATGTTCATCATATGCCTTCTCATCAATCCATATCTTCTCTTTCCTCATAGTATTTGTTATATTTCTTTATGTTATATCAAATATATAGGGTGATGTAATCACCTCAATAGAACATCTTGATTTTAGAGAAGCAGTAGATGTAACTTGTGGCTGATAAGAATCAGTACATTGGTTAAAAGATAGATAAGATTGTAATGTTTTTCTGAATATTATATTGTGGCTGATAAGAATCAGTACATTGGTTAAAAGATAGATAAGATTGTAATGTTTTTCTGAATATTATATTGTGCAAGCTGCATCTGTCTGAATATGTAGACCTTTTCTGCTATTGACCCTAAGACAAAATGACAACAAATTTTTCCATTATAAGCCTCTGTTTTCATAGGAACCTTTGGTTTTTTGATATGGATATCATGAAAAAATTGAAACCAGAAATTGTATTGTGTTTTATACATGTTTAGTGGCAACATTGGACAGAAACTGAGATGTTAAGTTTGATCAATAATATAAGGTATGGCTCTTTTGAAATGCATCAAGCGTTGCTAATCGTTTATAAGCAATGTCATGGATTTTAAATATAGTCTACCACTTGCTTCTGACTTACTACAGTCTCATGTCAAAATCTTTATAACTATTCATTAATCAGTCTATTCATGCAAACAACCATACATACAAACAAAGAAACTTCTGATCTGCAATAAGTCTAACAGCAAAAGATGCTTCGAGAGAGACAACTTTAAGCTTTAGACTGTCCCTAGAACGCTAAACCACTGATCCACCTATGAAAATTGATAATAAATCCAGTTTTGTTCATGACGGTCTGTTTAACTAAGTGTCATGCATTCTAAAACAAAAGGGAGTCATACCCATATCCAGATTGAATTTTATAGCTCTGCTGTGCTTTGTTAGACAGGTAAGGTCTTATTTTCAGGTCTGAAGAAGGAAGGCGTCAGAGGTAACTAAGGGCAACACTTTTTATTATGATTTTCTGAATTTCGCAAACATTTTCAAGGGAGAACCATTGACATATCTTTTCAGTATTAACTGACTGATATTAAGGCATATTCAAGAAATTAGCAACAAAATACAAAGAAATAGATTTTCAAAATATTGTGTGATGAAAAAAACAAATTTTATTGACAATACAAAAGACAATTAAGGAGCCACAGAATAGATCAGCAGTTTCCCATTGGTGGTACATTAAGGTTTAAATGATTGAATTACGTGATGAAAAGGAGACATTACAGGTTAAATGATAAATAAGATTGAGGAACAAAAGTAACTGGAGAGACTATTTTGTAATCACTCACATTGATACCAGAATTTAATGTACTTCTTCTCATGGAAGCCGCAGTTTATTTACCGTAAAATGATGGGTGTTAAAATTATATATCACCGAACCGTAATAAGGAGATGATTTCAACGTTCCACAGGGAAAAAGCTGGTGTTGAATATTAAACACATTCTGATTTCTTGACAGATTTCTCAAAGGTCTTTCCCTGGTGGGTGACCTGACAGGTGACTGTCTTTTCTGCACTCCAGTCCATGGGGGGCAGAGACAGATAACTGCTGGCCATGAACAGGTTATTTTCACTCTGTTTGGTAGCTCTGCTTTTCTCTACTCCATTGGTAAATATTTGACCATCGACTTTCCATGTCACATCCAGAGAGGCCGGATAGAAGTCTTGGAGAAGACACACCACAGTGGCCTTGTTTTTCTCTACCTCCTCCAGAGAGGGTGGGAATATGCTCAGAGTAGGAGCCTGTGTCTCACCGGCTGCAAGAAAATTAGGAAAAGTATGAGAAAATAGGAATCATTTAAAAAAAATATTTTGTTATTTTTTGGTTAATCATCCTTTGTCAAATTCAATTGCCCGGGAAACATTGTTTGCAACTTCTATTAAATGGCTTTTAAACCAAACAATAAAGTGACATATTCAGACATATGTGATAAAGTATGGAAAACATATTTTTTTAAAAGAATTATCTGACGAGAAAACTTGACTTCAGCATTCGTTTTAGATTATTGCTTTACAATGTAGTCCCATTAAAATACAGGTTTATTTGTACTTTGAAAATAGTATAGGAACTTTAGTCTCCAGCACCAACACGTATTTCCCTAATTCCAGTTGCTTTTCTAAAACATATAATTTTGCTGCAATTTGTTGATGCAATCCTATTTAGAAATGCAAACAGTGTTTCCTTTTTTGGGAAATAAAAGGATACTGAAGTGCCAAATTACAATTAGAACAATCTCTTCCAGAGAACCTTAAATGGAATTGAAGAGCTACAACTTCTGGTCTACTAAGAAATATTAATAAAAGCTGCTTAAAAGATCCTATCTGACACAAGGTCATTGCACAAAAAGACTGGTATATGGTATATTGTCCAAGCACATGACCATAGAGCTTTAAAAAGTGTTTGAACTTTGGTATATGTGCTGTCAAAAGCTTACTTATACACTTTTATTTTTAAACGGATCTGCTAAAGGAAAACATATTGCTCTTACAGATGAATACCATTAAGATTGGTACAGAAATAAATGACAGATTAAATAAGTTAATAGGAGCTAACTGACTTAACACCTGAGTAATCTGCTGAGGATAACCTTATCACATAACACAAATGAGGAAACATCTCACATTTTATTTGAATAATGTGCAATTTGTAACAGTATTGAAAACCATGAAAAAGGGTTTGTTCTGTATCATTACATGCTTGAATCTTGCTGTTATTGCAACAACGCCAATAAAATGATTTGCTAGTCAGTTTTACATATTTCATCCGCCTTAGAAGATGAAAAGTGGAGTCAATGAATACTTTAAAACTTTTAGAGCTGAAAATTTGAAGTCAATTCAGTGATTTATTGCATCATCTTAAACAAATAATATATTATCTGTACTTTCTAATGTTATCAGATATCTATCACCTTTTAAAATATTTGATAGGTACAAACCACAGTCGCAATGGAAGCTCTTTCTTTTGGATTATACATTCAATTAATAGAAAGTACTTGGAAGGGTTCTAAATCAAATCCTAGTTGTTTGGATAGTTTATTTAATTTATTGAATAGCCCATTAAACAGCAGCTTATATATGAAATGTCACAAGTTAAACAGATTCTTCATTTGTTTGTATTTTTATGGGAAAATTCACTTCATAAACTGGACCAACTCAAGTTAGATTCTGTCAAAGAACGAAAATGCATGGCATGAATAAAGTAAAATATGTTTTAGAATATTAAAAGCAATGCAGTCTTAGTAGGTATTGAATGGAAGAAACAAATGAACAATTCTGAGAAGATATGAATTTTTTAAATGTGGTTGAATAGCCATAGCCACAAAAAAGTAGGTGCAATAGTCTTATTGACATTGCACTACGGTGCGAGGTAAATATGGGATTATAGACCATGTTACTTTATTTCATTACAAAAAAAGAGATGATTGAAAGAGAATACAACATATGTTCAGTAAAAATCCATTTACAGGAAATGGGCAGCATAAACAAGAAAATATAAACAAAGGTCTCCAGGTATATTTCAAATGCTTTATCTCAGCAATTATCCTATGTCCAAGTGCTCTAAAAATAGCGACGGGATTGGAGGCACAGAGAAGAAACTAATCTGCAAAAGACAATACCATTTGGTTGATTGTTAAATCCAGGAGACAAACCAAGGGATAAAGAGTCATTTGATCACAAATCATTCCCATTAAGGTACATAAGATGTATTTTCCTGTGCAAATTATGAAAAATGTAAATATATGCAATTTCATGAGAATAACTTATTTTGACTCTCATGACAGGTTTGCCAATACTGAGGATCTGTGCAGAAAAAGGAAAATCAGCCTAGATTAGCAATATGAGCTGACTGTAAAAAACCTCACCTCAGGAAAGTTTTCATGATTTACTTTTTGCAATGGAAAGGAATTATTCGAATTTCTTATAAAAAGATAAAACATGAAGGCATTACCATAAAACACTAATTCCACATGCTATGTAATATTCCTAGAGAAGAAATCCATAACTATACATTATTTCCACAACTAACTATTATGGAACACCGTAGCATTAAGATTACAGGATGCTGTATTGCCCCATCATTTCACTAGACAACACATACTGAGATGCAAAATCTGTTGTTGATATCCTAAGACTAGAAGATGATCAAAGAACAATAAAGAAAGCAATAAATTTGTATAAAATCTCTGCTTCCTAAGGAAGTAGTTGATATTATTCTGCAACTTACTTAGGACGTTCATCTAGGTTCCTCCACCGAAGATAAACACAAAGTGCCACAAGACTGTGCACAAACCCAGCCAGTGCAGTTTTGCATGTGTAGCTGGATTAAAGATTGATGGCTGTATGCATCTCAATGTCCTTAAGATACCGAACTACAAACATAGTTTTTTGGCTTCCAATACTTTTAACCGTTTTCATACCTACTATGGTTCTTCTTAAGAACAGTGTTGTTTCTAAAGGATGGTGTAAAATTTCCTAAGGGTTTACATGACATAAGGATGAAATTAAATGATTTCTAGACTTAGGACAATCTCCAAACAGTTAAATGTGATTTATTTTAGTGAAACTTAAGACTAGTAGTCCAATTTCTGAATTCAATGAGAAAAACATTGAATACCATATTTGTTAATTTAGTACCTTTTAATTAGAGTGAAATAGATCAGATATGAGGCTTTCAGCACCAGGTTGATTTTTTTAGATAACTGTAAAATTAGACTGATGGTACACAAAATATTCTAACTTTAAGAACCTGTTTTCAAAATCAATACTAAGAGTATACTCTTTCACAATTCAACAAGAAAACCACATTTTCCCCAACATATTTAGGCTCAAAAAACATTCTTAAAATCTGCTGTTTATTAATTTTATTTGAAGGTATTTGTCATCTAAAGAGCTAGGTAACATGATTGAAAATGTGGATTCCAATTTGTAGGCTAACCTTTCTTTCTACCTAAAAGAATCACATAACCGTTATAGATTGCAAATAGAAAAACATATTGTAATTTTTGATAATGTGCGAATGTATATATATTGTACAAGAATATGAATTGCTACATTACTAAACAAGATCTTTTTACATTGGTACAATAAATATAGAAACATGTAGTGGAGAATTTGTTTAAGAACAAAGTAGCTCTTAGAAATATTGCACAGTGCTGGCTATGTTACTTACTTAGAACATTCAGCTGAGTTCCTCCACCAAAGATATACCCACAGTGCCACAGTGCTGTACACAAACCAGCAATTTAAAGGGCAGTAAAGACAGTACATTGAGTTTTAGATTTATTCTATCACCTGTTGATGAATTGTTACAGATACAGAGAAGCACTGTAAACATTATCTGCAGCAGCACCTGCAGCAAAACAAAGGATGGATGGCACTCCTTCACCTGGTGATGCAGAATAGCAGGCATAAATGGGAAATGTAAGAAGTATATGAAGCAGTTATGGCTAGATACAGGACTGCTAGTACTCCATTGCCACAATTGCCTAATGATACAGCGTTGCAGGTACATGTATGCATGAGAAGAATTGTTCTCAATAAATTTAGTGTATGATAGGCATATAAAACTCAATTTTATGCAATTGTCTTCATCTCCTCACAAAAAAAATCAATGATACTATAGAACCCTTGACATTTCATTCAGGTATCTGCATCTTTGAGACATTCTAGACATCTCTTAAGATCTCTGCATAATTGTCATTTTGGAAAGCTGTTTACAATACGTAGTGATTTGCAATATTATTAACACATTATCTGACAGATGGATCCAATAATCCACAAATATCTTGAGCTAGTGCAATGTATTTTTTTTCTCAGTTATATTTTAAATGATCTAACATATTTCCAAAGGCATACACTTTTGCTGAATTTCTCCTGCTCACAATAAGAAAGTTTTCTTTCTTCAGAATACTGCTACTGTTTGAAAGACCTGAATTTGATACCTTTCCCACAGTCTTACAATAATCTTAAATAATGTGTTTTTTGGAAGGAACACTTTTAAGATTATTGTAAGTTACATGGGTATGGTGTTATACAATCCAAACACAGTCAAACAGTACAAAGTGGTCCAACTGTAGGATGTTGATAGAAAATCCTGACAATGTGCACAAAGAAAAGTCCATTATGAGAGAGGAACATTTTGAAAGGAAATCCCTTTTTAAACTATTATCTAGCTTATTTTTCTGTCATCTCAAACAAAGCAACACAAAATATTAAGTACGTCTGGCAAAAGATAAAAAATTGGAAATTCATAGTAATTTAGTACTAGACTGTATTGTCCATTTATTTGCTTCAAAAGTAGACAGATGTACACATGTATGATAAGTTAATGTCCATCAGTTAAAGCATTACAAATAGATTTAGGGACAAATAAATCAACACTCCAGAAGGTTTTAAATAAATATCCTTGAAAAATAATGTAGAGGATTAATGATTCTACTTACAAAGGACGTTCATTTGGGTGCCTCCACCGAAGATCCACCACTGTGATGTACTGCTATACAAAAACTGTCCCCACATGATTTAACAGAGCATGAGATCATCAGACAATGTATCAATTCTCTATTATGGGATATAATTTTTGACTGATTATTGAGCGTCACAATACTCTATTGTTGAAGAAAGTCTAGAACCCCAAAAGTGGTGCATCAGTTGGGTCAACTGCCTGGTTGCAATCTGCTTATCAGTAAAATGTTCTTCAAAAATGTCCTTGAATAGAATTAATAACTTTTGTTATCACAATAATATGGGACATTTTCTTTCACCTTCTTTAGGTGAAGGATTGGAATAGGCATGATCTGACGGTATGCTGACTTTAAGAAGGCAATGAGGTGTACATGAGCTCTCAATATTTGACTTACCTTGCTGAACATCAACAATATGTTAGCAAGATCAAGAAATTAGAGCCCACAAATTACAGATTGTGTGTAGAATTTGAAATATTATTATTTACTCAGCTGTTCTTCTAGGACTGCATTTAATATGGGTTTGGCAGTAAGACAATGAATAGCCAATCAGCTCAATATACTGCCTTTTGGTTCGACAGAACTAATGATGAGCTTGAGGGTCTCTTTGTAACCCAGAATCCCAGATGTTTGCTGAGTTTCATTATTCCTAATAGTCCATGTCTAGTAGTGGTGCTCTCATTGGGTTAGACACCTATGGGAGATTGTCAAATGATTTCAGTAGTAGGAATAGCATAATTAATTGTCTAGGATTATAATGGAGTACAAATAATTTCATCTAGTAAATATTTCAAGGGTACTATGATCAAGTATTTCCAAAATACTATTTACATTGAGTGGAGATGTAAAATGCATGGTAAAGGACATCATTTCCATTCAAAGTGTGCAGTGTATATGTGGTGCCCGACAAGCTGCTACCATGATCAGCCCTTTCTCAAAGTCACTAGCAGGAAATCTGTGCCTCTGACTCTGCTGTTGAACTTTTATAGGAATGAGTGAAGAGCCAATCTGCTTAATATACTGCCTTTTGGTTCAGCACATGTAGTGATGAGCTTGATGGTCCCTTTGTAAACCAGAATCCCAAATGTCTGCTGAGTTTAATTTCTTCCTAAAAGCCCATGTCTAGTAGTGGTGCTCTTGTTGGATTAGACACCTATGGGAGATTGTCAAATAATTACAGTAGTAGGGATAGCATAATTAATTTTCTAGGATTACAAAGGAGTACAAATAATTTCATCTAATAACTACCTCAAGGGCATTATGATCAAGTATATCCTAATTACTGTTTTCATTGAGCTGAGATGTAAAATAGTAAAGGGCAGCAATTACATTCAAAGTGAGCAGTGTATAGCTGGTGCCTGACAAACTGCTAACATTATCAGCCCTTTCTCATAGTCACTAGAACACATTGTCTCTGACTGCGATGTATGACTTTTATAAGAGCCCTTTATTGTAGATATTCATATGTTCCACTTTAGCTCCACCAATTGACTCCGTCTTTGTTATGGTGTGGAAGATTTATGAATTTAATATAAATGGTTAGAGTATTGAAAAGTTTACCCGAACTTGCATAAACTTACTATCTATTCCCAAAGGCATGAGTTGCAGAAAAAGGATAGCCTATATCCTGTTAATCACTTCTTTGCTTTTCTTATTTACATACCATCCTAATCTCATGTGGCCTGTAACTTAATATTTGGTGCTGTTCTGAAACAATATTGGTGAATGTTGCCTAAATACAACCAACATCAAAATGCTTATGTTTCTTCCAATTATTAGGGCTTCTGTATGTTACTGGGCTTATTTAACGTTGTGTACCATGAAGCATTCTCGCATTTGTGCTGGAATTAGCCCCTCCATTGGAAAAAAAAAACAAAGAGAATTCACTAGTAGATAGCTTTCTATGGGCTTCAAAGTGCTCCATAAATTGGAAGAGTTACCACAAGTACCCAGTGCAAATGTACGCTAATGTTGCACTACTGCCTTGGTAGTGCTGGAAAACTGATATCAGTGAAAGAGAAATAAGACACACTCTTCACAATTGGCTAACAATCTATACCAAGAATCACGTTTTGACCATTCGAATAAGGATTGCCTTTTGATAGGTATTTTTCTCAATCTCATTTAATAAAGATAACATCGAGTTACTCTTGGTTCCTTACTTAGAATACAATCAATTCTGGTCATTGCCAAGTCTCAACTCACTGAGGCTTATTGTGTTTCATCCCACCTTCATTAAAAAAAAAAACAGACTCATTCAACCACATCTGCATTTCTTTCACACAACCTCTTGTTCCAATAACATATATCCTTTCAAACCCAATTTCCTCATCTACTACATTACATTACTTTAATAGTCACCTCTTTCTCATTCACCTGCGTTTTCAGCTGCCATTTCTCTATTACTTGCTTTTCAATTTAGCTATGCTATCAAACCCTGTTAGAAGTGGCATCCACCTCACTGTCCTTAAGTCCATTTTTCTTATTTCTATTTTTATTCCACTCCTCATTTCTGTTTCTTTTTACTATTCTCTTCTGCCATTGCTTTCAATTCTCATTCTACTTTTCTCTGCTTTACTCCTAAGCTCTCCTCACTTTAATATATATTTTAACATTTTATGTTTTCCTTGCCTTCTTGTTTTCTAAGTGAACCCCACACTATGAAGTCTGTGTTCACCTCGCCCACGCCGCCGTACCACGCATCCGAAGAACCACCGCCGGAGGCAGATCCTTCTCCTACCTGGCCGCCAAGACATGGAACTCCCTCCCCATCCACCTTCGGCTGACCCAGGACCACCTCGCCTTCAGGAGACAACTCTAGACCTGGCTGTTCGAGCAGTAGCGGCCCCCTTCCCCGAAGCGCCTTGAGACCCTTCTGGGTGAGTAGCGCGCTATACAAGTGTTATGATTGATTGATTGATTGACTATGATCTTATTATTATAGGGGAAGACCTTCATTATCCTCTCATCATCAGTCCCTATCCTCTGTTTCTTCCTAGTGTTGTTACATTTCTTTATGTTATAACAAATACATAGAGTGGAGCAATCACCTCAATAGACCATCCAGTGAAGGAACATTATAAAGCTAACTGCAAATCGCAGTAAAAGAGATGTTCTTCTTACACAAAACTAAACTGAAAACAAAAAGAATACATTATTATTGATATGCATTAGTAATACATCTTGTAGTAGATCAATACAATCAAGCAATCAAAGAAGTAGAAAAAGTTAGAAGAAGATAAAGTCTTGCAAGGAATCAAAGCTGAGGAGCAGTGCTTGGTGTTAGACCCCTGACCCTTGGTCAGAGATCAGCTCTTCCCCCGCAGCTCTGTCTGACTGCGCTCGACTTCAGCCCCTCTTAGGCAGGGTTTGAGTCTTCTCCTTGCTGGGTGATGCTCTTTTGTTTCTATTTTTGGCCTGCTTCCTGACTGTTGTTGGTTCTGTTTTTAGCATGCCTCTTGGTGTTTTCCCCCGCAGCCCATAACACTTAATCTGCGTTATTTTCCTGCCGCATCCCACCCAGCTCGCGCCTCCTAGCCACACGCTCCTCCTCTACTTATTTGGCAACTGCTGCGCACCTAAGGCAAGCCTGTCTGTGCCCATCCGCGCCTGGACCGCGCCCAGGGCCAGACCCCCTGGTCCTTCCGGGAGCCACGACACCCAATGACGTCGGCTTCCACCACGGACTGAACACCGGCCAATCATCAAACCGCTTTCAGGCCAGCCCGACATTCCCCCACGGGCCCTTCACCTGCCGTAGCTGCAACTTCTGCAGCCACCGAACACCCGCACACCCTATCTCACACTTCAGAGCAGACCGCAGCCACCTCAGATGCATATTACTCAACACCCGCTCCATCCACAAGCACGCCATCGAACTCTGGGACCTACTCAACTCGCCTCCCTGGATGTTGCCTTCCTAACAAAGACCTGGATGAATTCCTCCTTGGCACCAGACATTGCTACAGCCATCCCGGACGGCTACAAAATCACCAGAAGGGACCGGACCAACAGACCAGGAGGAGGAATTGCCATTGTCTACAGGATTACCCTCAGAGTCTCGACCTGCACAACAGACACCTCCAGCACGCCGAACACCTGCACTTCCAGATCCACACCGACCCCAACACCACCCTCAGAGGAACTCTTGGTTACAGAACCCCCAGACCCTGGCCACATTTTATCGACGCCATCGTCGACATCGTCAGAACGCATGCTCTTGCTCCACAGGCGACATCCTCCTCGGGGACCTTAATTTCCACCTTGAGAACGCCAACGACAGCAACTCCATTGCACTGCTCGATAACCTCACCAACCTCTCACTCAAACAGCTTGTTATGACCTGCACACACACCGCTGGACAAACGCTCAACCTCATCCGCCAGCAACCACGTCACCGTTAGCCACACCACCAAACTCCACTGGACTGACCACCACTGCGTCTACTTCACCTTCAAGAAACCCACCAAGAGCTACCACCCGCAACGGTTCCCCTACTGCAGCTGAAACAAGTTCACCGAAGACCAGCTCATCACCACCCTTGCACGAGACCCACTGGTGGACACCACCGATACCAACGCAGCCACCAGCAACTTCGGGCAATGGATCAACGACTGTGCCAACACCCTCGCCCCGATCAAAAAACCCTCAAACAGACGTACCGTTAGAAAGGCCAGCTGGTTCACCACCAACCTCCAAGAATCCAAGCGGACTTGCCAATGATTCGAAAGAAAGTGGCACCAAGAAAAGACACTGAACAACCAAGCAGCCCTAAAGAACGCCAGCCGCAAGCAGCACCAACTCATCCGTGCCACCAAAAGGACCTCCTTCAAGGAAAGCACCGACAACAATGCACACAACAGCAAAGAGCTCTTCAACATCGTAAAGGAACTCTCCAAACTCCGCTGTAGCTCCAACGACATCCCGCCGTCGCAAGACCTATGCAACTCCCTAGCTACCTTCTTCCACAGCAAGATCGTAGAAATCCACGACCGCTTCAACACCCAGCCACCAACACTGCAGACTCACCTCGCCCCAGCCTCACCAATTGCCTGCTCTCCTGGACCCACGTTAACGAAGACGACACCATCAAGACCATGAACACCATCCACTCTTACTCACCATCTGACCCCTGCCCTCACCACATCTTCAACAATGCTAACCACATCATCGCACCCGAACTCCAGAAAAGTTCCTCCGGGTCCACCGCCTTCCCGGAAAGCTGGAAGCATGCTGAGATCAACCCAAAGCGGACCCAAAGGACCTCAAGAACTTCCAGCCCATCTTCCTTCTTCCGTTCCCGGCGAAAGTCATCGAAAGGGGTAACAAGACAAAATATCGAATTCAAAATATAGAATTACCAAAATATCGAAGTCAAAATATAGAATGGACAAAATATTGAATGGACAGAATATAGTGATGAAAAATATCGAATTGAAGGTATGTAATTTAATATCAAATAGTAATTTTTACCCCTACGCTATCCAACGCTTTCCCTACTGTTGCACTCTCTGGAGTGGGAATAGTAATTTTTACCCCTACGCTATCCAACGCTTTCCCTACTGTTGCACTCCCTGGAGTGGGAATAGTAATTTTTACCCCTACGCTATCCAGCGCTTTCCCTACTGTTGCACTCACTGGAGTGGGAATAGGAATTTTTACCTCTACGCTATCCAATGCTTTCCCTACTGTTGCACTCTCTGTAGTGGGAATAGTAATTTTTACCCCTACGCTAACCAACGCTTTCCCTACTGTTGCACTCTCTAGAGTGGGAATAGTAATTTTTACCCCTACGCTAACCAACGCTTTCCCTACTGTTGCACTCACTGGAGTGGTAATAGTAAATGTTATATTGATTATTTCATTAATTTTAAATTACTTTTAAGACATTTAAAAAAAATCGATATTTTGACTAACTATATTATTTTAAACTATATTTTTGATTCAATATTTTTGTACTTACCTGTTTGTAGATAGGAATTGAATATGTTTGCATTCTATATTTTTTCTTCGATATTTTGGTAATTCTATATTTGTGAATTCGATATTATGTCAGTGATCCGGTCCCTCTGGGTTCTGTCTGTGAGAAAGAAGTTGGTCCAGTCCAGGGCTTTGTTGCAGATCCCTGCATTGTAGAGGTGTGTATGTAGGGTGTGGTGGCAGACTGTGTTGAATGCGGCCGAGAGGTCCAGGAGAATGAGGGGCACCATTTCGTCGTTGTCCAGTAGGGTCCTGATATCATCTGTGGCAGCGATGTGGGCGGTTTCGGTGCTGTGATTGCTGCTGCTCTCCTCAAGGAATTGGGTCAGTTGCAACACAGTCTGCCACCACACCCTACATACACACATCTACAATGCAGGGATCTGCAACAAAGCCCTGGACTGGACCAACTTCTTTCTCACAGACAGAACCCAGAGGGACCACCTCCCCCATTCTATTCTGAAGCCTCCAAGATCATCTGCAGTGTGCCCCAAGGATCATCCCTCAGCCCTACCTTTTTCAATGTCTACATGGCACCGCTCGCCAACATCGTCCGCTTGCACAACCACAAAATCGTCTCCTACTCTGACGACAATCAACTGATCCTCTCACTCACCAAGAACCCCACCACCATCAAAACCAACCTCCACAAAGGAATGAAGGCCGTCGCCAACTGGATGCAGACCAGCCGCCTGACACTTAACTCAGACAAGACAGAGGTCCTCATCCTCAGATCCACTCCCTCTGCCTGGGACGACTCCTTTTGGCCAGCTGCCCCGGGAGCCACATCCACCCCCACTGACCACGCACGTAACCTGGGGTTCATCCTGGACTCATCGCTCTCTAAGACCCATCAAGGCAACGCAGTCTCCTTCTCCTGCGTCAACATCCTCCACATGCTCCGCTAGATCTACAGATGGATTCCCACTGGAACTAGAAGGACGGTCACACAGGCCCTCGTCAGCAGCAGGCTGGACTATGGCAACACCCTCTATGCAGGAACCACGGCCAAACTCCAGAAGAGACTCCAACGCATAAAGAACTCCTCCGCACGCCTCATCTTCGACATACCCCACCACACCCACATCGCTGCCCACCTGAAAAGCCTGCACCGGCTCCCAGTCAAAAAGAAGATCGCCCACAAAGCCCTACACAAGGCCAGACCAGCATACCTCAACAAACATCTCACCTTCTACACCCCGAACCGCCGGCTGCGCTCTGCTGACCTCGCCCTTGCCACTGTCCCACGCAACTACAGGACCTCCACCGGTAGCATTTCCTTCTCCTACCTCGCTGCTAAGACTTGGAACACCCTCCCCACACAGCTGTGACACACAAACCCAGGGCCTGTTGACCGCTCAAGACCTGGCTGTTCGAGCAGTAGCTGCAGCCCCCTCCACCCCCGCGCTCAGCGCCTTGTGACTAGTGCACTGTACAAATGATTGATTGATTATTAATATCATCACTTACTGTGGACAGTCATCTGGCTCCTATTGTAGATAAACATAAAGTCCCACAGGGCTGTTCTCAAACGTAATCAGATTGAGGTCTGCAGGTGGATGAAAGATGGATGGTGCTCATTATCTGATGCAGTGAAGCCTCAAACACAGTCTACACTGTTAGCAGTATCTGGAACAGCAGATTTTGAAAAAGTATGGATATGAGGAGATTAATTGCATTCACGTTTCTCGACTGCACATCCTTATTATTTAGGACTTGATCAGGAAAAAGTCTGAAATAAGGTTCATTCATACCCGAATTTCCAAAACTAATTGTTGGATCAGTCTTGGAAAGCAGGTACCTTTCCATCCTCTCTTAGTGTGAAAGTGTGCCAATGGAGCACACACTAGGAATTACACAGTAAAGTAACTTTATAGTTTTTTTTTATCAACTGGGAATGCAGAATTCCCCATCCATTGTGGCATGACAAATTAGCAGAGTCCACTAGCTTAGCAGTGAAAGTAACGAGAAGCACAATAAAATTGGATGAAGGCTTCTGTTTTTGCAGATGCCCTCTGGCTGCCAGATCTCTCTATATCAGCACTTCATGAAGTTATTGTACATCTAAGAAATCAGTGGATTCTGAATCTTTCAGTATTAATTTGATACAAGTGAGCTCACCAAACTACATACAATGATTTGCAACATCACAATTGCAAATCAGTTATACTGTCAATACTTCAGACAGTGGTGTGCTCTCATGGTACCTGTCAGCCACATATTCCGAACCTAAGTGTCTTGCCGTGTGTGCTGCATAACCACATATTTCTGCTATATAGCAACATGCCATTTCCTTTTAATGAATCCCTTAGTTAGAGTTTGGCAGGTGAGGAACTCCATCAAAGTGTGACAGATATTCTGTCCATCATATCAGAGTACCTGCCAATCACACTCTAATTCAGGCCCTACTTGTGAGCCCAGCTTAACACCGGCATTAAGCCAGAATACTGGAACAGTTAGTGATAACAATTAGTGTATCCTACCTATCTTAAATTATAAATTTATAGTTGGCATGAAATGCACAAGCCTATTAGATCAAAGGATCTGCTGTGGACCAGAAGACCTTCAAATGTACAGTAGGCATTGCACAAAATCACTTTTTCTAAGCAAACTGGTATGTCAAAATGTGTTACCAACTGGTTATGCACTATTGTGGACTGTGTAGACCTGGTTCTGTGAGATCCTGGCCTCTCTGAAATGGAATGTTCAAGCTAAGGGCATCTACACAAGATGAAACCTTGAAAAATGAAAGCTGCAGTGCATTCTCCATAGAGAAATTCCTGTGGGTCTGTCTTAACAAGATACATCTATGGACGATGGTGAATTATCAAGACATGAAGATGAGAGGTGCACCCAAAAGGTTATAATGGAATAATAGATGTAATGGAAATTCAAGGATCATAAAAAAATCAATAGAATGCCATGCATTATCTTAAAATCAAGCTGCACATTAGAGTTCAGGACCCACCACCAAACCAACACGCACCTGCATTTCCAATGTGTATAATAGAACCCCTTACTTTGAATTTCGATTGAGGGCATCCATCGAACACAAGAATTAGCCCATTGGTTTAAAAATAGTAAGGGTAAGCCTTGAATGCACCGTGCAGCTGGATGAAGGCACCCTCGTGTCTTTGACTCATTGAACAGAGTGTCAAGCACACAGTATTGTGACCCCATGATACTTCTGGTGAAGTTCAGACTAATGAGTTTCTGCCTGAGTGACTGTCCAGTTAAAACCCCACTCTCTATTTCTGCTGATGTCACACGCTATCCTTAGTGAGGAATTCAGTGTTGCATTCTGTGCCCCTCCATTTCCTCAAACCACGTATGCATGTTTGTGTGCACATTGTAACACAGCAACAAAAACATTATTTGACCAAGTTACCAACTATATCCCAAACTCACAAAGCACTGAAGATTACAAAACAAGGAATGCATCATTAAATGCAACGGACACAACATGTAAAAAGCATTTGTAGATGCCACTGGGCATGTTTAAAAGTGATGTACCTAGCTTCCTCCAAATTCAATACTTGTGCTCAAACATATTCCTTATTGACACATCAACATATGCACTGATAATTGTAGGTATCAAGATCAGAACATCAACGTCAATACCTGATAATGCCTGTTAAGTTCACAGAGCCTAACTTTTTTTCTGACTTCTAATGTCTCATGAACCCTTTTGAAATATTTCTTTGTGCACTAATTTTGGCCCTCATTTATGTGTGAGACTTTCTGATATGATACCCAAACTGATGTGCTGCCTCATCACCTGAACCCACAACTTCCAGCATGCCACAAACTATAACTATGCACATCCCACTAAAAATATTTTCGATCCAGCACAAATAAATGCTGCCTTTTTGTTCTTTGTGTGGTGTGTCCAGTCTGCACCACATACCACTGGACGGATACCACATACCACTGGACACATGAAATATCAAATACCAGAGCAGGCAGTTCAGCCATTCATTCCGTGGTAGTCATCTGATCTGCCACCCTAGATGTGTCTGCAAAACCACCATAGACGTATTAGGGAACCAAAAAACTGCATTTTAAATCAATATGTTTCTACGTCAGTAACTAATGTTACTACAATATCACATTTAAAGGGCCTTTATCATCACGTCCTATCTTGGTCTCATACATAAATGATGCACTGATCATGGCATTTATTCTACTGAGATGAATTTTAGATCTGACGAATACGTAAAATAAAGGCTTGAGGCTCACCCTTAGACACTGGTCAAGAGATCACATTTACCATGATCAGAGGGTTATATGTTTATTGGCATTAGAAGAGAATGCCATACAGAAGAGGGTCCTTACAGATCATGGGTAACATGGACCAGCCTAGGAATGTTCAGTTTACAAACCTTTCCTGTGAGTAGTTTTTTCTCACTCCTGTATTAGGTGTAAATTGCTCGTTATTGTCTTTGTCTTATTTCCAACGATTTCCTATGAGCAGCTGTGACTTCACACTTACTCAGGGACTAGTGCAGGAACTTGATTCTCAAAGCTTTTATCTGTAAGTAAACATATTACTTTTAGAAATTCAGGAGTAAGTCACACCTTAGTGTGGAGTAAGACACAACCACCTATGGACCACAAGTCAAAGACAAGCACAACTCTATCAATGAGACTGGTGTCACCAAAATACAAGGTAAGGCACAATTGCTGTTTAGAGTACAGGGACACAGCTTTTTGCATCACTAGATTTAAGCAGGGTGGAGGGTCACAATCAAAACTGAGCCATATTAAGTCGCTATATTCTTCCTATATCTCTATCATCCACATCTTGCCCACGTTCTGAAGACATTTAATTCAGGCATAACCTTTGGTAAGCATCCTGTTGTGCTGCCTTAGACTTAGCAACATTTTTGGCTAGATGTGTGCTATGCATATACCATATGTAGACATAAATAGAAATAGGTTAACAAAAATCCTAAATAAGTCTTAATGTGAACCTAACAAATACTGCTGCTGCTTTCACAAAATAATTATGTATATACTAGTCACTGAACAGAAGCCCCAAAAGACTGAAGCTCCTTGTGACCAAGCGGAGCAAACTGCAGTATTGTACTCCAGGCTCTTTCGTATGCTGCGCTTGCAATAGTAGCACTTTGAGTACATCTTCATAAGAATTATTGGATTAGAAATTCGAATGTTTAAATAAGACAAATGTAAATTATTTATACTGTGCTCCATGACAGTACCCCAAACATGAAGCAACACCCATTCCAGAGCTAGCTTTGGAAAGAGGCCAGAACTCGCCTGTCAAGCACCCTTTTTCAAACAGTCCTGTTTGCAGTATTTGCTGGGGACCATCGAGGCATTGTTATTTCTGCATCTAGTGTATCATCGATCGAGGGGGCATATTATCAAGAACAGGAGATAAAATTATCGCTGCTTTACCGGCAGGAAACTGCCGGTAAAGCGGCGATAATGGGCTTGATAATATGTCCTTGTGAATTCCCAGAGCAGCCCAGGTTCTGGTGTTAACCTGGGCTGCTATGGGAATTCACAAGGGCATATTATCAAGCTCATTATCGCCGCTTTACCGGCAGTTATCGATAATGTTATCGCCAGTTCTTGATAATATGCCCCCCTGGTGTCTAAGAGACACCTTTTCTTCCCAAACACCAGCTGTTCATTTAATTATCCAGGAAATGAGAAACGAAATCTACAAATAAAAATGCGCTGTTTCTAACATACCAAGGTGAACAAGCCAAGCAGCGTCCCATCAGGCGTATTTGAACTTCGAGTCCGCCAGAATGAAGTTTCTACCTTCTATTTTCTGTTAAAGCATCCGAATATTTTTCATCCAGTGTAAGGCTTGTATCCTCAGATGCTGTCTCCTAACACCATGGTGGAGCTACAACATTTAGACACCAACAGAACTGTATGCATTCTTTTCCCCTGGTTTGTGCCTCACAAATCTAGCCATATTCCCAGATATTATCACCTTTTCACCTGCACCATTGCTTCTTGTTGAACAACCACACCAGTCAAAATTAACACCCACTGAGTTATGGGTGGGCCACAAACATGTCCTGATACTCACATGAGCCTGGAACAGTATTTACTGGTCTGATCCTCCACAAAGTAGGATTTTTTCCCATCCCAGGCTGCCACCTCTGCTCTGATGCTCCTGAGCCCCCTGCATGTGCAGTTCAGCACTCCAACAGCTAGGGCTGTGTCAGTCACTGCATGTAGTCACACATGGATAGTAGAGCAAACAACTGGGCGATGATAACAGAAAGTGAACTGGATGGTTCACTGCTTTGGAAACAGCTCACATATTTACATGCCTGGGTCAATGGTTTTGATGCAGCCTTGTCACTAGTAAATGCAAATCTCAGCTATCTGGCGGAGGCTCAACCCTCTGCATAAAGTGTGTTGTTTTCTTAAGTCAAGTTCCTCCTCTGTAGGCTTTCATTTAGTTAAAATGAGTCTATGCAGAGAGGCCTAGAGTGAATAGCACTGAAAAGGTAATACCCATCAAAGGAGGTCGTCCTTTACCCAGAAAATGGTTTACAGACTAATGTAGCAAATCCTGTTTTTGTGTCCAGTGGGTGAATCCATAAAGGACCCAATTTACCACGTCCTCGTGCTAGCAACTCGCAAGGGGCTGGGAAGGCTGCATATCGGAGTACACACCAACCATAAAACTTTTTAGTGCAAGAAATAGAAGCAGTAGTTACACATCAGGGACGGCCCTAGGCATGTGCAAACTGTGCACCTGCACAGGGCCGCCAAACCCCAGGGGCCGCCACGACGAGGATCCGTTCGTGGCACTGGCGGCCCCCTGGCAGGATTTGGCAGCCTCCCGGCTTCTATTATTTTTTAGGATATCTCGCGCTTCCCCTGTCTCTCTCTCCATCTCTCAGCACGTGTTGTTGTTTTGGGGGTGGGGGGGCCCAGTCAGTAGTTGAAGGGGGCCCCTCAGCTGAGCCCTCCGGTAGAGAGCTGTGTCTCTCTCTCTCTAAAGCAGCTGCTGCTGCCTGTAGCCTGCTCCTGCTCCTCGCGCTGCTGACCTTTGACTGAAGAGAAACAAAGTATCAACTTCCATTGTTTCTTTTCAGTCAAAGCCACGAGCCGGGCCCGGAAAGAGGAGGGGGTGGGGGCCCTAGGATGGTGCATTCTCCTCAGGGCACTATTCCTTTGAGAAGGGAGGAGGCCAGGGCTGTCTGTGAGGGGTGAGGGGTTGTCAGGGTTTGGGGGCCTACATGGGCTGGGGACCTCTTAATGTGCTTGTGGCACCCTTAAAAAACTGCTTCCCTGCCTCCCCCTACAAGTTATCTAAAGACACAATTACAATGCTGAAGCTGGCTCTGTGTTTCCACATCAGCATTTTAAAAGCATGCTTACATTTTCTGGATGATTTTAGCCGGCTCGACTACGCATGCCTAACACGCGAAAGTGAAAGCGATTTGCACACCCCTCTGAGTGGGCCTCGGTAAATGTGGAGAGCTGGCTTGCTGGCGAAGAAGACGCAGTGTTCTGCTGTGTGCTTGTGCACAGGTTGGCGCATGGTGAATTATAATTATTAGAAAGAACGCTCCAGATGCAGAAGCGCTTCCTCAGCCACCAAGTTTGGGACAAGGAACGAGACAGTGAGTACGTTTATTTTTATTGTTGAAAGGTGAAACAGAGGTCTCGGTGGAATGGGATAACGGGCCTGCAAGTAAGGGAAGATTTATCTGATCTCTGTTCAGACAGCCTGTAGGTCCTTTCTCCAACATACGTGCCTGTGTAATATAGTTTGTAATCACTGTGACATTTTTAGGAACTTTTATACATAATAGAAACTGTGTTTTCCGACAAGTCATGGTTCTTTTAAACAAAATACAATTTTAATTGCTTGCTTTATCGTAGTCCGTTTCACGCTCACCCTGACATCTGTTTAAGTCCTTCGAGTCATTTGTTATTCTCTCGGTGTACCAAGTCAACCTTCCCTCTGAGTTCGGTAAGCTGAGTTACAGTGACAATCGTTATGTACAGCACATAGAGGTGTCAAAATGGCATTTGTACAAACATTAATTTTATTGTGAGAGAAAAGCATCCTCATTAAAACATGAATGCATGTGAGGGTGATGTGCTCTCTGCCCACCCTTGTTTGGCCGATATATTGTTGGTAGTTCTTAGTATTTAGTGTGTATCCTTGGCTTGGGGTGGTGGCACTTTCCTTGTATAGCCAGAGTACATATGGATACTGGATGAAAATTGCAAACTGATAGTAGAGCACCTGCCATGCATTTACTAAAAACAAAAAGCTTGTCTATTGGGTCAAAATTATTTTGTTTGAAGAAAGTGATCAGCTTACGTTTTGGAGTCCAGGCGGAGGGGGAGAAGGGTGCAAGGCAGAGGGGAGAAGGGAGAAGGGTGCAAGGCAGAGGGGAGAAGGGAGGAAGGCAGAGAGGAGAAGGGCGCAAGGCAGAGAGGAGAAGGGTGCAAGGCAGAGAGGAGAAGGGTGCACGGCAGAGAGGAGAAGGGTGCAAGGCAGAGGGGAGAAGGGTGCAAGGTAGAGAAGGGTGCAAAGTAGAGAAGGGAGCAAGGCGGAGGGGAGAAGGGTGCAAGGCAGAGAGGAGAAGGGTGCAAGGCAGAGGGGAGAAAGGTGGAAGGCAGAGAGGAGAAGGGTGCAAGGTAGAGAAGGGTTACAAAGTAGAGAAGGGAGCAAGGCGGAGGGGAGAAGGGTGCAAGGCAGAGGGGAGAAGGGTGCAAGGCAGAGGGGAGAAGGGTGCAAGGCAGAGAGTAGAAAGGGTGCACGGTAGAGAAGGGTGCAAGGCAGAGGGGAGAAGGTTGCAAGGCAGAGGGTAAAAGGTTGCAAGGCAGAGAGGAGAAGGGTGCAAGGCAGAGAGGAGAAGGGTGCAAGGCAGAGGGGAGTAGGATGCAAGGCAGAGAGGAGAAGGGTGCAAGGCGGAGGGGAGAAGGGTGCAAGGCAGAGGGGAGAAGGGTGCAAGGCAGGGAGGAGAAGGGTGCAAGGCAGAGGGGAGAAGGTGCAAGGCAGAGGGGAGAAGGGTGCAAGGCAGAGAGGAGAAGGGTGCAAGGCAGAGGGGAGAAGGGTGCAAGGAAGAGAGGAGAAGGGTGCAAGGTGGAGGGGAGAAGGGTGCAAGGCAGAGGGGAGAAGGGTGCAAGGCAGAGAGGAGAAGGGTGCAAGGCAGAGGGGAGAAGGTGCAAGGCAGAGGGGAGAAGGGTGCAAGGCAGAGAGGAGAAGGGTGCAAGGCAGAGGGGAGAAGGGTGCAAGGAAGAGGGGAGAATGGTGCAACGGGGAGGGGGAGAAGGGTGCAAGGCGGAGGGTAGAAGGGTGCAAGGTGGAGGGGAGAAGGGTGCAAGGCAGAGGGGAGAAGGGAGAAGGGTGCAAGGCAGAGGGGAGAAGGGAGGAAGGCAGAGAGGAGAAGGGCGCAAGGCAGAGAGGAGAAGGGTGCAAGGCAGAGAGGAGAAGGGTGCACGGCAGAGAGGAGAAGGGTGCAAGGCAGAGGGGAGAAGGGTGCAAGGTAGAGAAGGGTGCAAAGTAGAGAAGGGAGCAAGGCGGAGGGGAGAAGGGTGCAAGGCAGAGAGGAGAAGGGTGCAAGGCAGAGGGGAGAAAGGTGGAAGGCAGAGAGGAGAAGGGTGCAAGGTAGAGAAGGGTTACAAAGTAGAGAAGGGAGCAAGGCGGAGGGGAGAAGGGTGCAAGGCAGAGGGGAGAAGGGTGCAAGGCAGAGGGGAGAAGGGTGCAAGGCAGAGAGTAGAAAGGGTGCACGGTAGAGAAGGGTGCAAGGCAGAGGGGAGAAGGTTGCAAGGCAGAGGGTAAAAGGTTGCAAGGCAGAGAGGAGAAGGGTGCAAGGCAGAGAGGAGAAGGGTGCAAGGCAGAGGGGAGTAGGATGCAAGGCAGAGAGGAGAAGGGTGCAAGGCGGAGGGGAGAAGGGTGCAAGGCAGAGGGGAGAAGGGTGCAAGGCAGGGAGGAGAAGGGTGCAAGGCAGAGGGGAGAAGGTGCAAGGCAGAGGGGAGAAGGGTGCAAGGCAGAGAGGAGAAGGGTGCAAGGCAGAGGGGAGAAGGGTGCAAGGAAGAGAGGAGAAGGGTGCAAGGTGGAGGGGAGAAGGGTGCAAGGCAGAGGGGAGAAGGGTGCAAGGCAGAGAGGAGAAGGGTGCAAGGCAGAGGGGAGAAGGTGCAAGGCAGAGGGGAGAAGGGTGCAAGGCAGAGAGGAGAAGGGTGCAAGGCAGAGGGGAGAAGGGTGCAAGGAAGAGGGGAGAATGGTGCAACGGGGAGGGGGAGAAGGGTGCAAGGCGGAGGGTAGAAGGGTGCAAGGTGGAGGGGAGAAGGGTGCAAGGCAGAGGGGAGAAGGGTGCAAGGCAGAGAGGAGAAGGGTGCAAGGCAGAGGGGAGAAGGGTGCAAGGCAGAGAGGAGAAGGGTGCAAGGCAGAGGGGAGAAGGGCGCAAGGCAGAGAGGAGAATAGCGCAAGGCAGAGAGGAGAAGGGTGCAAGGCGGAGGGGAGAAGGGTGCAAGGCAGAGGGGAGAAGGGTGCAAGGCAGAGAGGAGAAGGGTGCAAGGTGGAGAGGAGAAGGGTGCAAGGAAGAGGGGAGAATGGTGCAACAGGGAGGGGGAGAAGGGTGCAAGGCGGAGGGGAGAAGAGTGCAAGGTGGAGAGGAGAAGGGTGCCACGGGGAGGGGAGAAGGGTGCAAGGCAGAGAGGAGAAGGGTGCAAGGCAGAGAGGAGAAGGGTGCACGGTAGAGAAGGCTGCAAGGCAGAGAGGAGAAGGGTGCAAGGCAGAGGGGAGAAGGGTGCAAGGCAGAGGGGAGAAGGGTGCAAGGCAGAGAGGAGAAGGGTGCAAGGCAGAGGGAAGAAGGGTGCAAGGCAGATGGGAGAAGGGTGCAAGGCAGAGGGGAGAAGGGTGCAAGGCAGAGAGGAGAAGGGTGCAAGGCAGAGGGGAAAAGGGTGCAAGGCAGAGGGGAAAAGGGTGCAAGGCAGAGGGGAGAATGGTGCAAGGTAGAAAAGGGTGCAAGGCGGAGGTGGAGAAGGGTGCAAGGGGAGGGCGAGAAGGGTGCTGCAAGGCAGAGGGGAGAAGGGTGCAAGGCAGAGGGGAGAAGGGTGCAAGGCAGAGAGGAGAAGGGTGCAAGGCAGAGAGGAGAAGGGTGCAAGGCAGAGGGGAGAATGGTGCAAGGTAGAAAAGGGTGCAAGGCAGAGGTGGAGAAGGGTGCAAGGGGGAGGGGGAGAAGAGTGCAAGGGGGAGGGCGAGAAGGGTGCTGCAAGGCAGAGGGGAGAAGGGTGCAAGGGGGATGGAGATGAAGTTAAAAATGTGCCCCCCCCGGAAACATTTCTGCGGATGCCCATGGAACGCACACTACTTTGTGAGAGAGAGTGGAGAGAGAGAGAGTGGAGAGAGAGTGTGGAGAGAGAGAGTAGAGAGCAAGAGTAGAGAGCGAGAGTAGAGAGAGAGAGTGGAGAGAGAGTGAGGGTGGAGAGAGAGGGTGGAGAGAGAGAGTGGAGAGAGAGTGGAGAAAGAGTGGAGTGAGGCAGTGGAGAGAGAGTATAGAGAGAGTGGAGAGAGAGAGTATCGAGAGAGTAGAGAGAGAGAGTCAATGGGAGAGAGTGGAGAGAGAGTAGAGAGAGTGGAGAGAAAGACAGTGGAGAGAGAGAAGAGAGAGAGTGGAGAGAGAGAGTGGAGAGAGAGTAGAAAGAGAGAGAGTGGAGGGAGAGAGGGTGGAGAGAGTGGAGAGAGAGCGTGGAGAGAGAGTAGAGAGAGAGAGTGGAGAGAGAGTAGAGAGAGAGAGAGTGGAGAGAGAGTGGAGCCAGACAGTGGAGAGAGAGAGAGTGGAGAGAGCATGGAGACAGTGGAGAGAGTGAGCAAGAGAGTGGAGAGAGAGAGAGTGGAGGGAGACAGTGGAGAGAGAGTGGAGAGAGAGTGGAGGGAGACAGTGGAGGAGACAGTGGACAGAGAGATAGAAGAGAGAGAGAGTGGAGAGAGAGAGAAGAGAGAGAGGAGAGAGAGTGCATAGAGAGTGGAGAGAGAATGGAGGGAGAGTGGAGGGAGAGAGTGGAGGGAGACAGTGGAGGAGACAGTGCAGAGAGAGAGCGTGGAGAGAGTGGAGAGAGAGTGGAGAGGGAGTGGAGAGAGAGTAGAAAGAGGGTGGAGAGAGTCGATAGAGGGTGGAAAGAGAGTGAGACAGAGAGTGAGAGAGAGAGTGAGAGTGGAGTGAGAGAGTGGAGAGAGAGAGGGAGAGAGAGAGCGGAGAGAAAGAGAGAGTGGCGAGAAAGTAGAGAGAGAGTGTGAAGGGAGAGAGGGTGGAGAGAGTGGAGAGAGAGTGGGGAGAGAGTGGGGGGAGAGTGGAGAGAGAGTAGAGAGAGTGGAGGGAGACAGTGGAGGGAGATAGTGGAGAGAGAGTGGAGAGAGAGTAGAAAGCGAGAAAGTGGAGAGAGAGACAGTGGAGAGAGAGTGGAGAGACAGTGGAGATGGAGTGGACAGAGTTGAGAGAGAGAATGGAGAGAGAGAGAGAGTTGAGAGAGAGAGAGACTGACTGACTGACTGACTCAGAGACTGAATACTGACTGACTGAGAGACTGACTGGCTAGGAAACTGACAGAGAGAGAGAGCAAGATTGGCTGACTAAGAGAGTGACTGACTGACTAACAGAGAGAGAGAGACTGATTGAGAGTGAGACTGACTGGCAGAGAGAGGGACTGACTGAGGTAGAGAGATACTGACTGACTGAGGTAGAGAGATACTGACTGACAGAGAGAGAGACAGAGAGAGAGGCAGAGACTGACTGACTGAGAGAGATAGACTGATTGACTGCAAGAGAGACTGACTGACTGAGAGAGACTGACAGAGAGAGAGAGAGACTGACTGAGAGGGGGACTGACAGGGAGAGAGAGAGAGAGACTGACTGAGGCAGAGAGAGAATGACTGACTGAGAGAGACTGACTGACTGGGAGAGAGAGAGACTGACTGGGAGAGAGTGAGACTGGCTGACAGAGAGAGAGACTAAGAGAGAGAGAGACTGGGAGACTTACTGGCTGAGAGAGAGACTGTCAGAGAGAGATAGACTGACAGAGAGAGAGACTGACAGAGAGAGAGACTGACTGAGAGAGAGATTGACTGACAGAGACTGACAGAGAGAGAGACTGACTGACAGAGAGAACAGAAACTAAAGAGGGCCCATGGAGCTTTGTTTACTTTTCAGTAAATAAGAGGCCGTCGAAAGTCCAAGGTTAGACACGCCTGTGATGTCACTGGGTGTGAAAGGGAGTGACATGTCGCTTTTGTCACCCATAACATTTTGGTGAATCGATGTCCATGAGGGTCCGGACCCCCTCTTCCGGGGCCCCCACCTACGCTCCCTGCACAGGGCCACCATGAGCCTAGAGTACTAATGTACACATTTATGGTTCACTTTCAGAATGTAATCAAGACACAATCGAAAGGGCCCTGCAGAGTACTGCCTGTGATGCTGTTGCACAGACCGCATGACAATCTTTTTTTAGCTAATCCCGTTCTGTAGTTTACGTGAAAGGCGCTTTCATGCAACTCTTCAAAAGATTTACTCCAGATCGACTCAAGCTTGTATGAAAAAAGTGTGCAAAAAAAGAAGATAAAAAAAGAGTCTGTCCCTTGACAGACATTGTGTCTCCTAGCTAATTGTGGTTGTGAATATGATGCAACTCATGGATACTCCAGCCAGACAGATAACCTGATTTAGAGTTTGGTGGACAGGGTACTCCATCACACATGTGCCAGAGAATTATTTTTCCCAAACCTTGGGTCCTCCCGCATCATTTAGAGATAGGCAGACCTTATGGTTTCTGTCAATGAAGCCCCCAGACAACTTCATCCCAGCCCGAAGGAGTAGGAGCCACCAAAGAAAGGATATTGCGCTACAACCCTATTTAGTGTGGACAATGTAATGTATTTTTTTCTGTACGTCACTAGCAGAAAAAAACCTGGCAATTAGGGTCAGAAAAAAATGCCTACCTCCACACCCTGGGTGAGATCTCCCATGGAGTGGGGGTCATTAGCTTTTTTTTTCCTGAAAAGGACTCTCACTTCAGGAGTTTGTTTCTGAAAAACAAAAACTTTTAAAAAGTTTGGTCAGCCATCAATGCCGACAGCGGCCATTTTACAAGCTTTTTGTACCTTGGAGGGAATGCTACGAGGTACTGTCACGGTCTGGGTCACCGGTAAAGCACTGCCCTTCCTTGCGCTGTTGTGGAGCTCCTAGCAAGAAAACTACCAATCCCAGAATGCCGAGCAGCACGTTGCGTCTGCAACGTGAATCACGCATCCACCGGAATCAAAACCTTTGCCGGAGAAGCCATCGCTGCCGATTATTCTGCTATTGAGGTCGTGAGTGGTTGGTATTTGCTGGAAGGCGGTAAGAACTATTCCTTCATCTTGCCTTGATGTCGTTGCACCCTGTTCTGGATTTGGGTGCAGATTCCTCTGTAGTGCCGATCGGAACTCTCAGCGAGAGTTGATCTGGCACGCTTCCTGTTTTGTGTCAGGGGCTATCTCTCAGCATTCAAGTCCGCTTTCCCCATTGGCCGAGTCGGGCACACCGCCGTCTCGATGCGGGGAGAGAAACAAGCTTGAGTAGACTCTCGTGGTTGGAGAACCTTTCTTTTCCCGTTTTAGTGATGAGACATTGGTGGTCTTGCTGATTACCACGAGGAGTGTTTTTGGGCTCAATTCACTTGTTGGATCACCCACGGATTACTTGGGGTCTTGGTCAGCCTATAGGCTGCTGAACATATTGGCTCATAGTAGCGGTAAAACAGACGTCGTTAAGGAGTATTAACCCCGTCTGCTGTTCTTGTATGATTTTCTCCACAACCTTTTCTATCTTTGTCTAACATAGGAGAGATAATCTAAGGGTGAATTGTCAGTGGGATTTGTCTACACAAAGAAGATACTCAATCAATGTTAGGTATGTTATTGTATGAAACTCCCATGATTGCATAGCAGGTACATATTTAGAGGCTCCAATGTATTCTCTTGTTTTCCCATTACAGTCGACCAAATCCTAATCTCTTCTTATATATAGGCTTCAGTATTTTCCTTTACAGGTAGGAGTGTGGGCATACTGTACGTTGTATTAGGAGGGAGGGACAAAGAAGTTCTGAGATCTATGAGTCCTGTTGGTGTGTTCTAAGCATCTTCTATTGTCATTTCAGGTCTCCCTCCCTGCTGTCCCCTTCCTTTCCTTCCCTCACTGGACTATCCCAGCAGTCTGTGTATTTACACTTCAGACTCCGGGGCCGTCGAGAGGTGGAACCCCTATAGCATCAGCACAATCCCGAAGACATCGGAAGAAGGAGCCTGACAGGTACATAGAAGATGGTGGTCAGCCCTAAATATTATGCATTATAGACCATCCGAATCACAGGAGTAATGTCCTATGCTACCCTAAAACCTTAAATAAGGGCCTCAGTTTATTCATTACTTTTTTACTGTGAATATTTATAAAACAGGAACCTATTCCCTAAGTCCAGCATGTATTTTAAATAGCAACTTGATGCATAGCTAATATATGTGGCTAGAAAACCATATACGCATGTGCACACTGTACTGCTAGCAATAAGTGCATACAAAGAGAGAAGAGACCAGAAGCATAGCATGGAAACACAGACCCATGTGCCTGATTCACACACGTAATTTCGAAATGTACTTATCTTTCCTCTGCCTTTTGGAGTAAATTTCCAAATGCCATGTATCTTACATAGGATTCCACAGCTATTCCTGGGAATATACAACACTGGCAGCCTCCCACCGTTAATTATGAAATTATTTTGTGAATGTCCTGTTGCTCACACTAGTTGCAGCTATCTCTGTGTAAATAATTGCAGTGCGCAATAATTCACACTTAAATGTAACAAAAGGTATATTTCACTTTCAACCATATTTCTCCACACTGAAACATTTCCCCATGGCACAACCGATTACTATACAGTCCAATACCCTTTGGGAGTGTTCTCCTTATTTCCAAACATAACTATGAATTTACTCCTTCCCTTGATATTTGAAATTGATATGTAGAAGTGTATTTGGTGTGAGTAAGTCACTGCATCGTTTTTTGTATACCCACAAACCTGTTCGTTTTTGTGTGTACTTCTCTTTTTTATATTTTATAACGCAACTTCATCAAGTATAGACCTAGCATAAATTAAAATTACATATACACAAATACAAAAATATAACTAAAGGAATAATGAAAATGTTGGAGCTATCAGCCTTAGGGTGGTCTTCCCCAAAACGTTTTTGCCTTTGTCTCCACTTTTTGCTGAAATTTGTTTTTGTAGGCTTTGGGACTCTGTGCACTTCACAATTGATAACCAGTGTGTGCTAAAGTGCTTGTGCTCTCACTTTAAACATGGTAAAATTGACTTACACCTGATTGGCATCCCTATATTACTTGTAAGTCCCTTAGAGAGTAGTGTACCATATAACTGTGACCTGTAAATTAAATACTACTAGTGGGCCATCAGCACTTATTGTGCCACCCACGTAAGTAGCCCTTTATAAATGTCCTAGATTTGCATTGAAGATTAAATGTAGTTTTAAAGTGCCATTTCAACTTGGCAATATAACCCCTTTGCCAAGCCTTAAAATTGTTTTTAATGCATTTAAAGGTTGAACACGTACTTCTATGTTTTACATGTCCTGGTAGTAAAAAGCTACAAAATGTGTTTTTCACTACTGCGAGGCCTACCTGCTCCATAGGATAACATTGGGTTGTCTTATTAAATTTAATAAGTGGTAACTTTTCATTGGAAACAGTTAAGCATTTCATGTTTGGTGTCTGATAAATTGCAATTAAAAGTCCTTTTAATGGTAAAGTCAGATTTTAAGTTACAATTTTGAAATTCCACTTTTAGAAAGCTGGCATTTTCCTGTAGAAAGGCTCTCATATGACTGTCTGTTGCTGTGGCCTGCTGTGTACTTCACAAGACTGCTTTGCTGCACCTAGAAGGACTGCTTTCTGCCTGGAACCTGCCTTGAACTGTCACAGGTCTGCCCTGCTGCTTGATAGCCTGAACCCAGGACTACCAGATTGATCAAGGGCTAGTTTGCTTGCCTTTTGCTGCCTGAGGAACAGATAAGGTTCCCACCATCTTAAACCTGCACCTGGACCCAGCATTAATAAGTCCTGAATATCCAAGTGGTGGCTCTCCTGCCCCAGACCCTAGGTTGTAGTGTTAAAATCCAAAACTGTGGACAGCGCTCGATCTCAGTTAGCAATATTTGACCTAGTCTCGCTTGACTAGATATGTACGGTTGGCACGTTGATCTTTTAGGTGCTAGAGTTTACTAAAACATTTAAAAATTCATAACTCTAATTCTACTGATTGGATTTTTGCCATTTTGGATTTTTGGCATTTTGGTGTTGAATACTTTATTATAATGCACTCTACTTTCTACAGTGGCTTGGAATTTTTTTTGTGAGGTGCTTTGTGTTGCAAATGCACGAGCGCTGCAAGGTGATTGCGCCCGCGCGCCTGTGTGCTTGTGCATGTGTGACATATGTTATGTTTTGGTTTGTGTCTAAAGTTTCTCACGGGAACACATGCGCTACTATATTGGCACCGTGTTTACATTCAAGCAGTGCCGGCCACTCCATTTGGGCATCGGAGCACCGCCCCACTGCTTTCCCGCAGCGCCAGATGCTGAAAATAAAATGGTATTTAAAATACCATTTTATTTTCTGTTTCTCGCGCTGCGAGAAAGCAGACTGCACAGGTTTGCCTGGTTGGGGGTGAGTGTGTGGGCGGGTCGGGTAGGAGTGGATTGCACCACTCTGTGTACCGTGACTGCTTGGTCGGCCCTGGGTCGACCAGAGCAGTCGTGCGCACTCTAAATTTTCTATATGTAGGCTGGATACAGCCTACATAGAGAAAATGGCGTCCCTACAGGTGCCCAGTAGGGCGCCGTCCAGGATGGACCACCAATCACAACGCTGCCATTGCAGCGTTGTGATTGGTTACAGGAGGGAGGGCGCATGCCTCTTCCTGTTGAGGAGCAGCAAAGGCAGCGTGCGGACCCGGGCCAGAAGCAGAGGCCGCATGGACCAGGTCAGGTAAGTTTTAAACTTTTTTTAAATGTTAACGTCCTCTCCCTGTCACACCCACACCCACCTCCCCCGCTAGAAACCCAGCGCGACCCCCCCTCTCTATTGAGAGGCGGGACTGCACATGAGAGCTGTTGGGTTAAATCGTTTCTCAGATGGCATTAAACTGATCTGAGAAATTCCTGTTTTCATGTCACACTGTTCCCACAGTTCTGACTCTGCCCTCTTGCAGCTTTACACTGTGTTCAACCCGTCACCTTTACCGTTGCTGCGCAGCCTGCACACAGCTGATCCGTGCTGGCATCAACAGTGCATGGCATGCCGGTTTCTGACAGGCTTTGCAAAACAATAATCACATCCTGACCATTCCATCTACCTTCCTGCGCCTGCCCTTTCTCCGCCCCATGATTCATGCAGCCGTGGCTGGAAAATATGTGAAGGCCAGAAAATTCAAAGCATAAGTATGTTCTTGAAAATAAATTTTTATGCTACATGTGCTCTGATGACAATTGCAATCTTAATCCCAGTAATTGTGCATGCTAATTTGCTAAATGGCATCAGCACTCCATAAGCCCCAACTCCAGAGATAACAGCACCCCAGCCCGGAGGTATTCAGTGTTGCAATATTGCGAGAGCACGGATGAGTTTTTTAATTAAATGTAAATTGTGCCACCACTATACCGTAATGTGCATTATTTACAGTATTTGTCCTCGTTGTAAAATATAGAGAACACAATTGCAATTTGTGAATTCTGATTCAGTTGTGTTACCGTGAAGACTTCACTTCAAGAACTGGAGGCTGAATCCTAGGCGGCAAACTTGACCAAAATTTAAATCGGGGCTCGAAAAGCCTATTTTGAGACAGCCAGTTAAAATCTGGCAATAGATCAAGGATTTTGCTCTGGGCTTAAACAGCTTTGGTTTCTTTGCTGCTAAATGTTGAAATATGACAACTACCAGAGAGCATGTTTACAGATATGAAGAAGTGACCAAACATGTTCTTTGACATTAAATATTGGTTAAAATAACTTCGTTCTTTATAAAGTACTTTAAACTGCTATGCGCCGTTCTGTTTTTACAAACAGTTGTCATATTTTCATTGTATTCCAATCCATAGCTACATTGGGTTATCTTCCTTCTGCTTAGCTCAGGTAGGCTGTAGGACACATCTCATTTTCATCCCTCTCGATACAGAGAAAGTTTAAAGCATTTGAGGGCTCACTTATTTGCTCAGAGAGGCGCTAAACCTCATTGGCCTCAGTCTCAGGACGGCTGGCCTGGGTCCATGTGCACCATGCTGTCCTCCCGGAACCTCAAAATAGTGAGTGGGTTTGCAAGGGGCATGCTGTGAGGTGGACAGGGAGGGGGATGGCGCACAGGCTGCCCTGATCAGGCGTAACAAAACCTGAGGGGGCCCCCCTGCAAAGTACATGGAGGGGGCCCCCTGACCCACCGCCCACCACTTTGCCCCACCACCCAAAAATCTGGTATATTTTGAATTAAAACCTCTAACATTTAATGAAATGCCTCTATATTTGCGTGCTCAAAATTCTAATAAGAATGTAAGAAACACTCTTGCCGTATAAGCTAGACCATTTGTAACATTATTGTCAAGAGCAGATTATTTAACTGAGGCAGGAATCAGAGCAATGCCCAGGAGTTTGTGAAGTTTTCGGACCGGCCTATCGCTGAAGAACAAGGAACAACTACATAGGGTCTGAATTAGAATTGACATTGATGGAAAATTACTTGAAACTTTGAAAGACAAACCCAAATCTGAAATTTAACAGACTCGACTGACAATATACATGAGTAGTACACAAGATATAACACAGTATCCTGCCAGCACCAAGAGAAACAAACTGGTGTGAATTACCTGCATGCCACACGCTTGTGTCTGTCAGGGATTTTGTACAATATTAACCACTCTATAGTATTTTAAATGAACTGAGGATGCAATTTCAATATCTACCATCAGGGCATTATTAGAAAGCAGGGCATAAACAGGCAGGCACACAAGGCTGAGGATGAAAACTGCTTGGATGCTTCAGAACATTGATGCAGATGTGTGTCTGTATCTATTATTTCTATATTGTAAAAAAAGTTAATTCCACAATTTCAGGTGCACATATTATAGACAGGTGCAAACAACACCATCAATACCGCATCATGTAGGATAAAAACAAACCATATTAGCAAGTACCTAATGACAGAATCTATACTAGCTGTAGCTGGTGAAGCAAAGAAAGAAGTGCAAATACTTTCAAAGTGTATAATAAAAGAATCAGCAATCCAGCAATATACAAAACTCAAGCGTATTTTGTAAAGCAATCCCCGTTTCTTATTGCATCAAGGTGAAAACACTTTCAAAGAGTGTAATAAAAACAAGTGACTGGTCAAACAATAACATGAACAACAGCATACAAAAATCAAATGTAACTAGTTTAATCAGACTATGGCCCTTTGGTTTGTGAATGAAGGCGCAAATATTTCACATTGACTTTTTATACAATAACAAGTTAAGCAGGCAGCAGCATACAAAAATCAAACCAGTTTAGTCAACCAATGCCTCTTTGGTTTGTGCATGACGGTGCAGATATGTCTAAGTCACTGTAAAAACAATAATAAGTACAGCAGGCAGCAGCATTTTAAAATCCCTGTACTGTACCCTTCCCAGGCACAGACACATCTAGAGCAGTCACTGCACCTGTGCAGCACTGCACATCTACCTGAAGTAGGGTGAGTCAAGCACACAGCATCTGAACTTTTAAAAAAGTGAGTGAGTCTGTAGGCCTCACTCCAGTGACAGGGTAAAAAGGATCTGTTCACTAATAATGATCACTACACAGTATGCTGCCCCCACTGCCCTATTGCTGCTTAACACCTGGTGAAGGCTGCAGCCTTCCACCACTATAAGGAAAGCACTTTAGGTACCCTTCCTGGTCCAACAATACCGCATACCGTGAGACAGGCCTGTCATGGAGCACCCGCATGATACGTGCTGCTCACCTATGAGAAATAAATCAGCATTAGGGTCCAGTGCTTTAAATGGGCCGGTACTTACCAGTACTGAGTACCAGCACTTCTCAGTTTTCTCCCCCTGAGTACTGGAACTTGTTTTTGGGCAAGGAATGTACCGGTACTCCCAGAAGCAGCAGGGCGCATGCCCTGAAGTACGGGTATGTGCAATGCAAAAAACTACTGAAAATAACCCTTTCAGATGGAGCGTGTTTATGTGCCGCTCTGGCAGGCAACTGGTAGTGCATTCCTGTGCTGGGGAGCTCCTGCAGTGTTAGCTTCTAATTGGCATCACAACGAGAATGAGGATGTGGCCAGAGCTGCCGACAGTGGAACTGGAGAACCAGGTTTGAATCCCGACGTCGGCTCATCCCCCTGTGATTCTGGACAACTCCCTTAACCAGTGGTGCTTAAAAAAAGGAAGCTTTAATGCAAATGTTCTGACTGCCATGTAAAGCGCTCAAATGTCCATGGCCAAAATTTGTGCAATATCAAACTGCCAAAAATTATGCCCTGCACCTATGACATTGGAGCTGATGCTTGACATGTCTCCTATGTAAGGAGGCAGTTTGATATTGTATGAATTTGGCCCATGGGCATTCAAGTGCTTTACATGACAATCAGAACATTTGCACTAAAGCTTACTTATGTTGCTATTGTTAAATTCCTGGCTCATAGCCACTCCCCTAACAGCCCACAGAGTCTAATTAGTGAGTGCCAGCACTTCTCATTTTCCATTTAAAGCCCTGACTCCAATTGATTACCTCCCTCTTCTCCTTTTGGGGTGATATCGGTTCTGTTTACTCCAAGTAGAATGCTGCATTTGGAACCTAGATGTGCCTTAATATAGAAGATGTGTATCTGCATGCAGAGTTAGGCCAGGGACTACGCTTAATTATTTGATTAATCATTCGAGGAATAGGTAGCCTTGTGTAGAAACTCAGCTTAAGTATTCCAAGTTTCTGCAGTATAAAGGAGGTTATTTGGTTTGAATAACTTGGGGAAAAGAGGAATCTACAACTAAGCATTTGAGGTGCTGAATCTGAAACACCAATACTCTATATGGCATGTCCTAATATAATGTTGTAAATAAACTTACACACATATACAGTGCTTTAAATGGGCCGCTACTCGCGGTTACTAAGTACCAGCACTTCTGCATTTTCTGCTCTTGAGTACCGGAACTACTCCATGGCCAAAGAGTGCCAGTACTCATGGGGTATTTACAACAAGGGGTGGTGAGGGACAGAGTCTCTGAATTAAACAGAATACTCTCACCCAGTCAAGAGATCAGGGCTAGATCCAACACCGTTTTTTAGCTCACTGCACCATCCCAGTTTCAGAACCTGGCTGTATGCAAATTAGTCTGTTCCTGTCCCAGTGCATGATGGGAACAGGGCAAACCAAACTACAAAAGCCAATTCTTACACTGGGAAGGAAACAAGCTACCGGGGACCGGTTTCTGGCATTTCAGCCTCTTCGGCCCGGCTTGCTTGAATCCTGATGGTGCAATGAGCAAGGGACTCACATCTGAGTATACCCTTCCACGCTTAGGGTGGACAAAAATATTTACAACAAGGGGTGGTGAGGGACAGAGTCTCTGAATTAAACAGAATACTCTCACCCAGTCAAGAGATCAGGGCTAGATCCAACACCGTTTTTTAGCTCACTGCACCATCCCAGTTTCAGAACCTGGCTGTATGCAAATTAGTCTGTTCCTGTCCCAGTGCATGATGGGAACAGGGCAAACCAAACTACAAAAGCCAATTCTTACACTGGGAAGGAAACAAGCTACCGGGGACCGGTTTCTGGCATTTCAGCCTCTTCGGCCCGGCTTGCTTGAATCCTGATGGTGCAATGAGCAAGGGACTCACATCTGAGTATACCCTTCCACGCTTAGGGTGGACAAAAATATTTACAACAAGGGGTGGTGAGGGACAGAGTCTCTGAATTAAACAGAATACTCTCACCCAGTCAAGAGATCAGGGCTAGATCCAACACCGTTTTTTAGCTCACTGCACCATCCCAGTTTCAGAACCTGGCTGTATGCAAATTAGTCTGTTCCTGTCCCAGTGCATGATGGGAACAGGGCAAACCAAACTACAAAAGCCAATTCTTACACTGGGAAGGAAACAAGCTACCGGGGACCGGTTTCTGGCATTTCAGCCTCTTCGGCCCGGCTTGCTTGAATCCTGATGGTGCAATGAGCAAGGGACTCACATCTGAGTATACCCTTCCACGCTTAGGGTGGACAAAAATATTTACAACAAGGGGTGGTGAGGGACAGAGTCTCTGAATTAAACAGAATACTCTCACCCAGTCAAGAGATCAGGGCTAGATCCAACACCGTTTTTTAGCTCACTGCACCATCCCAGTTTCAGAACCTGGCTGTATGCAAATTAGTCTGTTCCTGTCCCAGTGCATGATGGGAACAGGGCAAACCAAACTACAAAAGCCAATTCTTACACTGGGAAGGAAACAAGCTACCGGGGACCGGTTTCTGGCATTTCAGCCTCTTCGGCCCGGCTTGCTTGAATCCTGATGGTGCAATGAGCAAGGGACTCACATCTGAGTATACCCTTCCACGCTTAGGGTGGACAAAAATATTTACAACAAGGGGTGGTGAGGGACAGAGTCTCTGAATTAAACAGAATACTCTCACCCAGTCAAGAGATCAGGGCTAGATCCAACACCGTTTTTTAGCTCACTGCACCATCCCAGTTTCAGAACCTGGCTGTATGCAAATTAGTCTGTTCCTGTCCCAGTGCATGATGGGAACAGGGCAAACCAAACTACAAAAGCCAATTCTTACACTGGGAAGGAAACAAGCTACCGGGGACCGGTTTCTGGCATTTCAGCCTCTTCGGCCCGGCTTGCTTGAATCCTGATGGTGCAATGAGCAAGGGACTCACATCTGAGTATACCCTTCCACGCTTAGGGTGGACAAAAATATTTACAACAAGGGGTGGTGAGGGACAGAGTCTCTGAATTAAACAGAATACTCTCACCCAGTCAAGAGATCAGGGCTAGATCCAACACCGTTTTTTAGCTCACTGCACCATCCCAGTTTCAGAACCTGGCTGTATGCAAATTAGTCTGTTCCTGTCCCAGTGCATGATGGGAACAGGGCAAACCAAACTACAAAAGCCAATTCTTACACTGGGAAGGAAACAAGCTACCGGGGACCGGTTTCTGGCATTTCAGCCTCTTCGGCCCGGCTTGCTTGAATCCTGATGGTGCAATGAGCAAGGGACTCACATCTGAGTATACCCTTCCACGCTTAGGGTGGACAAAAATATTTACAACAAGGGGTGGTGAGGGACAGAGTCTCTGAATTAAACAGAATACTCTCACCCAGTCAAGAGATCAGGGCTAGATCCAACACCGTTTTTTAGCTCACTGCACCATCCCAGTTTCAGAACCTGGCTGTATGCAAATTAGTCTGTTCCTGTCCCAGTGCATGATGGGAACAGGGCAAACCAAACTACAAAAGCCAATTCTTACACTGGGAAGGAAACAAGCTACCGGGGACCGGTTTCTGGCATTTCAGCCTCTTCGGCCCGGCTTGCTTGAATCCTGATGGTGCAATGAGCAAGGGACTCACATCTGAGTATACCCTTCCACGCTTAGGGTGGACAAAAATATTTACAACAAGGGGTGGTGAGGGACAGAGTCTCTGAATTAAACAGAATACTCTCACCCAGTCAAGAGATCAGGGCTAGATCCAACACCGTTTTTTAGCTCACTGCACCATCCCAGTTTCAGAACCTGGCTGTATGCAAATTAGTCTGTTCCTGTCCCAGTGCATGATGGGAACAGGGCAAACCAAACTACAAAAGCCAATTCTTACACTGGGAAGGAAACAAGCTACCGGGGACCGGTTTCTGGCATTTCAGCCTCTTCGGCCCGGCTTGCTTGAATCCTGATGGTGCAATGAGCAAGGGACTCACATCTGAGTATACCCTTCCACGCTTAGGGTGGACAAAAATATTTACAACAAGGGGTGGTGAGGGACAGAGTCTCTGAATTAAACAGAATACTCTCACCCAGTCAAGAGATCAGGGCTAGATCCAACACCGTTTTTTAGCTCACTGCACCATCCCAGTTTCAGAACCTGGCTGTATGCAAATTAGTCTGTTCCTGTCCCAGTGCATGATGGGAACAGGGCAAACCAAACTACAAAAGCCAATTCTTACACTGGGAAGGAAACAAGCTACCGGGGACCGGTTTCTGGCATTTCAGCCTCTTCGGCCCGGCTTGCTTGAATCCTGATGGTGCAATGAGCAAGGGACTCACATCTGAGTATACCCTTCCACGCTTAGGGTGGACAAAAATATTTACAACAAGGGGTGGTGAGGGACAGAGTCTCTGAATTAAACAGAATACTCTCACCCAGTCAAGAGATCAGGACTAGATCCAACACCGTTTTTTAGCTCACTGCACCATCCCAGTTTCAGAACCTGGCTGTATGCAAATTAGTCTGTTCCTGTCCCAGTGCATGATGGGAACAGGGCAAACCAAACTACAAAAGCCAATTCTTACACTGGGAAGGAAACAAGCTACCGGGGACCGGTTTCTGGCATTTCAGCCTCTTCGGCCCGGCTTGCTTGAATCCTGATGGTGCAATGAGCAAGGGACTCACATCTGAGTATACCCTTCCACGCTTAGGGTGGACAAAAATATTTACAACAAGGGGTGGTGAGGGACAGAGTCTCTGAATTAAACAGAATACTCTCACCCAGTCAAGAGATCAGGGCTAGATCCAACACCGTTTTTTAGCTCACTGCACCATCCCAGTTTCAGAACCTGGCTGTATGCAAATTAGTCTGTTCCTGTCCCAGTGCATGATGGGAACAGGGCAAACCAAACTACAAAAGCCAATTCTTACACTGGGAAGGAAACAAGCTACCGGGGACCGGTTTCTGGCATTTCAGCCTCTTCGGCCCGGCTTGCTTGAATCCTGATGGTGCAATGAGCAAGGGACTCATGGGGTAGCATGCCAAGGTCAGTGCAATTTGGCCTGTACAAAAAGAAGCGCAAAAGACCTGACTAGTCAGTCCATTTTCGTGAAGCACTCTGATAATCAAGTGCTAATCTGCTCTCAGTGTGCTATCCGTATGCATTTATTTGGAGCTGGCAGGAAGTTTGGGAGGGGCCCACGTCACACTGGGATATTTGACACTCAGGCCCTGTGGTGTCAATAGCACTGTAGGTGTGCGAGCAGGCCCTGCTAGTAGGCATATTGTTGTCGCGTTCTAATCTAGGACCCTGATCGATACTGTGACCTTATGCCCCTATTCGGCTATAAATCCATTTATTCCCTATATTGGCATAACCGTTCAAGTGCAATATTCAGAAACTCGTTTCAGAATTGCTTTCTCTGCCACTTCCTTTGCAACCAATTAGTGCAATGACATAGCAGAAGTTACTATCTGAGATTCCTAGATTAACACTCCGAGTTCTTCAACAAGATAAAAACTCAGCAACCTGGAAATCCCCGCTTGCTGTGTTTTGATTAGTAATAGAACTCTAATGAGCACTGATAGACGATCACTTCCTAGTGACATCTTTATTGACGTCTTATGTCCAAAAACTTACGTCAAACAAGGCACCTTTCAGGTGTAAATATTACCAACCTTGCCTTAAGCAAACGCTGTCTCGTTGCTATTTCGCTGAAGCTGATGCTGCTAGCTGTCTCGCTGCTGATGAAGCTGCTGTTATGCTGATGATACCATAGCTGCTATCGCTACTGCTATCGCTGCTAACTAGCGAACGATGGTGTGGTGAACTTAGGAGCTGAACAGCCGTCCCCTGCAAGAGCCCAGCAGATGCAAGCTGCCCGCGGACGCTGCCCCTCCTTCTCCTCCTCGACGCGCTGAGAGAGACGCTGTCTTTCTCCTGCAGAGAAATCCAGCTCCAGCGTTTCCGGCCTACCCTTGCGGGTGACTGGGATATCGACCCCCTGAAGGAGATACCAGACCTCCATCATTCTATTCCAGAGGTATGGTGTTGACTAAACCCTTAGAGAGAATTCTTGAAGCAAACCTTGGCAAAACCAACTTAACTTAAAGCTACTTACTTACTCCCCTCCCAAGTATTAGGCTTAGGTCAGGTACACTGGGGTAGGCGTAGTTAGAAGCACCAGTTGAGTATTTTAGCCTAATGTATATATGAATGTATATATGTTTTATTCATTTTAAACCATTGTATGGCTAAGAAACCATATCAATGCTTTTACAGTATTATTTCGCAATACTCATCTTACTGTATGTACTTTTTATAATAACAAGTCTTGCAATTGTGGCAATTCATTTCTCATGTACGAGAAGAAAGACTGTTCAATAAATGTTACCCTTTATTGAAAACTCCCGTCTCTCTATTCTCTACATATTGTGAAAGTAAACTGCACAACCACTGACTGAGTAAAATAACTGTCTATTGTTTCACATGACCCTAGAGATTGACTCTTGATCTGAGGAGCAAAGTTGTCATGTTGCAAGGTTGTTGGAAAACTGAATCCCTTCTTGGCTGTGCCAGGGAAGCTGATCACTTCCTATTCAGTCAAGAAAGTTTCCAGTGACCTCTGAGCTAGTTGGTAACAACCCCAATTAAGTTTAGCTTAGTCAGTAGAGGCCTGGAAGATCCGCACTTCTACGTCGATACTACTGTTTATGTTATTCCAATGCGCAGGGCCTATTGGGAAAATAGGAACTACACTACATGGCGCCCAAACGTTTGGTAAGGCGATAAACTAACGCAAGACGTTAGAGTAACTCAGTTGTGCATTTTTCACACAGACCCCTTTCTCCCGTAAATACTCCAATAGACGTCTGGAGTGGGTGAAAGGTTAAAATCCGCCCGAACTCAGTAGGAAGAGATTCCTATGTAAAGCTCTGGTTTATTCAACGTTGAAGGATACAGTGTTCCAAAATATTGTGCACCTAATCTTTGTCTCCTTGGAGACCTGCTCTGCAAACCTTACATTTATACAATGCCAGGAGAAAACGGAACCACTTGGGCCGCAGCAGATGCGACTCAGCAGGGTCCCGACGACACGGTACCGGGTGCAATAATCATCCCGGCACACTTAAGAAAATCTATAACTTTAAAACTTATAGAAAACGGACTGACACCACAAGGTGGTACAGTAATTTTCGTGATAGAGGCACACGAATATCGGCAGACAGAGGTATTCTATTCATGGATAAACTTTCCAGCGGCAAACGCTAGAACAAAAGAGTTTCACTATTACAAAATAGAGAAACCTCCGGATGAGTACGCTCCTTTCGAGGAGACTGAAATCCCACTAAAATTCCAAGAGCACCTGCTCTGGTTTAATGGCGCCCTAAAACATAATGATCATATTACCAGGCTCGGTCCACTAGGTAGACCAGGAGCAACGTGGCCGAATCTAGCCAGCTACACACCACACCCGGACATTGCAAAAATGTCAAAAGAAGAGCTGTTAGTACAGCTAAAAAGACTTATTAAAATACATAGGCAATTAGTCCAATATGTAATGCGTACTGCAACAGTCCAACCAGCTGTTAATGTACCACAGCTAACCCCTCATCAGGGGAACACTAATAAAATTACACCACAGAACATACAGTCATGTCTTGGTAAAACACCCGTAAAACGGGAACAAATTCCTTTCTGGTTAGCGCAAAAAATCACTAAAATAGAGGCAGTATTTCCGGATACCACCCCTATTGAGAAACACAGAATCTTGAAAATCTGCCTTCCTATGGGAATCGCACCACACATGGAGGACTGTGACACTTGGGGTACAGTCTTTGCTTCCATTTACACAAAAACACACGGTGTTCCGTCTATGGCGGTAATACCAGATGTACTAAGACAGATTCAAAATGAATACGGTCCAGAACCCGCTTTAACTCTTGGTATGAAATTACTGAAAGACTTCAAGCAGGTCTCGGCTATAATATTAGCCAATATAAAGGGAGAAGCAGCATCTGTGGCGATCTGCCAGAAGTTGAAGGAAACAGATATAACAGATCAGCCAATTGAGCTTGCCAAAATCATAGAGAAATGCTATGAAGAATTAGGTAGAGATAGCTTGGGTGGGAAACAAAGTAAAGCCCCAACTGCTCGAAAATCCTAACAAATTATTTATTAAAAATAATTTAAATACTCCTAAAAAGAGCTGGGATGGAAATAAACAATCCACTCCCAAGGAAAAAGTTTTCCAGTCCAGAGGAAGGTCTCCTCGATGAAGGGAAAGAACTCCGACTCGAGAACACCAGTCTCCCCAGAGGGAGCCCTCTGAGAAAAGATACAACCTTAGAAATAGGGATAATTTGAAAAAAATTGATAGATATTAAAATATTGATACACGTCCCTCTCGATCTTTTTCGCAGAAATCGGAAATAAGAGGACGGTCAGACCCAGGAGAGCACACCAAGTCCAAAGACAAGGAACCTGCTCAGAGTAAAAAATCTCAATTTCCAAAAAAGAAGGTAGCCAGTATTAGAGTAATCAACCATGCCGAGAATACTGAGGACACAGTTGAAAAACAGGGAGTGGGCACAGACAATGTTAGACAGTGCAGCAGAAATAAGTATAGCCCGCAAGATCTTGACGAGTCATCTGGAGACAGTGGACACGAATGAATACATTCAGGTTGAAACTGCCGACACCAGACTTAGCGAGCCCCATAAAATATACGAAATAACATTGCGTATAGAGGGTGATAAGACTAGGAGAATAAAGGGTCTATTTTGGGATAAACTCTCAAAAGGCTATGATATTCTGTTAGCTGAAAAAGATTGGCCCCCAGAGTTTGTCAGGGAGTGCCCTCGTGGCAAAGAAATGATTATGCCTGCCTTCTCGAATCACATTCCGATTCACAAAAAATATACATATGCAAGGAAATGGGCAGTAGCCCAGGCACCGGCATTATATAAAAATCATGTAGGATGGGATGAGGACTCACCTCCTCACAAAATCCAGTTAAAAAGTGAACCAACTGCCCAAAGGCAGTATCCCATTAGGCAAGAAGCTAAAAAACAAGTCATGGAGATCTTAGATCAACTTGAATACCAGGGGGTGATTGAAACATGCACCTCTCAAATGAACAATCCTTTGTTTCCTGTCTCCAAGCCGACAATTCATATCGTCTAGTTTTGGACTACAGACACCTTAATGCATGTTGCAAAACGTTTGCAGTACAAAACTCGCATAGTGCTGCACTAATGAACAACATAGTTAGGAAAAAATATAAAACGACATTAGACATATCGAATGGTTTCTTTTGCCAAAACATTGCACCAGAAAGCAGGGATTTGACCGCTTTCTCCGTAATGGGGTCTCAGAAAAATTTCTGTCCACTCCCACAGGGGTTCAAGAACAGCCCAGGACTATTCTCAGCTAGGGTAACAGAGTTACTACAAATATATGAGGATGAGGCATTATCTTACGTGGATGATATTTATCTCACAGACGACAACTTGGATACTCACTTGAAAAGAGTGAACACCATTATACTTGGGTTCGCAGCAGAGGGTTACAAATTCAACTTTAAAAAGTCTCGAATTGCCCATCTGACAGTATTATTTTTAGGATACGAATTATCAAGTGAAGGAAAAAGCCTAGCGGACAACTTCTTAGAGAAGTGCGCTGTACTCCAAGCTCCAAAAACACTGAAGAATTTACAATCCAAACTAGTTTTTCTAAATTTCAGAAAACATACATTCTAAATTACGCAGAGAGGGTTAAACCTCTCTACGAACTAATAAAAGCTGATTTTAAACAAATCAATTGGACTCAAAAACACACAGAAATTTTGAGATCACTGCAAACAGACATGTTAGCAAAACAAAATTAGATATACGTGACAACACACGCGATCTTGTAATCCGAGTCATCCCAGGAAGATGCGGATTCACGTACCTAACCTCTAATGATGGAGAAAATGTACCAATTTCAATTAAATCTCGCTTGTACACACAAGTAGAAAAAACATTCAGTCACACAGAAAGAACTGTGAAAGCAGTGAAAATGTCATTAGCCAATGAACGAGAACTAGCACACGGCAAAAGGATTAATATCCTCACAGCGGAATCCTCCTTCGAGGCGCTATTCAGCCCAGTAAACCTGCCTACAGTGTCACTGGATCCGAAATTGATACAGTGTATAGATTCTCTAGGAGCGGAAGATGTGAAATACTATTTCGCCCCGCAATTCGAAGAACTGAATGATTTAGAATATGAAGAAGAATATCCTTTGCCAATCGAACTTCTGCCTCTCCCACAGTACGCCTGTATAATCTATACAGATAGATTTGTACAGCATTTCAACATAGAAAGCAAATCCTACGATGCAGCCTGTGCAATTGTTAAAGGTCGTTGGCTGTGCGGTAAGTTCAGACCGAAAGTAACAAAAACTGAATCAGTAAGAAACTGTTCGGCTCAGAGAGCTGAAATCAGATCTTTAAAGATGGCGCTCGAAAATGCAGAACGTGAATTCCCCACACTTATCGCGTGCGATTCTCATTTTTGCGTCAACTGTTACAATAATAAACTGCAGAGCTGGATTGAAAATGATTACAAAGATGACACAGGTGCCACAATAAAGCATAAATTGCTCTGGAAACAGGTAGCTCTTTTACAGAAAGAACTACAAAAGACTCACGTGATACACGCACAGAGTCTTCAACGTGATGGCGTTCACGTTGCAGGGAATTCATTGGCTAATACAGCCACAGCGGAAGCAACTAAACCGGCTTCCGTAGCCACAAAAAAGCATACAGAAAAATACATAGACGGGGAAACCATGCTGGCAGTAAAAACGACCGTAAAAGGCGACTGTGCAGCACTGCCCGTGAACTATCCACTCAATTATGCATACGCAATCGATGCAAACTCCGTTCCTTTTGCTCGAATCCCTGGAGTGGAGGATAGGGTAATTCCAAACAAGGACCGGAGGGGCTTCCTCACGCAGGAAGCACATATGGGGTTGGGTCTGAGACACCAAAAAATCAGGGACTCTCTGAGAGAATTAGACTCAGAGTAGTGGTGGCCGAAAATGAGTGAAGGCATTCATGAGTTTGCAAAAAACTGTGAAGACTGCAACAGAGATCGCAGTGAAGAACCGGCAAGTGTAGTGTCAGAAGCCCTAATAGAAAGCATTAGGCAATCTATCCGCGCTATCAAAAAAGAGAAACGCGTCACATGGTACATCCTTAAGGCTAAACACACTTAAAAAATGTGGCCCCCAGCGCTCTGCTGACGCTAGAACGGTTATAAAAGATCTGCGAGTCTTTATCTACACATACGCAATTGCCACGTTCCATTCTGACCAGGGTTCTGCTTTTAGCTCTCGAGCTTATAGGGAGGCCATGGCCAGCATGGGAATTGGGTTGCGGTATTCTTGTCCATCACACCCCGAAGAGAATAGTGTGGTAGAAAGAAAAAACCGGGACATAAAGCGATCTATAACAGCGAAGGTATTAGGTTCAGGCGCTGGGTGGGTGTAATGGCTGGATTTTCTGTTTAGATGGGATCAGCCCCCAGGGGCCCCTGTGACCCAGCCAAAACGTACTCACCTTCCCTCCTCAGATCGTATTCACAATGAGTAGATATACAGATAAATATACAGGTCGCACCTAAGGATGGGGAATGACAATATATATATGTATGTACGGATTTTCTACAATATCTTATTCACATCAGTTGGTCTCGCGGCCACCCCGACCCAGACCGTTCTACCCTAGGGCAGATCTGACACACAATCCGGTGTGTCTACACATGGGCCTGCAGAACCCAATGCTCCCTTTTCCAAACTGTTCGCAATCCTGCGAAACTACACGCCAGTATCCTCCCTGGCGTTCTCACTTATTCAAGCCACAATCCAGTGGGTATCCACACTGGTTCGACCCCCCAGTGCTCTCATTAACGCCGCATATCAACGACGACCACATTCCTATGAACCATTATTGGGATAATATGTCAGTGGTCTACTCGGAATAAAACTACAATAATAACTTTGAATAGGGTTCCAGATTGTATAGTGTACTCCCTGCTCTTGACATCGAAGGTCCACTCACTCCCTCTTTATTCAATCACCATTTACCTGATCGGGATTTCTCATCCGTTCACCTAAACAGCTCTCAACTAGAAGTGCGGTTTACCAAGATTGAACATAAGCACCAGGTACACGATAATTCTATATGAATTAGGGTATTTATTAACAATAGATACAAATCACATTACTATGCAGCATAACTTTTGCAAGAAAAAGGTAAAGATTAGAGTGCACAATCTATGAGCAATGGACGGACATCACCTGGTTAATATGAAATCTGGACTCGGCAGTCATCTAGGTTCCCTTCTCGTCTCTTTGTCCTGGCTCTCCTTGCAGTCACCCCCAGCCGTTACAAGTACACGTCTGCACCGCTAGGCTCAACCTCGTCTGCTTGCTTCCAGGGCACCGGAACCTTGCTGATTATTAGCTACCGTCTCTCTCTTTCTCTGTGTCAGTGCGCTCCGCGCTACTTCTCGTTCAGTCTTTCCCAGAGAGTTTCGGTCTTAAATCTTTCTCGGACTTCAAAGATGGCGACTGTCCACCATGAGATGAATAATAGCAGAGATGCTAACGGCTAGATGCCGCCTACGGACTAACTGACAAACTGACTAACACCTTCGCTAATATCAAAGCCCGTTCCTTCATGGAAATTCACGGCCAGTAACCTGCCGCCCCCAAATTCTTGTACCTCCCCGTACCAAGGACACTTTCCCAGCCGGCCGACCTGAAGTTGTGTCTTCGGAGTGGAGAAAAATACATTCCTTCGATAAGGGTCAGCCTGAACCGGTTCTCTCCAAGCGAACAACAGCTTGAAACTAAAACATTACACTTGACCTAGAAGGCCTTCTCGAGCTACCGGGCAAAAAGCAAAATGGAGTCTGTCTCGTTTAAGGCCTACGGAGCCCATAATGTGCATAGCTCCATGAATAACAGCTCAGCAGGTTAGCAAATGAGCAAATCATGACTAATATTTATATATCTATCCCATAACTTAAATTCATAAGCCTTACTCTAAGGAAAATAATACGAAAATGCCCTTATATATGTAAGACAGGGTCCCTGTCTATCGGCCTAATCCCAATGCTATGGGGGTGATAGGCTGGAGTCACTCTCCATCATTCTCCTTCTCCAAAGAGCTAGCAAAAAGACAGCCATAACATTACACCCCTTGACTCCAGTCTATTAACCACATACTAAATGGAGCTAATGTCAGTAGACGAATAATATGAAACAAAATTAACTGATCTACGACCCTTACTAAGTCTAAGAAATTGTAGCAGGGAAGGGATACACTGAATAAAGCAACAAATAGCTATGAGGATACAAATAGTAAGAATAACCCCCCCTAGAATTTGTCGCATTAAATGCATGTCAGGGAGCCAGTTAAAAAGCCAGTCAAAGAAACCCTGATCTATATGTTCTCTAATTTCTGCAGTCAAGTCGTGGAGTTTGTTAATATGGGATTGGATAGCTTTAGAATGGTCAGACAAATTAAAACAGCATAGACCTTCAAAATCGGAACAATCATGTCCATGTTTCAACAATAAGTAATCGATAGCCGCACGATTCTGCAAAATAGCTCTACGTTCACCTTGGGAGTCTAATAATAAATCTGATAAAACAGTAGACGTTTGATTAATCGATTTGACCATCCAGCAGGCCATTTTGCCGATTGTTTTGGCATTATAAACGGCCAATGCAGGCACTCCAATAATAGAAAAAGCTAAACCAAGGTACTCTGATCTAGAATAGAGATGAACAGAGGAGTCACAATCTTCATGCAATGACATCGAATCACGTACAATACGGGAATGTGAAGTAGGATGTGAGGAAAACATTAGCAAACTTAATCTAGTGATGGCACATGGGCCACCAGAAATATTCGCGGGAATATAGAGCCAAGATGAATTCCCACAGGAAAAGAGCCATCCAGCTGGCAATAACATTGGACGATAATGGCTAGTGGCCACTACTAAACGTTTACAGGTCATATTATTTTTAACTGAAAGACATGAATCCGGAAGTCTCTTTGAACATAACAAGCGTTGATGAAATGAAAAGGTAGTAGCGGCTTGGAGCTTCAGCCGCAGGCACTCGGTAATAGCTTTAGGGTTGCAGGTCATCATGAAACAAAGATCTCCAGGGGTAATATTAAAAGTAGTAATTCTGGAATTAATAGAGACATCAAGGTCTGGAATAAGAGTACATGAGGGACAAAATTCGTGTGCTGCAAAGTCACCCAGAATAACATTAGGTCGGGCATTAGAAAAATTAAAAATATGGTGAAGTGTCTCAGTGGATGCAGGGACAGCTACCAGACAGGTCGCTAAAATGTCAGTAACGCTCTTCATGGGGGTAAGGCAAAAATGTGGAGAGTTCGTCACTCGCTTCGCGAGTGTGATCCAAAAATTAGATGAAGCAGCCCACGCAGACCGCGGGGCTCGTATTATCCCATCAACCGGCGTCGGTAGATCCTCTCCTCTCCCGGCGTAACAGGCCAAAAGGAGTCCAGCGCCGACACATCCTGCAGCAGCAATCCAAAGAATGATCTGGAAGAATACAAACACAGGCCTTAATCATTCTCGTAAATAACATTTATCAGCTGGGACAGCTTCCCAGCCATCTTTCCCTGGCTTCATCACCAAAACGGTGTTGTCATGACCGGTCGCAATAATATCAGCCTGTTCAGGAGGATTTTTAGGCGATTGCACCCATATTTTAGCTCCAGGAAGATCAGACGATCCGAAGCCTCTTTGTCCTCGCACAGTTAGCAACGTTGGAGCAGAGCCTTTTTTGATCTCACCACTGAAGACAGGCATAATCAATAACTGAGCAACACGGTCAGACTTTTTGATGAACAAATCCGTCACACTGCTATTAAGCAGGAGAATCTTAATCTCTCCCTGATAATCACTGTCAATCACTCCTCCGAGTACTTGTACACCTTTCAGGGCCAGGCCAGATCTAGGGGCAATTAATCCAAAACTACCGGCAGGTATTGAAACACCAATGCCAGTTTCAACAATGATTCGATCTCTTCCTGGAAATTGTGCATCATTTAATGCATGCAGGTCGAGGCCTGCAGAACCTGGGGTCGCTCTACATGGAGCCAAAGCACCGGGGGTAATTTCCCAATACATGACGGTGTTCGCTATAGAATTTGGTTTTGCATCAACATGTGGAGGAAACAAACGCATCAAAGGAGATTCAGCATGTAACAAAGGACGATTATTTAAAATTAACAAAGCTTGAAGTAGGACATCTCTCCACTGGCTGTAACGATCATCAGTCAACTTGCGCAACTGTTCTTTCAACAAGCCATTCATTCTCTCAATCAATCCTGAAGCTTGTGGATAATATGGAATATGAAACACCCAATCAATATTATTTTCCGTACAGAATTCCTGCACCAATCTTCCACGAAAGTGGGATGCATTGTCTGATTGAATCTGGAATGGGACACCATAATACAGAATAATGAGCTCCAGGGTTTTAATTGTGTTCACTTGGGTAGCGTTCTTGCAAGGGAAAGCGACCAAAAGGCCACTATAAGTATCAACCACTGTGCAAATATATTGACAATTCCTGCTCATAGGGAGCGGACCAATACAATCAATCTGCCAAATTTGGGCGGGCAATTTACCTCGATGTAAGTGGCCTCGAACAATCTGAGGCACCTCTTTTTTCCTAGAATGCTGGCAAATGGGACAATGTAGAATGACATCTTTAATTAAAGAAAAGGGAATATGAATTCCTCTATCGGCAGTCCACCTGCTAGTGGCTTTCTCTCCAAAATGTCCTGCTTTCTGATGGGCCCACTTCGCCAATCCCGCCAAATCAGAATCTTGCATGTCAACCACTGCCTCAGAAATTTTAGACTGTTCATCTGCAATATTATGAAAAAATTTGTCAAGGGAGTCAATTGGAGTATGAGCATCCACGTGAAAGATTGTTACAGTACTCTGCGGGAGCAATTCCCAAATTTCTTGCCATAGCTCTTTGCCCCACAGCTCCTTGGAATGCAATTCCCAATTATGAGAATGCCATGTAGGCAACCACACCGCTAGTCCATTTGCAGTGGACCAGGAATCAGTGAAAATATGACATGTACCTGGTAGTTCCTGTTTCAAAACTTGGTAAACCGCATAGAGTTCAGCATATTGGCTACTCTTACCATCTCCAGTTGTACTCAACAATTTCTGTGTAATCGGGTTATATGAAACAGCTTTCCAATGTCTTTTGTCACCAATGAATTTTGCAGAACCATCCGTAAACCACACATGTTTTCTATCCTCCGCGGACAGATCATCAAATGATTTACCCCACTTCACGGGAGACTCCTGCACTACGGGAACCGAACACTCACTTTCAGCCTCATTGGAGGGCGCCTGCGCCACTCGCTCATGTAAAACCGCCACACCTTTCGGACCCACACGTGCCCTGTCCTGAATGTACCATTTCCATTTAATCACACTAGCCTCCTGAGCATGTCCAATTCGATGGGACTTAGGTGAACTCAAAACCCACTGCATAATGGGAATTTCAGGCCTCAAAATCACAACATGGCCTAGGGTCAACTGCTCGGTATCCACCAGAGCCCAATAACAAGCGAGCAACTGTTTTTCAAAAGGTGAGTAACGCTCACCAGCCTCGGGTAACTTTTTGGTCCAAAAACCTAATGGCACCCTTTGTCTGCCCTGCTTTTGCCACAAACTCCAATTGGCATACAGGCCTTCCACGGACACATTCAAATCCACATCACCTTCACTCACGGGCCACAAATCCAAAGCATACTGAATAGCTTCTTTAGCCAAATTAAAAGCAGTCTGTTGAGGTTCACCCCATTCAAACGCATTCTTTTTACGAGTAACTCGATACAGTGGGGCCAAGATTTGACTCAAATGGGGAATATGCTGACGCCAAAATCCAAACAATCCAATAAAGCATTGCGCTTCTTTCCTGTTCCTGGGAACAGCAAAATCAAGAATTTTTCGTTTTACCTGTGGAATCACTTCTCTGTGACCCTCATGCCAATTAATTCCTAGAAATTTTACAGCTTGGGATGGAGTTTGTAATTTATCAGGATTAATTTCCCAGCCTTTCGCTCGCAAACAGTCAATGATTTGATCTAAATGGGACTGTACCTGGTCTTGCGCTTCACCTTGAATCAAAATGTCGTCAATATAATGACAAATCTGAACGTGTGGATTCGTGGGTACTTCCGACAAATGCTCCGCCACCAGCCGGTGACAGATTGTAGGACTATGTACATAGCCTTGAGGAAGACTCCGGAACGTCATTTGACGTCCATTCCATGTAAAACTGAACTGTTCCTGACATTCGGGGGCAATTGGTATTGAAAAGAACGCATTAGCAATGTCAATGGAAGCATACCATGTACCTGGATGCTTTTGAATTCTCTGAATCAGTGTGACAATGTCAGGCACTGCAACAGTCAATTTAGGTGTATGTTTATTCAATTCTCGATAATCAACAGTCATGCGCCAAGAGTTGTCACTTTTGCGCACGGGCCAAACGGGATTATTCCAAGCAGATGTGACCGGAGTAATGACTCCTGCGTCAACCAAATCCTGAATCGTAGCGGTAATTTCTTCATGACCACCTGGGATGCGATATTGCTTTTGAGAAATCACTTTCGTTGCTAAAGGTATTTTAATAGGTGGCATGCGTAAACGGCCAACCCGTACGGGTCTGGTCGAAATGTACTGTCGTGTACCAAATTGATAGTACCCATCATCCAAATGCAAAGTCATACCTTTCAAAATGTCAATTCCAATAATGTATTCCAAAAGTGGCACAACCAACACAGAGTATTCTCTACGAGGAATTCTACCAAGACTGTCCATTAAATTTTCTCGACTTACCATGAATTAAAGTGGCCTCCGCCCCAGTATCAACCAACGCTCGGGCCCTTTGGATATTACGATGTTTCCAAAAAATCTCAATATCTACATAGGGTCTGTAATCTCTGTGGGCCCACTTGCGTACCGGAGCTTGACCTATTTCCTAGTCATTTTTCCTGCGATCTGTCAACCAAGACAAATCAGGGTAGATGTTCTCAGTTTTCTTTGGTATTAGAATGTCTTGTTCATATCCGTCTCCAGTACGAAACGGATTAGTGTCAGGTTCAAAAAGTTGTGAGTTGCGTTCAGGGAGTCTGTTACGATCCTCCCTATTTCTTACGTCAGGGGAATAACTCCTTGCATCTCGTCGTCTGCTAGAACCACGATCATCTCTTCCCCTCTCACGATCATCCTCTCTCCCCCTCCCATCATGACGACGAGGGGATCCATCACGTTCATGGCGCCGATCATCACGGCGATCAGAATTCACACGTCGTCTCTCATCACCACTGTCATCCGAACCACGATCATACTCATTCTTTCGCACACGACGGGCACCCTCCTTTCGATCCAAACCACGCTTACGAAACATGTCCCATAAGCGATTATTAGGCTCGCCATCAATGTCTTCTCTTTTGACACCATCAGCAATGAGAGCAAGAAACATGTCACGTCTAGAGAACTTATAGTCCCCACCAGTACGACCCTCAGGTCGAGATTGTCTTTCAGGTTTAAACCATTCACCCAGCTCACCAAGCTGACGAACAGACTCAAGCACAACAGACAAAGGGTTGCCAGTTTGGTTAATCAATAATGTCATCATGACCTGCTTGTAAGCAACAGGAGAAGCACGGATTATGCGATTACGCACAGAAGATGTTAAAAGACCATCCAATAACTTGTCAGCAGTACTAAGGAAGATACACGTTTTCATGACTTCCTCTTTCAAACGTTGCGACGCATCGCGCAGAGTGTACCAAGGTTTTTCATCAGTAGGCCAATCAGATTCAGTTGGATATTTATGATTACAGCCGTCAGACGCAAGCTGGAGCAAAGAAATTTGACCAGCACCATTGTAATTCCGAAAATGATCCTGAATCGTAGAATCAGAACTCAAAGAGCAAAATCGTAAGCAATCAACAGCATCGAGCATAATACCGGCAGCGCCAAGCTCATAGAGACGCACCATCCAGGTAAGCAAGGCCTCACCAGGCCGTTGTCGAAATCGTTGCAGAATGTCACTAATCTCCTGCTGAGTAAAATCTTCAATACAATCAAGAGGTATACCACCCGGATTACCAGGGGCCTGTTGTAATTTTCGTCGAAAAATCGGGTGAGCGGAAACTGCGGGAAGAGCTTCCGAGGAAGCCCGCATCTTAGATTTAACAGCACAATCAGGGCAAGCTACGTCATCCGCACGGGAAGAACGAGCACGGTCACAATCGGGAGTCGAATCAATACATGAAACAGATTTACAATCACGTCCGGAGCGAGAAGACTCGCGCTTATCACCCTCCTCTGCCGAGGAGTCAGAAGTATGAGAATCCCAGATATTACCGTCCCACTCATCGGGGTTCCAATCCATTCCAGCTTTTGCTACAACCATACGCACTTTGCGGGAAGACACACGTCCACGACGATGTTTATATTTGTATCGTGCAATACGGACCGCAGCTCTTTCCGCAATGGTCTGATATGTTTCAAGTTTATCGGCAAGCAATTTATTTTGACAATGCAACAAAGTGTGCGCATTTTGCAACTCAACACACTGTCCTTCCGAATCTTTAAACTGTTTCTGTAGTTGAACAAACCTCTCATGCAATATTCTGTATGCATTAAGAACAATCCACCCTCTGCATCCTAAAATAGGAAGCTCATCACCCTTCACTACTGGCGCTTTCTGTAGGCACGAAACCACATCAGCAGGCTCCGCCTGCTCCAAGCATGAAGACCAATTTTCACTTAAACCAGTAGAATCAGCCCACTCACGGGCCAAAGCCTCGTAAGGCGTACATTGCCAGCCGGGAATCTGAATCGGCAACTTGAAAACCGACGATGATTTTTTCGCAAACATAATGACACAACAAAAAAAATTATATACACAATTATAAACAAATTTTATACGTACAAGCCGAGCGCAAACCAACAAGATTAAAACAATACAATGCACACAGGCTTCGTAAACAGTTCGTGACGCCAGATGTAATGGCTGGATTTTCTGTTTAGATGGGATCAGCCCCCAGGGGCCCCTGTGACCCAGCCAAAACGTACTCACCTTCCCTCCTCAGATCGTATTCACAATGAGTAGATATACAGATAAATATACAGGTCGCACCTAAGGATGGGGAATGACAATATATATATGTATGTACGGATTTTCTACAATATCTTATTCACATCAGTTGGTCTCGCGGCCACCCCGACCCAGACCGTTCTACCCTAGGGCAGATCTGACACACAATCCGGTGTGTCTACACATGGGCCTGCAGAACCCAATGCTCCCTTTTCCAAACTGTTCGCAATCCTGCGAAACTACACGCCAGTATCCTCCCTGGCGTTCTCACTTATTCAAGCCACAATCCAGTGGGTATCCACACTGGTTCGACCCCCCAGTGCTCTCATTAACGCCGCATATCAACGACGACCACATTCCTATGAACCATTATTGGGATAATATGTCAGTGGTCTACTCGGAATAAAACTACAATAATAACTTTGAATAGGGTTCCAGATTGTATAGTGTACTCCCTGCTCTTGACATCGAAGGTCCACTCACTCCCTCTTTATTCAATCACCATTTACCTGATCGGGATTTCTCATCCGTTCACCTAAACAGCTCTCAACTAGAAGTGCGGTTTACCAAGATTGAACATAAGCACCAGGTACACGATAATTCTATATGAATTAGGGTATTTATTAACAATAGATACAAATCACATTACTATGCAGCATAACTTTTGCAAGAAAAAGGTAAAGATTAGAGTGCACAATCTATGAGCAATGGACGGACATCACCTGGTTAATATGAAATCTGGACTCGGCAGTCATCTAGGTTCCCTTCTCGTCTCTGTGTCCTGGCTCTCCTTGCAGTCACCCCCAGCCGTTACAAGTACACGTCTGCACCGCTAGGCTCAACCTCGTCTGCTTGCTTCCAGGGCACCGGAACCTTGCTGATTATTAGCTACCGTCTCTCTCTTTCTCTGTGTCAGTGCGCTCCGCGCTACTTCTCGTTCAGTCTTTCCCAGAGAGTTTCGGTCTTAAATCTTTCTCGGACTTCAAAGATGGCGACTGTCCACCATGAGATGAATAATAGCAGAGATGCTAACGGCTAGATGCCGCCTACGGACTAACTGACAAACTAACACCTTCGCTAATATCAAAGCCCGTTCCTTCATGGAAATTCACGGCCAGTAACCTTCCGCCCACCAAATTCTTGTACCTCCCCGTACCAAGGACACTTTCCCAGCCGGCCGGCCTGAAGTTGTGTCTTCGGAGTGGAGAAAAATACATTCCTTCGATAAGGGTCAGCCTGAACCGGTTCTCTCCAAGCGAACAACAGCTTGAAACTAAAACATTACACTTGACCTAGAAGGCCTTCTCGAGCTACCGGGCAAAAAGCAAAATGGAGTCTGTCTCGTTTAAGGCCTACGGAGCCCATAATGTGCATAGCTCCATGAAAAACAGCTCAGCAGGTTAGCAAATGAGCAAATCATGACTAATATTTATATATCTATCCCCTAACTTAAATTCATAAGCCTTACTCTAAGGAAAATAATACGAAAATGCCCTTATATATGTAAGACAGGGTCCCTGTCTATCGGCCTAATCCCTATGCTATGGGGGTGATAGGCTGGAGTCACTCTCCATCATTCTCCTTCTCCAAAGAGCTAGCAAAAAGACAGCCATAACAGTGGGTCAAACATCTAATAAGTGTCCAGACCAGTCTTAACAATTTGCCAAGAAATTCTCTAAAAGGTTTCAGCCCATACGAACTATTGTTCAGAATTAGAATGAGAATTCAGGATTTAGATAGTCAAGTATCAGTGGTACAAGATAATAAAACAGACTTTGACATCAAAGATCGTTTGGCTGTTTTACAGGACTTGAATGAAACAAGAAAATCCTTAAGCAACATAAAGTTAAAGCAACAGCCAGATACCACTGACGAGGCACCACAAGCAACAGCCCCAGCAAGGTCTGTCTGGATTCCAAAGATTGGGGATCTAGTCAGAGAAAAAATTGCGGTGAAGAAGGAATTTGGGCCTTCTTACAGAAAAGCAGTACCTGTCTTGGCAGTCACCGGAACAAGATCAGTAGTACTACCGCCCCTTGCTGGTAATAAGGAGAACAGAGTTGTATCTATCGACCTGGTAAAACCACAAGCATGTGGCCTAAAATCAACAGTAGGCCCAGTGGACTCCCAAGAAACAACAGAATACCCAAACTTGCAACAATCCAAGAGGTTCAAACTGAAAGACTAATCACATTCGATCAGCCTGCAGTGCACAGAGAAGGACTATGCAATAATGCCATGGAACTCGTGCCTCTTGAGACACAGATTGAAACAGTTCGTCAAGAAACACCAGTCTACAATAATGTGGCATCAGAAAGTGCTACCGAAAGACAGATTGAAAGAACAATCCCAACAATTGACAGAACTGCCTCTGGTTATTTCATCGACTTCGACAACATTTCCGAGGATCAAAGTAACCTCGAAGTGATGCCAGAAACAAAAATGACGTTTAAAGAAAAAGCAACAAAACTCTTTCATCAACTGTAGGAAATCTACCTTATTTCCCCTTGGTTAGAGTTCTGGTTCGGTCTAGGTGTATTTCTCCTCCTGCTTTGGCTCATCATGGTACTTTGTTTGGGAAAATTAATTGAGGGAAAATATAGTACAATGGACACAGCAAGTCAGAACATCAACCTAGTCCTCAAACCACACAGATCATCCCACGTGAAGAAAAGAGAACTGTCAACAGTAAATGTCACAGCCATTCCAATACCCGGTGGGGTAGTATGGGAGAAAACTGACTATGAGATCTATGGTCCGGTCGAGATCCTAAAGTATCCTCATCAACTGAAGGTTTCCTGAAGTGACTTTGTAAAACATAGTACATTCTCTGATGATTGGGACTTTAACAGTATTAATGACATGATGTCTGATTTAGTAATGTCAGCTAGATTCACAGAACATGATTATTTACAAGGTTCGTCTAGTTATGAACAGTTGTTCTGTTTTACACATTATGGCGATCATCATTTGCATAAATCTGCACAGCCTAGAAATGTTTTTAAGTATAATCAATGGGAACATTGTGCTACACCACCTAAAAGCAGTTCTAAAACATTCTTTGAGAAATTCAAGTACTTCTCAGGGTTTAACACCAGTGATGCAGAAACGTTTTATTACAAACTGTTAGATAAAACAGGAATGAAAACAATGCTGACAAACACTAAATTAATATATTCAGAAGCATTTTATGAAAAAATGATGACATTTGGTTTTGATTATTGGAAAAATAACATTGAAACAAAAAACATTTGGGATACGAAAGATTGGCAGGTACAAGGTCTAGAAGCACTATTCAGAACCTGCATGATACCAGAACAAATGATGTTTTTAAATGACACAATTCACCAAACATCCTGTCTTGGCCTAGCTAAGATCAAAGACCTAAACAAACCATCTATTCCAAAGCCAATACCTGAAGATGCAACAGCAGAGATTGAGATAGACGTAACTAACATTTACGAACACATCCTGATTGGAAAAAGTTGTTAATCTGGCCTACTGACACAAACAACTGTCAAGATAGATTCCTGTATAAAACACAGGGGTTAAAAATGACCAGACTAGACCCTAGATACTCCCAGAGACAACATCCAGGGATAGTAACAACATACAGTGTAGGGAAACTCTGCCTAGAATGGCTAGGATCATCCACACTGGCTGAAATTAAGCAACACTTGTCTTTACTAAAAGATGGTTCTGATTAGCGCGATTTTATTATGGGACCACGCAAACAGCGTCAAAAGCGTTTCATAGCGACCAGTATCTATGCTGCGTACAACGAGGCTTGGAAAGTCACACAAATTGAAACAGCAGAAAAAATACGAGAAATTGATCGTATTAATTTGGAAAAATCACTTTCTGTAGTGGACAATGGGTTAATGACTCTGTCCTCCAGAATATATTCGTTGGACAATATTGTATCCTCTGCCTTTGACATAATAGACAGAGACTTGCTAATGTTACAGCATGGCCAGTCGCAATTACGTTCTATTGTACAATTAGGCTGGACGCTGCAAAATCTTCGTTCAGGCTATGTGCCTTGGCGTTTAATCAACACAACATCATTGTTTTCCATTTTTAACCTTACTGATAAACAAATCAGCTTGGCACAGAAAGGAGCAGACTATACAATCCTGAGCATCGAAAAACTTGAGAGATTACCATTGACAATGTCAGAAAGTCCTGTCATTGAATGGATAATACACGGAATTATCACTATTCCGATAACAACTTTCCGATTTAAAAAGTGCCTTGAATACATACCTACTGGCCAGTATGAACGATTGGGTAAAGGATATGTTAAATCAGCATGGAAATTTCCATACACACATTCATGCTATAGTGACAGCGACAAAAATGTATTTCTTAGTGGTGAAAACTGTAAACATTCACTAAGCGGTATACTTTTGTGTCAGGGTATTAATTTACACAGAGCCTGTGAAGGTAATTCTAACAACCTTTCATGCCACCAGCTTGTCACACCTGCAACGCAAATAGAGCCCTTCTTTATGCAACTCGCGAATGGGAGTTACATTCTAAGAACGGATCACAGATGTTGTGGCCTTGTGCCAGGGAAAAGTTATCTCGTAAGCGTAACTTCCATGGTCAAATGCTGTATGCAAGCATTGTTCCCGAGCGGGCCTGGAGACATAGAGACTCCCATCTGGCCTCGTCTGAATCTCTATTCTATACGAATTGATACTTTAAGCAAAATGAAGTCTGTGCTTTTGCAGACAACAGTGCCCATAACGTCATCAAAAGAGACGTATGATCTCCTAGTTGCAAGGACAGCTACGGAGGTTCATGACCGTTTATCAACAAATTGCCCCGTGCCTTTCGTAGAAATGTTGAGCCAACTCCTTAACATGTCTAGTGCCACAGGCATCCCAGGTATATTTAAGACGATTTTTACGGGACTGCTAACACCGTTTCAAGCAATTCTGGGAATCGTTCCAAATTTTGTCCACTCTGTTTTTGGCGGCATACCCCTATTTTTGGGACTTGTAGCAGGGATTTTTTTTTTGATCCTCCTGCTTCGTTATGGCAAGCCACAGCTCAGACATGACTCCTATGGGAATGGAAGAAACAATCCTAGCAGTGCACTACCGGGAGAGAATAACTAGAGTCCTTGGATTGGCCAGGCTGAGAGATCTAAACATGACCTGGTTCCTTTCATTCAGACTGATATGGCAAAATTGCATCTTACCTGTACTACGATGTATGCTATGCGGAGATGAGTGTGTGTTGGACACCTGTCTTTCACTTCCATCAGCAGTACCAATGGATATCGATACTTTGCTAAGTCCGATAACGGCTCACGCATTGTGTTGTCTCCAGCGGCTACCAATCCTGATGACGGCATTCGTTGAGACTCCTGTGCTACGACTAGGTGGTAACAGTGGAGCGAGTGACAAAAGCAACATTACCCAGGTACGACTTTCTGTGAGCATTGCTGATCCCGACTTTGATGACAGCAATCATTCTCACACCTGCCAAGTTACAGCACTATCGAATTTGGTCGAACTGTCACCTGATTTTGTAGACCAATTCTTTGAGAGCCTGTCTGATATGATGTTCTCACCCGAACAGAAACAATAACTTAGAGAAGCATTCCGACACACAGCGTTCCCATGAACTCTGGATTCGGCCTTCAGTTTTGAACAACAAAAACTGCTAAAAGCGTTGGAACTCTATTTTCCCCGTTCAAGCAATAATTCTTTTGAATTGAACACTTTTTAATATTCACTTTTTTTTGGCACGAAAAATTCTTTGCTTAAAGTAAAACTATTCATAGAGAACAGAAGCTTCAACTTCTATTTCTAAATACATCTAGGGCCAGATGTAGGTAAATGAGATTTACCGATTTTTAATTACCGAATTTTACCGATTCAGTAATTAAAAATCGGTAAATCTGAGGGGTGGATATGTAGGAACATCCAGATGTTCCTTTTACCGAATCGGTAAATATCTGTATTTACCGATTCGGTAAATACCGACCGGTAATGCCCCATTTATTCCTATGGGCTTTGAAGCCCATAGGCATGAATGGGGCATTACCGGTCGGTATTTACCGAATCGGTAAATACCGATTCTGACAAGGGTGCAGGGGGTGTCACTTTGACACCCTCTAGCACCCCCAAAAAAGGTTCGGGGGCCATGTGGCAGGCATACCTGCCCTAAGGGCAGGTCTGCCTGTCATATGGCACAGGTGTGCATGCACACATGTGCATGCACACCAGAATCGGTATTTTACCATCAAATAGTATTTGATGGTAAAATACCGATTCTGTAATGCTTGTGGGACTCAGAAGAGTCCCACCTACATATCAATTTTACCGAATCGGAAAAAAAATACTGATTCGGTATTTTACAGAATCGGTAAATTTACCGATCGGTAAATTTACTGATTCTGTAAAATACAGGGCCCTACATCTCAAATTGCATTTACCAGTCGGTAACGGCCGAATTCGGCCGTTACCGACCGGTAAATGCCTACCTACATCTGGCCCTTAGAGACATAATAACTTTACACCAGCCTCTAGCACATTTTACTGCAATGCATTTATATGTGATGAAATTATCTCGCCCTTCTTCTGTTTCAGAGATATTTCATGTGTAATTCTTTTTGCATAATCGTTCATTGATTTCATATGCTATAATTTTTGAATGATTTCTATGCTTCAAAAACGTACAGTACCTAAATTTTCACGTATTACAAATACGCCTATTTCAAATGCATATATGTATTTTGGGGTGGGCAATGTTACACATGCATCTTATTGCTCTAGTTTTAGTAATTTGATGGACATGAATTCGTGGAGTGGGTGTCACGTTCTAATCTAGGACCCTGATCGATACTGTGACCTTATGCCCCTATTCGGCTATAAATCCATTTATTCCCTATATTGGCATAACCGTTCAAGTGCAATATTCAGAAACTCGTCTCTGGCCTCACACGAACAGAGCCACATTTCAGAATCGCTTTCTCTGCCACTTCCATTGCAACCAATTAGTGCAATGACATAGCAGAAGTTACTATCTGAGATTCCTAGATTAACACTCCGAGTTCTTCAACAAGATAAAAACTCAGCAACCTGGAAATCCCCGCTTGCTGTGTTTTGATTAGTAATAGAACTCTAATGAGCACTGATAGACGATCACTTCCTAGTGACATCTTTATTGACGTCTTATGTCCAAAAACTTACGTCAAACAAGGCACCTTTCAGGTATAAATATTACCAACGTTGCCTTATGCAAACGCTGTCTTGTTGCTGTTTCGCTGAAGCTGATGCTGCTAGCTGTCTCGCTGCTGCTGAAGCTGCTGTTATGCTGATGATACCATAGCTGCTATCGCTACTGCTATCGCTGCTAACTAGCGAACGATGGTGTGGTGAACTTAGGAGCTGAACAGCCGTCCCCTGCAAGAGCCCAGCAGATGCAAGCTGCCCGCGGACGCTGCCCCTCCTCCTCCTCCTCCTCGACGAGCTGAGAGAGACGCTGTCTTTCTCCTGCAGAGAAATCCAGCTCCAGCGTTTCCGGCCTACCCTTGCGGGTGACTGGGATATCGACCCCCTGAAGGAGATACCAGACCTCCATCATTCTATTCCAGAGGTATGGTGTTGACTAAACCCTTAGAGAGAATTCTTGAAGCAAACCTTGGCAAAACCAACTTAACTTAAAGCTACTTACTTACTCCCCTCCCAAGTATTAGGCTTAGGTCAGGTACACTGGGGTAGGCGTAGTTAGAAGCACCAGTTGAGTATTTTAGCCTAATGTATATATGAATGTATATATGTTTTATTCATTTTAAACCATTGTATGGCTAAGAAACCATATCAATGCTTTTACAGTAATATTTCGCAATACTCATCTTACTGTACGTACTTTTTATAATAACAAGTCTTGCAATTGTGGCAATTCATTTCTCTTGTACGAGAAGAAAGACTGTTCAATAAATGTTACCCTTTATTGACAACGCCCGTCTCTCTATTCTCTACATATTGTGAAAGTAAACTGCACAACCACTGACTGAGTAAAATAACTGTCTATTGTTTCACACAACCCTAGAGATTGACTCTTGATCTGAGGAGCAAAGTTGTCATGTTGCACGGTTGTTGGAAAACTGAATCCCTTCTTGGCTGTGCCAGGGAAGCTGATCACTTCCTATTCAGTCAAGAAAGTTTCCAGTGACCTCTGGGCTAGTTGGTAACAACCCCAATTAGGTTCAGCATAGTCAGTAGAGGCCTGGAAGATCCGCACTTCTACGTCGATACTACTGTTTATGTTATTCCAATGCGCAGGGCCTATTGGGAAAATAGGAACTACACTACATGGCGCCCAACGTTTGGTAAGGCAATAAACTAACGCAAGACGTTAGAGTAACTCAGTCGTGCATTTTTCACACAGACCCCTTTCTCCCGTAAATACTCCAATAGACGTCTGGAGTGGGTGAAAGGTTAAAATCCGCCCGAACTCAGTAGGAAGAGATTCCTATGTAAAGCTCGGGTTTATTCAACGTTGAAGGATACAGTGTTCCAAAATATTGTGCACCTAATCTTTGTCTCCTTGGAGACCTGCTCTGCAAGCCTTACATTTATACAATGCCAGGAGAAAACGGAACCACTTGGGCCGCAGCAGATGCGACTCAGCAGGGTCCCGACGACACGGTACCGGGTGCAATAATCATCCCGGCACACTTAAGAAAATCTATAACTTTAAAACTTATAGAAAACGGACTGACACCACAAGGTGGTACAGTAATTTTCGTGATAGAGGCACACGAATATCGGCAGACCGAGGTATTCTATTCATGGATAAACTTTCCAGCGGCAAACGCTAGAACAAAAGAGTTTCACTATTACAAAATAGAGAAACCACCGGATGAGTACGCTCCTTTCGAGGAGACTGAAATCCCACTAAAATTCCAAGAGCACCTGCCCTGGTTTAATGGCGCCCTAAAACATAATGATCATATTACCAGGCTCGGTCCACTAGGTAGACCAGGAGCCACGTGGCCGGTTCTAGCCAGCTACACACCACACCCGGACATTGCAAAAATGTCAAAAGAAGAGCTGTTAGTACAGCTAAAAACACTTATAAAAATACATAGGCAATTAGTCCAATATGTAATGCGGACTGCAACAGTTCAACCAGCTGTTAATGTACCACAGCTAACCCCTCATCAGGGGAACACTAATAAAAATACACCACAGAACATACAGTCATGTCTTGGTAAAACACCTGTAAAACTGGAACAAATTCTTTTCTGGTTAGCACAAAAAATCACTCAAATAGAGGCAGTATTTCCGGATACCACCCCTATTGAGAAACACAGAATCTGGACCATCTGCCTTCCTATGGGAATCGCACCACACGTGGAGGACTGTGACACTTGGGGAACAGTCTTTGCTTCCATTTACACAAAAACACACGGTGTTCTGTCTATGGCGGTAATACCAGATGTACTAAGACAGATTCAAAATGAATACGGTCCAGAACCTGCTTTAACTCTTGGTATGAAATTACTGAAAGACTTCAAGCAGGTCTCGGCTATATTATTAGCCAATATAAAGGGAGAAGCAGCATCTGTGGCGATCCGCCAGTAGTTGAAGGAAACAGATATAACAGATCAGCCAATTGAGCTTGCCAAAATCATAGAGAAATGCTATGAAGAATTAGGTAGAGACAGCTTGGGTGGGAAACCAGTAAAGCCCCAACTGCTCGAAAATCCTGAAAAATTATTTATTAAAAATAATTTAAATACTCCTAAAAAGAGCTGGGATGGAAATAAACAATCCACTCCCAAGGAAAAAGTTTTCCAGTCCAGAGGAAGGTCTCCTCGACGAAGGGAAAGAACTCCGACTCGAGAACTCCAGTCTCCCCAGAGGGAGCCCTCTGAGAAAAGATACAACCTTAGAAATAGGGATAATTTGAAAAAACCTGATAGATATCAAAGTATTTATACACGTCCCTCTCGATCTTTTTCGCAGAAATCGGAAAGAAGAGGACGGTCAGACCCAGGAGAGCACACCAAGTCCAAAGACAAGGAACCTGCTCAGAGTAAAAAATCTCAATTTCCAAAAAAGAAGGTAGCCAGTATTAGAGTAATCAACCATGCCGAGAATACTGAGGACACAGTTGAAAAACGGGGAGTGGGCACAGACAATGTTAGACAGTGAAGCAGAAAGCAGTATAGCCCGCAAGATCTTGATGAGTCATCTGGAGACAGTGGACACGAATGAATACATTCAGGTTAAAATTGCCGACACCAGACTTAGCGAGCCCCATAAAATATACGAAATAACATTGCGTATAGAGGGTGATAAGACTAGGAAAATAAGGGGTCTATTTTGGGATAAACTCTCAAAAGGCTATGATATTCTGTTAGCTGAAAAAGATTGGCCCCCAGAGTTTGTCAGGGAGTGCCCTCGTGGCGAAGAAATGATTATGCCTGCCTTCTCGAATCACATTCCAATTCACAAAAAATATACATATGCAAGGAAATGGGTAGTAGCCCAGGCACCGGCATTATATAAAAATCATGTAGGATGGGATGAGGACTCACCTCCTCACAAAATCCAGTTAAAAAGTGAACCAACTGCCCAAAGGCAGTATCCCATTAAGCAAGTTAATGCTTAATGTAGTGTAGTTCCTATTTTCCCAATAGGCCCTGCGCATTGGAATAACATAAACAGTAGTATCGACGTAGAAGTGCGGATCTTCCAGGCCTCTACTGACTAAGCTAAACTTAATTGGGGTTGTTACCAACTAGCTCAGAGGTCACTGGAAACTTTCTTGACTGAATAGGAAGTGATCAGCTTCCCTGGCACAGCCAAGAAGGGATTCAGTTTTCCAACAACCGTGGAACATGACAACTTTGCTCCTCAGATCAAGAGTCAATCTCTAGGGTCGTGTGAAACAATAGACAGTTATTTTACTCAGTCAGTGGTTGTGCAGTTTACTTTCACAATATGTAGAGAATAGAGAGACGGGCGTTTTCAATAAAGGGTAACATTTATTGAACAGTCTTTCTTCTCGTACAAGAGAAATGAATTGCCACAATTGCAAGACTTGTTATTATAAAAAGTACGTACAGTAAGATGAGTATTGCAAAATAATACTGTAAATCTAAGAAAGGATTCCTGCTGGCATAGCAGAGTACGGATGCACTTGTTTGAAGTCAGATTGAGGGGGAAGGTGTTGTTCTCAGCATAGAACTAAATCAAATAAACTTAAACTTGAGGAGGAAGGTGCTGATAGTGAAATTGTGTACACAAAAAGGTTTTGGGTCCTAACAACTGGCTAGTCTGGACCTCAACAATTGAAAAACAGAACGGAGTGGCTTGCCAGGATACTTTTGAATCCAAATTATAACCCACACAGCCCAAAGGTACTGCGTGACTAGGCCATTTTTTTAGCAAAACATTTATTTAAATTTTTTGTAATCAAGTTTCAAAATTCATAAGAACATATCATCAAAAAGGAAAAACACTGTCACAAACAGTCAAGTCAAAGGCAAAAACAAACAATTGTGTGCACAATAAATCCAAAATATACTGACATAAATACTGAATATTCAAACAATTACATGACACCAAAATGCAACTTAGAAAACATTACATACATTTCAAATAAATTGAGATCAAAAAACATTCAACATGTAAGCAAAAGACCAGTACTAATGACTAGATACCAGTGGACAGGCGGAATTAAAGGTGGAAAACAACTGCCTGTCTGTCTCACAAGACCTGTGACTTGGTGTTCAGTCTGGCTGCACGCAAGGGCCCACAAAAGTGGAATTATTTAGTCCCTAGCTGCACCCTCCTTTCTTGTCACAGGCTAGGGGTCAACGCGTTTCGAACCAAGATCAATAGCGGTTCTCCTCAGGACGGGGACTGGGTACAATCTTCACTAGAAAAAATAAAAAAAAACGAAGAATTACCTGCACCACGTGCAAAATGGATTGCACGAGTGGAGGGAGACTGTGAAGCGGAAAAGTAATTATGTTAAAAAAATAAATAAATGAAATAAGTGGCACGAGTGGCGGTGTCATTAATAAGTCGTGCGCCCTCACCAAGTTCCTGTGTTTAGGATAACAATTGAATACCTGGATCAAGTTGTGAAGATGTCGAAAAACACCGCGCCCGCAAAGCGGTACGCTATGGGGAGATAGCAAGGTTCACATTCCTTGTATCCACCGGGAAGGAAAAATCATGAAAAGCCCACATCAGTCAGCGAACATTAATTGAATGAGAAAACATCCAACAGATCGTGCGCAGCGTGTCTCCTACCTGCAAGCCGTGCAGAAAGGGAGCCGGTTGTAAAAAGACTGACTCAGAGGATCTTCGTCAAGTGAAGTGTCGGCGGGAATAATTTAACCGCACGAAGCCGCTGTGAAGAACAAAGGAGGTGCGAGTCACATTGCCTGGTACAGCGGGTATTGCATCTGCTGCAGTAGGCTAGAAGGCACGATGACAGCACTTACTTGTGCACAAATGATTCAATCCTGGCGGCGGCCAAACGCGTTCAGTGCTTCCTAGACGGGGGCTTGAGCAAAGGAAACTGAATAAAATCCCAAAGGAAACTCAGAAACTGAGGAGGGACACAGGGAGGTACTGAGGATGCTGGTATTTAGAGTCCTAACGGTTTTACTGGTAAATCGGAAACACTTATTGTCCTTTTATGACGAATTCTTTGGACACTACCAGAGTGTAAACAGAGACGCTCGTACTTGCACACAAAAGAAATGTTCCCCCATTTTTCACGAAGCAGATTTTTAAAGAAACACTGACGTTTTGAGTACAAGAGCAAAGCAAATTCTTTGGACACTGCCGCAGTGTATACAGAGACAGAGTGTGTTCGTTACATACAGGAACATGAAGGAGAATGTCTCACATTGTTTTTCATTAGACATATTTTTAACACACTGTAGTTTAAAGTAACCAATGCAGCCAGTATATGTGTGCAAGCCCAAACACCGCATCTGAGCATATTTATAATATCCATAATATGCGACCTCATCAATATTGTAAGTACCTGTGAAACTAGAGATCGCCACTGTATGAAGAAGTGTTGCTGATCATGACCACATTTTAGACAAGGCAGAAAAAGAAATTGTGATGTAAATGGTGCAATTCATCAAAGTAGTTAAAAGAAAGGAGGTACCCCTGGTGTGTATAGCAGGGAAGGGGGTATTAGTATCAACAAAGAAAAAATTCCCTGTTTCAACAATACTGAGCAACAGTGGCTTGACGGACAGATGTTGGACAAGGAGAAGGCTATAGATATAGTTCTCTCTGTACTCTTATACTCATGACAAACTATATGAACAGGTAGACAGTTGAGCGTATATACAAAAATATCAGAAGGGGTCAGTAGTTGTTGGTTAAAAAAGTTTAGTGCAGTTTATTACCTCCCAACATGGGTTACAATCTAAAACACAAAATAAAAACATTGCAATTAAAAACCACCGACAGTGGTACAATAGTAAGATTATTTGAATCAAAGGTTAACAAAACAGTCGACGCAGCGTTTCGGTGCTTTTTTGAATCTTCACACCTTCTTCAGGACTTTTGTTACAGATTGATTCAATTTCTATAAAGTTAAAAACATACACTTTACTATATGATAACATCATTGTTAAAAACCAACAACCCTACTTGACCATTTTCTTTCTTAATAGTGTATACTTTATTCGAATACTTTAGTTCATTTATTTTCTTGGGATCCTTGCCCAAAAATTATTTGTTATGGGCATGGGATATCTAACTATATAGTTGTACCCTATCGCAGAAATGCTTTAGGTGCGTTATAATATTCTTAAAACGACTATTTGGAAGAGCATTTTTGTAGGAGAGTAGGGTCTGCAATCCTATGATCACCCCGATTTTTTGCTTTTGTTTCACTGGTTTACGACTTTCTCTGGCTGTGGGCCTGCCAATCAGACCCACAGCCTGGCTGTTCTCTTTCTAAATTACGATATGTACCCTAGGTGCATTTACCAATTGGTACTGGGCCACCTTATCAGACCCCGTAACGCAGGGCATAGGTGTACCCAGGGCCGCCAGGGGCTGCAGCATGCATTATGCCACCCCTGGCTGGCCTCCTAAATTTGACACAACTGGCTGCATGACAGCTGGGGCGAAGTCGTGTAATCACCCTTTGCTTTAGGTATAGTAGTTCTATATCTAACCATACAATGGACACCCGAGTTCCTATCAGTCACTCCTATGGCAGGCCTTAACAATCCGGAAGGCAGAGTGCGTGGGCTCGTGTGAGCTAGGTTCAGGCCCGAGCCGAGCCCGGTTGCAGCTTGCGGAATCAAGACCCAATGGCTGTTCCATGATAACGCGTACCATATCGGTAACTCCGGTGTCGCGTTATCAAGGCATGTCGAGTAAGGTGTCATACGGATCGGGGTGCTGCCCTCTCACCAATTCTGGCGATGAGGTTAGCATTCCACCCTTCTAGAGGGACACGACATGTACGTAACTGTGAACCCCGGTTAAAGTTAACTGAAGCCTCAGCTCCACAAAATGGATGCTGCCACCACAGACACGAGTCTGACCTCCTGCTGCTGGGAGTCCTTCCAGCGAGGAGCGCTTGGACAAAGGGTTTCCTGTCAAGGGCGGTGTTCGCACCGTCCCAGACAGGGTTTGTGTATTCTGGGTAGGTAGGGCTTTGGCGAGAAGGTGACTGCGGAGTGGCACCCCGGTGCTCACTACGCATCTGCCGGTTAGAACCAGTTCCAGGGGCGACAGCCCTGGCCTGGGGAAAGTCCGGCAGGGGAGAGGGGTGTAACTACCCCCCTTCCTGGTCCCACCCTTAGGGCAGGACCTAGTCATGTACCCACCCCTTTCTTTAGGATAAAGACCGGAGCGGGGACCCTTCCAAATTAGATCATCTTTGATTCAAGAACTACTTTCTACGAAAGGACATTCAAGACTCTTCTCAAGATTTCTCCCTTGTGACTAAGGAGTAGTCACCCTGCATCAGCGGGCACCAACTAAGAACTCTGCGGTTTGCTGTAAGTCCTTCCTCAAGGAATCCGACGGCCCAGCTCGACGAGAACCGGCTTCCCTGGCACCTCTGACCTCTACCCACGTCATCAGCTCAGCTGTGATCTGTGGGTGCGACGAGACCTCGAGGGACCGGCCATCATCAGAACCTGCACGCTCTTAAAACCAGCACGACCATCGAGGTAACTCTCTGGTGAGTGCTCTGGGGTCCGAGAAGCCCCGACCCTGAGCCGCTCCAGCACCGAAGTGCAGCCCCCCGGCATCTCCACGATCTGCGTGGGGCCCTTCTGCTCGCTGCTCAGCCCGTTGTCTGGTCACTAGCCGCTGGCTGGTGCCCTTCCTTGACGACGACCGACAAACAACACTGCTGGTCTGGTTGCTCCAGACTGGCCCTTGCTTCCATCTTTGCGAGAAGCACCCCGGACCCTCCTGGTCCACTCAAGACGCCATCTTAGGCCCACCACGTGGCCCTGAGATCTGCCAAGGCTTGTTGCCCCATCCTGGGCCCAGCGACGCCGACAGCATCATCCTTCGTGGGACAGCTCGCACCTCCACCGTGGTCGCCGACAACGCCTCCTGGTCCGTGAGACTGCAGAGCCTAGCGTCGCCCACTCACCTGGTCGAGGTGACGGCCAACCGGTGCCCTCCTGGTACCCTCTGACTACTGGCTAGTAGTACGAACTTGGTCCCCTCTGCTTTCAGGTTTTCATCAATCTCCGATCCAGGCTTGGATCTCTACGAACTATTCAGCACTGGTCGCCGGCCAGCAACTCCTTTCTTCCGGCTCCTGGCTCGTCAGCGAAGACCCCGACGCCTGTAAGACTTGTGCAGCCGCAGCCCTCGTGGCTAGGTAACTCGGTATTTCGGTGCCTGCATAGCCTCCTTACTCTAGGGTCCCGAGTCCCTCGCTTCCGACTTGCCTTATCGGGTCCGCCCGAGACCTTAACCTTTCCGTGTCCTCGGACACTTGTTTTAATTGTGCACTTGAAGTATTTGCTAAAGAGATTTGGTTTGTGCTTAGTACCCTGTCCTCATAAAGAGTACAGGGCTGTTGTGATTCTTAATAAATATACTGTTTATTTTCATAACACTTGTGTGGTGTCCTTTCACTGGGTGTTCAAGGGGTACACGTGTGGTAAACAGCTGGCTTAACGCGCCCTCTCGAGTCTTTAGCCTTAGACTGCTCGTATCCACGCTACTAGGATAGCTGGTCTATAGGTTGACTTACAACCAAACACCATAAGGGTCGTTGGAACGATACATAGCGGTCGCTAGAATAGCGAACGTTGCATATCGGGCCAACTTCTCACATTGGTGAGCAGCGGTTGGGATTTGAGCTTGCTGTTGTTTTACCACACGTATCCTAAGAATATCTTGTTGAAAGATCGCACAAGTACTGTTAGTACATATAACTAAAGCTTAGAATACTCTGAGTTCTACTGAACCAGCTGTTGTAGCTCCTCAAGGCTTAGCACACCTTGGCTACAACTCTTAGCAAGGGTACAGTAGGTAAACACGTAGTGTAGGTAGGTGCATCACTTACACCACACTAGAAACAGTATGTCGGACAAAGGAGGAAACTCTGGGTCTCCACTTGTGTCAGTTGACCCTCCACAGGTCATCCCTTCAGGATATACTGTGCTGAGCTTCAAGGAGTTAAGACGGCTGTGTCACTCCAGGAAGATTCAGCAGGGGTCTAACCCCACAACGTCCTTTCTGATTGGTCTCTTGGAGACTTATGATGCCAGAAGGGCTGAGAAACTTCGCAGCTCTTCTAATCCAGAAGGAGACATGCCTCCCCTCGAGGGAACCCGAGACGATCCTGACCTCATCCACCTCGCAACTGAGAACGAAGATGGGGAGGAGGATGAGGATGAGGATCTCTCTGGGGATGAGGCAGATAAGGGACAGGTAGAGGTCGTCAGACTAACACGGTCCAACTTAAGCAAACATGATGGTGGTACTGGGGGACTCCCGGCGCTACCGTCAGGTCCGCTTAACATTGGGAATGGACGAGCCAGGTCTCTGTCAAGAGGCTCTGGCAGATCCCTTCAAACCAATGGCTCTCACAACTCTTCTCAAAGAGGGATGACGTCCCCTCAGAGGAGAGTGTACGAAGCTAAGGAAAGGGCAGCTAATCTAAGGATTGAAAGGGAAGAACTTGCCCTGGCCAAAGAAAGGCTTGCCTTTGCTAGAGAGCAACAGTTAAGTGGGGCAGTCCCCACTGGTGGCAGCAATGTACCTAGTAATAGGGAAAAGAGTTTCGATACGAAACACCTTGGGAAGATAGTGCCCCCCTTTAAACAAGGGGACGACATCCACAAATGGATTACTGCTTTGGAGAGGGCCTGCACTGTGCAGGGTGTTCCCCAGAGTCAGTGGGCAGCTATCTTGTGGCTCTCCTTTGAAGGAAAAGGAAGAGACAAGCTCCTCACCACAAGGGTGGAGGATGCTAACGATTACCAAATCTTGAAAAATACACTCGTTGAAGGGTTCGGCCTAACCACTGAGCAGTACAGGGTGCTGTTCAGGGATACCCAGAAAACGCAGGCTCAAGATTGGTCTGATTTTGTCGATTGTGCCACTAAGGCTTTTGAGGGCTGGTTGCTGGGCAGTAAGGTTACTGATTACAAAGGATTGTATAATTTGATGATGAGAGAACAAATTTTAAACAATTGTCAGAACCAGTTGTTGCATCAGCATCTTGTCGACTCGGATCTGACCTCTCCCCAAGAATTGGGAAAGAAGGCAGACAGATGGGTTCGTACAAGAGTTAAACAGAACCAGGGCCAGAATCAAGGTGGTCAGAAGAAAGCAGACCAGAAGGGTAAAGATTCTAAGGGGGAACAAAATGACCAGAAGTCTTCGACAGGTCCCCAACAACCCAAAGAGGGTGGGGGTCAGGCTCCCCAAAAGAAGAAAGAAGGCCAATCCAAAAGATGGTGCCAGTACTGTAAAAGTAAATCTCACTGGTTTAGTGAGTGCACCAAGAAAGGAGGAGGGCAGACTCCTGCCACTGCAGCCCCTAAGGCACCTGTGCCCCCTAGTACAGTCAGCAGTGGTAGTGCGCCTCCCAAGGGTTTAGTAGGGTTAACCCTGGGTTCTGAGGGGCGTGACAACTTAGTTGGCACACTCACTCAGGCTGTCCTTGTCAGTACAGGGGACGCGGACGTATCCCCTGACGTAAGCCCCAATACTTTGGGCAAATACCGACAGACGCCTTTCATAAATGGAAAGATGGCTCAGGCCTATAGGGACACATGTGCCAGCGTCACCATGGTGACGCCTAACTTTGTGGACCCTGGACAGATCATGCCAGGTACAGAATTCCTGGTGACCAATGCAAGCAATGTCACTACCAATCACAGTATGGCAATTGTAGCTTTCTCCTGGGGAGGGGTAACTGGCCAAAAGAAGGTTGTAGTTAGTCCAGACCTCCCAGTGGATTGTTTGTTGGGCAATGATTTGGAGTCATCACAATGGTCAGAAGTGGAGCATCGGACTCACATGGAAATGTTAGGCTTGCCAGCACATGTGTTCGCTGTGACTAGGTCACAGGTCAGGAAACGCCCCACTGAACAGGTGCTGGATCCTGGAACAACGGACCAGACACCTCCCAAGAAAAAGAGCAGTAGGGTTAAGGCTGCGCCTTCCCCCTTGCCCCAGGTCGAGGATCAAGTCTCAGAGGAGGCTGACCTACAGGAGTTGAGGGAAACTGAACCTAGGGAATTCGAACTTGATCAAGTTGAATTCTTGGGTTCAGGGGGACCCTCAAGGGAAGACCTGGGGAAGGACCAGTTAGACTGCCCTTCTCTTGAACCCCTCAGACAGCAGGCTGCTGCTGAGGCTGCTGGGAACGCCACAGGTACCCACAAGGTATACTGGGAAGATGGACTCCTGTACACTGAGTCAAGAGACCCCAAGCCTGGCATGACCAGGAGGCTGGTCGTACCCTTGTCTCAGCGTGGTTTCCTACTTACCTTGGCCCACGAGATTCCCTTAGCAGGTCACTTAGGCCAGACGAAAACGTGGGACAGGCTTGTCTCACACTTTCACTGGCCTCATATCAACGAAGATACCAAGGAGTTTTGCCGCTCCTGTGTCACTTGCCAAGCCAGTGGTAAGTCAGGTGGCACGACAAAGGCCCCCCTTATACCAATGCCTGTGGTGGGGGTGCCCTTTGAACGGGTGGGGATCGACATCGTCGGTCCCATGGAACCACCTACAGCATCAGGGCACAAGTTTATACTGGTGGTAGTGGATCATGCCACCAGGTATCCTGAAGCTATTCCCCTTAGGACCACTACAGCACCTGTTGTGGCAAGAGCCCTAGTTGGAGTATTCTCCAGAGTGGGCTTCCCTAAGGAGGTCGTCTCCGACAGAGGTGCAAACTTTATGTCGAGCTACTTAACTGCTATATGGAAGGAATGTGGTGTCAACTACAAGTTCACCACACCCTATCACCCACAATGCAATGGGCTTGTTGAGAGATTCAACAAGACCCTAAAAGGGATGATTCATGGACTACCGGAAAAGCTTCGGCGTAGATGGGACGTCCTGATCCCCTGCCTCTTGTTCGCCTACAGAGAAGTCCCACAGAAGGGGGTTGGCTACAGCCCTTTTGAACTTTTGTACGGGCATCCTGTAAGGGGACCCCTGTGTTTGGTGAAGGAAGGATGGGAGAGACCTCTCAAAAAGCCTGCAGCCAACATAGTGGACTATGTGCTTGGCCTCCGCTCGCGGATGGCTGAATACATGGAAAAGGCATCTGAAAACCTTAAGGCCAGCCAAGAACTCCAAAAAGCTTGGCATGACCAAAAGGCTGTCTTGACTGTTTACCAGCCCGGACAGAAGGTGTGGGTGTTGGAGCCAGTGGCCCCAGCAGCACTCAAGGACAAATGGTCCGGGCCCCACACCATCCTGGAGAAAAAGGGAGAGGTCACCTACCTGGTCGACCTGGGAACTCCCCGGAGCCCCCACAGGGTGCTTCATGTCAACAGGCTAAAAGCATATGTCGACAGGAAGGACATGAGTTTGCTCATGGCCCTAGATGAGGGACAGGAAGAGGAGAGTGACCCTCTCCCCGACCTGCTCACTCAGAATCCTGACGATGGCTCGGTAGATGGTGTTGTCTTTTGTGGCAGCCTCTCCGAACATCAACAGAGCGACTGTAAACAGGTTCTTCAGTCGTTCAGACATATGTTTTCTCTAACACCCAGTCAGACCGATTGGTGCACCCATGAGGTTGACACTGGTGACAGCTTGCCCGTCAAGAGTAAAATCTACAGGCAGCCTGATCACGTTAGAGACTGCATCAAGAGTGAAGTGCAGAAAATGTTGGAGCTGGGAGTCATTGAACCCTCGGATAGCCCTTGGGCTAGTCCCGTAGTTCTAGTGCCGAAACCTCACACCCAGGGCGGTAAGAAAGAGATGAGGTTTTGCGTAGACTACAGGGGTCTCAATGCAGTCACTAAGACTGACGCCCACCCAATACCAAGGGCAGACGAGCTTATCGATAGATTGGCTTCGGCCAACTACTTAAGTACGTTTGACCTGACAGCTGGGTATTGGCAAATCAGGTTAGCTGAGGACGCCAAGCCTAAAACCGCATTTTCAACCCCTGGTGGGCATTATCAGTTCGTGGTAATGCCCTTTGGTCTGAAAAATGCACCTGCCACCTTCCAAAGGTTGGTGAATCAAGTCCTTACTGGGCTGGATGACTTTTGTGCGGCGTATCTTGACGATATTGCTGTCTTTAGCTCCACCTGGGAGGATCACCTGGTCCACCTGCGGAAGACGTTAGAGGCACTGCAAGCAGCAGGTCTCACTATCAAGGCCACCAAGTGCCAGATAGGGCAGACACAGGTTGTATACCTGGGCCACCTTGTAGGTGGAGGCCAGGTTCAGCCACTGGAGAGCAAGATACAGTCAATCAGGGACTGGGCTCCTCCAACCACCCAGACTCAGGTTCGAGCTTTCTTGGGCCTGACTGGTTACTATAGGAAGTTTGTCAGGAACTATGGTTCAATTGTGACACCATTAAACGAACTGACAAGTAAGAAAATGCCAAAAAAAGTTCAGTGGACAGCGAGCTGTCAAAAAGCATTCGATGACCTAAAGCAGGCCATGTGCACGGCGCCTATCCTTAAGAGTCCAGACTACTCCAAACCATTCATTGTCCAAACAGATGCTTCTGAGTTGGGTGTGGGAGCTGTTCTATCTCAACTGAATTTTGATGGTCAAGACCAGCCCATTGCTTTTATAAGCAGAAGGCTGACCCCTAGAGAGAAGAATTGGTCAGCTATTGAGAGGGAGGCCTTTGCTGTGGTTTGGGCCCTGAAGAAGCTGAGGCCATACTTGTTTGGCACTCACTTCAAGATTCAGACCGACCATAAGCCCCTCTTGTGGCTAAATCAGATGAAGGGTGAAAACCCCAAACTGCTTAGGTGGTCCATTTCCCTACAGGGGATGGACTTTACAGTGGAACATAGACCTGGTACTGATCATGGCAATGCCGATGGGCTCTCCAGATATTTCCACTTAGAACAAGAAGACTCACCTGGTCAAGGTTAGCTTATTGTTCCGACGTTTGGGGGGGGGGTCATGTAGGAGAGTAGGGTCTGCAATCCTATGATCACCCAGATTTTTTGCTTTTGTTTCACTGGTTTACGACTTTCTCTGGCTGTGGGCCTGCCAATCAGACCCACAGCCTGGCTGTTCTCTTTCTAAATTACGATATGTACCCTAGGTGCATTTACCAATTGGTACTGGGCCACCTTATCAGACCCCGTAACGCAGGGCATAGGTGTACCCAGGGCCGCCAGGGGCTGCAGCATGCATTATGCCACCCCTGGCTGGCCTCCTAAATTTGACACAACTGGCTGCATGACAGCTGGGGCGAAGTCGTGTAATCACCCTTTGCTTTAGGTATAGTAGTTCTATATCTAACCATACAATGGACACCCGAGTTCCTATCAGTCACTCCTATGGCAGGCCTTAACAATCCGGAAGGCAGAGTGCGTGGGCTCGTGTGAGCTAGGTTCAGGCCCGAGCCGAGCCCGGTTGCAGCTTGCGGAATCAAGACCCAATGGCTGTTCCATGATAACGCGTACCATATCGGTAACTCCGGTGTCGCGTTATCAAGGCATGTCGAGTAAGGTGTCATACGGATCGGGGTGCTGCCCTCTCACCAATTCTGGCGATGAGGTTAGCATTCCACCCTTCTAGAGGGACACGACATGTACGTAACTGTGAACCCCGGTTAAAGTTAACTGAAGCCTCAGCTCCACAAAATGGATGCTGCCACCACAGACACGAGTCTGACCTCCTGCTGCTGGGAGTCCTTCCAGCGAGGAGCGCTTGGACAAAGGGTTTCCTGTCAAGGGCGGTGTTCGCACCGTCCCAGACAGGGTTTGTGTATTCTGGGTAGGTAGGGCTTTGGCGAGAAGGTGACTGCGGAGTGGCACCCCGGTGCTCACTACGCATCTGCCGGTTAGAACCAGTTCCAGGGGCGACAGCCCTGGCCTGGGGAAAGTCCGGCAGGGGAGAGGGGTGTAACTACCCCCCTTCCTGGTCCCACCCTTAGGGCAGGACCTAGTCATGTACCCACCCCTTTCTTTAGGATAAAGACCCGAGCGGGGACCCTTCCAAATTAGATCATCTTTGATTCAAGAACTACTTTCTACGAAAGGACATTCAAGACTCTTCTCAAGATTTCTCCCTTGTGACTAAGGAGTAGTCACCCTGCATCAGCGGGCACTAACTAAGAACTCTGCGGTTTGCTGTAAGTCCTTCCTCAAGGAATCCGACGGCCCAGCTCGACAAGAACCGGCTTCCCTGGCACCTCTGACCTCTACCCACGTCATCAGCTCAGCTGTGATCTGTGGGTGCGACGAGACCTCGAGGGACCGGCCATCATCAGAACCTGCACGCTCTTAAAACCAGCACGACCATCGAGGTAACTCTCTGGTGAGTGCTCTGGGGTCCGAGAAGCCCCGACCCTGAGCCGCTCCAGCACCGAAGTGCAGCCCCCCGGCATCTCCACGATCTGCTTGGGGCCCTTCTGCTCGCTGCTCAGCCCGTTGTCTGGTCACTAGCCGCTGGCTGGTGCCCTTCCTTGACGACGACCGACAAACAACACTGCTGGTCTGGTTGCTCCAGACTGGCCCTTGCTTCCATCTTTGCGAGAAGCACCCCGGACCCTCCTGGTCCACTCAAGATGCCATCTTAGGCCCACCACATGGCCCTGAGATCTGCCAAGGCTTGTTGCCCCATCCTGGGCCCAGCGACGCCGACAGCATCATCCTTCGTGGGACAGCTCGCACCTCCACCGTGGTCGCCGACAACGCCTCCTGGTCCGTGAGACTGCAGAGCCTAGCGTCGCCCACTCACCTGGTCGAGGTGACGGCCAACCGGTGCCCTCCTGGTACCCTCTGACTACTGGCTAGTAGTACGAACTTGGTCCCCTCTGCTTTCAGGTTTTCATCAATCTCCGATCCAGGCTTGGATCTCTACGAACTATTCAGCACTGGTCGCCGGCCAGCAACTCCTTTCTTCCGGCTCCTGGCTCGTCAGCGAAGACCCCGATGCCTGTAAGACTTGTGCAGCCGCAGCCCTCGTGGCTAGGTAACTCGGCATTTCGGTGCCTGCATAGCCTCCTTACTCTAGGGTCCCGAGTCCTTCGCTTCCGACTTGCCTTATCGGGTCCGCCCGAGACCTTAACCTTTCCGTGTCCTCGGACACTTGTTTTAATTGTGCACTTGAAGTATTTGCTAAAGAGATTTGGTTTGTGCTTAGTACCCTGTCCTCATAAAGAGTACAGGGCTGTTGTGATTCTTAATAAATATACTGTTTATTTTCATAACACTTGTGTGGTGTCCTTTCACTGGGTGTTCAAGGGGTACACGTGTGGTAAACAGCTGGCTTAACGCGCCCTCTCGAGTCTTTAGCCTTAGACTGCTCGTATCCACGCTACTAGGATAGCTGGTCTATAGGTTGACTTACAACCAAACACCATAAGGGTCGTTGGAACAATACATAGCGGTCGTTAGAATAGCGAACGTTGCATATCGGGCCAACTTCTCACAATTTTATCATCAGCCATTCATTAATATTGACCTGGCTTGAATGTGCCAAGAAGTTTAAAATTTCCTTCCCTCCATAACGGAATTGCTTGGACTATCGATATTTTCACAGGCTGTTTAAAAATAAAGTTTAAAATAATGTTCAGTGATAGTGCTCTTTTCTGACATTATCTAAAAAACATTTATGTTATACATCATTGAGCTGAAATTACCTTCGTGGTCAATAGAAAGAAGCCTATATTTTTGCACGGAGGAACCACCGTAAATGTCAGGATTGGGTCCTGTGTCTCAAAGGATCTGAAAAGGTCATATATATTAAATAATATTTATTTTGCTGTGTATGCAAGCTGTTTTTGCCTTCTGGGCAATATTGTGATTACCATATACTGACCTGCTCTTGTTAATAAAGATCAGATGGGCGACACCCTCGTTGTCGCAGATTTCACCTTTTTACTTTATTGAAGAAATCTATAAAAAGAAGAATATAGCTTCCTCTCAACATATATTTGAATGGATATACATAGTATTCAGGACAGCATCCTATTGGTAACAATTTATCTAATTTCACTGAGTTTTTAAGGGGTTTGTCCTTTGTTCTTATGACAGATGATTACTTTAAAATTCTATGTCATAAATCCCCTATATTTCATTATCAATATTTTTGCCCTCAGTCATTATCTATCACTACGTACGGGTTTCTAGTTAGATACAAGCCCTGCTTGCGTAAATAGATATTGTTGTCAATTCTAGGTAAACTCGAAGTTCGCATCCCCCACTGTTTCCAAATTATCAAAACATTCTAACTGACATTAATCTAATCCCAAGGTTATTTTGGTGGGGATTAGCGTTATCTTAATTATCGCGGGCAGAGTGCCTACCTGGTTCTTAAAATCCGGCCTCCCTGTTCCTCCGTGCTGCAGTCTTCATGGCAATTTGAAGTAGAATGAGACAGGGGAAAGCCCGGTGTTTTATGCTGCCGTTGCCTATGGAAACCCGGAAGTGAAACGGGTCCTATCACGGATTCAGTCTGAGATTTACATTATTCCCAGATTACGAGAAATGTGTCTCATATTGATAATTGAGGTCACATATTCATCTTTAATTACCTATTTACGTCGCTATCTTTATATATGCAAAAAGGGGCGAATCTTTGTTGTCTTCGTGAAAAAAATGACCCGGAAGTTCATTTGATACGCTAATTGTTCTAGCGCAATTTCTGCATTTTATTTGTCCCCAATGGGTCGTGTGTCTATATACGACTGAGTTGATGTTGGCATGCATTCACAAAATCATTACAGTACTGCGTGCCTTCAAACTTATTATCGACGCTCGTCAGTAATGTGTCGGCCATTTTGGATTGGGCGCCTGCATTTTTATGTTTGAATAAACATAACGTCTCAGCTAATAAGAATGGAAAAGCCGCCCGAGATTTCTTTCTAAAGTTTTTTCCGCTGTAATGTCCATGCACATGTTACAGAAAAATACTGCTTACAGTCTTTTTTCAAAAAACGACAATATTTTTTCAAAGGAACACAACAGATTGTTACACAAAAAAACCCTCTACGTTCTGGGGAGTATTATAACTCCTTATCGTCTGCTTTTAGATCATGAATTCACATTCTTCATGCCCACTTGTTATATATTAATGGAAGAGACACATCTCGATATATTTTCATAACGGGCATTGTATTACTTTGATCACAATTTATCTATTTCACAACTAGTTGTTCAAATTTACTTGATATGGGTTATAAAACAGTATACAGTATTTGCATTAAAAGCATACACAAGTGACATTATGATTTGTGGAGTTATTAATGTCTACAATTAAACAGTACTGATAAAACAATTTGTGCATGGGAATTATACTTGTGCCTCTAATATGACTAAACAAGCTAGTAACCGTGTAGTGTTGCTTGGAGGGGAACCTTCAGGCTATAGTTCTTAATTCAGATTGGTACTGACACGGGTCTAGCATGTTTCTGGTCTCCATGTATCGTCCTGAAATTAATTATATGATATTTTTATTTTTAAATTTAGGAGTGCCTATTTTGTAGGCTCTGACCTTCTTTTTTACTTATTCTCAAATCCAGAGTCAAAAGGTATCTTAACCTGATTTTCAATAGCTAACTGATTGCCCAGAAAGGAAAAATAAGAAAAGAAGCCCCGCCTAGCGGGTCCTAAAATTTAGTTATAAGATAATTCTTTCCCACTCCTCTCTATTGTTGAGACCTGTCCGAAATGTGTCAAACAGGGACATGAAAAATTGTTCTCTCTTTTTCCTTTTGTTATTACAGTTACCACCTCTTGTACTCTGCAAAATTACTTCCACTACACACCACTTCAGATCTTCTAATTTGTGGTTGTGTGTTGTCCAATGTTTTACAAGTGGAGCGGATTTCTTCTTTGTCCTAATGGCGGACCTGTGTTCAGAAATACGGGTTTTGATCTCTCTGGCTGTTTCACCTATATAGGCCTTATCACAGGGACATCTTATCATATAAATAAGATCTTTTGTCTTGCAGTTAGCAAAGCTTTTTACCTTATGTGTTATGCCATTATAGGATATCAGATCTCCTTTAATCATAAATGCACAGTTGGAACATGTAGTGCACGCAAAGTTACCTGTTGGAAGAGGGGCTTTATTAATCGTGTTGGAAAAATTGCGAGTCTTTTCTTTAAATGTATGCACAAGGCAATTCTTTATTGTTTTGTTCCGACGGAAACTAAACATTGGTTTAGGGATTTTGTTTCCGCGTCTACTGTTCAATAAAGACCAATTGCTATTGATGATGTTTTTTATTTTATTGCTGGCTGTGCTATAATTGGTTACAAAAATAAGTCTATTAGTGTTTTTGTCACTATCTACTTTATCCTTGTTGAATAGGGACTCTCGGTTATAATATTTCGCACGTTTGTATGCACGTCTAATGAGACTGTTAGGATATCCCCGATTCCTCAATTTTTCGGAGAGTAGGTCTGCATGTTTATTAAAGTCGCAAATGTTGGTACAATTGCGTCTGATGCGCAAAAATTGACCAAACGGTATATTATCCTTTTGGCTGTTTGGATGGTTGCTTTTGTAGTGTAGCAACGTATTGCGGTCACTAGGTTTACTGTACAAATCAACCCCTAAGGTCGCATTTTCAACTCTAATTTTAATATCTGAAAACTCAATTGCTTGTTTGTTGAAATTGGAAGTAAATTTGAGATTTTTATCTCCCAGGTTCAACCAAGATAAAAAATCATTAAGTAACTCTACTGTACCTGTCCACATGAAAAAAATGTCATCGATATATCTCGACCAACATGTAACATTCTCGCTAAAAGGGGCTATGTCATTGAAAATATGCTTGTCTTCGAAGGCCGCTACGTACAAGCAGGCTAAGCTGGGGGCACAGGTCGCCCCCATGCTGGTGCCTTTAATTTGCTTGAAAAAACTATTTTTAAACAAAAAGATATTGTTTTTCAAAATAATTTCTGCACATTCGACAATAAATGTTGCGTGACAGCTTAAGTCATCAGTCCCATTTTGTAAGAGGCCCTCTAACATCGTGATGGTGTCATCCTGTGGGATGTTGGTGTAGAGGGCCTCTATGTCTAAAGTTACCAGCCATTGAGTAGTGGTGTTGAATGGTAAGCCTTCGATCTTTTCAATCATTGACGTGGTGTCTTTTACATATGCTTTTTGATTGGTTACTATTGGTTGCAAAAACCTATCTATATACTTACTAAGGGGTTCAGTGATAGAATCAATAGAAGACACGATAGGACGCATGGGGGGATCCACTATATTCTTATGGACTTTAGGAAGTCCATATAGTGCCGGGATGATAGGTGACTCATTCTTTAAAAAATTATATTCATCCCGACAGATTATTTCATCTTCTAGGGCATGATTTACAAGTTGGTGTACCTTCTGAATTAGTGCATTCCACTCCAGTCTCAGCAGTCACAACATTCTTCTTTCATAGTCTTCTGTTTGCATAAGCACTATGCTCCCTCCCTTGTCACCTGGTTTAATGGTCAAAGAATCGTTATTCTCTAGGTTTTTTAGAGCCGCTCTCTCATCTACAGTTAAATTGTTAGGACCTCTTAAAGGATGTACTAGTAGTTCAGCAATCTTGTTTTCTACTACTTTTTCAAAAAGGTCAATTTGTTTATTCACCATACCAACATGAGGTGTCCATGATGATTTGGGTTTAAGGCCTGATTTATTTGTTTGATTGGCTCTAGGGGGTTTATCTCGGAAGAAATCCTGCAGTCTTATCTTCCTAAAAAATCCTTGTAGGTCCCTTTCTAAGTTAAATTTATTGACCCTATTGCTAATGGCAAATCCTAAGCCCTTTTCTAAGACATCTGTTTCCATTTTGTTTAGAGTGATGTTGGAGAGATTTATGATGGCTGCCTTTTGTTTTAGTCCCATTTCGGCTGACTCCTGGTGTAGTATCGCCTCTGCGGAGGTTGAGGGAAGAATTTCCCTCTTCCATTGCCTCTTGGGTGACTGTGGTGGTTCTGATGGTTGCCACGTCCCCGTTGTCCTAAAAAAGGCAGAGATTCCCTATTTGGGGTGGATGTTGTTTCACCCCCTCTATTTTTATCCATTGTTTTATCTTGTTCGGAGTCATTACTTGTATATGAGGAATCTGAAAACGTCACCCGTTTTTTTGGGTATGTACGCCAGGGGTGTCGCCCATCTGATCTTTATTAACAAGAGCAGGTCAGTATATGGTAATCACAATATTGCCCAGAAGGCAAAAACAGCTTGCATACACAGCAAAATAAATATTATTTAATATATATGACCTTTTCAGATCCTTTGAGACACAGGACCCAATCCTGACATTTACGGTGGTTCCTCCGTGCAAAAATATAGGCTTCTTTCTATTGACCACGAAGGTAATTTCAGCTCAATGATGTATAACATAAATGTTTTTTAGATAATGTCAGAAAAGAGCACTATCACTGAACATTATTTTAAACTTTATTTTTAAACAGCCTGTGAAAATATCGATAGTCCAAGCAATTCCGTTATGGAGGGAAGGAAATTTTAAACTTCTTGGCACATTCAAGCCAGGTAATATTAATGAATGGCTGATGATAAAATGCTCTTCCAAATAGTCGTTTTAAGAATATTATTATGGCTGAGATACCCGCCACCCCCTCTCAACACAATCCCCAAATGAGGGAAACCGGAAACAGTTCTTGAAGTTTTTGGAAGTGGGAGGGAGTGACCCTCCCGGCCGTATTTATTAAAACAAAAAATTAAAACATTTAAACATTAATGTACAATTTCATACCACATTGCGATGTTTGGCTAACCTTAACAGATTCTCTAATACAGAGGTTCTCCTAGCCGAACTAACATCCTACAAAACATTTACTTGAAATATTGAAATTGTACATTCTAACGTTTAAGGGCCAACGGCAAGGTCGTAACCGGTGTCAAGATCCCTAACCAGACATACCCCCCCCACTTGGGAGGGGCGACAGCACTGAGGCGTACTCACGTGCAACTACTACCAATTTCCCTTGACTTGACGGGGGCACTTATCAACTCGACGCCAGTTAAAGGTCGTTCGAAGACTCGTGTGAGGTATCTAGAAGGTATCGTAGACCTCCCCCCAACCCCACACAACTTACCGCATCTGCCGTCGCAGATGTCACTGGCCCCGGGAAATTCCCCAGGAGGGGGCTGTAACCCCTCCTACACAGGAAGGGGCCTTGACCGCCTTTCCTCTTCTTTCGGCGACCCATCCTTAGAAGGGACCGCCTCCCTGTTGAGGGGCCAAAGGCCACCTCCCCCGAGCGCTCCCATCCGTGTTGGGTGACGCCCACTCATAGGGATCTTCCAATTAGTGCTCACCGATCATGACCTTACCGCCTACCGCCTGACTGAAATAAATACGACAAATGCTAACTAAACGAAACTACATTGGCCACTATGACCGAAAAAACGCCTGTTTATAAATGGACCTTGAATCCGAAGTTCTTTAATCACAAACTTGTAAAATTAGACCAATCTTTATTACACATTAAATATCAACATAGCACCAAAACAACCTGAAAACGAAATAGAATAACTGATCAACTTTATTAAAACAACTAGCTGTCCTCAGGGGCTGGTGGGTGGGTCAAAATTGGCTCTTCGTTCCGTCTCGAGCTCACGTGCAGCGAGGAGGTGCAGCTTCAGAGCACAGGAACAAGAGGATGTCTTCTGGACTTGCGTCTCTTTTTATCCATCTTCAGGGCGGGCGTAAACCCGCCCCTGCCTGCCCCGAGGGCGTGGCCGGCTGCGTCAGTGTCTAGGCCAGCCCACTCTAGGGCGGGAAAAAGCGCGCCCCGGCTACGCCGCTTCGGGCATACCAGCCGAGACGCGCCTCCCGCCCAAAATGGCTTCCCGGGGGGATCGAGGCACTCTGCCATACGTTCGGGGGGACCGAGTGGTCGCCCCTTTCCATATGGCTGAGATACCCGCCACCCCCTCTCAACACAATCCCCAAATGAGGGAAACCGGAAACAGTTCTTGAAGTTTTTGGAAGTGGGAGGGAGTGACCCTCCCGGCCGTATTTATTAAAACAAAAAATTAAAACATTTAAACATTAATGTACAATTTCATACCACATTGCGATGTTTGGCTAACCTTAACAGATTCTCTAATACAGAGGTTCTCCTAGCCGAACTAACATCCTACAAAACATTTACTTGAAATATTGAAATTGTACATCCTAACGTTTAAGGGCCAACGGCAAGGTCGTAACCGGTGTCAAGATCCCTAACCAGACATACCCCCCCCACTTGGGAGGGGCGACAGCACTGAGGCGTACTCACGTGCAACTACTACCAATTTCCCTTGACTTGACGGGGGCACTTATCAACTCGACGCCAGTTAAAGGTCGTTTGAAGACTCGTGTGAGGTATCTAGAAGGTATCGTAGACCTCCCCCCAACCCCACACAACTTACCGCATCTGCCGTCGCAGATGTCACTGGCCCCGGGAAATTCCCCAGGAGGGGGCTGTAACCCCTCCTACACAGGAAGGGGCCTTGACCGCCTTTCCTCTTCTTTCGGCGACCCATCCTTAGAAGGGACCGCCTCCCCGTTGAGGGGCCAAAGGCCACCTCCCCCGAGCGCTCCCATCCGTGTTGGGTGACGCCCACTCATAGGGATCTTCCAATTAGTGCTCACCGATCATGACCTTACCGCCACAGGCCGGATAGTTGACCGGCTATCCGGACCCCCCACAAAAACTCCTACCTAAAGGTCATGTTTCAAAGATTTTAACCATGCTAAGAAGTCTCCTAGGAGTAACTCATTCCCCACCCAAGACAAATGCACACCATCCCCTGAATACATACTGTCATCATTAATACAGCTATGAGAAATAGAACGCAATGTCCTGGAACGGAACAACCTACTCACTTTATTGTTAAGCTTTCTAACAGAATGATTCAAAGCAGGTATAGAGATAGCCCCCCGCCACACCCTTCGTGGAATCAAATGGGACCATGCAATCGTGCACCCCGGAACTCTCCTCGCCAACCAACTTACAGTGGAAAGCATTGCCTCCAGGAGTAGTCGTCTACCGATGGTGACCAAATCATTGCCCCCAACATGCACTATAACTATAGACGGCGGTGACCTTGTCCGCCCTAACAAACCCTCAAAAAATGTTTGAAACTGGTCAATACAGAGACCGCCCCTTCCGTAGAAGGACATCCTGTACCCGTATTCCCCAGCTACGTGAATCATGTCACCTGCTTTGAATACGTCTGCGGCACGCCTCACGTATGAGTGGCCCACGACCCACACCTCCTTTTTCACAGCCGGTGATGTCTGACCGCTGGCCCGGTGTAGGGTCGACTGCATAGTCCGCCCCGCCTCGTAGGCTTGCGAAACTGAAAACCAAACAAAAACAAGAAGCGTGAGTACATTATTACAGCTTCACAACATGTGCAACCGCACGTATCTCTTATAACAATTGGAGGACCAACGCCCCACTCGTTTCACTTGCTCAACATTAAGACCCCTGGCTGTAGCTTCCGTAGCAGCCCCTATCCGAAAGGAATGGGTCCCAAACTCGCCCGGGTTCAAGCCCGCAGCGGCAATTGACATCGCAAGCACCCGCTGAAACTGAAATTTCGTCAGTGGGGTGGCGTCCGCGTGTCTTAACAAAATCCCCCCCCCATGATGCCACCCTTCGTGCTAGGTAATCCTCTAAACACTTTACCGGACATATGGAGGACCCAGGAATCCTGCGTATGATGACGCAGTCACCCATCCCATCTTGGTCAGTCTTGGACCTTACAAAGGAGACAGTCATTGTTTCTCCCCTGATCTGAACGTGTTCTTGGCACAAACCCCCCGCCACATCCAGTTTGTTCCTTGCAACTAGTTCGCTTACCCGCATTGCTCCGTGAAATGCTAGCGTAAAAGCGGCTCGGAACAGCACCGCCTCAAACTGAGATGAACATGTGGCAGGGAGTGTTGCCAACAACTGGGACAATCTATCCAAACCTATCGGGCGCCTTTCATCTACTCTGCGACCCTCAAGGCGTTGCCACCCACGCAGCGCTTTCTGTACAACGAAAGACGCTGTTGGGTCCTGGATAGCGTGTGCTCTGGCAACAAAGGAAATGGCAGCACGATGCCTCTGGGCCGTAGCCACCGACTTCCCAGCCCTCCGTAAGGACATCAGGAAATTCACTACCCATTCCTCGTGACCCCAAAGTCGCTCTTTATCACTCCCCAAAAAGGCTAAATAGGCCCGAAACGCCCCTTCATATGCCTTCCTCGTCCTTGGTGCTAGACTCTCTCCCACGAGGTGACGAAGTTCGGGGCACCGAGAGACCAGAGAGCTTCGGGAAAGGGTGCCGGCTCTGGGTCCGCTGAGGGAAGGAAACCCGAAAAAGCCTGCATTTGAAAACGAGACAGTGCGTCAGCCGCCTGATTCATCACCCCTGGAACGTGTTTTGCTCTGAATAGCACGTTCAATTGCATACACAGTAAAACAATTTCCTTAAGCAGTCTTAAAATCAGTTTACAATGTGCTGCCTGACTATTGATGCACTCGACCACGGTCATATTGTCAGACCAAAATATGACAGAGTGATCTTTGAACCCATCGGGCCATGCTCTCAAGGCCACCAAGATGGGAAACAGTTCGAGGAAAGCAATATTACTCGTCAGACCATTCTCATGCCACCATGTCGGCCATCTTTGTGCCGACCATTTCGTGCCGAAGATGGCGCCAAAACCTATGCTTCCTGCCGAATCCGTCCATAGCCCCAGCTCTTCAGAAGACACGGCTGGTTCATTCCAGACGATTCTACCATTGAAATCCGCCAAGAATGCTAACCAAATACGCATGTCCTGGCGGATCTCGGCCGATAGTCTCGTGCGATGATGGGCTTCTTTAAGGCCGACCATCGCTTGGGCAATTGAACGGGAAAAGGGGCGGGCCATTGGTATTACCCTCAAGGCAAAATTCAACTGTCCCACCACCTGTTGTAATTGTTGCAGCGTAACTTTCGAAGCATTTATACACATTTGCAGCGCAGCCCTGAACTTCAACACTTTCTCGGCTGGCAAACGGAAACACCCCTCAATGGAGTCCAACTCGATCCCCAGAAACTCGAGGCAAGTCGTAGGACCCACTGTTTTACCCGGCGCCAATGGCACACCAAACTGTTTCATCAACACACAAAATTCGGCCAAGGCCCGGCCACATTCAAGACCCCCGGCTGCCCCAAGAAACAGGAAATCATCAAGGTAGTGCATTACATCTTGGAAACCCGTTCTCTTTGTGAAGACCCATTGTAGAAAACTACTGAATTTCTCGAAATAAGCACAGGATATAGAACACCCCATTGGCATACACCTATCCATGTAATAACAACCCTGAAACATGAAACCTAGGAGACGCTGGTCGTCTGGGTGTACCGGGAGCAATCGGAACGCTGACTCGATATCTGACTTCGCCATCAGCGCCCCGGGCCCCAGGCGATTCAAAATGGCTACGGCCTCATCGAAGGATGCGTACCGCACCGAACACACTTCTGGATCGATTGCCTCATTTACGGAAAGACCTCGTGGAGCTGATAAATTATGAATCAGTCGGAACTCACCAGGGTCTTTCTTGGGGACTACCCCCAAGGGAGAACAAACAAAATTCTGGACCGGGGGTACGCTAAACGGGCCGGCGACCCGACCTCGAGTCACCTCTTTCCGGATCTTATCCTGTACTACGGTTGTATGCTGCAGGACGGAAAGTTGATTTTTACACTTATCCACACCCTGAAAGTCCCCTACCGGGATGCGGAAACCATACGAAAAACCGTTCCGCAGCACCCCAGCAGAAGTACGATCCGGGTAGTCACTGAGCCAAGGAATCATCGCCAGGGTATCAATCGGAGTGGGTAAAGGCGCCCCTCGGACTATATTAGACCTGTTTGGCACCTCCTCTCCCCCCGTTATCACCCGTTCTGGCTCTGCACGAGGCCTCAGGATGGGACGACCCACAACCACTACATTCATGTTTGAATTTACACGATCCCTGCGGTCTCGTACATTTACCTCTGTTGTAATTAAAGCAGAAACCCTTTCTTCCGGTATTGCCGGTAGGTTTCGAGTGATCGTCGGCACCCGTACTTGAACGAAAGGGCGTCCCCCCATACTGCCGGGAGGATTCGCCAACATTACTTCCCACCAACGGCATTCTCAACATTCCTGACTCCTTCATTTTATCCCAAGTCAAGGCATCATAACAATCCCAGGTTAAACTTTTATTATGCTCCTTTTCTTTTCTGAACATATTATCGTAACAAAACCAATGATTACCCTGGTGCGATGTTGAATACCCCATGATTTGTGATTGATAGATTGGGAACTCGGAAAGCAACTCCGGTCTACGTTCCCCCAAGATTGATGTAAAGATTCCCCAGGCATTGCCCCAATTGCCAATATTCTCATTCACTTTAAAGGCGGCCATTTTTGCGCGCCAAACACTCGGATGCATGAGATCCTTCTGACTCTTTACATGCTCTACCTCATAATGGTCAACAAGCAATGAAAAAATGTTCACATACTCCCCCGCCCAAATCTTTTCCTTAATTGCCAAAGGAACATGTTGCCCCAACTTTTCTCTCCGAGAGGGTGTTGACTCATCCCTCGCGATCGGCAATGGCCGCTTACCTGCACCTGACGCTGCCTCTGTGGTCGCAATCGTCCCTGGTGTCTTGTCCCCTACTGCAGCCGGCACGGGCACCTTGGCTGCTTCACGTTTCTCACGCAATTGCTTTATCAGCGCCTGCGCCTCGACAGCCGTGGCGCCCTCGTTACCTTTACCCAACCACGCTGCCAATTGTGCTGCCAGCTCGGGCGGCATATCATCCTCGGACACGGGGGTGACCACAACGGGAATCGGATTCCCCTCCTCCGGCACGGGAGTTGGAGCCTCGAGCGGGGCACTGGGACCGGGGATGTCTTCACCCGCTGCCCCCCTCCTGGGCCTCTTGTTTTTCCCTCCCGGGGCTGCTCCCGCCAAAGGACGTTTTGGACCCTTTTCCTCATTCTTGTCCACCCGCTTCTTTAGCTCGGACATCTCCTTCATGAGAACACGCAGCATCTGGTCGGTAGTCATGCGCTTTCCCACCTTCTTCGGCATTCTCCAACAAAGTAACTGAAAAACAAACAAGAACGATTAAAACGCTCAAAATTGGCTCTTCGTTCCGTCTCGAGCTCACGTGCAGCGAGGAGGTGCAGCTTCAGAGCACAGGAACAAGAGGATGTCTTCTGGACTTGCGTCTCTTTTTATCCATCTTCAGGGCGGGCGTAAACCCGCCCCTGCCTGCCCCGAGGGCGTGGCCGGCTGCGTCAGTGTCTAGGCCAGCCCACTCTAGGGCGGGAAAAAGCGCGCCCCGGCTACGCCGCTTCGGGCATACCAGCCGAGACGCGCCTCCCGCCCAAAATGGCTTCCCGGGGGGATCGAGGCACTCTGCCATACGTTCGGGGGGACCGAGTGGTCGCCCCTTTCCAAACGCACCTAAAGCATTTCTGCGATAGGGTACAACTATATAGTTAGATATCCCATGCCCATAACAAATAATTTTTGGGCAAGGATCCCAAGAAAATAAATGAACTAAAGTATTCAAATAAAGTATACACTATTAAGAAAGAAAATGGTCAAGTAGGGTTGTTGGTTTTTAACAATGATGTTATCATATAGTAAAGTGTATGTTTTTAACTTTATAGAAATTGAATCAATCTGTAACAAAAGTCCTGAAGAAGGTGTGAAGATTCAAAAAAGCACCGAAACGCTGCGTCGACTGTTTTGTTTACCTTTGATTCAAATAATCTTACTATTGTACCACTGTCGGTGGTTTTTAATTGCAATGTTTTTATTTTGTGTTTTAGATTGTAACCCATGTTGGGAGGTAATAAACTGCACTAAACTTTTTTAACCAACAACTACTGACCCCTTCTGATATTTTTGTATATACGCTCAACTGTCTACCTGTTCATATAGTTTGTCATGAGTATAAGAGTACAGAGAGAACTATATCTATAGCCTTCTCCTTGTCCAACATCTGTCCGTCAAGCCACTGTTGCTCAGTATTGTTGAAACAGGGAATTTTTTCTTTGTTGATACTAATACCCCCTTCCCTGTATACACACCAGGGGTACCTCCTTTCTTTTAACTACAGTGATTGTACAGCTCTTTAGCTGGGAGGCGTTTTTTCGCTAAAATAAATCTATCAAGGGCATCAACCTAATAAGTGTATCCAATTGAATATGGACACTTTAAAAACCAAAGGTTTTTCAGAAGAGGAATTTAATAAAATTGTCAATGGCACCTCTAAAAATTATACTTCCACTTCAAATAGCAATAATGATGAAAATCAGTGGCGGGAATTGTGGAACAATAAGAAGAAACTAGTACGCACTGAGTTACACGCAGATTTTCTAATCGATTATCTTAAAAAAGGCATAATTCCCAGTGGTTTACAAGTCAAAAATGAACCAGGGGTCTTTATACGCCATGCAGGATTCATAGAGAATTGGACCCTGATTGCAAATAGATGCAGGAGGGATTGGATGCTGCTTATAATTGAGACAGCAAACGCCATCTTAATAATTGACAGAAAAGAAATAGCTGAATTAGAAACTAAGTTAGATAATTCAGTCTTAGAAGATGCAAAGAAGAAACTAGAAGACATCCAAAGAGATGTCGCTGGGTACAGGGATTATCTTTTCAACAAAAAACTAAATAAATTTAACAAAGACGTGTCTAACTACAACACTGAGATCGTCTATCCCTATACACAAAAAGATTTCTTTGATCGACCTAGGGACAGTTTCTTCAATAGAAATCAAGGACAACAACCCTGGCGTACATACCCAAAAAAACGGGTGACGTTTTCAGATTCCTCATATACAAGTAATGACTCCGAACAAGATAAAACAATGGATAAAAATAGAGGGGGTGAAACAACATCCACCCCAAATAGGGAATCTCTGCCTTTTTTACGACAACGGGGACGTGGCAACCATCAGAACCACCACAGTCACCCAAGAGGCAATGGAAGAGGGAAATTCTTCCCTCAACCTCCGCAGAGGCGATACTACACCAGGAGTCAGCCGAAATGGGACTAAAACAAAAGGCAGCCATCATAAATCTCTCCAACATCACTCTAAACAAAATGGAAACAGATGTCTTAGAAAAGGGCTTAGGATTTGCCATTAGCAATAGGGTCAATAAATTTAACTTAGAAAGGGACCTACAAGGATTTTTTAGGAAGATAAGACTGCAGGATTTCTTCCGAGATAAACCCCCTAGAGCCAATCAAACAAATAAATCAGGCCTTAAACCCAAATCATCATGGACACCTCATGTTGGTATGGTGAATAAACAAATTGACCTTTTTGAAAAAGTAGTAGAAAACAAGATTGCTGAACTACTAGTACATCCTTTAAGAGGTCCTAACAATTTAACTGTAGATGAGAGAGCGGCCCTAAAAAACCTAGAGAATAACGATTCTTTGACCATTAAACCAGGTGACAAGGGAGGGAGCATAGTGCTTATGCAAACAGAAGACTATGAAAGAAGAATGTTGTTACTGCTGAATAACTCCGAACATTACTGTCCTTCCAGTAGACTGGAGTGGAATGCACTAATTCAGAAGGTACACCGACTTGTAAATCATGCCCTAGAAGATGAAATAATCTGTCGGGATGAATATAATTTTTTAAAGAATGAGTCACCTATCATCCCGGCACTATATGGACTTCCTAAAGTCCATAGGAATATAGTGGATCCCCCCATGCGTCCTATCGTGTCTTCTATTGATTCTATCACTGAACCCCTTAGTAAGTATATAGATAGGTTTTTGCAACCAATAGTAACCAATCAAAAAGCATATGTAAAAGACACCACGTCAATGATTGAAAAGATCGAAGGCTTACCATTCAACACCACTACTCAATGGCTGGTAACTTTAGACATAGAGGCCCTCTACACCAACATCCCACAGGATGACACCATCACGATGTTAGAGGGCCTCTTACAAAATGGGACTGATGACTTAAGCTGTCACGCAACATTTATTGTCGAATGTGCAGAAATTATTTTGAAAAACAATATCTTTTTGTTTAAAAATAGTTTTTTCAAGCAAATTAAAGGCACCAGCATGGGGGCGACCTGTGCCCCCAGCTTAGCCTGCTTGTACGTAGCGGCCTTCGAAGACAAGCATATTTTCAATGACATAGCCCCTTTTAGCGAGAATGTTACATGTTGGTCGAGATATATCGATGACATTTTTTTCATGTGGACAGGTACAGTAGAGTTACTTAATGATTTTTTATCTTGGTTGAACCTGGGAGATAAAAATCTCAAATTTACTTCCAATTTCAACAAACAAGCAATTGAGTTTTTAGATATTAAAATTAGAGTTGAAAATGCGACCTTAGGGGTTGATTTGTACAGTAAACCTAGTGACCGCAATACGTTGCTACACTACAAAAGCAACCATCCAAACAGCCAAAAGGATAATATACCGTTTGGTCAATTTTTGCGCATCAGACGCAATTGTACCAACATTTGCGACTTTAATAAACATGCAGACCTACTCTCCGAAAAATTGAGGAATCGGGGATATCCTAACAGTCTCATTAGACGTGCATACAAACGTGCGAAATATTATAACCGAGAGTCCCTATTCAACACGGATAAAGTAGATAGTGACAAAAACACTGATAGACTTATTTTTGTAACCAATTATAGCACAGCCAGCAATAAAATAAAAAACATCATCAATAGCAATTGGTCTTTATTGAACAGTAGACCCGGAAACAAAATCCCTAAACCAATGTTTAGTTTCCGTCGGAACAAAACAATAAAGAATTGCCTTGTGCATACATTTAAAGAAAAGACTCGCAATTTTTCCAACACGATTAATAAAGCCCCTCTTCCAACAGGTAACTTTGCGTGCACTACATGTTCCAACTGTGCATTTATGATTAAAGGAGATCTGATATCCTATAATGGCATAACACATAAGGTAAAAAGCTTTGCTAACTGCAAGACAAAAGATCTTATTTATATGATAAGATGTCCCTGTGATAAGGCCTATATAGGTGAAACAGCCAGAGAGATCAAAACCCGTATTTCTGAACACAGGTCCGCCATTAGGACAAAGAAGAAATCCGCTCCACTTGTAGAACATTGGACAACACACAACCACAAATTAGAAGATCTGAAGTGGTGTGTAGTGGAAGTAATTTTGCAGAGTACAAGAGGTGGTAACTGTAATAACAAAAGGAAAAAGAGAAAACAATTTTTCATGTCCCTGTTTGACACATTTCGGACAGGTCTCAACAATAGAGAGGAGTGGGAAAGAATTATCTTATAACTAAATTTTAGGACCCGCTAGGCGGGGCTTCTTTTCTTATCTTTCCTTTCTGGGCAATCAGTTAGCTATTGAAAATCAGGTTAAGATACCTTTTGACTCTGGATTTGAGAATAAGTAAAAAAGAAGGTCAGAGCCTACAAAATAGGCACTCCTAAATTTAAAAATAAAAATATCATATAATTAATTTCAGGACGATACATGGAGACCAGAAACATGCTAGACCCGTGTCAGTACCAATCTGAATTAAGAACTATAGCCTGAAGGTTCCCCTCCAAGCAACACTACACGGTTACTAGCTTGTTTAGTCATATTAGAGGCACAAGTATAATTCCCATGCACAAATTGTTTTATCAGTACTGTTTAATTGTAGACATTAATAACTCCACAAATCATAATGTCACTTGTGTATGCTTTTATTGCAAATACTGTATACTGTTTTATAACCCATATCAAGTAAATTTGAACAACTAGTTGTGAAATAGATAAATTGTGATCAAAGTAATACAATGCCCGTTATGAAAATATATCGAGATGTGTCACTTCCATTAATATATAACAAGTGGGCATGAAGAATGTGAATTTATGATCTAAAAGCAGACGATAAGGAGTTATAATACTCCCCAGAACGTAGAGGGTTTTTTTGTGTAACAATCTGTTGTGTTCCTTTGAAAAAATATTGTCGTTTTTTGAAAAAAGACTGTAAGCAGTATTTTTCTGTAACATGTGCATGGACATTACAGCGGAAAAAACTTTAGAAAGAAATCTCGGGCGGCTTTTCCATTCTTATTAGCTGAGACGTTATGTTTATTCAAACATAAAAATGCAGGCGCCCAATCCAAAATGGCCGACACATTACTGACGAGCGTCGATAATAAGTTTGAAGGCACGCAGTACTGTAATGATTTTGTGAATACATGCCAACATCAACTCAGTCGTATATAGACACACGACCCATTGGGGACAAATAAAATGCAGAAATTGCGCTAGAACAATTAGCGTATCAAATGAACTTCCGGGTCATTTTTTTCACGAAGACAACAAAGATTCGCCCCTTTTTGCATATATAAAGATAGCGACGTAAATAGGTAATTAAAGATGAATATGTGACCTCAATTATCAATATGAGACACATTTCTCGTAATCTGGGAATAATGTAAATCTCAGACTGAATCCGTGATAGGACCCGTTTCACTTCCGGGTTTCCATAGGCAACGGCAGCATAAAACACCGGGCTTTCCCCTGTCTCATTCTACTTCAAATTGCCATGAAGACTGCAGCACGGAGGAACAGGGAGGCCGGATTTTAAGAACCAGGTAGGCACTCTGCCCGCGATAATTAAGATAACGCTAATCCCCACCAAAATAACCTTGGGATTAGATTAATGTCAGTTAGAATGTTTTGATAATTTGGAAACAGTGGGGGATGCGAACTTCGAGTTTACCTAGAATTGACAACAATATCTATTTACGCAAGCAGGGCTTGTATCTAACTAGAAACCCGTACGTAGTGATAGATAATGACTGAGGGCAAAAATATTGATAATGAAATATAGAGGATTTATAACATAGAATTTTAAAGTAATCATCTGTCATAAGAACAAAGGACAAACCCCTTAAAAACTCAGTGAAATTAGATAAATTGTTACCAATAGGATGCTGTCCTGAATACTATGTATATCCATTCAAATATATGTTGAGAGGAAGCTATATTCTTCTTTTTATAGATTTCTTCAATAAAGTAAAAAGGTGAAATCTGCGACAACGAGGGTGTCGCCCATCTGATCTTTATTAACAAGAGCAGGTCAGTATATGGTAATCACAATATTGCCCAGAAGGCAAACACAGCTTGCATACACAGCAAAATAAATATTATTTAATATATATGACCTTTTCAGATCCTTTGAGACACAGGACCCAATCCTGACATTTACGGTGGTTCCTCCGTGCAAAAATATAGGCTTCTTTCTATTGACCACGAAGGTAATTTCAGCTCAATGATGTATAACATAAATGTTTTTTAGATAATGTCAGAAAAGAGCACTATCACTGAACATTATTTTAAACTTTATTTTTAAACAGCCTGTGAAAATATCGATAGTCCAAGCAATTCCGTTATGGAGGGAAGGAAATTTTAAACTTCTTGGCACATTCAAGCCAGGTAATATTAATGAATGGCTGATGATAAAATGCTCTTCCAAATAGTCGTTTTAAGAATATTATAACGCACCTAAAGCATTTCTGCGATAGGGTACAACTATATAGTTAGATATCCCATGCCCATAACAAATAATTTTTGGGCAAGGATCCCAAGAAAATAAATGAACTAAAGTATTCGAATAAAGTATACACTATTAAGAAAGAAAATGGTCAAGTAGGGTTGTTGGTTTTTAACAATGATGTTATCATATAGTAAAGTGTATGTTTTTAACTTTATAGAAATTGAATCAATCTGTAACAAAAGTCCTGAAGAAGGTGTGAAGATTCAAAAAAGCACCGAAACGCTGCGTCGACTGTTTTGTTTACCTTTGATTCAAATAATCTTACTATTGTACCACTGTCGGTGGTTTTTAATTGCAATGTTTTTATTTTGTGTTTTAGATTGTAACCCATGTTGGGAGGTAATAAACTGCACTAAACTTTTTTAACCAACAACTACTGACCCCTTCTGATATTTTTGTATATACGCTCAACTGTCTACCTGTTCATATAGTTTGTCATGAGTATAAGAGTACAGAGAGAACTATATCTATAGCCTTCTCCTTGTCCAACATCTGTCCGTCAAGCCACTGTTGCTCAGTATTGTTGAAACAGGGAATTTTTTCTTTGTTGCAATTCATCAAAGTACAGCAGCACGGCTAGGGCCCAAGTGCAGAAAATACTCTGAGTTAGAGGTTACCTAATTCAGACATTTCGTTGAGGCCAGAGTTTGAAGTATCAAATTTCAGAATGAGGTAGGCTTCTTTTTGGGAGAGGCGTACATCCGGGTCCCCACTGCCACCTCTGATGACTGCAAGCACGGTCCGTCTGATGTCATTGGCGGAGTGTTTATGTTGTATGAAATGGGAAACCAATGGGGCTGTCAGAGTCTTATTGTTTATTCTGGAGCGATGTTGGATAATTCGTTGGCGAACTTCCTGAGTGGTCTTCCCAATGTACATCTTTTTGCAAGGGCATTGGATTGCATACACTGTATTTTTGCTCTTACAATTAGTGTGTTCGTCGTGTCTCCAAAATTTATTGCCGTCTGTGAACAGGGTACCCTCCATTATTAGGTCACAGACAGTGCATGTCCCACATTTGCGGTGTCCTTTGACGGGGTTAGATCCAAAGATGGTACTTTGAGTGTCTCTTTTTGCAGGGGGTCGTGTCGAGGTCATCATCTGGCCAATGCTACGATTTTTTTTTAGGGTAAAGAGTGGTACTCCAACATCTGGTAAGACTTCTTCAACCAAGTGCCAGCACTTCCTGATGGTTTTTTGGAGTTGGTTGGTATGGGGGCCAAACGTGGATACACACACTATCCTTTGGGTTGCAGGTCTCGATCTTTTTTCTAAAAGATGTTCCCTGGGCGTCCATCTCGCTCTTTTCATAGAATGCTTGGGCAGTTTGTGGGGATAGCCCCTTTCCTGCAATTTGGCCATAAGTGCCTGTCCATGGAGATCGAACTGCTGCGTAGACGAACAATTTCGTCTCACACGGAGAATTTGTCTGTATGGGAGATTATCCCGCAGACTCCTGGGATGGTAACTCCTATAATGGAGTGCATTGTTCTTATCAGTCTTCTTTTGATACAGGGAACACATAAGTCTGTCTGTCTTGGCTGACACCTCCACATCAAGAAAAGGTAAAGATTTAGAATTGTAGCTCAGACTGAATTTGATGTCAGGGCTTCTGTCGTTCAGCCAAACATGAAATTCTTCTAGTAAGGCAGAGGACCCATTCCAGACGCACCAGACATCGTCTATATATCTGAGCCACTGCTCAATATGATCTCTGTAGGGGTTGTTGGTATATACATATCTCTCCTCGTATTGACCCATGTAGAGAATCGCCATTTCAGGCGCAAAGGGGCAGCCCATAGCTGAGCCTTTGATTTGCCGAAACATTTCTTCCTCGAATGTGAAGAAGTTCTTTTTTAAGGCCAATGTAGCAAACGAGACGATGAGATCGGTGGGCACCCTGTGTGGACGGGGTCTGGTCTCAAGGTATAGCTCAATGACATCAAGGCCATCCTGCTGCCGAATCTGTGTGTATAAAGAAGATTCGTCCATGGTGACGAGCAATTGAGAATTTGAGTCAAATTTCAAGCCTGCGACCCTATTAATGAAATCCATGGTGTCTCTCAGGTACGATGGAACATGGACAACCAGAGGTTTAAGAAATATATCCACGAATTGTGAAATTGGTTCGAAGACAGAGTCGCACCCCGACACAATGGGACGTCCCGGAGGTGTTTTGGAGTCTTTGTGCACTTTCGGAAGAAAGTAAAGATGGGGAGTTCGTGGATACTTCTTCACCAGATATTCGGACTCCTTTGGACCAAGTATCCCTGCATCTCTAGCCCTGTTCACAAGTTTGGTAACCTCATCCACTATCTGGGCTGTGGGGTCTTGTGTGATCCGGCGGTACCAGTCCTGGTTATAGACATGACTTCTTCCTTCGGTTCTGTACAAGTCCTTGGACCAGAGAACCACAGCTCCTCCTTTGTCTGCAGGCCTTATGATGGCCTCCTGCTGGTTCTTCAATTCATGTATGGCTTCTCTGTGTTTCTTGGTGATGTTCCCAGGAACAAAAGGGCGTCTCTTCTCCAATATGTTCAAAGATGACATAACAGAGCGCTCAAAGGCAATGATTTTCTTCGAGGTGGTGTGGTTCGGAGGGCAAAATGTCGATTTATTACGAAGACCTGAGGCTTCTGTTAGAACCTGGTCTGGCGACTCTCTAAAGAACCATCTCAATCTGATTTTTCTAAAAAATTCCATGACCTCCAGTTTGATTTTAGTGAAATCCATGGCTCTTCCAGGGACAAAAGAGAGGCCCAATTCCAAGATTTCTTTTTCAGTCTGAGTTAGAATTTTTTCAGAGATGTTGATAATGGAGGATGATTTTACGACTTGTAGTGCTGTTTGCGTGTCGTCATCTCCCACTGTGGTTTGAATCGTGTCTGTTTCTGCTGTTGGCCCTGGCCTAAAAAAGGCCTCTTGGGGGTGTTTCTATTCTGTTGGTTCCTATTCGATGGGCCCTCGCCCGCATCAGAACCTTCCATTGACTCGGAGGAAGATGTCTCGGAGAACGTCATGAATCTTTTCTTAGATCTTCCTTGGTTGAAATTGAGGTGTCTGATGGAATCTGACCTGGTGTAGAACTCATCCTTGAGGTATGGGTACACCGTCTCAATATTGACATTTTTTTGATATTTCTCGAATTTAATCGTTTTGAAGTTGATGGTGTTGTCCCTAAATGTATTTAATTCTTTGTCAATCTTTTCAAGGAGAGTTTTGGCCTCAAGCTCAGTATGATTGTCTTTTATAGCTCATAACAGCTCCTCAATTTCCTCCTCCTCCTTTTTCAAGATTCTTTGGGCGGTTTCCACAGTGTGCACCATCAAGTCTCTGCTGCATTTTGTACTGATGAAACTAAATCCTTCACGATACACAGGGTCATCTGTGATCATGACAGGTACATTCTTGATCTGGAGTCCCCAGGGAATCGTTCCTGCTCGGAGGTTCGCAAGTAGGAAATGACCGTGAAGCTCTGTCCGAACATGTTTTTTTACGGAGTCTGATGAGTTTTTCTGCAAAATTGAGCTGTTTAGCCGTGCTGCTTAATTTAATTGAGGAAAAGAGAGTGGAGTTAGAGAGGAGTTTTTGGATGTGATCCTCACTGAAAGACAGGGTGTCCTTTTCAGCCATATTAGAGTTATCAGGCGAAAACCGCCTGACTGTAATTAATATGCACAAGCGACACACTTTTAAATGTCGAAATGTGAAAGAACCTTGCGGGCAGCCGCCCGCTCTACCAACGTGTACACAAAAAGGTTTTGGGTCCTAACAACTGGCTAGCCTGGACCTCAACAATTGAAAAACAGAACGGAGTGGCTTGCCAGGATACTTTTGAATCCAAATTATAACCCACACAGCCCAAAGGTACTGCGTGACTAGGCCCTTTTTTTAGCAAAACATTTATTTAAATTTTTTGTAATCAAGTTTCAAAATTCATAAGAACATGTCATCATAAAGGAAAAATACTGTCACAAACAGTCAAGTCAAAGGCAAAAACAAACAATTGTGTGCACAATAAATCCAAAATATACTGACATAAATACTGAATATTCAAACAATTACATTACACCAAAATGCAACTTAGAAAACATTACATACATTTCAAATAAATTGAGATAAAAAAACATTCAACATGTAAGCAAAAGACATCAGTTGTTTTCCACCTTTAATTCCGCCTGTCCACTGGTATCTAGTTAATAGGACTGGTCTTTTGCTTACATGTTGAATGTTTTTTGATCTCAATTCATTTGAAATGTATGTAATGTTTTCTAAGTTGCATTTTGGTGTCATGTGATTGTTTTGTGTGACTGTGTTCTTCCTTTTTGATGACATGTTTTTATGAATTTTGAAACTTGATTACAAAAAATCAGTGACCTGCTGACAAGCCTTCAACTCAAACTCCCCCCCCCCCCCCTGCAAGAAACCAAGAATCTACTTCACAAGGGTTCAGGAACCAACAAGCGCCGAGAATACCCTCTTTCTGTGCCCCCAAGGACTACTGGGGATCAACCAGGTACAGTGCTGTGTCCACTCTGCGCCCCTTTTCCTCAACCTGGGCCCCTGCGCTGTCCTGCCTAACTCCCCCTGACTGAACTGTATGAATTGCTGTCCTTTCTAACCTGATCTGGATACGCCACGCTAGCTCCCTGAGCTGACTGAACTGCCTGTGGCCCGAGGCGCTGTGGTAATTGCCCCCCTGAGAAGCGCTGCAATTCGCGCCCTGCTGACTGACCCAAGCACAAGAAACCCCCGGCTCTAGGCCCTTCGAGATCACTGAGCCACTGAACTGTCCCCTGGTTCCAACTCGCTATCTGGGAACTCACTGCTGCGCCCCCGAGCTGTTCGCGCCCTGCTGAGGCACCTGAGGAATGCTAACCCTGTGGCTGCGGCTCCAGCGCCGCACATAGAAATCCCTGTGACGCGCTCTGCCTGTGAGCGCTGCTGTCTGCCACCGTGCTGTGCTCGGCGCTCCCTCATCGGAGCCAGCGCCAACATCGTTGCCCCCCTCGGCGGCGCTAGGAGCCAGGAGAGGGCCACCGCACCGAGTCCACTAGGGCCTGAAAGTCACCATCCCCTCCTCACGTGACGGGGGCGCTCGGCCTCCTCATTGGCCACGCCCCCGCCCTTGCTAACGTCGTCTGAAGAAAGACGGGAACGCCCCCGCGGGGCGTGCTACCATTGGCGGCCGCGGGCACGCCCCCCCAATGAAGCCTGCCGATTGGTCCTGGGCCTGGGAAGCCTCTGGAGGCCCGGGACCGGGTTCGGAGCTTGCGCCGGGCACCATAGGTGTGCGAGTGACCCTCCCCACATGCCAGAGCAAGCCCAGAGGTGCGCCATAGCAACATAAGGCCCCAAAGAGGGCTCAGGAAGAGCGCAAGTCCCCTGGTGGCCATACCAGCCGCCATCAGCCAACTCAAGGGGCCCGAGGAGGCCAGAAGAAACAGGTAAAACCTCGGGGAAGGAGGGCAGCCGCTTGAGTGAACGCGGGGCCTCTGGAGAACCGGAGGGAGGCCCGAGACCGCCCCTCCTCGAGGGAGACTGTGGTTGGCCCCGGTTGTGCCCTCAGGGCTTCTGTGACTGGGCGAGAGCCCCCAGTAAGAACTCAGTGACTGCCCAGTTAAACGAGTAACCCCTTGCTAGAGGGAATGATATTGGCTGACGTGCCCTGTTCAGTTGAAGTGTTTTTTCTGATTCCTACAATGAATAATCTGGCCTAATGCACTGTTTGCCTACCTAATGAAATGTTTTACATTTAAGGAAATGTGGCCTGATCTCCAAAGAGTTTTACTATTGCATAATGAGTTCGTTATTGCTGAGTAATGACCTGGTTAACCCCTGCTAACTGAACTGTTACTTCTGTCTAATGACATGGTTATTTCTGCTAATGGGTCTAAGGAAATGTTCACCCTTGCTTGGAGAGGAGTTGATTGAAATGCTCACCTTGCCCCTCTAATGCAATGGTAATGATTGAAATTCTCCACTCTAATGAAATGAGTTATTGCTACGGTGATTATTGATGGCTCTACATGAAATGTACTTGAATGTATTGAGTAATTGAATACCCTGCATTTTATCCTAGATAAAAGCTAGTGTTTCAATCCTACTCACTGGTGTGGTCTCAATCTGTGCATGCATTTATTGTCTCAGTGGATGTGTGTGCTATGTAGTCACTTAACACCTGAGCTTTCGGGTGCCTACCTGCTCATGCCAGACTACCCCTGGGGAACTGGTGACCCCAGTTCCTACAACGCCCCAACCCAAGTCAACAACCAGTGCAGTCACACCGATCGCACCACCCTATAGCCAGCCCTGCCACTATGGAATGTGTAGATAGGCACAAACGACTGTGCTTAGAGGTGGGGAGACAAGTGAGAGGCCAGTTCTGTGGCTGTAGTTTTGGGCCGTCTTAACCTTAGCCCAGACCCCACAAGCAGTGCTGTTCCACATTCCTTCCTGCCAGTCCGTCAAACTGTGCCTTAATAGATGTGGTTGGGGTGGGGCAGGTGTTCCTCTGGTCATTAGGCCATTCACAAATCACCCCCTGTGAGACATGGGACTCGGTAGGTGGAACACCTAAAACCAAAAGCAGTGTCTTTTCAGTACTCCTCTGCCAAGCACTCCTTACACTGAGGCAATGGCAGGCGGGGGAGAAGAGTGTGTGAGGAGGCTGATAAGCCCCACAGGGAGACCATGCCAGGTGTTCTGGTCCTAGGGTCTGTCAGCAGCCTAAAGGTTGTGTTTTCCCCATGCTCCCTCCCAGGCAGGCGCTTCACATTCATCCCGTGGTAGGTGGGGAGTGCAGGTACCATTCAGAGGCCTTCCTGAAAGGCCAGGGTTGGCTCTACCTTTTGGCTAGCCCAGTGCAGAAGCAATTTGTTTCAGCTGACCTCTCTGCCAGGCCATCGCATTCAGGCAATGGTGGGTGTGGGAGTGTGCAAAGGCGCTGAGGCCTCGCTGGGAGCCGGGTGTAGTGTTGGCGCCATTGGGACATTTTAAGCTCGAGCCCAGGTTCAATAATTAGGTCACCTGCACATGTTCCGTTTTCCAAACACCAACACAAGTACTTGCCAAAAAGATCAGTGCTTTGTCTGATAACAGTTTTGACTCATCATAAGTTAGCACAGAGGGTTCATGTGCTTGCTGCAAAACACAACATTTTGATCCCAGATTTGTATTTTATGTACATAGGCATGTGGGTTACTAGTTTTTCACACCAATTAATTCTCAATCAAATCAAAGTTGCGTCCCTGGCCAGGTCCCTTAGCACTCAAAAACACACGAGGGTCCCTGAATACAAATACTAGGAGGAGGAGGCAGGGAAAATCTAGAATCAAGAACAAGGGAACCTCCCCTAGAACATAATATACATTTAGGTACTAACTCCAATACTTTTCAAACATCATCATTGTCCCAATCAGAACATTTTATTTGAAAAGCATATGTCTATTTTTTATTTTTTGTGGCATAAGATGAATCAAAAAACATAAAAGGCATCAATATATATACATTCTATTTACATCTCAAAACATAAGCAGCACAGCCCTCTCATAACCTCAATACATCCAACACTCTCACACCCATCCAGACCATCATCAACCAAACCACTAGACCATTTACAAAAGACAACAATTACAGATATTTATAAATAATTAACAATCAAATATATACATAAAAACAAGCAAATAAGGGAAAAGAAGCTCCAACGCGCGTTTCGGAACAGGACCGATATCCACCAATCCTTCGTCAGGGCGCAATAAATGTATACAGTCTCTTCAGTATCTTCTCCAACATCAGAAGTATACAAATAAATTCAATTTGAAAAATTTCATTCAGCATAAATTAATACAGAGTCATGGCTGTGTCTTCAAATCCTTATATTGAATCCTTAAATAGTATCCCTAGATAATTATCGGAGACATACTAAGCCGTTCGGATGCTGATACACTTGTTCACAGGTGCATAGGAATGAGATCGTGAGAATAATATCACAGCGAATGAGCACAATTGAAGGCGATGCTTCTACCAGTGGTATAGAAATGGGGCCCAAAATCCCAAAATGTCTCCTGGCGGGTTATCCCTCATAGGGGTCCGTGGCGCGCAAGGATGACGCCTCTTCCTTTAAAGTGTCGCAACCGCTGGATCCACGCCACAACACTTTGAAGGAAGAGGCGTCATCCTTGCATGCCTGTTGGTTAACAGTGCTGAGAGGGCTGGGCTGCACATAGTTGGAACCCGTGGTTAGGCGTACTCTTTGCTTCTCCTCATTATCACAACTTAACATGTTATTACCCTTCTCGTTGGCATTTTCAAACACCTGCGTCTTTCCTCTCTTCCTCGCTGTTTCCTCTGTACCATTTCTATGGTTTGCCCCCCAACCCCATGTCCAGCTCTTCGGCCATCAATTCTTTTTGACATGTCCTTTCATCTTCATTTCTTGCTCTCTCTCTCTGTTCTTCGTTTTTCTTTTCTCGCCCTCACCTCTTCACTCATTTACCACTCCCTCGTCTCTATTTCTTTAGTTAAGTCATTCTCGGTTTTTCACTTTAAATAAAAAACTTCTGCAAGTTCTCTCACCATTGCCTTGTATTATTGTTCACTCCCTTGGATGTCTCTGCCTCACTATCTCCTTCTCTGCAGCCACCCCAAGATGTCTCAAGTTTGTATGCTGTGCCGGGTGTTGCTGCCCTTGCATTTATCTGTAACATTTGCAGCAGTTTATTAATAGACTCATGTAATGAGTATTCGGAGATCGAAAGAACCTTTTGCTGTTTCATAAACAATAATCAGACAGATCTGTCTTGGAGTTTTATTTGTCGGCACATTGACCTTCTTAACACCTTAACAGCTATGGAACGTCCAGCTCCAATGCTGAAGGTGCAGTTGGAACGTCCAACGGCCGACGGCAGCACTCCCGAGGTAGTGGTGCCGTCGGACGTTGGACTGAGCGCAGCACTTATGAGGTTATTAAACAGGTAAGGCCGACTAGAAGCAGGCGTCTCTTGGCGAGGTTTATGTTCCTAATGACCTGAATGCATTTTATCTGATGGCAGATACAATGCTGACAGCCAGGCCACTGCCAAGTGTTAGGGATACAGCCTGTGCCCCAAAAGACATGCTGAGTTGTGGACAGCTGCATTGACGCAGTACGAGCGTCTGTGGTGGGCTGCAAAACGAAGAAGTAAAGGTGGTGGTTGAGAAACTGCAGTTCAACACCAAACCCAAAACTATGTAACGTGCATTGGTCGTTGTTTCCCTTTCTCTATGCACCCAATGAATTTGCTCAACTTGGGGCTCGTAGTACAAGGCACAATGACACCTACTAGGGACCTGAGTAACACTCAGTTTGAATCAAACTTTAATATTTTTGGCATGCAATAAATGGTTACTGCATTTAATGCACAATGTACTTATTATCTATTGGTAACTTGTCGCCTAAAAATAGTGCTTCAATTTGAGTCTATAGTAAACCCTTGTTAATTGTAAGTCTAGCGGCAAGCAGTGCTTCATTTAAGCCGGTGGTTTCCGGTGCTCAGCACCAGCACTTAATCATCAGCACCTGCGCTTTTCACGAGCACCAGTCAAGGACACATTCATATATGGTAGGTATGTGGAGATTAAATGATTTGCCTAGAATCACAGAATGTTGAGCCGACTGGCGCCGAGATTTGAACCTGGTTCCCCAGCTTCGAAATCGGCAGCTCTGGCCAGTAGCCACATCCTCTCCCCACTTTTATGGTTAGTAGTTGGTTTTGAGTTAGGTGGCGCTAACAGGAGAAATTGGCTGGTGCAAGCTGCCTCCTGACGAGAGTCCGGGCACTTATTATTTTTACAAATTTACCACTGGCCGCAAGATAGACTGCCATGCGTGATGCGCCTCTGAGAAGCATACACACTGAGTTTCAGCACTGGGCCTAGCTTCAAAAACATAACAATAGAAATGTTTCTGATGCTAAGCCCTGCTGGCACACAGCGTGCATATTGCTCTGAGGTGAGTGGCACTGGCAGGGCCTAACTTCAGAAACATTTCTATCTACATGTTGTTATGTGACTTCCCTTTATTAATGTAATAATTGCACTGTCACAATTGCTTTATTAACCTTCTTTCTTTTCAAATTTGCTTGAAAATGCACCATTTACCAACTCTTTTTTCAAAATTTTCTGGGTGGGGGAAGCCCCCAAATTCCCTTTGAGATGTTCCAGATAGCTTGCTGCGCTTGCTTGCCACAGTGCACTCCGGCTAAAAGTTTATGCCTCACCACTTTCAAATGTCACTAGCCGCCACTGCATTCAAGGGAAGTTGCAATTGCGCTCGCTCCTGCGTGGGTGATGAAGTCGGCTGTGTTTATTTGAATGTGAGGTTTGTATATAGGCAATTGTGGGGGTTGGTTGAGCATCACATTATTCTTGGAGGCTTGAGTGGAGACCGTTTTACTTCCACTTTGGAAATAAACTAATGGATTGATTTTACCACATTTCTTGTGTTTTTTTATGGACTGGATATATCTTCTTTACACTGGCAACAAGGATGGGATGTACATGGTCGATGATGTTGGCTGTATTTATTTGAATGTAGGGTTTTGTATATAGGCCATTGTGGGAGTGGGTTGGGCATCACATTATTCTTGGAGACTTGAGTGGAGACATTTTTACCTCCGCTACGGAAATAAACGAATGTATTGATTTTACCTAATTTCTTGTGTTTTCTTCATGGACTGGATATATCTTCTTTAAACGTTTACTTTATAACTGTTTGTGTGCTGGATAAATATGTTTCACTTTGCCTCTAAAGTAAGGTTTACTGCTTGTGTGCCAAGCTACCAGAGGGTTAGGCACAACATCATTTAGTGTATTTTGTGGTTCACCCTGACTTGGATTGTGACTGTTGTTTGAACAAGTGTCACTACCCATTCAACCAACAATCTGATTTCTTACAGAAAGAAAAGAAATTCATATTCTGGTAGAACAATAAATTGTTAGTAATAGTGGGAAGGGAGATTGCATGCGCTAGATGTATCATAATTGCAATCAGATGATAAGGCATAATTAACCCAGGGCGGAGCTGGCAGAGTGGGACTATGCAGAGGTCCACAGAGTTGGGAACAAACTCTGTGGAACTCTGCTCCACTCCACCACCCGCCTCCACCCCCCTTATAAAAATGTATTTGAATCTAATTGAAACAATAAAAAAACACTTACCAGTACTGCGGCGTCCCCCGGCTGCCCTCCTCCTCTTCCTCACTGTCTCTCTCCTACGCTGGGTGATCATTGCTGAAACTGCATATGCACATGGGGATGGAATCAGTGGCTGGCCAACTCTGCTCCGCTGTGGAGTGTGCGGAGATTTGTTTACTCCGCGTTCCACGGAGAATACGGAGAAGGCAAATCTCCACATACTCTGTTGGCAGAGCAGAGTTCTCCGCCTGCGCATTGGCATAATATCATGCCTACTCAATAAAGTTGTCCTGTGAGCAGAAAAATGTAGTATCCATAGCTCCCTAAATTGTATTTGTTAGACCTGTGAGCCTTAGGGAAGCCTTCCATCAGATAATTTGCTCTCACTCTGCCCATTTTTCTGATCTCAATTTTGTAGGCCTGAAGACTCTGTGCACTTTACCACTGATAACCAGTACATGTGCTCACTTCTTTAAAAATTGTACAATTGGTTTAAAACATATTGGCCCAGATGCATGAAGCTAAAAACCGCTCGCAAAGGGGCAAATTCGCAGAATCTGCCCCTTTGTGACCGGTATTTTTGCATTTGGGATGCATCATCCCAAATGCAAAAATTGCAAAATAAGAATTTGCTAAATTGCGATTCCTTGCATTTAAGGAATCTCAAATTGAGATTCCTTAAATGCAATGCGTTAAAGTTTAAAAAATAGCGATTTCGCTAATAGGGCTCGCAAATTACCATGAAGTTCAACTTCATGGTAATTTGCAAAAACTTTGAAAAATGCACTCAAGTTCACTTTTCAAAGTTTCATGTTGTGCACACACATGCCCTAAGGGCATGTATGTGCGCAACATATGTGCACAGATCAATTTCAGGGGTGCAACAGGGTGTCCTTTGGACACCCCTGCACCCTTGAAATCTCATTCTCATTTTGTGATTCGCTAATTGCGATTCGCAAATTGAGAATGTTGTCCCATTCATTCCTATGGGCCTCTAGGCCCATAGGAATGAATGGGGAGGTATTCCTTAATCGCGACTCGCAATTTGCGAATCGCAATTAAGGAATTTTAAGAAATCGCTATTTTTAAAGTGATTTCTTCTTGCATAGCATTTTGTTATTCCTTATTAGCGATTCCTTATTTTTCGCTAATAAGGAATCGCAAAATGGATGCTTGATGCATCTGGGGGTTTGACACATATAATTTACTTATAAGTGGTACAACATGTACTCAGGGCCTGTAAATTACATGTTACTAGAAGGCCTTCAGCATTTATTGTGCCACCTACTTGGCCTGTCAAACATGTCTGAAGCATGCCATTGCAGCCTGTGTGTGTGGTTTTAAACTGCCATTTCAAATTGTCAAAATAAACCTTTTGCCAGGCCTAAATTTTCCTTTTTAATATATATATATAAGGTACTCCAAGGGTAGGCCCTACACAGCCCACAGGGCAGAGTGCTGTACATTTAAAAATGTGGGCATGTACTTTTAAGTTTTACATGTCCTGGTACTGAAAAACCCTTAAATTCGTTTTTTTACTAATACAAGGCCTACGTCTACCATACAATAACATTAGGTTACTCTATTACAATACATAAATGCTAACTATCAATTGGGAGCAGGTAGACCAGACGAGTTTGGTGTCTAAAGAATATTAATTTAAAACCCTCATTAGTGGTAAAGTCATATGTTTAGTCACATTTTTCAAAAATGCCACTTCTAGAACGTTGCAATTTTCCTGTCTTAAACATGTGAAGCCTGCAACCTGTATGTAGTCTGAATGGGTCATCTCCATTAGGATGAGAGAGAGGGAGGAGCTGTCACCTACTGGATATATGTTTCAAAGTCACTGTTACAGCACACTACCAAAGAGGTTCACAATAAGTCATTGTGACACCAGACATTCTGCGGCCCAGACAAGGAGGCAGGAAATTCCAAACACCTCTGGGGTATAAACTTCTGGAAATGTATCTTACTTCAAAATGAGCACCAAATATAAATAGTGGACCTCAGACCCTAACTCTTGAGTACACTCCTGGACCTATGGATACTACAGAAGAAGGACTTCCATGCTTGCTGAGAAAGAAGAGTGGACCTGCACCCTTCATCCCAGGCTGCAGTGACTCCAAGGGCCAGCTGAATGGTCTCCTGTTAAGGATCTACATGGACATAACAAGCTCCAGAGGCCTCCCTTAAACTGTCCAGCTGAACCTGCTGCACTTGACCTGCGTGGCCCTGCAACGGGCCCAGCCCGAAGGCTTCTGACCTCTTTTGGAGTGTGTTCCTGATCCCCAAGATGTTCCCATTAGGTCCTGGACCTGAACCTTTGCTGTGGCATCAGAGAACATCTCCTGAGGTTTTTAGGCTCTTCTCGACTAGAATGGGCACATTTTTGCCAAGATCTATCCTCCCACTCTGACCGCTAATACAAACCACAAGTGGACCAAACTTTTCACAGTACAGCAACCACCAGCGACAGCCAGCAAGGCAAGATCTGTACTTTAAAATACTGCATCGACATCCAGTGTTGACTGCTAACATGAAACTCCAGCAATGAGTGTCCCTGATGCCCAACAGTACAACACTACAGCAACGGCCATCTTAGATGCCTGCCCTGCTCTTCATGCCACAGCAATGACCATCCACAATGCTCTCACTGCTTCTCGCTGCCTCTTCCACCCTCAAACTGGACTCTTCAGGCCAGACTTTGAGAAGGTACGTTCTTCAGCATGACTAACCTGGTGCCTGTATGTGACCCATGTTCCATCGCGGTTGGCCTGAATTTCTGACTTTTTCAGTTTCCGTACAACCAGATGACCGTAAGTGGCACTTTGTGCTTTTAGGTGATATACTTACCTTACAACTTTAAACTGTGCATTTCTAGTTCCACTGATTGGATTTGTGTCATTTTGGTCTCAAACATTCTTTTACATTTTACTCTATTTTTCTAAATTGGTGTGAGATGTTTCTTGCATTGTGTTATTACTTTATTACTGTATGAAATACTGCATAAATACTTTACATATTGCCTCTAAGTTAGGCCTGACTTCCCTGTGCCAAGCTACCAGTGGGTTGAAAATTGGTTAATTTGGGGTTAGCTTGTGACTTGGCTGTGAGAAGTTGGCCTGGCATATGCTGTCCACTATTCTAGTGGGCACCTAGCACCAGTCCAAACGACCCCTTATTGATGGTAGGTTAAAGACAACCTTATTGAAAGCTATACTAGTGGTAGCTGTGGAGAGCAGCCTTCAGGCTAAGTCTTGAAGGAATGTAAAGCAGCAGTCTAAAATCTCGTGAATTACCAAATTAAATGAGAACCACACCAGGTATATATATAAAACATATGTATTTATTCTAAACACATCCCTCTAGTCTCTTTATGAGGCTAGAGGCAAAAGTACATAAGGAAAACTTAATAGCACACAATAAATTAGCACAATATACGTTGAATACTAGGGGCGTACACAACCATATATTAAGAAATTGGTATAAGTACTGCAACTTACATAGAGCACAGGCCTAGGGCCTGTAGAAGCACTGGGGCTGCCAGGAACCACCTAAGGTAGTGACACAGGGGACCCGCGGAGGACCCGTGCAGTGTCTAAACACAGCCGCGGATCACCATTAACTTCTATGGGGAAAGTCGCGATTGGAAAACTACAGATAAAGGACACTTAGAAGAGGACTTGAAGCAAACCCCTTTGGAACTAGGAGGTTCTAGAGTCAACACCAGTGGCGGCTGGTGACTTTTGAAAGTGGTGAGGCGTAAAATTAGTGGTGGAGCACACCGAGCGTAGCGAGCAAGCCCGAACCACCTAGGGAGGGTTCGGGGGTACCCCCCCCGAGAAAATTTTGAAAAATTAGTAGGCAAATGGTGCATTTTCAAGACTTTTGGAAGCCACTGTGATAAACAGAAACAGGCCACTGCCTCCCCTCAAACTATCATCAGCTCCAAGGCCTTCTAGAAACCCAACTTATGTAGGTTTAGACAGAGACCGTCCAACTCTTTCAACAGGAACTGCAATGAGGCACAACCACAACACCTTAAATAGTGTCATCAAACTCATCTATCAAATCTTTTAATACACCCAGCACAGGCCCTGCCACTTGTATTTTGGAGATTAGTGGGCCTTTCTGAGCGCAGTTTAGTTGGAAGAAGGGATGCTACTGTAATTGACAGACAATCACAGCATATAGGATACAGTTAAACCTACAGCAATATACTCGGCCACATTAATTACAACCCAGACTGCGCCAGCATGGCCCCAAGAGAGGCCTGGGCGGTCAGATACATTAACGCAAACATATGGCCAGTACCTCACAAACCAGATCCGAAACAGGTTATTAGAAAGCTTTTAAAACGTGTCAGAATTATTCAGCAGCAGCCGAGGTGGTGGTTTTTCAGGCACCTCATTAAAAATGCTTTCATTTTATCAGTGTATAAAATCAAGTATGTATTGTATTCCTCATGTTTCCCTACATTTCTACTAAATAAGAAAAATAATAATAATTAAGAACAAGCAATGGCATAGCCAATAGGTCTCGCCTTTGGGACCGTATAAGTGGTTAGCCATGCAACAGTTGATGTTGTTGCTGGATAACTAAACACTTATAAAGTCCCAAAGGTGAGACATATTGGCTATGCCAATGCTTGTTTGTATTGTCTTTGTTGTTGTTTAGGTACATAAACAGCAAACACATTCATGTAGCAATATAAGCATTCCCAGAAGCATATACAGACAAAATGTAGAGAGATATGCAGTGAGACAATACACAAAAGGCAACATGCAAACACAGGTGGTTGTCAATGGATGCGCTGATGGCTGTTATGGGGAATGCATAAAGAGACTGTGTATGACTGTATGTGCATATTATGGTGGATCGGTGTTAATCACATAACTAGCTTGATGCACATGCGAACATATGGGTGAACACCCGGGTGTTAGAGGATGGATCAATGCGCAGGTAAGAGTGGATGATTATGTGCTTGGTTGAAGGTGGTTTAGGGATGAATAGGTATGGGTGGATATACAACTTTACGCAGATCCATGTGGATAACTGAGAAGGATAAGTGTGCGTTCATGGGTGGTTGGGCCAAAGATTAAGTGACTGCATGGCTAGGGGTATGGGTAGGAAGTGTGGATGTTATTGCATATGTGAATAGAGGAATGCATAAGAGTGGGAGTCGATGCCACCATCAACATTTAAATTAAATGAGTCATGGTTTGCTCATGCCATTCTAAACATAAAACATTGCATGAATAATTACTCCATTGATGAAAATGTCTATTAAATGATACCTTTTTGTTCACATTGATAAGCACAGACAGAACAGATTTCGCTAAAAGATCAAATGCGTACAATTTGGGTTTCTGGATAGTGATACAGGTGCCAGCAAACCTGTCAACACAGCAGTGCGGGGCAGGTTTTTGAAGTAGCTGATTTTATGGTGGCATGGTCTGATTTTTGTGTTGGTTTGTGGATGGTTGAAGGGGTCTAGACAAAAATGCTGGTACAGGCCTGGTTTCTTGGTTTGTGAAAGAGGTAGGGAAATTGTTGCTTAAGTGGTTTAATGAATAGGCTCTATGTGAAAGAAAGCTATGAGAAATCAAATCGCTGGAGGTTGTTGGAGGACCTTGAGCACTAAAGTAAACTTATGGTTAGGCTGAGGGGCACAAGTGATCAGTAGAAATACTGTCACTCGTTGCTGAACACAGGTAGCGGCCAATGTGGGGTGAACATCTTCCACATGCTCCATACAGTGGTGGTTGGAAGCAAAATGTGAATAACAGTTGAATTGACAAGAGGACAATGAGGACAGACTCACGCCCCTCTATGAACTGTAGAGAATGTTTTCGAAGATCAGGGATTTGTGTGGGCTGTTTGGTGATCTTTTAGAAGGGGTTATGGCTGTAGCTGGAACATGCAGGGAGAGTAGGTGTTGTCTTCTGTACGGTGAGAAAAGTCATGTTTGAGGTGGTCTCTGGAGGCCTGTGTGGAATCATTTAAAGTCGCCTGGAGGCAGGATGCTTCTGCAGTTGGTGCTTCCAGTGGCCTATTGTGGGGTTCTGTATGGAGTGTTTGTGGAGGGTGATCTGCTGTTGTAACAAAAAACATGAAATATCTTTCCCACAAAAGCTCTTTAAGACGCAGTACAAGCATTTTAGAGGCTTTAGAGCGTCTTTCATTTTAGTGACTGACTGAGCCTTTCACCCGAGAGAGAACAGGGGGTGATTACAAGTGAAGCACTTTAGCCGGCTCCTTTCCACTGCCTCCTGACGTCGGGTGAAATAGTTTTATTTTATAAAACTGATGTAACAAGAGTTGTTGTTCCTTTCCCCATGGTGGGCCAATGAGAGTTTAAAGCATAGTTGAGCTTGTAAAGGAAACGCGACGGGCAGTCATCACCAACAAAAGAAAGGGAAATTGGGTGCTGTGTCGTCACTCTCAGCTTAAGTTGGACGCATGGCGAGTGCAACACAGTGGTGGCTAACTATGCCTATAGGGCCATAGGGGGTGGGGGCTGGGGATTAGGAGCGTGACGTTTTGTATCCCTGTATTGGGTATCACAACACACCTTTGTCATAAATAGTGGAGTGCGTCAGGACATGCTGATGATGACGTCGGTGTCTCAGCTCAGGATGTCACATAGCACGAAAGCAGCTCTTTGGCACAGTGTGAGAATATGCAATTTGTGGTATAATATTTTCTAATATCACCACTGCGTTCAGCTTAATAGATATAACGGTTAATAAGCGTATTGCACAAATTGTATTGTATTGTATTGTATTGTATTGTATTGTAATTCTATGTATATAGCACTTACTACCCATGACGAGGTGTCAAAGCTCTTTTTCGGCGAGTAGCACACTACTCCGGGACCCATAGAGGATTAGTGTTGAAGTAGTATAGTGAAACATGCAAGTAAATTTTTAGTAGTGGATAGGTTAGTCAGTTAATTAGATTTGGAATTATAGCAGAAGGATAGAGGAGGAAAAAAGGTTTGTATTTACAGCACAGGATCACAAAATGGAAACTCACTTAAAATCATGTAAGTGTGCAATAAGTGGTCTTAAAACAGGCACATAAACGAAATAGCAAATGATTCATAAAATATAGTAGCATGCCTTAGGGAACATATGTGGATTTGGATTTTAATACTACATAAGCTTTTTCACTATATTAAAATAGCTTTCTTTGCCTACTCAAACTGTCACACCATAACCATAAAAATAGCTTTTCTCACCTCTTGTGCTCAGTTATAATTTTCTGCCTGTTCTTGCTAAAGTGTTAAGGGGCATCAATTGAAAGATCCTGCACATGACTACTGACTTTTTCCAAGGAAAGACTTTAGGGAGGAATGGGAAAACCGAAAGTTGTAGCTGGAATGCATGAATTCATCCCAGCCCATGGTAATTACTCTTAGTTGAATTCCAGTCCATTCTTTTTCTTAGTCTCTGTGTCACTAGAGACAAGGTCACACTCTATGAAAATCGGTCCAAGTCTTATTCAAAAAGGGACAGCCCGAACTACTGGACTCTGTCCCTTCTGATTGGGAACTGAAGACCAAACAACCTCACAGATGTTCCAGCTTTATTTGGCTTCATCATATTGGCACACCTGACCCACTTAGAATGACTCACTGAGAGATACGGCCTGATTCATGAAAGACCTGTTTTGCGAGTCTCTAATAGCGATTCATAAGGAATCGCCAAAAGGCCCATAGGAATGAATGGGGAGTATTCCTTATTTGCGATTAGCAATTAGCTAATCGCAAATAAGATAGCGATTTAAAGGGTGCCAGGGGTGTCCAGAGGACACCCTGTAGCACCCCTTAAATGCTAATTTAAACAGGTGTTGCACACACACATGTCCAAAGGACATGTGTGTGTGCAACATGCAACTCAGAAAAATGCTTTTAAAAGCATTTTTCTGAGTTTTTACTATTTACCACGAGGTTTGACCTCGCTGTAAATAGCGGCCCGAAATTGCGATTTCGCAATTTGAAAAAGGATGATGAATTGCATTTAAGGAATCTCAAATAGAGATTCCTTAAATGTAATTCCTCGCAAATTTGCGAATTCGCTATTACCGATTTTTGCATTTGGGATGATGAATCCCAAATGCAAAAATCGCACTCGCAAAGGGCCAGATTCTCAGAATCTGGCCCTTTGCGAGCGCAATTACCTTTGATGAATCAGGCCGTTATTCTCTGGCACTTTCCAGAGTTTTTTTCTTTTTACTCACTGTGCCACTAAAGATAGGGACACACCACATGCAAATCAGTTTTGTACACATGCTATGTGTGTGAACACAAGAGACCCCAAACTTGTTTCAGCCTTGTTCAGCGTTATCAGTGTGGTGCAGCTAGAGACCTGTACTAGGCCCAGTTTAGTCAGATCCCCTATGTCAGCCTATTACAGTTCCGCATTGAAAATATCTGAAGTGTAGGGTGCAATTATTGACTTAATCTCAGTCAAATGTAACTACCCAGGGACGAATTCTAGTCTATTGCTTACTGTTCCAATACACTCAGCAAGCCCCCTCTGCAAATCAGTATAGGCCACACCACAAAAGGGACCACTACAACGAGGCCTACTATGTATTTCTGTGGTGTGCATATGTCGCCTGCTCCTCTATCTAAAAAAATCGCTTGAGGCTAATAGGATTCTTTTGATATATAAAACTAAAACTTTCATAACCCTGGCAGCACATCAAATCAAGATACTTCAGAGAGACTCTTTACCAGCTCCCTTTTGCTTTCATGCTTTTGAAGAAATGAGGACACAGCATTAAACCCTTGGCCTTTAGCACCTAAAGTTACACCGGGGATGCTTTCATTTATCATTTCGTTTACAAATGTGTAGTCTTCCCATTCATTATTTGCAAAATAGTCGGGGAAAAGAAATGAACTTGGACTTTTCATCCGTGTTTACAAATGATTAGTTTCCTTTACAAACTCTGAAAGTCACTGCCGGAAAGTCACTCCCACCCTTGGAAATAAAATTAAATGCTCAGTCACATTCACAAAAAAAATACAGGTTATAGAAAATGGGCCGCATAATCTGCAGACAGTCATAAGTTATTTTGGGAATGCGGGCCGCATTCACTGTCTGCAGATTTTCTTTAGGAATATTGTGCAGTGTGGCATTATCTGTTCTGGCGCAGCAAGCTAAACTATCTCCCCTTATTCCTCCGACCTCCGCTCCACATGGAATAACAGTAACACACGCAGCGCAGGCCTATAAATTAACAAGCATTTACAATGCAATGGTTTTGCCTTTGTTAAAGTTAGAGCTATTGGCATTGCTCTTGACATTTTTTTTTTTTAACATAAATAAATGGCATTGTCATTTACAATAGCAGGGCAGGGCACGGGGAAGGGGGGCGAGGAGAGACAAAGGAGAGTTGCGGGCTCAGGGAAGGGGGGGCGAGGAGAGACGAAGGAGAGCTGCGGGCTCTTGTTGTAATGTTGCATGGATGAGTTGGTGCATGCATGGGTGCATGCATGGATGGGTGTATGGATGGGTGTATGGATAGATGCATGGATGGGTGTATGGATGGGTGTATGGATAGATGCATGGATGGGTGGATGGGTAGATGCATATATACAGCCAATCCCTCAACAATTTATGCAATTCACCAACCCATCCAACCAACAACCCATCCATGCATCCACCCATACATCCATGCATCATGCATACATCCATCCATCATGCATCCATCCACCCACTGCGTCCCACTCCGACCCCTCTAAATATAACTCATTTTTTCTCTATATAGAGATGACTGTATTCACTAGTATATGCAGTAGACCGTTCTACACTAACATTCCTATGTGACTCTTGCAGTACATCTATTCATATCACTTCCATATGTATATAGAAATATAACGAGAATCAACAGTCTCTTCTTTGTGTGACTACATCTAGTACATTTCAATTGTTTTCCTGTTTGTATCTTTTACTTAACGCATGTAAATCAAAGTCCTTAGGTTTGGCAACTGGTTCTTATGTAAAGCGCTGTGACACCTTCGGGTAAAGTTCGCGCTACATAAAATCACATTAAATAAAACTTTACCCCACAAATCCAACCATCCATTTGTGCCTAGGCTTACATTTTACGGCCTCTAAGCACACAGAGAAGGGACAGTTTAGTAAGTCGAGGCGTTGTAGGGTGCATGGCAGGGGACAGTTTTAGGCGCCAAGGGAGGGTAGAGAGCAGAGTCAGAGTACTTCACGGAGGTAGGGGGCAGTTTTTTATGGTTCAGGGCAGGGGGCTGCGGTACTTTTTGGAGCATGGCCTTATTTTAAAGGGCTCAGTTCAGGTGGAGGAACGGCACAAAACACCAGGCAGACAGAGGGCAGAAGGATACAAAAACGAGGGGAAACAATTCACAGCATCACTCAGCACCACCACAGCATGACTCAGGGGCACCACAACCTCACTATGCGTTACCACAGCATCACTCGGCGCCACCACAGCATCAATCTGTGCAACCATTCAACAACTGGATCAAATATGTTCTCTAAATGTTTCAAGCTTTATTACAAATGTCAATATGTTAATATTTCACTTCTGTTCTTGGATTTTCGTCACAATAAAATACATTGAACATCTTTCTGAAGGCCCTAACGGATTATATTGTGTGGCGGGTTGGCAGGCCCAGCCCTGCGCCGTGTCACCTTTGTCATCATGACCGTGAGACTATGGCAAACAGAAGAGGAGTTCTGTCACCGCATCCGAGAAAAAACAAAGCAAACCTCAACTCCAAAACAAGGTCTCCCTCCCTCCCCCCCCTCTGGGGCCCGAAACGCATCTGAACCACTGCATCCCACGGGCGGCGGCCAATCAACGGCAATGTCCACTCTCGAGCGCCATGACCGGGGCTAAAATGCAGCGCTGAATGAGCGACCGATTAAGCTATCAAACCACATAGATTACAATACATACGGTGTATGTATACACACACAAACACACACTTAAGAGACATAAGTAACGCAATAATACCGCAATACAAGACACCAACAGTGAGTGAACGTTGAGTTTTTTAATGACATTATCAAACAAAGGTCACCATCTGGGCACCACGACCAATCCCTGAACATATGATAATGTAACACTAGCAACAGACAGAGCTGCTATTGATCTGACGGGCACACATCCCAGATTCAGCGTGCATGAAGCAGTCACAATATTTTTAGTCTAGACGTCTGACACAATTGGCACCCTGAGCAGCATTTCCTTTTGATGCCCTGCCACTATCAATCTTAAATTTGTGCCCCCCTCACTCATCTCCAGCCTGCATAGGCAGACACAATTCTTAACAGGGGTACATGAAGAGAAAACACACAGCTGCTAAAATGAGTGAAAAGAAATCAAATTTTGCAAACCCTCCAGTTGGGCTTCCGACAAGACAGAGGCACTGAATCTTTTTTAGCAAGTACATTATCATCTAACCACCCGCCATTAATGCCAGGCCACCATCTCAAGGATTCTCAGCAACCTATGCAGTAGGCCACGCCATTCTGCTAAAGAGGCTTTAGGTCTGGGGAGGGGAGCTACGTATGGCCTATGAGTAGATTCAACACTTCCTCCTCAACTGCAGCCAGAAATCTTGAATTAGATCAACAGAAATATGTTCTCAGAGTTTCACAGGGAGTACAACAGGTGCCTTCCCTCTCACCTCTGCCCTTTAATGGCTACACCCACCCCAGGCTCAAATATCAGAACAACATCAGATGCTCTTGCAAATGTCTGATGACACTCAAGCACATCTACTTGAAGAACAGAGAGGCGGGTTCTGCTGAATACCTTGATTACACCCACCACTGGATGAGGGAGAGATTGCTCCGCTTGTAAAAATGTGTAGACTGTAGCGCAAGTTCTGGGAATTGGTGTCGCCAAATCATTCCTGTTAGACTTGCTTGCATCCTTGGGGCCTGGGTCCAGCTGACCTACAGGGCAAACTGGCAGTGCCAGAAGAACTGGTCCGACAAGTCAGTGTGTGAGCTGGTTGTTTGTGGGCCTTTTTTATGGCCTGGCGAGCCTGGCTTTACTGTTAATTTGACAACTTTTCCCACAAACATTGCCCGCAGCGAGTACACATGCATGCAGTCTCCCATCCATTGCGAAACATCCACACAGCTGCCCTTCACAAGTTAAAAACTGCCGCGATCATCAAATGGGGTGGCGTATTTTCTGCCCCAGTCAGACACAACCATGCACAGGGTAAAAGACACAGGAATCACTTGTGTTCCTATTTTTGACACAGGTGAAGGCTCCTGTGGCAGAGCTCGGAGCAGTGCGCTGCATTCGGCACCAGCCTCATTACAACATGTTCACACTCACTCAGTGCACCTCTTGGTTAGAATGCGGGGAGCGGCACACACACACTGAGTATGTTTGGAATTAGTGCATTATTTACATGTAACATGGTTTCTAATATTCAGATAGTTATTTATCTCCAAGTCTGGACACTGGTATGAGGGGCCTTTGGAAATGCATGCTTTCGTCTAGAAAACCCAAGATCTGCTGACAAAGACATCTAACTTATAAAAGATCTCAGAGTGCCCTTTTTGGCAAAACAGGCTAGAGTGAAACCACAATGCCACTCACCCGAGTGCCAGGATGAATGAAAAGCGAAACTGATGGCAACGCAAAACTAGAACAATGACCGCAGGACATGGGTGCAGTTTGTTTACCACCCCCTCCATCCTTCACGTCCGTCTCTCTTCCCATACCACATGTGACGTGTTGGAAGGACGCATGCCAGGGAAGCTTTCACAGCTACGGTCTGTGCAGCGTGTGAGTAAAGTATGCACTGGTACTGCGAAGGAATCTCACGGTGAAAAGTTTGGGGATTTTTGAGTGGAACGGTGCGTGTATGTGTATGCTGTGCTCACCAATGACGCATGTATGGTATGTCAATAACATGCCATGGGGGAAGCTTGCTTTGATCCTGTTTAAGCAGAACGGTGTCTATTAGTTACTAAAACTGGAAGGTGGAGCTTTTCATTGCTCAAAAGGGTACATTTTCTGATATATATATATATCTTTCCATGCTAATGGTCGCTCGGTTTTACTCACAGAAAAGTATCCCGCATTTGGTAGTTGAACGTCACTGAATAAAACTTGGCAGCTTTAGGATGTAAAGTGTTGGGGATTCCAGTGCAGCGCCTGCCTCGGGTGCTCTAAAGCCTAGCTCTGGATTCTGATGCAAGGTCCCGGATGTGGCATCAAGCGGCCACAAACTGCTGTTCTGTGAAGAAGTACAACACGGAAAGAGGCTGGCTGGACACAATAAGCATTGGCGCCTGGGCAAGGGGGTAATGAAGACTCGCTTTCCCACAGCAAAAACAAGCGCAGGAGGGGGCTTCCCTGTCCACGCTGAGAATAAACCACAGGACAGCGCACTCGGACCCTTTCCCCAGACACAACAACACCGCCGCCCGGTGAGGGCTCCAGGCGCAGAGCGGCATGGGAATGGCAAGTGGACTATACCAATCCTTGTGGGGTGAAGCGGGGGAGCGGGGTTCAATGTACACATGGCCTTTAAAAGCACGAAGGGTTGCCACTGAATCACAAATAAGCATTTTTGTGTTCCAGATTACATTAGCAGCGCCTTAAAACGTAGCTGCATCGTTATGAGTGGGACCACCCACCTCTCACGATAAGTCGTGAAAGTGCCCCAGCCCCTACTAAAGTCAGCAAAAACGCAAGTGCGACAAAGAGGGGTTAATGGTTAATGCATCTCAGCCACAGCGAGGAGCCGAGCAGAGGGGGCATAGCGTCTCCCCGGCCGGGCTTGCTGTTTAGAACTTGGCAGCTAAATGTTTTCTGTAGAGGTTCTGGTGGGTGTTGACATGACATCTTGTTTCCAGTCCTAGGCTTACATAAAAACCAGTGCATTCTGGGAATTGTGGTCTTGTGTGCTCCAAAGCAACTGACGCCCCTCAGCGACATGGCGCTGCTACATGCACCTTTACCCATCACAGGGTCCCCCTCTGCCTGGGCCAGTGCAGCCCGCCCACCGTGGTGTTGACAATCCCCCACTGCCTGCTGGGGTGTCGGCGGGACCCAGGCTTCCCGCAGTGAACAGACCCTTCCCTTCTCTCGGCGATAAGGCTGCCTCGGTGCGCATGTGTTATGGAAACTCCGGTGCGCGAGGCCCCTGCTGTCAAGGAGACACCCCTGAGCCCCAAGGTAAGCAGCCCCTGGGTCCTGCTTCTGCAGAGGCTGCTCGACCATTAGTAGGCACGGACCCCTTGGGACCCGTCACAGGCAACGGGCCCTTCCACACACCTCCCGTTCATCAGCGTACCGCAGCGCAACCACACCCTCGTCACAGAATTCATTTCACATCACCACTGACGAATCCGGAGTCCCAACCAAAGTCATCACCCTCAGTTCTACAGTCACCTCACCCCTACTGCACACGTGCTGCACTGTGTGCACAACGTGCTTCAGCACCTTAACTCCCCTCACTCAACACGGGCAGCTACAAGTCACCACTATCACGGACTGTCTAGACACCCGCCGAAGTGACTTCCAGAATTACTTGATGCCTCTGGGACGGTGTCCGTACAGCTCACATTTTGCCTCCCGCGTCCCCCGTAATCCCTCACTTTACACAAACCTCGGCAGCGGAGGCAGCGGATTTCGGTTTAACTTAATTGCTTTACAACATTACCACACACCCCTCTTTTCCCACGTCATTGATTTTAATTTTCAGGGCTCACTTTATAACAGTGCACGATGAAAGATTTAACCTTTTAATGACCGCGTTTTTATGTAGCACTCCAAACCGGCCCTGTGCTTTTTCTTAAGAATTGTACTCACAAGAGTGCACCGAGCGGGTACAAGAGAAAGGTTAGTGAGGAAAGGCACGAAGAGCGGGAGGTGGGTCGGGAACGGCCACACACGAGGTAAATGGAGGAGGGGGGGGCGGAAAGGCATGAAGAGCGGGAGGGGGGTCGGGAACGGCCACACACTAACAGCGGGAGGGTGAGGGGCGGGAACAGACACACACACACGGACAAAGCACTCACCTGGACATCTGGCAGATCTCTTGCTTCCTGCTCTCCACTCCTCCTCCCGATGACGTGGTGGAGGCTCGGCCGGCTGGGCCAATCCCAGCGCGGCCCTGGCTGGAGGCGGACGGCTGCTTCCTTCGGCTGGCCGGCCGGCCTGAGGAGAGGGAGGGAGACGGGCTGCCACGGAGCGGGAGGGAGGGGCTATCGAGCGTCTTTTGTGTAATGTCCCGAGCAGGAAGGCAGAGGCAGGTGCCGGCAATGCCGGACCAGAATCGGGGGCGTTCCCGGCGTCGCGTGACGTCGGCAAAAGCCAAAGAATCTCGGGAACGCCCCCGTGTCTGGTCCGGCATTGACGGACAGGCCCCTCGTCCAATGGCAAGGCTCCGTTTACGGAGCCAGCCAATCAATGACGAGGACCGACCCAAAGCCAAACACACAACTCAAGAGGTTTTTTGGCACATGCGCAAATCGCATGGCCAGTCAAAACCTAAAAACTGCCCGCCCGGGGGCCTTACCTGGTGAACTGCCCGAGTTGACAAGTCTGTTCCGGACAGCAACCACCTGGCAGCCTGCAACCAAATGGACTAGGCTGCTGCTGCAGGGCACGACCGGTTCTCTTCCTTCAGGCTCAGGACAGGACAGACAGAGGCTCCGACCTCGGGTAGTCTCCGCTGTAATGCAGTCTACTCTGTGACCGTCCGTCTGCATGAAATGGCTGCCACTCCTCAGGCTCCGACTGCCAAATCACGCACGCAGGAAGCATTCTGAGCCTGCGCAGATGGTCACTTGACTACTAGTCACAGGGTGGGTCTCACCACGCCTTGTGACGAGTATGGAGGGGGTGTGGTGACACCATGGAAAGCTCTCCTCCACTCTCTGATTGACGTGGAGAGTAAGAGATCCTGGGCTTCTATTAAAAACGCCCGGGGCTAACTTAATCTCCACGCCATCAGGGGGTGGAGACTGGGCCTCCAGGCTATGTCTTTGCCTAGCTGATGACGTCACAGCCTTCAGGGCTGTGAGGTTCTCAGCCGGCAAAGACATAGCAGGCTTCTTGGGGCCCGGGAGCAGCAAAGCAATCAGTCATGTCACGTGATGACATGACAAAATGTAAACAGCGGAGGAGCTGGTGCAGTGGTATTGGTGAGGGTGGCAGCAGACTCGGAGACACTGCCCCGTGTTCTTTGGGATTTTTTTTAAATGAAATAAACGTGATCTCTATTTAAAATAGAATCACTTGAAAATGTCAAAATGTGCCTGGGGCGGAGCCCCAACGCCCGCAAAGAGAAACCGCCACTGGTCAACACCCACGGGAGGACCGGAGTACTCGAGTTATCTCACCTAGTTAGGTCGGTTGCATAGGTGTCTTTTCGTGTTGGGTTTCGTCGTCGATTTCAATGGAGAGCTGCTGCAAAGTGCTGCTGGCGTCCAAGTGGAAAGTGTCCAGAGGGATCCAAGGGTGGATCAGAGATCTGAAGAACCTGAAAGCAGAGGGGACAGAGTCTGGGTCACTAACTAGTGACCAGGAAAGTCATAAGCGGATGCCTACCGATGTCGGGTGATTTCAGGTGAAGAAGGTGAAGCTTGACTCTTCAGCCATGAGGTCCCGGAGATGTCGACGATGACCAGGAGCTGGATTTGAGCTGTCTCACAAAGGATGTCGAGTGCTGCCGTGTCGGTGCCCGGATTGTTATGTTATGTTATGTTATGGGCACTTATATCACGCACAGCTGCTCCAGCGAAGGGGCATCCTGGCGCTTGACAAGGTAAACAACACAACACAACTGAAAAAGCAGCAAACTAATAAAGAGCCAACAAGCTAAGGAAATAGAAAGGTCTTAATGGCCCTACGAAATGAAAGAAGATCATCCAGCGCACGGATCTTTAAAGGAAGGGAGTTCCACAAAGCCGCAGCTCGCACTCGAAATGAGCGGCCGCCCGCTCGGCTAAGCTTGAACCGGGGAACCACTGCAAGTTCCTGACCCAAAGATCATAAAGAGCGGGCAGGAACATACGGGGACAGAAGGTTCGTAAGGATCTGGGCAGAGGAGCCCTTGAGGATTTTATAGGACAAGCAAAGCACCTTGAACTGAATCCTCTGCTTAACCGGCAGCCAATTAAGGGAACGCAAAGTATTGGCAACGGAACAGAACCTGGGCAGACCCACCACTGCTCTGGCTGCTGCATTCTGGACCCGTTGCAGACGGATGATTTCAGCCTGATTAACCCCTACCAGGAGGGAACTGGCGTAGTCAAGCCGAGAGATCACCGTCGCCTGCACCACTAGCTGCCTGGTCAAGGCGTCAAAGAATTTCAAGACTGGTCTTAGACCGCGCAAAATGCCAAAACAGCATGCAGCAATTCTCTTGGTGTGACAAACAAAGCTAAGGGCAGGATCTAACCACACCCCGAGATTTTTTATCTCCGTTACCGGAGTCGGGGTGGTCCCAAGTTCAGGCGGCCACCACATGTCGCCCCAGAGTTCCGCCTGCTTGCCGATGATCATTATCTCAGTTTTTTTTGCGTTCAGCTGGAGACAGTTGGAATTCATCCAGCTGGCGACCACCCGAAGTCCATTCTGGAACCTTGGGGCATCCAGGCAAGAATCCCCGCTGAGCGTGACCGCCAACTGAGTGTCGTCAGCATATGAGACCATAGTCATGCCCCACTGCTTGACGACATCAGCCATTGGCCTCACATAAAGGTTGAACAACGTGGGGCTCAGCGAGGATCCCTGGGGGACCCCAAGGCACAGGGGGTGGAATTTGGACTGGTGGGGCGGAATAGCCACGCAGAAAGATCGATCGGCAAGAAAAGAGCGGAACTACTGAAGGGCCGGCCCTACAATGCCAGCTTCCTCCAAGCGCTGAAGAAGAATCCTGTGCGAAACGGTGTGAAAGGCGGCGCTAAGATCTAATAAAACAAGCGCCACCGTTTGACCGGAATCTAGCACAGTGCGCAGGTGTTCCACCATGGAGAGTAGGGCTGTCTCCGTGCTGTGGCCAGCCCGGAAACCGTTCTGTGGCCAGCCCGGAAACCGTTCTGCTTGGGATCCAAAATATTAGCCCCCGAGAGATGGTCTGAAAGGGCCATATTCACATGGGCCTCCGCTACTTTCGCAGGCCACGGAAGAAGCGATATCGGGCGGTAGTTCTCAGGTTTGAGAGGATCTAAAGAAGGCTTCTTCAGGATGGGCGTGACCACCACCTGTTTCCACTTGGCAGGGACCATACTTGAAGCAAGCGAAAGATTGATCAGAGAACACACTGGTAGAAGACCGAAGGATGACGGGTCCCTAAACACAGCTGGTCTTAGCGGATCAGCTGGAGAACCAGACTTAATTTGCAGAGCCAGTTTATTAAAGCTCTCAGGCAACAGACAGGGAAAAGTATGCAAAACATTGTGCTCTTGAGGACTAAGAGAAACTCCAGCATACGGCATGGCAGTAGGGAAGGCTCGATAGATGGCTTGGACCTTCTCAAGAAAGAAGGCCGCCAAGGCCTCACAATGTGCAGTGGAACTAGTTTCATTAATAGAGGTCTTTTTTGCCATCAGATCTTTAAGAGCCTTAAAAATGGATTTAGAGGGATTCGGGCTATTGCGAAATTCAAGAGAGTAGAACGCCACACGAGCACTACAGACAGCGCGGTGATAAGATTTGATGGTGGTGAGATACACAACTTTTTTACTGGATTCATATGTTTTCCGCCATTCTCTTTCTGCGCGTCTGCACGTACTTTTTAGTGCGCATAGGGATCCATCATACCAAGGGCTAGAGTCCCTAGAGCCACATTTGCTAAGAGTCACCGGAATAAGGGAATCAAGAGCCCGAGTGATCCACTCACAGAAGAGGTTATAGCCCGTTTCCACATTGTCTAATGGGCTCAACGGGTCCTCAGACAAAATGTGGAAAAAATCCTCTAACTTGAGTTTATTCCAGTGTCGGCTAGGGACGACTCTGGCCATAGGTTTAGGTGAGTGCTCATACAATGGGCACTGAATCGTCACTAAAAAATGATCAGTCCAGGCCAGGGGGGTAGAGGTTGTAACCCTGGCCTCAGCAAGATTCGTAAAGAAAGGGTCCAGGGTATGTCCTCCCACGTGGGTGGGATGAGTGACCAATTGAGACAGTTGAAAGGCCTCCAAATCAGCCAGAGTGCTACTGACAGCAGGGGCGGTCAAGTTATCAAAGTGGAGATTCAGATCCCCAAGGATGGAAAAGTTAGCGCATCCTACAGCCAGCGTACTAATGGCGTCTGGAAGGGCCTCCCTAAATGCCACGTCACTACCCGGAGGGCGATAGATCAGCATGCCAGAGAAAGAGAAGTGGGGGCTAATTGAAATCTTAAAAAAAGCACTTTCACAGCCAGAAATTTTTAGACCTCTCCAGGCGCAGGGGTAGCAGGACCTAACGGCAAGCGCTATTCCCCCACCTCAAGTAGAGCGATTAAGCGTGCATACCGAGTACTCAGAGGGGAAAGCCAAGTTGAAAATAGCTGTGTCCGCCTCCTGCAACCAGGTCTCAGTGATACAGAAGATATCGGGTGACTCATCCTTAATAAGGTCATGGATAGCTTGGTAGTGTTTCACCAGCGACCTAACATTCAGGTTCCAAATGCTAAGCTCACGCAAGGGGCATTTACTTCTAAGTACTGATGCCTTACCCGTAGAGTGGGAAAGAGCGGGGGTACAAAGCGACCACCTATCGCAAACACACTGGTAGGGGCCACACAAAGGACTCACCGGAGCCACATCACACCTGAGGACTTGCTGTCTGATGGACAAAAGATAGTCTCTCATGTAGCTGATCATTGCATCCACCACTGTGGCAAAAAAAATAGAGGTCCTGCTCTGTCCTGCGCGTCCTTTGCGCAGACAAGCGCAGACGGGCAGGACTCTGGCACGACTCAGGCGCAGCGAAGGCGCGCCCGCTGCGCGATCCCGCTGCACTTAGTAGGGAGCATTAAGTAGGCGTCCCTCTGTTCATCTGGCGCGCTAGACCGCTCGCAGGTGATGCCCCCTAATCACTCCACACCACTCAAAGATGGCGCCTAAGATAATTCCCCACCCCAGGAACCGGACCTGCTCTAAAACGCGGTGAATACCGATTACAGTGCGAGTGAGGGACAAATGATTCCCTAGTTTAAAATCAGGGGAGAACAACTTAAAGAAACAGAAATGTAAAACAGGTAATTTTAAAAATAGCAGAGCAGCAAATAAAGCGCGAAGCGCACAGCGGCGTTCTGATACCTTGTCAGGGCTGTCCCCAGGGCCGGTCGCCTTAAGTAGGCATCCCTCTGTTCATCTGGCGCGCTAGACCACTCGCAGGTGATGCCCCCTAATCAGTCCACACCACTCAAAGATGGCGCCTAAGATAATTCCCCACCCCAGGAACCGGACCCGCTCTAAAAGGCGGTGAATACCGATTACAGTGCGAGTGAGGGACAAATGATTCCCTAGTTTAAAATCAGGGGAGAACAACTTAAAGAAACAGAAATGTAAAACAGGTAATTTTAAAAATAGCAGAGCAGCAAATAAAGCACGAAGCGCAAAGCGGCGTTCTGATACCTTGTCAGGGCTGTCCCCAGGGCCGGTCGCCTTAAGTAGGCGTCCCTCTGTTCATCTGGCGCGCTAGACCGCTCGCAGGTGATGCCCCTTAATCAGTCCACACCACTCAAAGATGGCGCCTAAGATAATTCCCCACCCCAGGAACTGGACCCGCTCTGAAAGGCAGTGAATACCAATTACAGTGCGAGTGAGGGACAAATCATTCCCTAGTTTAAAATCAGGGGAGAACAACTTAAAGAAACAGAAATGTAAAACAGGTCATTTTAAAAATAGCAGAGCAGCAAATAAAGCGCGAAGCGCAAAGCGGCGTTCTGATACCTTGTCAGGGCTGTCCCCAGGGCCGGTCGCCTTAAGTAGGCGTCCCTCTGTTCATCTGGCGCGCTAGACCGCTCGCAGGTGATGCCCCCTAATCAGTCCACACCACTCAAAGATGGCGCCTAAGATAATTCCCCACCCCAGGAACCGGACCCGCTCTAAAAGGCAGTGAATACCGATTACAGTGTGAGTGAGGGACAAATGATTCCCTAGTTTAAAATCAGGGGAAAACAACTTAAAGAAACAGAAATGTAAAACAGGTAATTTTAAAAATAGCAGAGCAGCAAATAAAGCGCGAAGCGCAAAGCGGCGTTCTGATACCTTGGACCCAACAAGCCTTGGCAACAGCAACCCACGCAGAAAGCAGAGGTTGGCTTCGGTGCAGACCAGCAAGGTCTGCGAGACTCACCTCTTGGTAGGGAGTCAGGGCACATCTGGAGAAACCAGACAAGCACAAGGAAAAGCAGAGTTACCTTTGAGGGGACCAACCAGTCAACGGACTATGGATAGCAAAGGAGCTTCAAGCGGAAATGAAAGAAGCAGGCCCACAGAACACTCGTGGAGCGTAGGCCCACAATCTTCAGTGCAGATGATGTTCGGGGCTTGGGTACAAGTAACCCAAAGTACAACTTTCAGAAAAGCTCAGGAAGTTGATACGCTTAGCAAAGGTGCACGGTGTCAGGAGTTCCGGTTCCACATCACTTGTTCGGGCTGTGGGTCTCAGCATTGCTGGGGAATCGGGTCGGCCTTAGAGAAGTCTGGAAATACTCTTCCTGGACTGCAGGTACTTCGGAGTCTGGAGGGAGCATCAAAGATGCAGACCGTCAAAGGTTCGTTGGTGCCTGTTTGAACAGAGGAGTCACTCCCTGACCCCAAGGGAGACTCTTCCATCTTCTTGTCTAAATAGAATGTCGAAGTTCGAGAATATATGTTGCAGAGTTTCGTCCAGGTGTAATCTGAAGTCCTACGGACTGGGGTCCTATACTTATACTAAGATAGGGGGTTGGAAATACTCTGGGGACCCACCCCTGGGAGGTTATTGGAAGTGGGGTGGTTACACCCATTCCCTTTGTCCAGTTTCGGGCCAGATCAGGGCCTGGGTGCCCCTGCAACCGGTTTGAACTGGGATATGCACAGGGACAGCAGGTGTGCCCCCAGCACTGTCTGAAAAGCATTCTCTGAATGCACCCACCCAGCCCCAATACACTAAAGCCTGTCTGGGAGGTGGTAACACCTCCCTGTGATGGGAAACCTACTGTCCAGGCCTCCCCTGCCAGAGTTTCGTCCAGCAGCAGGAGGTCAGACTTGTGTCTGTGGCTGAAGCATCCATTTTGTGATGCTGGGGTTCCTTTAAACTATCACCAGTAGGAGCAGTGTGTACATGTCTCTCCGTCTAGAAGGATGGAATTCTATCGCTGCCACCAGGACTTGCGGGGGGGGGGGGCGGGGGGGGGGGGGTAGGATTTCAAAGTGTTTGACACCAAACACGACATGTTTCGATGTAGCCATTCTAAAGTTAGCATTTACAACAAGGTTCTAATACACTTAAGAGTATATGGTCTGGCTGCATCATTGAACAGCCTCAGAGAATAGATGCCAAAATCTGCAGATGGGTCCTGCTCATGCATGGGCACCCTCTCAGACAAAACCAAGCGCTCTGCCTTGAGAATTATTAAGGTGCGTTAAGAAACAATGTCCTGACAGGTAAGAATATGTAGGCAATTAATTATGCATGCATACAGCATTACTCATGAAGAAAGAAGGAGAGCACTCATTGTTTTTGAAAAAAGAGGTTAATCATCCTATATTATATCACAAGTTCATGGTCAGAAAATATACAGTTAAAAGCAGCACTGCATAAAATGAATTAGTGACAACCATATAATACTTGGTGCATAAAAAAGTGCCTGTGGTGAAAGTTGCGACGCAAGTGCAGAAGTGAACAGCGAGGACGGCGCACTGTGAACAAGGTGCAAGTAATTTACAGTGAGTGGCTCAAAAATTGTGGCAACGTGATATCACAGTTTGTAAGAGTTCTTTCAATTTGATGTAGAGCCACAATGAAGCAGTACGCCTGTTAATGAGCTGTTAGGTCGACGGCGTTTCGATCCATATTAGTTTGGATCGTCATCTGGACTTGGTTGTCTTGATCGGGGCGTGCTGCAAGGAAAGGAAAGCATTTTAAGGGGGAGTCAGATAAAAACCGGGAAGGGTGGGGGGGGAAGGGGAGGGGTGAAAGGGGTGGGAGCAATGGGGGGGGGGTGGGGTGGTGCGAAGGAGAGGTCGTGGAAGGGGGAGGGAAGGGGAGAAGCGTTTTGTACAGATAAAGGCCAAGGGTTTACCTGAGTCAGTTCCGTAGTGTAGATAATTAATTGGGATAATGTAGAAGTCCTCTGGAACCCGCATACGGGCACTGTAGAAGAGTGGACAGTTAATGACTGCATCAACACGGAATGGGCATGGCTAGAAGTGACAAGGCGGGGAAAATTACTAACCAGTATTACTTGTGCTCCACGGCCGCCTGTGATCAGTCGCTGAGTTAGAGAATACTGACAGGTATTACTTAAGTTCCACAGCCATCTGTGATCATTCGCTGGGTTAGCACGGCTCTAAGAATTAAAGGCAACATTCAGGGATCCGAAAAAAACACGCGTTACTGAGCGACTAATTCATCATGTACGAGGGCTGTGGGAAAGGAAAGAGACCTACCTGAGTAGATCAGGGTGCTGGGTGGCCGTCAATTGTTGGCAGATTACTGCTTCATGACTACTACGGCTAGAAAAAACGGATATTGGAAGTAGTTCTAGCGGCCCGTGACCGGGGTCGGGAGCCACAGATCGTATAAATACGGTTAGTAGTTGGGGGCTAGGAGGACATACCTGGAAGAAGCGGCGTCTCAGCATGGAATGAATCCAAACACAGGGAGCCAAGGCGAGGCACGGTAGAGTAGTTTCACTTCCGCGTGTGGGCGGGGTAGGAGCGAGGGAGGGGCGTATTCTGGGGCATGACCCGGGTGACATCATTGACAGTCGGGGATGTCTCAGAGAATGGAAGTGAATCGGGCGAGAGAGAGTTGACATGACCTGTGGCAGGAGGGGAAAGTGTGCGAAGTCAGAGCCTCAAACAATCCGAATTGGCATTTTGACATATTTTAAACATATCTATAAACAATTTATGAATCTGGAACAAGGATGTTTTAGTTACAAGTATCTTTAGACGAAGCTTAGATAACATTATCGTCGTATGCATATATACTTTGCTGTACAGTAAAATTACAACAATATTTTTCGGGACCGCTAGTACATTAGTAACATTGGCCATCTAGCTCCAAGAGTGGTAACCAAAGGACTGAAGCATTCATATGAACAGAAGGTGGAGTCTCATGTGTCATCTAGGACAGATTAGGCAATATTTATCAGCAAATGTTGATGTATGGTCAGATGAAAGCAGTATTTTTCACTAATACATTAACCAAGCTGACAATAGAGTACTGTGAATGGTGGCTCAAGAAACACCATTACAGCTGCTTGGGGCTTTGATACGATTGTGGGACACTACAGATGCCAACTCTGCAGTGTATCTGATCTGACCACCAACACGAAAGAATTTACAGCTAATGGCCGAACCCACAAACTGAACAAACACACTAATTGCAGATCACAAAATGTAACCTTTGCAATCAAATGTCCATGCGATCTTATCTACATCGGACAGACAACACAAATGATCAAGCAGCGCATTATTCAGCACAAAAACAGGATTCATTGCAAAACACTGACAGCACCCTTGGTAACACACTACCTACAGCTTGGACATCTGGACACAGACATTTTCTGGCAAGTAATAGAGAAACCAACATTGCTGACTCGAGGAGGTGACATCAAAATTCTCCTAAACAAGGCTGAATGCAAATGGATGACCATCTGTGATTCGGTCAATCATGGACTTAATACAATTGACGAATGGAAGAGCACTGTTACCACCTGAGATGTCTGCCCACCCACTGCCATTCTGAATCTAATTCAGCTCTCTGCCCCTTTGGTCATATGATTATCACATTAATTGAGCCACCATTCACAGTACTCTATTGTCAGCTTGGTTAATGTATTAGTGAAAAGTACTGCTTTCATCTGACCATACATCGACGTTTGCTGATAAATATTGTCTAATCTGTCCTAGATGACACATGAGACTCCACCTTCTGTTCATATGAGTGCTACAGTCCTTTGGTTACCACTCTTGGAGCTAGATGGCCAATGTTACTAATGTACTAGCGGTCCCAAAAAATATTGTTGTAATTTTACTGTACAGCAAAGTATATATGCATACGACAATAATGTGTGTTTGTGTGGTTGTGTGTGTGGTTGTATGTGTGTGTGTGCGCGTGGTTTTATGTGTGTGAGCGGTTAGAGAAGGATGTATGTGGAAGAGAGAAGCAGATCAGCACAGCAGAAGAGAACAGGGAGTTAAAGAAGGAGGCGGTGGAAGGGAAGAGCAGATCAGCACAGGAGAAGAAAACAGGGAGTTAGAGAAGGAGGCGGTGGAAGGGAAGAGCAGATCAGCACGGGAGAACAGAACAGGGAGTTGGAGAAGGGGGCGGGGTGGAAGAGAGCTGCAGATCAGCATGGGAGAACAGACCAGGGAGTTAAAGAAGGAGGCGGTGGAAGAGAGCAGCAGATCAGCACAGGAGAGGAGAAGAGAACAGGGAGTTAGAGAAGGAGGCGGGTGGAGTTGTACGGTGGAGTTGGAAGGTGGATTTGGATTTGGAAGGTGGAGTTGGAGGGTGGAGTTGGAGGGTGTATTTGGATTTGGAGGGTGGAGTTGTAGTTGGAGGGTGGAGTTGGATTTGGAGGGTGGAGTTGGATTTGGAGGTTGGATTTGGAGGGTGGAGTTGGATGGTGGAGTTGGAGGGTGGATGAAGGGCCAGAAATATTGGGGCAGATTCATTGACTTGGTAAACAGTTTGCATCCCTGAGAAGCGCACTGCCGTCGGAGCTGCTGCCATAGCATCTTGGATGTCGCCGCTGTAGTTGTCGCATCGAGCGGAAGCTTCACGCATTGCGGAGAAGAGCGTCACCGCTGGAGCTGTTGCCGTCGCATCGTAAGGGTGTCGCCACTGCAGTCCACTCATAGAACCGAGAGTTTCTTGCATCCCCGAGAAGTGTGCCGCATCTGAAGATCTTCACGTCTTTCTTTCTTTGTATCTGAACTTTGCCGCCTTTCCCATCACTGCGACATTGTTTGTCATGGAAGCGCAACGCAACTTTAGGTACAGTGACGCAGAGTGTCGCATCTAAGAACTGAACTGAACTAAGCTTAAATCTACCATCTGAAAGTAATTATAGTGTGTATTTTTGTCATTTATGGTCTTGTGGTAACTCTATATAAAGTCTAATTATTTTTTATATAAAACCTGTGTGGTGTCCATTTGTAGTGTTGTCACTGGGTTACTGTATGCGGTCACAGCTCCTGAACTTACAATACCTCTGAAATAAGTCTTGACTGCTCGCGCCACGCAACCTAGAGGGTGAGCAGGCGTTATTTTAGGTTTGTAATCCCCTTGTCCTGACTAGAGGAGAGGGTCCCTACTTGTCACAAGTACCTACCTGTGCCAACTAGAGACCTCCAAATCTAATAATGAGCTATTGTTGGCTTTCAGTGATGTCCACAATTGCATCAATGGCTACCACGTTCCACAATTACTCTCTCTAGCAATCAATACCTTCAGAGCCATTAACTATAGTTGCAAAACTTCTGTATCAAAACCAATATTTTGTTTATTACTTTTGTTTGCCAAGTTTTTTGCCGGAACACAAGATACTAATTTTGACAGTATTTTATGTACAAACAATGCTGAAAATGCAATTCATGATATTTCAAAAGCGGTAGATTGGAAACATTTAACATATATTGTAGAACAAAGTAACCATGGCAAGGTTAAACATCTGGGACCACTCAAGTCAATAGGAAGAGCGGTAATATTAGTAGAGTCAAATAAAATGTTCTGACATGATTAAATAGCAGACCTTTCAGAGCTTAAAGCCCACAAACTTGAGGCGGGCAGGAAACGTCACATCCGGTGGAACGTGAGCGGGAGAGAGACACGGAAGGTAAGTGAAAGTACTGCATTATGGCACTAGTTTGACTTTATTTTAATTGTAAGATTTTTGTTTTTTAGTGATGTTTTAATAAGCAATTATTCAGTTAGGCTTGTGTACTGATGAAAGGCATAGGTCTGTTAAGGGAAGGAGTTCTCATAATTACTATTTTGAGCTTCTGTGTGTTTGTAACGCGAACTTCCTGGCGCTGATTTTACGCACATTTTGCACGTGTTATTTTATTACTCCTATTACGCATGCACGGACGTTCGTTCTCTACGTCTCCAGAGCAGCCACGTTTAACATTATATTGAGGTTAATAGTAAGATAAAGAAAAACTACAGGTCCCGACAGGCAAGCGGGCTGACTACAGATACATGTCTATCAGGATAGGGCATATTACATCTAGTTCACTGCTTTTGCTTAGTTTATTTCAATTCTGGCATTTTAACCAGAGATAAAGAGGTTGAACCACATATATGAGAGAAAGCAATGACACAGGCAATGAGGGACTGGTGAGAACATTGGCGATGGACTGTTACTTACTCTTGTTTTACTATTCACGGAGGCGGGTGTGATCTACGGACCTTGAGCTCCACCTTGCGGTTAAAAAACACTCGTTTGCTCTTGTGAAAGACCGAACGCGGACCCTCCGGGAGCCCCCTCGGCTTTCTTCCCTTCTTTTCATCAGGATGTAGTTTGGGCTTCCTGTTTCGGGTCAGGAACCTCACATTTCCAAATTATTCTCTCTGTTGTCCATAGCTGCCAGGGTTTGAGATTGCTATGTGTGACATTGTCATAATTTCAGAGTAATTATGATTGACATTTCAATAACTAAAGTAACACTTTCTCGCGAGCAAAATCAAGCAATGAAGATGAGGGAAACATTAACATATGTGAAAATACACCCATTTGAGACTGGCAGACAGTGACTGCAATTAATGCAGACGAGCTGTTACTTTACTTACAGTACAAGCTGATTAATGGATGGCAGCACGCTGCGCTCCTCCAAAACAAAACATAAAAAGCAGTGAAAATAAAGTTATTCATTCATATAAGGATTATTCCCACAATTGTATATCATATCTTATAATGCATTTATATTTTCCAATCCAATAAATATTGTTTTATTGGAGAATGCTTGCCTGATATATTTTAGCTAAAGGTGACTACGTCCATTATATTATGAAAATGTATACATGATAATGTGTCCAATTATAAATTGATTCCTGCTAAGTAAATCAGTGCTATTCTCATCGTTGTTGCTCTGCTCTCTGGCTCTTTCCTGGCCCTTTTCATCTTGCACAGTTTGTCTCTTTTCACCTGTCAGCGTTTTGCTTACCATGGGGCAGATTTACGACTTCTGGCACATCTCTGCTAATCAGCAGGGATGCGCCAGAAGAGTTGCGACGCATCTGCCCACCCGTGCGCCACCACTGATGCGCCACATTTACAATGCGGCGCACCGTGGCGCTCGGATGGGCAGATGTGTGACAAATCCCCGGCGGAAATGCGGCGCATTGCTGGAGTTGCGTCGCAAGCGCAACGCAGCTCCAGCAACGCTCGGGGGTGCCCTATCTCTAACATGTTGCGTCAATCCTTACGCCTGCTGAAAACAGGCACAGGGTTTTGACGCAGAATGGCCCTAAAAGTGACTGAGTGAAATCTAGTAGATTTCACTCAGCCACTTTTAGGAGGCGTTCCTGCACCGGAACGCCTCCCCCTGCGATGGAACGCCTTCTTATGGCGCAGGGCTTTACAACGTGATGCATCTCCCAGATGTGTCATGTTGTAAGTACCCCGCACCATGACGCTGGATTTGAGCCACCGCTGCGTCACAAAAGTGACGCAACGGCGGTGTAAAAGAGGCGCAGCGGCTTGTAAATCTGCCCCTATGTGTCTACTTCTCCTCGTTTGTTCCATATATTTCAGTGCCTGTTTCTCCCCTGCCCCATGTCTCTTCCTCATTCTTGCTCAGCACCTGCTTTCCCTTGCTCTTTCATCTCTCCCAAGTCTCACCCTTTTCCTCTCAGCTTCAACCTTACTCTCTCTGACACCTCTGCAACTTCATTGCTCTCCAGTGCCTTATTATACAATCTTCCTCTTCCTATCTTGGCTAGTCTCCACCTCCCTTTCTCTCTTTGTCTTAGTGTCTTGTCATAGCCTCCTGAAAAAATGAGGTAGGGGATATTCTTCCCTCGCCCATCCTGTCGTGCTCTGTGACATGAAACTCTCAGGTTGCATGAAACACTGGTCTGAATGAGAGGGGAACATCGTTTACAAAGAAACTTTTACCACGCACTACCATTACAACGCAGGAATTACAACGAAAGTCGTTACAACGACTTTCGCTGGAGGGCGCTGTTGGATAGGGAATAGTTTAATTTTCTATCCAACACCTTCCCTACTATCCACGGGGACTGGAGTTGGAATAGAAAATGAAACTATTCCACTATCCAGCGCCCCCAACGCAAGTCGTTGTAACGACTTGCATTGTTATACCTGTGTTGTAAAGGCATGCGTGGTAAAATCATGCGTTGAAACGTCATATAACCAAATGAGACAGTATTTGAATAAGGTGGGATATCCCCAGAGACCTATGACTCCCTAATATGACCTTTTACACACATCAAGTGTGGTCAGAGCAGACAGCATGTGAATATGTGCCTGTCATGTCTAGTGTGGTTTGTCCTTCAAAGAGAACACTGCTACCTTCTTTTTACTTTTGGTGCAGTCACAAGTGGTGCCTGCTGAAGCTACAGCTACAACAAAAAACAAAGCAGCTGAAGTTAATGCGTGTGGCATGCAAACTGTACAAAAGGAGCTTATAGCTCACTATTGACCCAATATGCATGCGCTGCATGGAGGGCCGGCACTGCAGGATTGACAGTCCTGTGGGGGGTAAGGCAATGGGAGGCTCTGAGTACAAAAGACCCATTGGCCTGTTTTATTCCGTGGAGCATACCTCACCAGGCCACAAGGCAAATGCACCTGTCTGAACCACATGCTAATTTTCCAACTACATTCCTCTCGTTCCGCTGTTTTTTCTCTAGATGTTTCACTTCCTTTGAAAGTTTTAAACAACAGCTCTTTCCGGCACCACAGCTTTCTTATTTTTAACAATGTGTCAGTCTGAAGAGTGCTGATGCTAGAATTTTGGCTGTGTGGTACCAGCATCTTTTCAGAGTTGAGCACTAGGCACACAGACACACATGCTTCACCTCACAAGTGTGTAAAAGGGCACAATTCATATACGCGCATACCTTGAGTCAGAGTCTACCGTACATATGTTTATTCTTTACACTCACACGCAAATACATTGTGACTGGCATGGAATTCTTGAGTTTTATTTTACTGACCTGGGGACCAGGCTGCAGCTCTATGGCACGAGGCCACAACTCCGGCAGCAGCTACAAGTCTGCCCGGGATTGGTATCAAGTGTTCATTACCATGCTGGAAGCCCCATGCGGCCGCGTAGCACAACGCGGTCAGACCTGCAGCAGAGGCGGGCTCTGGCTTCCAAAGTTTAAACTATGCCATGCCCTCACCCTCCCACATCCTATAGGTGTATGGGATTCACAGACAGTGTGTTCTGGCAGGATGACTCAACAGTATTGATTTGGGTATAACTTACTCAACACACGAAGACTTCCTGAGTGAATAAAATGTGCTGCAGCTCCAGGGTCACGTGACGGGTGAATGTTTTACAGTGTAGCCAGCTACGCAAGCCCCCAAACCTGCCGCAAGCAGCAAGCATTGTAGGGACGCGCTGCTGCCTGCTAAGAACTCTGTCAGTGTATGGTGTAATTAGTGCTGGGCTCGGCTTGCTAAGGAAGCTCTATAACCCATCCCTGCGGAGCTACTTATCACGCTAGCGGGAGGGGTCCGCGCGTGGCGCCGCAGTGCTGATGATGAGCTTGGCTCGTCATGCAGCACGATGGCGCTGTGCTGATGACGAGCTGAGCTCGTCATGGCCCCGCCTGCTCAATGGAACATCCAGCACAGCGGGGTAATTATCCCCGGGTCGGCGTTCCGCGGAGGCCATGACACGCTCAGCTCATCATCAGCACAGCGCCACCGTGCTGCATGACGAGCTGAGCTTGTCATCAGCACCAAAAAGGTTAAATGCATGACAATGTATTTCAGTGCAGCTGAAATGCGTTAGTCTAATGCCTGATGGTTGTGAATACAGAAAGAGGTTTCTAACACAGGCTCGGAATCTGGCTATCTACTAGCTTAGTGAATATTCACTGCCATCTCTGGTTCCAAGAGCGGCATGAGATTAATCAGTGAGGCCTGCCCTCTGCGGTGAAAGTCTAAACTGCCTCTGCCTGGACAAAACACTTATGAAATAACACGGGTTTGTTTGAAAACAGCGTTTGAGTTGCAGGAGGTGACATGGTGTTTGGGCTGGCTTCAGCATTCCATTCGACCACTGAGAACTGGATACAGCTGTGGATTTAAGATCTCACATGGTCAAGGAACCTGGCTTCCGCCCCATGGTCCGTGATGAGAGTGGTGCACACGCCTGGGTGGTGAGAAACCTGATGGAGACACCAACTCACAGATCTTACATACCGACTGCCTGTGTGTATACTGGGAGTCTTTGACATTCCCACTGTTGCCTGAAGGAATATAACAGGTCATGCATAAACACACCAGAGAGACAGTTGCCTACCCACCTGCATAGAGCCTGGATACCCTCACGGGTGATTAGCGCGCTATATAACATAACATAATATAACAAGTGTTACCGTAGCCAGAACATGTAAAAGGCACTGCCAATCAAAACATAGACCCACCACAGAATAAGATTTATATAATGCCTGCTGTTTTCTAAAACCACTGACTCTGTCTCCATGCCCTTGGCGAACCTGACTTCAGTAGACTTGCAGCCTGATTCATGAAAACCGGAATCTGCGATTCTCAATTAGCGATTAACTGCGAATCGCAATTGAGAAATTGCAGAACGGAATTCATGATGTTTTGCGATAAAAAAAACGATTCGCACGCGGCCGCAAAAGCCGTTTGCGATTATCAATAATCGCAGAAAAATCGCAATTCCGGCTACATCCGTGTCGGAATTGCGATATCGCAAATAGCGATATCGCTAATTGCGAGATCGCAAAAAGCGAGATCGCAAAATCGCGAGTTCGGGAAAACGGGAAGTCGCATTTCGAGCACAGTGATGACATCACAACCAGGAAGCAGCCAGTTCCCATCCCCATTCACCACAGTGAGGCAGACCTTGAGTCAGCAACTGGGAGAGCTCCTGCAATTCTGCTTGGATTACTACTGTGATACTACACTGCAGCTATGTCTGAGGTGGCAGTTCCTGGGCCCAGCAACACCACAGGGCGGAAGAGAAAGTTAAAGTTCTCCGAGCAGGAGCAGGAGCACTTAATAGAAGGGGTGGTGGCGAACCACTCCAAACTGTTTGGGAAGGACTCAAGGAGGGTGCCCGAGCAGGAAAAACGCAGGATCTGGCTGGGCATTGCGTCCACGGTGAACTCTGTGGGTGTGGCCGATAGGTCACTGGACGAACTTAAGAAACGCTGGTACGACCTCCAAGGTTGTGCCAAAGAGAAGGTAGCTGAGAGGCTTGGAGAGTCCCTGGCCACTGGAGGGGGAGGACCTACAGTCCCTCCAAACACCCCCTTGGAGGATCAAGTAGAAGACACGCTGGAGACTGAGGCGTGCATCAGAGTGACCCGTCTGGACTCATCCCGCCCCACCCAAGACATCCAAGGTAAGTGGCATGCGACTGCGACCCTGTCCCCTATGAATGGCCATGACCATATAGCCTCCCATAATGTTCCATAGTCATGCCATCGTTGCACATCAGGTAATGCCCTAAAGCATTATGGGACATGTAGTGTGGCCACAATGTAGAGCACCACAATGCAGCCAGACAGGTTCCAAAGTACGCAAAGCCATAGGCAGTCAGGGAATGTCACCCAGCATGCCTGTAGCAACTGAACGTGTGACAGATACATGCAACTAATGAACGTCCACTTCCCCTCACAGGTGGCGCAGACAGCAGCGACAGCGAGAGGCTGCAAATAGATGAGGAAGCCCAGGATGAGGAGGAGGTGCCACCACATACACAGCCTCCAGCCCCTGCCGCAGCAACAACTCCTGCAGCCAGGTCCACCACCAGTGTGCCTCCTGCGTCTGGCGCAGCAACTACTCCCGCAGCCAGGCCCACTACTAGTGTGCCCCCAGCCTCTGCCGCTGCAACTACTCCCGCAGCCAGGCCCACTACTAGTGTGCCCCCAGCCTCTGCCGCTGCAACTACTCCCGCAGCCAGGCCCACTACCAGTGTGCCTCCAGCCCCTGCTGCACCAGCAATGCCTACCGTGACACCACCAGCAGCTGGTGCTTCAACATCAGGGCCCGCGACAGCGGCAACACAGCGGCCACCCACTGTGTCAGGCCAGCAGAGCAGGCGTGGCAGGTCTCGCCTGCAGACCACTGCACCTATCACCAGGAGGGGGAATGGACAGCGGCTGGCGAGAATGAGTGTGGAACGACGCATGCTCCGTATTCATCAGCTGCAGGCACGCTGGCAAGGTGCCATACAGCTTCAACTATACAACATTGGCAGCAATGTGGCCGGAGTGGGGGACCGGATGGACCGCATGACGGCAGCCATGGCAGGTGTGGGGGAGGTAATGGCCCGCATGCTGCTGCCATGGAGGCCAACACTGCTGCAATGACATCGCAGCGCAACGCAGCCTGCCGCCGCCACCGTCAGCTATTGACACGGCTGACGGCCTACACCAGGTCCAATTATGTAATAGGCAATGCCACCTCACAGTTATCGCGCCGGTCCCTTGCGCAGCAGCAGCTCATCCAGTGCTGCGAGGATGTGGCCAGGGTCCTTGAGCACCTGACCACTGCCGTGACAGCACTTCACCCTCCTCTACCTGCCACTGTTAGGGGTGATGATGCCAGTGAGGGGACATCGAGTGTGAGCAGCCACTCTGCCTCACACGTACGGGCACTCAGACGCAGCACCAGGCCCACTGCAGGAACACGCGCCTTGGATGAGGAAGAGCCGCAGAAGCGCTTGGGTGGTTCGCGCCGGAGGCGCACATGACTTCATAGGACTTGTACAGACACAGGCTGCGCATAAGCCTGCCCTGTGAATTGGACACAGCAGTATGCTGAAATACTGTTAGCAATGGCAAAATTGAAACTGGTATCATTATTGTGAATGAAACAATAATATTTAATTTAGCATCACACATTGGCGTTGTGTCATTATTACATTTTGCATGCAAATGTGATTTGTGGGGTGAGGGTAGAGGGTGCACTAGAAACTGTTCAGTGTGATGTGGTTGCTTCGTCTGTGGCCTTCAGCTGGGTTCTCCCCGCGTGCATGGTGCGCATGTGCAGGTGGCCGGTCGTCCCCTTCCGATTCACTGCCAGAGATGTCGACAGGTATCCGGTGCTTGGTAGCAATGTTGTGTAGGATAGCACAGACAGCCACAATGCGGCAGCACACTTCAGGACTGTAGTACATGGCCCCACCTGTCTTGTGAAGTATGCAGAATCTGCTCTTCAGTAGGCCAAAAGTTCTCTCAATGCAATTCCTTGTGCGTATGTGTGATACGTTGTAACGCCGTTGCTGTGGTGTAGCAGGGTTGAGGTATGGGGTGAGGAGGTATTCACGCAGGGCGTAGCCACTGCCACCTGAATGAGAGGAGCAGAGGGTGAGTGCCTGTGCAGCGCAGCTACTTAATCGCAATGTGACATTGTGGGCAAAGTGTACTTACCAAGTAGGTGTCCTTCCCCGAAGTCTCCCCTGACCAGTCGTGTGTGGAGGCCGCTGTGCCGGAATATGAATGAGTCATGTGTACTCCCCGGGTACTGTGCCACTATGTCCGTGATGTATGTCTTTGCATTGCAGACCATCTGGATGTTGAGGGAGTGGTGGGACTTGCGATTGCGGTACATGTCCTCCGTAGCAGCAGGTGGGCAAATGTGGACGTGGGTACAGTCAATGCATCCTATCACGTTTGGGAAACGGGCGACATTGTAGAATTGTAGCTTGGTCTCATCCAATTCCTGTTGGCTGGTGGGAAATTTGATGTGGTGATGTAGCTGGGTCAGCATTGCATCAAGGAAACTACGTAGGCAGCGGGACATGGTGGGCTGGGATATCCCCCCAGCTGCCGCAACTATCCCCTGGAAGCTCCCAGAGGCCAGGAGGTGCAGGCTACACAATACCTGGACATGTGTTGGGACGACATTGGTCCGCCTTGTTGGGTGCTGCATCAGGGGGTCAAGGTCCTGTATTAGCTTGATGATCATAGCCCCATTCAGCCGGTACTTTGCGTATATTTGCTCTCTGGTTTGGCCCAGCAGGGTGACCCGCTGGCGGAATATCCTGTCCTGGATTCTGCGTCTCCTCCTTGCTGCTCGCTGTAGCCTTCGCCGCCTGACCACCATGTACATTCCTGGCATTGTGAGACTCCTTCTGCTGATGCTGCTTCTCCTTAAGTGTGTTTGGTCAGGCCTGCACCAGTTACTGATTGGCCAACTGTTTTTCAATTTTTTTTTTACTATGGGTTTGATGGTTACCACCTGCTTTGGGTTGTCCTTAAATTGCGCCTCGCAAAATGCGATTTTGGGTTTTTTCGCTATTTGCGATTTTTCATAAATACCGATTGCGAGTAATGTGCGATTTCGCTATTATTTTCGCAGGATCCGTGAATGCTCTCTATTTCCGATTCGCAAATGGTCTCCTGCCGGGATTCTGCAAATATTTTTGTGAATTCGCAAATCTGTGTTTGCGAATTCGCAAATTCCATGGTGAATTCCGATTATGGGAATTGCGCCCGCGATAGCATTTTCGCAGCTATTGCGAGCACAATTTTGCTTCATGAATCAGGCTGTTGGTTCTTGACAGCAGGACCCACAGAGCGATCTTGCTTCACAGGCCTGCACAATTACTAATAGGTGCCACCAGTCATGGAGGTACAATCAAAAACAATGTCCCAATAGGTGAAAATAAACAGTCAATTAAGCATGCATGCACATCGCATTGCTGAAAGGAAAGAAGGAGAACAAGACAAGGTAGTCAATCATCTTATTTATGATATACGTTCATGGTCAGTAATACACAGTTATTAAGCAGCACTGCATAAACTCAATTAAGTGACAACCATATAAAACTTGGTGCTCTACAAAAGTGACTGCTGTGAAAGTGGCGACACAAGTGAGGGAATAGACAGCATGGACAGCGCACTGTGAACAAGGTGCAAGTTATCTACAGTGGGTGGCTCATATTATGTGACAAAGTGATATCACAGATTACAGATTTTTTCATTATTTGAACCACATTAGTAAAGTACGCCAATTAATAAGCTGTAAAGTCGACGGCGTTTCTATCCACGTTAGTAAGGATCGTCATCAGGACTTGGTTGTCTGACTTGGGGCGTGCTGCAAAGGAAAGAGAGTGTATCAGGGACTGGGTGATGGAAAGCGGGGATACCAGGGGACGTGAAGATGGGGGTATGAAGGTATTTACCTGGGAAGGAGCTTGGTATAGGAGCGATCAGGAGCGATCGTCAGGAATGAATTAGAAGCCTGCGCGGGGGCACTGTAATTAAAAAACCAGAGTAATGTTTAAGTATTACTCGTCAGTGATTCAATGTGGTGATAATATGAGGTACCCGGAAGGCATGTATACATACAGGCTCTGGAGGGCTGGGCCGTCGTCTGCAATCCACCAAATTTCTGCACGTGTCCTGTAGAGAGGAGAAACGGGAACGGGGCAATCAATATGCATGGAAACACGCTGACCAGTGTTGGAGGTAGTAGTGGGGGCATAGAGCCGGCGGGTGCGGGCTCCAATAGTAGTTACCTCAAAATCTTCGTGCTGATACCGGACTAAATCCTGTGGTCTGCGGAACGCTGGCGTTCGTGCTGGAAGGTGATTTACTTCCGCGTGTGGGCAGGGGATGGGGCGTGATCTAGGAGCTGGACAGAGGGGGCGAGAGGCGGGGAACAGGGAGGGGCGGGAGGCGGAGAAAGGGCAATGACGTGAGTAAACACCAGTGACTCTGTTGCTTTGGTGATATCGTAAGGGTGACCAGGGTATATTTACACATATACATTCATTTCCGGTTAACAATTTGATATTGTGCTTGGAATTAACCACATCGTACACAATACATCGCGGAAGTGCTCTGAAGCATATGTGAATTCACTCGAAATTGTATGATATAACGAGTAGGGCATGATTGTGTGGTTATCAAAGCCAGGTGAAAGAATGTGCATTATACATAACTAATCATAAGCAGTTACATAATATCTGTACGGGTGGCCAGGAAACGACTGCAACATGAGGGGTGCCTCGGTTCATATAAACGTGATACAATTAAAAGATGCAGGATTATATATTTATTGTAAATAGGTAAATGGCAGTTCTTAGTAGTAGAAACATTTCTCCTAACACTATGCTGAAGCTATATTAAGGGGGGGGAGAAGGTGGGATGGGGAAGGGGAGGGAGGGGGGGCGGGGGGCGGAAAAAGGGGGGGTAAAGGGTGGGAGGAAGGGGCGATGGGGTGTTTGAACAGAAAAGAGGGCGGCTAAAAAATTCGGGGGTACTGATTACAGAGTCAGAAGGAGGGCTTAATAGTTTCACGTGGTGACAGTACTATTCCACTCATCGATTGTTTTGAGGCCAGTGTGTGTAGCCTGACTTTCAACACAAAAGAATTCAAATTCAATGACCGCTCATACAAGCTGAAAAATCACACGAACTGCAGATCGCAAAACGTCATCTATGCGATAAAATGTCCATGCGAACTTCTCTACATCGGCCAAACAACGCAGATGATCAAGCAACGTATCATCCAGCACAAAAGCAGGATAAACTGTAAAACACTGACGGCACCTCTAGTGGCACACTATCTAGAATTGGGACACGTGGACACAGACATTCTTTGCAAGTGGTGGAGAAACCCACTCTGACGATCCGTGGAGGGGATATCAAATCCCTACTTAATACAGCAGAATGCAAATGGATGACCATTTGTGATTCGGTGAACAATGGCCTCAACACAATCGATGAGTGGAATAGTACTGTCACCACGTGAAACTATTAAGCCCTCCTTCTGACTCTGTAATCAGTACCCCCAAATTTTTTAGCCGCCCTCTTTTCCGTTCAAACACCCCATCGCCCCTTCCTCCCACCCTTTACCCCCCCTTTTTCCCGCCCTCCTCCCCCCGCCCCCCTCCCTCCCCTTCCCCATCCCACCTTTTTCCCGCCCCCTTAATATAGCTTCAGCATAGTGTTAGGAGAAATGTTTATACTACTAAGAACTGCCAGTTACCTATTTACAATAAATATATAACCCTGCATCTTTTAATTGTATCACGTTTATATGAAGCGAGGCACCCCTCATGTTGTAGTCGTTTCCTGGCCGCCCGTACAGATATTATGTAACTGCTTATGATTAGTTATGTATAATGCACATTCTTTCACCTGGCTTTGATAACCACACAATCATGCCCTACTCGTTTTATATCATACAATTTCGAGTGAATTCACATATGCTTCAGAGCACTCCCGCAATGTATTGTGTACGATGTGGTTAATTCCAAGCTCAATATCAAATTGTTAACCGGAAATGAATGTATATGTGTAAATATACCCTGGTCGCCCTTACGATATCACCAAAGCAACAGAGTCACTGGTGTTTACTCACGTCATTGCCCTTTCTCCGCCTCCCGCCCCTCCCTGTTCCCCGCCTCCCGCCCCCTCTGTCCAGCTCCTAGATCACGCCCCATCCCCGCCCACACGCGGAAGTAAATCACCTTCCAGCACGAACGCCAGCGTTCAGCAGACCACAGGATTTAGTCCGGTATCAGCACGAAGATTTTGAGGTAAATACTATCGGAGCCCGCACCCGCCGCCTCTATGCCCCCACTAGTACCTCCATTACCAGTCAGCCTGTTTCCACGCATATTGATTGCCCCGTTCCTGTTTCTCCTCTCCCAGGTAAATACCTTCATACCCCCATCTTCACGTCCCCTGGTATCCCGGCTTTCCATCACCCAGTCCCTGATACCCTCTCTTTCCTTTGCAGCACGCCCCAAGTCAGACAACCAAGTCCTGATGACGATCCTTACTAACGTGGATCGAAACGCCGCCGACTTTACAGCTTATTAATTGGCGTACTTTACTAATGCTGTTCAAATAATGAAAAAATCTGTAATCTGTGATATCCCTTTGTCACATAATATGAGCCACCCATTGTTGATAACTTGCACCTTGTTCACAGTGCGCCGTCCATGCTGTCTATTCCCTCACTTGCGTTGCCACTTTCACGACAGTCACTTTTGAAGAGCACCAAGTTTTATATGGTTGTCACTTAATTGAGTTTATGCAGTGCTGCCTAATAATTGTGTATTACTGACCATGAACATATATCATAATTATGATGATTCACTACCTTGTCTTAAACTTAAAGAGTGTTCTCCTTCTTTCCTTTCAGCAATGCGATGTGCATGCATGCTTAATTGACTGTTTATTTTCACCTATTCGGACATTGTTTTTGATTGTACCTTCCTTACCCAGTCCTAATCAGGTATATGGGTCATACTCCTGTTAACTGTATTTTACCAGTCATGGAGAGCACGTGACTTTGACGTCAGCAAACCTGACTCAAATCTTGCTGAGGCATCACCAAGGAATTCCTCCAGGATTTGCAGCTGAATTGGTTGTTCGCCAGATGACTTGAACTTATTTTATTGATGACTGTAATATATTAGGTTGATATGAGCTTGATTCAAATGCGAGACCTACATGTTTCGCACAGAACTCTGCAGGGTCTGCATCAGGCCACTGAAGCCTACAGATCAGGCTGCATTCTTGGTGTTCCTGCTTGTTCTACTTCTATCATACTCAGTGTCGTCACTTGCCTTTTCTTTTGTAAATTTTTGTTTGATTCCTAAATATATGACCTTACCTAGAAATAATAGTTGGCCTCCTTTACATATTTCAATCAACTATACTAATTTTGCATAACACTTTTTTGAGGCTGCTGATGGGCTGTTTGAGAAGTATTTTCAATTTCATTGATACAATGTGAGAAGAGACAGTTTCTTTTATTTGAACAACTTCCGTTCTCTGCTAATTACACATATTCGATTTACATCATGGATTACGTTAAAAAACAGATTAGCCATCTTCTCTTCAGAGGTTTTTTTGTATGGTTTAGGTTGGGGTACTTTTTCTGTAAAGACAAACAAAGTTCACTTATGTGAAAATACATGATACAGCAGGGTAACTGGTAGTTTGTTATATTTTATGTCTGATGAAAATCGAAATTGCCGCTCTGAGCCCGTATCACGGAGCCGCCCGGGCACAGGTTTGCTTCTGTGCACAAGTGAACAGTGTAGATGTGTCATAAAGACATCTACAAGTCAGGACTCCTGTAGACGATTACACAACAAAGAAGCACAGAGCTAATCCAAGTATCTATGTTGCTCTGGATGTGGTACATGTGCTAACATATGTGGTTAGTGCATGTGCTCAGGATCTTGAATGTTTTTGAGAAAATCAATCACAGTTTACTTCTGCACCTCTGCTCACTTGCCACAGTAACATAATATATCACTGTGATACAATGTTACATGCAGTCCCTCTAGGAAAGTCTGTCTCTAATATCCTTACTACAGCTGAGTTGTGATGTCTCTAAACACCTGTAGTAACGAAATGGCATTGCTGTTCAACTTTTATGTTATTACAGTGTGAGTTGTGACATCAGAATGCTTTTGTGTGAACCAGCTACAATGTTAAAGGGAGTTCACAGAGCATAATTAAAGCTGCAGTTTAGGCAACAAAAACAAGAACTGGCTTTGACTTCTGGTCTATTTTCCTAAAACAAACAGTGATCAGCAGAAATGAGATATTTATATTTCTGACAACAGTATTATTTTTACTACTTACAATTTACGTGCTCGGATAGATTTGATTATACTCTTGGTGAATCTCGTACCAAGAATCACATAAAGGGGCAAGCCTATGCTTTAACTACTAAAGTGCTGAATACGCTGTGAATAAGCCTTGAGGAAGCCTGCAAAGGGCGAAACACGCGTCAGCTGTGAAGCAGTTTGTTTTACAGAAATAAAAACTGCATTTTCTACACAACGCGACTCTCTTGGATTGGAAAGGAGTGTCTCTGCGAGATTACGAATTGGAGAAAAGTTCTGACTACACAAGGATAAAAGTGACTTTATGTGATGTGCACTGGTGTATTTGTTCTTATTAATATGATATTCAGCAACGCTGTTGGTGGGCAGATAGTCCTTTTCTAATTTTTGAGGTGGATAAGCATTTAACACCAAGGTTGCACTCAATACTCAACATTTGAATCTCACATTTAGATGAATTGTTTTTATAAGAAGGGGACATGATTTGATGTGCAGATATGGAATAGCAAATCCACCTTCTTGTGATTTTTGTATGATTTAATACTACACTATTACATTCCGAATACAGAGTGATACCCCTGATGATGATTCCCCCTTACCCGATGGGTGCCACTCCTCTCTCTCCTCGCAATGCTGTTTCCCACAAGAGCGACTCTCTCTAGCATAGTTCCCCAGTAGGCTTTAGTAGAAGCATGAAGCATTAAAAAGGCTAGGGAGAAGATTATGTTTCCCCACAAGATCAAATGTGTAGTCTTTTTATTTTCTGCACTTGAGCCCACTGTTGTAGTGAGGCAGAAAATAGTCTTAAATCCTCCAGCTCACGCCAGCGCACTGCAGGGAGCTTGATCCAAACACAGATGGAGGCCGGCAGTACTCACATTCATTCACAGCAGCCCCTGTAGGGGAGTCAGATGCTGCTTGCATCCTGAGTGAGTATGACCTCTTTGGTCAGAGGGATGCCACACAGCAGGCCCAAGGTGTTGTTATGTGGGTGTCCCCAGCAGGCGAGGGCACTTCTGGGCTGATGCAGACATAGGTCGAAGCAGTTACAACCCACCCTGGACCGATACATATGGCAAGGCAGATTCAGCTCTCCTTAGGATGCCCTGCATAGCAGACAGTTGGATCCCTGATGTGGGTCTATACATACATCCAGGCATATGCAGCCCACCGCCTGGCAAGGGAGAAGCAGCCACCTCAAGGCTATACTTATGGCAGGCAGTTTCAATCCTGACTTGACTTGTGCCAATATGCACTTCTAGGCAGATGGAGCAAACCTGGCTTAATGCACTTGGAAAGGTAGATACAGCCCTGACTCGGGATGATGTATGGATGTACTCAGTTTTTTCAGTTCTTGCAGGTAAACATGGAGAGACATCAGGAGACCCGCTGCACTGGTTGCTCCTGGGTTTGCTTTCTAAATCAGTCCTCATTCTCAGGGTGCCAATGGTGGCTGGCAAGTCCCCAGAGTGGGGGGGGCAGAGGGGTACATAAAAAAATGAAAGCCACTTACCTTTTATACAAGCACAACATCCTCCACGAGGCAGGCAGGCCCCCAAGCCAATCCTGGCACTGCTCTCATGGAGCATGAAAGCAGTGCTAGGATTGGTGGGAGCGGCCTCTATCAGCGCTTACAAGAGCACTGGAGGCCTTTGCCTTCTCTAAAATGCAGTCTTAAAACAGCTGGGTAAGAGTGGTTTAAAATTTGCACTCCTCGCTCGCCGTTGCAAGACGGCCTTCCAAAGAGAAATGCGCATTATAAACTCCAGAGCACAAAGTTCCATGCTGTCACTCAGCAGCATTGGCCCGCCCCAACCTGATACTCAGTTCGGGATGGGTCGGTTGCTGTAAAATAAAATGGTAATAAATAAACGTTATTACCATTTTATTTCTCAGCTCTGGCCTGTGGCTTTTGTTTGTGTGGCAGTGCCCCTCCATTCAAATGGAGGTGCCGCCTCTGCTGGGTGCGCATCAGGCATGGAATACACTGGCCTTCATCTCCCTGACAGTCTCTCTTCCTGCAGGACCTGGGCAGACTCCTTCCCTGCTTCAACAGGTAGGTTGACTTGTAGGCACTTAGCAGACCCTCTGGTCTTGCAGCCAAAAGTGAATACATCAGATGATGTCCTCTCGCCCTTGGAAGACTGGCTGTCAGCACTCGTCACTCAACAGATCTTCGAATACTCTGTGGAGTGCTCTTGTCTTTGGTCAAAAGAATGTGGAACTGAAACAGAATGGCATTTTTTGGACCCCACTTTTGTAGACCTTTCCCGGCCGAGAATGTGGACACACTGTCTCAAACTTCAGAACCGGTTTTGGGTGGTTCTCTTACAAGTGTCCCTCCGTGGCTGCTATCTAGACACAACCTTTGAGTAAAGTGAAGTTTCTCACAGTATTCAGCACCGCAGGACTGTCTCCAAACTGGGGCACCTACAACATGGGCATAATGAAGTGGCAGCTTTCTGAACCTGGCTATCATCAACCTGTCAGATGCAGGAAGCACGGGTAGACAAAAGAGCAGACCCAACCTTGAAATGTCCTCACAATAAACAACAGAAACTGCAGTTATTTCGCTTACCCCTACAACCAATCAAATAGCAGTGCTCAGGAAGAAATTATCAGCCACCCCTTGCTAATAAGGTACTCATGGAAACTTCTAAAGGTAGCCTGTCTCCATCCTCATCAATTCAGTATCTGGATATCGACCCTCCGGCTACAGGAATGCAGCGAGTACACCTCCACTGCCTGGGGAAGCCGTTCTCATCCTCAATCATGCCCCTAATCTTAAAGGGGTCCCACTGGTGTCAGTATTCAGGCTCAGACATATTCGGAGTTCTACTTCTATACGTACTACGCATACACACTAAGAGAATTTAGGTCGTTGATTGAATGGGGTAACCCCCATTCAAGAAACAGCCACGATCCCTGTTAGGATGAGCCACAAAAGTCACTAAGTTAACCTGTGCTTAACCCTTGGCAGCTTCGCACAAAAAGCAGTCAGGCTTATCTTAGAGGCAGTGTAAAGAGTTTATGCAGCACACAAAAAGTAATAAAGTGAAAACACACACAATAAAAAACTGACACCAATTTTAGAAACAAATGTAATAAATTGACACCAAAACCACAAAAACCCAATCAGTAGAACTGGAGTTATGAATTTTTAAAGTTTAAGTTAAAACACTAGAACTCATTGTACGGCCTGGGGCCCTGCTGGTTAGCAGCTCCACGCAGCTCGAGATGAACGTGCACTGCTGTTTGTCCTTTGGCCAGCAGCGGTCAGGGAAAGGTAAGCGCAGTGGGGTGGGGAGGAATGCAGTGGGGGTATGTCGACAGATGATGGAATAGGAGTTATTTATTTATTTAATTTGCCCTATTCTGTCATCTGTCCACATCCCCCCCACTCCGCCCCACCGCGCTTACCTGCACCGGTCGCTGCTGCATGGGGCCATATTCGGCCTGGAGCTGCAGCATATTATGGGCTCATCAGACCCAGGCCGAGATTCACCCCAGGCAGCTTTACTTTCGCAAATGGAATTGGGAGGGGTTTGCAGGCAAAGAAGGCCCAGTTATCTTTTGAAGGGCCCTGTATTTCTTTAAAGAAAATAATGTATATTTTGAATTGCTGTAATTATACCATTTGCACTTAAGTGTTCAAGCCACACCATTTTCTTTCTCATGCAGTGATTTCTTCTATCGTCAGTGCAGCTTGTTTGAGGGGCAGGGCAGTTCCTGATTATAAAATAGCCTGCAATGACTCTACAAAAAGCCTATCTCTATCAAAACATGTGTAGTCTTTGGTTTTTCCATATGTTTTCCTTTGCATTTTTGCTTCTCTACTGATGTCACATTGTTGTTATATATCCTTTCTTTCAATAAAGCTTTCAAACATAAAAAAAACATGTGTGGCTTGGACATAATAAAGTGAAAACATGACAGTCACAACCAGTCTTTCAGCTTACTGCGGTGCCCACTTTTTATTGCCCCTTTATATCACCCACCTAGTCTTAAAAATACATACTCATTTTTGGCAGTATAGCAACTTTTTCGATTTTCTCTTCGGTGCATTATTTAAGTTGTCAACCCCTTCAGCCCCTACAAGTTTCTCTCATAGTTGGGTATCTTCTTTTGTGGTAGACTTTGATATGCCTTTGGGGTCAATTCTTCAGCTCGTCGATCTTCAGAGATGTTTTTTTTTTAACACTTTATTTAGCAGTTTTGTTACGGTTACAATAGTGCACTGGGATCAGATGAACATCAAAATAAAAATACAAAGCAGAGTGACAAGAATGCGCAGACAAAAATATGCATTTCCCATGAAGAAAATAACAACAGCGTGGTGTACAAATGCCGCCCCAGCGAGAGCTCCTCAAATCACCCACATCCTACTGTGCAATCCAGTGCAATCACATTTTTAACTGAGGGGTGAAACAAATACAATAGTTAAACAGATCATAGCTGTAGAAACATGCTTAATACCCCATCAGAGAACAGATTGCATCAGACGCAGCTTGCAAATTTAGTCCACACCGGTGGGTACTATTCCATTATCTGCTTGTGTGGGGGAGGTCAGTTGCCGGGCTTGTATGTTCGCTCTCAAGGGACCCCATATATCCTTTTGTCTAGAGGATGGGGGGAGTGTCATTGCATAAACGTCACTGTTTGTAGAGCAAATTACCATACTCCTCAAACACCCCTTCACCAAGGGATTCCTCCTACCACCTCAGTGAATAGCCACCTCCCATTTGGCCCGAAGCAAATTAATAGCAACATATCTACGTGTGGCCTTCGGGAACTGTACAAAATATTCCAGGAGTGCAATCTCGGGCAGTGGGGTCATCGGAACCTTGACCATCTCACTCACTTTTTCATGCACGGCCACCCAATATTTTTGCACATTCAGACAGGTCCAGGCCAGGTGAGCAAAATCGGCATTCAGGGCGTTACACCTGGTGCAATGGTGTGACCTGTTAGGGTCTATTCTGTGGAGTCTGACTTGGGTTATGTACATTCGACGTAAAAACGTAGGGGCAGATTTATGTTAACTGGCGCATCCCGAGGGATGCGCCAGTTAACGTGCGCCACAGTGCGCCACAGCTACGCCACCCATGGTGCGCCGCATTTATAATGTGGCGCACCATGGTGCAAAAACGGCACAGATGCGTGATGCATCTGTGCCGGAAATGTGACGCATTGCTGGAGTTGCGTCGCAAGCGCGACGCAGCTCCAGCAAGGCTCGGGGGTGCCCCATCTACACAATGCTGCATCAAGACCTACGCCTGCTTCAAGCAGGCGCAGGGTTTTGACGCAGCATTGGCCAGAAAGTGACTGAGTGAAATCTCATAGATTTCACTCAGCCACTTTCAGGAGGCGTTCCTGCGCAGGAACGCCCCCCCTGCGCAGGAACGCCTCCTTATGGCGCAGGGCTTTACAACGTGACGCATCTCCTAGATGCGTCACGTTGTAAATAGGATGCATTGTTTGCGCCGCAGTTGCGTCAAATAAAGTGACGCAATTGCGGCGCAAGGGCATCATAAATCTGCCCCTATAAGTGAAGCAATTAGTGCCTGCTGTTGAGGGACACCCTGCTGGTGACTGCGCAGCAGGCGGCCCATTGTTGGTCTGAAATCGAGCCATCCAAGTCCTCCTCCCAAACCTTGCGTATTTTATCCCCATTGACCTGTACAATAGCAGCACATGCCTTATAGAGTTGGGACACGATGTGTACCACTCTTTCACTGCCAATCACCGTAGTAAGCGGGGGAAGAAAGCAGGCTCCAAGGGGTAATCAGGATAGATAGCCCAAAGGGCGGAGCAGGATCTTCAGAGATGTTAGACTTTTTACATCAACATCTGAGATGCTTCATAGACAGAGGACATACTCACAGCTTGCTTTACTGCCCCTCTGGCTATTTGTCCTGGCAGATTACCATTCGCTCCTTCAGCATGCGTAAAGCCATCATAGGATAATTTACTAATACTGAAAGCAGGGAATATTTGAAACATGAGTTCATTTCATTTAAAGGACAAGGTGGCATTTTGGGACAAAATTGAACATTTTCTAGGTTTGGGGAAAACAGATTCATTTTTCTAAAATTACATGTTAGGGGACAGAATTAGGTTTTTGACTACAATCATAGGCTGGTGCTTTAGGGTGATGTAAGCTCAATAGAAATATATTCCAAGCTGTTATTACAGTTATACTTCATGCTGATACATAATTTTCACAGGTGTAGTGGGCACCTTCTGACTGATGGGCAACCTATTTCATGACTTCCATGGTAGCATTAATCTATATTAGAAACATTTAATAAAATTGGCACCATATATAAAACTGTGTGATGCAATATCCTGTAGGTTTGTCTGTTACCAGAACCAGTGGGATATATGTAACCTGAACAATACCTCTCCTGTTTGAGTCTGTACAACAGATGTAATCTGACATACACTCTGCTGTCCAAGAAGAAGCGAGATTGAAACTTTTATGTAAATGTTACTGTCCCTCCCTTTGGAGCAGTTCCGTGTAGTGTCTCTATTGTTCTGCCTTCCCTTGCTCGAGCTTGGCTCAGCAGCAGGAGGGCAGAATTGTTTCTCTGGTCGGCAGCGGCCATGTTGTGTTGTCCGAGTGTAGAAGACTGCTGCCGGGAGCACTGAGGGCCTACCGGAGTAGCTTCACAGTGCACTGAATCATAACTCCCACACTGTTTATGGTGTGGGGGTATTATTCTAACATGTTTGATACCAAACATTACAGGGTTCGTTACAGCCAGTTTAGAGATGGTCATCGCATAATGACACATGGCCACTCTATGTATCCCTGATGCACTTAAAACCCGGGAGAATGGACTCCGAAGGTTGTAGGGGGTCCTGCTCATGCAGGGGCACCCTCCACTTAGAACCGAACACCCTGCCTTCAGGATTGAAAGGCCTGCTCACACAGGCTGCAATGGCAGGCCTGTAGTTATAGTTTGAGTGATCTCCATGGGTGGCATAATGCATGCGTCAGCCCATGGGAGACCCCTAGTGTTCCTATGCTCTCTGTACCTCAATACTCTATACTTGGGGCTTATAAGGGTACACCAGTGTCCAATCTGGGATGTACCTAAGTACTTAAGATACCAATTTAGGGGAGAAAGCACAGAGACTGGGGTCCTGATTAGCAGGATCCCAGTCAAACTAGTCAGAAACAGCATAGCACCAGGCAAAAAATGGGGGTAACCATAAAAGAAGATCTTGATTTCCTACAAGGAGGTTACTTGCACTTAGGAAGTTGCAACAGGTACTTTCTCCCATCCTGATTTGCTGTCTGGCTTTCCTACACTAGTAACACATGGGGGCATATGTACAAGAAAACGCTGGAGCGTGGTGCTACTCCAAATTTGACAGTACAGCGCTATAACATTTAAAAAATGCAGGGATGCGCCAAATTTACAACAATACGGCACACCCCTCTGATTCCCCTAGCGCTGGCACAAAACAAGCTGCCTAGCACCAGCGCAGGCACCCTGCTGCCACGAAGTATGGGTTTATGTACTGCAGAGGTGATTGTGTGCAGGAGGGGACACCTTCCTGCACATGTACAATCAATAATGGCAATGTGCTCTTTCTATGCTTGCTTCAGAATACAACACACATAGAAAGAGCAAACAATTAGGAGAAATTAATAATTTCACCTCGTATCACCATTGTAAGACCAGGTGTTACCTGCCCTTAGTTTTTGGCCGAGCTCCACGCTTGGCAGCATCAAAAAGCAATGGATGTTGCAGTGGAACGTCCACAGCAGCACCCATTGCACGCTCCTGTGTCACGACAGACTGTGTCCGAAAGGGGCATATTAACAAGGTGGCGTTAAGCCACTTTAAGTGGCTTAGCGCCACATTGTAAGTATAGATAATGGCGCAATGCCAACGGAGCTTCGAAAAAGTGATGCTCCAGTGGCAAAAGGGGCTTATAAATATACCCCATGGTTTGACGTATTGGTCCAGAAAGGATGGAAAGCATTTGGAACCTCCTGGGATGCTAACCTGTGACCTTTGAAGTTGTGCAGTGATTTTGGCCACCGATGCCAACAAGTGATAAACCTACCTCTCTATCTTGTTATATAAACACAAATCTGTGTATATAACTGCAGGACACAGTCTCTGCTAGCAATGGAAAAAACATTCCTAGGCAGCAAGATTCGAAAATATTACATTGGTTTATCTAAAATTATGTGGGGGATAACCCAAGCTCAGTGCAAATAACAAACAGCTGTTTAAAACATATAAAGTTTTCTTTTATTGGTATTTTTAAAAAAGTTTTTTTCAAACATCAAAAATGCAAAAATGAAACATATGTATATATAAGAGTGCCTATACATCAATGAGGATATATTTACCATAAGTAACGGGCGGTGAGCTCTTTATGAAAAACAACACAATGAAAACAAACAATACAATGACAACAATTATACAATAAATGTAATGTATGCAAAAAAATGTGTTTGATTGAAACGTGAAGAAAATAGAACTGTTGATGTATTGTGGCCGATGGTATCTGTAGTTACAGTTCTCTACGCGTGTTTCGGCACGGAACTTGCCTTCTTCGGGAGTGCCACGAAAGTATATCAGATGACTCTGGAGCGTCCAGGGGCCTGGCTCTTGTAGGTGGACAGAGCAATTAGGGGAGCATGGCTTCAGATGTTAGTAACCTGTAATATTAGTTGGAGGACTCAGTATCACTCCGGTGCTGTGCAGCTTGAGTGGAGGTTCGGTAGTTAAAGGTAAAATGGTTAATGTTGATTGATGGAAAGCGGCCACCGTCCCGGGGTGTGTGGGATGCCAGTGAAGTGGAATCACAACACTATGGAGACGGTGCTCTCGCTAGTATATGAAACGGTGTGGCTTATCAATCAGGGTCTGGAGAAGGCTGTGGCGTCAGATAAGATATCACAGGGATCTCGAAATAACTCAATATGAGGTCGAGACAGTAGAAACGCTATTGGCGTATGGCGGGCAGCCTTAGTGGTATCAGCTGTGGGATCAGCCCAAAGGTGGAAGAGGTATCAGGTAGAAGCTCCGCTACCGGAGTGGATTATAGAAGAGAGAGCCTGGTCGTGCGGGTGCAGGCTGTGCGTCCCGTGTAGGTGGCTGCCATCTTGAGTCTCTGCTAGGACATGGCAGATATTTAGGCTTCACTTTATAATCACCATATAAATGAAACTAGGTTAAATTTGGTTTTAAACATAGGAGCATATGTGCAAGGAAATGATGGAGCACAGAGCTGCAGCACATGTTGCAGCACCACACTCTAAATTTCCAAAACACAGGGATGTACCATATTTACAATGATATAGCACACCCCTAGGTTTTCCCTAGTGGTGGTGCTAAAAATAGCTGCCTAACGAAAACGCAGACATCCTTGTGCTAAAGTGCCTGCGTTGTAGGGAATCATTGTTTATGTGCAGGAAGTTGTCCTGCACAAGATATTCAATCAACCCAAAGGAAGTCACTGACAAAACACTGGGACATGTGGACTGGCCTAAGGTGTTACTGACAGGACAATGAGGCAACCGAAAAGCGCCAGTGTGGCTCCAAGTATGTCACCCAAAGTATGTCACAGGAAGTATGTCACAGGATGTATGTCACCCGAAGTATGTCACAGGAAATATGGCAAACAGCTCCAAGAAGAGACCTGAATGGATAGAAAAAAAATGTCTGACAACTGGAAAGCTACAAGGAGTAGTTAGAATGATGGCTAAAGCCTGCATTGAAATGAATACAGGGCTGCCGGCTACGGAAGAGCAAACTGCTACTCTAGAAGAGGATGTGGCTAGAGTTCAAATTCAGAGAGAGTCCCAGGGGACACAAATAGCAGAAATCCAGTTGGAAGACTTCAAAAACAGACAGTGGACACATAATTTAAGAATTTTAGGAATCAACAACATCAAAGAATGAATCAAGGGCAATGACATTTGGACCTATTTGCTGAATTTAATGAACGCAGCCTTTCCGGAACTCCAACACTGGAATTGGGACCTAGAAATTCAGCGGGTGCATCACTTTCCATTGACTCTAAAGAAGCCAGCTCAGTCATGCAATGGAGAAACTAAGGAGCCAAGAGCAATCATAATTTATTTTGGAATCTGTTTACTCCATGAAGCAGTGTTTTCAAAGGCACGCCCCAATTCCAAACGATCGTATGAAGCCCAGTCTTTCTTCGCAAGACCAGATTTTTGTCACCTCATGGTGGAGAAATGTTGGAGGCTTAGACAAAATGATCCAACCATGCCAGGCTCTGGGGGCTGAAGCATATCTGATGCTTGTATGAAAATCATATTCCAAACACCACAAGAGTGTTTACCTGTGAAATTCAGGCCAAAGAGTACATTGATAAACTGAAATAGATCAGACTGAGCAGCCACTATTTTTTAGCAATTTAGCTCTGGCTTTGTCTGCTTGGCTTTCTTTGTCAGAGTAAGAGGGAGTAAGAGGGAAAGTAATGGCACATCTCTAAAATAGATATAACAAGGCGTTTTGACCTGTTTGGTGGCGGGGGACCTACCCACAGGTTCATCACTCTGACCCTCTCTCTGCTTGTCTCGCGGAACAGGCGGGTGAGGTGGGTTGGGGGAAGCAAATGCAGGGTGGTGGGGGAGGGGTTCAGGTAGCGGGGCAGGTGACCCAGGGGGTAATCAGTGCAATCAGAATGTGAAAGGCAACAGTAAATATATGTGGGCTGAATGACCCAGTGAAGCGACGGAAAAGTAAAGAAGATCTGCAAATGTTGCATTCTGATATAGTGTCTGTACGAAATGCACGCTGAAGGAACCAGGAAAAATGTACTAGAGCAGTTGGGCTAGCAGCTTGTGGCATACACTACACAAGGGACCAGAACTAGGGGGTGCCTATTTTGGCCCTGAAGGGGGGCATATAAAACAGGTAACCAACAGATTTTGTTGATGGATAGTTGTGGACTGTTAATTCTCAGGGCTTAATTTTACTCTTTGCTCAATATATGGCTCCACGGGTGATGATCCTGACATTTTTGAATTTCTTATTTTGGAGAGCACGAAATGGCCAATACCAATTATACTCTGTGGTGACATAAACAGTGACATAAATATAAACAGTTTGGGTGAGCTATGGAATGGGAACTCCAGTAATTATACTGGTAAGAAAAAAAAAGTATTTCAAGCCCTCACTCAACCTATTCAAGATAATGGGCTTACAGATGTCTGGCCATACTTAAAGACTCTTGAGGGGGCAGTACATATTTGTCTGCCCCGCATAGAGCAGTAGCGCACTTGGTTTATTTCCTTGTATCACAGCAACTGCTTGCGCATGCACCATCAAGAAGTTCCCCAGGGCCATGTCAGACTATAGCTCCTTGGTCCTAGAAGTAGCTTGCACAGGGTTAGAAACACCAGAACAAACCTGGACATTTGAGAGTGGTTTGCTGCAAGATCCTGAATATATTAGTCATATAAATAAATGGCTGGGAGAGTTTCTGCAGTTTAATAGGGGAAGTGCTGGGTGTGGAGTGGTATGGGATGCTCTTAAAGCCGGGGGTAGAGGGGAGACCTTGAGCTTTTCTCTGAATCGGAATAGGAAGTCATCCTAGTGCCTAAACAGGATTTATAGTACAATGGCAGACATCAAAGAGGAACTGGTCAGAGCCATAGCTAATGGCTTATGTATTGAGGGAATCCTGCAAAGACTCACCCTAGCAAAAGCAGCCGCTGGTGAAATCTCTGCAGCAAGAACAGCAGATAAATACATGGCCTGGAGGAAAAACTGCTATGAATATAGTGAGCAAGTGGGCATTTATTAGCCACATGGACAAAACAGAAGATAGTTGGGGGGTATTCTAGAGATTAACACCTTGGCTGCTAGGGGGTTTTCCCCTCCGGTGCTGCACTCAATGATTTCCCATTGTTTGTGACAAGGTCAACTCATCATAAGCACAGCGTAGGTAAAGCCCATGACGAGTTGACCTTGTCATGAGCACTCAAGGAGTTAAGAAGTATAAGGGTGAATTAGTGTCCGGCTCCAGGGATATACAAAAGGAATTCCATAGATTTAATGAAAAACTATTCGGAGAAGAGGGACATCCTGACGTGAAGCATATAAAGGAGTTCTTAGAGTCTCTTCAGAATGAGCGGTTTTTACAGGAAGATGCGGAATCCCTTGACGCTCCATTCTCACGTGAAGAAATACAAATCGTGTTAGAAGAACTCCCCTCCCGTAAGGCTGTGGGTCCCAATGAAATTCCTCTAGAGTTCTATAAGGGTTTTTTTAAGCACTTGGTGTGCACATAATAAAAATATTGTGTCAAGTGGACTGTGGGCTAACATTGTTATTTTCCCAAAGAAGGGGAAACCTCCAAATGAGACAGGGACTTACAGGCCCATAAGCCTCATGAATAGCGAGGCAAAGGTCTTTTCAAAGCTATTGGCCAACTGGCTGAGCTGTATTATAGGGAAGGTGATATCCTCCAGGCAACATGGTTTTATTCCAGGCAGAAGAACGGCCGATTATATACTCAGTGTGATCACTCTATTTGATGCTACATCCGTTTCTGGAGTCCATATGGCACTTGTTTGGCTTGACGCAGAGAAAGCGTTTGATAGGGTCTCCTGGGAATACCTCTGGGCCACTCTAGAGAGGGTGGGGATTAGAAAGGGATTTAATGAGGCCATGCAGGCACTTTATAGAGCTCCTTGTGCCTGACTCTGAATTTTGGGAGGTCAAACAGATCCTATCCATATCACACGGGGGACTAGACAGGGGTGTCCTTGCTATCCCCCTTTATTTGCATAATATATATACCCCATGATCTGGAAAATTGAAGCCAATGTGATAAATAAACCTATCCGGCTACAAAACATTGACACCAAAATCCTGGGGTATGCGGATGATCTTGCAGTTATAAGACCTAACACTTATGAAGCCCTGAGGGAGATTGAGAATGAGGCTAAATACTTTGGGGTGGTATCAGGCTATGTGCTTAGTCGGGATAAAACACAAATTGTAATTAATAGTAATACATGCCTGTCAGATCCACGGGTGGTGAAATCAGCAGTCTTCTCAGGGGTCACTTTAACATCTGATCTGGGTAAAATTGTAGAGGAAAATCTAGCCCCTGCAATTCAAATGGGGAAGAAAGATCTAGATGGGCTGAATAGATTGCATCTCTCTATTGTGGGACGGTGCAACATCATGAAAATTAAATTTCTCCCAAATATTCTGTATTTCTTTAGAGCAATACCTTTAGAGTTCGAAAGTCACTGGTTTAAAGGGATGGAAAAGATGATTAATGATTTCATATAGACACATAGAAAGAACAGAAGGGCACTTAGATTCATGTCCCTCCTCTGGGAGGAGGGGGGGGGTGACCCGTCCCAGATTTTAAAATGTATTACTGGGCCGCAGTAATCCAGTATATCCGGGGACTGCTTGGAGGAAAGGTCAAGGATCAGAGGAGAAGTGACGACCATGCAGATATATAGGAATTGATATTAGGGAAAGAGGCCTCTCACTGACTTCTGACATACAAAGAACCTAGGGCCAGATGTAGGTAAATTAGATTTACCGATTTTTAATTACCGAATTTTACCGATTCGGTAATTAAAAATCGGTAAATCTAAAGGGTGGATATCTAGGTATCGAATCTGTAACAATCGGTATTTACCGATTCTGTAAATACAGAATTGGTATTTCCCATTGATTCCTATGGGCTTTGAAGCCCATAGGAATCAATGGAAAATGCCGATTCTGTATTTACAGAATCGGTAAATACCGAATTTCACAAGGGTGCAGGGGGAGTCACTTTGACACCCTCTGGCACCCCACAAATAGGCATGTGCGCCATGTAGCACACAGACATGCCCTAAGGGCATGTCTGTCTGTCACATGGCTAGGTGTGCATGCACACATGCGCATGCACACCTGAATTCGGTATTTTACCACACAATAGGATTGTGTGGTAAAATACCGATTTTGTAGGGCCTTTGGGACTCAGAAGAGTCCCACCTACATCTGAGATTTACCGAATCGGTAAAAATACCGATGCGGTATTTTACAGAATCGGTAAATTTACCGAATCGGTAAATGTACCGATTCTGTAAAATTGTGCCCCTACATGCCAATTCTTGAATACCGGTCGGTAACGGCCGAAAATACCGATTTTCTGCCATTACCGACCGACCTACATCGGGCCCCTAGTTACTACAAAAAAGTTACATTTAAAACCTTAAGGTTAGCATCCTCTGTCTTGACAGCCGTTAGGAAAAAACTAGGAAGGATGATTTTTACACTGCGCTTTTTGGAAATCCATCATTTCTAGAAATATTCCATGGCGGTGCTATGTTGCGCTGGAATGCACTAAGTGTGGGATAGGTTGGTGATCCGCTTGATTCAAGTGGAGTAGTGCCCTTTGAGATAGTCCAGCTGTCTCTTAACGCTGACCAGAAAGATTGTTTTAAATATCTACAGGTCTGGAGCTATATTGCGAAAAAAAAGGGGGGTAAAGAGCTTTCAATGAAGAGCCCATAGTGGAGGCGATTAGGGACACAGAGGCCTGTACTATCACCCAAATATATGGAGGGCTAAGACGGCTGATGTCTGATGATCGAGAGAAACACTGAGGCGTGGAAGCAAAGGTTAGACGTTGATGGTGCCGAGTTCTTTGACTCACCTTTACTGGGCCACTCCATATTGAGATCGGCTGGCTGCAAACACAGCACGACAAAACAAAGTTTTCACATATTATACTCCAGCCAAGATCGCTCAATGGGGTGGCGCAGAAGGAGTCCTCTGCCTCCGATGGCGCTGCGCCGAGGCGGACATCGTTCATAGGTTTGGTACTTGTCCGATCCTAGAGCCTCTGAAGACAGCTACAGAAAACTTCCTGGCGCAGTCTCTGAGGATTAAAATCAATCAATCAATCAGGGGTTTATAAAGTGCGCTACTCACCCGTGAGAGTCTCAAGGCGCTTTAATGGTTTTAGACGTCACGAAGGAAACAATGCCAGAGGCGCAACGAGATTGGTTTTTTTTTTGGCCATGGCAGTAGTAAGAATGTGTATATTCTTTGCTTGGCTGGATTCGGGCCCTTGTTTCAATAGTGACTTACACAGCTTTTAGCTATTTACAATTTCAAAAAGGGTCTATACGAAAGGAAAGGATGGAGGTCTAAAAAAATGGGGAAACATATCTGAGCCCTTATCTAGAAGTAGTAAATTGTCAGTGAGGCTAGTTAAGCTATAGCCCAAACGATTTGCAGTCTCTGGTGTCCTGAATACAGTTTAATAATGTAATTTTGCTATTAGATAGGCAATGTAGAAACAGTGTTTTATTCTCCCTTTTACAATCTATGTATTATGGAAGTGTTTCGACACTTATTTACGAATGTATTTATCTAAATGTATTGAACTGATGGTGGCAAACAAAAAAATGGAAGTGTGTCATACGATGTACGTCACCCAAAATATGTCCTCTGTGTATGACACACGATGTATGTTACTAGAAGTATGTCACGAAAAGCATGTCACGGGAAGTATGTGACATGAAGTAGATCACACGAAGTATTTGACACAAAGGTTATAAAGCCAGTGTGCTAAAAAAGGGACAGAAACTAATTTAGTCCGTGACTGAACACTAGTCACCTTAAGGTAGTCAGTGACAGGTGTTCCCAGGTATGTTACTGACTGATCCCTTTTACAGCCCTTAGGGACCGAACACCCTAGAGAGTGAAATTTGGAAACCATAAGATAAAAGCTTGTATCTTCCTTCCCCTAAGCAGCAGCTGCAGGGAGGGTGAGGGCGCCGCTCTGTGGCTCCTTCACGGCGGGTTTTAGTCTCACTTCCCCGTCGCTCTGGGTCACTGTGAGCTCCGCTATAATCAATCTTACAGTGATAGACCGCGTCGTCCTCCGCCATCGCCCCGGTGATGGTTAATGTGGCCCTGTCACCAGCCTTAGTGCCGGAGAATCTCTCGGGGATCCCTGAGGGTCTGTTACCATAATAATCAACCAGTCGGGGGGCCCCGCCCGGCCTCTGCTGGTACCAGTACACACTCCTGCCTCCGATGCCAGCGGCGGCGCAGGTGAGGGCAGCGGTGCTTCCCGGAGACACAGACACCGAGGGCGGCTGAGTCAGAACCCACTGAGCAACAGAACCTGGAATGAAAGGAGGAATGAGGACTAACAGCGTCACGTGACAAGGACAGAAGTGAATATTAGATATGATTTATGGATTTTAGAGCAGAGAACAGAATATCAATAAATAACGCACCTGCGCAGAGCGCGCTGAGCGCGAGGAGGAGGAGGGGAGCCCGGGACATGGCGCAGCCTCAGCAAAGCTCTGGTCTCTGGTGCAGACGGTTCTGGACGGCGCTTTAAAGTGCTGGCGGGGCTGGGGCAGCGCCCTGTATGCAAATCCCGTCAAAGCTCTCTGACTGCTGATGACAGCTATGTGCCTCCTCACACGTAAGCAGCGCCGCGCTGTTCTTTATACAGTTTCATGTTTTGAAGTCATTAAAATGCATTTACACCTCATTCCGGTAGGAGTCCAGCCCTCGTGTTCTTCGATGCTTCCCTCTCAGCCCTCCCTCCCCCTCTCGCCATCACACAATGACTAGACATCTTGGGCCTTATTTATGAGGGCCTTGCGCCACCGGTGCGTCACTTTTTCCCATGTTAAAAGTGACGCACCGGCGGCGCAAGGCCTTCATAAATAAGGCCCCTTCTGTCTACTCACACCCTTGCTATTAAGTTCTGGTTCACCAGTTACTCCTGGGTTCTCATGAGTCGGAGTGCAGTTGAGTTTTTGGAACACGAATTATAGCAATGAAAACTCCAGGTCGGCCCAGTTACATTGTCAGACTGGCAACCGGTGTTTTTCGGTTTCAGATTCAGCTATTTATTTATTTTTATTAAAGAAGTAAAAAACCACTTGTTTCTTTCTCTTGGGCATGTGAGTCCAGGGGCCTCATTTATGAGGCCCCTTGCGCCATCGGAACTTCACTTTTCATGAAGTTCCGTGGCGCAGAAGCCTGCGTGGTATTTATCAGGCAGCAGTACGCCAGTCTTGGTGGCGTACTGCTGCCTGATAAATATCAGTCCCTTTAACGCAGTGTACTGCGGTAAAGGGGCGTGCAATGGGTGTTGCTGGGGGCGTTCCCAGCAACATCCATGGCCTTTTGACACTGCCCCAGAGTTACGAGAAATCGTAACTCTGAAGCAGTTCCAAAAGCTTACGCCTCCCCAGGGGAGGCGTACGGGAGGCGCAACAGGGAGAAATGTCTTTATTTCTCCTCGTATTTCCTTTTTCTATGTGTGCTGCATTCTACTGCACACATAGAAAGAGGAAAAGCCTCTTGTGATTATTTTTGTACAGAAAGGTTTCCCTTCCTGTACAAAAATAATCTTCCCCGCAACGCAGGCACCCTTGCACCATTGTGCAAGGGTGCCACCCTGGCGCAGGCAGCCCATTGTGCGCCGGCGGAGGGGAAAAGGACAGGAATGCGCCGTATCTTATAGAAATAGCGCATTCCTGTCCTTTTCTTTTGCCATCGGGGAGCGCAGCAGGAAGGCCTGCTGCGCTTCCCTATGGTAAAAAGTCATAAATGAGGCCCCAGGTTCCGAAACCCCACGTGCCAAATCTGCATTCCGTTGCAGCTATTAAACTGGAAATTCCACCAGTGGGTAAGTGATTTGTGCCCACAGTCTCCCAGAATTTAAGGCTTTAATCTCCGAACCCCTCTTGAATGTGTAATAAACATTAATGACCGAGAGCGACCTTGCACAGGTGTATCAAGAGATAAACAAATAACACGTCACGTAAAATGGTGTTTGAATGGATTTGGTGTCAACGGTGGCTATTCTTCGTCGCAATGAAGAACTGCAGCTAAAAATGATCATAGATTTAATTGTGATAGGACAGAGTGCCACCTAGTGACCATAAGTGGGATACCTTCTCCTATCCACTTTTATGAATACATATTTTTTTCTTTGGAAAATACAGTATACATCGACATATGTATCAGAAGTCGATGTTAAAACTTACATGCAAAGGTAACATCATAGGTAACTAAGCAAAGAACATACCATCTTGACCCAGAAAGGTCTCTGTACCTAGGATGCGATCTAGGAACCGGACCGAAGCTGGGCCAGAAGCAGGATGTGAACACTAGAAATAAACACATTTTGCAAATCACAGAAATTACATAAGTTTTGTTAAACAGATGTAAAACAAATATGTCAAGGTGTCTTAAAATTAAAAGGTGTGTTTTTGTTTTGAACATTTGTGTTGACATTTGACAATGGCTGTAGTGTTATTTCACCAAGGTCGGCATTTCAGCAGGTCACCCCCTAAGCCCCCACTCTAAATGTCCCTTAACCCCTCCCATTTAGTCAAACTTAAACCTATACCCCACTTTGGTGCCCCTCCTACTGGCTCCTCCCACATTTGCTACAGGAATATGTGTAGATCTCCGCCACCTTTTCCGCAGAGGAAAGAGAGGAGCAGAGGTCCTCACCTGTAGGTTTATGACATTCATTACGTACTAGTAGTGACTGGTACTACTGTAGTACTACTTTATACATTATGCAACGTCGTTTGTGAAGAGGCCCATTTTTATTTTCCAAATGACTTTTGGTGTCTACAATAGGATTTCTTAATTCTCAGGAATTGGTGTAATTACATTTGTATCTTTTACACAAATTTAGATTGTGCATGCTATTGGGCACATTATCAAGAACAGCGTTAAAATTATCGCCGCTTTTGTGGCAGGAAATTGCCATTAAAGCGGTTATAATGGGCTTGATAATATGCCATTGAGAATTACAGTAGAAGCCCAGGTTCTGGTGTGAACCTGGCTTTCTATTGGAATTCTCAAGGGCATATTATCAAGTCCATTATCGCCACGTTAGCGGCGGTTTCCTGCCGGTAAAGCGGCAATAATTTTAACGCCATTCTTGGTTATATTCCCCAAAGTTTTTACTTCTTACTTGTGTTTTTATTAGTTGTTTTTCATGCACCAAAAGCATTTCTCGGAGATGTCTTGATGCTTCAGACTAGGTACCATGGGATACCTGGGCATGCTTAACTTAAGCCAGTGCGAGCTAGTGACCAGCACGGGACTTCTTTCAGCGGATGAGGACTGTTTATAAAGCAGAGATACTAAGTGATTCTGCTTGAAATTCTGTGATCCGGTCCTGGTAGTTTTCGGAGGAATAGAACTGGTGGTTAATCAGGAAAATACCATACATTTGCATACATTTCAGGGGAATCAAACTGAAACATTGATCAACAGGAAGAGTGTTTTTCATTAGGTGTAAGGGTCGGGGGCATAAGGAGAATCAGACTTCGTGGGGAGGGAGAATAGTAGGAGCAGAGCCATATTCAGAGCTGAATCAAAGTCACTTGTGGGGTTCCCTTCAATCTTCTGGTACAATACCTGACATGGGGTGTCATTATTCTCAATGATATGTGGCCAGTAAGGCATTTTTAAGAGCACTGGCAGTAAGGTTGGGCTTAGTATAGCAAGATTTAACAACTATTAGAGGGGATTTAGATCATCCCCTCAAGAGATTTTAGAAGAATGAGACTAGGTAATTAGACTAGGTAAGAGGCAACATTTCAGATTCTAGCTTCTGGGTCAAACACCGGCTAATAATGCATTCTATAATGCACTTTTCCAATTCTGTTAGCCTCAACCTGTCTTAAAAACAATGCTTTTAAGGTATTTTGGTGCCCACCACCAAATTAAGGAGCTTATTTATAAACCCGTGCATCACTTTTGGGGCACCGATGCGTCACCTTTTGTGTTGCACCAGCGGCGTAAAAAATGCACCATGTTGCGTCATATTTTCAAAGTGATGCATCTAGATAGATGTGTCACTTTGTAAACCCCTGTGTCACATTATACCTGCGCAAGGGATGCAATGTATGCAGGGTGGGTGCCCTGAAGCAAGTAAGCCTTGTAGAAGTGATGCAGTGAAATCTATGAGATTTCACTGCGTCACTTCTAGGACGCAAATGTGTCAATATCTTACACCTGCCTCACAGCAGGCATAAGAGTGACACAGGCACATTTCAAATGGGACTTGCGTGGACGCATCAATGCCATTCGGGTAATGTTGGTAAACAAGGTGCTGCAAGTCTTACCGCATAAGTTGGCGTGACGGCTTATCAGTGTATCCTCACGTGTATACATTCAGTAACGCGGAGCTCCGATTCGAGTCTGCTAAGTTTCATCGATGTAACCATGTGTGCAGATATTGAAATGAAACTCGAAGATGGACTAATTTGTGGCGGCCATCTTAAGACAGTAACGGAACAGTGGTGAAACTCAACGAAGGACACAACCGTGTTTGTGAGCGCTGGACTGAAACTCGAAGATGGACTAATTCCTGGCAGCCATCTTAAAACAGTGATTATGGAACGCGTCTGTAGTATCACAAACATGAACTTGAGTGAACCTCAAGAACAGACCATGACATGTGGCAGCCAAATTATTGAAGTGCCATTTGTGTAACCCACGGTTTGAATGTCGGAGTAAATATTATGTAAGAAGATGGCAAGCCAATCTATAGATGCTAGTCTAACAAAGTCAGTCCATATGTCTGGTGTGTGGATTGTAAAAATGTGTCAACTTGAAAAGAAAACATGGTATATGAAAATTGAGCTGAACATTGATTAAGTCTGAGTAAAAACATATAATGTGCAAACATCAGTAAATCTTAAAAAAGTGTACAAGTGTGGAAATTAAATGCATGAATGTCAACCAATGAAATACAAGGAAAAAATTGTTTTTTATATACAAAGTCATTCATCCATAATGTAGTTCACGTTTAGTGTCACATTAGAGAAAGCAGCTGTACTCAATCCGGTCATTCAGACCTTTAGGCTGGCTTGCATCCAGTCTTTTTATCCAAACAAGTTCGCGTTGTAATAATCTCTTCCTATTGTCTACGCCCTGCTTGAGCAGGACAACCTCCAATACCAAGAATCTAATTTGGCTAATGTTATGATTGTTATTGACAAAATGTGCAGCAAATGGAGCTTACATGACCTTGTTCCTGATGGTACTCTTATGTTCGGTAGACAAACCTTTATTTTTCTTTCAGTTTTCCCTACGTAGGGCAATCCGCAGGGAGATTTTAGAAGGTATACCAGGTTTTTTGAATCGCACGTGGCATTGGTGAACAGTTTCATTACTTTGCCTGAAGTTGGGTGATTCAATGTGTTGCCCTGGATGACGTTGTGACAATGACTACAGTTGTGGCACGGTCTAGTGCCAGTAAATAGCTCTCTGAGTCTGTTAGGATTATAGAGTGTAATAATTCCAGCAGCCTATTCTGGCCTATGGAAAGCAGGTAGCCTTACAATAGTGAAAAACGAAAATGGCTGTAATTCACTATTAGGACATGCCACCCACACACATCAGGGCTTGTCCTACCTTATGCTTACAATGCACCCTGCCCTTGGGCCCACCATAGGGGTGACTAATATGAAGTTAAGGGAAGGTTTAGGGACTGGAAAGTAGGTGCACTTGCGTAGTCAGCATGACAGTACCAGACTGCACGCAGGTTCTGCAGTGGCAGACCTTAGACACATTTTACTAGGCCGCTTCTGTGGGTGGCACATCCAGTGCTGCAGGCCCACCAGCAGCATTTGTATTTACAAGCCCTGGCATTCCTGGTGCACTTTACTGGGGTCTGGCAGTAAACCAAATAAGCCAAACATGGAATCCAATCACATATAACAATTTACACATAGGGAGAGCATATGCACTTTAGCACTGATCAGCAGTGGTAAAGTGCCCAGAGTTATTATACCAACAAAAACAGGTCAGAGAGAATATTGGAGGAAGGAAAAAAGTTCAGGGATGACCCTGCAGAGAGGGCCAAGTCAAACACTTCTCAATCCGTTTTTTTTATTATCTTCACCCTTTTGCATGGAAATCTGTGCCTCGTACTTTCCAGGTAGGTTCCTGGGAATTTCTATGCATGTCAGAAAGTAGTAATTCTAACCTCACACACAGTTGTAAACCTACGAGTGCAGATTTGCTAGTTTTTACTCACTCACTATGAACTGACCACATTCTTTCTACAGTCCTTCCTTCCTACACCATTGGGGTAGGATACTCTAGCAGCACTATGAATATTACTACAGGACACTCATACTTTACTATGTGTGTTGCTGTAAGTCAGTACGAAGTCCTGGTTGTTTTACTGACTGGACTCTCACGTACCTGTGAGTCAACCCTAAGTATCACCCTAGACAGACACTCGAGCAGCCTCATATAAGTGACTCCCTCCAGGGATCCTAAGTATGTCACTAACAGGGCATTCAATCAACCCAAAGTGAGTCAGTGACAAGACACTTGGGCGCGTGGACAGGACTAATGTGTCACTGACAGGAGACTGAAGCAACCTTTAAGTCATCAGTGTGGTTCCAAGTATGTTATCCATAGTATGTCACAGGAAGTATGTCAGAGGAAGTATGTCAGAGGAAGTATGCCACATAATGTATGTCACCCGAGAGTATGTCACGGGAAGTATGTCAGATAAAGTATGTCACAGGAATTATGTCACCCAAAAATGCCTCCCGAATTATGTCAATCAATCAATCAATCATTCATTTGTAAAGCGCGCTACATACCCGTGAGGGTCTCAATGTGCTGGGGGCGGGGGAGGAAGGGGGCTGCTACTGATTGAAAAGCCAGGTCTTGAGAAGTCTTCTGAAGGCCAGCAGGTCCTGGGTTTGTCGTAGGCCGGTAGGGAGAGTGTTCCAGGTCTTGGCGGCGAGGTAGGAGAAGGATCTGCCGCTGGCGATGGTTTTCCGGATGCGTGGAACTGTGGCGAGGGTGAGGTTGGCAGAGTGGAGACTGTGGGTGGGGGTGTAGAAGCTGAGTCGGTCATTGAGGTATGCTGGTCCAGCGTTGTGTAGGGCTTTTTGTGCGTGGATGAGGAGTTGAAGGTGATCCTGTTGTTGACGGGGAGCCAATTCAGGCCTCTCAGGTGGGGTGTGATGAGGCTGCGTCGGGGGATGTCGAGACTTAGTCGTGCCGAGGCGTTCTGGATGCGTTGCAGCCATCTCAGGAGATTGGTTGTTGTTCCTACGTAGAGGGCATTCCCGTACTCCAGTCTAATGGTGATGAGGGCCTCGGTGACGGTCTTTCTCGTGTCAGAGGGGATCCATTTGAAGATCCTGCAGAGCATTCGGTGGGTGTTGAAGCAGGAAGCGGAGACGGCGTTGATCTGCTTGGTCATGGAGAGGGCGGAGTTGAGGATGACCCCCAGGTTGCGTGCGTGGTCGGTGGGTTCTGGGGCTGTTCCTAGCGATGTTAGCCACCAGGAGTCGTCCCAGGCTGAGGGGATGGGGCCGAGGATGAGGACCTCCGTCTTGTCTGAATTCAGCTTCAGCCTGCTGTCTTTCTTCCATTCGGCGATGGCCTTCATTCCTCTATGGAGGTTGACTTTGGTGGTGTGGGGGTCTTCGGTGAGGGATATGATCAGCTGGGTGTTGTCGGCGTAGGAGATGATGTTGAGGCTATGTTGTTGTACGACGCGGGGGAGTGGTGCCAAGTAGATATTGAACAGCGTCGGGCAGAGGGATGATCCCTGTGGAACGCCACAGATGATCTTGGTGGTCTTGGAGCGGAAGGGTGGGAGGCGGACGCTCTGGGTTCTGCCGGAGAGGAAGGATGTGGTCCAGGCCAGGGCCTTCTCTTGGATTTCGACGTCATGGAGGCGTGCTGTTAGGGTGCGGTGGCAGACTGTGTCGAAGGCTGGTGATAGGTCCAGAAGGATGAGGGCGGCTGTTTCTCCTTTGTCTATAAGGATCCTGATGTCGTCGGTGGTGGCGATGAGGTCGGTCTCAGTGCTGTGGTTGCTGTGAAAGCCGGACTGGGATGGGTCCAGGATGTTGTTGTCTTCGAGGTAGCGGGTCAGCTGTCTGTTGACAATCTTCTCCATGACTTTCGCTGGGAAAGGGAGCAGGGAGATGGGCCGGATGTTCTTGAGGTCGGTGGGGTCCGCCTTTAGTTTCTTCAGTAGGGCATTGATCTTGCCATGCTTCCAGCTCTCTGGGAAGGTTGCTCTCTCAAAGGAGATGTTGATTGTTTTCTGGAGATGGGGTGTGATGGCTGTGCTGGGTTTGTTGAAAACGTTGTGAGGGCATGGGTCAGATGGGGATCCGGAGTGGATGGAGTTCATGGTCTTGATGGTGTCTTCGTCGCTGACATTGGACCAGGCGGTCAGGCGACGGGTGCGGGTGGTGGTTGCAGGGATGATGGTCTCAGCGGTGGATGTGGGGGTGGCGGTGTTGAAGCTGTCGTGGATGTCGGTGATCTTGCGGTGAAAGAAGATGGCCAGTGAGTTGCACAGGTCTTGTGATGGTGGAATGTCGTTGGTGTTGGAGCTGGGGTTGGAGAGTTCTTTCACAATGTCGAAGAGTTCTTTGCTGTTGTATGCGTTGCTGTCTAGACGGTCCTTGAAGGCGGTCCTCTTGGCAGTGCTGATGAGTTGGTGGTGTCTGCGGGTGGCGTTCTTGTGGGCTGTGTAGCTGTCTAGTGTTCGGTCACGGAGCCAGCTCTTCTCCAGCTTCCGACAGGTGTGCTTGGAGGTCCGGAGGTCTTCGGTGAACCATGCGGCTTTCTTGTTGGTGTGATTGGTGGTGGAGGTCTTGAGTGGGTCGAGGGTGGCGGCGCAGTCGTTGCTCCACTGTTTGAGGTTGATGGCGGTGGTGTCTGGATCAGTGGGGTCGGCGGGTGGTCACAGGGTGAGGGTGGTGATCAGTTGGTCCTTGGTGACCTTGCCCCAGCAGCGAGGTGGCATCTGTTGGGTGCGGTGGTGTGTGGTGGGTTTCCTGAAGGTGAAGTGGACGCAACTGTGGTCTGTCCAGTGGGGTTCGGTGGTGTGATTGAAGGAGACGTGGGGACTTGCGGAGAAGATGGGGTCCAGTGTGTGTCCAGAGGCGTGGGTGGGTGTCGTCACGAGCTGTTTGAGTCCGAGGTTGTCGATCAGGGCAGTGGAGTTGGCGTTGTTGTTCTCAAGGTGGAAGTTCAGGTCCCCGAGGAGGATGTAGTCCGTGGCGGCGAGGGGTAGGTGCTGATGAGGTCGGCGATGGAGTCGCTGAACTGTGGTCGGGGTCCGGGTGGTCTGTAGATGATTGTTCCTCCGAGGGTGGTGTTGGGGTCGGTGTGGATCTGGGAGTGCATGTGCTCGGCGGTGGTGAGGGTGTTGTCGGTGTTGGTCGAGACTCTGAGGGTGTCCTTGTGGATGATGGCGATTCCCCCTCCCACTCCGTTGGTGCGGTCTCTGCGGGAGATCTTGTAGCCTTCTGGGATGGCTATGGTGATGTCTGGTGCCGAGGTGGTGTTCAGCCAGGTCTTCATCAGGAAGGCGATGTCAGGGGTGGTTGAGTCTAGGAGGTCCTAGAGTTCGATGGCATGCTTGCGAGCGGAGCAGGTGTTGAGGAGGTTGAATCGGAGGTGGTTGGGTTCTCTGGTTGATGGTTTGGTGGGCCGGATGATGGTGACGCTGCAGTTCCGACAGGTGAAGGGTCCTTGGGTGCGCTTCGGGGTGGCCCGGTAGCAGGAGTGATCTCGCCTGGGGTTGAGTGCGTGAAGGGCACCGGAGTCGTAGTACAGGCTGGTGTTGCGGTGGCTTCTGGGTCCAGGGGTTCTGGTGCTGGGCACGGACGGGCACAGACGGGCTTACCCTTGGCGCGCCCGCTGTGCGCGGCCACGCAGCAGCCGCCGTAAGAAGGGCAGGTGGGAGGGAGGAGCAGCTGGTTTATTAACATTTATTCATGAGGAATGTATAAATGAATGAAATGTGTATTCTTTTCATGCTTCAAAAAAATGAAAGGATGTTTGAAATTAAGTTGAATTAATACAACTGTGAAAGTAAAATGGTTGGGCACTTTGAGGACACCTCACCTCTTCTTGTGCACCGCTCAGTGGGGGCTGCAGGGCCTGGGAGAGAGGGGGGATGGTACACCGGGGGCCCGGCCCGCCTGAGTCCGGCTGCCTGTGAGGAGTGAGGCCCGGTGTGTTATTCCCCCCAAGTGGCCCAGCAAAACACAGGAGGCATTTGACATAAATGATGTAAACACAGTGTTAAAAAGAAACAGAAACTAATTTAGTGCGTGACTGAACACTAGTCACCTTAAGGTAGTCAGTGACAGGCATTCCCAGGTATGTTACTGACTCATCACTTTTACAGCCATAAGGGAGTGAATACCCCTGAGAGTGACATATGGAAACCATAAGACACTGGCTCACATCTTCCCCCAAGCAGCAGCAGCTTCAGGGAGGGAGAGGGTGCCGCTCTGGGGCACCGTTAGGGTGGCTTTCAGTCTCACTTCCCCGTCGCTCTGGGTAACTGTGCAGCATCAGCGTCGCTGTCCCAGATCTGACAGTGATAGACGGCGTCGTCCTCCGCCAGGACCCCGGTGATGGTTAATGTGGCCCTGTCACCAGAGTTAGTGCCGGAGAATCTCTCGGGGATATCTGAGGGTCTCTCATCATCATCATACATGATCAGTCGGGGGGCCTCACCCGGCCTCTGCTGGTACCAGTGCACAATGCTGCCTCCAATTCCACTGGCGGAGCAGTGAGTTCAGCGGTTCCACCCGGAGACACAGACACCGAGGGCGGCTGAGTCAGAACCCACTGAGCAACAGAACCTGGGGCCTTATTTATGAAGGCTTGCGCCACAGGTGCGTCACTTTTAACATGGGAAAAAGTGATGCACCGGTGGCGCAAGGCCTTCATAAATAAGGCCCCTGGAATGAGAGGAGGAATGAGGACTAACAGCGTCACGTGACAAGGAGAGAAGTGAGTATATACTATGATTTATGTATCTTAGATACGGTAACAGAGTCTCAATAATAACGCACCTGCACAGAGCGTGCTGAGCACGAGGAGGAGGAGGGGAGACCGGGACATGGCGCAGCGTCAGCAGCGCTCTGGGGTCTCATTTATGAGAAATGACGCATCGCTGCGTGAAAGCAGCGATGCGTCACTTCTCAGTGCGCACTCCTTGCGACATGATTGATGCGTCATATTTATAATATGACGCATCAGGTCGCAAGGAGTTACAGATACGTCAGTATTTCTGACGTATCTGTAAGCGCAAAATTGACGCATTGCTGGAGTGTGTCACAAAAGTGACGCAACTCCAGCAATGCGTCCTTTCACATGGGGCAAGCCCCATGTGAAAGGGCCTGCGTCAGTCTTACGCCTGCTATGAGGCAGGCGCAAGATTTTGACGCAACGGCGTCCTAGATTTTCATAGATCTCACTGCGTCACTTCAACGAGGCTTTTTGCGGGGGAACGCCCCCCTGCATACATTATACCTGACGCAGGTATAATGTAGCGCAGGGGTTTACAAAGTGACGCATCTGCTTAGATGCGTCACTTTGTAAATAGTGCGCAATAGGAGGCATGTTTTACGCTGCTGATGCGTCACAAAAAGTGACGCATCGGAAGCGCAAAACTGACGCAAGGCCTCATAAATGAGGCCCCTGGTCTCTGATGCAGACGGGTCTGGGCGGCGCTTTAAAGCGCTGGCGGGGCTGAGGCAGTGCCCTGCATGCAAATCCCAGCACAGCTCTCTGACTGCTATTTGTCTCCGCACACGGAAGCAGCACCGCGCTGTTCTCCATACCGTTTCTGTTTTGAAGGCATTGACGTGTATTTACACCTCATTCTGGCAGGTGTCCTGCCCTTCTGTTCGTCCATGTTGCCAGCATCCTTTCTCTCTATAAATTCTCAGCCCTCCCTCCCCCTCCCGCCATTATTGTTGACTAGATATCTTCCGCCTGCTCACACCCACGCTGTTAAGTTCTGGTTCACCAGTTAACTTCTGAGCTTTTTGGAGCACGCAGTATAGTAATGAACTATCTAGGTCGTTCTAGGTACATTTTAAGACTGTTAACCGGTACCTTTTGGTTTGAAATGATGGTTTTTTTTTAATAAAGATGTAGACAGCCACTAATTTTCTTTCTCTTGGGCATGTGTAGACCAGAGTCCGAAACCCCACTTGCCAAGTCTGCATTCTGTAGAAACCTATTGCAGCGATTAAACTGGAAATTCCACCAGTACATAACTAATGTATGCCCATGAGTCGCCAAGAAAGCTGTAATCTCTGAACCCCTCCTGAATATGTAACTAAAAGAAATGAACGGAAGCGACATTGTACAGGTAACAAAACTGGAGGTGGCCCCCTACAAAGTACATGGAGGGGGCCCTCAAGGTCTGGACCCCAGTCAGGAGCTCTCAGGCCCGCCTGTGCACAATGCCAGAGGGGGCGCTCTGGACCTCGGGGCCCCCCCTCACACCATGCCGGCTGTTGGGGCCATTGTCACCCCACTGCTTTCAATATAGAGTCCAGGAGAAGTCAGCAGCCTCTGTACTTCAGCAGCACAAGATAATTAAGCGCCATTTGTACTAGGTAGAGACACACAACCTTGGAGTGAAGTGAAGCTTCTCACAGAATGCAGCACTGTAGAACTGTCTCTAAACTGGGGCACCTACAACATGGGCATAATGAAGTGTCAGCTTTCTGAACCATGCTGTCATCAACCTGATGCAGGAAGCAGGGGCAGACAAAAGAGCAGACCCAACCTAGAAATTTCTTCACAATAAACAACAGGAACTGCAGTTCTTTCCCTTACCCCTACAAGCAATCAAACCGCAGTGCTCAGGAAGAAATTATCAGCAGCCTCTTGCTAATAAGGTACTTATGGAAACTTCTAACGGTAGCCTGTCTCCATCCTCCTCCCTCCAGCATCTGGATCTCGACCTTTTGGCTACAGGAATGCAGGGAGTGCCCCTCCACTGCCTGGGGAAGATCTACCCCTCCTCATTCTTGTTCCTAATCTGGAATGGATCCCACTGGTGTCAGTGTTCAGACTCAGACATCCTCCGAGTGCCACTACCACACTTACTACACATACAAACTGAGAGAAATTGGGTCGTTGGTGGAAGGGGGAAACCCCTATTCAAGAAACAGCCACAATCCCTGCCAGGATGATTCACAAAATTCCTTAAATTAACCTGTGCTTAACCCTTGGCAGATTGCCACTAAAAGCAGTCAGGCTTACCTGGGAGGCAGTGTAAAGTATGTATACAGCACACAAACAGTTTTTAATACATTGACACCAGAACTACAAACATTCAATCAGTAGAACCGGAGTTATGAATTTTTAAAGTTAAAGGTAAAACACTGGTACTCGTTGTACTTGCAGCTTGCCAGACCATCTAATGCAGCCCTCTCAATAAGCAGCTCCACTCGACTCGAGATTAATGCACACTGCTGTTTGTCCTGGGGCAAGCAGCAGCCAGTGCAGGTAAGTGCGTAGGCGGTGGGGTGGAGCGCTGCGGGGGGAGGATTTCGACAGATGATGGAATAGGAGTTATTTATTTATTTAATTTGCCCTATTCCGTTGGCAGTCGACAACCCCCTTCCCCGCCCCACCGAACCGGCTGCTGCTGCTGCCTGGGGCCATATTCGGCCTGGAGCTGTAGCATCTGCTGAGCTCATCAGGCCCCAGCCAAGATCTACCCAAGGCAACTTTACTTCCACAAATGGAATCGGAGAAGTGTGCAGGCAAAAAAGGCAAGGTTGCCCAGTCACCTCTTTTAAAATGTATATTTTGTGTTGTTATAACTATACCATTTGTACTTAAGTGTTCAAGCCACACCATTTTCTTTCTAGTGCAGTGATTTCTTCTATCGTCAGTGCAGCTTGTTTGATGAGCAGGGCAGTTCCTAATTATAAAATAGCCTGCAGTGACTGTACTAAAAGCCTATCTCTATTAAAACACGCTTTTAAAAAGCGCAAGATTCATTGCACACATTGTCTGGGCATCCCCTCAGTTCAGACTTCTCTCTTCCTCCCTTTGTGCTCACACACACCTCCTCCCTTATAGGGTTGTCATATTTCTTAGCAGAACTGGGGAGAAGTGACCTAACAGTCTGAGCTGTTGACTTTGGTACAGGGGAACCAGCTTCGAGTTCTGGCGTTGACTCACCACCCTGTGATTCTTAACAAAGCACTTAGGGACAGATTTACAATAACTGGCGCATCCCCAGGGATGCGCCAGTTATTGTGCGCCGCAGCTCCGCCACCCACGGTGCACTGCATTTACAATGCGGCGCACCATGGGGCAAAAATGTCACAGATGCGTGACGCATCTGTGCCGTAATTGCTGGAGTTGCGTCGCAAGCGCGTCGCAGCTCCTGCAATGCTCTGGGGGGCCCTATCTGTCCAATGCTGCATCAAGCCTTACGCCTGCTTCAAGCAGGCGCAGGGTTTTGATGCAGCATTGGCCTAAAAGTGACTGAGTGAAATCTTGTAGATTTCACTCAGCCATGTTTAGGAGGCGTCCCTGCGCAGGTACGCCCCCCCCCCTTCGCCGGAACGCCTTCTTATGGCGCAGGGCTTTACGTGACACAACTCCCAGATGTGTCACATTGTTAATACCCCGCACCATGGCGCATCTTTTGCGCTGCCGCTGCGGCACAAAAGTGACGCAACAGCGTCACAAAAGAGGCGCAAGGGGCTTGTAAATTTCCCCAAATAACTGCACTAACATGAATTGGTACACAAACAAAGCTACTTTGTGAATGCGCAGTGTGATCACACGGTGCACAGTTCTCAATGTTTTAATAATCTTCCTGTTCTGACTTTGCTAGCACTAAACATATATACCAGGTATTCAAAGAAATCAATAGTTGTGCAATTGTTATCTGTGTGAGCTGTTTACCTTAATTAAGTTGACTTCCCCACTTTTTTCCAAAAATAAAGTTAAATAAAAAATACATTTGCTTCCACTTCACAGATAAAGTTTCAATGAACTGAATATGTATGCCCCTAAATTAAAACCTTTGTATTGTAAGCAGTGATCTCTAGTTGCCTCATGACAGATGTCAGTCCTGTTTTATTTCTGGTGCTTTTAGTTTTGGTTTTCCTCTTGGCGATACACAACCACAAGTACCATAATGCAATAGTTAACGATGAGCTGGACTCACACAGAATAATGTATCCATTAGGTATATTTGTGTTTTCATAATGGTAGTTCTTCCAAACCATGAATATACAGCAGCATTTATTCTTGAAGTCTGGTGTTTTCCAAGATTGATTTTCTCTGTAAAGAACAATGGTTTTGTCAGTGGCATCAATGCAAGCAGGGCCTGGGGGGAGGTCTATGAGGTGTGGGGGGTGGATCTGAACATGCACACGTTTTAATTGGTGCTAGGAGACCATTGCATCAATATTGTTAAGAGATGAGCCCTGATCTGGTCACAGGCACCAATGTAGGCAATTTGTGATTGTGGGGAGTTCGACTGCTGTTAAGACAATTAGGGCTGGATGTAGGTGGCCCAATACCAGTCGGTAACGGCCAAAATTACCAAATTCCGTCCGTTACCGACCGGTATTGGGCATTTGGGATGTAGGGGACCAAAAAGCAACCGAATCAGTAAATTTACCGATTCGGTAAAGTTTCCGAATCGGTAACGTTACCGAATCGGTAAATTTACAGAATCGGATAATTTACCGATTCTGTAAAGTTTCCGAATCGGAAACTTTACCGAATCGGTAAATTTACCGATTTGGTAAAGTTACCGATTCGGTAAGTATACCGAATCGATAATTAAGAAATGAAAAAAATGAATCTCGAGATGTAGGTACCCTTTTAAATACCGGATTTGCATGAAATTCGGTATTTAAGAGTCGGTATTTACCATGGATTGAAATCAGGTGGTAACCAGGTGCAGGCTATAAAAAAGCCCCCAAAATGCACCACTTTCACCACAATGGCAGCATTCTATGTCATTGCGAGGCGGCTACGGCTCCAGGCAGAATGAGAGAGGGTCTGAAGGAGGGAGGAGCAGGTGTACAGGCAGAGGATCACTCTATCCCAGCGAACTGAGCCTAAGATCCTACAGAGGTACAGGCTGGCCCCCCAAACTATCCTGGACCTTATTAGGGATCAAAGAAATTTTTGAAGAAGGGTCTAAGGGGAATAGATTAAAGACTGAAAATAACTCTGCTCCCCAATCAAAGTTAACACGACTAATGAAGAGATGCCCAGTCTAGCTTGAAAGGCATCGAAAACAACTAAATGCTACAGGGATGCATTGATCCAGTTCAAATATTTGACCCATCACCTGGCTAGATGCAAGAGTCCATCGGCCCACCCTTACTGGCGGAACATCGTCATTTGGAGCTCAAGGAGATTCAGGTCTAGGACCACAGTCCTGAGCCAATCTGGCCCTGCTGGGTACCTGACCTCATGCTCCTAAACGACTCATGCCAAGGTGAAAGTTCAAACCGTATGTCCTCTGGTGTGGTGCAGTGCTAAGGTGTGTGAAAATTAAAAATAGCTACTTGGACAAAAATGTATATTTATTAGAAATTGTCCAAGCACCATATTAAAATAACCTGATAGTATGTGAAATAATGACTATCTCCTGGCTATAACTATTGAGGTCGACATGTTTCAGCCGCTACGGTAAACTAACCCGGCTTTCTTCAGGACCTAGATGTTTGTGTGATACACGCTACTGCAGGAAAAGTTTGTAACAAGTGAAAAACTATATATTTAATGTTAATGTTAATGTTAATGTTAATTGGGAATTTATTGAGCGCTCGTACGCCCGGAGGCTTCATGGCGCTATAGAAAATGAACCAAGCAGGCAGATAATAGAAAAAGCAGAGCTATCAGTAGTGAGCTTGAGTGAAAAGCCAGGTTTTCAGAGAATGTCTGAAACTGAGGATGTTATCGTTGAGTTTAATGTTGAGGGGGAGAGAGTTCCAAAAACCTGCAGCGAGGTGGTCGAAACAGCTGCCTCCAAGGCGTTTCCTTTTAAATGGGGGTACGATCAGGAGTGATTTATAGGTCGAACGAAGATGACGGGAAGGGCAGTATTTTTTGAATAGATCTCTGATGAATAGAGGGCCAGAGTTATTCAAAGACCTGAACAGTATGCACCCGGCCTTGAAGGCCACACGCTGCTCAACTGGCAACCAGTGGAGCTGTTTGAGGCCAGGTCTGATAGATTGCCTCCTAGGTATATTCAGAAGAAGCCTGGCGGCTTGGTTCTGGACAAGCTGGAGACGTTTTAGCTCTCCAATTTGCAGGCCGAGATAGAGACTGTTGGAGAAGTCAAGCCTGGACAGAACCAAGGAGATGACAATCTGTGTGAGAGCTGCAGGGGAAAAAAAACGAGCGATTTTTTTTATTTTCTGCAGTTGGAAGATGCTGGAGGATACCACCGCTCCAACCTGTCTTTTTAGCGAGAGATCCTCGCTGATAAGCATACCTAGGCTCTTGACCACCGTTGATTTAGGTGGGGGGACTCCCATACTGATGGGCCAGAAGCTGGAGTTCCAACTAAGCGAGCTCTGTCCGGGCAAGATCAACTCGGTCTTGCCCGGATTGAGCTTCAGATGGCTGCAGCTCATCCAACTCAGTATGTGGGACATAGTTCTTTGGAATTCAACCACTGAGTCCTGGGTGTTAAGAGGAAAGATGAGCTGCAAGTCATCCGCATAGTTGAAGATGGTTACATTAGCATTACGGAGCGAGTGCAGAAGAGGGCGTAGGTACACATTAAAGAGCAGGGGGGACAATGAGGAGCCTTGTGGTACCCCACAGGTGGTAGGTAGGATGGGGGCAGAGAAAGAGCCCAATCTGACCGATTGAGTGCGGCCCGTGAGAAAAGAGCGGATTTAAAGAATATTAAGGTAAAGTTGTGGCCTTCGCCACCCTACCCGACATGCAAAATGTGTATTTGCATATAAGAGCTGCCTCTTCTTTCCTAGAAGAAAAAGTGTGGGTCATAGGTATGCTCAAAAAATACAAGAAAAGGAGTGCAACATAGTGTAGCATCAGATATTCACATGCCGTGGTGCTGTTGTGCACCACACAAAAAACAACCCAAAACGTAGTTAATTAGAAACCAGTCACTTTTATCATTTTTGTAAAGACTGATTCTGTTCTTACCCAGCTTTATGCGGGAGGAAGGCCTCACCTCACCCGGCTGACTGCTCGGAGAAGGAAGCCCCACTCTGTTTACAAACAAAGTCAGACAATGAGCTAGCTCAGTGATGCCACTCTGTCTAAATACTTTGTACAACGTTAAACCATGTAAAAGCCAAGATCAACGAACCCAAAAGTACTCTGCTCCAGATAGAGTTAAAAATACAGGAAGGCAGAAAAGCCCCTTTTCCCACAGTTAGATCTTTCTTATAAGATGCAAAGTGGATCCCTCTCCATACAAAATCCTCCTTACTTATTCATGAGATTAGTATACTGTAGAGGCAAGTAATTTGTCAAGAAAAGGCAGAGAAGAGATAAGACCCACTCTGCCAGTACCAGAGAGAAAGATGAAGGACAGAGGTTCCAGTATTAGTAAAAAACCTTCAGAGCGATCCTCTCCTCTTTACCTGTCCGTCGGTGCTCCAAACTAGACTGCGAGCAGTCTGGGAGGTAGAGATTGGGAAGACCGACGCTGTTTATATAGTCGCCCTGATTGGTTGAAATCGCGCTAATTGATTGCAGCTGCCGATAGATAAAACATAGCCATTTTCGGAGCGGGCAGACTCTCTATTTATTTATTTTAAGAATTTGTAAAGCGCGGCTGTCACCATTGCAGGCATCCTGGCGCTGGCAGAACCAAAATAGAGGCAGAACAGAAAAAATTCCGGGGGGAAAAGGCTAGCCAGGGAAAAGCCAGGTTTTCACCTTTTACTTAAACTGCAGAAGTTCGTTGGTAGCCCTGTTCTCGATGGGGAGAGAGTTCCAGAGTCTGGCGGCAGTCACCTGGAAGGATCGACCACCAGCTCTGACCTTCCTAAATCTGGGAACGACTACCAGTTTAGCATCAGATGAGCGAAGCTGTCTGGTAGAGGCATACCAAACAAACTTAGATCTTAGAGGGGCTGGGCCGCATCAGTGGAGAGCCCTAAAAACTATACAGAGGGCCTTAAATTGGATCCTCTGTCTAAGAGGAAGCCAGTGTAGTTTTGCCAGAGCAGCAGGTCCATGAGATCTCCTAGGCAGCCCCAAAGCCAATTTAGCCGCCGCAGATTGGACCCTTTGGAGTCTGTCCAATAGATACTCAGGGGACCCGAGCAGGAGGGCGTTACAATAGTCCAACCTGCTCAGGATGGTACATCTAACCACTTGGGCACGAGCATGGGAGGGTAAAAGGGGCAGAACCTTCCTAAGAGAACGAAGGATGGCATAACAACAGGCCGATGTTTTCTGTACATGGGTGTCCATACTGAGCCCATGGTTCAACATAACCCCTAGGTTGTGGACAGAGTCCGCAGGCCGGACGGTGGAGCCGGATTCCGGGGGCCAGAAATTGTTAGGAAACGGTCGAGGAATCCTCGTTCCAGCGTTGAAAAACACTTCAGTTTTCCCGGCATTAAACTGAAGCGAGTTTGCCTTTAACCAGCTTGCCGTGTTCCTTAGGCAGTTATGTAGGACCTCCACAGAGATGGACTCCTCACCTTCCAAGGAAAGAATCATCTGCGTGTCATCTGCATAATTAATCATTTGAATGCCGAATCCTTTAATAAGCGAAATTAATGGCCTGAGGTATACATTAAAAAGAATAGGGCTGATGGCAGAGCCCTGAGGCACTCCATGCAAGACCGGGGAAAAAGATGATTGAAAAGGAGGCACTGAAACCGCCTGCTGCCTGTCCTGCAGAAAAGAATGGAACCAACGCAATGCTGAGTCTCTCACTCCTGCCTCAAACAACCGCCTCAGCAAGATCTTATGATTTACTGTGTCAAAGGCGGCAGACATATCGAGCAGGATCAAAAAAGATGCCTGACTTCTGTCTGCACGCCTTTGAAGTTCGGGACGCTATGTGGCACGCATGCGCAAATAACTGAGTGAAGCGTCACGCTCCCACCAAGCACTCCCGAGACACTACACACCGCGCAGACGCGCTAGAATGAGTTGCGCACACTGTGTCCGGTGCTTACTGTCCACCACTGAGGGAAAACAGATGTATACTCGGGGCTTCAAGACCAAGTGTCAGCCCATAGTAAGGCACACATGCATGCAAGGATTGAAACACGAGCCCATCAGGTACGATCACATGTCCAATCCAGTACAAGCTGCAGGCCTCGAAACAAACTATCAAGGAGACTCGAGTGCAGTGTGCTGAACACTGCCGAAACAGCTAGGATCATGGGGCAGAGTCAGAACAAGTCGCGCATACACAATTAAGTGCTGCCTTCCCAATTTGGTCTGCCCACGTACAATGGGGCAGGGTCAGCACAGGTGATGATTAGTCCTTATTGAACCTAGACCCAATGTGTGTCTCGTGTCCCATTTAATTGGGGAAGACCAGTATTAGTAGGGATGTAAGGCTAGGACCTCGTAAAATTAAGAGCACAATTGTAATATATATGTTGTTGTTACCCAGCTAGTTCAGATAGTACTGGTTTGTCACTAGAGATGGACTAGTATAGAAAAAGGGGTTTTGGAGGCAAAACTAGTATATAGTATTGAATATACTTACAACTGCGTTGTGAGCTAGCAGTGAAATTGTTAGTCGACCACAATAACAGAGAGAGGAGTATAGACTGAAGAGAACTTTCGACAGCAGGTCATAAGTTCTTCATGACGGCTCATGTTCAAGTAGTGGATCATCAGATCGATACCCAAGGGATGTGGTCATTAAGGCCCTCAGTGTCTGTCTTCAAACGGAAAATCCATTTCTGCTCCTTGATGAACAGAAAGCGGGAGATGTCAGAGACATGTGGAGGGATAAAAGGTTTCTCCAACACAAACCACCTCAATTCATCAGCCTTATGATGTTTGAGCAGAAAATGATCAGTGAGACAGGTAGATTGCTTTCTACAGCGAATTGTGCTTTTGTGCTCACTGATACGCAACTTCACTTTTCGTGTAGTATGACCTATATATTTCAGAGAGCATGGACATGTAATCATATATATTACATCTTCTGAATTACAATTGGTATGGTTGCGAAGTATCCAGGAACAATTGGTACCTATGTCCACTGTGGTCATTTTGGTAGTTTGGGGGCAAACACTGCAAGAGCCACATGGATGGTGGCCTCGCACAGGTGGTAGACTCCAAAGTGTGTTGGTCTCCTTCACAGGCTGGGTTAAAGGACGTGTGTGGACTAAACTGTCTCGTAGGCTGGGACCCTTTTTGAAGGCAAACAGAGGGGGCAAAGCCCTTGATGAAGCAATGTTAAGGATAGGCCAATGCTTGCGCACTGTTTTCTGTAGTTGGTTAGATAATGTACAAAAAGTGGTCACAAAAGTAAGCCAGTCGTTTGAAGGTTTAGGGGTATCAACTTCGAGCATTGCTTCGCGATTGTTATTTGCTGCCCTCTTCCATGCCTGGCGTATAAGAAGCTTCGGGTAGGCACGTGCCTGTAGCTGGGAGGCCAAATCATTTGCATGTTTGTCAAAGAGGTCCCTTGTAGAACAGTTCCTGCGAATACGAAGGAACTGGCCCACTGGGAGATTCTCCCTTAGGGCTCTCGGGTGGTGGCTGTCAAACGACAGAAGAGAGTTTCTGGACATCGGTTTCTTAAAAAGTTCACACTGTAACTTCCCGTCACAAGGGAAGATCGAGATGTCAAGAAAAGATAGTTGTTCCTGGCTAACCTCGATAGTGAACTTAAGAAAGGTGTTTTGTTGATTGAGCCATGAGTGGAAGATCTTAATTTCCTCTACTGAGCCACGCCATACCACCAAGATGTCGTTTATGTACCTCTTCCACAGCACCAAATGTTGTTGGTATGGGTTGCTGGGGTGAAGTACATAGTTCAGTTCAAACTGATGGACGTAAAGGTTGGCCAGGCTAGGCGCGAAAACGCTGCCCATTGAGGTGCCAGAGACCTGGAGAAAGATTCTTTCCTCAAATCTGAAGAAGTTCTCCATCATGGCCAACCTGGCACACTCCATGATAAAAGACACCGGGGTGATGCTGTCCAAGTCACGCGCCTCTAGAAGACTCCCAATGGAGTCCAGGGTTTCTTGCTGTGGGATGCACGTGTATAATGACTCCACATCGAAGCTAGCCAAGACGTTAGTGGAGCTGTTGAATTCAATCTCGGGCAAGATGCGCAATACATCTGCTGTTTCCTTAAGATACGTCGGCATGATGGTAACCAACGGTCGTAGGAAGAAATCAACAAACTTGGATAATGGCTCGAGTAATGAGCCAATCCCGGAGATAATGGGTCGCCCAGGAGGAGGGCGTTGACTCTTATGGATTTTAGGGAGGCAATAAAAATATGGCATCACAGGTTTGTCAGTTACCAAAAATTTAGCCTCGTGTGAAGTGATCCACCCCTCAGCTTCTCCTTCCTCAACTAGATGTTTAATCTCCATACTATCCTGGACCTTATTAGGGATCTCCACCCACTGTTGGACCATCCAACCCCAAGGGCGCACTCCATCCCACCCCATGTGCAGGTGCTGAGCAGCCTACACCTGCTTGCATCTGGGAGTTACCAGAGTGTAGTTGCTGCGGTAGGTGGGGTGTCCCAGAGCTGTCTGTCCAGTTTCTTAAAAAAATTCCTTGACACCATGTTGCAGAGAATGCATTACTACATCAGCTTCCCTGCAACGCATGCAGAACTGCTAAGGACAAAGACAGACTTTTATCAGATGGCGCATTCCCAAACATCATTGGCTGTATTGATGGTACCCACATAACAATATGCCCACCTGCTGCCACAGAGTACATTTATCGGAACCGGAAGTCCACCCACATCATAAATCTACAGGTGATCTGTGATTCCAAGTACATGATCACTGACATAGTAGCCAAATTCCCAGGGAGTTCCCACGACTCCTACATCTTCCAAAACAGTGGGATCTACGCACGCCTGACAGCGGGGGAATTTGGCGAAGGATACTTGCTAGTTAACACACTGTGTGAAACTCCCTTGATACGTATTGCAGGTGGATGTGTGTGTGTGTGCATGTGAGTAATGTTTTTTCCTCTTACAATTAGGGGACAGTGCATATGCCCTCCGATCCTTCATCCTCACACCCTACCTCAACCCTACAACACCAAGTCAGAGGAGATACAACAGGGCACACAAAACAACCCGAAACATTGTGGAGCGCACCTTTGGTATGTGGAAGAGCAGGTTTCGCTGCCTCCATAAGAGTGGAGGGGCCCACCAGTACACACCAATCAACTGCTGCAAGATGATTGCAGCCTGTGCAATGCTGCACAACCTTGCGGTCAAGAAGGGCACAGAAGTAGATATCTCTGATTATGAGGACCATGATGACGAGGAAGCAGTACCTGACCCACACACATCTGGAGTTGCAACACCAACTGATGGCAGACACAGACGGGAAGAGGTCAAACGCAACTTCTTTTAAGTAAGTAAAGAGACACAGACAGGTGGAGTATGCACCCAGTGTAGTTTAATAGTGTAATGACGTAGGTTTCAAAAGCACAAATGTGCAACAAAAGTATTTAACTTGAATGATGTCAGTCCTGGTTCACTTCACCATGAACTGTAATAGTCATTTCCGTCCACGCTTCCCAGTGCCACTTATATGTTGCTCACCGTGCTCACTGTCTTGCTGGCCCGTGGCCTCAGCGTGGCGCCTGCTCCTCCTCGTCTCTGGGACAAGGGAGCTTGCAATGCTGCTCCTGCTTGTGCTCTCCTCACTTACAGGCACATCCAGAGCAGCTGTTTGTGCAGTCTGGGCATTTAACAGCGCCTCAAGAGCACTGGTCATCCTGCCCATGCGCCTAGTGACCTCATTTGTGTTTTGGGTCATAGCCTCCTGCATGTTACTGCTTCTCCTGCATAGCAGGGATGTGGCAGTGGCCAGGCGGTTGATCGCTTTATTTTGGCCATGAGCACGCTGCCTTTCCTTGCGCCTTGCCTCAAAATTAGTGTCTAGTTTGGTGCATAGCAGCTGCACCAATTGGCTAATTTCGCGCATCCCTGCTGCCATCTCTTTGTTCACTTCTACAAGCTCATTGATGCCCTTCCCTATTTCTCCTATGTTATTGTTCAGGGACCTCATTTGGCGTTGGCATGCCTGGATGACTCTTCCCTGCATCCTCTGTATTCTCACCATGCTCCCCTCCAGACCACGGAACACACTTGGACCCTCCACAGGTGCATCTGCTGGCCTTTCATGGACTCTGCGGCGTCTTGCACCACCATGGCCCACCCCTGCACTTGAGTGCGTTGTACCAGAGCTGACATCTTCAGCCAAGTTGTGTATTTCATCCCCCTCCATGTTAGCCGCTGATGACTCCATTTCTAGAAGTGGGGCCACAACATGCCTCCTGCTTAGTTGTGATGCAGGTGTTGTATCATGCTGTGATGCTGGCATTTCAGGGGATGACAGCAACGGAGGGGATTGAGATCTGCGAGGGGACGCACGCAACTCTGGAGCCATTTCTGATTCTTGTGCAGGAGGATGGGTACTTGGTGCACCTGTGTCCTGTGGTACGTTATGGTTAGTTGGACCTGGCTCCTGACTCTCCTCCCTCTCTGGTGGTGTTCCTTCAGTCTCCTGCGAACGCCTGCGAGACGTTTCACCTGTGGACATATAGGCGTACATTAGCTAAGCGCTACTGTCTCACAGTGACTAGAATTACATATTTCTCACATTAGCTTTATTCTCTATGCAAACATTTAGCTGACTTTGTGGTTGGTGTGCTGTATGACATGTTCTTACATTTCCTGACTACATATACCATGATGCATTGCCCCTGTATAGTGCTAGCAGTACTGGACTGGGGTTCACTTGCCCACAAAGGGTACAGGTAAGGTGATAGTATGGGGGGAATGCAGTGCATTTGTCTTACCTTTTCTGCTTGCAGCTCTGGCTGAGCTGTCTACTTCTCCCAGTCCGCAGACGCTGTCAGGTTCTATGGTGGAGGCCACCATCTCCTCCAGGTCAGTAAGGGGGGGTGCTGGGTTCTTGCCTCCGCCAGTTTTTGATGCCTGCTTGTGGTGTTCAGCCAATTTCTTTTTGGTTTGGCTCCTGAGGTCGTAGAAGCGCTTTTTCAGGTCCTCTGTGTCTCTGGTAGTCACCCCAACAGCATTAACTTTGCCCAGTATATCCAGCCAGAGTTTCCTTTTGGTAGATTCTGCCACAGTGAGGGACTGCCTGCCAAAGAGTTTTTGGTGCACCTTCACCACCTCCTCAACAAGGACCTGCAGGTCCATGCTGCTGAATTTGAGTTTCCTCCTCCTCTCAGGCTGCTCTTTGTCTTTGCTGCTTGCCATTTTGCAGTTTTAAAAGTGCACAAAACCCTTTCTGCTGCTCAGGGACTCAGCTCAGCTCCAACTGCCTTTCCAGTACCTTCTAATTAGTTGCATCTGCCTGTGTAGCCACTTCCTGGTAGGGAGGGGGAGGGTGGTAGCACCTGATTGGCTGCCTACTTTAGTTTCAGTTTTGTTTGCTTTCCGATTCGGTATTTACCGAATCGGTATTTACCGATTCGGTATTTCCTATTCATTCCTATGGGCCAAAAGGCCCATAGGAATGAATGGGGAATACCGAATCGGTAAATACCAATCCGGTAAATACCGATTCGGTAATTTCCGATTGTCCGATTCTGAATTTTACCGAATCTGTATTTTTTACCGATTTTTTTATCTACATACCATTTTCCGATTCTAAAATACCGAATCGGTAAAATTCGGTATTTTAGAATCGGTAAAATCAGATTACCTACATCTGGACCTAGCTCCACTAAGTTTAATTGATTATAACACCTGGAAGAAATCCCTTCTATTGGTGGACGAAATGACTCTGCTTGGATTGAAGACTAGTGATAAAATGATACATGCAACAGCTGGAAATGTCACACCGTGGTGCGATGCGCTACATTTGTCATTTTTAATTAGACAAATTAGGTATTTGTTCATATGTGAGATTGTGGAAGGCCTGCAGCTGGTATTAGAGTCTCAGCTTGTGTAAAATTCCCTGTTCTCTAAGTTGGCATTTCTGATTGCGTTTGCTTTGACAATTTTTTAGCCGTAGCCTAGAAGACGGCAAAGTAAATTCAGAATTTTTTTTGTGCTAGATGTTTTCTATTTGCATTTTCCAAGGAAAAACATTCTAGCTTTTACTGACATTCACAATGTTAATTCCAGTTGTGCCAGACAAATAGAGGCCCTGTGGCAAAACAGTAGCCTCATTAATTGGTGAGAAGTGAGATGTGGAAAGAATACAGTTGAGGGCGGTACACCCTTTTTCAAGGAGCCCATTGTCACGTAAATATTTCATCTTGGGATTTGTTTTGCTTCCTGCTACTTAATGTTTTGCATAAGGAATGAGGTAGAACATAACAAGTGCAGCGTTAAACCTGAACAATCTGCTGACACAGGCACATTTGGCTGCAGAATCTTATCCACCAATTCCGCATAGAAATATCTGAAATAATGTTTTTTCTTCTTACAATTAGGGGACAGTGCATATGCCCTCCGGTCCTTCATCCTCACACCCTACCTCAACCCTACAACACCAAGTCAGAGGAGATACAACAGGGCACACAAAACAACCCGAAAAATTGTGGAGCGCACCTTTGGTATGTGGAAGAGCAGGTTTCGCTGCCTCCATAAGAGTGGAGGGGCCCGCCAGTACACACCAATCACCTGCTGCAAGATGATTGCAGCCTGTGCAATGCTGCACAACCTTGCGGTCAAGAAGGGCACAGAAGTGGATATCTCTGATTATGAGGACCATGATGACGAGGAAGCAGTACCTGACCCACACACATCTGGAGTTGCAACACCAACTGATGGCAGACACAGACGGGAAGAGGTCACACACAACTTCTTTTAAGTAAGTAAAGAGACACAGACAGGTGGAGTATGCACCCAATGTAGTTTAATAGTGTAATGACGTAGGTTTCAAAAGCACAAATGTGCAACAAAAGTATTTAACTTGAATGATGTCAGTCCTGGTTCACTTCACCATGAACTGTAATAGTCATTTCCGTCCACGCTTCCCAGTGCCACTTGTATGTTGCTCACCATGCTCACTGTCTTGCTGGCCTGTGGCCTCAGCGTGGCGCCTGCTCCTCGTCGTCTCTGGGACAAGGGAGCTTGCAATGCTGCTCCTGCTTGTGCTCTTCTCACTTACAGTCACATCCAGAGCAGCTGTTTGTGCAGTCTGGGCATATAACAGCGCCTCAAGAGCACTGGTCATCCTGCCCATGCCCCTAGTGCCCTTATTGGTGTTTTGGGTCATAGCCTCCTGCATGTTACTGCTTCTCCTGCATAGCAGGGATGTGGCAGTGGCCAGGCGGTTGATCGCTTTATTTTGGCCATGAGCTTGCTGCCTTTCCTTGCGCCTTGCCTCAAAATCAGTGTCTAGTTTGGTGCATAGCAGCTGCACCAATTGGCTAATTTCGTGCATCCCTGCTGCCATCTCTTTGTTCACTTCTACAAGCTCATTGATGCCCTTCCCTATTTCTCCTATGTTATTGTTCAGGGACCTCATTTGGCGTTGGCATGCCTGGATGGCTCTTCCCTGCATCCTCTGTATTCTCACCATGCTCCCCTCCAGACCACGGAACACACTTGGACCCTCCACAGGTGCATCTGCTGGCCTTTCATGGACTCTGCGGCGTCTTGCACCACCATGGCCCACCCCTGCACTTGAGTGCGTTGTACTAGAGCTGACATCTTCAGCCAAGTTGTGTGTTTCATCCCCCTCCATGTCAGCCACTGATGACTCCATTTCTAGAAGTGGGGCCACAACATGCCTCCTGCTTAGTTGTGATGCAGGTGTTGTATCATGCTGTGATGCTGGCATTTCAGGGGATGACAGCAACAGAGGGGATTGAGATCTGCGAGGGGACGCACGCAACTCTGGAGCCATTTCTGATTCTTGTGCAGGAGTATGGGTACTTGGTGCACCTATGTCCTGTGAGACGTTCTGTGTACTTGGACCTGGCTCCTGACTCTCCTCCCTCTCTGGTGGTGTTCCTTCAGTCTCCTGCGAACTCCTGCGAGACGTTTCACCTGTGGACATATGAGCGTACATTAGCTAAGCGCTACTGTCTCACAGTCACTAGAATTAAATATTTCTCACATTAGCTTTATTCTAAGCATGGGCGAATTTTGCGGATCTCGCGTTCGCGAATTTGCGGATTTTTGAACTCGCAATCCGCAAAATCCGCGAATTCTTGCGAATTTGCGGATTTTTTTTTTTTTTTGTGTTCGCAAGGATTTCTGCCAGTTCGCGAGGGTTTCGTACCAGTTCGCAATTGCGAACTTACATTTCGTCGCGCAACGGTCGCGAATTATGTTGTTTCTACGTCTGGTTCATCATCACAGGTTCCCAGCACCCTCTGTTTCACCACTGCAACCCTCTGTTACATCAATGCCACCCTCTGGTTCATCATTACTGTAGATTATGGGGGGGAAAAGCAAGCACACCATCCCTGCTTCAACTCAGATGAATTAATTTGGGGTTAGTTTATTAATGTGTCACTGTTTTAAAATTCCAGTCTGGCACCTGCTTCCTTATCTGTAATTTTGCTTTCTGTTGCAGTGCATTTTTTTTCCCCAGGACCTTCTTTGTGGCCTACTTGTAGCTATTGTATGAGCCTGCTGTGAGGGTCAGAGCAGGGTCATACAATTGTTGCAACTAGCAACTGAATTCTGGAGGGGCCCCAGTCAGGAAGCACTACCGGGAATTGTTACTAATGATGAGTTTGAACTCTTGCCCCTGCCGAGTGCTTTCACTTTTGAAAAACTCGTTTTTCTGCAATTTCGCGGGGTTCGCGGGGTGCGAACACGCGCAAGATCGGATTCGGAAGCCGCAAATTCGTGCGAATATGCAATTTGTTTTTTTTGCGGCGTGTTAGTTGGCAAGGTTTTGTGCGTTTTTGCGAGCCGCTCGTAGCGCAAGACGCGAAGTTACCCTCGCGGTCGTTCAAGGGCGCAGCCATCTTGTTTGCCTGACGTATTTCCGTTTCCGGGCGCGAAGTGTAATCTCGCAAAGTCCGCGGTTTGCCAGTACAGTCTCGCGCGTGTTCGCAAGGAAAATCTCGCGCGAACTTACCCGCGCGGTCGTGAACGGGCGCGGCCATCTTGTTTCTCATTCATTGCTATGGTTCTGGGCATGGTCTTTGTATCCTCTGTCAATCTCTGCCATCCTTTGCTTGTTTGAAGTTTTTTTTAATCTATTTTACTTATTATCTATCCCTCTATTTTTCTAGCCCTATATTTTTGTGTTTACTGCTACTTTTGGTTAATTTTAAACTACTTTTGTAAACTCTTTTCTTTTCTTCTCTTCCCTATTCTATTTTCTTTATTCCTTTCCGCCCAGACCATGGTGAAGGGAGCCGGGAAGCATCCCGAGAAGGGGAAGGGTCCCGCACCCCGTGTCCGGCTCCCGTGCGGGCGTTTGAGGGGGGAGCTAGTGATGCCACGGGAGATCTTTACCCCGGAGGAGGTGGCCCAACTCATTTTTTATGTTCAGCGCCGCCTCTCCAGGACCATCATGGGAGGCGGCAAGATCAGTGCCGGGTACGGGGCCCGGGAGCGCCGGAAGCGGTGGGAGAAGGTGTGCCAGGCCATTTACCACCACTCTCGGGTCTGGCGCACCTACAACCAGGCCACCCACCGCTGGACGGATGTCCTGACCCGTGAGCGAGATCTGCTCGACCTCCTTGGCCTTGAGATCCCCGGGCTTGGTGAGTAGTAGTAGCTATGTCTTTACTACTATGTTTTCTCCTGCTGTGTTATTATATTGCAAATTTTTGTTTTTTACCAAGAGCAATAATGCTGCTCATTACATTGTAGGTACATTTTATTTCAAAATCTTCTGTGCATTTCAGGTACACTGCTCTCCTTCTCAGTAGTGTTGCTACTATGCTTATTTGTTTTAGATTTTGTGTTCATTTCATTGGCCTGTGAAATTATGTATGAGTGTAGTTGAAAGAACTGCGCAATGCTACACACTAAGGTTCAGATTTTTAATTACCGGCGCATCCCTGCAAAGTTGCAGGGATGCGCCAGTAATTGTGCGTCACGCCACCATCACCCATGGTGCGCCGTATTACAATGCGGCGCGCCATGGGCCCAAAACGTCACCAAAGCGTTACGCATCTGTGCCGTAAAGGTGGCGCATTGCTGGAGTTGCATCGCAACGATGGTGCAGCTCCATCAATTCTCTGGGGTGCCCTATCTCCCCAATGCTGCGTCAAGCCGTACGTCTGCTTCAAGCAGGCACAGGGTTTGAGTCACGCATCATTGTCCTCAAAGTGACTGATTGAAATCTTGTAGATTTCCCTCAGCCACTTTTAGGATGCGTTCCTGCGCAGGAACGCCCTCCCTTGCGCCGGAACACCCCTATTGGCGCAGGGCTTTACAACGTGATGCATCTCCCAGATGCGTCACGTTGTTAATATACGCCGCACCATTGCGCCTCTTTTGTGCTGTCGCTGCGTCACAAAAGTCACGCAACAATGGAGCAAAAGAGCCGCAAGGGCCTTATAAATCAGCCCCTACAGACTCAAGTCCAGTCCTTCCTTTGTACACATGGCGATAAGAAGAAATAGTGGTGGTGGATTAATAGTTTGAGTATTTTAATGACTGGTGAATGTAGTAGGAAACTTTAGTGTTGTCGCTGATCTTCAATCACGATGGACTTTGGCTGTCACTTTGCGTGCTGCGGACTGCTGCCTGCCAATCCTAGGCAAACCTTTTTAGTACTTTGTTTAGTGAGTTACATAGGGTAGTTTCCAATTCGACGGTCCGCAAATCAAGCAATACTAAAGTAATGACGTAGTCGACCACATGAGATTGGTCAATAATATATCCCGTGGAGTCGTTCCCTATTTGCTATTTCGCAAAAATATTTTGTTACTTTGTTAGTTCTTTTTTAAATGTTTGATTTGGTTGAGAAATAAATATCATCCATGTTTTCTGTTTTTCTTTCTTTCATGTTGTACATCAGCTTCCCCCAGGGGCAAGAGGAGGACACAGGAGGAGGAGGAGGAGGGTGCTGTTGTCGATGCAGGCCAGGACCGGGCAGTCGAGGGCTCCTTTGCTGGCCCCAGTAAGTTTTAATTTTAATATAGAGTACTTATTTTTTCCTAGCGTTCCTCATTCGATTTTTTCTAAATCGTCTTTGATCTTCTTGTAGACAGGATCTAAATTCTTATCCCTATGACTCCGTGTGGTATTACTAGATTATTCTTATTAGTCTGTCTGTGTAGCTAACTAAGATTGCACATTTGGCATTTCCATTGGACTCCCATTCTAGTCAGCAATAGCTCTATGCACTGAGTGTAGTCCTCTGGGATTTTCCATAATGTCTTTTCAAGTATTCTAAATGTTTATGCTTTGACCATTGCCAACAATAAAAAGGTGAATGACCACCACCAAGAAATAATAAGATACTACTTTACTTTTGGTTTGGATAGGACAATCCATTCTACTACTGTTGCAGGGACAAATCTGCACAAACAGAACTATGGACACTAAATAATGCATCGCTTAGCTTATCAATTATAATAGGTGCTGTAACTGTTAGACTTTCCACATACCTCAGTGATAACAGACTTTGTAGTTGAACCCCCAATCTCCTTACTGACTAGATAGTGTGGCAGAGTCATTTAGCTCCCAAAGTCACCGATGGCAGAGGCACGGACTCATGCTTGCAAAAATTCGAAAACCTTTAGCTCATCCACTCTAGTCTGGAGGACCAAAAACCACAGAGTCTATTTAAGTTTAAAAGCTTTATTAAAAGTAAACACATTTATTAAATTCAAGTTTGTCATAAAAGTGAACGTGTAACTGAAAATGGAAAAGTGCTTAGTGCTGACGATTAATTGGACACATTTCTTGTGGTCGAGCCGAGCTCTCACCTGGTTTGAACTTGATCCTGCTCGTGTTCTTAGAAGTCAAGGTTCTGTCTGTTAGGAGAAAAAGTGGTGCGTGTTAAAAAGTAAAAAGCAAACATTCATCAGTTGTGCCAAAAAGTGCAGCAAGACAACAGCCTTCCCTGGAAAAAGGGACATTTTTACTCTAGAGTACACAGTCAAAAATTATTAAATTGTACACTTTTTTTCACATTTCTTTCTTCCTCCTAGACCAAATATTATATAGTAGTGAGTGGTGTATTCTAACATTATTAAATGTACTTTGTAGGTGGAACATCTGGAGACGGGGCCAGCGCGGAGGTGGTGGCATTGGACGAGGAGGACAACTCTGGGGAGGAGGCGGTGCAAGTGCCGGAAAAGGACATGCCTGTGAGGGTTCACACGGTGGTGGCGGGCAGAGGTAAGCTATACATTCCTTAGTCATTGAGATTGAAGACTGCAGAGTGTGCTTTCTGCACGGGTGTATTATAAAAAAAGCAGGTAGTAGCCTCCTCTAAATGTACTTCGACTTAGCTGTGAAGTTTTTGGCGAGAAGAATCCCAATCAGATCTGAGGTGAACTTGATGGATGGGATGAACGAAAAGCGAAAGAAGGGTGTAAGTAAGTGTGGAAGCACGAGAAATGTAATGATGACTGGCAAAGAAGAATGATATGTGTTTGCTTGGTCCCCGAGGTGGCTGGGAAGGTAAGAAAATGGTATGGTGCATGGCTGGGTGAATGATGAAGCAAGGATGGGTGGAAGGAGAACAGCCTGGGTGGGTGAGACAGAAACTGTATGTGTGCAATATACTTTGAATGGATGGATGCCTGGATCATTCATGGTACTATCTGACTCTTAGATAGCATATGTGAATCTAGAGAGAGTAGACGGTCACTGGATGAACTAAGTGTTACTTTGAAGAGCATGTAACACCGCACCCGCACGTCCGTTCCAGTGTAGGAAAGGCAAGGAAAAGAAGTTGTAACGTTGTCCAAAGACTACCATGAATAGTAGCAGTAGTTTGTATTGCAACTGCAAGCACAGCATATATCCAGTTATTACGGTGGGCACTCCCTACCTCCCTTAATAACTTTAGTTTAGTAGTAGTACGTCATTCATGTGTGGGGGTATCACTGTTCACTCAATAATAAGCAAAGCACCTAAAGTCATCCCATATGTCATCAAATACATCCCATGTGAAGTGATAGATAATCAGATAATTTAGCTTCTTCATTTTCCTTTTCTAATACTCATTTGCACTGTAGGGTGAAAGCTAAATTAATTAAGCAGTAGCCCTTTTAACAGAGTATTCTCAGTGCCACCCGTAATAGAAAAGTAAGAGCTTCACCACCTGCATGTACTGGACCGGTACAGTAACGCAAGTCTGTCTCACTCACCATGGTGTGCGTCTGTTTTTCTCGGGTGCAAGTTCACTGCGCTGGCATTATGCCGGCTTGCATAAGATAACGTACCAATTTTCCTAAACAAGAGAGAAGAAGAAGAATAAGAGTGGTGTACTGTCATAGTCGACTGTAATAGAAGTCCATAGTGCTCGTAGAATTTGTTCCTTAAACTCCCACTAATGTTAGAGCAAGGATGAAGAAGTCGGAGGTTACATAGATACTGTCCTCAATAGTTATGCACTGTGCTTTCAATTTGCTACTTGTACTGTGACAACTTTCTGCTCAATCATTTTGTGTTAATCTTAAGGAGCATTGGTTACAGACTATGTCTTTCTTTTTTCATGTAGTTGCTCCTTCCAAATCCAAGACACCATCAAGGAGGAAGGAGCAGGCTCGAATGGCCCGGCAACGGAGGCTGGATGCCACTGTTGCTGAATATCGGCGGCTGGTGGCCCTGGAGGAGGAGGAGACGCAGTCTGGAACAACAACAACGTCCACTGGGACAGCTGCCTCCTCCTCCGTGCGGGCTGCCAGCCAGCGCAGTGCTCCAGCGGTACGGAGCCGGGCTACCAAAGCCAAACGCCACCGCCCAGCAGCAAAGAAAGCAGCTGCCCCTCACAGGATTTGCAAGGCACACCGGCGCCGCTTATCCCTCAGACTGTCCTACCTGGAGCAGGAGGTCCATAATTATAAGAACGTGGTGGAGGGCCTCCGCTTCGAACTTGCCACCCTCCGCAAGGAGCATGATGCCCTGGCTGCTAATTCCAACAGCACCCTGCCATAGTGTCCCTTGCCCCTTTTTTAGAGACTTTTGGGGGGTGGGAATTGGGAGTTGTGATTTTTGGGGACTTTTGAAGGACAATCGTTGGGGTTAGGGAGGGTCTTGCGGGAGATTCTTTTGTTAGGGCTATAAAAATATACTTTTTGAAACTTTATCTGACCATACCTGTTTTTTACTGCTTTTGAGTCTGGTGGGTGGGGGTTTAACATAACAGTAAGTTTGTTTTCCTGAATAGTCCTAGGACTTTAGTAGTACTACCGTCAATCAAATCTCTCGTCTCTCCTAATACTCCATTATACTACCTCCAACCAAACGCCTATCTTACCTGTAATTTCTGTTTGCAAGTAGGGCTAGGCCCAGGGCTGGCTCCACGGGAAACAGCAAATAAGGTTGGCAATCCTGGGCGGATAAAATTTCCTCATAGCGGTGGTACTAGTGGTGTGACACAGTGGCAGTTGCTTGCCTATGAAAAAAAGAAAATGAAATCTGGTTTGTCCTCCTGAGCAATACAAAGGTACAATACAGAATATAGCAGGTGACAGAAGTACACTAGAACAGTGCCACGTTGTAGCCTAACAAATGTTAAAGTATAACTAATTCGGTTGAAGTTCTTTGACATTAGCCATGGGTCTTTGTCAAGCAGAGTAAGAATATATCCTCGGATTTCTTCACCAGCCTGTTGCTATCACCTTATCCTCCCCAGCAAGTGTGTGGATTTATTGCTGTAATTTAGTCACACATCAATCAAAACCACACAGCCCGGGGGAAGAGGGTTAGGGTTTGAAAAATGGATGGGTACGGGGGTTTTTGGGAAAGGTTTTGGGAGACAAGAAAAAGTAGCACAGCATGGACGAACAATTGTGAACATAAACAAATCTTTGGGTACAAACCTATCCATCAATCTTTGAAAGTGCATACACTACTGTAACTGCATGCATGTCAGTTAAAAGTAATTAGTCCTTTCGACAACTGTGGAAGAAAGAATGCGACAGTACAGGGCGTGGGTGGAAATATTGATAACTATATTCAACATAAGGTCTCTGTAGCCAGATACCTGAGAGCCTTGCTGGTCACTATAAATCCATTCACAACAACACTCAATGGGGTTGGTCTGGAAGGTGTCAGGTTTACTCCCCGTGATCCAGTCGATGCAAATATGGTTCCACCTCCAAATGTCACCAACACCCAGAAGTGTAAACACAGGGTGTTCGAGGCATTAGGCGGGGGAGAAAAATAACAAACTAAAATAAAAAATGTGGGATGGGTAAAGGTAGGGTCAGCAGGGAAAGGATACCTGTAACAGAAGACAAGACAGGCATCAGTGAAGTGCTGTCCTAACATACAAGGGTACTCTCATATAGTCTCACTAAATAGTCTGCAAGTCTCCCGCCTACTCATGGGAAATGTAGTTTCATAGTACGGTAGGCGCTTAGGGGCTGCGTAACCTGACAGAAGGTATAGTAGATAGAAAAGGAGAAATTGCTTTTTTTCTAGGTGTCCCCTCACTCACCAGGGTTGCCCCTTGGTGACATGCTTCATCATTGGGGCCATCCCAGTCCTCTACGGCCTGGGGCGTGCTGCGACTTGCGAATTACGTAGGAGCACTTACAAATGACTATGTGTGGTGCAGATGTGATAGTGGAGTGGACTAAGTGATGTGTTAAGGGATCAATGTAGAAGCAGAGAGAGAGCCAAGAAATGCAGTCACAGTCAGAGAAAAAGGCAAGGGATACTGTATCTATGTGGTTGTAGTGGTCCTGTTGGAAGTGGTAAGTAAGTTGCCCGCAGAAAAAAAATCCTCCTATTAGCGGCACTCCTCCATTGCAGCCGACGCTTCGTCCATCGATGTTGGTCACCAGAAGACACCCTGTCCACTGCCTGCCTGATGCTGAATTGTGGCTCGCTACTGTGAAGCCTGACTCCATCCTTTTTTCCCCATTGCAGAGACTGAAACCCGGCCTGTAATTATTCAACGAAAAACAGGAAGTGATATAATATTACAACACCACTGATAAATAAATATAAGGTATGTAGGCTGTGGAGTGCAAAAAGTCACAATTTGTTTTTCCTAGTAGACAGTACAATGTTTTTGAAAGTGCGTACTCTGAGTCACCTTTTGAAGGATAAATAAGTATGGGCAAATTAATGTATCGGATCTTGCCCCTCAAGCTAGGTGTACTGTAAACTGTGTTTTAGAACAAAATTAGATCTTCCTAGCAGTGCTCCCACCCAGACCCTTACTAAAGCCAGTCGCAAAAATGTAGAAGACCCCCAATCAAATCTCAAAAAACGAGGCCTAGCAGAAAACTGGTGACAAAACTTACTTTGAAAGTAAAAGTAGGCCGAAGTACCCTAATTACCCATTACCCACCGTGGATTGCATTCAAACCACTTGCAAGCAACCAAGCAAAAGTAGCCATAGCCAGCATCGCTCCAAGACTCGAAATCCCCCCCACTCAAACACATGCAATAGAAATACTGCTAACCCTAACGAACCCTAAGTTAAGAATAGTGGCAAAGGCTTTCTTTAACTATGCCAAATCCCCCCTTTCCCACCATGGATTTTCTTCAAATGACTTGCAACCAAAATTACACATTCTCACGAGTGCTCTAAGACCCCAGAACTCAGTTTAAAAAATCTAGAACACCCCGAAACACATGCAATCCTGCTGCTAGGGCTAACCCTAACGAACCCTAAGTTACAAAAAGTGCCAAAACTAAAGGCTTTTCCGCGCGGATTTTGTCCCAACCACTTCTACCCGGTATTAGACCTTCCCAGGAATGCCCCAAGACCCGGCAACCCACCCGCCAAGAAGCGTAACACCCCCAAACAGGCCAAAAGCAAAATCTCATACTTGCAATATTTCTGGGCCTTCGGTCCAAACGCGCTGCGTAGCTAGGCCATAAGTCGGGGTTGGCACGACGGATTTCCTGAAAAGCAAATGCAATCAAGATTAGAGTGTCCCAGCAGTGCTCCCAGACCACGAAACTCACCCGCAAACAGACGGAACCCCCCCTAAGAGCACCTCAAAGGCAAGCAAGTCATCAAAAACACAAAAAAAATTCCGCATGGGATTTGGTCCAAAACACTTTTACCCGGTATTAGAGCTTCCCAGCAATGGCCCCAGAGCCGTCAACCCAGAAGAAAACGAGTAGAAGACCCCCAAACAGCCAAAGAGCAAAAGTACAAAAATGGGGACTTAGTCACTTTTTCACAAATTTCCCAAATCACTCCGCGCGCGCTCTGCAGCTAGGCCCTAAGTCCCCTCAGCCACCATGGATTTGCTTCAAACCTCTTGCAAAGTAAAGTATATATAGCCAGCAGTGCTCCCACACCACGAAACTCACCCACAAACACCAGGAAGCCCCCCAAACAGGCCCCCGAAAACGCTACATAGAGCAAAATGTCAGAAATAGCCCAAAAAAAAATCGGCCTGGATTTTGTCCCAACCACTTCTACCCGGTATTAGACCTTCCCAGGAATGCCCCAAGACCCGGCAACCCACCCGCCAAGAAGCATAACACCCCCAAACAGGCCAAAAGCAAAATCTCATACTTGCAATATTTCTGGGCCTTCGGTCCAAACGCGCTGCGTAGCTAGGCCATAAGTCGGGGTTGGCACGACGGATTTCCTGAAAAGCAAATGCAATCAAGATTAGAGTGTCCCAGCAGTGCTCCCAGACCACGAAACTCACCCGCAAACACCAGGAAGCCCCCCAAACAGGCCCCCGAAAACGCTACATAGAGCAAAATGTCAGAAATAGCCCAAAAAAAAATCGGCCTGGATTTTGTCCCAACCACTTCTACCCGGTATTAGACCTTCCCAGGAATGCCCCAAGACCCGGCAACCCACCCGCCAAGAAGCATAACACCCCCAAACAGGCCAAAAGCAAAATCTCATACTTGCAATATTTCTGGGCCTTCGGTCCAAACGCGCTGCATAGCTAGGCCATAAGTCGGGGTTGGCACGACGGATTTCCTGAAAAGCAAATGCAATCAAGATTAGAGTGTCCCAGCAGTGCTCCCAGACCACGAAACTCACCCACAAACACCAGGAAGCCCCCCAAACAGGCCCCCGAAAACGCTACATAGAGCAAAATGTCAGAAATAGCCCAAAAAAAAATCGGCCTGGATTTTGTCCCAACCACTTCTACCCGGTATTAGACCTTCCCAGGAATGCCCCAAGACCCGGCAACCCACCCGCCAAGAAGCATAACACCCCCAAACAGGCCAAAAGCAAAATCTCATACTTGCAATATTTCTGGGCCTTCGGTCCAAACGCGCTGCGTAGCTAGGCCATAAGTCGGGGTTGGCACAACGGATTTCCTGAAAAGCAAATGCAATCAAGATTAGAGTGTCCCAGCAGTGCTCCCAGACCACGAAACTCACCCGCAAACACCAGGAAGCCCCCCAAACAGGCCCCCGAAAACGCTACATAGAGCAAAATGTCAGAAATAGCCCAAAAAAAAATCGGCCTGGATTTTGTCCCAACCACTTCTACCCGGTATTAGACCTTCCCAGGAATGCCCCAAGACCCGGCAACCCACCCGCCAAGAAGCATAACACCCCCAAACAGGCCAAAAGCAAAATCTCATACTTGCAATATTTCTGGGCCTTCGGTCCAAACGCGCTGCGTAGCTAGGCCATAAGTCGGGGTTGGCACGACGGATTTCCTGAAAAGCAAATGCAATCAAGATTAGAGTGTCCCAGCAGTGCTCCCAGACCACGAAACTCACCCGCAAACACCAGGAAGCCCCCCAAACAGGCCCCCGAAAACGCTACATAGAGCAAAATGTCAGAAATAGCCCAAAAAAAAATCGGCCTGGATTTTGTCCCAACCACTTCTACCCGGTATTAGACCTTCCCAGGAATGCCCCAAGACCCGGCAACCCACCCGCCAAGAAGCATAACACCCCCAAACAGGCCAAAAGCAAAATCTCATACTTGCAATATTTCTGGGCCTTCGGTCCAAACGCGCTGCGTAGCTAGGCCATAAGTCGGGGTTGGCACGACGGATTTCCTGAAAAGCAAATGCAATCAAGATTAGAGTGTCCCAGCAGTGCTCCCAGACCACGAAACTCACCCGCAAACACCAGGAAGCCCCCCAAACAGGCCCCCGAAAACGCTACATAGAGCAAAATGTCAGAAATAGCCCAAAAAAAAATCGGCCTGGATTTTGTCCCAACCACTTCTACCCGGTATTAGACCTTCCCAGGAATGCCCCAAGACCCGGCAACCCACCCGCCAAGAAGCATAACACCCCCAAACAGGCCAAAAGCAAAATCTCATACTTGCAATATTTCTGGGCCTTCGGTCCAAACGCGCTGCGTAGCTAGGCCATAAGTCGGGGTTGGCACGACGGATTTCCTGACAAGCAAATGCAATCAAGATTAGAGTGTCCCAGCAATGCTCTCAGACCACGAAACTCACCCACAAACAGACGGAACCCCCCCTAAGAGCACCTCAAAGGCAAGCAAGTCATCAAAAACACAAAAAATTTTCCGCCTCGGATTTGGCACAAACCACTTTTAGTGCTTCCCAGCAATGGCCCCAGACCCGTCAACTCACCTGCAAAGAGGTAGAACAACACCCCCACAAGTGCTGAGTCTTTCTTCATTGGGCGTAAACCAGCCCTCTGCTTTGATGGAAATAGGAGTCTGGAGGAGGAGGATAGAGGAGCATGTTCTTCTGAACTTGTGAACCTGAGGAATGCAGACTGCGGCACCTTCTAATAAATTAGCAAACAAGTGAAGACAGTTCTGCTGATGGGCTTGTTTTTGTGATTATCTGATTAAAGTTTGAATTATATTAACTGTGCACAACAAAGAAAGACAGACACACAGGAATAAAAGTGAATAAGGATGAAAAAGAAAGTTATTGATTCGTTGTCTCATTTTCAGGGCTCGAAGTCGGTATCACGGTCCAGGAATAAGAATAAGGCTTCGTCATCATACTCTGCGAATTCAGCCAGGGTGAGGTCAGTCACAGTGCCACCTGACAGAGTAGAAATTCCCTCATCTATGGTGCTGGCCACCTCCTCTTCATCCGGCACGCTCTCTCGTACTCTTATATCTGGTGGTATGAGGTGCTGATTCATCTTGATCATTGTTAACCTCTCCACATTTTTGGGCGAGAGGCGGCTCCGTTTGGGAGTTACAATCCCACCAGCCGCACTGAAAACCCGTTCAGAAGACACACTTGCGAGTGGGCAAGACAAGTAGTTTAAAGCCAGGTTGGTGAGCTGTGGCCACAATTCTTTTTTCCCATGCCAATACGCCAATGGGTCAGAATTAACATAGACCTCTGTGGAGTCATTCAGATAGTCCTTCACCATCGACTCAAGGTCCTCCTCCAAGGTTCCTCCACTTTGCGTAGCTCTTGCTGTGCCTCTGACCTTTTGAGAACCAAACCCACGCAGAGCTAGCCAATCCTCTTCAGCCTCCAATGTTTCTGTTGTCTTTCGTGCAGATGATCCGGTTGCCGGTGTCTTTAACGGCTGAGAGGTCACTTGTGCCACAGCCACAGGTGCAGAAGTGGATTGTTTTGACTGGGGATGGCCTGCTGATGTACTGCCATTTCCTTCAATTTCCAGCCGTTCTGTTTCAAACTTCTTGGCTGACAAGGCTAGCCAACGTTTGTACTTTGTAACATCTTCATCAGCAAAAGGAAAGAATGCTCTGCCTGCCAGCGCCTTTTTGTAGCGTGGATCCAGAATAGTAGCACAAATGTAATGCTGTTCTGAGTGGATCTTTTTAAGACGTTCATCACCTTGTAGGAGCTCTAATAATTTCTCAGCCAGAAGCAAAGAGTCTTTCTTTTTGTCATCTTTTCGAAACACAGAACACACCTCCTTCAGTTGGTCCTCCAGCATGTACAACAATGGGATAGCTTTTCCCAAATTAGAGTCCTCCTTGCTGACTGCACGTGTGAAGACCTCAAAAGGACGAAGCATGCGTGTTAGGCTTTCAACTATGTTCCATTGCGGCCCACCCATCCTCAGCTCCTCTATACCCTCTTTCAAGAAATATTGATCGAGTTGCGTATACTGCTCATACAGACGCTCAAGCATGTAGAAGGTTGAGTTCCAACGTGTTACCACCTCCTGGATGAGTGCTTTCACTGGCATTTGACATTGATATAGCATGCTCCTCAGCTGCTTGCGGGCCTTAAAAGAATGCCTGAAATGCTTGCAAATTTTTCGGCAGTTCTCCAATACACTGTACGCTGCACTGCGTTTATTACCCAAGAATTTTTGGACAACCAGGTTTATACAGTGCGCCAAACACGGCACTCTGAAATAGTAACCGTCCCTCATGGCCTTAACTATATTGGAGCCATTGTCCGTGGAAACATAACCAACCTTGCGTTTTAGTGGGGACAGACAGTTAAGGACCTTTGTGTTAAAGACATCCAAAATGTTTTCTGCTGTGTGACGTTTCTCCAAACCAAACATGGCTAGTGTTGCATGTTTCCGAGCACCTTTAAAAACAATGTTAGTGTCAACACCTGAGTTTAGCTTTGCTTTAGCCCCTGAAAAAGAGACCCAGTGTGCAGTGATGCACATGTAATCAGCGCCTGCGCCACTGGTCCACATGTCTGTTGTCAGATGTATAGTGTGAACAGCACTCTTCTGCAAAGCTGCCCCAATCACCTTCAGAACATCTTCATGTAGTGCTGGAACCGCAACTCGGGCAAAATAGAACCGGCTAGGAACCTTCCATTTAGGGCAGAGCGCTGTCACTAATTCTAGAAAACCAACCCCTTCTACAAAAGAAAAAGGGAGAAGGTCCAGAGCTAGCATTTTAGCCAGCTTAGTGTTATACAGACGGGTCATTGGGTGGTTGCGTTCATATTGCGCTTCTGTAAACAACATCTTTTTAATGTTGCCCTGGACCAATGATTTACGGGATGATGATGATCTCTTCGACCCAGTTACGCTCGCTGATTAACTTTTCCGCATTGATGTCTCACTCTCTCCCACACTCTTAGTGTGGCTCCCATGGGGTGTGCTGCTGACATGGGAACTGGGTGTAAGTGAAGTGTTTGAATCGTCTTCTTCTACCTCCTCGTCATCAGCAGATGACAAATCAACGTTTTCATTACGTGCAATTCCGGCTTTCTTGACCGCCTCTAGGTGCGGAAACCATTCGACAGCGTGCCTTCTCTCAAGATGACCTCTCTGGCCTCCGGTACCATAGTTAGAACCAAGCTTACCACGACTAAATCGAAGCTTACAAAGGCTACAAATGGCTACGTTTTCCTTTTTTGGGCAAACACTAAAGAAGTCCCAAACTGGAGACTTGAAATGTCTTCGGGGGCCGGAGGAGGCGGCGATACTGGTGGTGGTGGTCCTGCTGCTAATGACAGATGAAGTGGAGGATGTGGATTGCCGAACTTCAGTACGTTTTGCACTTTCACCACCACGAATTGAGGTCGAGGACGAGGTGGGTACCTTCTTGCGAAGAAATATGGAAGCGGTAGGTTTTGGTGTACTACTTAACTCCAAATCTAATGATTCCATTTCCATTGCCTCCTCGCCGACATCATCATCACGCTCAGCAGCTTCTCGGGATAGGGTCAAAATGTCTCTTTGCTGCATGCCCGGTGGGGCTGCAGTGACCTTTGTGATGACTGGCTCGTCGTCATCGTGAGAGGCTTCATCACCAGCAGTATCTGTCACTTCTTGTTGAGCCTCATCACACTCCATAGGTTTGAGTTTTTGGACGACCTTCCTTTTACGCTTAGGTAACGGTGTCAGATCATGGTGTGCCTCTGCCTCACTGTCAGACCGCAGTTGTGGTTCCCAAGACAGATCACTTGCACCAGAACGAGGTGGGCTTGAAGAAGATGTAGACACCCCCCTTGATCTTTTCCTTGCTAGGGATGTGGAAGACAATGAATGATCATCAGGAGGAGTGGCTTCCAATGATACCTCAGCTTCATTGTCGATTTCCAAATGTGCCCCTACTTCGGGAGGAACAACTATTGTGGGCACTTGTGAACGTCCATGCACCTTTGCTTGCGCATCTCCTTTTGCTGCCTCTCCTTCCACATGTACTTGGGCGTGTACTTGCACATGGTGTTGTTGTTGCGGCTGTGGTTGTTCAACACTTGTCAGATGAGTTACAACAACCTGTGTTGATTCAGGGACATTGCTGCTACTTTCTTGCGATGAGCCAACATCACTGGTCGATGGTGATTGGAGAAGTACACTGACTGCCTCTGAAGCACTCAAGGGCTTTGACTTAAGTTGGCGTGGTGGTGGAGGCACTGAACCCAATGGAGCAGGGGTGCTGCTCTCAGGTTGGTCCCCAGCAGATCCTGCTGCTGCAGGCGTACTTTTTTTTTTGCTCCCAAAAAAAGTGGCGGGTGGCACACCAGCCTCCTTGGTAACTTGCTTCTTCTGCTCCTTACTAGCAACTTTCTTGCTAGAGGAGCTACGGAGAACTTTCTTTGGGGGCGGGGCCATCTTCTTCAGAGCAGGTCAGACAGCAGGCCGCAGTTGCACGAATTGTAGAGTTGTCTGAGGCCAGACGTGACGTCGCGTGACGTTATGCTGCACACACACACCGCTGCAGGACTTCTTCCTGGCACTGGTGGTTCTCTTGAGTCTTGTGCACCTAAAAAAAATGGAAGACAGAGGAACATCAGTTCAGTTATAGAGCACAAAAAAATCGAAAAACACTGCAAAATCAGCACAATCCCAATCCATCCATGCCCTCCATAATGTTTAAATTCAAGACAACCCACAGAAAGACTAGGCCCATGCAAGACTCACTACCCCTGGGCATAAATAAAGGTTGAAAAGTAGGCAAAATGGTTGGAGGCCTAACAACAAAGCCTGCATTCAAAATGGCCACTTGCCTGCCAGCACATGGCCAGTGCCTGTAGCTGCACTCAAAATGGCCACCAGCCACATGGCATGTCCCTCCCCATGAACACCCCCAAAAATCGAAAAACACTGCAAAATCAGCACAATCCCATTCCATCCATGGCCTCCATGATGTTTAAATTCAAGACAGCCCACAGAAAGACTAGGCCCATGCTAGACTCAAATACCTCTGGTGAAAAGGCCACAAGTACAGGCCCAAAAATCGAAAAACACTGCAAAATCAGCACAATCCTATTCCATCCATGGCCTCCATGATGTTTAAATTCAAGACAGCCCACAGAAAGACTAGGCCCATGCTAGACTCAAATACCCCTGGTGAAAAGGCCACAAGTACAGGCCCAAAAATCGAAAAACACTGCAAAATCAGCACAATCCTATTCCATCCATGGCCTCCATGATGTTTAAATTCAAGACAGCCCACAGAAAGACTAGGCCCATGCTAGACTCAAATACCCCTGGTGAAAAGGCCACAAGTACAGGCCCAAAAATCGAAAAACACTGCAAAATCAGCACAATCCTATTCCATCCATGGCCTCCATGATGTTTAAATTCAAGACAGCCCACAGAAAGACTAGGCCCATGCTAGACTCAAATACCCCTGGTGAAAAGGCCACAAGTACAGGCCCAAAAATCGAAAAACACTGCAAAATCAGCACAATCCTATTCCATCCATGGCCTCCATGATGTTTAAATTCAAGACAGCCCACAGAAAGACTAGGCCCATGCTAGACTGAAATACCCCTGGTGAAAAGGCCACAAGTACAGGCCCAAAAATCGAAAAACACTGCAAAATCAGCACAATCCCATTCAATCCATGGCCTCCATGATGTTTAAATTCAAGACAACCCACAGAAATACTAGGCCCATGCAAGACTCACTACCCCTGGGCATAAATAAAGGTTGAAAAGTAGGCAAAATGGTTGGAGGCCTAACATCAAAGCCTGCATTCAAAATGGCCACTTGCCTGCCAGCACATGGCCAGTGCCTGTAGCTGCACTCAAAATGGCCACCAGCCACATGGCATGTCCCTCCCCATGAACACCCCCAAAAATCGAAAAACACTGCAAAATCAGCACAATCCCATTCCATCCATGGCCTCCATGATGTTTAAATTCAAGACAGCCCACAGAAAGACTAGGCCCATGCTAGACTCAAATACCCCTGGTGAAAAGGCCACAAGTACAGGCCCAAAAATCGAAAAACACTGCAAAATCAGCACAATCCTATTCCATCCATGGCCTCCATGATGTTTAAATTCAAGACAGCCCACAGAAAGACTAGGCCCATGCTAGACTAAAATACCCCTGGTGAAAAGGCCACAAGTACAGGCCCAAAAATCGAAAAACACTGCAAAATCAGCACAATCCCATTCAATCCATGGCCTCCATGATGTTTAAATTCAAGACAACCCACAGAAATACTAGGCCCATGCAAGACTCACTACCCCTGGGCATAAATAAAGGTTGAAAAGTAGGCAAAATGGTTGGAGGCCTAACAACAAAGCCTGCATTCAAAATGGCCACTTGCCTGCCAGCACATGGCCAGTGCCTGTAGCTGCACTCAAAATGGCCACCAGCCACATGGCATGTCCCTCCCCATGAACACCCCCAAAAATCGAAAAACACTGCAAAATCAGCACAATCCCATTCCATCCATGGCCTCCATGATGTTTAAATTCAAGACAGCCCACAGAAAGACTAGGCCCATGCTAGACTCAAATACCCCTGGTGAAAAGGCCACAAGTACAGGCCCAAAAATCGAAAAACACTGCAAAATCAGCACAATCCTATTCCATCCATGGCCTCCATGATGTTTAAATTCAAGACAGCCCACAGAAAGACTAGGCCCATGCTAGACTCAAATACCCCTGGTGAAAAGGCCACAAGTACAGGCCCAAAAATCGAAAAACACTGCAAAATCAGCACAATCCCATTCAATCCATGGCCTCCATGATGTTTAAATTCAAGACAACCCACAGAAATACTAGGCCCATGCAAGACTCACTACCCCTGGGCATAAATAAAGGTTGAAAAGTAGGCAAAATGGTTGGAGGCCTAACAACAAAGCCTGCATTCAAAATGGCCACTTGCCTGCCAGCACATGGCCAGTGCCTGTAGCTGCACTCAAAATGGCCACCAGCCACATGGCATGTCCCTCCCCATGAACACCCCCAAAAATCGAAAAACACTGCAAAATCAGCACAATCCCATTCAATCCATGGCCTCCATGATGTTTAAATTCAAGACAACCCACAGAAAGACTAGGCCCATGCTAGACTCAAATACCCCTGGTGAAAAGGCCACAAGTACAGGCCCAAAAATCGAAAAACACTGCAAAATCAGCACAATCCTATTCCATCCATGGCCTCCATGATGTTTAAATTCAAGACAGCCCACAGAAAGACTAGGCCCATGCTAGACTCAAATACCCCTGGTGAAAAGGCCACAAGTACAGGCCCAAAAATCGAAAAACACTGCAAAATCAGCACAATCCCATTCCATCCATGGCCTCCATGATGTTTAAATTCAAGACAGCCCACAGAAAGACTAGGCCCATGCACCACTCACTACCCCTGGTCAAGGCCCCAACAACAGGTCAAAAATCGAAAAACACAAAATTTTACAAAAAAAAAAAATTCGAAAAACACAGAAAAATCAGCACAATCCCAATTCATCTATGGCCTCCATGATGTTTAAGTTCAAGACAACCACAGTCCACCCACCACTGAGTACCCCTGGGGAAAAGGCCCCAAAACAGCCCAAAAATCGAAAATCCCAAAATTTTAGTTGCAGCAACTGTAATGCCCCAAACAAACTTACTTGTAAAATTTCTAATCCAACAGTGATCCAAAGAAAGTCAAAAAGGCCTCAAATCCAAAGATCCAGCAGCATCCACAAAAAGTAATCCTTCCAGGTCCACATCCGAATGAAAAGTGACCAGGAGATGGACAAAGCACTGGGAGGAGCCTGCTGAACAGGAACAGGAAGTTGAAGACTATGGGGCACTTCCTTCCTCCCACCCCCCTGCCCCCCTCCCCAAAATGGACTCCTCGCTAAAAAAGTGCAGGCAAATGTCAAACTAAGGAGTTATTCACATAAAAATCATCATTTCTAGAAGGTTTATGCTGCTTGCTGGTGGATTTCTTGTGCAGAATTGCAAATTTATATTTTCGCTCGCCGCATCTCAAATCTCGCAATTGCGAAGTACCGCGAGACGTGATCTCGCCGTACTCGCGTTGACAAACTATCGCTGGCAAGCCGCGATGACGTAATCGCGCTCGCCAATTCCCGCGGGATCACACAGCAAGATCCAAAATGGCGCAGCACTCGCAAACTATCGAAAAAAACAACTCGGCAAACGATGATAAACGCCGCGCGCCGCAAAAATTGTATCACCAACGCCGCGCGCCGCCAAAAAAATCCGCTGCGTGCGAATTTGCGGATTTTGCGGGAAATCCGCAAATCTCGCGGATTGCGGATTTCCCGAAAATCCGCAAAATCCGCGAGCGGAACGGATTTTCCGCCCACGCTTACTTTATTCTCTATGCAATCATTTAGCTGACTTTGTGGTTGGTGTGCTGTATGACATGTTCTTACATTTCCTGACTACATATACCATGATGCATTGCCCCTGTATAGTGCTAGCAGTACTGGACTGGGGTGCACTTGCCCACAAAGGGTACAGGTAAGGATGATAGTATGGGGGGGAATGCTATGCATTTGTCTTACCTTTTTTACTTGCAGCTCTGGCAGAGTTGTCTACTTCTCCCAGTCCGCAGACGCTGTCTGGTTCAATGGTTGAGGCCACCATCTCCTCCAGGTCAGTAAGGGGGGGTGCTGGGTTCTTGCCTCCGCCAGTTTTTGATGCCTGCTTGTGGTGTTCAGCCAATTTCTTTTTGGTTTGGCTCCTGAGGTCGTAGAAGCGCTTTTTCAGGTCCTCTGTGTCTCTGGTAGTCACCCCAACAGCATTAACTTTGTCCAGTATATCCAGCCAGAGTTTCCTTTTGGAAGATTCTGCCACAGTGAGGGACTGCCTGCCAAAGAGTTTTTGGTGCACCTTCACCACCTCCTCAACAAGGACCTGCAGCTCCATGCTGCTGAATTTGAGTTTCATCCTCCTCTCAGGCTGCTCTTTTTCTTTGCTGCTTGCCATTTTGCAGTTTTAAAAGTGCACAAAACCCTTTCTGCTGCTCAGGGACTCAGCTCAGCTCCAACTGCCTTCCCAGTACCTTCCAATTAGTTGCAGCTGCCTGTGTAGCCACTTCCTGGTAGGGAGGGGGAGGGTGGTAGCACCTGATTGGCTGCCTACTTCAGTTTCAGTTTTGTTTGCTTTCCGATTCGGTATTTACCGATTCGGTATTTACCGAATCGGTATTTACCGATTCGGTATCTCCTATTCATTCCTATGGGCCAAAAGGCCCATAGGAATGAATGGGGAATACCGAATCGGTAAATACCGATTCGGTAAATACCGATTCGGTAATTTCCGATTGTCCAATTCCGAATTTTACCAAATCTGTATTTTTTACCGATTTTTTATCTACATACCATTTTCCGATTCTAAAATACCGAATCGGTAAAATTCGGTATTTTAGAATCGGTAAAATCGGATTAACTACATTTGGACCTAGCTCTACTAAGTTTCAATGATTATAACACCTGGAAGAAATCCCTTCTATTCGTGGACGAAATGACTCTGCTTGGATTGAAGACTAGTGATAAAATGATACATGTGACAGCTGGAAATGTCACACCGTGGTGCGATGCGCTACATTTGTCATTTTTAATTAGACAAATTAGGTATTTGTTCATATGTGAGATTGTGGAAGGCCTGCAGCTGGTATTAGAGTCTCAGCTTGTGTAAAATTCCCTGTTCTCTAAGTTGGCATTTCTGATTGTGTTTGCTTTGACAATTTTTTAGCCGTAGCCTAGAAGACGCCAAAGTAAATTCAGATTTTTTTTGTGTTTGCTGTTTTCTATTTGCAAAACATTCTAGCTTTTACTGATATTCACAATGTTAATTCCAGTTGTGCCAGACAAATAGAGGCCCTGTGGCAAAACAGTAGCCTCATTGCCTGTTGAGAAGTGAGATGTGGAAAGAATACAGTTGAGGGAGGTACACCCTCTTTCAAGGAGCCCATTGTCACGTAAATATTTCATCTTGGGATTTGTTTTGCTTCCTGCTACTTAATGTTTTGCATAAGGAATGAGGAAGAACATAACAAGTGCAGCGTTAAACCTTAACTGGATAATCTGCTGACACAGGCACATGTGGCTGCAGAATCTTATCCACCAATTCCGCATAGAAATATCTGAAATACATGCCTGTCAAATGGCATCAATATGTCCGACACTAATGCAAAAATTAAGTTCCTCACCTAGGTCATTTGTTATGCATGCATGCTTAACCTGCAGCTGTTCTTTAACACGTTTTAACCCTTAGCATATCCCATACACCTCACTTCACTGGACCCACTATCAAAGTGATGGGTGGTTTGTATTTGAAAATCTAGTATGTTCCATGAATTAGAAAATGTCATTGGAGACACCACAAATGCCCCCACTTGTAGTTGTATTTCAAGTGTATTCACATATTCATTTTTTGAAAACAGGAGGTATGCACTCCTAACTCCTGCTTTTGTAGACTCTGAAGCCAGTCTGTTTTTATTGCATTGTATTTCGCTCTTTTTCTGGTCAATGCTCCCAGCCCCGCTCCCAGCCTGACCTTCATTGCAGACCTAGGTCATAACCCAGACCGTACTTTTGGGCCACCAAGCCAATGTTTGTGAGTACCCATTATTGCAGGGATTCTGCCCAGGAACAGAACTATGCTTGGGACCAGATAACATCAGCAAGTAGGGACTGAGACACCATACCACATCAGTATCTATGAGACTAAGTCTGACTAGCTATAGTGCCTCACTTGCCCTCCTAACCTTTCCAGAGAGACAAGTGATTTGGCATCTCAGAACACAACACCCCCGGCCCTCTCATGGACCATGCTAACAGGACACACCCTTTCGTTCTCTCACTCTTATTTGTCCACAATAAAATAGAAAAGAAACACAAAGGAAGTTTGCAATGTTTATTTAAACTATTGTGCTCTAAAATACAATAATTGTGCCACAATTGGAAAACACATGCATGTCAATAATGTCATCAGCATAGTTTATTAAGCACATTCAATAAAGAGCCCTGCCATGATATCTGACAGATCTGCCTAAACCTTCCCATATTACTAAAGCTAAGTGGGTATAAATTATAGATCCCTGGGTTCAGTGGTGGACCCGTACCTTAGCATTCACAGGTGAATGTTCTTTTTCTCAGCTGACACAGCACTCCAGTCTCAGGTTCTTCACTCTATATGTGTGTTTTCAGAACCCCTGTCCTCAGTTATATTACAAGCTATGTGTATTCAAAGCAGCAGCTACATTATTTTATTATATCTAGGTACTAGTGTCAGACCTGAGAGAATATCAAGGGGCAATGTTATTTGCCCTTGACTTGGCTCCTCAGACTAATTCCCAGGATAAGAATAAAATGTTAAAACGTGGTGTTTCTGTGTGAAAATAAAATGTGGAACAAAAGCAAACATGATATTTAGTAATGTGTGCAAAAAGAAAGTGTCCTACAAAGTGCATAGTTAGGCTCACATAGGAAAAACGACAATGAGCCACATAAGAAACAAACATAGCGGTGCTGTGTACTTGGCATATTTTAAAACTTGAATTAGACTATAGCGCTGCGCGCTCGCGTGTGCATTCATGCAGGCTAATTAGAACACCTCTTCATGCTGATTGCGAGCATGGTGCCTTCATTAATATTCGATAGAAAAGCTAGATGTCCAGGTAGGATTCATTCAAAAACAAACACTTTACATTTATAAGTGTCACCTGAGTGATCACACAAATCAATAGAGTAACCAAAGGGCTTATATCAAAAATATATTCAATTTATTTTTGATTTGCAATTTTTTTAAATATATGGAAGAAATTTCAGAACTGGCAACAGACAGACTAACATAAAATGTAAACTGAATGATAGTCTACATACACCTACAGCATAGTATGTGGCTACGTTCCATAAACCACATCAAAGTAAGTAATTACACATAAGAATTCACAAATCAATTTGTACAGTGAATTATACAGTGTATTGCATGTCAGGTGTTAAGCGTCGACGTTTCGGTCCATGTTGGTCAAGTCGATCCGTTGGACCATCTTCAGGACAAAGACGTTGCACAGCAATGTCTAGTATAAACACAGTAATAACAATAATAAACCCTGAGGCACACGGAGACCAATATCCAGCTCAGCACAAAAAACCAACACAAAAAACCAACAAAGTGAAACCAAATAGCGAATTACAAGCTGAAAATCACATTACATGGAACATTCACCGCATGCAACCAGTGAGCATGCGGGTTCAAAACTGCGTGAAGAGGTGTATCTATTTAACCAGTACTATACATCTCACCACATGTAACAGTCATCACATGCAACCCCAAGTAAACACGAGGGTGTATCAATATCTATAACTGGTTCCCGAAAATCTCAGCACCACAAGGTCATGTGCAATACTCACGAGAAATAAAAACGCCAATAAGGTCGTTCTGTTTATGAGTCAAAAACAAAACCAAACAGCATTAATTCCAGTGGGACTTTTATAATTAATGCCTGCCACTACGTAATCCTGCACCAATACACCCAATAGCAAAGGTCAACTCACATGTCAGATAGTCGCCACGTAATCTATAAACGAATTACAAGGGGAAGCATTAGAGTATTCGCCTGCACAATCAGGCATATGTTGAATCGAAATTCGAAACACGGACCAGGCTCCAAAAACGGAGCAAACAAGTAAAACTTACTCAGACAGCAGCTATGCGCCGGCTCTTCAAAGTCCGTGCTCGTTCACCGGTAACTACTCGGGACGCCAGGATATCTCAACCCCCTAACGTGGTTAAGTAGTATGACGACATCACGGCCAGTTAGGGCGGCGGCCATCTTAGCCTAGTCAATGGCAGGGGGTTCTATGTAACTCCGATTAACAAACATACCAGGAATCGAAAACAGTCAGTCGAGTGCAAAGAAGCCGTATTAATATTCGGCATATATCTACCACAGTGTCTAAAAACAAAACAAAAGTGAAAAATTAAAGTGAAAAATTACATAAAACGTTATTGATGTCGGAAATTTCAAAAAGAAAACAGCCCACTAGGGATAGTTATTCCTACACAGTTGCATCAAAAGTAGGGTAGTAGTATCAAAGGTGACCAGTAAGGCACCAATAATCTTCAGACAGCATATCCAAATGTGAACAGAAGGCGTGAAGCTAGTCAAGTAAGAGTGGCTAAATTATGCCATTCAATAAGACTATTTAACCCATTTTCGACTGTATCACACAACCAAATCAGTTTGTTTTCCCTTTGTGTCAGTAATTTTTCGACATTGGGTCTTCTCCTTGTGCCTCTTACACATTCTATTACATACCATTTCATATCAGTAGGAGCATGCGACATGTTAATAAAGTGCTCAACTAATGGTGCTGTCATAACTTTGCATCTGATACGCGATTGATGTTGGGTAATCCGTTTTCTTATTTCCTGCGATGTTTTCCCTATGTAATAGAGGTCACATGGGCATTGGATACAGTAGACCACATTTTTGGTCAGACAGTTAGAGTGATATTTAAACAAAAGTGTTTTTCCGTTGATGCAGCAAGTTTTTTTAGCCTGGGTGGTGGCGCAAGCAGTACAGCTACCACAAGGGAAGTGTCCCACAATAGGGGCCAAACCCCACATGTTAGGGATGGTGTTCGGTTTAGGCTCAGTGTAGGCCCTAACCAGATGATCCCTTAGGTTTCTTCCCCTTTTGAACGCAAATCTTGGCATAGCCAATTGGGGTTCAACTTTTTTAATCAGATGCCAGTTGCTTCTGATAATTTTGGTTATTGCTGTCGATTCTGTACCAAAAGTCAAGACACATGTAGTCTGCTCAGTGTTGGGTTCAGAAATTCTGGACTGTTTTTTCTGCAGTAGGGCCTGTCGGTCATAAAACCAGGCACGCTTCATTGCGTGTTTCACCAGACGATAGGGATATGCACGCATCACCAGTTTCTCTTGTAGTACTTTGGCCTCCCGGAAATAATCCTCCCTTCTGGTGCAATTCCTCCGAATACGGAGGAACTGGCCAAAAGGGAGGTTATCTCGCAAACTGCGGGGGTGATGGCTGCTGTATTTTAAGAGAGTGTTTCGAGCCGTCGGTTTGGTGTATAAGCAGACGGCCAATGTCCCATCCACATGCATAATATTTAAGTCAAGAAAACTGATGCTGTTAGCATCATTTTCCAAGGTAAACTGTAAGTTCATGTCCTTTGTGTTCAGCCATCGATGAAAATCTTTTAATTCAGATTGTGTGCCATCCCAAACTATACAGACATCGTCGATGTACCTTAAATAGTTTGCCAGATGTATTAGGAAAGGATTATTGTTGAATACCACTTGCTCCTCAAAGTTTGCGACAAACAAATTCGCTATTGTGGGGGCAAAAACCGCCCCCATGGCCACGCCCTTCAGTTGCACAAAAAAGTCATTATTGAAAAGGAAATAATTTTCGTATAGTGCAATCCTAGCACACTCTGTAATAAACCAGGTAGGTACTTGGTGGGGCCGTGTACGAGTCTCTAAGATGTTATGAATCATTTCTACTGCTTCTGCCTGTTGTATGTTGGTGTATAGGCTTTCGATGTCCATTGTAGCCAGGATGTTAGAATCTGGACTATAATGGACACCTTCAAGTTTTACAATGACATCCCTACTGTCTTGAGTGAATGATCTTGTATTCGGGACAAAAGGCTTCAAAAAATGGTCAACATATTCTGCCAGCGGTTGCAACACCGACTGGCAGCCAGCCACTATAGGTCTTCCAGGCGGTTGTTGGCTATTTTTATGGATCTTGGGAAGCGTATAAAACGCTGGAATACTGAAGTCATCTTTATTCATGTATTCCAATTCCTTTTTACTGATCCATAATCCCTCATAACCCTTAGTGGTCAGGGTCAAAATAAGTTTTCTAATTCTAGTAGTGGGGTCACAGGAGAGCTTTTTGTAATGCTCAGGATTGGCAAGTTGTCTTAAAGCCTCTTGATCATATGAAGTTTTATCCTGTAGGATGATCCCACCGCCTTTATCGGCCGGCTTGACCACTAGGTCTTCTCGTTCGGCCAATGTTTTAATGGTAGACATATCATCCTTGGACAAATTGAACTTCACAAACTTTCTGTTTTGGAAGAGTTGCTCAATTTCCGTCAAAACCACATTCTCGAAAGTGATTATTTCTTTAGGAACCAGATTATTGGCCGGGAAGAATGTCGAAGGACACTTCAAACCACTGATATTCATAGGTGTATTGATGGTAGTTTTGTGAAAAAAGTGTTTTAATCTTAGGGTTCTGAAAAATCTATGTGTCTCAACCAAAATAGAAAAGAGGTCATTACGGTTCGTGGGTACAAATGAAAGACCATGACTCAACACTTCAACTTCTCTAGTACTTAATTGATACGAGGACAGATTAAAAATGGGTACAATCTCCCTATTCGAGTGGTTTGTCATGATGGTATTTGTCATTACATTCGGTGTCGTGCTTACCACTCGTAATAGTTGTTCCGGGTTTGTCTGAACCCCGGAGTATACTGATTGCGAAACCAGCCTCGTCTGGGGTTCCGAGCCCGTCCCCTGTGTGGCGCCTGACCTCTTCCTAAAAAAGGAGTAGAATTATTACCTCTATTTGACCTAAAGGAGGAAGTAGATCTGTTCAAATTATCCTCAGAATTAGAGGAGCCTGAATCTGAAAAGGTGGTGTGCTTGGGTCCTTGGTACCCTTGGTTGTTTGTTTGCTGAAAAAAGTCTTTTTTTAGGTACGGATAGGTACGTTCACGACTATAATTTCTCAGATCTTTTTGTAGTTTCTCTGTTTTCTTAAGGATATTAATCCTTTGAAACTCAGCTATAGTGATATCAAGTTTGCTTAAAAAATCATTCGCGTCAGTAATTGCAGGGTCTTCACGTATTTGCTTCTCTAAGTCAGCGATTTCTGCCTTAAGTTTATCAATAAGTCGTGTCGCTGTTTCTATACTTAGCACCATCCAACTTATGGAACATTTGTTAGAAACAAAGCTGAAACCGGTCTTATATTACTCATCTTCTACAAAAATGCAAGGTATATTCCTTACTTGTAGGCCTATGGGGATGATGTTATTTGCGAGGCAATCTCTTAGAAATTTAGCGTGCAATTCTGTGCGAATTAGTTTCTTGTGCAATCTTTCTAAATTATTACGTAGTGTACTTTGTACAGAGCTAGGGCCACCGGTATTAGGTTGGGGACCTAGAAGAGAGGGTCCACCTGCGATTGTTTTGATGTAATCATCTGTGTAGGTGATGGTTTCAAGTTCCGACATTTAAATGATAACACCCCAATTCAGTGTGTTAAACAAAACAATATATATACTTTACAACAAAACATGTAACAGAAAATGTGTGAGCTGACATATATACTCCAACATAAACGACAAACCACTTGTATAAAGGGCCCTTGCAGACAATGTCTGCGCTAAGTAACAGTTTATAGAGTAGAGCTTTTTGAAATTTCCGACATCAATAACGTTTTATGTAATTTTTCACTTTAATTTTTCACTTTTGTTTTGTTTTTAGACACTGTGGTAGATATATGCCGAATATTAATACGGCTTCTTTGCACTCGACTGACTGTTTTCGATTCCTGGTATGTTTGTTAATCGGAGTTACATAGAACCCCCTGCCATTGACTAGGCTAAGATGGCTGCCGCCCTAACTGGCCGCGATGTCGTCATACTACTTAACCACGTTAGGGGGTTGAGATATCCTGGCGTCCCGAGTAGTTACCGGTGAACGAGCACGGACTTTGAAGAGCCGGCGCATAGCTGCTGTCTGAGTAAGTTTTACTTGTTTGCTCCGTTTTTGGAGCCTGGTCCGTGTTTCGAATTTCGATTCAACATATGCCTGATTGTGGAGGCGAATACTCTAATGCTTCCCCTTGTCATTCGTTTATAGATTACGTGGCGACTATCTGACATGTGAGTTGACCTTTGCTATTGGGTGTATTGGTGCAGGATTACGTAGTGGCAGGCATTAATTATAAAAGTCCCACTGGAATTAATGCTGTTTGGTTTTGTTTTTGACTCATAAACAGAACGACCTTATTGGCGTTTTTATTTCTCGTGAGTATTGCACATGACCTTGTGGTGCTGAGATTTTCGGGAACCAGTTATAGATATTGATACACCCTCGTGTTTACTTGGGGTTGCATGTGATGACTGTTACATGTGGTGAGATGTATAGTACTGGTTAAATAGATACACCTCTTCACGCAGTTTTGAACCCGCATGCTCACTGGTTGCATGCGGTGAATGTTCCATGTAATGTGATTTTCAGCTTTTAATTCGCTATTTGGTTTCACTTTGTTGGTTTTTTGTGTTGGTTTTTTGTGCTGAGCTGGATATTGGTCTCCGTGTGCCTCAGGGTTTATTATTGTTATTACTGTGTTTATACTAGACATTGCTGTGCAACGTCTTTGTCCTGAAGATGGTTCAACGGATCGACTTGACCAACATGGACCGAAACGTCGACGCTTAACACCTGACATGCAATACACTGTATAATTCACTGTACAAATTGATTTGTGAATTCTTATGTGTAATTACTTACTTTGATGTGGTTTATGGAACGTAGCCACATACTATGCTGTAGGTGTATGTAGACTATCATTCAGTTTACATTTTATGTTAGTCTGTCTGTTGCCAGTTCTGAAATTTCTTCCATATATTTAAAAAAATTGCGAATCAAAAATAAATTGAATATATTTTTGATATAAGCCCTTTGGTTACTCTATTGATTTGTGTGATCACTCAGGTGACACTTATAAATGTAAAGTGTTTGTTTTTGAATGAATCCTACCTGGACATCTAGCTTTTCTATCTGATATTACCCAGTCCCGGTGGGATTATTGGGTGGCTCTACTCTATAAACTGTTCATTAATATTCTGCAGTTGAGGAACCTACCTCCATCTTCTCGCTCTCGACCCCGGTCCGCCCCGGCTGTGTGCCGTTTGAGCGGAGGGTCAGCCCACGAGCGACACTTCCTGCCTGGTCCTGCTCCAGTTCCGCCCTGCCTCTCCACCGTGCAGGTCAGCGGTCTAGTGGCTCACGGCAACCAGTTATATATGGCAACCTGGAGCAAGCGCAGCGGACGAGCGCAGCGGGAGCGCCGACTTCGCGCCGAAGTCGCGCATAAGTCAAGCCCATCTGCGCCCGTCCGCGGCCGGCCGGGGCTAGGGGCACGTCACTCTGCCCTTTCGCTCACCTACTCCCCAGCAGACCTTTGTAGTCTACAGGGCCCTTGGCTTTTACCCGCCTCCATTAGTTCCCGCATATCCTCACTTGGCTTGTCCCCGTCACATGCTCCCTCTCCCCCCTACCATACCCCTATCAATCCTCCGATGGTTACTACCAATCTGGCACCCACTAAAACCCTCAAAGCATTTTATCTTAATACCCGATCCGCAGTAGCACACTCGCATGAGCTATCAGTGCTGCTGGACCTTCATGCCCCAGACTTGTTGTTTCTCACAGAAACTTGGTTTCGTGATGATTCCCTCCCCGCCCTCTTAGCCACCCTGCCTGCTTCATACTACGCCCTACGCTCAGACCGTCTTAACGGCAGGGCTGGGGGAGGAGTAGCGCTTATTGCCCGAGCAGACCTTCCCTTTCAAATTCTTCCTCTGCCTGATATTGCTACGACCGAGTACCTGGCCATTCGGACCACCTCTATTTCTCCTCCTCTTACTTGTTTACTTATTTACCGTCCCCCCAATCACCCTCATTGTTCCTTCCGTCCTTTCTGGAAGTATTAGCTACAATTGCTATTAATAACACTTCCATCCTGCTCCTGGGCGATTTTAATTTTTGGCCGTCAGATCCTGCTGAGTGTACCTCCTCTAAGGAATTTTCTGAAACCCTCTGTTCCTTTAATTTTACACCTCACATCCACTCCCCCACCCATGCTAAAGGACATGTGCTTGACCAGATCTGGTCCTTGAACTGCCCTGTAAATTCTGTTTCTATTTTACCCTGCTCCTGGTCGGACCATCACTTGATTTCTTTTACCCTTTCTATATACCCCCCGGTCAAACCTTCACTTCCTAAAAACGTGTGGGTCCGGGCCTGGGGACGAGTAGACCTAGACAACCTCTCTGACTCACTTATGACCTCCTACCCCTCACTACAGGGGTTATCTACCCTCTCCCAAGCCGCTTCCATCAACCAGTGGCTCACTTCTGGGTGTGACTCTATTGCCCCACTCAAGCGGGTCACATCTAAGCGGGAGAAGGATGCCAACCTGTGGTTTAATGAAGATCTCAAGACTGCCAAATTAGCGGTACGCAGAGCTGAGCGTGCCTGGAGGAGAAATTACTGTCCCCTATTAAGACTGGAGTTTATCAACATCCTAGCCCAGTATAAGCAGGCCATCTTAGGGGCTAAAACAGCTTACTTCTCCTCCAAAATCCTCGCCGCAGAGAACCAATCGAAAGTAATTTTTTCGATTGTGAACAACTTGGCATTCTCTGACAGAACTACATTGAAACCCACTCCCTCACCTAAACTCTGTCACTCCCTCAATAATTTTTTCATTCAGAAAATTTCTATTATCAAGGCCAACATTCCTCCTCCTTCTCCTACGTTTGTGGACCCTCGGTGTCCCCCCCCTAAGGGTCATCTTGACGCTTTTCCTCCGCTGACTAAGGAATGTCTTATTTCAATAATTCCCTTGGTCAAATCTGGTTCCCCTCTTGATCCCTGTCCCTCTCACATCCTCCGTCACATTTTTTCTTCATGTTCTGATCCCCCTCTTCACCTCCTTAACAGTTCACTCTCCCAGGGTGTGGTGCCCACCCCTCTGAAAACTGCTATCATCGTTCCCATCCTCAAGAAACCTGGTGCGGACCCCTCGGTCCCGGCCAACTACCGCCCCATCTCCCTTTTGCCATTCTTAGCAAAGGTGCTCGAGCGCCATGTTACTCGCACCCTGAGCACTTTTGTGGAGATGCATGGGGTCTTAGCCCCCCGCCAGGCCGGTTTCCGCCCCGCACACTCTACGGAGTCCGTGGTACTCTCGGTCCTTGACAACCTCAGGGAGGGAATGGATACCAATAAGACCCAGGCCTTGGTACTGCTCGATCTCTCAGCCGCCTTTGACCCGGTTGATCATACCATCTTACTCTCCCGTGTCGGGGCGGCGGGGATCGGAGGTACTGCATTGGTCTGGTTATCCTCCTTCCTGAGGGACCGCACCCAGGCTGTTCGCCTGGGTGATTTTACCGCGGATTTCCGGAAAGTTCAGTGCGGGGTCCCCCAGGGCTCTTCTCTTTCTCCCCTCTTATTCAATCTTTACATTGCCCCGCTCATCTTTTCTCTTCAGCAGATGGAGGTCGCAGTATATAACTATGCTGACGACCTCCAACTTGTTTTCGATCTTTCTTCCTCTCTGTCTTCTATCTCTAATTTCCAATCTACTATGACCCACATTCGCGACTGGATGAACCACAACCATCTAAAACTTAACCCAGATAAGACCGAACTGGTGTTAACAGGTGGTTCATCCAGCCCCTGGTCTCCTTTGTTCTGGCCCCCTTCTCTCGGTTCCCCACCTGTTCCCTCTTCCTCAGTAAAAACTTTAGGTATTAAGCTCAACTCTCAACTCACTCTTCACTCCCAGGTCAGTTCTGTGGTGTCCTCTTCCTTTCTCTCACTGCGTACTATACGCAAGGTGTCCCGTTTCTTTTCTTTTCAAGCCCTTAAATTGATCACCTTGGCGATGGTCATCTCCCGCCTGGATTACGGCAACGCCCTATATGCCAGTATACCTGCATATAGTCTTAGGCGGTTGCAACAGATCCAAAACCAGGCGGCCCGCCTGGTGTTCAAATTACCTAAATTTCACCATGTCACCCCCCTCCTTAAATCTCTACACTGGCTCCCCGTTCGTGAGCGTGTCCAGTTCAAGCTGGCTTCCATCACTTTTCAAGCGAGACTGGGCACGGCTCCAGCTTTCATCTCTTCTGAGATTACTCCCTACGTCCCCACCAGAGACCTCCGTTCATCCACCCAGGCCCTTCTTACGGTCCCGCGTTTTCGGAGGAAGAAATGGGGCGGTTCGAAATTTGCGACCCTTGCCCCACTCCTCTGGAATTCCCTCCCCCCTGATCTTAGGACCCTGACTCTCTACTCCCAGTTCAGAAAGCAACTTAAGACCCGTTTGTTCTCTAAAGCCTTTAATTAAATTATTCCCCCCACAATCTGAATTATTTATTCTACATGGGCTAGCCCACCCTGTTTCTGTTTGTTGTAGCGCCATGAAGCCGCTGGCGAACGTGCGCTTTATAAGTAATTTTAAATTCAAATTCAAATTCAAACAACAGCATGATTTAGATCATCCTAGAAAACTTCAAACTGTGACTCTGAGATTTTACCTAGACAGGGACAAGTTAACCCACAACCTTCAAGCCTGCAGCAGGCACTAGGCAGGATTGGATTTAGAATGTTGATAATAACGATATTGTCTGAAATAAATATTATGGCCAATACATTGTTCACAATTCTATCGGTCCATGTGATGTAGATGTCTGAATTAACTTCCTTAAGGCAATATTTTTTGTAAATTATCTTTAAATCATGATAGTTTTTATAAGACGATCTTTAAGTCTCGAAATTCTTGTAACACACTTTTAGACAGCTCCTATGTACTGGCTTAGAAGTGTGCCACATAGGCCCAGAAGGGCTACATCTATGCTGGATTCATTCATTATTTAAAAGAGTACCATTTAGATTGCATATATGTATATTTATCTCATGAGTATATCCTGAAAATGTAACACGGATCTCGCAGACCTGTCCCTAGCACACGTCTCACCTAAATCATTGCTGATTCTTCAGGTTTCTTCGGCTGCGTGAACCCAATCTGTGGCATCTGCACCAGGACTTCTGATGATACCATTAAAAATATAAAAGTTAGCATGGACTCTATCTCTGAAGATCTCCATCAACTCGTTCACATTGGTGGAGATAAAATCAACCATCCTCATTTCCATTCTGCTGATGGGTCAATGATTGAGTCACGGGTGGTCGCTTTTGTGTGAAGAAATATTGAGAGAAAGTAAAGAGAGGTAAGCTCACAACCTTACACTTGAATCTTCCTGCCATTTCTCGAATAGCAGAATCTAGAATCAAGTATATCCATATTACCAGTCTAGGTATTAATGAGGGACTTTACCCTGGAATGCTAAGGCACATCATCTAAATCTGTAACCCTTGCTTTGGCCCAGTCTTCTTAGAAATAAGAGGACCTTCCAGTTTCCTTCTGAAGCAACTTTTATTTGCCCCTTTATATCATCCATCTAGTCTTACAAATCCAGATTCATTTTGGGCAGTTTTCCCATTTCTTTTCCATGCATTATTTAAGTTGTCCACCTCTTCTGCCCTTACAAGTTTCTCTCATAGTTGGGTATCTTCTTTCTTGGTGGACTTTGATATGCCTTTGGGGTCAATTCTTCAGCTCAGTGAGCTTCAGGGTTGATAGAATTATTACATCAACATCTGAGATGCTACAGAGTCAGAGGAGGCCATACTCACCCCTTGCTTTGATGCCCCTCTTTCTATTTTCATCCTGGCAGATTACCATCTCCTCCTTCAGCAGGAGAAAAGTCATCACAGTATCATTTATTAAAATTAAAAGCAAGGGATGTTTGGAACATGAGGTCATTTCCTTTAAAGTAAAGCAGACAATTCAGGACAACATAGAACATTTTCTTTTAATAATCAATTGGTTTGGGGAAACAGGATGAATATTCCTAAAATTACATGTTTGGGGACAAAATTAGTTCTTTGACTGAAATGATGGGCTGATGCTTTAAGGCAAAGTAAGCTCAATACAAAGCAATGTTAAACTGGTGTTAATTTTTCGTGCTAATTTAGTGATAACTATTACTTCTGTAGTGGCATACGTTTGCCAGTTGTAGCGGGCACCTTCTGGCTGATGGGCAACCTATTTCATGAGTCACATGGTGACATGAATCTACATTAGAAGCGTTTTGTTAAATATACTAAGCTGTGTGATGCATTATCCTGTAAGATTGTCTGCTACAAGAACCTGTAGGACATATGTTACCTGAACAGTAACTCCCCTGTTTGAGTCTGTCCAACATATGTAAATTAAGGTGCACGCTGCTGTCCAAGAAGAACCGAGATTGAAAATTGCATGCAAATGTTTGTAGAGGTTGCATGTACTATCGGAGTCATGTTATGAATTACATTGAAAGAGATGCTTTATGTATTTGCACACAACAACTAACTGTGTCATTTTGCATAGCCACACTTTTAGACAATTTCTTTGGGACATTGTACTGAAAATGAACATTTTGGCTTAATTTTCTTATTTTTCTACAGATAAGAACCTATTTGCTTTGGGAAGGTTAGGGGTTACCATTTTACCTACACTGTTCAAGCTGCGCTAGGTATTTACCAGTCACGAATGGTGCAGGTAAGAGTGGTGAGGTGGGAAGCAGGGAGGCGGAGAGGGGCGGGGCAGTGTTAAACACTTACCTTGCACTCGTGCCAAGAGCGCAAGGTAAGTGATTTTCTTTTTTTAAATTTTATTTTCCTGCATTGCTTTCTGTCAACTCACCCTCCCACCTCTCCCCTGCCAAACCCCCGCCTCACCGATCCTACTTGTACCGGTCATGAATGGCATTTACTTCTATGCTGTTTCACTGATCTGCTTTCTTACATCAGTAACAAATGGGTTGAAGTACTGGTCCAGAAAGGATGGAAGCCATTTTGAACTTTGCGTGATGCTAACCTGTGACCTTTGAAGTTGTGCAGTGATTTTGGTCACAGTTGCCAATTAGCGATAAACCTCCCTCACTATTGTGTTATATAACACAAATAAAACACAACTTTGTGTATATCACTGGCAGTACACACAGTCTATGCTAGGACAAGTCAAATGTTTAGGGCTTACTTTATAATCACCAAGCAAATGAAACAAAGGTAGATTTGGTTGTAAACATAGGGACTCATTTCTATGGCTAGAATATGGCCGCAGCAAAAGCCACAATGCAAAAAAAAAAAACGGTTCTCAAATATCCCTGCACTGTGTGCCAGGCAACATGTGGTGCCTGCCACATGGTGCATGGATGTTTGGGGAGGAGCCTTATATGCCCCCCTGGCCCAATAGCGGAGGCCTACAAGGGACGGGGCCCAACTAGGGGCCTCCAAAGTCCCATTCCCTCTGCCTTTACATGGCAGTCAGAACGACAAGTAAAGTCCAGAGGGAAGAGGAACTTCATAATCCCTACGGCAGTGCCTCTGCAGGCACTAACCCCATTGCAGGGATTACGGTCAGACCGACGCTCTGATGTGCTCTGTGAACCTGTTGGAGGCGTCAGTCGGTCCCTACATCTACTGTGGTCCAAACGACTGCACGTAATGCGGCGGTCAAACTGCTATGCTGCTTGCCGGTGGACCCGCCACCAATGGACTGCCAGTGGTGGGTCTACCACTGATGGCCTGTCAGTGGTGGGCCCACTGACATCGTAATAAGGCCTATAGTTTTATAAGCAAATGTACTCATTTACACCTTCCAGGAATTCATGATGTGAATACTGGCAGGCATAAGGCCATTTACGGGCAAAAAAATCCGCAGCTACAAGTGTATAGGTCGTTGCCATGAGTCGAGAGTTCTCCAAACACATTCATCCCAATCAAGGGTTGGCAAAAAGGCTGACTTTATAGTGGTGCAAACGGTGCAGCCACACCTGGCACTGACCTGGGGGAGGGAGTGGGTTGTGTTTTGAATTACCCTGTGGGCTTAAAAGCTCCCTCTGCAGAGCTCCTTTTTCATCCAGACATTTTCAGGTAACAATATAAATGCCAAGATAACTCTTGTGATTAATGTTCATGCTGGAAAGAGATGCATGTTGTCTAGTGGCCATTTGACACATCATAAAGTAGTGCGGAAGGTTAATATGCTGCTGCATAGAACGTGTACCATGCATGTTACAAAACTTTATTTTATGTGAATAACTCAGTGGGTTTCTACTTTTGTCACAGAGATCCTTTTGTTACTTGCAAGTCATACGTTACAATCATAATTTGAAGTGTCATCAAAGAGCTGCATGCAAACCGCATTGTATAGATTAGAAAGCTATGTTTTCCCACATTCTTTTGTTGTAAATGAATCTAGGACCCTAGTGTAAATTTTCCCGATTCATGCCCTTATCTAGGTATACTTTATCATATCCTTATATAGGCATAGAAATCACTACCATATTTGACCTAAGCCTTGCAGCCCAAATACGGCATGGGTACTTCCACTAAGTTCCGAGAATCAACAACGATTTCTTAGAAAAACCCACCTTCAGCAGCTAGGGACTCCCCCCTGCTTGAATATTGAGTTCTCCAAGAAATCCTGGAGTTTTCAAAGAATTTAGCCTTTGAGTGACATTATTAAGTCCAATCATGCTTCAAACTCGGCACCTTCAAAGTATAAATATGCCTATTGCCTAGGTTTGCCTAGACAAACACACGGTGGTTTGGAGCAGATCGATTATCTACTTGCCCGACGCCCTGCAGCAACAAGTACCGAAGGAAGCCGACCCTCCAACTGACGCACTGAGAGAGACGCTGTCTTTTCTCTTGCCGAGAAATCCAGCTCCAGTGTTTCCGGCTTACCCTTGCGGGTATCTGGGAAATTGAGTCCTAAAAGAGGGATACAAGACCTCCTTCATTCTAAAACCAAGGTACGGAGCTGATTAGACCTCTTAGAGAATTCTTGGAATAGATTCCTAGCAGAGAACTACTAAACTTAGGCTACTCCCCACTTACTTCTTCCCTCGTACTAGACTTAGGTTAGGTACACCGGGGTAGGCGTATTTTAGAAGCACCAGTTGAGTACTTTTAGTCATTATTTATTACTGTATGTATTTTATACATTTTATGCACCTTATGGCTTAGAAACCATATCATGCTTTTACAGTACTACTTTATAATACTGTTCGTATTATATGCCTTGTACTTTATACCGAGTATTACGATTGAAGCAGTTCATTTCCAATGCTTGAGAAAGAAGACTCTTCAATAAATTCTTTTATTGAAAACGCCTGTCTCTCTATTTCTCTGCATCTCTGGTGAAACGAAGCATGCACCATTGACTGAGTAAAATAGTTATCTATTGTTTCCGCAACTCTAGAGATTTGATTTCTTATTCTTGGGAAACAAAGTTGTCATGTTTCTGCGGTTGTCAGAAACTAATACCTTCTTGTGAATTCGAGAAAGTTTCTAGTGATCTCTGAGCTAGCTGGCACTCACTATTAAGTTTAATATATTCGGTAGAGACCTAGTCGACCTCAGTCCTACGTTTAAAGTACAGTATATATTATTCCAATGCGCAGAGCCTATTGGGAATATAGGAACTACACTAGATGGCGCCCAACGTTTGGTAAGGCGATAATTTAACGCTACATACTAGAGTAACTCAGTCGTGCTTTTCACACAGACCCCTTTTTTCCCGTAAAATACTCCAATAGACGTCTGGAGTGGGTAAAAGGTTAATATCCGCCAGAACTGAGTAGGACGAAAATCCTATGTATTAGTTTTTGATTTGTTCAACGTTGAAGGATACAGTGTTCCAAAATATTGTGCACCTAATCTTTGTTTCCTTGAAACTTTGCTCTGCAAAAACTTTCAGTCGACAAAATTTCAGAGAGTGACGACGAAAGGGATAGAGCTCAGGCAGTCTTAGATGACAAAAATCTCCAACAAAATGATGGGGATGCAATAATCATCCTGGTAAATGTAAGAAAAACCATAACTATAAAACTTATAGAAAATGGGGTATCATCAAGAGGTGGTAAAGTAATCTTTGTTATAGAGGCACATGAATATCGGCAGACAGAAGTATTCTATTCATGGATTCTATTTCCTGCAGCAAATGCAGTAACACACAAGTTCCACTACTACAAATTAGAGGAACCTTCAGCGGAATACCTTACTTTCAAGGACGTTGAAATTCCATTAACTTACCAGGAGCATCAGCTCTGGTTTAAAGGCGCCCTACAACATCAAAATCACATTACCAGGCTCGGTCCACTAGGTAGACCAGGAGCAACATGGCCGGTACTAGCCAGCTACACACCACATCCTGACATTAACGGAATGACAGGTCCAGAACTGTTAGCTCAGCTGAAACAATTAAAATACACAGACAATTGGTTCAACATGTGATGCGGACTTTAACGGCCCAACCAGCTATAAAAATTCTTCAGCACACCCCTCACCAGGGGAACACAAACAAAATTACACCACAGACTATACAATCAGTCATTGGTAAATTACCAGCAAAGAGGGAACAAATTCTGTTCTGGTTAGCTCAAAAAATTACTCAGATAGAGGCAGTATTTCCTGATAGTACACCTCATGAGAAACAGAATTCTGACAATCTGTTTACCAATGGGGATAGCACCACATGTGGAGGACTGTGACACTTGTGGTACAGTCTTTGCTTCAATCTACACAAAAACACATGGTGTCCCGTCCATGGCGGTAAAACCAGACGTTCTGAGGCAGATTAAAAATGAATACGGTCCAGAACCGGCCTTAAATCTAGGTGTGAAATTACTGAAAGATTTCAAACAGGTCTCAGCTATATTATTAGCTAACATTGAAGGTGAAGCAGGATCCATGGCAATCCACCAAAAGTTAAAATAAACAGATATAACAGATCAACCATATGAGCTTGCTAGAATTATTGAAAACTCTTATGAAGAATTAGGAAGAGATAGTTTGGGTAGGAAACCAGTAAAACCTGAATTAACAGAAAATCCTGAAAATGTATTTATTAAAAATAATCTCACTACTCCTAAAAAGAAGTGGGAAAAGACTAAACAGACTCTTCCTAGAGAGAAACGTTCTCAGTCTAGAGGAAGATCTCCCCAAAGGGGAGGTAGGTTTCCCAAACGGAGCCCTCTGAAAAAAGTTATAACCTTAGGAATAGGGATAATTTTAAAAAAAACTGACAGGTATCAAGATAATGAAATACGTCCCTCTCGATCTTTTCAGACTTCCTGGCAGAAATCAGAAAGAAGAGGACGGTCAGATTGCATGGAAGAACACGTCAAGTCCAAAGACAAAGAACCCATTCACCAAAGTAAAAAAGCTCAATTTCCTTAAAAGAAGATAGCAAGTCCAATACTCTCTCCTGTATCCAGCCCGCCTGCGGGTGGTGTATCAGTGACGGACCCATTTCTTTGATTCACCAGAGGAGGTGTTCCGCTGGACCGACGAAGCGGTGCGACTCAGGCCGCACCCCCAGCCGGGACTGGACCCGGGCGGGTCCCAGGGATCGTCACCGGAGCGGACGGATCGCCCGAACAGGAAGGGCCGCCATCGGAGGTCTCGCTCTAAGAAGAGGTCGGCCTCCGCCAGTGCATCGCAGTCGGGTGGTGCCAGGGACTCGGAGCACTCCGATGCGGGCAGCTGAACATTGCTGGGACTAGACTCTTTTTGCTGAACACTGAGTTGCCCTACTTTGGCTGGTGAGACTGTTCTATTCTGTCTTTTGTATGCCGGTCGGTTCCCATGTGAGGACTCCGGTTGTTTTTCATGGGGACACAGTGGGGCCTGGGGGGTACCGTTTGTGGGCCTCAGACCCTCACGGATGTGAGTGTCGTTGGGGGGGTGGAGTGTGTGTCATGGTTGGGTTGTTGGGATCCATTGGTATGGCGGGCCCTGGGTCCTCTGTTTTGGACCCGGGTCCCTCCATGCCGCGACAGATACTTCAAAGTTCTCTGAGGTATTGGGGTGGTGGGTGTGGGGTGTGGGGGGAGGCTCTTGTGTTGCAAATGTTGGGAGGGTTCTGGGTTGGGGGGGGTTGCTGAGTGTATGGGCTGGGGGGGTGGGACCACACGTGTCTGAGGCTTTGATTTTTGTTGATTTGCGGGTTGCGCCAGGGTGGGACGGAGGGCCAGATTCTAGACTTTGTGATGATAATGGCTGATACTGTGACTATGTCTCCTCAAAAGACCCTGCGGGTTGTGACATGGAATGTGAGGGGCATCCTGGATAAAATCAAGCGTGGGGCTGTGCTGCGATGGGGGAAGAGGGAGATGGTGGATGTGCTCCTGCTCCAGGAGACTCACATGCTGGGTTCTAAGCCCCTTAGCCTCCAGAGGTTTGGATATCAACAGGTTTATCATGCGGGCTTCACGAGGGGGTCGCGGGGGGTGGCCATACTGGTACACCGTAGGGTGGCTTATGTTCATGAGAAACAATGGATTGATCCTCAGGGCCGGTATGTCTTTATCAAGGGCCTGCTGGGTTCCGAGCCAGTGGTTTTTGGTTGTGTGTACGCCCCTCCCCCCCTGCAGTGGGCCTTGTCCGAGCGGCTGTTCGCGCTGTGGGACGAGATTCCGGAGGTTCTGACCATGGTTGGGGGCGATTGGAACGAGGTTATGGATGTGGGCCTGGATCGCCTGAGACGAGCTCCTGTTGTGTCTGACCCCCCCCCCCCGCGGCTGCTCCCACCAGATTTTGTGCGACTGTGAGTGGTCTGGGCTGGATTGATGTATGGCGGCATTTTCACCCTGCGGTGCGTGCATTCACGTATGTGTCGGCGGTGCATGGGTCCTTCTCGAGACTAGATTATTTGTTTGTGCCGGGTGCCTGCCTGAGTCGCGTCAGGGATGCCGTGATACTCCCCAGAGGCCTCTCGGATCATTCCCCTGTCCTGGCTACCGTGACCCTCCCCTCTAAACGACAACCTTTTCGCTGGCGTATGTCCTCCTGGCAGCTGCAGCGGCCGGAGTATGTGAACCATTTACGCGAGGCGATTGACCACTTCTGGCGCGAGAATTTGGTGGGGTTGTCGACGCACTGGTTGTGTGGGAGGCGCTGAAGCCTACGCTCCGGGGCGTTGATATAGCTTGGTGTGTGGCAGCTCGGCGAAAACATCGGGAGGCCATTGTGACTGCCGCGGCCCGCGTTGAGGAGCTGGAGCAGCGTGGTCGGCTTGGGGGTGATGAGGGCGTCGTGAGACAGCTCCTGCAGGCCCAACAGATGTATGCCTCAGTCCTGTACGAGGAGGCCCGACAGGCGTGGCTCGCCACGCGCAGCAGGGTATACCAGTGGGGCGACAAGTCCTGCACCATGTTGCATAGGCTGTGCCAGGCGACTTTCCAGCCCCTAGTGCTGCCTGGTCTCACGGCGGATGACGGCTCGGTCATGACCGACCCAGATTTGCTGGCGGCTAGCTTTGCCCGTTATTACGAAGCGCAATACGCTCCTCGTGATCCTTTGATGGTGGACGAGATTGCCTCATACCTGGATGACCTGCTCCCGCAGGCAGTCCCAGACGAGACCAGAACCGCCTTGGAGGCCCCGCTTACATCTGAGGAGCTCGGGGAGGCCCTTGGTCAATTAAACACTGGCAGGGCGCCCGGCCCGAGCGGTTATCCTAGTGAATTTTACAAAAAGTTCCACGTCCAGCTGGGACCCCACTTTCGCAGCGCCCTGGAGGCGGCACGGGCTCGGGGCGAGTTGCCACCAGACTGGCGTCATGCCGAGATAGTGGTATTCTTGAAGCCGGGCAGGGCACCGGACCGGCACGACTCTTACAGGCCGATCTCCCTTCTCAACATTGAGGCCAAGATCTTGGCGAAGGCCCTAGCGAACCGCCTTTTGCCTCACATTGCTGACCTGGTCCACCCTGACCAGGCCGGATTCATGCCGCACAGGGCCACCCGGCATAATGTCCGACGGGCGCAGGTGGCGGTTGACGCCATGGGTGCTAGGGATGAACAGGCAGCACTCCTTCTTGCGGACATGGACCGAGCCTTCGATTCGGTGAGTTGGGCGTATCTGTTCACCTTGTTAGCCCGCCTTAATCTAGGGCCAGTCTTCCTGTCATATATTCGTCTCCTCTACACTAATGTTACGGCTTCGGTCCGCGTGGCCGGCGCTGTCTCTGGGCGCTTCCGCATCGGTCGTGGTACTCGACAGGGTTGCCCGCTATCCCCCTACCTATTTGCCCTCGCCTTGGAGCCCCTGGCGTCGCGGATACGAACGGATGCCCAACTACGTGGCTTTGTCTGGAACGATGACCTGGCGGATAGGATTGCACTGTATGCAGATGACGTCCTTCTATTCCTTACTGATCTGCGGCGCTCGGGTCCCCGGGTTTTGGAGATCATGCGGGGGTTTGGCGAGGTCTCGGGGCTTCACCTTAATCTGAACAAATCGACCCTGTGGATTTTGGGTGGCGGAGTGGTTGCTGACCCATGGGCCGCCGAATTGCGTGTGGCGACAGATGGCCTAAAATATCTAGGCGTCTTTCTCTCGGACTCGCGGGCCGTGGCCTGGGCACGTAGTGTCTTGCCGGTGTGGGAACGGGTCCAGACAGATGTTAAAACTTGGTCCAGAATGCCACTCACAATCTTTGGGAGGTCGGCCATCTTTAAGATGGTGGCACTGCCGAGGCTTCTATACCAACTCCAAAACTTCCCACACCCCATTGGCATGGAATGGTTCCGCCAGGTCAACTCTGTGCTGGGCCGCTTCCTGTGGGATGGTGGTGCAGCCAGGGTGGCCTTGAAGACGTGCTTTCTATCCACATACTGTGGTGGCTTGGCCACCTCAGACCTCCTCTCCTATTACCAAGCGTCTCACCTACTTGTCCTCAATGAATGGTGGTATGGAGACAGGGGTGATCCGGCCTATGCCCTGGAACGACTGCTCATGGGAGATCGCACGCTCCACACTATTCTTTATTCGGCTCGCATACGCCGTGGATTGCCGTCGGTCACTAAAGTGGTATTTGCGGTGTGGCGGCAATCCCTGCGCCGCATGGGTTGGTGGGGCAAATTAACAGCTGAAACGCCGCTGTGGCACAATGGCCTGCTTCCGGAACTGGCGGCCCTAGCTGGGTTTGAGGGCTGGGAGGCTATTGGAGTTACACAACTGGGCCAGGTCATGTCCGGCACCACCCTCAAGTCCTTCGAGGAACTCCGCGCGGAGTTCCAGATGCCTCAGTCCCAGTTCTTCCGCTACCTCCAGCTGCGGCATACCCTCGCCCCGAGCATTGCCGGCCTCGACTCCCTGCCGGAGTTCAGCCCCATTGAGGCAAAAGTGTTTATGGGAGACTTGGGAGACAAGAAAGTCTCTAGGATTTATCAGACACTTGTTATCCACTGCTCCTCCACTCTCCGCTCCCTTCGGGAGGCGTGGGAGGTGGACGTGGGCGCCCTTGATGAGGACGATTGGAGGGAGGAGCTGGAATCCCCGCGCGGCACCGCCGTTGCGGTTCGGCTCCGCCTGATCCAATTCAAATACTTGCACCGTGCTTATTATACGCGTGAGCGTCTGTGGAAGGCTGGCTTGATTGCGTCACCGGAATGCCTGCGCTGTGGGGAAGTGCCTGGCTCCCTGATGCATACGGTGTGGTCGTGTGGTCGCCTGACTGGATTCTGGAGGGGCGTGTGGAGTTGCCTGGCTGAGGTCCTGGGTTGGGATCTTCCTCGTACCCACCGGCTGGGCCTGCTGCATATTATGGAGGGGGTTGGGGGCAACATATATAAGCGTCACCTGTTGCTCCTGGGGCTGGTTGTGGCCAAACGAGACCTGGCTCGGGCATGGAAATCTGTGAGGGCCCCCCCCCTGTCTGCATGGAAGGCTGGGCTAGATTGTTTCATGGGCCTGGAAAAGCCGGTCTTTGAGGCGCGGGGCTGCCCGCGCAAACATTTCAAGATCTGGAAGCGGTGGGCCGACTACCGTGGCCTGTCCTTGGACCCCCCGGCGGAGCAGGAGGAGGACATTTGATCACAGTGACACTTCTGGCCTGAAGCGGCAAAGCCCTGGTTGCGTTATACCTGCTTATTCTTTGTGCATTTCCTTTTTTGCTGCTCTTTTGTACACGTGTGGTGGGGGGGAGTGTTGGGTACGGGGGGGTGTAGTTGGGGGTTAGAATAGGCTGCTGGGGCATTTCTAAAACTGAGCTTATTTGGCATTTGCTTCATCCTTTACTGTCTATGTCATCGTTACATTGATACTGTTGTGGTGATCTTGGTGTGTGGAGATACCACATTCTTGATACTCCTATGCTCAATAAATTGGTTTTGAAAAAAAAAGAAGGTAGCAAGCATAAAAATCAGACATGCTGAGGATCTTGAGGATACAACTCAAGAACGGGGAGTGGGCTCAAACAATGCTACACAGCGCAGCAGAAGTCACCATAGTTCGTAAGAACCATGAAGGATTATCTGGAGACAGTGGACTTGAATTAATCCATTCAAGTTGAAACTGCAGACACCAGGGTTAGTGTACCCCACAAGTTATGTGAAGTAACACTCCGGATGGAAGGGGGACATAACTAGAAAAATAAGAGCACTCTTTTGGGGGAAGCTCTCTAAGGGCTATGACATTCTTCTAGCTGAACAAGATTGGCCACCTGAATTTGTCAGGGAGTGCCCACATGGCGAAGAGATAATTATGCCAGCCTTCTCAAATCATATTCCAACTCACAAAAAATACACTTATGCCAGAAAATGGGCAGTGGCTCAAGCTCCAGCATTATATAAAAATCAAGTAGGGTGGGATGAGGATTCTCCTCACCATAAAATCCAATTTAAAAATCAACTTGCTGCTCAAAGGCAGTAACCAGTTAAGCAAGAAGCTAAAAAACAAGTCAGGGAGATTTTAAATCGACTTGAATACCAAGGGGTGATTAAAACATACACCTCGTCCGTGAACAATCCTTGGTTTCCTGTCTCCAAACCAGACAATTCATATTGTCTAGTATTGGATTACAGACATTTGAACTCCTGTTGCAAAACAGTTGCAGTACAAAATGCACATAGTGCAGCACTGATGAATAACATTGTGCGCAAAAAATATAAAACCACATTAGATAATTCAAATGGGTTTTTCTGTCAAAATATTGCACCTGAAAGCAGGCATCTGACCGCTTTCTCAATTATAGGGACACAGCGGCAATTTTGCCATCTCCCCCAGGGATTCAAGAATAGTCCAGGGTTATTTTCAGCCAGGGTAACAGAGTTACTACAAATGTACAATGATGAGGCATTATCATATGTCGAAGACATCTATCTTACAGATGATGACTTGGACATACACTTGAAAAGAGTGAACACCATAATACTTGGGTTCGCATCTGAAGGGTATAAATTCAATTTCAAGAAATCACGAATTGCCCACCTCAATCTCCTATTTCTAGGGTACGAGTTATCAAGTGAAGGCAAAAGCCTGGCAGCAAATTTTCTAGAGAAATGTGCACTGCTCCAAACTCCAAAAATGCTGCTCCAAAACCATTCTAGGTTTCCTGAATTTTAGAAGAACGTACGTTCTGAATTACGCAGAAAGGGTTAAACTTCTCTACGAACTAATCAAACCTGATTTCAAACCAACAAATTGGACTCAAACACACACAGGAATTCTACGTTCTGTCCAAACAGACATGTTAATAAAGACACAGTTACAGACACGCGAAAACGTGTGCAATCTTGTGATCCGAATCATCCCAGGGAGATGCGGATTCACGTACCTGACCTTTAATGAAGGAGAAACGGTACCAATAGCATACAAATCACACTTGTACACACAAGCTAAAATGAAGTTCACTTCTACTGAGAAAATTCTGACAGCGGTTCAAACTGCAGTAGCAAAAGAGAGAGCTCTCGCGCAGGGTAAACACATAATTATTGTTACACCTGTACCTGCCTTAGAGGCAGTGACGAAAGCAAGCATCCCAAATGCTAAAGCTCTGCATCCGAGATGGATACAATGGGTTAACTCTCTTGCTGCAACAGACGTTGAATACGTTTTTGACCCCAGCTTGAAAACACAAGAATTTCTCCAATACAAACATGAATGTCCTCTGCCGACCGAAATTCTGCCTCTAGAACATTAAGGCTGTTTAATATATACAGACGGATCAGCACAGCCCGCTATTGGGGGGTAAACAAACCTATAGTGCTGCGTGCTCGATTGTTAAAGTTCGCTGGTGCGAAGCAAATTCAGACCTATGGTTACTAAAACTCAATCACTCTGAGACTGTACAGCTCAGCGAGCTGAACTACAGGCTTTCAAGATGGCGCTTGAAAATACCGATCGTGAATTCCCCACACTCATAGTGTGCGATTCGTATTTCTGCATTGAATCTTACAATGAAAATTTGCTAAACTGGGTTAAAAACGGGTTCAAAAATTCAAAAGGTGGGACAATCAAGCATGAAATACTTTGGGAACAAGTAGTTCTTTTACAGAAAGAACTACAAAAGACACGTGATACATACACTGAGTCATCAGCGTGATGGCGTTCACGTTGCAGGGAATTCATTGGCTGACTAGGCAGCGAAGGCAGCTGTGCTAACGGCTTCCGTAGCGGCAATCACTCGGTCAAAAACAAAAATAGACAGAAAAATAATGCAAGCTGTCACTGCTTCAATCAAAGACAGTGGTAAGACACTCCCGAAAGGCTTTCCAGTAAAGTACTCATATATAACTGATGCAAATAATGTTCCTTTTGCTCGAATGGGGATAGGGCAATCCCAAACATGGAACATAGGTTAGGGCTAATTATAGCTGCACATGAAGGGCTCTCATCTACACATGTGGGAGTTTCTGCCACAGTGTCATTATTAAAACAGAAATACTGGTGGCCTCGCATGAGGAAACAAACTAGAAACTATGTTCTAGAATGTGAAATCTGCCAGAAAATAAAAGTTTCTACAGTGAAACCGCCTGCACAGACGCCCCTTCTGATTTCAGATAAACCACTAGCGTGTGTTTATAAGGGATGGCAACTATAAACATATTATGGTCGCAGTGGATTCCTGCACAAGATTTATTTGGTTATGGCCCCAGCGCTCGGCTGACGCCAGAACTGTCATAAAGGATTTGCGAGTCTTTATCGGCACATACGCAATCAGCACACTACATTCTGACCAGGGTCCTGCGTTTAGTTCTCGAGCTTACAAGGAGGCTATGGTTAGCTTGGGCGTTGCATTGCGGTATTCTAGTCCCTTCCATCCTGAGGGTAATGCGGTAGTAGAAAGAAAAAAAGTGACATAAAGTATTCCATAACAGATAAGGTATTATGTTCAGGTGATGGGTGGGTCAAACATTTAATAAGTTTCCAACATAGTATTAACCACTTGGATGCTAAGGACAAGGGTAACTTGGCATGCACTGCCCATTCATTTCAATGGAAATCTCATTATATGAGAAGCCTTCCCCTTAGCATCCAAGTGGTGAACAATCTGCCAAGAAATTCTCTGGAGGGAATCACTCCGTATGAATTACTGTTTGGTACTAGAATGATAACCGAAGACCTCGATTGTCAAACTTCAGTGGTGGAACAAAAACCCTTTGATGTCAAAGATCGTTTGGCTGTTTTACAGGACTTAAATGAAACAAGAAGAAGTCTGAGTAACACAAAAAAAATCCAACTTCCACTGAAGAAAAACCACCTGTCCCAGAAAGACCTGTCTGGATTCCAAAGATTGGGGATCTAGTCAGAGAAAAGATCGCGGTGAAGAAGGAATTTGGGCTTTCTTACAGAAAAGCAGTACCTGTCTTAGCAATCCAAGGAACAAGATCAGTAGTATTACCATCCCTTGCTGGTAAAAAGGAGAACCATGCCGTGTCCATCGACCTGGTCAAATCACAATCATGTGGCCAATAATAAGTAGTAGGCCCAGTGGACTCCCAAGATGTAGCAGAAGACCAAATCTTGCTACTATCCAAGAGGTTCAAACTCAAAGACTTATCACGTTTGATAAACCTGCAGTAAGAAAAGAAGGATTATGCAACAAAGACATGGAACTCGTGCCTCTTGAGACCCAAATAACAGTTCGTCAAGAAACACCTGTCTACAATGATGTAACCTCTGATTACACCAATATGACAAAGGAAGATGCAACTCCGAAGATTATAAACAATCCTGTTGCAATTCCAACAATTGATAGAACTGCCTCCGGCTATTTCATCAACTTTGATACTTTTTTTGAGGATCCCAGTGAACCCGAGGAAACGCCAGTAAATAAAACTCTCAGAGAAAAAACAACAGAACTCTTTCATCAACTTGAAAAAATATACCTGGTTTCACAATGGATTGAATTTTGGATTGGTTTAGGTGTGTTTTTTCTCCTGCTATGGCTGATTTTAGTTTTAAGCTTGGGACAAATGATTGATGGAAAATACAGTACAATGGACACAGCAAGTCAGAAAATCAACTTGGTCCTAAAACCTCACAAATCATCCCATTGTGAAAAGAGAGAGACCTGTCATCAGTAAACATCACAGTCATTCCTATACCTGGTGGTATAGCATGGGATAGAACTGATTATGACATCTATGACCTGGTGGAGCTGCTGAAAATTCTCCACCAGTTCAAGGTTTTTTTAAGTGACCTTGTATCACCCAGCACATTTTCTGATGATTGAGACTTTGAGACTATTAATAATATGATGTCAGATTTAGAAATGTCTGCAAAATTACAGAACATGAATACTTAGAAGGTTCATCAGATTATGAACAAATGATTTGTTTTAAACACTATGGTCGCCGCTATTTGCACAAATCTGCAAGTCCTAGGAATGTTTTTACTTATAATCAATGGGAATATTGTCCCACGCCACCAAAAGGCTGCTAAAAAACATTTCATGAAAAGTTTTCATACTTCTCAGGGTTTAATGTTACAAATCCAGAAGCGTTTTATTTCAAAAATATAAATAAGACAGGAATTAAAACAATGTTGACCAACACTAAACAAATTTATTCTGCAAACTTTTATGCTCAGCTGTCTAGGTTAGGTTTCGACTTTTGGAAAGACAACATTGAGTCAAAAACTGGCTGGGGCACGAAAGATTGGCAGGTACAAGGTTTAGAAGCCTTGTTCAGAGCCTGCATTATACCAGAACAAATAATGTTTTTAAATGACACTGTTCAACAGACTTCTTGTCTTGGCCTGGCTGAGATAAAAGATTTAAATAAACCGTCTATACTTAAAGTCAATTCTGAGAGTAATGATACTACAGAAAAGGAGGTAGATGTACCATATATTTTAACGCAAAACAGAACTGATACTGATTGAAAAAATTGTTAATCTGGCCCTCAGACACCAATAACTGTCATGATAGATTCCTGAACAAAACACAGGGGTTAAAACGGAACAGGCCAGATCCAAGATACTCCCAGATACAACATCCGGGGATAGTAACAACATACAGTGTAGGAAAACTATGCCTTGACTGGCTAAAGACATCCACACTTCCGGAAATCAAATAAAACTTATCTTTACTTAAAGAAAGCAATGATTTGCGAGATTTCTTAATGGGGCCTCGCAAACCATGGCAAAAACGTTTCATATACGCCGGTATATAGGCTGCGTACAGTGAAGCTTGGAAAATAACGCAAATGGAAACTGCAGAAAGAATACGAGAAATTGATTGTATTAATTCAGAGAAAGCTCTCTCTGTAGTGGACAATGGGTTAACGACTCTGTCCTCCAGAATATATTCATTGGACAGCATTGTATTCTCTGCAATTGATATAATGGAACAGGACTTGCTAATGTTACAACATGGCCAGTCTCAATCACGTTCTATAATGCAGTTAGGCTGGAGGTTGCAAAATCTTCGTTCCGGCTACGTGACATGGCGTCTAATCAACACAACGTCATTGTTTTCTGTATTTAACCTTACAGATAAGCAAATCTCTTTGGCACAAAGAGGAGCAGACTATACAGTGCTGAGCATTGAAAAACTGGAAAGATTACCATTGACAGTTTCTGAGAAGCCTGTCATTGAATGGATAATTCATGGCACCATCATGATACCAGTGACGATTTTCCAATTTCCGTATTGTCTACAGCATATGCCAGCGGGCCTGTATAAAAGGTTGGGTAAAGCATACATTAAGTCAACATGGACTTTACCTTACACACATAATAATAATTCCTTTATTTAGATATAAAACATATCTTTAAAAGGTTGCACAAATCACATTGTATACAATTTGATGAAGTAAAAGAATGATTAAAAGAGAAGCAAACAATAAAATGTGGATTAAAGCATGCCAGTTAAAACATTACAAATTGAAGATTAGCCCTTCCGGTCTTTTCAAGTTCTATTAGAATGCATATTCAGATTTAGCGATGAGCAGATACCTCAGCAGTGTCCATTTTATCTAGGTTACGGTTTACTTGCTGAATAAATTTGGCCAAATTTATGTTTAAAATAATATTATCTAAAGACAAAGCAGCAGTAATGGCATGCCTACAGGACCGAACCCCCAACCTGTTCCATTCTGGCTTAAGCAGATGCCTGCGTTGAGAATTAAACAACTACTTGCGTACCTGACCGGATATCAACAGCGCGTTACAGGGCATAGCAGCGATTCACGCAATCAGCGTTTTTAATAATTCCCGTTTCGTATTTTATTTCATTTTATTTTTGCATTGTACCTTGTTTTTAGCTTGCGTCGTCCTCTCACGTGCACTATAATTGTATTGCACCTCGCTTTGGCGGGTCCCCGGATTCCCCTGTTCCTTTCTTGACTTTGGCCGCCATATTGGGGGAGGTTTTCTCAGACGCCTGGCGGCGCCATTTGGGCTAGCAGACCAGCTGTCACAAGGACACGCTGGCCTGCATATAAAGCAACCTTTCTACGCGCAGCGTTCTCGCCGTAGTGACGCCGGAGTCACGACAGAGTCCAGCCCGGCTGCGCCCGTCAGCGTCCCGGAGGCGGACGGAGCGACTGGTTGGGCTGGGCTACTTTGATATCTTCTCCAGCCGATATCATGCTTGGGTATACAGCGGCGGAGCTTCTGTCCCTTCAAAAGGGAGCGTGCTCCTGTCACAAGGTCTTTCCTGGTCGGTATAAGGGTAAGAGGCGGTATCCTGGCTGTGGGTGGTTGCCAGGCAATGCCCCGGCCACTATATCTGACAGTGGGGCAGACTGGGTGAAGCAACTATGTCTGCTCCTAAATACAAGATCATTGAGCAGACATGCTCTGGATATTTACGATCTCCTGGTCACGGAAAAGCCTTTATGTCTGATGCTGACAGATACGTGGTTAGGGGAATCTTCTACCCTGGATAATGCCACAGCAATTCCCCCTGACTATAATATCTCCAGGCAGGATAGATTGAAGGGGAGGGGCGGCTGTGCGGCACTTGTGGTGAATAAACTGGTTGCATGCTCTACTATTCCTATGGATGTAATTACTGGATGTGAATCTTTGGCCTTCTCCATAGCATTATCGCCTCACCAATCTTTTAAAGGGCTCCTAGTCTAGAGGCCCCCTGGATCAGTGGGCTCTTTTTTTGAAGAGCTCCAGTCAGCAGTCTCAGCATTGGTGTTGAGATCCGAGTATTGTGTATTGGCGGGGGACTTTAATTTCCATATGGATGATGGGCTGGATGCGGACACGATTAAAATGATTGATGTTACGGCTCCTTTAGGCCTCTCTCCTTATCTCTTTGGGCCGACGCATGAGAAAGGCTACACCTTGGATCAGGTCTTTTCCACTACCCCTGTTGAGATGTCGGCACCTCTGCCGGTGCTCTGGTCGGATCACCGGCTGGTCACATTTCATGTGCTGGGTGCAAAAAAACCATCTAGTGCTGCTCTCCGGCAGCCATGTCAAGCACCGAGGGCGTATCATCGGGTGACCCCGGAAATGCAGGCACAGGCATGTCTGGATCATCCCTGTCCTATGTCAGGCGACTTGGAAAGGGATTTAGAGTCTCTGCAAGCATGGCTGACGGATAGGCTGGATGACCTTGCCCCTGTGATGGCCCCCCGAAAAACAGCTAAACGGGTCTCTGCCCCTAGGTTCACTGAGGCACTGGCGGCATCGCAACGGCAGTGCAAGGTGGTAGAGAGGGCATGGCGCTCACAGTATGATTCCGCGGCCAAGCTTGCTTACAGGATGTCTGTCAAAGTTTACCACGCATGAATTTGACGCAGGCAGCTCCTTCGGAGCCATGGGTAAGTGCACTAGCTAATTTTTTCACCACCAAGATAAAATTGATCCAGGACTGTTTTCCCCTGAGCGCGGCTGGAATATCTCCCAGCACTGAGGGTGGGTCAGACTTAATAGCTAGATCGAATCCGGTTTTGGCAGAATTTCCGCCACTTTCAGTTTCTACGTCTTTGGAACTTCTGGCCAAATTAAAATCTGGATCGCCTCTTGACCCGTGCCCTGCAAAATTTCTGGCGAAAGTGGCGGAGGTCATTAATCCTCTGGTGAATCCTCTCTTGAATCTTTCCTTGGGTGAGGAGGTGGTCCCGCATGCTTGGAAGCAGGCGATGATCATTCCTCTACTCAAGAAGCCTGGCTTAGATCCTGAGGTTTTCGCCAACTACAGGCCCATCTCTCTCCTGCCTGCTTTTGTTAAGATCTTGGAGAAGCATGTACATACTGTGCTCTCCAATTTTCTAGAATCCCACAATTTGCTTCATTCCACCCAATCCGGCTTCCGCACCAACTTAAGCACCGAAACAGCGCTATTGGAAGTTTCGGAGGCAATTAAGGAGGTACTGGATTCAGGGGGCAAAGCTATGCTTGTGATGCTTGATCTATCGGTGGCATGTGACACCGTCCCCCATGAGGGTCTCCTCGCCAGACTTTATGAGATCGGTCTGAGGGGGACGGTGCTCAGCTGGTTTAGATCTTTTTTGGCTGGCCGCCGAAAAACGGTCTGGGCCCCCCCTTGCTCTGCCGTGGTGCCGCCACTGACGGTCAGAGTCCCGCAGGGCTCAGTGTTGAGCCCGACTATATTCAACATCTTTATGACCTCTTTGGCGGCACTGGCGGAGTCTTTTGGGGCCCAGATCGTATCCTATGCCGATGATACCCAGCTCCTCTTTACGTGTGGGAAGGGAGCATATTTTGACGGAGAGAATATCCGTGGGTTCCTTGGGGCTGTTTTTAATTGGTTCCAGCTTAACAGCCTCAAGTGCAACTCAGATAAATCTGAGGTACTCTTCTTCGGTTGTCGGTCTGATCCAGATTGGCAGGAATGGTGGCCTGTTAACATGTTCCCTCCAGCAGGCTCTTCCCAGCTAGCCAAGAATCTTGGGGTGAAGATCGATAACGGCCTGACGTTGAGATCCCAGATTCTGGGCCTAAAGGGTACATGCTTTGGCCTCCTCAGGATGCTCCGTAAGTTTCTTCCTCTGCTCCCGGAAGATCACAGGAAGATTACGGTTCAGGCCTTAATTGGCTCGAGATTGGACTATTCCAATGTCCTTTATCTCGGCCTGCCGGAGTATCTCTTGCAACGGCTGCAGGTGGTTCAGAACTCGGCAGCACGAGCCATTTTTGGCCTCCACGGGCGTGCCAGAACCTCTAGCCTCCTGCAGTCACTCCATTGGCTTCCTATCCGGAAGCGGATAGTTTTCAAGGCCTTGACCTTGGCTCATAAGGCTCTCTATGCTTCTGGAGCGAAATATCTTCAAAAGAGGCTAGTTTTCTACCATCCTGCCCGATCCCTGAGATCCAATTCTTTGTTCCTTGCTGTGGTTCCTCGGGTAAAAAGGGCACGCATTGGGGGCCGGTCTTTCAGGCTGTTGGCCCCACAGCTATGGAACACTCTGCCTGTGTCACGTTGTAGCACTTCCAACCTGTTAGCTTTTAGGAAAGGCCTTAAAACTTGGCTTTTTGCTCTCTAGATTTGCTCTCTCTTTTGATTTCTGGTCTCTTCTTTATTTGCCCTGTTGTGTTTTCTGTGACAGGTTAAAAATAAAAGCGCTGGGACACTCCTTGGAATAGCCGAGCACTATAAAAGACACAGATAACATAACATAACATAACATAAATATAGGGCAGAGGCAGACCACGTGCAAAATTGTTTCAGTTGCTAACCCGCATCCTCTACATGTTGTGGCCTCCTTCTTGCGGCGCCAGGTGGGTAGATTTTGAAGAAAGCGCCAATCTCCCTTTCTTAGAGCAATCAGACAGGGCTTTAGATGAAGTGAAAATGTCGTGGAGAGGTAGGCAGCAGGGGTTAGTCGTTTGTAGGAATTGACTACTGCCCAGGAATGACTACGCTTTGTGACTAGAGCTTTGTCTGCAGCCAGAGATTTCATTCTTACACATTTTTTGATTATATTTTTTAAAACGGTCTGACTGGGGTTAAGGGCCCAGAGTTCGGCAGCTGACATTTGGTGAATATAGTCATTCAAGAGGCGGCCAAATGTTCCCCCTGGGTTGGTCTCATTGATTTCTTTCCAGGTTAGAGATTCTAGTGTGCCTGGTTCGGTCTGTCTTAATTTGTGACACAGCTTAAGATAGGTGCCGACATTAGAGGCTTCATAGTTAGTTAGTCCTAGCGCTAATCTAATCTGGGCCGGGGAAGCAATGCTCGGCAAGTGAAGTGCCTTTCTGTAGATTTTAGTGGTGTGTTTGTTTAGGGCAGTATTCATTTTACCTTTAAAGATCTCTATGCCATATGAGAGTGTTGGCCCTATCTTTGCTCTAAGGACTTCTAGTAAGGGGGCAAGGGTTTGGCCTGAAAGTTTCTTTGATATTTTGGCCAAGGATACCACTAGAGCCGTAGTTTTGGCTGCAATCGCACTGGTTTGCTTTGTGAAACTGCCCCTGGAGTCCAAGTGAACGCCTAAATATTTGTATGATTGGTCAATCGTAAGACTTGTTTTATTGATTGACCAGCCACCGCCACTGTAGCGTTTCTTACCAAATGGTACTATCAGGGTTTTCTCCATATTAATTTCTAGATGGTTGTCAAACGTGTATTGCGACAGTGCATCAAGAAGCCTTTGTAACCCTACTCTAGTAAGGCTAAACAGGGCCAGGTCATCGACATATAAAAGGTTGCATAATGCCGCACCTCCTATTTTAGGTGAATGGCTGTTTACCTTGTCTAGGGTACTTGACAGGTCGGCTATAAATAGGTTAAAGAGAAGGGGGGCCAGTACGCATCCCTGTTTGACACCACGTGAGGTCATGATTTTTTGCGAGAGATGCGAGCCGGACCCTAGCTTCACTCGAACCCAGGTGTCAGAGTAGAGTTGAATGATTGGGTTCAGTATCTTGTTTGGAATACCCCACTGTGTCAGTTTTTTCCAAAGGGCCGCCCTGGGTACTCTATCAATTGCTGCTTTGAAATAAACAAAACAGCAAAAGACCAGCCTGCGTGTTAGTGAAGCTTTGTCGATGATAGTGGAAACTGCCAGTAAGTTTGTCATGGTACCTGAATTGGCAACAAACCCTGTTTGATTCAGAGGAATCAGATCGTTATCCTTTGTCCATTGCCTCAAATCCTCCAGAATTAGTCCTGCAAAATGTTTTGCCTCTATATCCAGTAGGGCGATCAATCTGTAGTTGTTCGGCATAGCTCGAGATCCAGCTTTGTGAATGGGGTGGATTATTGCGCCCCTCCATGAGTCCGGGATTGTCGATGTCCTCAAGGTGTAATTAAAGAGATTTAATAGGACCGTGGACCAGAAGGGAATGCCTGATTTATATAGCCTTTGTGGCAGGCCATTCGGGCCTGGTGCTCCGTCTTGTCTTCCTTTTGTCACTGCTTTGACCTCTCGTTCCTCAGTTAGTACAAGTACAGGGTTGGGGCCTGGGGGGGCCTGGGGTTGTACTGAAGGCGGTGTTCAATGATACATCAGCTCCATTCCCGCATACCCTCGGTAGTCTGGTGCAGTCGCGATGGTATTGTGCCTGAAAGTGAATTGTTAAGTATGTTGCCCATTCTGCTTCCTGGATGTTGGCTGAGCCAGAGTTTGTTAGGTTCAGGTCGGTGTGGTTAACAAGGGACCAACATTTCCTTGAGTTTTTTTGTTTGCTTTCCCACACCAATTTTGCCCAATATTGGTTTTCCCGAGCCTGCTTCTCTCGGGAGACTGCCCTCCTAAATGCTTTTTGGGCATGATGGAATGTGGCAAGGAAGGCGCTGTTCCCTGGGAATTTTGAAGCCATCCTCAATGCATTGTTCCTTGCTCTCTTTAGTGATTTTAAGACGGTGGCGGATGCAACCCCTACTGGTGGTTAGCGATTTGGTCTCTGCGTAGTCGCTGGATATGATTTGATCAAGTGAAGGCACAGCTGCGACCATTTCCATATCGGGTTGGCATCTTTGTCGAGGCTGCCTATTGTGAAGTCCTTGCTTGTTTTTAAGACACTCTGGCTGTTGTATTCATTCCATTTGAGGCGCTTTAGATTTTCGGTGTGAATACCCATGTAAGTTATAGGTGCCACTTTGTGGAGATCCTGGTGTGTGGTGAGGGTGGTGACCTGCGGCCTGTGATCACTTTCAGACCGTTGGTGGATGCAGAAACTGTTCAATTTAAGCAGTAGTTCTGGATTACAGATGGTAAAATCTAGATAAGACTTTTTTCTTCAGTTCGACCAGGTCCAGTTTGGAGGTGAGTCACGTGTTGACCTTCCATTCACTACCAGGTAGCATGCGTTGTAAAATCTCGTCACAGTGAGATCACCTAATATATTTGGGGCTTGCTTCAGGGGTTTAGATTGAGTCATGGTCTCGATGATATTAATAGGGTCCGGCCCTTCCATGTCTGCAACATTCCCCTGAAAAAGATTTGTGTTGAAATCTCCCGTGATGATGCGGTCCGAGTTGGGATATTCGATGGCGATGTCATCCATGAGCTCGCACAATCGGGCCAGATGGTCTTTTTTTGTACAGGTGCTGGGATTGGTGTACACATTGACGAGGAGGAGTGAGCGCTGCCTCCTCCATGGGTTGATTTTGACCCCAAGTAACCAATCTTCTTCAAAATGGAATTGATTGAAGGCTCCTTTTAAGTTGTTTGAGATGTATATGGAGTGTCCGCCTTTGGGGTGACCAAATCGGCTGTCCCTGAGTGCTGGTTTTCGGAATTCAATGTATCCTTCTATGGGGTGGTCCGCCGTTGCCCAGGTTTCCTGTAGAGCGATTGCTGTATGTTTACACAAGAAAGCCATGGTATCCTCGTTTGAGGTTTTTGGTGAAGTCCACTGATGTTCCATGAGCACAGTGAGAATGGTGGCCGCCCTTGGTTGTTGTCTCTTTTGTGCTGTCTGTCCGCCGCTGAGGAAGGTTTCTTAGAGGGATTTTGTGTTTCTGCAAGCATTTCACCGGCTGGCGGTCAGTTTGGGTGTTTTGATGACAGGATTGCTGGCAACCACCCCCAGCTGTAGTTAGATTCCGCATTGTCTCCGCCTTGCTCGGGGCATTTTGATTCAGGGTCGGACCCTGAGGCATTTTTTAAGATCGAGTAGGGTCTCATGCGTCTTATTTTGTTGGTTGTTGCCAGATAGCTGGGTGAAGTCGATCTTGTTAGCAGGGAGGTGGGATACCCAGGGGTGGAGTAGGGGTATACTCTAATTCCCCAATTCCGCAGGATAAGATTCTGTTCAAGAAAAGCTCCTACCCAACTGGCTGAGGAGAAAGTCACCACTGTGACCTCGGAGGGTTGGTTTCCTCGAGGGGAGAGGAATTCGATGGATTCTATGTTGTTCGAGGTCAGGCCAGCTAGTCCCGGGATTCCTTCTGCTAGTTTTAACAGGTGGGATCTGTTGAGAATGTCGTGCCGCCCTTTAGATTTATATTCAGGGGCCAGAAGAATCTGATGGCGCAGTGGGTCATTGTAAATTAACTCCGGAACACTTGTGGGCTTAATGTTGGAATTTTTGGCTGTCCTTTCCAGTTTGGTTTCAGTTAGCTGTTGTGACAGTCGTTGCGAAGCCTTCTTCAAATGTAGATTGTGACTGATCTGAACTGCAGGGTCGTTGCAGATGGTTTTGCAATAAATAAGTCTTACCCTTGTGTTTTCTTTTCCCGGGGAAGTGAGAACCGTCGATGACCTGGGTTTTTCTGGTGTCATCTTGGGCCCGGTTATACTTGCCGTCACTGGGCTCTCGCTGGTGATTTCTGTGGGGGCACTGCCCTTGGTTGTTTCTGGGACCGTAGTTTGTTTGCTTTGGTCCTGTGGGCTCATCACCGATTCTTGGGTGAGTTTTTCCAAGGTAGCTCCCTTGGGGATAGTCCATTGCTCTACAGCATTGTTTTTGACGGGGGATTTTTTGTTTTCGGGTTTTTTGAAGATAGGGTAGAGATCCTGGTGGACCGTATTGGAGTTTGCCCTAAGTTTGTTTCTGGCTTTGCGCTGACGCTTGTGCTCTCTCTTGCTGCGTGGTGGAACTGGCCCTGGGAGGGCACCCAATGTTGATTCGCTTTGAGAAACGGGACTGTTTGTTTGCACAGGCTCAAGTTGATCATGCCTAGTGGTTTGTCCGGTTGGTGACGGGGGGGAGGCGTTTTCGGCCTTCAGGTTTGATTGTGGTTGCTCGTTCAGGGGATGACTGTTCAGTTTCGTTGGGCCAGTAGTTGTTCCTGTAGTTGGCACCTCTCCTTCATTTGTGTTTATGTTCTGCTTGGCAGGGGCCTCAGTGGGTTTTAGATGTTCTTGTTGTGTAGAGGATGTCGGTTTGATGAGTACGTTTCCTCCCCTCAACAGCTTTACTTCCCTTATAACAGTGGTTAAGCATTCTGGGAGCAGAGAAAGGGAATCTATAATTGGGGAGCAACAGCAGGTTGGTTGGGCAAGCTTCGTGGAGGCTTGCGCCCGTAGAATTAAGGAATTAAGTTTGTCTAGTTTGCTGTCGATCCCAGATGTAAATAGTGCCAGGGTGTTTAATAAGTCAACCTGCACCTCCAGTTTTAACGAGTGGTAATTAAGTGCATTAACTGTTTGCTGCAGGGTCTGTAGTAGTTGTGGCCAGGCACTGGTCCCAGGGTTTTCTTCAGTATTTTGTTTTTCGTTTGGGGTCGGGCTGGGCGTTGGGGAACTTTGAGACGTCTTGAAAAAGAGGGAAAGGTCCGTCATAAGCTGATCGTTCTGGGCAGGCAGTGTTGACTGGCTTTGCGGTGTGGCCTTTGTGTGGCCGGATGGCGAGAATAGCATGTACGGGGGGCTCAAGGCAGGTGGTGCTGTTGTGGTGGTTATTGTTTGTGGGGTTGAAAATTGTTGGCTGCTATTAGAGTGCTCGGGGCTGGCTTGCCCGTGAATTTGTGCTGTCGTTGTTTGGTGGAAGGAGGCCACAGGGGGGTTGATCGAGGTCGCTACGCAAGTTGCAGTGGGTTGGGGCGACATTAGTTGGACCTCTGTTGGAGATATAGTATTCTCCGGCTGGTTTTGAGGAGTTTGATAAGACCAGTGGTCCTCTGATGGAGGCCCTGGCGACTTGTCCGATGAGAGGTGAACCGGTTGAGCGTTTTTATTATGATCGATGCAGGAGGATCCAAAAATATAGACCTCTGATGGCTCAATTGCCCTTGTGGTTACAGGAGCCCAATGTTGTGCCGGGGCCAGATTAAACGACCCTAGTTTGGCCAAGGGAGTGATAGTAGTTGTTGCCTCCGGAGATTGCGCTTGTGGATGTGGTGATTCTGCGGGCTTTGATGACGTTTTTTAAAGAAGTCCCGTATACTTGAGGGTTTTTGTGTTTTTGGGCTCTGGTTGGCGTTGGCCGAGGCCTCTGCGGTGTCAGGTCGTGTAGCTGTCCTTCTTTTGGGCGCTGTATACTTCCTCACTTTTCCTGATCTCATTATTTCCCGAAGGCCTGGGCACTTCTAGTTACTTACGAGTCCAGCACCACTAGAGCTTTGTTTTCAGCTCTTTTACAGCAGTGGGCTTTTTTTTGGGAATTCCTGAGTTCTGGAACTGTACCAACTGTGCTGTACTGTACTGTTTTGGACTGTGCGTAGGCTGTGCGTGCGTAGGCTGTGCGTTGTGTGGCTGTCTTCAAGTGTGGCACCCCCCTGCTCACCCCGTCCCTCCTCCTGCACCAGGACCCCCTGCCACGCCCCCACCCGCTGACACCACCACCTCTCTACCACCACCAGAGTCCGAGATAGCTTGGGCAGTGTACTGCGTGAAAGCGGAGCCAGCAGGGTCTGGGCGGGACAGTCAGGGCCTGGGCTGGGTTCTGGGACGGGAGGCAAGGGGAACAGCCCCAGAGCTGGTGGGTTCCCGTGACCGGCCAGATAGTGAGCAGCGAGTGAAGGGTGACTAGGGGGCGCGGGCGGTGGAAGGCTGGAGCACCAGCCTGAACCCCAGCGAGAGCAACAGGGGCACCGCAAGCCATGAGGCACGAAGGCTACAGGAGCAGGCAGAGTGATGAGCTGGGGGAGGGACTCAGGATCTCTAGGGCTCTAGCGTGCTTGAACTATAAGCACGAACGCCGAGCGAACGCTGGGCAATCAGCGCATCAGGGGTGGGGGGGCCCTGAGAGAAACCAGCCGCTCACCGGAGTGAACGGCGGTGATGGTGCGGGATGTAGCCTCTCTCTCGGTCGGACCCCGTCAAACCTGCGCCCCCCCTCGCGTGCACCGGGTGTCTTACCGTGAGTCTTCCCGTGGATTTCTCTGGTCTCCCGTCAGCCTCACTGCCTCTGCCACACTGTGCCCCTCGCCTTTCGCTTGTAGCCGAGGCCTGCAGCGCGTTCCCAGCTCCTCACCGGCTCAGAGCACGGCAGTCCCCGCACACCGAGCAGCCGCCGCCGACAGCCTCTCCCCTCACTGCGTTGCCACGCCTACCCGACAAGCCTGGTAGCCACGCTAGTGGGACGCGGCCGATAATCAACCAGCACAACCAGTAGTAGAGAGTAGTAGAGCACAGGAAAGGGTTGAGCTGGTTAAGTTTCAAGATCAAGTTCAAGTTTCAATTTTAAATTGATAATGTTCCCCTCTAATGACAATGCCTGGCGGCAGGGGATGAAGAAGAGCACAAATGCAGAAAGAAGCACTCTCACCGGTTGCAGCTTAGCTTGGCCTGGCTCGTGGCTCCAGGTACAGCGAAGGTGGTGGAAGGCGGGGCTGCTGGGCTGCGGGCCTCACAACCCCCTTTGCTCATGCCGCTTGCTCCTCCAGTGGCCCCCCACAGGCAACAAGGCAGTCGGCCTCCGGGTGCACCAGGTGCCGTAGGCTGTGTGCAGTTTCCGCGTGCTGCGAGCTGTGTGCAGGGAGCCTGGGTGCCGGAGCCGTGTGGTTGACAGCGATGCAACTCTCTCTCTCGGGGATCGGGGCTCAGACTCTGCCTCGGCTCCAGCCCAGATTCACCCTCCAGCAAGCTCCGTGCACCGCCGCTCCAGCACCTCTCCTGACTCGACGGCTCGATGCTCTGTGCTCTGTGCTGCTCTGTGCTGCTCTGCTCAATAGCGTCTCCTAGTGAAGGGTTCCATCAAAGAGTTGTCTCAGGCAGGAAACGAACACAAATGTTGGAATAAGGGAAAAGAGGTATTCCTTAGTGGAAAGTGCAAAGGTATTAATTTACACAAAGCCTGCGACGCTTCTGCATATAACCTCTCTTGCCACCTGCACAGTACTCCCTCCACTGTGATAGAACCCATTTTCAGGCAGCGATCCAATAGCAGTTACGTTATGTTGAATGATCACAGCTGCTGTGGCATGATGCCAGGAAAACTTTATCTCGTTAGTGTGTCGTCCATGGTCACTTGTTGTATGCAAGTATTGTATCCAACGCACAAGACAGACAGTGGGACGGCATTATGGCCTTCACTGAATATCTCTTCTATTCGAATTGCTACTTTAAGCAGAATAAAAGCCATTCTATTGCAAAAATCTGTGCCACTGACCTCGTCTAAAGAAACGTATGATCTGCAAGTTGCAAGGACATCTGCAAAGATACATGCATTATTATCAACAAACTGCCCAGTACATTTCGCAGAAATGTTAAGTCAAATCTTAAACATGTCTGATACCAGTGGCCTCGCACATGTATTTAAGACGATTTTCTCGGGACTGTTAACACCATTTGAAGCAGTCCTCAGCATTTTTCCAAACTTCGTGCACTCTATGTTCGGCGGCCTGCCTCTCATCTTGGGACTCGTAGCAGGAATTCCATTTTTATTCCTTCTGCTCCGATATGGCAAGTCCGGTAACCGACGGTACCCAGACTACTATGAAAGGGACCCTCCTTGCCATGGGGTATCGTGAGAGAATTACACAGATTCTTGGCTTGGCTCATTTAAGAGATCTGAACACAACCTGGTTTCTTTCGTTCAGACCAATCTGGCAAGATTGCATCTTACCTGTTCTACGATGCCTGCTTTGTGGAGAAGAATGCGACTTGGACATTTGTCTTACACTTCCATCAGTCCTGCAATCCGATGTGGATGCCTTACTAGTTCCAGTAACAACTCATACATTATGTTGTCCCCAACGGCTACCAATCCTGATGACAGCATTCATTGAGGTCTCACCAGTAAGTCTAACTGAGGGTGAGATACGACGATCAACAGGCACACAGGTACCATCTTATATGAACACTGCTAATATGGCTCCTGGCGCTGACGGCAATGCCTCTCATCTGTGCGCATTTGATCTACTTGATCAAGTAGTTCCACTTTCACCTACTGTGGTAGACGATTTCTTTACCAGCCTAGATGATCTGATGTTTTCTCTTGACACCAAGAATAACTTTTGATTCATGCACACAGTGTTCCCTGAACTCTGAAATTCGGCCTTCAAATTTTTCAAAACAAAGACTTCTAACTTTGGAACTCTATTTTTTTGACAACAGATTGAATTTTTCTCTCCAAAACATTTGAACTTTTTGGCACAGACTAATCTGCTTAAAGTAGAACTATTCTTAGAGAACAAGAAATTCTTTTTCTTTTTGAACACTGCCGAGAGTAAATATTTGGCCTTGTCCTCATATAACAATTGCCATAATATGTAATGTTATAAAATGGTCTCGACCTTTCTGTATTTAAGAGCCATTTTCATAAATGTAATTTTATGATTCATTCTGTTTGCATATTTAGATACCATACTTTATGCTTAGAATGACATCACTTCCTTAAAATGCGTACTATAGAAATGCTCAATATTTTTTTCTTTTGTACAACCATTTCAAGTGCATGTTATGTATTTTGTGGTGGGATTGTAAACACTAGCTTTAGATATGTTCAGTGCTTATACGTTTAGCTTTATTGAACTTAAGATCGTGGAGTGGGTGTTGTAAATGAATCTAGGACCCTAGTGTAAATTTCTCAATTCATGCCCTTATATAGGTATACTTTATCATATCTTTATATAGGCATAGAAATCACTACCATATTTGGACTAAGCCTTGCAGCCCAAATACGGCATGGCTACTTCCACTGAGTTCCGAGAATCAACAATGATTTCTTGGAAAAACCCACCTTCAGCAGCTAGGGACTTCCCCCTTCTTAAATATTGAGTTCTCCAAGAAATCCTGGAGTTTTCGAAGAATTTAGCCTTTGAGTGACGTTATTAAGTCCAATCATGCGTCAAACTCGGCACCTTCAATGTATAAATATGCCTAGGTTTGCCCAGACGAACACACTGTGGTTTGGAGCAGATCGACTATCTACTTGCCCGACGCCCTGCAGCAGCAAGTCCTGAAGGAAGCTGACCCTCCAACTGACGCACTGAGAGAGACGCTGTCTTTTCTCTTGCCGAGAAATCCAGCTCGAGTGTTTCCGGCTTACCCTTGCGGGTATCTGGGAAATTGAGTCCTGAGAGAGAGATACAAGACCTCCTTCATTTTAAAACCAAGGTACGGAGCTGATTAGACCTCTTAGAGAATTCTTGGAATAGATTCCTGGCAGAGAACTACTAAACTACTAAACTTAGGCTACTCCTCACTTACTTCTTCCCTCGTACCAGACTTAGGTTAGGTACACAGGGGTAGGCGTATTTTAGAAGCACCAGTTGTGTACTTTTAGTCATTATTTATTACTGTATGTATTTTATACATTTTATGCACTTCATGGCTTAGAAACCAAATCATGCTTTTACAGTACTACTTTATAATACTGTTCGTATTATATGCCTTGTACGTTATAACCAGTATTGCGATTGTAGCAGTTGATTTCCAATGCTTGAGAAAGAAGACTGTTCAATAAATACTTTTATTGAAAACGCCCGTCTCTCTATTTCTCTGCATCTCTGGTGAAACGAAGCATGCACCATTGACTAGGTAAAATAGTTATCTATTGTTTCCGTGACTCTAGAGATTTGATTTCTTATTCTTGGGAAACAAAGTTGTCATGTTTATGCGGTTGTCAGAAACGTATCCCTTCTTGTGAATTCGAGAAAGTTTCTAGTGACCTCTGACCTAGCTGGCACTCACTATTAAGTGTAATATATTCGGTAGAGACCTAGTCGACCTCAGTCCTACGTCTAAACTACAGTATATATTATTCCAATGCGCAGAGCCTATTGGGAATATAGGAACTACACTACACTTTCATTACCCTAATGTTGCTAAGGTGTATCTTTATGAGTGTGGAGTCTCCACAGTTGTGGTGGAGATTCCACACATAAAAATACAGGCAGTTATAAAGATTCTATCCACAAATTCCTTTGCGAATTGCAAAAAAATCATAAAACTTCACAAAACTGTAAGTTGACCTTTGTGAATCAGCCCCTGCCTTTGTGCTTCTCCAGACCAAACACTCTTAAAAATGACTGTCTACCAGTATGGATGACACGTGATCTTATGGAACATTTCCTATAGACTTATTTACACATCAATGATACATTGTTTCTGTATAATGTTTGTGTGACGTAAAGTGCTCTGACATCCTACACTTGCATGAGTAGTTCTAGAAAACAAACGAAATACATATGAGAGGGGTGCTATTGAGAAATGAGTGGCACTGTAGGCGGGTGGTAGTGAGGGAATCAGTGGAGAAGAATGTCATTGCGGGATGCCAGCTAAGATAGTTTCAGCGGTGCCACTAGTGTTAAAGCTGGGCATGTTTGTTAATATGGGTGTTCCAAGGCATTCTAAGGTGCAGTTAGCCTTGGAAGTTTGGGAAAGCCCTCTAAAACTATGCTTGTGGTTGTGGGCGTTTACAAACTCCTCACATTCCATTTTCCAGCTTGAAAAGGATGGGTTTTCTATTCCTGCACAGTGCTGCCATGAATCCCTTGCCAGGGTGGTAAGAGGAATGAATCACATTCAGATTTGGTGTGGGGGCAGGGAAAGCGGGTTCACCATGGGGAAACTCGTTTTGCTGGTAGGGAGTCAATAGGTGTGTGTTTGTAATGGACCCGTGCAGGAACTGGATCCCGGCGGGAATATCACATGACTTTCCTAGAAATCCGCATCAAAACCTGCCCCTGGTGTAGCTTTATGTGCAGATTCCTGGGAATTTCTGCGACTGTCAGAAAAGTAGTAAATCTACCCTCACACATAGGTGTAAATCTACGAGTGCCGATTTACTAGTTTCTACTCATTTACTGTGATCGACACCCATTGTTTGTGCGGTCCATCCTTCTTATGCCACTGGGACAGGACACTCTAGCAGCACTATGCATGTCACCTGCAGGACACTCAGACGTTCCTGCCTGTGATGCTGTAGATCACTAGGCGGTCCTGGGTATGTTACTGACTTGGCACTCCTGCAACTGTGAGTCAACCCCAAGTATCGCCCTAGTGAGACACTCGAGCAGCCTCATATAAGTGGCTCCCTCAGGGAATCCTATGTAAGTCACTAACAGGTCATTCAATCAACCAAAAAGGGAGTCACTGACAGGACACTCGGGCGCGTGGACTGGACTAATGTGTCACTGACTGGACAATGAGTCAACCGGAAGGCACCAGTGTTGCTCCAAGTATGTCACCAGAAGTATGTCACAGGAAGTATGTCACCAGAAGTATGTCATGGCAAGTATTTCACACTATGTATGTCACCCGAAGCATGTCATTGGAAGTATGTAACATGAAGTATGTCGCGCAATGGTTGTTAAGGCAATGTTAGAAACGTAATTGGACAGAAACAAATTCAGTCCGTGACTACTTACTAGTTACTTTAAGATAGTCCTCGGTATGTTACTGACGCATGACCTTAGAGCCCTAAAGGACTCAACACCCTAGATGGAGACATATGGAACCCATAGGACTCTGGCTCACATCTCCCCCAAGCAGCAGCAGCAGCAGTGAGGGGTGAGGGTGCCGCTCTGTGGCACCGTCAGGGCAGGTTTCAGTTTCACTTCCCCGTCGCTCGGTGTCACTGTGCAGCATTGCTGCTGTCCGTGATCAGACAGTGATAGACGGCATCGTCCTCCGCCAGGGCCCCGGTGATGGTTAATGTGGCCCTGTCACTGGGGTTAGGGTTGGTGCCGGAGAAACGCTCCGGGATCCCAGAGGGTCTGTCATCATCATTATACATGATCAGTCGGGGGCCCACCCGGGCTCTGCTGGTACCAATGCACCCTCTTCCTTCCAATACCACTGGCGGAGCAGATGAGGGCAGCGGTTTCTCCCAAAGACACAGACACAGAACCCACTGAGCAACAGAACATGGAATGAAAGGAGGAATGAGGACTAACAGCGTCACGTGACAAGGAGAGAAGTGAGTAGTACCTGACATGTATGTATCTTAGAGCAGTTAACAGAGTCTCAATGCATAACGCACCTGCGCAGAGCGCGCTGAGCACGAGGAAGAGGCGGGGAGCCCCAGACATGCTGCAGCGTCAGCAGAGCTCTGGTCTCTTGTGCAGACAGATCTGGACAGCGCTTTAAAGCGCCAGCAGGGCTGGGGCAGCACTTGGCATGCAAATCCAATCACATGTAGTTGGATGGCTGTTGATGACAGCTATGTGTCTCCTCAGCAGTGCCACGCTGTTCTTTATACAGTTTCATGTTTTGAAGTCATTAAAATGTGTTCATAGCTCATTCCGACAGGTGTCCTGCCCTAGGGGTGTTCTACGCTCTCAGCATCCTTTTTCTCAGCACTCCCTCTCTTGGTACAAAAGGGGGTCCATCACCACCCCCTTTTCTACCACTTTGTTCGCCATAAGTTGGCAGGGTATGCTCAGACGTGAGTCCCTTGCTCACTTTGCCACTGGATTCAAGAAAGCTGTGCTGTAGACGGCTGAAATGCCAGAAACCGGTCCTCGGAAGCTTGTTTCCGGTCCAGGGAAGGCATGGATTGGCAGTTCGGGCTGGACTGTTCCCATTAGGCACAGGATCAGACTGATTTGCATATGGCAATGTATGAACTGGGGTAGCAGAGTGGGCTAAAGAACGGTGATGGATTAAACCCAGATCTGTTGACTGGGTGTAAGAGTTTGATTCGTTCAGATGTACCGTCCCTCACCACCCCCTTTTGTACCACTTTGTTCGCCATAAGTTGGCAGGGTATGCTCAGACGTGAGTCCCTTGCTCACTTTGCCACTGGATTCAAGCAAGCCGGGATGAAGACGGCTGAAATGCCAGAAACCGGTCCTCGGAAGCTTGTTTCGGGTCCAGGGAAGGCATGGATTAGCAATTCTGGCTGGACTGTTGCCATGAGGCACAGGGTCAGCTGATTTGCATATGGCCATGTCTGAACTGGGGTGGCAGAGTGGGCTAAAGAACGGTAATGGATTAAACCCAGATCTGTTGACTGGGTGTGAGTGTTTGATTGGTTCAGATGCTCCGTCCATCACCACCCCCTTTTGTACCACTTTATTCGTCACAAGTTGGCAGGGTTTGCTCAGACGTGAGTCTCTTGCTCACTTTGCCACTGGATACAAGCAAGCCGGGCTGAGGACAGCTGAAATGCCAGAAACCGGTCTTCAGAAGCTTGTTTCCGGTCCAGGGAAAGCATGGCTTGGCAGTTCGGGCTTGACTGCTCCTATGAGGCACAGGGTCAGACTGATTTGCATATGGCCATGTCTGAACTGGGGTGGCAGAGTAGGCTAAAGAACGGTGATGGATTAAACCCTGATCTGTTGACTGGGTGTGAGTGTTTGATTGGTTCAGATGCTCCGTCCATCACCACCCCCTTTTGTACCACTTTGTTCGCCATAAGTTGGCAGGGTATGCTCAGACATGAGTCCCTTGCTCACTTTGCCACAGGATTCAAGCGAGCCGGGCTGAAGACGGCTGAAATGCCAGAAACCGGTCCTCGGAAGCTTGTTTCCGGTCCAGGGAAGGCATGGCTTGGCAGTTCGGGCTAAACTGTTCCCATGAGGCACAGGGTCAGACTGATTTGCATATGGCCATGTCTGAACTGGGGTGGCAGAGTAGGCTAAAGAATGGTGATGGATTAAACCCTGATCTGTTGACTGGGTGTAAGTGTTTGATTGGCTCAGATGCTCCGTCCATCACCACCCCCTTTTGTACCACTTTGTTCGCCATAAGTTGGCAGGGTATGCTCAGACGTGAGTCTCTTGCTCACTTTGCCACTGGATTCAAGCAAGACGGCAGAAATGCCAGAAACCGGTCCTCAGAAGCTTGCTTCCGGTCCAGGGAAGGCATGGCTTAGCAGTTCGGGCTGGACTGTTCCCATGAGGCACAGGGACAGACTGATTTGCATATGGCCATGTCTGAACTGGGGTGGCAGAGTGGGCTAACGAATGGTGATGGAGTAAACCCAGATCTGTTGACTGGGTGTGAGTGTTTGATTTGTTCAGATGCTCCGTCCATCACCACCCCCTTTTGTACCACTCCCTGTCTCGCCATCACACCATCCCCAGATATTTTTTGCCTGCTCACATTGTTGCTATTAAGTTGTAGTTGAGCTGGGACTTCTGGTTTCTAGTGAATCTGGTTACCAATACGAACATCTGGACATCTTATATATGAATGAAGATTCCAGGTCAGCCCAGTTACAGCTTCAAGCTGGTGATGCGTGTTTTACAGTGTCCTTTGGATTCAGATGGTGATTTCATTAAAAAAGAAGAAACCCCCTTGCTTCTTTCTCTTGGACATGTATAGTCTATGGCCCCACACCCACGTATCAAATCTGCATTCTGTAGAAATGAACCAGTTTTAGCCAGTGGTCGAAGTGGAGAAAGAAAAGTAGGGGAACTCTGGATTCATCTGGTTAATCTACGCATTAACCAGGTATTGCAGTGCCTCTAAGATTGGTGCACTTCCCCGCTCAGGTAAAACAGTGTTTTTCAAAGAAAGACAAGAAAACAAAAGTAGCGCTCCACTGGCAAACTCTGTAAAGTTGTGCTAATGTTTAGGTGTGAATAAAACCAATCAGGCCACTTTGCGACCACTATGTCTTGTTTTATTTAGTTATTTATTTCTTTCTCATATTTTGAACCTTTTCCCGAGGCTGCGCTTTGGAACAGAAAAATGTCAGAAAAGACGGCATTTTCAACAAAAGTGTTTTTCTTTCTAGGATCCATTTCACAAGGGAACAAATACATGAAAGAAGAAAAGAGAGGGTGAGAACCCTGTTTGTTGAAGTTACGGTTTATACTAAGGAGCTAGACAGAAAGAGAAGGAAGAAGAGGAAAAAAGAGAGAACGAGGGGTAGGGACAGCTGACAGCCGCCCAGCAGAAGTGGACACTGTCCTTGTCTTCTCTGGGCTAGAAGGTAAAGACAAAGTCCTTTTTCTTCTCCTTCTCCACCCACCCCCAGGCATTGAACAGCCACAAAGGCCAAGCCTTATATGTGGGCCTTGCCTATTTCTGCTGTCCTGGCACGCATGTTGTAAAAAAATAGTAGGGGAACGGAATCTATTTAATTAAAAAAGTAGGGGCACGCCATGCCCTGCCGATCCCACCCACTTCTACCACTGGTTGTAGCTATTAAACTGGAAAATCCCACCAGGGCTCAAGTTATCTATGCCCCACAATCACCCAGAAACCTTTAATACCTGAGCCCCTCCTGAACGTGTGACAAAAATAAAAGAAGGACATCGTGATTTTACAGATGCGTAAAAAGATAAAATAATCGCACTTATAATAGTGATTGAATGGATCTTCTATCTCTAGAAGCCTTGCTGACAATGGCAATCTATGTTATTCTAGCAGAGAAGGCTGCCATCAAGTGGCCTTAAGCGGAACACCCACTCCACTCTGCAAAGATGTTCAGGTATTTCACGAATGTACATTCTTTTTATTCGGAAAATACTCTTCAAAATGGACAATAGGTATAACAAGTCCATGATAAAAAAAAATGCATGCAAATATAACATCCAAAGTGACAAAGGAAACAACATACCACCCTGAATCAGCGCCGGACGGGGATAGAAAATTGGGCTGGACACCAAAATAAAAGTGGCCCCCGTTAGTGAATTGAATAGCTACAAAAGTGTCCCAGGTTTGCAAACTATTGCTGCTTTGAACTTGTAAAACGCTGTATAAGTATTTTCCAAGGTGTGAAAGCCTGACTGAATTTGATCTTGCTGATGGGAAAGTTTGTTTTATTATTAGGGAGATCACTAGTAAAAACTGGCCCAGCACACTATAGAGTAGGCCAGTGGCAGCCGGAGACATTTTAAAGTGGTGAGGTGTAAAACTATTGTCATACTACACTGTGGCGAGCGAACCCGAACACCCTACAGGGGATTCGGGGGGGTTTACCCCCCAGAAATGTTTGAAAAAAGAGTGGACAAATTGTGCATTTTCAAGCAAATTTGAGGAAGCAAGAAGGTTAATAATGCAATATGATTGAGTTTGATGACAACCTTTCAATTTGATTGAAATTGATGAGAACCTTTGCCCCATTAAGGTTCTCGAATAGAACCGAAGTGCCCAGAGGGAGTTTGGCAACACCCGCTCATCCAGGACACAGTCATACAATTGTCTCACCAAGCCTGGAAATAACTACAAGCACTGAGGTAGGCGAAGGGGTAACACAAATATAGATAGAATTGTGAAAATGCATTGTAATTTTAATTAAGAACTAAACTACGACAGTGTATAGATATACATTGTAGCAACCTACACCCTTAATGTGTTCAGAGGATGGGTATATTTGAGAATTTCCAAACCTATATTTTAAAGAGTCCAACACAGTAATCACTGATTTGCTAGAAATCCATCTGCAGGCATGTATTTATATTACTAGGTGGATAACTACTTATGACACTTCGTCTGAATGATTAAAAAAAATCACAAATACAGGCTTGTGAAACATTGTCATAGATATCATGAAGAGCACAGAATACTGATACATGTGAATAAGGCATATTCAACCCCTGTCTGTTTGTGAATGCAAAAACATTGAGGGATGATTTTATTTTAGGTTTTTCTGTATATTGTTTTGCCGGGAAACTGATCATCTGTATGCTGCGTTGTGGTGGTGTTGGTATATGTAGGTGACACTGTGGATAACAGAGTGTAGTTCTAGAGTGTTGAGAGAGTGAGAGACGGGGAGCAGGCAAGCAAGACGGATGAGATCAGTGGTCGGCTATTGGGCTCTTTATATATGTAACTTGTGGATGCATTCTTTATCCTGCCATCTGTATCATTGTCTACAGTCAAAACCTCTGTCTTTACTCTTGCACTACGACTGCATTATTTATGGCTGTTTTCTTAAACAGAAACCCATGGCCAGATGCAGCCTGCCAGACGCAATTAGATTTCCTTCTCTGGGCCACCTCCAGCCACATAGCCTGTTTTAGCAGGTCCCGATTTCAACCAAAGAGCAAATCCCATTTCCGGCACAAACTTCGTTGCACCCAACATGAAATTACAAGTTTAGCTTAATTTGGTTCGATCACATTCTTGCAGAAAAAAATCACCCCGCACAACTGTAGCTTACAGAGCAAAACTCTTTTGGAATAACCTGCCATCGCTATCTCCATGAGTTAAATAGTCCAGTGCCTGGCCTCTCATTGCACACACTGCAAAATGTACCTGCTTAACTTTGCAGTGCACACTGCACTCCTCTACAGCATCAATCAATTCACTAAAGAAATTAGATGTCCCTGGAAATGGCAGTTTACTCGAAGCACTGAGCTGGAAGCTCGGCACTGGAGTATGCCATCAAAACCTGGTAAGGCACACTACGCAGACTTCAGCGTTAAACTTCCTGCCTTCATCATCCGAAGGCTGGTCGACTCGAGAATCTTCCTTCTGCCCGTGCCCACCACTGAGCCTGTAGAGCCACAGACCTGTGTGCAATCAGTGAACTAGACCGTCCATACGCCCTGTCTAGCCACAGGTTCTCTAACCAACAGAAGAATAAGGAATAAGGTAAACCCTCTAATGTGCTTTTAAGGTCTCAGCCTGCGATGGCTGCGCTTGCGATGTCTCGCTGGCAAGACTTAATGAGATAAAGAGAACATCACTAGCGAGGTTAAGCCCCACCCCTCTTCTCCATTGGCTGGCCTCCTAAATGGTGGTCAGCCATTGGAGAAGAGGTCCTAGTGACGTCCTTCTTTCTCTTTAAGCCCAGTCCTTTTCAGATTGGGTTCCTGCTGAAGTAAAAGGTTTCTTATCTTATTTATGGGTCCAGATGGCCCCATAAAGAAGATAAGGAACCTTTTACCCCAGCAGAAAGTCCGGGCGCCCAGTCTGAAAAGGACGAGGCTTAGAGACAAATGGCGAGCAATTGTTTTAATTTAATTTCGTGGCTGCCAATGCTTGTTAGTGATCCGACCCCCAATACCCAGGTTTTGTCAGCCTCCACTGTGGCCTCCTCCCAAGAAAACTCCTGTGGGTTGAATTGTTTTTTCTAAATTTTATTTTTTATTAAAGTTTTATTATAGCAAAAGACAAAAGGTACAATCAGCAACAAAAAGAAACAAAGGAATTCACAATAATTCTTCAGCAATATTGCAGGACCCAATTGATAAAATGTCTACTAGATTTCAATAAACTCTGCAGCACGTTACATAAGTCCAGAATAAATTGAATCCCTTCCAACAAAACAGCTACAAAAGCAATAAAAATGAAATTAAAAGCTACAAACACACATCTTTGGTATGGTACAATCCTGGGTTGTACAATTGTATCTCAACAATGCCTAATCCTGTGCTCACTATATGACTTGCCCCACCGATCCCTCTTCTAGAACAATATCAGTCGCTTTTAGCTAGCAAGTAAGTCCGCTGTGGTCCCCAAATGTCTCTAGGCTTCGAGATCGTCGGCAGCTCCTCCGCAAAGGTTTCCAAATTATCTCTGCAGTACACCAAGTCTTTTATACACATATCAATTTTTGGTCTGCGCCTACCCCCCCATGAGATCGCCACTCTCCGTGCCGTCAGTAATAAAGTCAGTCGCACAAACTTGCCACTTATTCCCTTGATTTGAGGCACACAACAGAGCAGGCATATGAGCGGGGTATATCTTCTTTAAATGATCCAGCACCGCTTTCCAAAACGCAAACACGCTCTGCCATCACCATGACAAATGCAAAAAAACTGCGTTCCCTTGCCCACAACGCACGGATTGATCGGATGCATGCAGGCCATATCTGTGCAATCGTTCGGGAGTATAATACACTTGATGTATGTATTTAAAGTGTATTATTTGCAAGTTCCCATTCATGTTGATAGTCCCTGTTAAGCCACATACGTATTTCCAATCCGCTTCCGAGATCGGGTCAGGCAGACACTCATTCCATCTTTCCCAGCTCTCGTCAGATGCACCCACACTTTCATCTTTAATCATCTTATAGAGCTTGGAAATTAGCTACTTGTTAGTCGGTGTGGTAATTGCATACTGCAGAGACAAAAGCGTGGGGGGCTCATTTGGATAAGTGGTGTAATGTACCCTGACCGACTGTTGCAAGCGATGCATTGCAAACCTGAATAGCAATGACTGGTTACTGATATACTGTAAATCGGCCTGTGTGACAAAAGAGCCATTCCGATAAATATCAAACATGCGCCGGAGTCCGGCTTCATGAAGCAGCCGCATAGAAGGTGCTTCACGTGTTACAGACATGGCAGCATGATGTTCCAGGAACATGTGTGGCGCATACAGCGGTAACTTTCGCGCTAGTTGCCCTATCTTCTGCCAGGCGGAAATAGTGGCATCCACCGAGTTTATTTCTATTCTCGGAATGCCGTGCCCCCGGTGGATGACTACGCTGTGTAACGGAACCGGTGCCGTGTCTCCTTCTTCCACTGCAACGTGAGGAGTATACGCTTGTGACCCATACCAATAGAACACATATTGGGCTTGAGCGCTCAAATAATATGCATAAAAGTCCGGTGCCCTGAACCCGCCTCTCTCATACCTCTTAGTAAGGACCAACCATTTGACACAGGCATGCTTGCCTCCCCACAATAGTCGGAGTAGCTGTCCACGGAGATTTCTGAAGAATCCCAAAGTCAGTGCTACTGGGATATTAAGGAAAAGGTAACGGAACCACAGTAGTACTGTCATCTTGATAAGCGCAATGCGATCTGCCAGGGATAGCGGCAATGAGATCCACGCATCCACCTGACTCTCCAACTTCGTGTATCCCCTCCCGAAATTCTCCTGGACCACCGTATTCGGATCTCGATGAACCCAGACACCAAGGTATTTCACTGGGTCTGTTGACCATATAAGTGGGAACTCCAAATCTGTATGCACCGGGGCAGTTGTCAGCGGGATAATAAGAGACTTACCCCAATTAATACAAAGACCAGACAGACGGCCGAAATGAACGTACTCCCAGAGAAGTTGCGCCAGATACCTGGAGGGTTCATGCACAAATAGTACCATGTGGCTGCGTAAAGCGAAATGGCGACAGATCGATAATTGAAGTTGAGCGCTGTCTCCCTGTGCCGCTGGTGAATGACACAAGCCAAGGGTTCCAATACTATTGCAAACAGAGGCGGTGAGAGAGGGCACCCTTGACGTTTTCCCCTCTCTATGGCAAATGGTTCAGTGGTCAGTCCCCCAACACGCACTATAGCTGTCGGTTCCTTATAAAGTACCACTATCCACTATGAAAACAAGGGCGGGAACCCCATGAGGCGTAAGACATAATAATAAATATACGACCATTCCACAGAGTCAAACAATTTAGCAGCATCCAGCAATACAGCCGCCGCTGACATTGTTGGTTCAAGCACATGGAACATGGAGAAAACGGTTCGTAAATGATGCGAAATGGATCACTTGGGTATAAAGCCCGATTAATCGGGCAGAACCAGGCTTTGCATCAGGGGTTGTAGTCTGATTGCCAAAATCTTAGCCAGCGTCAATATTGATCAGCGATAGTGGGCGATAAGAGTCACACCTGTCTGGCGGCTTGTCTTTTTTAAGCAGTGTGATTATCAATGCCTGTCTCAGGGACGGTGGTAATTTCCCCGAGTCATGTGCTTCTGCGTACATCTCCAAGAGATGCGGTGCAAGAAGATCGGCATATTTCCTATAAAACTCTACAGTGAGACCATCAGGTCCAGGCGCTTTACCATTTGACAATGCCGAGATTGCTATTTTAACATCCTGCTCGTCTATAGGCACACATAAGTACTCCCTATGCACAACCGATAGCCAGGCACACGCCGCATCCTCTAGATAGAACTCGAATTCGGTCTCAAAGGCAGCACACCCTCGATGTATATAAATCAGTGTAAAAACCCCGAAACTGTTCCACAATGGTATCTGAGTGATTATATTCCCTACCGTTGTCATCTACAATTCTATCTATATGCGTCTGCTCTAGGCGCTTCTTAATTTTAAACGCCAACGTGCGACCAGGCCGTCCTCCCTCCCCATAACGACAGGCAGTGTGTCTACGCGATAAATATTTGACCTCTGTGTCAGCCAACTCCTCGTAGTTCTTCAGCAATTCCTGTATGCGTACTAATTTCCCCTCCTCAGGTGCCTCGGTGTATGTGCGTTCCAACTCACGTAGCTTATCCTCAGTGTTTTGGAACTGTGTCCTCAAATCCCTCAGTATGCCCGCTGAGGTGCTAATGCATACCCCTCGGATCGTGACCTTAAAGGCCTCCCAGAGTGTCGAAGCCTCGATTACAGTGTCCTTGTTAAGGGTGAAATATTGTTCTATTGCATTCCGTACTGCAGACTCATATAGCGGGTAAAGCAGAGCCTCGGTTCTCAGCCGCCACGTAAAGGGGCGACGTACAGCTGTCGGGATCACCATATCCAATTGCACCGGGCTATGATCAGACAGTGTCCTAGCCAAATTCCTTATATCCTCCACCCAATCCATAGTCTCCACCCCAATCAGCCAGTAGTCTAATCGTGACCAGCTCCCATGCGATGACGTCGCGTGCGTACACTCTCTCACCTGCGGATTCCGCACACGCCAAATATCACACTGTCCGAACTCCTCCATGGCACAACCAATGCTCCTAGGTACTTTAGGGGTGGAGTGGGAGATAGGGCTAGATTTGTCCAGTGCTCAGGTACATGTTCAAATCCCCCCCATAGAATAGGAGCCTCCGGCCAATCTCTCAGCATACCATACATTCTTGAAAAACAGTTTGGGTCATCCACGATCGGGCCATACATGTTAATTATAGTAATCAATTTGCCACTCATCCTGCCATGCACCATCGCACATCTGCCCTCCTCATCCACAAGCGTATGTAGCGGTTAAAAAGACACCCCTCTCTTAACCAGAATCATGAATCCTCTCGCATAGGAGGAATACGACGAAGCCAGCCTGAAACTTGCCCACCTACCCGGAACACCACGTTCTGTATGTTTAGTTAAGTGCGTTTTCTTGCAGTAGAGCTATATGTATCACAGGCCGATTTAGGTACGCCATTACCTGCCGTACTTTCTTTGGGGATTTGAGACCACGGACATTCCAGGTCAACATTCTACACGTATCACCCATCATTGAGCGCTGGTGACTGTCTTACATCAATCGGACAGTCATTACGTTTGGATTCTGACAGGCTCAAGATGCTTGTCGGCCAGTCTGAAGCCCCATCATATTCCCTGAGGAGAGCGATTCCGCCATCTGGATTATGACGTTGGTTACCAACAGGCTTTCCATGTGCAGGCTTTCCGACGTGGAAAGTCTGTCGGAAAGCAAGTTTGGGTGCCCCCAGCAGGGCTCTCATTCCTCCACAGCCTCCGGTTGGGGGCCGAGGGGGCACCTACGGTGTCCCCCTGTGAATCCCTGCACCACTTAGCAGGCACCTTGAGGTGCCAGCCACGCGGTGCAGGGAATAACAGAATATCCAATTTCTCCATGGGAGCTTGTGCTATGGCTGTTTGGGAGCATGGGCAAATGGGAGCATGGGACTGCATCATGTATGGTCACATTGTAATAGCGGTATCGGGACCACTTACTGGAAGTCGGTCAGTCCCGAGACTGTGGCGAACTGGGCGACATCGTTATCATGCCCAAAGTGCTCTGACATCCTACATTTTTATAAGTAGCATAATAAAACAAACAAAATACATATGAGAGGTGTGCTATGGAGAAATGAGGGACACTGTTGGCGGGTGGTACTGAGGGAATCCATGGAGAAGGAGGTAATCATCTCAAGACCTGTGCGACTCCCTGGCCACCTTCTTTCACCACAAGATCGCCGACATCCATGACAGCTTCAACTCCGACACCCCGCACCCACCACCGAGTCTGCCACCCCTGCGATTACCACCCGCACCAACCGCCTGACCGCCTGGTCCCACGTCAGCAACGAAGACACCATCAAAACCATGAACTCCATCCACTCTGGATCCCCTTACGACCCCTGTCCTCACCACGTCGTCAACAAAGCCAGCACAACCATCGCACCCCACCTCCGGAAAACAATCAACAGTTCCTTCGAGACAGCAACCTTCCCGGAAAGCTGGAAGCACGCTGAGAACAACGCCCTGCTGAAGAAGCACAAGGCGGACCCTAAGGACCTCAAGAACTTCCGGCCCATCTCCCTGCTCCCGTTCCCGGCAAAAGTGACAGAGAAGATTGTCAACAAACAGCTAACCCGCTACCTCGAAGACAACAGCATCCTGGACCCTTCCCAATCCGGATTCTGCAGCAGACACAGCACTGAGTCCGCCCTCATCGCCGCCACTGACGACATCAGGATCCTGATGGACAGAGGAGAAACAGCCGCCTTCATCCTCCTGGAACTATCAGCAGCCTTTGACACAGTCTGCCACCGAACTCTATCAGCACGCCTCCATGACGCCGGCATTCAAGAGAAGGCCCTGGACTGGATCACAATGTTCCTCTCCCAGAGCGTCCGCCTCCCACCCTTCCGCTCAAAAACCACGGAGATCATCTGCGGCGTCCCACAGGGATCCTCCCTCAGCCCAACACTGTTCAATATCTACATGGCACCGCTCGCCCACGTTGCACGACAACATAACCTCAACATCATCTCATACACCGACGACACCCAGCTGATCATATCCCTCACCGAAGACCCCCACACAGCCAAAGCCAACCTCCACAGAGGAATGAAGGCCGTAGCCGACTGTATGAAGGACAGCAGACTGAAGCTGAATTCAGACAAGTTCTGAGGTCCTCATCCTCTGACCCACCCCATCAGCCTGGGATGACTCCTGGTGGCCCACATCTCTAGGCACAGCCCCGGTACCCACAGACCACGCACGCAACCTGGGGGTGATCCTCGACTTCACCCTATCCATGACAAGGCAAGTCAGCGCCGTCTCTGCGTCCAGCTTCAACACCCTCCGAATGCTCTTCAGGATCTTCAAATGGATCCCCCCCGACACGAGAAAAACCGTCTCCCAGGCCCTCATCACCAGCAGACTCGACTACGGGAACGCCCTCTACTCAGGAACAACAACCAAGCTCCTGAGACGACTACAACGAATCCAGAATGCCACAGCACGACTGATCCTCGGCGTCCCCCGACGCAGCCACATCACACCCCACCTGCGAGGCCTGCACTGGCTCCCCGTCAACAAGAGGATCACATTCAAACTCCTCATCCACGCACACAAAGCACTACACAACACCGGACCCACAAACCTCAACAACCGACTCAGCTTCTACACCCCCACCCGACACCTCTGCTCAGCCAACCTCGCCCTTGGCACAGTTCCTCATATCCGGAAAGCCACCGCCGGCGGCAGATCCTTCTCCTACCTCGCCGCCAAGACCTGGAACGCTCTCCCTACCAGTCTACGACAATCTCAGGACCTGCTGGCCTTCAGGAAATTTCTCAAGACCTGGCTCTTCGATCAGTAGCAGCCACCCCCTCCCCCCAGCGCCTTGAGATCCTAACGGGTATGTAGCGCACCTTAGAAATGCAGTGATTGATTGATTGTAATTGGGGGGTGCCAGCTACGATTGTTGAAGCGGGCGTCACGAGTGCTAAAGCCTGGCCTAGGTGGCACAATATGGGTTTCCCAAATAAGTTTTAGTATGTGGTTAGCCTTGGAAGTTTGGGACAGCCCTATAAAACTAAGCTTGTGGTTGTGGGTGTTCACAAACTCCTCACATTCCACTTTCCAGTCTGAAAAGGATGTGATTTCTAGTACTGCACAGTGCTGCCATGAATTCCTTTTCAGGGTGGGAAAAGGAATGAATCCCTTTCAGATTTGGTGAGGTGCAGGGAAAGGGGGTTCACCATGGGGAAACACTTTTTACTGGCAGAGAATCAAAAGGTGTGTGTTTGAAATGGACTCATGCGGGAACTGATCCCAGTGGGAATGCCCCATGGCTATCCTAGAAATCCGCATGGAAATCTGCCCCTGGTGTAGCTCTCTGTGCAGATTCCTGGGAATTTCTGCGACTGTCAGAAAAGTAGTAAATCTACACTCACACATAGGTGTAAATCTATGAGTGCAGATTTACTACTTACTACTGAATTACTCTCATTCGACCCCCATTGTTTTCGCAGTCCATCCTTCTCATGCCACTGGGACAGGACACTCTAGAAGTATTATGTATGTAACTACAGGACACTCATACTTTACTGTGTGTGTCACTGTAGATCACTAAACAGTCCTAGGTGTGTTACGGATTGGACTCTCATGTAACTGTAAGGTAAGCCTAAGTATTGCCCTAGTCAGAAACTCAAGCAGCCTCATATAAGTGGCTCCCTCCAGGAATCCTACCTAAGTTACTAACACGACATTCAATCAACCCAAAGGAGGTCACTGACAAGACACTCGGACACGTGGACTGGCCTAATGTGTCACTGACAAGACAATGAGGCAACCGGAAGGCATCAGTGTGGCTCCAGATATATCACACAAAGTATGTCACAGGAAATATGTCAAACAGCTCCAGGAAGAGACCCGACTGAATTGAGAAAAAAAGTCTGGCAAATAAAAAGCTACAAGGGGCGGTTAGAAAGATGGCTAAAGCCTGCATAGACATAAATACAAGGCTGTCACTGCAGAAGAGCTCACTGCTACTCTAGAAGAGTATGTGGCTAGAGTTCAAACTCAGACAGAGTCCCAGGGAACACAAATAGCAGACATCCAATGGAAGTTGGAAGACTTCGAAAACAGACAGCAGAGAAATAATTTAAGAATTGTAGGCATCAAAGATGGAGTCAAGGGCAATGACATTCGGACCTGTATGCTGAATTTAATGAAGGGATCCTTTCCAGAACTTCAACTTCTGGAATTGGGACCTAGAAATTCAGTGGGTGCATCGCTTTCTATTGACTCTAAAGAAGCCAGCTCAGTCACGCAATGGAGAAACCGAGAAGTCAAGAGCAATCATTATTCATTTTGGAAACTGTTTACTCCTTGAAGCAATGTTTTTAAAGGCACGCCCGATGCCAAACGGTCGTATGAAGCCCAGTCTTTCTTCGCAAGACCATATTTTTGTAACTTCATGGTAGAGAGATGTTGGAGGCTTAGACAATTGATCCAACTATGCCAGGCTCTGGGGTTCGAAGCATATTTGATGACCCTGGCTTGTCTGAAAATCGTATTCCAAAACACCACAAGAGTTTTTACCTCTGAAATTCTGCCAAAAGAGTACATTGATAAACTGGAATAGATCAGGCTGAGCAGCCCCTCTTCTTTTTTTTTTAGCAATATAACTATAGCTTTGTCTGCATGACTTTCTTGGTCAGAGTAAGAGGGAAAATAATGAGATATCTCTAAAAGAGATATAAAAAGGCGTTATGACCTGTTTGGTGGCGGGGGAGATGGGTGGGGAGAAGCAATGGCAGGGTGGCGGGGTAGGGGTTCAGGTAAGGGAGAAGGTCACCAAGGGTGGTGGTCAATGGGGGTAAAAGAGAAAAACACCATTAGATGAGGAAACTAAAGAGGTTGGGGGAAAAAGGGAGAAAGGGTTGGAACAGCTTAAAACAGTGCAATCAGAATGCGAATTGCAACAGAAAATATATGTGGGCTGAACGACCGGGTGAAGCGACGGAAAAGAAGATCTGCAAATTTTGCATGCTGATATAGTGTCTCTGCCATAAACACATGTCGAAGGAACCAGGAAAAATTGACTAAAGCAGTTGGGTTAGCAGCTTGTGTCATACACTATGCAAGGAACCAGAACTAGGGGGGGTGCTTATTTTGGCCCAGAAGGGGGGTATATAAAATGGTTACCGACAGATTTGGTCAATGGACAGTTGTGGAATGTTAATTCTCGGGGCTTAAACGTTCTCTGCTAAATATATGGCTCCATGGGTGATGATCCTGACATTTTTTATTTTCTTATTTCGGAGCTCACTGAATGGCCAATACCAATTATACTCTGCCGTGACATGAATTTCAACAGCTTGGGTGGGCTATGGAATGAGAACTCCAGTTATTACACTGGGTAGAAAAGAAAGTATTTCAAGCCCTCACTCAACTTATTCAAGATAATGGGCTTACAGATGTCTGGTCATACTTAAAGCCTCTTGAGGTGGGCAGTACATATTTGTCTGCCCCACATAGAGCAGTAGTGTGCTTGGATTACTTCCTTGTATCACAGCAACTGCTTGCGGCATGCACCATCAAGAAGTTCCCCAGGGTTATCTCAGACCATAAACCCTTGGTCCTAGAAGTAGCTTGCACAGGGTTAGAAACACCAGAACAAACCTGTACATTTGAGAGTGGTTTGCTGCAAGATCCTGAATATATTAGTAATATGAACAAATGGCTGGGAAAGTTTCTGGAGTTTAATAGGGGAAGTGCTGGTTGTGGGGTATGGGATGCTTTTAAGGCTAGAGTTAGAGGGGGGACCTTGTACTTTTCTCTGATTCGGAATAAGAAGTCTTCCTAGTGCCTAGTGCCCAAATAGGATTTATAGTACAATGGGAGACATCGAATAAAAACTTGGTCAGGGCCATAGCTGATGGCTTATGTATTGAGGGAATCCTGCAAAGACTCACCGTAGCAAAGGCAGCCGCTGGTGAAATCTCTGCAGCAAGAGCAGCAGATAAATACATGGCCTGGCAACAAAACTGCTATGAATATAGTGAGCAAGTGGGGCATTTACTAGCCACACGGACAAGACTGAAGATGGTTGGAGGAAGATTCTGGAGATTAAGAACTATAAGGGTGAACTAGTGTCAGGCCCCGGGGTTATACAGGAGGAATTCCATAGCTTTTATGAAAAACTAGACGGAGAGGAGGGACATCCAGACGTGAGGCTTACTTAGAGTCTCTTCAGATTGACAGTTTTTACAGGAAGATGCAGAATCCCTCGACGCTCCAGTCTCAGGGGAAGTAATACAAATTACGTTAAAAGAACTCCCCTCCGGTAAGGCTGTGGGTCCCAATTAAATTCCTATAGAGTTGTATAACTTTCTTTTTTTAGCACTGGGTGTGGACTTAATTGAAATAATGTGTCAAGTGCAGGAAGGGGAGGCTCCCCTGGACTTGTGGGCTTGGACTACCATTGTTATTTTCCCAAAGAAGGGGAACCTCCAAATGAGATGGGGTCTTACAGGCCCATAAGCCTCATGAATAGCGAGGCAAAGGTCTTTTCAAAGATATTGACCAACCAGCTGAGCTGTATTATAGGGGAGGTGATATCCTCCAGGTAACAAGGTTTTATTCCAGGCAGAGGAACAGCTGATCATATACGCAGCGTGATCACTCTGTTTGATGCTACATCAGTTTCCGGATCCCCTTTGGCTCTTGTTCAATCAATCAATCAATCAATCAGGCATTTATAGAGCGCTCTACTCACTCGTGAGGTTCTGATGGCGCTGCGGGTGGTGGGGTGTAGGTTCCGGTCCTTCGGGGAGGGTGGTTCAGTGCAGAGCCAGGTATTGAGGTGTTTTGCGAATATGGAAAGAAAAGTTGTCTGTCTAAGGTGGAGCGGAAGGACGTTCCAGGCTTTGGCCACAAGGAAGGATGACACCGGAAAGATTTGTTGTTGTAGCGAAAACTGAAAGCAATCCGAATTGATCTCTATTACTAACCTTGAGACTTTCCTGATCGTTTAAATTTTAAAATTGCACTCTGTACCTTTTTAATAATTGAATCTGACACTGACACTCACCCGCGTGTTGTTACGAATGTATGTGGCAGCGCGGACGTGAAAGATTCTTCCTATCACTGTGTGATTGATGTTAATAATTGCACTGTGTTTATTTTAAATGCCTTTGGAGCTACTTACTACAGAGCCACTTGATGCCCCTGAAACCCCGGTCCACCGCAAGCGCTAGGCTTGTTTGAGTGGAGGGTGAAGGGCGGTACCTTCTTCCGGGTTCCCTCCCGGTCCAGGCACTGATTGGGCGAGTGTTTGTAGAGGCGGAGCTGAATACGAGCCCGTCCTCTACATAAGCCCATAGTAATCCTGACAGTCTTCCTGATGACACCGGAAAGATTTGTTGTTGTAGCGAAAACTGAAAGCAAACCTAATTGATCTCTATTACTAACCTTGAGACTTTCCTGATCATTTACATTTTAAAATTGCACTCTGTACCTTTTTAATAATTGAATCTGACACTGACACTCACCCGCGTGTTGTTACGAATGTATGTGGCAGCGCGGAAGTGAAAGATTCTTCCTATCACCGTGTGATTGATGTTAATAATTGCACTGTGTTTATTTTAAATGCCTTTGGAGCTACTTACTACAGAGCCACTTGACGCCCCTGAAACCCCGGTCCACCGCAAGCGCTAGGCTTGTTTGAGTGGAGGGTGAAGGGCGGTACCTTCTTCCGGGTTCCCTCCCGGTCCAGGCACTGATTGGGCAAGTGTTTGTAGAGGCGGAGCTGAATACGAGCCCGTCCTCTACATAAGCCTAATGTCCCCTAAAACGTGCAGCGGTAACGCGCAGCGTCAGCGCCGTATACGCGCCCAAGACAAGCCAAAGACCAGCCCATCTGGGCCCATCCGGGCCAGGACGGAGCACGGGCCGTAAGCTATGTCGATCCAGCCATACGGAACCCAGGTATGAACTCTGTACAACTACGGGCTTTACGCCCCACCCTCCATGCTAAGTGCACTACACTTAGGCCTGACCAAGCAGGTATGACCTCATGCCCTAATTGTCAGCTCGCTCTCACTAATATCATACCCCACCCTGACCCGATAGTAGGTAATCTGACTCCGAGACACAAACCCAAATCCAAGGCCCTAGAATTCTCTTTTTACAGTATCAACTGCCGCTCATTACCTCAGCACAGATTCGACATTTTTAACTTACTACTGGAGGACAAACCCAGTGCATTTTTCCTAACTGAAAGCTGGCTCCACGACAGCCCTGGCCCAGATGTAGCCATGGCTCTCCCCCCTAACTACGCCATAGTCAGGAAAGATAGAGTGGGTAAAATTGGTGGCGGGATCGCCATCATTTTTGATAGAGAACTAACTTGTAGCCTAGTGCCGGTTGACATCCCCGAATGTGAGGCGGCGTTCTTTAAAATCACCCTAAATCCCAATTTTACTTTTTCTGGTTTACTGATGTACAGGCCCCCTGGAAATGCTACCATGTGGGCTCTGAACTTAGCGAATTACATCACGCCTTTCCATCTTTCTTCAAAAAACTTCTCGCTGATAGGAGATCTAAACTTGCATCCAGAAGATCTTTCGAAGGCCACATGTTCCAACCTGCTGGACGATTTAACAGCATTAAACGTGAGATTACTAAACTCCAGACCCACGCACAAAGCAGGTCATCTGCTTGACCCAATTCTTTCTAATATTAATGACCTGATATGGCTAAAAACAACCCCTGTCTGTTGGTCAGATCATTACTTAATCCAGTTTAGTCTAAAACTACCAGCCTCCACCCAGCTGCGGACCGGCTGTCCAGCTACCTCTATGAAGAACTGGAAGACACTTAATACTGTCCAACTAAATCAAACGTTAACCATAAATCCTCCAACTCTGAGCAATGATATGGAAAACATTGCCAATGCAACTCACTCATGGCTCAGTGATGCCTCAGACATTTGTCTCCCTCCCCTTCACATCAAGGGAACTCATCATCGCCCCCCAGCTCCCTGGTTTAATGACCATTTAAAATGAGAGAAATCTAAGTGCAAATCACTCGAAAGGCAGTGGCGAAAAGACTTCGCACCCGAAAAAAAGTGCTTTATTTAAAAGCAAGAAATAACTATCACACGGCCTGTTCTAAGGCCCGAGCCCTTTACGTTGCAAACTCCATAAACACAGCAACTAACAAGGTAAGAACGCTCTTCAATACTGTGAAAGAATTAGCTGGTGCACATAACCCCCGGACTCCCCCATACGTGGGAAGTATCTACCTCTGAGACCAGTACCCCTGTTATCCCAATACACTTAGCCAACAAGGTCGTAGTTGTTGTGGTGGTTGTTGGCCGCAGTTTTATTGGGATCATAAATCATATCTGGGTCATATACATGTCAACACCATAGCCCATAAATCATATCTGGGTCATAAACATGTCATACATCATATCTGGGTCATAAATCATACATGCCATCGCCATAGCCATAAATCATATCTGAGTCATAAATCATACATGTCATCATCATTGCCATAAATCATATCTGGGTCATAAACATGTCAATCATCATATTGTGCAGATCATATCGTGGTACATTCAGTTCGTAGATGGCACGACTACCAAACCAGTTCTTTTGTTAGTCCTTGGTAGTCCTCTTTGCCGTGTTACCTCTGGGACCAATATTTGGCTGGTCACCCACACCCTTTGCGTGTAGGGAGGGGTAGCTTCTCCAAGGAGTTAGGCCCAACTCGCTACCTTTTTTGTGCCCTGCCGTCCGGCCGGGTCTGGGCCGCGAGCGCCGTCTCCGTTTGCTACTCCCCTCCTTGGCCCGGCCACCTCACCCTGCCGTGCGGCATCCCAAAATGAGTGGCCTACTTCTACACACCGCCCTGTTGGTGTGTCTCCTTAGCCATCCGTTGTAACAATTTCCGCCTATGCTTGTGTTGTTGTCCAGCACTGCGACAACTGCTGGTTCCTAGGTGTGGGTGGGTGGGTCCAAAAATTCAGGTGCGCCGCTTCCCCCGCTCCACGAAAATTAGGAGCTATCTGGGGGGAGCGGCGGCTTATATCCCCCCCTACTGCTCGTCTGCTCCGTGCAGCTGCCCCCCCATTGGGGGGTTCGTACCATGCTGTCCCCCCTATTGGCTGGGGGTTCCTTGGTGCCAACAGGATGTTCCCCTGAGAGGTGTGAGCCTTCCTGCCGCTTCTGGGCGCCCAGAACCGGTTCTTCCACTGGGGCTCGGCGTGGGTTATGGCGCCGGCCCTTGATCCTCCCCCCCCCGCGGCAGCCTCTGCAAAACTACTGCTACCACACGCCCGCTAAACAAAGTTCAATGCCAAGATCTGGCCATTTTTTTCACAGAAAAAATTGACAAAATAAGTAGCTACATTACCCAGAATACTTACCTAACAGTCCCACAAGATGACGCAGAGTCCACACTCTGTGCCACAAACCTCTTAGACCACTGGCCCTTGATGACTACTGAGACGCTGATGTCTACCCTCAAAACCATAAAGTCTGGCTTCCCCCGCGACCCTATTCCCATTAGTGTCTTGAAAAAACTGGAGGCTCCCTCCTTGAACATTATAGTCCACACTTTAAATTCCTCTCTTAGGCTCTCGACCGTGCCTACTCTTTGGAAGCATGCCATGGTCAGTCCTCTTTTGAAGAAACCCACAGCCGATCCCGAGATACTGGCCAACTACCGATCCATTTCACTCTTACCAGCTTTCTCGAAACTTCTAGAAAGACATATTCACACCGCTCTAACCCATTTCACTGAAGAAAATTCCCTCCTTCATCCGTCACAGTCAGGTTTCAGGGCAGGTTTCTCTACTGAGACTGCTCTGCTAGGAGTAACTGAGAACATCCGAAAACTCCTGGACGAGGGTCAAACGGTCGCACTCATTCTTCTTGACTTGAGTTCGGCCTTTGACACCATCTCGCATGAAAAGCTACTGACTACGCTGAATAGGAATGGCATCTGCGGAACTGCACTTGAGTGGATCAGGTCTTTCCTGACAAATTGGACGTTCCAGATAACCTCCTCCCTTGCTTGCTCTGAAACTTTTAACGCCCCCCCATGGAGTACCTCAAGGCTCCATTTTGAGCCCCCTATTCTTCAACCTGTACCTTCGCCCTTTGGCAGATGTTGCAGAAAAATCAGGACTTACCCTCATGACCTACGTGGATGACTCTCAGATCATCTTTTCACTGTCCGAATCTAATTCCTCAGTTCCCTCCACTCTTAAACAAGGCTCCACGACATTTTCCGCTGGATGTCGAAAAACCAGTTGAAATTAAATGGAGAAAAAACGGAGGTCCTCCTTCTGGGGAAAAACAATGACTTATGGAACTCCGCACATTGGCCTTCCTGCCTAGGAAAACTTCCCCAACCAGCTACTCATGTACGTAATCTGGGGGTACTTATCAACAATGTTCTCTCCATGAGACAACAGGCCAATAAGGTTGTTGGCCTCTGTTTTACCATCATGAAGTGGCTAATAAAAATCCTGTGGATGTTGCCCTCCGCCACCCAAAAGACCGTAGTCAATGCCCTCATAACATCTAGGCTTGACTACGGCAACATCCTGTACCTTGGCTCTAATCAGGCCGTGGTTAGGTGACTGCAACTAGTACAAAATTCAGCTGCCAGACTACTATGCCTAAAACAACCAGCGTATCAAAACAACTGAAAGACCTGCATTGGCTCAGGGTTGAGAACCAGATTAGGTTCAAAGCCTTGAGTTATATGTTCAGGATTAAAGCGGGCACGGCACCCAAATATCTTCAGGCATTAGCCCGCCCTTACTTTCCGAAACGAAACCTGCATTCACAATCAGCAGCCAAATTCTGTGTACCTAGGTTCCGGTTAGCAAGAATGGGAGGAAGGTCCTTTTCACATCTAGGACCCACTCTCTGGAATTCACTCCCTCCCCACATACGCAAGGAGGAGAACTATGCCAGATTCAGGAGAAGCATCAAGACCTGGTTATTTGAGAAATAGTTTCTGCTTGCTCCGTTTTCCACAATTCTATCTTGTACTGTGTCTCGGCGCCGGGAAACCCTTTTTGGGTAGCTGCGCGCCTTATAAGTGTATAAAATAAATAAATAAATAAAGGAGAAGGAGCGGCCTCTTGATCAGTTTTTCCTGGTGCAATGGACTACGCCGTAGGAGAGCTGGGCTGATCGTAGGGTCCTTTTGTGTGTGTGGATATTGAGTCGACTGTTCAGGTATGCTGGTCCGGTGTCGTGGAGGGCCTTTGGTGCTTGGGTGAGCATCTTGAAGGTGACTCTTGCCTTGAGTGGGAGCCAGTGTAGTGTGGCAGGTGCTGGGAGATGATGCAGTGTCTTGGCAGGTTGAGGATCAGTCTTGAGGCAGCTTTCTGGATGTTTTCTAGCTTGCGGTGAGGTTTTTGTTGATTCTGGTGTAGTGCGTTGCCGTAGTCGAGTCTGCTGGTGATCAGGGCATGAGTGAACGTCTTTCTGTGTTTGAGTGGGATCCATTTAAAGGTCTTATGTAGGAGGCAGAGGGTGTGAAAGCAGAAGGACGAGACGGTGTTGATCTGGCGGTCCATTTTGAGCTTGGAGTCCAGGATGATTCTCAGGTTGCGTGCGTGGTACGTGGGGGTGGGGGTGGGTGGGGGCAGCTGTCTTTCCTCCATTTGGCGGCGGTTTCCATGCCTTCTCGAAAGTTGTGTCTGACGGTGTTGGGTTCGTTGAATAGGAAGGGAATAAGTTGAGTGTCGTCTGCGTATGACAAAATGTTGAGTTTGAAGGTTCTGATGATGGGGGCGAGTGGAGCCATGTATATGTTGAAAAGTGTGGGGGTGAGAGAGGACCCCAGAGGGACTCCGCAGGTGGTTGGTGTAGGGTCCGAGAGAAAAGTTCTGCCGGAGCGGATCCAGTCGATGGCTTTGTCCTGGATCCCTGCATCATGGAGTCTGAGTATTAGGGTGCAGTGGGAGATTGTGTCAAATGCAGCTGAGAGGTCGAGGCGGATGAGGGCTACTGTTTCTCCTTTGTCCAGTAGGGTGCGGATGTCGTCTGTTGGGGCGAGGAGGGCGGTTTCCGTGCTGTGGTTTTTTCTGAAGCCGAATTGGGAGGAGTCGAGGATGATGTGCTCTTCGATGAATATGGCAAGTTGGCCCTTGACGGCCTTCTTGTTCTGCTTGACGGAGAGAAAGTGTTTGATAGGGTCTCCTGGGAATACCTCTGGGCCACTCTAGAGAGGGAGGGGATAGGAAAGGGGTTATTGAGGCCATACAGGCACTTTATAGAGCCCCTGGTGCCTGACTCCGAATAATGGAAGGTCAAACAGTTCCTATCCATATCACATGGGGGACTAGGCAGGGGTGTCCTTGTTCTCCCCTTTTATTTGAGTTGTATATAGTCCCCCTAATCGGGAAAATCAAAGCCAATGTGATAATAAAACCTAGGCCTTGATACCAAAATCCTGGGGTATGCGTATGATCTTTCAGTTATAACACCTAACACTTATGAAGCCCTAAGTGAGCTTGAGAATGAGGCAAAATACTTTGGGGTGATCTCAGGCTACTTGCTTAATCAGGATAAAACACACATTGTTATTAATAGTAACAAATATGTCTGTCGGATCCACGGGTGACAAAATCAGCAGTCTACTTAGGGATCACTATAACATTTGATCTGGGTAAAATTGAAGAGGAAAATCTGCCCCTTGCAATTCAAAAGGGGAAGAAAGATCTAGATAGGCTGAATAGACTGCATCTCTCGATTGTAGGATGGTGCAACATCATCAGAATGATATTTCTCCCAAAGATTCTGTATTTCTTTAGAACAATACCTTTAGAGTTCGAAACTCACTGGTTTAAGGGGATGGAAAAGATGATTAATGAGTTCATATGGGCACATACAAAGACCAGAAGGGCGCTTAGATTCATGTCCCTCCTCAGGGAGGGGGGGTGGACTGTCCCAGATTTAAAAATGTATTACTGGGCCTCAATAAAACAGTATTTGCGGGGACTGCTTGGAGGAAAGGTCAAGGATCAGAGGAGAAGTTATGCCCATGCATGATATTAGGGAAAGAGGCCTCTAACTTGCTTCTGACATACAAAGAACCCAGTTACTACAAAAAAGTTCCATTTAAGACCTTAGGGATAGCATCCTTTATCTGGACAGCCATTAGGAAAAAACTAAGGCTAGGAAGGATGATTTTTACACTCCGCTTTTTGGAAATCCATAATTTCCAGAAATATTCCATGATGGTGCTATGTTGTGCTGGGATGCACTAAGAGTGGGGAAGATTGGGGATCTGCTTGATTCAAGCGGAATGGTGTCATTTGAGAAAGTCCAGCTGTCTTTTAACGTTGACCAGAAAGATTGTTTTAAATATCTACAGGTTCAGAGCTATATTGCGAAAAAGAAAGTGGGGGAAGAGCTTTCAATGAAGAGCCCATAGAGGAGGCGATTATATATGGAGGGCTGAGACGGCTGATGTCTGATGATCGAGAGAAACACTGAGGCGTGGAAGCAAAGGTTAGACGTTGATGGGGCCGAGTTCTTTGACTCACCTTTACTGGACCACTCCATATTGAGATCGGCTGGCTGCAAACACAGCACGACAAAACAATGTTTTCACTATATTATACGCCAGCCAAGATCGCTGAATGGGGTGGTGCAGAAGGAGTTCTCTGCCCCCGATGTCGCTGCGCCGAGGCTGACATCGTGCATAGGTTTGGTACTTGTCCGATCCTAGAGCCTCTGAAGACAGCTACAGAAAACTTCCTGATAAAGACTCTGAGGATTAAAATCAATCAATCAATCAATCAATCAATCAATCAATCAATCAGGGGTTTATAAAGCGCGCTACTCACCCGTGAGGGTCTCAAGGAGCTTTAATGGTATTAGGGGTCACGAAGGAAGGAGTGCCAGAGGCACAACGAGATTTTAGATTTTTTTGGCCATGGCAGTAGTAAGAATGTGTATATTCTTTGCTTGGCTGGATTCGGGCCCTTGTTTCAATAGTGACTTACACAGCTTTTAGCTATTTACAATTTCAAAAAGGGTCTATACGAAAGGAAAGGAGGGAGGTCTAAAATAATGGGGAAACATATCCGGGCCCTTATCTAGATGTGGTAAATTGACAGTGGGGCTAGTCAAGCTGTAGCCCAAACGATTTGGAGTCTCTGGTGTCCTGAATACAGTTTAATAATTTGCTCTTAGGTATGAAATGTAGGAAAAGTGTTTTATTCTCCCTTTTATAATCTATGCATTATTGGTAGTGTTTCCCCATGTATTTACGAATGTATTTATCTAAATTTATTGAACTGATGGTGGCAAAAAAAAATGGAAGTGTGTCATACGATGTACGTCACCCAAAATATGTCTTCCGAAGCATGTCATACGATGTCTGTTACCAGAAGTATGCCATGCAAAGCATGTCACAGGAAGTATGTCACAGATATATGTCACCAGAAGGCATTTATAGAGCGCGCTACTTACTCGTGAGGTTCTCAAGGCCCTGCGGGTGGTGGGGTGTAGGTTTCGGTCCATCGGGGAGGGTGGTTCAGCGCAGAGCCAGGTATTGAGGTGTTGTGCGAAGATGGAAAGAAAAGTTGTCTGTCTAAGGTGGAGCGGAAGGACGTTCCAGGCTTTGGCCGCGTGGAAGGAGAAGGAGCGGCCTCCTGATCAGTTTTTTCTGTTGTAATGGACTACGGCCTAGGAGAGCTGGGCTGATCGAAGGGTCCTTTGGGGTGTGTGGAAATTGAGTCGACTGTTCCAGTATGCTAGTCCGGTGTCGTGGAGGGCCTTTGGTGAATGGGTGAGCATCTTGAAGGTGACTCTTGCCTCGAGTGGGAGCCAGTGTAGTGTGCGCAGGTGCTGGGAGATGTGGCAGTGTCTTGGCAGGTTGAGGATCAGTCTTGCGGCACAAGAATGTGTGTATCCTTTGCTTGGCTGGATGCGGGACCTCCCTTGTTTCAACAGTGGCTTACGCAGCTTTTAGCTATTTACCATTTTAAAAAGGGTATAGACGAAAGGGAAGAAGGGAAAGATATCTGGGCGCTCATCTAGACAGGCCCGGTTCTAGCGGTAGGCTGGGTGGGCCAGGCCCACCCAAACATGAGCCTGGCCCACCCAAACAGGAGCCTTGGCCCTCGCAGTGAGGGCTTGAAGGCAGGAGCGCAAAGGCATTGGGTTCAAAGGGCTGTCTGTGTGTGCCTGGGCTGAGACAGCTTCCCGGGCGAATACACACACACACACACATACAGCTTTTGAGATTATCGCAGCCACACCAGAGTACTTCACAGGTCTTTAAAAGACCATTTACATATAAACAAGGCTTTGTTTATTTTTTTCACACCTTCATCTCCACGTGGCGAAATGCGACAAATCCTTTCCTTGACATGGGAAACCTTTGCCTACTGTTCTGCTGCGTGGATATTTCTTTTTCTATGCAGTGCAGGAGAAAATAATTGTATTTATTCCTATTCACCTTTCCTGACCCCTGCAGCTGCTTATCACACCAGGCTGCCTGTGAAGCAAAGTTTGAGTAATGGAGTAGTAGGTAAGAGAATGAGTTACTATTTGTTTTTCTTTTAACAATCTGCTCGGGCTCGGCAGGACGAATACTTTGTGTGCACTTAATTTAAACAGTTTTTATCATCATCATGGCTGATGCAGGACAACAATAAGACAATACAAAATGCCCAGATAACGCTGGTGATTAATGATCCTGCTGGAGAGCAATCATTTGTCTTTTAGTAGTTTTTAAATGAGATGAACTGTATTTTATGTGGAAGCGCAGTGGGTTACTACGTTTGTCACAGAGATCCTTACAGTTCATAAGTTACAATCCTAACATAGGACAGTGACCAATGAACTGTCATCAAAGAGCTGCATACAAACATGAATGGTATAGTTAGAACTTCACTTTTTTGTTTTGTGATATAGTTAGAACTTCCCTTGTCTTTCATTATTCTAATTTTGCTCAAATGAGTATGTTTGGGGAAATATACATTTATATCAGTAAAGCTGACCCCATGGAATACTCTTTAAATCCTAAGGTTGTGTTTCCCCAGACCAAACCCTTTTAAAATATACTGCCCACCAGTATGGATGACATGTGATTCATACACCTTGTAATCCTCATTGGCTAATGTGACATTCCCTATAGACTGATTTACATACTTGTATCATTCATTGTCTCTGTATAATGTGTGCATGGTGTAAAGTACTGACACACACTACACTGATATGAGTAGCGCTATACAACAAATAACATGCATATGAGAGAGGGGCTACGTAAAGATGAGGGGCACTATTGGAGGGTGGCAGTGAGGGAATCCGAGGAGGAGGTAGTGGGAGGGGCTATGGAGCGATAAGGGGCACAGTTGGACTGTTGGAGTATGGTAGTGAGGGAATCCGAGGAAGAGGTCATGGGGTGGAGGGGGGAGCTAAGGAGAGATGAGGGGCACTGGTAGAGGGTGGTAGTGAGGGAGTCTGAGGAGGAGGTCATGAGGGGGAGGGGCTACAGAGAGATGAGGGGCACTGGTGGAGGGTGGTAGTGAGGAAATCCGAGGAGGAAGTCATAAGGGGGAGGGGCTATGGAGGGATGAGGGGCACTGTTGGACTGTTGGAGGGTGGCAGTGAGGGAATCCGAGGAAGAGGTCATGGGGTGGAGGGGGGAGCTAGGGAGAGATGAGGGGCACTGGTGGAGGGTGGTAGTGAGGGAGACTGAGGAGGAGGTCACGAGGGGGAGGGGCTACAGAGATGAGGGCCACTGGTGGAGGGTGATAGTGAGGGAATCCGAGGACGAGGTCATGTGGTGGAGGGGGGAGCTAGGGAGAGATAAGGAGCACTGGTCGAGGGTGGTAGTGAGGGAGTCTGAGGAGGAGGTCATGAGGGGGAGGGGCTACAGAGAGATGAGGGGCACTGGTGGAGGGTGGTAGTGAGGAAATCCGAGGAGGAGGTCATAAGGGGGAGGGGCTATGGAGGGATGAGGGGCACTGTCGGAGGGTGGCAGTGAGGAAATCCGAGGAAGAGGTCATGGGGTGGAGGGGGCAGCCAGGGAGAGATGAGGGGCACGGGTGGAGGGTGGTAGTGAGGGAGTCTGAGAAGGAGGTTATGAGGGGGAGGGGCTACAGAGAGATGAGGGGCATTGGTTGAGGGTGGCAGTGAGGGAATCTGAAGAGGAGGGCATAAGGAGGAGGGGTTATGGGGAGATGAGGGGCACTTGTGGCATGTGGGATGGCAGAGAGGGAATCAGAGAAGGAGGTCAATAGGGGGGTCCATGGACAGATGATGGAAGGTGATAGTAAAGGTATTTACGGAGAAAGAGGTTATTGGTGTGGCGCCAAAAAAGGCTTTCGCATCAGCGCTGAAGCCGGCCCTGTCATGGCCTTTCTGTTTGTGTTTATTTAATTAGCAGTCGGGTCATAAGGGCTACTGTGGAACATACTTTAAAGTGCGTGCTAATTATATTTACTGCTATATTCAATGTTTTAGTTTGAAGGTGATTTTACTAATGTTTTTAGCTGGAAAAATGAAAGTGGAGCCCGATGGTGCCTGATATGGGGCACGGGCCCAAGGTCAGCTGTGAGATAAGGTGCACTGGAGAGGAGTAGTGGATAATCAAGCCTGTAAGGGAGTGCGTTGCAGAGTCTAGGGTCAGGTGGAGGTAGTAATGAAGAGGGATTCTCCAGCGCCTTGAAACCCTAGCGGGTATGTAGTGCGCTTTATAAATGTGCTGATTGATTGATTGAAGGCTCCCACAGAGGGAGCCCGTGAAGTGTTACTTGCATGATACTCACACCTCAGAAGCCTCCTCTTCCCATCAAAGGAACATTGCATGGAAAAAACACTTTTTGAGAGTGATAATATTTAGAAAGAGATTTTGAAAAGAGTGCGTTTTACTGGGCCTTGTAAGACTTAGAATTGATAAAGGAGGGCCCTGAAGCAGGTCTGCCCAGAAATATATGCGACAAATCGAGCCCGCAGTCGCCCACCCAAATTCACCCTTGGCCCACCCAAATAAAAATTCCTGGAGCTGGGCCTGCATCTAGAAGTGGTAAATTGACAGTGGGGCTAGTCAAGCTGTAGCCCAAACGATTTGGAGTCTCTGGTGTCCTGAATACAGTTTAATAATGTTATTTTGCTGTTAGATATGAAATGTAGAAAAAGTGTTTTATTCTCCCTTTTATAATCTATGCATTATTGGTAGTGTTTCCCCATGTATTTATGAATGTATTTATCTAAATGTATTGAACTGATGGTGGCAAAAAAATGGATTTCATCATACGATGTACGTCACCCAAAATATGTCCTCCGAAGCATGTCATACGATGTATGTTACCAGAAGTATGCCATGCAAAGCATGTCACAGGAAGTATGTCACAGATATGTCACCAGAAGTATGTGATATGAAGTATGTCACACGGAGTATTTCACACAAATGTTGTAAAGGCAGTGTTAAAAAAGGACAGAAACTAATGTAGTGACTGATCACTACTCACCTTAAGGTAGTCCAATTCAATTCAAAATTTCTTTATTCGACTGAAGGTAAAATTAGTCATAAAAGTACAGAGAAAAAAGATAACACATATGTAGTCAGTTCATCAATTAAAAGGTTAGATATAAAACAGTAGATTGCAATGTAGCCTAACACAGCTCATGCAAGAGCGACAGTACAATTCATCAAGATACTTATTAACCTTCCATACTTTTCCTAAATCTCAGGGCTGTCTTTAAAAAATTGATTACGTATAAAGTGCTTTCACAGTGCAGCATTTTAAGATAAATTGGTGCGGGCCTTATTTGCACTAAATTCATTTTTTTAAGAAGAGGTTTTAAAAACATTTTTCGAGGCAAGGTGTAATAGGAGCATATAAATAAAAAGTGCGCCAGATCTTGCGGAGACTTATTGTCGCAGCCGCAAGCTGGCAGCACTTGTCCCTTATGGGCTCCACTGGGCACGGCTAGCATCAGATGAAAAAGGTCAAAACTAAATCTAGTCAATAAAAAGCGCTCATATCTGGAGATGGCCCAGGATAAATAGGGTTCTATTTGAATACATGTTTTGGATAAAGTGTGACTCAATACACTGCCCTTCTTCAGTTCAGTCTCTTCCCTCGTCATCTGACGGGTCATTAGAAATGTGGCCTTTACAGATGTTACATCATGCTTTGTTGCTGACTGTGGTGTTAAGAAGAGGTCCAACCTGCCCAGATCTTGAAGACAGTTTTGGATGTACTTTATCCAGGGTATCTTTAGTTTCCCGTCCCATGTGAGTGCTTCGGATAAAATATTCTGGGTGAAAGGTATTTCGTTGTTCATCCAGCAGTTTAGCCAGCACAAGAGGGGATTTACTGCAATTTTATCCTCTAAATATGGCGTGCCCAGTTCCTCATGGGTGGAAAAATTGGCCGTACTCTTCGGTAAACATAAAATTTGTTTTAAAAAGTTATTTTCTGTGGTTGTTAGATCAGACACTGGTAAGAACCCCCAGAGGTCACTCCCATAGCAGGCAATTGATATGCTTTTGGCTTGGTATAATTTCATTAGCGCAACCACAGGTGTATTACCCATTTTCCGAGCAAAGTCAATTATTGCCGCATTGGTCCTTATTAAGTCTCCTCTCTTTTTCTTTAGTGCTGGTCCCCATGTAAGTTTACTGTCGAACAGTACGCCAAGGTAGGAAAAGGTTGTTGTGTAGGGTATTTTTTCCCCATTAACGGATAAAGGGTAAGTCTTCTTGGACCCATGTCCTACCTTCATGATGAATGACTTGGCGTTGTTAATACATAGGCCTCGTGAGTTCATAAAATGAAAAAAAGAGTCCAATAAAATTTGAAGGCCAAGTGCAGTTCGTGAGATAAGGACGGCGTCGTCCGCATAAAGAAGGACAGGGACGCCCTTTTTACCTATGTATGGGTAATCCGTGTTTGTTCTTAAAAGATGCTCCTCTAAATCATTGATGTATAAATTAAAAAGAAAAGGCGCTAAAATACAGCCCTGTCTGACCCCCCGATTTATTTTAAAGTCTTTGGTCACTTTTAAGTCTTTGGTGTATCGCACATTCGCTTATGTGTCGCTGTGAAGATCGGCCAAGAAATTGATTAGTTTTATTTCAACCCCCATTTTCAGCAAGACATCCCAAAGTTTATTTCTGTCAACACAATTGAAGGCCGATGAGAGGTCCATAAAGGCCATAATGAGTGTGCCGTTTCTGGCCAGAGTATATTTGCCACTGATTAGGTATAGATTCAGGCATTGTGTTATTGTAGAATGTCCTGGTCTAAAACCATATTGTACTGGTGACATAACCTTGTTGTTTTTGGCCCAAGTGGATAACCTATTTAAGATGATCCCACCAACAACCTTGGCGACAGAGTTAATCAGAGAAATTGGCCTGTAGCAGGCTGCGTTACTTCTGTCTCCTTTTTTGTACACGGGTACAATAGTTGAGGCTCCCCAGGACTTAGGGGCCCTGGTAGCGGCTCCAGCATTAACCACTGCCGTAAGGATTGGAGCCCAGAAGGAGACGTTGGATTTAAATAAGTCTGGAGGGAGGCCATCTGGGCCCGGGGCCTTGTTGCTAGTTAGACAGCGAATCCCCCTTTCCACTTCTTTATCTGTGAATAGCAACGGAGCTTCTACAGGAAATTTTGGAGCTTGCATCTGCCATGTATCGTCGCTTTTAAAGATTGCACTGAAGTGAGAGACCCACTCACTTTCAGGTATGCAGGTTCCAATGGTAGCAACATTCGGATCATCAAACATTGGTTTGTTGATTAGGCTCCAAAACTTGGAGCTGTTGCCAAGGATGGATGGGTCAAGTAAGGATTCCCAAATACTCGCCTTTATTGCTTTTTTGCGTGATGCCAAAGCGGATTTATAATCAGAGCGCAATATTTTGATTAACGTGGGATCCCTTGGTTTGTTCTTAAGAGCCATTTTTAGTTGTCGACTGGCTCTTGAGCAGGTGTGATCAAACCATCGTGGCTGTTGGTTACCTTGTCCCTTCAATGGTACTGAGAGTAGTTGATCCACTCTTCTGGTCAGTTCAGCAAAAGCAGATATTATAGAATCCGGGGGAGTGATATTAGAGGAGCAGAAGGTGAGTTCTTGAACAAAAGTCGTTTTAACTGATTCGAGTAGAGCTTCACTGTTTATTGAAGACCACTTTAGTCGTCGATTGCCGTTAATTAATTTTAAAACACCCGGGTCTTTGCGGTTTTTGCTGAGTTCAAACAGGCCACTTTTAACTTCCACTGAGATCGGGTTATGGTCAATGTGGATACTTTCATGGATATTAAAGTTTGAAGCTGAAATTGCCATATCAACGGAGAGCAGTATATGATCTATAAAGGAACCTTGTTCTGAACCTTTGTAGGTTGGGGTTTCATAGATAAAGGAATCCTCTTTCAGGGTCATCGCATTTCTCAAATCCAGGCCGTCTATTAAATTTTTCATGTTAGAGCCTCGCGGGCAGTGCACGAAATGAAGGCCTGACCTATATCCACAACCCAGGGAGCCCAGAGATGACGATGTCGGGTGACCACAGATATGCACATTAAAATCACCTACAATTATTTTATTCCGTGATAGAACTGCCAGGTTATCGTGAATATACTCGTGAAGTTTAGTGATATTGCATTCACCTGATGGCGATACGGCATTATAGAAGTTAACCAAGATTAATCCTTTTTTGCCTTTTCTAAGCTCCAAGATCTGTATGTTGGTGTTGCCCTGATGTTTATTTTTTATCTGTATCACCAGGGAGAGGCTAATGAATATTGCCAGCCCCCCCTTTGCCCTTCCACTGGGTGAGGGAAGACCGGGAACGAGGAAACTTTGAAATCCTTCGATAAAAACATTGTTGTCAGTGAGCCAAGTTTCCTGTAAGGTAGTCAGTAACAGGCGCTCCTATGATTGTTACTGACTGATCACTTTTATAGCCCTAAAGGACTGAACACCCCTGAGAGTGACATATGGAAACCATAAGACACTGGCTCACGTCATCGCCCAAGCAGCAGCAGCTGCAGGGAGGGTGAGGGCGCCGCTCTGTGGCACCGTCAGGGCGGGTTTCAGTCTCACTTCCCCGTCGCTCTGTGTCACTGTGACGAAGCACCGTCATACATCTGACAGTGATAGTCCGCCTCGTCCTCCGCCAGGACCCCGGTGATGGTTAAAGTGGCCCTGTCAGCAGACCTAGGGTTGGTGCCGAAGAATCTCTTGGGTATTCCCGAGGGTCTAGCATCATCATCCATGACCAGTCGGGGGGCCCCGCCCGGCCTCTGCTGGTACCAGTACACACTCTCGCTTCCAATGTCATCGGCGGAGCAGGTGATTTCAGCTGTTCCTCCCGGAGACACAGACACCGAGGGCGGCTGAGTCAGAACCCACTGAGCAACAGAACCTGGAATGAAAGGAGGAATGAGGACTAACAGCGTCACGTGACAAAGAGATGAGTGAGCAGTACCTGACATGTATGTATCTTAGAGCAGAGAACAGATCAATACACAACGCACCTGCGCAGAGCGCGCTGAGCGCGAGGAGGAGGAGGGGAGCCCGGGACATGGTGCAGCGTCGGAAGAGCTCTGGTCTCTGGTGCAGACGGATCCGGACGGCGCTTTAAAGCGCCGGCGGGGCTGGGGCAGCGCCCTGTATGCAAATCCGGTCACAGCTCTCTGACTGCTATTTGTCGCCTCACACATAAGCAGTGCCGCGCTGTTCTCCATACAGTTTCCATGTTTTGAAGTCATTAAAATGCATTTACAAATTACACCTCATTCCGGCAGGAGTCCAGCCCTCCTGTTCTTCGATGCTTCCCTCTCTCAGCCCTCCCTCCCCTCTCGCCATCACACAATGACAAGATATCTTCTGCCTGCTCACAGCCTTGCTATTAAGTTCTGGTTCACCAGTTACTTCTGGGTTCTCATGAGTCTGGGTGCAGTTGCATTTTTGGAACACGTATTATAGCAATGAAAACTCCAGGTCAGATCAGTTACATCCTCAGACTGGTAACCAGACTCTTTTGGTTTCAGATGTATTTTTTTTTTTTTTTTTTAAATACACTTGTTTATTTCTCTTGGGCATGTTTAGTCTAGGGTCCGAAATCCCACGTGCCAAATCTGCATTCCGTAGAAACCAGTTGCAGCTATTAAACTGGAAATTCTACCAGTCGGTAGGTGATTTCTGGCGCGGGCTCGCAGAAGGCTTTCATCTCTGAACCCCTCCTGATTGTGTCATAAAAATAAATGAGCGAGAGCGATATTGCCCAGGTGTATAAAGAGATAAACAACACGTATAATGTTTGAATCGAGTTGGTGTCAACGGTGGCTATTCTTCGTTGCAATGAAGAACTGCAGCTAACAATGATAATCGATTTAACTGTGACAGGAAAGTTTGCCACCTAGCGTCCATAAGTGGAATACCCTCTCCTATCCACTTGTATGAATGTATATTTTTTATTTGGAAAATACAGTACAAATCGACATATGTATCGGAAGTCGATGTTAGAAATGACATGCAAGGGTAACATCATGGGTAACTAAGGAAAGAACATACCATTCTGACCCAGAAAGGTCTCGGTACCCAGGATGCGATCTAGGAACCGAACGGAGCAGGGCCAGAAAAGAAACAAGCATTTACAATGCAATGGTTTCGCCTTTGGAAAAGTTAGAGCTATTGGCATTGCTCATGACATTTCTTTTTTTTTTACTTATAAATAAATGGCATTGTTATTTACGACTGTTAGAGCTCAGGGCTGATACTTTCAAATAGTGGATCTGCAAAATTTTATCTGACTGTGGAGAATATGATTTGGAAGAAGAAATTATGTTGTTCAATTCAATTCAATGTAAGGGTGGTTGTGACCCTAATCTTAGCCACACTAGACTACTGTAACGCCCTCTATTTGGGAATAAACAAGGGTCAGCTTCACCACCTGCAGCTGGTTCAAAACGCTGCTGCAAGGTTGGTTCTGAATCTTCCGAAGGATCACTCGGCTTCATCTTCTGTTCAAGACCCTCTGCCTCACCCACAACGCATATCATGGCCTAAAAAGCATCATCAAAAGATATACCCTCAAGGAATCTCAGGTCAGCAAATCGTAATCTTCTCATGGTCCCAAGGTTCAAAAGATTGAGGTGTGTGGGGGGGTGGGAGGGGGGAGGGGGATAGGTGGGGGGGTGAGCGCTTTCTTGCTGACTGCGGCCAAGGCGTGGAACTCTCTCCCGGTCTTCCTCTCGGGGCAACAAGAAAACACTGTCTTTCGTAAGTCCCTTAAGACCTGGTTGTTTCCTAGGCGCAAGGCCTAAGCATGATTTCCAAAGTGGTCAGTGGGTGATCTGTACACAAGCGCCTTGACGCCCTTGGGCTTAGTTTGCGCTATACAAATTGCTCATTCATTCATTCATTCATTCAATCAAACCCAAAAAATCCTTTCCAGAACTGTTCAATATTATCAGAGAGAATGGAGAAACAGGCAATGGTCAGCAAACCAAAAGACCTCTCAAGCTCCCTAAGAAAGTAAACATTCCACCATATATACACAAATCACACCACTACTTAAGTTAGCATCTGAACCTTTTACATTTACTATACCTGTTCATTTCAAGTGCATTTCCTTGAGTTAATGTTTTTTATTTTCACCTCGACAAGGGCACAAGGTGCTGAAATCAAATCAAAATAAAAGTTGGCATATCATGTCTCGCCTCTAGCCAAGGAGTCTCGTTCAGAACTAATGGGCAAAATCTTGTAGTGAAGGCATACTGATTAGGCTGAATTTGAAAAGTATGATTTGAACTTTTTTAAAGCAGCAGTTTCATACGGCCCCATTTATTGGGTTTAGGAATGAAAAATTAAATAGGCTGAAATATTCTTGAATTGAATACGGCAAGTTGGGTCCACAGGATCGCAGAGTCTATGGAAGAATAGGGTCTCAACGGACAATGGGATTGAATCTAAACGAGTTGCAATATCCTGCATGCACATTGGGCCTTTGGGCATAGATATCAGTAAACTCAAATAAATTGGGTTACAAAAGTAACAAATGGGGGGGGGGGTGGTAGGACGTGGGTATGTTCATAAGTTACATAAATGCCGTCCATTATCACAGAAACACTTCAGACAAAGACCCAAAGAATCTACCAGAAGTCAAGTGAAGGGGTACCGTGGGATAGAGATTATGCAACTTTCCATGGATGATACTGACAAGTGCCTCAACAGGGTTACCCGACCTACACAATAGAAAATATGGTGCAGGGTGTTCATACCTGGGGGCATTACTCATAACATAACATGTGTATTTGTAAAGCGCACGTTCACCCAGAAGTTTCTTGGCGCTGAATAACAGATGTTTATTGTTACCCAACTCAATGGTATTCATTTTATCGACCTCAGATGGATGAAAGGCTGAGTAGACCCGCCGGGATTTGAACCTGTGACCATGAGGTCGAACACAGGCCCCTGCAATGGACGCATTAGTCCACTGAGCCACCAAACCCGGTTGGCATGCAGCCAATGTGGCCCTTGCAACACCTAAACATGTTACAGTAGTGTTCTATATAATTCTCTCTTTCAATCAATCTTTTATAAAAGTCTTGGTTTCTGAAATATCTGTTGCTTTACCCGGCTCATCACTAAAAATGTTCCTTCAGCCATGAATAGATTCTCGTAGCAAGAAACAAATAATAATGGGTGTAGGAAGGTGGATATCTGACTATGGTTACCCCCAAACTTTTTGCCTGGTGTTTAGCTGGTTTTTGACTTAGTTGGCCTGGGATCCTGCTATTCAGGGCCCCAGGCTGATTGCTCTCTCCTTAAAATGGACTCCATGTACCTTAGGTGCATAACACAATTGGAATTGGTTCACCTTATAGGCCCCTGTAACAGTGTACCATAGGTACCCAGGGCATAGGTGTAGCCAAGGCCTGCCAGGGGCTGCAGCATGTATTGTGCCACCCCTGGCCTGGCCTCCATATTTGACACAACTGGCTGATCACTCAGCTGGGGTAAGTTGGTGTAATCACCTCTTACTTAGGTACAGTATGTCTGTGCCTAACCCTAAACTGGACACATATGTTCCTATCAGCCACTCCTATGGAAGGCCTCATCAATCCTGGAGGCAGAGTGCTTGGAAATATGTGAGATGGTGCTCTAGCATGAGCTGAGCCTGTCTGCAGCTGTTGGGAACCACTCCCTAAGCTGTTCCGGGATATTTCCATACCATATACTCTTAAGTGCATTATAATCCTCGCGGTTAAATGCTATCTTTGGTTTGGCTTTATCAAAACATGTCGAGTAAGGTGTCATACGAATTGGAATACTATCCCCTCGCCAGTTCTGGCGACGGGGATAGCATTCCACCCTTCTAGAGGGACACGACATGTGTGTAGCCTTAACCCTGGTTAAAGTTAAACAGAGCCTCAGCTTCACAAAATGGACGCTGCCACCACAGACACAAGTCTGGCCTCCTGCTGCTGACCGAAACTCGGCAGATGGTGGCCTGGACAAAGGATTTCCTGCCTTGGGAGGTGCGAGCACCACCCCAGACAGGATTTTGTGTATTAGGTAGGACAGGGCTGAAAAGAATCAGACATGCCCGGGGCACACAAGGTGTCCCCGTGCATAGGCCAGCCCAAACCGGTTCTGGGGCTTTCCAGCCCCAATCCTGGCGAGGAGCTGGACAAAGGAGAGGGGGTGTAACCACCCCCCTTCCTGGTCCCACCCATAGGGGAGGGACCTAGCAGGAGATCCACCCCCCAGTTTGGGAATAAGAGGGGGAGCAGTGCCATTGCACAGCAGATCATCCCGAAATCAACTTAAAACTAAGAAGAAGACTGGACTTCGACATTCTGCTGCACAGAAGACTGAAGAAGAATCTCCCTTGTGGCCAAGGAGTGACCACCCTGTGAACACAGGTACCAACCAGCAACTCGACGTCTGCTTTGCCGCCGCCTCCCGCCGGAGACCGAGCCCAGAGCCCGACAAGAACCAGACTCCCAGACCTCTCAGAGCCCGATCCACAGTCCCTGCGAAGAAGGGACCCGTGGAGGCACCGAGTGACGTGGGACCGGACCTCTTGAAAGACACTCGACAAGCTGACTGCGCAGCTTCTGAGGCATCCTCGACGTTGTGCTTTGGGGATTGAGAACCCCCACCACCGAGCAGCCCTTGCACCGAAGATCAGCCCCCCAGCATCTCCACGATCTGCGTGGGGCCCTTTTGCACCGTGCCACTCGACGCGCCATCCCGGCCACTAGCCACGTGGTCAGCGGCCATCTTGGCGACGAACCCAAAGATTTAAACAGCAGGTCTGGTTGCTCCAGACCTACCCAAGCTCCTGTGAAAAGGAGCCCTCGCTCTGACCTTGCTGGTCCGAGTGAACAGCATCTTTCAACTCCTGCGTGGCTTGCATTTGCCAAGGCCTGTTTGCTCCGATCAGGTCGCCGACACCGCCAACAGCGAGAAGCCTACGTGGGACAGCTCGTGACCGACTCCTGGACGTCCTCGACCCCGGGTATCCACGTGGCTGCAGAAAGAAGCTACCCGACAACGCCTGTTTGCACCCGACATCGCCTGGTTCCACTCTGGTTCCAGGGCAGTCACTGGCTAGTGACTTTGAACACTGTCCCCTCTGCTTTCAGGTCTTCAACTCTTCCGATCCACCCTTGGATCCACCGGAACTCTTCTCATCGAGCCGCCTGCAGCATCTTCAGCTCCAAGCACCATCGACCAGCGTGACGAAACCCGACACATCTTCGACCCTGTGCACCCGCTTCCTGTGGGTGAGGTAACTCAGCTCCGCCGGTGCTCCTGCACTGGTACACATCCCAAGGGCCTGTGTTTTAAGTTTCAGCTCCGTAGGTCACTCGGAAGGTTCCTAACTTTCTAACTTTGTGCTTTTTACGCACCATAGACTTTGTATTGAGAAGTGCGTGCACTTTGAACACTGCACCCGAGTCCCGTGGGCCTTTCCCGACTTAGTTAACTCCAGTCTCGAATAGCTCCAGCGATTCCCAAGGCCCTAGGCCTCTTCACTTTCCTTTAGGTATCTCTTATACCACTTATTTAGTATATGGTTTAGGTGGCCCCTAGGGCTCATCCATATTGTGCAACTTTTGTGTATTTTAAACTGTCTTGTGATTTAACGCTTGTGCTTCTGTGCTCATAAAGAGTCCAGGGGATTTTAATAGTTAATAAATCAATATATATTTTCAATATATATCTGTGTGGTGTCCCTTTCATTTGGTATTCAAGGGGGTTGTGTATGGTATAACAGCTGGCTTCACATGCCTTTCAGAGTTTAGCCTAAGACTGCTTTGTCCACGTTACCACTAGGATAACTGGTCTACAAGGTTGAATTACAACCATCATCATAAGGGTTGCTTGGCATGGGACAAAGTGATCACTAGAATTAGTGAGCATTATATACCAGGCCAACTTCTCACATTGGTGAGCAGCGGATTGGGATCTGAGCTTGCTGTTGTTTTACCATTACAATCTTTGAGATTATCATTTGAAAGATCATACAGGTACCTGCTAGGTACATATAAAACAAGACTAGTATACATAAGTTCTACTGAACTTAGTTGTTGTAGAGCAAAGGGAGTAGCACACCCTAGCTACAACTACTAGATAGGTTTAGTAGGTAAACACCAGTGTAGGTAGATTGCAACACATCCACCCACACTAGAGCAATGTCTGGAACAGAGGGGTCCAGTGGACTTACTCCTGTTGAGAGTGACCCTCCAAGGGCACCATCCCAGTTTGCTATATTTCCCTTCAAGGAATTAAGACAGCTTTGTGTCTTAAGGGGTCTGAAGACAGGGCCTTCCCCTACTGCAGACCACCTAAGAGAGCTCTTGGATCAGTCTGAAGCTCTAAAGACCTCTAAAGCAAACCCCACAGGGAATGCTGAAGGAGGCCATCCTTCAGAGGATGACACTGTAGACCCCCCTGCCCCTATCATCCTGGTAGATGAGGAAGCCTCCACCACTGGAGCTCCTCAGGTAGATGTAGAGGAAGAAGAAGAGGAGGAGGAGGTGGAAAGCAGTGAGTCAGATGATGACAGAGATAGTCAGGTGCTGGTCAGTAGACTGAACCAGGCTAACTTAAGTCAACTTGGGAATGAATCAGGTAACAACCCATTCAGACCCCCAGGTGGACTTAACCAGGGCCATAGGAGGAGAAGGCATCACTCAGGTGAATCCAATACCTCCCATGTCTCTAGAGGCTCTCATGGTCACTCCAGAAAGGAGATGACTAGCCCTCAGAGAAGGGAACATGAGGCCAAGATGAGAGAGGCTGAGCTTAGGATCCAGAGGCAAGAGTTAGAGGTTGCCCTGGCTAAGGAGAAACTTGCTAGAGCAAGACAGCCTAGAGAGAGTGGGGTAATAGAACCCACTGGTGGCAGCAATATCCACAAGGATAAAGACAGGTCTTTTGATAATAGAAACCTGAGTAAGATTGTGCCCCCCTACAAAGCTGGGGATGACATCCATAAATGGATTACTGCAATGGAGAGAGCCTGCAGAGTACAGCAGATCCCTCAGGAGCAGTGGGCAGCAATCTTGTGGCTCTCCTTTGAAGGTAGAGGCCGAGACAGACTCCTCACAGTTAGTGATGAGGATTCTAGAAACTACATGGTCCTGAAGAGTGCTCTGATTGATGGGTTGGGCTTAACCACTGAACAGTACAGGTTAATGTTCAGAGACACCCAGAAGACACAGACTCAGGACTGGTCTGAATTTGTTGAGTGTGCCACTAAGGCTCTGGAGGGCTGGTTGCTGGGAAGTAAGGTTACTGACTATACAGGATTGTATAATTTAATTATGAGAGAGCAAATCTTAAGTAATTGTCAAAATCAGCTTCTACATCAGCACCTGGTTGACTCTGATCTGACCTCCCCACAAGAATTGGGTAGGAGGGCAGACAAATGGGTCAGAACCAGGATCAGGCCTAAGAACCAGGGTGGTGACCAAAAGAAAGAGACTACCAAGCCTCAAGAGAAGGGTGGGGATAAAAGTAAGGAAAAGACTTCCCCAGGGCCCCAAAACTCCAAGAATGGGGGTGGGTCCCAAGACACTTCTACATCCCAGAAAAAGCCTTATTGTCATACCTGTAAACAGGTGGGGCATTACAAAACAGATAGCTGTTGTCCCAAGAATGGCAATAAGGAGAATATACCTCCAGGTAAGGCTCCAACACCTCCTGTCACTGTTAGCAGTGGTCCCCCAGGTGGTGGGAGCACCCCCAAGAATTTGGGTGGGTTTACTTTTGGAGGACAGGTGGACTCTGGCCTATCCAGGTCCCCTAACTCAGATACTCTTGTTTATGAGACTGGCATGGGGTTTGCCAATTTCACAGCTTGCCCAAACACTTTGAGCAAGTATAGACAGGAGCCCCTCATCAATGGTTTGAAAGTTGAGGCCTTCAGAGACACAGGGGCTAGCATCACCATGGTGGCTGAATGTCTAGTCCCCTCAAGGCAACTTTTACCTGATGCCAAATATCAGGTGACAAACATTGATGGCATAGAATCCAATCATCCCATGGCAGTAGTCAATCTTAGCTGGGGAGGTGTCACTGGCCCAAAGAGAGTGGCAGTGTCAGCAAACTTGCCTGTAGATTGCCTACTGGGTAATGATTTGGAAATCTCAGCCTGGGCTGAGGTTGAACAGCAAACCCATTCTAGAATGGTAAATCTCCATGGAAAGGTTAGTGGGGCTGTAATGGCTACAGCCCCAATTCAAGATGTCCTTCCTGAAAAGGTTGGGAGGGCTGAGCAAACCTCAGCCCCATCTTTAGATAACTTCCCTCCTGGAAAGAGTAGCAGGGCTGTACTAGTAACAGCCCATACCCAAACTGAGTCTCCTCCTGAAAAGGTTGGTGGGGCTGTGATGGCCACAGCCCAAACTCAAACTGATACCTGGGTAGTGAAGCCTGAAATGATGGATCACTCCACCCAAACAGAGAGCATTGAGGAGGAAGAGAAATCTCCCTCCCACCAGACTTTAGGAAAGGATCAGCCTCCTCAGGGAACTGATCTTACCCCTGATGAAGGAACTGTCCCAGAGGTTGTTAGGCCTGGCCTGACAGAGCCTCTGATGGCAGTGGACCCTTCTCAGGAGGGACCCAGTCTGGAGCAGGTAAACTGCCCCTCTCTACCTTGCCTTACTCAGCCCAGGGCTGCAGAGGACAAGAAGGACAGTGAGACCCAAAGGGCCCCCTGTCAAATAAAGCACCCCCATCAGCAGATTAGGGGCACCGAAACTAGTAGCCCTAGTGAGGTGCAAGCTTTAAAAACTCCTGAGGGATCCCCCTTAAAAGTAGTTAGGGACCTCCCCCAGATGGATATTGTTGGGCACAGCCAAACCTGGGACCCTAAGGGCCCAAACCTGACCTGTCCCTCCAGTAAGCCAAACAGAGGGACCCAGCCTCCAGCTTTAGGTAGCCAGAGGTTGACCCTGAGAGCACAGTGCAACTCAGTCAGAGAAAGAAAGGCACACATGGTGGAGAGTGATTGGAGGAAGCTGAGCCCTACAGAGGAAACTCACTTCAGTACTCCATCTCAACACCAGCCTTTGACTTTGCAAAGACACACCACAGGTAGAGATTCTCTATGGTGGAGACCCTCAGATACCCTTAGGGTGAGGGATTGCTTAGTGGACCATGAGACAGGGGGTTACCAAGCCAGAGCTGGTACTTCCTTATATGGCCACTTAGGCAATATAGGCTTACCTGGTCAAGGATAGCCTTATCTCCTTTCGTTTGGGGGGGGTTATGTAGGAAGGTGGATATCTGACTATGGTTACCCCCAAACTTTTTGCCTGGTGTTTAGCTGGTTTTTGACTTAGTTGGCCTGGGATCCTGCTATTCAGGGCCCCAGGCTGATTGCTCTCTCCTTAAAATGGACTCCATGTACCTTAGGTGCATAACACAATTGGAATTGGTTCACCTTATAGGCCCCTGTAACAGTGTACCATAGGTACCCAGGGCATAGGTGTAGCCAAGGCCTGCCAGGGGCTGCAGCATGTATTGTGCCACCCCTGGCCTGGCCTCCATATTTGACACAACTGGCTGATCACTCAGCTGGGGTAAGTTGGTGTAATCACCTCTTACTTAGGTACAGTATGTCTGTGCCTAACCCTAAACTGGACACATATGTTCCTATCAGCCACTCCTATGGAAGGCCTCATCAATCCTGGAGGCAGAGTGCTTGGAAATATGTGAGATGGTGCTCTAGCATGAGCTGAGCCTGTCTGCAGCTGTTGGGAACCACTCCCTAAGCTGTTCCGGGATATTGCCATACCATATACTCTTAAGTGCATTATAATCCTCGCGGTTAAATGCTATCTTTGGTTTGGCTTTATCAAAACATGTCGAGTAAGGTGTCATACGAATTGGAATACTATCCCCTCGCCAGTTCTGGCGACGGGGATAGCATTCCACCCTTCTAGAGGGACACGACATGTGTGTAGCCTTAACCCTGGTTAAAGTTAAACAGAGCCTCAGCTTCACAAAATGGACGCTGCCACCACAGACACAAGTCTGGCCTCCTGCTGCTGACCGAAACTCGGCAGATGGTGGCCTGGACAAAGGATTTCCTGCCTTGGGAGGTGCGAGCACCACCCCAGACAGGATTTTGTGTATTAGGTAGGACAGGGCTGAAAAGAATCAGACATGCCCGGGGCACACAAGGTGTCCCCGTGCATAGGCCAGCCCAAACCGGTTCTGGGGCTTTCCAGCCCCAGTCCTGGCGAGGAGCTGGACAAAGGAGAGGGGGTGTAACCACCCCCCTTCCTGGTCCCACCCATAGGGGAGGGACCTAGCAGGAGATCCACCCCCCAGTTTGGGAATAAGAGGGGGAGCAGTGCCATTGCACAGCAGATCATCCCGAAATCAACTTAAAACTAAGAAGAAGACTGGACTTCGACATTCTGCTGCACAGAAGACTGAAGAAGAATCTCCCTTGTGGCCAAGGAGTGACCACCCTGTGAACACAGGTACCAACCAGCAACTCGACGTCTGCTTTGCCGCCGCCTCCCGCCGGAGACCGAGCCCAGAGCCCGACAAGAACCAGACTCCCAGACCTCTCAGAGCCCGATCCACAGTCCCTGCGAAGAAGGGACCCGTGGAGGCACCGAGTGACGTGGGACCGGACCTCTTGAAAGACACTCGACAAGCTGACTGCGCAGCTTCTGAGGCATCCTCGACGTTGTGCTTTGGGGATTGAGAACCCCCACCACCGAGCAGCCCTTGCACCGAAGATCAGCCCCCCAGCATCTCCACGATCTGCGTGGGGCCCTTTTGCACCGTGCCACTCGACGCGCCATCCCGGCCACTAGCCACGTGGTCAGCGGCCATCTTGGCGACGAACCCGAAGATTTAAACAGCAGGTCTGGTTGCTCCAGACCTACCCAAGCTCCTGTGAAAAGGAGCCCTCGCTCTGACCTTGCTGGTCCGAGTGAACAGCATCTTTCAACTCCTGCGTGGCTTGCATTTGCCAAGGCCTGTTTGCTCCGATCAGGTCGCCGACACCGCCAACAGCGAGAAGCCTACGTGGGACAGCTCGTGACCGACTCCTGGACGTCCTCGACCCCGGGTATCCACGTGGCTGCAGAAAGAAGCTACCCGACAACGCCTGTTTGCACCCGACATCGCCTGGTTCCACTCTGGTTCCAGGGCAGTCACTGGCTAGTGACTTTGAACACTGTCCCCTCTGCTTTCAGGTCTTCAACTCTTCCGATCCACCCTTGGATCCACCGGAACTCTTCTCATCGAGCCGCCTGCAGCATCTTCAGCTCCAAGCACCATCGACCAGCGTGACGAAACCCGACACATCTTCGACCCTGTGCACCCGCTTCCTGTGGGTGAGGTAACTCAGCTCCGCCGGTGCTCCTGCACTGGTACACATCCCAAGGGCCTGTGTTTTAAGTTTCAGCTCCGTAGGTCACTCGGAAGGTTCCTAACTTTCTAACTTTGTGCTTTTTACGCACCATAGACTTTGTATTGAGAAGTGCGTGCACTTTGAACACTGCACCCGAGTCCCGTGGGCCTTTCCCGACTTAGTTAACTCCAGTCTCGAATAGCTCCAGCGATTCCCAAGGCCCTAGGCCTCTTCACTTTCCTTTAGGTATCTCTTATACCACTTATTTAGTATATGGTTTAGGTGGCCCCTAGGGCTCATCCATATTGTGCAACTTTTGTGTATTTTAAACTGTCTTGTGATTTAACGCTTGTGCTTCTGTGCTCATAAAGAGTCCAGGGGATTTTAATAGTTAATAAATCAATATATATTTTCAATATATATCTGTGTGGTGTCCCTTTCATTTGGTATTCAAGGGGGTTGTGTATGGTATAACAGCTGGCTTCACATGCCTTTCAGAGTTTAGCCTAAGACTGCTTTGTCCACGTTACCACTAGGATAACTGGTCTACAAGGTTGAATTACAACCATCATCATAAGGGTTGCTTGGCATGGGACAAAGTGATCACTAGAATTAGTGAGCATTATATACCAGGCCAACTTCTCACAATGGGTAATTTTCGGGGACAGTAAACTCCGTGCGCTGCTCTCCTACTGTGATTAGGTGCAAACTGGTATTGTCCAAAGTTTTAACGGAAATGCTGGTGGGCAGGATATGGAGCAAGTATTCCAAACTAAACTGATAACTAGACATTTTCCCTGCCATTTGCTTTACACTGGATTTGCTTTTTCTTTTTTCCCAAACGGCAATCATTGTCCCACAAAGGATGACAAATAAGTTCTCTAGAAACCCAGTTTCCATGTCACCAATGGAAAGCAGATGGATAGGTGAATACTTGAATGGGGCTCTATTGTGCCTAAAGGGATCTGAAGCAGTCTGAATAGGTGGATAAAATAATGTGTATTTGAATAGCGCGCATCCACCTGGAAGGGTATCTTGGTGCTGTACAACAAAGGTTTATTGTTACCTAACTCAATGGTATTCATTTTAAGACCTGAGAAGGATGAAAGGCTGAGTAGACCCACTGGGATTTGAACCTGTGACCATGAGGTCAAACACAGGCCCCTACAGTGGACACCTTAGCTCATTAAGCCACCAGACATTGCTTGACCCGGATGAAATCGTAGCTCTAAAATCAGCAGAGAACTGCATCCATCTGTCCGAGTATGCCATGTGGAGTCAAGCAAGGGCTATAAGCCCATGAGTTCTCTGCAGCCACTATCCTGAGATAAACAGATAGGTCCAAAAATAGATGAACAACTCACTGACAGACATCACCTTTGCCAATTGGGGCTTCTCCTTCCTTCTGTCGGCAGACTAATCAGCTAAACAGATTGCAGTTAAAGGGATGTCGGCAGAGACACAGTCTGGTTGCCTGGAAAACAAAACAAGAACTGGAAAAGCCAGCAGGCCTTGCTTTAACGTGCATATACATGCATAGAAAGGCATTCACAATGCTGTTCGTATGTGTTGCATGCACAAATGTTGTTTAACACACTAAAAGTAGGTCAATTAACTTTCCAACTAAAGCACTGCCTGGAAGAGGGACTGGTATACCAAAAGCCCAACATGAGGCATGAGAAACATACTTATCTAGGTGGAGCTGCAGTCCATTATGTATTCTTTGAAGAACTGGCTGCATAAGGTAGACATTTTTAAAATAATTAGTAATAAGAGGTAAAGCAGACTGTTGCACTAACACACCAGACCTAAACAATCACCCAGAAGGCTACATGTGGGCGGACGCAGTGAAAAGGAATGGATCGGTGGTGGTTTAGTCTCCCTATACCCAGAACCATGGCACCAAGGCAGATCTGGGGAATAGACTGATCTGTCTATGTGCTGAATGAGGTGTCATTATCAGCACAAGAAACCAATGCTTCCTAAGCAAGTTAGCATTCCCGGACAGGCTCTTCCAGTCTGATGGATCTGTTACAGACACACTCCAGCAGACCGATGTACTATCAGCCTGTAACGAAGTGATAAGTGGAGATGTAGGAACCTGAAGACGGATGCACGGTTCAGTGAAATTAACTCTTTCTCGTGAGCCAACTTCTCACCCTGAGGCTCCTCATATTAAGCCAAGACATGCGATGCTGATGTCCAATTAATGGCCTTTCTCTCGCCTGCAAAGCTAAGTAGGCTAATACTAAAGTTTGCCATTCAGGAAAGGTCAACCATCTCCCCTTTAAAGACTCGAACATGCTCCCTTTCAGGCCCCAATGGCTGCACATAATATTCCCGACAACACATTTTGCCCCCATAGGAGTCCTGCTGCTTTGAAATGCTTGACAAGCCAGCCGGGCCCCGCGCCAGTCCCTCAAGCACACAGTGTTTCAGATAGCACGCGGGTGCGCTGCCTTGCTGGCTGGGTTAGCAGTCTCTAATTCAGCACAACATCTGATGCCCTGACTGTTCAAATGCTCATGCACGACTGATCAGAGATTTTTACTCTCGAAAACGAAAGAGCTATGAATGCTTTTCTCTTCTCTTTGGGCGTACAAAAGCAGCAACGAACCTAAGTAGAGGATGTGTTCGAAAACCGGGTAAGTGCGCACAAAATCAGCCTATGGCGGAAGTGGGAAAGGCACATCAACGCCTCTGAAATGGGTACTTACTTATTCTTAGGCGTGTGATGCACGTTCCCCCGCACACAGATGAAATGTCACAGCAAACGGTCTTAGATTAAAGTACTGTATTTTAATTTGTGTCTTTCACTTTGCTGCAGCTGAACAGGCACATGATGACGCAAGGGAGGACGTGGTTCGAATTAAGAGAAGGAATGTGCTCTGAACGCAGTAACGGGAAACAGTGAACGGGATGCAGCTCACAGGAGGCGGGCAAAAATGTTATATCAGTGGTTATCGCTGCCTAGGGCACAGTCAAAGCCAGGCGAGAGATCCTGATCCCAAACACGGACACAAACCCTGAAGGGGTGAAAAAAAAAAACGCAATATACATGCACAACTCTGCTCTCACCGCGCTCTCCGGTCCGCCCCCCCCCCCCGCCGCCGGGGGGCTCCTTGCGACGGCGGCAATCTGTTGACTTCTCCGGTCTCCCTCTTCAGCATGGGAGACCGGCAACATCCTCCGCTTCTTCCGGGGCTCCCTCCAGGCAGGCCACGGGAGCCCCGCGTGGGCCGCCATACTTCTTGTGGGCCGCCGTCTTCCTTCTTCCCCCGGGCGGCGGGGGGGCGGGCACTTCTGGCCGGCCACGCTAGGATTGGCCGGCCGGCTGAAGAAACCCCCGGGCGGGGATCGAGCAGTAAGGGAGGGAGGGAGGGGGAGAAAGGGAGGGAGGGGGAAGGTCACTCACCTGCAGACCTGGGCATAATAAGGAGACCCGTCCCGAGCAGCAAGGGAGGTGCCGGCAATGCCGGAACAGACTCGGGGGCGTTGCCGGCTTTCGCCTGACGTCGCGTGACGTCGGCAAAAGCCAAAGAATCTCGGGAACGCCCCCGTGTCTGGTCCGGCATTGACGGACAGGCCCCTAGTCCAATGGCTAGGCTCCATTTATGGAGCTAGCCAATGAAACAGAGGGAGGGACTAAGAGTACACACTAAGAAACATAAGATTTCTCTGGAGGCGGAGCCTAACGGCTCCGTTCCCCAGCGAAACCTAAAAAACGACGTGAACACTGGAAATAAGTACATTTTGGAAATCAAAGACATTACATAAGTTGTGTTAAACAGATGTTGTGTATCTCATTTCTTTTCTCAGACAGTTCAGAGGCATTAGTGTGCCTGAAAACCTGGATGACAAGCAAAATACCTTCAACAGGTACAGTGCAGTCTGAACGTCCCCAAATATTACCAAGTACAGAAAGCTGCAAATTCAGGACATCTGGACTTGCAGTGTAATGTTATTGCCACGTCTGGACAATCAAATCCAGAAATGCCAGGGTCAGAAATTCCCACTGGAAGCACTATTGGTCAGATATAATGCTGTAAGCACATGAGCAGTGAATTTGAGAGTCCTGTGATATGGTAGAAAACCATAACTGACGAAAAACAGGGTTAAAAGTGTTGATCATAAAGCTAGCATTTCAAAATCACACAGAAATTATGTCAAAAAATAAATTATTTATTCTTCATGATTTTTGGCTATAGTGTATGAATGTTACCACCAAGAAGTCCAGAGATTTGAGTGGTAGAGTGCAACACACAAAGGTATTCAGGACATATCCTTAGGATTGGTGTGTGCAGAAAGAACAACGTCGTATTGAATGAGCCTCTGAAAGTGTGAGGTGTTCTGAGGGAAGTGGTGATGTTGATGGTTGTGATAGTTCAAGAAGGAGGCTCCTCAAATAGGTAAGAGTTCATGTAGAATATATATATTTTTAAATCACCCAAACTGGCTTTTCTGATGAACACGGTGTTGATCAGACACATATGAATTTCAGTTCTATTTTGGCCGGTTTAGTTAGGAAATTCAAGATTTTCAGTGCAATTCAGTTTGTCTTGATACTGCTCTGTCTACTAAGCTGCATCTCCATCACTTTTGGGGTTCATAAAGCGCGACTGCACTGTGTGCACTCTACACATGCATGAATTTCACAGAGCAGCACTATTCTCACTTTTGTGTCTCTAGTATGATTACCCAGTGCTTAACAACCAAGCTTGAACCTCGATAAACGGATATTCATCAGAGTGTATTTCCACCCAAACCATATAATTCACATTTCTCAAACTGTAAGCATGACGCTCGTGTGGTTTGACATTCACCAGTTAAAGTCCATCCCTGCAGTTGTTGCATCGCTGGTTCTTTTTACCACTGATGGTGTAAGGATGTCAAGAAGTGTCCACCTCCTGTAAGACCGGCTCAATTGAGTCTTGACTGATGGCAAACACTGGGCTCCTTCATACCCCACCTTCAGCAGGGTGTCAGGGTATTTATATCAGAACTGACCCTTTTGTAATGCTTTGTCTTTACGTCACGGTTGGATATTCCCTGTCCTGGGGGGGGGGGGGGGCACCAGGACCGGGGGCAAGGACTCTGAAGCCGCATCATTTAGTGAAGACAGAGCTGGAGCCAGAGGACAGAAGTTCCAGTCAGTTTATCACTGCAGCCGTGTAACTGGTTCAGGTGCGGTTTGCAGCTGTGTACTCACTGTTGCTTCACCTAATTACCTCTCAGACTTATCCAGGCAAGAAGATGGAACCAAGGGGCTGACAGCTCTCCTGGAGGCAAAGAGGGGCAGGCACTGGTTTCCCTGCAATGCTATCAGCGTCATGCAAAAGAGGGTCATCAAACAGTGATTCTAGTGACAAATGTAGGTGTTTTCACTGCACAGCCCTTGGCACTGTTATTTGATGCAAAAATCATTTGCCCTCAGTGGGAATCATGCTGCTGCAACTGCCAGTCCCACTATGCCCCGACAAAGTGGACAGTAGTCACGCTCATATAGAAGGTGCACTTTGTCTCCCTCCTCAGCCTCAAAACAATGCTCTGTGGTTTAAGGCCATGTAATAGGAAGGGCGCCTCAGTGATATCTGTGGATTTTTGAACTCACTGGTGGAAAACTAAAAAAGACAGACTATTCTAGGAAAAACAACAAGCACAGGGCATCACTATCTTCAAAGCAATGCAAGAGATTTTCTGCCCCAAGACTCACTTTCCCTTTCACTTTCAATTTAATTAAGCATGTTTATTCATGCTGTGCTAAATGAAATATTGAGATATATCCTCTTCTGTTTCTTGTGATAACCACATTTCACTTCTGATTGGTCTTCATATTCCCTGGTACAAGTAGTGAGTCTGGATTTTCCTGGCACATCGCATCTTCCACTCCTGGTCAGATGCAACAGACACCTGATTCCTAGGGTTGTTTTATCTCCACTTCCTTGTGGGTGCCATAGGCTCATACGAGAAGTGTCTCTGGATTGGCTCATGCCGTCTCCAACCCTGGGTGGTTCACATAAACACCTATGAACGGGGTCTCTAGATCTTCCTGCTTCAGAGCATCTTTGCTCTTTGGTGCGCCATGTAACAATGATATCTGTTGATTTTCCTTGGGTGATGACCTTCCCTTGCCGGGCTCCAAACCCACACCTACTCACCAAGCACAGCAGATATAGCTCACTCAAAGAACACCATTATAAATACTTGTTAGAAATCAGGTTTCTGGTTGGCAGAGGTATGAACCCTGTCCAAACAGGAACTAGGGGGCATATTATCAAGGGGGTTTATCTCCGCTTTTTTGGCTTTAAAAGCCAAGAAAGCAGAGATAAAATTATCTCCCTATTACCTAGCTGTCGCTAACACCAGTTAGCGACAGCTAGTAGGAGATAGCGACCATCTTGGGCCCCACTTTGCATGTCAGAGAAATTTATCACTAATGACATGCAAAGTGGGCGTGCCAAGATGTTACCGACTGGAAACAGTCGCTAACATCGCTATCTCCTATTACCAACTTTTGGAGATATTCGCGCTAAGCGCGAATATCTCGAAAAGCTAACACCTGCCCTGAGCAGTTCTTAGCCATGTTATCCAATGGGAGGTGGATAACATGGCTAAGAGCATTAGCTCGGTAATGCATGAATATCGCTGACTTTTTAGCGAAATTCATGCATTGCGGCCGATTTTTATCGATAAAAATCGCCGCAGGTCAGCGATAAATTTTTGTCTCTAACCAAGCAATAGCGATAATTGTCGCTAATGCTTGGTAATATGCCCCTATAATCCTAGTCAGGGTAAGTCAGAACACACCCCAAATGATCCTGTGCTCACCCTCTGGTAGCTTGGCACAGAGCAGTCAGGCTTAACTCATTAGTCAATGTGTAAATTATTTTTGCAACATTTCAAACGGAAACACAATGAAAACACCACAAAAGACTTCACACCAGATTAGACAAATAAAAAATACTTCAATGAATAAAACAACACCAAAATGACAAATATCCAGTTAGCAGAAGTGGTGATGGGATTTTTTCAAAGGATGAGGGTAAAATAGTGCTTAGAAGCATTACGAGCTTTAATGGATTATTGGGTTGCGCTGCACTGGGGCAAAGTCAAAAGTTCTGGCAAACCAGGATAGAGCACGGGCCGGATACAGGAACCCAATTGGGGCCGCTAAACCAAAGTACCTTGATCCGGAATGTGTCATCATCGACGAAGATGGAAGGTGCGGCTGAGGCCATGCCTTGGCGTTGAACCACACAGCGGATGACATGCTTAGATTTTCTCCACACAACTGCGGCGATGCATCGGTTCTGAATGTGATGCACTGGTTCCTGAATGCGATGTGTGGCTGCTGCAACCGCATTAGGCTATGCATTGAGTCTGAAGACAATGTGCTGGTTCCAAAAGTGATGTGCAGGATCCTCTCCACACAACAATGAGTGAGCGCTGTTTCTTACTCACGCGAAGGCAAAGATGCACCAGTTCCAATGAGGATGTGTAGGTTCTGGTTGATGCAGCAGTTTAAATCCACTTCCAAAGGCCCAGGACTGGCTTGGCACCACTTGGAATGCCAAAACTTGCATCAAGGAAATTCCAGCTGCTGTATCAGGATGAGTTGAAGTCTTTAATGTCCCTGGGACTTAAAACAGGGAGCAAGCACCAAGCCCTTGGAGTCACTCTGGGTTCAAGTGATGCCGGTCCAGGGATTCTCACCCAAGCAGGAGAAGAGTAGGCAGCAGGGCACTTCAGCAAGGCAAGACACAGCAAGGCAAGGGTCTAGCAGTGTTACAGTCATTTCAGCAGCACAGCAGTTCTTCTTCCTGGCAGAGTAGGTACAGGTCCAGAAGTGTACTAAAGTCATGGTGTCAGAGGTCCAATACCCTGTTGCACCTGGGTTGCACCTGTGGGAAGTGCACATAGGTGCACCCTTTCAGCCGTGGCACCAGACTCACTGCTTGCGGGTATGCAGCCCTTTATGTTTGCATAGGACAAAGCTTATTAAGGTGTAAGTATGAGGCAGACACACCTACGCTTGTCACTGGATTCAAGTTAGCCTGGCTGATGACGGCTGATCAGCCAGAAACCGGTCCAAGGATGCTTGTTTCCGGTCCAGGGAAGACATGGCTTGGCAGTTTGGGCTGGAATTTTCCCATGAGGCACAGGGTCAGACTGATTTGTATATGGCCATGTCTGAACTGGGGTGGTGTGGAGTGCAAAAAAACGATGGATTTAGGCCCAGAAAATGTACTGGGGTGAATGTATGACATTGTTCTGCATTCTGTCCATCAACTGTTTTTGCATTTGTCACCCCGAGTTGGATGGGTATGCTCAGACCTGAGTCCCATGCTCTCCACACCACTGGAGTCAAGCTACCCTGGCTGAAGACGGCTGATAGCCAGAAACCGGTCCTAGGATGCTTGTTTCTGGTCCAGGAAAGACATGGCTTGGAAGTTCGGGCAGGACTTTTCCCATGAGGTACAGGGTCAAGGCTAATTTGCATATGGCCATGTCTGAACTGGGGTGGTGTGGAGTGCAAAAAAACTATGGATTTAGGCCCAGATCTCTGTACTGAGGTGAATGTACGACATTGTTCTGCATTCTGTCCATCAACTGTTGTTTTTGCATTTGTCACCCGAGTGGGAAGGGTATGCTCAGACGTGAGTCCCATGCTCTCCACACCACTGGAGTCAAGCTATCCTGGCTGAAGATAGCTGATAGCCAGAAACCGGTCCTAGGATGCTTGATTCCTGTCCAGGAAAGACATGGCTTGGCAGTTCGGGCTGGACTGTTCCCATGAGGTACAGGGTCAGACTGATTTGCATATGGCCATGTCTGAACTGGGGTGGTGTGGAGTGCAAAAAAACTATGGATTTAGGCCCAGATCTCCATGTCTGAACTGGGGTGGCAGAGTGGGCTAAAGAAAGGTGATGGATTAAACCCAGATCTGTTGACTGGGTGTGAGTGGTTGATTGGTTCAGATGCTCCGTCCATCACCACCCCCTTTTGTACCACTCCCTCTCTCACCATCACACAATCACCAGATATTTTTTGCCTGCTCACATCGTTGCTATTAAGGTGTAGTTGAGCTGGGACTTCTGGTTTCTAGTGAATCTGGTTGCCAATACGAGCATCTGGACATCTAATATATCAATGAAGATTCCAGGTCAGCCCAGTTACAGCTTCAAGCTGGTGATGCGTGTTTTACGGCGTCCTTTGGATTCAGCTGGTGATTTCATTAAACAAGAAGAAACCCCCTTGTTTCTTTCTCTTGGGCATGTATAGTCCATGGCCCCACACCCACGTATCAAATCTGCATTCTGTAGAAATGAACCAGTTGTAGCCAGTGGTCGAAGTGGAGAAAGAAAAGTAGGGGAACTCTGGATTCATCTGGTTAATCCACGCATTAACCAGGTATTGCAGTGCCTCCAAGATTGATGCACTTCCCTGCCCAGGTAAAATAGTGTTTTTCAAAGAAAGACAAGAAAACAATAGTAGCGCTCCACTGGCAAACTCTGTAAAGTTGTGCTAATGTTTAGGTGTGAATAAAACCAATCAGGCCACTTTGCGACCACTATGTCTTGTTTTATTTAGTTATTTATTTATTTCTCATATTTTGAACCTTTTCCTGAGGCTGCACTTTGGAACAGAAAAATGTCAGAAAAGACGGCATTTTCAACAAAAGTGTTTTTCTTTTTAGGATCCATTTCTCAAGTGAACAAATACATGAAAGGAGAAAAGAGAGGGTGAGAACCCTGTTTGTTGAAGTTACGGTTTACACTAAGGAGCTAGACAGAAAGAGAAGGAAGAAGAGGAAGAAGAGGAAAAAAGAGAGTACGAGGGGTAGGGACAGCTGACAGCCGCCCAGCAGAAGTGGACACTGTCCTTGTCTTCTCTGGGCTAGAAGGTAAAGACAAAGTCCTTTTTCTTCTCCTTCTCCACCCACCCCCAGGCATTGAACGCCACAAAGGCCAAGCCTTATATGTGGGCCTTGCCTATTTCTGCCGTCCTGGCACGCATGTTTTAAAAAAATAGTAGGGGAACGGAATCTATTTAATTAAAAAAGTAGGGGCACGCCGTGCCCTGCCGATCCCACCCACTTCTACCACTGGTTGTAGCTATGAAACTGGAAAATCCCACCAGGGCTCAAGTAATCTATGCCCCACAATCACCCAGAAACCTTTAATACCTGAGCCCCTCCTGAACGTGTAACAAAAATAAAAGAAGGACATCGTGATTTTACAGATGCGTAAAAAGATAAAATAATCGCACTTATAATAGTGATTGAATGGATCTTCTATCTCTAGAAGCCTTGCTAACAATGGCAATCTATGTTATTCTAGCAGAGAAGGCTGCCATCAAGTGGTCTTAAGCGGAACACCCACTCCACTCTGCAAAGATGTTCAGGTATTTCACGAATGTACATTCTTTTTATTCGGAAAATACTCTTCAAAATGGACAATAGGTATAACAAGTCCATGATAAAAAAAAATGCATGCAATTATAACATCCAAAGTGACAAAGGAAACAACATACCACCCTGAATCAGCGCCGGACGGGGATAGAAAATTGGGCTGGACACCAAAATAAAAGTGGCCCCCGTTAGTGAATTGAATAGCTACAAAAGTGTCCCAGGTTTGCAAACTATTGCTGCTTTGAACTTGTAAAACGCTGTATAAGTATTTTCCAAGGTGTGAAAGCCTGACTGAATTTGATCTTGCTGATGGGAAAGTTTGTTTTATTATTAGGGAGATCACTAGTAAAAACTGGCCCAGCACACTATAGAGTAGGCCAGTGGCAGCTGGAGACATTTTAAAGTGGTGAGGTGTAAAACTATTGTCATACTACACTGTGGCGAGCGAACCCGAACACCCTACAGGGGATTCGGGGGGGTTTCCCCCCCAGAAATGTTTGAAAAAAGAGTGGACAAATTGTGCATTTTCAAGCAAATTTGAGGAAGCAAGAAGGTTAATAATGCAATATGATTGAGTTTGATGACAACCTTTCAATTTGATTGAAATTGATGAGAACCTTTGCCCCATTAAGGTTCTCGAATAGAACCGAAGTGCCCAGAGGGAGTTTGACAACACCCGCTCATCCAGGACACAGTCATACAATTGTCTCACCAAGCCTGGAAATAACTACAAGCACTGAGGTAGGCGAAGGGGTAACACAAATATAGATAGAATTGTGAAAATGCATTGTAATTTTAATTAAGAACTAAACTACGACAGTGTATAGATATACATTGTAGTAACCTACACCCTTAATGTGTTCAGAGGATGGGTATATTTGAGAATTTCCAAACCTATATTGTAAAGAGTCCAACACAGTAATCACTGATTTGCAAGAAATTCATCTGCAGGCATGTATTTGTATTACTAGGTGGATAACTACTTATGACACTTCGTCTGAATGATTTAAAAAAATCACAAATACAGGCTTGTGAACCATTGTCATAGATATCATGAAGAGCACAGAATACTGATACATGTGAAAAAGGCATATTAAACCCCTGTCTGTTTGTGAATGCAAAAACATTGAGGGATGATTTTATTTTAGGTTTTTCTGAATATTGTTTTGCCGGGAAACTGATCATCTGTATGCTGCGTTGTGGTGGTGTTGGTATATGTAGGTGACACTGTGGATAACAGAGTGTAGTTCTAGAGTGTTGAGAGAGTGAGAGACAGGGAGCAGGCAAGCAAGACGGATGAGATCAGTGGTCGGCTATTGGGCTTTTTATATATGTAACTTGTGGATGCCTTCTTTATCCTGCCATCTGTATCATTGTCTACAGTCAAAACCTCTGTCTTTACTCTTGCACTACGACTGCATTATTTATGGCTGTTTTCTTAAACAGAAACCCATGGCCAGATGCAGCCTGCCAGACGCAATTAGATTTCCTTCTCTGGGCCACCTCCAGCCACATAGCCTGTTTTAGCAGGTCCCGATTTCAACCAAAGAGCAAATCCCATTTCCGGCACAAACTTCGTTGCACCCAACATGAAATTACAAGTTTAGCTTAATTTGGTTCGATCACATTCTTGCAGAAAAAAATCACCCCGCACAACTGTAGCTTACAGAGCAAAACTCTTTTGGAATAACCTGCCATCGCTATCTCCATGAGTTAAATAGTCCAGTGCCTGGCCTCTCATTGCACACACTGCAAAATGTACCTGCTTAACTTTGCAGTGCACACTGCACTCCTCTACAGCATCAATCAATTCACTAAAGAAATTAGATGTCCCTGGAAATGGCAGTTTACTCGAAGCACAGAGCTGGAAGCTCGGCACTGGAGTATGCCATTAAAACCTGGTAAGGCACACTACGCAGACTTCAGCGTTAAACTTCCTGCCTTCATCATCCGAAGGCTGGTCGACTCGAGAATCTTCCTTCTGCCCGTGCCCACCACTGAGCCTGTAGAGCCACAGACCTGTGTGCAATCAGTGAACTAGACCGTCCATACGCCCTGTCTAGCCACAGGTTCTCTAACCAACAGAAGAATAAGGAATAAGGTAAACCCTCTAATGTGCTTTTAAGGTCTCAGCCTGCGATGGCTGCGCTTGCGATGTCTCGCTGGCAAGACTTAATGAGATAAAGAGAACATCACTAGCGAGGTTAAGCCCCACCCCTCTTCTCCATTGGCTGGCCTCCTAAATGGTGGTCAGCCATTGGAGAAGAGGTCCTGGTGACGTTCTTCGTTCTCTTTAAGCCCAGTCCTTTTCAGATTGGGTTCCTGCTGAAGTAAAAGGTTTCTTATCTTATTTATGGGTCCAGATGGCCCCATAAAGAAGATAAGGAACCTTTTACCCCAGCAGAAAGTCCGGGCGCCCAGTCTGAAAAGGACGAGGCTTAGAGACAAATGGCGAGCGATTGTTTTAATTTAATTTCGTGGCTACCAATGCTTGTTAGTGATCTGACCCCCAATACCCAGGTTTTGTCAGCCTCCACTGTGGCCTCCTCCCAAAAAAACTCCTGTGGGTTGAATTGTTTTTTCTAAATTTTATTTTTTATTAAAGTTTTATTATAGCAAAAGACAAAAGGTACAATCAGCAACGAAAAGAAACAAAGGAATTCACAATAATTCTTCAGCAATATTGCAGGACCCAATTGATAAAATGTCTACTAGATTTCAATAAACTCTGCAGCACGTTACATAAGTCCAGAATAAATTGAACCCCTTCCAACAAAACAGCTACAAAAGCAATAAAAATGAAATTAAAAGCAACAAACACACATCTTTGGTATGGTACAATCCTGGGTTGTACAATTGTATCTCAACAATGCCTAATCCTGTGCTCACTATATGACTTGCCCCACTGATCCCTCTTCTAGAACAATATCAGTCGCTTTTAGCTAGCAAGTAAGTCCGCTGTGGTCCCCAAATGTCTCTAGGCTTCGAGATCGTCGGCAGCTCCTCCGCAAAGGTTTCCAAATTATCTCTGCAGTACACCAAGTCTTTTATCCACATATCAATTTTTGGTCTGCGCCTACCCCCCCATGAGATCGCCACTCTCCGTGCTGTCAGTAATAAAGTCAGTCGCACAAACTTGCCACTTATTCCCTTGATTTGAGGCACACAACAGAGCAGGCATATGAGCGGGGTATATCTTCTTTAAATGATCCAGCACCGCTTTCCAAAACGCAAACACGCTCTGCCATCACCATGACAAATGCAAAAAAACTGCGTTCCCTTGCCCACAACGCACGGATTGATCGGATGCATGCAGGCCATATCTGTGCAATCGTTCGGGAGTATAATACACTTGATGTATGTATTTAAAGTGTATTATTTGCAAGTTCCCATTCATGTTGATAGTCCCTGTTAAGCCACATACGTATTTCCAATCCGCTTCCGAGATCGGGTCAGGCAGACACTCATTCCATCTTTCCCAGCTCTCGTCAGATGCACCCACACTTTCATCTTTAATCATCTTATAGAGCTTGGAAATTAGCTACTTGTTAGTCGGTGTGGTAATTGCATACTGCAGAGACAAAAGCGTGGGGGGCTCATTTGGATAAGTGGTGTAATGTACCCTGACCGACTGTTGCAAGCGATGCAATGCAAACCTGAATAGCAATGACTGGTTACTGATATACTGTAAATCGGCCTGTGTGACAAAAGAGCCATTCCGATAAATATCAAACATGCGCCGGAGTCCGGCTTCATGAAGCAGCCGCATAGAAGGTGCTTCACGTGTTACAGACATGGCAGCATGATGTTCCAGGAACATGTGTGGCGCATACAGCGGTAACTTTCGCGCTAGTTGCCCTATCTTCTGCCAGGCGGAAATAGTGGCATCCACCGAGTTTATTTCTATTCTCGGAATGCCGTGCCCCCGGTGGATGACTACGCTGTGTAACGGAACCGGTGCCGTGTCTCCTTCTTCCACTGCAACGTGAGGAGTATACGCTTGTGACCCATACCAATAGAACACATATTGGGCTTGAGCGCTTAAATAATATGCATAAAAGTCCGGTGCACTGAACCCGCCTCTCTCATACCTCTTAGTAAGGACCAACCATTTGACACAGGCATGCTTGCCTCCCCACAATAGTCGGAGTAGCTGTCCACGGAGATTTCTGAAGAATCCCAAAGTCAGTGCTACTGGGATATTAAGGAAAAGGTAACGGAACCACAGTAGTACTGTCATCTTGATAAGCGCAATGCGATCTGCCAGGGATAGCGGCAATGAGATCCACGCATCCACCTGACTCTCCAACTTTGTGTATCCCCTCCCGAAATTCTACTGGACCACCGTATTCGGATCTCGATGAACCCAGACACCAAGGTATTTCACTGGGTCTGTTGACCATATAAGTGGGAACTCCAAATCTGTATGCACCGTGGCAGTTGTCAGCGGGATAATAAGAGACTTACCCCAATTAATACAAAGACCAGACAGACGGCCGAAATGAACGTACTCCCAGAGAAGTTGCGCCAGATACCTGGAGGGTTCATGCACAAATAGTACCATGTGGCTGCGTAAAGCGAAATGGCGACAGATCGATAATTGAAGTTGAGCGCTGTCTCCCTGTGCCGCTGGTGAATGACACAAGCCAAGGGTTCCAATACTATTGCAAACAGAGGCGGTGAGAGAGGGCACCCTTGACGTTTTCCCCTCTCTATGGCAAATGGTTCAGTGGTCAGTCCCCCAACACGCACTATAGCTGTCGGTTCCTTATAAAGTACCGCTATCCACTATGAAAACAAGGGCGGGAACCCCATGAGGCGTAAGACATAATAATAAATATACGACCATTCCACAGAGTCAAACAATTTAGCAGCATCCAGCAATACAGCCGCCACTGACATTGTTGGTTCAAGCACATGGAACATGGAGAAAACGGTTCGTAAATGATGCAAAATGGATCACTTGGGTATAAAGCCCGATTAATCGGGCAGAACCAGGCTTTGCATCAGGGGTTGTAGTCTGATTGCCAAAATCTTAGCCAGCGTCAATATTGATCAGCGATAGTGGGCGATAAGAGTCACACCTGTCTGGCGGCTTGTCTTTTTTAAGCAGTGTGATTATCAATGCCTGTCTCAGGGACGGTGGTAATTTCCCCGAGTCATGTGCTTCTGCGTACATCTCCAAGAGATGCGGCGCAAGAAGATCGGCATATTTCCTATAAAACTCTACAGTGAGACCATCAGGTCCAGGCGCTTTACCATTTGACAATGCCGAGATTGCTATTTTAACATCCTGCTCGTCTATAGGCACACATAAGTACTCCCTATGCACAACCGATAGCCAGGCACACGCCACATCCTCTAGATAGAACTCGAATTAGGTCTCAAAGGCAGCACACCCTCGATGTATATAAATCAGTGTAAAAACCCCGAAACTGTTCCAAAATGGTATCTGAGTGATTATATTCCCTACCGTTGTCATCTACAATTCTATCTATGTGCGTCTGCTCTAGGCGCTCCTTAATTTTAAACGCCAATGTGCGACCATAACGACAGGCAGTGTGTCTACGCGATAAATATTTGACCTCTGTGTCAGCCAACTCCTCGTAATTCTTCAGCAATTCCTGTATGCGTACTAATTTCCCCTCCTCAGGTGCCTCGGTGTATGTGCGTTCCAACTCACGTAGCTTATCCTCAGTGTTTTGCAACTGTGTCCTCAAATCCCTCAGTATGCCCGCTGAGGTGCTAATGCATACCCCTCGGATCGTGACCTTAAAGGCCTCCCAGAGTGTCGAAGCCTCGATTACAGTCTCCTTGTTAAGGGTGAAATATTGTTCTATTGCATTCCGTACTGCAGACTCATATAGCGGGTAAAGCAGAGCCTCGGTTCTCAGCCGCCACGTAAAGGGGCGACGTACAGCTGTCTGGATCACCATATCCAATTGCACCGGGCTATGATCAGACAGTGTCCTAGCCAAATTCCTTATATCCTCCACCCAATCCATAGTCTCCACCCCAATCAGCCAGTAGTCTAATCGTGACCAGCTCCCATGCGATGACGTCGCATGCGTACACTCTCTCACCTGCGGATTCCGCACACGCCAAATATCACACTGTCCGAACTCCTCCATGGCACAACCAATGCTCCTAGGTACTTTAGGGGTGCAGTGGGAGATAGGGCTAGATTTGTCCAGTGCTCAGGTACATGTTCAAATCCCCCCCATAGAATAGGAGCCTCCGGCCAATCTCTCAGCATACCATACATTCTTGAAAAACAGTTTGGGTCATCCACGATCGGGCCATACATGTTAATTATAGTAATCAATTTGCCACTCATCCTGCCATGCACCATCGCACATCTGCCCTCCTCATCCACAAGCGTATGTAGCGGTTAAAAAGACACCCCACTCTTAACCAGAATCATGAATCCTCTCGCATAGGAGGAATACGACGAAGCCAGCCTGAAACTTGCCCACCTACCCTGAACACCACGTTCTGTATGTTTAGTTAAGTGCGTTTTCTTGCAGTAGAGCTATATGTATCACAGGCCGATTTAGGTACGCCATTACCTGCCGTACTTTCTTTGGGGATTTGAGACCACGGACATTCCAGGTCAACATTCTACACTTATCACCCATCATTGAGCGCTGGTGACTGTCTTACATCAATCGGACAGTCATTACGTTTGGATTCTGACAGGCTCAAGATGCTTGTCGGCCAGTCTGAAGCCCCATCATATTCCCTGAGGAGAGCGATTCCGCCATCTGGATTATGACGTTGGTTACCAACAGGCTTTCCATGTGCAGGCTTTCCGACGTGGAAAGTCTGTCGGAAAGCAAGTTTGGGTGCCCCCAGCAGGGCTCTCATTCCTCCACAGCCTCCGGTTGGGGGCCGAGGGGGCACCTACGGTGTCCCCCTGTGAATCCCTGCACCACTTAGCAGGCACCTTGAGGTGCCAGCCACGCGGTGCAGGGAATAACAGAATATCCAATTTCTCCATGGGAGCTTGTGCTATGGCTGTTTGGGAGCATGGGCAAATGGGAGCATGGGACTGCATCATGTATGGTCACATTGTAATAGCGGTATCGGGACCACTTACTGGAAGTCGGTCAGTCCTGAGACTGTGGCAAACTGGGCGACATCGTTATCATGCCCAAAGTGCTCTGACATCCTACATTTTTATAAGTAGCATAATAAAACAAACAAAATACATATGAGAGGTGTGCTATGGAGAAATGAGGGACACTGTTGGCGGGTGGTACTGAGGGAATCCATGGAGAAGGAGGTAATCATCTCAAGACCTGTGCGACTCCCTGGCCACCTTCTTTCACCACAAGATCGCCGACATCCATGACAGCTTCAACTCCGACACCCCGCACCCACCACCGAGTCTGCCACCCCTGCGATTACCACCCGCACCAACCGCCTGACCGCCTGGTCCCACGTCAGCAACAAAGACACCATCAAAACCATGAACTCCATCCACTCTGGATCCCCTTACGACCCCTGTCCTCACCACGTCGTCAACAAAGCCAGCACAACCATCGCACCCCACCTCCGGAAAACAATCAACAGTTGCTTCGAGACAGCAACCTTCCCGGAAAGCTGGAAGCACGCCGAGAACAACGCCCTGCTGAAGAAGCCCAAGGCGGACCCTAAGGACCTCAAGAACTTCCGGCCCATCTCCCTGCTCCCGTTCCCGGCAAAAGTGACAGAGAAGATTGTCAACAAACAGCTAACCCGCTACCTCGAAGACAACAGCATCCTGGACCCTTCCCAATCCGGATTCTGCAGCAGACACAGCACTGAGTCCGCCCTCATCGCCGCCACTGACGATATCAGGATCCTGATGGACAGAGGAGAAACAGCCGCCTTCATCCTCCTGGAACTATCAGCAGCCTTTGACACAGTCTGCCACCGAACTCTATCAGCACGCCTCCATGACGCCGGCATTCAAGAGAAGGCCCTGGACTGGATCACAATGTTCCTCTCCCAGAGCGTCCGCCTCCCACCCTTCTGCTCAAAAACCACGGAGATCATCTGCGGCGTCCCACAGGGATCCTCCCTCAGCCCAACACTGTTCAATATCTACATGGCACCGCTCGCCCACGTTGCACGACAACATAACCTCAACATCATCTCATACACCGACGACACCCAGCTGATCATATCCCTCACCGAAGACCCCCACACAGCCAAAGCCAACCTCCACAGAGGAATGAAGGCCGTAGCCGACTGTATGAAGGACAGCAGACTGAAGCTGAATTCAGACAAGTTCTGAGGTCCTCATCCTCTGACCCACCCCATCAGCCTGGGATGACTCCTGGTGGCCCACATCTCTAGGCACAGCCCCGGTACCCACAGACCACGCACGCAACCTGGGGGTGATCCTCGACTTCACCCTATCCATGACAAGGCAAGTCAGTGCCGTCTCTGCGTCCAGCTTCAACACCCTCCGAATGCTCTTCAGGATCTTCAAAGGGATCCCCCCTGACACGAGAAAACCCGTCACCCAGGCCCTCATCACCAGCAGACTCGACTACGGGAACGCCCTCTACTCAGGAACAACAACCAAGCTCCTGAGACGACTACAACGAATCCAGAACGCCACAGCACGACTGATCCTCGGCGTCCCCCGACGCAGCCACATCACACCCCACCTGCGAGGCCTGCACTGGCTCCCCGTCAACAAGAGGATCACATTCAAACTCCTCATCCACGCACACAAAGCACAACACCGGACCCACAAACCTCAACAACCGACTCAGCTTCTACACCCCCACCCGACACCTCTGCTCAGCCAACCTCACCCTCGGCACAGTTCCTCATATCCGGAAAGCCACCGCCGGCGGCAGATCCTTCTCCTACCTCGCCGCCAAGACCTGGAACGCTCTCCCTACCAGTCTACGACAATCTCAGGACCTGCTGGCCTTCAGGAAATTTCTCAAGACCTGGCTCTTCGATCAGTAGCAGCCACCCCCTCCCCCCAGCGCCTTGAGATCCTAACGGGTATGTAGCGCACCTTAGAAATGCAGTGATTGATTGATTGTAATTGGGGGGTGCCAGCTACGATTGTTGAAGCGGGCGTCACGAGTGCTAAAGCCTGGCCTAGGTGGCACAATATGGGTTTCCCAAATAAGTTTTAGTATGTGGTTAGCCTTGGAAGTTTGGGACAGCCCTATAAAACTAAGCTTGTGGTTGTGGGTGTTCACAAACTCCTCACATTCCACTTTCCAGTCTGAAAAGGATGTGATTTCTAGTACTGCACAGTGCTGCCATGAATTCCTTTTCAGGGTGGGAAAAGGAATGAATCCCTTTCAGATTTGGTGAGGTGCAGGGAAAGGGGGTTCACCATGGGGAAACACTTTTTACTGGCAGAGAATCAAAAGGTGTGTGTTTGAAATGGACTCATGCGGGAACTGATCCCAGTGGGAATGCCCCATGGCTATCCTAGAAATCCGCATGGAAATCTGCCCTTGGTGTAGCTCTCTGTGCAGATTCCTGGGAATTTCTGCGACTGTCAGAAAAGTAGTAAATCTACACTCACACATAGGTGTAAATCTATGAGTGCAGATTTACTACTTACTACTGAATTACTCTCATTCGACCCCCATTGTTTTCGCAGTCCATCCTTCTCATGCCACTGGGACAGGACACTCTAGAAGTATTATGTATGTAACTACAGGACACTCATACTTTACTGTGTGTGTCACTGTAGATCACTAAACAGTCCTAGGTGTGTTACGGATTGGACTCTCATGTAACTGTAAGGTAAGCCTAAGTATTGCCCTAGTCAGAAACTCAAGCAGCCTCATATAAGTGGCTCCCTCCAGGAATCCTACCTAAGTTACTAACACGACATTCAATCTACCCAAAGGAGGTCACTGACAAGACACTCGGACACGTGGACTGGCCTAATGTGTCACTGACAAGACAATGAGGCAACCGGAAGGCATCAGTGTGGCTCCAGATATATCACACAAAGTATGTCACAGGAAGTATGTCAAACAGCTCCAGGAAGAGACTCGACTGAATTGAGAAAAAAAGTCTGGCAAATAAAAAGCTACAAGGGGCGGTTAGAAAGATGGCTAAAGCCTGCATATACATAAATACAAGGCTGTCACTGCAGAAGAGCTCACTGCTACTCTAGAAGAGTATGTGGCTAGAGTTCAAACTCAGACAGAGTCCCAGGGAACACAAATAGCAGACATCCAATGGAAGTTGGAAGACTTCGAAAACAGACAGCAGAGAAATAATTTAAGAATTGTAGGCATCAAAGATGGAGTCAAGGGCAATGACATTCGGACCTGTATGCTGAATTTAATGAAGGGATCCTTTCCAGAACTTCAACTTCTGGAATTGGGACCTAGAAATTCAGTGGGTGCATCGCTTTCTATTGACTCTAAAGAAGCCAGCTCAGTCACGCAATGGAGAAACCCAGAAGTCAAGAGCAATCATTATTCATTTTGGAAACTGTTTACTCCTTGAAGCAATGTTTTTAAAGGCACGTCCGATGCCAAACGGTCATATGAAGCCCAGTCTTTCTTCGCAAGACCATATTTTTGTAACTTCATGGTAGAGAGATGTTGGAGGCTTAGACAATTGATCCAACTATGCCAGGCTCTGGGGTTCGAAGCATATTTGATGACCCTGGCTTGTCTGAAAATCGTATTCCAAAACACCACACAAGTTTTTACCTCTGAAATTCTGCCAAAAGAGTACATTGATAAACTGGAATAGATCAGGCTGAGCAGCCCCTCTTCTTTTTTTTTAGCAATATAACTATAGCTTTGTCTGCATGACTTTCTTGGTCAGAGTAAGAGGGAAAATAATGAGATATCTCTAAAAGAGATATAAAAAGGCGTTATGACCTGTTTGGTGGCGGGGGAGATGGGTGGGGAGAAGCAATGGCAGGGTGGCGGGGTAGGGGTTCAGGTAAGGGAGAAGGTCACCAAGGGTGGTGGTCAATGGGGGTAAAAGAGAAAAACACCATTAGATGAGGAAACTAAAGAGGTTGGGGGAAAAAGGGAGAAAGTGTTGGAACAGCTTAAAACAGTGCAATCAGAATGCGAATTGCAACAGAAAATATATGTGGGCTGAACGACCGGGTGAAGCGACGGAAAAGAAGATCTGCAAATTTTGCATGCTGATATAGTGTCTCTGCCATAAACACATGTCGAAGGAACCAGGAAAAATTGACTAAAGCAGTTGGGTTAGCAGCTTGTGTCATACACTATGCAAGGAACCAGAACTAGGGGGGGTGCTTATTTTGGCCCAGAAGGGGGGTATATAAAATGGTTACCGACAGATTTGGTCAATGGACAGTTGTGGAATGTTAATTCTCGGGGCTTAAACGTTCTCTGCTAAATCTATGGCTCCATGGGTGATGATCCTGACATTTTTTATTTTCTTATTTCGGAGCTCACTGAATGGCCAATACCAATTATACTCTGCCGTGACATGAATTTCAACAGCTTGGGTGGGCTATGGAATGAGAACTCCAGTTATTACACTGGGTAGAAAAGAACGTATTTCAAGCCCTCACTCAACTTATTCAAGATAATGGGCAAACAGATGTCTGGTCATACTTAAAGCCTCTTGAGGTGGGCAGTACATATTTGTCTGCCCCACATAGAGCAGTAGTGTGCTTGGATTACTTCCTTGTATCACAGCAACTGCTTGCGGCATGCACCATCAAGAAGTTCCCCAGGGTTATCTCAGACCATAAACCCTTGGTCCCAGAAGTAGCTTGCACAGGGTTAGAAACACCAGAACAAACCTGTACATTTGAGAGTGGTTTGCTGCAAGATCCTGAATATATTAGTAATATGAACAAATGGCTGGGAAAGTTTCTGGAGTTTAATAGGGTAAGTGCTGGTTGTGGGGTATGGGATGCTTTTAAGGCTAGAGTTAGAGGGGGGACCTTGTACTTTTCTCTGATTCGGAATAAGAAGTCTTCCTAGTGCCTAGTGCCCAAATAGGATTTATAGTACAATGGGAGACATCGAATAAGAACTTGGTCAGGGCCATAGCTGATGGCTTATGTATTGAGGGAATCCTGCAAAGACTCACCGTAGCAAAGGCAGCCGCTGGTGAAATCTCTGCAGCAAGAGCAGCAGATAAATACATGGCCTGGCAGCAAAACTGCTATGAATATAGTGAGCAAGTGGGGCATTTACTAGCCACACGGACAAGACTGAAGATGGTTGGAGGAAGATTCTGGAGATTAAGAACTATAAGGGTGAACTAGTGTCAGGCCCCGGGGTTATACAGGAGGAATTCCATAGCTTTTATGAAAAACTAGACGGAGAGGAGGGACATCCAGACGTGAGGCGTACTTAGAGTCTCTTCAGATTGACAGTTTTTACAGGAAGATGCAGAATCCCTCGAAGCTCCAGTCTCAGGGGAAGTAATACAAATTACGTTAAAAGAACTCCCCTCCGGTAAGGCTGTGGGTCCCAATTAAATTCCTATAGAGTTGTATAACTTTCTTTTTTTAGCACTGGGTGTGGACTTAATTGAAATAATGTGTCAAGTGCAGGAAGGGGAGGCTCCCCTGGACTTGTGGGCTTGGACTACCATTGTTATTTTCCCAAAGAAGGGGAAACCTCCAAATGAGATGGGGTCTTACAGGCCCATAAGCCTCATGAATAGCGAGGCAAAGGTCTTTTCAAAGATATTGACCAACCAGCTGAGCTGTATTATAGGGGAGGTGATATCCTCCAGGTAACAAGGTTTTATTCCAGGCAGAGGAACAGCTGATCATATACGCAGCGTGATCACTCTGTTTGATGCTACATCAGTTTCCGGATCCCCTTTGGCTCTTGTTCAATCAATCAATCAATCAATCAGGCATTTATAGAGCGCTCTACTCACTCGTGAGGTTCTGATGGCGCTGCGGGTGGTGGGGTGTAGGTTCCGGTCCATCGGAGAGGGTGGTTCAGTGCAGAGCCAGGTATTGAGGTGTTTTGCGAATATGGAAAGAAAAGTTGTCTGTCTAAGGTGGAGTGGAAGGGCGTTGCAGGCTTTGGCCACAAGGAAGGATGACACCGGAAAGATTTGTTGTTGTAGCTAAAACTGAAAGCAAACCGAATTGATCTCTATTACTAACCTTGAGACTTTCCTGATCGTTTAAATTTTAAAATTGCACTCTGTACCTTTTTAATAATTGAATCTGACACTGACACTCACCCGCGTGTTGTTACGAATGTATGTGGCAGCGCGGACGTGAAAGATTCTTCCTATCACTGTGTGATTGATGTTAATAATTGCACTGTGTTTATTTTAAATGCCTTTGGAGCTACTTACTACAGAGCCACTTGATGCCCCTGAAACCCCGGTCCACCGCAAGCGCTAGGCTTGTTTGAGTGGAGGGTGAAGGGCGGTACCTTCTTCCGGGTTCCCTCCCGGTCCAGGCACTGATTGGGCGAGTGTTTGTAGAGGCGGAGCTGAATACGAGCCCGTCCTCTACATAAGCCCATAGTAATCCTGACAGTCTTCCTGATGACACCGGAAAGATTTGTTGTTGTAGCGAAAACTGAAAGCAAACCGAATTGATCTCTATTACTAACCTTGAGACTTTCCTGATCATTTAAATTTTAAAATTGCACTCTGTACCTTTTTAATAATTGAATCTGACACTGACACTCACCCGCGTGTTGTTACGAATGTATGTGGCAGCGCGGACGTGAAAGATTCTTCCTATCACCGTGTGATTGATGTTAATAATTGCACTGTGCTTATTTTAAATGCCTTTGGAGCTACTTACTACAGAGCCACTTGACGCCCCTAAAACCCCGGTCCACCGCAAGCGCTAGGCTTGTTTGAGTGGAGGGTGAAGGGCGGTACCTTCTTCCGGGTTCCCTCCCGGTCCAGGCACTGATTGGGCAAGTGTTTGTAGAGGCGGAGCTGAATACGAGCCCGTCCTCTACATAAGCCTAATGTCCCCTAAAACGCGCAGCGTCAGCGCCGTATACGCGCCCAAGACAAGCCAAAGACCAGCCCGTCTGGGCCCGTCCGGGCCAGGACGGAGCACGGGCTGTAAGCTATGTCGATCCGGCCATACGGACCCCAGGTATGAACTCTGTACAACTACGGGCTTTACGCCCCACCCTCCATGCTAAGTGTACTACACTTAGGCCTGACCAAGCAGGTATGACCTCATGCCCTAATTGTCAGCTCGCTCTCACTAATATCATACCCCACCCTGACCCGATAGTAGGTAGTCTGACTCCGAGACACAAACCCAAATCCAAGGCCCTAGAATTCTCTTTTTACAGTATCAACTGCCGCTCATTACCTCAGCACAGATTCGACATTTTTAACTTACTACTGGAGGACAAACCCAGTGCATTTTTCCTAACTGAAACCTGGCTCCACGACAGCCCTGGCCCAGATGTAGCCATGGCTCTCCCCCCTAACTACGCCATAGTCAGGAAAGATAGAGTGGGTAAAATTGGTGGCGGGATCGCCATCATTTTTAATAGAGAACTAACTTGTAGCCTAGTGCCGGTTGACATCCCCGAATGTGAGGCGGCGTTCTTTAAAATCACCCTAAATCCCAATTTTACTTTTTCTGGTTTACTGATGTACAGGCCCCCTGGAAATGCTACCATGTGGGCTCTGAACTTAGCGAATTACATCACGCCTTTCCATCTTTCTTCAAAAAACTTCTCGCTGATAGGAGATCTAAACTTGCATCCAGAAGATCTTTCGAAGGCCACATGTTCCAACCTGCTGGACGATTTAACAGCATTAAACGTGAGATTACTAAACTCCGGACCCACGCACAAAGCAGGTCATCTGCTTGACCCAATTCTTTCTAATATTAATGACCTGAGATGGCTAAAAACAACCCCTGTCTGTTGGTCAGATCATTACTTAATCCAGTTTAGTCTAAAACTACCAGCCTCCACCCAGCTGCGGACCGGCTGTCCAGCTACCTCTATGAAGAACTGGAAGACACTTAATACTGTCCAACTAAATCAAACGTTAACCATAAATCCTCCAACTCTGAGCAATGATATGGAAAACATTGCCAATGCAACTCACTCATGGCTCAGTGATGCCTCAGACATTTGTCTCCCTCCCCTTCACATCAAGGGAACTCATCATCGCCCCCCAGCTCCCTGGTTTAATGACCATTTAAAATTAGAGAAATCTAAGTGCAAATCACTCGAAAGGCAGTGGCGAAAAGACTACGCACCCGAAAAAAAGTGATTTATTTAAAAGCAAGAAATAACTATCACACGGCCTGTTCTAAGGCCCGAGCCCTTTACGTTGCAAACTCCATAAACACAGCAACTAACAAGGTAAGAACGCTCTTCAATACTGTGAAAGAATTAGCTGGTGCACATAACCCCCGGACTCCCCCATACCGTGGGAAGTATCTACCTCTGAGACCAGTACCCCTGTTATCCCAATACACTTAGCCAACAAGGTCGTAGTTGTTGTGGTGGTTGTTGGCCGTGGTTTTATTGGGATCATAAATCATATCTGGGTCATATACATGTCAACACCATAGCCCATAAATCATATCTGGGTCATAAACATGTCATACATCATATCTGGGTCATAAATCATACATGCCATCGCCATAGTCATAAATCATATCTGAGTCATAAATCATGCATGTCATCATCATTGTCATAAATCATATCTGGGTCATAAACATGTCAATCATCATATTGTGCAGATCATATCGTGGTACATTCAGTTCGTAGATGGCACGCCTACCAAACCAGTTCTTTTGTTAGTCCTTGGTAGTCCTCTTTGCCGTGTTACCTCTGGGACCAATATTTGGCTGGTCACCCACGCCCTTTGCGTGTAGGGAGGGGTAGCTTCTCCAAGGAGTTAGGCCTAACTCGCTACCTTTTTTGTGCCCTGCCGTCCGGCCGGGTCTGGGCCGCGAGCGCCGTCTCCGTTTGCTACTCCCCTCCTTGGCCCGGCCACCTCACCCTGCCGTGCGGCATCCCAAAATGAGTGGCCTACTTCTACACACCGCCCTGTTGGTGTGTCTCCTTAGCCATCCGTTGTAACAATTTCCGCCTATGCTTGTGTTGTTCTCCAGCACTGCGACAACTGCTGGTTCCTAGGTGTGGGTGGGTGGGTCCAAAAATTCAGGTGCGCCGCTTCCCCCGCTCCACGAAAATTAGGAGCTATCTGGGGGGAGCGGCGGCTTATATCCCCCCCTACTGCTCGTCTGCTCCGTGCAACTGCCCCCCCATTGGGGGGTTCGTACCATGCTGTCCCCCCTATTGGCTGGGGGTTCCTTGGTGCCAACAGGATGTTCCCCTGAGAGGTGTGAGCCTTCCTGCCGCTTCTGGGCGCCCAGAACCGGTTCTTCCACTGGGGCTCGGCGTGGGTTATGGCGCCGGCCCTTGATCCTCGAAAACTACTGCTACGACACGCCCGCTAAACAAAGTTCAATGCCAAGATCTCGCCATTTTTTTCACAGAAAAAATTGACAAAATAATTAGTTACATTACCCAGAATACTTGCCTAACAGCCCCACAAGATGACGCAGAGTCCACACTCTGTGCCACAAACCTCTTAGACCACTGGCCCTTGATGACTACTGAGACGCTGATGTCTACCCTCAAAACCATAAAGTCTGGCTTCCCCCGCGACCCTATTCCCATTAGTGTCTTGAAAAAACTGGAGGCTCCCTCCTTGAACATTATAGTCCACACTTTAAATTCCTCTCTTAGGCTCTCGACCGTGCCTACTCTTTGGAAGCATGCCATGGTCAGTCCTCTTTTGAAGAAACCCACAGCCGATCCCGAGATACTGGCCAACTACCGACCCATTTCACTCTTACCAGCTTTCTCGAAACTTCTAGAAAGACATATTCACACCGCTCTAACCCATTTCTCTGAAGAAAATTCCCTCCTTCATCCGTCACAGTCAGGTTTCAGGGCAGGTTTCTCTACTGAGACTGCTCTGCTAGGAGTAACTGAGAACATCCGAAAACTCCTGGATGAGGGTCAAACGGTCGCACTCATTCTTCTTGAGTTGAGTTCGGCCTTTGACACCATCTCGCATGAAAAGCTACTGACTACGCTGAATAGGAATGGCATCTGCGGAACTGCACTTGAGTGGATCAGGTCTTTCCTGACAAATCGGACGTTCCAGATAACCTCCTCCCTTGCTTGCTCTGAAACTTTTAACGCCCCCCCCCCCCCCCATGGAGTACCTCAAGGCTCCATTTTGAGCCCCCTATTCTTCAACCTGTACCTTCGCCCTCCACTCTTAAACAAGGCTCCACGACATTTTCCGCTGGATGTCGAAAAACCAGTTGAAATTAAATGGAGAAAAAACGGAGGTCCTCCTTCTGGGGAAAAACAATGACTTATGGAACTCCGCACATTGGCCTTCCTGCCTAGGAAAACTTCCCCAACCAGCTACTCATGTACGTAATCTGGGGGTACTTATCAACAATGTTCTCTCCATGAGACAACAGGCCAATAAGGTTGTTGGCCTCTGTTTTACCATCATGAAGTGGCTAATAAAAATCCTGTGGATGTTGCCCTCCGCCACCCAAAAGACCGTAGTCAATGCCCTCATAACATCTAGGCTTGACTATGGCAACATCCCGTACCTTGGCTCTAATCAGGCCGTGGTTAGGCGACTGCAACTAGTACAAAATTCAGCCACCAGACTACTATGCAACATCCCTAAAACAACCAGCGTATCAAAACAACTGAAAGACCCGCATTGGCTCAGGGTTGAGAACCGGATTAGGTTCAAAGCCTTGAGTTATATGTTCAGGATTAAAGCGGGCACAGCACCCAAATATCTTCAGGCATTAGCCCGCCCTTACTTTCCAAAATGAAACCTGCGTTCACAATCAGCAGCCAAATTCTGTGTACCTAGGTTCCGGTTAGCAAGAATGGGAGGAAAGTCCTTTTCACATCTAGGACCCACTCTCTGGAATTCACTCCCTCCCCACATACGCAAGGAGGAGAACCATGCCAGATTCAGGAGAAGCATCAAGACCTGGTTATTTGAGAAATAGTTTCTGCTTGCTCCGTTTTCCACAATTCTATCTTGTACTGTGTCTCGGCACCGGGAAACCCTTTTTGGGTAGCTGCGCGCCTTATAAGTGTATAAAATAAATACATAAATAAAGGAGAAGGAGCGGCCTCTTGATCAGTTTTTCCTGGTGCAATGGACTACGGCGTAGGAGAGCTGGGCTGATTGTAGGGTCCTTTTTTGTGTGTGGATATTGAGTCGACTGTTCAGGTATGCTGGTCCGGTGTCGTGGAGGGCCTTTGGTGCTTGGGTGAGCATCTTGAAGGTGACTCTTGCCTTGAGTGGGAGCCATGTAGTGTGGCAGGTGCTGGGAGATGATGCAGTGTCTTGGCAGGTTGAGGATCAGTCTTGAGGCAGCTTTCTGGATGTTTTCTAGCTTGTGGGTGAGGTTTTTGTTGACTCTGTTGTAGTGCGTTGCCGTAGTCGAGTCTGCTGGTGATCAGGGCATGAGTGAACGTCTTTCTGTGTTTGAGTGGGATCCATTTAAAGGTCTTATGTAGGAGGCAGAGGGTGTGAAAGCAGAAGGACGAGACAGTGTTGATCTGGCGGTCCATTTTGAGCTTGGAGTCCAGGATGATTCTCAGGTTGCGTGCGTGGTACGTGGGGGTGGGGGTGGGTGGGGGCAGCTGTCTTTCCTCCATTTGGCGGCGGTTTCCATGCCTTCTCGAAAGTTGTGTCTGACGGTGTTGGGTTCGTTGAATAGGAAGGGAATAAGTTGAGTGTCGTCTGCATATGACAAAATGTTGAGTCTGAAGGTTCTGATGATGGGGGCGAGTGGAGCCATGTATATGTTGAAAAGTGTGGGGGTGAGAGAGGACCCCAGAGGGGCTCCGCAGGTGGTTGGTGTAGAGTCCGAGAGAAAAGTTCTGCCGGAGCGGATCCAGTCGATGGCTTTGTCCTGGATCCCTGCATCATGGAGTCTGAGTATTAGGGTGCAGTGGGAGATTGTGTCAAATGCAGCTGAGAGGTCGAGGCGGATGAGGGCTACTGTTTCTCCTTTGTCCAGTAGGGTGCGGATGTCGTCTGTTGGGGCGAGGAGGGCGGTTTCCGTGCTGTGGTTTTTTCTGAAGCCGAATTGGGAGGAGTCGAGGATGTTGTGCTCTTCGATGAATATGGCAAGTTGGCCCTTGACGGCCTTCTTGTTCTGCTTGACGGAGAGAAAGTGTTTGATAGGGTCTCCTGGGAATACCTCTGGGCCACTCTAGAGAAGGAGGGAATAGGAAAGGGGTTATTGAGGCCATACAGGCACTTTATAGAGCCCCTGGTGCCTGACTCCGAATAATGGAAGGTCAAACAGTTCCTATCCATATCACACGGGGGACTAGGCAGGGGTGTCCTTGTTCTCCCCTTTTATTTGAGTTGTAAATAGTCCCCCTAATCGGGAAAATCAAAGCCAATGTGATAATAAAACCTAGGCCTTGATACCAAAATCCTGGGGTATGCGTATGATCTTTCAGTTATAACACCTAACACTTATGAAGCCCTAAGTGAGCTTGAGAATGAGGCAAAATACTTTGGGGTGATCTCAGGCTACTTGCTTAATCAGGATAAAACACACATTGTTATTAATAGTAACAAATATGTCTGTCGGATCCACGGGTGACAAAATCAGCAGTCTACTTAGGGATCACTATAACATTTGAAGAGGAAAATCTGCCCCTCGCAATTCAAAAGGGGAAGAAAGATCTAGATAGGCTGAATAGACTGCATCTCTCGATTGTAGGATGGTGCAACATCATCGGAATGATATTTCTCCCAAAGATTCTGCATTTCTTTAGAACAATACCTTTAGAGTTCGAAACTCACTGGTTTAAGGGGTTGGAAAAGATGATTAATGAGTTCATATGGGCACATACAAAGACCAGAAGGGCGCTTAGATTCATGTCCCTCCTCAGGGAGGGGGGGTGGACTGTCCCAGATTTAAAAATGTATTACTGGGCCTCAATAAAACAGTATTTGCGGGGACTGCTTGGAGGAAAGGTCAAGGATCAGAGGAGAAGTTATGCCCATGCACGATATTAGGGAAAGAGGCCTCTAACTTGCTTCTGACATACAAAGAACCCAGTTACTACAAAAAAGTTACATTTAAGACCTTAGGGATAGCATCCTTTATCTGGACAGCCATTAGGAAAAAACTAAGGCTAGGAAGGATGATTTTTACACTCCGCTTTTTGGAAATCCATAATTTCCAGAAATATTCCATGATGGTGCTATGTTGTGCTGGGATGCACTAAGAGTGGGGAAGATTGGGGATCTGCTTGATTCAAGCGGAATGGTGTCATTTGAGAAAGTCCAGCTGTCTTTTAACGTTGACCAGAAAGACTGTTTTAAATATCTATAGGTTCAGAGCTATATTGCGAAAAAGAAAGTGGGGGAAGAGCTTTCAATGAAGAGCCCATAGAGGAGGCGATTATATATGGAGGGCTGAGACGGCTGATGTCTGATGATCGAGAGAAACACCGAGGCGTGGAAGTAAAGGTTAGACGTTGATGGGGCCGAGTTCTTTGACTCACCTTTACTGGGCCACTCCATATCTAGATCATCTGGCTGCAAACACAGACTACAAAACGATGTTTTCACATATTATACGCCAGCCGAGATCGCTGAATGGGGTGGTGCAGAAGGAGTTCTCTGCCACCGATGTCGCAGCGCCGAGGCTGACATCGTGCATAGGTTTGGTACTTGTCCGATCCTAGAGCCTCTGAAGACAGCTACAGAAAACTTCCTGATAAAGTCTCTGAGGATTAAAATCAATCAATCAATCAATCAATCAATCAATCAATCAGGGGTTTATAAAGCGCGCTACTCACCCGTGAGGGTCTCAAGGAGCTTTAATGGTATTAGGGGTCACAAAGGAAGGAGTGCCAGAGGCACAACGAGATTTTAGATTTTTTTGGCCATGGCAGTAGTAAGAATGTGTATATTCTTTGCTTGGCTGGATTCGGGCCCTTGTTTCAATAGTGACTTACACAGCTTTTAGCTATTTACAATTTCAAAAAGGGTCTATACGAAAGGAAAGGAGGGAGGTCTAAAATAATGGGGAAACATATCCGGGCCCTTATCTAGATGTGGTAAATTGACAGTGGGGCTAGTTAAGCTGTAGCCCAAACGATTTGGAGTCTCTGGTGTCCTGAATACAGTTTAATAATTTGCTCTTAGGTATGAAATGTAGGAAAAGTGTTTTATTCTCCCTTTTATAATCTATGCATTATTGGTAGTGTTTCCCCATGTATTTACAAATGTATTTATCTAAATTTATTGAACTGATGGTGGCAAAAAAAAAATGGAAGTGTGTCATACGATGTACGTCACCCAAAATATGTCCTCCGAAGCATGTCATACGATGTCTGTTACCAGAAGTATGCCATGCAAAGCATGTCACAGGAAGTATGTCACAGATATATGTCACCAGAAGGCATTTATAGAGCGCGCTACTTACTCGTGAGGTTCTCAAGGCCCTGCGGGTGGTGGGGTGTAGGTTTCGGTCCATCGGGGAGGGTGGTTCAGCGCAGAGCCAGGTATTGAGGTGTTGTGCGAAGATGGAAAGAAAAGTTGTCTGTCTAAGGTGGAGCGGAACTGTGTTCCAGGCTTTGGCCGCGTGGAAGGAGAAGGAGCGGCCTCCTGATCAGTTTTTTCTGTTGTATGGACTACGGCCTAGGAGAGCTGGGCTGATCGAAGGGTCCTTTGGGGTGTGTGGAAATTGAGTCGACTGTTCCAGTATGCTAGTCCGGTGTCGTGGAGGGCCTTTGGTGAATGGGTGAGCATCTTGAAGGTGACTCTTGCCTCGAGAGGGAGCCAGTGTAGTGTGCGCAGGTGCTGGGAGATGTGGCAGTGTCTTGGCAGGTTGAGGATCAGTCTTGCGTCACAAGAATGTGTGTATCCTTTGCTTGGCTGGATGCGGGACCTCCCTTGTTTCAACAGTGGCTTACGCAGCTTTTAGCTATTTACCATTTTAAAAAGGGTATAGACGAAAGGGAAGAAGGGAAAGATATCTGGGCGCTCATCTAGACAGGCCCGGTTCTAGCGGTAGGCTGGGTGGGCCAGGCCCACCCAAACATGAGCCTGGCCCACCCAAACAGGAGCCTTGGCCCTCGCAGTGAGGGCTTGAAGGCAGGAGCGCAAAGGCATTGGGTTCAAAGGGCTGTCTGTGTGTGCCTGGGCTGAGACAGCTTCCCGGGCGAATACACACACACATACAGCTTTTGAGATTATTGCAGCCACACCAGAGTACTTCACAGGTCTTTAAAAGACCATTTACATATAAACAAGGCTTTGTTTATTTTTTTCACACCTTCATCTCCACGTGGCGAAATGCGACAAATCCTTTCCTTGACATGGGAAACCTTTGCCTACTGTTCTGCTGCGTGGATATTTCTTTTTCTATGCAGTGCAGGAGAAAATAATTGTATTTATTCCTATTCACCTTTCCTGACACCTGCAGCTGCTTATCACACCAGGCTGCCTGTGAAGCAAAGTTTGAGTAATGGAGTAGTAGGTAAGAGAATGAGTTACTATTTGTTTTTCTTTTAACAATCTGCACGGGCTCGGCAGGACGAATACTTTGTGTGCACTTAATTTAAACAGTTTTTATCATCATCATGGCTGATGCAGGACAACAATAAGACAATACAAAATGCCCAGATAACGCTGGTGATTAATGATCCTGCTGGAGAGCAATCATTTGTCTTTTAGTAGTTTTTAAATGAAATGAACTGTATTTTATGTGGAAGCGCAGTGGGTTACTACGTTTGTCACAGAGATCCTTACAGTTCATAAGTTACAATCCTAACATAGGACAGTGACCAATGAACTGTCATCAAAGAGCTGCATACAAACATGAATGGTATAGTTAGAACTTCGCTTTTTTGTTTTGTGATATAGTTAGAACTTCCCTTGTCTTTCATTATTCTAATTTTGCTCAAATGAGTATGTTTGGGGAAATATACATTTTTATCAGTAAAGCTGACCCCATAGAATACTCTTTAAATCCTAAGGTTGTGTTTCCCCAGACCAAACCCTTTTAAAATATACTGCCCACCAGTATGGATGACATGTGATTCATACACCTTGTAATCCTCATTGGCTAATGTGACATTCCCTATAGACTGATTTACATACTTGTATCATTCATTGTCTCTGTATAATGTGTGCATGGTGTAAAGTACTGACACACACTACACTGATATGAGTAGCGCTATACAACAAATAACATGCATATGAGAGAGTGGCTACATAAAGATGAGGGGCACTATTGGAGGGTGGCAGTGAGGGAATCCGAGGAGGAGGTAGTGGGAGGGGCTATGGAGCGATGAGGGGCACAGTTGGACTGTTGGAGTATGGTAGTGAGGGAATCCGAGGAAGAGGTCATGGGGTGGAGGGGGAGCTAAGGAGAGATGAGGGGCACTGGCAGAGGGTGGTAGTGAGGGAGTCTGAGGAGGAGGTCATGAGGGGGAGGGGCTACAGAGAGATGAGGGGCACTGGTGGAGGGTGGTAGTGAGGAAATCCGAGGAGGAAGTCATAAGAGGGAGGGGCTATGGAGGGATGAGGGGCACTGTTGGACTGTTGGAGGGTGGCAGTGAGGGAATCCGAGGAAGAGGTCATGGGGTGGAGGGGGGAGCTAGGGAGAGATGAGGGGCACTGGTGGAGGGTGGTAGTGAGGGAGACTGAGGAGGAGGTCACGAGGGGGAGGGGCTACAGAGATGAGGGCCACTGGTGGAGGGTGATAGTGAGGGAATCCGAGGACGAGGTCATGTGGTGGAGGGGGGAGCTAGGGAGAGATGAGGAGCACTGGTGGAGGGTGGTAGTGAGGGAGTCTGAGGAGGAGGTCATGAGGGGGAGGGGCTACAGAGAGATGAGGGGCACTGGTGGAGGGTGGTAGTGAGGAAATCCGAGGAGGAGGTCATAAGGGGGAGGGGCTATGGAGGGATGAGGGGCACTGTCGGGGGGTGGCAGTGAGGAAATCCGAGGAAGAGGTCATGGGGTGGAGGGGGCAGCCAGGGAGAGATGAGGGGCACGGGTGGAGGGTGGTAGTGAGGGAGTCTGAGAAGGAGGTTATGAGGGGGAGGGGCTACAGAGAGATGAGGGGCATTGGTTGAGGGTGGCAGGGAGGGAATCTGAAGAGGAGGGCATAAGGAGGAGGGGTTATGGGGAGATGAGGGGCACTTGTGGCATGTGGGATGGCAGAGAGGGAATCAGAGAAGGAGGTCAATAGGGGGGTCCATGGACAGATGATGGAAGGTGATAGTAAAGGTATTTACGGAGAAAGAGGTTATTGGTGTGGCGCCAAAAAAGGCTTTCGCATCAGCGCTGAAGCCGGCCCTGTCATGGCCTTTCTGTTTGTGTTTATTTAATTAGCAGTCGGGTCATAAGGGCTACTGTGGAACATATTTTAAAGTGCGTGCTAATTATATTTACTGCTATATTCAATGTTTTAGTTTGAAGGTGATTTTACTAATGTTTTTAGCTGGAAAAATGAAAGTGGAGCCCGATGGTGCCTGATATGGGGCTCGGGCCCAAGGTCAGCTGTGAGATAAGGTGCACTGGAGAGGAGTAGTGGATAATCAAGCCTGTAAGGGAGTGCGTTGCAGAGTCCAGGGTCAGGTGGAGGTAGTAATGAAGAGGGATTCTCCAGCGCCTTGAAACCCTAGCGGGTATGTAGTGCGCTTTATAAATGTGCTGATTGATTGATTGAAGGCTCCCACAGAGGGAGCCCTTGAAGTGTTATTTGCATGATACTCCCACCTCAGAAGCCTCCTCTTCCCATCAAAGGAACATTGCATGGAAAAAACACTTTTTGAGAGTGATAATATTTAGAAAGAGATTTTGAAAAGAGTGCGTTTTACTGGGCCTTGTAAGACTTAGAATTGATAAAGGAGGGCCCTGAAGCAGGTCTGCCCAGAAATATATGCGACAAATCGAGCCCGCAGTCGCCCACCCAAATTCACCCTTGGCCCACCCAAATAAAAATTCCTGGAGCTGGGCGCTCATCTAGAAGTGGTAAATTGACAGTGGGGCTAGTCAAGCTGTAGCCCAAACGATTTGGAGTCTCTGGTGTCCTGAATACAGTTTAATAATGTTATTTTGCTATAAGATATGAAATGTAGAAAAAGTGTTATATTCTCCCTTTTATAATCTATGCATTATTGGTAGTGTTTCCCCATGTATTTATGAATGTATTTATCTAAATGTATTGAACTGATGGAGGCAAAAAAAATGGATTTCATCATACGATGTACGTCACCCAAAATATGTCCTCCGAAGCATGTCATACGATGTATGTTACCAGAAGTATGCCATGCAAAGCATGTCACAGGAAGTATGTCACAGATATGTCACCAGAAGTATGTGATATGAAGTATGTCACACGGAGTATTTCACACAAATGTTGTAAAGGCAGTGTTAAAAAAGGACAGAAACTAATGTAGTGACTGATCACTACTCACCTTAAGGTAGTCCAATTCAATTCAAAATTTCTTTATTCGACTGAAGGTAAAATTAGTCATAAAAGTACAGAGAAAAAAGATAACACATATGTAGTCAGTTCATCAATTAAAAGGTTAGATATAAAACAGTAGATTGCAATGTAGCCTAACACAGCTCATGCAAGAGCGACAGTACAATTCATCAAGATACTTATTAACCTTCCATACTTTTCCTAAATCTCAGGGCTGTCTTTAAAAAATTGAATACGTATAAAGTGCTTTCACAGTGCAGCATTTTAAGATAAATTAGTGCGGGCCTTATTTGCACGAAATTCATTTTTTTAAGAAGAGGTTTTAAAAACATTTTTCGAGGTAAGGTGTAATAGGAGCATATAAATAAAAAGTGCGCCAGATCTTGCGGAGACTTATTGTCGCAGCCGCAAGCTGGCAGCACTTGTCCCTTATGGGCTCCACTGGGCACGGCTAGCATCAGATGAAAAAGGTCAAAACGAAATCTAGTCAATAAAAAGCGCTTATATCTGGGGATGGCCCAGGATAAATAGGGTTCTATTTGAATACATGTTTTGGATAAAGTGTGACTCAATACACTGCCCTTCTTCAGTTCAGTCTCTTCCCTCGTCATCTGACTGGTCATTAGAAATGTGGCCTTTACAGATGTTACATCATGCTTTGTTGCTGACTGTGGTGTTAAGAAGAGGTCCAACCTGCCCAGATCTTGAAGACAGTTTTGGATGTACTTTATCCAGGGTATCTTTAGTTTCCCATCCCATGTGAGTGCTTCGGATAAAATATTCTGGGTGAAAGGTATTTCGTTGTTCATCCAGCAGTTTAGCCAGCACAAGAGGGGATTTACTGCAATTTTATCCTCTAAATATGGCGTGCCCAGTTCCTCATGGGTGGAAAAATTGGCCGTACTCTTCGGTAAACATAAACATTTTTAAAAAAGTTATTTTCTGTGGTTGTTAGATCAGACACTGGTAAGAACCCCCAGAGGTCACTCCCATAGCAGGCAACTGATATGCTTTTGGCTTGGTATAATTTCATTAGCGCAACCACAGGTGTATTACCCATTTTCCGAGCAAAGTCAATTATTGCCGCATTGGTCCTTATTAAGTCTCCTCTCTTTTTCTTCAGTGCTGGTCCCCATGTAAGTTTACTGTCGAACAGTACGCCAAGGTAGGAAAAGGTTGTTGTGTAGGGTATTTTTTCCCCATTAACGGATAAAGGGTAAGTCTTCTTGGACCCATGTCCTACCTTCATGATGAATGACTTGGTGTTGTTAATACATAGGCCTCGTGAGTTCATAAAATGAAAAAAAAGAGTCCAATAAAATTTGAAGGCCAAGTGCAGTTCGTGAGATAAGGACGGCGTCGTCCGCATAAAGAAGGACAGGGACGCCCTTTTTACCTATGTATGGGTAATCCGTGTTTGTTCTTAAAAGATGCTCCTCTAAATCATTGATGTATAAATTAAAAAGAAAAGGCGCTAAAATACAGCCCTGTCTGACCCCCCGATTTATTTTAAAGTCTTTGGTCACTTTTAAGTCTTTGGTGTATCGCACATTCGCTTGTGTGTCGCTGTGAAGATCGGCCAAGAAATTAATTAGTTTTATTTCAACCCCCATTTTCAGCAAGACATCCCAAAGTTTATTTCTGTCGACACAATCGAAGGCCGATGAGAGGTCCATAAAGGCCATAATGAGTGTGCCGTTTCTGGCCAGAGTATATTTGCCACTGATTAGGTATAGATTCAGGCATTGTGATATTGTAGAATGTCCTGGTCTAAAACCATATTGTACTGGTGACATAACTTTGTTGTTTTTGGCCCAAGTGGATAACCTATTTAAGATGATCCCACCAACAACCTTGGCGACAGAGTTAATCAGAGAAATTGGCCTGTAGCAGGCTGCGTTACTTCTGTCTCCTTTTTTGTACACGGGTACAATAGTTGAGGCTCCCCAGGACTTAGGGGCCCTGGTAGCGGCTCCAGCATTAACCACTGCCGTAAGGATTGGAGCCCAGAAGGAGACATTGGATTTAAATAAGTCTGGGGGGAGGCCATCTGGGCCCGGGGCCTTGTTGCTAGTTAGACAGCGAATCCCTCTTTCCACTTCTTTATCTGTGAATAGCAACGGAGCTTCTACAGGAAATTTTGGAGCTTGCATCAGCCGTGTATCGTCGCTTTTAAAGATTGCACTGAAGTGAGAGACCCACTCACTTTCAGGTATGCAGGTTCCAATGGTAGCAACATTCGGATCATCAAACATTGGTTTGTTGATTAGGCTCCAAAACTTGGAGCTGTTGCCAAGGATGGATGGGTCAAGTAAGGATTCCCAAATACTCGCCTTTATTGCTTTTTTGCGTGATGCCAAAGCGGATTTATAATCAGAGCGCAATATTTTGATTAACGTGGGATCCCTTGGTTTGTTCTTAAGAGCCATTTTTAGTTGTCGACTGGCTCTTGAGCAGGTGTGATCAAACCATCGTGGCTGTTGGTTACCTTGTCCCTTCAATGGTACTGAGAGTAGTTGATCCACTCTTCTGGTCAGTTCAGCAAAAGCAGATAATATAAAATCCGGGGGAGTGATATTAGAGGAGCAGAGGGTGAGTTCTTGAACACAAGTCGTTTTAACTGATTCGAGTAGAGCTTCACTGTTTATTGAAGACCACTTTAGTCGTCGATTGCCGTTAATTAATTTTAAAACACCCGGGTCTTTGTGGTTTTTGCTGAGTTCAAACAGGCCACTTTTAACTTCCACTGAGATCGGGTTATGGTCACTGTGGATACTTTCATGGATATTAAAGTTTGAAGCTGAAATTGCCATATCAACGGAGAGCAGTATATGATCTATAAAGGAACCTTGTTCTGAACCTTTGTAGGTTGGGGTTTCATAGATAAAGGAATCCTCTTTCAGGGTCATCGCATTTCTCAAATCCAGGCCGTCTATTAAATTATTCATGTTAGAGCCTCGCGGGCAGTGCACGAAATGAAGGCCTGACCTATATCCACAACCCAGGGAGCCCAGAGATGACGATGTCGGGTGACCACAGATATGCACATTAAAATCACCTACAATTATTTTATTCCGTGATAGAACTGCCAGGTTATCGTGAATATACTCGTGAAGTTTAGTGATATTGCATTCACCTGATGGCGATACGGCATTATAGAAGTTAACCAAGATTAATACTTTTTTGCCTTTTCTAAGCTCCAAGATCTGTATGTTGGTGTTGCCCTGATGTTTATTTTTTATCTGTATCACCAGGGAGAGGCTAATGAATATTGCCAGCCCCCCCTTTGCCCTTCCACTGGGTGAGGGAAGACCGGGAACGAGGAAACTTTGAAATCCTTCGATAAAAACATTGTTGTCAGTGAGCCAAGTTTCCTGGAAGGTAGTCAGTAACAGGCGCTCCTATGATTGTTACTGACTGATCACTTTTATAGCCCTAAAGGACTGAACACCCCTGAGAGTGACATATGGAAACCATAAGACACTGGCTCACGTCATCGCCCAAGCAGCAGCAGCTGCAGGGAGGGTGAGGGCGCCGCTCTGTGGCACCGTCAGGGCGGGTTTCAGTCTCACTTCCCCGTCGCTCTGTGTCACTGTGACGAAGCACCGTCATACATCTGACAGTGATAGTCCGCCTCGTCCTCCGCCAGGACCCCGGTGATGGTTAAAGTGGCCCTGTCAGCAGACCTAGGGTTGGTGCCGGAGAATCTCTCGGGTATTCCCGAGGGTATAGCATCATCATCCATGACCAGTCGGGGGGCCTCTCCCGGCCTCTGCTGGTACCAGTACACACTCTCGCTTCCAATGTCATCGGCGGAGCAGGTGATTTCAGCTGTTCCTCCCGGAGACACAGACACCGAGGGCGGCTGAGTCAGAACCCACTGAGCAACACAACCTGGAATGAAAGGTGGAATGAGGACTAACAGCGTCACGTGACAAAGAGATGAGTGAGCAGTACCTGACATGTATGTATCTTAGAGCAGAGAACAGATCAATACACAACACACCTGCGCAGAGCGCGCTGAGCGCGAAGAGGAGGAGGGGAGCCCGGGACATAGTGCAGCGTCGGCAGAGCTCTGGTCTCTGGTGCAGACGGATCTGGACAGCGCTTTAAAGCGCTGGCGGGGCTGGGGCAGCGCCCTGCATGCAAATCCGGTCACAGCTCTCTGACTGCTATTTGTCGCCTCACACATAAGCAGTGCCGCGCTGTTCTCCATACAGTTTCCATGTTTTGAAGTCATTAAAATGCATTTACAAATTACACCTCATTCCGGCAGGAGTCCAGCCCTCGTGTTCTTCGATGCTTCCCTCTCTCAGCCCTCCCTCCCCTCTCGCCATCACACAATGACAAGATATCTTCTGCCTGCTCACAGCCTTGCTATTAAGTTCTGGTTCACCAGTTACTTCTGGGTTCTCATGAGTCTGGGTGCAGTTGCATTTTTGGAACACGTATTATAGCAATGAAAACTCCAGGTCAGATCAGTTACATCCTCAGACTGGTAACCAGACTCTTTTGGTTTCAGATGTATTTTTATTTAATTTTTTATTTTTTAAATCCACTTGTTTATTTCTCTTGGGCATGTTTAGTCTAGGGTCCGAAACCCCACGTGCCAAATCTGCATTCCGTAGAAACCAGTTGCAGCTATTAAACTGGAAATTCTACCAGTCGGTAGGTGATTTCTGGCGCGGGCTCGCAGAAGGCTTTCATCTCTGAACCCCTCCTGATTGTGTCATAAAAATAAATGAGCGAGAGCGATATTGCCCAGGTGTATAAAGAGATAAACAACACGTATAATGTTTGAATCAAGTTGGTGTCAACGGTGGCTATTCTTCGTTGCAATGAAGAACTGCAGCTAACAATGATAATGGAAAGGGGCGACCACTCGGTCCCCCCGCACGTATGGCAGAGTACCACGATCCCCCCGGGAAGCCATCTTGGGCGGGAGGCGTGTCTCGGCTGGTATGCCCGAAGCGGCGTAGCCGGGGCGCGCTTTTTCCCGCCCTAGAGTGGGCTGGCCTAGACACTGACGCGGCTGGCCACGCCCTCGGGGCAGGCAGGGGCGGGTTTACGCCCACTCTGAAGACGGATAAAAGGGGACGCAAGACCAGAAGGCATCCTCTTGTTCCTGTGCTCTGAAGCTGCACCTCCTCGCTGCACGTGAGCTCGAGACGGAACGAAGAGCCAATTTTGAGCGTTGTAATCTTTCTTTTGTCTTACAGATACTCTGTCGGAGAAATGCCCAAGAAAGGCGGGAAGAGAATGACGACTGAACAGATGGTTCGGGTCCTCATGAAGGAGATGACCGAGCTGAAGAAGCGGGTGGCGGAGAGAGACGGGGAAGGGGGGCTGGAACGTCCGTCGGCTGGAGCAGCTCCAGGAGGGAGAGCCAAGAGGCCAAGGAGGGGACCAGCTGGGGGAGACGTCCCGGTTCCCTGTACCCCGCTCGAAGCGCCAACCCCAGTACCGGCGGAGGGGAATCCGATTCCCGTGGTGGTCACCCCGGTGTCCAATGAAGATATGCCGCCCGAGCTGGCAGCACAACTTGCAGCGTGGTTGGGCGAAAGTAGTGAGGGCGCCACGGCTGCCGAGGCGCAGGCGCTGATGAAGCAATTGCGCGAGAAACGGGATGCAGCCAAGGTGTCCGCGCCGGTTGCAGTAGTTGACAAACCACAAGGGACGATTGCGACCGCAGAGGCAGCGTCCGGTGCAGGTAAGCGGCCATTGCCGATTGCGAGGGATGAGTCAGCACCCTCTCGTAGAGAAAGGTTGGGTCAACATGTGCCGTTGGCAATTAAGGAGAAGATTTGGGCGGGGGAATATGTGAACATCTTCTCGTTGCTTGTTGATCATTATGAGGTGGAGCATGTTAAGGGTCAGAAAGACCTCATGCATCCGAGTGTTTGGCGCGCAAAAATGGCCGCCTTTAAAGTGAATGAAAATATTGGCAATTGGGGCAATGCATGGGGAATCTTTACGTCGATCTTGGGGGAACGTAGGCCCGAGTTGCTTTCCGAGCTGCCGACCTATCAGTCGCGAATCATGGGGTACTCGACATCATACCAGGGTAACCATTGGTTCTGCTACGATAATCTTTTTAGAAAGGCTAAAGAGCTTAATAAAAGCTTAACCTGGGATTGTTATGATTCTTTGACATGGGATAAAATGAAGGAGACAGGTATGTTGAAAATGCCATTGGTAGGAAGTAATGTTGGCGAATCCTCCCGCCAATATGGGGGGACGCCCTTTCGTTCAGGTACGGGTACCGACGATCACTCGAGACCTGCCGGCAATACAGGAAAAAGGGGGTTATGCTTTAATTTCAACAGAGGTAAATGTACTAGGCCCCAGGGATCGTGTAAATTTAAACATGAATGTAGTGGGTGCGGGTCGCCCCATCCTGAGTCCACGTGCAGAGCCAAAACGGGTGATAACGGGGGGAGAGGAGGCGCCAAACAGGTCTAACATAGTCCGAGGGGCGCCTTTACCTACCCCGATTGATACCTTGGCGATGATTCCCTGGCTCAGTAAATACCCGGATCGTACTTCTGCTGGGGTGCTGCGGAACGGATTTTCGTATGGTTTCCGCATCCCGGTAGGGGACTTTCAGGGTGTTGAGAAGTGTAAAAATCAACTTTCGGTCCTGCAGCATACGACCGTGGTACAGGATAAGATCCGGAAAGAGGTTACTCGAGGTCGGGTCGCCGGCCCGTTTAGTGTACCCCCGGTGCAGGATTTTGTTTGTTCTCCTTTAGGGGTGGTCCCCAAGAAGGACCCGGGTGAGTTTCGATTGATTCATAATTTATCAGCTCCACGTGGTTTTTCCGTAAACGATGCAATAGATCCGGAAGTATGTTCGGTGCGGTACGCATCCTTCGATGAGGCCGTAGCCATTTTGAATCGCCTGGGGCCCGGGGCGCTGATGGCGAAGTCAGATATCGAGTCAGCGTTCCGATTGCTCCCGGTACACCCAGACGACCAGCGTCTCCTGGGTTTCATGTTTCAGGGTTATTATTACATGGATAGGTGTATGCCGATGGGGTGCTCTATATCTTGTGCCTATTTCGAGAAATTCAGTAGTTTTCTACAATGGGTCTTCACAAAGAAGACGGGTTTCCAACATGTAATGCATTACCTGGATGATTTTCTGTTCCTTGGGGCAGCCGGGGATCTCGAATGTGGCCGGGCCTTGGCCGAATTTTGTATGTTAATGAAGCAGTTTGGTGTGCCATTGGCACCAGGTAAGACGGTGGGTCCTGCGACTTGCCTCGAGTTTCTGGGGATCGAGTTAGACTCCAGTGAGGGTTGTTTTCGTTTGCCAGCTGACAAAGTGTTGAAGTTCAGGGCAGCCCTGCGAGTGTGTATAAATGGATCTAAAGTTACGCTGCATCAATTACAGCAGTTGGTGGGACAGTTGAATTTTGCCCTGAGGGTTATACCTATGGCCCGCCCCTTCTCCCGTTCAATTGCCCAAGCTATGGTCGGCCTAAAGGAGGGCCATCATCGCACAAGACTATCGGCTGAGGTCCGCCAGGACATGCGCATTTGGTTAGCATTCCTGGCGGACTTTAATGGTCGAGTCGTCTGGAACAAACCAGCCGTGTCCTCGGAAGAGCTGGGGCTATGGACAGATTCAGCAGGTAGCATAGGTTTTGGTGCCATCTTCGGCACAAAATGGTCGGCACAAAGGTGGCCGACATGGTGGCATGACAATGGCCTGACAAGTAATATTGCTTTCCTTGAACTTTTCCCCATTTTGGTGGCCCTGAGAACCTGGCCCGAAGGGTTCAAAGATCACTCTGTGATATTTTGGTCTGACAATATGACCGTGGTCGAGTGCATCAATAGCCAGGCTGCACGATGTAAACTGATTTTAAGACTGCTCAAAGAAATTGTTTTACTGTGTATGCAACTGAATGTGCTATTCAGAGCAAAACATGTCCCGGGGGTAATGAATCACTGATGCACTGTCTCGTTTTCATATGCAGGCTTTCTCGGGTTTCCTTCCCACAGCGGACCCAGAGCCGGCACCCTTTCCCGAAGCTCTCTGGTCTCTCGGTGCCCCGAACTTCGTCACCTCGTGGGAGAGAGTCTAGCACCAAGGACGAGGAAGGCATATGAAGGGGCGTTTCGGTCCTATTTAGCCTTTTTGGGGACCGATAGAGAGGGGCTTTGGGGCCACGAGGAATGGGTAGTGAATTTTCTGATGTCCTTACGTAGGGCTGGGAAATCGGTGGCTACGGCCCAGAGGCATCGTGCTGCCATTTCCTTTGTTGCCAGGGCTCATGGTATCCAGGACCCGACAGCGTCTTTCGTTGTACAGAAAGCGCTGCGTGGGTGGCAACGCCTTGAGGGTCGCAGAGTAGATGAGAGGCGCCCGATAGGTTTAGATAGGTTGGCCCAGTTGTTGGCCACACTCCCTTCCACATGTTCATCTCAGTTTGAGACAGTGTTGTTCCGAGCCGCTTTTACGCTGGCATTTCATGGGGCGATGCGGGTAAGCGAACTGGTGGCAAGGAACAAACAGGATGTGACAGGGGGTTTGTGCCAGGAACACGTTCAGATCAGAGGAGAGACAATGACTGTCTCCTTTGTCAGGTCCAAGACCGATCAAGGTGGGATGGGTGACTGCATAATCATACGCAGGATTCCCGGGTCCTCCATGTGTCCGGTAAAGTGTTTAGAAGACTACCTAGCACGAAGGGTGGCATCATGGGGGGGGACCTTGTTGAGACACGCGGACGCCACCCCACTGACGAAATTTCAGTTTCAGCGGGTGCTTGCGATGTCAATTGCCGCTGCGGGCTTGAACCCGGGCGAGTTTGGGACCCATTCCTTTCGGATAGGGGCTGCTACAGAGGCTACAGCTAGGGGTCTTAATGTTGAACAAGTGAAACGAGTGGGGCGTTGGTCCTCCAATTGTTATAAGAGGTATGTGCGGTTGCACATGTTGTGAAGCTGTAATGATGTACTCACGCCTCTTGTTTTTGTTTGGTTTTCAGTTGCGCAAGCCTACGAGGCGGGGCGGACTATGCAGTCGACCCAACACCGGGCCAGCGGTCAGACATCACCGGCTGTGAAAAAGGAGGTGTGGGTCGTGGGCCACTCATACGTGAGGCGTGCCGCGGACGTATTCAAAGCAGGTGACATGATTCACGTAGCTGGGGAATACGGGTACAGGGTGTCCTTCTACGGAAGAGGCGGTCTCTGTATTGACCAGTTTCAAACATTTTTCGAGGGTTTGTTAGGGCGGACGAGGTCACCGCCGTCTATAGTCATAGTACATCTAGGGGGCAATGATTTGGTCACCACCGGTAGACGACTTCTCCTGGAGGCAATGCTTTCCACTGTAAGTTGGTTGGCGAGGAGAGTTCCGGGGTGCATAATTGCGTGGTCCCATATGATCCCACGAAAGGTGTGGCGAGGGGCTATTTCTATTCCTGCTTTGAATCATTCTGTTAGAAAGCTTAATAACAAAGTGAGTAGGTTGTTCCGTTCCAGGACATTGCATTCTATTTCGCATGGCTGTATTAATGATGACAGTATGTATTTGGGGGATGGTGTGCATTTGTCTCGGGTGGGGAATGAGTTACTCATAGGAGACTTCCTAGCATGGTTAAAAACGTTAAAACATGACCTTTAGGTAGGAGCTTGGTGGGGGGTCCGGATAGCCGGTCAACTATCCGGCCTGTGGCGGTAAGGTCATGATCGGTGAGCACTAATTGGAAGATCCCTATGAGTGGGCGTCACCCAACACGGATGGGAGCGCTCGGGAGAGGTGGCCATTGGCCCCTCAACGGGGAGGCGGTCCCTTCTAAGGATGGGTCGCCGAAAGATAAGGAAAGGCGGTCAAGGCCCCTTCCTGTGTAGGAGGGGTTACAGCCCCCTCCTGGGGAATTTCCCGGGGCCAGTGACGTCTGCGACGGCAGATGTGGTAAGTTGTGCAGGGTTTGGGGGGTGGTCTACGCTACCTTCTAGATACCTCACACGAGTCCTCGAACGACCTTTAAGTGGCGTCGAGTTTTATTGGTGCCCCCGTCAAGTCAAAGGGAAATTGGTAGTTGCACTTGAGGTACGCCTCAGTGCTGTCGCCCCTCACAAGTGGGGGGGGTATTTCTGGTTAGGGATCTTGACACCGGTTACGACCTTGCCGTTGGCCCTTAAACGTTAGGATGTACAATTTCATAATTTCAAGTAAATGTTTGTAGGATGTTAGTTCGGCTAGGAGAACCTCTGTATTAGAGAATCTGTTAAGGTTAGCCAAACATCGCAATGTGGTAATGAAATTGTACATTAATATGAAATTGTTGATTTAATGTTTTAATTTTGTTTTAATAAATACGGCCGGGAGGGTCACTCCCTCCCTCTTCCAAAAACTTCAAGAACTGTTTCCGGTTTCCCTCCTTTGGGGATTGTGTTGAGAGGGGGTGGCGGGTATCTCAGCCATATGGAAAGGGGCGACCACTCGGTCCCCCCGCACGTATGGCAGAGTACCACGATCCCCCCGGGAAGCCATCTTGGGCGGGAGGCGTGTCTCGGCTGGTATGCCCGAAGCGGCGTAGCCGGGGCGCGCTTTTTCCCGCCCAGAGTGGGCTGGCCTAGACACTGACGCGGCTGGCCACGCCCTCGGGGCAGGCAGGGGCGGGTTTACGCCCACTCTGAAGACGGATAAAAGGGGACGCAAGACCAGAAGGCATCCTCTTGTTCCTGTGCTCTGAAGCTGCACCTCCTCGCTGCACGTGAGCTCGAGACGGAACGAAGAGCCAATTTTGACCCACCCACCAGCCCCTGAAGACAGCAAGTGGTTTTTAATAATGTCTGAATAAAAGTTTGATGGATAACTCTGATTTTCGTTTACAGGTTATGGTGATTATCGTGATGACTTTGAGTATGCAATAAAGTCTGGTCAATTTGTGTTATGTTTTGCAAATAAAGTATTTCTGCTTTAGTGTTTATCAGTAAGCATGCTTTTAATAAAGTGGTTGTTGCTACTGTCTTTTCATAGTTAGTCATTTAGTAATTTAGTTAGCATTGTCGTATTTATTTTGGTCGGGCGGTAAGGTCATGATCGGTGAGCACTAATTGGAAGATCCCTATGAGTGGGCGTCACCCAACACGGATGGGAGCGCTCGGGAGAGGTGGCCATTGGCCCCTCAACGGGGAGGCGGTCCCTTCTAAGGATGGGTCGCCGAAAGATAAGGAAAGGCGGTCAAGGCCCCTTCCTGTGTAGGAGGGGTTACAGCCCCCTCCTGGGGAATTTCCCGGGGCCAGTGACGTCTGCGACGGCAGATGTGGTAAGTTGTGCAGGGTTTGGGGGGGGGGTCTACGCTACCTTCTAGATACCTCACACGAGTCCTCGAACGACCTTTAAGTGGCGTCGAGTTTTATTGGTGCCCCCGTCAAGTCAAAGGGAAATTGGTAGTTGCACTTGAGGTACGCCTCAGTGCTGTCGCCCCTCACAAGTGGGGGGGTATTTCTGGTTAGGGATCTTGACACCGGTTACGACCTTGCCGTTGGCCCTTAAACGTTAGGATGTACAATTTCATAATTTCAAGTAAATGTTTGTAGGATGTTAGTTCGGCTAGGAGAACCTCTGTATTAGAGAATCTGTTAAGGTTAGCCAAACATCGCAATGTGGTAATGAAATTGTACATTAATATGAAATTGTTGATTTAATGTTTTAATTTTGTTTTAATAAATACGGCCGGGAGGGTCACTCCCTCCCTCTTCCAAAAACTTCAAGAACTGTTTCCGGTTTCCCTCCTTTGGGGATTGTGTTGAGAGGGGGTGGCGGGTATCTCAGCCATATCGATTTAACTGTGACAGGAAAGTTTGCCACCTAGCGTCCATAAGTGGAATACCCTCTCCTATCCACTTGTATGAATGTATATTTTTTATTTGGAAAATACAGTACAAATCGACATATGTATCGGAAGTCGATGTTAGAAATGACATGCAAGGGTAACATCATGGGTAACTAAGGAAAGAACATACCATCCTGACCCAGAAAGGTCTCGGTACCCAGGATGCGATCTAGGAACCGAACGGAGCAGGGCCAGAAAAGAAAAAAACGACGTGAACACTGGAAATAAGTACATTTTGGAAATCAAAGACATTACATAAGTTGTGTTAAACAGATGTTGTGTATCTCATTTCTTTTCTCTGACAGTTCAGAGGCATTAGTGTGCCTGAAAACCTGGATGACAAGCAAAATACCTTCAACAGGTACAGGGCGGTCTGAACGTCCCCAAATATTACCAAGTACAGAAAGCTGCAAATTCAGGACATCTGGACTTGCAGTGTAATGTTATTGCCACGTCTGGACAATCAAATCCAGAAATGCCAGGGTCAGAAATTCCCACTGGAAGCACTATTGGTTAGATATCATGCTGTAAGCACATGAGCAGTGAATGTGAGAGTCCTGTGATATGGCAGATAACCATAACTGGCGAAAAACAGGGTTAAAAGTGTTGATCATAAAGCTAGCATTTCAAAATCACACAGAAATGATGTCAAAAAATAAATTATTTATTCTTCATGATTTTTGGCTATAGTGTATGAATGTTACCACCGAGAAGTCTGGATATTTGAGTGGTAGATTACAACACACAGTGGTATTCAGGACATATCCTTAGGATTGGTGTGTGCAGAAAGAACAACGTCGTATTGAATGAGCCTCTGAAAATGTGAGGTGTTCTATGGGAAGTTGTGATGTTGATGGTTGTGATAGTTCAAGAAGGAGGCTCCTCAAATAGGTGAGAGTTCATGTAGAATATATATATTTTTAAATCACCCAAACTGGCTTTTCTGATGAACACGGTGTTGATCAGACACATATGAATTTCAGTTCCATTTTGGCCGGTTTAGTTAGGAAATTCAAGATTTTCAGTGCAATTCAGTTTGTCTTGATACTGCTCTGTCTACTAAGCTGCATCTCCATCACTTTTGGGGTTCATAAAGCGCGACTGCACTGTGTGCGCTCTACACATGCATGAATTTCACAGAGCAACACTATTCTCACTTTCGTTTCTCTGGCATGATTACCCAGTGCTTAACAACCAAGCTTGAACCTCGATAAACGGATATTCATCAGAGTGTATTTCCACCCAAACCATATAATTCACATTTCTCAAACTGTAAGCATGACACTCGTGTGGTTTGGCATTCACGAGTTAAAGTCCATCTCTGCAGTTGTTGCATCGCTGGTTCTTTTTACCACGGATGGCGTAAAGATGTCAAGAAGTGTCCACCTCCTGTAAGACCGGCTCAATTGAGTCTTGACTGATGGCAAACACTGGGCTCCTTCAGACCCCACCTTCAGCAGGGTGTCAGGGTATTTATATCAGAACTGACCCTTTTGTAACGCTTTGTCTTCAAGTCACGGTTGGATATTCCCTGTAGTGGAGAGTTCCTCACCTTAGTCATTTGTCATGCATGCATGCTTAAACTGCAGCTGTTCTTTAACACGTTTTAACCCTTAGCATATCCCATACACCTCACTTCACTGGACGCACTATCAAAGTGATGGGTGGTTTGTATTTGAAAATGTAGTTTGTTCCATGAATTAGAAAATGTGATCGGAGACACCGCAAACGCCCCCACATATAGTTGTATTTCAAGTGTATTCACATATTCCTTTTTTTAAAACAGGAGGTATGCACTCCTAACTCCTGCTTTTGCAGACTCTGAAGCCAGTCTTTTTTTGCATTGTATTTCTCTCTTTTTCTGGTCAATGCTCCCAGCCTGACCATCATTGGAGGTCTTGGTCATAACCCAAACCGTACTTTTGGGCCCCCAAGCCAATGTTTGTGAGTACCCACTGTTGCAGGGATTCTGCTCAGGAACATAATTATGCTTGAGACCAGGTAACATCAGCATGTAGGGACTGAGTCACCCCGTACCTTAGCATTCACAGGTGGATGTTCTACTTCTCAGCTGATGCAGCGCTCCAGTCTCAGGTTCTTCACTCTGTATGTGTGTTTTCTGAACCCCTGTCCTCAGTTATGTAACAAGCTATGTGTATTCAAAACAGCAGCTACATGATTTTATTATGTCTAGGTACCAGTGTCAGACCAGAGAGAATATCAAGGGCAATGTTATTTGCGACCTTGACTTGGCTGCTAAGACTAAATCCCAGAATAAGAATAACATGTAAAAATGTGGTGTTTCTGTGTGAAAATAAAATGTGGAACAAAAGCAAACATGATATTTAGTAATGTGTGCAGAAGGAAAGTGTCCTACAACGTGCATAATTAGGCTCACATAGGAAAAACGACAATGAGCCATATAAGAAACAAACAACAGCATGATTCAGATCATCCTAGAATACTTCAATCTGTGACTCTGAGATGTTGCCTGGACAGGGACAAGTTAACCCACAACCTTCAAGCCTGCAGATGGCACTAGGCAGGATTGGATTCAGAATATTGATAACAACGATATTGTCTGAAATAAATATTGTGGCCAATAAATTGTTCACAATTCTATCGGTCCATGTGATGTAGATGTCTGAATTAACTTCAATAATCAATATTTTTTGTAAATTATCTTTAAATCGTGATAGTTTTTGTCAGACGATCTTTAAGTCTCGATATTCTTGTAACACACTTCTAGGCAGCCCTTACATACTGACTTAGAAGTGTGCCACATAGGTCCAGAAGGGCTGCATCTATGCTGGATTCATTCATCATGTAAAAAAGTACCATTTAGATACATGTATATTTATCTCATGAGTATATCCTGAAAATGTAACACGGATCTCGCTGTCCTGTCCCTAGCACACGTCTCACCTAAATCATTGCTGATTCTTCAGGTTTCTTCGGCTGGGTGAACCCAATCTGTGGCATCTGCACCAGGACTTCTGATAATACCAGTAAAAACATCAAAGTTAGCATGGACTCTGTCTCTAAAGATCTCCATCAACTCTTTCACATTGGTGGAGATAAAATCAACTTTCCTCATTTCCATTCTGCTGATGGGTCCATGATTGATTCACGGGTGGTCGCTTTTGAGTGAAGAAATATTGAGAGAAAGTAAAGAATGGTAAGCTCACAACCTTACACTTGAATCTCTTTAATAATGAATTTGCTTCCCATTTCTCGAATAGCAGAATCTAGAATCAAGTGTATCCAGATTACCAGCCTAGGTATTATTGAGGGACTTTACCCTGGAATTCTAAGGCACATCATCTAAATCTAGTAACCCTTGCTTTGGCTCAGTCTTCTTAGAAATAAGAGGACCTTCCAGCTTACTGCTGAAGCAACTTTTATTTGCCCCTTTATATCATCCTTCTAGTCTTACAAATCCAGATTCATTTTGGGCAGTAGAACAACATTTTCCCTTTTCTCTTCCATGCTTTATTTAAGCTGTCCACCTCTTCTGCCCCTACAAGTTTCTCTCATAGTTGGGTATCTTCTTTCTTGGTAGACTTTGATATGCCTTTGGGGTCAATTCTTCAGCTCAGTGATCTTCAGGGATGTTAGAATTATTACATCAACATCTGAGATGCTACAGAGACATAGGATGCCATACTCACCCCTTGCTTTCCTGCTCCTCTTTCTATTTTCATCCTGGCAGATTACCTCTCCTCCTTCAGCAGGAGAAAAGTCATCACAGGATCATTTATTAACATTAAAAGCAGGGGATGTTTGGAACATGAGGTCATTTCATTTAAAGTACAAGCGGGCTATTCAGGACAACATAGAACATTTTCTTTAAAAAAAACAATTGGTTTTGAGAAACCGGATGAATTTTCCTAAAATTACATGTTTGGGGACAAAATTATTTTTTTTGCTGAAATGATGGGCTGATGCTTTAAGGCAATGTAAGCTCAATACAAAGCTATGCCAAACTGATAGTTTGATTATATTTCATGCTAATTTGGTGATAACTATTACTTCTGTAGTGGCATACGTTTGCCAGTTGTAGCGGGCACCTTCTGGCTGATGGGCAACCTTTTTCAAGAGCCACAAGGTGACATGACTCTATATTAGAAGCATTTCATTAAATTATCACCATATACAAAGCTGTGTGATGCTTTATCCTATAAGATTGTCTGCTACAAGAACCTGTAGGACATCTGTAACCTGAACAGGAACTCTCCTGCTTGAGTCTGTCCAACATATGTAATCTGAGGTACATGCTGCTGTCCAAGAAGTACCGAGATTGAAAATTGTATGCAAATGTTTGTAGAGGTTGCATGTACTTTCAGACTCATGTTATGAATTACACCCCCCACCTTCTACTGAGAACACCTACCATGTGACAGTGAAAGGATATGGAAAGCCAGAGTTGAAGTAGATGCTTTATGTGTTTTCCTGCAACAGCTGACTGTGTCATTTTGCTTTTTCTTTGGGACATTGTACTGAAAATGCACATTTTGGCTGCATTTTCTTATTTTTTCACAGAGAACCTATTTGCTTTGGGAAAGTTAAGGGTTATCACTTTACCTGCACTGTTCAAGCTGCACCAGGTATTTACCAGTCGTAAATGATGCAGGTAAGAGTGGGGGGGCGGTAGGTGGGGCGGGTCAAAGCTGTGAGTCAACAGACGACGACGAGGGAAAATATATATATCTTTTTAAAGTTAAACACTTACCTTGCGCTCGTGCGGCGAGCGCAAGGTAAGTGTTTCTCTTTTTTTAAATTTTATTTTCCCTTATTGCCTTCTGTTGACTCCCTCTCCCCCCTCTTCCCCGCCCCTCCCCTGCCCCTTCCGCTCTTACTTGCATCTGTTGTGACTGGTATTTACTTCCATCCTGATTCACTGATCTGCTTTCTTACACCAGTAACACATGGTTTGAAGTACTGGTCCAGAAAGGAGGGAAGCCATTGTGAACCTCATGTGATGCTACCTTGTGACCTTTGAAGTTGTGCAGTGATTTTGGCCACAGTTGCCAACTAGCGATAAACCTCCCTCGCTATCTTGTTATATAAACACATATAAAACACAACTCTGTGTATATCACTGGCAGGACACACAGACTCTGCTAGGACATGTCAAATGTTTAGGGCTTACTTTATAATCACCAAGCAAATGAAACAAAGGTAGATTTGGTTGTAAACAAAGGGACTCAATACGATGGCTAGAATATGGCCGCAGCAAAAGCCACAATTCAAAAAAACTGTTTTCAAACATCCCTGCACCTTGTGCCTGGCACCATGTGGTGCCTTCCACATGGTGCATGGATGTTTGGGGAGGAGCCTCATATGCCCCCCTGGACCCATAGCGGAGGCCTACAAGGGACGGGCCCAACTAGGGGCCCCCAAAGTCCCATTCCCTCTGCCTTTGCATGGCGGTCAGACCGCCAAGTAAAGGCAGAGGGAAGAGGAACTTCATTATCCCTACAGCGGTGCCTCTTCAGGCGCGACCCCCCTTGCAGGATTACGGTTGGACCGACGCTCCGATGGGCTAAGTGAACCTGTCGGAGGTGTCAGTCGGTCCCTCAGTCTACTGTGGTCCAAACGACTGCATCGTAATGCAGCATTCAAACCCCTATGCTGCTAGTTGGTGGACACACCACCGATGGCCTGCCAGTGGTGGGCCCGCCACCGACGGCCTGCCAGTGGTGGGTCCACTGACATCGTAATTAGGCCCATTGTTTTATAAGCAAATTTACCCATTTACACCTTCCAGGAATTCATGAAGTGAATCCTGGCGGGCAATAGTCCTTTCACGGGTAAGGAAATCCCAAGCTACAAGTGCAGAGGTCGTTGCCATGAGTCCAGAGTTCTCCAAATACATTCATCCCAATCAAGCGTTGGCAAAAAGGCTGACATTATAGTGATGCGAACGGTGCAGCCGCACCTGGCACTGAACTGGTGGAGGATGGGGTTTGTGTTTAGATATAACCTGTGAGCTTAAAAGCACCTGGTGCAGAGTTCAGTTTTTTGTCCAGGCGTTTTCAGGCAACAATAAAAATGTCAAGGTAACTCTTGTGATTAATGTTCCTGATGGAAAGAGATGCATGCTGTCTAGTGGCCGTTTGACACATCATAAAGTAGTGCGGAGGGTTAATATGCTGCTGCATAAAAAGTGTACCATGCAAATTACAGAACTTTATTTTATGTGAATAAGTCAGTGGGTTACTACTTTTGTCACAGAGATCCTTTTGTTACTTGCAAGCAATAAGTTACAATCATAATATGAAGTGTCATTAAAGAGCTGCATGCAAACTGCATAGTATAGGTTAGAAAGCCATGTTTTCCCCCACTCTTTCATTACCCTAATGTTGCTAAAGTGTATATTTCCGAGTGCGGAGTCTCCACACTTGTGGTAGAGATTCCACACATAAAAATATAGGCAGTCAAATCAAATCAAATATAACTTTATTCGATTGTTAAAATACAATCATAAAAGTATACATAAGAAAACATTTCATTAAAAATACATTTCAATTCATTATACATTCTCTCAGTGTCATACAATTCATTAATAGCAAAGTTTCCAATTCGTAAAATCCTTAATCTCATGAAAGTACATTATGTAATCATACTTTTTCTACTGCGCATTACTTTTTTCGAAAACAATGTGATTGTTGCAACACATAGATGATTATACAGGTATTGGATGCTTAACATAGCCAGACGGCACTGCCGAAAGCCCATATCTCTCAATAACGGCAGTAAAACACTATGCCTAATCAGTTTATAAAATGTACAAAATAAAAGAACATGCATAGTGCTTTGGGGAGAAACATCGTCACAGGGACTGGGCGATAAATCTTGCATCCAATTATTGACTGTTGGAAAACTAACCAATCTGTGAAAAATTCCAAATCTAAAACGGGATAGTAGGAATCTATCATAATTATACAACATAAATCAGATAGGGTTGAATATTAAAAGTTGTTAATAACATTTGATGATGCTGGAGAGTAGGTTTTAAGACCTCAGATGTAATTCGTAAAGAATCCAGAAAAGCCAAACCCTCCTTCTTCAGGTCCTTACGTGAAATGGCTGAGATAGTAAGAGGATTTAGAAAATAGTCCAACTTTCCAATATCCGTTAAGAATTTACATACATAGCTCAGCCATGGTATCCTCATGGCTCCTTCTAGCTTCATAATATCTGTCAGAATATCTCTATTCAGCTTTGTTTCTTCTTCAGTCCACAGCCTATGACATAATAGCACAGGCTCAAGCTTGATGAGATCAGATATATAGGCAAGACCCAGTTCTGCGTGGAAGGTATAATTAGGAGTGCTCTTATGAACTGCAAGGATAAACTTTAGGAAGGAGTTCTCAACTACCTGGATGGGCGTAGGGTCTGCATACCCCCATACCCCACTACCATAAATTGCACCAGATACACATTTGGCTTTGTAGATCTTAATTAACTCCACAGGTGGTCTGGTGCCTAATTTCTTTGAGAAAGTCTTGAGGGCAGCTGTCGAGCGAACCATCGCAAGTTTTTTCGCTGCAACTGCCTGTCCCCATGACTCACCCTGGGTAAACAGAATGCCCAGGTAAGAAAATTGCTTAGTGGATTCAAGTTTCTGTCCTGCTATAAAAATGGCCCTCGTGATTTTTGAGTACCTGCCGCAGCGCATGGTGAAAGTTTTTGACGTGTTTACTCTTAGGCCCAACTCATTCATTAAAAGGGCAAAACTATCCACCACGCGCTGAAGTCCCACTTGCGTATGAGACATTAGCACAGCGTCGTCAGTGTACAAAAGCACCGGGATTGGGCGGCCGGCTACATAAGGGGGATCTAAACTTTTATTGCACAGGGCTTTCTCCAAACCATTTATGTACAAATTAAAAAGGAATGGGGCCAGGACACAGCCCTGCCTGACACCACTCCTGATTGGGATTTTGTCCGTGTGTTCCCCCTTCAGGCCATAACAGACGCGGGCTGAAGCGTCACTATAAAAATGTTTAAGATAATAAATAATATTATCATCAACCCCAGGTTCTCCCAACAATATCCATAGTTTGAAATGAACCACACAGTCAAATGCGGCCGAGAGGTCAACAAAGGCAAGGAACAAGTTCCCTTTCTTGGCCCTTGTGTACTTCCCGACCAACATTAGAAGATTTAGGCCCTGTTCCACTGTTCCTAAACCAGAACGAAAACCATATTGTAAATCGGATAAAATAGAATTGTCTTCAGCCCAGACCAAGAGCCGGTCCAAAATTATCCGGCCCACTATTTTGGAGAAAGAATCTAAAAGGGAGATGGGTCTATAACAACCCGGATGATGTCTATCTCCCTTTTTATAGATTGGCACTATTATGGATTCCACCCAGGTAGGCAAGAAATCTGAAACACAACTAGCATTAAGCGCCTGGACCAGAAGGGGGCCCCATAGAGGAATGGTAGCCTTAAAGATATCTATGGGGACCCCGTCCGGGCCAGGGGCCTTCCCACCCTGACTTACATGCAAGGCTTTCTCAACCTCTTCTAGGGTGAACATCAAGTTTCTTGATGCAGAATAGGCAAAGGGGATAGAGGGAGGACTCACCAATCCCTCACCCTCATAAACTATAGAAAAATGCCTAATCCAGTCTGATTCAGGAATTGCAATCTCTAGTCTAGGGGCGACCTCTTCTCTAAGAAAGGGTGTTCTAATAATTTTCCAGAAGCCCGCACTATCGTTCCTAGCGGAAGCTAAATGCAAAGCTTCCCAGGCTTCTACTTTCAGCTCATTCTTTCTGTCTTTTATAATGATTTTGTATTCTTTCCTGAGTCTACTGATTTCCTCAGCACACCTAGGTTTCCTATGCAGTTCTTTCTTTAGAAGTGCATAAGCTCTAGTGCAACGAGTTGAACCAACCTCCTTTTTGTTTAGCATTTTTACACTGTCTCGTAAGGGAGGTCCTAATATCATTAGAAATAGTCAGGAAAGATGCAAGGAGCATTTCAGGTGTTGAGTCTTCCCCCAAACAAATCGCTAGCTCATATATGCATTTACCAATTATTATGTTAAGTATTTCAGTTGGATCCACCATGGCCCATCTTAATGAGTAACCATTTGTGCTACCAATAGACACATTTTCATCCACACTGTCCCTTTCTATATCATGTTTTAAAGTAGACTTCTTTGGGATCAAGATGGCTACACAGAGCGGAAAGTGGTCACTTAAAGCAATATCTGAGACCTTAATATAGTAGATTCTATTAGCATGCTTATTTGTTACAAGAGCATAATCAATAGTAGAAGCACAGCCCCTCCCATTAAATGTTGATGATAGGGAGGATTGTTTCATACTGACTTCATTTGCAAATCCCAAATCAAATTTACCAAGTAGTTCATTAAGTTGTTCACCCAAAAAGGAATGATTGAAATGTGACTGGCACAGGCCGTCTTCCTGTGCCATTCCACACCTGTTATCATCTGTCATGTTACACAAAGTACAATTAAAATCCCCTAAAATGAGTATCATCAGGTCATGTCTAAAAATGTTATCCTGTAAAAACAGTGCTTTGGTCAATTTTTTAAAGACATTAGATACATCGGCAAGGGGAATATTATTATATAGATTAAGCAGGACAATAGGAATGTCAGAAGCCAAAATAAGTATCAAAAATTGGAAATAGATATCTTTAACAGGCTCTATTACCCTTGTTATGTTCAACTTATTTGACAAATAGGTGCTCAATCCCCCCTTCGCTCTTCCATGTATTACCTCGACAGCTGGAGTATGGAAGGTCTTAAAACCATTGAGGTGGACCGGATCCCGACTCCATGTTTCTTGGAGGCAGATCAAATCTTGGGTATGAATAAAGTCGTGCCAAAGTGAATTGCCATATTTAGATTTAATGCTGGCAATGTTCCAGGAGGAAATACTACATAACGGCGGAGCCAGTGGGGAAGAAGCCGGAGCAACAGAAACAGGACTAGGACCTACAGATAAGGTTACAGTCCTGTGCTCACTCTCTAGCTCTAGCCCTACTTCCAGGACCTCCAGATCCCCTGTGTGGCCCTCAACCCCTATCATATTAGAGACTTTCCACCTACCTGCCTTTACATTATTCCCATGGCTAACAGCAGGCATACGGTCAGCTGCTATGGCTGGAAGATTTTGAGGGGTAACTAACTGCAGTCAATCATTGTTTTCTAATCCACTAAGAATGTCAAAGGGATTAGATGTTGGGATATCGTATCTTCCTACCGTTGGACCCCCCTGATGTAATGGTGGACGAAGGAGACCTAAAGACCTAACCGGCCGAGGTGGGCAGTAGAAAAAACCGAGGGGGAGGATGTTAACAAAATCAGGGTCAACTGACCCAATAAAACCTCTCTCAATTACATTACGAACCAGTGAGGGTGACCAAAATGTTAGAATCACACAGTCCCCACTCAAGGATTTACTTGACATACCCAACCAGCTAACTCTTCTGGCCATCTTGAATTCAGAGAACAAAAAATTACCGAATCCAAGCTTAGTAGATAGAAAATGGAGGGATTTGTTCCTCAAAACCGACCAGTGTTCAAACACATTGGGGAGGAGGGGAGGAACATTAGCTAACACAACTGTATAAGGCGTTGCTTCATAGGTAAGTTTAGAATAGGTAAAGTTGGAGTTGCATTAACCTCTCTATTGTCCTCAGCTCTTCTAATGTGACTTATAGTTTCGTTAGTGTTTACTTGGACAGGACCAGATGGACCTGGTACATTAGTTCCAGTATTACCCCTTGACTCTTTGGACTCCAGTCGTCCATTAGCCTCACTATTTTTTGATTGAGTTTGAGTAACTGGGGCCCGTGTTGTATTATTAGGCTTTCCATTTGAGTCCTTAAAAATTGGTTGAGGTAATATAGGGATTAATTTGTCGTGAGTGGGCTTCTGGTTACTAACAAACTTTTTCTCCATATTAGTTACCCTGATTTCTATATTCGTAACTTTTAGATGGATAGGTTCTAGAAGAGTTGTCAAAAGTGTCTCCATTCTTTCCCAAAAGCACTCCTCAACTGCTGGTTTGCCTATGCTAGTTGGGGGAAATGGAATCTCTGTCTGACTGTTGCCTTTATTTCCTTTTGTTCCAGTTGGTTTTACAGCCGTTTTTCGCTGTTTATTGCCAACATTCCCTTTAGCATGTTTTACAAATAACCCTTCCTTATTAGTGGGTTTTAATTTACGTCTTGCCTTCTGCACTCTAGTTATTACACAAGGGCTATTGCTATCTGAGCTTAACATTGAAACAGAAATCGGACTTAGAAGCGTATCGCACCCCAACTTTTCCGTAAGATTCTCAATCAAAAGTTGAGGCTCAGAGATTACATTCATTGGGAAAATTGTCGGGGTTAAAGATAGCCTGGATAAAGAGGGCAAGGGTTCAGGTGGCACATTACCCGTAATAGGCACAATATCTTGCAATAGTGGGATAGGTTGGGCCCCCCGGCAAGCCAACAAAAGATAGTGCTAGTATCGAATCTTGAGAATTTAAAGTAAACATTGATATATTTGTAGCAGGCAAAGGGGGAAGAGTACCAGCTGGAAGAGAAAGGCGCCTTTCTGTGCTTTCAATGGCAGACGCGACTACCCCTATGGTTTTCTGCAGCATTCGGTCAATTGCTGTCAGCGTAGGGAGAGGAGAATTTAAAACTACCCTTTGCTTTGTGACAGGGGCAGACTCTACGGGGATATTCTTCCCCATAATCTAGCACTGGGATTTGCAGGAGATTTTAAATTAATATCAGAAATAATACAGTAATACTAGCATACACAAAACAATTCAAGCACTGAGGTACGAAAATGAACTCTTATTTAAAATAAAATTTAATTTTTTGTAAAATATTGCTAATTATTCCTAATAAAATGGTGACTATTTAACACCAGAAAACATTTGGACATTAGTTTATTAGAATCCGAGACCATAAACCAAAAGGGGGTGGCCCAGCCTGGCCTCTCCCGGCCCCGGACGGCCACAGACGGCCCGCCCTTTGCCCGGGCTTAGCCCGGCGCCTCCCGCGCGCGTCCCGCGATGCGGAGGAAGTGCTGCTCCTTTGAGCGCCTCCGGGAGCGGGAGTGGGCGGAAGTGGACGGGTGATGGAGCAAGGAGTTCTGGGGGCTGTAGTCCCCCCCTCGGCGGCCGCGTGGAGGTTTTAGAGGCGGCGGCGGGGGAGACCAACAGCCGATGGCCCACAGCACTGGCGGCGCTTTGGTGCAGGTAAGTGTTTCTCCAGAAGTCAAGAATTGTCCCAAAAGAAGATTTAGCAGTGAGCTCCCGCTCCACCGAGGGAGCGCTGCTCCTTTGAGCGCCTCCGGGCGCGGGAGTGGGCGGAGGTGGGCGGGGTGATGGAGCAAGGAGTTCTGGGGGCTGTAGTCCCCCCCCCTTGTGGCCGCGTGGAGGTTTTAGAGGCGGCGGCGGGGGAGACCAACAGCCGATGGCCCACAGCACTGGCGGCGCTTTGGTGCAGGTAAGTGTTTCTCCAGAAGTCAAGTATTGCCCCAAAAGAAGATTTAGCAGTGAGCTCCCGCTCCACCGAGGGAGCGCCGCTCCTTTGAGCACCTCCGGGCGCGGGAGTGGGCGGAGGTGGGCGGGGTGATGGAGCAAGGAGTTCTGGGGGCTGTAGTCCCCCCCCCCCTTGGCGGCCGCGTGGAGGTTTTAGAGGCAGCGGCAGGGGAGACCAACAGCCGATGGCCCACAGCACTGGCGGCGCTTTGGTGCAGGTAAGTGTTTCTCCAGAAGTTAAGTATTTCCCCAAAAGAAGATTTCAGTCATAAAGATAGTACTCGTCAATTCCTTTGCGAATTGCAAAAAATCATAGACCTACACAAAACTGTAAGTTTACCTTTGTGAATCAGTCCCTGCCTCAGTGCTTCTCCAGACCAAACACTCTGTCTACAAGTCTGGATGACACGTGATTGCTACACTTTGAAATCCTCAAGATCTTATGTAACATTTCCTATAGACGTATTTACACATCTATGATACATTGTTTCTGTATAATGTTTGTGTGACGTAAAGTGCTCTGACATCCTACACTTGCATAAGTAGTGCTATAAAACAAATTAAATAGATATGCGAGGGGTGCTATGGAGAAATGAGGGGCACTGCTGTAGGGCGGTAGTGGGGGAATCAGTGGAGAAGAAGGTCATTGGGGGTGCCAGCTAAGATTGTTTCAGCCGGTGCCACCAGTGCTAAAGCTGGGCATGTTTGTTAATATGGGTGTTCCAAGGCATTCTAAGGTGTAGTTAGCCTTGGAAGTTTTGGAAAGCCCTCTAAAAGTATGCTTGTGGTTGTGGGTGTTCACAAACTCCTCACATTCCACTTTCCAGCCTGAAAAGGATGGGTTTTCTATTCCTGCTCAGTGCTGCCATGAGTCCCTTGCCAGGGTGGGAAGAGGAATGAATCACTTTCAGATTTGGTGTGGGGGCAGGGAAAGCGGGTTCACCATGGGGAAACTCGTGTCACTGGCAGGGAGTCAAAAGGTGTGTTGCTTGTTGTGGACCCATGCGGGAACTGGATCCCGGCGGGAATGTCACATGACTTTCCTAGAAATCCGCATGGAAACCTGCCCCTGGTGTAGCTTTATGTGCAGATTCCTGGGAATGTCTGCGACTGTCAGAAAAGTAGTAAATCTACCCTCACACATAGGTGTAAATCTACGAGTGCAGATTTGCTAGTTTCTACTCACTTACTGTGATTCAACCCCCGTTGTTTGCACGGTCATCCTTCTTGTGCCACAGGGACTTGACAATCTAGCAGCACCATGTATGTAACTACAGGACACTCAGAGGCAGATTTACAACAAAGTAACGCAGCACGGTGCAGCAAGTCATTTTGCTGCACTGTGCTGCGTTAGTTTGGAAAGCACAGAGATGTGACATATTTACAAGAATATGTCGTATCTCTGTGCTCCCCCTGCGCTTGCGCACAAACTGCAGCCATGCGCCGGCGCAGGCTCTCTTGCACCATGGTGCAAGGATGACTGCATCGTAGGGAGATCGTTTTTGTGCAGGAAGGGGCACCTTCCTGCACAGAAACAATCACAAGAGGTTTTTTCCTCTTTAAATGCGTGCTGTAGAATGCAGCACGCATTGAAAGAGGAAAAAACGAGGAGAAATTAAAACATTTCTCCTCGTTGCGCCTCGCCACCTCTCGGGTGGCGTAGCATTCACACGCATCTCCAGATTTACGATTTCTTGAAAATATGGAGATGTGCTGTTCCATGGGGGTTGCGTGGGAACACCCACAGCAAAACCCATGGAACGCCCCTTCCGCGCACTGTGCTGCGTGTGAAGGGGCCATATTTACGAGGAGAGGAAAAGTCACACAGGGTGGCTTTTCCTCTCCTTGTAAATATGGAGGAGCCCCCTGCGCCACAAGTACGTCACGAAAAGTGACGTAGAGGGGGCGCAGGGGGCTTGTAAATCTGGCCCTCAGAATTTATCATTTGTGTTGTGACGCTGTAGATCACTAGGCGATCCTAGGTGTGGTACTGATTGGACTCTCACATACCTGTAAGTCAACCCCAAGTGTCGCCCTAGTCAGACACTCGAGCAGCCTCATATACGTGGCTCCCTGCAGGAATCCCACGTAAGTCACTAACAGGACATTCAATCAACCCAAAGTGAGTCACTAACAGGACACTCGGGCACGTGGACTGGCCTATAATGTATCACTGACTGGACAATGAGGCAACCGGAAGGCACCAGCGCAGCTCAAAGTTTGTCACCAGAAGTATGTCACAGGAAGTATGTCACAGGTTGTCTGACACGGGAAGTATGTCATAGGCTGTATGTCACAGAAAGTATGTCACAGGCTGTATGTCACAAGAAGTATGTCACAGGCTGTATGTCACAGGAAGTATGTTACATTAAGTATGTCACGCGAAGGTTGTTAAGGTAGTGTTAGAAACGTGATTGGACAGAAACGATTTCAGTCCGTGACTGCTCATTAGTTACTGTAAGATATACTCCTCGGTAGTTTTCAGACGCATGACTTTAGAGCCCTAAAGGACTGAACACCCCAGAGAGTGACATATGGAAACCACAGGACTCTGGCTCACATCTTCCCCTAACTTGTAGCAGCTGCAGTGAGGGGTGAGGGCGCCGCTCTGTGGCTCCTTCACGGAGGGTTTCAGTCTCACTTCCCCATCGCTCTGTGTCACTGTGACGCATTGCTGCTGGCCCGGATCTGACAGTGATAGACCGCCTCGTCCTCAGCCAGGGCCCCGGTGATGGTTAATGTGGCCCTGTCAGCAGCCTTAGTGCCGGAGAATCTCTCGGGGGTCCCTGAGGGTCTGTTAGCACTACTATAGATGATCAGTCTGGGGGCCCGCCCGGCCTCTGCTGGTACCAGTGCACACTCTGGTGGTATCGAATGCCGTCGGCGGCGCAGGTGAGTTCAGCGGTTCCTCCCGGAGACACAGATACCGAGGGTGGCTGAGTCAGAACCCACTGAGCAACAGAACCTGGAATGAGAGGAGGAATGAGGACTAACAGCGTCACGTGACAAAGAGAGACGTGAGCAGTACCTGACATATATGTATCTTAGAGTAGAGAACAGATAAATACACAACGCACCTGCACAGAGCGCGCTGAGCGCGAGGAGGAGGAAGGGAGCCCGGGACATGGTGACGAGGCAGCAAAGCTCTGGTCTCTGCTGCAGACGGATCTGGACGGCACTTTAAAGCGCTGGCGGGGCTGGGGCAGCGCCCGGTATGCAAATCCGATCACATGTAGTTGTCAGCTGATGACAACTATATGTCTCCTCACACTTAAGCAGTGCCGCGCTGTTCTTAATACAGTTTCATGTTTTGAAGTCATTTAAATGTGTTCATAGCTCACTCCCTCAGGAGTCCTGCTCTCGAGGTGTTCTATGCTCCGAGCATGATGCGTGTTTTACGGCGTCCTTTGGTTTCAGATGGTGTTTTCATTAAACAAGCAGAAACCCCCTTGTTTCTTTCTCTTGAGCATGTGTAGTCCACGGCCCAAAAACCCCACGTATCAAATCTGCATTCTGTAGAAAGAAACCAGTTGTAGCCAGTGGTCGAAGTGGAGAAAGAAAAGTAGGGGAACTCTGGATTCATCTGGTTAATCCACGCATTAACCAGGTATTGCAGTGCTTCCAAGATTGGTGCACTTCCCCGCCCAGGTAAAATAGTGTTTTTCAAAGAAAGACAAGAAAACAAAAGTAGCGCTCCACTGGCAAACTCTGTAAAGTTGTGCTAATGTTTAGGTGTGAATAAAACCAATCAGGCCACTTTGCGACCACTATGTCTTGTTTTATTTAGTTATTTATTTATTTCTCATATTTTGAACCTTTTCCCGAGGCTGCGCTTTGGAACAGAAAAATGTCAGAAAAGACGGCATTTTCAACAAAAGTGTTTTTCTTTTTAGTATCCATTTCACAGGGGAACAAATACATGAAAGGAGAAAAGAGAGGGTGAGAACCCTGTTTGTTGAAGTTACGGTTTACACTAAGGAGCTAGACAGAAAGAGAGGGAAGAAGAGGAAAAAAGAGAGTACAGGGGGTAGGTACAGCTGACAGCTGCCCAGCAGAAGTGGACACTGTCCTTGTCTTCTCTGGGCTAGAAGGATAAGACAAAGGGGCAGATTTACAAGCCCCTTGCGCCTCTTTTGCGCTGCCGTTGCGTCACTTTTGTGACGCAGCGGCGGCGCAAAGATGGTCCAGGGTATTAACAACGTGACGCATCTGGGAGATGCGTCAAGTTGTAAAGCCCTGCGCCATAAGCAGGTGTTCCTGCGCAGGGGGGAGGGGGGGGGACGTTCCTGCGCAGGAACGCCTCCTAAAAGTGGCTGAGTGAAATCTACAAGATTTCACTTAGTCACTTTTAGGCCAATGCTGCGTCAAAACCCTGCGCCTGCTTGAAGCAGGCATAAGGCTTGAGGCAGCATTGAACGAATAGGCCCCCCCAGAGCATTGCTGGAGCTGCATTGCGCTTGTGACTCAACTCCAGCAATGCACCGTTTTTACGGCACAGATGCGTGACACATCTTTGCCGTTATGGCGCCATGGTGCGCCGCATTGTAAATGCGGCGCACCATTGGTGGTGGAGCTGCGGCGCACAATTACTGGCACAGTAATTGTAAATCTGCCCTTAAGTCCATTTTCTTCTCCATCTCTGCCCACCCCAGTCACCGAACGGCCACAAAGGCCAAGCCTTATATGTGGGCCTTGCCTATTTCTGCCGTCCTGGCACGCATGTTTTAAAAAATAGTATGGGAACAGAATCTATTTAATTAAAGAAGTAGGGGCACGCCATGCCCTAACGATCCCACGCACTTCTACCACTGGTTGTAGCTATTAAACTGGAAAATCCCACCAGGGCTCAAGTAATCTATGCCCCGCAATCACCCAGAAACCTTTAATACCTGAGACCCCCTGAACGTGTAACAAAAATAAAAGGAGATCGTGATTTTACAGATGTATAAAAAGATAAACTAATCGCACCTATAATAGTGATTGAATGGATATTGTGTCTCAGACTAGTTAGCTGTTCTTCGCAATGTAGAAGGGTTGCTAACAATGGCAATGGATTTTATTCTAACAGAGAAGGCTGCCATCAAGTGGCCGTAAGTGGAACACGCACTCCACTCTGCAATGATGTTTAGGTATAACATGAATGTAAATTCTTTTTATTTGGAAAATACCCTTCAAAATGGACAATAGGTATAACAAGTCCATGATAAAAAAAATGCATGCAATTGTAATATACAAAGGAAACAACATACCACCCTGAATCAGGGCCGGACGGGGATAGAAAATTGGGCGGGCACCATAATAAAAGTGGCCCACATTAGTGAATTGAATAGCTACAAAAGTTTCCAAGGTTTGCAAACTATGGCTGTTTTGAACTTGTAAAACGCTGTATAAGTGTTTTCCAAGGTGTGAAAGCCTGAATGGATTTGATCTTGCTGCAGGAATGTTTGTTTTATTATTAGGGAGATCACTAGTAAAAACTGGCCCAGCACAGTATAGAGTAGGCCAGTGGCAGCTGTAGACATTTTAAAGTGGTGAGGTGTAAAAATATTGTCGTACTACACTGTGGCGAGCGAACCTGAACAACCTGCAGGGGATTCGGGGGGGTTTCCCCCACACAGAAAATTTTGAAAAAAGACTGGATAAATGGTGCATTTTAAAGCTAATTTGAGGAAGCAGGAAGGTTAATAATGCAATACGATTGAGTTTGAGACAACCTTTCAATTTGATTGAAATTGATGACAACCTTTGCCCCATATAGATTCTCGAATAGAACCGAAGTGCCCAGAGAGAGTTTGACAACACCCGCTCATCCAGGACACAGTCATACAATTGTCTCACCAAGCCTGGAAATAGCTACAAGCACTGGGGTAGGCGAAGGGGTAACACAATTATAGATAGAATTGTGAAAATGCATCGTAATTTTAATTAAGAAATAAACTACGACAGTGTATAGATATACATTGTGGCAACCTACACCCATAATGTGTTCAGAGGATGGGTATATTTGAGAATTTCCAAACCTATATTTTAAAGAATCGAACACATTAATCACTGATTTGCTAGAAATTCATCTGCAGGCATGTATTTGTATTACTAGGTGGATACCTACTTATGACTCTTCATCTGAATAATAAAAAAAAAATCACAAATACAGGCTCGTGAAACATTGTCATAGATATTATGAAGAGCACAGAATACTGATGCATGTGAAAAGGCATATTCAACCCCTGTCTGTTTGTGAATGCACAAACATTGAGGGATGATTTTATTTTAGGTTTTCTGCATATTGTTTTGCAGGGAAACTGATCATCTGTATGCTGTGTTGTGGTGTTGTCGGTATATGTAGGTGACGATGTGGATAACAGAGTGTAGTTCTAGAGTGTTGAGAGAGTGAGAGACGAGGAGCAGGCAAGCAAGACGGTTGAGATCCGTGGTCGGCTCTTGGGCTCTTTATATATGTAACTTGTGGATGCATTCTTTATCCTGCCATCTGTATCATTGTCTAAAGTCAAAACCTCTGTCTTTACTCTTGCACTAGGACTGCATTATTTATAGCTGTTTTCTTAAACAGAAACCCCTGGCCAGATGCAGCCTGCCAGACGCAATTAGACTTCCTTCTCTGGGCCACCTCCAACCACATAGACTGTTTTAGGCCCAGATTTCAACCAAAGAGCAAATCCCATTTCTGGCGGAAACTTCGTTGCACCCAAAATGAAATTACAAGTTTAGCTTAAGTTGATTCGATCACATTCTTGCAGAAAAAAATCAACCCACACAACGGTAGCTTACAGAGCAAAACTCTGTAACTTTTGGAATAACCTGCCATCGCTATCTCCATGAGTTAAATAGTCCAGGGCCTTGCCTCTCATTGCACACACTGCAAAGCTCACCTGCTTAACTTTGCAGTGCGCACTGCACTCCTCTACAGCATGGATCGATCGACTTAGGAAATGAGTTGCCCCTGGAAATGGCAGTTTACTCGAAGCACAGAGCTGGAAGCTCGGCACTGGAGTATGCCATTAGAACCTGTGCAGGCACTCTATGCAGTCTTCAGCTTGAACTTCCTGCCTTCATCAGCCGAGGGCTGGTCGACTCGAGAATCTTCCTTCTGCCCGTGCCCGCCACTGAGCCTGTAGAGCCACAGGCCTGTGTGCAGACGGTTAAGTAGACCTTCCCTATGCCTTGTCTAGCGACAGGTTCTCTAACCATCAGAAGAATAAGGGAAAAGGCAAACCCTCTAATGTGCTTTTTTTAAGGGGGTGACGGGTTATCCCAATTTTTGTGATAAAAGCAAGCACCTTGTGTGGTGCTGCTTGAACATGCTTGTAGTTCTTTCAAGTGCCTTACTGCCTTCCTTGTTTGTCCTGTGGGGATTAGCATGAGCTCTGCAGACTCTCGGCCTCAGGATGCAGCCTGTCGCTGACCCTCAGAAGCACAAGCTTTCACAATCACCTCCAGTGGTGTGCTCAGCAGGTATGAAAGCAGACCTCTGGATACAGCCTGTCATTAGCACGTCATCAGCGGCAGTGCCTGGAACTGCCATGGTCTGATGGGTAATGCTGTAATTCCTGGAAAACAGAATATGCAGGGAGAGGAGAAGAGGAAGGAGGAGAGAAAAGGCGTGGATACAGGAGAGAGCGATGTATATCAGAAGAGGAGGCAAGACGGAGTGAGAAAGTGAGAGGGCGTAAGTGGTAGTAAAAAAAGTAAAGAGACGGAAAGAAAATGACAGGCAATCTGACAATGTGTATGCGTTGGCGCACTGCTGCTGTTTGTGCACCAGGGAGAAGGACAGGAATGTGCTGTATCTTGTAGATACGCAAAAAGAACAATTTAAGGACAGAATGCAGAACAATGTCATACATTCACCCCATTACAGAGATCTGGGCCTAAATCAATCGTTTTTTTGCTGCCCATGCCATTCCAGTTTGAACCCTGCCATATGCAAATGAGTTTTGACCCGGCACCCAATGGAAACAGTCCAGCCTGAACTGCCAGGCCAGGTCCTCCCTGGACTGGAAACAAGCATGCTAGGACCGGTTTCAGGGTTTCGCCCCTCATCAACCATGATATCTTGACTCCCGTAGCATGGGCATACCGGTCCCACTTTAATGACAAACGCAAAAAGAACAATTGAAGGACAGAATGCAGAACAATGTCATACATTCACCCTAGTAGAGAGATCTGGGCCTAAATCCATCGTTTTTTTGCTCCCCATGCATTTCCAGTTTAGGTCAGCCATATGCAAATCAGTCTTGACACTGCACCCAATGGGACCAATCCAGCCGGTCCGCCAGGTCATGTCCTCCCTGGTCTAGAAACAAGCATCCCGAGACTGGTTTTTGTGTTTCACCCCTCGTCAGCCAGGATAGCTTAAATCCAGTGGCATGGAGAGCACAAGACCCACGTCTGGGAATACCTGTCCCACTCGGGTGATAAACGCAAGAAGAACATTTGATGGACGTAATGCAGAACAACGTCATACATTCACCCCAGTACAGAGATCTGGGCGTAAATCCATCATTTATCTTATAGATAAAGCACCTTCTTACGCTTTTATTTTGATGCACAGCAGTGCAGTAGGAAGGCAGGCTGCACTGCCGTGTGTCATCATATAGTAAATGAGGCCCATGTATATACTCTGTCTTTAGTTTCATTTATGCAAATAGCTGTCCACAGGAAGTACAGTTTCTACTATTGACTCCAATTGGGCAACACTTTAAGTTAGGGATATTTAGGATGCATTATTTTTCTCAGGCAATATTTAGGTCTCGGAATTCTAGTACCACACCACTAGGGAGCCCTTAAATGATGCTGACCTATGGTTGTCCAGCATAGGTCCAGGAGGGCTGGATCCATGCAAGAGTTTCAGCTAGCATATAAATACGTTCCATTTCGGTTAATTAAATGCACTTGTGTATAATCTGAAAACGCATCAGGCTCTCCTGTACGTATGAAGAATAATTCTGACCTAGAGCGTTGCTGACATACTGCAGAGCCTTCAGGTTTCTTATTTTGGGTGTCTCTCTCTCTGTGGCGTCTGCATCAGGATTCTTATATTTATTACAAAACATACAAACGTTATCCTGGAGTCTGTCTCTGAAGATCTCCATCAACTCTTTCTCATTGGTGGAGATAAGATGACCTCTCTTCATTTCCTCTCTGCTGAAGGATCCAGGATTGAGTCAGCGGTGGTCTCTTTTGAGGAAATATTGATTTAAAGTAAAGAGTGTAAGCTCACGACTTTGCACTGGAAGCTCCATTCTCAATGGCTTTGCTTTCCATAGTTCCACAGTTGGTAGATTCTACCTCTTTCTACACCAAGTGCAGCCGGATTCCCAGTCTGGGTTTGATTGCGGGGCTGAGCCCTGGAATCCTGGGGCGCTTCACCTAAATCCACTACCCTTGATCCGGATCAGCCTTACTACAGACCAGAGGGCCTTCCACTTCACTGCAGGGCCCACCAAAGCACCACGAGAAGCATCACTACTGTGGCTTTTTTAATGCCCCTTTGCCCCGAGTGTTGCTTAATGTTGTCACCCCCTTGTGCCATAGACCAGTTTTTCCCTCTTCTCTACCTTTGAATTCCATTTATGTTTTTTTTTTTAGTTTATCAACCTCCTATGCACCACTCCCCCATGGGTTTCTTGTCCAGTTGGTTATGGTCTTTCTTTGTGTAGTTTCAAACGTTTTTGGGGTCAGTTCTTTGACTCTGAAACCTTCAGAGATGTCAGACTTATTGCATTTTCGTCTGAGATGCCACTGAGGCACAGGAGGCCATACTCAGAGCTTGCCTTTCTGCCCCTTTGGCTAGATTGGTCCTGGCAGATTACCATACCATCTTTAGCAGGAGAAAATTCAACACCCCAAGCAAGACATAGGGTTCTTTGATAAAGAAAATACCTATTCTTAATTCTTGAGTGGTCTTTGCAGATGCGCTAATCAGTGGCCACCTGAGCATTCTCATAATGTCTGACAGCACATTCAACAAACTCACACAGGCTGATAGGACTGGAGATACAGATTGGTGCATGGACAGTCATTCCTCCATCACAGAGGGACTGATCTGTCCGTCAGCTGAGGGATTTCTAGCTCTCCTGTTTTGGGTTTGGCCGGATGGACCGATGTCCACCAGGCTTTAGGATGGTCTGTTCGCTGAACCTCATTCCTCTGTCTGTCCTCCCATCCAACGTCAACAGATGCAAATTCAACCGTGTTGGTATGGTGGTCATCTGTCCACCATACTTAGAGTCGTCTGCCTGTTTATAGAGACAGAGCGACCCTAACAACAAAGGAGCCCACTGGCAGACAGGATTTCAACATGAGACATATCCGTCAACGTGGACAGAAGCATCCATCAAAACACACCTGCTCATGATCAACTCTTCAACAACACCTGCAGCTATCAGTACACACTACACTCCTCCAACCAACCAAAACCAATCACTACTCACAACACAAAGCACCAGCAGCAGACCTATGTCTTCTTTGTTCTATTGTGTCTAGAATAAGACAAGCCACATTCTCTGGAAATGAGTTAACTGTTGTGGTGGATGAAATAATTAGGGTTGAGGGACAGTTGTTGGGAGCCCTGGCCCAGACAACAACCAAGAGCTGCAGAAGGCAATTGTGGGACATAATCATGTACAAGGTGAATGTTGTTGTCCCCAACACCAGCTGCTCACAGGAGGGCATTCACAGGTGGATGAACGACCTGCGGAGAGAGTCTGTTCCCTTGTGTTGAGGACATGTCAACATGCCCTGGAGACAGGCTGTGGTGGTTCTCCCAGACCCCTCAACCTCACATCCTGAGATGAGTCGGTGTTGTCCACACACCACCACCCTGAAGTCATTGTGGGAATGTCTGGTGGCAAAGTGGAGAATATTAAGTGCCAACACTACTTCTCACACAAGAACTAATTTACTCTCTCCTCACTTTTACAGCCACTAATCCATAAGGTAAGCCAATATACTCATGGCATACTATTTGCACAAGTATGCTAACTGATGTCAGTCACAATTCACTACATTCTTTATTCATAATCTTCCACATACTCACTCTGGGACAACATTCTCGTTAACACAACCCATATAGGAAACACAATAAAACAGGTGCCAGCTTATATTTTGACATCAAAACACACAACCTTATATATATTCAACATCTATCAACGTCCATCAAGTTACTCGTACCAATGTAAGCTCCACCCACTTTTATCTGATTAATAGTCTATCTTTCCTGATAGTATCCAATAAAAAAAAATCATTTGTAGTAGCAAAAGTTTGAACAGATACATTAAATGTTCAAATTCTGAATTTGGAAATGGAATATCACTGCATTGTTTGAATGTATTTCTACTCATGTTGTATATGTTGCACTAACAGACGGATTTTCTTTCATAATAAACTTTAGGAGTGGGAAAGTGTAGTCACAATAAAGATTTTCCACTGTGTCTATTAAGTAACAGTCAGTCGCTTATTCCCGAATCTGGGTGCAGTTGTGAAGGTTTGGACACAAAATGTATCCGTGAGAATTCCAGGTCAGTCCAGTTACATCTCTAAACTGGCAATCGGTACCTTTTGGTTTCAGATGATTTTTTTTTTCTAACCAATAAGTATAAGTCTACTTGTTTTTGTCTCTTCGGCTTGTGAGTCCAGGGTCCGAAACCCCACTGGCCAAATCTGCATTCCGTAGAAAACAGTTGCAGATATTAAATTGGAAATCCCATCAGTGCATAAGTAATATATGCCTCACAGTCGCCCAGAAGGTTTCAACCTCTGAAACCCTCCTGAATATGTTACAAAAGTGAATGAACGAAAGCGACATTGTACAGGTGTATAAAGAAATAAACTATAGCAAGTATAAAGGTGTTTGAATGGCTTTGGTGTCAACGGTGGCTATTCTTCGTCGCAATGTAGAATTGTAGCAGAGAAAGGTGATAGATTTAATTGTGATAGGACAGAGTGCCACCTACCGACCACAAGTGGAATACCTGCCCCTCTCCATTTGGATGTTTAAGTGTTATGAATGTATATATTTTATTCGGAAACTGCAGTACAAATTGATAATATATATTGGAAGTCGAAGTAAGCCAAAGGTCTCTTTAAATTGTATTTCATTTTATGTAACTTGTAGTACTTTAGTGCTGCATAGCACAACGCGTAGAATGTGAATAGGTTCATTTTTAGGTCTCACCTGAGACAGCGCAAGCGCGCTAGATTGTGAAAAATGTTGTTAACACTCAAATGGCTTAGCGCCCACCCAGTGTGAATCATTAGTTGGCTCTGTCATCACTCCCTATTGGTCAGTGTGTGGCGCTTTCATGCAGCAGCGGCTCTTCCGCTAAATCCGAGGAGCATCGCCCCACTGCTTCAACTGCAAGCTGAATACTAAAACAAAAATTGATAATAACTTTACAATATTTTCATTTTGTTTTTTGCATTCAGCTTGCAACTGGAGCCAGGGTAGGTTAGGACAGGCGGGCTTGGCTCCCCGCATCACAGGGAGGAGTGGTGGCTGCACCTTAAGTGCGCATGACGGTTTGGCCAGCCGTTACAGGTGGCTAAACTGTCATGCACACTTTGCATGTTCTTCACCCAGGCTGTATTGCAGCCTTGGTGGAGAACATGCCCAGACTGCCAGTCCCTGTATGAGTGCCACACCACGGCACTCGGACCAATCACATCCCTGATGTAAAGCAGCATTTTGATTGGCTGGCAAAGACTGGGAGCCTGGGAGCTTCCTGCTGCAGAGAGGAGGATGAAGGAGAGGTTGGGGCTGGTGGTCGACGGTATTAGGGTAGGTGCTAATTTTTTTTTTTTTTTACCCACCCATCACACCCCACCACTCCCTTTCAATAGCAGCGACTACTGGTTTCACATGCTCTTCGTTTGGGTCTCCCTACCTTGGCGCAACGATCAACTACAAGATTTTTCACCCAGAGGTTTATGAAATACATTTTATAGGAGTAGAGACCAGTACTACTTTATATATCATACAATGTCGTTTATGAGTAGTCCTATTTTTGTTTTTGCAATGAATTTTGGTCTCTACGATTGGATTTCTTCCTTCTCAGGAATTGGAGTAATTATATTTGCATTTTTTTCACAAATTTAGTTTGGACATCTTAAGTTTTTTATTTCTACTTGTATTGTTTTTATTAGTTGTTGAATCCTTCACTATCTTTCCCCACAGGCACGTAAGCAGGTTGTGATTGCCCTTGTTGGTTCAAGGCTCGATTATTGTAACTCACTTTATGCCGGGGCCAACAAGGGCCTTTTGCAGCGCCTACAGGTGGTGCAGAATGCGGCGGCGCGATTTGTTCTGGCCCTGCCTTGGTTGTCCTCTGCGACCATGGCAAGGAAGAGTCTTCATTGGCTCCCTATCACCTCCAGAGTATCTTTTAAACTCCTCTGCCTCACTTACAGTGCCCTCATGGCTGGCCCTGCCGATGCTCTTGGATCCCTGCTTACTCGGTATGTTCCGATGTTTACGCTCTTTTGAGCTAAACCAACTTGTAGTCCCGCGCTCTAGGAAGGTTAGATGGGGGAGTAAGGCTTTTTCCATCTTGGCACCCCAATTATGGAACACACTTCCCCTGGAGATCAAATCACAGCCCTCATTGGATCTCTTTAGGAAAGCTCTTAAAACCTGGTGTTTCATTAAGGCCTATCAGTAAGCTCCTGTTATCTGTTGCCTTCAGCTAGTTTTTGAGTTAGGCGCCTTGACGCCCATTGGGCTAAGTTGCGCATGAATAAATTCCACTTCATTCATTCATTCATGTACCAAAAGCATTTCTCTGGAAAAGGGCTTGATGCTTCAGGCAAGGGTTACCGGGCATGATGGACTTAGGTCGGTGTTTGCTGTTGCTCAGCACAGAACGTCTTTCAGTTGATGAGGGCTGTTTAGCAGAGATTCAAAGTCATTCTGCTTGCAACTCTGTGAGCTTGTATTGGTTAATCTCAGAGGCTTAGAACCAGAGGTTAGTCAGGAAACTCCCAATCATTTACATACATTTCAGGGTAATCAAACTGAATCATTGATCAGCAGGAAGAGTGTTTTTCATTGGGTTTAAGGGTCGGGGGCACAACCAGAATCAGACTTTGGGGGGAGAGAGGCTAACACTTAGAATAGTGGGGGCCGAGTCATAATCACAGCTGAATCAAAGTCACTTGGGTGGTTCCCTTCAATCTTCTTGTACAATAGCTGATATGGGTGTCAATATTCTCAATGATATGTGGCCAGTAAGGCATTTTTTTGAGCACTGGCAGTAGGGTTGGGATTTATTATAGCAAGATTTAACAACTGTTAGAGCGGATTTAGAATTTTCCCCTGAAGCAATTTTAAAAGAAGAAATAACACATGTTGCTTTGCTGTATTGCATATGAGGCCATTAGACTTGGTAAGGGGCAGAATTTCAGGTTCTGGTTACTGGGTCAAACAGCAGCTAATATGATTCCATAATACACTTTTCCAATCCGTTAGCCTGAACCTAACTGTCTTAATGCTTTCAAGGTTTATGGGTGCCCACCACCAAATTAAGTTTTACTAATTTTTCATTGGTTAAACATAATTTAGTTGTTATTGTTATGTTCATGCTATATTGCCCGACACGCACTACCAACAATTTGCAGGACAGATGTTGGTACATGAATCAACTGTCTTGCTGTCAGAGGGAAGATTGCCTCTTGTCCGGGCTCGATAACACAATGAATGTTGAATCCGTATTTCAATAGTTCTAAATGTTAACCCTGAGCTTCACCTGCCATAAAAATAATCTTTACTATGATCTGCCTAGGTGCTCCAATGGCCTGAAATGGACCTCTCATTTGGAAAGATGTTGACTGTACAAACACAGAGGCAGAAACTGAGCATGAAGTATGACTATCCAAAGTACCGCCACATCATAGAATTAATAACAAACGATTTAACATATTCATAAGCACTGGTAACTAAAATATTAAACATTAAAACACCTTATTAAACTATTTGGTGACATTGCTGAACTCATCGAGAGAGATGGGCCCAACTCAGAAATGGAATTGAAAAAGGTTCTAGCTCATCAGGTGTGATTACTGCTAGGAAAAGAGTAAGTTGCAGAAATACTAGGTTCTACTGTGTTGCAACAGGAAAGTGGGCAAAACAATTAGGGCCAAAAATCAGTTTCTCAGTTCAATTGATTTTATTGAAAGTTAACAAGGTGAAAATACAAAATAAATAAAACAAATTTTACAATATTACAATCCAAATTTGTTTTTGTTTTAAAAAAAAGTAAATAATTGGACTAATAATACAAAAAGAGATATAACAGATATACATAAAATGGGCAAATATGCATTCAAGGTAAGCAAAAGAAGAAATTGTGAAACAATCATGGCATTAGGGAGGTTTGAGAACCTCCTGTTAAGATGGTGTAGGTAAAAAACATCCTTTAGAGCAAGCATCTATAAATGTTGTAACAGGTGACCACAAGTCATCACGTTTTTTAGCCATTTTCTGGAGGATACACAAAGGCAGTATCTAACCTATGATTATGGCAAACATTGTACCACCAAGCTTATATGAAATTTTTGAAAAGTCCTTCCAATTGACAGTAATTTGTTGAAAAGCGATTGCTAATAATAAGTCAATAACCTTGGCATTAAGAGAAGTGTCGTCCCAGATAGAAGAGAGACTACCCAAAAAGATGTGAATGAAGGAAAAAGGAAACTTAGTATCATAAATCAAGTTAATTTGTAACCAAACTTGCCTCCAAAAAGTGTGTACCTAAGGACAGGTGAATAACGTGAAACAGGTCGGCATTGAGGGAAGAGCAAGTCCAACATATGTCAGGAGTAGTGCAGAAGCATTTGCTTAGCATGGCTGGTGTGAATAGAAGCCTATTATAAACGAAAAATAATGTTTGGGTGATGTTAGCTGCTCTAGAGGCTTTACGTAATTTGGACCAAATGTCATTCCAAAGTGAAGGTGGCCAACATACTGCAAAATCTGTTTCCCAGGTTTCCTCAGTCTTCCTTTCCTGTCTATCAATAATAGTGCATTTTAGGTGTTTGTAAATAGTTGATGTGTTAGGTGTGGTTTGTAATAGTGTTTGAAGACGTAAAGAGGGCTGTGATTTGGTAGAAGCAACCAAAACAGTAGGGAGTTGTGAGTTCGTTTCTAAGATAGTATTTTAAAGTAGAGTGTATTTATGAATAAAGAAATTTGGAATATCGAATGCGTGCTTAAGCTTGGTAAAAGGCAAAAACTCTGAGTCTATAAACAGCTGGTAGATCCAAATCAGGCCCCTTTCTCTCCACGTTTTCCAATAAAAGGGTCTATTGTGAATGAATAAATGTTTATCGTGCCAAATTGTGGAGTGCAAGAATAGATCTCTGGAGCTAAGAGCATAGTCAGGAGGAGAGGCGAGCAATTTGGCTGTACATTTTAGTATAGGGGTGGAGATAGATTGCGGCTTACATGAGAAAGACATATATTCACTAAATGAATAAGGAGATAAAAATAAGCATTCAAGTGAGGGCCAAAGGGGACATTCTTTTCAGAGTCAAGCAACCATAAAGAAACCTGACGAAATAAAAAAGCTTTATGATACGTCTGAAAATCTGGGAAGTTAACTCCACCTTCTGTTTTTGGGCTTGTCAGTTTTGATAAAGACATTCGTGGTTTTTGAGATTCCATAAGAAGGAGGACAATGTCGAATTTATTTTTGTAATTAATTTAGAAGAAATGGAGATTGGGATATTTGAGATTGTATATAAAACTATGGGAGATAACATCATTTTTATGGTACCTAAGCGGCCCCACCAAGTCAGGTAAAGGGGATGCCATTTAGAAATAAGTCCTGAAATCTTTTGATGGCAATTACTCATGCATAGTGCTACTGTTTCAGAAATGGAAGGCTTAAATTGCAAGCCTAGGTATTTAATGTGACTTGGACTCCATTTGAATTGAGAAGACTGAAATTGCGAGCTGAAAGTGTGTTTTGTTAATGGGAGTATTTTGCATTTGTCGTTGTTTAATTTATACCCAGAGATGAGTGAATAAGCTTCCACCTCTGCTAAGAAAGCTGAGATTGAGATGTCTGGCCTAGAAATGAAAAGCAGAATGTCATCTGTGTAGGCAGCAAGTTTAATGTGAGCATTCAGTGTTTGGAAGCCATAAATGTTTGGATTTTGGCAAAACTTGGATAAAAATGGTTCTAGGGCTAAGTTGAAAAGAAAAGGAGAAAGAGGACATTCCTGACGTACACCTCTGCCCAAGTTAAAAAATGAAGAAATCAGGCCATTAGCGCAAACTGCAGCTCTCAGATTGGAGTAAAGGAGAAGTAATACATTTAACAATTTAGGGCCAAATCCAAACCATTCAAGGGTATAAAATAAATACTTCCACTCAACTCTATCAAAAGCCTTCTCGGCATCCAGAGCAATTGCTGCTAGGGGATGATCAAGATGGGGTGATTTGGAGAGGATATAAAAAAGAGACTAGTATTATCTATGATGGCTCGACCTTTGACGAAACCAGATTTCTCCTTTCCTAGTGAAGTTGGTAAGTAAGAGTCAAGACGTACTGCCAAAGCTTTAGAAAAAAATTTGTAGTCAATATTGACCAGCGAGATAGGTCAATATTTAGAGTCCTTACCTTCTTTCGGAATAAGACAAATGTGGGCTTCAGAGAATGAACCAGAAGAGTTCTTAAAATCACAAAAGAAATCTATAACTGAATGCAGTTTGGGTATTAAAAATTTGAAGAAATTAGTATATAATTCAACTTAAACCATCCGGGCCAGGAGCTTTATCTTTTTTAAGTTTCTGAAGAGCAACCAGAAGTTCGTGCTGAGAGAGGTCAGATTCTAAGGGAGATAAATCCAAAGGATTGTGTTGAGGTTTTTGAATATTTGAAAAAAATTGTGATAATTGATGATGTGTTGGTTGAGTTTCTGAAGAATATTGGGATTTATAAAAGAGAGAAAACTCATTTAAAATTTCAGCATCTTTCAATTTCAGAGCTGAATGTCCGTCAAAGATAGATTCAATATTTAGCTTGTTTTGGTGGATCTTTCAATAATTGGCCAATATTTTCCCTGCTTTATTTTTACCTCAATAAAAATTATCGCTTGACTTTAATAAATAGAGGGAAGCATCCTCTGTAGACTTTTTGTTAAATTGTAATTTAGCATTAATACGTTTTTTTAAAGAGACTTCTAAGTTTGATAAATAATATGAATGTTCTAACGAGGGCCAGAAATCCTAATCCCAACTTGCTCTTCTGAGCAGCAAAATAGAATTCAAGACAATAAATAATTACGTTTGGCAATTACCATTTGAGGACTTGCCCATTTGTTGACTCAAGTCACTTCATCTCCAGCCCTGGTAATTATTTTTCTGCATCACCATTTCCTGTCACTGGCTCAGTTCTACTCTTCTTTCCCACCTCTTTGCTTTAAGTTCCACTCTACTTTGCTGATTCTCTCTCTTCTGGTTTTATATGTCTCCCTTCTTTTATGTCTTTTTCTGTTTATCCTCCAATGTCATCCCTCTCATCATTCTTTCTGTCTATCTCTGCCTCACTCTGTATAGCTCTCTTCTATTTCTATTTTTCAATTATTTGCCTCTATATCTGGCAGTACCTCCAGCTCCTTCTCCTTTTCCCTTCTCCTCCTATTGTTGTCTATCTCATTTATATTCTCAGACTGTTCAGAGGCTTTGGTATGACTGAAGACCTGCATGTCATGAAAAATACCTTCAATATGTTCAGTGCAGTCTGAACATCACCTAATGTTATCAAGTACAGAAAGCTGCAAGTTCAGGATATCTGTACTTGCAGCTTAATGTTATTGCCCACGAACAGGCTATAACATCCAGAAAAGCCAGGGCCAGAATTACTACTGGCTGCGCTATTGGTTACCTATCATGCCCTTATGACACAAGTAGTGAATTTGAAAGTGCTGTGAGATTATAGGTAACCATAAAAGGTGAAAAACAGGTTTAAAAGTGTTCTTCCTCATAAAGCTAAAATTTCAAAATCATGCTGAATGATGTCATAACATGAATTATGTTTTCTTCATGACTTTAGTGAATGTATGTTAGCCAATAGGAAGCCTAGAAATGTGAATTGCATATTACAACATAGAATAGGGTCTCATTTATGAGGTTATGACTTAAGGCAGGCTGCAAAGAGTCTTGCTGCACTGCCCTACGTCAAAACAAATGGGCAGGAATGCACTGTATCTATGTGATACGGTGCATTCCTGTCCTTTTCCCCAGCCCGGTGCACAATGGGCAACGTGGCCTTATAAATATGCCATGGCATATTGCAACTTCGGAACGTAAAAAAAGTGACGTTCTGGTGGTGCGAAAGTGCTGGTAGGGCCTCATAAATGAGGCCCAGTAGTATCCAAGACTTATCCATAGTGTTGGTGTGTAGAAGGCAAATGAACTGTACTCCAGCTTTCAGTGCTTGATTTAAAGAAAGATAAGGTGTTCATCACTCACAATAAAAGCATCATATGTCACAGTTCAATAGACCACTTTTTAACACAAAAGTGCCTTCAGAGTACAACCCTTCACTCACTCCCAATCTGGAGGAACTTTTCCAGGAAGAGTACAGTGATGCCGCTAACCAGAGACCTAAACAAAGGACTACAGAGTCTACCGTATCTAAAGCATTACACCAAGTTACAGATTCCACAGAGAAACCTACTGCTACAATGCCAACAATTCCGCCCTCCCAACTACGGCTCTGGTTCACCAGGAAACTCAGCATGAGTCAACATCCACGTTGAGGATGCGTATTTGAGAAACAATGCTTTATGAAAATGAATCTGAAATCTACACGGAGGACTTTTCATCACAATACACAGTCACTCTACGCCGTCAATTTCCTCTGGCATATCATTGGTTTCATGGCGGGTACCTGATACCACATGGTCTTACGTTTGAATCACTACAACAGAGCTTCTTCTTCATCATGTGGCCTTCAACACATCTATTGTTCTACTGCTACTGAATGGGCATTGCGTCCGGGAAAAAACTGTTCCACAACCCATGGTTTGAGAACTTCTACTGCATCCCTCATCCCACAGAGCTCAACAAGATCTCTACACTGTCAACATTACAGATTTTCCTGTGCCCGAGGGCATAGCCTGGAGAGGGTTCCCTATTAAGCTACAGAACCCACTAAGGCATTACAATTTCCATATGTGTTGTGATGTTTAATGTATTATATGATTACTTCTTATTCCTTTACAGGTCCCTGGGACTTCGATACTGTACAACTATTGATTGCTTTGTTTGTTTATGCTACCTTTGAAAATGAAGGTTCATGTTTTCATGTTTTGAATCAGAATGAAATGTACTGTTTTCATAATTGGTATTGCTATGAAATTCACAAAAGCATTAGTTCCTGAAAAATGTACAATTGTACACACTATACACACAACAGAAACACTTTAGGGCATTGCATACAAATAAACATAAAGCTTCCATAGAAAGGTTTCTTATTCAACATTGCAGAGACTCAGATACATGCATTTTTTTTTTAACTCTTACTGACCAAGGCAATAAATAGCGGAAGGAAAATATTATAGATGATAATTTAACTGAAACAATTCAGAATGGCATTTTCAATCTGACTGTATTCAGAATGGTGTTTTCTATTCAACTGGATGTAATTTGAATGGAAAGCCTAATGGTTTCAACATGGATACATTTGTTTTTAGGCAATGATTCATGTCTTATTATGCCTACATATTCAAGAAACTAAACTGCCTTCCAATCAAGAAGAGATGTCAGTTCAAGATGCTGACTGACGCCTACAAGGCCCTGCACAACAAAGGGCCAGAATATGTCAACCACTGCCTATCCTTCTCCCAATCATCCAGACACCTCCGTTTAGTCCCCCTTTCCATCTCAGACACCCCACGGATCCGTCGGGCGAACAACGGAGGACGCTCCTTCTCGCACCTGGCAGCCAAGGCTTGGAACAATCTTCCCCGGCACCTCAGGACCACACCATCACTCCAACAATTCAGAGGAAATCTAAAGAGCTGGTTGTTTAAATAAACAACCTCTAAGTAGCAACAAACAGCTCGAGCGCCTCGAGACCCTCGCAGGTAATTTGCATGCTCTATAAATGATTAATTGATTACATAGTAAAAATAGTGTTTGACACAAAAAATATGGCCTTGAAATTGTTCACAAAACTATTTCTCCATGTGATGTACACTTTGTTGTATTAACTCCAATGAGACAATGTTTTTGGAAATTATATTGAAGTCACAATATTTTAGTCCGACAATATTTAGGCCTCAGTATTCTGCTGCCACACTTCTAGGCAGTCATTAAATACCTATCAAGAAATCTGCAATGTGAGTACAGGAGACCTGAAACTATGCCAGATTTTCATAATCCCTCACTAAATAAACAAACATTGGCAGAGCCAATACGTTTCATATGTACAAGAGCTATTGGCTTTTGCCAATGTCTTTTGACTAGGTTGTAAGCAAAATGTCTCGAAGAAACAGCAAATGCGAGACCTAAAAAGGCTGAAAAAAATTAATAAATAAAGATATAACACTGCAAACAAACATGGAACGCGTGCCACCAAAGAGCGTTGATCATTGCGGGGATTTCACTTTTAGTAAAACTGAATACTTTTTCACAGTCTGCAGAGTTTGAAACCCCCTGAAAGCACCACTTTTGGTGGACACAGCCTCGGTGGTAGCCTTCCCTTTTGTAAACCTGCTTCTCCAGGCGGTTAAGCAGTGACGTCTGCTGCTGGGGGCTCCACACTGGAGCTGCATGGGGTGGAGAATCCACACAAAAGAGGGCTCTGCACAAAATACCACCCTTCTCAGACTCCTGCAGTTAAATGTATGATGATTAGAGAACAAAATAGCTACATAAGCAGCACTGCATGAAAACACATGGTTGGGCATCCATTCATTCATACCATGCCATGCACCTCCTTGGCCATCTTGTCTCTGTTCATCTCCTCAAGCACTCACTAGCAGCTACTGCTGCTTTTATCAAGGCCGCAGTCAAAGCAAATTAGTCGTCCCTGTTGCTCATATAAACAGGGCTGTTACATCAGTCAGCCTGTCATATGACCTGCACAATCACTCTGGGGAAAAAAAGATAAGGGAATGAGCGGATGGGGGGCAAAAAACAGGACACAAGGGCAGATGGAGGCAGACGGGATTGGGGTGGGTGTTGGATTAATATGAAACTGGGATGAGGTTGAGGGGAAAGAAGTAAACGGGGGAAAGGGGTTGAGAGGGAAAAGAAGCAGTATGAACAGGGATATGAGAGTGCCTGAAAACACAAGCACTCATGTGGGGTGCTTGAAAACAAAGAACACATTTGCTCTAAAAATGGGAGCAGTGGAAGGACACAAGCACTTAGTCCATGCTCCAGGGGAGGGATAAACTCAAGGGATGATATGATGCACACATGCCATGCCGAATATAAAAGTAGTGTAGGAAGCTGGCTCTCTATTTAGAGCCATATGTAATATTATTACGCAGAGCAATTACCTAAATGGATTCTCTGTGAATCACAATTAGTCAATTGCTATTTGAATCTATGAAACTCCATGAGTTTCATTTGTGTTTCCTAATGGTTCGCAAATCAACCTACCTCATTACTATTCCTGAGGTAGGTCGCAAGTTGCAGCCCATTAGGAAACCCAAAATTCACATGGATAGTGGTCTGCTTGGGTCAACAGACCACCATTTCTATGACAAGAAAGCAGTCTTTTTTCAAAAATACAGCCCCGTTTTCTCTAATGGAATATGGGACATGTTTAAAAAACAAAAATTAAAAGTATTCATTTCATTTTTTAAGAGTAGGCAGTGGTCTGTGGGGCCAATGCCTGCTCTGAATAAAAGTTTTTGCTACCATTCAAGAAGGGTAAGAGGGATCCCTCTGGGACCCCTATCTAATTGTGAATGGGTTACCACCAACTTGAAGTAGATGGTAAAATGCAAATGTTTTGTGACTGCATTTCGGTCACAAAAAATTCCTATATACTGCTGTGAAGCGGTGAAAGGAAGGGACACCCACAACATGTCCCTTCCTAATATTGAATCAGTATGTAGTCTGTTGTAAATTGAAGAGGACTCCACAAGCAGGTAAGTAAAGCAGAAGCTTTATTGCAGCACAGGTATAGGTAGGTCAGCCCCCAGTCCAACCAGAGCTCCAACTGCCAACAGGGCGAAGGAGCGCTCCAGAACCCAGAACTTAGGTAGAGATCTAGAGTGCTGGCCAAGGAAAGAAGAAAGCACTGTACAACATATCTCCCCTCGTTGCAAGGAAAGAAAACACATGAAAAGGAAAACATACTAGTGCACATAGTCATTCAAGTACATGGGAGGGCGACGAGAGCGAGAGCTCCTTAAACCAACGTCAGCCAAGGAAGAGGAGACAGGAGCGGGAACAGAAGTAGAAACAAGCGAAGCAGGAGCAGAATTAACCACAGGGCCCCTATGATATGTACACAAAGATGTAGAAGCATCACCACCACCCACCTCCCCCCGTTCAATTGGCAAGGGCATGGGCAGGGTAGAGCTACCAGAAGACAGTAAGTATCCATTACAACCATCACTATGAGCCGGGAGCAGATCATCAGAAGAAAAGTCTTTGCGTTTCTGGTAGAGGGCCACCCTCCGGTAATTCCAACTTTCACCATTAGCCAGAACAATGAAGTGAGGGAAAACCCTCTTGACTTTGTAGGGACCCCTAAACTTGCTGAGACCTTTCGCAAATCTTCCTGGCTTAACCTTAACCAGGTCACCAACAGAAATGGGCAAGGAAATGCTGTCGTGAATTAAAGGGACATCGCTATTAGAACTTTTCAACCATGCGGGGGTCAATTTGCTTACGGGCGTGCGACCACGCATAAGTTCAAAGGGAGACTTTTCACCACTCTTATGGGGTGTGGAGCGGTAAGCCCAGACTAATTCCTGGACACGCTCTGTAGAGAAACAGCCAGACTCTACGAACATCTGAATTACACCCTTGACAAGACGATTCACCCTTTCACATATACCATTGCCCTGTGGATTGTAAAGACTGGTCTTCTGATGTCTGATACCACACTCATTCACAAAATCAGTCATCTTCAAAGACGTGAGTTGAGTCCCATTGTCTGAAATGAGAACAGAAGGGTACCCCTCGTTGATAAAAGTGCTTTTCAAAAACTTAATGGTGGCATCAGTGGTGATTTCCTTTACAAACTGTACACACAGCCATTTAGAGAAACAATCGATTAAAACAATTGCAAAACGATAATCAATAGGCAGTTCATTCATAGGTCCTATGAAATCAATGCAAACACTATGCTAGGGAGTATTATCAAAAACAATTTTTTGCGTAGACTGAGAGCCCAAGACTTTGAGGCGTTTCTCCCCCTCCCTGCAGAAACTACACTTCGTAACACAATCCACTGCATCATTGTCGATAGAGGGCCACCAAAAGTTCAGTTTGACGCGGCGTTGAGTGAGACTTTGACCCAAGTGCCCCTCATGAGCCAAGTCTAAAATCCTTTTCCTTAATGAAAAGGGAGGGACAAAACGGTCACCTCGCACCAAAACATCTTTACCCTCCAAAGAAAGTTCGTCCAAGATCTTTAGAAAGGGTCTGACTGAAGGACTAACAGTACTTTCCCTCCTAGTACCATTGGAAATAAGACCGATGACAGCCTTCAAGGTCAAATCTTCAGCCATGCCTCTGGACCATTCATCATGAGAAAATGAACCACCGCCCACCGACAAAACATCCTCCATCACAGCAACCGCAAGATCATCAGACGGGATCACAGAGTCGGAACAAGTGGAAGGAATAGGAAGTCTAGACAGACAATCCGCTTGGACATTCCTCCACCCATGGACAAATTCGATCTCACACTGATAATCTTGCAAACGGGAAGCCAGTCTCGCCAATCTCGGAGAACCTTTACCAGCCCCACCAGGAGCTAACACATTTAACAGGGGTTTGTGGTCTGTACGCAGGACAAACTTGTAACCCCATAGATAGGTTTGAAAGTAACTTGTTCCCCAGACTGCGGCAAGAGCCTCACGCTCTATTACCGAGTAGTTAGACTCAGAGGAGGACAGAGGTCTAGACGCGAAAGCAATGGTTTTCTCTGCACTACTATGCCTTTGTAAGAGAACTGCACCAAGGCCAATGGCACTGGCATCAACCATGAGAATGGAAGACAGTGTCAAAAGGGGTGAGGACATTGGCCGATTTAAGTTCTCCCTTGATAAGTCTAAAACAGGACTCATGTTCAGAGGTCCAATTAAATTTTACGCCTTTTTTGAGTAAGGATCTCAGGGAAGCAGTCTTGGATGAGAAGTCTCTTACGAATTTCGAGTAAAACTCGATCAAGCCCATAAAAGACCGAAGCTGATCTTTATCAACTGGGGAGGGTGCTAACTCAATGGCTTCAAGTAAATTTTTCTTGGGTTTAATACCTTCTTCAGATAAACAAAATCCTAAATACTCAATTTCTCTCAATAGAAAAGCACACTTCTCTTTTCTTAGAGTCAAACCAGCCTCATCCACCCTGACTAACACATCCTGTAAGATTTTGTTGTGTTCCTGTAGGGAATTACCATAAATCAAGATATCGTCTTGAAAGTACAGTACCTTATCAAGACCTTTAAAGACTTCAGAAACAAGTCTCTGGAATACGCTAGCAGCTGAAACTAGCCCAAAGGGTAGCCTGGTGAATTGGAATGTGCCCTCGCTGGTGATAAAGGCAGTTAAATGCTTAGAGCTTTCGTCCAAACAAATTTGATGATAGGCGTGTTTGAGGTCTAACTTACTGAAGAACCTTGCTCCTTTGAGGGTTGATACTAATTCTCCTATGTTAGGTAGGGGAAAAGCACTTTTATCAACGAGGGGTACCCTTCTGTTCTCATTTCAGACAATGGGACTCAACTCACGTCTTTGAAGATGACTGATTTTGTGAATGAGTGTGGTATCAGACATCAGAAGACCAGTCTTTACAATCCACAGGGCAATGGTATATGTGAAAGGGTGAATCGCCTTGTCAAGGGTGTAATTCAGATGTTCGTAGAGTCTGGCTGTTTCTCTACAGAGCGTGTCCAGGAATTAGTCTGGGCTTACCGCTCCACACCCCATAAGAGTGGTGAAAAGTCTCCCTTTGAACTTATGCGTGGTCGCACGCCCGTAAGCAAATTGACCCCCGCATGGTTGAAAAGTTCTAATAGCGATGTCCCTTTAATTCATGACAGCATTTCCTTGCCCATTTCTGTTGGTGACCTGGTTAAGGTTAAGCCAGGAAGATTTGCGAAAGGTCTCAGCAAGTTTAGGGGTCCCTACAAAGTCAAGAGGGTTTTCCCTCACTTCATTGTTCTGGCTAATGGTGAAAGTTGGAATTACCGGAGGGTGGCCCTCTACCAGAAACGCAAAGACTTTTCTTCTGATGATCTGCTCCCGGCTCATAGTGATGGTTGTAATGGATACTTACTGTCTTCTGGTAGCTCTACCCTGCCCATGCCCTTGCCAATTGAACGGGGGGAGGTGGGTGGTGGTGATGCTTCTACATCTTTGTGTACATATCATAGGGGCCCTGTGGTTAATTCTGCTCCTGCTTCGCTTGTTTCTACTTCTGTTCCCGCTCCTGTCTCCTCTTCGTTGGCTGACGTTGGTTTAAGGAGCTCTCGCTCTCGTCGCCCTCCCATGTACTTGAATGACTATGTGCACTAGTATATTTTCCTTTTCATGTGTTTTCTTTCCTTGCAACGAGGGGAGATATGTTTTACAGTGCTTTGCTTCTCTCCTTGGCCAGCACTCTAGATCTCTACCTAAGTTCTGGGTTCTGGAGCGCTCCTTCGCCCTGTTGGCAGTTGGAGCTCTGGTTGGACTGGGGGCTGACCTACCTATACCTGTGCTGCAATAAAGCTTCTGCTTTACTTACCTGCTTGTGGAGTCCTCTTCAATTTACGCCTCAATGGGTTCAATGATTCCCCCTTGAAGCATCTCTTCAAGAGTAGCCTTGACCTCATCTCGCAGGGCAAAGGGCACTCTCCTTACTTTGTGTTGTACGGGTGAGCTGCCGTCCTTGAGGACTATGCGATGCGAATAGCCAATGAGTTCACCCAACTCATCTCTAAAGGAAGTGGTTGGACACTCCACAAGTCCAAGTCGCCAAGTGTTGTAAATTGAAGAGGACTCCACAAGCAGGTAAGTAAAGCAGAAGCTTTATTGCAGCACAGGTATAGGTAGGTCAGCCCCCAGTCCAACCAGAGCTCCAACTGCCAACAGGGCGAAGGAGCGCTCCAGAACCCAGAACTTAGGTAGAGATCTAGAGTGCTGGCCAAGGAAAGAAGAAAGCACTGTACAACATAGTCCCATTCCAATTGCTATTCAGTAACAGGTTACTGAATCATAAATTGGAATTCATACATACCAAAATACGTTTTGCAGTCGCAAACGGCCCAACCAGGCCGTTTGCGACTGCAAAAATGCATGATACATATGGCCCATCGTTTACTAAAATAAGGTACACTGTGCGGAGTCCAGGCATTCGTTATTATCGTGGAGGGCCAAGCCTTAACAATTCCAAGGTGCTTTTTTAGTGGTAGAGTTGTCGAGACAAGCACCCTTAGGCTTATCAGAGGGGACTGTTAGGTATTTGTTGCACACAGAGAGCCAATAAATGAGATACACACTTAATAAGGCGTTCCAACATCAATTTTGAAAAATAACATGGATTTTTATATTGATTTAGACACCAAGATCCATGCAATTAGGTAAGTACTCTTCGACTTAGCAATATTCAAACATTTAAAAAATACACCTGTCAGATTTATCCGATTGGAAAAACATACACTGCATAGGGTCATTTCCGAACGACTAACAGGACTGTTCTTCTGTGATTAAGGTAAGTAAGTTCTAAAGTCCTTTGAGCTATCAGCAGTTCTGGTTTACCTGCCCTGGGGTGTCTGGGTGCAGAGGTGCTGGTTTCAATGGTAGTCTCAAATGCTACCGCAGATGTTTATGATGAAACCTGTAAGCAGAAAAATGCTGGAAGTACAGGGATGATTTGTCCGGCAAGAGCTTGCATTGGAGGCTCTCACTTTTTGGGCCGACCTGGAGATGGGGACAAAACAGGACAGCAGGACCACTCTCGATGCTGGCCTCTCTGATGCTCATTGGTAGTTTTATTGTAGAGGTGTTGGTGTCAGAACTGGGCATGGAACAAGCCTTGGCTGCTGCACGGGGTCCGGAACTACAGGTATTGGTGCAAGATGCATCCTGGGGGTTCTAGGATCTCCAAACTTAGTGGGGGATGGATCTGACCTTCTGGAGCATGGTAACCTAGTCCTGGCTGGCTGCTGTCTCGGTGGGCTCTGTGATCAGCAGATTTGTGAACAGGACTTTGTGGTCAGTGCCTGCAAGCTGTGGGTAAGTGCCTACTCCACTTCAAGAGAGATGCTGACGGGTTGGCTTTTTGCGGATGCACAGCTGCAAAACGAGTCGGGTCATTGCAATTGCTGAGACAGGAGCAGACCGCCAGGGTTGTTTGGGTCTTCTCTTTCCTTCTTATTTTTGGGACAGGTGAATCTGTGTTCCTGGTGCCAGAGTGCCACCAAAATACTGAATTTATCGGAGTTAAGGGGAGTGAAGGGTTGTAGCCAATGGGCTCCTCACCCTTGGGGTCACTATATCCTCTACATGACCACTTCCTGTGGGGATTGGGCATAACCATGTCTCCTAGTTCATCCAAAAGCAAGATGGTAGAGCCCTTAATTCACGGAGCACATCAGGCAGCCCACCTTAGTGGGCGTGACTAGCTTGGTTGCAAAACATGCCCACTTGCATAGCTAATTTCCTGCCTGACCTGGTGCCAAATGGTGCCAAATGGGCCCGGGACAGGGAGTGGCTTCACCAGAGGTTGGGGGAAGCCAGGGACACATATCAAAGGTGGCAGGAGCTTTGAAAACCCTGGCCTTGATATGCAGATTCACTTTCCATCCTGCTGGAGGAGGTGCGAACACCTTTCAGCGGAGCCAGCTTTGTTTTTGGCCTCAGAGGGAGTGGGCTCTCACCTCCAGGGGGTCAAATCTGTGAGGGAAGGCTGTTCATTACTGGTCAGCCAGGACACTAAAGGACTACTAAGGGTGTGGGTGCACTCTGGCTGCATATCACACTAAATCTTGTATTGGCATCAGCACAGATTTATTAAGACAAGGTGTTTGATACCAACATAGGTTTCATTAAAGTGATCATGTAGATGGGAGACACGTAAGGTCCAGTACCCAGTACATAAACTTAAGATGGCTTCCGTGTTCAACTGTACTATCTAGTAATTGGACTAGACAGCACAGGGGCATACTGCTCATGCAGATATACACTCACATAAAATATAATGCACACTCCCTTAGGGGCATGGCCCACATTTAGTGTGCCAAGTTGTGTTTTCACTCATGTTTTTCACCAGTACATGTAGTCTGCAGTGCCAGGCTTCATGGAATTTATATAAGGGTCCTTTTGGTGATAAAATAAATGCTGCAGCCCTTAGGGACCCTCTTTGGTACCCATGCCCTAGGTACCAGGGTGTCACATACTAAGGAAATAAAGGGTGCCAAAGTGTGTGCTAGCTGTGTTAAAATTTAGAAAATTTTACCTTGTTTTATGGAGAGAGCACTGGCGCTGGGGTCTGGTTAGCAGATACCCAGTGCACATCAGTCGAACAACTTCAGTACCACTGGCAACAAGTGTGGGTGACCATGAGAAAAAGAAGCACTTTGCTACAAGAAGCAAAAATCAATCCACACTGAAGCTAACCAATGTTAAGCCTATGAATAGGTTGTAGTACACTAACTACAAACAACATGTCTCAGTGACACATGCACTGTCTATGCCAGACACAAAAAAAATCATTTGGATTCCATACATAAAAATTTATCTCATATAATTATCCTAAAAATGTGTCACGGATGACATGTCTGACCTAAATGATAGCTGCTGAAATGGAAATACTTCTGGTTCCGTGTGTGGCATCTACACCAAAGTTTCTGATAATACAGGTAAAACGTCAAACATTCAGTGTGGAGTTGTCTCTGAAGATTTCCATCAAGTCTTTCCCATTGGTAGAGATAATATCATCTCTTATCAGTTCCACTCTGCTGATGGATCCATGACTGAATCACAGAGTGGCCACTTTTAATTGAAGATACACTGAGATAATGTAATGAGAGGTATGCTCCCGACCTAACAACGAGAGCTTCATTATCGGCAGGTTTCATTCTTGTTCCTCGGTTACATGTGTAGCTAGATTACCAGTCTGGGAATTATTAAAAAGCCTAGCCATGGAATTCTAAAGCACATCATCCGAATCTAGAAAACCCTCCTCTGAATCAATCTTCTTATAAAAAAGATGGTCTTCCACTTTAGGGCATAAGCAGTTTTTACTTTTGTATCATCCACCTATTGGTAAAAAGCAGACACATTTTGGGCAAAAGAACAGCTTTTTCTCTTTTCTCTTAAATGTATTATTTTAGTTAACCAACCTCTTCTGGCCCCACAAGTTTCTCTTATAGTTGGGATTTTTCATTCTTGGTAGACTTTGTTATGCCTTTGAGGTCAATTCATCAGCTGCTAGGATCTCATCAGTAGACCTGGGTGGTAAATTCCATTCCGCTGATGGAAATTGCGGAATTTGGGTAATTTTGCGTTCCGTGGAGAATGAGGAATTGACAAAAATTCCGTGATAAGCAGCTTCGCAGAATGTTTTGCTTGTTTGCGCTTTCAAAATGCGTGTTTGCAAGATATTTCTCACCGAGCACGCAAACAGCGTTCAGGAACAGGATAAAAGCATTTTGAACGGGTGGAACAAGCAATTCCGTGTGTATTTTTAAAATTTTACAGAGCTTTGCGTACTGCTACTACGCAAATTCCGCTGACCCCTACTCATTGGACAGCGAGGGGTAGCATACATTTAACCGTATCCCAGGCAGCAACCTCATTGGTTACATTTTGCTGAAAAAAAAGGTCGTGTCCATTTATAAAAGATATGGTAGTACTTAATGGACGAGGTAGTGATAATAATGCCCTTGTTCTTGATGTTGACCTTCAGGCAGGGAGCGAGCAGGTTAGTGCTGATGAGCCCTTTGATCATAGGTGACAAATTATGGGTAATAAGCCAAGAGTCAAATAGTCAACCATGGTTAATTCTCAAGGGCAGATACGGGAAGTATATAAGCTGGTTCATGCAGTATGGAGGAGCTCTGGGTTGGGCTATGGACCAGGGGGACATTTAGACCAAGTCTGCACTATTCACAATGAGCTTGTTGCACATTTAAAAGTCCATTTGTATGTGGCAACCAAAGGGGCATTTAAGAGAAGGCCTCCCCAATCTGGGTATAATAAGGCCTGCACATTAGCTAGGGCTGACCTCATGTCTGCCATACATTGCCAAGAAAAGGAAGCAATGAAAGTGAAGAAGGAGGCATATAGAGGTCCATTAAAACAGCAAAAAGAGAATGGAAAATAGAAGAATAGCACGGTCTGCTTGTTGCAGCAAGGGAGAGTGATTAGCGTGCCTTCGTAAATCTCCTCTCAATGGGAAGCAAGCAAAGCCACTTCCCAATTGAGGTTCATGCCCTGCTGCAGATTAGTTGCTCAATTTCCCAGCCTATATGCTGTGGCCGGGGCTGATAGCATTCCCCTACCAGCAGGGGAGGCTGGAGATCAAGTTATGGGGGGTATCAAAAGGGCCATAAAGGAGACTGTGCAGATCCTACTGGCCGAAGGATTGTATTTCTTAATTTTAATATTATTCAGCTCCATCCTGCTAGGTGCACCTATACTACCAACTTGGGCAGAAGCAGAAACACTCCTAATACACAGAAGGGTACTTTATTGGACCCATGTCATTATTGGCCAATAAGAGTGATTGACAGCTCACTAAAAGTCTACCGTAGAATTCTCCTTGAACAAACCTGGCCTGGATTGGTGACAATGGGCCTTATTTATAAAGGCCTTGCGCCCCCAGTGCGTCACTTTTTCCCATGTTAAAAGTGATGCACCGGCGGCGCAAGGCCTTCATAAATAAGGCCCAATGAATGTACTAAGGCGGTGGATCAAGTCTTTAGATTACAGCTTATTTTCTGGAAACTGAGGTTCTGGGAGGAAGACGACTCTGTTGCATGTGTTGACTTGTGCGCTGCAAGGTAAATACTCTGACATGTTTTGGCAGATATGGGGGTCCCCAGTGACCTCCTGACTGCTATTGTACATTTACATAGCAATAACTATGACCAAGTTCACTGTGGTGGGTTGAGCGAGAGGACGGAACCATTTCCGGTTAGCCGAGATGCAAGGCAGGGCTGCAGACTTACCCCCACCCTCTATACCCTCATTTATTAATGGCTTCATTTAATTCCTGACTCAATGTGATGGAGACGCCCCTTGTCTCGCTAACATTAAGGCTCGAGCCTTTATGTTTGCAGATGACACCTTGCTACTATCAAAGCCACCAATGTCGTTGCAGAAAACGCTGGATTGCTTTGAGAACTTTTGCAGATTGAGAGGCTAAGAAATAAAGGTGGCCAAAACAAAATATCTGGCTCTGAACTCATGCCACTCCACAAGATTGAACCCAAAGCCCATAGGGACTCCCCTGGAGGAGGACAGACATAGGAGTACCTGGGAATAATACTCAGAGAATATCTAGGTTGGAGGCCCCACATAGACAAGTCCAGTGTTGAATTGATGCAACATGGGGAGCTGATTAGAATGCTGAAAAGATCACATATTCTTCCAATATCCCCAGTGATTCCGATTTGTAAACAGCAGGCGTTAGGGTCAAAGCTCTATGGAATGGAGTTGTGGGGTCAGAAGGACATGGGAAAATCACTAGTTGTGGAGAAACTTTTTCTACGTCAGCTGACGGGACTCGCAACTAGCACGCCCCTGACCCCTCTTAGGGCGGACATGGGTCTTAGGCCAATTATGGAAATGGTTGGAGTCAGGCCTAATATTTATTGAAGACATATTTTGTAGACACCAGAGCTTTGTTCTAATCGTGAGGGGATCAACAAAGTTTTGGGTATCCTGGTTCAGGCAGACTGCCCTGGATCAAGTACCTAAAGACACCCTGGGATGGGGTGTGGGCATTTTTGGGGTTAATCCTTCTGAAATGTTCACAATTAGTACATCTCTTCTGAAAGAGAAGTACATGCAATGTGTCACGAGGCAAGCACAGGCATCTGCCCCGAGGCACCAGCACAGATGTATTTCTTTTTCTGAAGGATGATTTTGCATTTGAAAATTTCCTTGATGACGTTCAACCTCGCCAGCCAGAAAGGTAAATCTGCAGCTCAGGCACAGTGTTCTACTGCTGGCATCTTTTACTGTTAAATGGGTGGTATGTTTGAGCTGGTGTGGTGTTCATGCCCTGTTTGTGGGGCTACAGAGGAAACTGAAAGGCATGCGCTGTTCTTCTGCCCTGCCTATCAGACCGGTGGAGGAAAATGGCTTGTACTGACTTGCAGTACACTTGGGGTGATGGCATTTGGAGAAGCTCTACACATTTTAAAATCAGATACCAAAGGGTATTCAGTCTTTGCATTGTCTTGTTACCTTTTATAAATGTGGAGAACCAGACAAAAAGCCAGACTGAATAGACCCTTAAGCTGTGCCAAGGTCAGGGTTACGTAAATAGGCGAAGGTATAAGTTGTCTTGGAGGAAGGAGGCCCAGTGTCCTAGGACACAAGGGGACAGATTTATGAAGGGCTTGCGCCACGTTTACGCCGCCGTTGCGTGACGCAACGGCGCGGAAACGTGGCGCATCCCTGCGCCCTATTTACAACATGACGCATCTATGAGATGCGTCACGTTGTACAGCAGTGCGCCATGAGGAGGCGTTCCTGCGCAGGGGGGCGTTCCTGCGCAGGAACGCCTCTTGAAAGTGGCTGAGTGAAATCTATGAGATTTCACTCAGTCACTTTCAGGGCAATGCTGCGTCAAAACCCTGCGCCTGCTTGAAGCAGGCGTAAGGCTTGAGGCAGCATTGAAAGAATAGGCCCCCCCAGAGCATTGCGGGAGCTGCGTCGCGCTTGCGACGCAACTCCAGCAATGCGCCACATTTCCGGCACAGATGCGTCACGCATCTGTGCCGTTTTTGCCCCATGGTGCGCCGCATCATAAATGCGGCGCACCATGGGTGGCGTAGCTGTGGCGCACTGTGGCGCATGTTAACTGGCGCATCCCTCGGGATGCGCCAGTTAACATAAATCTGCCCCAAAGTGTGTCTACATTATTGGTAATTTTGGGATTTTAACTGTTTTATATCTCATTCCTATTTTATCTGAAGGTACTAAATGTACTGCTCTTCTTATGCTTTTACGGCAAATTTCCGAAATAAAGTATTTAATAAAAAATATATATATATATATATATATATTCACAGAAAAAACCATAGGTTATACTCCATATATAGTTAGGAATTTGCATTTACAAAACCTTGAAAATTCAATGAAAAAACCATTGGTTTTAGGCCATATATAGTTAGGGATTTGCATTTAGAAAACCTTATTTTACTCGCATAAAACCATTGAAATTCCATATATAGTTATAAGCGCTAACTATATATCGCGCACCCGCAATCCACTGCTGATGATGTCACATATTACATCATTCATGACATGGTTAGTGACATCACTGATGACATCACTGATGACATCTCAAATGACATCACTGATGACATCACTGATTACAACATCCAGTGACTGTATGTTTCTGTAAAGTTAAAATATGTTTTACATATTGAAGAATGAGTAGATATATAAGTGTCTGGATGAAGGATTTAGTAGGTGCATGACTGACTGTATGAGTGAGTGATTAAATGTGTCTCACTGAGGGCATGAGTTAGTGACTAAACTGTCTTAATTTGTACATCATTATATCTGTTGTTCTACAAACTGCTGCATATGTTGATCAGTAGCTATATGAGTAACTGTATGGGTTATTGATTGGTTGTCCAAGTATTTGTATGGGAAACTGAGTGTGTGTGTATGGGTGGCTGGGAGGTGTGTGACTCTGTACATAGATGTGTGAGTAGTTGATTCACTATATGTATAGATTCAAAACTGCATGTGGAAACAGCTGTATGGGCGGTTGACTGTGCATGAGTGTATTAGTGAGTGAATGGATATCTCAGTGCTACATGTCAAATTAAGTACATATGTAAAACACAGTACATGTGAGAGTTGACATCTATAAATAACTGTGCATAAGAGCTAGTGAATGTGTGAGTGGCTGTATGGATCATTGTGAACATGTATCAGAGATTGTATAAGAGAGTAAAGTAAATATGTGTTAGTATATGTTTGAATAAGTAAGGTGTGTATAACTGTATAGTTGAGAAAATGGAGGTGTGATTGATTTTTGGCATAACTGACTAGGTGTGTGAGTAACTCCATGGATGAGTGACTGTCTGTTTACACTGATTGTATCTAAGGTTATATTAGAGTCTGAAGAGGTTCATGGTATTATCACATGAATGATATCATCAGTGATGTGATCAGTCATGTCAAATGAGATGTTATCAGTGATGTCATCAGTGATGTCATTTGAGATGTCATCAGTGATGTCATCAGTGATGTCACTAACCATGTCATGAATGATGTAATATGTGACATCATCAGCAGTGGATTGCGGGTGCGCGATATATAGTTAGCGCTTATAACTATATATGGAATTTCAATGGTTTTATGCGAGTAAAATAAGGTTTTCTAAATGCAAATCCCTAACTATATATGGCCTAAAACCAATGGTTTTTTCATTGAATTTTCAAGGTTTTGTAAATGCAAATTCCTAACTATATATGGAGTATAACCTATGGTTTTTTCTGTGATTTTCAATGGTTTTTTAATAGCAAACATCAAAAGCTGTCAAATGTCAAGTACGTGATAGGTAAAAACGTTTTCGTGTTTATACACGCTGATGTGCTTTGAACGCTGCCCCCACTCCCCTCTTTTCTCTTAGTAGTACTCTCTCTTTGCAGATAGTGAACGGTAGTTAACGCAGACCTTTACCCCTGTTGTAATCCGTCGTACCTGCTTGTCTCTCCATTTGATTGATTATTATCCAAGCATTTACTGTTTTACAATTGGTTCTCTTTGGATCATTCTCTATTTACAAACAAGCACAAAGTCGCAATACTCTGTTTAGTCTTTGCAGATAGTGAAAAATCGTGTAAAAAAATAAAAGTAATCGAGCAAAATCAGTAGACCACTAATTCGATCTCTTTTTAACCTCGGTAAAATACAAACATTAGGAATAACCCTTCATGAGAAATACGAAAATAGTGAAATGAATTGAGCTCCACACCATGAGGGCTGCAAAACAGCTCGACTCCGCCACCCACACCGCCCAAAATAACGGCAAACCCTATGCAAATATTATAAATATACACAACACACCACCAAAGAAACAGAATAAAACATTTTATTAAATAACTATTTACATAACTATTTTATACTTTTTATTGCCCGATCCGGCTAGCTCAATCGATCGAGCATGAAACTCATGCACTGATAACAAGCGTTGAGAGTTTGTAGAATGATGGCTTCAGATTTTCCACATACGGTGTAGTGGCGCGAACTGGCAGGGGGCGTTTGGATTCTACCCCTTCTCCAAATAAGATTTTCATACGTGAATGTTCGTTCATGCTTTTTGTCCCTGAGTTGCTTCCATGTCACTGCCTTACATAAATGGCCTAAGTCTTGGTTATTGAGTGCCATACTTCAGAATTGTAAGCAGTTCTTGTAACACTGTTTAAACCTTATTTGCACCTGCTGCAGCTTCACTATTCAAAGTAAGTGGGGTCCATTTGTGGACCTGACTGCATTGGAAAACAATGTGATACGGTGCCTCCCTAAACCGCTTGACGGAGGCCCCCGAGGGGCGGTGAGATGGCGCGGACTGAGAGGGGGTGCTTGGCTCCTGCCCCCTCCCCAAGTCGTGTTGCCCTGGTGAGGCCTGAGATCGCCCCCGGCATAGGCGGCCGGCTCCCGGGGTCCGGCGGAATTTTTTCCCTTTTGAAGAATCTTTCATTCTGGACCTTGTCCCACAATCCGTTTCACCTGAAGACACGCTGTCGTAGGGCGCCCCTTTACCGTTTTAGTTGCCATTCCGCCCGCTTTTGGTACTCTGTGCCTCTTCCGCCATTCAGCTGTTTACCGCTCGCTCTTGCGACTACAACGTCTCGCTCACCATGTAGTTGAGTTGCTCCCGCTCTTAAGATTTGACCGAACTTTTTGGACTGCTGAAAGCGGTGGAATTCCGACCGCTGGTTGGTGGAGACATTTTGACTATATTCTGCACCTGCATTGTCGCGTAATGCGTCATATGACGCGACGCGTTAGCGCACCCGGAAGTGCTCCGGTGCGCAAGGCGCAGCTTCCCGGAATCGATCCAGAGCGCGCCGCGCAGCGCGTAACGTAAGCATAACAGGTCATGTGACTTGTTAATAAAACTTTTCATTGGTTCATTTTACTATTCTTTTCCTAATTATGTAAGACTAGGTCATGTGACCTAAAAATAACACTTTTCATTGGATTAAAACATTTTTTTTCCCCAAACGATGAAAGCCCCACCTTGTTTCTGGATGTTTCAGACTGAAGCTGGCGTCACCATGAGAGCACCACCATCTCGTAGCTCCGTCGTGGCCATTCCGCAAGCAATCATGGCAGCCGCTCCCCACCGGAAGCCTGCGGGAGTCGAGGGCCCCCAAGACTTTTGTACAATCTTCAAGGCTGAGGGGACGCTTTCGAGAATGGAACCCAAGCCCTGGCAGACATGCGTCCGAGTTCCAAGGTGTCCCAGGGCCATTTTACTGGACCAGGCCCAAATCCGAAGAGCCGGCCGCCATTTTAAGAGTCCTGTGGCAGCCGCCTACCGCTGCACCGCAAGAGTGGGAACAACTCAACTACATGGTGAGCGAGACGCTGTAGCCGTAAGAGCGGGCGGTAAACAGCTGAATGGCGGATGAGGCACAGTGTAGCAAAAGCGGGCGGAATGGCGACTGAAACGATAAAGGGGCGCCCCACTACAGCAGACAAGCCTCCGCCATGTGCTTCAAAACTGCATATGTATCTCGTGATATCAAGGTTGGGCAACCAGTACAGAACAAGCAGTTACGAGTCCCATTTACACCGGCGCCATTTTGGGCGCGGCCGGGCAGGTCCAGGATCTACTGAAACATAAAAAATGAGGCTGACGTCTCTGAAGCAGTTCACGAACAGCAGGACATAGCAAATAAACATGAACTCTCTAAAGCTGTTAACTCACTGCAGAACAAAACAAGTGAACCTGAAACCTCTGGAATAATTGTCGCTCAAAAGAACAACACACAAAACTCTGTAGAGCCTGAAGAAAAAAAAACAGAAGGGCACTGTAGTTTCAGACACACTTAACACTAATGACGAAACAAAGATATCGTCTGTTTATAAAGCAGTTATCATCTTGACAGAATTGACAAAGAAGTGTACAGACACCAATGCATCAGCATTCTCGGAGATAACATCTTAAGGAACAAAGAAAGACCTGTTCACTCTTGACACCCCAGGTGCTGTGTATATTGCACTATAGTGCTGCATCGAGAAAACGGGCAACCCTATTGATGTGGATTTTTCATTATTGATTATTGTAAAGAAATGGCGACTCCCCCCTTTAGCAGATTAGCTAAATGTTTGCGTAATTTAGGCATAAAAGTTATATTATTGTTGTTGTTGTTGTTATCGTTATAGTTCTGGTTAATTTCAAAAAATGGTTAAATATATTTACAGTTTTTGTTGCGTTCGTTATATTTAAATATTAATAAAGTTTTAAAATGTAACTGTCTTGGAGTACTATATTTTTTTAAAAAATCGGGTGAATGGGGCCTTGAATCGGGTTATTGTCATGTGTGGGCTTTGCAAGTGTACTGCTACAAGATCGGACATTTCAAACTCAAATGCACGTTCTTTTTCTTACCTTTCCGAAGCATGGAGCGCAATAGCAGGCAGAGAAAAGGTGATGCACGTGTTGAACACTGCCTGGCCTGCAAATTGCTGCCAGTGCCCCCCCGCCCGCTCCTGAAAGAGGACACACACACACCGCCGCCCCGAGTACTTCACAAATCTTTAAAAGACCATGCGCTTGTTCAATGGGAAGTGGATAACATGGCTAAGAGCATTTGCTGACTAATGCATGAATATCGCTGACTTTTCAGCGATATTCATGCATTGCGGCCGTTTTTTATCGCATTTGCGATAAACCTTGCTAATAGCAAGGTTTATGTGCGATAAAATTCGCCGAAGTGCGGCGATAATTATTGTCTCTAAACAAGTTAGAGACAAAAATTACCGCTAGTTGTTGGAAATATGCCCCCGGGTTTTTCCTTGCAGGAATCGGGAAGCGAAAGACTAGCACTGAAATCAGTAGTCTCACACCTGAATCGGGAGGGTTGGCATGTCTGGATACTCTACAGCTGGAGCCATAAACTACATCCGCAGGGCTAGGTGATAGCCTAGGTCCGGCCTGGACAATCGGACACAGAGGAAGAGAAGTGTCAGAGGGTGCGGTAGTGAATAGGGTGAAAGGGAGGTGTCGAACGGGCACAGGGTGTGATTCTCAGAGAAGAGCAGCGCAGATGGGGGAAGTATATGGCCCATTCATGAGAGAGAGAGCGGGGGTGACCATTGCGTGGGGGAGATGCGTGCGAGGGTGGGGAGCCATGCTGAGAATCGACGGCGTGCAGAGAGTGGCCCTGGTCAAGGCATCTAAAATGGCTGCCGTGCACGACAAAATTGTGGCATTGGACAAAAACGCAAGTTGGCGCAGACAATGTTTATCAATAAGGATTCATTTATAACAAAATATTTACTCGCAGTGACAAAATGGTGTTCAACACTTCCTGATTTCCATCGAATCGAACGTTAACAAACGTCACGCAGCAAAAAAAAAAAAAAAAAAAGCTCACGCACAGAGCTGTTTTTAGCCATGTTATCCAATGGAAGGTGGATAACATGGCTAAGAGCATTTGCTGGATAATGCATGAATATCGCTGACTTTTCAGCGATATTCATGCATTGTGGCCGATGTGCGGCGATAATTTTTGTCTCTAAACAATTAAAACGAAGCACAAAATGGCGAATTCCCGTTTCGCTACCAGTTTGCGGCCCAGTTCGCGGCCCGTGAAGCGCTTCTACCGTGAAAAATCAATTTTTTTTTATTTTCCCCACGGGACCCTTTAATAACCCCAACAACATTCCTAGGGGGTCAAGAGGGGTATACCTTGCCCCCTTTCAATAAATTCCCCCTTCGTTTTTCACCTCTTCTTCTCTCTCGATCCTACCGAGAGATAAGATGGCGGCCGCTCCGGACTATTTAGAATGTTGACAGACACCGGAGAGCCAATCAGCTTTCTGTTATCCAATGGAAGGTGGATAACATGGCTAAGAGCATTTTCTGGATAATGCATGAATATCGCTGACTTTTCAGCGATATTCATGCATTGTGGCCGATGTGCGGCGATAATTTTTGTCTCTAAACAATTAAAACGAAGCACAAAATGGCGAATTCCCGTTTCGCTACCAGTTTGCGGCCCAGTTCGCGGCCCGTAAAGCGCTTCTACCGTGAAAAATCAATTTTTTTTTATTTTCCCCACGGGACCCTTTAATAACCCCAACAACATTCCTAGGGGGTCAAGAGGGGTATACCTTGCCCCCTTTCAATAAATTCCCCCTTCGTTTTTCACCTCTTCTTCTCTCTCGATCCTACCGAGAGATAAGATGGCGGCCGCTCCGGACTATTTAGAATGTTGACAGACACCGGAGAGCCAATCAGCTTTCTGTTATCCAATGGAAGGTGGATAACATGGCTAAGAGCATTTGCTGGATAATGCATGAATATCGCTGACTTTTCAACGATATTCATGCATTGTGGCCGATGTGCGGCGATAATTTTTGTCTCTAAACAATTAAAACGAAGCACAAAATGGCGAATTCCCGTTTCGCTACCAGTTTGCGGCCCAGTTCGCGGCCCGGGAAACGCTTCTACCGTGAAAAATATATATTTTTTTATTTTCCCCACGGGACCCTTTAATAACCCCAACAACAATCCTAGGGGGTCAAGAGGGGTATACCTTGCCCCCTTTCAATAAATTCCCCCTTCGTTTTTCACCTCTTCTTCTCTCTCGATCCTACCGAGAGATAAGATGGCGGCCGCTCCGGACTGTTTAGAATGTTGACAGACACCGGAGAGCCAATCAGCTTTCTGCGCGCAAAGTTCCGTTTCGCGAAAAGTAAGCGGACCGGATCGATGCCCGGAGCGCTGTTACAGATATATATCTTGTTTTGAACGTTAATTTCTCAAAAACTACTGGAGCACATATATTGAGACCTAGCAAAGGCACATCGGGCTAACAGTCCCTACAATTTTGCCAAGTTTCGTGCAAATCCATTCAGCCGTTCGAGCTAAAAGTGAGTCCAACCGCCCTATGGAAAAATGAATGGGAAAAACGCGTTTTGGGACCCCCCTTTTTTCTCAGGCCCCCCTTGACGAAACCCCCCCAAATTTTTAGGGGCTGCTCAGAAACAAAATGTGCCATTTTCCTGAAAATTTCAGCCGATTCCGTCCACAAACGCCAAAGTTATTAGGCATAGAATTTTCAGAAATCCCATAGGGAAAAAATCCTAACTATATATACCTACTGGCGATAGCCAGTAGGTAATATATATATATACATATATATATATATATATATATATATATATATATATATATATATATACATATATATATATATATATATATATATATATATATATATATATATATTAAAAGCATTTAATGAAATAATCACCATATACAAAGCTGTGTGATGCTTCAGCCTTTAACATTGTTTGCTGCCAGAAGCAGGAGGATATATGCAACCTGAACAGTAACTCTCCTGTTTGAGTCTGTGCAACATATGTAATCTGAGGACTCTGCTCTCTAAGAAGAACCGAAACTAGACATTTTATGCGAATGTCATTTTTCAATTGAGCAGGTCCTATTGAACGTGTAGTTTCTCTCTCATGTTGTGAATTACCCCACTTTCTACCTTGAGGGCATGACAAATCAAAGTGAAAGCATGTGGAATATCAGAGTTGGGGGAGATGCTGCATAGATTTTGCAACAATAGCTGACTGTCTCATATTGCACAGCAAGAGTTTTTGCACGAAATGTTGGTAGATTTGTTACTCAATATTTCGAAAATGCAGATTTCAGCTTCATTTCTCTCAATATTTTCCCCCAGAAAAGAACCTCTTTGTTTGGGGGAGGTTATGGGTTATCACTTCCCAAGTTGCACCAGATATTTACTCCCATTCTGACAGGCAGGCCTGTCTCCACACATGGTAGCACAGGACTTGAAGTACAGATCCTAGAAAGAGGGAAGCCATGCTGAACCTTGTGTGCCAACTACTGATAAAACTTCTCTGTCCTGTTACGCTGACGAAAATAAGACACAAATCTATGTATATCACTGGCAGAACGCACAGTCTCTACTAGGACATGGCTACCAAACAAATGAACCTATTTGAGCCCTGAACGCCCTGTTTGGGTCCTAGTCACAAAGATACATTTGGTCATAAAGGTAGTTTTACAAGCACATTTTCCTTTTTGAGGTCTCGCCTACGCATCGCACATGCTCTGCCTAGGAGAGACCTTTAGTAATCGGTTCCCTTTTAAGCCCCAAAACATGCACGCGTTGCATTGCCTTCAATGGCAACGCGTGCACGAATGGCGATTCCCTTGCGGGAGCGCGCTTTGGTGACATATGTTTGTAATTATCTGGTGCCCCTGCTCGATCCAGCAAGGGAAACGCTGTGTGTGTGTGCGCGCACACCACTCGGGGGACGCTGCAGCCTGCATTCTCAGCCGCGCTTGTTTTTCTTCTTCTGCATGTTTCACTTTCACAAATCTTGCTTCCGTCTAGCGTCTGCCCCTGCGCTCCCCTCCGATACTCCCACACGTGGAAGCTGCTGCCTTCTCCTCCGTGGGCGGGGAGGATGCTGGAGTGTGCCAGAGCCTGACCCCTGCGGCACAGGGACAGAGCCGGCCCAACTCCCCCCGCCGCTGGAGATGCTGAAAGTCACCATGCCCTCCTCGTCGTCGTCCTCTCACTCAGGCAGCGGCGCCACCGAGTACTGGATTGATGACTCCAACAAGGACACCCTGGCCCGCTACTACAAGCTTGAGTCAGAGCTGGGATGGTAAGCAGAGCACCAGCGGTGCCTCGCCCTCCTGTGCATGCACAGGGTGCCAGCTGTCACTCACCATCTCCTGCGCGACAGGTGCCACACGCGAGACCCTGTGAGAGGCAGGGATGCTCTGGTATTAGAATGCTATGGCATGTTTGAGGGTTAACGGGGGCCGTGGCACCTTTCTACTGCATTGTGAAGAGGGGTGTGACTGTAGGTGCACATTGCTCCGCCAGCTAAAGGGGGGGCATGATAATGAGCTCAGGTGGCCACTGCGCCCTTACAAATGCTGAAGGTAGCTGACCCATCCTGCTGTGCATGCCCGGCACACAAGAGAGCACCGGCTCCAGAGACGCAGGTGCAGCTCGCTGTGATCCTACGGCAGGAGACCAACAGTACTTCCACTCACTGCCCTTACAGCTCCCCAGCAAAGGTCTTTGTTTCACTGCCCACCTGAGGACTCCGAATCCTTGCCATCAGAGGATGTTCATCTTTAGTGTCTTTACACCGTCACTGCCCACCACGGGTTCCCGCTCCCTGCCCGTCACAGCCCCCTCATTGCCTGCCACAGGCCCCCTCCTGAGACTAGCTCACTACCCATCACCTTTGGTCTTCCCTCAATGCCCACCACAGGGCGCCCTGTCACTACACACTCCTGACCACAGTCTCCCTCTTTTTACTCCGGAGAGCAGCTCCTCACAGCCTACCACAGGACCCTGCAATACCCACTCATGTGCCACATCTCACTGGCCTCCAGAGCACCAACCCCACTGCACCCTCCACATTTCCACCATGAAGTTCTCAAAATGTATTTTCTCACCCTGTCCTCCATAACGTTCCACTGTCCATTCAGTCGCTGATAACAGGCTGCCTCCTCCCACCCACTAAAAACAAATTTTTCTGCACACTGCACATCTCACTGCCTGCCCAGAGGTATTCTTCTCACTGCCCATCACAGAGCTCTCCCTCACTGCTCATCTCTGCCCTTTCCCACCACTAGTGACATAACACGCACAGGCATTGTAGAGTATGGCTAACAATTCAGGAGCAGAGCCCACTTACACTGAGGGGTAATTTCTGCTTAGCAATTATGAGCACTATTAGCTAATGATCACCCTAGCAGTACCCCTAGCATATAGGTATCGTGAACCTGGCACAACATGCCTTGCTTATCCTGTTCTATTTGTGTTCTGCAGTCTGTTCCTTGTAGTGTAGTTGTAGTGACAGTAAAGCACAAATATTTCCACGAGCGCCAGCGCGCGTCAGAGGGATCCACGAGCGTCCACATGGGACCTGGAAGTGTGTGCTCCCGTTGCCCAGCTTCACGCCCGCAGTGAGTTGTGTACAGTAGGACATACCGACTTAATTAAAGATTATGATATGTGCATTTTCTGTAGGCGTGGCAGTGTACACATGTAGGAGCATTACAAAACAAGCATTGGCATATTGAATAGGTCTCGCTTTTGGGACCTTATAAGTGTTTAGTAATCCAGCACAATATTCTTGGTGGAACAACATCAACTGTTGCAAGGCTAAACACGTATAAGGTCCCAAAGACGAGACCTATTGGCTATGTCAATGCTTGTTTACACCTGCCAGGAATTCATAAAGGGGCACAAGACTCAAAGTAGGCTTTGGCGATTCCTTAATTGCGATTATTAAGGAATCGCTAATAAGGAATCGCAAAAGCGTATGCATGTAGGAATCGCTAAAAAAATAGCAATTCCTAAACATTCCCTAATTCTGACTCGGGCCGATTCACAGAACTAACTTAAGACAAAGTCCTAAACTTACTACTTTTGGTATTCACAGAAGGCATTTAGTAGTAGTAAAGTTAGTAGTAAAGTTAGGATTTTGTCTTAAGTTTGACTTAAGACAAACTTAAGACAGACTTAAGACAAAGTCTGTCTTAAGTTTGTCTTAAGTTTGTCTTAAGTCAAACTTAAGACAAAATCCTAACTTTACTACTACTAAATGCCTTCTGTGAATACCAAAAGTAGTACGTTTAGGATTTTGTCTTAAGTTAGTTCTGTGAATCGGGCCCTATGTTTTAGGTCGAGCATGAGTCAGCGCGAAAGCGCAGCTCTAGCGATCTGTTGTAAGTAGAGAACGGAGGAGAAGCCCCACCCAAATTTTTCATTTGCTTGTGTCGATGTCTTTCGTAAAAGCTATCTTCGGATTCCTTTATAGGCTTGTTAGTCCCTTCTTAGTACCGGCGTGTAGTCATTTGTAACCTGCCATGGTTACTGGCCCCTTTACTTCGGTTCTTAAATGGTATGTGTTATTTTTTGGGTTGTAAGCACTATTTTCTTTATTGTGTTTGTCCTACTTCGGGCAGGATGAAGTGGTTTGTTTACTTTCAGCGAGCTGTGCATGCTATCACTTTCGTAGCTGCCAGGACAATCGCGACCACTTTTTTTTTTTATTGAGCTTCTGATTTTCTTGTTCTGATAAGACGTAGTTCTAGAATAAAGTTTTAAATTGCTTACCCTTCAAGAACTCCCAATTTAGCACATTTTAAAACAGGCTTCCTGTACTGAATATATGTGGTTCCACATAGTTGACACATGCAAGGTCGATCATTTATAAATGGTGAAGCATTCTCCTAGCAATAGGAACAAGCTGCTTAGACTGCATGGGGGGAATAGTAAATATTCAATGCTGCAGACAATCCGAGCAGCCTCCGCTGCCCTATCCTCCCCAAGGGAGCTGGCACACCAGAAGAGCATCCCATCATCTAATCCATTGCATAAGTGATAAATGAACCTGTTATTGTTATTGTTAATTGCCATTTATATAGCGCCAAAATTACCAATGGTCTCTAAATGCTAATGAGGGACATAAACCAATACCAGGGCTACACATTCCGAGGCTCAGTCGAACTAGATGTAGCTTGTCCGAAGGCCTGTGTAAACAAGAGTGTCTTTAGTTACCTCCTAAATGGGAGTAGGATACCGTCCCTACGCAAACTCTCTGGTAACTTGTTCCAGAGCTGAGGAAGCACAACTGTAAAAGATCACCCCCTCATGCTGGGTTTGTCAAACCATGGGCAGGACAACAAATTTGCCTCAGATGATCGGAGACATTGTCCTGGCACGTAGCTCTGCAAACATTCCGTGATGTAATCGGGTGACCCTCCATGCAGTGCTTTGTGTGCAATACAAAAAACCCTTAAATTTAGCCCTCTTTTTGATTGGGAGCCAGTGCAGTTGTTGCAGCAGTGGGATGGCATGTGCTCTTCTAGGAAGTTTGAAAATCAGTCTTGCTGCATCATTCATAACCACCTGAAGCTTCCCTGATAATTTATCAGGCAGCCCAATGTACAATGCATTGCCGTAGTCCAGTCGTGACACAATTAGTGCTGACACTACAGTACGCAAGGTGGAGAATGACCGTAAGGGGACAAGTTTCCGGAGTTGCCTCATAAGGCCCACACAATTCACCACCACAGCAGTCACCTGGTTGTTCATCGTTAGCTTATTATCTAGCCTAATACCCAGACTCTTCGCCACTGGCATCGGTGTTGGGGCAATGCCTAGCTCTTGTGGCCAGAAGGAACTGGACCAGGGTTTGCCCCTGTGGTAATAGCTAGTACCTCATTCTTGTCGGGATTTACTTTTAGTGAGTTGATGGTCATCCAGTTCGTCGTGAACCGAAGAATATTCTGTAAGTTAGACTGTGCCTGGGTCGAATTGTTGATCCACAAGATTTGTTGCGTATCATCAGCATAGTTGAATACTAGATAGTCTAGTTTTGCCAGTGCTTCCATAAGTGGCTGTAGATAGATTACTAACAAAGGTGCAAGGTTTTATTTCTCAGGGACTACTTGCGCTCCGCTATGTTCCTGACTGTTGCCTGTCAGGCTGAATAGTTTCAGGTGGTGGTGCCACAGGAAAGGGGAGACCCTCCCAACCCCTCAAGAGATGTTGCAACACAACACCTATACTTTAAAAACAATTTCCTATGCACACACAATTTCAATTTAAACACTGGGTAATGTAGTTGTTAGTCCGATCAATACATCCATATAAATTAATGTCCACTTCTTCTTGTATGAGCAATTTTTTCTTTATTGCTCGAAATACACCGCGCCGGCCGACACGTGTTTCATCAGAGTAAAGGTCGCTCTGACTCTTCAGGGCTGGAATTGAAGCAAAATATACATAGTACTAAATATTCTGTCTCGAATGTCCAGTGCATCATCCAATTGTACATGATGGAATGTGTTGTAAATAAGACGGTGATAGATGACAAGATACTTCTAGTTGATTACATGTAGATTTATTGTAGGACACAGCTGAGTACAAAACCTCGCCAGCTGACCAGACCATCAACTGACACAGGTAGAACACTCTGGTACAGGTTAGAACACTCACAGGTATTCAGGAAGGCTGAGAAGGTGAAAACACTAAGGAAGGGCTAATGACTACTGTCAGCCATATTACAAGAAGAATCAATGTACAACACATCTCGCTCCTTTACAGAAAAGAAATGAAACAAACATAAAAATAAAGCTTGATGCATGGGAGACAACAACAATAATAATAACAACAGAAAGGAGGCCTAAGACGACTTGAACAACAACAATAATAATAACAACAACAGAAAGGAGGCCTAAGACGACTTGAACTAATTTTTAGTTCATGAAGGCAAAATGGCATATTGGGGGAAAGAGTGTAAAAGTGAAGTGTGAGGTGAGACACAACACTTAAAACAACTAATAGGCATCACCACTACCTACTCCCCTTAGACTGACAAAACAGGAAAAAGATAGTGCACTCCCGCCAATCTGTCTTTGACCAGCAAAACAGGAAGAGACAGTCCACTCTCTCAAATCTGTTTCCGTCCACCAACACTTTACGCTCTGAGTTGAAGATAGAGAGTTCAACATACACCTTCGTGCTTTATAGATACCACATCGTCGCCAAATTGTTGTAAATAAGATGGTGATAGATGACAAGATACTTCTAGTTGATTACATGTAGATTTATTGTAGGACACAGCTGAGTATAAAACCTCGCCAGCTGACCAGACCATCAACTGACACAGGTAGAACACTCTGGTACAGGTTAGAACACTCACAGGTATTCAGGAAGGCTGAGAAGGTGAAAACGCTAAGGAAGGGCTAATGACTACTGTCAGCCATATTACAAGAAGAATCAATGTACAACAGAATGATGGTGTCAAGACTTCGAAAATACATGTTTTTTAGCTATTTTATATATTAGGCGATACATCTGCCCAAGAAAAGAAGGGGGCTTGAGGAACACATGGACCATCATTGTCCATAATACGAAAGCTTAATCTTTACATTGTGTTTTCTGTTAAGGAAACACTCTAATTGTAATCTTGCTGCACAAATTCACACGTGTATGTTACATGCGCATGTATGGGAAAGGTGACTGTGTGACATAATAACGGCGAGCTCTTTCACGTATAAGCTGTAGATAAGCATATTCACGTAAAAACCTACACGTTACAAAAGAAAAAACGCAATTCGCCTGGAATCGTTTCATGCACAAGGTTAAAATGTATTAACGTGCAGAAATATTGTGCAAAGAAAGGTGAGAAAAGAAGACGAAGATGCGAGCTAATCGCCATCGGCGAGAGAGATAGGGAAAGACCCTGCACCTGTGTTTTGGTGTGTAGGTAAGGGTTACTATCTTATAAAGGGCATGCAAACACCTACCTCTCTTCTATTAAGGCTGTGTGTCGTATTTCCTATTCAAATAATAAACAATAGTTAATGTTCTTTGTACGGCTATGATTGATTCTAACTACTTAAAGGCCACAAGAATCATCTTGGTATGCCCACTTACCACTTGACCGGTGATAATTCCAAGGGGTAAGGGTATCTTTGTATACTGTGTAGCTTGTGATCTTCACTTATGTCTTCATCGATGTGTCACGTGGCCCGAAGTGATATATGAAATGAAAATAGAATGGGGCCAAATAAACAAGTGTATTTCCAAAGTGTCTATGATCCAATCTCTTGTTACTGTAACCCCTTAATAGGCTTGAAAACGTTCCAAAAACAGTTTTGCGACACCATAAAGCAACTAGAAGGCCTTCCCACTAAATATCACTGTTGGAAAAATACATTACTACCCGGTACACCTAAGTCGATCTTCGTTATACGACAGCTACAACTCTAATGTATGACACAAATCTGTTATACCTCTGCCCTTCTCGAACTCTGTACCCACAGCCTTCCCTTATTCAAGTATCCAAATGGTACAGTCTTAACACTAATAATCCACTTTCCCTGCTCTCACTGTGTAGTTTCATATTTGTTCAAAAGCGCTCACCTGTATGAAAAATGTATAACATGTTCCGTGCGCCGTATCAGTTAGCTTGGCGGAACAGGAACAATCCTTTTGTTTAAATGATTAATGCCTAGAGAAACGTGTAAACACATTTATATAATTGAGTAGCATCTCTATGTTCGACGTCATTTCAAGTGCAAAAAACACCCAGTAGGGCTTGTGTGCTTAGTGTTATGCTGGCCAAATATCTGCGTGACAGTCGTCGTGATAAAGATAATTCTCTGTGATTTTACCAAAAAACGTTCGAATGTTCCTGGACCTGCAATCACCCAATACACGTTTTAATATCCACTAACTGATCACTTGATCTTAAAGTGATCTTCAAACTATAGTATCCTCACATACCTTCTGTTCCGCCTGGCCGTGAATCCGGCGTCTCTTAGCAATGGTGTTTCCAAATGCGGGAGGAGAATATGCAGCGTGTGTATTAAAGGGAAACTCCTCCCCTGTTTGTTTAAAGACTAGAACGTTAAAAATCACTTCCGTTTTGCAAGAATTGTCTCAACGGAAGTGAGTGAAAAGGTCACCATCTAATCGTCAAAAATCCGCAATCCGTGATATATTTGTGTATAGGCGATACCACCATGTAAATTAATAAGCATTTAGGGTGTTCTGAGTGAAACGCTAAAGGGCTATACAACGGTATAGCGAACATGGGTAATTAAATGGAGAAAACCGGTCTCCTGATAAAAATAGTTCTGTATGTGTATAACAGTCTATTATGAGATATATGTGAATGTAAATTCTTGATAACAGAATACAAAAAGCTACTGTGAATGCCAGGCCCTTTGTATTATTCCCTTACCATGAACAATGTATATGGACCAAATGTATTAAGGTCCTTCACAATAAAAATAGTATTAGACACCTTATTTCTGTATACATTGTTCATGTCTCCCCGTTGTGCATTCGAAGTGACAGCTTAAGTGACATGTAATGCATGCTTATTCATCTTTATTGCATAGGTATCTAATTATATCACTTTAGTGCAGAGGTCTTCAAACTTTTTGATGCCGAGACCCCCTTGTAAAACCTTTTTAGGCTTAAGGACCCCCTTCCGACAAAAGTTTCTAGAAACTGGTACTCCTCATCATCAACTTTTGACAACCATAAATGCGCCTGTTAGACCTCATCACATCCCTCCACCATTCATCCACCCACACTTTCACACATCCATCCATCCACCCTTTCATCCTTCCATCCATACATCCATCCTTCATCCATCCACCCTTCCTTCCATCCACCCATCATTCATCCACCCACCTTTTCACACATCCATCCATCATTCATCCATGCAACCTTTTATCCATTCATACATCCATCCACCCTTTCAACTTCCCATCCATACATCCATCCTTCATCCATCTACCCTTTCATCCTCCCACCCATACATCCATCCTTCATCCATCCACCCTTTTATCCATCCATCCATCCACCCACCCTTTCATCCATCCATCCATCTACCCATCATTCATCCCCCCACCTTTTCACACATCCATCCATACATCCTTCATCTGTCCACCCTTTCATCCTTCCATCCATACATCCATCATTCATCCATCCACCTTTTCATCCATCCATTCACCCATCATTCATCCACCCATCTTTTTACACATCCATCCATCCATCATTCATCCATCCACCCTTTCATCCATCCATCCTTCATCCGTCCACCCTTTCATTCTTCCATCCATACATCTATCCTTCACCAATCTATCCTTAATCCATCCACCCTTTCATCCTTCCATTCATACATCCATCATTCATCCATCCACCCTTTCATTCATCCATCCACTCATCATTCATCCACCCACCTTTTCACACATCCATCCATCCATACATCCATCATCCATCCATTCACCCATCCATTACCCATCCACCCTTCCTTCCATCCACCCATCATTCATCCACCCACCTTTTCACACATCCATCCATCATTCATCCATGCAGCCTTGTATCCATTCATACATCCATCCACCCTTTCATCCTCCCATCCATACATCCATCCTTTATCCATCCACCCTTTCATCCTCCCATCCATACATCCATCCTTCATCCATCCACCCTTTCATCCATACATCCATCCACCCACCCTTTCATCCATCCACCCATCATTCATCCCCCCACCTTTTCACACATCTATCCATGCATCATTTATCCATGCAACTTTTATCCATCCATACATCCATCCACCCTTTCATCCTCCCATCCATACATCCATCCATCCTTCATCCATCCACCCTTTCATCCTCCCATCCATACATACATACATCCTTCATCCATCCACCCTTTCATCCTGCCATCCATAGATCCATCCTTCATCCATCCACCCTTTCATCCTTACATCCATACATCCATCATTCATCCATTCACCCTTTCATCCATTCACCCTTCATTCATCCACCCATCTTTTTACACATCCATCCATCCATCCATCCATCCATCATTCATCCATCCACCCTTTCATCCATCCATCCTTCATCCGTCAACCCTTTCATTCTTCCACCCATACATCTATCCTTCACCAATCTATCCTTCATCCATCCACCCTTTCATCCTTCCATCCATACATTCATCATTCATCCATCCACCCTTTCATCCATCCATTCACCCTTCATTCATCCACCCATCTTTTTACACATCGATCCATCCATCATTCATCCATCCACCCTTTCATACATCCATCCTTCATCCGTCCACCCTTTCATTCTTCCATCCATACATCTATCCTTCACCAATCTATCCTTCATCCATCCACCCTTTCATCATTCCATCCATACATCCATCATTCATCCATCCACCCTTTCATTCATCCATCCACTCATCATTCATCCACCCACCTTTTCACACATCCATCCATCCTTCAGCCTTTCATCCATCCATCCACTCATCATTCATCCACCCACCTTTTCACACATCCATCCATCCTTCAGCCTAACATCCATCCATCCACCCATCATTCATCCACCCACCTTTTCTGTGCAGTCTCAGTTCACTGTTTCCACCTCTCGGGTTTTGATCTATCATTTCAATCCCAAAGAACGAAATCTCCTTGTGGGTGTTCTGGGCAGGGCATAGTAAAGCATGGATCGCTGCAGGATATCTCGGGTCCCCATTTTTTAAGGCTCTTATATGTTCTGCAATTCGCTCTTTTAAGGGTCTGATGGTACTTCCCACATACTGTTTGTTACATTTACACTTATAAACAACAAGAGAGATAGGGAGAGTCATGAACACTCTTAGTCCCCAAATTATAATATGCATCAACAACAAAAGAGTGTTCCTGTTCTGTTTAAGGTGGAAAAGAGCACAGAGCACAAGAAAACAACAAAGCCCATTAGGTTTGTTAGGAAAGCCCTCACTCACCGACCTGGTCGGTGACTTGCTTCATCATCGGGCCCCACCGGGTGTGACCGAATGCCACCCCGGTGTGCTGCGACGCCAGAATTACTGCGGAGCTGGTTTTGTGATGGGAGGGCTATGTGAGAAATTACGTGAGTAGTGTAAAGTGGTGATTTTAAAATTGCCTTGTATGTATCAAAAATTTCATTTGAATCAAAGATCATCAAGGGCAAGGTTAAAAAATGTGTTGGTGAGTAGAACCAACTAATTAAATGGTCTACTCCCACTAGCATTAGGTGAAAATGTGAATGGTCAACATGGACATGTTTCAGCCGGTGTGGTATCATTAACCTGGCATTCGTCAGGACCTATGGTGTAAAACCTCGGCGGTATGGGCACTCTAAGGCCCACCCAACCAGAGGACTTGAAAGTTAAAAGTCTGTGAAGTGCAGGTAAGCCTAATCGACGAGACCCGGTCCTGAGGGCGATTAGGCTTACCTGCAGGAGACGGACGCCGTGGGCGATGTGCCAAATGCGCCGTCCCCTCCCTCCCGCGGTCTATGGGGTGGATTTTCATCCCTGGTGAAGTGCTTTTATTTTTTGGTCTCTAAAATTTAGAGGCTGGAGGTGTGTGCGTCCTACCTTCGGGTGGTGAAGCCCGCCCCCCTGGTTTTTTTGCACTTCACAGACTTTTAACTTTCAAGTCCTCTGGTTGGGTGGGCCTTAGAGTGCCCATACCGCCGAGGTTTTACACCATAGGTCCTGACGAATGCCAGGTTAATGATACCACACCGGCTGAAACATGTCCATGTTGACCATTCACATTTTCACCTAATGCTAGTGGGAGTAGACCATTTAATTAGTTGGTTCTACTCACCAACACATTTTTTAACCTTGCCCTTGATGATCTTTGATTAAAATGAAATTTTTGATACATACAAGGCAATTTTAAAATCACCACTTTACACTACTCACGTAATTTCTCACATAGCCCTCCCATCACAAAACCAGCTCCGTAGTAATTCTGGCGTCGCAGCACACCGGGGTGGCATTCGGTCACACTCGGTGGGGCCCGATGATGAAGCAAGTCACCGACCAGGTCGGTGAGTGAGGGCTTTCCTAACAAACCTAATGGGCTTTGTTGTTTTCTTGTGCTCTGTGCTCTTTTCCACCTTAAACAGAACAGGAACACTGTTACATTTACACACCAGTAAATATACAACATATCTAGTAGTACAGTTGATATTTTGCCTGATTTCATACCACTGGGTTTTAGGTCCTTTAAAACCTTTAACTTTGTGTTGGGCCCATTTACATATGTTACAGAACCCACATTTATGAAAACCCTTGGTGTGTGGAGTTAGCCATGCGTTACTCTACAGTGTTCTCGGAAGTGACGGACTAAGCCTGGTGTGTAAGGTCGTCCCTTTCCTGAACGCGATCAAAGGCCGTGCTGGTATTTCTTGTGACAAAATATTCTCTCGCTTTAGAATCCCCCAGTGTTAATTGAGATTTTTCCTCAGTGTGTGATTCATTCCATTGTATTCAGTGATCATGCGTACTATCGGGTTTCCCAATTTATTTGCTGTACCACCTCTTAGCGTTTCTGTTCTTGTCACTTTTGTTACTTTTTTGGCTTCTCTTGTCAATGTGGTGTTATCGTACCCTCGATTCTTGAATCTCTGTTCCATTTCTTTAACACAATTTTTAAAATCTAGGTCATTGCTACAGGTGGCTGTAGATAGATGTTAAAAAGCAGGGGTGAAAACGCTGAGTTGTTACCAAGTATTTCTAATATACGAAGGCTGGGGCCTGCTCCATTGCCTCACATCTTCTTTTTGTGGCACCATTGTAGATTGTGAAAAACGACAGAACCTGAAATTTCGGTGTTCATTAAACACATAAAAGAAGCAAACTACATCCAGCAGCAGCAGAAATAACAAATGTGAAGGGAATCGTCACTTTGGCAAAGTAAAGGGCAAGGACTGTATTAGCCAGACATAGAACTCAGTTTGTTTTTCTAAAAAGAACAATAAAAAATAATAGCAGTATTACAAGGGAGACTCATTTAGTTGATGGATGTGGGGATTTGGTTGTTGGATTTCAGGGCCAACAGGGACTGAAGTGTGCCATTCATGGGTGACTCACGTGTTGCACTTGCATCCCCTCTAAGTTTCCACTTGAAGCCCTTGTGGACTACTATACAACCGACATCCCTAGTTCTTCAACAGGTGAAATTCAGCCCCTTGGAGAACAAGTCTGGACTGGCCCTGACCTTCACATTGGGACCACGCAGTGGAATGTGGGGGAAATAAAACCTCATCAACTACACTCGTACCCCTACCTGGCCATGGGGGTGCAGTAAACCCTCCAATTGGTACAAGACCGATTGGCAGACGACAGTACCGGCCACAGCAGGAATTACAACAACACATATTCAGAAAGTCCGGTAACACACACATCTCACCCATTCAGGGTAAACACAAATCTTCAGCTTCATGGTCACGGCCCTTGTGGTTGTTTTGCACATTCATGCAGTTAAAGTGGCATTATGATTTTCTTTAGCACTGAGGCGACTAGCTGAGACTTCTCTCTTTCTGGGGCAGTAACGCAGAAGTAAGGTAGATACTGGGCAGTGAGGCCACAATGGAAGCTTTGGGCTTCATCTTCTTTCTTCTTCCAGCGGGTTCGTCTAAATGCAGGCATTGCCTAGAGTCCACGGCCTGAAAACATGCAGGGATCTGCCATGAATGTTGGACAGCGTTGAGAGCAGGGCCCGTCCTTCCATCCTGTGTAGTGCAGTTGCAGGTGGATGCAGCAGGGGTCTGACTTCAAACACTCTGGGGAAGGTGCTAGCTCGCCTGTTTCAAAATATACAATTGATGGATGGAATGCTGGACAATGCAAACATTCACCCCCGGTCACAAGGATCTGGGTTTAATTCATCATTCTTTTGCTCACCACACCACCCCAGTTTGGACCCAGCCATATGCAAATCAGCCTTGACCCTGTTCCTTGTGGGAACTGTCCAGCCCAAACTGCCAAGCCAGGTCCTCCCTTGACCAGAAACAAACATCCAGGGAGCTAGCCAGTTTCTGCATCATTTTTTTCCTTCGAATTTCTTCTATCTGTCGCCCTGCCTTCTTTTTTCCCTTCCCTTTTTAGGTTTCGCCTGGCGTCCACTGCGCAGCAGTGTTCGCGCAGGCGAAATCTTTTGAACTTCAGTAGGGGGCTTTAACCCGCCTTTCTCTTCCATTGGCTAGCTCCGTAAATGGAGGCTAGCCATTGGAAGAGAGATCTGTCACAAATTCTCGGAGAAGATTAGTGGGCGTTCCGGGGATTTTTTCTCTCTCCGCCCCTTTTAGAACGTCATGCGGCGGTGGGCGGATGTTATTTTTTTTTTCTTCAAAGGTTTTTTGTTCTCATTCCTCCGAAGATGGCGGCCGGGCAGTAGCCTTCATGGCGTGGTCCGCTTGAACACCCGAGCAGCCGACACAATGGCCAATTCAAAGACCCCAGGAAGGCGGGGGCGAAGGGCAGCCATTTGCGCATGAAGCCCGGGCAGACATCGGAAATGTATTCATTGCCGTGCTGTGTGGACGCCGGCGCGGTCTGCTTTAACACCTGAGCAGCCGACACAATGGCCAATTCAAAGACCCCAGGAAGGCGGGGCGAAGGGCGGCCATTTGCGCGCGGAGCCCGGGCAGACATCTGTAATGTATTCATTGCCCTGCTGTGTGGATGCCCACACTCGTTCAGAGCCTCCGTAAACAGCACTCCCCGTGACAAGGAGTCACTCTCCTGCCGCCCAGCCTCGGGGTGGCCCCTCCCCTGCCGTGTTTGTGAGTCCTGGCCTGACTCCTCTCCCTCCTCCTCGCCACATCCCGTTCCACTTTCACTTTCGCCGTCTCTTTCAGGCTCCTCCACAGAGAGCTTCACCCGGTGACAGGTGACGACCGGAGCTCATTTGCTGCCACGGTGGCGTCTGTGGGAGGCCCAGGGGGAGGGGGCAGGAGGTGCATGAGCACTCCTGGGGGTAGAGACCCGGGGTGGATGCTGCAGAGAGGCAGGTAGGGCCGGGGCTGGCTCGGATCTGTGGTCCCAGGCGCCTTACACCATGCAGGGCCAGGCTGCGGTGGTGCTGCTTGTAGGGGGCAGGAGGTGCGTGAGCACTCCTGGGGGTAGAGACCCGGGGTGGGTGCTGCAGAGAGGCAGGTAGGGCCGGGGCTGGCTCGGATCTGTGGTCCCAGGCGCCTTACACCATGCAGGGCCAGGCTGCGGTGGTGCTGCTCGTCATCACCTGCCCTCGCTACAGGTGAGCATCCCTGTACCTGAGGAGGAGGAGGGGGGGACAGGAGTGGGGGTTGTCTGCTGCAGGTGAGCACCCCTTGTACCCTCGGGCCGGTGGCGTGCGTGGGTCTCAAGAACCAGACCCTCATAGGCGCATGTCGAGGAGCCAACTCTTAAATATAACTTTTGTAGTTCAACTGGACACCAAACAACCCCGTCAAATTGTCCGTGCCCCTGTAATCAACAGTAGAATTCACTGTCACACTGACCACTTTGCTGGCTCTGTTCAATCTTGCCAAGCCCTTTCTCTTGCACCTATCTTGCACCTAATAGTGTACCCTGAAACGGTGTCACCATCAACTAATGTTCCCTCTCTAAAGCAACTAATGCCTCCTGCACCACGCTCTCACTTAGTATGACCCCTGCCACTGTTGGCCACAATACAAGAACATATGCGACCACAGTATGCACCTACACTTCGTTAGACCGAATTGAAATGCAAAGTACATGTGCGAAGATTTTGTGGTTTTTCAGAGGCACGCCTCTGGTGATCATGTAGTATCAAAAGGGCAATAAAATGGTTAAATGGCATGCTGTTGTCAGTACACGTATAATCACAATTATTCATGTGGACGAATAAATAACCTAAACATTAATTATCAAAAATCTCTAGGAACGATTGCAAATTATTCGTAGGCAGTGCACCAGTACAGCTTACATAAATATAAAAAATACTTTGACAGATAATTAACGTTGTTTCACATCTGTACATTGGGTATTGTGGTCTCAATTTCCTGCTTGTGCTTTTATGTTACACAGCTTCTCCTTATTTCATGTATATGTATGCAATATCTGAGCCAAAAAGTATGTGAAACAAAGGTATTCAAGAGTACTGAACCAAGGTCTCAATCAATCTTCTGCTATTAATAACACCACTCTAACGTAATTGGCTCTTGCACGAGAACACAAGTCATCAAGAAGCATTCAGGCCCTCATCAGGTATTTACAAGACCATGCAGAGTTTGGGGCAGTAAGAACCTAAATCTGAAAGTTATTCTCCAAAAACTCGTAATTGGTGTGATATTTATTGTGATTTATAAGATCCGACTCCACTGAGCAACAGATATAACCCAATTACGAGTTTTTGGAGAATCACTTTCAGATTTAGTTTCTTACTGCACCAAACTCTGCATGTTCTTGTAAATACTGTTTTTTTTATGTCTCCCTTCCGCCGTCTTGAACCAGCGGACGTGGCCGCTTCCGGGATGCCAGTTTGAAACTTTCGAGTTCGTATATTCCTCCTGTAATGTACTTTTTGCTACCTCGTGTATTTTGTTTGCTCACAATTGTCACTGTTGCCTCATGTAACTTAACGTCTGCTTTTGTAATTTGTTCACTCGTAATCTTCTCATGTATCAATTCTGTTTCTATTGTGAAGCTCTGGATTTAGCAGTATCACTGTTGTGTTATAGAACTCGTCTGCAAGTAATTGCTGTCTGCTGAGCTCGTCCAGTAGGGTATAATAGGTCTCACATTTGCAAGAGATTAAGCGTTGGTTTTGAAAGCAGATAAATAAATGACAATGTCATTTATTTATCTGCTTTCAAAACCAACGCATAAATAAAAATGTTGTAATTTACAATGCCAATAGCTCTAACTTTTGCAAAGGCGAAACCGTTGCATTGTAAATGCTTGTTTCATCTGCCCTCTATTTTTAATTCCCATTTTGCTTCTTTCTCATTATTCTTGGATGCCACTTTCTTTCAATGTCCTTCAATGTTTCCCCTACCTCTTCTCTTCTCTTTCTGCTTCCCTTTTCACATGTTTTTCGTTTCCCTCTCTCGCTTTTTCTCATCCTCTCTGTTATAATATCTCTGCATTCTCCTCCCATCTCCCTTGTCTTCCTCCTCCCAACTTTCTGTCCTCTTTCACCTTGCTTTTCCTCCTAAACTTTATTTCCCTTAACTCTGTTCTATAGCTATATGTCTTTTTTTTCTCCCTCTTCCATTCCCTGTTTCTACTTTTCTTCCATTTCCATTCTCCCGGCTGACGCGGCCATGTAGATGTTTTTCTTCGATGTGCAATGCAGTAGCTACAGCCCTCTGTGACATGCACCATTTCTAGAAGAAGATGCTGCATTGTGAAAGAAACCAGGACTTGAGGGGCAAACAGTTACTGTGAGTGGAGGGCCATACTGCAGATATGAGGGCATCAGAAAGTAATGAAACCGATAAGGCACAAAACTATGATCTGGCTATTAAAATGTTGAAATGCATCGTAATAAGGGGCACAGCTAGGCATCATTGCTCTTTCTCCCTCTAGGTAAAATATTTACATGAAAGTCCAGGTCTTGAAAAGTAGTACCCTGCCAATATGGTGTGATCTGGAAGACAGTGTTTTTTGTAACACAGTGCGACAATATAAAATTCAAAAAAGCATTTGCAGTGCAATAGGCCTCGCATTTGAGAGAGTTTAAGCTATTAGCATTGTAAATGACAACGCCTTGTATTTATGTTTTAACCCCTTGCCTGCGGTCGGAATTCCGCTCCTGTGCGGCACATTCCGATCGCGGGCGTGGTCGTGGCGGCTTTCGGCCGTCATCAGCACACGAACACTGTGTGCCATGACGGACAGCATGCAAAGGGTTAAAAACCAAAACATAAATTAAAGACTTTGTCATTTACAATGCCAAAAGCTCAAACTTGTGCAAATACCAGATCTATTGCATTGCAAATGCTTGTTTAGACATGCCCTGTTGCGTCAGGAGTTGGCGTAGTGGGCTGGGCGTTTACAGGAAGTGCTTCTAAATAGTATGGGGCAGATTTACAAGCTCCATGCGCCACCTTTACGCCGCCGTTACGTCACTTCTGTGAGGCAGCGGTGCCATAAACCATGTGCTACGTTGCACCTTTTTTACAATGCGATGCATCTATGGAGATGCGTCACGTTGTAAAGCCCTGCGCCACATGAAACCTGCGTTAGGTTTCATGTGGGCTATCTGGCACAGGGTGGGCGTTCCGTTGCAGGAATGCCTCGTAAAAGTGACGCAGATTTCACTGAGTCACTTTCACTTCGATGCTACGTCAAAACCCTGAACCTGCTTGAAGCAGGCGTAAGGAGTGACGCAGCATGTTAGGCATAGGGCGCCCATGAGCATTGCTGGAACCACGTCACGCTTGCGACACGACTCCAGCAATGTGCCGTGCATTGCCCTATCCTTGCGCCATGGTGCGCTGCATTATAAATGCAGCGCATTCGTAGTGGCGCAGGGAGGGAATTGCATGTTGCATCTTTTCTGGTGCATCCCTGCTGATTTGCAGAGATGCGCAAGAACTCGTAAATCTGCCCCTAAATGGCTGCTGCCTCAATGACGTCTCTTGCCACACTAATGCCGTAGCAATGATGCGTAAGGCAGTTGGCTTTCAACCGTCTTTTTCAGGAGGAGGAATCACAGTAACACAAGAGGAAGCAGTAAACAGGTTCGGAGCAGCAGGAAATCTGACCCCTCAATCAGAAACAGACACAGGTCTGTGCAGAAGGTGAGCTGCTGCAGGAACGGAACACACAGGAGTGTTGCGCAGTCTGAGAGTGCAACACGCACTACAGCGCTTTATGCCTATTCGAAGCTGTATGCCCAGTATACAAAGGAAGGAGTGACAATAAGCCCAATTATTTTGTAAAGCTCGTCTTTTTTGTATTCGTTTAAAAATCAACACAAGCTTGCACATGAAAATCTACAAAATGCATACACTTACACAATTTGGAAATAATATTCACCCTGGCTTCAGGTTGTTTTAAGACTCGCTTGATCCAGGAAACATGAGCCCCTGGTTTAAATATTACAAACACCAGAAAATACAGCCTTAAGACAGTCTTAATTCTAGGCGGCTAGTCTTCAGAATGTCTAACACCGGGAGAGCAATATATTTGCTAGTTTAATACAAGGAAAACATTTAGCAAAACTGAAAACTTCTCCTGTAGTGATGAACGTTTTACGGGGGTTGAAAAAAAGGTGAGCACCATCATGTCTTTGCAAAAAACGCAACTTTGCATATCGCAGTCTATTGCGGGAAAATAACGCTGTGTTAACGTTATAGTCTCAACACGGCGGTACCATGTGATAGTCTCACGAAAATGCATCAAATGTCCGCGATAAAGGCAACGCGCCTCCGCAAAAAGGTAAAACGCAAATGCAACAAAATTTGCAATGAGGCCAATCGCGATACAAAAAGCAGCGAAAACCAACAAGTGGCCTGCAATACCCATGCGTCTAGCGGGAAAATGCACCATAAAAGCAGAACAAAAACAAATGGAAACAAAAAGAAATGGCGTAACACCATGGATGCACCCGGACCGAGTGCAGAGGTTCAACGCAAACCCCACAAGCCACACAGACCGCCTGCAAGGAACAACGGGGTCGGGGAAGGCCAAGGAGAAGAGGGAGAGGAAGATGGGGTGCATTCCATAGGAAAAGCGGATCAGCGTCATGGAGGTGACAGAACACTACCATCAACTGAACCTCAATGTGACCAACATGAATGCAGTCGGAGTGTCGAGGAGGTCAATGGAGGAGGCCAAGAAGTGCTGGCATGATGTGAAAAGCCAAACCAAGCAGAAGCTCGCTGCCAACAGCAACTGGAGGTGGGAGTCCTGTGCCACAGGAGGAGCTGGAGGAAACGGAGGCCACAGCCAACAGTGTGGAGACGGTGCAAAGTGGTGGAAGTCCGGACACAGTTCGATAGGACCTGACACAACATCAACAGGGTGAGTGATGCCAAGGGCCTAAGGGGACGGGGGAGATGGGCACAATGGCACACATGCACAACAATGTGTAGAACACTGCACACCCACAATGACCCTGGGTCATGTCCCTGATCCTTGTGGCACACTGCAGCACATGCACAAAGCAATAACAGCACATCCACATTGATGATAATGTGGTACAATGTGCAACCCCGACACTGCAGAGCAGAGGACACAACTGTGTCCGCTCATGTGCAGAAACAGGTAAATTACATCTAACATAGCAGGAAACTATGAGAAGGAAATGTGCACATACAAGCTAATATCCGTCATGTAGTCCAAATGTCCACTGTCCCCGATCAAAATCCAGCACCTCCAAACATTCACAATGTACACTGTTATACAGTCTGCATGTAAACAAGAACAATGTGCCAACGTACATGTAAACACAATGTCAACATGCATCTCCCTTCACATAGCAGAGGGACACACTACACCTCCAGCAGAGCAGACCAGACAACACATCAGTGATGCTGGAGAGGACCACCACACCTCCGACACCGATACCATACAACAGCAACCACAGTACTGAGACTGCCCTCATCGCCGCCATCGACGACATCAGGGACCTGCTGGACGATGGCGAAACCACGGCCCTCATCCTCCTGGACCTATCCGCTGCCTTCGACACTGTCTGCCACCGCACCCTACGCACACGCCTCCACAACGCAGGGATCCGAGACAAGGCTCTGAAATGGACCACCTCCTTCCTCTCCGACAGAACCCAGAGCGTCCGCCTCCCCCTTTCCGCTCCGTAGCCTCGAGATCACCTGCGGCATACTCCAAGGATCATCCCTCAGCCCGACATTGTTCAACATCTACATGGCATCGCTCGCCCACGTCGCCCAAAGGCAGAACCTCAACATCATCTCCTACGCCAGCGACACCTAGCTGATCCTCTCCCACACCAAGAACCCCCTCACCGCCAAAACCAGCCTCCACGAGGGAATGAAAGTCATCGCCGAGTGGATGAAGAACAGCCGTCTGAAGCTGAACTCAGACAAGACAGAGGTCCTCATCCTCGGCTCCATAACCCTCAGAATGGGATGACTCCTGGTGGGCGTCCGCCCTGGGAGCAGCACAGACACCCACCGACCACGCATGCGACCTGGGGTGTATCCTCGACTCAACACTCTTCATGGCCAAGCAAGTCAACGCCGTCTCGTCCTCCTGCTTCAACACCCTCCGCATGCTCCGCAAAATCTACAGGTGGATCCCCACCGAAACAAGAAGAACGGTCTCCCAGGTCCTCATCAGCAGCAGGCTGGACTACGTAAACCCCCTCTAAGCAGGAGCCTCGGCTAAACTCCTGAAACTACTGCAGCGCATACAGAACGCCTCTGCATGCCTGATCCTCAACATCCCGCACCACAACCACATAACACCACACCTGAAAGACCTGCACTGGCTCCTGTCAACAAGAGGATCACCTTCAAGCGCCTCATTCATGCACACAAGGCACTCCACAACACCGGACCCGCATATCTCAAAAGACGACTCACCTTCTACACCCTAAACCGACAGCACTGCTCCGCGACCTCGCCCTCGCCACCGTCCCCTGCATCGTAAGAGTGACCACCTGTGGCAGAATATTCTGTCACCTCACCGCAAAGACCTGAAACACTGTCATCATCCTCCTACAGCAAACCCAAGACATACTAACCTTCAGGAAGCTCCTCAAGGCCTGGCTATTCGAGTAGTAGCAGCACCCCTCCCCCCCAGTGTCGTGAGACCCTCACGGGTGTGTAGTGTGCTCTACAAATGTATTGATTGATTGATTTATTGATTGATTGAACAGCTTATGGACATCCTAGGCAACGCATTCCCAGGAGCTGGGCAGCCAAGCTACATAGAGTAGGCCCCTGCACAGACCATACAGCAGGAAGCGCTGGCCTGCACGGCTGACTCACTACATGTCTCCGAGGCACACATGGCATTCCAATGCCAGGTGTCAGAATGCCAAAAGGAGGTGTCCTAACAGGTGCAGGTGGGGACAGTGCTCATGGAATCTGAACGAGATGACATACGTGGGTGTCTAATTCCTATCAGGGACCCCCTACACCCCATAAAGGAGACCCATACTGCGACAGAGACACATGCAAACCACACATTTCATGTAATGTACTGCACCAAGAGCCCTGCAATAATCAATCACACCCCCACTGTGGACCTGCGTACGATGGTCCAGTCCTCTTATCCATTGATTGGGAGACGACAAAGCTACAGGTCCAAGGTCTTACTCACTGTCGGCGGTGACAGGGTCGCGTCCGCTGTACAGAGCACAATGTAATGTTGTCTGTGTTGTCATGATGTATGCATGAGGGCCCAGTACCCTCATGCATACATCATGACCACACAGACACACTCAGATAGTTTGTGAAACTGGCTATGGGTACGTGCGCCCAGCCACTTTATAGGCAGGGCCACATGGACAGTGACGCCTGTGCTGGTTGTGTGTGGGGTGAGTGTAAGCCAGCCCACACAGAGTGGTTGGTGCTGGCAACCAACTACAACAGTGAACACTATTGAAACAGAAATATAATACACCAGTATTGTAGATACAACGGCAGAGACTCATGGTGGTAGCCGGAGCAAGTACAGAGGTGCACTGAGGTTGGGGCACTAGAGCTGAGCATGCTCATATGAATAAATTGTCCAGGATTGTGTCCCTTCGGGATATTCCTGATGCAGCTGCAGTGGGGTCTGTTACACCTGCATCATCTCCCTCATCATCGTCCTAGGTGTCACACACTGACTGAGGTGACATTGCTGAGTAACATCTCCGCAGCACAAAACTCAATCAGTAGCGATCCATGAGTTGCGGTGCACTGAGTTAGTGGCACCTGGAGTGCTGAGCAGGGTATCAGGCAGATAAAGGCATCCACGACAGGTGTGGGCAACTCTGTTAGTATGCCAGTACCACTGTTTCAACTTTGGCAGTTGGCGTTTGGAGGTAGTCCTGGCGGTGGTGGTGTGTGCCTCCTACGGTAATGTGACGTCTGGGCCGGTCAGGACTCCTTTTGATGTATGAGCCCTGGTGGACTGCAGTTGAGGCCGGAGGCAGCGGTCAGCGCAGGGCCACAGACACATGACGTTGATGACCCCAAGGCTACCGACCCAGAGGCCATCCAATATCTCAGCAGACAGGGTCTCTGACTTGAGCTGCACAGAGTCAATGGCCCCGGATGCACAGCCGCTGGCACAGGCACCGCCACGGGACAGTGACTTGCAGTGCAAAGAGTTAGGACCACGTGCACTGAGCGGGTCCTCATAGATGTTGAAGGTGAATGTGGCAGAGGGTTGCGGGGGACAGTGGAATGTGTCCTCCAGGGCATGATCCAGAGGGCAGAAGCCATCCGGAAGCAGCAAATGGAGGAGTGGAATGCTACTGCCTTGTTATTGACACCAAGTCGGGATCAGCTACATGAGGATGAAGACAACCCCCAGTCCATAGACTCAGACGCCACCTGAGTTCAACTAGAGAGTGTCCATGGATGTCTGAAAACAGACTTAGTGGCACCAGGGCTTAGAGGGGATGCAGTCTGCTATGAGGCCAGTACATCAAGACTCAGTTCCGAATGTGTGACCTACTCGACCTCAGTGTGGACGACAGGTAGTGGTCAGCAGTGGCCCACAGCCACTTGTCATTGGCTGGCGATGCACAGAGTTATTGACACTCGAGCAGTTGTTGGTAGTGTTTGATCACCTCCGTAACGATGATCCTTTTTTCCTCCGGACTCAAACACGTCTTCCTCTTACACCTTTCCTTGCGTGCAATGATATGACCTCTGCCAATGGGAAATCAAGACTCAATTCCAAATGTGTGACCTACTGCACTGCAGTGTAGGCCGAAGGCAGTGGTCAGCAAGGGACCACAGAGACTTGTGGCTGGAATGCCATGCACAGAGTTGGTGGCACCTGATCGAAGGGAGTACAATGACATCAAACGTCCCACCTGGGCTGGGCACCACCAAGATGTACTTCTCCACATACGTAAGGAAACCTGCCAACAATGAGACTACTTTCGATATAAGACAACTTTTTTCTATGTATAAACATTGTGGCAATGTTAAAATTACTTGTTTCTCAAGATGGCGCTACTGTCTAACTAGACAACCTCTATTTTGAATGCTACCCAGTATGATCCAGCAATCTAGGACTAATACATTTTCTATAGACAAGGCCCAATTGTATTACCCACCATGTCCCTTCACGATGAGTTAGTGTAATTCCAATTGTATTCCAAGGACTTACCAATAACCTTATTGTATCTTCATTTATGATTACCATATTATGGCAATGCAATCTTTTGTTGTTAACAGGGTTTGGTAAACTAATACTGAGAACTTAAAATACTTATAAACTAATATACACCTCTAAATGAAGACAGACTCATATGTATATTTATAATGCTACCTAAATAATGCAAAATAATGCTCATCATTACCAACATACAGCACAAATCATAGATCGTCACAGAGCAAGCAACATTGGAAGAGACATTGACCAATTCATATCAATGACAATGCATAAAGGAGTGGATAGGCGAAGAGACAAAAGTGTCAAAGGGAAAATACATTTGCAATTTGATTATGGAAATTTAGATTTCATTCAATACTAACCCAAATAGGAATAGGAATAGGATATCTACTCTCTGGCCATGAGAGCAACAAGGCCCCTCAAGGAGATTTGAAGAGGCAAAGACTGACTAAGTCAGGAATAAGGAGACAGCAAGCAAGGCCTCTCCTCACACAGGTAAAGACAGCAAACCAATGACAACAACTATCTGCCAAACAGTCGGATCACCTCAACTATCAGAACGCGCAACCTAAAAAACCCTCCCACCAGGGACCCTAATTATATCCTAAAACCCAAATGTCCAACCCACACCTGTATCTAATGAAGGGTTATTCTTCACTTGATCATCCGCCTGATGAACTCCATCCACTCAGGATCCCCCACAGACCCATGCCCTCACCACATCTTCAAAAAAGCAGACTCCATCATTGCACCACACCTCCGAGACGTCATCAACTGCTCCCTAAACTCCGCCACCTTCCCGGAAAGCTGGAAACACGCCGAACTCAGCGCCCTTCTGAAAAAACCCACAGCAGACCCCACCGAACTCAAAAACTACTGCCCCATCTCGCTCCTTCCTTTCCCGGCCAAAGTCATCGAGAAAGCTGTCAACAACCAGCTCGCCGCCTTTCTCGAAACCAACAAATCACTCGACTCTTCACAGTCCGGATTCCGAGCAAAACACAGCACAGAGACCGCACTCATCGCAGCTACCGATGACATTCGAACTCTACTGGATAATGGAGACACAGTCGCCCTCATCCTCCTTGACCTCTCTGCAGCCTTCGACACAGTCTGTCATAGCACCCTGTTACAACGCCTCAGAAACATCGGAATCCAAGGAAAAGCACTGGAATTGATCACCTCGTTCCTTACCGGAAGAACTCAGAGAGTCCGCCTTCCACCATTCAAATCAGAGGCCACTGAAGTCATATGCAGCGTGCCACAAGGATCTTCACTCAGCCCCACCCTCTTCAACGTATACATGAGCCCCCTCGCGACCATCGCACGCCAACACAACCTCAACATCATCTCCTACGCTGATGACACTCAACTGATCCTCTCACTCACCAAAGACCCGAACACAGCCAAAACCAACCTACATGAAGGAATGAAAGAAGTAGCCGAGTGGATGAAGCACAGCCGTCTGAAACTGAACTCAAACAAAACAGAAGTCCTTATCGTAGGTACCTCCCCCTCCGCCTGGGATGACTCTTGGTGGCCAGAGGCCCTTGGAAAAGCACCCATCCTGACGGACCACGCACGGAACCTGGGCGTCATCCTGAACTCCTCACTCTCGATGAACAGACAAGTCAACGCCGTTTCATCATCTTGCTTCAACATTCTTCGCATGCTCAAAAAAACATTTCGCTGGCTTCCCACCGAAACTAGAAAAACGGTCACCCACACACTGGTCACGAGTCGCCTGGACTACGGAATCACCCTTTACGCGGTACCACCGCAAAACTTCAGAAAAAACTCCAACGCATCCAGAACGCTTCAGCCAGACTCATACTAGACATACCGCGTAAAGACCACATTTCTAGTCACCTGAAAAACCTCCACTGGCTCCCCGTTAATAAGAGGATAACATTCCGCCTCCTAACCCACGCTCACAAAGCACTTTACGAACTTGGACCCGAATGCCTCAACACACGACTTTCCTTCTACACCCCCTCCCGCCAGCTACGCTCCTCCAACCAAGCCCTTGCTGCTGTACCTCGCATCAACAAAACCACCATGGGAGGAAGATCCTTCTCCTACCTGGCAGCTAAAACCTGGAACTCACTTCCTACTCACCTTCGCCTCACTCAGAACCACCTAGCATTCAGAAAGCAACTTAAAACATGGATTTTCGACCAGTAATTCATCGCCCTTCTTCAAGCGCCTTGAGACCCTCTGGGTATGTAGCGCGCTATATAAATTATCTGACTTGACTTGACTTGACATTATCAAATGTTCTCTTCCTTCATGCTGGTTATGTAGCAAACTTTGTATAACATTTGTACTGCTTGTGCCTTACCAGAGGAAGGGTTTCCTCCGCTCAAAGAATCAAATCATGTTTTCATGCAAAGTTCTTGGCAGACATTCAGGATTCTTTGAAGGACAAACTCTAGTGTCCACCTTCCCTTCGCATTCTGATTTTTAATTTTCATACATTTTCCTCTTATTCCTTTTTACCCCATAGCTTCATGCAGAGCAGCAAATCATGCTTCTATGGGAAACAAGCACAGGGATAATTATTCACTTGTAATGTTTTTTACTACGCACCAATCCAATTACTGCATCTATCCATGCACCACTCATTTTAAAATTACTTTCCTAGCCAAGGTTATTAACATGCACTAAAGCAGCATTAGTCTTTTATGTTTGTTTTGTCAAGAAGCATTTTTCTGCCTACTTCAGTACTTTAGTACACGCTTGCGCAGTAGCATTTTCCCTCACATTAGTTGTTTACCACATAATTTTTCACTACACACAGTTAGTAAGTGGTACTAAGGGTTTATTTTCATGAAAACCTTGCTCCATCACCTACATAGTCTCACTGTTTTATTTTGTGTATACGAAAATTGTATAGCGCCTCATAAGATTAAAACAACTCTGGAGCTCTAGAGAGAACATTCACATTAAAACATGTGCTGTGAAAACTCAAGATGCATTTAGCAACTTGTTTTGGATACCAATATAATAAGTCTACTTTGTACATAACAGTTGGCAACGCATTTTTCCATTATGACTCCTTGTAAATATTAGGTGTTACAACTACCCGGCTCTATGATACCCATGTGATGGACTCAGAAGAATGAAAGGGCTGCTTCACTTCGACAGAATGTGTCAGACATAAACCAGAATATGGAGAACACCTGGCTGCGGTTCACGATAATAAACAATGTTGTGTCATAAGCATCTTCTTACATATATTTCCAATGCATGCACCTAGGAATGTCAAAGGCACCAAGACTCACTAATTGTGAATGAGACTAAAAAAACAGAGGTTTGGCTTTCTCTCACTGACAGCATGCTAAATATCACACATAGTGAGGAGGTGTAGAACCTTAATCATAAATGGAACTCCTTTTACAGCTCCTTTGTGCTCCTTTTACAGCAGGCCCTTGGAGACGTAACAGCTTCAATAACTTATTGTACCCTGTGGGAGCCTCAAACAGACTAGCTATGGACTAGGTCCGGGTGAAATTTCTGTTGCAGTGGTGTAAACTTGCCTTTTGCAAGGTTCCAAAAATTGTGTTACTACGCTACATCTCGTAAACTTGTGTAATTATTCAAAAAATGTTAATAATTACGCAGGGCAAAATCCTAAACAACCATTGGCAAATGCATTAGATTTTGCATGTTTGATTAATAACATGCTGTTTTTTGTTGTAAGTCATGGCTTGCTGCGTAGTTATATAATAGAATTTACAGAAAGTCTCTTAATGTGTTATGACTTGTTTATGTACCAAAAGGTAATATATTGTGTTGTTACTAGTGGTATAATGTGGATAAGTATTAGCAAAACTTTGAGAAGAATAATAGAATTTATTGATGTAACAGCAATATTATTTGTTCATAGGATTTCTGACAACTTTTGGGTCCGAGGCCACTACACCTCCTGCACCATTCAAATCATTCCCCATATTGCCCTCAAGAAAACTGCTTTTGTGACTGACTGTTAAGTAGTAAAATATAGCAATATTTGGTGTTTAGAGAAGTTATGACAACTGTTGGCCCCAGTGCCACTGCACCTGCTGCAACATTCAAATCATGACCCTACTGCCTGTTAGGTAATCACACTTGTGTCTGCATGTTTAGTAGTAAAATATTGCAATCTTTAGTGTTTTCAGGGGTTCCTAGAGTTTTTCACCCCGGTGTCACTGCACCTGCTGCCTCATTAAAATCATGACCCTAGTGCCTACAAGGTAACTGCACTTGTGACTAAGTATTTAGTAGTTACATTTAGCAATATTTGGTGTTCAGAGGAGTTGTGGCCAGTTTTGGATATGGTGTCACTGCACCTGCAGCACCATTTAAATCATGGCCCTAGAGACTGCTAGATAACTGCACTTGTGACTACCTATTTAGTAGTAACATATAGCAATAGTCTGGATTTATTGGGGGCCCTAGAGCTTTTGATTCAGGTGCTACTACACCTGCTGGAGCATTCAAATCACAACCATAGCGGCAGATTTTGCTTCAAAGGGGCAGTGGCGGCTGGTGACATCTGAAAGTGGTGAGGCATAAAATGATAATCATACTGCACTGTAGCGAGCGAGTGAGCCCGAACCCCCTAAGGAGGGTTCGGGGGGATTTACCCCGCGGGAAATTTTTGGGAAAAATGGTGCATTTTCAAGCAAATTTGAGAAAGCAGAAAGGTTAATAAAGCAATTGTGAAAGTGCAGGTATTACATTATTAAAGAGATGTCATATAACATAGGTAGCTGCTTATTCAGTATAACCACAGAGCTTCATAACAGACTTCAAGATACAATGCTGAGAACCTCACAGATTGTTTTTATTTATTCAAACATCTTTTTTTATTTAAACTGCAAACAACAAAACTAACAACTACACAGGTCACAAACTAGCACCATTCAACATGTTTACTTTTTGTATCTAAATTGACCCTTTACCTCTGGCAAATGCAGCAAGCTACAGCTCATGCAATACTGATGCTCAGCAGACATGTTAACATTTCATTATTCAGAATGTGGACAGTGCACGAGAGATTGCTCATGTTCTTCCAGCTTAACACCCACCCATCCATCCATCTACTGAATCACCCATGCACACAAGAGCCATTCATTCATACAATCACGCAGCTGTCCATCCATACATGTGTCTACTAAAATCTACTCATCTATACGTCCATCCAATCCATCCACTACATAATCCACCCATCTGCACTGTCTTAATTCGTTCCTATTCTCTCCATCATCATCCATTTATCCATCTTCCTGAATAATGCTGTCATCCATGACCCATTCACTTATCAACACATAGCTTTTGTCCATACTAAAATGTTTCAGGTCTAGTTCTCTGTTCCCAGGACATTTGAGATTTAGAGAGCATTGTGAATATTTTAGAGCTCTGCAATGGGACATCTCAATGCAGGAATAGAAGTGTTTCTATGTAATTTATTTACATCACAAAACAGTGATGAGCTCTGCTCTGCCTCTACACAATGTACCATAAATAATGAAGAAAACTGCATTTTAAAGCATATTTCTAATGCATTTACATACTTGAATACTTGCCCTTTATGCTACTTTTACCACTCTACTGGAAATAGGTTATGTTAACGAACATAAAGCATTATAGTCAGAGAACATTGTCGCATAGTCTACATTTTGTAAATGTAATGCTTGTGCTGTAATCGTATGTCAGTATCTGATCTGAATCGTCAAGAATGATGCTGCTACTGACCAGCATTGCACCGCTCTGAACTGTCATTTCGGTCTTCAGTCCATCCTTCCTTAGTATAGTCACTATAGAGTCCCTCCTCAATCTTTTTTAAAGAGGAGAATTTCTAGGAAGGTATGAGGAACAGTGGAACTTAATACAGATGGTTCATGAGTATTTTGTTATGAATGCAAAGGAGCATTACGTGGTGGCACAGGAGAGGACAAATAGGCAGTGCCTGACGAAAGTGCAGGGAGCGAAAGAGAACCAAGAGAAGGAGAGATATAGACATGGGGCAGAGGGAGGCTATGTGGGAAGGCGCTCGGCTGGGCATCTGATCAGGGGGCTGTATATGGAGTGGAGGGTGCGCTTGGCGTGTAAGGTCTTAGAGCGGTGTGTGCACACTGCACACAAGGGAACCACACACACAGTCAGTCTGAGAGAGCGCGAGAAGACCATGCACTTAAATAAGAGTCCAGCAGCAGGTGGCTTCACTCCAAGAGGCATTCACCTCTTTTCATGCAGAGAACACTCTGGTATTCTCACTTATAAGCTGGCAGGGGAGACTTCCCTCTGTCTCCTTTTAATTTCCGCTTAATTTCCACAGTCCTTAAGTGTTTGGCAAGATACCGTTACAGCATTTTTTTAGAAGCAGCAAAGGAAATAAAAACAGCACTCGTTGAAAAATGATTCCAAGATTACGCAGCTTCGTGTGTGCTGTTACTGTTATTGATTTACAGTCACTAAAAATGAAATTTTTGATTACAACAAAAAAAAACAGTTCAACACTCTCGATGGCATAGCGCAGACAATATACCAGGCCAGACTATATACGTCTCAGGACAGGTCAGGAGACAATTTGGTTGGCTTATTTAGTTTCACCGTCCTAATATCTATAGCCATGCAGTACAATGTTTAAGTACACACGCTGCTCGGGGATACCAGCGACGAGACTATTATGAAACCAGCAAAGTCAGTCACCACAGGCGGCAGCGCTATCTCTAAAGAGGTGGTCGCTGGGTACTTTTACTTCCCAGATGCCCCGGGGTGCGATGTGCGAGTCGGAGTGCTGCATGTAAGTACATTATTTGTAACCCCCGTGTTGCTTCTCAGCACTTCAGGCTGCAGTGCTGAGGCGCACCACGGGGGTTACAAATAATGTACTTACTGGGCGCAGTTCTCCGCTCCCTCACTAGTTTCCCAATCCCATCACAATTCACTCACTGTCTCGTCTACTTACTCACTGCACTGGATGTCTTCCGCACCAGGCAGTCCGGCCCGTCCCCGTCTGTCCATAGCACACTGTCACTGGCACAACAACAAGACCAGGCAGTCTGAGTCACCAGTCTCACACGACGACGAGTCACGCCGCGGTCCACTCTCGTGACTCGGTGTGACTCATATCATCAGTAATGCGCTATCTACTTCTACTTTCACTTTTAGTTTACTTACTTGTTGTTGTCTGCACTGCAGTCACGTGTGGTGACGTCAGGACAGCGTAGGCAGTTGGCCAATCACCTCGACATGGCTGGATATAGCCATAGGTGATTGGCCATACAGTGCGGCCATCATCAATGCAGCCAACACCCACGCACTGCAACATCCTGCTGCAGCAGCCAATCCTGGTGCAGCGTTAACAGCGCCACTGCGCCAGGATTGGCTACGAGCAGGATACGACTCTGCCCATATTGAGACCGGGGCCCCGGGTCCCTGCCTGTGTCTCTGATGGGGGGGGGTTCTACCACACTACGCATGCGCGAGCCAGTCTAAATATTGAGTACTCCTGGCTTTCACATGCGCAGTACCCCGCTACTCTCTCTCTATTCTGCCTGTGCGCACTGTGCCTGTCACTCTCTGCCGCAGCCCCGCCCCCCACGGCCCACTTCCTAATGCGTTGCCCGATTCTGTTGGGCTTGTCCCGCCGGGGCCGGTAGCGCGCAGTTTCAGTGTGCGCGCTGCTCAGATTTATTTAAAAAAATACTTTAATAATGTTGGCAGTGCCGTGCGGTTGCGTCCATGGCTAGTGGGGCAACGCCCCAACGCACCCAATGGACGCACCGCCACTGCAGGGGCCTTGGTATGTTTTTTAGACACGCCCTGCTGCGACAGGGGTTAGAGTAGTGATCTGGGTGTTTAGAGGAAGTGTTTCTCAGAAGGAACAAGCATTTGCAATGCAATGGGTTTTGCATTTGCTAGAGTTTGAGCTACTGGCATTGCAAATGACAATGCCTTTTAATTGTGTTTTAAAAACCTGCAAGCGGTGCGTAAAAAAGCACTCTGTACTTATAGTCCTTGCTTACGAGAAGCAAACCTGAGGGTAACTGTGCTTTTTTTACTTCCAGCTTTGCTTCTCGTAAGCAAGGGCTATAACTACAAAGTGGGTGTTTATGCACCACATGCAGGTTTGCAAAACACAAATAAAAAACATTGCCATTACAATGCCAATAGCTCAAACTCTTTCAAATGCGAGACATGTTGCATTGCAGATGCTGGTTACTCACTTCCCTTGAATCAACACCCATTGTTAATACTTTCCATCTCTCCTATGCTACGGGAACAACACACTCTAGCAGCACCTTGTATGTCACTGCAGGACACTCAGAATGTATCATTTGTGTCGCTGTTGGTCACGAGGCGATCCTAGGTGTCTTACTGACTGGACTCAGTCTCTCACATAACTGTGAGTCAACCCCAAGTATCGCCCTCGTCAGACACTCGAGCAGCCTCATATACGTGGCTCCCTCAGGGAATCTTGAGTAAGTCACTAACAGGTCATTCAATCAACCCAAAGTGAGTCACTGACAGGACACTCGGGCACGTGGACTGGACTAATGTGTCACTGACAGGACAATGAGGCAACCGGAAGACACCAGAGCAGCTCAAAGTTTGTCACCAGAAGTATGTCACAGGCAGTATGTCACATGCTGTATGTCACAGGCTGTATGTCACAGGAAGTATGTTACATGAAGTATGTTACATGAAGTATGTCACAGGAAGTATGTTACATGAAGTATGTTACATGAAGTATGTCACATGCTGTATGTTACAGGAAGTATGTCACAGGCTGTATGTCACAGGAAGTATGTTACATGAAGTATGTTACATGAAGTATGTCACGCGAAGGTTGTTAAGGTAGTGTTAGAAACGTGATTGGACAGAAACGAATTCAGTCCGTGACTAATCACTAGTTACTGTAAGATAGTCCTCGGTGTGTTACTGACAGATGACTCTTAGAGCCCTTAGGGACTGAACACACAAGAGGGAGACATATGGAACCCACAGGGCCCTGGCTCACGTCATCGCCCAAGCAGCAGCAGCTGCAGTGAGGGGTGAGGGCGCCGCTCTGTGGCACCGTCAGGGCGGGTTTCAGTCTCACTTCCCCGTCGCTCTGGGTCACTGTGACTCATCACTGACCCGGATCTGACAGTGATAGACGGCATCGTCCTCCGCCAGGGCCCCGGTGATGGTTAATGTGGCCCTGTCATGACCGGCAGGGTTAGTGCCGGAGAATCTCTCGGGGATCCCTGAGGGTCTTTTACCATAATAATCAACCAGTCGGGGGGCCCCGCCCGGCCTCTGCTGGTACCAGCTCACAAGCTTGCCTCCAATGCCACTGGCGGAGCAGGTGAGTTCAGCGGTTCCTCCCGGAGACACAGACACCGAGGGCGGCTGAGTCAGAACCCACTGAGCGAGCGAACCTGGAATGAGAGGAGGAATGAGGACTAACAGCGTCACGTGACAAGGAGAGAAGAGAGTATTACATATGATTTATGTATCTTAGAGCAGGTAACAGAGTCTCAATACACAACGCACCTGCGCAGAGCGCGCTGAGCGCGAGGAGGAGGAGGGGAGCCCGGGACATGGAGCAGCGTCAGCAGAGCTCTGGTCTCTGGTGCAGACGGGTCTGGACGGCGCTTTAAAGCGCCGGCGGGGCTGGGGAAGCGCCCTGCATGCAAATCCCATCACAGCTCTCTGACTGCTGATGACAGCTGTGTGTCTCCTCACACCTAAGCAGTGCCGCGCTGTTCTTTATACAGTTTCATGTTTTGAAGTCATTAAAATGTGTTCATAGCTCCTTCCGTCTGGAGTCCTGCCCTCGAGGTGTTCTATGCTCCCAGCATCCTTTTTCTCAGCCCTCCCTCCCTCTCTCGCCATCACACAATCACCAGATATGTTTTGCCTGCTCCCATCGTTGCTATTAAGTTCTAGTTGAGCTGGGACTCCTGGTTTCTACTGAATCTTGTTGCCAATACGGGCATCTGGACATCTGATATATTAATAAAAATTCCAGGTCAGCCCAGTTACAGCTTGAAGCTGGTGATGCGTGTTTTACGGTGTCCTTTGATTTCAGATGGTGATTTAATTCAGTGGCGTCACTAGGGCTGGTGTCACCCGGTGAGGGTAACTCATGGTGTCACCCCCTCACAACTTACCAGATGGACCATCTCACCCTCTGCCTGCACCATGTCCCCTCTCTGCCTGCACCATCTCCCATCCGCCTGCCCCATCTCACCCCCTGCCTGCACCATCTCCCCTCTGCCTGCACCATCTCCCCTCTGCCTGCACCATCTCTCCCTTTGTCCGCACCATCTCCCCTCCGCCTGCACCATCTCTAGCTTCGCCTGCACCATCTCTCCCTCTGCCTACACCATCTCCCCTCAACCTGCTCCATCTCTCCCTCCGCCTGCACCATCTCTCCCTCTGCATCCGCCATCTCTCCCTCCGCCTGCGCCATCTCTCCCTCTGCCTGCGCCATCTCTCCCTTTGCCTGCACCATCTCCCCTCTGCCTGCACCATCTCCCCTCTGTCTGCATCATCTCCCCCTCTGCCTGCACTATCTCCCCTCCGCCTGCACCCTCTCTCCCCACTGCATCCATCATCTCTCCCTCTGCCTGCACCATCTCTCCCTCTGCCTGCACCATCTCCCCTCTGCATCCACCATCTCTCCCTCTGCATCCACCATCTCTCCCTCTGCATCCACCATCTCTCCCTCCGCCTGCGCCATCTCTCCCTCTGCCTGCACCATCTCCCCCTGCCTGCATCATCTCCCCTATGCCTGCATCATCTCACCCTCTGCCTGCACCATCTCCCCTCTGCCTGCATCTTCTCCCCCTCTGCCTGCACCATCTCCCTTCTGCCTGCACCATCTCCCCTCCGCCTGCACCATCTGATGTTATGACACTGGTGAATATAGTGGGCTTCGGACTGGTGTACAAATTTGGGACTCTATATGAGCCCATAGATGTATCCCACCTAGGCAGATCTCTCGTCTGTCTTAAGTGTTTTTGATTCCCCTGCTACTCTGCCTAGTTATAGTTTCCTCAGGGGTTCCCTTTTGCTTTATTAGTATGCTAGAGGTCTTCCCAGTACACCATCCTTTGTAGCAAGCGGGAAGTGGACTGTCTCAACCGGGGGGGGGTGGGTGGGGTGGGGGGGGGTGTTAAGAAAACATTGGGGGGGGGGGTGGCTGATTCTTCAAGCAAAAAACAGAGTGGAGCTGCAGGGGTCCTAAGCACCTGCCCATGCTAGAGATCTTCCCGCTTGGAGGAGCAGGGTAGTGGTGAGGATCTCCCTGTAGTGCATCACTCTACTCTTTACCGTGGTAGTGCCTGTCTCTAAAGTAGTCAGTGAGGGCCTCAATAGCTACAGGAAAGGCCTGCTACTCCGACCAGACTTGCATCTGGATGGAAGCCCCCTGCACGCTGCAGTGCAACAAGACAACCTTTGGTGGACACAAACTGCACCTTTACAGATAATCTGCCTACGACCCTGTTGCCCATTTCATACTGAACACCATGAGGCTCAGTTCTTCACTATTACTCACTTGCTCTGTACCAGCCATTCTGTGTAAAAGATGTTGGGTCACTTGTTCTAGTCTAATTTGCAATGAAACAATTGTGCCTAGTACTGGAAAAGGAATACAAAAAAATCTATATATTTAAAGTTTTGACCATCACTTGCTACTACTAGTTAGAAGGAAAAGCACAAATATTGACCAATGACAAGGTTTCCACTTTTCATCAAACCCAGGATGAGCCAAACCACATTCCGAGACCCAGGGCCATACAATCTAGCCACCCTGACAAAGAATCTTCATCCACCTAGATGCACCAGGACGGAATGACAAGGTTCACGAATGGGCACAAATACCTGCTGCACACCTTGGTAAGGAGGGCACTCGGTTATCTGTCTGTGGGGGCATACCCCACAGAAGACATGGAGTCTCTGAGGCATAATTCTGAGAAGTGTGCTGGAAGGAGAAGGAGGCAGCAAGTCAGCTCCCACTGCACTATCACTGGAAGCTGCACAAAGTGCAGTGAGGTTGTCATAGTGCAGGCTGTCACTGTTTTCAAGTAAATACCCACGACCATCAAGCAAGACCCCCTAAACGCATGGAAGGCTGTGTTGTAAGGTAATGGCCTTCACGTCTAATACAATGCACTGGGGGTCACGTACAAAAAGCCCCAGTTTAGTGCCACAACAGGAAGTACTCTTGATTTCTGGTCATCAAGAAACAAGGTGCTATGGTGACTCTAGGCACATGCGTCGTTGAAAAAGAATTAGTAGTGCTGCAAAGGTCTCAGGTGCAATGTTAGGAAGACCTTGCAGAGAAATGGGCAGGCTTCCTTTATTAAAATACAATACAAAGCAGCAGTAGCCTAAGACCTAGGACTGCGCAATATTGGTGTTAAGGAATATTCCTTCTCATGTGCCTTTTTAAACTAATCCAGCAAACTGGGCCGATGAGCGAATGCTATATTCTGTTCCTGCCTGCTCTAGCAGCATCACAGAGGAGCAGTTAACCACAGGCACTGGGCCCACCGTGTAACTTCAGCCTCTAGGAGGGTGTTTGGGCCACCCCCATCGATCCATCCATCCATTCATCCATTCATCTATCCACCCATCTTGACCTGGCACCGTAGTACCCATCCTCACACAAACCATCCGCTTGGGACATTCACTCCTGCACTAGCAGCATCAAATACGAGCGGATACCCACAGGCATGGAGGGTCACCCTATTGTTTCAGCCTGTACGGGGGGTCGTTGGACCGCCCCATCCATCTCAATGTGGCGCCGTGGGAGTCGGGCCCATCCTCTGGCAAACCAACTGCCTGGAACATTCGCTTCTGCTCTAGCAGCATCACAGAGGAGCGGTTACCCAAAGGCACTGGAGGTCATCCTGTTCTTCCTGTAGGAGGGTGTTTGGACCAGCCTCATCCATCCATCTTAACGTGACACCGAGGTGCCCATCCTCCTACAAACAAACCGTTTGGAACATTCGCTTCTGCAGCCCGTGGCATCAAACACCAGATTTAGAGGCCGAGCTCACAGACCCCTCAAGGTTAACCAAAGCTCTGTTTTACTAAGGAGCCCCAGCTTCTGTTGGGGACCTCCCTGGATACACCCCAAACGTCCCCACTGCCACCGTCCCACACATAAGCTTCTTACCCTCTTACTGCCTGTTGCCCCCAACAGTGGCGTCACTAGGGAGGTTTCGTGCCATTAAAAAATAAAACTGAAAGAAACAAAGCATGTATGTACTGAATCTGATCATCATTTGGGTGCCACTGCACAGCCAGTGCCACATTTTTTACGTACTTTACTTCATGGACATGCATGACATGCAGTAATAAGTATTCATATATTATAAAATTATTATCAGTATATTATTTCTCTAGTCTCTCAGACTCTCACCGTTCCAATTTGAAAACTGGGGGAGACACAAAAGATAGTGCCGGACCGGACCCGTGGTGTCGTCGTAATTTCTTCTTTATTCTCACGCCGCACCACCACCGCCCACACACTCTCCCTGGCGGGCGCGTGACCGCCGTGACGCGTCAGAGGGCAAGTCAAGTTCGCACAGCGCCCGGGGGCTGTTCCGGGGCCATCATTGGAGTAGGCTAAGATTGACGGCCCTGGGACCCAAACTGCTGCTGCTGGGGTCGTACTGACTGTTTTGAATAGCGGTAGCCGGCTGTGCGTGCAATAATTCACACTGCACTAAATTCAGTTCTTCTGCCCACTGCTTCTGCCAGACAGTGACTGCCAGTGCCTCCTTGTCCAGTGGGTACGCCGCGCGCATCCGCAGGCATCGCACCACCACACCAGACACCAGTGATGACGATCATCACCCACGCATACACAGTATGATCGTGGAGGTGGTCTGGTGGTGCGGTGCGGTGCGTGAGTGGCGCGCTGTCTAAAGCTGCTGCAGCAGGTAACTAAGATTGGTGTCACCTCCAGATGGGGTGACACCGGGTGCGGTCCGCACCCCCCGCACCCCCTAGTGACGCCACTGATTTAATTAAACAATCAGTAACGTCCTTGTTTCTTTCTCTTGGGCAGGTTTAGTCCACGGCCCAAAAACCCACGTATCAAACCTGCATTCTGTAGAAAGAAACCAGTTGTAGGTAAACTTTTAACTGGAAAATCTCACCAAGTGCTTAATTTGTAAAAAAAAGAAGTGCAGGTGCTGAACATGTTGCCAAGGAGGCCACCACTCATGTATTCCTCCGGTGAGCCCCACTTTCAACACTCTCAATTCCTCAGTCTCTATCTTCTAACCTTGATCTGTTGTCTGTCCCCTATGTCTTTGCTCTAAGAGTCTATCCTCTCACCTCTCTAATTGTTTTCTATCATCTTGGTCACACCCTGTATTTCTGATTTGCCCTCTATTCATTTGAGCCCTGCACTTTTTTCTCTTCACTTTTATCAATGCTCTACTCTCTCTCCCCTTTATCTTGGCTCTTTACTATCACTCTCTAGCAGTGATTAGCTTTGTCTCCATTTGTATCATTTTTATGTTTTTCCATCTGTCCTGTCCTCCACGTCCTTTCATTCTATCTTCTCTCTTCTTAAAGCTTTCTTCTGCACATCATGGCTGCTTTCTCTTTGTATCTGATTTGCTCTCATCCTTTTCTTCTACTTTACCCCGTTATATCTCTCTCCTCTGTTGTTGTTTCTTCTCCTCTTTACTCTTGCTGTCTCTCATCTCTAACACTGCTGCTGCCTGTGACCCCTGTCGTCAGCCTGTACATGTTCCTGCTATTTTGAACTCTGCGTTTTCCTGTTCTCATTCTTAAAGAAGCGGAAGATGACATGTTTTACTTTCTTACCTACACAGAGTGCAAAAACAAAATGTACACGAAATGAAAATGCTTTTTTGCACATATTAATCAGTGTAGTATGACTGCGTTTATTGCGGAACAGGCGGCTGCTTGAGCACAGCAGGTCATGTCACTGCTAGTGCTGCCTGTAGTTATTAGGTCCAGGGATGGCGACGGCATCGAAATCCACTGCCCAGCTTGCTGTGACCCTGCCTGCTACAGCACAGGCATTGTCCCCAGCAGTAATGCTGCCAATGCTGGTAAGTATGACTGTGGTGCCTACTGGACTCACTCACGCTCAGCAATTACCATGCTGGGGTGCAGCGCACAGATTCTTCTGGTGATGCAATGGCGCACAAAAGTTGTGTTGGACCACAGCCGCATCGAGCCCATTGACGATAGCAGCAATGCAGGGCTGCCGGATATGCTACTCTGGCTACACAACAAGTGGAAAGTCCACACTTACTTTCACTTATTCTTCCTCAAGAGCCCTCACTCCCAAGTTCCAAATACACTCTTGCAGCTTCCTTGCCTCAACTCTGTCATGAGCCAGCCCCCAGCTACAATTATCCAAATGGAGGTTTAGGATCAGGCAGTGGCAGGGTGCAGCAGACTAGGGGAATAGAATGCAAGCCATAGTTTGTCGATGACTTCTTGGATTTGTAATCAGCGTGATGACATCATCACTAACATGGTGATACACAATCACGCCTGCCTGGAAAGGCGTATGCCGGCCTGCCTATGAACATTTACCAGCCAGTCACCATGCAATGTATGTTATTCTTTTTATTTTGAATTTGAACAATTAATATTGAGACCACCACCTGCAGGTTCAGAAATTGCTGGTGCACCTGAAAGCACCTGCTCAAATTAAGCACTGCCAATGCTTATGTCATCTATGCCCCGCAATCACCCAGAAACCTTTAATACCTGAGCCCCTCCTGAACGTGAAACAAAAATAAAATAAGGAGATCGTGTTCTTACAGATGTATAAAAAGATAAAATAATCGCACCTGTAATAGTGATTGAACGGATCTTGTGTCTCAGACTAGTTAGCTGTTCTTCGCAATGTAGAAGCGTTGCTAACAATAGCAATCTATGTTATTCTAGCAGAGAAGGCTGCCATCAAGTGGCCCTAAGCGGAACACCCACTCCACTCTGTATAGATGTTCAGGGATTACATGAATGTACATTCTTTTTATTTGGAAAATACCCTTCAAAATGGACAATAGATACAACAAGTCCATGATAAAAAAATGCATGCAATTGTAACATCCAAAGTGACAAAGGAAACAACATACCACCCAGAATCAGGGCAGGATGGGGATAGAAAATCGGGCCGGGCACCAAAATAAAAGTGGCCTCCATTAGTGAATTGAATAACTACAAAAGTGTCCCAGGTTTGCAAACGATGGCTGTTTTGAACTTGTATAACGCTGTATAAGTGTTTTGCAAGGCGTGAAAGCCTCAATGGATTTGATCTTGCAGAAGGGAATGTTTGTTTTCTTATTTGGGAGATCACGAGTAAAAAGTGGCCCAGCACACTATAGAGTAGGCCAGTGGCAGCTGGTGACATTTTAAAGTGGTGAGGCGTAAAAATATTGTCATACTACACTGTGGCGAGCGAACCTGAACAACCTACAGGGGATTCGGGGGGTTTCCCCCCCGAGAAATATTTGAATAAAGAGTGAACAAATCGTGCATTTTCGAGCAAATTTGAGGAAGCAGGAAGGTTAATAATACAATACGATTAAATTTGATGACAACCTTTTAATTTGATTGCAATTGATGACAGCCTTTGCCCCAGTAAGATTTTTGAATAGAACCGAAGTGCCCAGAGAGAGTTTGACAAAACACGCAAAGGCACAGTCATATAATTGTCTCACTTAGCCTGGAAATAACTGCAAGCAATGAGTTAGACGAAGGGGGTAACTCGATTATAGATAGAATTGTGAACGTGCATCGTAATTTTAATTAAGAACTAAACTATGACAGTGTATAGATATACACTGTAGCAACCTACACCCTTAATGTGGTCAGAGGATGGGTATATTTGAGAATTTACAAACCTATATTTTAAAGAATCCAACACAGTAATCACTGATTTGCTAGAAATTCATCTGCAGGCATGTATTTGTATTACTAGGTGGTTACCTACTTATGACTCTTCATCTGAATAATTGAAAAAAAAATCACAAACACAGGCTCGTGAAACATTGTCATAGATATTATGAAGAGCGCAGAATACTAATACATCTGAATAAGGTATATTCAACCCCTGTCTGCTTGTGAATGCAAAAACATTGAGGGATGATTTTATTTTAGGTTTTCTGCATATTGTTTTGCAGGGAAACTGATCATCTGTATGCTGTGTTGTGGTGTTGTCGGTATATGTAGGTGACGATGTGGATAAGTAAGGAAAGGGGACCCCCTCTGGGAATTGCTTTCAGGTCAGGGAGTAGAGGGGAAGGCAATAACAAGAACAAGAAAAGAACTCCCTCTTGACCTATAACTACTTAAACTATAGGAGTAACCTCTCAAACATAGGGCATATACCAACAATGTCTACACAAGATGAAAAGTTTTTTTCATTTTATTTCATTTTAGCAGTTTAAAAAGTCATTTTTTTCTCCTCTTTTTTTTTAATTACTCCTTTTTTATATCATATTTTTCAAAATTCATCAGTTATAAAAAATATATACATTTTACACAATAGCTACAAAAAAACATTTTACAACACAATCAAATTGTCCTTATTTCTTCAAATTTATACAAAACATGAAATCAATTAAATAAGCACACCAGGTAAAGAGCCACGCACACACCACAGACATCCTCCTAAACATCCATTCCATCACAAAGACAGCAAAAAAGGAGATTTCCTATAACATTGAGACTGTAGTCCAGTAAATGACCAAAGTCATTTAGATTTCAACAGGAGAAGAAAGGTCGGTGTGGACGATGTGGATAACAGAGTGTAGTTCTAGAGTGTTGAGAGAGTGAGAGACGAGGAGCAGGCAAGCAAGACGGTTGAGATCCGTGGTCGGCTCTTGGCTCTTTATATACGTAACTTGTGGATGCATTCTTTATCCTGCCGTCTGTATCATTGTCTACAGTCAAAACCTCTGTCTTTACTCTTGCACTACGACTGCATTATTTATGGCTGTTTTCTTAAACAGAAACCCCTGGCCAGATGTAGCCTGCCAGACGCAATTAGATTTCCTTCTCTGAGCCACCTCGAACCACATAGACTGTTTTAGGCCGAGATTTCAACCAAAGAGCAAATCACATTTCTGGCGGAAACGTCGTTGCACCCAAAATGAAATTACAAGTTTAGCTTAAGTTGATTCGATCACATTCTTGCAGAAAAAAATCAACCCGCACAACGGTAGCTTACAGAGCAAAACTCTGTAACTTTTGGAATAACCTGCCATCGCTATCTCCATGAGTTAAATAGTCCAGGGCCTGGCCTCTCATTGCACACACTGCAAAGCTCACCTACTTAACTTTGCAGTGTGCACTGCACTCCTCCACAGCATGGATCGATCCACTTAGAAAATGAGTTGCCCCTGGAAATGGCAGTTTACTCGAAGCACAGAGCTGGAAGCTCGGCACTGGAGTATGCCATTAAAACCTGGTCAGTCACACTAGGCAGACTTCAGTGTTAAACTTCCTGCCTTCATCATCTGGGGCCTGGTCGACTCGAGAATCTTCCTTCTGCCCGTGCCCGCCACTGAGCCTGTAGAGCCACAGGCCTGTGTGCAGTCAGTGAACTAGACCGTCCCTGCGCCCTGTCTAGCCACATGTTCTCAAACCAACAGAAGAATAAGGAAAAAGGCAAACCCTCTATATGCTATTTTTAGGGGGGTCAGGTGTTATCGCAATTTTTGTGATAATAGCAAGCACCTGGTGTGGTGCTGCTTGAACATGCTTGTAGTTCTTTCAAGTGCCTTACTGCCTTTCTGGTTTGTCCTGTGGGGATTGGCAGGAGCTCTGCAGACTCCCGGCCTCGGGATGCAGCCTGTGGCTTGCCCTCGGATGCACAAGTTGTCACAATCACCCCCAGGGGTATGCTCAGCTGGTATGAAAGCAGCTCCCTCCTTCCGGATACAGCTTGTCACGTCACTGCCCTCAGGTGCACGAGCTTTCACAATCACCTCCAGTGGTGTGCTCAGCAGGTATGAAAGCAGACGTCCAGCCTCTGGATACAGCCTGTCATTAGCACGTCATCAGCACCAGTGTCTGGAACTGTCATGGTTTGATGAATAATGCAGTCATTCCTGGAAAGCAGAATAGGCAGGGAGAGGAGAGACAGTGAAGAGTTAAGAGGAGAGGAGAGGGGTGGATAGAAGAGAGAGTGATGTATATCAGAAGAGGAGGCACGAAGGAGTGAGAAAGTGAGAGGGTGTAAGTGGGAGAGAGAAAAGTACATGGCAAGGAAAGAAAATGACGGACAATCTGACTCTGTCTGACGAGTCACAACAGCACAGATGTACCAGAGGGAGAGGCAAGTCCTCCGCCTATAGTGACTGTAAAGCAGCCACCAACAGGTGTTAATTTAACACGAAGGGAGCCTTCTTTAATAGAAAAAACGTGTGCCATTTCCTGATCTGATCTCCCAAAGCATTTGCCACTTCCAGTAACCAATGCCATGGCATGGCAGCCGGCAGGGCCTCAAACTGTATGCTGCCCAACAAATGAAACCAACACCAACGTACGCCACCAAGACAAGGCCTCTAAGCCACCCCCCCCCAAACAACGCCACAGCACGGAATCCAAGTCACCCTGGGACCCAGTATTTATCGCAGGCTCGCAGCAGTGACAAAACACTAAAACTGACAGTGCCCTTATAATAAGGAGGTTGTTGTGAATTGTGGGAGGGGGTCGCTTTTACCTATGTTTGTCACCGTGACCTGCATTCAACATTCTCGCGCCGGGCTCCTCGTCGTGACCAGGACCTGCAGTTCAGACAAGGTGGCAACAGCAAGGATAGCACGCTCAAGCCACGATGAAGCCAAAACTGGAAAATACTAGATTTGGTCTTTAGACTCCTCCCCCAGACCCCAGCAAACCAATCACTTACAAAACAACAAGCAACTGTTGCTGGGTCTCGTAGAAGAGGCAAAGACCACTGCCACACCCCCACAAACTGTAAGACAGCCGGACTGCCCTGCCCCCAGCCATTGGAATTAATAGAGGGCCTCCAACTCCTCCCTGGCCCAAAGGGAATAACGCCCAAAATCGAAATGCTATTCTGGCTGTGAGACGCAGGTTGCACCCACCAGTGTGTCGTCACTGCCCTGCTTTTTGGCTCCAGGTCAAAGAAATCTTCGCCCAGCAAAAAAAAGCATGCACAGAGCAAGGGCCAACCTTCCCAACCCCTTTAAAGAAAAACCCGCATTTGCACATGTATGTTAACTGAGAATGAGCAGCCAGAACAAATTATTGCTAGCTGCTCAGCATTCCATCAGGCATTTATTTTAGTCTTTCTAGCCCGTGTACACCAGCTGCCACTGGCGTTGGCCCAGACACAGCCAGAAAAACGCCCACACACTGACCTATAAGACCAGTCCTTCAGGCACTGCCTGATTCCCTTATAGGCCAGTCCTACTCTGTCCTGAACAGAAAGGTCTATGTACTCAGCCAGTAGCAGCTGATGAGGCGTAATATTTGCCCCAAGAATTCAGTGAGCACAAAAGTGATAAAGGTGGACAAGCTAGAAAGATCTCGAGTAGAGCCATGCTTTGTGTCAGGATGGGATTCAGGAGGCAGACCACATACTGAGCCAGCAAAAATAATCATCATGCAACACTTAAAAAGGAAATATTTTGCTAATCACAGAAATTACATACATTGTGCTAAATAGATGTAAAATATGTCAAGACTTAAAAAAGTTAAAAAGTGTTTTTTGGTTATGAACATTTGTGTTTACATTTTTGTTGACACTGAAGGTTTGTGTTCTTTTACCAAGGTCAGGTTTTCAGCATGCTACTCAATAACCCCCTTCTTAAATGTTCCTTAACACCTCCAATTTAGTCAAAGATATACCCCCTTTTCCCACCTCTTTTCCTGGTCCCTTTCACACGTATTAAAGAAACATATACTCATGTGTGTGAAAATCACCGCCAATTTGATGGAGATCTCCACAGAGGAAAGGCAGAAGCAGAGGTTGTCCCCAAAAGCTTTGTGAATTGTATTTCATAGTATGTGACTAGTACTACTGTAGTACTAGATAGCACAAACCATTGTTTGTGAATAGGTCCATTTTTATCCTTGTCCGAGACAGCGTATGCACTTTCAATTGGGAAACATTTTGTTAACACATAAACGGCTTAGAGCCCGTCCATTCCGTACCATTGGTTGGCTTCGGTCAAACTCCTGATTGGTCAGTGTATGCCAGTTTCATGTTTCCATCATTTGTTTCGCCCTACCTTGGCGTATTGACCAACTAATAGTTTTTATTTTTGTTAAAGGTGTCCTTCCTCTTTTGGGACTACGATTGCTGTACTTTATTTTTTTTTCTTCCTGTGTTGTCATTTGTTCAACCTCATACCCTTCTGTATCACTGCTTGCCCGTGTTGCTTACTCCCTCCAATGTCGTTGCTTGCCCATGGTGGCTTATCCCACCATTGTTTCTTTCCCTTCTCACCTCCCTCCTCCTGGGTCATTGGTTACCCATTGTTTTGGCTTACCCCACCTACACCCTTCTGCATTGTTGTTCACCCCTACATGTACCGTTTTTGTTTCTTCCCCTCTTCTCCATCTCCTGATGTTGCTTGCCTTATGGCACTAACCACCATTGCCCTACCACACGTTCTTGCTTGCTCCTACCCCTACTAGCTCCCACCTTTTCGTGCTTGCCCTGTCCCACCCGCAAACCTCTCTCAGGAAAAAAAACGTTGGCAAAGCAAAGTAGCTCTTGCATACCCAAGAGCTACTTGGCTTTATCATTGTAGTTTTTACCTATGTTGTGCAGCAGAGCAACTGTTATGCAGCATGGGTGAAAGTGAAAAAGGAAAGCACATTGGTACAGCTAGCATTGACCGCATCATAGCGCTGTAATTTACTGGCTAAAAACTCTTCGACAAAGCCAATACATCTTGAGAAGGCAAGAATAATTGTAGTTGCAATGCTTGTTGCTTTTGCAATGACTTTTGGTCCCTACAAGAAGAGTGTTTCATTCTCAGAAATGTTAGTAATTACATTTGTATCTTTTGCACAAGCTTGATTTGGTCATGTTAAGCTTTTGTTCTCTTAATCGTATTGATTTCATTACTTGCTGTAGATGCATCTCACACAGTATTCTCCTTGCAAGACTCACATCCAGTGGCATTTCTAATACCATACTGGCATGGATTGACTCCTTCCTCAGCAATCGCAGGCAAGTAGTGTCCATCGGAATGTTCCTTTCTACCGAACGTCCCAGCAAAACTGGAGTGCCACAAGGCTCATCCCTTAGCCCGCTGTTGTTCAACATATACAGGACCCAGCTAATTTCCCTGATAACTTCATTCGAGATAGAAGTAACGTCCTACGCAGACAACACACAATTAATTCTATCCCTGAACAAAGATTCCACTGACACTGAACTAAATTTCTAGCTCTGCCTAGCCGAGGGCATTCAATTGATGAAGAACAACCACCTCAGGTGTAACACCGATAAAACAGAGATTCTACTAATGGGGAAAGACAATCCCTTTCAGCCGAATGCCTGGTGGCCAGAGGTTGCAACACCACCATCCACCACTGTTAAGGTAGCAAAAACACAAGGAGTGCAAGTCGACACTGCACTCTTCTTTCGACCACACTCATAGACAGTGGCGGCGACCTGCTTTAACCTCATCAAGTCATTAAACAAATTCTTTGACTTCATTCCCTTAATGGCTAGGAAAACAGTTGCGGTGGCACTGATCCTCTCACGCCTGGACTACTGCAACAGTCTCCTGGCGGGAGCCAATAAACAAACACTGAAACAACTGCAAGTGGTACAACGCGCTGCGGCTCGCCTAGTCCTGAAGATACCACGTAGGTCCTCAGCATCCACAGCACTTAAAACCCTCCAATGGCTCCCACTGCACAAGAGAATCCTATTTAAGATACTCTAAATCACCTTCAGAGCCTCCCAACATACCGCTCAGCCAGATTCACCCCATACACCACATTCAGAACTCTTAGATCATCATCGGCAAAGCTCCTCAAACCTCCCAGCTTTAAGTACAACACCAAGGGAGGAGAAACAGTAGCCACTTTAGGAACTAAAGGCTGGGACCTTTTGCTAACACACCTGAGGATGCTAAAAACAGAGACACAGTTCAGGAAGGCACTGAAACCTGGATCTTTGTAGCCCCAGACAAACTCTGCCTGTCCCTTATATAGGGCCCCATGATTTCATCTCATCCTCTGCTCCTTATAGCGCCAGGATGCTCCATCCGGAGTGACAGCTTGCGCTTTATAAATGCAAAAATCAAATCAAATCAAAGGCAGATCTCTGGGGCATGTCTTTATACTTCAGAGAAGTTACCAATGGTTACCCAGGCACTGCTTAACTTAAGCCTGTGTTTGCTGGTGCTCAGCACCGGATCCCTCTTTCACTGGATGAGGAATGTGCATATAGCAGAGATTCCAACTGGCTCTGCTTGCAGCTCTGTGAGTCTGTGCAGCTTGTGCACACATATGAGTGTATTAGAATGCCCTTTGCTTGATGCACTGACGCTTCTTTCTCACACTGACCCACCCCTAACCTGACACCCAAACCTCATTCACTGATCCATCCTGCCATCTCAGCCTGGGCAGCAGCAGCCACAGGGCTCATGGAGGCCTCTCTGCTCCCTGGCCTGTTCTTTCCTCCACCCACTCAGGCTTCTGCCCCCACAGGCTGCTCTCGGCCACCCACCCCACTGGCTCAGATTGGCCCTGCCTGGGCTGGCTCCCAGTGACTAGAGGCGGCTGGTGGCCATGGGGGCACCGTTTATTTAATAAAAGGAGAGTGGGTGCAGCGGGCACCGAGAAGAGCACATGATAGGTCTTTTCACATCGTCCGCACACGTGGAACGAGCCCGTTGCGGCGAGGAGAGCCCTGCAGTGCGGGCTGAGGGGAAGGGATGAACCTAGCCATGAAGGGGCAGATGAACAGAGGACCCGGTGCAAAGCAGTCTTGGCTTTTGCACAAATTTGAATGAAACTTTTTCTGCTCTGGGATGTATCAATCCGACGCAGCACAAAAAAGGCCATTGGCACAGACTCATGGGAATCCCCTCTTATGTTCATTAATGATGACAGAGCCTTTCTGTCAAACCTTGCATATGGCTGTAAGGATAGTGACGGTGGGCCTTGAATGACAGTACCCCTTAGTCCGAGCAGTCACACAATCCCACCATTGCAGCCCGTGTCCTTTAAATGGAGCTGGACATTTTGGAAGCCGGATGCAGGACTTAGAATTCCATGCCTGGCTTGCAACCACAGACACAACCTCTTTTCCTCTGGGAGAATTCTGCTAAAAAGGAAGACTGAAGGTTTTTTCTCTCTCAGGGGCATATTACCAACAACTAGCGATAATTTTTGTCTCTAACTTGTTTAGAGACAAAAATTATCGCCGCACATCGGCGATTTTTATCGCAGATAAACCTTGCTATTAACAAGGTTTATCGCAAATGCGATAAAAAACGGCCGAAATGCATGAATATCGCTGAAAAGTCAGCGATATTCATGCATTATCGAGCAAATGCTCTTAGCCATGTTATCCACCTCCTATTGGATAACATGGCTAAGAACTGCTCAGGGCAGGTGTTAGCTTTTGGAGATATTCCCGCTTAGCGCGAATATCTCCAAAAGTTGGTAATAGGAGATAGCGATGTTAGCGACTGTTTTCAGTCTCTAACATCTTGGCACGCCCACTTTGCATCTCATTAGTGATAAATATCACTGACATGCAAAGTGGGGCCCAAGATGGTCGCTATCTCCTACTAGCTGTTGCTAACTGGTGTTAGCGACAGCTTGGTAATAGGGAGATAATTTTATCTCCGCTTTCTTGGCTTTTAAAGCCAAAAAAGCGGAGATAAACCCCCTTGATAATATGCCCCTCACATTTAAAAAGTGGGACTTCACTCTGACTGAATGTGATATTTTTTAGTTACTTTTGCTTTGTATTATTATGCTGAAATAAGGAGTAGTGACTAAATGTAGTGGTATCTTGTATCCAGGTTCTCATAAATCTTGTAAAATAAATAAAAATATATGTTTGACTTCACTAATCTTTTACAGACCATGGGCCTCATTTACAAGCCCTTTGCCCCAACAATGCATCAGTTTTTATGAGGCACGGGCAGCACAATGGGCTTGGCCATATTTACAAGGCCACGTAAAGTCACCATTCATGACTTCTCATAACCTTGAACATATGTGACCCTTTCACTCCTTATTCTGTGTGAAAGAGGCATTCCATTGGTGTTGCTCTTGGTGTTCCCACACAACATCCATGGAACCTGATCCATTCCTAGATTTACAACGTTTTGGAAATGCTGGGAATGCGTCAGAATCCTACACCTCCCAAGAGGAGGCGTGGAAGTGTCGCAACAAGGAGAAATATTTGTATTTCTCCTAATTTGTTGCTCTTTCTATGCGTGCTGCATCATACAGGGGAGAAGTACAGGAATGCGCTGTATCTTGTACATACAGCACATTCTTGCCCTTTTATTTTGATGCACGGTAGTGCAGTAGGAAGGCAGGCTGCGCTGCAGTGCGTCACAATATAGTAAATGAGGCCCATGTATATACTCTGACTTTAGTTTCATTTATGCAAATAGCTGTCCATAGGAAGTACAGTTTCTACTATTGACTTCAATCGGGCAACATTTTTTGTTAAGTAAATTTAGGGTGCATTATTTTTCTCAGACAATATTTAGGACTCGCTATTCTAGTACCACACCACTAGGGAGCCCTTGAATAATGCCTGCCTATGGGTGTCCAACGTGGGTCCAGGAATGCTGGATCCATGCAAGAGTTTCAGAGTTACTCACCCACCATATAAATGAGTTCCATTTGGGTTAATAATATGCCCTTGGGTATAATCAGAAAACGCATCAGGCTCTCCTGTACGTATGAAGAATAATTCTGACCTAGAGCGTTGCTGACATACTGCAGAGCCTTCAGGTTTCTTATTTTGGGTGTCTCTCTCTCTGTGGCGTCTGCAGAAGGATTCTTATATTATATTACAAAACATAAACATGTTATCTTGGAGTCTGTCTCTGGAGATCTCCATGGACTCTTTCTCATTGGTGGAGATAAGATGACCTCTCGTCATTTCCTCTCTGTTGAAGGATCCAGGACTGAGTCACCGGGGGGTCCCTTTTGAGGAAATATTGATTTAAAGTAAAGACTGTAAGCTCACGACTTTGCACTGGAATCTCCATTCTCAATGGCTTTGCTTTCCATAGTTCCACAGTTGGCAGAATCTACTTCTTTCCACATAAAGTGCAGCCAGATTCCCAGTCTGGGTTTGATTGCGGGGCTGCGCCCTGGAATCCTGGGGCGCTTCACCTAAATCCACTACCCTTGATCCGGATCAGCCTTACTACAGACCAGAGGACCTTCCACTTCACTGCAGGACCCACCAAAGCACCACAAGAAGCATCACTACTGTGGCTTTTTTAATGCCCCTGTGCCCCGAGTGTTGCTTAATGTTGTCACCCCCTTGAGCCATGGACCAGTTTTTCCCTCTTCTCTACCTTTGAATTCCATTTATGTTTTCTTTTTTATTTTATCAACCTCCTATGCACCACTCCCCCATGGGTTTCTTGCCCAGTTGGTTAGGGTCTTTCTTTGAGTAGTTTCAAACGCCTTTGGGGTCAGTTCTTCGACTCGGCAGCCTTCAGAGATGTCAGACTTATTGTATCAGCGTCTGAGATGCCACTGAGGCATAGGAGGCCATACTCAGAGCTTGCCTTACTGCCCCTGTGGCTAGATTTGTCCTTGCAGTTTACCATTCCATCATTAGCAAAGAAAATTCAACACCCCAAGCAAGACATAGGCTTCTTTGATAAAGAAAATACCTATTCTTAATTTTTGAGTGGTCGTTGCAGATGCGCTGATCAGTGTCCACCTGAGTATTCTCATAATGTGCATGGACAGTCATTCCTCCATCACAGAGGGACTGATCTGTCTGTCAGCTGAGGGATTTCTAGCTCTCCTGTTTTGGGTTTGGCGTTGGCCTGATGGACCGATGTCCACCAGGCTTTAGGATGGTCTGTTCGCTGAACCTCATTCCTCTGTCTGTCCTCCCATCCAACGTCAACAGATGCAAATTCACCCGTTTTGTTATGGTGGTCATCTGTACACCATACTTAGAGTCGTCTGCCTTCATAGAGAGACAGAACGACCCTAATGACACTGGATCCCAATGGCCGACAGGATTTCCAACATGAGACATATCCGTCAACGTGGACAGAAGCATCCATCAAAACACACCTGCTCATGATCAACTCTCCAACAACACCTGCAGCTATCAGTACAAAATGCACTCCTCAAACCAACCTAAACCAATCACCACTCACAACACAAAGCCCCAGCAGCAGATCTATGTCTTCTTTTTCTATTGTGTCCAGAATAAGACAGCCCAGATTCTCTGTAAATGAGTTAACTGTTGTGGTGGATGAAATAATTAGGGTTGAACCACAGTCGTTGGGAGCCCTGGCCCAGACAACAACCAAGAGCTGCAGAAGGCAAATGTGGGACATAATCATGCACAAGGTGAATGTTGTTGTCCCCAACACCAGCTGCTCACAGGAGGGCATTCGCAGGTGGATGAACGAGTCAGTTCCCTTGTGTTGAGGACATGTCAAGATGCCCTGGGGACAGGCTGTGGTGGTTCCCCCAGACCCCTCAACCTCATATCTTTAGAGGAGACGCTGCTGCCCACACTCCACCCTGAAGTCCTTGTGGGAATGATTGGCAAAGTGGAGAATACTAAGTGCCAACACTCCTTCTCACACAATAACTCATTTACTCCCTCCTCACTTTTACAGTCCCTAATCCATAAGGTAAGCCAATATACTCATGGCATACTATTTGCATAAGTATGCTAACTGATGTCTGTCACAATTCACGACATTCTTTATTCATAATCTCCCTCATACTCACTCTGGGACAACATTCTCGTCAACACACCCCATATAGTAACAAAATAAAACAGGTGTCATCGTACATTTTTGACATCAAAACACACAACCTTATATATATTCAACATCTATCCACGTCCATCAAATTACTTGTACCAATGCAGGCTCCACCCACTATTATCTGATTAATATTCTATCTTTCCTGATATTAGCCAATACAAAATAAATCATTTATAGTTTCAGCAGAAGTTTGAACTGATGAATCTGATGTTCAAGTTCTGAATATGGAAATGGAGTATCACTGCATTGTTTGAATTTATTTCTACTCATGTTGTATATGGTGCACTAACAGACGGATTTTCTTTCATAACTAAAACTTTAGGAGTGGGAAAGTGTAGTCACAATTACGATTTTCCATTGTGTCTATTAAGTAACAGTCTACTTTTAAACACATTATTATGACACATAACGAGTCGCTTATTCCCGAATCTGGGTGCAGTTGTGAGGTTTTGGACACAAAATGTATCAGTGAAAGTTCCAGGTCAGTCCAGTTACATCTCTGAACTGGTAACCGGTGCCTTTTGGTTTCAAATGATTTATTTTTTATTTTTCTAACCAATAAGTATAAATCTACTTGTTTCTGTCTCTTCGGCATGTGGGTCCAGGGTCCGAAACTCCACTTGCCAAATCTGCATTCCGTAGAAACCAGTTGCAGATATTAAATTGGAAATCCCATCAGTGCATAAGTAATATATGCCCCACAGTCGCCCAGAAGGTTTCAACCTCTGAAACCCTCCTGAATATGTTACAAAAGTGAATGAACGAAAGCGACATTGTACAGGTGTATAAAGAAATAAACTATAGCAAGTATAAAGGTGTTTGAATGGCTTTGGTGTCAACGGTGGCTATTCTTCGTCGCAATGTAGAATTGTAGCAGAGAAAGGTGATAGATTTAATTGTGATAGGACAGAGTGCCACCTACCGACCATAAGTGGAATACCTGCCCCTCTCCATTTAGATGTTTAAGTATTATGAATGTATATATTTTATTTAGAAACTGCAGTACAAATTGATAATATATATTGGAAGTAGATGTAAGCCAAAGGTCTCTTTAAATTGTATTTCATAATATGTGACTAGTTGTACTGTAGTTTGTGAATAGGTCAATTTTTAGGTCTCACCTGAGACAGCGTATGCGCGTTAGATTGTGAAACATTTTGTTAACACTCAAATGGCTTAGAGCCCACCCAGTGTGTATCATTGGTTGGCTCTGTCATCACTCCCTATTGGTCAGTGTGTGGCGCTTTCATGCAGCGGCGGCTCCTCCGCTACGTCGGAGGAGCATCGCCCCACTGTTTCAACTGCAAGCGGAATAGTAAAAAAAAAATTGATAATAACTTTAAAATATTATAATTTTGTTTTTTTGCATTCAGCTTGCAACTGGAGCCAGGGTAGGTTAGGGCAGGCGGGCTAGGCTCCCCGCATCACAGGGAGGAGTGGTGGCTTCACCTTAAGTGCACAAGACGGTTTGGCCAGCCGTTACAGGTGGCTAAACTGTCATGAGCACTTTGCATGTTCTGCACCCAGGCTATATTACAGCCCTGGTGGAGAACATGCCCAGACTCCCAGTCCCTGTCTGAACGCCAAACAATAGCACTCAGACCAATCACAACACTGATGTAAGGCAGCATTGTGATTGGCTGGGAAAGACTGTGAGCCTGGGAGCTTCCTGCTGCAGAGAGGAGGATGAAGGACAGTTTAGGGCTGGTGGTCAATGGTATTAAAGTATGTGCTATTTTTATTTTTTTATTACCCACCCATCCCACCATCCCCGCTCAGTAGCAGCCACTACTGTTTTCACATGATCTTCGGTTGCGTCTCCCTACCTTGGCGCATGGATCAACTACAAATAGATTTTTCACCCGTGGGTTTATGAAATACGTTTCTTAGTAGTAGTGACTAGTACTAAATTGTATAATATACAGTGCAGTTTATGAGTTGGCCTATGTAGGAAGGTGGATACCTGACTATGGTTACCCCAGATTTTTTGCCTAGTGTTTAGCTGGTTTTCGACTTAGTTGGCCTGGGATCCTGCTAATCAGGGCCCCAGGCTATCTGCTCTTTCTGTAAAATGGACTCCATGTACCTTAGGTACATCTCCAATTGGATATTGGGTCACCTTATGAGCCCCTGTACAGTGTACTGTAGGTACCCAGGGCAGAGGTGCATCCAAGGCCTACCAGGGGCTGCAGCATATCTTTTGCCTCCCCTGGCTGGCCATCCGAATTGACACAACTGGCTGATCACTCAGCTGGGGCAAGGTGGTGTAATCATCCCTTGCTTAGATATAGTATACCTATATCTAACCTTATATCTAGACACATAAACACCTATAAGTCACTCCTATGGCAGACCTTAACAATCCTGGAGGCAGAGTGCTTGGTGGGTTTTATGTGAGCTGGTGCTCTAGCATGAGCTGAGCCTCTCTGCAGCTTTCAAAACCATGTCCTTATAGCTGTTCTAGGATATTGCCATACCATAAACTCTGAAGTGGATTATGTACCTCGCGGTCAGATGCTAACTATGGTTTGGCTTTATCGAAACATGTCGAGTAAGATGTCATACGATTTGAAGTACTACCCCCTCGCCAGTTCTGGCGACGGGGGTAGCATTCCACCCTTCTAGAGGGAGAAAACATGTTGTTCCTACTATTCCCGGTTAAAGTTAGCCAGAGCCTCAACATCACAAAATGGATGCTGCTGCCACAGACACAAGTCTGACCTCCTGCTGCTGGGAGTCCTTCCAGCGAGGGAGGCTTGGACAATAGGTTGCCTGTCTTGGAAGGTGCTAGCACCACCCCAGACAGTCTTTTGTGTATTAGGGCTGAAAGAAAGGAGACACTGCCTGGGGCACACAAGGTGTCCCATGCATAGTCCAGTTCAAACGGTGCTGGGGCACTCCAGCCCCAGCTCTGGCGCGAAACTGGACAAAGGGAAAGAGGTGTAACCACCCCCTTTCCTGGTCCCACCCATAGGAGGGACCTAGCAGGTAATCCAGCCCCTAGATTCGGTATATAGGTAGGAGCTGAGTCCCAAGACTTTAGATTAATCCTGACTGAAACTCTGAAACAAAACTCTGGACCTTCGACGATCTACTTGAAGAAGACGACTGAAGAATCTCCCTTGTTGTCAAGGAGTGACCACCCTGCACAAGCAGGCACCACCCAGCGATCACGGCTTGATTTGTTGCCGCCTCCTGGCGGAGCCCGAGCACAGAGCCTGACGAGAACCAGATTCCCAGACATCAAACAGCCCGATCCACAGTCCCTGCAAAGCTGAGACCCGTGGAAGCGACGAGAGACGTGGGACTGGCCATCTTGAAAAGTCTGCGACCTGCTAACTGTGCAGCTCCCAAGGCCCCCTCAAAGCTGTGCATGGGGTATTGAGAAGCCCCAGCCCCGAGCAGCATCTGCACTGAAGATCAGCCCTGCACACTCCACGAGTTCTGCGTGGGGCCCTTTTGCATTTTCCTGCTTGATGCGTCTGCCCAGTCACTTGCCCGTTGGCTAGTGGCCATCTTGGCAACGATCCTTTAAATTTCCACTGCTGGTCTGGTTGCTCCAGACTGGCCCTTGCCTCCCTCAAAAGAAGCAGCCCCTCAGACCTTGCTGGTCTGAGTAAGAAGCCTACTTTGTATTCTTCGTGGGTTTGCGTTTGTCAAGGATTGTTGACTCCAATCCTTAAGCCGACACCGCCGACAGCGAGAGCCTTTGTGGGACAATCCGTGCCTGACTCCTGGTTGTCGTCGACACCTCCTGGTCCATGTGGCTGCAGAGACAAGCTTCCCATCAGCACCTGATTGCTTCATGACATCGCCTGGTTCCTTCCTGGTTCCTTCCCGGTCACTGGCTAGTGACCCAGACTCTGTCCCCTCTGCTTTCAGGTCCCCTTCATCTTCAATCCACCCTTGGATCCACCCAGACTCTTCTCTCCTGGCCGCCTGCAGCATCTTTTCTCCAAGGCTCCATAGAACTCCATGACGAAACCCGACACACTTTGGGACCTATGCGCCCGCTTCCTGTGGGTGAGGTAACACGAGTACTGCGTTGCTCCTGTGAAGAGTAACTCTCCTAGTGTACTAGTTTCAAGTGGTTAGCTTCTAGTCCAGTCGGAAGACTCCCAAACCAATAACTTTCTAACTTTACGCACCCTTTGACTTCTATGTGTGCACGCGTGTGCATTTAGACACTGCACCCGCATCCCGTGGGCCTCCTGCTCCCTAACTATTGTTAGCCCAGTGTAGCCCCAGCGATTCCCAAGGCCCTAGACCTTACCATTGTTCATGACGTTTTTCTTATACCACTATTTTAGTATAGGGTTTAGCGGGCCACCAGGGCCTATCCATATTTGTGCAACTTTTGTATGTTATATTAAGTTACTTGTTATGTGCTTCTGTGCTCATAAAGAGTTCAGGGGATTGATTTAGAAATAAATACATATATATTTTGAATATATAACCTGTGTGGTGTCCTTTCCATTGGTATTAAAGGGATTGCATATGGTAAAACAGCTGGCTTCACATGCCCTCTTGAGTTTAGCCTAAGACTGCTTTGTCCATGCTACCAATAGGATAGCTGGTCTATACGGTTGACTTTACAACCATCACCATAAGGGTTGTTTGGACTGGTGCAAGGTGCTCACTAGAATAGTGAACATCATATACCTGGACAACTTCTCACATTGGTGTGCAGCGGTTGGGATTTGAGCTTGCTGTTGTTTTACCAATTGTAATCTTTGCAATATCATTTGAAAGATCATACAGGTACCTATAGGCACATATAAAACAAGATTAGAATACTTAAGTTCTACTGAACTTAGTTGTTGAAGAGCAAAGGGCCTAGCACACCCTGACTAGAACTCCTAGAGAGGTTTAGTAGGAAAACACTTAGTGTAGGTAGGTGCATCACATCCACCTCACTAGAGCAATGTCTGGCACAGGAGAGCCCAGTGGACTCCAACCTGTGGAGAGTAACCCTCCCAAGGTACCCTCCAGATTTGCTATCCTCAGTTTCAAGGAACTGAGACACTTGTGTACAACAAGAAGGCTGAAACAAGGGTCTAACCCTACACTTCAGCAACTCCTAGAGCTCTTAGATGAGTCTGAAGCTCTAAAAGCCTCAGGTGCAGACCCTACAGGGAATGCAAATGAGGTCCTTCCCTCTTCAGATGATACCACTGATCCCCCTGTCCAAGAGGATGAGGAGGAAGAGGTAGAGGAGTCTGGGGATGAGGATGCTAGCCAGGTCCAAGTTAGGAGACTTAGCCAGGCTAACCTAAGCTAATTTGGGGCTGAGAATGGGATAGCCCCACTCAGGCCTTTAAGTAGGCTTAGTCAGAGGTATAGGAGGGATAGGTCTCACTCAGGGGATTCCCATCACTCAAATGCTTCTAGGGGTTCTCAGAGGGGAATGACATCTCCTCAGTGGAGAGAACACCAGGCTAGGATGAGGGGAGTCAATCTCAGAATTGAGAGAGAGCAACTTGCCCTAGCCAAGGAAAAACTTGCCTTTGAGAGAGAAAGGAAGTTAGGTGGGCTAGAGCCCACTGGTGGCAGCAGTATCCCTAAGGATAAAGACAGGTCCCATGACAATAGACACCTGAGTAAGATTGTGCCCCCCTACAAAGATGGGGATGACATCCACAAATGGATAACTGCTTTGGAGAGGGCCTGCAAAGTACAGCAGGTACCCCAAAGTCAGTGGGCAGCAATCTTCTGGCTCTCCTTTTCAGAAAAAAGGTAGAGATAAGCTCCTCACAGTTAGTGATGATGATGCTAACAATTACACTGTCCTGAAGAGTGCTCTGATTGATGAGTTTGGCTTAACCACTGAACAGTACAGGTTGTTGTTCAGGGATACCCAGAAGACACAGACTCAGGACTGGACTTATTTTGTAGATTGTGCTATTAAGGCTCTGGAGGGCTGGTTATTGGGCAGCAAAGTACATGACTATAAAGGATTGTATAATTTGATTATGAGGGAGCAGATCCTTAGTAATTGTCAAAGCCAGCTTCTACACCAGCACCTGGTGGACTCAGATCTAACCTCTCCACAAGACTTGGGTGAGAGGGCAGACAAATGGGTCAGAACCAGGATTAGGCCTAGAAATCAGGGCAATGACCAGAAGAAAGATTCTACCAAGCCTCAAGAGAAAGGTGGGGATAAATCTAAAGACAAGGCTTCCCCAGGGCCCCAAAACTCCAATGACGGGGGTGGGTCCCAAAACACTTCCTCTAACCATAAGAAACCTTATTGCCACGATTGTAAAAAGCCTGGCCACTGGAAGACTGACAGCAGTTGCCCTAAGGCCAACAATAAGGAGAACATACCCCCAAGTAATACTCCCAGACCTCCTGTTACTATTAGTAGTCATCCCCCAGGTGGTGGGAGTGCCCCCAAGAATTTGGCTGGCTTTACTTAGGGGATGCATGGGGACTCTGGCCTAACCAGGTTCCCTACCTTAGCTACTCTTGTCTGTGAAAATGGCATGGGGTTTGCCAACTTCACTGCTTGTCCCAACACTTTGGGCAAGTACAGACAGGAGCCCCACATCAATGGCCAGAAAGTTGAAGCCTACAGAGATACAGGGGCTAGCACCACTATGGTGACTGACAGTCAAGTTCCCTCAGGACACCTTTTACCTGGGTTCACCTATAAGGTGATCAACATTGATGGATTGCAGAAAGATCATCCCATGGCAGTAGTAAATCTCAGCTGGGGAGGTGTCACTGGCCCCAAGAGAGTGGCAGTGTCTACAAACTTGCCTGTTGATTGTCTACTGGGGAATGATCTAGAGATCTCAGCCTGGGCTGAGGTAGAACAAGAAATCCATTCCAAAATGGTCGGCCTTCCAAAAGAGGTTAATGGGGCTGTGATGGCCATAGCCCCCGCACAAGCAGAATTCCTTCCTAAAGAGGTTGGAAGGGCTGTGATGGTCACAGCCCAAGCTCAGGCAGACTTCCCTGAAAAGGTTGGCAGGGCTGTGATGGTCACAGCCCACACCCAAAATGAGTTCCTTCCTGAAAAGGTTGGTAGGGCTGTGATGGTCACAGCCCAAACTCAAACAGATTTTAATGTTGTGAAGCCTGAAACTATGGATCACTCCACTCAGACAGAGAGCATTGGGGAGGAAGAAAAGTCTCCCTCCCACCAGTCATTAGGTGAGAGTCAGCCTCCTCAGGGAACTGACCCTAACCCTTGTGAAGGAACTGCCCCAGAGGTAGCCAGGCCTAGCCTGACAAAGCCTCTGATGTCAGTGGACCCTTCCAAGGTGGGACCCAGTCTGGAGCAGGTAACCTGCCCCTCTCTACCCTGCCTCAGTCAGCCCAGGGCTGCAGAGGTAAGGGAGGCCAGTGGTGGGCCCCAAAGGGCCCTCTGTCCACAGAAACCACCCCATCAGCAGATTAGGGGCACCAAAGCTAGCAGCCCTAGCAAGGTGAAAATTTAATAAACTCCTGAGGGATCTCCCTTACACTTAGTTAGGAATCTCCCCCAGATGGGTTCTGTTGGGCACAGCCAAACCTGGGACCCAAAGGCCCCAAACCTGACCTGTCCCTGCAGTAAGCCAACAAAAGGGACCCAGGCTCCAGCTTTAGGTAGCCAGAGGTTGGCCCTGAGAGCACAGTGCAACTCAGTCAAGGAAAGAAAGGCCTACATGGTGGAAGATGATTGGAGGAAGCTGAGCCCTACATTAGAGGGGCCTCACTTCAGTACTCCATCTCACCACCAGCCTTTTACTTTGGCAAAACACACCACAGGTAGAGATTCCCTATGGTGGAGACCCTATCATCCCCTTAGGGTAGGGGATTGCTTAGTGGACCATGAGACAGGGGGTAACCATGCTAGTGCATGTACTTCCTTATATGGCCACTTAGGCAATGTAGGCTTACCTGGTCAAGGATAGCCTTATCTCCTTTCGTTTGGGAGGGGTTTGTGTAGGAAGGTGGATACCTGACTATGGTTACCCCAGATTTTTTGCCTAGTGTTTAGCTGGTTTTCGACTTAGTTGGCCTGGGATCCTGCTAATCAGGGCCCCAGGCTATCTGCTCTTTCTGTAAAATGGACTCATGTATCTTAGGTACATCTCCAAATTGGATATTGGGTCACCTTATGAGCCCCTGTACAGTGTTCTATAGGTACCCAGGGCATAGGTGCATCCAAGGCCTACCAGGGGCTGCAGCATATCTTTTGCCACCCCTGGCTGGCCATCCAAATTGACACAACTGGCTGATCACCCAGCTGGGGCAAGGTAGTGTAATCACCCCTTGCTTAGATATAGTATAACTATATCTAACCTTATATCTAGACACATATACACCTATAAGTCACTCCTATGGCAGGCCTTAACAATCCTGGAGGCAGAGTGCTTCGTTTTATGTGAGATGGTGCTCTAGCATGAGCTGAGCCTGTCTGCAGCTTTCGGAACCATGTCCTTATAGCTGTTCTAGGATATTGCCATACCACATACTCTTAATTGTATTATGTACCTCGCGGTCAGATGCTAACTATGGTTTGGCTTTATCAAAACATGTCGAGTAAGGTGTCATACGATTTGGAATACTACCCCCTCACCTGTTCTGGCAACGGGGGTAGCATTCCACCCTTCTAGACGGAGAAGACATGTTGTTCCTACTATTCCCGGTTAAAGTTAACCAGAGCCTCAGCATCACAAAATGGATGCTGCTGCCACCGACACAAGTCTGACCTCCTGCTGCTGGGAGTCCTTCCAGCGAGAGAGGCTTGGACAATAGGTTTCCTGTCTTGGGAGGTGCTAGCACCACCCCAGACAGGATTTTGTGTATTAGGGCAGGGAGGGCTGAAAGAAAGGAGACACTGCCTGGGGCACACAAGGTGTCCCATGCATAGTCCAGTTCAAACCGGTGCTGGGGCACTCCAGCCCCGTTCTGGTGCGAAACTGGACAAAGGGGAAGGGGTGTAACCACCCCCTTCCCTGGTCCCACCATAGGAGGGACCTAGCAGGTAATCCAGCCCCTAGATTTAGTATATAGGTAGGAGCTGAGTCCCAAGACTTTAGATTAATCCTGACTGAAACTCTGAAACGAAACTCTGGACCTTCGACGATCTACTTGAAGAAGACGACTGAAGAATCTCCCTTGTGGTCAAGGAGTGACCACCTTGCACAAGCAGGCACCACCCAGCAATCACAGCTTGCTTTGTCGCCACCTCCCGCCGGAGCCCGAGGACAAAGCCTGACAAGAACTGGGTTCTCAGACATCCAACAACTTGATCCACAGTCCTTGCAAAGCTGAGAACCGTGGAGGCGACGAGAGACGTGGGATCAGCCATCTTGAAAAGTCTGAAACCTGCTAACTGTGCAGCCCCCGAGGCCCCCTCGAAGCTGTGCATTGAGGATTGAGAAACCCCAGCCCTGAGCAGCTTCTGAACCGAAGATCAGGCCTTCACACTGCACGAGGTCTGCATGGGCCCTTTTGCATTTTCCTGCTTGACGCATCTGCCCGGTCACTTGCCCGTTGACTAGTGGCCATCTTGGCGATGATCCTTTGAATTTCTACTGCTGGTCTGGTCGCTCTAGACTGACCCTTGCTTCCCTCAAAAGAAGCAGCCCCTCAGACCTTGCTGGTCTGAGTAAGAAGCCTACTTTGTATCCTGCGTGGGTTGCCTTTGCCAAGGCTTGTTGACTCCAATCTTGAAGCCGACACCGCCGACAGCGAGAACCTTTGTGGCACAGTCAGTGCCTGACTCCTGGTTGTCGTCGACACCTCCTGGTCCACGTGGCTACCAAGACAAGCTTCACATCAGCACCTGATTGCTTCGCGACATCGCCTGGTTCCTTCCTGGTCACTGGCTAGTGACCCAGACTCTGTTCCCTCTGCTTTCAGGTCCTCTTCATCTTCGATCCACCCTTGGATCCACCCGGACTCTTCTCTCCAGGCCGCCTGCAGCATCTTTTCTCCAAGGCTCCATAGAACTCCACGACGAAACCCGACACACTTTGGGACCTATGCACCCGCTTCCTGTGGGTGAGGTAACGCGAGTACTGCGGTGCTCCTGTGAAGAGTAACTCTCCTAGTTTCAAGTGGTTAGCTTCTAGTCCAGTCGGAAGACTCCCAAACCTTTAACTTTCTAACTTTACGCACCCATTGACTTATATGTGTTCACGCGTGTGCATTTAGACACTGCACCCGCATCCCGTGGGCCTCCTGCTCCCTAACTATTGTTAGCCCAGTGTATCCCCAGCAATTCCCAAGGCCCTAGGCCTTACCATTGTTCGTGACGTGGTTCTTATACCACTATTTTAGTATAGGGCTTAGCGGGCCACCAGGGCCTATCCATATTTGTGCAACTTTTGTATGTTATATTAAGTTACTTGTTATGTGCTTCTGTGCTCATAAAGAGTTCAGGGGATTGATTTAGAAATAAATACATATATATTTTGAATATATAACCTGTGTGGTGTCCTTTCATTTTGTATTAAAGGGATTGCATATGGTAAAACAGCTGGCTTCACATGCCCTCTTGAGTTTAGCCTAAGACTGCTTTTCCATGCTACCACTAGGATAGCTGGTCTATACGGTTGACTTTACAACCATCACCATAAGGGCTGTTTGGACTGGTGCAAGGTGCTCACTAGAATAGTGAACATCATATACCATGCCAACTTCTCAAAGCCTGTTTTTGTTTTTGCAATGACTTTTAGTCTCTACAATTGGATTTCTTCCTTCTCAGGAATTAGAGTAATTACATTTGAATTTTTGTTCACAAATTTAGTTTGGACATCTTAAGTTTTTTATTTCTACTTGTATTGTTTTTATTAGTTAATCATGTACCAAAAGCATTTCTCAGAAAAATGCCTTGATGCTTCATGCAAGGTTTGCAAGGGTTACCTTGTCATGCTTAACTTAGGCCGGTGTTTGCTGGTGCTCAGCACAGACCGTCTTTCAGTTGATGAGGGCTGTTTAGCAGAGATTCAAAGTCATTCTGTTTGCAACTCTGTGAGCTTGTATTGGTTAATCTCAAAGGGTTAGAACTAAAAGTTAATCAGGGAACTCATTTCTTTGCATACATTTCAGGGGAATTAAACAGAAACATTGATAAACAGGGAGAGTGTTTTTTCTCGGGTGTGAGAGTCAGGGGCTCAACCAGACCCAGACTTCGGGTGGCGGGAGGCTGAATCAAAGTCACTTGAATCTTCTTGTACAATAGCTGATATGGGGTGTCATTATTCTCAATGATATGTGGCCAGGAGGAGCACTGGCAGTAAGGTTGGGTTTAGTAAAGCAAGATTTAACAACTGTTAGAGGGGGTGTAGAATTCCCCCCCGAAGGAATTTTAGCAGAAGGAATAACACATGTTGCTTTGCTGTATTGCATATGAAGCTATTAGACTTGGTAAGGGGCAGATTTTCAGGTTCTAGTTTCTGGGTCAAACAGCAGCTAATGATGCATTCTATAATACACTTTTCCAATTCCGTTATTCTGAAGCTAACTGTCTTAAAAACAATGCTTCCAAGGTATTTGGGTGCCCACCACCAAATTAAGTTTGACAAAATGTTCACTGGTTAAACATAATTTAGTAGTTATTGTTATATGCATGCTATATTTCCCGGCACGCATTACCAATACATTTGCAGGACAGATGTTGGTACTTGCATCAACTGTCTTGCAGTCAGAGGGAAGATTGCCTCTTGTCAATTCTCGATAACACAATGAATGTTGAATCTGTATTTCAATAGTTACAAATGTTACCCCTGAGGTTCACCTGCCATCAAATATTCTTTGCTATGATCTGCCTAGGCGCTCCAATGCCCTGAAATGGGCCTCTCATTTGGAAAGACGTTGACTGTACAAACACAGAGGCAGAAACTGAGCATGAAGTATGATTATCCAAAGTACCACCACATCACAGAACTAATAAACGATTTAACATACTCATAAGCACTGGTAACTAAAATATTAAATAATTAAACACCTTATTAAACCATTTGGTGAAATTGCTAAACTAATCGTCACATTTTTGCAGACTATATAATGCATGAATAATGTAAGAGTGATGGGTCCAACTCAGAAATGGAATTGAAAAAGGTTCTATCTCATCAGGTGTGATTACTGCTAGGAAAAGAGTAAGGTGCAGACATACTAGGTTCTACTGTGTTGCAACAGGAAAGATGGCAAAATATACAGGGCCAGCAATCCTAATTCCAACTTCATTTGAATCTCAAAGGTAGAGCACTGGCTCTTCTGAGCAGGAAAATAGTAATTTGCGACAATAAATACCACACTTCACATGTGTCATTTCAAGAACAACCCATTGTTGACTGACTCCATGCTCATCTCTAACCCTGGGAATTATTGTTCTGCTTCACAATTTCCTGTCACTGGCTCACTTCTACTCTTCTTTCTCACCTCTTTGTTTCTTGTTTCTCTCTCACCTTTGCTGATTCTCTCTCGTCTGGTCGTATATGTCTCCCTTCTTTTATGTCTTTCTCTGTTTATCCTCCAATGCCCTCCCTCTCATCATTCTCTTTGTCATTCTCTGACTTACTCTGTATAGCTCTCTTCTATTTATATTTTTCAATTATTTGACTCGGTGTCTGGCCATACCTCCATCTCTTTTTCCTTTCTCCTATTGTTGTCTATCTCATTTCTTTTCTCAGACTGTTGCAGGGGCTTTAGTATAACTGAAAACACGTATGACACGCAAAATGCCTTCAGCAGGTACAGTGCAGTTCGAACATCACCAAATCTTATCAAAAATACAGAAAGCTGCAAATTCAGGACACTTGGGTTTGCAGTTTAATGTTATTGCCCATAATTGAGCTATCAAATCTAGCATGGCCAGGCCTAGACATTACCACAGGCAGCACTATTTGTTACATATCATGCCTTAAGCACATGACCGGTGAAAATGAAAGTGCTGTGATATTATTGGTAACCATAACTGGTGAAAATCAGATTTAAATGTTTCGCTTATAAAGCTAACATTTCAAAATCAATCAGGAATGATGTCATAAAATGAATTATGTTTTCTTCATGGCTATAGTGAATGCATGTTAGCCAATAAGAATCCTAGAAATGTGAACTGCATTTTACAACACAGAAAATGCCTCATTTATGAGATTCTGACGCAGGGCGGGCTACAAGGAATCTTGCTGCACTGCCATACCTCAAAACAAACGAGCAGGAATGTGCCGTATCTATGTGATACTGTGCATTCTTGTTCTTTTGCCCAGAGCCGACGCACAGTGGGCTGCTGTGCGCTAATGCAGGTACGCTTGCACCTTGGTGCCACGGTGTCGGTGTTGCGGGGCTGATTGATTTTGTGTGCTGCAGAATGTTTGTAGAAAAGTAGGATCTCCTTCTTATGGTTACCCCCACTTTTTGCTGATGTTACACTGTTTTGTCTAGTCTGTCTGGGATCCAGCTAATCAGGACCGCAGTCTATCAGCTTTCTCCTTAAAATGTTATGACATGTACTTAGGTACACTCCAGATTGGTTTCTGGGGTACCCTTGTCATTCCCTAGATATTGTACACATGTACCCAGGGCATAGGTACCCCAGAGGCCTCCCATTGGCTGAAGCATGTATTATGCCACCCACGAGAAGCCATGGAAAATGGAACTACAGGCCTGCCACTGCAGCCTTGGCAATATGGTACATGCACCCCTTACTTTAGATATAGGTTTACTTTATCTATAGGTCACTACACTTAAAACCTATAAGTCACCCCTATGGCAGGCCTTGACAGTCCTTAAGGCAGGCTGCTGGGTTTTACGTGAGAGGGTGCCCCTACATGAGAAGAGCACCCCTGCAGCCTTCGGAGACCATTCTCCCAGGCTGTTGGTGACGCAGCCAGACATATAGGTAGAGGTGCATTATATGCTCGCGTAAAATGCTATCTTGAAACCGGCTGCAACAAAACATGTTGTGTTTGGTATCAGACAGCTTTGAATCATACCTCCACACCGATTCCCGGTGTGGGAGGTATGATTCCACCCTTGTGAAGTGAGCTTCATGGGGTCCCTGGTCTTCCCTGTACCAGCCTCCTCGACCAGGACAGTACAAAATGGTTGCTGCCAACCAGAGACATATTTCTGCCCTCATGCTGCTGAGCCAAGCTTGAGCAGGGGAAGGCAGAACAATAGGCATCCTGTCACAGGGAGGTGTGACCACCTCCCAGACAGGATTAAGTGTATTGGGGCTGTGTGGGTGGACTTCCAAAGTGCCTGAAAGTCTGCATGAGGGGCACATTTGGTGTCCCTGTGCATAGTCCAGCTCAAACAATTTCTGGGAGCTGTTGGCTCCTGCTCTGGCACGAAACTGGACAAAGGACATAGGAGTAACCTCCCCACTGTCCCAAAACTCCCCTGGAAGGGTTCCCTGAATCTGTCCAACCCTCTCCCTTGGGTACTTCAGGCCTTACCTGGCTGTAGTATCCTAAATTTGACATGAACAATATTCTGAACTAGAAACCACTGATCTTCGACCATCTGGACACTCTGGACTTTGCTGGATTTCCACTGGGCCCGACTTCGTCTCCCTCTCCGCTCAAAGCATCGTCTGTTGCTGTGCGCCATACAGGCTCTGTGCAGGACCAGTGTAGCATCAAGAACAACTGAAGTTATCTCCCTTGGGGTCAAGGAGTCACTCCCCTGCATTCGCAGGGACCATAATGCAACTGACCGGTCTGCTGATCCTGAGCTCCTGCAGACTCTTACAGCTCCAGGAACACAGGAGGTGGGTTCCTATGTTCCTTGAGGTTGAGTTGCTCTCACCAGATTTGAGGCCAGTATTCCTCATGGGGACAGCATAGTCCAAACCTCTGTGCACCGCATACTTTTGCAAGTGCATATGCTTGTTGGCATTCTCCAACTAAGTGCCTTGGCCTGTCTATAGCCTCAACCTCTGTGCACATTTTTTACAAAGCACTTTGGCCTCCTTGCACTCTGTGTCCTGCAAGCTGTTACTTTGTGAAACTGCTAGATGTCCCCTTGCAAATCCTGCTTTGGCCTGAGGGTCCACTTGAGGGACAACAATGCTTTTCTTGGGCTCCCCTGATTGTTACAGGGCTGCCCTGACTCCCCTTGCTGGGGTGAGTCCCCTGGTCCTGGCTGGGCCAGACCGTAACCTTCTTTGACCTTCTTCATGGGTTGCAACTGCCAAGGTTTGTGGTGCTCCCACCAGACACCGACCCCTCAGTACTTGACATCCCTTGTGGGACAGATCGTATCTGGCTCCTGGTTGGCCTCAACATCTCCTGGTCCCTGCAGCTGTAGAGTTAAGGTCTCCATCTTCCCACCTGAAGCACCCGTCATCAGTTAGCATTCGTCTACCGAGCCCCTGGTCACTCCTGAGTGACCCAGGCTCTGTCCCCTCTGCTTTCAGGTTCCTTCCATCAAGAATCAACCTGTGGGTTCCACCAGACACTTTTCTTCTTTCCAGCAGTGGCATTTCTTTAAAGACTCCCACTGAGAAGGAGTGAGGTTCCGACGCCACTTTGACCCTATACACCTTACTTCCCTGGGATAGGTAACTCTGGTTCTTCGGGATCCCCGGGTGGGGTGGCTCTCCAACCTTCTAGGTTCCAAAGGGTTTCTTTGTAATCCACTATGAAGGGACCTTAAACCTTGAAACTGAAACTGCAACACGCTACTGCAACATGAAAAATGTGAAGTGTGCAAAATAGTAACAAAATAGGTGTTTAAACTATATAATTTTTTTTATATCTACCAGGAACTTGGAGCCCCAATGTGCACTGGAAGAAGTAAATTATGTCTTAATCCCCGCTTTGCGTGGGAGACGACCTCACCTCACCCGGCAACCGCTCGGGAATATGAGGCCCCGCTCTGTCCGTCGGTACCTCTCTCTGTCATCCGAGAGGAAGTGGAGAGAGGTACCGACAGACAGAGCGGTAGATATAAACATTTTTATATAGTTTAAACACCTATTTTGTTACTATTTTGCACACTTCACGTTTTTCAAGTTGCAGTAGCTGGTTATAATCTAGGTCCTGACGAAAGCCGGAGAGATTTCCAACTAGGCTGAAACATGTTGACCGTCCTGCACAGCGCCACAGTGTAGTTATATATTCAGACTACCTGGCGGGTTTTAACCTTGACACTTAGACAATCCTCATTAAACATATTTTTTGTCTAAGTCGTTAATTTTAATTTCACTTCACCACAGCACTGCACCACACACCTTTAGCACTACCCTTTGAGTAACTTTCTGGCTAGAGTTTCTACTTTACATCTGTAGCCGCACCGTCACTTGATGGTTTGGGCGGCCGTTTGTATGGATTAACAAATCCCACATGATGAGAATCCGCCAGAAGGGTGGGCTGATGGGAATATCTCAGCCAGTTGTAACTCATTCACTTTTTGCATGAGCCCTGTTTTCTAAGTTACTAGTACAGCAACACACAGTGGACCGGTCATTTATTTTTTGTATGATGATATATATAAAAATAGCCTTTGGATTATCATAAACACATTAGGTCATAATCACACAATGTACACTGTGCCAATTGGCACTGGGCAGTATCTACAGGGGATTATATACACCTGACAGGGCCAATTGGGCCACTGTCAGAACAATCACAAATCACCAATTGTAAATGTAGCACAAATAATAAATGTAGTGCACAGCCAGTAACTACTGGTAAAAGTTAGGAACTTAGCATGAGGTGCTGCAATGTAAACCACACTATGCAATAATCATCACATTAGGCATAAATCCCACAGTGAAACATAATCTCACTAGCATAAACCATAATATGCAAAACAACCTCCTAATCATAAAACACATTTAGAGGAATAAAACAGGGTGCATAAAACATACTACATACATGACATTTCCTAGCACCCCAATCACATTAGGGCCTGGCGCCCTATGAATCTAACCGCCCCCCTGGCCAACTGACCATCCAAAAAAGGGCTCAAATGCCCTATATCCAAAGAGTCAGGGCTACTGCCTAGGCAGCAAAAGTCAAGGGTGCGCCACTGTGCAAACTTAAACGTTGCAGCTGCCCACTACTTTCTGGGCAGCTGGGAAAGTATTTGCATCTCACTCCTTACTCAAAGCATGCCCCCAAAGAACTGTGTGCCTAAACGGTGCAGCTGGCACTAATTGCTACGCAGCTATGAAGGCCTGGCACCTCTGGGCCACTTCTGTCCCTCTCAGGGACTTTCTCAAGAATTTCATCACACGTTGCAGCTACTTGCGCTGGTGAGGTGCAGCTGGGGATAGAACAAAAGGGGGCCCTGGCACATCTGTGCCCTCTGGGCCTTGCTGGTGCTCTTAGCACAAAATTGGTCCTGTTGGAGCCACGCACCGGCTCTGAGGATAATCATGTCCCCAACTTTGGAGACATCTAGGCTCTAGAAATAAACATGCCACGACTGGGGCAACCACGGGCCCCTCTGACCCAGGAAACAACTATGCCCCTTTGAGCGCACTGGCACTGTAACACCTACATGCCCATGACGTTGCAGCGGCCCGCTACTGCGGTGCCGCTGTGAAGCAACATAAAAAACTGGCACCACTGTGCCTGGGGACCCCACTGCGGCCCCTTCAATCAAGTTAGCCCATCGAATGAGCCACACAGCTCTAAAGACAAAGGATTTCCCGCGGTTGGAGCGGCCCGCAACTGCCGGCCCATTCACCAAATTGGCACTGTGTGCCTACATGTGGACTTCCCCCCAGCCGTTTAAACTTATCGGCTCTTGGCGGGTGGAAGGCTCCTCAGAGTGGATGTGGCGGTGGGCAGGCACCGGCAATGTGCCGAACGCCCCCTCCGCAGGAGACAGGCTGCGGCGCTTGCGGGGCTCTCTCTCCTCACGGGAGCCCTGCCTTCCTCACGCGCCATTCCTCAACCTGGTCCCCCGTCTCGGGACTGGGACTTCTAGTGCGGAGCCATCGAGGCGCCAGGCACCCACCTCCTTCTTCCAGCCAGATTTCAGGCCCCACCCACGTCCCCGGCAAGGGGAGCCTGACTTCCGGTTCAGCCCCACGGGCGGTGGCGGTGATTTCTCTTTGGGGCAAATGATGGGTAGGCTCCCTCGAGAGTTAAATAAATGTAGAAGCGGGGTGGGCACCCGCATTGGGAATCAAAGGACCGGGATGGGCACCTGCAGTGGAATATAAACATATAAGCGGGGTGGACACCTGCAAGGTCCTGGCACTTTCAGGGGGATAGGGATTCCCTCCTGGCGAGAGGCAGCTCGGTGCTGCGAAGCCCACGCTCTCGATCAGCTGGGCAAATTAAAAGCAAAATAAAGCGCTCCTCCTCAGGACCACAAAGTGCTCTGTAGGCCTAGAAATAAAGTGCTCACAGGGTGCTAGGAGCACAGCAAAGAGTCCTTGTTAGATCAAGGAAAAAGCAAAAAGGTCCAACAAGTCCTGGAGGCATCAAGGGAGGGCAATGTAGGGCCCAGGGGCCAGCACACAAGGCCCTCCTGGGCCCCACCAGCAGCGAGCATCCCTCTGTCAGGATCCAAAGCAGAACATTTTCATGGGGTCACAGCCCCCTCTTTTTTATGCACCATTTCCTTTGTCTAAAAAGTGTAGGGCATGGGAGATCCAGATCCAACTGGTTCAGGGGAGCTCCTGAGCACTATGTTTTTCTCAGCCTCTCTCTTCTATTCACAGGACAGGCCAGGGACATCAGACACACCACAGGAGGTGGAGCCAGCATTGTGGAGGGAAGGCATAGCCCTATTCAGGTCCCAGATGCATTCCATCCACTCCCATCTACATGCAGATCTCCCTATTCACCACCGGGCAGACCCATCCTGGCTCCTGGAGCCACCCACATCATTCAGCACCTGTCAATCACAAGCCAGACAGGCAATTCACATCAGGGAGGCAGACACACTGCATGCAGAAATGCCAACTTCTAAAAGTGGCACTTCTCCACTAGTCACAATAAATCTGCGCACCCCATTGCCCAGCATTTATTTTCATGAGTTTGCACATACTAAACTCGTCCCTGCACTCCTCTCATATCAGGAATTACCATGGACACACATATCCCCCATGCATTTCCATGGGAGGGCAGGCCAATCTCACCACACATACACAGAGAGCGCACACACTTTACACTGAGCCACAGTGCTAAAGTGCGCAGAGGCCTAAAACCACCAACACCAGGTTACAGAAGAGGGCTAGGAGAACGCAAAAAGTTTTGGGGTGAACCTGCCAAAAGGGCCAAGTTTAACACATATTTTTATAACTACTATGTGGTTCTCCTTTCATTTAACCAATACAATAAGATTGCATTCTGGTAAAACAAGCTGCTTAACATTCCTTCAAGACTGAGCCTGAAGGCTGCTCTCCACAGCTACCACTTGGATACATTTCTAAGGTTATCTTTGACCTCTTAAATCACCATAAGGGTTGTTTTGACTGGTGCAAGCTGCCCACTTTAATTAGTGATTCAGAAAAGGGGGTGGTGATGAACAGAGTGTCTGAATTAAGCAGACCACTCTTACCCAGTCCAAAGATCAGGGCTTGATCCATCACCATTTTTTTAGCTCACTGCACCATTGGCTATATGCAAATTAGTCTGTCCCTGGCCCAGTGCATCATGGGAACAGGGCAGACCAAACTACCAAGCCAATTCTTATACTGGGAAGGAAACAATCTTCCGGGGACCGGTTTCTGGCATTTCAGCCGTCTTCGGCCCGGCTTGCTTGAATCCTGATGGTGCAATGAGCAAGGGACTCACATCTGAGTATACCCTTCCACGCTTATGGTGGACAAAAACGATTCAGAAAAGGGGGTGGTGATGAACAGAGTGTCTGAATTAAGCAGACCACTCTTACCCAGTCCAAAGATCAGGGCTTGATCCATCACCTTTTTTTAGCTCACTGCACCATCCCAGCTCAGAACCTGGCTATATGCAAATTAGTCTGTCCCTGGCCCAGTGCATCATGGGAACAGGGCAGACCAAACTACCAAGCCAATTCTTATACTGGGAAGGAAACAAGCTTCCGGGGACCGGTTTCTGGCATTTCAGTCATCTTCGGCCCGGCTTGCTTGAATCCTGATGGTGCAATGAGCAAGGGACTCACATCTGAGTATACCCTTCCACGCTTATGGTGGACAAAAACGATTCAGAAAAGGGGGTGGTGATGAACAGAGTGTCTGAATTAAGCAGACCACTCTTACCCAGTCCAAAGATCAGGGCTTGATCCATCACCGTTTTTTAGCTCACTGCACCATCCCAGCTCAGAACCTGGCTATATGCAAATTAGTCTGTCCCTGGCCCAGTGCATCATGGGAACAGGGCACACCAAACTACCAAGCCAATTCTTATACTGCGAAGGAAACAATCTTCCGGGGACCGGTTTCTGGCATTTCAGCCGTCTTCAGCCCGGCTTGCTTGAATCCTGATTGTGCAATGAGCAAGGGACTCACATCTGAGTATACCCTTCCACGCTTATGGTGGACAAAAACGATTCAGAAAAGGGGGTGGTGATGAACAGAGTGTCTGAATTAAGCAGACCGCTCTTACCCAGTCCAAAGATCAGGGCTTGATCCATCACCGTTTTTTAGCTCACTGCACCATCCCAGCTCAGAACCTGGCTATATGCAAATTAGTCTGTCCGTGGCCCGTGCATCATGGGAACAGGGCAGACCAAACTACCAAGCCAATTCTTATACTGGGAAGGAAACAAGCTTCCGGGGACCGGTTTCTGGCATTTCAGCCGTCTTCGGCCCGGCTTGCTTGAATCCTGATGGTGCAATGAGCAAGGGACTCACATCTGAGTATACCCTTCCACGCTTATGGTGGACAAAAACGATTCAGAAAAGGGGGTGGCGATGAACAGAGTGTCTGAATTAAGCAGACCACTCTTACCCAGTCCAAAGATCAGGGCTTGATCCATCACCGTTTTTTAGCTTACTGCACCATCCCAGCTCAGAACCTGGCTATATGCAAATTAGTCTGTCCGTGGCCCGTGCATCATGGGAACAGGGCAGACCAAACTACCAAGCCAATTCTTATACTGGGAAGGAAACAAGCTTCCGGGGACCGGTTTCTGGCATTTCAGCCGTCTTCGGCCCGGCTTGCTTGAATCCTGATGGTGCAATGAGCAAGGGACTCACATCTGAGTATACCCTTCCACGCTTATGGTGGACAAAAACGATTCAGAAAAGGGGGTGGCGATGAACAGAGTGTCTGAATTAAGCAGACCACTCTTACCCAGTCCAAAGATCAGGGCTTGATCCATCACCGTTTTTTAGCTCACTGCACCATCCCAGCTCAGAACCTAGCTATATGCAAATTAGTCTGTCCCTGGCCCAGTGCATCATGGGAACAGGGCAGACCAAACTACCAAGCCAATTCTTATACTGGGAAGGAAACAAGCTTCCGGGGACCGGTTTCTGGGATTTCAGCCGTCTTCGGCCCGGCTTGCTTGAATCCTGATGGTGCAATGAGCAAGGGACTCACATCTGAGTATACCCTTCCATGCTTATGGTGGACAAAAAAGATTCAGAAAAGGGGGTGGTGATGAACAGAGTGTCTGAATTAAGCAGACCACTCTTACCCAGTCCAAAGATCAGGGCTTGATCCATCACCGTTTTTTAGCTCACTGCACCATCCCAGCTCAGAACCTGGCTATATGCAAATTAGTCTGTCCCTGGCCCAGTGCATCATGGGAACAGGGCAGACCAAACTACCTAGCCAATTCTTATACTGGGAAGGAAACAAGCTTCCGGGGACCGGTTTCTGGCATTTCAGCCGTCTTCGGCCCGGCTTGCTTGAATCCTGATGGTGCAATGAGCAAGGGACTCACATCTGAGTATACCCTTCCACGCTTACGGTGGACAAAAACGATTCAGAAAAGGGGGTGGTGATGAACAGAGTGTCTGAATCAAGCAGACCACTCTTACCCAGTCCAAAGATCAGGGCTTGATCCATCACCGTTTTTTAGCTCACTGCACCATCCCAGCTCAGAACCTGGCTACATGCAAATTAGTCTGTCCCTGGCCCAGTGCATCATGAGAACAGGGCAGACCAAACTACCAAGCCAATTCTTATATTGGGAATGAAACAAGCTTCCGGGGACCGGTTTCTGGCATTTCAGCTGTCTTCGGCCCGGCTTGCTTGAATCCTGATTGTGCAATGAGCAAGGGACTCACATCTGAGTATACCCTTCCACGCTTATGGTGGACAAAAACGATTCAGAAAAGAGGGTGGTGATGAACAGAGTGTCTGAATTAAGCAGACCACTCTTACCCAGTTTAAAGATCAGGGCTTGATCCATCACCCTTTTTTAGCTCACTGCACCATCCCAGCTCAGAACCTGGCTATATGCAAATTAGTCTGTCCCTGGCCCAGTGCATCATGGGAACAGGGCAGACCAAACTACCAAGCCAATTCTTATACTGGGAAGGAAACAAGCTTCCGGGGACCGGTTTCTGGCATTTCAGCCGTCTTGGACTGGGTAAGAGTGGTCTGCTTAATTCAGACACTCTGTTCATCACCACCCCCTTTTCTGAATCGTTTTTGGCCACTATAGGTGTGGCAGGGTATACTCAGACATGAGTCCCTTGCTCACTGCACCATCAGGATTCAAGCAAGCCAGGCCGACGACGGCTGAAATGCCAGAAACCGGTCCCCGGAAGCTTGTCTCCTTTCCGGTGAAGAATTGGCTTGGTAGTTTGGTCTGCCCTGTTCCCATGATGCACTGGGCCAGGGACAGACTAATTTGCATATAGCCAGGTTCTGAGCTGGGATGGTGCAGTGAGCTAAATAACAATGATGGATCAAGCTCTGATCTTTGGACTGGGTAAGAGTGGTCTGCTTAATTCAGACACTCTGTTCATCACCACCCCCTTTTCTGAATCACTTTAATTAGTGGACATCATATACTAGGCCAACCTCTCACATTGGTGTGCAGCGGTTGGGATTCAAGCCTGCATTGTTTTTAGAGAGAAACATGGCGGCAGCAGGCTGACTGCCGTAGTGCTCCGCTCTGACCCCGCCATGAGTGCCACGGCTTTTCCTTAGTTTTTCTTCGCTCCAGTTCGCAAGTATGTCATTTCGAAAAGAAGAAGCGCGGTGTAACTTTTTGGAAAGACCGAAATAATTTTCATCCGTTTACCTGTGCACTCGGTTGATGAAGCTCTTACATCGCACGGCTCCGGCTCCGCCTCGATGTGTGTGGATCTTGGCGTGGAGGCGGAGAGCACCGAGGCTGACTGCAGGAAACGCCCAGCGAAAGAGCAGCGGAGCGCTAGCGTTAGCTCTGTACCAAGCCTCCCAAAAACGGGAACAAACGCCAGATTACCTGAAAGTGGGCGGCTTGAAGAGGACGATAGCACAACTGAGGTAAAGGGGAAGAAGGGTGGGAGTGAGTCGAAAGTTTTTGAATTTTCCCCTACGCACATGAAATCAGCTGAGACCATTAAAGAAAGTCTAAGCCAAAGTAAGGGTTCAGCTAAAGGCCTGGGAAAGGTGAGGTGTCCCCGCAAAAGGAAGGGCAAAGGTGGGGAGTCGTCTTCAGTGGAGAAGTTTTCAAGGAAAGCGTCAGAAGCCTCAGTAGCTTTAGTGGGCTCCGGATCTGGGGGGCCCTCTCAAGTCTTCACTCAATTACCCTCTGACTCAAATTCAGAAAAAACATCTTCGTACCTCTCGGTAGAGGTGAAGACTAAGAGGGGAAGAAAGTGCAGTAAGGCGGCCAAACCTCCCCCAGCTCCTACCTTAAAGATTACTCCCTCGCTGCGTTCTTACTTTAAAGTGGTCCCGCAGGTGCTAGAAATAGTTCAAGATCGTCTGTTGAAGGATAGTAATCCCATTGAGCCATTTACTGAGAACAGTGTAATGGCATCGCTGGAGCAAGATCTGGAGCAAGATCTGGAGCAAGACCTTCCTAGCGGATCAGGGGGGCAGTCTCTGGATGCTGACTCTGATGCTCTACTGCACCTCAGTGTTGGGGCAGGGGAGGATCTATCAGTTCCATCAGTTCCAGACTTATTTAGTAGTCAAGTGGTAGCTTCAAGACCAGCTTATGAAGTTGATGTACCGGGGGCTATGTCAGCTCAAGTCACAGCTTTGTCCCCTTCACCCTCCCAAGATGAAAACAGGGGCAAAGACCATCTAACAACAACAGACCTGAAGAATACTAAGAACAGTGTGGAAATAGACACAATATTACCTCCTGGGTCTCTTTTGGCCCCTAGCTCCACTGATGGTGGTGTTTTTCTTAGCCCTGAGGAAAGCGGAGCCTTGGATCCTAGCTCCACTCCCATTTCTGTTGCCTCATTGCAGCAGATGTTTGCAGCACTATCAGCCGAGATCAAGCGAGGCTTCGAGGAATCTGCTTCTAATCAAAGAGACATAAGAAGCTTTTGCGAGTCCCTGGACGAAAAGATCGTTGGCCTCTCTGCAAGAACTCAAGCCTTAGAAGAGACTGTGGGGCAAATCTCTATGCATGCCGAAAGCGTTCAGGACGATATACTGAAGCTAAAGAGAGAAGATGCGGCCTTATCAGAGAGAATGGAGGTTGTGGAGAATAATGCCAGACGATGCAATATCCGTATCCTAAATGTCCCGGAAGGGAGTGAAGGAACAGATATTAAGGGCTTTATTATCTCGCTGCTAAAAGAGTCTCTCAACCTGCAGCACTCCAACGAGGATCTCGCATTGGATATACAGCGCATCCACAGGGATCCATTTAGGCGTAATCCGCAGAGAACTAAGCCGAGGAAAATCCTTGTGAATTTTTATACCTACACTCTGAAAGAACACATTTTGAACCTTGCCTTAAAACAAAAATCTTTAGCAGGCAAGGGATTCAACTTTCAGGTACGCTCGGACTTGTCCAGATTCACTCTTGATAAACAGTGGGAGCTGGGTAGGAGAATGGATGCTTTTCGAAGGTTAGGCGCCACGGTGCAGATGGGTTTCCCTGCATCGCTTAAACTAATGCATGACAACAAAATGCACAATATATGATCGGTTCAGGCTGCAGATGAGCTGTTATTGTCTTTGGGCAGTAGGAAAGGGAAGGGGCCAACTGACTAGGATAAGCAAGCGGCTTATCATTCATGGCTAACAGGATAATCCATTTCTACAAGATTTATAAGTCCTCCCCCTTGCATCTTCTATTATAACAGGCTTAGATCTAGGAGGCTGTGGAGGAGTAATATATATAAAAAAAATGGTTAACCTCTAGCTAAGGTTTGGTAAGGTATCATACCAAATTTTCAAGGATGAAATAACAAACCACGTGCACAAAAAAAAATTAAAAAAGGGGGGCGAACAAGAACACAATACAATAAATAATAGAGGCACTTATGGGGGGTTCGGGTAGAGTCGGGTCACTTACTTCCGGTACTTCCGGAAAGTGAGTACAAGGGTTTCTCATGGGAGGGGGGGAGGTTTGGGGGGTCACCGGGGGTTGAAGGGACGGAATAAAAAAGGAAAAAAATACTTATTCTCAATTGAGCTCCAATCAAAGTTTATTAGGGAGTTTATTTCTATTTGGCAGACAAACAGGGTATTGTATAATCTGGCAGTATTTACTCCCAGGGCTATGAGAAAGCTTAAGATTTTCTCCTGAAATGTTAATGGTCTCCGCACCAAACCTCGAGCAAGTAAAATTCTACAGTACCTACGGGATGTTGATGCGGGAATCATTATACTCCAGGAGACACATTTAATTGAGAGTGAAATGCTTGAGCTAGTTAAGAAGAATGGGTGGTTGGACATTTCAGTCTCTACCTCCCAATTGCTGAATATAAGGGGTGTGTCTATCCTGTTCAAAAAACCTATGAACATGAAAATTATACAGCAAATGTTGAGGAGTCCTGCGAGACTCTTCTGACGTTTCCTCTCGAGCTGCGAACTCCCAACTCCCTCTAGGATCTACCAACACAATCAGGACTTTGACACTGACTGGATTGACTTCTCCTCCAGGGAAAGGGGAAGTGACAGAGAGACTCACAACAAATTATACAAGATTAAATCTTCGGTTGAGTCTCTCTTTAGGAAGTGCTCCGGGCCGAGGACCTTCTTTTAGGAATGTTCTGCGCTGCCTTCACGCTACACTGTGATACAACATTAACAGCAATTACTCAGCAGACAACTTCTTAAACTGACCTCTATATTCAACTAAACATTGTGCTACTGACCATTAATCCATCTGACCCTTGTTCGCACTTTTACAGGACTTTTGGCACTGGCTCAGAGTCTTGACTCCTTCAAGTTAAAATAATATGTCAGAATAACTTAACACCTTTTCTAGGAGACAGGCTAATTAGATTAGTTAGGTTAGTTTTAACTGAACTTCAAAACTTCATGCAGAATCATACCTGAGACTTTAGTTACTTCTTCAAATAGGAGGTTCTGCAGTAGGAAGACAAGAAATAACAGCCTATCCAATTCACTCTACTAATAAGGTTAATATTCCTGACTCAACTCGTAAAAATGCGAGCCTTACGAATATTACTCTATTAAAAGGTCAACATATCACAGAAATATGCATATAAATTCAGTTTGCCTTTTTTTACATTTGCCTTTATCAAGGCTTGTTTCTCTCTACAATCCACTTTTGTGCGCTTATTCAGTTCACAGCTTGACTCCCTTCTAAAGCAGACATTAATCTCTTTCCGGATTGTTTTTAGAGTCTCTCCGTGTCTCAAGCGCTAAATTATTGAACATTCAATTTTTTAGTTCACAGCACTGAAACATCTGCCTTTGACAAGGCTTGTTTAAACTCTGCACTACTCAGCGTGCTTAATCTCAGATTGTGCCTCGAGCTGAGTCTTTTCATTTAAATAAATCCTGGCCACTTTACATCAAGTAAAATCGTTCGTGGCCACTTAAAAAGAATTATTTTACTCTTACTGTCTTTCTTCTCAGAGACTGAAAAGTGCGCGTTGACTGAAGCCTCGAACTGCCAGCCGACAGCGGAGAGCGGGTAAACAAACCTCCCGGCTGCCTCAACGATGTGTCAGTGCTCAACAACGTCGTCTCGTCTTGACCATAAATCAGCGCCGCAGACGCCCAGGGTTTCCAGGATCTCGCCGAGCAGGGTTTCAAGAAAGGGACTTAAGGGCTTAGATGAAATAAAGGGAAAACAAGGAATTTCACGAACTGCTAAGTTATAACGCGGGGACAGAAGCTCTCGCTAGGAGCAACGAGAGACAAAGCGACTGACAGTTGGCAGAAGCGCATATTTATAGCTTCTGCCACGAGCCACTGCGCGAGCCTGTCACCTCACATCTCCTAGCGCGGGGGCAGACACGAGCCTGTCTCCAAAGAGCGCACATTCTGAAACTTGCTCATCTCTAGATAAATGAACAAACAAGCATTGCCAAATGCAATTACAAAATTTACATTACAAAAATGAATTCTAAATAAGCTTTTACCTTACACTAATAAACTAAATGTACCCACAGAACCAAATTAACCCTTCTGATTCCCAAGTGGTACCCAGAGTCTGTATTGAGACAGAACCTAATTAAGACGACCAGTAACACCCCTAACAGTTCCTCCCCCCAAAGGTCGTCTTACAGGTCTAGGTTTATCAGGATGCAGAGCATGAAAAGACCTAACAAGTCTAGGAGCATGAACATTTTTCTCAGGTTCCCAAGATCGCTCAGAAGGATCATAACCCTTCCAGTCAACCAAATAAAACAAGGCACCCCGAATCCTTTTGGAATCTAGAATGGATTTAACCTCATACTCAACATGATCACCGACAATTACTGGCGGTGGTGGGTTATCAGCTCGAGTAGAAGGTTCAAAAGGTTTCAACAGAGAAACATGAAAAACAGGGTGAATAGCATATTCCTCAGGCAAAACTAATTTCACAGACACAGGGTTCAAAACTTTCTTAATTTCAAAAGGCCCAATAAATCTAGGCTTCAACTTCCTGGGACCCTCCAACTGAATATTTCTCGTGGATAACCATACCAACTGACCTTCCTTATACAAAGGTGCAGATTTACGATGAGAATCAGCAGTCTTTTTCATAGATAACTTACTTTTAACCCATTGCTTTCTAGCCTTATCTTGAATATCCAACAGATGAGTCAACCTATCAGTAACTGCTGGCATAGACAATTGTTCATCAGGTAAGAGTATAGGAATAGATCTTGGGTGTTGACCAGTGAGAAAATAAAAAGGAAAACAACCCAAAGCTGAATGAGTGGTGTTATTATAGGAAAATTCAGCCCACGGTAACACTTCATCCCAAGGGTGAGAGGAGGTAGTTAACAAACATCTTAAACCCTGTTCAACATGCTGATTCAATCTCTCCGTCTGACCATCCGTCTGTGGATGAAAAGAAGAAGACAGAGCCAACTCGATTCCCAAGAGTTTACTGAGTTGTGACCAGAATTTAGAAATGAACTGAGGGCCCCTATCCGAAATAATCTTTGAGGGCAGACCATGAAGTTTCACAATATTAGATAAAAATACAGCACTGAATTCAGTTGCCGAGGGAATCTTGTGTAACGGAATAAAATGTCCCATTTTGGATAACAGATCCACCACCACAAGAACTGTAGTAAAACCATTAGACTTAGGGAGATCAGTAATAAAATCTAAACTGATTGTATGCCAAGGGTGAGGAGGAATAGTCATAGGACGAAGCAAACCCATTGGAACCTCATGTAAAGCCTTTTGACGAGAACAAACTGGACAGGCTTTCACGAATTGTTGAATAATAGAAATCATTTTTTCCCACCAAAAATGACGTTGACACAAATCCAGGGTTTTGTTAATACCTGGATGTGCAGCAATCGCCAAATCATGATTCCATTGCATGACCTTATCCTGTAAATCTCTTGTGGGAATAAACAATTTATCATTGTGATAGAAAAACCCATCTCTAATGGAATTACCTTTTTTTAATAACCATTCATGAACATCAAAATTTTTTAATTCCATCTTAACAGAATCCAAAAAACTTTCTGAATGGATTTCAGCAGCAATTTTTTCAAAAGGCAAAATACTGGGGGGATCCTTAACAGAATTTAAATCTTTTTCACATACTAATCGTGAAAGTGTGTCAGATAGCAGCTGCTTTTTTCCAGGTCGATACATAATTAAAAAGTCAAATTCGCTAAAGAACTGTAACCACCTCATCTGTCTAGGAGTAAAAGCCTTAACAGTGGAATAAAATTGTAAATTTTTATGGTCAGAATAAACAGTAATAGTGTGTTTAGCTCCCAAGAGATGATGTCTCCATTCTTGAAACACATCTTTAATGGCTAACAATTCACGTTCCGCAATCGTATAATTTTGCTCAGCTAAAAGCAATTTCCTAGAGAAAAAAGCGATAGGATGGAAGTGACCAGTATTTGCATCCTTTTGAAGCAACACACCACCAATAGCAGTCTGTGAAGCATCTGCTTCCACAAAGAAAGGCCTATCAGGATCAGGATGAACCAAAATGGGAGCAGAAGTAAAAGCCTTCTTCAACAATGAAAACGCTTGATCAGCTTCTTCAGTCCAAGAGAAGACCTTTCCTTTTTTCAATAACTGGGTAATGGGAGTAACAATATCTGAAAACTTAGAAATGAATCGCCTATAAAAATTAGCAAATCCAAGAATTCTCTGCGTGTCTTTGATTGAAGTAGGAATTGGCCAGGTTAGAATTGCTTCGACTTTCTTTGGATCCATATGAATCCCCTCAGGTGATAAACAATAGCCGAGAAATTCCACTTGAGAAGCATTGAAAACACATTTTTCCAATTTAGCATATAGAGAATGATCTCTTAATTTCTGTAACACTAACTGAACATGTTGTACATGTTCTTCCATATTTTTTGAATAAATTAAAATGTCATCAATATACACGATGCAACAGACATCCAACAGATCATGCAAGACCTCATTAATAAAATATTGAAATGCCGCTGGAGCGTTGCAAAGACCAAATGGCATAACCGTATACTCAAAAAGACCAAATTTCGTACGAAAAGCGGTCTTCCACTCATCACCTTCTTTGACTCTAATCAAATGATATGCTCCTCTAAGATCCAGTTTAGTGTAAACACTAGAACCCTTAATTTGATTAAGAAGCACTGGAATCAAAGGCAATGGATATCTATTCTTAATGGTTGCTTTATTAACCTTTCTGTAATCAATACAAGCCCTCAGATCCCCAGACTTCTTCGAAACGAAGAAAAGAGGAGACGAAACAGGAGAAGTGGAATGTCGAATAAAACCTAATTCCAAAAGCTCATCCAAATAGTTCTTTAAATAAACATTTTCAGGTTCAGTTAAGGCGTAAATTCTACTACATGGTAGAATAGCTCCCGGAACCAAATCAATTCTGCAATCAAAAATTCTATGTGGTGGTAATTGGGTTGCTTCAACAGGATCAAAAACCTTAGAAAAATTTCTATACTCAATTGGAAGTTTGTTATCTTCAGCAGAAAGAGCAGCACAAAAAAGGGGCATCACTGGATCTTTGGTCTCTTGATAACAATGTAACTTACAAAAGGAAGACTCTAAAGAAATAGTCCTTTTAATCCAATCAATTTTGGGATTATGTAATTCCAACCAAGGAATGCCTAAGATGACACCAAAACTTGGTGCATCAATAAGATCAAAAACCACCTTCTCAGTATGACCATTATCTGCTACCAAAGTCAATGGTTCGGTGTTAAATTGAATCATACCAGAAGACAAAACTGAACCATCAACAGCTCTCACAGATTCAGGTTCCTCCTTAGTAACAAATTTCAGATTCAGTTTATGGGCAAACCCAATATCGAAAAAATTCCCAGTAGCCCCAGATTCCAAAAGTACAGGGATACTATGTCTTTGAAGAGTAGTTAAGATAAAGACCATCCGAATAGTAAAATGTTTGGGAATATGTGTAGTTACATTGGTGACAAATTTGGAGATCTTAGAAGAACTTTTGCTCGAGGAAACGATCTCTGCTTCCCTCGAGAATTTCAGTTTTCCGACGGCTTAACAGAAAGAGTTTCAGTAGCTAGAACTTTCTTTTTAGCGGGTTTTACAGAACAATCCTTGGCAAAGTGCCCAGGTTTGCCACAATACAAACATAAATTGCCCTTACGTCTCCGTTCCTTTTCTTCAGGAGTTAAAGGCCCTTTGAACCCACTCGGTAAAACAGGTTCAACAAAAACATTCTTAATTTCTGACTCTTTTTTCTCAACCTTAACTAGTGAACTTCTAAAATCACTCCTAGTTTTTTCATTTCTACGTTCACCTAATCTGTGATCAAGTCTAACCACTAGATCCTGAAATTCCTTAAACTCATCAGGCAAATTCACTATGTGTGCAAGAGAATCTTTTAAATTATCTTTCAGACCTCTATAAAATAAAGAAATTCTCTTCTCCTCAGGCCAATGAGTTTCAGACAGAAGTCTATTAAAGGTAGTAATATAAGAGATAAGATCTTTGGTCCCTTGACGAAGACTCAATAACTCATTATCAGAAGACTGAATTAAGGTGTGTTTGGCGAATAAATTGGACATGGCTAATTTAAAATTCTGCAAATTATGAAGCAAAGGGTCATTATTATCTACTAAGGGCATGGCCCAATTCGCAGCCACCCCCCCCAGATAAGAAATAATAAATGCTACTTTAGCAGAATCAGAAGAAAAAATTTGAGGCTTACACATGAAGTGTAATTGGCACTGACTAAAAAAGGTCGCAAATCTGCTATTATCTCCCGTAAACCTTTCAGGGTTAGCCAAAGGAACAGGTGTAGGAGTAACAACAGTAACTTGAACTGGTTGTTTATCAGACCGTTCTTCTGAAGTATGGGACTGAACAACATCGGCACCAAACCTAGCTGGCGCCAAAACCGGTTTCCTCTCCTTAGAAGAATCCCTCCAAGTCGAGAATCCAGCTCTAGTCTCACCTAGCTCCTGACGAAGCGATTGATTCTCCAAACGTAAATTTTCCATTTCCACAGTCATCTTCTGGACTAACTGGGACAACTGTGAAGCATCCATGAGGGTGAGTTTGCAGACTCAAGAGGAAACGATTTTAAGGTTTGGGAAGATAGGCTTTGTCTACTGTTGAGGAGTCCTGCGAGACTCTTCTGACGTTTCCTCTCGAGCTGCGAACTCCCAACTCCCTCTAGGATCTACCAACACAATCAGGACTTTGACACTGACTGGATTGACTTCTCCTCCAGGGAAAGGGGAAGTGACAGAGAGACTCACAACAAATTATACAAGATTAAATCTTCGGTTGAGTCTCTCTTTAGGAAGTGCTCCGGGCCGAGGACCTTCTTTTAGGAATGTTCTGCGCTGCCTTCACGCTACACTGTGATACAACATTAACAGCAATTACTCAGCAGACAACTTCTTAAACTGACCTCTATATTCAACTAAACATTGTGCTACTGACCATTAATCCATCTGACCCTTGTTCGCACTTTTACAGGACTTTTGGCACTGGCTCAGAGTCTTGACTCCTTCAAGTTAAAATAATATGTCAGAATAACTTAACACCTTTTCTAGGAGACAGGCTAATTAGATTAGTTAGGTTAGTTTTAACTGAACTTCAAAACTTCATGCAGAATCATACCTGAGACTTTAGTTACTTCTTCAAATAGGAGGTTCTGCAGTAGGAAGACAAGAAATAACAGCCTATCCAATTCACTCTACTAATAAGGTTAATATTCCTGACTCAACTCGTAAAAATGCGAGCCTTACGAATATTACTCTATTAAAAGGTCAACATATCACAGAAATATGCATATAAATTCAGTTTGCCTTTTTTTACATTTGCCTTTATCAAGGCTTGTTTCTCTCTACAATCCACTTTTGTGCGCTTATTCAGTTCACAGCTTGACTCCCTTCTAAAGCAGACATTAATCTCTTTCCGGATTGTTTTTAGAGTCTCTCCGTGTCTCAAGCGCTAAATTATTGAACATTCAATTTTTTAGTTCACAGCACTGAAACATCTGCCTTTGACAAGGCTTGTTTAAACTCTGCACTACTCAGCGTGCTTAATCTCAGATTGTGCCTCGAGCTGAGTCTTTTCATTTAAATAAATCCTGGCCACTTTACATCAAGTAAAATCGTTCGTGGCCACTTAAAAAGAATTATTTTACTCTTACTGTCTTTCTTCTCAGAGACTGAAAAGTGCGCGTTGACTGAAGCCTCGAACTGCCAGCCGACAGCGGAGAGCGGGTAAACAAACCTCCCGGCTGCCTCAACGATGTGTCAGTGCTCAACAACGTCGTCTCGTCTTGACCATAAATCAGCGCCGCAGACGCCCAGGGTTTCCAGGATCTCGCCGAGCAGGGTTTCAAGAAAGGGACTTAAGGGCTTAGATGAAATAAAGGGAAAACAAGGAATTTCACGAACTGCTAAGTTATAACGCGGGGACAGAAGCTCTCGCTAGGAGCAACGAGAGACAAAGCGACTGACAGTTGGCAGAAGCGCATATTTATAGCTTCTGCCACGAGCCACTGCGCGAGCCTGTCACCTCACATCTCCTAGCGCGGGGGCAGACACGAGCCTGTCTCCAAAGAGCGCACATTCTGAAACTTGCTCATCTCTAGATAAATGAACAAACAAGCATTGCCAAATGCAATTACAAAATTTACATTACAAAAATGAATTCTAAATAAGCTTTTACCTTACACTAATAAACTAAATGTACCCACAGAACCAAATTAACCCTTCTGATTCCCAAGTGGTACCCAGAGTCTGTATTGAGACAGAACCTAATTAAGACGACCAGTAACACCCCTAACAGCAAAAGGCAAACACCGGTGGGAGATGGGCCATTGCAGCGGTCGAGATAGGTGGCACAGCTTTAACACTAGTCGGCTATTATGGGCCGAAATGCGATGACCCTACGGCACTAGAATCTTTATTTTTACATCTTTTACAATTCCCAGAGCCAGTTATAATTACTGGCGACTTTAACATCGTGTTGAATCCTCTATTGGACAAGTCCCCAACAAGTAGACAGCAGGCTCTTTCAAAATCTAGAAAATGTTTACTTGGGTGTATGAACCAATATGGCTATGTCGATATTTGGAGGGTTAGAGCAGGGCAGAGGCAGGGATTTTCGTTTAGAAATCTTAAATATCGACATCGGTCGAGGATAGATTTTATCTTAGTTAGCCGAGCCCTGGTTAACTCTGTTAAGAATGTAGGTTATGCTCCTTCGCATCTCTCCGACCATTCTGCCATGAGTGGGGGGATAAGCTTCCCACTAGGACGTGGTCTTTTGATAGATCTCTCCTTACCTCTTTGGAGGATATAGAGTTTATACAATCAGAAGCACAGGAATTTTTCACAACTAATACTGGTTCAGCATCACTCGGCGTTGTTTGGGACGCCTTCAAGTGTACATTAAGAGGAATGATAAAGAATAGGACTGTATACAGACGAAGGCAGTAAATGGAAGAGGTGTCTTCTATCGAAGAGAGTATGACAGCAGCCCAGACAGACATTGATAACTGTAGGGTTGACAACAACCATGATTTATCCCTGAAACACGCAAAATTGGTAGAATTGAAAAATAAATTGTCATCTGTTTTAGATAAGCGGATTTTGCAGAGATGGGAGGCGAGCAAACTATCTCATTTTCAATACGGGGAGGGGGCTGGCAGGTTGTTGGCATTGAAAGTAAATACCGATTGGGTGCGGAATCACATTGACTCGGTTACAACAGACAGATGCACCTTCACAAAAGATGTTGACATTAGGGAAACCTTTAAGGATTTCTTCCAGGCAATATATCAGGAAGACCTTAGTGTTACATCTGAAAACATTACGAGCTGGCTAGAAGATATCTCTCTACCATCTCTGTCGGTTGTACAGAGTACATTCTTAGACAAGGAAATAACTAAGACTGAGGTAGAGCAGGCCATACGGGGAGCTAAGGGAGGCAAGGCTGCAGGAACTGACGGCTTACCGTCTGAAATTTACAAAAACTTGCTATTAGAGGTATCTCCCGTCTTGGCGGCTTGTTTAATTAGATATTGAGGGAGGGAGAGGCCCCTCCTGCCTCCTGGGATAACGCCTCCATAACACTCATCTTGAAGCCAGGAAAGCCCCCATCCGACTGTGGCTTGTATCGGCCAATATCAATTTTAAACGCCGACTACAAGATTTTTGTGACAATATTGGCCAAAAGGCTCGGTCAGGTAGCCCCGGATATACTGCATCCCAATCAAAAAGGTTTTGTAAAGGGGAGGCAGTTATATGAGCTCACTTACGATCTTGTAGGCGCCATAGATGTGGCGACGAAGGAAGCTTTGCCCCTCTCGGTTCTTACGTTGGACACCACCAAGGCCTTCGACAGGGTGAATTGGTTATACCTGTCGGAGGCCTTGTTGAAATTCAATGTGGGGGACAAGGTCCGCAGAGCAATAAATCTGCTCTACAGAAGCCCTTCAGCCTCAATTTTGATCAATGGGGGCTTATCCGAGCCATTTAGGGTAATGAGGGGTACGAGACAGGGTTGTCCCCTGTCTCCCCTGTTATTCGATTTATATATAGAGCCGTTCACTCAGAAATTAAGAGAAAACACACGAATTAAACCTTTTGTTTATTGAGATTGGGTCAAAAAAGTGGCACTTTTCACCAGACATTAGTACTGCGTTTCCAGCGGTTATAGATTTAGCCCTGGAATTTGGAAAGGCTTCAGGATATGAGGTGAATGCCTCCAAAACTGAGTCAATGTCATGGAATGTCAACTTAAGTACCCACAGTGAAACATCAAGAGCTAACTTGCGGTACCTGGGGATTAATATAGACAAAGATATAAATTTGATAGCCTCCTCAAACTTTGCAAAAGTAGCAGCGCAGTGCCGAAAACTGATGAGAGCTTGGGCATACCTCCCTCTTACCATTTTGGGGAAGGTAAATCTTGTAAAAATGTCTACACTGCCAAAGGTTTCTTTTTTATTTAATTCAATTCCGCTGTTTTTTGACCCTAAATTAATTTCAAAGTTGCAGAGCGAGATTTCTTCATTCATTTGGAACAACAAGAATCCAAGAATTGCTTGGAAAAAGATAAGGCGTCGCAGGGAGAAGGGCGGGTTGGCGGGCCCAGACCTCCAGGCTTACGCATGGGCATTTCAGTTATCGCATGCACAAATACTTTTGAAAACACCAACTGAGACAGGCGTGGGCCTTATGTTTTCCACCTTGCTGAGTTGTGAGGTAGTTGGGCAGGGCAGTTTCTTGTTTAGATTCGGAGACCCTAATTTTTAAAAAAAAAATAAAGCTGAAGGTACTACAGGGGATGGCCAATACGTGGTATAGAGTGAGGCACTTGATCAAACTAGGCTATCACTCAAGCAGACCTCCAATATGGGATTTACCTGCGCCCCCAGCCTGGGCGGAAGATGCATTAGCATTACCACTTAAAGAGGCTGGAATTGTATCCTGGGGTGACTTGTTTACTGATGGATCTCTACTTCCATGGAATTACTTGCTCAACAAAGTCGGGCCGAGATTCTCAAGATTCAAATACTTACAAATCTCAAGTTGGGCTCAGGCATCCCATACACAGCCTTCGCGGAACAGCAGTTTACCTATAGGGGGAGGGAGTGAATTAGAGGCGTGTCTGGTGGACAAACCCCCTGTAAAGAAGGAGATCTCGCTTTGGTATAACATGATCTTAGAGGAAGCAGATGGCAAATTCTGTCTCCCAAGGCTATTGTGGGCTGAGTTGATGCCAGGAAAAGACGTGGAAGAACTCTGGACAACTTCATGTAGGGTGCTGTGGGATTTGGTTAAACCAGCCTGGCTCCGAAGGAACCATCTATTTACAATGCATAGGGCTTACTATTCCCCGTAGAGGCTGTCAAATTTTCCCTGACAGGTCCGGTCTCTTGCCCAAGATGTGGTCTGGAGGCGGCATCTGATATTCATATGTTCTTTGATTGTCCGCAAATTACCTCCTTCTGGGATTCCATAAGTAACAAACTGTCCTCCGTACTGGATTTTCACATCTCCATAGATTTGGGCCTAGTCATCTTTGGTCTGAGCGGGAAGTCCCGCAGCGCTGCCTCTAACCTGGTGTTCTATTCCATTCTGAGGCTCGCAGGGAAATTTGCAGACAATGGAAGGATGCCTTGCCGCCCACTTTTTAAGAATGGAGGTCTTAATCCTTCAGATCTCAAAACTCGATCTGGCAAGGGGAGGAAATCAGGGAAAGAGAGCCTTTTGGAATCAGCTGGAGTGGTCACGTTGAGCCTGGTTTTTTTTTTTCCCCCAGGTCCAATGATTAATGCAGACATGGCTCACCTTCTGGTTCTGCTACAGTACGTAGCGGTGCTTTTGGGGCCCTAGTACCTCGGGCACTATTGACCAACAAAATAGCCCTTACGTCAGAGTTTCATGGCTTGCCAGCAGTTACTGTTGGGATTTGGTCGCCATCCCTCCTACGCTATCCCTGCCAGCTGACGCTGAGACAGTACAGAGGCACTGCCTGATTTTCTGCTGTGTGGCAGTTTTTGTTTTGATAGATTGGAGCCATGTACGCAAATGAGGATAATAAAAAAAAAAAAAAAAAAAAAAAAGCCTGCATTGTTTTACCAGATAAATCTTTGTATTGATTAACTGAAAACCACTAAGTACTAGGTACATATAATACTAGCTTGGATAAGTAAGTTCTACTGAACTTGGGGCAGGGGCGTACTGGGAACTACAACCGGCCCTGGCAAAGTGCTCAGCCAGCCCCTCACTCCCAACTCGGGGGTGGTTGGAGGTGCCGCCGAGCTCTTTGGCGGGGTCGATTTTCAGCCAATTTTGGTACAGGGCCGATTTTGCAACTATGCTGCAAAAACGGCCCTGTAACAAAAATTGACCCCCAGGGGCCCAGAACCGGCCCCCACCCATGCGGCGCTACGGGGGTTTGCCCGGTGCCGCTATGGCTAGTCCGGTCCTGACTTGGGGTTTGGTAATTCAAGGGTTTAGCACACCCTTTCTCCAAACTAAGAGAGTTCTGATCCCACTAGGTTAGGTAGGTGCAACACAACACCACTCTTAGTATGTCCACTAAAGGAGATGCCAGTAGCTGTCTGCCTTCTAGGTACAGTGAGCTTTTGCTCCAAGCACTGAAAGCCCTGTGTGCCTCTAGGAAGATGAAGACAGGGAGAAGTGCCAACACTCAGCATCTGGTAGAGATGTTACTTTTTGATAACTTTAGGAAGAACCCTGGGTCAGATGAACAGGAGAGCGTGTGTGGAACAGGGAATGAGCACAGGTCAGGAGGTGTATATTGCAGGTCAAGAGGTGGGACATTTTATGACCTAGAGTCAAACCCTGGCCAGGAGGACCAGAAGGTTCCCACCTGGACAATTCAGATTTTCAAGAGGTTCAGGGAGATGGTTCTGGAGAACCTCTCTTCACCCCTCCTGGAAGAGTGAAGAGTTTACCAAGCTGATCTATATTTGCCTCTGCAGAATCTAATCACTCAGGACAGTCTGTAGGGACCTCTGTATCTAGCAATACGCACAACTCTTATGAAAGGGAATACCATTTTCTAGAGCATGAGAAAGCTAGGTTTAGGCTCAGGCAATTGGCCCTGAATAAAGAGTCCCTAGAAGTCCACAAAGCTAGAAAAAAGTTGAGACTAGAGTCCCTTGGTGGCAGCAACAGTATCCTTAGAGTTAAGGAACATTCTTTGACAATAGGAACCTTAGCAAGATTGTACCTCCCTACCATGTTGGAGATGACATCCATAGATGGATAATTGCTTTAGAGAGGACCTGTAAAGTTCAGAGGGTTCCTTAAGAGCAGTGGGCAGCTATCTTGTGGCTCTCCTTTGCTGACAAAGGTAAAGATAAACTCCTCACTGTTAGAGTAGAGGAGTCTGGCAATTATTCAGTCCTGAAGAGTGCTCTCATCGATGGGTTTGGCTTAACCACTGAACAGTATCGGAGTAAATTCAGAGACACCCCAAAGGCACAGAATCAGGACTGGGTAGACTTTATGGATAGAGCCATTAAGGATCTGTACGGCTGGTTGCTTGGCAGCAAAGTGAATGATTTCAAGTGATTGTACAATTTGATTATGAGGGAGCACATCCTTAATATTTGCCAAAAACAGTTGTTGCATCAATACCTGGTTGACTCTGATCTGACTTCTCCCCAAGAATTGGGAAAGAAGGCAGATATGTGGGTCAGAACCAGGGTGAAGCAGAGAAACCAGAGCGATGGTGGTGACCTAAAGAAGCAAGATTTTAAAACATCAGATAAGGGTGGGGACAAGGGTAAAGAGGACAATTTTTCATCAGGGTCGCAATAACCTGCATGGGGGGGGGGAGGCCAACAAACAAAGGAAAATGCAAAACGAAAGATTGGTGTTATTTATGTAAAGAAAAGACCCATTGGACAAAGGATGCCAATTGTCCAAAGGCCAAGGATTCAACTCCAACCACCACTGCCCTTAAGGCAACTGCTCCCCCTAGTACAGTTTCAAGTGGTGGTACAGGGAAAAAGGATTAGTAGGGTTAACTTTGGGCTCTGAGATGAGTATTGGCTTAAATAACGATGGATTAAACCCAGATCTGTGACTGGGGTGAATGTTTTGCCATTGTACAACATTCCATCCATCATCTGGTGTGTTTTGCTGTTCACCCTATGTGGTAAGGGTATGCCCAGACGTGGGTCCCGTGCTCACTACGTCACTAGAGTCAAGCTATCCTGGCTGAAGACGGCTGATAGCCGGAAACCGGTCCTATGATGCTTGATTCCGGTCCAGGATAGACATGGCTTGGCAGTTCGGTCTGGACTGTTCCCATGAGGCACAGGGTCAAGACTGATTTGCATATGGCCATGTCTGAACTGAGGTGGCTTGGTGAGCAAAATAACGATGGATTAAACCCAGATCTGTGACTGGGGGTGAATGTTTTGCCATTGTGCAACATTCCATCCATCATCTTGTGTGTTATGAGTTCTGGCTTAGTCAGAACTCCAGCTCAGGCTGTCCTTGGTTGTGATTGTGGCATGGATATTGCCACCTTATTTGTCAGTCCCAGTAACCTGGGCAAATACAGACAGCAGCCTTTGATTAATAGTAAGGAGGCCATGGCATACAGGGACACAGATGCAAGTGTCACTATGGTGACAAACGATCTTGTGGGCCCTGACCAGATCATACTTGGTGAGATCTACAAAGTGACCAATGCTAACAATGTCAGGACTGATCATTCCTTGGCAGTTGTTAATTTCAGCTGGGGAGGGGTAACTGGCCCTAAGAGAGTTGTGGTTAGCTCAGACCTTCTAGTGGAATGCTTATTGGGCAATGATTTGGAGAATTCAGCCTGGGCTGAGGTGGAACTTAGGATGCATTCAGCAATGCTGGGCATCTCTGCAGATGTGCTTGCTATGACCAGGTCACAGGCCAAACTGACTTTTACCGAAAAGGCCCTGGATTCTGGAAAAAATTATCAGGATCTTTCCAAGAGAAGGAGCAGGAGGGGTAATGCTATGTCTTCTCCGCAGGCTCAGAGAGAGGATCAGTCTCTGGGGGGAGATGATCTCAGTTCCTGTGACTGAACTGTCTCAGAGGAACTGGAACCTGATCAGGTTTAGTTCTTGGGGACAGGGGTCCCTTCGAGGGCATATCTGAGCCAGGAGCAGCAATCTTGCCCCTCTCTTTAACCCCTCAGACAGCAAGCTGTTAATGAGGCTGCTGGGAGTGTCAGTGGGTCCCACAGGATCTATTGGGTTGAGGTAGTCCTTTACTAAGAGGGTAGAGACCCCAAGCCTGGTGCCACCAGGATGTTGGTCATATCTCTGAGGTTTAGGGGCTTCCTACTCACTTTGGCACATGACATTCCCTTGGCAAGATACCTAGGCCAAACTTAGACTAGGGAAAGGCTTGCTCCTTACTTTCACTGGCCTCATATGTCCGAGGACACCAAGGAGTTTTGTCGCTCCTGTACCACCTGTCAAGCCAGTAGTAAGTCAGGTGCTACTACAAAGGCCCCCCTAATACCACTACCTGTGGTGCGGGTACTCTTTGAAAGGATTGGGATTGACATAATTGGTCCCATGAACCCTCCTACTGCCTCTAGCACAGTTATATTCTAGTGGTGGTGGACCATGCCACTAGATACCTAGAAGCAATACCCCTTAGAACTACCACAGCCCTGTGGTAGCTACAGCCCTCCTGGGATTTTTTTCCAGTGTGGGTTTCCATAAGGAGGTCTTAACTGAAAGGAGGTACAAACTTCATATCCAGTTATTTCACTGCAATGTGGAAGAAGTGTGGAGTGGACTACACATTCACCACACCCCATTACCCAAATTACAATGGGTTCCTTGAAAGGTTCAACAAAACCCTGAAGGGCATGATCATGGGTCTCTCAGAAAAGCTTAGGCGAAAATGGGATGTCCTGTTGCCGTGCCTTCTCTTTGCCTACGGAGAGGTCCCACATAAGAGGGTTGGCCACAGCCCTTTTGAACTTTTGTTTGTGCATCCAGTTTGGGCCCGGGTTCCCTGTGTTTAGTAAAGGAGGGATGGAAGTTACCTCTCAAACCAGCTAAGCAAGACATTGTGGACTATGCACTTGGTCTCCGCTCCAGGCTGGCTCAGTACATGAAGAAGGCCAGCAAAAACCTTGCGACAAGTCAAGAATTACAAAAAGCTTGGCATGACCAAAAGGCTGTACTGACTGTTTATCAGCCAGGACAGAAAGTATGGGTGTTGGGGCCTGTGGCCCCAGCTGCCCTCCAAGACAAGTGGAGTGAACCCCATACTATTCTTGAGCAGAAGGGAGAGGTCACTTACTTGGTGGACCTTGAACCTCCCAGGAGCCCCCATAGGGTGCTCCATGTAAACAGGCTCAAACCCTATGTGGACAGGGCAGACATGGGCTTGCTCATGGCGACTGGTGAGGGACAGGAGGAAGAGAGTGACCCACTCCCTGACCTACTCTTAAAGAACCCTGATGATGCTAAAGTAAACTTACCCAGTGAATCACAACTATTCAATCCAAGTCTTAAATTGCTGAGTTTCCATATCAACCAGCTTCCTAAGAAGTCTTAAAATCTTCAACTACACGGGGTCCCAATCATGAGGATGGACTGGACTGTATGTGCAGACAACAAACTTTAGTTTAATGCCAAGTGTCTTAAGTTTTGAAAACAAGAACAGGAGCACCCACCGTCGTTCACCGTGGAAAATCACTCTATCTTCTTTAGATATGTTTAACTTCAACTTTCCACGACTGGTTCATTAAAAAAAAATCTTCTAGCTTTTAGGGGAAAATATGCATATAGCAATTGAGCTTGGGAGTGGTGAGAAGGGCTGGCTTTAGGGCAGTGTGACTAGTACGGGTACACAAGGTGCTGGCCTTGGAGGGGCACTGTGCTTAGCAGCTCCTCACGATTTAAAAATGCCTGCTGCAGAGTTCCTTGAGCATACAGCTTTCGGGCAGCAATAAAAATGTCAAGATAACTCTTGTAATGAATGTTCTTGGTAGAGAAATAGATCAGAGTTGTGTGTAGCGGTATTTTTGACTCGCCATAAAGTAGCACCGAGGTTTAATATGCCTGCTGCAAAGAGCAGATATGTATTTTATTAGGCTAGGTGAGTGGATTAGCAAAACCAGCCTTTGCCAGCGCTTTAAAACAAATGAAATGTATGTGAGATTTGGGCTATGGAGAGATGATGGGCATTTTTGCCAGATGGTAGTGAAGGAATCTGAGGAGGAGGTCATTGGAGGAGGTTCACCAAAAAAGACTGTAGCATCGGGCAGCACCAACTCTAAAGCCAGCCCTGGTGGTGAGTGACGAGCTGAAAGCATTGCATGTGCCGAAAGTGCTTACCCTGCCTTCTCATCACCACCTCTAAAGTGTCTTGATTATGAATTGCTCTGTCATTGGATGGCTGATGATGCGCCACTCACTTATAAAGCATCACAACTCCTGACAAGCAGCCAGAGCACCATCGCTATACATTCTCTCAAATAATATATAAATTAAACATCTGATCATCTCTGATGCCTATCTGCAGCCAGTCTATTTTCTTTTTCTCCCCACCCTTCGAGTTTCTTTCTCACCAGTGAGTGGAAACAGAGAGGTTGGTGCAGGGCAGATACGAGGAAAAACACAGATCTGAGGAACCAACAAGTAAAATAAATGCAGTCTACCCAGGCAAGATGCCCCCCCTCGCTCCTAAACCCTGGTGGCACTGCACTGGCTGCACCACTGATAGCTCTGTCCCTGATTTTGTACCATCCAATCTGTCCCAGCAATGTTCTGTTCCTGGAGCTGCAAACCTTCTGCCCCACTCAGCACTGTGCTGTGCCGTCCCGTCTCAGAGGAGCAGTGCCCTGTGCAAAATGCTCTCTCTGTTGGTCCCCACCCCACCCTTGTCAGGGTCCTGGCAGGCTCTGACTGAAGAGAAACAATGTAAGTTGTTACTTTGTTTCTCTTCAGTCCTGTGTCAGTGCAGGAGCTCAGAGCAGGCTGCACACTGCAGCTGCTTTAGAGCAAGACACACACTGCTCTCTACAGATGAGCTGAGGGGGCCCCTTTCACGTACAGAAGTCTTGGGCCCCCACACCGCGGGGGCTGTGGGGATGTTTATTATGCCTCCTGCTTGGGGACATATTTACAAGAGTCTATTGCCATCAGAATGTCACTTTTAGTGATGTTCTGGTTGCGATATCTTTTTCGCCTTTAGAAAGCGGCGGTAAGCCACTTAATGTGGCTTAGCGCTACCTTGTAAATAAAGCCCCTTTTCATGCTTCACTTAGCATGAAAGGTGTTGGCAATGGGTGTTTCAGTGGGTTTTCCATGCAACACACATTGCTTTTTAACGCTGCCCCATATTTACAAAGATGGGGCAGCGCCAAAAACTAAGTCCAGGTAAAACCTAGTCTTAGGATGGAGCTACGAGGAGAGATTATTTTCTCCTCACATTTTGCTCTTTTTATGTGTGCTGCATTTTGCGGTACTCATAGAAAGAGCAAATCACCATTATTGATTGTTTATGGGAGTAAGGTGCCCCTTTTGCACATAAACAATCGCCCCTACAGCGCAGGCACCCTTGCAACATGGAGCAAGGCTGTCTGCACTTGTGCTAGGTAGCTTTTCTGGTACCAACGCTAGTGGAAACACAAGGGTGCACCATTTTTTTGTAAATAAGGTGCATTCTTCCATTTAGAAAACGTTGGAGCGCAGCATTACTAATTTTGGAATAACACCGCACTCCGATATGTTTATTTATTTTTTTTTTTTTCAAAAACCTTTATTGTATTGAATAGCATGGTACATCAATGCAATGAAAGCAAGCTTGTATACAGCATATGACATGGCATAATAGCGGCATCTTCCCATGCAAGCAGAATACATCAGAATATAATTATCATGAAGTTGACATTAGAAACAACCCCAACTCCCACCCACAGAAAATACTCCTTATCGGAGTGCTGATTGGAAAAAACATCCGAAGTGGTTAAATATGGAATAGTCCGAAATACTCCATCCAGTGAGGGTAGCACGAACAGTTGTTATATCACATAATGATAGCACAGTACAGAGGGCTTAAACATTCAATAGCATTGCCTGAGGGGGATCCCCAGTAGGCAACGGCAAAAGGATTCGGTAGCGTCAAAGGCCCCAGGTAAACAATGATAAAGCAAATAGCACAGAGCATTGGGATACAGTATTAAAACATACATTACAAGAATTCATAGCGCATATTCTCTAGGCATTCTCCCCTCCATCCACCCCTTCAGCCTCCTCCTCCCTCCGACGGAGCAGGTATGCTGTGAATGGCGCCCAGATGTCCTTTGGACGCGATCGTAAGGGCAGGAGTTCTGCATAGTCATGTACTCCTTCCTGCCACATTGTCATGGAGCTAAGCCAGCATTTAAACTTGGGAGCTCTCCCCCGCCCCCATCTACAGGCGACTAAGCGTTTGGCAATTAACAGACTGAGGGCTAGGAATTTCCTGTGAACAGTATCCACGGATTGTGTAAGGCCAAGAAGCGCCTGGCGAGGGCAAGGTGGCATCGCTGTCCCCAGCATGTCAGCAAGACTGTTAAAGACCTGTTCCCAGTAAATGGCGACTCGGGGACAAGACCAGGCCAGGTGAAAGAAGTCAGCGTGACAGGGGTATGGTAAAGGCGGTGTAAAAATTTGTAATGGATGAGCCGTAATCTATTGTTGCCTGTAACAGCGCTTGTGTGCATACAACAGTTGTCTCACTGTTCATCTGCAAGTAGTTCAGTCAGATCATTATCCCATTCCTTTCTGGCCCTGAGATGTGTGGAGGCAGGAGCAGCCTGTACATGTTTGTATAGCATAGAGACAACATGTCGCGGGGCTTCTGATTGAGCTATGGCATGAAGTGGTGCGAAGACATCAGGTTCAGTAGGAAACGTAGGGGTTAGGGCACGAACATTTTGTCGCAGTCTGGTGTATAGAAAGGTATCCATAACAGAAGGGGACGTCTCCCCAAAAAAGTGTTCCGAAGTGCGGAAGGTCCCCTGCGTATATAAATCTCCCCAGGTCCGAAGTCCCAGCTTCTTGAGCAGGTTATGGCAAAGGACTTCACAGGTGACCTGCACTCGTGGGTCGTCAGTCAGAGGGAGGTGGGGTGAATAATAAAATAAGCAGTCCAGAGTGTGCGCTATGTGGGTCCAGGCCTGTACAGTGCAGTCTACAGTGGAGGGGTCACCTTCTCTCGATCGCACCGAGGTGTGAATGTAGCCTGAAGGGACTATGGGGGCCATGTACCCATCTTCGACAGCTAAGTGTGCCATATAAGGAGGAGGGTGAAACCAGTAGGTGGCGAAATGCGCAGGTGTAGTATTTTTCAAAGTTGGGCACCTCAAACCCTCCCTGATGAAAGGGCAGCATGAGTGTAGTAAGGCTGAGTCTTGCTTGTTTCCCACCCCAAATCAGCCTGATGATCTGGGAATTTAGGGAGCGAAAGAAAAACCTGCCAGGGTTATATGGGATATTAACAAATAAATAAAGTAGTTTGGGTAAAATCACCATTTTGATAAGCGCGATACGGCCAGCCATAGATAGGGGAAGATGTAGCCACTTGGAGATATTGTCAGTAATTTTATCTAGCGCAGTGCCATAATTGGCCCTCATCATCGCATCTTTGTCTCTGGAGATTCGAATGCCCAGATATTTTAATTCGTCTTGTTCCTAAATGAGAGGGTAGTCAAGTTGGAACGGGGGTGTGTTGTCTGTGAGTGGAAAAATGGCGGATTTGGACCAGTTAATTTGTATGCCCGCTATACCTTCAAATTTAGTTATTTCGCGGAGCACCGGATTCAAATTGTCTTGGGCTTTGTCTATGTAGATTGTCATATCATCAGCATAGAGGGAAATAAGTAATTGACGGGATGGATATATGAGGAAGCGGGGATTGTGTTTTTGTCGGAGCATGGCAGCAAGAGGCTCGATTGCTATCGCGAAGAGGATGGGAGATAAAGGGCAACCCTGACGAGTGCCTCTTTGGACAGCAAACGGAGCGGACCTGGCGCCATTAAGTAACACCGTAGCCGTGGGCTTGTGATATAGCAGTTTCACCCAATCTATAAAACTAAAAGGCAGTCCCATGTATTGCAGTGTGCCGAATATGTAATCCCATTCTAAAGAATCGAAAGCTTTTGTAGCATCTAAAAACACTGCCACTGCGTCGCATTTAGGGTTGATATCTTGCAGCACAGCGTGGAGAGTGCGAAGATTGTGGGAAGTTGCACGATTGGGCACGAAGCCCGCCTGAACCGGCAGCACTAGTTTCCCCATAAGGAGGTTAAGGCGAGTGGCCAGCACTTTAGCAAGAATCTTGGTGTCGCAGGTGAGTAGGGAAAGCGGGCGGTAGGAGTCTCATTGGGTAGGATCCTTGCCTGGTTTGAGTAGTGAGGTAATAAGTGCTTCACGCATAGTACAGGGAAGGCTGCCCTCTTCAAATGCTGCGTAATAAACTTGTTTCAGTATCGGAGCCAGAAGATGCGCTGGGTTGAGCCGCCATGACAGATATGGAGAGTAGTCAAGGGGGAGTCGTAGTTCCAGCAGAACTGGGGAATGATCAGAAAATGTACGTGTCAAGTGGGTGGTACGGATTAGCCATGGGGTGACTCCAGCCGAGACAAAGATGTAGTCCAGACGAGCCCAGGTAGAGTGTGGGGAAGAGAAGTGGGTGCCTTCCCTAACTGTAGGGTGGAAGTGTCGCCATGTGTCAAGTAGGTTGCCGTCCTCAATAATGCCCCTTAATGTTCGCTGAGAGTTTGTGTAGTGCGAGGGTAGTGGCCTTGATCTGTCTGTACCTGGGCTAAGCGCCGTGTTGAAATCACCACCCCAGATAACATGCGTGATTCCTAGCGTCTCCGATATGTATTGTAAATATCCCCCATGGTGTCTTATACAGGCTTTAATTCAACTTAAACTAAATAAAAGGGCATATTCATTCTTTTTCCTAGTATGACCGTATACTTTTGTATTGCCCCTTGAATGGGAGAGGCTGATAACAGTAGGGGCTCTTCTTTGCTTGAACCCCTACTCTAAGGCCCCATCTCCTCCTCACATGGTATTTTTTGTAAGTTTGAAGGTCTGTAAACCTGCTGTCAATCACATTCAAAAACATTGCTAGACATATTTTAAAAACTTTTGGAAAGCTCTATTGTTCTTTTCTGCTTAGTACAAAAGCACCTCTCATGTTTTCTGTATTTTATTTTTGGAAGCATTAACCTCCCTCGCTTCCTTTGCTCAGAAGGATTCCCTTCTTTTGGAGGTCAGGGTGCCCATCACTCAGCCATCTACATCGCGACAGAAGAATCTCCCGACAGGCGTTCCAGGCGCTCCATGGACAAGGTATTGGGACTGGAAGACTTCCCTGCCCTGGAGGCGTAAGTGCTGGACAACACCTCTGAGAGAAGAGAACAACACAATCTGGATGCTGAGAAAGGAAATGATTCGGTGCAAGTTTAGTTGCATTTGTTGGCGAAGTTCTTGTCTCACTTCCCCATCGCTCGGTGTCACTGTGCAGCAATTGTTGCTGGGATAGATCTGACAGTAATAATCCGCGTCGTCCTCCGCCAGGGCCCCGGTGATGAGCAGGTGACAGGAGTTACTGGAGGGGTCCTTGGAGGCGGAAAACCGAGCAGGGACCCCGGAGCCCTGGCGCTTGTTAGATTCAGAATAATAATGCAGCAGGAATCTGGGGGGGCTCCCGGGCCTCTGCTGGTACCAGAAGATGCTGTAGCCGCCGATGCTGAACCCGCTGCTCATGACACAGGGAAGTCTGGCCGTCTGTCCCGGGGTCACTGACAGCGAGGACGGCTGGGTCAGCGAAGGTAGAGACCAGGAACCTGCAAGAAAATTCAGGAGCCATATGATTACATTCGTCTGATTTACTTCTTTTAAACTGTTAGTGGACTAATTAAAAGTAAACCCAGTCAGTTCTTACAGGCACAGAGGGCGCTGAGCGCGAGGAGGAGGGGGGCCCAGGACATGGCGACGCGTCAGCAGGGCTCTGGTCTGAGGTGCAGACAGGTCTCAGGGTGCGGCCCCAAAGTCATCCTTAAACCCTTGCAGGGGAGGGGTCAGCTCCTCTATGCAAATAGGCTCGATGCTCATTGGATGATACAAGACCCTCCTGGCCCCTCCTTCAAACCCTCGTCACTCCTCACGCATATTAAATCAGATATAATATTAAATCTTACATTACAAAGTGTCTCCTGGTGACTCCGTTGACTAACAATGCTGGGCCAAGTTAATCTTTACATTTAAACTGATTATGAGTGATTAATATTTCGTGGTGTCCCAGCCAAAAACGAAAGGAGAGTGTTTGCAGTGTGAAAGATGCTCTCGAAATAGGGCAGAAATCTGTCGGTAACATTCAAATCTCCCCTCTAGCCTATCTAGAGTCTCTCTGCCAAAGTACACGTGACTTCACCCCAGAGACCTTGCTCGAGGCACTGATCCGAAACCGTAAGTCTCAAACATCGGTTATTTGAACGGTGAAGGGCGCCATCCAGTGGAAATACCTGGAACTCAGTCTCCCACGCAGTGAATTGGGGCCATATGTATCAACATCCTCATTTGCGATTCTCAAATAGCGATTTTTTAGAAATCGCTATTTGAGAATTGCAAAATGGGATGTATTAAAGAAATCGCAATTTATTTGCGAATCCTTAGTATTCCTTATTTGCGATTAGCAAATTGCGAAATCGCAATTATGGAATACTTTCCCATTCATTTCTATGGGCCAGGAGGCCCTTGGAAATGAATGGGAAGTCATTCTCAATTTGCGATTCGCAATTTGAGAATTGCAAATTGAGAATAATTTCAAGGGTGCAAGGGTGTCATAACGACACCCTGATGCACCCCTGAAATGAACATGTGTGCGCATATGGCGCACATACATGCCTTAAGGGCATGTATATGCGCCACATGGCACATTTGCAAATGCCAAAAAGTGCATTTGGGAAAGAAATCACACAACTTGGGTGCTTCATAAATAGCATTTAAGGGAACGCAATTTCTTATCCTTAACGGCCACATGCATCAAAGTCCGGTTTTGCGATTCCTTAATTGCGATTTTTAGGGAATCGCAAATAAGGAATCGCAAAATGGGATGCATGATTGAAATCGCATAATATTTGCGATTCGGTAAAAATCACAATTTTTACCGAATCGCAAATATTATGCGAATTCTAATTTGCGATTTCGCAATCCACATTGATTCCTATGGGCCAAAAGGCCCATAGGAATCAATGGGAATTGCGAATTCGCAAATTAGAATTCGCAAAATGTTAATGCATTCCATGGGTGCAGGGGGGGGGTCCAAACGAACCCCCCCTGTACCCCTGAAATGTATTTTGAAGTGCATGTTTCACACACACACATGTCCTAAGGACATGTGTGTCTGTAACATGACAGTGTATTAAAATGCAATTTTGAGCATTTTCATACATTTTTGCAAATTACCACGAGGTTCACCCTCGTGGTAATTTGCACCCCTTAATTGCGAATTTGCAATTTTAAAAGTAATCATGCATTGCTTTTAAGGAATCGCAAATTTGCGATTCCTTAAAAGCAATCGCATTTTTGGAATTCGCTAAAAATAGCGATTTTGCTAAAAATGCTTGATGCATCCCAAAAACCTATTTAGGAATCGCAAACGGCCGAATTTACCGATTCGCGCCATTTGCACTTCCTAAATAGGTTGATGCATGTGGCCGTGTATGCTTATGCAAAATTAAGGAATCACAAATTTTTGGATTCCTTCATTTTGCGATGCAATTTGACTCATACATCCCGTTTTCTAAAAAATTTTGTCGCAAACACTGCTTTTTGCAAATCGCAGCGTTTGCAACTAAAAAAATGGTTGATACATATGGCCCTGATCGCATGACATGATTTTTTATTCATTTATTTATTTAATGCATTTTTATATAGCGCGGACTTTACCCAAAGGTGTCAGAGCGCTGTACAATAGAACCAGTTACGTTACATGAGTGAAATGGTACAAAATAGAAGGTCATAAAAATAAACAGAAGAGGTAGAGTAAAACCATATAGGCAATAACACAATATCAGACACAGCAATCAAGGGTGGGGCATGAACAAGATGCTATTACAAATTTACACAATGATGAACTAACTTCCTGGAAGGGTCTGAGAATGAGGGTATTAGTTCTGAAAGTGTCTTTGGAAGAGAAGATATTTGAGGTCAGTTTTGAAAATCTGGATGGAGGTGGTGGAACGGAGCAATGGGGGAAACGAGTTCCAGATTCTCACTGCAATACCTGAGAACGATTGAGTCATCGATCTTTCCTTTTTGAAGGAGGAGGGCTCAAGTAGAAACTTTTCAGCATTCTGAGAAGGTCTCGAACCACCTGACATTTTCAGTTTATTCGCCAGGTAACAAGAGGAGGAAATGTGCAAGACTTTATGGGTGATGCAGGCAGTTTTATAAATGGATCTTGCCTCGATGGGAAGCCATTCAAGAGAAGACAGGATAGGAGTGATGTGGTCAGTTCGTTTGGATCCTGAAATAAAGCGAGCTGCTGAGTGGAGGACAGATTTGAGGGGGGAGGGGTGAGATTTGGGTTAGCCAGTCAGAAAAGAATTGCAGTAATCCAGTCTAGAGAGAACTAGCGATTGGACCAGCGTTTTTAGGTCTTTCTCCGGGAAGAACTGACGAATCCCCCACAGAAGGCGCAGCTTGTAACGTGTGTTCTTAGTAATGGAGTTGATGTGGGACATTAGGTTGAGTCTTTTGTCAAGTATGACACCTAGGGATTAACGCTGTCGACAATGATGGGTTTATTGTTGAGTAAATTAAGCTGATCCATCCAGGATTGAACCGGAGGAGAAGAGAGAGAGGTAGATAGGAGGAGGAATTCAGTTTTGGTGGGATTGAGAATAAGTTGGTGAACTAACATGTGTAAAATGTAGTGGTACTTGTATAGCGCACAAATCACCATGAGGCATCTCGGCGCTTGTACGAATACCGCTGAGGAACCCTTCCTGGCCTTTCCCTGTGAAGTGCCCACTCCTGGGAACCCCCAAGGTGAAGCCAGGCATCCTAGCGTTGTTGGGGCCGTTGTGGAGATTAAGCAAGCTATTGCCCAGAGTTACAGAGTGGGACCCATGATTAGACTAGGCACCAAGGCAAGAATTATCAGGTCCGGGGAGATTGAGTCCAAGAGCCGCCGAGGCGGGAATTGAACCCTGGTCCCGGGCCGGACCTCTGCATCAAGGTATGCTGCTCTAACCATTGAGCCACACTTCTCCACAACATCCAGTTGTGAATAGAGTTGAGAGTAGAGTTGAGTAGTGAAAGATCATGTGGGGAAGACACTTTGAGGTAGATTTGGGTGTCATCCGCATAGAGATGTTAGTGGATCCCAGATTTACTTATGAGGTTCCCTAATGGTTCCAGATAGAGATTAAACAGAGTGGGTGCAAGGATAGAACATTGAGGGACGTCTTGACCTACCGCCAATGGAGACTAAAGACTGTTGGCTATCTTGATCATTTGGGATATGTCCAAGAGGAATGAGGCAAACCATTTAAACACTGTGTCTTCCATGACCATTCTCTGTTGAAGAGTGTTAAGGAGGGTGTGGTGATTAACAGTGTAAAAAGGCTGCAGAGAGGTCAAGAAGAATCAGAAGGCACGATTCCCCAGAATCGAGTATATGCAGCGCATCATCAATCACTTGCAGCAGGGCTGTTTCAGTGCTACAATTTTGGATGAAGCCAGACTCGAACACGCCAAGAAGATTATTGTCCATAATATGTAGGGAAAGTTGTTTCGCAACAGATTTTTCTGTGATTTTAGAAAGAAAAGGGGGGTTGGTGATGGGGCGGAAGTTGTTGAGGTCATTTGCATCAGCAGAGATTGTTTTTAGAAGATGGGTAACCTGTGCTGTTTTGAGGGCAGCAGAGAGGGAGCCTTGACTGAGGAAGAGGTTAACTAGCCTAGTCCAGTAAGAGAGAGAATTGGGGGAGAAATCAAGGGTGATGTCACTAGGGATGGGGTCAGAGGAATGGTTGGAGGGTTTTGGTTTCAAGGATGCATTTGAGGAGGTCATCTTCCGAGATGTCGGCAAAGTTCTGCCAAGTGACTAAGGATTTACGTTCCTCAATGGGGGTGGGGTGGGAGACCTGATCCACTAGTGATTTTACCTTTTCATCAAAGAATAAAGCAAATTCTGCAGGTTCTTTGAAGAATTCTCAGGCGTGATGGTTTGGGGAGAGCAGTTTGAGTTTTTTATGAGGTCAAAAAAAATTTGGGGTCTGTTTTTGGCTGAGTCACGGAGGGATCTGAAATGTGATGCTTTTTCATGGAATATGTGCTTGTGGTATTTTGATCTTGCCGAACATAAATGAGAGAGATTGGTGGTGGATGGAGATTGTCTTCACTGTGCCTTCAAGATTCTAAGGTTTTCACTTTCATCATAGAGAGCTTTATTGAACCAAGGTGCTGAGGGGGTGGGTCTTTTCTTTTTGCTTTGGAGTGGAGCGACTATATCGATTTTGACTGCTAGGACTGAGAGGCAATGGGAGGTGAGATCATTAACATCCACATTAGGGTCTAATCTAGGAAGTGATTGCAATGTGGAGTCGCACAGAGTATCAAGATCAATGTTTTTAGTGTTTTGCGAAACCAGGTAGTTGCCCTTTTGGGTTGGCCTAGTGTCATAATATTAAGCATGGGCGTAAAATCCGTTCCGTTCGCGGAATTTGCGGATTTTCTGAAAATTCGCGGTCCGCCAATCTTGCGAAATTTCAGAAAATCTGCGAAATCGCGTGCGGGACGGATTTTCAAAAACTGAAGTACATGAAGCACTTACAGGGTTACAGCAGGTGCCCAAGTTGAAGCTAATTTCTTTGTAACCATTTACAAAATGGTTACAAAGAAATTAACTTCAACTTGGGCACCTGCTGTAACCCTGTAAGTGCTTCCTGAGCGGCACCTCCAGAGTTGTTACCTACTTGCAACTATTCTCTGACCCTGCTCTGGCCTTCGAAGCAGGGTCAAATAATAGTTACAAGTATGGCACAATGCTCCAGGCTGTCACAAAAATGAAACCACAACAGGAAGCACTTACAGATAAGGAAGCAGGTACCTGACTTGAAGCTCAAATTCAGTAACACATTAACCAGCCCCCGATTGAGACTGGGCAGGTGTGCTTTCTCCCCATAATCTAGAGTGGCGAACCAAAGGGTGCTGTGATGAACCAGAAGGTGCAGTTGTGAACCAGAGGGTGCTGTGATGAACCAGAGGGGGGTGGCAGTGGTGAACCAGAGGGTGGCAGTGATGAACCAGAGGGTGGCAGGGGGGAACCAGAGGGTGGCAGTGGTGAACCAGAGGGTGGCAGTGGTGAACCAGAGGGTGCTGTGATGAGCCAGAGGGTGGCAGTGGTGAACCAGAGGGAGCTGTGATGAACCAGAGGGTGGCAGTGGTGAACCAAAAGGTGGCAGTGATGAACCAGAGGGTGGCAGTGGTGAACCAGAGGATGTCAGTGATGAACCAGAGGGTGGCAGTGGTGAACCAGAGGATGTCAGTGATGAACCAGAGGGTGGCAGTGATGAACCAGAGGGTGGCAGTGGTGAACCAGAGGGTGGCAGTGGTGAACCAGAGGGTGGCAGTGATGAACCAGAGGGTGGCACTGATGAACCAGAGGGTGGCAGTGGTGAATCAGAGGGTGGCAGTGATGAACCAGAGGGTGACAGTGAGGATCCAGAGAGTGGCAGTGGTGTACCAGAGGGTGGCAGTGATGAACTAGAGGGTTGCAGTGATGAACCAGAGGGTGGCAGTGGTGAACCAGAGGGTGCTGTGATGAACCAGAGGGTGGCAGTGATGAACCAGAGGGTGGCAGTGGTGAACCAGAGGGTGCTGTGATGAACCAGAGGATGGCAGTGATCAACCAGAGGGTGGCAGTGGTGAACCAGAGGGTGGCAGTGATGAACCATAGGGTGACAGTGATCAACCAGAGGGTGGCAGTGGTGATCCAGAGGGTGCTGTGATGAACCAGAGGGTGGCAGTGATGAGCCAGAGGGTGACAGTGATGAACCAGAGGGTGACAGTGGTGAACCAGAGGGTGGCAGTGGTGGACCAGAGGGTGGCAGTGATGAACATAGAGAGTGGCAGTTATGAACCAGAGGGTGGCGCTGCTCAACTGCCCGGGAGCCCTGTGGGTGTGAGCCCCCGCGCTGCTGAGCTGCCCAGGGGTTGTGAGCCCACACGCTACTGAACTGCCCCGGGGCCCAGTGGGTGTGAGCCCCCGTACTGCTGAACTGCCCTGGAGCCCTCTCAGTGTGAAAATCATTTGTGCTCAATTGCCTGGGAGCCCTCTGGGTGTGAGCACATTTTGTGCTAAGTACGCCCCTGCCCCCAGTACATATATACCCGTACCGCACAGCACCATTATGCGCTTGCACCATGAAGTCTGGTGCCTGGATGCTCCTGATCCGTGTAGGTGGTACCACCGTCTGGTGCAGTCAAAATGTAAAGTCATAACTTGCTACACAGCACCAATAAACACGTGTCCCCCCTGGCACCGGTATGCGCATGTACTAGGCATGGAGCACCCGCATGCCACTGCACCCTACTGCCCAGCGCCAGCATATGCGTGTATGGGGCAGTTTAGTATGAGATGGGACATTGTCCAGTAGCAGCAACTGCATGCGCCTGAACCCACTGAGCAGGATCAGAATGGCTTTGTACCAACACGCGCAGCAGAGCTATCTTTGACATCTGAAGGATTCTGGGGTCCTGTGCCAAACGTATTTTTGCATCCATGAGTTTCCCGAGCGCCACCCCCGTGTAGCTCCTGTGACCAGGAGGCTGCTTTTTCCTCATCTGCTGCTCTCCTCGGTCTCTGACCCTTTATAAACAAGATGCATGTGAACTCGCATAGAAGCCCCGCCTGTTTGGCCCCGTCCACCACACACTAGCGGTATGAAATGTCTTCACGCCCGTCCCCACTATAATGGCCAGCTCACTCAAGGGACCTCGGCACCTTTTGGTGCTCTGGCAAAGTTACAGGCACACGTGGTCACATATTTGTGCAAATGGCACAAAAATCCGCGAGTTCGCGGGAAAATTCGCGAACTCGCAGAATTGTTTGCCATTTCGCACGAAATTTGCGGACCGCGAATTCGCAAATTTCGCTCATACTTAAATAATATGTGAAAGGTGAAAACAGAAGGGAATGAAGAAGTGGTCTGACCAGTCTACATGGACAGGGGGAGCCATAGTGAGCAGGTCTGCTTTGTTTATGACAAGGTCCAGAATTGAGCCCTTATAGTGTGTAGTTTCTGAGCAGTGTTGGAAAAGATCATTGGCTGAGAGAAAAGTGGCAAGCTTGTTGGCAGCCGAGTCTTCCAAAGAGCCCCAGTGTAGATTGAAGTCACCCAGGAAGATCTGTCTGTCACTTTGAGGCAATTGGTCACTCTTGAAGTCAGTGATTTTTCCTCCAGAAAGGGAGAGCAGTTACCGGGTGGATGGTAGATGACATGGAACCTGAAAGGTGAGCCGTGATATACTTGAAGTTCTAGGGATAGGCATTCAAATGTGCAGAAGAGGATGGTAGGAAAGACTTTAATTTGAAGGAAGTTTCTGAAAAAGATGGCGACACCTTCCCCAATTTTGTCAGTTCTGTCATTTCTGAGGATAGAGTAGTCAGTAGGTATCTGAAGATCAAACAAAGTATGAGAGGAGTCATTAAACCAGGTCTCAGTGAGGAAGAGCATGTCAAGATTGTGACGGGTGATAGTGCCTGAAAATTCCAGTTTATTCTTAATTGCAGATCTGCAGTTGTGGAGCAAACAATGCAGCTCTGATGCAACTGTTTTGGTGATGGGGGAGTTTGGGCTATTAAGGAAGATGGGGATAAGATTCTTATATGAGGGTGCCAGGGAAGAAGAGGGAGGCTGGATAGATCTGACAGAAGAGATGGTCTGAATAGAGAATTGAGTAGGATTATTAGGAGGGGAAGTGGAGGAGGATTGGCATTGGTAGTCTTGTAGCTAGCCAGTAAGTTAGCGATGTCTATGGAGGACATCTATCTAGTAAACCTTTACTGAAGGTGCTCTCGTGACACTGAGTGGCAACAACTCTGTAGCAGATCAGTGTTTAAGCACAAACGGATGCTTGTGCCAAAGGTAGAGTGCAGCAGTAATTGCCATTGAATGATGTAGGCCCAAACCTTTCATAATCTGCACAAAGGGGCATAATGAAGCAGTCCCAGTGAACACACCCCTTGGATTGAACGCAATCCCAGGTCTACTAACATCAAGCAAAGTAGTGTTACACAGCTTTGTGTAGATCCAAGGGGCAAAGAAAAAGAGCCACAAAAAAGAAACATCGCCAGTGCTTAATTTGTAAAAGAGAAAGTCCTGAGACCATTTTTTTTTGCTGACATCTGACACCTCTGCCGAACAATGAATTGATGAATACCAAGGCTGTACAATTTAATTTAGCCTCATGGCTCTTTTTTCTACCAACACACTCTCCCTGCGTTGTTATCTCACTCTTGCTTGTTCCTTTTCATCTGTGCTTTCTCTGGCACTGTTTTCCTATCTTTCTCTTCCTTCTTACAAATTTGTTTCTTTTTTCCTCTCTTGTACTGGGTCGAAGTCTACAGATTAAAAATAACTCTGAGTACCCAATACAGGGTGGCACCTGGTAACACTGGTTCAAATAAAGCACTGATTGTAGCGATATATGTCCTCATCTAACATGATTTCCAAGTAATTACTCTATCTTCTCTTGGTTGGTTATCTCTTCTTAGAAATCTGTATTTGAGATTGAGGGGCATACTTACAAAAAAATGTTGGAAAACAGGACTACCTCAAATTTGGCACGGCTGGTCTCTGACATTTGTAAAATGCAGGAATATTCACAAGACTATGACACACCCCTGTGTTACCCCAAGAGCTGGCACGAAAAAGCTGCCTAGCGCCAACGCAAAAAACACAGTTGATGGACAGAATGCAGAACAATGTCTTACATTCACCCCAGTACACAGATCTGGGCCTAAATCCATCGTTTTTTTGCACTCCACACCACCCTAGGTCAGACAATGGCTATATGCAAATCAGCCTTGACCCTGTGCCTCATGGGAACAGTCCAGCCCGAACTACCAAGCCATGTCTTTCCTAGACCGGAATCAAGCATCCAAGGACCGGTTTCTGGCTATCAGCCTTCTTCAGCCTGGATAGCTTGACTCCAGTGGTGTGGAGAGCCTGGCACTCACATCTGAGCATACCCAGCCCACTCGGGGTGAAAATTGCAAAAAACACAGTTGATGGACAGAATGCAGAACCATGTCTTACATTCACCCCAGTACAAAGATCTGGGCCTAAATCCATCGTTTTTTTGCACTCCACACCACCCTAGGTCAGACAATGTCTATATGCCAACGCAGGCATCCTACTGCCATGTCGAAAGGGTGCCTGCGCTGCAGGGGTGATTGTTTATGTGCAGGAAGCAGCAGCATCCTCCACATAAACAATAATGGGGATTTGATTTCTATATGCGTGCTGCAGAATGCAGCACAAATGGAAAGAACAAAAAATAAGGAGAAATTAATTATTTCCCCTTGTATCACCATCCTAAAACAAAGCATTCCCTGGCAATATTTTTGGGAGCTGCCCCAACCTTGTAAACCTGGTGCAGCATCAACATGTGATGGGTGTTGTGGTAGAATGCCCTCTGCAACACCCATTACATGCTCCTTTTTCGCAGAGGACCTAGGCAGAAAGGGGCATATTTACAAGGTGGTATTAAGGCACATTAAGTGACTTAGCGCCACCTTGAGAATATGGCAAATGCCTCTATGCCACAAAAGCGTAATAATAAGTGATGCTCCGGTGGTGATAGGGGCTTGTAAATATGCCTCTGAGTCTCAAGAATAAAATTCACTTAATGCAATGTTTGCCTGTCTTTGTGAAGTGGTTCAAGTGTAAATCATATTCATCACTGCGCATGACACAAAGTAAATACCCTGAGTCACATCATTTTTCTTACTCACACAACGTGCCATTGCAAGACTCTGATACACTTTTTTTCCATTAAATTTGAGTTGCAATCTTGTTGCCCAAAGAACAAATGTTTAACCAGTAGAAGCTCACTGGGATTGACACGTATTTGCTACATAGTTACTGACTATGAACTGATTAATAAAAAACCCTAATGAGGCACACTGATGCACACATAAAAGTTGAGTTAGAAATAAAAAAAAAAATTTTTAATGTAGTTCAATTCTCGCAAATTTCAATCTGCCATGGATATTTTTTTTTCACCTTTATCTCATGAATAGCTTTAAATATAGGTAAATTCTGGTGAGAACAGAAACAGAACATACTGGAATGTACCTTTTGCCTTGTCAAAGGGGATGTTCTCATTCCCTTGACTTCAAACTGGGAGTACATTTAAGTTTATTTCATCTGTAAAGCCTACATTATCAAATTACAATGGGTCTTCCTGAGACTTTCTTGTATTTTTTCTATCAGGTAGCTGACCCTCCCAAGCCCCCCTATAGTACAAAATTTTTACCTCAACTAAGACACTAGGATCCTTCACTCACACATTCATACTCTAATGCACAGTCTCAGACCAGATTTGTCTTCTATCTTTGAAAACTCGCCTCTGTCCTCATTGGCACACCCATGCTTGACTGGGATCCTGGAGTTTGCCAAACTGCAAAAAATCTTTACATTTGTAGGTTTCTGTCTCTTATTCATAATTTCAGAAAAGGCCATTGTGAATTGAAACGACTGGAAACTTCTAGATCTTTTTGTGAAAGCATTTCGAGTTAATTGACTATCTTCAAGGTTGCATATTTTCACTTTTTGATTTCATCCCTTTAAAAGTATAGCGCTTGGAAGTCCATAATTAAAAGAGAATGAATGGCGATGCGGGACATTTGCATTTTTGTGGTATTGATTGGCTATATAAAATAATCTTTGTTGAAAGTAATACGCCTGGCATTAATGTGCGTCTGTTTGCCAGTGCTAGCACATTGCAACATTCATATTGACTTTGCCATTGCTTGTTTTCTCTATGCCAATAGTTCAATTACAGCTAAGGTGCATATATAAAATAAGAAGAAACGTGTTAAGAACTTACTTATTTTTAAATGCAACACAACACTTCAAAGCAGGGTCATTTAAACAGTGTGTAACTAGTAAAAGCTTTGCTGTTATGTATTTTAATAATCATACTATATGTATCTCATTTTGATTGTATATCTTGACTATAGCCCGTATACCATTGCACATCTGTTATTTTACATTTCATTGATCACAATAAACTATGCACACTTATAAACACAGAATAACTGATTTCCACGTTATTCATCAAAAGGATGCAACTTTTTCGCTTAGCTATCTTGATCGATAATAAAAAAAATAGTCACATTGCTTCTGTGACTCGTGCATCCCAAGGGAATTGTGGATAACTTCACATCCACTAGATGATGCAAGTGAGGTTGGATTGGTTTCCTTTGATTGTCGATGACTCTTGGTTAAAGTAACAATATTTTTCGAAAGAACAGGTGTACAACATACAACGATTTGGACCCTCTTTGCTTAAAACAATGTCAATAATAAACCAAGTCACACAATATCGAAGGAACACATGCCTACATAACATAACATAACATAACATGTGTATTTGTAAAGCGCACGTTCACCCTTGGGTATCTTGGCGCTGAATAACAGATGTTTATTGTTACCCAACTCAATGGTACTCATTTTATCGACCTCGGTTGGATGAAAGGCTGAGTGAACCCCCGGGATTTGAACCTGTGACCATGAGGTCGAACACAGGCCCCTGCAATGGACGCATTAGTCCACTGAGCCACCAGACACCATGCCTACATATATGTTCTATGTCAAGTTCAAATTCAATTTTTTATTGATTGATTAATTAAAATCATACAATGTAAAATCATCTATTACACAACCATGATAAAGGCAGTGCTTCAGTTCTGAGGACCAAAAAAAGCATTAGCAGGAAAGTAGCATACTTTAAAAAATGTAATGTGGACCAATTTGATTCCTCCATATTACAAATCTATAAATCATATCATTATATATAGAAGGACAATTATACATGATAAAATCATAAATTTTAAAACCCTATTTTAAGTCTATATTTGCTATGGAGCAATCAAGTTCGTTCATTTTTCAGCCTCAAAGATGCTTCAGGCTCCCCCTTTGAAAAAGGTCAAGGAAGTCTGTATTAATTTACTAAACTCAGAGGAAAAGAGAAAAACAACACAGACATACCCTAAATCCTTACATTGGTGTATTCCTGTGTTCTAATCTGAAAATCCTAAAAAAAAGGAAATGTTCTACACTTTTGCTCATAAACTTTACATTACTTGTACAGGACTGGAGACACCTCTAAAATGATTATTCTTAATGAAAGAACCTACATTGTTTGCTTTAGGACCATGCTCTCATGTTATAGGAACAGCAGGAAAATCTAAAGCTGCTAATTTAACAGGGTTTCTTGTCTATTAAACAACATTTTCTTCAAAATATTTTTTGCTAAGGATCACATGGGCATCTTCCCTACGTTCTACTTTTCATGATCCAAACTATGCAACATCAGCTCTAATAAGGACTGTCAGTTTATTTACACAGACTATCTAATAAAAAACTAGCAATGCCCTTGCAAAACTATGTAGCATGGAATAACATACAATAATGGTATTATCACCTAAGAATTTTAGAACAAAAACTACCCACATCTAGCTCCCCTTAAAGGTCAAATAAGGGAACCACAATCTAGACTACTGAGCTGTCATAATTTCATCAAACAGGACGGGCAGTAACATAACATATCTACTAATTCATTTTATTAATGCTAACAATGTTTAAAAACAGTATTACTGAATAGCCAATTAAATGTCTCATTGCTATTACACAGACAATTTAGACAGGCTAAAAGAAAATTGAGAAAAGGGGAGAGCAACATACATATTACCTAGCCTTAATTTGTAGAGGAGCTAGCCTCCTTCCCCCAATTTGACAGTAGGAAACCTGAAACGGGTTTCACTTCTGTCAACACTACCAACCCCTATTTGTAGCAACTGGCAATAAACAAAGTTATAGGAGATACATAGCACTTTTGAGAGAACTAAAAAACATGAATTCCCAAACCCTTTTAGCAAATGTACAAATGAAACATGAGGGTGAATGAATTTAAACTAAATTTCATTGACTCAGCCCTAGTGAGCACCAAACTAAAAGCATTAGTGCTGTATATATGGCCAAGCTCACATAAACAATTGTATTGTGGTATATTCATATGAGTGCATAAAACTTGCTTTTGTCAACAAAAAATAAGCACAACTCTTCCTTCTTTCCCTGCGCTGCCATCTTGTCTTTCAAAAAGTTTCAGATGTCAAAATGTCAAAGCAGAACTTGCTCTGGTTGCCCTGCCAGGCTTCTAAATATAGAACTGACCTTTAACTCTTCCCAGCTGTCCTGTTCTATGTGCAAATTTTCCATGCAGCTTTCCCTATTCAAAGTCACCCTGAAAACAGAAAGCTGACCCATTCCCCTGTTTGTCAGTTGTTTAATAACTGCTGCTGGTTTTTTATACATATTGTCAATTATAAGCAGTGTGCAATATACTTGTCTAACAATATAGAAGTAAGCTATTTGTATTACACCTAAATGCTGCTCTGAATGGAAAAAAATGCTGTTTATATAGTGAATTTTGCCCAATTTCGACTTTGATATTTGAGGCACTTAAAAATGAATATCCTATAATTTTTTGCATAATAGTCATCCTCAAAATGTTCTCTAGATAGCCCGGGAGTGAAGAATCAGAAATAATCATATATAACATTATAAAAATTCCATATGCAAATATCCTCATTATGCGGTACAACACAACTTAAATCAAATTTTAATGCTAGGAGGTCACAGTATGAGTATTAAGCTTTATAAATATTAAAAAACAAATTTAAAAGCACTTACTTTTTAAAATAATTTTTCATAATAATTTTTTTGTTTTGTGTTCATAAAACCAATCATTTTTGATAATTCCACATGAAAAGCAAGCTGCATCTCTCGCCTATCATATTTAGACGCATTCATTCACAAGCCTAAGCACAGAAGCCTAACTTGAAACATGACAAAAGTTTGCGCCACTTTTTAAAAGGACAATTATTTAACATCAGAACCACGAATATGCTTATAAAAAAAGGCTTTAAGAATGGAAATCCTTACGTTAAATTCTTTCCTGTTATCCAAAATAATGAACCTGATTTTTGTAACTTTTGAAAACAGCAGTCTGAAATGCAGGATTTTACCCCGTGTTTAATTGACAAAATCCTGGCTGATTCAACATTACTGTCTCTCCGTGGCCTTCAATCAAAACAACAGGTGCTGCTAAGCGGCAGTTAAAATACAGCTGTTGTAAAGCTTTTTTTTAAATGTTGAAATGGATGCACGGTGACTGTTTATTTAAAACTGAGGCATTTCAATGCATATTCTATAATATGTGTTTTAGTTCAACAACATCCAATTTACTCAGATGATGTGTTTGCCTGTTAATATCTAATACAATGTATCTAAGGAAAATGATGTAAGTTTATTTATTGCAAAACACATAATTTCGTTTTTGAAGCCTATTTTTATTCCTATTCAATGTGAATTCTAATTTTATCTTTTAAGCATTGTGGGCGTTTGTACATGTGCATAATTCCTTACTCTATAAAATAAATAGTAACATATAATTATTTAGCATATCATATTGTTCATTTCTGGATTTTTATTTAATTTTTATTTAATATTAATTAAATGACATTTTGCATAACAGACTGATGACAGCAAGAAAAAAAAACTCACGATATTGCCTGAGCCAAAATATTGTTTATGAAACATCTGGGAACAAACAGATTTGAATGTGACGATGCAGGGATAGGTGACCCTGGGAGTAGCAGTGGCAAAGCGGAACATTGCGAAGCGATGGGGCTACGGGACCAGTCCGACCCTGACCCAGTGGTGTGCTGACATGGACCTTGCAATGGTTGCAGAGAGATCTGTTTTTGTATACAGGGGATGTCCTAAAAAGTGGGAAAGAGTGTGGGGTAGCTGGAACTCCTATAGGGGTGGAATCTGTGAGGCACCGCTCCCGGAGGACTGTGATTCAGATGGGAGAAACTGAGTGCCTTGTATATCAGAAGACTGGGCTACCACGCAGTGAAAGGGAGGGTTCGTGGACCAAAATACCCTGGAGGAGGGTCCTTACATTTGGGGGAGTAAATGCATATATATGCGCTCTTGTGATCTGTATTTATGTCATGCAAACATTAATGCACGAATTTTGCTTAAATCTGTTAAATAAAAAGTTTTTAAAAAAGAGAAAAAAAACACAAACACACACATTCAGCTCATTCCAGACATACACAGAAGGGACTCAGGACACACAATACAGCGCGCTTAAGGCTAGCAATCCTTACACAAAGAGCGCAGTCACTATTTACTTACAGAAGTATCACTAATGTGAAAACCACAAACCACATAGACATTTAAACACACATTTAATCCAAAGAGAAAACACTTAAGACAGAAACCAAGGACAGCCCACAGACTGTACTTAAACCAAACCATTTGTAAATACTAGTTGTAAGTCATATTTACAAAAAGCGCTTCTAAATAGTATTCCAAAAGACACAAAAAAACAGCCTAACAAACTTTTTTATTTCCAAGAAGCCAAAATTCACTCAATTCACTAGCTTTGTCTGGCAGAACACCAAAAAAATCGCTCTGCATATCTCCTTTTATAAACGTGCGCAGAAAAAGGATCCTTGTGTGTATTATGTCCATATTTGAATTCCATGGGTATATAGAATCACCAAGAAAGAAATATGTTTTTGCACCTAAACCTATCTAGCTATTCCCTCAAGGGAGCCGGCTAATTTAATTCACATCTCACCATGGTACCTCCAAAAAGCAACACATTCTTCGATGTGTGCTTGAAACAGGCATGCCAAAAATATTGCAGAATATGCAAATATTATAATCAAAGTAGCGCTTAAGGTACTCTTCGTACGTTGCGGCATTCAAACAAATTCAAACAGAGAAAAATCTCATTACCTGCCTACATAAATTGCAATTTACATATTACATACATACTAATCAAAAGTTCGCCAACGCAAATCTAAGCCACAGTAAGTGTTACTAAACTACCTTACAAATCAAAGGCATCAAAACTAACAGCAAGTGCTGCAGAACGAATCTTACCAAACAAGTGGTTGTCCAAATTCTAACTGCCAAGTTCTGAATGACCTAACGGTCTTTTTTAGAATACTCATGCCAAAAAGCTTCTCAGTCAGGAGTGACATCATATGGAGGATCAAAATCAGGAAGATCAGAAATATACTGGGCTGCAGAGACAGAGAATCCCCAGAATCTCTGTGCACAGAGTACTTTTTTAGTAGAGTCCTGTCCTGTCTTCCTCAATAGATTTCTGTCTCTTGACAAGATCACTCTGATGAGGTCCACATTGGAGCGCTATTTGTAGAACATAGAAACCTTATCAGGGGTCCCACTGATACTTGGTCCCTTTAAACCAGCAAAGAAGAAATTGGCAGAGAAGCTAAAATATAAAAGTGACATCTTTATTAACCTCAAATGAGGGAGACTACGTCACACAGAAGCCTTAGAAAATGAATGAGGTAGTCTGAGGAGTACAGAAAACTGGGGCCTTATATATGCTTAGGGTTACATAGTCAGCATAAGACCAAGGGGCAATCCTGGCTCATGTAAGCATGCAAAATGACTAATATGGGCATGCAAGATCTGCTTTCTCAACGAAGTGGGAGGAGCTAACAGAGGCTGTTTTTGGCAAACACATCCTGACATTTACAGACTAGAAACAATTACAAGGACAGCTACAAGCTCAACTGAGCATGTGCGAAGGTGGAAGATGCCGAATACAGTTTGTTTCTAAGCAGATTACAAGAGCAGTCAACACTGAGGGAGGACAGAGCACATGGTGAGCACATGGCAGCACATGGCTAACTAAAATGGCTGCCAGAAATACAAAATGGCTTTCAGCTCATGCTAACAAATCCCTCCAATATTTAACACTGGGAGCGAACTACTAGAACCAGAATGCTTTGATGACTCAGCCTATCGTGGCGCCCACCAGGGGGCAAACATTAAAAAAGGAGCAATCAGGTTTGTTTGTTTTTCAGCCTCAAAGATGCTTCTGGCTCCCCCTTTGAAAAAGGGCTAAGCGACCGAAAGGCATTAGGGATATACAAATGTCAGTGCTGTTTGAAAAGGCAATAAAATCTGCTTACTTCATCGCAAGGTGTGCGGCTCACTCCTTTCTCAGCGAGGGATGTTTTATATATATATATATATATATATATATATATATATATATATATATATATATATATATATATATATATATATATATATATATATATATATATATATATATATATATTAATCCAAAGATTCCAATAAAGTATACCGCACTCTCAGAGTCCCGAAAACAACACACAAATCAGCAGAGTCCAAGGGTGTTTATTAACACCTACTACATGTTTCGGCTTCCACGAAACCTTGATCACGTAAGTGCCGTGTTCAGCATGCAAAACATAAATACATTTCAAAAAGTGCCATAAACAAAAACAATGGACTGTGGCCTCAAGTTGAGAGATCATGGAAGCCATCTTAGAAAAGTCACGATACAAGTGCACTGGCTGGTTTGTGACATTGTCAATGTAAATTAACATGTAAAATAACAGCGGGACACAACTAAATCTATAACCAGTGTAAAATCTGAAGCAGTTGGAAACAGAAAAGCTTAAACTTGCAAACGCGTTAAAGATAGAGTAAGCGCTGACTACGGAGTCGTAACTGTAGTCATGGTAACACCCCAACCAAAGACGCCGTGTCTCGCTGCGTGAAGCAGTGATCGTATGAAGAGAAGGGGTGACTGCGGATGACTGAGTTGGTATTTGCCAGTACTGCGTGAGGACCCAGGCAAGTAATGTGGGTCTGGCGTCAGACTGGGACGCAGAGCCTGTTCCCACCATATTGACCCAACAAGTTAACCGTGCTGTTAAAAGGGGGGTCTCGGCCTCGAGTGAAAATGAAAGTTAGTCCAGAACAATGTCTGATCGGACAAGTTACTAGGTAAAATACCACAAAAAAGGAAGAAAACGTGTCCCTTTACTCAGTCATGGTGTCCCAAATGCACAATATATGACTGTAACTGGAACCCAGTACCATCGCAGTGTCTAGTGGTTCAAAGTGATGCCCAAAAAGGGCGTGCTCTTAAGGTACTATCAGGACCGTGATTGACGCTGGACCTGGAGCAAAGTGCAGTGTGGGGCTTCTGTCCCTGTAGTGTTCCTGTGAAATCAAAAGGCAAGATTTAAAATCAGACATGACAACATCGTATGCATGCTATTAATAAATAAACTCGCTCAATATGTGAAGAAGAAGAATTAATGCGGAGACAGTGCAGAACTGGCAGGAAACAACAAATCAGAAATAATCATCTTTTAACCCCTTCGACGCTAATGACAAAGCCAGCTCGTCATGGGCGTTACCTGCGCTGCGCGGATGACGAGCTGGCTTTGTCACGTTACGCGGGATTTTTAAAAATGCCGCGCACAGCGGGAAAAGCCGCCGCAGCGATGCGGTTAAATGAACTGCCAGTTCTTCATCGTGGTTCAAGCCCCCGGGGACCTTGGTTTGGAAATTAATGATGTATCTGGATTCATATATATATATATATATATATATATATATATATATATATATATATATATATATATATATATTCACAGAAAAAACCATAGGTTATAGTCGATATATAGTTAGGAATTTGCATTTACAAAACCTTGAAAATTCAATGAAAAAACCATTGGTTTTAGGCCATATATAGTTAGGGATTTGCATTTACAAAACCTTATTTTACTCGCATAAAACCATTGAAATTCCATATATAGTTAGATGCGCTAACTATATATCGCGCACCCGCAATCCACTGCTGATGATGTCACATATTACATCATTCATGACATGGTTAGTGACATCACTGATGACATCACTGATGACATCTCAAATGACATCACTGATGACATCACTGATTACAACATCCAGTGACTGTATGTTTCTGTAAAGTTAAAATATGTTTTACATATTAAAGAATGAGTGGATATATAAGTGTCTGGATGAAGGATTTACTAGGTGCATGACTGACTGATTGAGTGAGTGATTAAATGTGTCTCACTGAGTGCATGGGTTAGTGACTAAACTGTTTTAATTTGTGCATCATTATATCTGTTGTTCTACAAACTGCTGCATATGTTGATCAGTAGCTATATGAGTAACTGTATGGGTTATTGATTGGTTGTCCAAGTATTTGTATGGGAAACTGAGTGTGTGTGTATGGGTGGCTGGGAGGTGTGTGACTCTGTACATAGATGTGTGAGTAGTTGATTCACTATATGTATGGATTCAAAAGTGCATGTGGTAACAGCTGTATGGGCGGTTGACTGTGCATGAGTGTATTAGTGAGTGAATGGATATCTCAGTGCTACATGTCAAAGTAAGTACATATGTAAAACACAGTACATGTGAGAGTTGACATCTATAAATAACTGTGCATAAGAGTCAGTGAATGTGTGAGTGGCTGTATGGATCATTGTGAACATGTATCAGAGATTGTATAAGAGAGTAAAGTAAATATGTGTTAGTATATGTTTGAATAAGTAAGGTGTGTATAACTGTATAGTTGAGAAAATGGAGGTGTGATTGATTTTTGGCATAACTGACTAGGTGTGTGAGTAACTCCATGGATCAGTGACAGTCTGTGACTGTCTGTTTACACTGATTGTATCTAAGGTTATATTAGAGTCTGAAGAGGTTCATGGTATTATCACATGAATGATATCATCAGTGATGTGATCAGTCATGTCAAATGAGATGTTATCAGTGATGTCATCAGTGATGTCATTTGAGATGTCATCAGTGATGTCATCAGTGATGTCACTAACCATGTCATGAATGATGTAATATGTGACATCATCAGCAGTGGATTGCGGGTGCGCGATATATAGTTAGCGCATCTAACTATATATGGAATTTCAATGGTTTTATGCGAGTAAAATAAGGTTTTGTGAATGCCAATCCCTAACTATATATGGCCTAAAACCAATGATTTTTTCATTGAATTTTCAAGGTTTTGTAAATGCAAATTCCTAACTATATATCGACTATAACCTATGGTTTTTTCTGTGAATTTCAATGGTTTTTTAATAGCAAATATCAAAAGCTGTCAAATGTCAAGTACGTGATAGGTAAAAACGTTTTCGTGTTTATGCACGCTGATGTGCTTTGAACGCTGCCCCCCCCCCACTCCCCTCTTTTCTCTTAGTAGTACTCTCTCTTTGCAGATAGTGAACGGTAGTTAACGCAGGCCTTTACCCCTGTTGTAATCCGTCGTACCTGCTTGTCTTTCCATTTGATTGATTATTATCCAAGCATTTACTGTTTTAGAATTGGTTCTCTTTGGATCATTCTCTATTTACAAACAAGCACAAAGTCGCAATACTCTGTTTAGTCTTTGCAGATAGTGAAAAATCGTATAAAAAAAATAAAAGTAATCGAGCAAAATCAGTAGACCACTAATTCGATCTCTTTTTGACCTCGGTAAAATACAAACATTAGGAACAACCCTTCATGAGAAATACGAAAATAGTGAAATGAACTGAGCTCCACACCATGAGGGCTGCAAGACAGCTCGACTCCGCCACCCACCCCGCCCAAAATAACGACAAACCCTATGCAAATATTATAAATATACACAACACACCAGCAAAGAAACAGGGTAAAACATTTTATTAAATAACTATTTACATAACTATTTTATACTTTTTATTGCCCGATCCGGCTAGCTCAATCGATCGAGCATGAAACTCATGCACTGATAGCAAGCGTTGAGAGTTTGTAGAACAATGGCTTCAGATTTTCCACATACGGTGTAGTGGCGCGAACTGGCAGGGGGGCGTTTGGATTCTACCCCTTCCCCAAATAAGATTTTCATACGTGAATGTTCGTTCATGCTTTTTGTCCCTGAGTTGCTTCCATGTCACTGCCTTACACAAATGGCATAAGTCCTGGTTGTTGAGTGCCATACTTCAGAGTTCTAAGCAGCTCTTGTAACACTGTTTAAACCTTATTTGCACCTGCTGCAGCTTCACTATTCAAAGTAAGTGGGATCCATTTGTGGACCTGACTGCATTGGAAAACAATGTGATATGGTGCCTCCCTAAACCGCTTGACGGAGGCCCCCGAGGGGCGGTGAGATGGCGCGGACTGAGAGGGGGTGCTTGGCTCCTGCCCCCTCCCCAAGTCGTGTTGCTCTGGTGTGGCCTGAGATCGCCCCCGGCATAGGCGGCCGGCTCCCGGGGTCCAGCGGAATTTTCTCCCTTTTGATGACTCTTCCATTCTGGACCTTGTCCCACAATCCGTTTTACCTGAAGACACGTTGTCGTGGGGCGCCCCTTTACCGTTTTAGTTGCCATTCCGCCCGCTTTTGGTACTCTGTGCCTCTTCCGCCATTCAGCTGTTTACCGCCCGCTCTTGCAACTACAACGTCTCGCTCACCATGTAGTTGAGTTGCTCCCGCTCTTAAGATTTAACCGAACTTTTTGGACTGCTGAAAGCGGTTGTATTCCGACCGCTGGTTGGTGGAGACATTTTGACTATATTCTGGACCTGCATTGTCGCGTAATGCGTCATATGACGCGACGCGTTAGCGCACCCGGAAGTGCTCCGGTGCGCAAGGCGCAGCTTCCCGGAAACGATCCAGAGCGCGCCGCGCAGCGCGTAACGTAAGCATAACAGGTCATGTGACTTGGTAATAAAAATTTTCATTGGTTCATTTTACTTTTGTTTTCCTAATGATGTAAGACTAGGTCATGTGACCTAAAAATAACACTTTTCATTGGATTAAAACATTTTTTTTCCCAAACGATGAAAGCCCCACCTTGTTTCTGGATGTTTCAGACTGAAGCTGGCGTCACCATGAGAGCACCACCATCTCGTAGCTCCGTCGTGGCCATTCCGCAAGCAATCATGGCAGCCGCTCCCCACCGGAAGCCTGCAGGAGTCGACGGCCCCCAAGACTTTTGTACAATCTTCAAGGCTGAGGGGACGCTTTCGAGAATGGAACCCAAGCCCTGGCAGACAAGCGTCCGAGTTCCAAGGTGTCCGAGAGTCATCTTACTGGACCAGGCCCAAATCCGAAGAGCCGGCCGCCATTTTAAGAGTCCTGTGGAAGCCGCCTATCGCTGCACCGCAAGAGTGGGAGCAACTCAACTACATGGTGAGCGAGACGCTGTAGCCGTAAGAGCGGGCGCTAAACAGCTGAATGGCGGAAAAGGCACAGTGTAGCAAAAGCGGGCGGAATGGCGACTGAAACGATAAAGGGGCGCCCCACTACAGCAGACAAGCCTCCGCCATGTGCTTCAAAACTGCATATGTATCTCGTGATATCAAGGTTCGGCAACCAGTACACAACAAGCAGTTACGAGTCCCATTTACACCGGCACCATTTTGGGCGCGGCCGGGCAGGTCCAGGATCTAGTCAAACATAACATATGAGGCTGACGTCTCTGAAGCAGTTGACGAACAGCAGGACCTAGCAAATAAACATGAAGTCTCTAAAGCTGTTAACTCACTGCAGGACAAAACAAGTAAACCTGAAACCTCTGGAATAATTGTCGCTCAAAAGAACAACACACAAAACTCTGTAGAGCCTGAAGAAAAAAAAACAGAAGGGCACTGTAGTTTCAGACACACTTAACACTAATGACTAAACAAAGATATCGTCTGTTTATGAAGCAGTTATCATCTTCACAGAATTGACAAAGAAGTGTGCAGACACCAATGCTATTAAGAAACACAAGGAAATCCTAACGCATCAGCATTCTCGGAAGAGGTTGACACAGATAACATCTTAAGGAACAAAGAAAGACCTGTTCACTCTTGACACCCCAGGTGCTGTGTATGTTGCACTATAGTGCTGCATCGACAAAACGGACAACCCTATTGATGTGCATTTTTCATTATTGATTATTGTAAAGAAATGGCGACTCCCCCCTTTAGCAGATTAGCTAAATGTTTGCGTAAATTAGGCATAAAAGTTATATTATTGTTGTTGTTGTTGTTATCGTTATAGTTCTGGTTAATTTAAAAAAATGGTTAAATATATTTACAGTTTTTGTTGCGTTCGTTATATTTAAAAGTTAATAAAGTTATATTATTGTTGTTGTTATCGTTATAGTAATAGTTTTCTTTGTAGATGTTTTTCCATCATCCACCCAGGATATCACCACTGTTCCCCATGTCATAAAACCTTAGGATGTTCAATAACTGAAACAGCTAATATAGCCTTATAGCCTGCCGTAGAGGGCTATACCAGCTATTAAAGGCCCTCTCCAGCATTAAAGGCCCCGAGCCGAAGGCGAGGGCCTTTAACAAGGGAGAGAGACTTTAATAGCGGTATAGCCCATCCACGAAGGGCTATAAGGCTATTAGAACATTCTGTCACTAGAGGACAGAATGTTCTAACAAAAAAAACAAAGCCTTTTGGGAGCGTGAGGAGATTGGAATCCCCCCAGGTTCCCTGAAGCCTTTGTTCACAGCCAGAGCTGTGAACAAAGAAACATTGGAATGTTGGAGCTCCAGGCTTATACCAGCTATTATAAGCCCAGAGCACTCCATTGTTTTCAATGGAGCTCCCAACATTCCAATGTTCTAATATGGGTTTACTTACAGGGGACATCTTTTGTTCTGTTTTATAAAGTAAAACTATTGTGAACGCAAGTATTATACATAGTAAGTGTTTAATATAGCATTTGTCAGTCATTGGTTAAGCAGGTAGGACCTGTTCACTCTTGACACCCCAGGTGCTGTGTATGTTGCACTATAGTGCTGCATCGAGAAAACGGACAACCCTATTGATGTTGATTTTTCATTATTGATTATTGTAAAGAAATGGCGACTCCCCCCTTTAGCAGATTAGCTAAATATTTGCGTAATTTAGGAATAAAAGTTATATTATTGTTGTTGTTGTTCTTATCGTTATAGTTCTGGTTAATTTCAAATTTTTTTTAAATATATTTACAGTTTTTGTTGCGTTCCTTATATTTAAAAGTTAATAAAGTTTTAAAATCCAACTTTGTTGGAGTGCTATATATTTTTAAAAAATCGGGTGAATGGGGCCTTGAATCGGGTTATTGTCATGTGTGGGCTTTGCAAGTGTACTGCTACAGGATCGGACATTTCAAACTCAAATGCACGTTCTTTTTCTTACCTTTCCGAAGCATGGAGCGCAATAGCAGGCAGAGAAAGGGTGATGCACGTGTTCAACACTGCCTGGCCTGGCAAGTTGCTGGCAGTGCCCCCCCGCCCGCTCCTGAAAGAGGGCACACACACACCGCCGCCCCGAGTACTTCACAAATCTTTAAAAGAGCATGCGCTTGTTCATGAGGCTTAAATGGTTTATCACCCCTTCTAGAACCCCTGCATCGACCCTCTGACGTTTCCTGAAAGAATTACCACGTAACACAATACCAAGCCTTGTCAACTGAAACTCCCGAGGAATCGTGGGGCATATTATCAAGGGGGTTTATCTCCGCTTTTTTGGCTTTAAAAGCCAAAAAAAAAGAGATAAAATTATCTCCCTATTACCAAGCTGTCGCTACCACCAGTTAGTGACAGCTAAAAGGAGATAGCGACCATCTTGGGCCCCGCTTTGCATGTCAGTGATATTTATCACTAATGACATGCAAAGTGGGCGTGCCAAGATTTTAGCGACTGGAAACAGTCCCTAACCATCGCTATCTCCTATTACCAACTTTTGGAGATATTCGCGCTAAGCGCGAATATCTCCAAAAGCTAACACCTGCCCTGAGCAGTTCTTAGCCATGTTATCCAATGGGAGGTGGATAACATGGCTAAGAGCATTTGCTCGATAATACATGAATATCGCTGACTTTTCAGCGATATTCATGCATTGCGGCCGTTTTTTATCGCATTTGCGATAAACCTTGCTAATAGCAAGGTTTATGTGCGATAAAATTCGCCGATGTGCGGCAATAATTTTTGTCTCTAAACAAGTTAGAGACAAAAATTATCGCTAGTTGTTGGTAATATGCCCCCGGATTTTTCCTTGCAGGAATCGGGAGGCGAAAGACTAGCACTGAAATCAGTAGTCTCACGCCTGAATCGGGAGGGTTGGCATGTCTGCATTCTCTACAGCTGGGGCCATAAACTACATCCGCAGGGCTAGGTGATAGCCTGGGTCCGGCCTGGACAATCGGACACAGAGGAAGAGGAGTGTCAGAGGGTGCGGTAGTGAATAGGGTGAAAGGGAGGTGTCGAGCGGGCACAGGGTGTGATTCTCAGAGAAGAGCAGTGCAGATGGGGGGAAGTATATGGCCCATGCATGAGAGAGAGAGCGGGGGTGACCAGTGCGTGGGGGAGATGCTTGCGAGGGTGCGGAGCCGTGCTGAGAATCGACGGCGTGCAGAGAGTGGGCCTGGTCAAGGCATCTAAAATGGCTGCCGTGCACGACAAAATTGTGGCATTGGACAAAAAAGGCAAGATAGCGCAGACAATGTTTATCAATAAGGATTCATTTATAACAAAATATTTTATCGCAGTGACAAATCGGCGGTCAACACTTCCTGATTTCCATCGAATCGAACGTTAACAGACGTCACGCAGCAAAAAAAAAAAAAAAGCTCACGCACAGCCGCTGGAAGACATGTATCAACATATTCGGAAAACATAAGGGGTCAGGATACGTCTCCCGCACCCCCTTATACCTAGTAATTTAATTAAAACGAAACACAAAATGGCGAATTCCCGTTTCGCTACCAGTTTGCGGCCCAGTTCGCGGCTCGGGAAGCGCTTCTACCGTGAAAAATTTTTTTTTTTTATTTTCCCCACGAGACCCTTTAATAACCCCAACATCATTCCTAGGGGGTCAAGAGAGGTATACCTTGCCCCCTTTCATTAAATTCCCCCTTCGTTTTTCACCTCTTCTTCTCTCTCGATCCTACCGAGAGATAAGATGGCGGCCGCTCCAGACTGTTTAGAATGTTGACAGACACCGGAGAGCCAATCAGCTTTCTGCGCGCAAAGTTCCGTTTCGCGAAAAGTAAGCGAACCGGACCGCAGCCCGGAGCGCTGTTACAGATATATATCTTGTTTTGAACGTTAATTTCTCAAAAACTACTGGAGCACATATCTTGAGACCTAGCAAAGGCACATCGGGCTAACAGTCCCTACAATTTTGCCAAGTTTCGTGCAAATCCATTCAGCCGTTCGAGCTAAAAGTGAGTCCAACCGCCCTATGGAAATTAACATGGGAAAAACGCGTTTTGGGACCCCCCTTTTTTCTCGGCCCCCCCTCGACAAAACCCCCCCAAATTTTCAAGGGCTGCTCAGAAACAAAATGTGCCATTTTCCTGAAAATTTCAGCCGATTCCGTCCACAAACGCCAAAGTTATTAGACATAGAATTTTAAAAAATCCCATAGGGAATAAATCCTAACTATATATACCTACTGGTGAGACGCCAGTAGGTAATATATATATATATTCAACATGTGACTCCTCTGGATCTCTCGGTGTTTCAGCAACCACGCAGCACACCAGCAAACATGAAGGAGACGGACCACGTCACATCAGCAGAGTTGTTTTTATTTGAACAACAGAAAGCAGCTACGCGTTTCTGGCAAGATATGCCCTTGTTCACGCTGCAACATGTACATCAAACTCAATGCTTTTATAAATGCAAATTACACATTGTGACCACCCCCTCACAGTGACATGGTGAGTCATGTGACTTAATAGAAATAAACAACATACTTCCACAGTTGAATGTCTGTATATCTAATGGTAATTACCAAAAGGACGGAAAAACATCACTGGTTAAATCCAGATATTAATATATATAGACCATAAGATCTCACTGGTTAAATCCACTTTTGATACAAATGTACCATACCCGAACTGTCCAATAATTATTAGTGATCATATCACATATATATAGTGCAGCTATGCATCTACTTTAAAGTAGTGAATGACAGGAAAGTTCTCATATTCACAATTCAGGCCTAAGAGTGTTTCCGTCTATATACCAGCGGTCGTATGATAAAGTGCTAAGTGAATAAGGTAAACTGCAGAATTGTCAAAAGTGCATGAGAAGAGAAAGCTAAACCAGCTAAAGTGCAATACCAGTCATTATATTTAGTACAATAAGAATATATCCAATCACATATGAATTATTAGAGGGTTCTGATTACCCTAACATTTCATGTGTATATATCACGTACTTTAATAATAATAAATAGTATAAATAGTTAAAAAGGATCCTAGAACAATGGAATACACCCGGATTTGTGATAATCAATTGATAATATAGATATAGCCACATTTCAGTTTTATAGGCATATATATACAATTCTATATTACATATTTACAACCCTCACTTATTTCTAATGTTCATGTCCATTATCTTATCAACTAGTCAAAAAGAGTAGAAAAATAGAAAAATAGAAAAACAGTAGAAAAACAGTAGAAAAACAGTATCAAAATTCTAGACCTGGAAAAGTAGAAAATTACAAAAGTACAAAACACTTCATCTATATACATATGCATAAATGTATATACAATAAACCCATATATACACATATATACATACATATACATATCAAAGGATTCTATACATTCAAATTTACAGACCAATAGAAAATATTATGCAACATAATTTACAAGTTTTGGCGAACAATATGTACAAACCCATTCTCAACCTCAAAATAGGGAACCTAACTAAGAGGGAGATAGTAGTTAGACCTGGGTCTGTAACTGTCAACAGGAAGTGTACATGGAAAGAAGATCATTCTAATTATAAAAAATGGTGCAACTCATCTATGTTGTTCAATCCATTGGGCCAACGGGTATCAAGCTCCAATATCATCCTTGTTTCTAGCTGTCTTAACCGTGACTCCCTATCCCCTCCTCTTTTCAGTGGTGGCACAGACCCTATCACAAAGTACTTCAAGCATGAAAGATCTTTATTGTGCACTCTTTTAAAGTGGCGTGCCACTGGGTAGGCAGGGTCACTGTGTAGGATTGCGCGCAGATGCTGCAAAATCCTGACATGCACCTGCAGCTTGGTACTACCCACATATTTTAAGCCGCAGGTGCATGTCAGGACATACACAGCAAAATCTGTTTTGCAATTGTAATTGCCCAAGATCTTTTTGGGTTCAGTAGAAAATGGAGTCAGATATTGTGCTGTATTCTCACCAAATCTACATGCGCGACAGCTGGAGCATTTGAAAAAAACCCTCGAGGGTTTTAACCAAGGGGTTTTTGCTTTCAATTCCGGGGCTGGCTTATCCAATGCGGATCCCATGCTTTTGGCCCTTCTAAAGGTGATAGTGGGATTAGCTGGTAACCTAGTATTTAATATATGGTCACTCAACACTATTGGCCAATTCTTTTTGAAAATTGCTTTCAATTTCCTGTCTTCACTGCTGAAGGCTGTGATCATTCTAGGGCCATCATGTAGAGTATCATCAACAATGTTAGTTTCATATATATATATATATATATATATATATATATATATATATATATATATATATATATATATATATATATATATATATATATATATATATATATATATATATATATATATATATATATATATATATATATATATATATATATATTACCTACTGGCAGTCGCCAGCAGGTAGTTATAGTTAGGACCTCGTTTCTATTGAAAAGGCTTTTTTTAGTTTGCCAATAAATTTGGCACCGTTTGACGCATCTTTGCAAAGTTCTACAAAAAAAAGGTCTATCCAGGTCATATCCTACCATGAAAGTTTGGGGGTTATTTGTCAAGTGCGGGCTGAGAAAAAAGGGGGGTACCAAAAAGTGTTTTCTGAATGTTAGTTTCTATAGGAAATTTTAGCCAAGGCTACAGCCCGAACTGCTGAACGGAATTACACCAAATTTGGCAAAAAGGCAATGTATGGCTCACAAAGCGAACTTTGTAAACATGGTGTAAATCCATTAGGTAGTTGCTGAGAAATTGAAAAAAAAACAAATATCAATATCTAGGGGCGCGGTGGATCCACAAACCTTCCCGACCACGAGCTTCATTTTAATTGGCTGCCAACACTCCAAACCAGGAAGTGTTGGCAGCCATCTTGTGACTCTGTAGAACTGAGTCACAAGAAATCAGAGAAATAAGCTGGAAAAACAAGAAAAGGGGGCAGGGTACAAACACCCTATTCCCCTAGGCCTGCTTAGGGGGTCCCACAAGGACCCCTAGGGCCAAAAAAGCATTAAAAAAAAGTTAGGCAAAATCCACGCTGGGGACGCAAATCCCACCAAAATTTAAAAAAAAATCTCTTTTGCCATTTAATTAAGGCCCCCCGGTGGGCCAGGTCCTGGGGGCATTTGCCAAAAACATATGTGGGGGATCGTGGGGGCCCGCAGCCCCAGGGACCGCCACCCCCGGGGCTTGGTTAAAATGATGAGCGGGAGGGCACTCGGCCCTCCCACAGCCCCGGGGACCGCCACCCCCGGGGCTTCTTATTAAATGTGTGGGGGGCCTCCAAGGCCCCCCCAAGCCCAGGGAACCGCCACCCCAGGACTTTTATTAATTATTTACGAGGGGACACAGCCCTCCTGCAGCCCCAGGGACGGCCCCCTCCCCTAGGCTAGTTTTTTAAATCACAAATAATCCTGTGTGGGGGTGCTCACCCGGGACACTGCTGTTTGCTGTGGCAGGACGGGAGCCGTGTGGCTCCCGTCCTGCAATAGCAAACACTGGTTTGGATTTTGGAAGCGAGAGCAGGTTTCCTGCGCTCGCTTCCAAAATCCAAACCAGATTTCTTTTCCACAAGGGGAGCTGCATGTTAGCTGCTCCCCTTGTGAAAAAGCAATACCGGTTCCTGCAGAAGGCAGGGAGCCGGCGGGACCCTGGGGGCATTGGGGATCCCCCCACGGTCCCCAACAGATAGGGCCAGCCCCGGGTTCCCGGGGCCAGAATTGGCCTGGGAGGGGGGCCACGCAGCCCCCCTCCCCCCAAAAAATAAATAAAGGCCGGCCCGGGGGATGGGATCCCTGGGGCCAATGGAGGCCTCAGCAGAGTAAAAAAGAAAATGTGACCATGCCCCGGGGGTATGGGGTCCCCGTGGCCAGCATTGGCCATGGGAGGGGGGCCCACGTGGCCCCCCTTCCTGTTTAGATAATAATATATTTTTTTTAAAGGGGTCAGGCCCTGGGGGATGTGGTCCTCAGGGCCCAAAAAAAGAAAAAAAGAAGGGGGGCTGTGTGGCCCCCCTTGTAAAAAAATAATAATGGTATCTTGATGGAAGCCCGCCCCTCCCACCAAACTCACTGCAAATGCGCCCTGTGGGACGTTTTAAGATGGGTTATTAATTCCCCGTCAATACTGTGGGTCCCTGGGGGCCAACTAGCCCACCAGGTACCTTCAGTATGCACCACATGGCTGCCTTGCAGAGAGGTGGTCCAAGACCACGCCCCTTTTTACACCTCTCTGCAACACAGCTCTGTGGCGCTTACTGGAGCTACCTGGTGGGCTAGTTGGACCCCAGGGACCCTCAGGACTCAAGGGGATTTAATCCCCTAAATTCAATGCACCAGGGGGCGCGTTTGAATTGTGGTGCAGGGAGGGGGCATGGCCTGATTTGATAAGTGTGCAAAGGCACCCTGTGGCGTGTTTTGAGCTGGAGAATTAAGTTACCTTAAATCCTAAGGGTACTTGGGGGCCAACTAGCCTACCAGGTACCCCCAGTATGCGCCAGGAAGCTGCGTTGCGGAGAGGTGTTCAGAGACCACGCCCCTTTTTACACCTCTCTGCAACACAGCTCTATGGCACCTACTGGAGGTACCTGGTGGGCTAGTTGGCCCACATGGACCATCAGGACTCAAGGGGAATGAATTCCCCAACTTAAAATGCATCAGGGGGCTTGTTTGCACAGTGGTGCAGGGAGGGGGTGGGGCCTGACATAGCAAGTGTGCAAAAGCACCCCCTGGCACATTGTAAGTTGGGGGATTAAGTCCCCTTCAATCCTGAAGCTCCCTGGGGGTGAACTAGCCCACCAGGTACTTCCAATATGCGCCAGGGAGCTGCGTTGCAGAGAGGTGTTGAGAGGCCATTCCCCATTTTACACCTCTCTGCAACACAGCTCTGTGGCGCTTACTGGAGGTAGCTGGTGGGCTAGTTGGCCCCCATGGACCCTTAGGACTCAAGGGGATTTAATCCCCCAATTTACAATGCTGCAGGGGGCGCATTTGCACAGTGGTGCAGGGAGGGGGCTTGGCCTGATGTAACAAGTGTGCAAACGCGCCCTGTGGTGCGTTTTACGTTAGGGAATTAAGTCCCCTTGAATCCTGAGGGTCCCTGGGGACCAACTAGCCCACCAGGTACCTCCAGTAAGCACCAGGGAGCTGCGTTGCAGAGAGGTGGTCCAAGGCCATGCCCCCTTTTTACACCACTCTTCAACGCAGCACTGTGGTGCTTACTGGAGGTAGCTGGTGGGCTAGTTGGCCCCTCGGGACCCTCAGGACTCAAGGGGACTTCATGCTCCAATTTACAGCATACCAGGGGGTGCATTTGCACAGTGGTGAAGGGAGGGGGATTGGCCTGATGTGACAAGTGTGCAAACGCGCCCTCTGGTGAGTTTTAAGTTGGGGAATTTAGTCCCCTCGAATCCTGAGGATTCATGGGGGCCAACTACCCACCAGGTATGTCCAGTAAGCACCACAGAGTTGCGTTGCAGAGAGGTGTAAAAAGTGGCGTGGCCTCGGACCACCTCTCTGCAACACAGCTTTGTGGTGCTTACTGGAGGTACCTGGTGGGCTAGTTGGCCCCCAGGGACCCTCAGGATTCAAGGGGAATTAATTCCCTAACTTAAAACCCGCCAGGAGGCATATTTGCATAGTGGTGAGGGAGGGGGCAGGCCTGATGTGACATGTGTGCACTTATGCAATCACTCCGCCAAAACCCAAGCACTAATAAATTCACCATGCACTCTCCTTGTAGTACTCTAATCACCCAATCAGTACCCAGGTACTTATGGAATGACCCAGGCACTAACACATGCACTGCTACAATCCTGTGAGCCCTACCCATGCAGTCCAGCCATCGCCCTGTCAGTACCTATAAACTCTTTCAATCATGCAGCCAGCACCATGCACTTATCCAATCATTCCACCAAAAACCAAGCACTTATAAATACACAATGCACTCCTCTTGCAGTACTCTAATCTTCCAGTAAGTAACCATGTACTCATGGAATAACCCAGGCACTAACACATGCACTGCTTCAATCTCCCGTGCACTGCCCATTCAGACCTCTAACCGCCTACACAGTACTGACTAAGTCCTCCAATTACCCAGGGTGTAACCATGCAGTCCAGAAATCCCTCTGCCACTACCCATGCACTCCTCAAATCTCCCATCCAGTATCATGTGCTTATCCAATCACTCCGCCAAAACCCAAGCAGTTATAAAATCACCATGTACTGTCCTTGCAGCACTCTAATCATCCAGTCACTACCCATGTACTCATGCAATGACCCAGGCACTAGCACATGCACTGCTACAATCTCCTGAGCACTACTGATGCAGGCCAGCCATCTCCTTGTCACTACCCATGCACTCTTCCAATCACCCATCCAGCATCATGTACTTATCCAATCACTCCGACAATACCCAAGCACTTATAAATTCACCATGCACTCTCCTTGCAGTACTCTAATCATCCACTCAGTACCCATGTACTCATGCAGTGACCCAGGCACTAACTCATGGCAAATACAGAGGTGGTCATGCTAATCACAGGGGTACCCCAACACATAATGTTCCCTAGTGTATGTAGGTGTTTTCACTGTATTCGAAGTGTCTTTTACCAATTGCACTGGCTCCAGTCCTGGTTAGTCAGAGTCAGTTACCACCAGTACCCATTAGTAAAAAGTTGGAGACACAGGAAAAGTTTCTGCTCCTCTGTTGGTTCTTTCTGCACATCTCTTGCTTCTACCTGCACTTATGTTCGTCTCTATGGACTTCTGTTGACTCTTTCAGCATTTGTCTTGCTTCTTTCTGCACTTTTCTTCCTCTTTCTTCACATGTCCTACCTTTGTAGGCATAGTTAGAAATTACCATTTAAAAAAACATTGAAATTCACTGAAATAACCAAAGGTTTCAGGCACGTTATAGTTAGAAATGAGCATTTAGAAAACCTTAGAAATTCACTGAAAATCTATAGGTTTCAGGGACGTTATAGTTAGTTGGACATTTCACTCGTACAAAACCATAGAAATTCCCCCGTTATAGTTAGTTCAGCTAACTATAACTCACGCCCTCACAATGCACTGCTGATGACGTCACATATTACATCATTCATGACGTGGTCAGTGACATCACTGCTGACATCTCAAATGACATCACTGATAACATGCTACAGAAACGCCCTCCTACAAGGAAAAGGCAAACTCACGTCAGCACTCTGTTGTGGGCGCCCTAGGTGCTTTCAATTATCTCTGCAGAGTCAGAAGAAGTTCAATAACTCTTGTTCCAATTTGCTTTCATTAACAGATTTAATAAAGTTCTTCAAAAATGTTGCTCCTTCATATGTTCAAACTCATATTGCGAAACAACCTCAAAGTAAAATGTGTAACTTCAAGTAACAATGACTCCCCAATGCATTTCGGATCTTGCCTTCCTCAGGGGAAATTTCCTACAAATACAAAAAGAATGCGCTATACCCAGGAGCTAAAAGAATGGAACACATAGTGACCAAAGTATTTTACAACTGCCACGTATTACACGTGTTTATTTTTATTTTTTCGCTCGCGTTTAAGTTAACATGTTCACTATACGATTTGTGTTGAAACACTCGGTTCACGTTTTGAGAACTCGTGAGCATTGACAGACAATATTGTAATTTCTGCTGTTTCCGTGCTATTTTTATGCCACCATAGGAGCACAATTATCTCCTTTCTTGCTTTACTAACACATTTTCTTTTCTTGCATGTGATTTAGCATAAGAATTTACGGGCACTTGTGAATATCTTTATAACCATGGAAACTCCTTTAATAAGTAGCATGTTGATCACAGTTGACATCACTACGACTTTGCAATATGCTTTATGGTACTTTGAGGTGACTTCGGACACTATGTGTTGCATTTTTGGTGCTCCTGGGTAAAGTGTATTCTTTTTGTTTTTGTAGGAAATTTCCCCTGATGAAGGTTGAACATATAAAGGAGCAACATATTTGAAGAACTTTATTAAATCTGTTAATGGAAGCAAATTGGAACAAGAGTCATTGAACCTTTTCTGACTCTGCTCCGATAATTTAAAGCGCCTAGTGCTGACATGAGTTCACCTTTTCCTTGTAGGAGGGCGTTTCTGTAGCATATCTGATACACCTCGTTTGATCAGGAGTGGTGCTCACTAGCACCCAAATCGTTTAATTTTGTTTACTAAAAGATACTTGGATTACCACGGAGTGCGACCGGCACACATTCATTTGCATTATCACTGATAACATCACTGATGACATCATCCATGTGATAATCTGCTGCACGTCCCCACACCCTAATATAACCTTTGATACACCCACTCCAAAATACAGAATACTATTTTTGAACCATAGACACACCAATACCACTTACTACATATCTGCTCACTGGTTCTTAGGACTACACACACATCTACTCATTCACCCATACAATCACTCATACATGCAGTCACTCATCAATACAACACTATCATGTACACTCATACACCTACACAAACACTCGCACACCAGCACTCATCCAGAGTTACTCACAAACCTAGTCAGTCATGCAAAGAATCAATCACACTTCCATTTACTGACCCGCAGAGTTATACAGACAACAGATCACTTATTCAAACAGAAAAACACATAATTACTCTCATATACAGTCACTGATACAAGTACACACTCATCTAAACAGCCACTATCACAATCACTGACTTTCACATATAGTCATTTATATACTCCAACTCTCACATACGCTGCTTTTTACATATGTAGTTACTTGGACATGTACCACTGAGACATCCATTCACTCAGTAACACACTCATACACACACTGACCTACCCATACTGCTGTTTCCAAATGCACTATTTGTGAGAAGTTGGCCTGGTATATGATGCTCACTAGTTCTAGTGATCACCTTGTACCATGCCAAGCAACCCTTATGATGATTGGTTGGGGAGATACTTGCAGACTTCGAGCGTGAGCTCTCATCGTGTGAGGTCCTTCCTGCTGGGGCTGCTCTTTCACCGCCAGACCTCGCGGAACCCGCTTCACGGGTCCCGCTTCGCCCGTGTGCTTGGGCGCACCGCTGTTGCTCGCTGAGACTGGGAATAGCTGGAACTGAGGAGAGCAGGGCTGCGAGCGCCAGGTGAGGATCAGGGACTCCATTGCCCAGGAGTCCCTGCGCTGACATCATCACCTGCACCTGGACGCTCTCCCTGCTTGCCCCGCCCCCTGAGCACCGCTGAAAGTGCCTGCCTGCTCCCTGTCCTGTGGGAGATACTTGCAGACTTCGAGCGTGAGCTCTCATCGTGTGAGGACCTTCCTGCTGGGGCTGCTCTTTCACCGCCAGACCTCGCGGAACCCGCTTTGCGGGTCCCGCTTCGCCCGTGTGCTTGGGCGCACCGCTGTTGCTCGCTGAGACTGGGAATAGCTGGAACTGCGGAGAGCAGGGCTGTGAGCGCCAGGTGAGGATCAGGGACTCCATTGCCCAGGAGTCCCTGCGCTGACATCATCACCTGCACCTGGACGCTCTCCCTGCTTGCCCCGCTCCCTGAGCACCGCTGAAAGTGCCTGCCTGCTCCCTGTCCTGTGGGAGATACTTGCAGACTTCGAGCGTGAGCTCTCATCGTGTGAGGTCCTTCCTGCTGGGGCTGCTCTTTCACTGCCAGACCTCGCGGAACCCGCTTCGTGGGTCCCGCTTCGCCCGTGTGCTTGGGCGCACCGCTGTTGCTCGCTGAGACTGGGAATAGCTGGAACTGCGGAGAGCAGGGCTGTGAGCGCCAGGTGAGGATCAGGGACTCCATTGCCCAGGAGTCCCTGCGCTGACATCATCACCTGCACCTGGACGCTCTCCCTGCTTGCCCCGCCCCCTGAGCACCTTCCTCCTTTATTAGGAGCAGCTTTTCCCGCTGCGCGGGAGCGCGCGGGAGGGCGCCGGGAGAAGCCCAGGACAAGGGCGGGACCGTCTGTGGCCGTCATGGGCTGCAGGAGGCTGGGCTGGGCCCACTCTCTTTTACCGATAGTAGTCGAGCCAAGCAATAGACCACTACCATGCCCTCACCTGCACTATGTGAAACTCCATCAAGGGAGGGGGGGAGCAACACCGGGACTCTGGACAATTATTTTAAATCCGCTAAGGGAGAAGGGGGTAAAGAAAGCTCCTTGGAGAAGCGTAGGGCAGAACGATTGGTTGTAAGTCAACCTTATAGACCAGCTATCCTAGTGGTAGCGTGGACAAAGCAGTCTTAGGCTAAACTCTGAAAGGCATGTGAAGCAAGCAGTTTTACCATACACAATCCCCTTAAATACCAAATGAAAGGACACCACACAGATATATATTGAAAATATATATATATATTTATTAACTACAAATATCCCCTATACTCTTTATGAGCACAGAAGCACAAGCGTTAAAACAAAACACAGTTTAAATACACAAAAGTTGCACAATATGGATGAGCCCTAGGGGCCACCTAAACCATATACTAAAATAGTGGTATAAGAACCACCTAGCTGAAAGGAAGTAGGCCTAGGGCCTGGGGAATCGCTGGAGCTGATCGGGACTAGCAGTGAAGAAGTTGGGAAAGGCCCGCGGGACTCGGGTGCAGTGCGTAAAGTGCACGCATTCACCAATGCATTGTCTATGGTGCGTAAAAGTTACAAAGTTAGTTATTAAGGAACCTTCCGAGTGACCTAGAGGAGTGAAACTTTAGACACAGACATTAGAGGTGTGTACCAGTGTAGGAACACCGGCGTTGCTGAGTTACCTCACCCACAGGAAGTGGGTGCACAGGTGCGAAGTAGTGTCGGGTTTCGTCATGCAGGTCGATGGTGCTTGGAGCTGAAGATGCTGCAGGTGGCTCGATGTGAAGAGTTCCGGTGGATCCAAGGATGGATCTGAAGTGGAGAAGACCTGAAAGCAGAGGGGACAATGTTCAAAGTCACTAGCCAGTGACTACCGTGGAACCAGGATGGAACTAGGCGATGTCGGGTGCAAACAGGCGATGAGGTGTAGCTTCTCTCTGCAGCCAAGAGGTCGAGGACGTCCAGGCGTCGGTCACAAGCTGTCTCACAAAGGCTCCAGCTGATGGCGGTGTCGGCAACTTGTTCGGAGCTAACAGGCCATGGCTAATGCAAGCCATGCAGGAAGTGAAAAAGGCTTATCACTCGGACCAGCAAGGTCAGAGCGGGTGCTCCCTTTTACAGGAGCGAGGGCAAGTGTGGAGCAACCAGACCCGTAGTGTAGATTGTAGGTTTCGTCACCAAGATGGCCGCTGACCACGTGGCAAGTGGCCGGGATGGCGCGTCGAGTGGCACAATGCAAAAGGGCCCCACGCAGATCTTGGAGATGCTGTGGGCTGATCTTCGGTGCAAGGGCTGCTCGGTGGTGGGGCTTCTCAAACCCCAAAGCACAGCATCAAGGGTGCCTCGGGTGCTGCGCAGTCAGCGTCTCGGGGGTCTTTCAAGAGGTCCGGTCCCACGTCTCTCGGTGCCTCCATGGGTCCCTTCTTTGCAGGGACTGTGGATCGGGCTGTGAGAAGTCTGGGAGTCTGGGTCTTGTCAGGCTCTGGGCTCGGGCTCCGGCGGGAGGTGGCGGCAAATCAGACGTCGAGTTGCTGGATGGTGCCTGTGTTCACAGGGTGGCCACTCCTTGGCCACAAGGGAGATGCTCTTCAGTCTTCTGTGCAGCAGAATGTCGAAGTCCGGCGTCTTCTTAGTTTAAAGTTGATTTCAGGATGATCTGAGGTGCTATGGCACTGCTCCCACTCTTATTCCCAATCTGAGGGGTGGATCACCTGCTAGGTCCCTCCTCTGGGTGGGACCAGGAAGGGGGGCGGTTACACCCCCTTTCCTTTGTCCAGCTCCTCACCAGGCCTGGGTCTGGAAAGTCCCAGGACCGGTTTGGACTGGCTTATGCACGGGAACACCTTGTGTGCCCCGGGCATGTCTGATTCTAATCAGCCCTATCCTACCCAATACACAAAATCCTGTCTGGGGTGGTGCTCGCACCTCCCAAGGCAGGAAACCCTTTGTCCAAGCCTCCCTCGCTGGAAGGACTCCCAGCAGCAGGAGGTCAGACTTGTGTCTGTGGTGGCAGCATCCATTTTGTGATGCTGAGACTCTGGTTAACTTTAACCGGGGTTAAGGCTATGTACATGTCGTGTCCCTCTAGAAGGGTGGAATGCTATCCCCGTCGACAGAACTGTTGAGGGGATAGTATTGCAAATCGTATGACACCTTACTCTACATGTTTTGATAAAGCCAAACCAAAGTTAGCATATAACCGCGAGGATTATAATGCACTTAAGGGTTTATGGTATGGCAATATCCCGGAACAGCTAAGGGAGTTGTTCCCAACAGCTGCAGACAGGCTCAGCTCATGCTAGAGCACCATCTCACATGAAACCACGCACTCTACCCCCAGGATTGCAGGAGCCTTCCATAGGAATGGCTTATAGGTTAACATGTGCCCAGTTAAGGTTAGATATAGGGATACTCTTTCTAAGCAAGAGGTGATTACACCAACTTACCCCAGCTGAGTGATCAGCCAGTTGTGTCAAAATATGGAGGCCAGGCCAGGGGTGGCACAATACATGCTGCAGCCCCTGGTAGGCCTTGGCTACACCTATGCCCTGGGTACCTATGGTACACTGTTACAGGGGCCTATAAGGTGAACCAGTTCCAAATGTGTATGCACCTAAGGTACATGGAGTCCATTTTAAGGAGCGAGCAATTAGCCTGGGGCCCCGAATAGCAGGATCCCAGGCCAACTATGTCAAAAACCAGCTAAACACCAGGCAAAAAGTTTGGGGGTAACCATAGTCAGATATCCACCTTCCTACACTATTGAACCCAAACAGCCAGTGAATCAATCACTCAAACATGTATGCACAGAGTCACACACCTCCCACGCACCCACATACACACTTAGGCACGAGTTCAAATAATCTGACAACTAATCAATAACCCAATTAGACACTCATGTAGCTACTAACCAACCCATGGAGCAGCTTCTACAACAGCAGACAGATTGATACATACATTCACATAGTTTAGTCACTAACACATGCATTCAATAAGACATATCTAATAACTCATTTAAACAGTCGGTTACGCACCTACTAAATCCTCCATCCAGACACTTGTACACCCACTCATTCTTCAATACACCTTGGCATATATAATACATTTTTAAACTTTATAGAAACACAAATTCACTGGATGATGTCATCCGTGATGTCCTTTGAGATGTCATCAGTGATGTCATCAGTGATGTCACTGACCATGTCATGAATGATGTAATATGTGACTTCATCAGCAGTGCATTGAGGGGCGTGAGATATAGTTAGCTGAACTAACTAAAACGGGGCAATTTCTATTGTTTTGTATGAGTGAAATGTCCAACTAACTATAAAGTCCCTGAGACCTATGTTTATTTCAGTGAAAATAAAAAAAAAATATATATATATATATATATATATTCACTAGACTGCGCAAGTACTACCTGTGTATTTAGAAGAGTGTATCAATAGTATGTAGCTAGTTAGAGGTCTGCATGCATAGTGTACAGAATATTGTACCTGCACTTTTGTTAGTGGCTAGGCCATTCCTTAAGAATATGACTAATAACTGGTGTAATTTCGGTGCTGCAAAGAGAGTGCATGCTAAATGTATTAGTGCCTAGGTATTGGCAGAGTGATAGGATATGTAGATAGTGCTGGATGGTTGAATGGAGAAGTGCATGGGACCTGCACTTGTGTTAGTGACTACGCCATTCCTTAAGTATACGACTAACAACTGGAGTAATTTTAGTGTTGCAAAGAAAGTGCGTGCTGAATTTATAAGTGCTTAGGTATTGGTGGAGTGATAGGATATGTAGATAGTGCTGGATGGGTGTTTGGAGAAGTGCATGGGAAAGACAGAAGGATTCCTAGACTGCATAGGTACTAACTGAGTATTTAAAAGACTGTATCAATGCTATATAGCTGATTAGAGGTCTCCATGCATAGTGCACAGAATATTGTAGCTGTACTAGTATTGGTGTGTCTATGGTTTTGAGAATGGTACTCAGGTTGTAGTTTTGAACTATTTAATCTGCAAAGGGCGTGATCCACTATTTTCCGCTCGTCCAAACCTTGATAACGATACAAGACGTCATTTTAGCATCCTTATTTAAAAATACAAATGCCTCCAGTTGCCAACATTAACAAAGGACTACATATTACTTTAATCCAAAAAGCTGGTGGCCATATTGGCCTGGTCACGATGTGAAAATTCAGGAATTGATACAATAAAGAAAAAAGTGTTAATATGCACACAATGTCATTTCAGCATATCTTGCCAAGTGACCACAATATCTGTATGTCTGTCAACGTGACTTATTCATAATAAACATACTTAGGATTGCAAACATCAACATAGACAATGGACTACACTTTACTTTAAAGTAAAAGGCTATCGGCCATATTAATCTGGGCAGGTTGCTTATTATAATGGTTTTTACACGAAGCAAAAGAAAAAAAGTGGTGTTAATATACACACACTGTCCCTAAAAAAAGTTCTAGCGATTATAGTTCCATTCCATTTACAGTTCATTTGAGATGTCATGAGTGATGTCATGAGTGATGTAACTGACCATGTCATGAATTATGTAATGTCTGAGGTCATTAGCAGTACATTGCGGAGGCGTAAGTTATAGTATGCTCAGGTAACTATAACTTCTGAATTTCACTGGTTGTGTCTGAGTAAAATCAGAGTCTAACTATACCGTCCCTGTAATCTCTGTTTTTTCAGCAAATTTCTAGTTTTTTAATAACGTTAAGTAATATGCATATCACAATGGATGGTGGGGGGTTCGAAGCAGGGCCTGGGATTGTGCTGCCCCCACCCAAGCTTGCTGCTCCTGCCTTCCCTCCTCCTAGTCATCCATTGTCCAAGTCCATGTCCCTGCTCCCTTATTACAGCCCTGTATGGCCGTTGTACTGCCACTGGCCTTCCTGCATTCTCTGAACAGTTAGCTTGCTGCCCCATCCACCTCCTCCCTATCTTCTGTTGTCTGAATCCATGGACTAGCCTCCTCCCTCCTGCCATGTATGGTCTGATGTGCTGCCACTGCCCTCCATTTAGCATGATGTACCAGTTCACTCCTCCTGTCCTCCATTGCCCAATTGTATGCCCCATCATTGACCTCCTGCTTAGCCTCTGTGCTTAGCTTTCTGCCCCTATTCTCCTTTCCCCTGCCCTCTGATGTCTTTGTAGATGCCCCTGCTCCATCCTTTTTGCCCACCATGTTCCATGCACCTGCCACTCCTATCTACTCTGAGTGTTCTGTTGAGCTGCCATTCCCCTCCCACCTTCCTAGCATTGTCAGATGACTGTAACCTATCCCTGCCACCTCCACCCTGCCTGTCCACATTCCATGCCCCTATCCCCTTTCACCTGTCCTCCATGGTCAATTTTACTGCCACACCCTTCTGTCATCCCTGGTCTGTTGTGCTGCAACCGCTCCACCTGCCTGCCCCGCTTGGTCTGTTGTGATGCTCCTTCCCCTGAACTCTCTTGTCTGTGCCCAGGTCCTGACCCTCCCTTCTATCCTCCATGGTCCTTTGTGCATGCCCCTGCACCCTCCTTCTTGCCCATCATAGCAATTGTGCTGCCACTAGCCCTCCCGCTTGCCATGCATGTTCTGTGCTGCCATGGCCCCTCCCATCTTCCCTGTGTAGTCAGCTAGTTGCCCCTGATCCCCTCCCACCTTCCCTCCATGGTCTGTGTGTATGCCATAATAGTCCCACTGTTTCTCTCCATGGTGTGTCTTGCTTCTGGTGTCCATCCTGCCTGACCTCCATGGTCATCTTGCTGCTCCTGCCCCCTTGCCCCCAGCCCTCTGTTTCCATGTGCAGACCCCTATTCCCTCCCTCCTGGCTTGTCTGTTCCATTGAAATGCCCCTGATCCATCCCTCCTGCCCTTTATGGTCCGTTTTGCTGCAGATTTCTCTCCTGTCTGTTCATTATGGTCAGCTAGCTACCATTGCCTCTTTCCCCTCTGTTCTCTGTTGTCCATGTGCAGGGTCCTGTCCCCTCCCTATTGCTTTCTCTGGAATGCTTTGCTGCACTCCAGTCCCACATGCAATGTGTATTGTATTGTGCTGCTGAAAACCCTGATGCCTGTCCTGTAGGGTCAGTTTGGTGCACCTCTCCATGTTATGTTATGTTATGTCATGTTATTTTTAGTCTTTTATAGCGCTCGGCTACTCAGATGAGTGTCCCGGCGCTTTATTGACAAGCTGAAACGCTAAACACAACAAACAGCTAAAAACAGGTCAGTAGGGCAGAAATCTAAGAATCTAAGAGGCAAAAAGCCAGGTTTTCAGGCCCTTCCTAAACGCCAGCAGATTCGAAGTGCTACGAAGAGTCAGGGGCAAAGAGTTCCAGAGTTGAGGGGCCCGGAGCTTAAAGGAGCGACCTCCCATGCGTGTCTTCCTCACACGAGGAACAGTGGCCAAGAACAGAGACTCAGACCTCAACGATCGGAGAGGGCGATAGGCGAAGAACCTCTTCTGCAGGTATTTAGCCCCTGTTGCATAAAAGGCCTTATGAGCGAGCGTTAAGGCTTTGAAAGCTATCCTCTGGCGAATAGGCAGCCAGTGAAGCGATTGCAATAAGCCAGAGACTCTGGTTCGCCTATGCAGGCCAAAAATGGCACGCGCTGCCTCATTCTGTACCACCTGCATACGTCGCAGGAGATATTCCGGCAGGCCAAGATATAAGACGTTTGAATAATCCAAACGTGAACCAATCAAGGCCTGTACCGTCACCCTCCTGTGGTCCTCGGAGAGCAGAGGGAAGAACTTCCGAAGCATACGGAGCAGGCCAAAGCAGGTGCCAGTCAGGGCCAGGACCTGTAATCTTAGAGTCAGACCGTTGTCTATCTTGATCCCCAGGTTCTTAGCGAGCTGAGATGACCGCCCAGGAGGAGACATATCAGCCGGCCACCATACCTGCCAGTCTGGATCGGATTGACAGCCGAAGAAGAGCACCTCTGATTTGTCAGAGTTGCACTTGAGGCTGTTCAGTTGGAGCCACTTAAAAACAGCACTCAGGCACTCACGGATGCTCTCTCCATCAAAATCCTCTCCTTTCCGACAGGTAAAAAGCAGCTGGGTGTCATCTGCGTAGGATACGATCTGGGCCCGAAAGACTCTGCCAGGGCCGCCAGAGGGGTCATAAAGATGTTAAAAAGAGTCGGGCTCAATACCGAGCCCTGCGGGACTCCGACTCCCAATGGCGGCATCTCAGCAGAGCTAGAGGAGGCCAAGACCGTTTGTCGACGGCCAGCCAGGAAGGAAGTAAACCAGCTGAGCACCGTCCCCCTCAGACCGATCTCATAGAGTCTGACCAGCAGATCTTTATGGGGGACGGTGTCGAAGGCCGCCGACAAGTCCAGCATAATAAGCATGGCTCTGCCACCCACGTCCAACGTCTCCTTGATAGCCTCGGAGACCTCCAAAAGCGCCGTCTCCGTGCTAAGATTGGGGCGAAAGCCCGATTGGGTGGGATGTAACAGGTCGCGAGATTCCAAAAAATTGGAGAGGACGTTATGAACGTGTTTCTCCAGGGTCTTAGCCAGTGCAGGGAGCAGAGAAATAGGTCTATAATTGGCTAAGACCTCAGGGGCCAGACCAGGCTTCTTGATGAGGGGAATAACCATGGCCTGTTTCCACGCCGACAGGACCTCACCCTGACTCAGGGAAAGATTCAGGAGGGGTTGACCAGCGAATTTACCACTTCTGCCATCTTCGCCATAAATTTGGCCGGAAATGGATCGAGTGGCGAGCCAGATTTTATATTGGCCAGAAGCGACAGTGACGAGGCAGTTGAGAGAGGCGGAAAATCTGACAGGACTGAGCCTGGGGGCACAGATGAAGCGGGACTAGCCTCAGAACACAAAGAGGCAACGACCGGCCGAGGAGGAAATGAATCCTGAATTAACTTGATCTTTGTAGTAAAGAAAAGTGCCAGATCCGATGCCAAGGTCTTAGTAGGAGCAGACTGACTCGCATTATACCGAGGGGCAATAAATTCCCTGACAATTGTAAAGATCTCTTTGCAGGAGTTCGAGGCATCCTCGATCCTCCTCGCAAAGTAGTTTTTCTTCTCAAGGAGAATATCTCGATGATAGATTTTAACCAAGGCTTTGTATTCAAGTCTGGCAGCAGGGTCGTACTTAGCACGCCAAGCCCTTTCCGCCACCTTGCACTGCCTGCGGGAAGCAAGCAGCGCTCCGGTGAATCATGGAGCAGACGCCCGCTTTGGCAAAGCACGAGGAGCCCTCAAAGGGGCCAGATCGTTCAACCTGTCTACAAACCAGGACTGCAAAGACTCCAAGTCTCTCTCCAAAGCCCCCGTAAGAGGGCAGGGATGATCACACAGTGCCTTAGACAACATTTCTGGAGTAACTCTATGAAATGCCCGAGACGCAGATCCCAGCTGTCTTGGGGGACTAATCAGGGGTTTCGTATTGCCAAATATGAAGAAGTTAACCAACCGGTGGTCCATCCACAAAACCGGCAGGAGTGTCGCCACTTCAATATGGACCATAGAAAAGACCTGATCCAAGGTATGGCCTTTGTCATGTGTTGGTTCGAAAAGATAGGGGGCTAAGCCGAGAGGGGCCATGATATCAGAAAATGTAATCACGTCAGGGTCCGAAGCCTCATCCATATGAAAGTTGAAATCACCGGCCAAGATGCAATGGTCCGCTCTCAAAGTCAGCGTCGACATAGCACACTGGAGATCTTCAAAAAAAGTACCAGCTGGGCCCGGTGGTCTATACACCAGCAACACTTTCACAGACTGATGTGGCGCCAAAGATAAAGAAAAGGCGAGGGATTCAGACCCTTTAATAGCCTCAGTGGGAATAATAGAACATACAGCGGATTTCTTCACCGCGAGTGCTACACCACCGCCCCTTCCTTCCAATCTGTCCTGCCTGTGGATACAATAATCCGGGGGAATCGCTAAGGCGATATCCGGATTGGAAGAGGTACCTAGCCAGGTTTCTGTGAGCATCAAACACAAAGGTTTTTCCGTAGTCAGGAGGTCAAAGAGCTCCTGAGCGTGACTGCGTACAGACCTGGTGTTAAGCAGCATACAAAGATACTTCACAGAGGGCCCTTCCCGGACAGGGAGTATCAGGGGAGCCTTGCATGGCGACCAGCCACAACCAGGGCATCTGTTCTTTCCCCTGTGACGACCTGGAAACACCTTCACACAATCACCCGGTACCTTTTGTAAGGATCGCAGTTCCAAGGCAGAATAACAGACCATGATGACAACGGAAAATCTGCACACCAGATCCTGGCCTCCCGCCGCTCCGCCCGCCTCCGTGACACGGACGGGCGCAGACGGGCAGGACTCTGGCACGACTCAGGCTAAGCGAAGGCGCTCCCGCTGCGCGATACCGCTGCGCTAGGCAAGGAGCTTTAAGTAGGCGTCCAACCTATGCTTCTGCGCACTAGAGCGCTCCCTAAAGATGGCGCCCGAACAAACAAACACCAACTACCCCACTCCAAGATGTCTGCTGCCAAATGAGCCCACCCCGGGAACCGGACCCGCTCGAGCAGCGGTGAAATCCGATTATGATGCAGGTAAGAGGCCAAATTAAAATCAAGGGCTAAAGAACAGAAAATGAAAACAAATGTAGAACAGGTTATTTAAAAAAATACTAATTAGCAGCGTGAGAGCGAGGCGCTAGACAGCAATGTCGATCTAAATCAGGACAAACCCTGAAGCAACTCGCCTTAAGTAGGTGTCCCACTATGCTTCTGCGCACTAGAGTGCTCCCTAAAGATGGCGCCCGAACAAACAAGCACCAACTACCCCACTCCAAGATGTCTGCTGCCAAATGAGCCCACCCCAGGAACCGGACCCGCTCGAGCAGCGGTGAAATCCGATTATGATGCAGGTAAGAGGCCAAATTAAAATCAAGGGCTAAAGAACAGAAAATGAAAACAAATGTAGAACAGGTTATTTAAAAAAATACTAATTAGCAGCGTGAGAGCGAGGCGCTAGACAGCAATGTCGATCTAAATCAGGACAAACCCTGAAGCAACTCGCCTTAAGTAGGTGTCCCACTATGCTTCTGCGCACTAGAGTGCTCCCTAAAGATGGCGCCCGAACAAACAAGCACCAACTACCCCACTCCAAGATGTCTGCTGCCAAATGAGCCCACCCCAGGAACCGGACCCGCTCGAGCAGCGGTGAAATCCGATTATGATGCAGGTAAGAGGCCAAATTAAAATCAAGGGCTAAAGAACAGAAAATGAAAACAAATGTAGAACAGGTTATTTTAAAAAACGCTAATTAGCAGCGCGAGGCGCTAGACAGCAATGTCGATCTATGTCCCTCCTGTCCTCTGTTATCCGAGTCCATGTCCCTACCCCAATTCCTCCTGCCTTCCATGATCCAATGTACCAAACTTGCGAACATTTTGAACTTGGTAAGAGGTAGATTTTGAGAAAAAAAACTGGTGTATTGATTTTCCCCTTTGACTTACATTGAAAAAGAGGAGATTGTAGACAGGAGACAGATCAAATAAAGGCCATTTGGGCTTAAAAACATTGGTCGTTTCCTAGCTGAATCGGGTCTGTTGGCATGCATGTTTGTAATACCATTGCCTCTTCCTTCTGCCCACAATGGTCTATTATATTGCCACAGCCTCTCTTGCCAGTCCTGTATTGTGGGTTTGTTTCCCCTTGCCCCCCTTCCACTGCCCTCCATAGTCTGTTGTGCTGCCACTGGCCTTCCTGCCTGCCCAGTGTGGTCAAATTGTTGCCTCTACACCCTCCTACCTACCTTCAATTTTCAGAGTCTGTGCCCCTGGCCTCTGTCTCTAAAAAGTATCCTAATGAACAACTAGAATGCTAACATTCTATATTTATTGCAAAAGTGTGGAACGCCTGACGTCATCTTGATGTAATCAAAACTGTAATACCCAGAGCATTTCATTAGAAATTACATATATGAGAGGGTCTTATTTGCATCAAAATTATGGTTAGTGCTCTAAAAAACTAAAATGAGGACATATTTTCTGAGTTTTCAAATAGCGACAAAGCACTTTCAAATTATTTGTTATCTTTATGTTTTTTATCCAGTTGACCACTTGATTAAATTTGCACTTAGGGGAGAGGATGAGTTGTTACTTCCAGAGCTGCAGACTTTGCAACTGGGGAACCAGGTTGGAGTTTCTGCTTCAGCTCGACATTCTGTGATTCTGGTCAAATCACTTAATCTCCCCATGTCTACAACCAAAATGAATTGTTCTTGTGTGATGTAACCAATGCTCATGTGAAGCACTCCACTACCTGACAAGTCAGCACTATATAAAACTGCAAAAACACAAAAAATAAAAAGTGTCTTTTACACATCTGTCACTGGGCTACATCTGGGTGAAATTTGTGCTACATTTGGGCTCTTTTGTCTCTGGTGGCCATCTTGGAAGATTTATTTGTTATGATGTTTCCTAATTTCCTCATTTACTGCAGTCTCCTCAGTAGGAAATTCTTTCAGTTTTTTACTTTGAATCCATCAAGAAGGTATTCAGATATGTCACACATTTACCATAAATTCTGAATGTTAGCACTCTAGTTGCTCATTAGATCACTGTAGTAAAGTAACTGCTCACCACTGAAGTATGCTGCTGGTTTTAAAAGTGCATGTTTCAGTCTGCATGTCAGAATTCATTTATGAAATAGAAGAGGATTTGAGAAGTCACTCAAACTGTGCCTTCATTTTTCTTTCTTCAGCACTAATCATAATTTCTATGACAAAATGTACCCCCTCATTGTGTTCCTTTTTAAATTAAATGTTTTAAGTGTGACCAGTTTATTCCAATCAAGATGGCTTCAGGTGTGTCATACTTTTGTCATAAGTAAGACTGTAAGCGCTCAAGTTGTTCTTAAAAGGAATCTGAGACATTCTGTCATTAAGCTATACGTGGGCTACATCTGGATGAAATTTGTGCTACATTTAGGCTCTTTTGTTTCTGGTGACCATCTTGGGAGACTTATTTGTTATGAGTTTCCTAATTTCCTCATTTTCTGCAGTCTCCTAAGTAGGAAACACTTTTAGTTTTTTTACTTTGGATCCATCAAGAAGGCATTCAGATGTGTCACACATTTGACATGAATTCTGAATGTTAGCACTCAAGTTGCTCATTAGATCACTGTAGTAAAGCTACTGCTCACCATGGAAGTCTGCTTCTGGTATTCAAAGTGCATGTTTTAGTCTGCATGTCAGAATGAAATAAAAGAGGATTTGAGAAGTCAAAATGTGCCCTAATTTTTCTTTCTGCAGCACTAAACATAATTTATATGGTGAAATGAATTACCTCATGTTGTTCCTTTGAAAATTAAATGTTTTAAGTGTTACCACATTATTCCAATCAAGATGGCTTCAGGTGTGCCATACTTTTGTCATAAGAAAGACTGTTAGTGCTCTAGTTGTTCTTTAGAACACTCTGGGACATTCTGTCATTGGGCTATACTTGGGCTACATCTGGGTGATATTTGTGCTACATTTGGGCTCTTTTGTCCCTGGTGGCCATCTTGGGAGACTTATTTGTTATGAAGTTTCCTAATTTCCTCATTTACTGCAGTCTACTCAGTGGGAAATACTTTCAGTTTTTACTTTGATTCCGTCAAGAAGGCATTCAGATGTGTCACACATTTGCCATAAATTCAGAATGTTAGCACTCTGGTTGCTTATTAGATCACTGTAGTAAAGCTACTGCTCACCAGGGAAGTCTGCTGCTGGTATTGAAAGTGCATGTTTCAGTCAGAATGTTTTAATGAAATTGAAGAGGATTAGAGAAGTCTCTCAAAATGTGCCCTATTTTTTCTTTCTGCTGCACTAATCATACTTTCTGTGGCAAAATGAGCCCATCATTAAGTTCCTTTATAAATTAAATGTTTTAAGAGTTACAACTTTATGCCTATTTAGATGACTTTAGGTGTGCAATACGTTTGTCATAAGTAGGACTTTTAGCGCTCTAGTTGTTCTTTAGAACACTCTGGGAAGCTGCAGTAGAACACAAAGGAATCAACTGACAGTCTCTGCCCTTGTTGGATGTACATGTTTTACTGAGAATGTCAGACTTCATTCTTACATGACTGAGTAAGATAACGTGATGGTATAACAGCTGGCTTAACACGCCCTCTAGAGTTTAGCCCGAAGACTGCTCGTATCCACGCTACTAGGATAGCTGGTCTAAGGTTGACTTACAACCAATCACCATAAGGGTCGTTTGGACCGATGCATAGTGGTCGCTAGAATAGCGAACGCTGCATATCGGGCCAACTTCTCAGAAGTTGGCCCGATATGCAGCGTTCGCTATTCTAGCGACCACTATGCATCGGTCCAAACGACCCTTATGGTGATTGGTTGTAAGTCAACCTTAGACCAGCTATCCTAGTAGCGTGGATACGAGCAGTCTTCGGGCTAAACTCTAGAGGGCGTGTTAAGCCAGCTGTTATACCATCACATACCCCTTGAACACCAAGTGAAAGGACACCACACAAGTGTTATGAAAATAAACAGTATATTTATTAGAATCACAACAGCCCTGTACTCTTTATGAGGACAGGGTACTAAGCACAGAACAAAACTCTTAGGAAAATACTTCAAGTGCACAATCAATACAAGTGCCAGAGGGCACGGAAAGTTTAGTGGTCTCGGGCGGACACGATAAGGCAAGTCGGAAGCGGGGGACTCGGGACCCTTGAGTAAGGAGGCTATGCAGGCACCGAAATGCCGAAGTTACCTAGCCACGAAGGCTGCGGCTGCACAAGTCTTACAGGCGGCGGGGATCTTCGCTGACGAGCCAGGAGCCAGAAGAAAGGAGTTGCTGGCCGGCGACCAGTGGTGAATAGTTCGTAGAGATCCAAGCCTGGATCAGTGATCGATGATACCTGAAAGCAGAGGGGACCAAGTTCGTACTACTAGCCAGTAGTCAGAGGGTACCAGGAGGGCACCGGATGGCCGTCACCTCGACTAGGTGAGTGGGCAACGCTAGGCTCTGCAGTCTCACGGACCAGGAGGCGTTGTCGGCGACCAGGATGGAGGTGCGAGCTGTCCCACGAAGGTTGATGCTGTCGGCGTCGCTGGGCCCAGGATTGGGGCAACAAGCCTTGGCAGATTTCAGGGCCACGTGGTGGGCCTAAAATGGCGTCTTGAGTGGACCAGGAGGGTCCGGGGTGCTCCTTTCGCAGAAGGGAGCAAAGGCCAGTCTGGAGCAACCAGACCAGCAGCGTTGGTTGTCGGTTGTCGTCAAAGAGTCACAAGCCAGCGGCTAGTGATAGGACAACGTGCTGAACAGCGAAGCAGAAGGGCCCCATGCAGATCGTGGAGATGCTGGGAGACTGCACTTCGGTGCTGGAGCTGCTCAGGGTCGGGGCTTCTCTGACCCCAGAGCACTCACCAGAGGATTCCTTTCGGTGATCGTGCTGGTTTAAGAAAGCGTGCAGGTTTTGATGATGGGATTCCTTCCTGAACGGTCGCTCCCCCACGCTCTCTTGCTAGATTTATTAACAACACCTGCACCGCAGCTGAAGCCCCTTGCACCCGCGACTTCCTGACTGCTCCTTGTATTGTAGCCTCTGAGAGAATAATCGCGCTCTGAAGCTCTTGCTCGTGCAGCGCTTTGATAACTTTATTTCACGTATTTGCATTGCGCTTTGTGCTACATTCACTTATTTGCATCGCGCTTTGTGCCTCATTAACTGCGAAATAAACCGCGTGTATCCTAGTTTCTGCAGTTGCGCTTTGGAGCTGATTGTCGTTTGGCGCTTTTGAAACCTGGTTGTACTTATTTGCTTGGCGCTCTGTGTTTATCACTTGGACATCATTGCTGTGTTGTGCTTTCAACGTTGGTTGTTATGTGAGTGGCGCTTTGGCAGGAGGTATTCTGTTGGAGTTGGGAGCCTTTGGTTGCCTGTTGACGAGCATTGTGCTGTGCCCTCGCTGCTTTTACTTTCATTTTTGCCCTCCATTTTGTTGTTGTGCTATCCCCTGGCCCGCCTCCACGATCCCGCCTCCCAGCTGACCCTCCCACACACGAAGAGCAGACTCTCCTCAGCCCGTACCTAGCTGTGACCGCCGGGATTCCTTCCTGAACGGTCGCTCCCCCACGCTCTCTTGCTAGATTTATTAACAACACCTGCACCGCAGCTGAAGCCCCTTGCACCGGCGACTTCCTGACTGCGCCTGGTATTGTAGCCTCTGAGAGAATAATCGCGCTCTGTAGCTCTTGCTCGCGCAGCGCTTTGATAACTTTATTTCACGTATTTGCATTGCGCTTTGTGCTACATTCACTTATTTGCATCGCGCTTTGTGCCTCATTCACTGCGAAATAAACCGCGTGTATCCTAGTTTCTGCAGTTGCACTTTGGAGCTGATTGTCGTTTGGCGCTTTTGAAACCTGGTTGTACTTATTTGCTTGGCGCTCTGTGTTTATCACTTGGACATCATTGCTGTGTTGTGCTTTCAACGTTGGTTGTTATGTGAGTGGCGCTTTGGCAGGAGGTATTCTGTTGAAGTTGGGAGCCTTTGGTTGCCTGTTGACGAGCATTGTGCTGTGCCCTCGCTGCTTTTACTTTCATTTTTGCCCTCCATTTTGTTGTTGTGCTATCCCCTGGCCCGCCTCCACGATCCCGCCTCCCAGCTGACCCTCCCACGCTCCGCCCCCTCCACCATCCATTTAAGTCAGATGGTCCCACGTGCAGCGTCCACGCGCTACGGCCGCGCCGAAGGTGCGCCAAAGGTAAGCCCGTCTACGCCCGTCCACGCCTGGCCCGCGCCCAGCGCCAGACCCCCTGGTTCCCGGAATGCCCAGCCCACTCGCATCACTTACGATGCCACCACCCTCCTAGCCCTTAACCCCGGCCGCTCCCCCAACTGCGTCCAAGCCGCTCCTGGACACACCCATGGACCCTTCTCTTGCAACTCCTGCAAGTTCAACGGCACCAAAACCAACTCCTCATCCACCAACACCAATCAGAGACCTGACACCAACCACCTAAAATGCATCCTGCTCAACACCCGCTCGATCCACAGACACGCCATCGACCTCTACTAGACACCATCTCACCGGACGTCGCCTTCCTAACAGAAACATGGATGAATGCCACTTCAGCCCCAGACATCACCATTGCCATCCCGGAAGGATACAAGATCATCCGCAAGGACCGCATCAAGCAAACAGGAGGAGGCATCGCTATCGTCCATAAGAACTCCATCCGCATCTCAACCAGCTCAGACGTCAACCTTGCCAGCGCCGAACACCTCCACTTCCAGATCCACACCGACCCCAAGACCACACTCAGAGGCACCCTCCTCTACCGGCCTCCAGGACCCCGTGCACAATTCAGTGATGACATCACTGACTTTATCACCCCACACGCCCTCCCCTCCGAGGACTACATTCTATTGGGAGACCTCAATTTTCACCTGGAAAAGAGCAACAACAGTAGCGCCACCACCCTTCTGGACAATCTTGCCAACCTCGGACTCAAACAACTTGTCACTACCCCCACCCACTTTGCAGGTCACACACTCGACCCCATCTTCACCTCCAGCAAACATGTCTCATTCAGTCACACCACAGCTCTCCATTGGACGGACCACAGCTGCGTTCACTTTACCTACAATAAGACCACAATCCACAGCCATCCTCAATCCACCCTGCGAAGAAACTAAAACAAAATCACCATCGACCAGATCTCCTCATCGCTTCTTCTAAACCCCCCCGCCCACTCCTCTAAACCCGACCAAGCAGCCATTAACCTCACCCAATGGCTATCCAACAGCGCCGACATCCTAGCACCGTTGAAGAAACGTCAAAGCAAACTTGGCAGCAAAAACGCCTCCTGGTTCAACGATGATCTTAAGAAATCGAAGAAACTCTGTCGCTCCCTCGAGAAGGCCTGGAAAAAAGACCCAAACACCAGCACCAGGGACGCCTTCAAAAACGCCACCCGCATACACCACCAACTAATCCGGTCCGCCCAGAAAGCCGCATTCAAAGACCGACTAGATAACAACACCCACAACAGCAAGGAATTATTCAACATCGTCAAAGAATTTACCAACCCATCAGCCAACTCCAACGACATCACCCCCTCCCAAGCCCTCTGTGACTCCGTAGCTTCCTTCTTCTACAACAAAATCGCAGACATCCACAACAGCTTTGACAACCGACCCGGAGACCAACCCACCCAACCTTCTGCAGGACCTTCACCCCCCTTGAACATCCTTAACGACGGGAACCCAATCTCCACTGAGGACACCATCCGCCTGATGAACTCCATCCACTCAGGATCCCCAACTGACCCATGCCCTCACCACATCTTCAACAAAGCAGACTCCATCATAGCACCACACCTCCGAGATGTCATCAACTGCTCCCTCAACACCACCACCTTCCCTGAAAGCTGGAAACATACAGAACTCAGTGCCCTTCTGAAAAAACCCACTGCTGACCCCACCGAACTCAAAAACTACCGCCCCATCTCGCTTCTTCCATTCCTGGCCAAAGTCATCGAGAAAGCCGTCAACAACCAGCTCGCCGCCTTCCTCGAAACCAACAAATCCCTCGACTCCTCACAGTCCGGCTTCCGAGGCAAACCCAGCACGGAGACCGCCCTCATCGCCGCAACAGACGACATTCGAACTCTCCTGGACAATGGAGACACAGTCACCCTCATCCTCCTCGACCTCTCCGCAGCCTTCGACACAGTCTGCCACAACACCCTTCTACAGCACCTCAGAAACATCGGTATCCAAGGAAAAGCACTGGAATGGATCACCTCGTTCCTCACCGGAAGAACCCAGAGAGTCCGCCTCCCACCATTCAAGTCAGAGGCCACTGAAGTCATCTGCGGCGTGCCACAAGGATCATCACTCAGCCCCACCCTCTTCAACGTATACATGAGCCCCCTTGCGACCATCGCTCGCCAACACAATCTCAACATCATCTCCTACGCTGACGACACTCAACTGATCCTCTCACTCACCAAAGACCCTAACACCGCCAAAACCAACTTACACGAAGGAATGAAAGAAGTAGCCGAATGGATGAAGCACAGCCGTCTGAAACTGAACTCAGACAAAACAGAAGTCCTCATCTTAGGCACCTCCCCCTCCGCCTGGGATGACTCTTGGTGGCCAGAGGCCCTTTGTAAAGCACCCATCCCGATGGACCACGCACAGAACCTGGGCGTCATCCTGGACTCCTCACTCTCGATGACCAGACAAGTCAACGCCGTTTCATCATCTTGCTTCAACATTCTTCACATGCTCAAAAAAACATTTCGCTGGATCCCCACCGAAACTAGAAAAACGGTCACCCACGCACTGGTCACGAGCCGCCTGGACTACAGAAACACCCTATACGCCGGTACCACAGCAAAACTCCAGAAAAAACTCCAACGCATCCAGAACGCTTCAGCCAGGCTCATACTAGACATCCCACGTAAAGAACACATCTCTGGTCACCTGAAAAACCTCCACTGGCTCCCCGTAAATAAGAGGATTACTTTCCGCCTCCTAACCCACGCACACAAAGCACTTTACGAACTTGGACCCGAATGCCTCAACACACGACTGTCCTTCTACACCCCCTCCCGTCAGCTACGATCCTCCAACCAAGCCCTTGCCACTGTACCTCGCATCAACAAAACCACCATGGGAGGTAGATCCTTCTCCTACTTGGCAGCTAAAACCTGGAACTCACTTCCCACTAACCTTCGCCTTACTCAGAACCACCTAGCATTCAGAAAGCAACTTAAAACTTGGATATTCGACAAGTAATTCCCCACCCTTCATCAAGCGCCTTGAGACCCTATGGGTATGTAGCGCGCTATACAAATCTCCTGACTTGACTTGACTTGAATGTACAGAAAATATGCTCTCAGTTTAGCTTATAAATCACCTTCCAAACCTCTGTGGGAAAAGCATGAGAAAATAGTTTTCTTTCAAACATGATTCATGATATCCCAGCAGAAGGCTTTTTCACATGGTAAAATCACCCTAGATCACACCACAATTCATAACATGAGTATGGTACCATCAATAAGTGATTTATAATGTAACTAGAGTCTTTAAACCTTCTATTAATCGCAATGCTTTTTAATGAGGTGCTATCATGTATATTGCTCCCAAGATGGCTGCCAACACTTCTTGGATGAAGTGCTGACAGCCAATGAGATCTCACGATGAGATGTGTGGTTAGGCTTGTAATAACTGATTTTTCCGCTTCTTCGGGTGTATCAGCTAGTTATACAGGCAGCCATTACTTATCCGAGTCCCTTCCCAGATTGCCTAAGAACACCTCACTTCAGAATACTTACCTGAGAAAGAAATAGAACTAACTAATAAAGATGAGATAATTTATAGCTCCGAGGGTATGTATAGCAACGCCTTCTGACAAACATTGCGAATCTACGCAAGCAACGTACCCTAGTGCGAAATCAGCAATTCTCCTGACGAACAACACGCATCTGCATGAGCAACACACCCTGGTGTGAATTAGCAACGCCTTACGACGAACAACGCAAATCTACCGAGCACCCTGGTGCGAAATCAGCAACGTCTCCCGACGAACAACGCACATCTGCACGAGCAACACATTTCGGTGAAAAATCAGTATGTACCTCATACGCTATGTTGGGTTGATCTACTAATAGTCCTCGTATTCCTGCTTAGGAGCCGATTTCCCTCCCTTATCAACAACTACTTGTTTAGAGGGGAAATAACCCATCCCTCTGTAAGCACGACCTTCCTTTACAAAGAATAAAAACCAAATTCGCATTCCAAGGGTCTTTAATACATGATAATAGTGGTGGCAAGAAAGAAATAGTAAATGCACATTAACACATACATACACATAAAACCTGAAAATGAAAGGTAAAATTAGATAAAATTAGATATACATGGAACATCTCACCATTGTGTTAGTCATCTGTATCTTGAAGAAGGGTCCAACTCTCTCTCTCTGTTCCTCTCTGATTAGGCCAAGACTCTCTGCTCCACAAACACGACTGCACGTCTGCACCGTGAAGTTTCACCAGACCATCAAAGCCGCCAGACTGTGGTCTCACAGGCCATCAATTCAACTCTCTCTGTCTGCTTGGACCCGCTTTTGCTAAAATAGAGTCTAACCTTTTCTCAAAGCTTCTAGAAGAACCCGCCTACCGCTCTCACAGGATTCCTGTACCTCTTCGTACCAGGTCCACAACAGCAGGTGGCCAGGCGTTTGTTATGGCTCCGGCGCGGAGAGAGCACATTCCTCCGATAAGAACCGATCCGTGCTGGTTCACTGCTAGCGAAAAACACCTTGAACATAAAACATTACCCCTCACCCAAAGAGGCTCAGCAAGATGGTGTCAGAAAAGAACATGGCTTTGCTCCAGCACAGGCCCTTAGGCCCGAAAAGTAGCAAAAACAGTGTATAAGACAGCATAAGGTTGTCAAAGTCTATAGGCAAGCCCTGTAAATAGGTGGAATAAGAGTTAAAACTACATTGTATACTGAGATGGTGGTGGGCAATGGTCATAACCAAGCCAATCAGTACCGGTACCTCAGTCATTACAAGGCTCTACCCAGATATATATATATATTTTCTTTTTCCAATAATATTTTAAAAACTACTGAACAGATTTACACATTTAACAAAAAGAGTTCTTTCTGAAACAAGGGCTACCTTTTTGCCAAATTTGGTGTAAATCCGTTCAGCAGTTCGGACTGTAGCTGTGTCTAAACTTTCCTAAGGAAAATGACATGGAGAAAACACATTTTGGGACCCCATTTTTCTCGGCCACCACTTGTCGAATCACCCTGAAACTTTCAGGATAGGAGCAGGGCACCCCACGAGTTTTGAAAATTTTGCAAAGATTCATCATCCGGCGCTAAAGTTATTGGGAATAGAATGTTGCGACCATAACCCATTAATACTTGAATTAATTTTGATTTCACACATAAAAAAAGGGAGAGGAATCTGGTCCTTCAAAAGAAATCTATTACTTAAGGAGGACTATTGTCAACATATGGTTAAAGTTATAGAAGTTTTTTTTAATTAATAAAAATACTGCACCTAGCAAGATAGTTTGGGACGCTTTTAAGGCGATAGTTAGGGGAGAAACTCTTAGTTATTCAAATTTTTGATGTAAAACAAGATGGATTAAATTTAAGAATGAAACAGACATGGTTATGTTGGCAGAACGTAAGTTAGCTGATAGTATCAGACTGAGTCAGGATATAGAAGCTGCACAGCGAGATTTAACAATTAAAAGGGCTACAGTGTATTCTAATATAGCTGATCAAATCGCACTTAAACATAGACAACATAAGGCTGAATATTATGAATTTAGTCAACAAACTGGAAGAGTTTTGGCAAAAAGATTATGTCAGAAAGCAGTTTCTAATGATATTCCAAAGATCCTTGATTTGAATGGGGTCGTGCAAGAATCTAAAACTGGGGTATTAAAAGCTTTTCAAGATTTTTATCAATTATTATATGGTGAACCAATAGATGGAGTGCGAGCTGAGAACTGTGCTGTGGAATATTTGGAGACTTTAGATACTGTAGAACTTAAAAGCACTGTTAGCCACTCCTATAACGTGGGAAGAAATTAAAGCAGCCTTATTAGGTCTAGATTCAGGGAAAGCTATGGGACCGGATAATATACCCCTCAAATTTTATTGTACCTTCAGAAGAATATTAAAAATAGCTGATAGAATTATGTCAACAAGCTTTTTTGGGTAACCCCCCAGGATCTTGGTCTATGGCGACCATTGTAATTTTTAAGAAGAAAGACAAGGCTGGTATTGAAATGGGTTCATGTAGACCAATTTCGCTTATCAACGCGGACAGTAAGGTCTTTTCAAAGATTTTGGCCAACAGATTGAATGACTTAATGCCAAGGTTAGTTTTAATAAGGCAGCACAGTTTTATTTTAAAACGAGATACAACCGATCATGTGAAAAGGATTATCTCTCTCCTGGATTGGGCAAAAGCCACAAGATCCCCAGTCGCGGTAGCCCAGTTAGATGCGGAAAAAGCATTTGACAGGGTTTCCTGGAAGTTTTTATGGTCTACTTTAATCTGGAAGGGATTCCCTAAAGAATTTATTAATGCGATACAGGCATTGTATAGCTACCCGAAGGCTGCAATTCGTATCTCCGGGGACCTTTCTGGTAGTTTGGCAATAACAAGGGGGACTAGACAATGTTGTCCTTGTTCCCCCTTGTTATTAGCTTTGTATATTGAGCCCTTTTTCAATAGATTGGAAAAAGAAAAAGAAACAGGAATTATCCCAGTTAGGATACATCAGGTAGCATATACGGTGTTCGTGTATGCAGACGACATCGCTATCGTAACTTCAGATAATAAGAGCGCTTTACCAAAGATTGTGGAATCGGCTGAAACATTTGGGGGATATTCGGGCTACAAACTGAATATTAACAAAACGCAGTTGATTCATTCGGAAGCAGGTCGTCCAAAAGATATGAGTTTCTCTTCTGAAGCTCTTTATTTGGGTATTAACATCTCAGCAAAAATAGATGTCATAGTGCGGATGAATGTAGATCCTATACTAGATTCAGTAAATAGAACGTTGGAGAGGTTAAACAACCTTCATTTATCTTTATATGGTCACAGTAATGTATTAAAAACGTTCATTTTTCTGAAATGTTTGTATTTATTTCGTACGATCCCTCTGCTTTTTCCAACTTAAACTGTTAAAATTGAGAGAATGTGCTCTAGGTTTTTTTGGGGCTATCGTAGGTCTAGGAGAGCAATGAAGTGGTGTATATTACCTAGAGTTAGGGGAGGTTGGGGGATCCCACATTTCCGGTTGTATTATTGGGCTGTATTGCTGAAATACATGGGTGTTTTCATTTTTCATGATGTAATGATAGAAGAATCCGTTAGCCCCTCAATCTATGAAATGGTATTGGGCAAAGAGGTCAGACAATGCTTAATTAGAATAATTGAGTCCAGTTATTATAAAAAAACAAAATTTAAAATGTTATTGACGGCTTTTAAAATTTGGAAAAAACTAAAAGGTAGACTTGATCTGAGCTCATATTTGAATTATTATACACCTTTAAACAATTGTCGGGTACTACCAGATGTTTTTAGGCATCAGGTGATGAATAGATGGTACTCAGCTGGGATATGAATATTAGGAGATTTATATCAGGGGGATCAAATTGCCTCTTTTACTTGTTTGCAGCATAAATATAATTTGGCTAGGACATATTTTTTCAAGTACCTTCAAATACGAAGCTTTCTGGATCAAAGAAGGATCCAGGATCAGTTGATGATGGATAGAATTGATATATTGGAAGCTATAAGAGCTAAACTGAAAATTGGTCCAGTTTACCAACTTTTGCTAAATAGGTTACAAGACGATTTATGCTTTTTTGAGGACAAATGACAAAGAAAGTTGGAAACCGATAAAATAGATATGATTGGAGTAATTGAATTATAAATTAGTTTTGTTTAATGGTTCACTGAAAAGCCAACACTTTATGTCTATATTTGATCTATATTACACCCCTGCCAAATTGGCAAAATGGAAGACAAAAAAAAGGTGATAAATTTAATCGATGTGGGTGTATTGTTGCAGATTCTGTTCACATGTTTTTTCATTGTCCTAAATTGTTACAATTCATTACTGATATTCAGTACTTTTTAAATGTTAGCCTGGGGATTCGTTTGCAATTATCTGCAGAAATGGTAATCCTGGGTATGCAGGCAAATCCAGCTTGATTTAGGACGGAAGTAGAGGAAGGGTTTTTATTTATCTGTATGTCGATCTATCGATCATGTATTACCGCTCAATGGCTAGATTCAGATCCACTAGTTTTTAATAATTGGCAATCTAGATTATTATCCACATACTAGGAGATAGCTGCATATCAATCAAAAGGGGCAAGAAAAAAGTTATTTGGTCAGAATCTCTGGTCTCCGCTGTCAAAATGGATTTGAATTTATTGATTAGTGATCCAATTGTTGAATATTGAATAATGTTGCATCATGATGTATATATAATGGTTTGTGTTGTGTACAGGCTGTATGTTTATTTATACTTATAAAGACTGCTTGCTGACATAAAACAATAAAAAAAAATTTTTTAAAAGGGAATAGAATGTAGCGATTTTCCTATGGTAACTAGGTCCTAACTATAACTACCTACTGGCGTTAATAAACATATATGGCGGAGCTGTTTTTCTTCCAATAAAAACAAAAATAGCATTTACTTGGATCTACTACCGTTTTTTTCTCCAGTGAATGGGAGTGTTGAAGAGCGGGGATATATATATATATATATATATCATCCAAAGTTTGCCCTGCAAATGAGCCCGCACTCCACACAGGCAAGTTGGAATACCAAAGCATTGCGGTATTTGTAGTGCTTCCATAGTTATTACCCTCCAATGGGTCGTGTCTTGGAATTATGCCATGAAACAAACGACAAGCAGGTATTTCAAAAGCAAAGTGAAAGCAGGACTTTCAGTCTGTGTTTCCATGTTTAAAACTTATGTTGAATATAGAAACCATTGGAGGGTAATAACTATGGAAGCACTACAAATACCGCAATGCTTTGGGAAAATAGCACACCGGAGGCTGGGGCACAGCTGAAGTTTATTAAATGAACAGAGCAGGAAGCGGTGACTGTGGTGCTTTTAATATTGAAATCTCACATGCCTTTGAAAAAGGAGAAAGGTTCTCTGAAACGCGTCAGGCAAGAGACTGGAAAAAACCTCGGACTAAAATGCTTGCTTTTCTAAGAAATAAATGTTGGTGTTCCAACTTGCCTGTGTGGAGTGCGGGCTCATTTGCAGGGCAAACTTAGGATGATTTATACACGGCAGGTCCAGCCGTGGAGTCGACGCACCACCCTGAGAGCAAAGAGAAAGGGATCGTGTCTTGGAATTATGCCATGAAACAAACGACAAGCAGGTATTTCAAAAGCAAAGTGAAAGCAGGACTTTCAGTCTGTGTTTCCATGTTTAAAACTTATGTTGAATATAGAAACCCATTGGAGGGTAATAACTATGGAAGCACTACAAATACGGCAATGCTTTGAGAAAATAGCACACCGGAGGCTGGGGCACAGCTGAAGTTTATTAAATGAACAGAGCAGGAAGCGGTAACTGTGGTGCTTTTAATATTGAAATCTTACATGCCTTTGAAAAAGGAGAAAGGTTCTCTGAAACGCGTCAGGCAAGAGACTGGAAAAAACCTCGGACTAAAATGCTTGCTTTACTAAGAAATAAATGTTGGTGTTCCAACTTGCCTGTGTGGAGTGCGGGCTCATTTGCAGGGCAAACTTAGGATGATTTATACACGGCAGGTCCAGCCGTGGAGCCGACGCACCACCCTGAGAGCAAAGAGAAAGGGATCGTGTCTTGGAATTATGCCATCAAACAAACGACAAGCAGGTATTTCAAAAGCAAAGTGAAAGCAGGACTTTCAGTCTGTGTTTCCATGTTTAAAACTCATGTTAAATATAGAAACCAGTTGGAGGGTAATAACTATGGAAGCACTACAAATACCGCAATGCTTTGGGAAAATAGCACACCGGAGGCTGGGGCACAGCTGAAGTTTATTAAATGAACAGAGCAGGAAGCTGTGACTGTGGTGCTTTTAATGTTGAAATCTCACATGCCTTTGAAAAAGGAGAAAGGTTCTCTGAAACGCGTCAGGCAAGAGACTGGAAAAAACCTCAGACTAAAATGCTTGCTTTACTAAGAAATAAATGTTGGTGTTCCAACTTGCCTGTGTGGAGTGCGGGCTCATTTGCAGGGCAAACTTTGGATGATATATATATATATATATACTTATATTCACTTAAAAAACATAGGTTTCAGACATGTTATAGTTAGGAGTAAAGAATTTAAAAACCCTTAGAAATTCACTGAAAAAAACATAGCTTTTATTGGTGTTATAGATAGCTGGACATTTCACTCGTACAAAACCAATGAAATTCCTTTGTTATAGTTAGTTGTACTAAGTATAACTCGTGCGCCCGCAATCCACTGCTGATGATGTCACATATTACATCATTCATGACATGGTCAGTGACATCACTGATGACATCACTGATGACATCACTGATGACATCATCCAGTGAATGTGGTTTAATTCGATATTTAAATAAGTATTATATATATATATATATATATATAGCAATCTGCCTTGAAGACTGAGTTGATGTGTAAGTGTCTGAATGGAGGATTTAGTAGCAATGTGATTGACTGTCTAAGTGACTAATTTAAAGTGTCTCACTAAATATATGGGATAGTGATTAAACTGTGCGAATACCTGTATCACTTTATCTCTTGTTGCGTAAACTACTACATAAGTTGGTTACTAGCTATGGGAAAGTCTATATTAGTTATTAATTAGTTAAGTGAGTATTTGTATGGGATAGTGAATGTGTGTGTGGTTGAGTGGGAGGTGTGTGACTGTCCAAAGATGTGTAAATAGTTGATTTACTAGGTATATGAGGTTAAGGCTGTATTTGGAAACAGTTGTTTGGGTGAAGGAATCTCTTTCTGGGTGCTGTGATGAGTAAATATTTTTCTCAATGATACATGTCCAACAAACTAGAAATATAAAAGGCAGTGTATGTGACAGTTGTTGTATATAAATAAGTATACATAAGACTCAGGGATTGTATGAGTGACTGTATCGAAAACTGTATACTTGTAATAGTGATTTTATAACACACTAAGTATGAGTTACTATCTATACAAATAGATAAAGTGGTGTTTGTATAAGCGTGTAGCTTAGTAAATGTAAGTATGATCAATTGTTTGCGTAAGTGAGTAGAATGATTGCATAAGTGAATAGGATGTGTGCTGGTGTGTAATGTCGATGTAGGTGTATAAGTATATTTAATAGTGTTCTATTGATCTTTGTTAGCATGTATGAGTGAATCTATAGGTAAGTGTTTAGATGTGTGTGTAGATGTAGGAATCACTGAGTGTGTTTTTAGAAACTGGTATTGGTGTGTCAATGGTTTCAACTATGGTACTCCATATTTTAAAATGAGTGTTGGAAGGTTATACTAGTGTATGATGAGATGTATCAGATTGTCACATGGATGATGTCATCAGTGATGTCATCAGTGATGTCATTTGAGATGCCATCAGTGATGTCACTGACCATGTCATGAATGATGTAATATGTGACATCATCAGCAGTGGATTGCAGGTGGGCAAGATATATTTAGTGAAATGCCCGGCTAACTATAACACCTCTTAAACCTATGTTTTTTTCAGTGAATTTTTAAGGTTTTTTAAATGCTAATTCCTAACTATAACATGTCTGAAACCTATGGTTTTTTAAGTAAATTTCAAATGTTTTTTAAATGCTAATTCCTAACTATAACATGTCTGAAACCTATGGTTTTTTAAGTGAATTTCAAAGGTTTTTTAAATGCTAATTCCTAACTATAACATGTCTGAAACCTATGGTTTTTTCAGTGTATTTCAAAGTTTTGTAAATGATAATTCTTAAATGTATTAATTGTTATATTTATTTTTTTTTATACTGATTTACTACATTTTTTAAAACTATTTATTTGTAGATATTTTATTTTTTAAATTACATTATAATTACATTATACATTACATTACAAAATATACTTTCTCAGGATGAATTACTTTAATTTAAATACTTTGCAAATAGGCAATAGAGTTTTAAGTACAGTAGTTACAGTTGTTGCAATGGGCAACACAATTTCAAACACAATGCAACATTGAGCTGAATGTGAATTTCTAGTTAAATGCAATTAGTTACTTTATGGATTACTTTTCTAACCACAGGACTGGATCCTAGATTCAGTCCTTGGACATCTCCTGTAAAGAGTTGAGTAAAAGCGTTGTGATTACAGTAGTGATTTTTAAGGAATGAGTTGACACTTAGAAACTTTTTCACATAGAATCACCAATGTTATCCTATGGGAGGAAATTCACTTAGCAGTTAAGTAGTGTTATCGTTACTTTTTCTTACTCAGTGGTGGATCCTGGATCCAGCACTGGTGCATCTCCTGTAAACAGTTGAAAGAATGCGATCCTTGTGTTTAACTAAATGATATCATTGATATGGACAATATTTTCTTGCACTGAAGGAGTGATATTTATACACCCATATGTATTCTCAAATTGCTGACTAATACTAATAACAGGAGTGCTGTCCGAGCCCTTTCTTTTTGTTCCAGTTGAAAGAATGCCTTTAAGTCATACAGGCGATTTTTTAGGAATATTTGTTGTTTGTGAAAATAGACACTTAGAAACTTTTCGGGTGAAAACCAGACAATGGACTCCTATGGAAGGAAACACAAGTTACTGGTAAGTATGGTTAGAATTATTTTTCAGGGTCAGTGCTGGGCTAAAAGATGCAGCATTGTGTTCTCTCCTGATAACAGGAGAGTAAATCGGAATTCGTTGTTCAGATGATTTTAGGTGAATATTTTAAAGTTCCAAAACTCCACACTTAGAAGAATTTCCAAGTGAAACCAGTCAATGTTAGCCTATGGAAGGAAATTCAAGTTACTGGTAAGTATGGTTAGAATTACTTTGTTAGGATCAGTACTGAGGTCTCTCTTGATAACAGGTGAGTAAATCGGAATTTGTAGTGCATCCAGTAAGCGCCACAGAGCTGCGTAGCAGAAAGATGTAAAAAGGGGCATGGCCTGCATCACCTCTCTGCAACGCAGCGCAGTGGCACTTCCATGGCCTGGTTTGAAGTGGAATTTTTTCCCAACTTAAAACGCGCCACTGGGCGTGTTTGCACACATCACGTCAGGCCCCTCCCCTCTCTTCACCACTGTGTAAATGCGCCCTGTCACCGTTCTAAGTTGAGTGATTAAGTCCCCTTCAATCCTAAGGGTCCCTAGGGTCAAACTAGCCCACTAGGTACCTCCAGTAAGCGCCACAGAGCTGCGTTGCAACAAGGTGTAAAAAGGGGCGTGGCCTCTACCTGTCTACAACGCAGCTCCCTGGAGCACACTGGAGATACCTGTTGGCCTATTTGGCCCTCAGGGACCCTCAGTATTGAAAGAGAATTAATTCCCCAAATTAAAACACTCCCTGTGTGTTTGCACAGTGTTGAAGGAAGGAGGCGTGGCCTGGTGGGCTAGTTGGCCCGCAGGGACCCTCAGGATTGAAGATGAATTAATTCCCCAACTTAAACCGTGTCACAGGGCGTGTTTGCACACATGTAAACTCAGGCCCCTCCCCCTCCCTTCACCACTGTGCAAACAAGCCCGTGGCACATTTTAAGTTGGGGGATTAACTCCCCTTCAAAACTGAGGGTCCCTGGGGTGCAACTAGCCCACCAGCTACCTCCAGTAAGTGCCACAGAGCTGCATTGCAGAGAGGTGTAAAAAGGGGCGCAGCCTCGGAACACCTCTCTGCAACGGAGCTCCCTGGGGCATACAGGACCCCCAGTATTCAAGGGGAATGTGTTCCCCCTCTGCAAACGCTCCAGTGGGCGCTTTTGCAGAGTGGAGCAATAAGGGGGGCTGTGTAATTTTTCAAATGTTTTTGGCCCTGGGGACCCCATCCCCTAGGGCCTGCACCAATTTTTTTTTCTTTCTACAAAAAATATTTGGAAAGGGGACCCTGTGGACCCCCTCCTGAGGCCATAATCTGTCCCGGGAACTTTTTAAAATAAAATTATTTGGGGGAGGTGGGTGCGTAGCCCCCCTCCCAGGCCACTAATAGCCCTGGATACCCCATCCCCTGGGGCTGGCCCACTCTGTTGGGGACCGTGGGGGGATCCCCAATCCCCCCACAGTCCCAGCCGGCTCCCTGCATCCTGCAAGAGCCGGCATTGCTTTTCCATATGGGGAGCAGCTAACATGCTCTCTCTTCCAAATAGGAAAGCAGTTTGCAATGGCAGGGTGGGAGCCACGAGGCTCCCGCCCTGCCATTGCAAATAGCAGTATCCTGGGGGTGGGTACCCCGGACACTGCAGGAGCTGGCCCTGGGGGGTCCCCAGGGCCATTGAGGGCTCCAGGAAGGGGGCCGTGCGCCCCCACCCACATTTTTGAGAAGCCCCTGGGGGTGGCGGTCCCTGGGACTGGGGGGGCCTTAGAGCCCTCCCACCCAATTTTCTTAAGCCCGGGGTTTGGCAGTCCTTGGGGCTAGAGGGGCCTGAGAGCCCCCCCACCCATTTGTTTGAAGCCCCGGGGGTGGCGGTCTAGGGGCAGCGGGGGGCCTCATGAGCCCCCTGCATACATTAAATTTTTGCCCCAGGGGACGACGGTCCCCGGGGCTGGGGGGGCCTCAGAGTCAATCACACTGCTACTAAATCCTCCATCCAGACACTTATACATCCAGTCAGTCTTCAATGCAGATTGCTAAATATATAATACATATTTAAATATAGAACCAAACCGCATTCACAGTGATGTCATCAGTGATATCATTTGAGATGTCATCAGTGATGTCATCAGTGATGTCACTGACCATGTCATGAATGATGTAATATGTGACATAATCACCAGTGGATTGCGGGCGCGAGAGTTACAGTTAGTACAACTAACTATAACAGAGGAATTTCAATGGTTTTGTATGAGTGGAATGTCCAGCTAACTATAACACCCATGAAACCTATGGTTTTTTCAATGAATTTCTAAGGTTTTTTAAAGGATAATTCCTAATTATAAAGTTCACCACTTCCCCATGTTTTCAACAAATCTGTAATGCTACCTAAAAAAACAGACAATAGTTCACTCACCACTAACAAATTAACATCAACATTAAACTAGTGTAAGGACGTCGACTATGTACTGCGTGAATTACATCCAACTTATACCCATAATTAAAGAGGAATATGTGATAGAGGTACTACCTATAAACTTTCGACACCCAACAAAATCACAATACCCAGCGCCACCACCACTACAACCACCCCTCCTGACCCCCCCTCTACTACCTCAAAGGCAGCGCAAAACAGGACAACGCACCTTCCCAAAATAATATATACCCTAAACAGTACACTAGCTCAATGTTCAGAGATGTGGCAACCAACTATGTATAAGGGAAGGAACTCGCACATCAACAATAATATACACAATGCTAACACTACCGGTGATATGCTATACACAACTCACTATACAAACCAAAAACTTTTCCGTGTGTAGATATACTATTAATACGTGTAGTGTACTGCACAGTGAACGCAACCATAATATCTCAGACACTGGGGAATATTTAGGTTATGTAGCTGTGTTGTCCCTTCCCCCCTTGAAGCAGAAGCGGAGTGGGCTGGTCCAACGTATGCAACGTCAGTGCAAGACTATAAATAATTAGCCTATGCCTTGGGCATGGTTCACTTCTGCAAAGAGAAGAGACTACGCTACAGCGAAGGTCCTCACCCTGCCACGTGGCTGCAGCCATGACCACGTGCCTCCTCGATACAGGCCCATTGTGAACTCAGCGCCACAGCACTGCAGACTTATATCTGTATCAACTACTGCCTTCGATCTACACTGCGGACAGCAGGGTTCACAATTTGAATTCAGCTTTCCATCTACACTACGGACAGCATTCAAGTTAGCCTTGATTTATTTAAGGTAGAGACAATTTTGTTAAAGGATGCCACAAAAAACATTTCTCAATAGTTATACTGACTACTGCCTTCAAATGTACACTACGATCAACAGAGCTTACCACTTGATACAAGTGGCGCATCAGCACTACAGACAACATTGAATTCAGTCTCAATTTATTTAAGGCAGAGACAATTTTACTATGTCCTCAGATTTTATTAAACTTTGTGACAAAAAAGCATTCCTCAATGTCTGTGTCAACTACTGCCTTCGATCTACACTACCGACAGCAGGGTTCACAACTTGAATTCAGCTTTGCATGTACACTACAGACAGTAGGAAAGTCAGCCTTGATTTATTTAAGGCAGAGACAATTGTACTGTATGTATTTAGATTTTCTTAAAATAATAGACAAAAATCATTTGTCGATATCTGTGCTGACTACTGCTTCCCATCCACAGTGCAGACAACAGGATTCGCAACTTGAATTCAGCTTTGCATGTACACTACGGACAGTAGGGTATACAACCTTGATTTATTTCATGCAGAGACAATTGTATTGTATGTGTTCTGATTTTGTTAAAATAAGTGACAAAAATAATTTGTTGATATCTGTGCTGACTACTGCCTTTGATCTACAGTGCGGACAGCAGGGTTCACAACTTGAATTTAGCTTTTAATCTATACTATGGACAGCATGAAATTTAGCCTTGATTTTTTTTAAGGTAGAAATAATTGTACTTTATGTCATCAGATTTTGTTAAAGGATTCGACAAAAATAATTTCTTGATGTCAGTGATGACTACTGCCTTCGATCTACATTGTGAGGGCTCACGATTCAGGTAGAATTGCGATTGCACATGACGCATTCCAGTAGGCAAGAGACATTATACCACTGTGACTCCCCCGAACCACGAATCATAGCAGGGTGCGCACACGCTGAGTTCTTCAGGTACCACTAACTCACTGCACCACAAGTCATCTTCCTGTGGCCTTATTAAGGCATAATTCACGAGGCAAAAAACATTGCTCCCAGTGCGGCACCCCTGCACTACGCATTATCGCAGGATACGTACAAACTCAGCGCCAAAGATACTACTAACTCAGTGCACCATAATTCATCGCAAAGAAGAGTGAACAGTTTTGTGTGACAGTGAGACATACTGTCCCTTTTAAATAGAATTGATGCAGAATTCAATCAACAAAACACATTACTCCAATTACTGTACCCCGACCACGCATAATTGCAGCAAATGTACACGTTAAGCGCTAAAGGTACTAGTAACTCAGTGCACCAAAAATCATTGTCACGTGGCGTGACTAAGACAGAATTCACAAGACAAAAAACATCAGTATCAGTACGGCCTACCCGGACCACACATCATCGCAGGCTCCACAGAACCTTGCTGTTTGAGGTACCACTAACTCAGCGCAAACCAAACTAAGTATAACACCTATCAAACCTATACAATATCCCTTTAGTATGCTTCCTTCAAAACTTCTTTTATATCACTTATAGATTTAGTTGAATAATAAAATTCATGCTGCAAATGCAAACTCACACTTAATGTCAGTCTACACTGCGGACAGCACAGGGCACAACTTGAACTATAATTCCATACATGTTCTATCTTTCACTTCAATCATGATTACAGATGATGCAGTCCACCCTAAGATCTACACAGCGGACATCAGGGTTTACAACTTGAATTCAGCTTTGCATCTACACTATAGACAGTAGGGAATTGAGCCTTGATTTACTGCAAAGAGAATTATACTGCATGTATTCAGATTTTGTTAAAATAAGTGAAAAAAAAACATTCTTCAATAACTGTGCTGACTATTGGCTTCGATGTACACTGCCGACAGTAGGGTTCACAACTTGAGTTCAGCTTTGGATCTACTCTACAGACAGCATTAAATTCATCCTCGATTTATTTAAAGCAGAGACAAAAAATAGTACTGTTGCACTGCTAGTATGCGCAAGAACCTTCAATCGCTGCATCCTGTGAACTATGCTCGCAAACAATGTAGAAGACTGGACTAAAATGTGCCTCCACCACCGGCAATACCAAGTACATCTAGGGTATCACCTTCAACATTGTCACCAGACATATGTCCCCAATTTGGGAAAGTTAGAATGCACTGATTTAGTTAAAGGATGCGACAAAAAACATTCCTCAATATCTGTACTGACTACTGCCTTTGATCTACACTGCGGTCAGTAGAGTTTACAACTTGACACCAGTTCATGCAGTCCAGTCGGCAACAGACAATGCTTCCAGTGCAGACTGCTCGGCTTACGCATCATCGCAGGGTGCGCACACGCTGAGCCACAGACGTACCACTAACTCAGTGCACTATAAATAATCGCAACGTTGCATTATTAAGGCAAAATTCAACAGTCAAAACACATTTTTACCAGTGCGGTCTGCCTGAACCACGCATCATCGCAGGGTCCACACAAACCGCCCCTACCTCAGTGCACCACAACTCATGAACCCTTTACGATAGAATCTTCCATGTATTATTTCACATACAGTGCTCCTAACTTTGTAGAGCAGAAGTCATAAACCATTTACGATTGAATATCTGTGTATGATATCATGATTACTATCCTACTTGTTACCAACAGCAACGTAATAAAATGGAGTTGAGCACACGTGCCGTACCCACTTCAACTATCTGCTGCTCCTGCGCCCTACCACATTATATTGTGCTATAAATAGCGTATACAACCATCTTACCTCTGACAGTCAGTGTGGGCTATTCCTTCTTTTTTTTTTGCATATTTATATAGCGCAATGTCAACCCAAAACTATATCAGCAATTTACATGAGCACTGTATTTACAGTACATTTTCAGGCACACGTAAATTACAGCATTTCTCTACAATAACAGGATGTGGGCGCGACCCCAAGCCTCCAACACTGATTTCCAGCACCAAGTTCGACAGTATACCCGAATAACCATATACATATATATATTAGCTGCCCATCGTGTGCCAAAAACTACATTCTAAAGCTTTCATAGCCGTATATTAGTACAGCTACAAAACTCTACCACTTTACCAGAGTCTGTATCTGCAATTAACGGTTCCTATGGAAAAGTTTAAAAACTCAGGCAAGGTAACTGTTTGGATTAGCAACATTGTGTGGTGAACTTGTAACCTGTGTGCTCACTTAAGTGTTCCATGAACTGTTACTATGGTAACAGGCACTAACCGCCTGATTCATGCAGCAAAATTGCACTCGCAAAGGGCAAGATTCTCAGAATCTTGCCTTTTGCGAGTGCAATTTTGGCATTTGGGATTCAGAATCCCAAATGCTAAAATCGCTAATGAGGAATTAGCAAATATGCGAGGATTAGCATTTAAGGAATCTCTATTAGAGATTCCTTAAATGCTATTCATGACACTTGCAAAAATTGCGATTTAGCAAAATTGGGCCGCTATTTACCGAGAGGTCAGACCTCTCGGTAAATAGCAAAAACATAGAAAAATGCTTTTAAAAGCATTTTTCTAAGTTGCATGTTGCACACACACATGTCCTTTGGACATGTGTGTGCGCAACACCTGTTCAAATGTGCATTTTAGGGGTGCTACAGGGTGTCCTTTGGACACCCCTGGCACCCTTAAAATCGCTATCTGATTTGCGAGTAGCAAATTGCTACTCGCAAATAAGGGATACTCCCCATTCATTCCTATGGGCCTTTTGGCCCATAGGATTGAATGGGGAGAAATTCCTTTTTTTGCGAGTAGCAAATTGCTACTCGCAAATAGAGAACATGTAGGAATCGCTATTGATTTAGCAATTCCTACATGAATGCCGTTTTGCGTGTCCTCAATAGCGAGTCGCTATGATTCGCTATTAGGGCCACGCAAAACGGCCCGTACATGAATCAGGCTGTAAGCAGTTTGAGGGTAGGGTTGAAAGGTACTGGCGGTACAAAAACCATTATATTTACCCAGGATCCTCTACATGACAGAGAGGAAAGCAAACTAAGACAGAACACTGTGTAGCAGATTTACAAGCTCTTGCGCCACTTTCGTGTCACTTTTCCCATGTTAAAAGTGATGCAATAGTGGCGCAAGGGACTTGTAAATCTGCCCCTATCTACATTACCAGCAAAAGAAGTACACAACTCATTGAATTCTTTATCGATCACAATTAGACAGTTGCTTCACGATGCACTGCAGTAAATACTTTGTGCCTATTTAAATGAGAGACAGGATTATCGACATTACAAAACTTAGGGGCATATTTACAAGGACGGCATTAAAATTGTCACAGTTATAACGGCAGCAAACTACAACTAAAACAACAATAATAGACTTCAAAAACCTTTATTATCTTACCTGAAGATTTTTTCAACATTGCTGATAGCTATTTCAAGAATGACACCCGATGCTCTCGCCCTGCCACAGCAAACTTGGGGGCATATTATCAAGGACAGTGTTAAAATGTTCTGGTGTAAACCTGGACTTCTATTGGAATTCTCTCAAATTCTCAAAAGCCTAATAATAAGCCATTATGGCCGCTTTAACAACACTTTCCTAACGTTAAAGCAACAATAATTTTAAAGCTGTCCTTGTAAATATGCCCCCAATATCGCGAGAAATACAGAGATAATTTATGTTCACAACTGAAAAGCTTGCTAATAAAAAACTGTGGACTGAACACATCAATCCACCTCGCATATTAAACATGCTTAAGTCTACTTCATAACAGATGTTAAGATCCAACATAAACCGAAATTAGCTAGAGTTTCGGTATCGGTCTTCAAATCCAGGGCCGCCTTGTAAATACAATGCTGTTGTCATACCTCCCTCTTCATTTTTATATTCTCATAGAAACACATACCTTGCCACTGAGAACACCTACATTGCAACTCATTGCAGATACGAGTCGAGCCCTTAGCAAACCGGCTGCTAGCATGCATTCATGCATCTTAGCGTTACCTAGTAAATAGGGTGATATCATTTTCACCGCATTTTTGGCATTTTTTTTTAATAGCAGCGAAATTGCACTTGTTAATATGCCCTCAAGTTTGCTATGACACAGCGGAAACATCGACTCCCGCCCTGCCATAGCAAACAGCAGTGTCCCGGGGTAGACACCCTGAGACACAGCAGGAGCCGATCCTGGGGGATGGTGACCCCCAAGGATTTCGACTGCTACAGAATGAAGACTACGCAGACCTTTCCCAAAATATAAAAAGACCCGGAGTGTGGTAATCTCTGGGGCTTACACAGACCTTTGAGCTCCCGCACCGAGGAATGACGGTCCCTGGGCTACAGGGGTCCTCTGAACCACCTTCAAATGTAACACACATTTCTCCGGTCCCCCACCCAAAACATTTTTTATTGGACCCTAGGGGTCCTGGTGGGACCCCCTAAGCAGGTCTAGATGATCAAAATATTTCTTCATGCCCCCTGTATACGTTTTGAACACTTGTCCCACTATTTTCTAGATCTTCGCTTCTACCGAGGCACAAAATGGCTGCCAACACTTCCTGGTTTCGAATGTTGACAACCACTTCACAGCCAATCACCATTCAGCGCGTGATCGGGATGGTGCGCTTAGGGTGCGCGCAAGATAAGTGCATCCACTGAGGTCATAGATATATATGAACTTTTAATTGTAATTTTTTCAGGAACTACTGAACGGATTTACACCATTTAAGCAAAAGGCACAAGTCTGAACCAAAGGATACCAAATTTGGTGTAATTCCATTCAGCCGTTCGGGCTGTCGCCGCGATGAACGGGTCCTATGGAAAATAAAATAAAGAAAACACATTTTGGGACATCCCTTTTTTCTCGGCCCCCGCTTCAAATGCAACATTTTAGACCCCGGGATTTCTCCTTCCCACGTAGCTAATTTTGAAACAAGCACAGGAACCCGTGCTTCCTTTTTGTTTTTTTTTACAGCGGATCCATGCACCCACCGCACATTTCTCAGTTTAAAAAAAAAAAAAGCAGGTCTAGAGGGTCAAAATATTTCTTACCTGCCCCCTTTATACGTTTTCAACAATTGTATCCGCAATGAACGGTACCTATGGAAAATTGCATGGGAAAAACATGTTTTGGGACCCCCCTTTTTTCTCAGCCCCCTCTTCTTGAATCACCCCAAGACTTTCAGGATAGGAGCGGACGGCAGAGCCCCACCAGTTTTGAACATTTTGCGAAGATTCGTCAACCGGCGCCAAAGTTATTCCAAATAGAAAGTTGCGGATTTCCTATGGAAAAATAGGTCCCAAATTTACCTATCTACTGCAACCGCCAGTAGGTAATATATATATATATATATATACATATATATATGTATGTCTCTTTTAAGTGCAAATAGTCCTGTGTAAATTAGATTTCTATACTATATAGTTTAAAAGTCTTTTTAACAGTATTTCAATCAATTTAGGCAACCAAGTTTGCTATACTCAAGTCAGAAGATTCTAGTTTATTTTATGTATCCATTGGCTTAAAACTACCAGTGCTTATATGGTCTATGTGACACCTGAGTTACAAGCTCTTCAGGTAAACACTTAGGGGCCCATTATGATGGTGAGCGGATTGCCACCGCCATCCTGGTGGGGGCAATCCACCCGCCATCATCTCTAGTTTTCCCCCACCATATTAGTATGGCGGGGGGACCTCAGCGGACAGAAAGACTGTCCGCTGCTTTTCCGCCCCGGTCGCCTTGCGTCTGGGGCGGAAAAGGAATAATATGGTGGCGGTGTCTATCAGACACCGCCAGACATATTATGATGCCAAAATTTCAATGCCTTAAGGCATGCGGACTTCAATCTGGGGGCCCCCTGTAGGCCCCCAGAGTGAAGGACAGTAGGGGGGTGCACACGGGGGGGTAACTGTGGTACCCCCCTGCATTTGCATAATCAAAGCGGCAGGCACCGCGCGGTGCCTGCCGCTTTGATTATGCAAATGCATCACAAGCATTAATAGCATTGCGGCGGGTGCTGGTGTGAAAACCGCCCGCCGCAATGTTATTAATGCATGATGCGGCCGCCACTGTGGCGGGCGCATTCTAATGCCCACACCGGGACCCACGCCCTTTAGGCGGGCTGTCCCGTTTACCGCGAGGGTGGCGGGCGGGAAAAGCCCGCCTGCCATCCTAATAGGCCCCTATATTGGAAATATTAAGAAAACTAGAGACTTCCAAGAAAAATGCATGACATTTAAGTGGATTGTTGAGTGACCCCCCGCACCCTCAGTAAATTGTCCACGCATTGAGTAGGCAAACTATCAGAAAATAAATAACACAGGTGAACGAGACATGTGATGTTCAAACGCGTAGACAAGCTCATGTCTTTAAGAATAGCGTATAAACAACACTTTTATACCCTAATTTAGTACAACAATGCACCCAGTGAAGACACATAAACACTTCACAAATAACTCTGAGGTGCACACACTCCTCTGTTTTAGGGTGTGCACAAAAACAAGGAAGACACATAAAACTTGAATAAGTGAAGGCTGAAGGTTTGTGACCCAAAGTAACCAAAGACCAGAGAACACTTATCCAAAACCTCTCTCAGATCATGTTAATGAAATAAAGCCTTTGGCAGGCACGACCAGTCATGGTGATTGAGTCAGGGATAGTTTTCCTTAACTCGTATGTTCCCATTACTCATTAGGTACATTTCTTTTTTTGTGTTTAGTAAAGATTTCTTAAGTTTTCCATAAGGGGGTGGGGGCCTCTCGTGCCTTTATGCAAAAAATAGAAATGATATTCTATTTTTTTTAATCTTCTGGTAAACAATGTTAGAAACAGGCCAGCATAAATATCAATTCTATTATCAACAGGGCTACTGAAAGTATGCGATTCTGCGACCACAGTTCTTTTCCCCATAATTAGGGACTTGCCACATTTGCCACATAATCCATCACCTGCTCAATAATCTACACATTTTAACAACAACAAAAAATGGTTTCTATCTTAAATGGATCAAAAATCACTAAGAAGTTGGTGATATGTATTCATGCACATTAGAAGACCCTTCACAAACGTTAAGTGGTCATCTTTCAGTTGCCTATTTATGAGTTTGGTTGTAAAACTGGTATTAATGGGGTAACTTGTTGCCAGACAGTATTACTAAGTGTAAAACCTACAAAGAAATGAAGTAATACTATCAAAAAATGTGCCACATTATGCCACATAATTAGCATTTTCTTGCTGCACAATTAAGTGAAAACTGCTGCTTAATGTGGTGCTACACTGCCACATAATTCCAGTGACTCTGATCATCACACATCCATAACATGATGGAGAAGTCTCTGGCCCAAACTGAGGGTCTCCACTTTTACAAAGTTTGTACGATATACTAAAACACATGGCAAACCTTGCAAAATGTCATAACTATTATTGATTAAATTGCAGCAGAAAAGAAAATGTATTTTCCCAGAGAAATGCTTAATAGACTGAATATTTGACCTCTTTTCTGCAAATATTTTGTTGAAAATAACTATGCAAACCACTGTATGCACAAACGTTTCCCTCACAAAACCATACTTCAATGAACTAAAACATTATTTTGAAATTTAATTAAAAAAGGCAACAATTTAATATTTCACGGACATCATGAAAATTATGATTTCAGACACCCAAAAATGTTTATTAATATACTATGAAATCTGCTTACCTTTGGGTCGGAGTTAGTACCCCTAAATCCTAATTTTTTGGGAGACTGGGGTTTGCGTCTGAAGCAGTAGTCTGAGATTTGTGATAATTGCCTTTTTCACAGGGTTGACCTCACACATGTTTGAAGGAAGATCCTGGTGACATTTGCAGGGAGGAAATCTGAGGTACACAGTCAAAATATCGAGTTTGAAATTTCGACTTACCAAAATATCGTGTTGGAAATATCGAAGGTACAGAATTTCGATGTCAAGAATATCGTTGGACAGAATATCGACCCTAAGGTAAGTAATATTGAATTTATTTATATCGATGTAAGTAATATCGAAGTTAGTAATATCAATAGCATTTATATTGATGTAACTGATTTCGATGTTACTAATATCGATATTTGTATTATTTTTATGTTTTTAATTATGTATGTGTAATATGTTGTTGTTAAGTATTTAATTTTTTTTAAATTATATGTGTATTATTTGTATATATTAATAGTTTAATTTTTAAGTAAACTAAATGTTTTAGTACCGGAGCAGGTTGTGGGTTTATAGGGGAATAGGGTAAGAAGTAATTTAAATATACTAAATTAATTATTAATTTTTAAGAATTATAAATTAATTTTTATCATTTTTTGTTTCTATCTCTGTAGTGGGTTGTGGGTTTATAGGGGAATTGGGCGGGAAGTAATTAATTAATCATTTATACATTTTTGTTATGGATAATTAATGTATTTTTAATTAATTATTAATTAGCAATTAATTATTTTAATTGATAATTTATTTATTTAATTGGCAATTCATATTTTTAATTGGTAATTATTTCTTATTAATTGGAAATAATTAGTAATTAATTGGTAAACAATGTTTTCAAAAAAGTATTATTTTGTATATTGTTTCATAATGTTTAATTGTGATTTAATTTAAAATAATATTTTTTTGTTATGAAAAATATTGTATTCTTTAATATGTATTATTTGGTGAGTAATATTTAATATTTAATATTTATTGGTATTTGTTGTTAATTTATTGTTAATTAATTATTCAAATGTAATTGCTTTTAATAATTATTAATTGTTTGTTATTGATGTTGATGTATTTTAAAATGTAATTATACATTATTTTAAATATAAAAATTATTTATAAATATGTTAAATTTAAATTCTATGCTATCAAAAGCTTTCCCTACTGTTGCACCCTTTGGAGTTGGAATAGTAATTTTTCCCCCTACGCTATCCAACGCTTTCCCTACTGTTGAACTTTCTGGAGTGGGAATAGTATTTTTTACCCCTACGCTAACCAACGCTTTCCCTACTGTTGCACCCTCTGGAGTTAGAATAGTAATATTTTTTCCTACGCTATCCAATGCTTTCCCTACTGTTGCACCCTCTGGAGTTGGAATAGTAATTTTTACCCTTACGCTATCCATTGCTTTCCCTACTGTTGCAGCCTCTGGAGTTGGAATAGTAATTTTTTCCCTACGCTATCCAACGCTTTCCCTACTGTTGCACCCTTTGGAGTTGGAATAGTAATTTTTATCCTTATGCTATCCAACGCTTTCCCTCCTGTTGGACCCTCTGGAGTTGGAATAGTAATGCTTACCCTTACGCTATCCAACGCTTTCCCTACTGTTGCACTCACTGGAGTGGGAATAGTAATTTTTACCCACCCGCTATCCATTGTTTTCCCTACTGTTTCACTCTCTGGAGTGGGAACAGTAATTTTTCCCCCTACGCTATCCAAAGCTGTCCCTACTGTTGCACCCTCTGGAGTGGGAATAGTATTTTTATCTCTACGCTATCCAACGCTTTCCCTACTGTTGCACCCTCTGGAGTTGGAATAGTAATTTTTACCCTCACGCTATCCAACGCTTTCCCTACCGTTGCACCCTCTGGAGTTGGAATAGTAATGTTTACCCTTACGCTATCCAATGCTTTCCCTACTGTTGCACTCACTGGAGTGGGAATAGTCATTTTTACCCACCCGCTGTTTAATCTTGTGGAGTGGGAATAGTAATTTTACATTCTACGTTATTCAATGTTTTGATTAATGTAGTTTTTTTAGGACTTTAAATATTATTTTTATTTATTGATGTATTTAATATTTTTTGTATTATTTTAGATAATGTATTTAATTAACTTTTTAAAAATTGCAAGTATATTTAAATGTTTTTATTTATTAAATATAATGATTTAATTTTATTTATATTATTACTTTATGAGTGTCGATTTATTTGTAATTGATAGTAGTTGTTAATATTTTTTAATTAATTAAAATAATTAATGAATATTATTATTAAATAAGTATATATAATGTATTGTATGTTTAATTTTAATTAAAGTTTTATTATTAAGTATATATTATTTATTAATTTTAAACATTACAAAATATGTTTCAATATGATTAATTTATTTATAAGTATTAATACCTTTATTTTACATTTTTTTTTTTTACAGAAAAAAAAACGATATTTTTAATTACGATATTTTTAACATAGATATTTTAGTTTAGATATTTTTGTACTTACCATGTTGTAGATAGGGTGTCGATATACTTGTCTTCGGTATTCCAGCGTCGATGTTGCTGTAGGTCAATAATCTGTCCGTCGATATTCTATCAGAGATTCGAAATCTGAAGCATTCCAGGTTTGAAAGCTTGAGAATGAGGCACCACCCTCCCACTCCCAGGTGAGAATTTCAGAATGGTGCAGTTATAGAACGTCCTAGAAGTGCCACAACTGCGATAATGGTATTTACCAATTGCTGTATTACCCCTTAGAATAGAACGTCTCATTATGAGCTCATTAGTATGTTGATGTATTACACACATACAATTGTATATTCATGGGCTGGTATACATATGCAGTTATACGATAGGATAAACATTGAGAGATGATTGAAATGTCAGGTAACTAATCATTTAATTCAGAGTTTTGAAATCAATCAAAATATCTATTAAAGAAAAGAATTGAAGAGACACGTATTATTACATATAACATGACACTGAACATATCTCAACAGCAGTAGCGACTCCTGGTGTGAGTGCTACAGGGCGGTGACGTGGGGAGGGGCAGGGGAGGGGCAGGGTGGGGGGTAATAAAGACCGGAATATGGATGAATGCAGGTAAGTTGACAATTAAATCAATAAAAACTAATTCCGTTGCGCGCACCACATCGCCAAATGCTATGCAGGGGGCGCAGCAAAATTTGTTTAATTGATTAAATTGTCAACTGACCTGCATTTAGTCATATTCCGGTGTTTACTACCGCCCACCCTGACCCTTCCCTGCCCCACGTCACCAGTAGCTGCCCGTGGTGGAAGTGCTGCTGGGTAGTAACGTAGAGTGGTGCATCTTTTGGTGCACGCTCTGCATCACATTTGGCGATGCAGCGCACGCAACAAAATTTGTTTCATTTATTTATATATTTACTTATCTCAACTCCGCCGTAGTCTGTAGTTTACTACCCCCCACCCTCACATTTCCCGCCCCACGTCAGCGCCCAGAAGCACTCCCACCATGGGCCGCTACTGATGTAGACCTGTTTTTGATGCTGAGAACACGTCTACTAGAGGGGACATGTACATCTTGAACAGAAAAGGTCAAAAGTGCAGAGCCCTGAGGTGGGGTTTGTGCTACTGAACTTGCATTGATGAGTGTATCCAGCTAGCTTCAATCTTTCAGATCCACTCAAGGGCTGAGCCCAAAATGTGGCTGTTTAAACTTGGTGCATCAAGACACTCACGTATCTGGAGCAGATAGGCACCCCCTGATGTCTCAGTATCCAGTGGATATGTCTTTATTCCTGTAATAAAATATAATATAGAACACCTTTATTCTTTAAATCATTGTAAAGAACTAATTAAAGTCTAATGTTCTCACTGCCAGTTCCTGATAAGTGCTCATTGCTTCAAACTATTGACCCTACTCTTGTGTTCACAGTGTCATTAGGGTTAGAATTTCCTTCTTTTACCAGGTGAACCAGATTTTTACCCAGTCAACTGGACAGTATCAGTTTTTACAGACAATTGATGCATGGTCAAGGCGGCAATGGTTCCTCCGCCCCCTACGGTTTCTTACAATCTGTACATAATGCACTTAGGGGCACCTGCTGGCACTGGGGCTTGTGTGCATCGCAGTGAATTATACACAATTGTTACATTCTTTATTTATTTATATTCTGTTTTCCATGTTTATCTATGTGCACTGCTTGCTGGAACCTGGAATGTGATGATGCTTTCCTGCATCTTACATACCAGGTTCCAGGTTCCATGTGAGACAGTTCACTGGAAATCTCTACCTTCAAGACGTGCTGTGCTTATCCTGCATTTGAACTTAATAAATCTTCTATTTTTTCTACCATCTTCGATTGTACTTTTTAATACACAATCTATAAACATAGTTTATTATTGTTGCTTTTACTGCACAGGTATCCAAGGTCCATTTGCTTTGTGTCTCTGTGAACCATTTGCACCATGCCAGGCTGAACCAGCATCTTTCCCCCTCGGTGCCCCAGTCACGGTCAGATAGACCGCGGTACTAGAGAGGTCTCCGGAGCCTGAGAAGGAAGTTGGGACATCGACGCTTGGTGCTTCTTAGAGTCAGATTGAAATCTGATAATGTATCTGGGGGCTTCCAAGTCTATGGGGGTACCAACATGTGGTATAGTTGCTGACAGTGTAGCACAGGGGAGACTGGCCGCCTGTCCCGGGGTCCCTGGAACTGAGGGTGGCTCGTACAGCACCTGCAACAAAATGTGTAGACGTATCCATAAATCAAACATCTTACAAGCTGTTGATGAATATCCATAGAGAGAGGAAGAAACATTCTAGTTCATACTAATCTTACAATAATTGCAAGAAAACACACAGTTTGTGCTCACAAGCACAGGGGTGCATATCCCAAACGGGACAGGAGTCCTGGACATGGTTCATTGGTCCATCAGAGCTTCCTAATGCAGATAGGTATCTAAAGGAGACGTTCCAGGTCACCTTTAAAACTCCAAGAAGGGCAGGAGAGCAGCCCCCTTCCAGGGAAATCTGCTCACAGCTCATTGGATGCTGTATGTCCTTCCTCACCAGTTATGACCTCCACATACACACTCCACTCTCCATCCTTTCCAATTGTCCCGTCAATGTAATGTGTTTATAGACTTTGGCAGGGTTCATAGTAACAGCTGCATTTCCCCAGGGGCTTGACCACACAACGCCTCATCCCTCAGTAGTGCAGGCGGGCCCTCATCCTCTCTATCCTGGGGACCCCCAGCCACACGGCTTGAATGTTGGCATCAGGCTGCAGTCTGCTCTGTGCTGTTTGCAGAGCCAGCGAGACATGAATGGAGCCACTCTGCAAACACATGAGTACAAGTTACTGCTACAACTTTGTGAAGGCAGCAACTGATTAGAAAACCGGTTCAGGGTCATTCTCATGACTCGGTGGGGGCCACTTGAAATGTGCTGTGTAGGGCTCACTTAAGGGGTGCTAGCCAGAATCTGAAACTGCTAACTAGATTACAGAGGTAGCCAAGCTGAAGTTTGGTTGTGATATGATTCTGTGAGTGTCCTGCTGAACACAAACCTGTGGCAGGATCCTCCCAGCGTGACCAACTCTAAATGTGTGAGGCTGTGGACTGTGAACCAATTGGTGGCCCCACATTGAATGAGCCTGTCAGTGATGCGTGGAGAGAGATAGAAACAATTGGTAAGAGTGTGCTCAGTTTCTCTCAGTGTTACGCTCTGGCTCCCCCTGCTGGTCTGGATGGCACTCCGGCCTTGGCCTCCATTTTGTTGGTGCTGGACGCTAACGTTTGGAAATGAGCTGGTCCCGGTGTTTCTCTTTGAAATGTACGTTGTAGCTTTAGTGTGTTAGGTTGAGTTTAATTTTATTTGCTGCCAGTGAGTGGTGCGAGCAGTGGAGGCTGCTGTTTGTCGGGGTTGGCAGGCGGGAGGGTGAGGGTTGTAAGGGGTCTAAATTAATATGATCAAGACCAAGATAAGCTTTATTTGATATCACAATAGTGAATCAAAAAAGCATACATAGTAAAATACAAAATACAGTTAAATAGTCACAAATATGCTAAAAAACTAAATGATAAAAATATAGAAACAATTTAAGAAAAGGCAACAGTAATCTGCTCGCCCAATAGGGACTTCCTTTGGAAAAAAAACAGCCTGTTAGAAATGTGATAAAACCATACATGTATACAAATTTGAAAGTAGTTGTATATACAATAATGCTGATCTACATTGTTTAAAATTTTGCAATTTCATTAGCGTCTTAATAAAGGAGTGTCTCAAATCAGAGTAAAATGTATAAAATAACATTATATGCATGGTGGACTGCTTGGATATATTGTCACAGGACAGTACATTAAATCGAGTGACCAGTTGAAAATATTGTGAAAGCTCGTCAGGCGGTGAAAAATGTCAAGCCTAGAACAAATCTGTGCTGGGCATGGAGTACATTAACTAAGTCGGGTTGCATGTCAAAGGTGGCCAAAATCATTAGTTTTTTGTGAACAGTAGGTTTAGGCAGTTCAACGGACAACGTCACTTCCTCAAGCAAAGTACACCATTCCAGCTTTAATGCTTTCCTCGAGATATTATTCAGGGTTTCTGGATGATCATAATAATCACAATGGTCAATGTCAGACATGAATTGCTTGACAAACTATTACAACAAGATTTTGTAAGCATCCACTGATCTGCAGCCGTTCTTTACAATAGCTCGATTGAGTTCCGTGTAGTCCGATGAGCAAATTTTATGCTCATTTGGCTGAACATTTATCAAGCCAGTTAAGTATGCAGCACACAATTCCGAATAACATATAAAATTGGAACAACTTTTAGGAAGTGCAAGGAGATTTTTTTTTAAAAGAAGCATTTTCTGGCAGCTGTAAAGACTCAACATTTGCATCTCCCACAACTCAGAACTATACATCGCAATACATTGACATTTAGAATTGTAAATGATCAGCATCTCTTTTTGGTGTTTACTGCCCAATTTCGTTGTAAGGTTGAGCAAGGCTATAATGGATTTGACAAATTGGAGTCTTCTAGAGTTTACAGCATTTTCCAATCCCCCTCACAATCAAATAAGAACCCTAAATAAGAGAAAGAAGGTGTTTGAGGTAAGGTGGTGGTCTCAATTTGAATATTACGAGATTTTGCTGTTTTGTTACCAGCTTTCATAACAAAGGTTTCACTTTGTTAATTTGGAACCCCAGATTCTGCATGTAATGTACAAATTCATTGACAAGACGCGGTAGTGCTAGCGGGGTGCGGGCTAATAGCACTGCATCATCTGCAAATTATTATATCAAAAAATAAAACACTTATCTTTAGGCCGGCCACTCGGACGGCCACCGTCTCTCGGTCCCCTTGCCGCCGCCTTTTGCTCCTGGGAAGGAGGAACCAGGAAGCAGGGTCCTGACTCCCCTAGCCAATCACAACACTACAAATCAGCGTTGCGATTTAACTGTGCGTTGCGGTTCGGCACTCAGACGGGGAATGTGGTCCTGGGCATATTCTGCACCCAGGCTTTAATGCAGCCTGGGTGCAGAATAATCAAAGTGCATGAATATTACGGTCGGCCCTGTAAGGCAGGCCAAACAGTTATGTGCACTATAGAGTGGGCAATCACTCCTCCTCCTGGCTCCTGCCCTGGCAGTCCAGCCTCGCCCAAACTAGTTAATGGGAAACTAAAATGATAATAAAACTGGTTATTACAATTTAACTTTTCCTTTAACTACTGCTCACAGAGCACTGGTGCGACCCTGCTCCACATGAGCGGAGGAGCCCCCCCATGGGTGTGAGTCACAGTCACTAAGTGAGTATGCACGTGTTCCTCTCTCCTGTATCTCTGCACCCTGTAGTCCTCTGTTGAGGAAGTGTGAAAAACAAGGACCCCCTGAACAGTGATTTGTTCAATTCCTAGGACAGGGAAAATCAATTCAAGTGAAAAAACTCCTAGGCAATCAATCAATGGAAACAAGTAAATGAGGGAAGGTTCAGGAAACAGAATATATATAAAAAAACATTCATTTTAATGACATCAGTTAAAAAGACTTTACTAAAATGATATTGTAACACATTACATACAGTTATACATATGAAATAAATCACATAAAAAAGTTTTTAAAAAGAAGAGAATCAATACATATGGTGCCACAAATCAACACGCGTTTTGGCATACTCAACACCTTCTTCAGGAGTAGCCACACATTTACCTGTGAGCAATAATAAATATACAATCAATCATACATTTTTAGCATGTGTACTATACATCTATTAACCATTTTCTTAGATATTATTACTTAAAACAGCAACATATTTTTTACATAAAACAACTTATTCTTAAGAATCAAACAGAGAACATGATCTGCATTCCATAATACTCCCTTAGTACTAAATCAAGTTTCCATTATACAGACAATTCTGTTATCTTAGTGCTCATTTCATATCTACGACTCTATCATGATAGCTAGAAGTAGAACCACCCATTAGGAACTAGATGATTGATCATAGATCCACTAACTCACTTTCAATGTATAAAAACATTCAAACCCAAATGCACGATATTTGGAAGGATCTAAGTCTGCAATTCGATCTCTCAATGTCTATCTATACGGGAGATCTCACTGTCAGTTAAGATACATACATTCTAGAATATATATCAGACATCTAAATACTGATATTGCATGGGTAAAAAGGACTTACATTCAGTTCTTAGATAAGTGATAATTCTTTAAAATCGTACAATTGATGATCCTGTAACCGGAGTCTAGTGGGAGATCTATTCCTTAAATAGGACAGCAAAAACATAATCATAATCTGTGTAATGTTCCTCATGTAATAATTTCTAGTCTGATAGCCTCTTTTCTTAATTCTAGGACAATGCTCTAGAACTGGATATTAGTAAATACCTGTTTAAAAAGTATCTCAGTAAACGTCTTGACTCGTGCTAAAGTCCGCATCCATAAGTAATAACTACAATTACGGCAGTGTATTTTATGTGAACTAAAATGGGGAAAAGGGAACAATGATTTTTCCTTCTTAATTAAAATTTGGCAATATCATATACCGAATTAAAAATAGTCCATTACCTGGATAATTTAAAAGTCAATTATGGGAGGACGATATTCCCACAGCACACCGCATCCCGTAGAGGGGTGCGAAGACCCCGATGATGAAGCATGACACCAAGGGGCCTGTTGGTGTGTGAGGGGTATTTTAAAAAAACACTAAGTGATCCCCACCATAGTAGGGATCATGTCCACCGTCTAAGTGGATTCTACTTTGTTTATGATATATACCCGGGGAGACCGAATCCACTTTCTTTTCTCTCCCTCCCTCCTTTGTTAAGAACTAGATTACCAAATAGCCCGAACGTTACCTGGGAAGGACGATATTCCCACAGTACGGCTAGTGCAACAAGAGCAACAACTCTAAAATAGGAAGTCCGTATTGTCGGAACTAGACAAAACAACGACAATATAATGTGGATGTTTCCTACTTAACGAGAACCAAATTGCATATTAATTACCAAATGGTCCGAACGTTACCTAGGCAAATGATCAAAGCCAAAAACAGATGGACAGTGATTCCAAAGTACTGCTAATTTTAATGAACTAGCGAAACGACGTGCTCAGGGTGTATTAATCTAAAGTAACAAAAATAAAAACATGAGAAGGTAAAGGGACCAACTCAAATGATATATTAAAACTATCTATCCTAATCTAATAGAGTATTTACCTCATGCAGTTATTAGATCCGTCACAATGCGGGGCAGAAGTGTTACGTCATGTGGGAGGAGATATCACTCCCCTCCCGGTTTCATGACTCTTAAATAGTTCCCGACAAGGTCGCTTGTGTGTAGGTATGGGCGGAAAATCCGTTTCGCTCGCGGATTTTGCGGATTTTCGGGAAATCCGCAATCCGCGAGATTCGCGAATCTCCCGCAAAATCCGCAAATCCGCGAGCAGCGGATTTTGCTCGCACTGCTCGCACTCTTCGCGTGAGTTCGCGGCTTCCCAGTACAACTTCGCGCCCCACGAATAAGTGCTAAATTGCAGAAATACGATCTTAGCAAAACTGAAACTACTTGCCAGGTTCAAAAGTTCAGGCTCATCATTAGTAGCCATTTCCTGTAGTGCTTCCTGAGGGGCCCCTCCAGAGTTCAGTTGCCAGTTGCAACTATTATGTGACCCTGCTCTGAACCTCAGAATAGTTACACATATGCCACAAAGGTCCTGAATTACAGCTAAGGGAGACAAGCAGGAGCCAGGCTGGAAGTTAAAATCCATTAATCAGCCCCTAATTCATTATTGTCAGTTGGGGCAGGGCAGGTGTTGTAACTAAGTTTGCAACAATGAAAGCACTTAGCAAGTGCAAAAGATCACTAATCAGGGCGCACTAAGGAAGCAGGTGCCAGCTAAAAAAATATTCTGTGACACATTAATCAGCCCCAAATTAATTCAGGTCACTTGAGGCAGGGAAGGTGTGCTTTGCTTTGCCGAAAATAATGTACACTGGACAACCAGAGGGTGTGGTTATGAAACAGAGGGTGGCATGGGTGGGCCAGAGGGTGGCATGAGTAGTCAGAGAGTGGCAGTGGTGACAGAGAGTGGCAGTGATGAAGAAGAGTGTCCCAAACAGGCTGGACACGTAGAAACAACAAGTTCGCGAAACTTGCGACCCGACAGGTAAGTTCGCAAATTGCGAAATTGTAAAAACCCTCGCGAACTGGCAGAAACACGGGCGAACACAAAAAAAAAAAAATCCGCAAATTCGCGGGAATTCGCGGATTTTGCGGATTGCGAATTCGTAAATCCGCAAAATTCGCGAACGCGAGATCCGCAAAATTCGCCCATGCTTACTTGTGTGATGACGTGTCGATGAATGTTATGATTTAAAGATAATTATCCAAAATATAAAAAACTAACAGAATGTGGACGGAGCTAATGATACTCATAGTTCTAATATAGGTATGGTGAGGGTGAACATGTGGACTATATAAGGGTTTCCCATTCGAGGAACCTCTCGTAAAATACGTGCAAAGTTATGTTTTTAATACCTAGACAATAACTAGACATAGAAAAGGGACAAATGTTCTGTTTCCTGCGTTCCGGCAGGGTCTAACTTTCCACAAAACTTTATTGGTATAAACGGGTGGACTGTCCAACTACAAACATATTGATGAGAATAATCTAACTCCCTTAAAATTCTAATCCTTTATTTGGAAACACTCTATTTTCTTAGTTACAAATAAGTTTGTAATATTTACAGTGGTTAATATCATGGAGAAGAGATCTTTGGATTAAGCTGGATGTTCCACTGGTATCAGTAATATTATCATAATGCTTACAATACCCCAACGTTTTGTTCTAGTTGGTTAATAACTCAGAGAATAAGGCATTTATACATATCAGAATTATTATTATTACATCTAAAGCGAAGGATCGCTATATTTCTACTCATCAAATTATTGCATTTTCCCAAGGAATCTCACAGTTTAAGCCATTTCTGAATGTGTAAAAGGAGAAAATCCAATAAACTTCACGTTTTTTACGTATCTTGAGTCCTCTTTTATTATCTGGTGTTCTAATTTTCTCCAAGATTCTCCACTTAAAGTCTTCTGGTTTATGATTTTTCTCAATAAAATGTTTCACCAGAGGGGCTTGAATTTTGCCCGTCCTGATAGCCGAACGGTGTTCAGTCATCCTAATTTGGATCGGTCGGTAGGTTTCACCCACATAACGCAGTGAGCAAGGACACAGAATAAAGTATATAATGTTCTGTATCCTGCAATTCCACATATGGGTTGCTCTAGTGGTAAAACTATTGTGGGTGAAAGTTTCTCCTTCGATGATCATATTGTAGGATTTACAGGTGGAACATCTCATAGTTCCCTTGATGGGCACATTTCCATCAATTGATTTTTGAACCAACATAGTGTCAGTAGATTTCTACTCAAACCGAGAGAGAACAATCAGATCTTTGATATTTCTGTTCCGCCGGTTTAAAATATGCCAATTTGCATTGATGATCTGTTTAATTTTTGTATCTAAGGTAGAATGTTTAGTAATACAAACAAGTTGTGTGTTCTCTTTCGCAGTCTTGGATTTTAAAAGATGATCTCAGTCGAAGAACCTCGCTCTTTTATAGGAGTCCCTCACCAACCGGTGAGGGTATCCTCTGTCTAAACATTTTTTTCTCATTATTGAGGCTTGCCTTTCCAAATCTGTCAGGTTTGTGCAGTTCCTTCTAACTCTCAAAAATTGAGAGAAAGGGATACTCTGCCTCTGATTTCTAGGATGGAAACTTTGAAAGTGCAACAAAATATTCCTCGCGGTGGGCTTAATAAACAAATCTACCTCTAATTTATTCTGCTCATGTCTAATCAAGATGTCAAGGATTTCAACTTTATCTTTACTTTTGTGGGCAGTGAATCTAAGATTTTGGTCAGTCAAATTGAGCCAATTTAAGAATTTAGATAATGAGTCCTCCCCATTGGTCCAGATAAAAAAGATGTCATCTATATATCTGGACCAATGGGAGACAGACTCAGAAAAAGGGGAAGTGTCATTATATATGAATTTCTTTTCGAAGACTGCCATGTATAGGTTTGCTATGGGCGGTGCAATTGACACGCCCATACTTACACCCTTAACCTGACTGTATAGGGTGTTACCAAATTCAAAAATATTCTCAGTTAACACTATAGTGAGACATTCAAGAATGAAGACTTTAAGGCAAGATATATTGTATTCCTCAATAAACCAAGCTGTTGCTTCTATTGCTTCTTTAACCCTTTCAATGCTGATGACGAGCTTAGCTCATCATCACCCACGGGTGGCGTGTGCTGATGACGAGCTGAGCTCGTCATGTATCGCGGAAAAGGGAAAACAGCCGCACAGCGCAAAAATCGCCGCAGCAGCGATGCGGTTAAGGAGGATATTACTATAAAGTGACTCTATGTCTAGAGTCACTAATGTATCGCTGTGCAGATCAAAGCTCATGTTTTCCACTTTATTAATCATCTCACTAGTATCTTTTATGTAGGAGGTGATCTTAGGAATATGTGGACGTAGATGAAGGTCAACAAACTTGAACAGTGGCTCAGTAATAGTGCCAATTGTAGAGACAATAGGTCTGCAGGGAGGATTGGTAATATTTGTATGTATTTTTGGCATACCATATATGCATGCTGTCTTACGTTTATTGTGGTTAAGAAAGTCATATTCCTTGATAGTTATTTGTCTTGACATCAATGCCTGATGTGTCAAAAGTTTAATTTTCTTTGAAATTTTACTCAAAGGATTAGATGCTATTTTGGTGTAAAAATTATCATCATTCAACATAGTTGTCATGTTCTGTTCGTAATCGTTAGAATTAATAACAACTATGCCTCCTCCTTTGTCACAGCTTTTTATTACTAAATCTTTATTTTGAATAAGAGAATTTAATGCTGCAGATTCGTCTCTGTTCAGATTGTACAGAGGGTTGGGAATAAAATGTAGGGCTTGATCTAATCTCTTTAAAACTACCAATTTAAAAGCGGCCACTTCTGGCCCTAATTGGTCTAAAGAAGGACTGAATGTGGAAGGTAGTGATAACTGTCGGTGAGTGTTCATATGAATATTTGAGTCATCATTGTGATCAAAAAACATTTTCAATCTAATCCTACGGAAAAATGAAATAATATCTTGGTGTAGTTTGAAGGTATTTACATGAGCATGAGGAACGTACGATAAACCTTTAGATAAAAGATTTACACTATGTGTGTCTAAGTTAGAGGAGGACAAATTGAAAATCGGGATTACATCCCTTGTTTCCAATAATGTCGATTGCGTGTCTCTAGCATGTATTGAGGGTCCTGCTGTTGGTGTTGGTGATGATTGGTTTGGTAGTTCCCTCTGTTCTGACTCTGAAAGCGAACTCTGGGACGTCCTCTGCATGGCCCTTGATTGGCTATAAAAGATTGTTGTATTTGGCGCTTCGCTTGATAAGGATTGAACGTCCCTTCGGGCTCATAATAAGTATTGGCGTTTTCACCTTCTGAGTCTAAGGTATCTGAGAAGGTATTAACTCTCTGTGGTATAGTTCTATTCTCTTCTACATAATGATTGTGTTTGTAGAAATCTTATCCTAAATATGGATAGGTATTCTCAATAGTATAAAATCTCTTATCTTTGGTCAGTTTACGTTTTTGCGTTTATTTAGGTAATTAGCTAAGGATTCTAGTTCTTTATTTGACTCTTCTAATTTCTTAAGGGCTTCCTCAACGCTATTTGCTTGTTTAATTTTTTCTTCCAATTTATCTACTTCAGTTTTGATAGTGGCAGCTAATTCCTTTGCAGTTTCAACAATTAAGATCATAAGATCCCTGGAGCACCTGCTCGCAATCATGCTCCACTTCTCAAGAAACTGCTTGTAATGTACAAATAATCCTAGGATGTTACGCACACGTAGGCCTGTGGGAATAATTCCTGATCTTAAATAGGCCAACATAAATTCTCTGTGTGCTTCCATACGTTTCAATTTTTTTTATATCTATCAACTTTCTACTATCATCATTGTTATGACTATTTGCATTACAACTATTACTAAATGAATTACTAATGCCTACTAGCAGGGCAAACTCCTCATCCGAGAAGCCAAATGTTTTAAGTTGAGCCATACTGTATTTGTAAACCTCTCAGAAAAAATAAATAAATAGGGATAACAAGCACAATACAGAAATTAATAATATCTACGTGGACTACTGATCATATAATATGAGTACTCAGATTTACAATAACACATTTGATATATAATCGTATGATACATAAGAACCAGACCTGCACAGACAAGCTGTGGGTAAAACAAGTGTGAAAAACAAGGACCCACTGAACAGTGATTTGTTCAATTACTAGGACAGGGAAAATCAATTCAAGTGAATAAACTCCTAGTTAATCAATCAATGGAAACAAGTAAATGAGGGAAGGTTCAGGAAACAGAATATATATAAAAAACATTCATTTTAACAACATCAGGTAAAAAGACTTTACTAAAAAAATTTATTGTAACACATTACATACAGTTATACATATGAAATAAATCACATAAAAAAAGAGAATCAATACAAATAGTGGCACAAATCGACGCGCGTTTCGGCTTACTCAACGCCTTCTTCAGGAGTAGCCACACATTTACCGGTGAATAATAATAAATATACAATTAATCATACATTTTTAGCACGTGTACTCTACATCTATTAACCATTTTCTTAGATATTATTATTCTTACATAAAACAGCAACATATTTTTTACATAAAACAACTTATTCTTAAGAATCAAACAGAGAACATGATCTGCATTCCATAATACTCCCTTAATACTAAATCAAGTTTCCGTTATACAGCTTTTATACATTATATTACATTATATTTAGCTATCATGATAGAGTCGTAGATATGATATGAGCACTCAGATAATAGAATTTTCTGTATAATAGAAACTTGCAAATTACTTTAATAAACACACACACACAAACATTCTGCACATCCTGATCACAAGCGACCCCTCTCACACAGATTTTTTTAGTCCATTTTGTAGGGAATGGTATCCTGTCTAAAGACTGAGCTTCTCCTTCCTGATCTGAGCCCAAGTGCAGCTACCCCCCCACCCCTCAAAACCCCACCCTCTGATCTGGAATTGCCACTTGTTCCTCACCATGGGCTTCTCATTGTCCGCTGCACCATCTTTCGAGGGTTGTTCTTCCTCAATACTGTACAATGGACCTCTTAGTTTTTTTTTTCTCCTCTCAAGGGAGGGATTAAGGACCTCTTCATCTGGTAATTCTACTGCTTGGACCTGGAAAGGCCTTGGGACAGAACCCCTTCTCTGTGTTTCTCTACTCACATCACTGAACCTCTCCTTCCCATCCAGGACCAGACTGGATGCCAGAAATAGGATCACTGACATAATATCGACTACAAAAATATAGGCATTTAAAATATAGACTCCAAAATATCGACTACAAAAATATCGAAGTCCTATCTACAAACAGGTAAGTACAAAAATATCGAATACAAAAGATCGTTTAAAAATATGTACTTTGTAATAATATCGAATTTATTAAAATTTACGTAAAATTGAAAAAATATTAAAAATCAATAACTAAAATATACTTACAAATACTTAAATACCCTTAAAATTATTAAATAATTAATTTAAGTTATAAAAAAAATAATACAATTTTATTTGTTAAAACATATATATATCAACATAATATTATTAAAAAATATACAATATTATTACCGTAGCATAGCAAGAGTGTTAAAATGACTATTCCCACTCCAATGAGTGCAACAGTAGGGAAAGCGTTGGATAGCGTAGGGGTAAAAATTACTATTCCCACTCCAGTGAGTGCAACAGTAGGGAAAGCGTTGGATAGCGTAAGGGTAAAAATTACTATTCCCACTCCAGTGAGTGCAACAGTAGGGAAAGCGTTGGATAGCGTAGGGGTAAAAATTACTATTCCCACTCCAGTGAGTGCAACAGTAGGAAAAGCGTTGGATAGCGTAGGGGTAAAAATTACTATTCCCACTCCAAAGAGTGCAACAGTAGGGAAAGCGTTGGATAGCGTAGGGGTTAAAATTACTATTCCCACTCCAAAGAGTGCAACAGTAGGGAAAGCGTTGGATAGAGTCGGGGTAAAAATTACTATTCCCACTCCAGTGGGTGCAACAGTAGGGAAAGTGTTGGATAGCGTAGGGATAAAAATAACTATTCCCACTCCAGTGAGTGCAACAGTAGGGAAAGCGTTGGATAGCGTAGAGGTAAAAATTACTATTCCCACTCCAGTGGGTGCAACAGTAGGGAAAGCGTTGGATAGAGTAGGGGTAAAAATTACTATTCCCACTCCAGTGAGTGCAACAGTAGGGAAAGGGTTGGATAGCGTAGGGGTAAACATTACTATTCCCACTCCAAAGAGTGCAACAGTAGGGAAAGCGTTGGATAGCGTAGGGGTTAAAATTACTATTCCCACTCCAAAGAGTGCAACAGTAGGGAAAGCATTGGATAGCGTAGGGGTTAAAATTACTATTCCCACTCCAGAGAGTGCAACAGTAGGGAAAGTAAATACTTCATGTATTATTTAAAAAAATTTAAATTAATATCTATAAAAAATATTTAAAAGTAATTACCAATTTAATATAATATAATAATTAATCAATTAAAATTACACATTTAAATTAATTATTACAATTAGTTACCTATTAATACAAATTAATTACAAATTAACAATTAATTAATTAACAATTAAAAATTAATTAACAATTAATTCAAATTAAATACAATTAAATAAATTGAATTACTTAATTAATTATAAATAACTTACTTCCCACCCTATTCCCCTATAAACCCACTACCCGCTACAGAAAATCAATTCAAAAAATTAACATAATTAGCAATTAATCAATTAAATAAAATTAATTGGCCATTAAAATTTATTTAATTACCCATAAAAAATTAATTAACAATTAATTCTAAATAAATACCAATAAATAATTTTACATATTTAATTAAATAAAAATTACTTCCCACCCAATTCCCCTATAAACCCACAACCCGCTACAGAAAATAAATTAGTAAAATTAACATAATTAGCAATTAATCAATTAATTACAATTAATTGCCAATTAAAATCTTAATAATTGCCAAATATAAAATAATTTTCAATTAATTAGAAATGAATACCAATAAATAAATTTACATATTTAATCAATTATAATTAAATTACTTCCCACCCTATTCCCCTATAAACCCACAACCCGCTACAGAATTAAATTACGCAAACATTAAAAAAACTAAATTCATTAATTAAAATAAATTATAACATAAATACACACTTTTCACACATATAATAACATAAAAAACACTATAGAAATTTCGATATTATTAAAAATTCGATAATTTTAATAACCTATATTATATACTTCGATTTTTTAACTTTCCATATTTTTAACATTCAATATTACATTACTTACCTTAAAAACGATATTTTTGATGTCTATAGTCTGTCCATTCGATATTTTGGCCATTCTATATTTTAAACTCGATATTATGTCCATTCGATATTTTGTACTCGATATTTTGACTATTTACCCCGAAAGCAGCCCTGGCAAAGATGTTTAAACCTGCCCTGTTCTTTTTTTCTCTCATCTCCCCATCTCTTTCTCACTCACTCTCTCTCCTCTACATTTCTCTCTATATTTCTCTCATCTCTCTGTCTCTCCCTCTCTCCTTCCACTCTTTTTTTTTCTCTTTCTCTCTTTTTCATTTCTTGCCTCTCTTGTGCCTGCAGTAACTACCTTAGGGATATGGAAAAAGTTCCAGGGACTTCGACAGACACCCTTAGCCTTTGATAATCGGCCTCTGTTAGTGCTAGGACACCAGGGAAATGTCCAAAGAAATAAAACTGGGTGGCCCAGCCCTGTCCTCATCTTCTTAAATATAACCACATTCCTCCTACAGGATCAATAACTGAAGCCTCTGGGCTGTGTCACCCAACTTCTGGGTGGACCCGGCAATGTCTTTACAAAGTGAACCCAGAAACTCATTGCATGGAGCGCATTGACGCCTTTTCAAGGGTCCGAGGAGTGATATACATCCTGAATATCAAGACAGCAAAATACAGTTGAAAATATTTATTGCTAAACACTCCTATATGTAGAGGTCACAAAACGAGCATTGGACGTCAAGTATCGATTGTTCCTCTGAATACGCGATATGCAGTACGCATCATGATGAGGTGACGCTGCAGCGACACACTCGACTGAACGGAGCTTGACACTGGCCCACACTGAACAGATAAGAGGTCTGCAATCCAGAGGAGAGGCCTGCAGCCTAGTTTGCAATCTGGTAAGGCGCAGGGAGGCACAGCTTCACGACAGGGTTGAGAGAGCTCTTGAGCCCCCGAGCGTGGCAGCTGTAGTCAGCTGAAGCAGAAAAGCAAATACAAGCCCCTGCGGAAGCGGCCCAGCCAGGTCTGGGTGCAGCTTGCGGGCTAGCCCGGTGTGCTTCCGCTCAGGCCCCATCCCCATCCCCTGCCCCTCCCCCTTCTTTTACATACAGTGGGTCACCTCTGACTGCAGCTTTGGAGGAAAGACACCTCTCTCTGCTGTTGGACAGCAAAAACAAACAAGCATTTGCAATGCAATCGGTCTCGCCTTTGGGACCTTATATGTATTAGCTATGCGGCACAGCAGCCTGGGTGCTGAAACATCTACTGTTCTTTAACATTCAATATTACATTACTTACCTTAAAAACGATATTTTTGATGTCTATATTCTGTCCATTCGATATTTTGGCCATTCTATATTTTAAACTCGATATTATGTCCATTCGATATTTTGTACTCGATATTTTGACTATTTACCCCGAAAGCAGCCCTGGCAAAGATGTTTAAACCTGCCCTGTTCTTTTTTTCTCTCATCTCCCCATCTCTTTCTCACTCACTCGCTCTCCTCTACATTTCTCTCTCTATTTCTCTCATCTCTCTGTCTCTCCCGCTCTCCTTCCACTCTCTAATCTTTTTTTTTCTATTTCTCTCTTTTTCATTTCTTGCCTCTCTTGTGTCTGCAGTAACTACCTTAGGGATATGGAAAAAGTTCCAGGGACTTCGACAGACACCCTTAGCCTTTGATAATCGGCCTCAGTTAGTGCTAGGACACCAGGGAAATGTCCAAAGAAATAAAACTGGGTGGCCCAGCCCTGTCCTCATCTTCTTAAATATAACCACATTCCTCCTACAGGATCAATAACTGAAGCCTCTGGGCTGTGTCACCCAACTTCTGGGTGGACCCGGCAATGTCTTTACAAAGTGAACCCAGAAACTCATTGCATGGAGCGCATTGACGCCTTTTCAAGGGTCCGAGGAGTGATATACATCCTGAATATCAAGACAGCAAAATACAGTTGAAAATATTTATTGCTAAACACTCCTATATGTAGAGGTCACAAAACGAGCATTGGACGTCAAGTATCGATTGTTCCTCTGAATACGCGATATGCAGTACGCATCATGATGAGGTGACGCTGCAGCGACACGCTCGACTGAACGGAGCTTGACACTGGCCCACACTGAACAGATAAGAGGTCTGCAATCCAGAGGAGAGGCCGGCAGCCTAGTTTGCAATCTGGTAAGGCGCAGGGAGGCACAGCTTCACGACAGGGTTGAGAGAGCTCTTGAGCCCCCGAGCGTGGCAGCTGTAGTCAGCTGAAGCAGAAAAGCAAATACAAGCCCCTGCGGAAGCGGCCCAGCCAGGTCTGGGTGCAGCTTGCGGGCTAGCCCGGTGTGCTTCCGCTCAGGCCCCATCCCCATCCCCTGCCCCTCCCCCTTCTTTTACATACAGTGGGTCACCTCTGACTGCAGCTTTGGAGGAAAGACACCTCTCTCTGCTGTTGGACAGCAAAAACAAACAAGCATTTGCAATGCAATCGGTCTCGCCTTTGGGACCTTATATGTATTAGCTATGCGGCACAGCAGCCTGGGTGCTGAAACATCTACTGTTCTTTAACATTCAATATTACATTACTTACCTTAAAAACGATATTTTTGATGTCTATATTCTGTCCATTCGATATTTTGGCCATTCTATATTTTAAACTCGATATTATGTCCATTCGATATTTTGTACTCGATATTTTGACTATTTACCCCGAAAGCAGCCCTGGCAAAGATGTTTAAACCTGCCCTGTTCTTTTTTTCTCTCATCTCCCCATCTCTTTCTCACTCACTCGCTCTCCTCTACATTTCTCTCTCTATTTCTCTCATCTCTCTGTATCTTTTTTTTTCTCTTTCTCTCTTTTTCATTTCTTGCCTCTCTTGTGTCTGCAGTAACTACCTTAGGGATATGGAAAAAGTTCCAGGGACTTCGACAGACACCCTTAGCCTTTGATAATCGGCCTCAGTTAGTGCTAGGACACCAGGGAAATGTCCAAAGAAATAAAACTGGGTGGCCCAGCCCTGTCCTCATCTTCTTAAATATAACCACATTCCTCCTACAGGATCAATAACTGAAGCCTCTGGGCTGTGTCACCCAACTTCTGGGTGGACCCGGCAATGTCTTTACAAAGTGAACCCAGAAACTCATTGCATGGAGCGCATTGACGCCTTTTCAAGGGTCCGAGGAGTGATATACATCCTGAATATCAAGACAGCAAAATACAGTTGAAAATATTTATTGCTAAACACTCCTATATGTAGAGGTCACAAAACGAGCATTGGACGTCAAGTATCGATTGTTCCTCTGAATACGCGATATGCAGTACGCATCATGATGAGGTGACGCTGCAGCGACACGCTCGACTCAACGGAGCTTGATACTGGCCCACACTGATCAGATAAGAGGTCTGCAATCCAGAGGAGAGGCCGGCAGCCTAGTTTGCAATCTGGTAAGGCGCAGGGAGGCACAGCTTCACGACAGGGTTGAGAGAGCTCTTGAGCCCCCGAGCGTGGCAGCTGTAGTCAGCTGAAGCAGAAAAGCAAATACAAGCCCCTGCGGAAGCGGCCCAGCCAGGTCTGGGTGCAGCTTGCGGGCTAGCCCGGTGTGCTTCCGCTCAGGCCCCATCCCCATCCCCTGCCCCTCCCCCTTCTTTTACATACAGTGGGTCACCTCTGACTGCAGCTTTGGAGGAAAGACACCTCTCTCTGCTGTTGGACAGCAAAAACAAACAAGCATTTGCAATGCAATCGGTCTCGCCTTTGGGACCTTATATGTATTAGCTATGCGGCACAGCAGCCTGGGTGCTGAAACATCTACTGTTCTTTAACATGGAGGGAAAGTAAGCACCAAACTGTGCAAACACAAACGGTATGGGAACACATGGAGAGAAATATCGAGTGCTCGTGGAAGACAATTTCTATGGGCTTGAATATAGAGAATGCCAAAGTGATTCTTGTATTTTACTGACCTATGATGGTTGTTTTCTAACAAGAAAGTTAAATAGAGGCAGTTGCCAGAAAAATAAAAACTTGAAAGTCCCTCAGCAGAAAGCAATTCTGGTATTTTATTGACCTCTGCTTGTCGTTTTCTATCGAAACAGTTAAATAGAGGCAGTTGAACAGGAAAAAAGTCCCTAAGCAAGAGCAGACAAGTCCTAGGGCTGCTCTCCAGAGCCCACAAAGTACATACACATATAAGTATGTGATAAGTTTATGCTAAAGATATATACAAGAGGTCTTGAATGCTCGACCTAAACAAAGCAGGCCAGAAGGACCTAAAACATAATTCTGCCAGCACACTCGTGCCACTCACTCTGCCACTAAGAAATGCAGCTCACAGAGGCGGTATGGGGGTGCTGTATGCTGGGAATAGCAACAAGACCACAGTCGCTGGCGGAAGAATCACTCATTACCATCTTCATAAGTCTTCCTGCTTGCTTTGGAACGTAAAAAACAAGCAGAAGGAACTAAAACTTAAATCCTCCAGTGCTCTTGTGCCCCCTCTCTGCCACTGATAAAAGATACACTTGTTCAACGATAGGGCATACACTGCTTTGGCTCATCTTTGTGTATGTTTAAAAGGGGCTAGCTTTGTACAGTTTACTGATATATTGTTGATAATTTAATGATGTCAACCATGGAAGATGATTATGAAAAGCTAGCAGCAGATTGATTCAAAAAAAGTAAACTTACGAAAACAGAGGGGGCTGGAAACCTTTCTTAGTACGATGGACCGGTGTAGATGTCTTTTGTCACTGATACAAGAATCTCACAGATGGGGAGTGGCGGTGCTGTGTGCCTGGAGTAGCAACCAGGCTACAGTTCCTGGAGATAGTACCACTCACTAACATCTTATAGGCCCTCAAGTACAATGGTAAAAGATTGCAGCTATCAGCAGTGGCTTATCACTGCCCCGCAGGTTTCTACACGCTCCTGGGCAACACGACCCAAGTGCTCAGGTCCACCGTTGGGCAATTTCATTCCCAGAGCAAGGGCCCCACTCAAGCCAATAAGGCAAGTGGTGGTAAGGCTTTAGAGTCACGGACAAACAGCTTGTAGGTGCGGAGACGGCCAACATTAGGCCAGTTTAGCTGGGGCCACGCTGACAACAGGTGGCATATCAACCCATCCCAGCAAATAGAACACGAGTGGCGCACATAGCATACAGCGCCCCTCTAACAGCCGAGCACGCAATGCAAGCCTTCGCCTCCTCAATCCAGCTGCGAAAAGTAGACTCAACCCCCCCCCCCCATGGCATCTAACTGCCCCCGCAAGAGTCCAATCTCTCGTCGTTGTCAATCAATCAATCAGGGCATTGTATAGCGCGGACTCCCACCCGTGAGAGTCTCAAGGTGCTATGGGGGACTGCTCCGTGGGGTGCTTTGGTCATCTGAAGAGCCAGGTCTTGAAGTCCCTCCTATGGGGCACTCTATTTGTAATCCGATGGGGTGTATGTAAAGGGGCAGGAGGAGGAGAAGAAGGCGCCATCATAATCAAAGACGAAAGTAGGGGTGCTTTCTGCTTTGGGACTGATCGTTTTCCACACAATTGACTTTCATTAGCCTTCTTCTGTATTCATCATCCGTCCATGCCATCCTGAGATCTGGCAAGGTTTGTGATGCAGCAAAATCGATGAAGAAGCAAGGGACCAAGCACAAAGCCAAGTAGGCAGACTAAGTCAAAAACATAAAAATCTCTGCAGACAAGTCACCCCTACACAACCAATCAATTCAAACTCACTCAGGAAGACAAAAATTACAGACTTTTCAATATCCCCAAGGGTCCAAGGTAGTGCACCCTAAAGACCCTGCCCCCCTCCACTTACAACTGAGAAGGTGCTTAATAACTGAACAATCATAATCAACTTCTTGTTGAAGTGCAAGTACATGCAACTGAACATGAGCAATCACCTTGGCAGTTGCCCACTTGTATCCCCTCAAATAACACCATTTGTGGAAGTCCGCCCATCTCACAGGAGAGTACCCTCCATTCTTCAGACCACAGTCAGGACAATACCTTACATAAAAAGATCTTTGGAGAACCATCATAATACCTCAGCCAATTCCGGTCCGGAACACAATTACAAATGCTGTGATTTCTCCGATTAAGCTTCAACATGCCAACTTTATTACCCAGTCTAACAACAGTCCATAGGCCAAGCCCTGCTCTGAGGGACAACCAGATCATGACATTGCCCCCCCTGCTTCCAAGCTTAGCGACACAGAGATGCACTCACCAGAGGCCAATAATGTCACAGACAATATTACCTTTATTCCAGCCCCCCTGTGGGCCCCATTGCGGAAACCAATGGAGGTAACCTCCTCGGCTATAACATTTCACTCTGGAAAACTCAAAATCCATGTTGGCTCATTGAAGGACTTAGCTACCCATGTCTCAGGCATTGATCAGAAGCTTCAGGAATTAAATAACTTGATCAGGCAGGTGCAAAAAGACCCCAATATCGTCTACCACTCATGACAATGTTCCTCAGCTCTCTAACATTTAAAAAACATCCCTAACATCTGGTTAGATATTTTAGTGGAAATCAAATCATCGAACCCCGCCGTTATCCACCAACATAGTTTTTACAGCAAACCCGCACAAGTCTGATCCCCCTCCCTCAGGCATGCACCCCTAGTCAAGAATGGATTGAAGGACTTCCAGGATACTGCAGAGAACCTAAATTCACCCCGCCCCCCCAAATCTGCATCCAGCAGAAACATCAAAGAAACATGTACAGACATGTCGATCCTCATCATCTGACGACCCTAACCTGCCGGAGCATCAAAGATCGTCCCTAACTAGAATAAAGCGCAAATGCCTTAGGAAAGCAAGGAACAACACAAGCAGAAAAGAAAAGTAGCACAAGCACAAAACCCACCTCACAATCACTACACCCAAATGGGACAAGATAGCAACCAAACCTCAAAGGGAAGTGAACACCAGCAGGGACAGTCCCCATTTCTTCATTGTTTCCACAAAAGAAGGGTCTTTTAAAGACTTCATGCTGACAGAGTCAATCACTCCAACTATGAAACCAGAGGACTTTTATCCCATGGCCAAGAGTACCCCACATCCTCACCCATGAAGTTGCCAGCCAAGTTGCCTCCCATGCCCAACCAATCTAAGACAAAACCCCCTCGGGATGCCCGCTCTCTAACTATGGTTAGAGAACAACAGGGCACAACTTACCCTGCAGCCTTCACCCGGGATGTGTCAAGTCAAGTTACCTCTTACCATGCACAATTGCAAGCCCATCCTTTCAACACACCTATGACAGCCTCGGCAGAGTCTGAACAACGCAATCCATGCAGGTCACTGACATATGACTACATTTACCTACCACAATCCAATCAAACAGTCTCACCATGTCATCCTTGATCCACCCAAGTCAAGGCGCACTAGCAAGTCAACAAGATCACATGGCTTCAGCTGAACCCATTAACCGTTATTATCTACAGCAGCGTCAAACCAGCTCCAGCAGCATCTGGAAGAACAAACAAGGCTAGCGACCCAGCCCAGCTATGGGGCTCCTCCACAAACTGAAGCCGAGTCCGAAAAAGACATAGCAAGGCTTGAGATTATTGGAATGATTCCACACAATAGGTATAGAGGACGGCACAACATTCTATGCAGGAGCGCCATTTTACAACTGGAAAGTTCCTTAGACAATCTTAAACATCAACGAACACACCACATCGAAGGAATAGACTTTAAACCCAAAATAACAGTTGTTACCTGGATTAATTCAAGGACAGCCACAGAAGTCTAGCAACACAGGGAGTGCTTTTTCAAATAGGGCATTGAACTAAGAAGGTCAGTTTCTGAGCTCTACCCTAGCCCTCTTCACCCACAACAGAAACAACTCCAGAAGGGGACATCCCTGCCAGCGGAGTGCTGAGGGGAGCAATTGGGCCAACAGACTGATCTGTTTATAAGTTGCAGAATCTAAGCATTCACCAAACTTCCATCCCAGGAGCTCCCAGCTACATGAGGCAAGTCTCCTTGCGAACACTGCAGGACCCCGGCCAGGTAGGCAAGGGGGGAGCATGAACGCAAACAACATATGGAAAGAACCAACAGCCACTATCCCCTAACATTGTGCTCTTGGAATGTGAATGGCCTCAGAAGTAAGGTGGGTGAGAACGATTTTACCACCTACATCTAAAACCTTGACATTCTACAGGAATCCTGGGCTGAAGAACCAACTCCAATTACAGGTTTTAAAGATTTCTATCTAAAAGCGTCCAAAAGAACTGAGGCGGGTAGAGCCGCAGGCGGCCTCTCCACATACATAGGAACTCATATGCAGTGGCACCAAGAACTAATAGACTTGGGACTAACATGGGCAGAGTGCGTCAATCTTTCAACCCTGACACTCCCGACATCACGGTAAACAGTCAAAATATCGACTACAAAATATCGAATGGACATAATATCGAGTTTTAAATATAGAAAGGACAAAATATCGACTGGACAGAATATGGACATCAAAAATATTGTTTTTAAGGTAAGTAATGTAATATCGAATGTTAAAAATATAGACAGTTAAAATATCGAAGTATATAATATAGGTTATTAAAATTATCGAATTTTTAATAATATCGAATTTTTTATAGTGTTTTTTATGTTATTATATGTGTGAAAAGTGTGTATTCATGTTATAAATTATTTTAATTAATGACATTTGTTTTTTAAATTTTTGCGTAATTTAATTCTGTAGCGGGTTGTTGGTTTATAGGGGAATAGGGTGGGAAGTAATTTAATTATAATTAATTAAATATGTCAATTTATTTATTGTTATTCATTTGTAATTAATTGTTAAGTAATTTATATTTGGTAATTAAGTAAATTTTAATTGGCAATTAATTTAAATTAATTGATTAATTGCTAATTATGTTAATTTTACTAATTTATTTTCTGTTGCTGGTTGTGGGTTTATAGGGGAATTGGGTGGGAAATAATTTATTTATAATTAATTAAATATGGTAAAATATTTATTGGTATTGTTATAGAATTAATTGTTAATTAATTATTTATGGGTAATTAATTAAATTAGAATTGCCAATTAATTTTATTTAATTGATTAATTGCTAATTATGTTCATTTAATAATTTATTTTCTGTAGTGTGTTGTGGGTTTATAGAGGAATAGGATGGGAAGTAATTTACTTATAATTAATTAAATAAATACATTTATTTAATTGTATTTAATTTGAATTAATTGTAAATTAATTTTTAAATGTTAAATTATTAATTGTTAATTTGTAATTAATTTGTATTAATAGGTAAATAATTGTAATAATTAAATTTAATTTGTAATTTTAATTGATTAATTATTATATTATATTAAATTCGTAATTACTTTTAATTAATTTTTATAGATATTAATTTATATTTATTGAAATAATATATGAAGTATTTAATTTCCCTACTGCTGCACTCTCTGGAGTGGGAATAGTAATTTTTACCTCTACGCTATCCAACGTTTTCCCTACTGTTGCACTCTTTGGAGTGGGAATAGTAATTTTAACCCCTACGCTATCCAACGCTTTCCCAACTGTTGCACTATTTGGAGTGGGAATAGTAATTTTTACCCCTACGCTATCCAATGCTTTCCCTACTGTTGCACCCACTGGAGTGGGAATAGTAATTTTTACCTCTACGCTATCCAACGCTTTCCCTACTGTTGCACTCACTGGAGTGGGAATAGTAATTTTTACCCCTACGCTATCCAGCGCTTTCCTCACTGTTGCACCCACTGGAGTGAGAATAGTAATTTTTACCCCTACGCTATCCAACGCATTCCCTACTGTTGCACTCTTTGGAGTTGGAATAGTAATTTTTATCCCTACGCTATCCAACGCTTTCCCTACTGTTGCACCCACTGGAGTGGGAATAGTAATTTTTACCCCTACGCTATCCAACATTTTCCCTACTGTTGCACTCACTGGAGTGTGAATAGTAATTTTTACCCCTACGCTATCCAACGCTTTCCCTACTGTTGCACTCTTTGGAGTGGGAATAGTAATTTTAACCCCTTCAGTGCTGATGACAAAGCCAGCTCGTCATGGGTTTTACCTGCGCTGTGCTTATGACGAGCTGGCTTTGTCATGAACAATGGGAATCTCAAGAATGCAGCACAGGAGTGGAAAACCCCCTAGCAGCCAAGGTGTTAAACCCTACGCTATCCAACGCTTTTCCTACTGTTGCACTATTTGGAGTGGGAATAGTAATTTTTACCCCTACACTATCCAACGCTTTCCCTACTGTTGCAGTCCCTGGAGTGGGAATAGTATTTTTTACACTTCTCGTACAGTAATAATGTTGGATATTATTTTATTATATCATGTTACTATATATATATATGTTTTAACAAATATGATTGTAAAATTAATTTTTTTATAACTTTCATTAATTATTTAAATATTATAAGTATTTTTAAGTATATTTTAGTAATTAATTTTTAATATTAATTTAATTTAACACTGTTTTTAATAAAGTCGATATTTTTATAAACTATATTTTTGTAAACAATATTTTGTACTTGATATTTTTGTACTTACCTGTTTGTAGATACAAAGTCGATATTTTGACTGTAGATATTTTTTCATCGATATTTTTGCTAGTCGATATTCTGGCCCTCAATATTATGTCAGTGATCCGACATCACAAAGTAACGCTAGTAACTTTAGTCTCTTAATCTGCAATGTATACATTCACCCCATCAGAAGAACAAAGGAGTACAGACAGAATTATTAACAGCATTACTTAAATACTTATATTATACTTTCCCACAAGATCTTATGATTCTGTCAGGAGATGTTAACATTTAATTGCTGCAAACCAACACTCATCTTTGCCAATAATGTTCAATTAGCACCACTCATAATACACCGCCAGTAATTGCAACCCATGTCAGAATTAATCAGCACAGGAAAGTGTGTGCCACAGCCCTTCAGAACATCAGGCTGTTTACACTCCAGCAGCTTTTATCAGGAAATCAAATAAAACCTTTCCCATTCTGGATTACACATTTGTAGATACAGATTTGCTCTTCGCGATTACTCATTACCACATAACAGCCAGAGTGGAGAGTGACCACTTCCCCCAGCATGTGGAGTCTTCTATGTGTCCACCTAGAGCCCCTTGAGCTCAAGACCTGCTCATAGCACCCAGCACCTGTAATCTGAAGCGCCTCCCTTGGAATGGAACGGTGGCAGCCACAATCATGAATTATATAACCATGTGTTGAACTCAACCGAATTACACACATTGTGACAATCTTAGGAGACTTTGATAGTGGTGCTGACCAATCCAATACCTTTTCATTCTATACCACACAACGTTCTAACACTTTCAGAAAAGGCAGAGTCTGGTTCACCACATCCCTTTCACTGAAAAGAAGGGACTTAACCAGGGTGAGTAGGCAACTCTGGAAGCAGGACCCGAAGATCAGCCAAGCCACCAGGAACCAAATCGAAACTCTAGGGCGAACATACAGAAAGGGTAACCGGCCATTACAATGAGTTTTTTAGTTTGCGATACTATTACAACGCATGCATTACCACGCATGTGTTGCACATCACAAAGTTATTACTACGCTTTTATTTAGAACGCATGGTCATTTACCACGCATGCTTTTACAACGATTTCGTCATAAAGGTATGTATGGTAAATTATTATTGGTTCTAAACAAATGCAGACGATCCACATCGTTGTAAGGAAACTGAGGCTATTCTGTTTCCTCATAACGACATGGACCGCCCCACAGAGACGACGTGAAGCAGGAACCAGGAGGGGAGAGGAACCACGAGGAGAGAGAGGTAAGGGGGTTTGGGCATGGGGTGAGGGTTACTTTTTAAGGGTTCAGGGGGATTGGGGTCGTGCTGGGGTAGTGTTTTAGGATTTAGTGTAGTGTTGTGGTGTTTGTGTAATGTAGGGTAGTGTTTTAGGGTTTAGGGTAGTGTTGTGGTGCGGTGTCTGTGTAGTGTATGGTAGTGTTTTAGGGTTTTGGGTAGAGTCAGGGGTCATGTAGGGTAGTGTTTGAGTGTAGGGACAGGACTGGGGGCCAGAGGGGTCGTGCTGGGGGTAGTGTTTTAGGGTTTAGGGTAGTGTAGTGGTTTTTGTGTAGTGTAGGGGGTTGTGCTGGGGGTAGTGTTTTAGGGTTTAGGGTAACGTTGTGGTGTTTGGGCAGTGTAGGGTAGTGTTTTAGAGTTTAGGGTAGTACTGTGGTGTGGTGTCTGTGTAGTGTAGGGTAGTGTTTTAGGGTTTAGGGTAGTGTCCGGGGTTGTGCAGGGTGGTGTTTGAGTATAGGGACAGGACTGGGGTCGAGAGGGTCGTGCTAGGAGTAGTGTTTTAGGGTTTAGGGTAGTGTAGTGGTGTTTGTGTAGTGTAGGGGGTCGTGCTGGGGGTAGTGTTTTAGGGTTTTGGGACGTTTTTTTAGTGTTGGGTAGTGGTTTAGGGTTTGGGGTAGTGTCGGGGGGTCGTGCAGGGTAGTGTTTGAGTGTAGGGACAGAACTGGGGGTCGGGGGGGTCATGCCGGGGGTAGTATTGTAGGGTTTAGGGTAGTGTAGTGGTGTTTGCGTAGTGTAGAGCATCGTGCTGGGGTGGTGTTTTAGGGTTTAGGGTAGTGTTGTTGTGTTTGAATAGTATAGGGGGTCGTGCTGGGTAGTGGTTGAGTGTAGGGACAGGACTGAGGGTCCGGGGGGGGTCGTGCCGGGGTAGTATTTTAGGGTTTAGGGTAGTGTAGTGGTGTTTGTGTAGTGTAGAGCGTCGTGCTGGGGGTAATGTTTTAGATCTTAGGGTAGTATAGTGTAGTGGTGCCTGTGTAGTGTAGCGGGTCGTGCTGGGGGTAGTGTTTTAGGGTTTAGGGTAGTGTTGTGGTGTTTGCGTAGTGTATGGGGTTGTGCTGGGGGTAGTGTTTTAGGGTTTAGGGTAGTGTTGTGGTGTTTGTGTAGTGTAGGGGGTCGTGTCTTAGGGTTTAGGGTAGTGTTGTGGTGTATGTGTAATGTAGGGTAGTATTTTAGGGATTAGGGTAGTGTCGGGGTCGTCCTGTTTAGTGTATATGTAGTGAGAGGACTGTCACTTACCTTAGAAACGTTTACCACAACTAAACCTTTACCACACATTTTTTTGCGTTGTAATGGCATGCGTAGTAAAGGCATAGTCGGGGTAAAACTTTGCATTGTAATGGCATCTCATTGTAATTGACAACACGTAGAAATACCCACACTGTAATGGTACACATTGTATTGGTATGCGTTGTAACGAATGCTATTCTACAGAAAGGCCATATGGAGCGCAAAAAAAATTTACAAGATGAATGTATGGCTAAAGCTAATGCACTGAAGAAAAATGAAAAACGGTAAACAATTTTGGACGAAATCAACACTCTTGCAAATGGCAAATTTCGCCTTCACAGTGCAAGCATCTGAGAAGCCGACTGGATAGCTCACCTAACAGCAGCATTTCCTGCATAAGATGCAGACAATGCAATGCAGATTGCCAAATCAATCTAAAAAAAACACTCTCCAAGAAATGTCATTGGCAGAACCTCCAGAAGGCCCGTGGCTGAAAGATTTGCAAGTCCAGATCACCATTAAGAGATTGAGACGAGACAGGGCCCCTGGACCAAGTGGGCCCAAAAATGCCTTGATCAAGTGTGATCTACCTTTTTGGGCCTTTATTACCTACTTCATCCCAGCATCCTGGAGAGGTACTTTTTTTCACACTATTTTGTTTTTTTGATTTCACAAAAGTTTTATTGGGAGTTTCAGCAAAGGAAAAATTATACATACAGAATCATAAGAATACATACAGAAACATAAGAAAGAAAATACAAAACCATAAGAAAATACCAAATTATGTTACATTGTTCTCACAAGATTAAACGTCTCAAATAAAACAACTACAATAATGATAGCAATTCTATGAAGCAGACAAAGTAATGCAGAAAAACATCGGTGTTTGGGTGCTGTGCCCCAAATAAGGGAACTGTACACACTACCACTCGGGAGGAGGGGGAGGATTACAGAGGACCTATAGGGCAGAACGGTTACTCATGGGGGTTTATGTAGGTTAAAATAGTAGTCTAGGGAGGACCAGATTTTCCTGTGTGGGTGGCGTCAGGGAGTCCTCGTGAGAGAGATGTTGTCAGCGCCTCTTAGATTAGAGATTCAGTTAAGCCAGTGTGGAAAGGATGCGTTACGGATGTCCTTCCAATTGTTCAGGATTGACTTAACAGCCGCGGTCAGTAGTAGATCAAGCAAGGCCTTATCATTGTCGTTGAGTATGTCGGCTTTGGTAAAGCCCAACACAAGGGTTGAAAATTCACGCGGTAGGGAGATGGTGAGTACCTTGGTAATGAACTCAAAAATTCTATCCCAATAATTTGTAACAAAAGTGCATTTAAATATTAAGTGTTCGAGATCACCTCCTTCCTTTGAGCAATTCCAGCATGTATCGTCATCCCTAATGTTGTGTAGTAAGAGTCTCTTGGGGGTCCAGAAGGCTTTATGGAGGAGCCAGAATTTAGTTTGGGAAAGAGTAGGGCAAACTTTGTGACGTGTGGTGGATTCCCATGTTCTGGCCCACTCCATTTCTGAGATTGGTGTAGAGGAATAGGACTCCCAAAAAAGTTGAATAGAGTCAGTGAGGGTGGACTGCTGTGGTCGTATCAGTTTGTCGATTTTAGAGACTTGATGGCCAAGCTTATTAAGGGTAGCCAGATAGCTAGGAAGGGATGGGGTGCTGTTGTTAAGTTTCGCTTTTGAGATTGCCACTTTGTCATTTAGGAAATTGTAAAACTCTATTTCCTTAAGGTCATATCTGTCCCGTAGTTCAGCAAAGGAGAGTGGATCTGAATTGTTAAAAAGTTGGTGCGGGAAGAATATTCCTTTTGCCACCCAAGTGTCGTTGTGCAGCGGTTTCCCTTTATATGTCAAAGAAGGGTTGTGCCATAGGGATTCCCAATTCGATCTTTTAAACTGATGTGGTAGGTGTTTGTTCACCTGTAGGAGGGCTGCTTTAGTGTTCTTAAAAATGGGTCCTGAACAGAGGGAGGGACGTAACGCAATGGTAAGGAAGGAAGTAGGGTCAAGGTTTTGGAGGAGAGCCCTTTCCACTGTAAGCCACACTGGTGTGTATCCTGGTTGAGGCATCAGCCAGTGTGAGCCCTGTTTAGCAAGGAAAGCGGTTTGGTAAAGCTTGAAGTTTGCTAGGTTAACCCCACCTTGGGTCTTGTCAAGGCGTAATTTCTTTAGGCTGATTGTGGCTCTTTTCCCCTGCCATAGGAAGGTGGTTAACCGTTCCGTTGAGTTTATGGTGGAAATCCCCATAAACTGTGATAGGTAACATGGTAATGAGGTAGTTGACCAAGGGGGAGATCCTCATTTTGATGGTCTCAACCTGTCCCCACCAGGTGATAAAGCGAGGAGACCAACCATCAAGGAGTCGTTTGATTTTGGCTAGGGTAGTGGTCTCATTGTGCTGAAGCGTTCCAAACAGGGAGTCCGCAAATTCTATTCCCAAATATTTGATAACGTATTTTTGCCATGTCAGGCGGGAGTCACCTAGGACGTCTCTGGTGGTATGCACATTCAGGGGCTTGACCTCCGATTTGTCCTGATTTCATTTGTATCCGGATAAGGCTGAACATCTGTCTATTGAAGTCATAAGTGCTTTTATGGAGTTTTTGGGGTCTTCTGTCACGATTAAAATGTCATCTGCGTAGGCCACTAACTTCACTTGAGTTTCCCCAAACGTTACACCCACTGTTTCTTTATTGTGCTTGATGTCAGTCAGGAGGGGTTCAAGGGCCAGGCGGAACATTGCAGGGGAGAGAGGGCAACCTTGTCTAGTACGTTGATATAGGCGGAAAGGGTCAGAGAGGGTACCGTTAATGGCTATTCTGGCAGACGGAGAGGAGTATAGGGCCATTACCATTTTGATGTATGAGTGACCTAGGTTGAAGGACTCCATACAGTGCTGTAAAAATGACCAGGAAACCTTGTCAAAGGCCTTTTCGGTGTCCAGAGTTATAGCAACCATTGGGGGGGGTCTTGGCTTTTTCTAGAATGTGACACAAGAGCCTGGTATTATCGTTTGACATTCGATGTTTTAGGAACCCTACCTGTGAGGTGCTGATCAATTGGGGAAGCAGGATATTGAGTCTATTTGCGAGGATCTTAGCATAAATCTTGTAATCTAAATTTATCAATGAAATGGGACGATAATTCTTGGTTAAGAGTGGGTCTTTGCCATCCTTTGGGATCACGATGATGGTAGCTTAACTCATGGAAGGGGATATACTACCACTGGCTGCGACTGAATTGAAGAGTGTCTGGAGGGTGGGAGTAAGTTGTTTGTCAAAGGCCTTGTAAAAGGCCGCAGAGAATCCATCAGGGCCAGGGGCCTTGTTGTTTTTAAGTGTTTTGATGGATGACAGGATCTCTGTGGTTGTAATGGGGGAGCCTATTTGGGCGCAATCCTCCTCTGAAAGTTTGGGCAGATTCAAGGTTTCTAGGTATTTTACGCAGGCATCCTTATCGAGGGACAGATCATTTTTGTATAGGTCCTCATAAAATGATTTGAAGGTCTCTAAAATCTTGGCCTGTTTTGCATGGTGTTGTTCGCAGGGTCTTTGATAGAGGTTATAGTAGACAAATTCTGTTTGTGTTTAAGATAGGAAGCGAGGAGTTTACCTGCCTTGTTACCTTCACATAGCTTTAGGGCTTTGAATCTATTGATCCAGACCCCAGCTCTTTTGCTAGTGATAGTGTTGTATTCGTATTTCTTCTTGGTTAAGAGATCAAGGGTTGTTGTATCGTCAGGGTTGGATTTGTAGGCGGTGTCTAAGTTTTTAATATCTTGTTCAAGTTTTTCTAAATCTTTATTTAGTTCCTTGTTGGTTCTAGCTCTGATGTTGATGATAACACCCCGGATTGTGGCTTTGAGTGCGTCCCATATAGTGGTGGGGGAAGTATCAGGTAAGGCATTCAATGAGATATATTCTTCTATGGCGTCTACTATTTGTGGTCTATTAACGGGCTCGGCTAGGACTTCTTTATTGAAGCGCCATCTTCTAGGGGGTAGGATCGAGCGGGAGCCAGCAAGTTTGGTGCTAATACAGGCATGGTCAGATACCAGTTTAGGGGCTATCTCCGTTTTCTCAATTAGGAGGGTAAAGGAGCTCGAGATAAGGATAAAATCAATTCTAGAATACGAGTTGTGTGGGGCAGAATAAAAGGTGTAATCCCTCCCATTAGGGATTTGAAGGCGCCAGGAATCTTTTAATAGGTATGGGTCGCAGTGGTGTAAGAGTGCCTCATGTGAGCGGGAAGGGTGAAATGTGCATTTAGACTGTCGATCGAGTATTGGGTCCAGAGGGAGGTTAAAATCACCCCTACCACTAGGAGGTCGTCTTGTGGGACATTTTCTATGGTCCGGGAGACTGAGTCCCAAAATTCCAGATCATCTGAATTGGGACCATAAATATTCACAACATGTACTGGGTCGTCGTCTCTTAAGAGGTGTGTGACTAGCAGTCTTCCCTCCTTGTCATATGTCTGTGAAACAACCGACAGATTAGATTTTTTTACGATCAAATTGATCACTCCGCCTTTCTTGTGTACAGCGGGGGAGCAGGGTGTGTGAGGTCCAGTGTAGGTTGATGAATCATGTGTCTTCTTCTGATAGCTTGGTTTCCTGTAGTAGGAGAATATCTCCTTTTGACTTAGCAAGGTACTCGAAAACTTTCCGTCTCTTTACCGGGTGGTTAAGACCTTTAACATTCAGGGAGACTATGTTGAGGTTTTCTGACAAGGATTTAGTGTTGGTCTTCGGTGTCAGTCTGTGTCATTGAGTGATGGAACTGGGTAACAGTACATGTTGATTGAGCTATTAGGGTCTCCATGTAAGTTCTGAGGAATTGAATCAACCAAGATCCCATGGTAGTGTGTGAGTTAGGTGACTTGATCTCGGTTTTGGGGTACTGCATCTTTAAATAAATAATGAAAGCAAAAAAGTAAAACAAAGAACATACACGTCAACTCCCTTTTCAACCCTTCCCCCCTCCCCTCCCTCCCCTCCCTCCTCCCTTGTTCTCCAACCCCACTCCCTCCCCCCCAACATACGTACGTAGGGAGAATGACAGCAGTACCGTCACTAGGCATAACAAGGGTGATAATCAGCATAATGATAACACCGATAACGTATTCAGAACAGTTATTGGAAATACAAAGCGCCCGCTTACGGGACAAGAGTGAATCATTACAATATCTAAGGCTTGGATTGTGAAAACGGTCTGTGCTATGAGAACTTAACTTGAGTATAGTGCTCCACATTGTAGTCGGAAATCTTTGGAGATATATAACAACTTGTCTCAAACAGCAAACAGGGCACAGCTAAACCTAACCTAAAATGCCAGTACAGCGAGAGTAATCGGAGAGACTCTCTAAGGCAGCATGACAGTTGGGGAAAATCGTTATCAGTTTAGGTGAAGCAGTACTCATGACATAGTTAGATGTATCAGAAAATAACAATCAGGTGTATAACAAAATAACAGTTAGGTGAATCATAAGATACATGAGTTAACACATTCAACAAATTAGAAATTATTGCTAAATATTGTTGTCAAAGAGGCTGTAAGGTCCCGAATCACTAATTGGGACAACATTCATGGTACTGATGAGTCAACTAGAAGACGTTAGGGTGCAGATGGTATCGTATCTAAGATTAGGACCTAATGGTATCTAAGACCTAGTGGTGGTCAGGCTTAGATGTAATGACCAAGCCGGATTGCAGACTGAGGTGTAGTAACTGAATCAGGTGTACCCTGGCCTCAGAGTTCAAGCTGGGTCAGAGTTGTGGTAATCGTGGGTGTTCGTCTTCCTCTTATTTGAAGATCCGCTCGCTTGATCCATACTTTGGGTCTGGTCATCTTCCAGGTGGCATGCTAAGTCTCTGGGATCTGAGAAAAAGTGTGGTCTTCCGTTCTCTATGATTTTAAATATGGATGGACCTGCAAAGGAGTAGGGAATGTTCTTTGCTCTAAGTTTGTCTCGCAAGTGGAGGAATCCTTTCCGCAGTTCGACTGTGTCTTTAGAGAAATCCTGGGTAAAGATTATACGTTGACCTTTCCAAGAGATGTGATGATTTTTCGTTGCGAATTGGAGGATAGCTTCGATATGCTGGAATCTGAGAGGCTTGCATATCAGAGGACGTGGACCTTTCCTTTGTTTGTCGATGAAGGTGGGAATTCTGTGCGCCCTATCTAATTCAAAGCCATGAGGGAAGTCGATTTTGGTTATCATCGGGATCCATGTTTCCAAGAACGCTACGCATGAATCTGCGTCCTTTTCGGAGTTTTCTGGCACACCAAAGATGCGGATGTTCCCCCGCCTGTTGCGGTCCTCCAGCTCAGCGTTGTGTCTTTTAGGGCATCGGTGGTAGATTCAAGGCGTTTTATTACTTTCAAAGATTGTAGGGACATGTCTTTCACCTCGCTCAAGCGTTGTTCTGCTTCACCCAGGTGTTTGCTCATGGTGCTCATATCTGCTCTTATTGCTGTGAGTTCGAGCTGCATGGACCCCGGAGCAATCAAAAATAATCTCTTAAGCTGTCTTCTGTGCAGTCCTGCATAGACACTTAAGAGATAATTTAAAGACAAATAATGCAGCCTATACCTGCAAGGCTACACTGTCCAGTACTTCAACTAGATATTCCACTAATACCATATTCAGCACAGTCTGCCAAGTTTCTTCCATAGAGAAACTTCCCTTTCACCAAGAAAGCCTCTGGAATGATAGAGAGGAAGGGGTGGACAGACAAGCCCCATAGGCTGTGATTATGTGGCTCAAAAAGGGATACCGTGCCTTTAAGGAAACTTTACAGAACTCTCAGTATCCCAGAATGCACAGCAAATCCCTCCACTTTCAGTTCTTTTTGGAGGTGTATAAAGCTAGACCTGTAGCATTCAGTATATTATCATTTTCTCCACCGGGGAGGAGGGCGGGCGCTTATGACTATAACAGAGATACCCCTACTATAGAACTGGAGTTACAGGTAAGAAACTAATTCTGTGGTAGGGGATCTCTGTGTACAGTCATAATCTAGTGAATAGAATGGCAAGCCCATCCCCAAAACCAAATTGGCGGTGGAGGAAAAAATACAACACCACTACTGTGCAAACAGATTTCGCAATGAAGCCTGTCCAACCTGAGCATCTGCCCTGGCATCAGAGTCCAGACAGTAATGCTTAGCAAAGGTATGGACGGACTTCCAAGTGGCTGCCCTGCAGATCTCTGCAATGGGAACATTACGAAGCAAAGCTGTTGTAGCCGCTTTGCCCCTGGTGGAATGAGCCTTAGGCTTACCCCCTAAGGTCATATTAGTCTTTTGATAACACAACTGGATACAGGACACAATCCACCTAGAGATGGACTGTTTAGCGGTAGCAAGACCAGTCCTGACCGACCCATAGTTGATAAACAATTGGTCTGACCTACAAATATCCTTGGTTTTATCCAGATAGAATTTCAACACCCTTCTGACATCCAGGGAATAAAGAGACCTTTCCGCTGGAGTGGAAGGATTCTGAAAAAACGTAGGTAAAATTATAGTCTGGTTAACATGAAAATCAGAAATAACCTTAGGAAGAAACTTAGGGTGAGTACGCATCACAACCTTAGCAGCATGAAATACAGTATAAGGTTCCTGGCAACACAATATCTGAATTTCACTCACCCTGCGGGCTGATGTAATGGCCTCGAGGAACGCCACCTTCCAGGACACGTGCTGCAGCGAGGCCTTATGAATGGGTTCAAAAGGTTCCTTCATCAGTCTGGACAGCACCACATTCAGTTCCCACGAAGGCGAAGGAAGCCGAACAGGAGGAAACACTTTCTTCAAGCCTTCCAAAAAATCCTTTATCACAGGAATCTGGAAGAAGGATGTTTGTGAAGGGCATTTCCTGTAGGCAGTCAGCGCAGCGAGATGAACCTTAATAGAATGAAAATTAAGGCCAGACTGCGCCAAATGCAAAAGGTATGAAGGATGACATCTTCCTTGCATGTCGTCGGATCATAGTTCTTGGATGTGCACCAGATGCAGAACCTCTTCCACTTGCAAGCATAGGAAGTCCTAGTAGAAGGACGCTTAGCCTCCTTCAGTATGTCCATGCAATCTTCAGGTAGATTCAAATGGCCATATATCACTGTCTCAGGTGCAATGCTGCCAAACTCAAAGACGAGCGGTTCAGGGTGCGCCATCTGCCCCCTGAACTTCGTGAGAAGGTCCGGCCAGCACGGCAGACGTATGTGAGGAAGGAGAGACCGGTGAAGCAGGTCTGTGAACCACCACTGCCTGGGCCATTCCGGGGCAATCTGGATCATTCGCGCCCTGGACTGGGACAGCTTGATGAGCACCGCCGGAATCAGGGGAATGGGTGGAAAAGCGTACAGAAAGCTGTTCGACCAGTTGATCCATAACGCATTCCCCAGAGTCCCCTGCTGGTAATACCTGGATGCGAAGTCTCAGCATTTTCTGTTTTCGGCGGTGGTGAACAGGTCCACGGCAGGAGTGCCCCACCTGGCGAAGACGTTTCCGAGTACTTCGTCGTTTATGACCCATTCGTGGTTTTCCCGGATCAGTCTGCTGAGTAAATGTAAATGTGTTTGTATTTATATAGCGCCTTCTACCCAGAGGTCTCGTAGCGCTGTATTCATACCGCTGTGGAACCCTTCCTGGCTTTCCTGTGAGATGTCCACTCCTGGGCACCTCCAAGGTGAAGCCAGGCATCCAAGCGCTGCTGGGGCCGTTGTGGAGATTAAGCAAGCTAATGCCCAGAGTCACAGAGTGGGACCCATAATTAGACTAGGCACCGAGGTGAGAATTATCAGGTCCGGGGAGATTGAGTCCAAGAGTCGCTGAGGCGGGAATTGAACCCTGGTCCCGGGCCAGACCTCTGCATCAGGGTCTGCCGCTCTAACCATTGAGCCACGCTTCTCCAGTGGGTCCGCCTGACCATTCTGCACACCTGGCAGATGGGTAGCCGTAATCATCAGTCCTCTGGCTAGCAGCCAGTGCCAGATTGCCTGCACTTCCTGTGACAGAGTGCGCGATCTCGAGCCCCCCTGCTTGTTGAGGTAATACATCGTGGTCGTATTGTCCGTCTGTACAAGCAGAGAGTTGGTCCGGAAGGACGGATGAAAGGCCTTCAGCGCCAAGTGAACAGCTCTGAGTTCCAGGAAGTTGATGTGGTACGTGGACTCCGTCGGGGACCACGTTCCTTGGATCTGTAACTCTCCAGAATGCGCTCACCAGCCATGGAGAGAAGCATCCGTCACGATAGCCTGAGTTGGAATGTCCTTGTGGAAGTAAGTAATAACCAGTAAGATCGCCACTCATACCAGTTTAAAGCTGGGGGGTGTTCTGGCCCTCTGCCTATTCAATTCTTCATGGTGGACCTCAATGCTCCCAAACTAGCGAACATACTACTACGGTGTCTACAATACGCATATGACATTGTTTAACATAGTCAGACTCCGATTGGCCTCCAGTGCCTAATCACAAATCTTGTTGAATACACTGAAATGCTGGGCCTGGACCTTACCTACAGTAAAATAAAGGTAATCTGCTCCTCATCAAAATCCAGTTCCCATCGCACCATGTTTAAGTGGAAAGCAGCTGATACAAAACTTAGATCTGGCCAAATCTTACTGTAGGAACTGGGGTCACCAGTTCCCCGGGGGTAGCCTGGCACGAGCAGGTAGGCACCCGAAAGCTTAGGTGTTAAGTGACTACACAGCACACGCATCCACTGAGACAATAACCGCACACGCAATGAGGGAGACCACACCAGTCAGTTTTATTAAAACAATCAAATAATTGTATCTAGAGCAGAGTCAGGGTAATCAAAAATCATAGTATCAATTCATTTCATCAGAGGGGAGTAAAGGGAACAGTTCAATAATCCATGTAGCGTCTTGCAATGACTATTTCATAAATAGATTAGCATTCCATTAAGGTATTTCATCAAAGTTAGACCTGTCACAATAACCATGGCATCAGGGGAATAAAGGCTTCATCACTCAGCAGCAAACATTTCATCATATACCTGTAGGCGTTCCGGAAGACACTGCTTTAAACGGGATTAGAACCTTTCATTGAGCCTTACTAAAATCTTCCGGTGCACCTGAAAACCATTTCCTTAGGTATGGATCAACTTCTCATCAGGCAAGAATAACCTTTCATTAGATCAGTAAGGGAGACAGCTCATTATATGAGCAATTCCGGAGTTAATTGTAGGCTTTCAAACCCCAAGTCAGTAGGTCAGAATCACCATTTCCGTACCTACCCTAAGCAGGCATAAACATTTCTTTCAGCAGGAATGACATTTCAGCACTCGAGAGTAACCCTTTTGGTAGGTTGAAGTAAGAACACTGGGGCAGGAGCACAGAACCCCTCTTTACGCAGGAGTAAAACCTTTTATGGAAGATCAGGCAACTTCCCCATTATGCGGGACTAAACATTGCATCAAGCAGGAACACTTCAGCAGATCAGAATAATCCTGACATTAGGCAGGAATAAAACATTTTGTTATACATAGGAAAACCATTACCTGAGACACCGGGAGAACATTTCATTAAAGATGGGGCCACAGTTCATTAAACTAGTATAGACATTTCTTTTAAATAGGAAGCGCACTTCCAGAATCCTTCCCAGCCGAAGTAGGCATTTTGATCAAGTTCCAGCAAGCATGAAGAAATATTCCCTTAGGTAAACATAACCACATTGAGCCTATAGAAACCTGGTGCCTAGGGACCAATGAAGAGGTGGCACCTTATCAGGAGCCTAAACATTTCATTCAAGGTAAAACATTTCATTAGCTAGAGTGAACTGCTTCATTAGCCAGGTTAAGAGTGAAACATTTCCTTGGTAGAAGCAGAACATTTCTTTAGGTAAGATAGACAGGCCAATGCCAATCAGGCCGGCATCAACATTTCATTAGGCCAGAATAAAACATTTCACTGGGAATCAGGCAGGAAGAATGACATTCCCTTAACCAGGAATAACCCTGTCAGCAGGTGAGAGCAAACCTTTCAGTACTCAGCCCTACACATTTTAATTAAGCATCAAGCGAAGGTGAGCCTCTCACTAGACCAGGGTAACCCATGCATCAGGCGAAGGTGCTCTTGTCATTAGGGCTGGAATAGACATGGCTTTAAGCAGTAATGAACATCTCATTAATCCAGAGCAAAACCAGGCCTGATGCTAAAAATAAACATTTAACTTTACCCCAGGCAGGGGTTAACTCGACTAGCTCCAGGCCCCCAAGCGTGTCTTCTGGGGCCGTGGCCCAGTTCCAGCACTTACATGGGCTGATGGGGGGTCAACAGGGCCCAACTACAGTTTCCCCAGGGGTGGGGGCGGTCTCAGGTCTTCCGCCCGCCCACCCGGAGTATTACCTTAGTCTTCAGCCTCCCGGACCCTTGCGGTGGCTTCTCTGGGGATGGGGGGCTCAGACTCTCTCGGAGCCCCCCCCGACGATGCAAGGCTGTTCCCGGGCCTTCCGTAGTGCTCACGGCCGGAACCAATCAGGATTCGGCCTATGAGGGTCCCGGCCACAACGGCCAATAGCAGAGCGGCTCCCGGGGGTGTGTCTGCGGCAGCCAATGGCTGCGCGGCTTCAGGCGGGGGCGCGGCCTATGATGTGCCGGGCGCCCCCGTCACGTGAAGCGAGTGAGCTTGCTTCCAAGGCCCAGAGAGGCCTGATTGAAGTACGCGGCAGCCTTCTTTAAGCTCCAGAGCCGCCGCAGAATCTCTTCACCCTCAGGCTGGGCCACGGTGGTGATTCCGACCCTCTCAGCACAGCGGCGGCCCTCTCCTGGCACCAAGGCAGGCGCCTTAACAAGACCACGCTGCAGTAGCAGGGGCCTATGGCAGCCATGTTGAAGGTAGAGGGCACCTGCACCTACCACTGATTTTAACATTACCCAGGGCATTTTAACCTCAAAGGGCCTATACAACTACCTTACAATGGGGGACATCCTGGATTAAGGGAAGAGAAAAGCAAAATATTTCCGAGAAAAGGGCCAAGTCCAACACTTACAAATACCTGGGAGAAGTTATGGATATCAGACTATCTTTCATAGAGCACCTACTTCGAAGAAGAGCCCTGGCTAATAAACTATGTTTAACTTTCTACTTGCTGCAAAAGAAGTTGGGGAGCACATCACAGCATTACCTTCCACCGGTCATGGGGGCCAAGTTGCTCTCTTCACTCACCTTTGGCAGCCACCCTAACCCAGCTACAAACTCTCTTTTTCAATCATCTTTTTCGACTTCTGCAACACATCCCACAAGCACAGGTGAGAATGGAGTTTGGTTTAGTTCAACAAGCCCCAGTAAGAATGGGTGCAATCATCAAATTGTGTTGGAAGCTTAGCTCAATTGTACCTGCCTCACTTGCTGCTCTGTGCTGGTCAGTAATGGAAAACCAGCCCATATATAAAAAATAACGGACCAACAGTGGTTCAGCAAACACTAACCAATCTAAAGCTGGCCAAAGGATGAGATCCAACATTGGCTTTACTGCCTTCACAAAAACTTACATACAATGCGTTTAAACTACATTCTTGGACCTTCAACAAAGCAGGCAGGGATGGTCAGTTTTTCACTCTTATACCAATTGGAGCCCACAACTATATCTCACAAATCATATTTTACAGCCCATTCAACACTCTCTTCTTTTAATCCTTATGGATCTGGTTCCATTCTGGAAACAAACCTGTCCAGACTCCCTCTGCCACCTATGCAATCTCTCAGAAGAAAGTGTATTACATTTTTTGTGCATTTTTTTCCACCATCATCCACCTCAGACGGAAGCTGTTATGTCCTTGCCTAAGGGCTCTTCCGATCAGATCTTTTCATCCTGCAGTGAGGGCCCTTCTAAATAGGAATAACATCCCGCTTTTCTGCAGGGCCACAAAGATTCTATTGCAAGTAAACAGGCTGCTTTCGTTGCAGTCGGTGATTCCCAGTACAACGTAATTTTTCTTTTTCCTTTTCTGCATTTTAGAGGCCACTTCTTGTTCATTGCTCCAAAACCTTCTGGAGTAACATGACTTTAAGTATTACATTGAACTAATCACACTCAGGTACTACTGTTACTGCATAGTGTGATCCCCTGTGCAATCTGATCTATGTTTTATACTTGCTCATTAGAGATTGCTCCCTGCTGTTATCTTTTCAGGTAGCTAATCCAGGTATGAGACTCTTAATTCAAAGGGCTAACTGTACATTTGTCATGATCAATGACATTTGGCATTACACGCATTTTTGAATTTTGGTCGGCAGCATTGCTTCACCTAAATAGGATTCTCTTTTTTTATTAAAATTTTAAACGTTAATTGTTAATTTATTGAACTTATAGTGGCTCTTTTAACCCATGTTAACAAGCAGATTTTAATTTTTGTGTTGTACATTTGCAATTATTTTTATTAATCTGCAATAAAGATTTACTTAATTTGGGGCATATTTACAAGGGTTTATCGTCACAGTAACGTCAGTTATAGTAACGTTTCTGGGGTGATAATCCCTTTGCCTTATTTACAAGGCAGTGTTGAGCCACTTAACGTGGTTAAATGCCACCTTTTGAATAAGGGCCCCTCTCACGCAACACTTTTCGTGGAAGGGGTGGGCAATGGGTGTTGCAGTTGGTGTTCCGTCGCAACACCCATTCATTTTGACGCTGACCCCTATTTACAAAGGTGTTGCAAATATGGGCAGTGCCAAAATTAAGACCAGGGAAAACCTGGTCTTAACATGGCAAAATGAGGTGAAATGTTTAATTTCTCCTTGTTTTTGCTATTTATACGTGTGCTAAATTGAGTAGCACACATAGAAACAGCAAATCGCCATGAATGATTGTTTATGTGCAGGAAGTTGTTCCTTCCTGCATATAAACAATATTAAAAAAAATGACGATCTGCAACTTCTATGTGTGCTGCACAATGCAGCACACATTCGAGATACAAATCACCATTAGAGTTTGTTTATGTGCAGGAAGGACACCTTCCAACACATAAACAACCATTTCCTCAATGCAGGCACCCTTGTGCTATGGTGGAAGGGTGCCTGCGCTGACGCTAGGCAGCTGAGTTTAGCACCAGCGCTAGGGAAAACACAGGGATGTGCCTTACCATTGTAAATACAGCGCATCCTTGCGTTTTCAGAATGGTGGAGCGTGGCAAGTTTTGCAAGTGAAAGTAAAGGCCAGGATAAAAGTGAGATGTGTGTCTGCTCTTGGTATTTAACCCCCTTTTCACAATTGCATTTCTAAAAATGCTCAGCACTTAATAATCAATAATCACACCACACAAATGTATTTTTGTCCTCATGTGCCTCGGGAAATGAGTTGTAGTATTTAATTGCCACATGATACCTGTGCCTTACTTACATCTTGCAAGGCCACGTATTGAAATAGCAAAACTGCAAAAAAAATTAAATCAGGTCAACAGGAACATGATTATTAAGTGATCAGCACTCAATAATTAATAATCACACCATATGGCAGTGGGCATTTCCGGGATGGGGAACATGGTGGCCGTGCGCTAGTCGCGGTCGAGAGCTCTCGCCGATGGTGGCTCATGTAACTTAATCTACCTCTGTGCTCTGCTGTTCTTTGCGGATTCCGTCCGGGGGGGCTCCTCCGGCTGTTGGCAGACCCTGATACCTCTTGATTTCGGCTGTTTTCCTGCTGTTGCGGTCCCTGTTTACGCTCCGTGCTCCTCTGACCCCCAACGCGGTTTGATCTGGCGGTGGAAAGCTGGGAGGAGACTGGGTGGAGGCGGCTGCGCGGCTCTGCTGGAGCAGTCGTGCCGCAGCTAGACTTGGATTTTCACGGGGGCAGCGGGGAGCCGCTTGTCTGCTGTACTAGCACGCCAAGACTAGAGCCTGGCGTAACTGAGCCCTTCATGAATGTGGCAAGGAGGAGAGGGGGCAAAATTAAAAAATGAATTGACAGTAATTCAGAATCCAGCTCTGCTTTGCAAGACCCTAATCAAAAATGTAACGAGGTAAGCGAGAAAAGTGGGAAGCAGTGTGGCACCTTACCAACAGAATAGGAGATAAATAGATACATGCTACGGAGCAGGAGGGCTTGGGGGAAAGGTGATTGGCGCACTACATTTATTAATACTATCATGCACACGAAAGGGCAAACAGTGCCACCCCAACCCCAAATTGAAATTTTAGCTTCTCTAGACCTGCTAACCTCTGCACCCAACCAGCAGATAGTGGCAAAAGTGAAGACAAGTGGGAAACAGGTAGAAGTCTCTAAGCATCTGCTAAGTGGAAAGAAGCAGTCATGTAAGAAACCTACCAAAATAAAAGTCACCCCCTCTCTCCGCTCATTTTTCAAAATAAAAGAGCAAACACAGGGTGCCCAAACAGAACTTCCCTCTCGTCTGTGTGATCTTCAGCTAGATAGCTCAAACATAAAAGGAGCAATGGCCTCAGGTGCTACTTCAGCTGCTGCCGTTGATGTCGCCTTTAAGCAACCCTCTCTAATATCATTACAGTTAAAGAACAGATTTGATCCTCTGTCAAGAACTGAAGAGGATAATATATATCCCCTAGATGACCCTAACACCACTCAAATTACTATGTCTGACTCAGAACATCAACTACATCCAGTCATGCCACAAATAACCAGCAAGGGGCCGCACCTAGAAGGGTCAGATAACCCAATGGTGGCATTACTTGCAGAAATAAGAGAGAGATTTTCAATATCAGAGTCTAATCAAATGAAAATACAAAGTTATTGCGAAACTATGGAGGAAAAAATCAACAGTCTAGAGTGGGAACAATGGAAACCATACAGAAGGAGATTCCAATTAAGGTGGATACCAATCAAGCAGAGATCACAAAGCTCAAGAAAAGTGAAAGGGAACTTAGAGACAAGCTGGAGTCAATAGAAAATAACGCAAGGAGGAATAATATTAGAATTCTGAACGTCCCTGAAGGGAAGGAAGGAGGTGACATTAAAGCTTTTGTGAGTGCCCTCCTTAAAGAAATCAATCCCCAACTGGACCTCGACGGCCTAGAACAGGATATCCAGAGAGTCCACCGAGACCCGTTTGTGGCACGTCCCAGAAGGAAAGCTGCTAGGAGGATCTTAGTGAACTTTAAAATTTATAGGTTAAAAGAAGTTATCCTCACAGCTGCGTTAAAAGCCGGATCATATCAGAAGCAGGACTAGTCGTTCCGCATCAGATCGGATATTTCTCGTGAGACGCTGAACAGGCAGTGGGAATTAGGGAAATACATCCAGGACCTAAGAGCCCTAGGTGCCATGGCCAATATCTGCTTCCCTGCCACATTAAAAGTTATGATGAATAACAAAATGCATTCCTTTAGAGCCTCTGATGATGTAAAATCATTTATGGACCAGATATTTTTATGTTTATTTATCTAAACTTGTATTGCGCACAGCTACCCTCAATGGGTTTCTCGGCGCCAGGGACAGACAAGAGAAGAAAGCAAGCAAAAAGCCCAAACAGAACAAACAGTGCAGAAGGATCAATTAAACAAAAGAGTCTTTAATTTTTTCCGAAATGAGAGGAGATCAGTCTCGGCTTTCAGAGCTGGCGGAAGAGCATTCCACATCCTTGGACCAAGATAGGAAAACGAGCGGCTGCCCATTTTGGCCAATTTAATTCTAGGGACCAAGAGATTGCCACTGGTGGAGGATCTTAAAGTACGACCAGGCTCATAGACTTGAACCAGGTTCTGCAGGTATTTAGGAGCAGAGCCCTGCCGAATTTTGAAAAGAAGACATAAGGTTTTAAATTGTACGCGGTTCGGGACCTTAAGCCAATGAAGGTCACACAGAGCCTTGGCTGCAGAAGATCTCCGGGGTACATTACACAATAAACGAGCTGATGAGTTTTGCACCACCTGGAGTTTGTTTATTGTGGCCTTATCGGCCCCAAGATAAAGCACATTCCTATAGTCGATGCGGGAGATCCCAAGAGCCTGGACGACAGTTCTCCGAGTAGAGCAAGGTAACATCCATAAGATCTTCTGCAACCATCTTAAGATGGAGAAACAGATTGCAGCGACCTTTGTTACCTGCTGTCTCATTGAGAGCTTATCGTCAATAAGAAAGCCGAGGTTGCGGGCTACGGGGGTTGGATTCGGCAGAAGACCCATGTCGCAGGGCCAATGTCGAGGGCCCCACAGATCTTTATTTTTGCCCAAAATAACAACCTCGGTCTTATCACCGTTGAGCTTGAGCAGATGGTCGTGCATCCAGGCAGCAACGCGTGATAGGCCAGACTTCAAAGCAGAGACCTCGTAGCCCTCACTGCTAGAGAGAGAGAACACTATCTGCGTGTCGTCAGCATACGAATAGATTGTTAAGCCGGCGTCCTCCACGATGGTGGCAATGGGTCTGATGTAGATATTAAACAGCAAAGGGCTGAGAATCGACCCCTGGGGGACGCCGTATGCTGATGAGTAGACAGCAGATTCAGCTTCTGTCGAAAATACCTGAAAGGTGCGTCCGCTTAAAAAGGAGGCAATCCAGGCCAGCGCAGATCCAGCAACACCAAGGGAGCGGAGAGAGTCAAGAAGGATGGAATGAGACACGGTATCGAACGCTGCACTCAAATCCAAAAGGATGAGTGCAAAGGTCTCCCCGCGATCGATACCGTGCCGAAGCCTCTCTGTCACCCCAAGGAGTGCGGATTCAGTGGAATAATGTGCGCGAAACCCGGATTGGGACGGATGGAGATATCCAACATTTTCGACAAATGAATTAAGCTGGGTGTTCACATGTCGTTCTAAAATTTTAGAACATGCAGGCAGCAGGGATATGGGCCTAAAATTTGCTACGTTTGTGATGTCAGCGCCGGTCTTCTTCAACAAGGGAACGACCATGGCATGTTTCCACTCCTGTGCCATTGTAGACTTTATAAGAGAGGTATTCAAAAGTCTCATTAGGACTCTCCGTGGCTCGAGGTCCAACAGTTTTAAAATTTTCATAGGGACAGGGTCCCGAGGGGAGCCTGACCTGATACTATTTAGGCACGATAAAAAGGTAGTGTCATCAAACAAAGACCAGTCGTTGATGATCGTTGAAGGGAGGGGAGGACTCCCAGAAGTAACCACCAGTGAGGACTCAGCAGATGGGGGGGAGGTAGACAAAAATTCATGAATACGCTCCACCTTAGAAATAAAGAAATCAGCAATGGCATCACACTGTGGTTTGTCCAAAGCCGGAGGAGAAGGTACCGTGTCTGCTCCTGTTAGCTTTTTTATCATTGTAAAAAGAGTCCGCGGACAATTCTGGGCTTGAGTGATCGTAGATGCCGTAAAAGTGGCCTTGGCCAGTTTACAGTTAACATGATATCTCTTTAGTGCCTCTTTATAAGCTGCCTTACTGGGGATTGAATAGAAATGCCTCCATTTTCCCACAGACTGGGCACAGACTGCAGTATTGCTGAGAGGAGTAGCCCCACCAGGGCAGAGAGAGAGCTCATAGGAGGTGTTAGTATACCTCTAGGTAGCAGGGAGGGTTTCCAAGGGTGGGTGGGGTGAATCACTGGCAAATATGTTGAGAACCATTTAAATCACATTGGGTGTGGGACCATTTGGGAAAAACTAAAAAAAAGTATCCTCTAACGTTTGAGAGATTTGAGTTAGCTTTTGAGTCTTCTTTTCTTCTCTACGCATCGTTTATAATCTTTAAGAGAAATTGTATGTTGTATTTAAGAGAAAGTTGGAGGTGTCAACATGGCAGGAATAGACAAAGGTAATTTTCTAAAAATGTTATCCTGGAATGTAAACGGCCTGAGAGTGTCTCAATGGAGAAATAACATTTTAGAATACTTGAAGTTGTGTGAGGCAGATGTAATATTTATACAAGAATCCCACCTATTAAAAGAGGAATGCCTGTATATTATTAAAACCCAATCGTGGATTGAGCATTGCATTTGTACCTCCCAAACAGCTGTAGTTAAGTGGGTTACAATACTATTTAAAAAAGCATCCCTTTGTACGATAGCTGATGTGAAAGTAGACTGCCAAGGCAGATGGGTGATTGTTAGAGCAAGAAGGCAGAGCAAGAGGCTAATTTTTGTCTCGTATTATGGTCCCAACATAGATGACTCTTCTCCTTTCCGCTCATTAATGCTTCATCTACTAGACTATGATGACACTATTCTTATGGGCTGCGACTTTAATGTTATTCTTGACCCAGATAAGGATACCACGTCTAATGAGACAACCCCTAAAATTAGATCAGTCTTGAAATTCATGATCCAAGACCTTGGCTTGGTAGATATATTGAGGATACTCAAGTCAGGACGGGGTAGTATTGAGTAATTCCCCAGGGAACTACACTTTCCATAATAAAAAACATGGACACCATTCCAGGATAGATTATTTTCTGACGTCCACGAGTATAATTAACTTAGCTAGAAATATCACTCACCTCCCAGAACACTTATCTGATCATTCAGCAATTTTGTTACATCTAGAATTTAGAGATACCCCCTGGAGAGGTGGTGGACGCTAAATCGGTCCCTCCTCTCTGACTTGACTGTCATTGACAAAATAATAAATCAAACTAAAGAGTTTTTTCTTCCTAATCTAGACTCTGCATCCCTAAATATGGTCTGGGGCACTTATAAGATCTTTCTTGGAGGTGTGTTGATTAGCCTCAATGCCATTGAACATAGGAAAAGGAAAAGAGATCTCTCCCTATTAGAAGAACAGATAAAAACAGTTCAAGGGGAGCTAACCTACACCATAGAGGCCGACACAAAGTCCCTTCTAGAAGTAGAACTTGTTAAGGCCAAAGCAAATCTACCCGACTTTCTAGAACTCAGAATAAAAAAGAGATGGGAGGCAAGCAAACTGGCAAATTATGAATATGGGGGAAGGGGGTAGTGGCAAACTTTTGGCCTGGAAGGCCAAAGTAGAGAGAACCAGAAATAATATAACTGACCTGAAGAACCCGGACACAGGTGATATGATCACGGAAGATAGAGCTATAGAACGGGAATGTGTCCGCTTTTTTCAGGACCTTTATACAGAGGACATATCTCTTAATAAAGATCAGCTAGATGTCTTTTTTAGCGACATAGATATTCCAGTGCTATCAGATAAAAACAAAGAGGACTTAGCATCTCCCATAAGTTTGGATGAACTTCACAGCGTAATCTGAGGTTTGAAAAAGGGTAAGGCGGCAGGCCCGGATGCTATCCCCAACGAGATTTATATTCTACTAAACGAAGCCCTGTCTCCAAATCTGTTGGACCTCTTTAATTCTATATATATCTTAAAACAAGATTCTCCCCCTTCTTGGGACTTGGCAACTATCACTATTATACTTAAACCTAATAAGAACCCTAGAGCATGTGAAGCCTATAGACCAATATCCCGGCTCAACTGCGATTACAAAATGTATTGGCAGATTCTTAATAAAAAGTTGGAGCGTATGGTTGATGCTATCATTCACAACGACCAGAAGGGTTTTATGAAGGGGAGGCACTTAGAGGACTTGACACATGATCTAATCGGGGCTATTGGCTTAGCTATAGAGTATTAAAACACCCTATCTATTACAATGTGCGATGCTGCAAAGGCCTTTGATAGGGTTAGCTGGCCCTTCCTTTATGAGGTAATCAAGCGTTTCAACAAGGGGGAAGTATTCGAAGCAGCCATTAAGAGGTTGCATAGAAATCCTATGGCCCGGATATTGGTAAACGGCTCTCTCTCTGAGATAGTGCAAATAGGGAGAGGATCCAGGCAAGGCTTCCCACTTTCCCCTATTCTTTTTAACTTATATATTGAACCAGTTGCCATCAAACTAAGAACATGTAAAGATATAAACCCATTTCTTTGTAATAATTGGGAGAAAATGATAGGTCTTTACGCTGACGATCTGATGATTTTTACTACTCACATGGATCCGGTAATTCCCATTATATGGGAAAAGTTACCCGAATTTGGTCAACTTTCTGGATACGCCGTAAATTCATCTAAAACTGAGGTCATGCAGTGGAACACCAGCTGGAATAGTAGCCTTATAAAGAACAAGATAAGATACTTGGGGATTGAATTGGTCCATAACTTAGATTCGGTGGCAAAAGTAAATTTTGACTCGGTAACATCCAAAGTCAAAAAACTGTTGCAGAAGTGGGATTCACTCCCGCTTTCTTTTTTGGAGAAATCACAACTATTGAAGATGTTCATTCTTCCCAAGTACACCTTCATATTCAATTCAATCCCATTAGAATTCAAACATGACTGGGTTAAGAAAGTTCAAGGCCTTTTTTCTTTTTTTAATTCAAATCTTTTTTATTGAAGAGTAAAGATGAAAATAAAAACAATACAATAAATCTTCCAAGGTACAAATGGATAGAATGTTGGCACAATAACACTTACAATAATCAAAAGCAAGTCAAAGAAGAGAAGAGAAGAAAAGGGGGAGAGAGAAAGAGAGGAGAAAAGAGAGAAAAGAGAGAAGAGGAGAGAAAAGAGAGGACAGGTGTATCCATAAAGCAATAGCAATCGGTTTACCCAGACCTGGTATGCTGTGCGCGCAACAGGAAATATACAGTAAGCATACACAATCAAACACACCAAATTCTATATAGATTCTATATAGCAAAGCTGACCATTGAGATGTGCGTCATGGGGGCTCAAAGTGGGAGGATGACGCATCCAGGGATGACCAGAGTTTGTTGTTCGAAGGCTTCCAAGTGGCCGACTGTAGCGCAGGATTGTCCGCCCCTCTTAAGAAGGAAAGCCATTCTAGCCACATTTTAAAGTTGACTTCAGCAAAATGTTTCCATTTGTAAAGTATAACCTTGCACGCCAATGTCAACATGATATCAAGCAATTGTCTGTCATGAATATCCGGCAATTGTGCTTCTATAGGACCCAAAATGACATATATAAATTCCTGGATAGGTGTGGTTCCAAGTACTTGCTAAATATATGTAAATATTTTACTCCAAAATGGTCGCAATAGGGAACAATTAAAAAGCATGTGTGCCAAGTCACCAGGTGCTTCCTGGCAGTTCCAACAGTTAGGCGTATCCCTCAGTTTACATTTAAACAATTTCTGGGGGGTCCAGAACACTCTGTTCAACAACATATATTTCGTTTGACATAGGATCGGGGATACCTTGTTAGTGCGGTGTTGTGTATTACCTCCCAATCTAACGCAATGCCTGTGGAGTTAGGCTCCGATTCCCACTTACTTTCGGTCAACTTATGTGGCTTCTTGGGCAGGGGGAGGAGCAGTTTATATATTCTGGACACAAAATGATCAGCATGGTACAAAATTCGGAGACGAGTCACCAGCCAAGGCAAGTCTGTAGTGAGGGGACATTTGGAGATAGCGGCTTTCAGTTTCAGGAATTGGTAGAATTCTATGGGTGGTAAATTAAATTTCTCTTGCAATGTCGAAAAGGGTAGGGGCCTGCCATTTTCATAGAGGTCATTCACTATATGTATACCCTTTGCAGCCCACAGTTCCCAGTAAAGGGTCTTCCCCTCTATCCGGAGCATAGGGTTATGACATAATGAGAGTAGGGTAGATCTCTTAATCACCGAAGCAGTTTTGGGACTGGTCAAGTCGGAGGAGTGCTCTTCTGGTATTTAGTAGAATGTATTTAGAGTTAGGTACATGAGCCAAGTCCATGGTGAGGAGAGCCGAGAGGGGTGCACGTGCCATTAACGACCGTTCGATAGTTAGCCACACTGGAGTGTAGGATGCAGCATCAACCAGCCAAAGGGCTTGCTTACAGAGGAAGGCTGTTTGGTAGTTCCTGAACGAGGGCAGGCCCAGGCCGCCCTTTTCTTTTGCTAATTGCAGCTTTTTTAGTGATATCCTGGCTTTTTTCCCTCGCCACAGGAACTCTCCGAACAACCTGTCTACCTTCTTGATGAATTCGTCTGAAAAAGTCATGGGGAGCATGCAAGCTAGGTAGTTAACTAGAGGCGTGCACATCATTTTAAGAGTCTCAACCCTACCCCACCAGGACAAAAATTTTGGTGACCAGCTGTCTAGCAGCGTGGATATCTTTTTTAACGTTAAGTCTTCATTTAATTTCAGAGTCATAATCAAGTCCTTCTCAAAATCTAAGCCCAAATATTTAAAAGCTTTTGGTTGCCAGGTGAGGCCAGATGATCCCAGAATTTCTTTACCCCCGATGTTGTTTAGTAACTTAACTTCTGTTTTGTCCTTATTCAGTTTATACCCTGAAACTCTAGAGAACCCCTCAATTGTGTCCATCAAGGCCGGGATAGCCTTGTCGGCTTTTTCCGTCAGGATCAGCACATCGTCGGCGTATGCAGTCAATTTTACAGTGCAGTCATCAAATGGAACACCAGCAATGGCTTCATTATGTCTAATATGCCACAAAAAGGGTTCTATTGCTAGTAAGAACAGAGATGGTGATAACGGGCAACCTTGTCTCGTCCCTTGTTTCAAGCAAAAAGAAGAAGAGAAGGAGCCACCCGCTCTGACCTTAGCAGTAGGGCCGGCATACAAAGCCATTACAAGTTTAGTAAACGTCTCTCCTAGGTTAAAGTTGTGTAAAACTGCCTCAAGGAAGGACCAATCTACCTTGTCGAAGGCTTTTTCCGCATCTAGTGTGACAGCTACCGTGGGAGTTTTCAGAAGTTTTGCTTTTTCTAGGGCATGGGCTAGTACTCTGGTGTTATCACTAGACAGTCTATGTTTTAAGAAACCCGCTTGAGACGGGTGTACGAGGGTAGGAAGCACTTTTTGTAAACGGGCAGACAAAATCATGGCTAGCAATTTACAATCCAGATTAATCCGGGAAATCGGCCTATAATTTTTTGGTAACGACGGGTCTTTGCCGTCCTTAGGCAGAACTGCAATAGTCGCTTCTGCCAATGTGCCCTTCACCTCCCCCGACTCTGTAAATTCGTGAAAGAGGTTCAGAAGAGGTTCAATCAAATCCGTTGTGAAGCTTTTATAAAATTTGGCCGTAAAGCCATCCGGGCCTGGTGCTTTCCCACATTTCAATCCCCTGATCGCTTTTTCCACCTCAGTAGCCGAGATCGGCTCATTAAGACTAAGTTGTTCTTCAGGCTTTAGCTTTGGTAGTACACATTCCTGTAGATACTCCTGAATTTTGTCTTCAGCCACCAATTCGTTTTTAGCGTATAGTCCTCGTAAAAATCTTTAAAGACCTCAGTTATTTTTTGGGGGTCCGAGTGAGTAACTCCCGCAGAATCCCTGATAACATTAATAGCATTCTTTTGCACCTTGAATTTTAAGTATGCCGCCAGGCTCTTACCGGCTTTATTAGATTCACATAGCTTAAACCTTCTCTTTCTGTCCAGCCACACCCCCGCCCTTTCGCTCACTAGCTTGTTATATTTGTATTTTCTGTTGGTCATGAGATTGAATGTCTCCCGGTCCCTTGTTATTTGGTGTTTGCTCTCTAGGGTAGCTATCTCAGCCTCTAACCCTTCCAGCTTTGCATTGCAATCTCTGTTCATTGCTGAACGGAGTTTGATGCACACCCCCCTTGTTGTACTTTTCAAAGCCTCCCATCGCACTAGGTCTGAAGTGTCCCCTCTCGCATTAATCTCCAAATAAGATCTAATAGCTGTTAGAATTTCAGTTCTATTTTGTTCTTTGTGTAAGATTTCTTCATTGAGTCTCCAAGACGTTTGTTTAGGGGACGGTTTAATGTTACTGATGGATAGAGATATGCATGAGTGGTCTGACAGAACCCTCGGTTCAATTGATGTATCCTCTATCCTTGCAACGCCATTTTGTGTAATGAAAATGTAATCGATGCGGGAGAACGAATCGTGAGGAGAAGAGTAGAATGTGTAATCCCTATCAGTAGGGTTTTGTATTCTCCATGCATCAATTAAATGAAATTGTTGACATAATTTGATGAAGGCATTATGTGATTTGTTCGGTTTGAATACGCACTTTGAGTCCCTATCTAAGGCCGGGTCAAATGGAAGATTAAAATCACCCCCAATTATATGTACCGCCGTATCAGGTATCGTTGCAATCTGCTTGACTAAGTCCTGCCAAAATTCTAAGTCATTAGTGTTAGGTGCGTAAATATTAGTGACAAAGAATTCCGTGTTGTCCCTAGAAAGTTTCACCGTGACCCAGCGTCCCTTTTCATCTGATGAGGAAGACAGTAATTCTACCTTGGACTTTTTTGACAATAATAACAGGACTCCATTCTTTTTACCGAGTGCACTAGATCCTACAACCTCCTAATAAAACTTGTTGCGCAGAGTGCAGAATTGTTTAGCATCTAGTTTGGTCTCTTGCAACAGAACAATGTCCCCCTTCTGTCTGCGCACATAGTCTAATATCTTCTGTTTTTTAACGGGCTGATTCAGACCTTTAACATTCATGGACAGAATTTTCAATCGGTCAAGTGAGGTTGTCCCAAGTGGATTGGAAAGCGTTGTATGTGACATTTACACTAGTGTATGTATCATGGTTGCTCCATGAGAGCCAAGGAAAAACATGTTACATGGTGCATTATGTAAAGAACACACAGTTTTGCTCCATATGATGTAAAACGGGCGGAAACCATGAGCAGACAATTGGGCGCCCAGGGATAGAGCACGACTGGTCTGAGTACAGGTATACAAACACAACATTTGCATGATACAACTTGTCCAATCAAGAGCAAAGAGATAAACCAGAAGAGAAAGAAGCAGCAAGGAAAAGAGAAGAAGAAGAGGGAAAGAGAAAGAAGGAAGAAGAAAACAAAATAATACAAACCATAGAACACAACACCCATCCCCCCCAATCCCCCACATCCCCCCACCCCACCCTCCCCAACTGTAGTACAGAAGCATGGCAACGTGAGGAAAACCGCAGTAACCCTCCCGTCTAAACTAGTCATGTATAGACATTGGAACAGCTATGCACAATGCAAAATGCATATAAACACTACGCAAGCAGTGGAGCATTGGAATGGTGTGGCAGAACCAACATGGAATCAGCATGTAATCAATAGCGCGCTCCCACTGTATATTCTTGATAAATCAGAAATAATTCTGAGTACCCACTAGATTATAACTATCTAACAGAAAGTTGAGAATACAACGACATGGCCCATTGGAAGGTATTATAGCTTCATATCCTTCATTAAAGGCCCGTAGTGGCTAGTAGTTTCTAGGCTTATGCATCAGTGGTGAATAACCTAAGCAAAAACAATAGATCGTCAGTAATCATTCCCTTAAACAAAGAGTCTCAGCATGGCCGCAGCGTAATCCGGTCTACTCCGAATTATCCTGCCAGTGAACCGGAGTCTGGATTTAGTCAACACTTTACGATTCATATCTCACCGGCAATCGCCTCAGTGGAATCAACAAGGCGAGCCAGCTCAATTCAAAAAGTTTAGATCAGTAACAGTTTAGATCAATAACAGCAGGTCTACGCCAGAACAAAACGAGAGAAGTAAAGTAAAGAAACTTCCAGGACTTTAGTTCAAACCCTTCCGCCACATTTCAAGGCACCATAGAACTAGGCATGGGCGTAAAATCCGTTCCGCTCGCGGATTTTGCGGATTTTCGGTAAATCCGCAATCCGCGAGATTCGCGGATTTCCCACAAAATCCGCAAATCCGCGCGCTGCGGATTTTTTGCTTGTGTTCGCACTGCTCGCGGCCCGCGGCGCGGGCAGCAACAATCTCGCACTCGCGAAATTACAAAAAAAAATAAAAATGGCGGAGGAGTGAAGGAAGGAAGTGGCCCAGTCTCCAACTTCCTGTTCCTGTCCAGCAAGTTCCTCCCATTGGGGAGGGGTGAAGGAAGTGCCCCAGTCTCCAACTTCCTGTTCCTGTTTCCTTTCCTGGCCATTTTGGATTCGATCTTGACTGGGAAGGATTACTTTTTGTGGATGCTGCTGGATATTTGGATTTGAGGCCTTTTGGATTCAAAATTTGATTTCACAAGTAAGTTGATAAGTTGATGTTGTTTGTGGTGATTTTTGTGTGTGTTAATCGACTTTTGGGGTGGTGTTGGGGGCTGGCTATGTTGGTGGTGGGCCATCTGTAATAACTTTTGGATTCTAAATTTGATTTCACAAATAAGTTGATAAGTTGATTTTCTTTGTGGTGATTTTTGTGTGTGTATTCCGACTTTTGGGGTGGTTTTGGTGATTTAGCGGGTATTTTGCCGCGTTCGCGTCGTGAAGCAACAATCTCGCACTCGCTAAATTGCAAAAAGTGCAATTCTGCACCAGAAAACCACCAGCAGGCAGCATAAACCTTCTGAAACTTGATGGATGGCATTGGATTGTGGTGATTTGTGTTGTCTTTTTTGACTTTTTGGAGTAGGGGTTGGGGGCTGGCTATGTTGGGTGGGGCCATTTTGAAGCATGGTCCTCCTGGCCATGTGGATGGGGGTCAAGCGGCCATTTTGAAGGCAGGCAGTGAGCTTTGTGCCATAGGCCTGCACCCATTTTTCCTTGCTTTCACCCCTTGTGCCCAGGTTGAGTCAGTGGTACATGAAACTAACTACATGCCTCTCTGTGGGCTCTCTTGGTTCAATGTTGAATTCCTGTTTCCCAAAAATGTAGCAATTCTTATTTTTGATATTTCCATATTGTGGTGTGCACGTGTGTATTCGAAATTTGATTTCACAAGTAAGTTGATAAGTTGATTTTCTTTGTGGTGATTTTTGTGTGTGTTTTCCGACTTTTGCGGTTGTTTTGGTGATTTAGCGGGTGTTTTGCCGCGTTCGCGTCGTGAAGCAACAATCTCGCACTCGCTAAATTGCAAAAAGTGCAATTCTGCACCAGAAAACCACCAGCAGGCAGCATAAACCTTCTGAAACTTGATGGATGGCATTGGAATGTGGTGATTTGTGTTGTCTTTTTTGACTTTTTGGAGTAGGGGTTGGGGGCTGGCTATGTTGGGTGGGGCCATTTTGAGGCATGGTCCTCCTGGCCATGTGGATGGGGGTCAAGCGGACATTTTGAAGGCAGGCAGTGAGCTTTGTGCCATAGGCCTGCACCCATTTTTCCTTGCTTTCACCCCTTGTGCCCAGGTTGAGTCAGTGGTACATGAAACTAACTTCATGCCTCTCTGTGGGCTCTCTTGGTTCAATGTTGAATTCCTGTTTCCCAAAAATGTAGCAATTCTTATTTTTGATATTTCCATATTGTGGTGTGCACGTGTGTATTCGAAATTTGATTTCACAAGTAAGTTGATAAGTTGATTTTCTTTGTGGTGATTTTTGTGTGTGTTTTCCGACTTTTGCGGTTGTTTTGGTGATTTAGCGGGTGTTTTGCCGCGTTCGCGTCGTGAAGCAACAATCTCGCACTCGCTAAATTGCAAAAAGTGCAATTCTGCACCAGAAAACCACCAGCAGGCAGCATAAACCTTCTGAAACTTGATGGATGGCATTGGAATGTGGTGATTTGTGTTGTCTTTTTTGACTTTTTGGAGTAGGGGTTGGGGGCTGGCTATGTTGGGTGGGGCCATTTTGAGGCATGGTCCTCCTGGCCATGTGGATGGGGGTCAAGCGGACATTTTGAAGGCAGGCAGTGAGCTTTGTGCCATAGGCCTGCACCCATTTTTCCTTGCTTTCACCCCTTGTGCCCAGGTTGAGTCAGTGGTACATGAAACTAACTACATGCCTCTCTGTGGGCTCTCTTGGATCAATGTTGAATTCCTGTTTCCCAAAAATGTAGCAATTCTTATTTTTGATATTTCCATATTGTGGTGTGCACGTGTGTATTCGAAATTTGATTTCACCAGTAAGTTGATAAGTTGATTTTCTTTGTGGTGATTTTTGTGTGTGTTTTCCGACTTTTGCGGTTGTTTTGGTGATTTAGCGGGTGTTTTGCCGCGTTCGCGTCGTGAAGCAACAATCTCGCACTCGCTAAATTGCAAAAAGTGCAATTCTGCACCAGAAAACCACCAGCAGGCAGCATAAACCTTCTGAAACTTGATGGATGGCATTGGAATGTGGTGATTTGTGTTGTCTTTTTTGACTTTTTGGAGTAGGGGTTGGGGGCTGGCTATGTTGGGTGGGGCCATTTTGAGGCATGGTCCTCCTGGCCATGTGGATGGGGGTCAAGCGGACATTTTGAAGGCAGGCAGTGAGCTTTGTGCCATAGGCCTGCACCCATTTTTCCTTGCTTTCACCCCCTGTGCCCAGGTTGAGTCAGTGGTACATGAAACTAACTACATGCCTCTCTGTGGGCTCTCTTGGATCAATGTTGAATTCCTGTTTCCCAAAAATGTAGCAATTCTTATTTTTGATATTTCCATATTGTGGTGTGCACGTGTGTATTCGAAATTTGATTTCACCAGTAAGTTGATAAGTTGATTTTCTTTGTGGTGATTTTTGTGTGTGTTTTCCGACTTTTGCGGTTGTTTTGGTGATTTTGTGGGTGTTTTGCCGCGTTCGCGTCGTGAAGCAACAATCTCGCACTCGCTAAATTGCAAAAAGTGCAATTCTGCACCAGAAAACCACCAGCAGGCAGCATAAACCTTCTGAAACTTGATGGATGGCATTGGAATGTGGTGATTTGTGTTGTCTTTTTTGACTTTTTGGAGTAGGGGTTGGGGGCTGGCTATGTTGGGTGGGGCCATTTTGAGGCATGGTCCTCCTGGCCATGTGGATGGGGGTCAAGCGGACATTTTGAAGGCAGGCAGTGAGCTTTGTGCCATAGGCCTGCACCCATTTTTCCTTGCTTTCACCCCTTGTGCCCAGGTTGAGTCAGTGGTACATGAAACTGCAAGCCTCTCTGTGGGCTCTCTTGGATCAATGTTGAATTCCTGTTTCCCAAAAATGTAGCAATTCTTATTTTTGATATTTCCATATTGTGGTGTGCACGTGTGTATTCATAAATGCCTACTTGCAAACTATTAAATGAAGCGCCACATATGCAACATATATTTAACTGATGTTCCTCTGTCTTCGTTTGCTTTTAGGTGCACAAAGTCAAGAACTCTGCATCATCGTTGAGCATCAGTGCCAGGAAGAAGTCCTGCTGCGGCCTGCTGTTCCGACATCTGAAGAAGAATCAGAAGATGGGTCCGAAAAGAGGTGCCCGTAGCTCCTCTTGCAAGAAAGATGTCTCTACTAAGGAGAAGAAGAAGCAAGTGGCACCACTTACCAAGGAGTCTGGTGCCTCGACCACTAAATTTATGTGGAAAAAAGAACCAAAGTCCACCATGAGTGCTGCACAGGTAGCCTGTTTATTGGTTCAATCACCAACGACCAGTGATGTTGGCTCAAGTACTATTCAACAACCAAAGCCGCAACAACAACTGCATGAGCTAACAGTACAAGCACAAGTACATGCGCAAGGAGCTGTCCGAGAAGGAGCTGCTCGAGAAGGAGCTGGCCGAGAAGGGGAAGGCCGAGAAGGGGAAGGCCGAGAAGGAGAAGGCCGAGAAGGAGAAGGCCGAGAAGGAGAAGGCCGAGAAGGAGAAGGCCGAGAAGGAGAAGGCCGAGAAGGAGAAGGCCGAGAAGGAGAAGGCCGAGAAGGAGAAGGCCGAGAAGGCGAGGTCCATGAAGAGTTGCAAGTAGAGGTCAGTGAAGAGGGCCATGTAGCGGCGCATGGAGCGGTGCAAGTGGCCACAATGGTTGTTCTTCCCGAAGTCGGGGCACAGGAGGAAATTGACTTTGGACCCGGGGTATCAAGTCAGGAAGACGAAGCCACTCCTCCTGATGATTCATTTTCTCCCAGCTCCCCAGCAAGGAAAAGATCAAGGAGGGTGTGTAGAAGTTCCTCTTCAAGCCCCGCTCCATCAGATGATCTGGATCCAGATTGGCAACTATCTCCGACGTCTGAGAGGGAGGCACACCATGAGCTGAGAAAGGTATCAAATGTTAAAAGGAAGGGCCCCGGAAAGCTCATACTTATGGATCCGAACGTCGGACTTGATGAAGTGGTGCATTCTGATGTTGATGAACAGGATGACAGCAATGACCTAGTCATCACACACGTCATTCCAGCCACACCGGCCATGCAGCAGACAGACATTTATACCCTATCCCGACGTCATGCTGAGCGTGACCATGGCGATGTGGCACTGGTAGCACCACCAACGCAGTCATGTAGTACAAGTTCACCAAAACCTACAGCTCCCATATTTTCTCCCCAGAGGGGAACTCCATCCAGCTCGACTCCCTCAAGTAGGGTTGCTGCAATAATTGCACAACCCAGTAGAGGTCTGCAAGGCTCATCCACCACTGCTTCATCTGGCATTGGCAGTATCATCACCTCGTGCGGCAAAACCAGAAGTTTCCAGTCCCCAGTTTGGAACTATTTTAGTGTCCATGCAAAGCATGATAACCTAGCTGTTTGTTCCATTTGTACGACTACAGTTAGCCGCGGTAAGATTGGTACCAACTATGGTACCGGAGGCCAGCTAGGTCATCTTGAAAGAAGGCACTCTGTAGAATGGTTTGCGCACCTAGCAAACATCAAGGCAAAGGAATCCCAAAGGGCAAGTGGCCAAAATAAACCCGTACTAGGTGTTTCATCTGAAGATGACGGGGAGGTAGAAGAAGCGTCAGACATTTATTCGGGCGCACCCAGTACCCCTGGCAGCACCACACCCTCCGGAACACATAGGAGGCACACTGAGAGTCTGGGAGACACACCAATGCGGAAAATGTCAACACTGAGCAGAAGTGGGTCGAAGAAGGCATCAGCATCATCCATTAAACTTGTCCAGCGCAGCATTACAGACATGTTCTCCTCAGATGCGCCATTTCAACGCAACCACCCAATTGTGCGCCTGTATAACACTAAGCTGGCTAAAATGCTAGCGGTGGACCTTCTCCCTTTTTCGTTTGTCGAAGGTGTGGGTTTTCTTGAACTCGTGGCAACACTGGCCCCTAAATGGAAGGTTCCTAGCCGGTTCTATTTTGCCAGGGTTGCTGTTCCAGCACTACATAAAGAGGTGCTTGAGTTGGTTGGGGCAGCTTTGCAGAAGAGTGCTGTTCACACTATACACCTGACAACAGACATGTGGACCAGTTGCCAAGCCCTTGATTACATGTGCATCACTGCACACTGGGTCTCTTTTTCAGGGGTTGCTAAACGGATAAATGCAGGTGGTGACTTGGTCGACATTTTTAAGGGTGCTCGTAAACATGCAACATTAGCCATGTTTGGCATGGAGAAAAGTCATACTGCAGACAACATTTTGCATGACTTTAACAAAAAGGTCTTGCAATGGCTGCCCAAAAGAAATTGCAAGGTTGGTTATGTTTCTACTGATAATGGCAGCAATGTAGTTAAGGCCATGGCGGACGGTGACTATTTCAGAGTGCCGTGTTTGGCGCACTGTATTAACCTTGTCGTGCAAAAGTTCTTGAAAAAAGAACCTGCAGTCGACAAAATACTGACCATCTGCAGAAGAATATGCACACATTTCAACCATTCTTTTAAGGCCTGGAAGGAGCTGAGGCGCCAGCAAAATGTACGTAGAATGCCAGTGAAAGCACTTATCCAGGAGGTGGCAACACGTTGGAACTCAACCTTCTACATGCTTGAGCGTCTGCATGAGCTGTTTCCAGTAGTCAATGAGTATTTCTACAACCTGGGTGGTGATCCGACAGAAATGATGCTAGCGGTGGAGCAATGGCAGCTAGTTAAAAGCCTGACAGACATGCTTCGTCCTTTTGAGGTCTTCACGCGTGAAGTCAGCAGGGAGGACTGTTCTTTGAGCAAAGCTATCCCATTGTTGCTGAAGCTCGAGCACCAAGTCAAGGTGGTGTCTTCAGAATTAAAGGATGCGGGAAAGAATGAAGCATATGAGTTGGCGCAGAGATTATTACAACGCCTAGTTAGCAATAAACGGCTTGTAAATATCAAGAAACAACAGCACTACATTTGTGCTACTATTCTGGATCCACGTTACAGAAAGCCATTGTTAGGAAAAGTATTAATTCCTTTTGAAACTTCAGATGTTACAGAGTACAAAGGTTGGCTAGCTCGGTCAGCCATTCGTTTTGAAAGAGAGAGGAAGGAAACTGTAGGAGAAGACAGTACTAGTGAATCAGCAGGCCAACAGGCGTCGGATAAAAGCACTTCTGTGCCTGTGGCAGAAGTGAGTGTCTTTTCCTCTGAGCCGTTAACCACACCAGCAACCGTATCATCTGCACCAGGCACAGGCGATATGTCTGAAGAGGATTGGCTAAGTCAGCTAGGGTTTGCTTGTCCCAGAAAGGACACAGAAGTGCAAAGTACAGGAATGCGGGAGAACATTGTTTCAATGGTGCAGGCCTACCTGGATGACTCAACAGCGGTCAATATTACTGAGGACCCATTGGCATATTGGCATGGGAAAAGAAACATATGGCGAGAGCTCACCAACCTGGCTATCAATTACTTGTCTTGCCCACTCGCAAGCGTGTCTTCAGAACGTGTTTTTAGTTCTGCTGGTGGCATTGTGACTTCCAAAAGGTCCCGCCTCTTGCCCGCAAATGTGGAGCGGCTCACCATGATAAAGATGAACCAGCACTTCATACCACCAGATTACAAAGTACGAGAATGCACGCAGGAAGAAGAGGACACCGACCTACCTGGGGAAAGTTCTCCTCAGTTACCACAAGTACTACCGACTGAATTTGCAGAGTATGAGGACGAGTTCATTTTCCCTGACACCGAGTTCTGAAAATGAGTCAATGATTCATTAACTTTATTTTTAGTTCGACTCCTTATTCACTTTTATTCCTGTGTGTCTGTCTTTCTTTGTTTACCAAGTGCTTGATCCCATTCACAACAAAACTGTAATCACCCAATCAAAGAACAAGCCCATCAGCAGAACTGTCTTGCCGCAGCATTCATCAGGTTCACAAGTTAGTTGCCAAGAACTCAGTCCTGGTCGTCTATCCTCCTCCTCCAGACTCATTCTATCCATTTCCCGTAATGCTGATGCCTGGATTCCGCACAATGAAGAAACTTACGTTGACGAGTTGCTGCAGAACGCTTTAGGACACTGTGAATTCCAGGTGGAGACAACCCTTCAACAAACACAAATTACAGGTAAGATAAGCGTTTGGATGGGAGGTAGTATAATGGAGTATTAGGAGGAGAGGCGAGAGAGTGACAGTGGTACTACTAGTAAACTCCTAGGACTCTTGATTATGGAAACTCTGTGACAGGCATTTAACTTTGGAAAACATTTGGCCAACTACAGGTTGCTTTTGCTTTGCAGAAAATCCACGCCGGGAAACTCCAGTTGGGGCCCAGCTGCAGAACGCTTTAGGACACTGTGAATTCCAGGTGGAGACAACCCTTCAACAAACACAAATTACAGGTAAGATAAGCGTTTGGATGGGAGGTAGTATAATGGAGTATTAGGAGGAGAGGCGAGAGAGTGACAGTGGTACTACTAGTAAACTCCTAGGACTCTTGATTATGGAAACTCTGTGACAGGCATTCAACTTTGGAAAACATTTGGCCAACTACAGGTGAATCAACACGATGACAGTGTTCCGTAAAACAAACTTACTGCAAAACCACCACCCACCAGGCTCAAAAGTAGTAAAAAACAGCTATGCTCAGATAAAGTTTGAAAAAGTATATTTTTATATCCCTAACAAAATAAACTCCCGCAAGACCCTCCCTAACCCCAACAAATAAATAGTCCATCAAAAGTCCCCAAAAACCCCAACTCCCAATTCCCACCCCCCAAAAGTCTCTAAAAAAGGGGCAAGGGACACTCTACGGATGCAGGTTGTTGAATTTGGCCTCCAGGGCATCAAACTTCTCCTGGATGATGGCTTGATCTAAACGGAGGCCCTCCACCAGAGTCTGATACTCCTTCCATCTCTGGACCTCCGCCTCTAGGTTGGACACTCTGCGGAGTGCAAGGCGCAAGCGAGCCTTTACAGTACTGTGAGGAGGTGCAGCCTTTGCTGCTCGGCGGTGGCGTCTTCCAGCACGGCTCCGGTTGGCTGGAGCACTGCGCTTACCGGCAGAACGTGGGGTCACGGAGGAGGATGCAGAAGATGTTACACTGGAGTGCGTGTCGTCCCCCTCCATTTCCACCAGCCGGCGATATTGCGCAACAGTGGCATCCAGCCTCTGTTGCCGGGCAAGTACAGCCCGCATACTCCTGCTCGGTTTCCATGTTTTGGTATTACCAACTATAAGAAGAAAGAAAAACATAATCTGTAACGAATGCTCTTTAAAAATATGATTAACACAAAATGATTCAGCAGGAAGTTGTGTCACAGTACAACTAGCAACTAGCCAGCGCAGTACAAAACTATTGAGGCCAGTATCATGGGCGTCCGCATGGAGGGGCAAGGGGGGGGCGCTTGAATCACCATTTCCCTTCCCACAACTCACTTGTATCCTTGGTTTGGTGCTCTTTCATATGAAAGAGATCTGGCAGAAGTGAGTGACTTTTCCTCTGAGCCGTTAACCACACCAGCAACCGTATCATCTGCACCAGGCCCAGGCGATATGTCTCTATCTCTCTCTCTGTCTCCCTCTGTCTCTCTCTACCTCGCTGTCTCTCTCTCTGTCTCCCTCCCTCACCCTCCCTCTGGCTCCCTCACTCTCTCTCTCCTTCTGTCTTCCTCTCTCTCTGCCTCTATCTGTCTGTCGGTCCCAGCCTGCTGTAATTACCATATTGTAATTTGTCACTGGTCCAGCACTGGATACACATCATATGCTATCTAAGAGTCAGATAGTACCATGATCCAGCTTACCTGTACTCCACACCACCGCTGCCTGCTTCCTCACAGTCTGATTGTCCACTTGCGCCGCATCCTCCCCAGAGTCGCCCTCAGACTCCGAGTCGATGACGATCACGTCCGAGCTGGCCCCGCCACCAGCTGTTCCACCTAAAAAATATATTTAAGACTGTTAGATTACACCACTCACTAGTATTTGGTCTAGGAATGAAGAAGTTTGAAAACAGAAAAAATAATTGACTGTCTACTCTAGTCTAAAGTAAAAATGTCCCTCCTTCCAGGGAAGGCTGTTGTCTTGCTGCACTTTTTTGTCACAATTGATGAATGCTTGCTTAATTTTAACACACATCTTTTTTCTGCTCGACCACAAGACATGTGTTCCATTACTCATCAACTCAGCACCAAGCACTTTTCCTTTTCCAGCTAACTTTATTTTAATATATGTGTTTACTTTTACTTTTTTTAATAAAGCTTTTAAACTTGAATAGACTCTGTGGTTTTTGGTCCTCCAAGCTAGAGTGACTGAGAGAAAGGTTTTGTAATTTTTGCAAGGAGGAGTCTGTGCCGCTGACACTACAGAGTTTATACTATAGTATACAGTGTGCCAAACACTCCACTCTGAAATATTATTACTCTGGTCTTTGGTGTCCATAGTAAGGTTTGTGGAGAATTGTCCCTGCAACAGTAGTATTATTGATTTAGCTCCTATCTAAACACTGTTTCGAAAATTTAAATTAGGAACGCTTGGACAACAATAGGTCCTCTATATTTTTAAATGAAAACTTACTGGGGCCAGCAAAGGAGCACTCGCCGCCCTGGCCTGCATCATCCTCCTCCTTTGGAGCCACTGCATCCGCTGTTTCTGTCCGCTTGCCCCTGGGCGGACCTGACGTACAACATGAAAGAAAGAACAGAAAAAAATGATGATTGCTGCTTGTCGATGTCCTTGTCAACCAAATCAAACATTTAGAAAGAACAAGAACCAACTATTTTAGCCAAAAAGAGGGCTACAAAGGAAGGACTGCACCTGAGCCTCTACTCAGTCATTTAGGACAATGATGCGTCACTGAAACCCTGCGCCTGCATGAAGCAGGCTTACGGCTTGACGCAGCATTGCTGGAGCTGCGCCATCGTTGCAACGCAACTCCATCAATGAGCCGCCTTTACGGCACCGATGCGTAACGCTTCGGTGACGTTTTGGCACCATGGCGTGCCGCATTGAAAATACGGCGCACCATGGGTGGTGCTGGCGTGCCTCACACTTTGCAGGGATGCACAGGTAATGCACTTAGGGGCATACTTACGAGTTCTGGGCTGCACACCTCCAGAGGTGCACCAGAACAAAATGCGTAACTCAAAACTAACCTTGCATCACGGCAGATGCGCCGCAATTACAATGCGGCAAACCCTGGTGCAAGGGTAGGCAGATGCGTGATGCATCTCGTGACGAAAGAGGGGCGCATCTCTAGAGTCGCGTCGCAGGCGCGATGCAACTATAGCAATGCTCAGGGATGCCCAATACTCAACATACCGCATCAGTCCTTACGCCTGCTTCAAGCAAGCAGGCATAAAGAATTGACGTAGCAGCGTCGCGGAAGTGCCTGCGTTAAATCTTGTAGATTTCACGCAGGCACTTTTGCGAGGCGCACATCTGCCTGACCGCCACCCCCCCCCCCCTCCCCCTGCGTGGCAACGCACCCATTGTGGCGCAGGCCCAGGTCTTAACGTGGCGCATCTCCTTAGAAGCATCACGTTGTACATGACTCGCTGGGATGCGCCACGTTTACGTCGCTGTGCGTCAGGTAAGGCAGCGTAAACGTGGCGCAAGGGGCTTGTAAATCTGCCCCTTTGTGTCTAGCATTACGCAGTTCTGTAAAGTACACTCATACATTACTCAGCCCAATTAAATGAACACAAAATAGAAAACAAATAAGCAGTGGCACCGCCACAGAGAAAGAGAGCAGTGCACCTGAAATGCACAGAAGATTTTGAAATATTAATTTAGCTCTCCTATCAATGTAATCAGCAGCATTATTGTTCTTTGTAAAAAAGTTAAAGCAAACATTTGCAATATTAACACACAGAGCAGGAGAAAAAACAGAGTAGTGAGTGAGGAAAAAATTGCTACTACTACTCACCAAGCCCGGGGACCTCCACTCCCAGCAGATCGAGCAGGTCGTGCTCCCGCTCCAGAATATCGGTCCAGCGGTGGGTCACCTGATTATAGGTGCGCTGGACCCCCGTGATCTTAAAAAGGGCCCGGCACACCTGCCCCCACCGCTTCCGACGCTCCTGGCTGTTGGTATAACCGGCAGCAATCCTGCCGCCTGCTGCGATGGTCCTCGGGAGACGGCGCTGCACAAAATAAACGAGTGTGCCCACCTCCTCAGGGCTGAAGATCTCCCTGGGCACCACCATTTCCGCCCTCAAGCGGCCACACGGGAGCCGGGCACGGGCTGCGGTGCCCGGCTTGGGCAGCTTGACAGCTGTCTTCACCATGTTCTGGGCAGGTAAGGAGATAAAATGAAAAAGAATAGGAGTAGAGAAGAAGGAAATAAAAGTTTAAAAAGTACTTGAAAAGTAAACAAAAGTAGCCTAAAACACAAAAATATAGACCTTAAAAACAAGAGGGATAGAAAAAAAGTTTAATAGATCAAAAACAAAATAAAATACGCAAAGGATGGCAGAGATATACAGAGGATAGAAACACCATGCCCAGACACATAGGAATGAATGAAAAACAAGATGGCGGCCGATCACGTGAGCATAATTAGGTTCTCACGCGATTTCTCTCGCGAACTCGTGCGAACTTGTATTCGCAAGGCGCTCATCGCGCGAGACTACACATAGCGGGCGGAAACGGAAAAACGTCACGCAAACAAAATGGCGGCGCCCAGAAACCTTGGGGTAACTCGCACGAGTTCGCGGCTTACACGATCGATTTCGCACGACGCCGCGCCTCGCGAATAGTGCAAAATTACCGAAAAACGAGTTTTGCAAAAGGAAAAGCTATGAGCAGGTGCAAAAGTTCAACCTCATCATTTGTAACCATTCCCTGTAGTGCTTCCTGAAGGGGCCATCCAGAATTCGGTTAGGTTCCTGTTAAAAAACAATTACATTGCAACAAACAGGAAAAGGAAAGGAAAGGGAGCAGACAAGCAGGTGCCAGCCTTCATTAATGTCAGTTGGGGCAGGGCAGGTGTTGTTGTAATTTAATTATGCAAAACTTAAGGCACTTAGCAGGTGTGCTTTGCTTTGCCACAATAATGTACACTCACTGGTCAACCAGAGGGTGCTGTGATGACACCGAGGGTGGCATGGGTGTGACAGCCAGAGGGTGGCATGGGTAAACCAGAGTGCCAGTGTTGACAGAGGATGGCAGTGCTTTGTTTGCCCCAATAATGTACACTGGTGAACCAGAGGGTGCTGTGATGATACAGAGGGTGACATGGGTGAGCCCGAGGGTGGCATGGGTGAACAAAGAGAGTGCCAGTGGTGATAGAGGGTGGCAGTGATGAAGAAAGGCTTGCAAACAGGCTGGGCACGTAGAAACAACAAGTTCGCAAAACTGGCGACCGGACAAGTAAGTTCGCAATTTGCGAAATTGCACAAAACCCTCGCGAACTTGCAGAAACCCGTGCGAACACCCCAAAAAATAAAATCCGCAAAATCCGCGAGGATTCGCGGATTTTGCGGATTTTCGCAATCCGCAAATCCGCAAATTCGCGGATTGCGAATCCGCAAAATCCGCCCATGCCTACATAGAACTCCCAGTGCTATAAGGCGCCCATGAACTTGAGACCTTACCCTGTAGTTAACTTGCAATTGACAAGCCCATTAGGCTTGTAGGATTAACAGAGCATAGATAGCTTGATGAGAGTACTAAAACTCAGATGTGGTCATTTGTATCCTGAAGCTGAAGCCGAGGCTGCTAGACTGTCTGGGTTATTAGTTTCCATGTCGCGTTCCATATCTCGTTCTTCCACGTCTTCAAGCATACGTTTGAGCTTCATAGGGTCCGTGAAGTAGTGAGACGATCCCCGTATCGTTACCCTGTACTTCGCTGGGCCCACAAAACCAAATTGGTATCCCTTCACTGACAGTTGTGGACGTAGGGCAAGGAAGGCCTTCCTTATTTCTACGGTCTCCTTACTGTAGTCTTGAGAAATGTAGACCTTGGTGTCCTTCCACAGAATATGATTGTGCTTCCGCACGAAGGCAAGGATCTGCTCCACATGTTGGTAGCGTAACGGTTTACATACGATGGGCCTTGATCCTCTCTGCGTCTTAGTGATTCTCCCTGGTACTCTATGTGCTCTGTCAAATTCAAGAGGGTTGGTAAAAGTCAGGTTCGTGGTTTTAGTGAACGAGGATTCCAAGAACCGAATGCATGAACCTTCCGACTCTTCGGCCCCTTCCGGAATTACAAAAATGCGTAGGTTCCCCCTCCTATTCCTGTCTTCCAACTCGGCCAGTCGTCTAGTTGTCTGGTCAGAGGAGATGTGTAGGTGTTTCAGAGCCGTTGAAGTTTTAACCTCTATGTCTTCCAGGCGACTGATCCGGGATTCTGTTTCTGTTAGGCGCGCATTAGTATCTCGGATATCTTGATGAATTGCCACCACTTCCTCTTTAGTGACCTTGGCTAGGTCCTTCACTTCGTCTAGCCTATTCAATATCATGTCAAGCGCGTCCGGAGTAACTTTCTTTGGTTTGTTTGGTGATCCCGGGTTCGAGTGATCTGATTTAAGTCTCTTAAGGGTTCCCTGAACCTTTGTATCCATCGCAGCCACTAGAACCTTCTCTGGGTTGCTTAGAATTTTTGGGCAGTGACCTGAAAGCTCCCCTTCGGCACTCACGCGGGGCAGAATATACAGCACCTGCCTACACAGGAGATTGGTCAGCCAGAACTCAGTTCACTGGTAGTAATAACACTTCGCAAAAGGCATTTGAAGTACAGGGCGTCCCATACATTCATTCAGTATGTGCACGTGGCGCTTGTTGAGACTGGAATATTAGGGAGCCCACCGTGGTTTGATGTCACGCAATCCAGGCGCTCATTTCAGCAGTTTTGTGCCCTCATGGACAGATTATCAGACATTGTGAGTAGCTCATTCATTGTGACTTTGGGGAATGCATTGTGTATTAATGGCAGGCACTCCAGGCACACGGCGTAGCAACATCCATCTCCCCTGATCAGATCAGGAATGTGTGACTACTTTCTTCCCCACATGTTAGAGTAGATCTCAGCATTGCTTGCCTGGTGTCAATATCCGGCTAATTTAGGCAAGGTTAGTGAGGAGAGACACTTAGCCTCGCACTGTAAGGCATCACCGAGTAGCGGCCGCCATCTTAGTTAAGGCAGAGGAAGCCCCGACATGGCCGATCGCACTGTACTCACGCGATCGGTAATTTCAGCTGTCTGTCCCGGTGTGCAATTTTCTGTAGACGCTTCCACCTACTCCAGCCCCTCTCGTGATGCCAGATTCACCGCTGCGCTCCGCAGGAGCTCACTTCGTGCTCCGTTTCTCCTCCTTCGGTCGCGCTGCCACCATGGACGTCTGAAGCCTCGCTCGGCGCAGCTCTCGTTCCGCTGCAGCTACGGACCCGCCGGACAGCTCATTGCAGTCAGGGAATGATCCGGTGCTCGATTCTTTGGTCACATCCCAGCTGCAAGCACAGAAAGGTGTTCCAATTTCGGATGAAGACGCTCGTGACGGGAGGAGAGACGCACTAAACCGCCATCTTCCTCGGCGTCCAAGCCACGCCCCCAGTTCAAGGCCTTTTTAATAGTTTTATATGGGGGAATAAAAGGCCGAGAATCGCATGGAAGAAATGTAGGGAGAAAAAGGAAAACAGGGGTATAGCAAGCCCAGATCTCCTATGCTATTTGAGAGCGTTTCATTTAAAAAAAAAAAATGGCAGTTACTTAGGAGCTCAAACAATATCTCCCCTTTATTTTGCGCCTTGACATTTGGCCCACCTAATATATCTAACCATTTCCTTATTAAGTTCGGAGACCCTAAATATTTCAAGAAAATTAGATTAAAGACACTAAAATGTGCTTGCATTATATGGTACCATATCAGGAAGATACTTCAGATCCCATACTACAGCCATCACGCCCCAATATGGAGTTCTTCAGGCACCCCGGAGTGCCTGCAAGACGTTCTCGCAATTCCGATAAGGGATAAAGGGATATGCAAATGGGGCCAGCTACTGGAAGGCTCTCAACTATCCTGGCAGGACTTTCAACAGATATCAGAAGGGGCAGTTTCTTGTTTTAAGTACTGCCAGCTACTAGGCTGGGCTAAATCCTTGAGTAAAACTGTCAGGAACGCTGGCAACCAAAACAAACTGTACGAGGCTAAAATAGCTCTATGACCGGGTCTCCAGAAAGAGGTCTCTGCATGGTATTGGATAATAGGACACTCTTTAGAAGACCCTGCTACATGGTACTTGGAGACGTGGAGGAGGGAACTACCGGAGATCGACCTCGAGTCACTTTGGCAAGTATCTACATTGTTATTATGGTATTCTGTGAAATCTACACTCTTAAAGAAAAATCATCTCTTTACAATCCACAAGGCTTACTGGACGCTGCGAAGATTGACAAAGATGGGACAACAACTGGTGAGATACTGTCAGAAGTGCGGTGAACCCAAAGTGGATGAAGCGCACATGTTCCGGTGGTGCCCCTCCATTCAGTCAATCTGGCTGAAAGTGGGTAAAGTTTTGTCAGAGTTGGTGTGCCATGAAGTAAAGGTCAGTCTTTCATTGGTGTCATTCCGGAGGAAGAATCACTTTTTAGTGTCTCCAAATCATTAAAAGCCCTCATATTTGTTTTAATATTATTAGCTAGAAGAGAACTTTGTATTAAGTGGATTCTTCCTATCCCTCCCTAGGAACTGAATGGTTAAATTCAATTAATAGATTTGCAAAAATGGACAGAGCAATTCACTTTAATAAGAGAATGAAATTTTGGAGTATCTGGGATAACTGAGTCGAAAATTATTGTCCTCCTTAAACCTTCTTTTCTCTTTTTCTGTGCTTGCCATTAACTGACACTTTCTCCTAATTTGGATCTAGGAACCTCGATAGACTCAGAACATGTAATTTCGATGCATTTAATCATGTACATTCTCCTTGGTTAAATATTCTTTTTTCTTTTCTTGTTATTCTTTGGTTTTGCCAATCCAATGATTAAGCATCAGTAAATACAGGATATTCTTATATAACTAGTGTCTTCGCCAAGACAGATTGGCGATACTAGTATGAGAATCAAATAAGATTCTGTAACTAAAAAGGAGGAAAGAGTAAAATCTATATAGAAGAGGATCCCTCGATGTCGCTCATCCCCTCCCAGGTGAAGAGTTTGGGTATCCTCTTGGTTGGAAATTGAGAATATATATGGCTATCTCTTCTTTCTCCATCTATATACTGATCAGACGTATGAGGATAAAAAAAAATCACACCACACAAATGTATTTTTGTCCTCATGAGCCTCGGGAAATCTGTCATAGTATTTAATTGTCACATGATATCTATACCTTACTTACATCTTGCCATGCCTCGTATTGAAATAGCAAAACCGCTAAATATGTTAAAACAGTTAAACAGGAACATGTCAGATACTTTACATAATAGAGATGAAATGCATATTTTGTGTTTATTTTTCATTCATTCATCCAAGTGTATGTTTTCCTTCAGGCACTTGTCGAAAAGTGACACAGGAATCCAGTGTGGGGTTTTTAACCCACAGAAATGTGTGTTCTGGGGTTTGTAGTTCTGCTTTAATCAGTATACATACACAGGGGTGTAAACTAAATCTTTGAGAATTCTATTGTCGAGACATCTTGGGCTGGGGGTGTCACACATGACCTGTGACACATTGACGTGTTCCCTTTTACCACCTGCCCCTTTTGTTCACCTCCGTGTCACACACACCGTCTCCAGTGCTCACATTTTTCTCACAGTCCTTTTCCACTTTACCTGTGCATAATCTAGTGTTCACTGATGCACAACACTTGTGCGCCTCGGCCCCCTGTGCTTGCACGAGGCCCGTCACTCAGTGCTTCCACTGGGAGCATCAGCTCCTGGTCCCTTAAGTTCAGCAGTGGTCAGTGCTCCCCTGGGACGTGGCAACCTGGGCCCCTGTGGTTCACATTACTCTTTTCACCCTGCTACCCTTCACCCTGTGCCCCGTGGGTGATGGTCTGTGTGCATCGGTCCGGAGGTGATTTATTTCTGTGCATTATATTTTTGTTTGTGTGCACTGGTGCATGTTTGTTTGTTGGACCGTGTGAAAACGAGTATATGTAGCTGGTTTGGTTATTATGAATTGGCGCAGACTATATCTGCATTTATGCCAGGAAGCTGTGAGTCTCTGCCGGGCAAAACTATTGACTTAGTCAATGCTTGTTGAACCCAGACCTGCCAACTCCCACGGTGCCGCGGTGTGCCATATGATATCGGCTTCTTCATACGGCACACGGCGAAAAGATGACGTCACACAGGGGCCGTGAGTTGTGTTTGTGGCGAGGTTCTTGTCTCACTTCCCCATCGCTCGGTGTCACTGTGAAGCATTGTCGCTGTCCCAGATCTGACAGTGATATATCGCGTCGTCCTCCCCCAGGGCCCCGGTGATGAGCAGGTGACAGGTGTTACTGGGGGGGTCCTTGGAGGCCGAGAAGCGCTCGGGGGTCCCTGAGGGTCTGTCCGTTCTACTATAATAATTCAGCAGGTACCTGGGCGTTCTCCCGGGCCTCTGTTGGTACCATAAGATATGGTAGTCGCTGACCTTGAACGCTCTGCTCATGACACAGGGCAGTCTGGCCGTCTGTCCCGGGGTTACCGACAGTGAGGAGAGCTGGGTCAGCGAAGGTAGAGACCAGGAACCTGCAAGAAAATATAAAGGACACATAAGTACATTAGTCTGATCTATTTCTTTTAAACTGTTAATGGGCTAATTATAAGTAAACCCAGTCAGTTCTTACAGGCACAGAGGGCGCTGAGCGCGAGGAGGAGGAGGGGGGCCCAGGACATGGCGACGCGTCAGCAAAGCTCTGGTCTTAGGTGCAGACGGATCTCTGAGTGGGGCCCCAAAGTCATCCTTAAACCCTTGCAGGGGAGGGGTCAGCTCCTCTATGCAAATAGGCTCGCGGCTCATTAGCTGCTTCAAGACCCTCCTGACCCCTTCGATCCATCGTCACACCTCCCTGCATCTCTCAGAGGCTCCGTCTCTCCAACTCGTTTTAAGAGAGGGTCACCCGGTCACAGTGCAGGGTTTATAAGAGCAGACACGTTTCATGCATGTTAACCAGGTATGATAAATACATGCTACATTCCAGTCTGCCTCCTGGTGCATCCTTTTGACTGTCAAGGCTGCTTTAGGTTAATTTTACATTGAAAGTGATTATGACTGATTAATGTTTCGTGGAGTCACAGCCAAAAACGACAGGAGAGTGTTTTCAGTTTGAAAAATGCGCTCGAAATGGGGAGGACAGGTGTCAGTAACAGGCAAATGTCCCAGGCTCTACCCTATCTAGAGTCTGTCTGCCAAAGTACACGTGACTTCACCCCAGGAACTTTGCTCGAGGCACTGATCCCGAACCGTAAGTCTCAAACATCTGTCATTTCAACGGTGAAGGGCGCCACCCAGTGGATATAACTGGAATCAAAATGCTCAAGTGACTTGAAAACGCCGGAACAGATAGATGTGCTCATCCTCACTGAAGGTGCTCTCATGACACGGAGGGGCGCCCATATGGGGCAGTACAGATTTTACACGCGAACGGATGTTTGGGCCGAAAGCAGACGGGTGCAGCACTGACATTGCATGACGTGGGCCCAAACCTCTGATAAACTGTACTAAGAGGCAGGGTCGGATTGGGATCACAATTCGGCCCGGGCACTGACGAAAAAAGTGGCCCACATTCAAGAGGCGTGGCCCATATTTAAGGGGCGTGGCCCACATTCAAGGGGCGTGCCCTTTCATGAAACACCATTTGCACAGACAAGGAATGAAAGTGGGAGGATACTGTTCTTGCACACGACACAGGGCCAAGGTGACAATGGCCTACATGCTGAGCAACTAAAAAAAATAGCAAGGCCCCTTTTTGTCACAAAATTATTCCAGCCCTCCAGCACAGGAGCACCTGAAAAGCAGCAAAGCCCCTGCTATTATTAACCTACTTAGCCCTCCCCAGACCTTCAGCTGAGGAGCACATGAACAGAGGTAAGGCCCCTGCAATTAGTAAATTAATCAACCCTCCAGGCCTTGGGAAAATGTCCTGGCAGGGGAGCACAAAACACAGCTTTCTGGGTCATCCAAGGTAGCCAGGTAGGCAGGGGGGAGGCTGAGGTGAAGCTGGTGCATGGGAAGTGCCTTCCCAGTGTGTTCTGGCAGTTTGAGTATTTACCATTTACTGTAGTATTACCCTTGTACCTGTGTATGGTACCCTTTTGTAACTTGCACACGTCACTTTTCTCTTGTAACACACTGTTTGCTACCTCTCACTTTTGTATGCTTTAGATACTTGCACAAGTGCCACCATTGCCTACGTAACGTTTGTTCTTGTGCTGGAGTGTCTGCCATTAATTGCAGTATTATACCTCTACTTGTATTTTGTACGCTTTTGTAACCTGCACACATATCACTTTTTCCTCCTGTAATGTATCGTTTGCTCCTCTTGTATTTTGGTTGCTCACTATTGTCACTTTTCATTCATGTAACTTAACGTTTGCTTTTGTAATTTGTCCACTTATAATTTTCTCCTCATGTATTATTGCTGTTCCTAGTGTGAAGCGCTCTGACACCTTCGGGTAAAGTCTGCGCTATATAAAATCGCATCAATAAATAAATAAAACAAAAAAATTCCAAACATCACCAGGCCCCCACAGCAAGACTCATTCTTCCTCGCCCACTATGCCCTGAATGTGAAGGGCTGTGGGCGAGGTGTTAAGACTAACACCGTTTCCGGGCTGCTTGGGCGCCAGGGGGCCGAGGTGCAAATGGCTCATGGCTGAGAAACACCTGGCCCCTCCCCAGCACAGCCTCAGCTTGATTGCTTGGCAGGGCAGGGGTGAAGGAGAGGCCACAGCTGACAATCGCTGTCCGGCCGCACAGCGAGGCTGCTTTCCTTTTCTCTGTCTCCGTGCACTCTGTGGGACGTTTTTTTTTCTCCCCTTTCCTAGTCCACTCTCTGTGGACTGGGACAGGGGAGAAAAAAAACGGCCCACAGAGGGCACTGAGGCACCGGCCCTTCGGCCCATGCCCGAATGCCCGCCTTGCCAATCCGCCCCTGCTAAGAGGACGTAATTGTAAAGTGCATGTAAGTGTATTCTTTTGAATAGGTTACATGGCGCGCGGCGGCGCGCTCATGTATTCTCTCGTGTCTTTCATTCAGTCATATTGTTTGCATTCCAACATGCTGCACGCACTTCTGAAGAGAATGTTTCTCTTCAAAAGTGCGTCCCTCGTGTCATGTTGGACACGGTTGATTATTAACTGTACTGTATTGTACCTGAGTCAGTTTCTCCACGGACTGGTTCCTGGCAAGCTGCGCTCCTGTGATCTGCTGTTCTTTACTTGAATAAACTATTATTTAATAGTTTCCATTGCTTCATCATCATTGCCATCCTACTTCACATATTGGCGACAAGGACTACGGCGATCCCGGCATTTCTAACAGCATTTCACCATTTTTTGCGCATTCTCCTGGAAAATACCTGTTTTTACACATGCGCTTCGCTTCAAAATCTTCGCTTTCCTTCTCTGATACCGGAAACCTCGTCATCACACTACGCTGCAGTGAGTTTTGAGGAATTTATTCACTTTTGCTTAATCTTGACAGCCTACTGGTTGAATTCTCGAGCGCTTCCCAACGCGGATGACATCATTTGCCTACGTCATCACGCTCACGCTCTGGGGGCCATTTTGTTTCACTCGTTTCCATAGCAACATTTACCGAGTGATTTTCGAGTCTGTTTCTTCGGTTTTCTACAGCGAGCGCATCGAATTAAGAAGGTATTTATTTAAAAAAAAAAACTTCAATACAGTTACTCCATTCACTGTATATACTGTATTAACTATTAAAAAAAAAAAAAAAAAAAACGTTTACAAAGCTTCCTATTTACATTATGGCCACTAACCAACAAATTGTGTACTTGAACCATTTTTTACCTAATCCTGGCAAACCCAAAGAGTCATGGAAATTGTGGTTTATTAGTTTTGAAAATTACTTAGTGGCAATTGGAGCAGACAAATATTCTGCAAAAAGGAAGTTGGCTATTTTATACAGCCATTTGGGAACTGCTGGAAAGGAGATTTATAACAATCTTCCATTGTCTGTACCTCCATCAGGAGATGGAGAGGGATGGAATGCTTTCACAGACGCAGTTTTGAGATTAAATAAAAAATTTATTGATCAGCCCAGTGTCATGATGGAACGTTTCAACTTCATGAAAAGGAAACAACATCAAGATGAGTCTGTGGAGGACTTCATCTCTGTTTTGAGAAATTTGGCTGCGGAATGTAATTTTGGGGCATACTTAGACACTGTTCTTAGAGACCTGTTTGTTTACAACTGCTATCACAAAAAGATTCAAAAAAGGATTTTGAGTTGTCGCGACCCCACTCTAAATGAGGTTTTGGATATGGCCAAGAGCGTAGAAAGGTCGATTGTCTCTTCGAGATGTATCACCGATGGAAATCTTCTTCCACATGAAAAGGATGTACAAATTAACGCTGTTCTTCAAAAGAACCCATCATATAAACCTTTTCAAAAGAAATTTAACTCTTACTGCTTTAGATGTGGGTCAAAAAGTCACCTTAGTAACAGCCCCACATGTCCTGCATTGGGTAAAAAGTGTACTTTTTGTAGTAAAATTGGTCACTTTAATGTTGTTTGCAGAAAAAGGAAAGGAGTTAGAATCAATAATCTTTCTTCTGTTGAGGATCCTCATGTAAATGTCTCCAATGTTGACATGTCTTTCTTGCAATCTCCATTTGATGACCTTCACATCAACTCAATCCAAAATGTTGATTCTAACCAGTCTATTCCCGAAAGGAAAATTTTATCCATTGATTTAGTTGAGCTTGATCACCAGAGTACACGTGTCAAAGACCCCACCTGCTGTGTAATTGTTGATAATGTAAAATTAGACATGATGGCAGATTCGGGGGCACCCGTTACCATCATCTCTAATACCTTATTTGATGAGATCTGGAGTAAGAGTGTAACTTTGTCTCCTCTTGACATCATTCCCAAAGCCTATAATGGTAAAAGTATTAACATGCTAGGATATTTTATCACAAGAATTGAATGTTTGGGTAGATTTACCACAACAAAAGTCTATATTGCTGTTGATGGGAAACTTATTGTCGGGTGGCAAGATTTAGCTAGAATGGGTTTGAAATTGGTTCCAGGTTCTGATTCACCAGTTCAAATCAATGAGACCTCAATTTTTAATGTAGTTCATGAAGAGGACCTGGAGATTCAGAACTTAATATCTGAATTTCCAAAGGTTTTCAAGGATTCGGTGGGCCACATCAAGGACTTTGAGCATCTTATCAGATTGAAACCCAATGCCATTCCTGTCTGCCATAAGCTGAGGAATGTTCCCTTAAATGTAAGAGATGAACTTAAAAAAGTCCTTGACAATTTAGTTTCAGAGGGTATTATTGTCCCCACCAATTCTTCCTTATGGGTTAGTCCTATAGTTGTCGTTAAGAAAAAGGATTCCTCTATTCGTTTATGTGCAGATTTGCGCTCCCTTAATCAAAACATTATTGTGGATTGTCATCCCTTACCTAAGATTCAGGAATTGTTGACAGGCATTTCGGAATCCAAAATCTTTTCACTTTTGGACCTCAAAAGCGCCTATCATCAAATTCCTCTGTCTAAGTCCTCCTCTGAGTTAACAACTTTTATAACACCCTTTGGGGCATTCAAATATCTTAGACTCCCCTTTGGTTTGGCTTCTGCCGCAAGTGTCTTCCAAAAATTCATGGACACAATTTTGCATGACATCCCAAATGTACAAGCCTACCAGGATGACGTTCTTATACATTCCAAAAATAGATCAGAGCATCTTAAGGTATTAAAGAAAGTCCTATCTCGCTTTCAGGAAGTTGGCATAACTCTGGGTGTCAAAAAATGTATATTTATGGTAAAAGAACTGGACTATCTGGGTCATAGTATTTCTGCACTTGGTATCAAACCGAAGATTTGTTTAACTAAAGCCATTTCAAATGTGGCTGTTCCCAAAGATAAGGATGCCTTAAGGTCATTTCTTGGACTTGCTGAGTACTATTCACGTTTCATCCAAAATTATTCTCCGTTTGTCCAACCTCTCCGCACCTTGCTCAAGAAAGATACTAAGTTCATTTGGTCCGAAGAAGCTAACAAGGCTTTTGACACTGTAAAAAAAGTTATTATAGAAGCACCTGCTCTGTCATCATTCAATCCAAGTTTAGAATGTACCATTGCTGTTGACGCTAGTCAAAGGGGTTTAGGTGCAGTTTTGACTCAAAGAGACTCTTGTAGGGAGAATACGGTTGGTTTCGCTTCAAGAGCTTTAAATGTAGCTGAGTCTCATTATAGCACTATTGAAAGAGAAGCCCTTGCCTGTTCCTGGGCAATTGAGAAGTTTAAAACATTTATCTGGGGATCACACTTCATTCTCCTCAGTGATCACAAGCCCTTACTTCACCTTCTCAACGGTAACGGAACAGGCAAGGCTTCTTCTAGATTGGTTCGCATTTTGTCTAAACTACATGAGTACAATTTTACCATTAGACACATCTCAGGTGGCAATAATTCGCGAGCGGACGCTCTTTCAAGACTATCTTTACTTGAGAATGATGTTGAGGATAATTCCGTTGATGATGTTGAATGTGTGGTAGCATCCATTGAAGAGTTGGTCCTTTCACCTTTTTGTATTTCAGAAACTGAATGGAAACATAGTTGCTCTGAAGATTCAGTTCTTCTCAATGTTAAAAATTTAATTGTTTCTGGTTGGCCAAGAATTCGCTCCCTCCCTGCGCCCTTAAAGGTCTTTGCTCAGGTGTCTGGTGAACTCTCCATTGTTAATGACGTCATTTTCAGGGGTGATTTATGTGTTCCACCCTTAGGTATTAGGAAAAAACTTTTTGGTATTAAACTGATTACTAAATCTGGAACTATAATTACTACTATTGCACTTTGCAGTCCTTCTTACATTCCACACTTTCCCATCTTGGGTAATTACAGAATTGCTGAACACTTTTTTGATTTGTATTGGTTTACCCCATTTACACAAACCTTTATTCATTAGTCCTGGTCTTGAAATCCTAACCCAGTCTCCTACAACAAAATCATGAACTTTAACTTTCCATTTCTCATTATACCATTTCACAGTTTTGTTTTGCTTTGCTTCAACTCTTTTAGCGGTATCATGCACACATTCTTTGATGTCTAGTTTACTCTGGCATATACTTTTGAACCACCATGGACAGATTTTTGATGCTGGTTCCCTTCCTTTGAGTAGCTTAAATGGACTAAGTTCTGTTGTGGAGTGAGGTGTAATACGATAAACCCATAATTTTTCTCTTAAAGCATCCATCCAATCTCCACTTGTTTTGATCACATCAGTTATTTAGATTTCAATACTCTATTAAACCGTTCCACCTGACCATTTTCATGTGGCTCATATAATGAGGTACATTTGTGTGTAATACCACATTCTTTAAGAAACTTCTCCATATCTAATGAGGTCAACTGCACTCCATTGTCCGTGACAAGAATGGAGGGACATCCTTCCTGTGCAAAAATTTTCTTTAAAAATACCATAACAGCATTGGTGGTAGCTTCAGGTACACATTTTATCTCCGGCCACTTTGAGTAGTAGTCAATCAAAACTAGAGCATATTGTGAATTATCCGGTAAATTCTTGAATGGACCGATATATCAAAAGCTAACTTTTGCCATGGAATGTCTGGCCACTTCACTACTTTTAAAGGCAGAACATTAGTTCTAAGCATTTTTTCACTTGACACACAGTCCTGACATTCTCTTACAATTCTATCTATAAACATGTCCATACCTGGCCACCAAAAGAAACTCCTTTAACCTTTTCATAGATGACATTCCAGGATGTGTCTTGTGAGCCAATTTAAGAATAACATCTTGCATACCCTGTGGTGGAACACATTTCCCTGACTTAAAGAGAAAATCACATTCAAATTCTAACTCTTCTGCTACTCTTGAAAAAGGTAAAAGGTCTTCCTTAATTAAACTTTTTTTGGGCCATCCATCCATCACATATCTTTTCAACGTAATCCACCTGTCATCTGACTGCACACAACTGTTCCACTTTTCTTCCGTAATTCCTTGGAATTGTTCACCAACAACATCAGCAATGGTGACAATAAACTCAGACTCTTTAACCAACTTAACCTCTTCCTGTTCGCATGGTAATCGAGATAGAAAATCAGCGGTAACATTTTTCTTACCCGGAACATACTCTGTGCTGAAATTATACTCTTGTAATCTTGATGCTAATCTCACAATCCTAGCTGTAGAGTGCCATCCACCACCTGTGGATAATATATTGACCAATGGTTTGTGATCCGTTCTGAGGGTGAATCTACTACCCCAGACATGTAACCAAAAATGTTCAACTGCCCAAACACACACAAGTAATTGTCTTTCAATAGCCGCATACTTCCGCTCACACTCATTCAACATACGTGAAGCAAAGGCCACGTTCCATTCATCTTTCCCTTCTCTTTGCGAAATAATTCCCCCTAAACCATACAGACTGGCATCAACTGTAATTATACATTCTTTCTTCATGCGGAAAGGTTTCAATGTAGGTGCATTGATGATATCTTTTTTCATACATTCAAAAGCCTTCTGTTGTGCATCCGACCATTCTTATTTCACATTTTGTCTTAATAACGCCCTTAACAGTTCCTTTTTAGTTGCAAAGCCTTCCACAAATTTACTGTAGTATTCACACATACCTGTGAAAGGTAACAGTTGATCCCTGTTTGCTGGTGATGGAGATTTAACAATTACATCCACATTAGTTTTCTTTGGAATAATTCCATTACCAGATAATGTGTGTCCTAAGTAATCGACTGTTCGTTTAAACAATTTACACTTGTGTGCTTTCAATGTAAGACCATGGCTCTACAATCTCTTACAAACTTCATTCAGATGAATTAAATACTCCGATTCATTCCTTGAAAAAATCAGGATATCGTCCTGAAAGCACTTGACATATTCATCAAGATCTCTAAAGATCTGGAACATAACTCTCTGAAATACTGACGCCGCTGACGCCAGACCAAAAGGCATTCTCGTATACTGATATAAACCAAAAGGTTATAATAAAAGCTGTGAGTTTCTTTGATTCTTCCATTAATTCTATCTGATGATACGCCGAACGTAGGTCTAACGCTGAAAATATTTGAGCTTCTTCAAACATTGATACCACCTCATTGATATTTGGTAACGGATGACAATCTATAATAATATTAGTGTTAAGAGCTCTCAGATCCACACATACCCTTAATTTTTGATCCGGCTTGCGGACAGGAACAATTGCGGAAACCCATTCCGAAGACTCGATGGTTTCAATAATGCCCTCATCAGATAACTCCTTTAACATCTCCTTAAGTTCTTGTCTTACACTAATTGGTACACCTCTAATTTTTTGTTTGACCGGTATTGCATTTTCCTTTAACACAATTTTGTGAGAAAAGCTTTTAATTTTTCCCAACCTATCACAGAAGACATTACTAAAATTGTCCAGTAAACTTTTTTCTCTTTCATCATTGTTATCAGAACCAATAACTGCAACCTTGTTAAATAGAGAATCATCACATAAAGAGACAGGTTCACTTGCTCTTGGATTTAGCATAATACCCAGTTTATATTGGTCATGCCATCCCAGGACATTGACTCCTTTTCTTGCAATATACAGTTTGATAGATGCACATCTATGTTTGAACTTCTTGGTACCATCAAAGCTTTCTGCAACTATATCAGATGGTAGTAAATTCCCTAAACATAGTCGTTTGTTCAATTTTTCTAAAAAATATAGATGTGTAATAATTGTCCATGGAGAGCCTGAGACTACCATCAACAATATGTCCACATCCAACACCTGAAATTCACTGTTAGGAGATTTCCTAATGCGACCAGGAATACCATCAATGATTGAAACAACAAAACCTTTGTCCATATTTGGAATGGTTTCTTCATTACTTGTAATGTAGGACACTGCTCCTCGTGTATGTGTGGTACTACGTCTAATGTCTCTACACACACTAGTAAAGTGCCCAATTCTGCCACAGTTTTTACATTCCTTGTTAATAGCAGGGCAACCAGGATATGAGGCTAAATGGGATTTATTGCCACATCTAAAACAGGCACCAAAATTACGAGATTGATTTTGAAAATTCATATTGATATTACCCTTATAATTGTGTTGAAATCGTGTTTGTTGTTGTGTCTGGTTCTCATTTTTAGATTTGACATAACAAACTTCTTCTTCCTCACTATTCTTATTCGTATTCTGTTTAACTACTTCCATCCATTTTTCTGACTGTTCTAATGCTTTTGCTTCAGAAATAGTTTCAGGTAAACTAGGATCCCCTGAGACCTATAATCTCTCTTGTATTTTTTTATTTCTAACATGTACTATAATTTGATCTCTTATCATTTCGTCAGTCAAGAGTCCAAAGTTACAATGTATGGACAATGTTCTCAAATCTGTGAGAAAATCATGGAAACTTTTCTCATCTTTCTGTGCTCTGGTGTAAAATTTAAATCTGTTCAATGCAATATTTGTAACAGGTTTAAATCTTTTTTCTAATCTTAATAATGCTTAATTATAGCCATTGATTTTATCTCAGCTACCGTCACTTTGGGACGTAACCTGTGGTAAAGCTCTAAAAATAACTTGTCCTTCCGATCCCAAACAGTGTAACAATATTCAATTCAATAAATTTATATAGCGCGCTACATACCCAGAGGGTCTCAAGGCGCTAGGAGAGGGGTGGGGGATTACTTGTCGAATATCCAGGTTTTAAGTTGCTTCCTGAATGCTAGGTGGTTCTGAGTGAGGCGAAGGTGAATGGGAAGTGAGTTCCAGGTTTTAGCCGCCAGGTAGGAGAAGGATCTTCCTCCCATGGTGGTTTTGTTGATGCGAGGTACAGCAGCAAGGGCTTGGTTGGAGGAGCGTAGCTGGCGGGAGGGGGTGTAGAAGGAAAGTCGTGTGTTGAGGCAATCGGGTCCAAGTTCGTAAAGCGCTTTGTGTGCGTGGGTTAGAAGGCGGAATGTTATCCCCTTATTGACGGGGAGCCAGTGGAGGTTTTTCAGGTGACCCGAAATGTGGTCGTTATGCGGGATGTCTAGTATGAGTCTGGCTGATGCGTTCTGGATGCGTTGGAGTTTTTTCTGAAGTTTTGCGGTGGTACCGACGTATAGGGTGTTTCCGTAGTCCAGGCGGCTTGTAACCAGTGCGTGGGTGACCGTTTTTCTAGTTTCGGTGGGGATCCAGCGAAATGTTTTTTTGAGCATGCGAAGAATGGTGAAGCAAGAAGATAAAATGGCGTTGACTTGTCTGGTCATTGAGAGTGAGGAGTCCAGAATGACGCCCAGGTTCCGTGCGTGGTCTGTCGGGATGGGTGCTTTTCCAAGGGACTCTGGCCACCAAGAGTCGTCCCAGGCAGAGGGGGAGGTGCCTAAGAGAAGGACTTCTGTTTTGTCGGAATTCAGTTTCAGACGGCTGTGCTTCATCCACTCGGCTACTTCTTTCATTCCTTCATGTAGGTTGGTTTTGGCGGTGTTCGGGTCTTTGGTGAGTGAAAGGATAAGTTGAGTGTCATCAGCGTAGGAGATGATGTTGAGGTTGTGTTGGCGTGCGATGGCCGCGAGGGGGCTCATGCATACGTTGAAGAGGGTGGGACTGAGTGAGGATCCTTGTGGCACGCCACAAATGACTTCAGTGGCCTCTGACTTGAATGGTGGGAGGCGGACTCTCTTGAAGGACTGGGTTATTTAAGACCCAGCGGTGCCAGGGGACAACACCTGAAACCTTCGTGGGTTACCTGTTCCGGCGTACAAATGACAGAGACACGGGACACTTCCTTCGGCGTCAAAGATTCGAGATTTATTTACTGCAGGGAACACAGAAGTCACAAGAAGTACAACGGGTGTAGGTTCTGAGAGACTGCTTCTCTTTGCTACTGTGGATCGCTCCTTTTTATACACGTTTCTCTCATAGGTTAACATGGTACACAAAGGTTTACAACTTGGTTCCCATAATTATCCCCGAGAGGGGTCGCTTTGATGCATTCAAGGTCCGGAACATAAGCACAGAAACATTTGGCGGTTCCCAACTGTAAAAACCCATCTTCCCACCATTAGTACATTCCAATCGGCAGTAAAACAGATCGAAGAAGGAACAAGAACAGGTGTAGAGGAAGGCAGATACAGTGGGGAGATCGGAAAGGGTGTAAAAGAGGTGGTATCGGGAAACACGAGCTACAGGCATCAAAGAGACGTGCCTAATGAGATGCACGGCTGAGACAATAGTCCGGCACGGCAAGATGAGCCTCGAGCGGGGCCATCTGCCTTACAGCATCATCCCCCTCATCATAAAGACACTTTCAAAAGAAACGTGTCTTCCGCAAGAGTCTTGGGAATCCCAGGGTCGCGAAGCGGACAGCGTCCGTTCGCTGGCTACTTGAGGGCAAGAGACAAAATGGATGCCATATCTAAGATGGAACCTGTGGGTACAGATGTATAAACCCACGAAACAAACAAATGGTTTAGGTTAGCACAGTGAAACTGCGCACACCCACTAAACTCGTCATTTGCGGTTCATAGATACCAGACTCGACCACATTCGTGCGAGTCGAAAACACCACTTACGATCGTCACAGAACCTCAGACGCTCCTTTTGCCCTCATGTAGGCAAGCACTAGTCAGAATCATACTTGATATTCATCAGACCGTCTAGATGTTGCTGTAACATAGCTCTGTCCGACCGAGCTCCTTTGGTAACAGGCGGCTGTCTTATACACGTCGTAGCACAGAGGCCACATAAGGCAGGACCACACTGCACACAAAGGCAACACGTGAACAGGAACACCACAACAACTCCGATGATCATCAGAATCTTCCAACCCCAAGTCGACATCAGGCCCCAAAACCACCCAAGCAGACTCCAATCCCCTACGTCCACGTGTATGGACTCAGAGATCTTATGCAACCTTGAGATGGCTTGATAGACAGTCGGAGCGTTATCTGGAATGAAAATGCAGCAGCTCGAATGGATCACCTTACATACCCCACCTCGATCTGCTAAGACCACGTCTAAAACCATACGGTTTTGTAACGTCATAAGCCTTTCCGCCTGAAGTTCTGTGGTGATATTACCAAGGGCACTGGCAGTGATATTAGCGGTTGATTCCACCACACGAGTCAACTGTCTCAGGTTCCTACTATTAACCATAGGTCCCCAAAACGGGAGGAAACCCTTGAAAAAGTCTCCTGCCTCTTGACCGGCAGTGTCTTCTTCGCTAATCACGCCTCTCACAATTCTAGTTTTGTGATAGTCTGCATCTACAGTGAACGTCGGAGGCAACAGATTTGCGATAAAACATGAGCCCACAAAGTCGGAGGGCAACCATGTATACGCACGATCATAGCAGACAAAGTAGGTACCCTTGGCAGTCAGGAACACAGGGGACGAGACCATCGGCAGAATATAATTCTCGGAGCAAGCACTCTCTCCAAGACGAGCTTTCGATCTTCGGCCACGACCCATTAGACAGAAATTACCAATGTGGGGTACGACCCATATCGGAGGCGAGCTTCTAAGCTGCTTTTCACTCGTGAGCGCACTATACTCGACCTTACTCAGGACCCTATAGGCTTGTACCTCTTCCTCTGGGATGAGCGATGGCTCATAGATTTCCTTATCCAAATCTTCTATCGCTATAGACAAAGGCTTATGATACGAGCCAGGACCAGAGTAGGGAGAACGTGGCTCTCGACTGGGGTAGGAATCTAGTGCACTTCGAAACATTGTTTGGAATGCTCGAGCTGAACCCTGGGAACTATAAGGTAGGACCAGATATGGAATTCCCTTATCCGTGGTATGTGGCATTAACCCACATACCCAACAATTTGTGGTATTCACCACTAACTGATGCTGATGAAGGAGCTGAATAAAGGAATTATTTCTGAACTCCACACGTCTAGCCTGTTCGTGTTCGGGTAAGATATAGAAAGAGTGAGGGGATATAATGGTGGTAGATTTAGGTTCAGAAGTAGGAATAGGTGTGGCAGAAGGTAAGAAGTACGACATCATGTAGTACACCCCACCCGCCAATTGCAAAGAAACAGTCAAAAACAGTAGGAATACTTGAAACATAAAACATTTGGTACGAATAATTTGTTGAACTTTGAATCTTTGCGCCTGAGCTTCTTCCAAATCCATCAGCTTCGAAAACGCCATCCCCTACAACCGCCCGCAACGTTTCTTGACGCACTTCGTTCTGTGTAGCAATAGTCAATCCCTAGGAGTTCCCAGGAACCGACGGTCTTTGGCCTAGCGCCAAGACCTACTAACCAGAAGGAAGTACACGCGCGGCCCTGCGGTACACCTGGATGAAAAAGGTATCTTATTCACAATCTCTTAGCTGTGGAAGTAAAAAGCACATAGATGGAACGAAATTCAATTTTTTTTCAAAATCATCACAATAATACGGGTGCTCAAACTGATCGTGGCAAAATGGGAGAATGCAGTTGTCGAGGGACAGAACGGGAGTTTTATTTGTCTCTGGTATTGGAACGCAAAAAGTATCGAGTTTTCCCAGGACGTGTCTGTTCATCAAACAAAGAATCCAATGAGGGAACAGAGTTCTGCCGATCAGTCGATTGTTCTGATCTTGAGTTTTGTGATAACAAATGTTCAACAACGTCTGTCTGCTGCACTGAGGATTCTCCGACAGGCTGTGCGTTGCTAAATGGTACAAAAGTCTGTGGTCATTCGATTTCAGACGAAGCAATGCCCTTCCTCACCCATGAGTCTGCCGGTAAAGGTATAGGAACCTTCTTGGTATTGGTGGCATGCACCCAATTTTTTGGTCCTTCCAAACGGACGGCAGTTCTCGTGGCAAGGAGGACCTGGTAGGGTCCAGTGAAGCGGGGTTCCAAATTCTTTTTGCGAGTAAAGTTGCGGGTAACCACCCAGTCCCCGGGTTGGAGCTGGTGGCCTGGACCCTCCGTCTGCGTCGGCAATGCTTCATAAACCTGTTGGTGAATTAACCTCAGTTTAGCAGTCAGATCATGAAGATAGTCAATCAACATTGGATACTCAAGATTAGAGAATACACCCGGTCTAGGAACCCCCCAAACATTCGCAGGACGGCCGAACACTATTTCATAGGGACTGAGCCCTACTCGGGAGTGTACTGTCGTCCTTGTTGACAACAAGGCAAGGGGCAAAGCGTCAGGCCACGAAAGACCAGTCGTAGCCTGAATCTTAGCCAGTTTGAGTTTAAGGGTGCCATTATACCCTTCAACCAAACCTGCTGACTGGGGATGATTGGCGCTATGGAATTTTTGATTAATTCCAAGGCCCTTACACACACTCTTCATCACATTTCCTACAAACTCACTTCCGTTATCAGACCATACAATTCGGGGCATTCCATACCGAGGAAAGTATTCCTTCAGTAGGATTTTCGCAGTAGACAGGGCAGTATTGTCTTTAAGAGGGTAGGCCTCAATCCATCGGGAGAATGCGCAAACCACAACTAAAACGTATTTCAGGTTATTGCATCTCTCCATATGGATGAAGTCTAGCTGGATTACTTCAAAAGGATATGAAGGGGGAGCAAAGTGGCCAGGAGGCGTAGGAGTTCCCTTACCAGGGTTATACAACATACATATCATGCAATTTTTCACCAACCTCTCAGCACATTTCGCGATGCCATCATTCTTCCACACAGGAGACAACAACTTACAAATACCTTTCGCACTAATATGTGCTAACCCGTGTGCCATTGTCACAACAGCCAGCACATACGCATCCGGCAACATCCACCTCTTGTGTTCCGACAAATCGACCCAACAACCATTCACATCCAACTTTCCCGTACTCTCTTTCCACTTCGTCTTTTCAGTATCGGTGGCCTCATTCTGAATCTTTCTCACACTCTCGATGGTATCCTCACACATGCTAATCTCTGTAGGCCACCTAACCGAACTCGTCACATACATTCTAGTGCCAAGATTCCGGGCAGTCTCCTTAGCAGTCTCATCTGCGAACGCATTACCACGACCAACATCATCCGTCACCTTACGATGTGCACTACATTTAACAATTGCTACCTGCTTAGGCAATGTAAGTGCATCCAAGAGATCATTCACAAGCTGTCCATGCTGAATCTTCGTACCATGCGACGTCATAAAACCTCTCTCTCTCCACAATCGTCCAAAACTGTGAGCGACGCCAAAGGCATATTGGCTGTCGGTAAACACATTCACTTGTTTCCCTTTCGACAACACACACGCTCGGGTTAGGGCAATCAGCTCCGCAGCCTGGGCAGAGTTCTGATTTAATCTTGCAGTTTCCACAACAGTGTTCAATGTTACCACAGCATACGCGGTCGTCACATCACCATTCAGCAATTTAAAACATGAACCATCCACATACAAAGTCCCATCGGGATCTTCCAAGAGAGTGTTTTTAAGGTCCACTCGACCTTTTGTTTCCTCTTCTGTCCTTAAGTAACAGTCATGAGCTGTTACATCATCTGACTCTGTACTAATTGGCAACAAAGTCGCCGGGTTCAGGACATTACATCGTTTTATCTGGATGTGACTTGCCAAAAGCGTCAACTCATACCCTGACAACCTCGCACTCGTCAAGTGCTGAGTTTTCGTACGATTCAAAAGAGTGTCAACTGCGTGCGGAACCATCACCGTAAGCATATTATCCATGACCAATCCTGCTGATTGTCGGATGGAGACCGCGGCTGCCGCCGTTGCTCTTAAACAACTCGGCAATGCTCTAGCTACCGGGTCCAAGGTCGAGGAAAAATATGCACATGGACGCTGCTTATCACCGAAAGGTTGTGTTAAAACACTCAACGCACAACCTTCCCTCTCGTGAACGTATAGTGTAAACGGCTTGCTGTAGTCAGGAGTACCTAACACAGGAGCCGAACACAATGCGTCACGCAATTCAGAAAAACTTTTCTGACATTCTTCCGTCCATGGTAAAGGAGTTGAAACATCCTTGCACGTAAGATCCACCAATGGTTTCGCTAACAATGAAAAATTTGGAATCCACTGTCTGCAGTATGACGTGATACCTAAAAAGGCACGCACATCTCTTTGGGTTGTTGGCACAGATATTCGCGCAATTGCTGCAATTCTTTCTGGGGTCAACCTTCTTCCCTCCTTTGACAATAAGTGACCTAGATAGGTTACTTCTTGACAACAATATTGAAGTTTAGAAGGAGACACCTTGTGATGCAAGTCACAGAGATGCTGCAACAACGATATAGTGGCAATTTTGCAAATGTCCTGAGTATCGGCAGCCACCAATAGGTCATCGACGTATTGGATTAAAGCCGCACCAGCCGGCAACACAAACGCATCCAGTTGACCCTTCAAGGCTTGACTGTAAATAGATGGACTTTCACAGTAGCCCTGAGGAGCACGTTTAAACCGGAAGCTGCGACCTCCAAGAGAGAAACCAAAAAGGTCTCTGCTTTCTTCGGCAATCGGAATGCTAAAGAAAGCATTCTTCAGATCGATCACCGAGAACCATGATGCAGAAGCTGGAATCAGAGTCAGTAGCGCCGTGATGTCAGGCACAACAGGGAACTGAGGAATCACAATTTTATTTACCTCCCGTAAATCGATAACAAAACGATAAACAGGCGGTTTAGAAGGATCGGTACGTTTCAAAATAGGCAGTACAGGGCTGTTGCACACATTTCCCCGAGTCTCTTCAATAACATCCTTCTCGATCAAATCATAGATGATCGCTAACAATGCTCACTCACCATCAAGAGAGATACGATACTGGGGAATACGTGGCAATCGCACATTAGATTTCACGTGGACAACATAAGGGGAGATGTCAAGCAGGCCCACGTCATTGGGACCCGTTGCCCACAAAGATGCAGGAAGAGAACTCAATTCCGGTGGAAACTTATCGAGAGACAAGTACATAGGAGAGACAACACTCTCACCTAACGTAAGCTTCACTCCCACAGGAGAACAATACAACGTCGCATACAAACGTTTCAGCAAATCCAGGCCCAAAAGATTTTCACCACAACCAGTGGTCAAAATCAGCGGAGCTTCAAGCTCTCGTGGCCCAATTGTGAGTGGCAATGGGCACGAAACCGGATTGCTAACAGGGGCGCCAGAGAAACCAACGGAAACATTTGTTAAGCCAGACAAAGGTGCGCCAGGGAGTTTCGAATGCATGATGGAACTTTTCGCTGCACCAGTGTCCAACAGAAAAGGCTCAACGACGCCCGATGTGGCGACTGCGACGTAAGGCCCTCTCTGATCAACCGGAACTGATACCACTCCCTCTCCTTGTCTACGGCTGTCCTAGTAATTACCGTAGTCAGTTCCCTGATCGACGTAATAATCATCTACATTGTACTGCGCAGATCGTCCTTGCAATGATCCACGTTGATCAAAACAATTGTTAGAATTCGACGAATTGTCTGAACGATCATTGGGAGCACCACGACCTCTACCACGTGATGTCTGCTGAGAACCACCACGACCTCCTCTAGATGTGTTACCACTATTACGCTCATTTAAAGCAGGACAATGGAATTTTAAGTGACCCTCTTGTCTACAATAGGCACACTGATTGTACCCTAACGATGATCTCTGCGAAGAGGAGTCATTTCGAAATTGCGACTTATTAGATTGCGGCTGCGATCGATTACGTTGTTGTGAATCATTCTGATTCGAACGCGGAGGGTATGCTTGTTGCAACAACACTTTAGTTTTAAGTTCTTTCGTCTTTTTGTCAGCACGATCGTTCTCCTCTTTCTCCCTATTCTCATAATATTGAGCCGTAGCCAATATTTGAGCAGATGTAGAGACAGCCCACGCACTCTCAGAATTCTTCAGTTTATTGCTCAAGTCGGGCAATAAGTTTGAGACAAATTTGTCCACAAACAACCGCTGACCACCCTCAGTACTCATATCCTGACCACTATGATCAATGAATGCCTCCTCAAATCTCGTAAAGAAATCGGAGACACTCTCATCTTTCTTCTGTCTGCAAGCTGACAACTTGTCCCAGTTCACCCTCATAGCCGGCATAAGCGTTTTCATTATGGTAATGATTCTCTGAGGGAGAGCAGTAATGAGCTGTTCAGGCTTAGCCCCGCCAGTTTGTCGTGCGTCTGCCGCAATAAGAGCAGCCCAATCTCCACCTAATTCGTTTGCATGGTTTTCCTGACGAATCTTAGCCCATACCGGTTGCGGTACAACATTGCCAAACAACATATCAATATCGGCAAGATTCATGATCGTAGCGTCTGCAAGCTGCGATAATTCCTTATAATACCCTGCTGGATTTTTGCGAGGGTCAGGCAAAGATTGCTTTACCTGTAACACTTCCGATCGTTTCCATGGGAGATGTATCCATACTCTCTGGAAATGTGCCAGGACGGGAGGAACGGCAGTAGCATCACCTGGCATCCACACTGGTGGAACTTCACGCATAGGAAACTGACCAGAAGGATCTAACTGTCTCTCAACATCCTCAACAAACAATGCTTGAGGTATTGGAGAGGGACGAAGAGATAATAATTGCTCAACAGCACGTCTAACATTAGTATCCACTATCATTCCGCTCGAGAACTGAAGCTGTAGATTAGTCAAAGCGGTTAATACATCTTCCGATGCATCAGCCGATATTTGGTCACGCAGAACTTTACACATTTCTTCGAAGACATATCTTTGTGTCGGTATATTGAATTGGCAGAACGTATCAAGCACAGTACGTGGTGGATTTCTAAAAGGGTGCGTCATCCACCCCATCGCCATATTATACAGCGCAGCACGTTCCCTATTACCGGGAAGTTGGCTACGTCTTTGAGGACCGTCCGAACCAGCGGACTCGAGAATAGGTCCAAGGGAATTAAAGAAGCTAGCAGCCATTGAAGGGGTGCGACGTCGAGTAGTTGGAGAAGTATACGATAAAGTAGAAACAAGAGAAGGAGTAGAAACAGTAGGAGCAGTAGGCGTAAGTAGAACAGGAGCAGTAGTGGGAGCAGGAGTATGTGGGAGCACAAACGGAGGAGCAGTAGGAACAGCAGCAGGCAAGGGAGCAGGAACAGCCGGAAGAATGGGTGCAGGTTGAGGAACAGGTTGGGGAACAGGCACAGGAGCAGGGGCAGGTGGAACCACAGGAACTGTGGTACCCTGTGCGTACGGAGGAGGTGATTTCATAAGATAGGACATCAAGGGATCCTCAACTAATTCCTCCTTCTTATCCGACTCCGTTGGCAAAGCAGGATAGCATTTATCTATAGACATACGCTGAAGCCTATCAAAAACTTCCTTTTCCTTTTCCTCCTTATCATGCTGAAACTGCTCAGCTTTCTTTACGATGGTAGCAACACCATCTCTCTGAGTACGTTTAGTCTGTCTGATCTCTTTCTGTCGGGCTTCTTTGCGCCACAACCGAAAGGCATCAAACATGGCTGGCCTCGACTTTTTCTTGAACAATTTAGCCTCGAGGTTATCTAAAATGGGGGTCTCGAAACTACCGTGAGGTGGCCAACTAAGGACACCGTCTTTTTTTAGTATAACGAATCCAATATTCATTAAAGGTGATCGGACCTAACCCATGTTTACTGTAAAGCTCATAAGTTGGAGTTCCAACCGGAGGTATTGGACACGAGTCCTCCAGTCGGGAATCCGTACCACAACATCTGAAACAACTAAACAAAGTACTACGACCAGGCATCTTGCACACTAGCCAAGTTTCACAAACGTCAAGGGTTACGGGATTTACCAAGTCCCAGCAAAGAGCGAAAACCCTCGGTTTTTGGCGACTGCAGACGTCAAATAACACAACAAAGAACCAAGTACTAAGAACCACAAATGCAATGGAACCATGCAACAACTAAGAACCACAACTAAGGACTCTGGGAGCGACCCACGAATACTTAACTCAAAGATCGATGGCGTCACCAGGAAGGCCCGTCAATCGTCTCGCTGTACCAAGGTCTACGCCAGGCGCCAAAAACAGGTCTACAGTCAGGGCAGCAGTCCGTCGCAGCCGTCAGGAGGCGGGAATCTTCACGGGAAAAGTCGTCGGGCCACTTATTTCGACAACAGGATCGATGAAGCGGGGTGCACCTTCCCTCGGAGATTTCACATGAAGTTCCTCATGATCGTCGGGCTTGGACCGGTACCACTGATGCAGCCCCCTGTTGGGCGCCAACTGAAGGACTGGGTTATTTAAGACCCAGCGGTGCCAGGGGACAACACCTGAAACCTTCGTGGGTCACCTGTTCCGGCGTACAAATGACAGAGACACGGGACACTTCCTTCGGCGTCAAAGATTCGAGATTTATTTACTGCAGGGAACACAGAAGTCACAAGAAGTACAACGGGTGTAGGTTCTGAGAGACTGCTTTTCTTTGCTACTGTGGATCGCTCCTTTTTATACACGTTTTTCTCATAGGTTAACATGGTACACAAAGGTTTACAACTTGGTTTCCATAATTATCCCCGAGAGGGGTCGCTTTGATGCATTCAAGGTCCGGAACATAAGCACAGAAACATTTGGCGGTTCCCAACTGTAAAAACCCATCTTCCCACCATTAGTACATTCCAATCGGCAGTAAAACAGATCGAAGAAGGAACAAGAACAGGTGTAGAGGAAGGCAGATACAGTGGGGAGATCGGAAAGGGTGTAAAAGAGGTGGTATCGGGAAACACGAGCTACAGGCATCAAAGAGACGTGCCTAATGAGATGCACGGCTGAGACAATAGTCCGGCACGGCAAGATGAGCCTCGAGCGGGGCCATCTGCCTTACAGCATCATCCCCCTCATCATAAAGACACTTTCAAAAGAAACGTGTCTTCCGCAAGAGTCTTGGGAATCCCAGGGTCGCGAAGCGGACAGCGTCCGTTCGCTGGCTACTTGAGGGCAAGAGACAAAATGGATGCCATATCTAAGATGGAACCTGTGGGTACAGATGTATAAACCCACGAAACAAACGAACGGTTTAGGTTAGCACAGTGAAACTGCGCACACCCACTAAACTCGTCATTTGCGGTTCATAGATACCAGACTCGACCACATTCGTGCGAGTCGAAAACACCACTTACGATCGTCACGGAACCTCACTCTGGGTTCTTCCGGCAAGGAACGAGGTGATCCATTCCAGTGCTTTTCCCTGGATTCCGATGTTTCTGAGGCGTTGTAGTAGGGTGCTATGACAGACTGTGTCGAAGGCAGCGGAGAGGTCGAGGAGGATGAGGGCGACTGTGTCTCCAATGTCCAGTAGAGTTCGAATGTCGTCTGTTGCTGCGATGAGTGCGGTCTCAGTGCTGTGTTTGGCTCGGAAGCCGGACTGTGAGGAGTCGAGGGACTTGTTGGTTTTGAGGAAGGCGGCGAGTTGGTTGTTGACAGCTTTCTCGATGACTTTGGCCGGGAATGGAAGGAGCGAGATGGGGCGGTAGTTTTTGAGTTCGGTGGGGTCAGCTGTGGTTTTTTTCAGAAGGGCGCTGAGTTCGGCGTGTTTCCAGCTTTCCGGGAAGGTGGCGGAGTTGAGGGAGCAGTTGATGACGTCTCGGAGGTGTGGTGCTATGAAGTAGTGTGGCTCACTGGTTAGAGGCGGCAGACCCGAGAGCAGAGGACGGCCCGGGGCCAGGGTTCGATTCCCGACGCGGCAGGTTTCCGGACCAGGGTCAGCGGAATCGATAATTCTCTCACCTCGGTGCCCACTCTGATCAGCGATCACACTCGGCAACTCTGGGCACTAGCTTGCCTCATCTTCACTAACGGCCCCACCAGACCGCCGGGGATGCCTGGTCTCACCCTGGAGATACCCATTAAGGGACCATCTCTCAGGGAAGCCAGGAAGGGTTTCGCAGCGGTCGAAGCGCGGAGGTACCCCTTCGGGAGTGAGTCCTGCGCTATATAAGCACACAATTAATTAATTAATTAATTAATGGAATCTGCTTTGTTGAAGATGTGGTGAGGGCATGGGTCTGTGGGGGATCCTGAGTGGATGGAGTTCATCAGGCGGATGGTGTCCTCAGTGGAGATTGGGTTCCATTCATTAAGGATTTTCAAGGGGGGTGAAGGTACGGTAGAAGGTTGGGTGGGTTGGTCTCCGGATAGGTTGTCGAAGCTGTTGTGGATGTCTGCGATTTTGTCGTGGAAGAACGAAGCTAGGGAGTCGCAAAGAGTTTGAGAGGGAGTGATGTCGTTGGAGTTGGCCGTGGGGTTGGTAAACTCTTTGATGATGTTGAATAATTCCTTGCTGTTGTGGGCGTTGTTGTCTAGTCGGTCTTTGAATGTGGCTTTCTTGGCAGTTCGGATAAGTTGGTGGTGTATGCGGGTGGCGTTTTTGAAGGAGTCCCTGGTGCTGGTGTTTGGGTCTTTTTTCCAGGCCTTCTCAAGGGAGCGACAGAGTTTCTTGGATTTCTTAAGATCCTCGTTGAACCAGGGGGCGTTTTTGTTGCCTAGTTTGATTTGACGTTTTTTCAGGGGTGCTAGGTTGTCGGCGCTTTTGGTTAGCCATTGAGTGAGGTTAATAGCTGCTTGGTTGGGGTTCGAAGAGTGGGCAGGGGGGTTTTGAAGAAGTGATGAGGAGATCTGGTCGATGGTGATTTTGTTCCAGTTTCTTCGCATAGTAGGTTGAGGATGGTTGTGGGTTGTGGTCTTATTGTAGATAAAGTGAGCGCAGCTGTGGTCCGTCCAATGGAGAGCTGTGGTGTGACTGAAGGAGATATGTTTGCTGGAGGTGAAGATAGGGTCGAGTGTGTGGCCTGTGTGGTGGGTGGGGGTATTAACAAGTTGTTTGAGTCCGAGGTTGGCGAGCAGCCACGGACCATAGAAGCAACCCTGCTTCCACGCTCATGCGAATTCGGACAACAGTTGTACCCGACTGCTCCCGCCAAACCTTATCCGGCTAATGCCCAGAACACAGATTATTTTCCGCTGCACTACGTGACCGTTACAGTTGATGACCCCGCCACGCCATTTCAGCCCTGATGAGTCACAGGCACCGTCCTGTTTGATGAAACACGTGTCGGCTGGCGTCTATACTCTATAAAGAGAACCCTATAAAGCTTTCTTCAAATCAACAGCTTCATCTTCTTTTGTCCTGTAAAATAAGTTTACACAATTGTTCATTTGACGTGTGCACAGTTCTTGTCTGTACGGTCTATAGTGTTTTAGCATCACTTGCTTGAACATTAGTTAGAGGTTATAGGGTTTTCCTCTATACTGTCTGCACCGTCCTACACTATCTTCATCCATCACCATACTCTACCCGCACTGTTTGAGCGCCCTTCACCTGTACATACCAAACCCACAGCAGTAAATTATTAAGATCCTCGTTGAACCAGGGGGCGTTTTTGTTGCCTAGTTTGATTCGACGTTTTTTCAGGGGTGCTAGGTTGTCGGCGCTGTTGGTTAGCCATTGAGTGAGGTTAATGGCTGCTTGGTTGGGGTTCGAAGAGTGGGCAGGGGGGTTTTGAAGAAGTGATGAGGAGATCTGGTCGATGGTGATTTTGTTCCAGTTTCTTCGCATAGTAGGTTGAGGATGGTTGTGGGTTGTGGTCTTATTGTAGATAAAGTGAACGCAGCTGTGGTCCGTCCAATGGAGAGCTGTGGTGTGACTGAAGGAGATATGTTTGCTGGAGGTGAAGATAGGGTCGAGTGTGTGGCCTGCGTGGTGGGTGGGGGTATTAACAAGTTGTTTGAGTCCGAGGTTGGCGAGATTGTCCAGAAGGGCGGTGGTGTTGCTGTTGTTGTTTTTTTCCAGGTGAAAATTGAGGTCTCCCAGTAGAATGTATTCCTCGGAGGGGAGGGCGTGTGGGGTGATAAAGTCAGTGATGTCTTCACTGAATTGTGCACGGGGTCCTGGTGGCCTGTAGAGGAGGGTGCCTCTGAGTGTGGTCTTGGGGTCGGTGTGGATCTGGAAGTGAAGGTGTTCGGCGCTATTGAGGTTGACGTCTGAGCTGGTTGAGATGCGGATGGAATTCTTGTGGACGATAGCGATGCCTCCTCCTGTTTGCTTGTTGCGGTCTTTTCGAATGATCTTGTAGCCTTCCGGGATGGCAATGGTGATGTCTGGGGCTGAGGAGGCGTTCATCTATGTTTCCGTTAGGAAGGCGACGTCCGGAGAGATTCCAGAGGTCGACGGCGTGTCTGTGGACCGAGCGGGTGTTGAGCAGGATGCATTTTAGGTGGTTGGTGTCAGGTCTCTGTTTGGTGTTAGTGGATGAGGAGTTGGTCTTGGTGCCGTCAAACTTGCAGGAGTTGCATGTGAAGGGTCCATGGGTGTGGCCAGGGGCGGCTTGGGCGCAGTTGGGGAGGCGACCGGAGTTAAGGGCTAAGAGGGTGGAGACGGCGTATGTAATGCGGGTGGGGTGGGTGGTACGGGGGCCAAGGGGTCTGGCACTGGGCGCGGGCTTGGCGCGGACGGGCGTAGACGGGCTTACCTTTGGCGCACCTTCGGCGCGACCGCTGCGCGTGGACGCTGCGCGTTGGGTCATTGGTCATAAATGGAGAGAGGAGGGGGGCGGAGCGTGGGAGGGGCAGCTGGGAGGCGGTAGCGAGGAGGGTAGGTGGGCCAGGGGAATGAACAACAGGGAAATGGAGGGCGGGATAGAGAGTCAAAACGGGGGGGCAGGAGGATTGAGGGTCCGAGCAACAGCAGGGAAATATTACCAAAGTTATTCAAATAGCGTACTAATTAAGCATTCAGCGAACCCAGCGCACAATTTACAAAAGCTAAAGCCAACAATTACAGACAGCAACAGGCACTAAATGCACACAGCAAAGTCGCGCTATTAAGGTTGACTGCAGCGCGATGCTCGGCGCTATAATCTGGTGAGGAGCGCTAAACAAGCTCAAATGCACACGATACCAGACACCAGCGTGGTTGTCTCAATGGCCAGGGAGGGAGCGTGGGGGGAGCGGCCGCTTTGGATCGGATCCGGACGGTCACAGCTGCAGAGAGGAGGAGGTGATCTCTCTGTTTGTGGGTGGGAGGGGCAGCTGGGAGGTGGTAGCGAGGAGGGTAGGTGGGCCAGGGGAATGAACAACAGGGAAATGGAGGGCGGGATAGAGAGTCAAAACGGGGGGGCAGGAGGATTGAGGGTCCGAGCAACAGCAGGGAAATATTACCAAAGTTATTCAAATAGCGTACTAATTAAGCATTCAGCAAACCCAGCGAACAATTTACAAAAGCTAAAGCCAACAATTACAGACAGCAACAGGCACTAAATGCACACAGCAAAGTCGCGCTATTAAGGTTGACTGCAGCGCGATGCTCGGCGCTATAATCTGGTGAGGAGCGCTAAACAAGCTCAAATGCACACGATACCAGACACCAGCGTGGTTGACTCAATGGCCAGGGAGGGAGCGTGGGGGGAGCGGCCGCTTTGGATCGGATCCGGACGGTCACAGCTGCAGAGAGGAGGAGGTGATCTCTCTGTTTGTGGGTGGGAGGGGCAGCTGGGAGGCTGTAGCGAGGAGGGTAGGTGGGCCAGGGGAATGAACAACAGGGAAATGGAGGGCGGGATAGAGAGTCAAAACAGGGGGCAGGAGGATTGAGGGTCCGAGCAACAGCAGGGAAATATTACCAAAGTTATTCAAATAGCATACTAATTAAGCATTCAGCGAACCCAGCGGACAATTTACAAAAGCTAAAGCCAACAATTACAGACAGCAATATGCTTTTCTTTCTTTCTGCCCCCATGCGTTCCCCATCTATAGCCTTCATGTAAGTGATAAATTCCTCTTTCCATCTTGCCCAAGGAATAGGAGGATCACCCTTGGACTGTAAAAACTTCGCTGGAGGATCAAATTGCATGTCGTATAAATTTACACAAAAATTGAAGTTAAATTATAAACCTGTAAAATATAATATGCAGTAAAATATCTTCAAAATGTCCTTCAGAATAACACTCTTGTTAGAAGTGGCTATTTCTGGTAGGCTAAGGCTGACGCCAAAGCCAGGCAGAAACCACCATTCTAGTCAGGGCAAGGAAGTCACACGCCAAGATAACCCTTGCTCACCCCCTTGGTAGCTTGGCACAAGCAGTGTAGGAAGGTGGCTACCTGACTATGGTTACCCCAGATTTTTTGCCTTGTGTTTAGCTGGTTTTCGACTTAGTTGGCCTGGTTCCCTGCTAATCAGGGCCCCAGGCTATCTGCTCTCTCTGTAAAATGGATTCCATGTACCCTAGGTGCATAACTAGATTGGCTTGGGTAACCTTATCAGCCCCTGTACAGAGCACTATAGGTGCCCAGGGCATAGGTGCATCCAAGGCCTACCAGGGGCTGCAGCATATCTTTTGCCACCCCTGGCTGGCTATCTAAAATTGACACAACTGGCTGATCACTCAGCTGGGGCAAGGTGGTGTAATCACCCCTTGCTTAGATATAGTATGCATATATCTAAACCTATCTGGACACATATAAACCTGTGAGTCACTCCTATGGCAGGCCTTGACAATCCTGGAGGCAGAGTGCGTGGTTTTAGGTGAGATGGGACTCTAGCATGAGCTGAGCCTGTCTGCAGCTGTCGGGACCAATTCCCTTAGCTGTTCCGGGATAATGCCAAACCATATACTAGTGGGTGCATTATAATCCTCGCGGTTATATGTCATCTTTGGTTTGGCTTTATCAAAACATGTTGTGTAAGGTGTCATACGATTTGGAATACTATCCCCTCGACAGTCCTGTCGACGGGGATAGCATTCCACCCCTCTAGAGGGAGAAGACATGTTACTTTACTGAAACGCAGTTGATTTTTAAAAGAGCCTCAGATCCACAAAATGGATGCTTCTGCCACAGACACGAGTCTGACCCCCTGAAGCTGACCGAAACTCAGCCAAAGGGGCCTGGACAAAGGGTTTCCTGTCGCAGGGCGGTGTTAAACCACCCCAGACAGGAGATAGTGGATTGTAGCAGGGAAGTTTGAAAGAAACCAGACACTGCATGGGGAGCACCAGGCTTCCCCTTGCATAATCCGGCCAAACCGGTTCTGGGGCACTCCAGCCCCAGTCCCAGCCCGGCCTGGATCAAAGGAAAGGGGTGTAACCATCCCCTTCCTGGGTCCCACCCATAGGAGGGGACCTAGCAGGTAATCCAGCCCCCTAGATTCGAATAAGAGTGGGAGCAGTGCCAATGCACTTCAGATTATCCTGATGAAACTTAAGAAACGAAACTCTGGACCCTTTGACATCCTACTCAATGTAGAAGACTGAAGAATCTCCCTTGTGGTCAAGGAGTGACCACCCTGTGCAAACAGGTACCATCCAGCACCTCAACGCCTGCTTTGTTGCAGTTCCCGCCGGAACTCGAGCGACAGAGATCAACGAGATCAAGCATGCCTGCCTTCCAACAGCCCGATCCACAGTCCCTGCAGAGCTGAGACCCGTGGAAGTGACCGGAAGCGTGGGAGCCGCCATCTTGAAAAGACCACGAGACGCTGACCGTGCAGCCCACGAGTGACCCTCGAAGCTGTACACTGGGGTTTGAGAAGCCCCAACCCTGAGCCACTCTTGCACTGAAGCTCACCCCTCTACACTTGACGAGTACTGCGTGGGACCCTTCTCCTTCCTTTGGCTCGACGCGTTGGCCCGGTCACTTGCCAGCTGGCTTGTGGCCCCTGTGCCAACGAAAACCTAAATACGACTTGTGATTCTGATTGCTTCAGACTTGCACCAGCTCCCCTGAAAAGGAGCCCCCGCTCTGACCCTCCTGGTCAGAGTGAGAAGCAATCTTCCGATCCTGCGTGGATTGCTCTTGCCAAGTGTTGTTTGCTTCAATCTTGAAGCCGACTGCGCCGACGGTGAGAACCTGCATGGGACAGATCGTGACCAGCTCCTGGACGTCGCAGATGCCCCAGAGCCCACGTGACAGTGGAGAGAAGCTCCTTGACAACCCCCTGATTGCGCCCGACATTGCCTGGTTCCGTCCTGGTTCCACCCTGGTCACTGCTGAGTGACCCAGACTCTGTCCCCTCTGCTGTCAGGTACTTTTCTACTCTGATCCGCCCTTGGATCACACCGGACACTTCTCCTTCACATCGCCTGCAGCCTCTTCCGCTCCAAGCACCAAGAACCAGCGTGACAAAACCCGACGCCACTTCGACCCTGTGCACCCGCTTCCTGTGGGTGAGGTAACATTGCAACGCCGGTGTTCCTACACTGGTACACACCTCTAGGGTCTGTGTCTAAAGTTTGGTCCTTCTAGGTTCAGCGGAAGTATCCTTAAACTCTGTTAGTGTAACTTTTACGCACCATTGACATTGCATTGGTGCAAGCCGCACTTTACGTGCTGCACCCGAATCCCGCGGGCTTTTCCCGACTTCAGCATTGCTAGTCCCGACTGCTCCCAGCGATTCCCTAGGCCCTAGGCCTAACCACTGTTCGATTGGTATCTCTTATACCACTTTCTTAACATATGGTTTGAGTGGCCCCCCCGCCCTCATCCATAATTGTGCAACTTTGTATGTTATACTGTGCTTTTGTTTAAACGCTTGTGCCCCTTTGCTCATAAAGAGTACTGGGGATTATTTTAGAAATAAACACATATATTTTTATAATATATACTTGTGTGGTGTCCTTTCATTTGATATTACAGGATTGTATGTGGTAAAAGAGCTCGCTTAACACGACCTCTTGAGTTAAGCCTTTATGGCTGCTTAGTCCATGCTACCCCTAGGATAGCTTGTCTAATAAGGTTGACTTACAACCAGACACCATAAGGGGTTGTTTGGACTGATACAAGGTGGTTCCAGAATTGGAAACATCATATATCAGGCCAACTTCTCACAAGCAGTAAGACTAAACTCGGAGGCAATGTGTAAAGCATTTGCGCCAGCACACAACAGCAACAACATCCTAGGCACACCACAAAAGGAACTCCACACAAGGTTATATTAAAATAACTTTTGTATTGTCAAAACACATCAGATAGGATCACACAATATACATGGTGCCAACTGGCACGGGCAATATTCACAAGGGATTACTTACAACCAGACACCATAAGGGGTTGTTTGGACTGATACAAGGTGGTTCCAGAATTGGAAACATCATTTATCAGGCCAACTTCTCACATTGGTGTGCAGCGGTGGGGATTTGAGCTTGCTGTTGTTTTACCATTGCAATCTTTTTATCAAATTGAAAGATCACATCAAGTACCTTAGGTACATATAAACAAAAGCTTAGCATATTTAAGTTCTACTGAACTTAGTAGTTGTAGATCAAAGGGCTTAGCACACCCTGCCTACAACTCACTAGCAAGGTACAGTAGGAAAACACTTAGTGTAGGTAAGTGCATCACTTACACCTCACTAGCAGTCATGTCTGACGCAGGAGGAGCTTCAGGCTCTGCCCCTGTGACAGTTGACCTTACCAAGGCAACTTCCAGCTATGACAAATTTAGCCACAAAGACTTGTGTGCCTTGTGCATTTCAAGAGGGCTAAAAAGGGGCAGAAGCCCCACCATTCCTTCCCTGATAGCCATCCTGGAACAGGATGATTTGGAGAGAGAAAAGAGAATCTCCCCAGAGTCAGGAGATGGAGTGAACCCCCCTGAGAATGTAGACTCCCAAGAGATAGGTGAAGATGAGGAGGAAGAAGAGGAGGAAGAGGATTCTGATATAGATCCTGACCAGAGGGGTGACCAGGCACTTGTTGGTAGGCTTAACCAGGCCAACTTGAGCCAACTTGAGAATGGAGAAGGCCAGCACTTCCCCAGATCTCAAAACCTGATTCTCCCAGGCAATAGGAGAGTGAGATCATCTTCAAGAGACTCTCACATTTCTAGTGCCTCAATGGAATCACAAAGAGGGATGACTCCATCCCAGAAAAAGGAGCATAGGGCCAGAATGAGGGCTGTCCAACTCCAGATAGAGAGGGAGGAGGTAGCCTTGGCTCAAGGTAGACTTGCCTTGGCAAGAGAGCAAAAATTGTGTGGATTAGATTCCACTGGTGGCAGCAACATAATTCCTAGAGAGAAACCCAGGTCCTATGATAGTAGAAACCTGACAAAGATTGTGCCCCCCTACAAGGAAGGGGATGACATCCAAAAGTGGATAACTGCTCTTGAGAGAGCCTGCATGGTACAGCAGGTTCCTTTTCTCTTATGGTATTCCTTTTCAGAGAAAGGGAGAGATAAGCTCCTCACTGTCAGACATGAGGATGCAAACAATTACAAAGTCCTGAAGAGTGTTCTGATAGATGGGTTTGGCTTAACCACTGAACAATACAGGTTAAGGTTCAGAGACACCCAGAAGACACAGACTCAGGACTGGACTGATTTTGTAGATTGTGCTACTAAGGCTCTGGAGGGTTGGCTACATGGCAGCAAAGTACATGACTTTACAGGATTGTATAATTTGATTATGAAGGAGCAGATCCTAAGTAATTGTCAGAACCAGCTCTTACACCAGCACCTGGTGGACTCAGATTTGACCTCTCCCCAAGAATTGGGAAAGAGGGCAGATAAATGGTTCAGAACCAGGATTAGGCCTAAGAATCAGGACAATAACCAGAAGAAGGAGTCTACCAAGCCTCAAGATAAGGGTGGGGATAAAAGTAAAGAGAAAACTTCCCCAGGGCCCCAAAACTCCAAGGATGGGGGTGGGTCCCAAGACACTTCATCAACTCAGAAAAAGCCCTATTGTCATGCCTGTAAACAGGTTGGGCATTACAAAACAGACAGCTGTTGTCCCAAGAATGGCAATAAGGAGAACATACCTCCAAAAACCACTCCAACACCTCCTGTTACTGTCAGCAGTAATCCCCCAGGTGGTGGGAGCGCCCCCAAGAATTTGGGTGCATTTACTTTTGGAAATCAGGTGGACCCTGGCCTATCCAGGTCCCCATCCCCAAATGATCTTGTCTATGAGAATGGCATGGGGTTTGCCAATTTCTCTGACTGCCCAAATACCTTGAGCAAATATAGACAAGAACCCATCATCAATGGTTTGAAAGTTGAAGCCTTTAGAGACACAGAGGCTAGCATCACCATGGTGGCTGACTGTATAGTCCCCTCTAAGCAACTTTTACCTGGTGCCACATACCAGGTGTTAGAACTGGGGGTCTTTAGTTGGCAGAGGTAGGTACCACTGTCCAAATAGGGACCCTTGCTTCTAGTCAGGACAAGGGGATAACCCTCTTAGATAACCCCTGCTCGCCCTCAAGGTAGCTTGGCCTGAGCAGTCTAGGCTAACCAGAGGCAAACTACACAAGACCAAAACGGCAAAAATCCAACATACACAGTTCAAGAATATGGTTTCAAAAGAGTTCTTCAGATTGTAATCAAAGTTCTTTAAGTTGCGTTAAAATAATCCACAGATGCGTGAAAAGTTCACAGTTGCGTCACGTTTACTCACAGTACCTTTTAGATGCAACAAAGTTCCACAAGCAGGAAGCTGGTGCGGTGGAAACAAGCGATGCGTTACTCCTGAGACCCTGGGGAGGCGATGCGACAGCCCCGCTGCAGCAGCGGGCGTGTTGCGACAAATCCGGTCTGTATGGGGAGGAAGGCCGCTTGCGTAGATTCCGGTGCGTAGGTTCCGTAGGAAGTCTGTTCTCGCAAAGGCACGATGCGATGATCTCGTAGGGGCTGCGACGATCTCCGGGGCGACGATGCGCGGTCCAGCGGTGATCCTCTCTCTCGCAGCTCCTCGATGCGATGGTTCTGCGACGACGCTCGCAGCGACGTGATGCGGTCCGCAAGCAAGCGGTGCGGCGATCTTTCCCAGCGACGACAGGCTCTGCGACGACACTCGCAGCGATGTTCGATTCTCCCGCACCGGTCTGGTGCGTCCCGCAAACGAAGGATGCGATGGCTCCGGCAGCGGCGTCAGGCGCTGCGCCGATCTCGACCTTCGTAGCGGCGGGAAACTTCTCGCACTGTCGGGGATGCACTCCGCAAGCGAGCGATGCGACACTTTTCAGCTTCAAAAGTCTCTCAAGCTTAGTTTCAAGCTTCCCAGCTCAGGTTCAACTTCCAGAGGCTCCACAACTGGATCAAGCACTCTAGGAAGGACAGAACTCTCTCAGCAGAGTTCAGGGAAACTGGGGGTGAAGTCCTTTTGTTCCTGGGACTTCAAAAAACAGGGAGCCAGCTCTTCTCAGGCCCTTGGAGATTCCTTCAAGACAGGGGACACAGCTCACAGCAAAGTCCTTCCCCTCTCCTTGGCAGCAAAGCAACAGCAGGTCAGTCCAGCAGAGCAAAAGCAGGACAGTCTTCCTTCTTCAGGGTCAGCTTTCTCCTTGGCAGAGGTTCCTTCTTGATTTCCAGGATGATCTAATTTTCTGTTGTCAGGGGTCCTGTACTTATACCCCTAAAGTCTTTGTTCTCTCTGTGCATGTGGGCCCTGAGCCCGGTCTGAACCAGTTCTGGGTGGATCCTGAGCACTTTGTTTTGCTGGCTGCATCTTTCCTTTCAGAGTGAGGGGCAGGGTCCTCAGCCGCCCAGCAGGAGGTGGAGCCAGCATTGTGGCAGGCAGGCACAGCCCTATTCAGCCCAGGTGCTAACTCCTCCCACCACTCAGGTTGCAATTGCTTCATTCAGCCTAGTGCTGACTCATCCAGCCTCTGGGGGAATTCCCCAGCCCCTGTCACTCACAAACCAGACAGTCAATACACAAACAGGCCCAGGCACACAGAAGGGTCAGACAAGAGAACAGCAACTTTCTAAAAGTGCTGTTTTCAAACACAGGATTTAAAAACCATCTTTTCTAAAAGATGTATTATTAAATTCTGAGTTCAGGGATCCTAGATACTTATGTCCTATCTTGTTCCTATGGGAAGAAATGCTGTTAACCACTGTAGCCAGCATCCCCCATGTTAACCTATGGAGCAAGATAGCCTTACAATAGTGAAAAACGAAAATGGCTGTACTTCACTACCAGAGCATGTCACCTGCACTAGCACATGCTCTACCTTTCACATACACTGCACCCTGCCCAGGGGGGTACCTTGGGCCTTCCATAGGGGTGACTGATGTGCACGAAAAGGGAAGGGTTAGGCCTGGTCAGTGGGGACACTGACCAGGAGGACATGGCAGATCTAAACTGCCCATAGGCGCTGCAGTGGCAGGCCTGAGACACCATTTTAGAGCTACTTCTGTGGGTGGCACAATCAGTGCTGCAGGCCCACTAGTAGCATTTGCCATCACCAGCCCTGGCACACCCAGTGCACTTTACTAGGGACTTCATGGTGATACAAATATGCCAAACATGTATATCCAATCAGAATAACAATTTACACAGAGAGCATATGCACTTTTGCACTGATCAGCAGTGGTAAAGTGCGCAGAGTCCTATTGCCAACAGCCACGGGTCAGGAAAAATAAGGGAGGAAGAAGCAAAAAGTTTGGGGAAGACCCTGCAAGAAGGGCCAGTTCCAACACAACCCCCTTCCAGCCTAAAGCCAGGGTAGACCAAACGATACCTCGATGGGATTCCCTGCTTAAGGCGATAGAACACGGAACCTGGCCCAAACGGCAGGGCACTATTCCTGTTCTACGCCTTCCTGAACCTAGTTGTATCACTCTATCCATACTCTCAGGGTCCACCATGCCAATATATATGGAACCCTTCACCTCACCTGTGGACACCACCTGTGCAGCACCTAACCTTAATTTCCTCACAGGTGTGTCCCAACAGACCAACAGCAAGCCACAGTGACCACCAACAGTGATCAGGGATGAGACCCAGGCCTCATGCCTCTCATGGCTCTCAAACCCCTGTGGCATCAGATGGTGGGGGGCAGTAGCCCCAGGTGCTTGGCACCCTTTGTCCACTCTCTCTCTTGTCAGTTCAGGTCTGACACTCTGGCACTGACCCACCAGTCCCGGACCTGTATCCGTCCACCAGGACAACCAAGAACACAACTTTCCTACCAGTTCAGGACCTCCCTCCAGCAACTGGTCTCCCAACCTAGGGTTTAACCCCTCAGGTTGTACCGGGGTCAGAGGCGAGTGCTCCCTCCCTCTGCACCCCCTTCCAGAGCGCTGCACCCTCCCTACTGGAGGGGTACCCCTGGGAACCATATTGGTCAGGACACTGGTTACAGATGTCCTTCCTTCCAGGTCAGGCAGATCCTGAACCTGGTCTCCCAACCCAGGGACCAAAACCTGCAGTTGTGCGTTCGCCTGGCACGCCAGGACTTCTGGGGACTCACATAGTACCCCCTTGAGGGTGACACACAACTCATGTGTCCTGTGACAGTCTGCCTGGCGCAGATCTCCCGACCCCTGTCCACCTGACAGTGCGGGAAGATCCCCCAGGACAGAAGTGGTGTCACCATGGTCACTCCTGGGAGACTCAGCCCTTCTGACTGGTCCCTGACCCACTGGTTCTCCCACTGGGGACTCCTTCCCCCTCTCACCCCTCAGTCTGGACTTCTGTACCCTCCCAAATGGAGCGGCACTGCCAAACACCAGAACTGATGGAGGCCTGGTTACAGGCACTCCCCGTTCAACAGACACTGGGAGATCCTCCTCAAATGGCCTACAAGTACAGTCTAGGTCCCCATCCTGGTGTTCCCTTAAGGAACCCTCCAGGCCCTGAGACTGGGTTTCGGGCACCGTGAGACACACCGTCCCACACTCATTCCTTCTCCACTGAGACCGGACATGAGCCCCTACACCCCTCCCACTACACTGGGACCTAACCGGGCTACACTGAACCTCTTCCACCTAACAGGTCTGGAAGATATCTAAGCCACTCCTTTTGGGATCACTCCCCAATGCCTCCTCAGACTCTCTGGAATTCACCAAGAGGTCTGCCTCCAACGCAAGCTCTCTGGGGTCAGAGAACTCACACTCCACCGGGTGTTGGCATAGCTCTGGAAAACAGGGACTTAAAATATGCTCTCCATCAAATGAATCACACAGCCCCCCACAGTTGTTAACCAAGCTACCCTTTGCCTCACCCTCCAGTGCCTCACACAAGTACCCCACACCACTCTCCTGAGACTGGCGAGGCAGTATCTGACTGTCTCTGTCACACAACCCATACTCTTCTGGCTGGTCTTCACTCACACACACCGAGGTTTCTACCACGGGGGAACCCCTCTCCTTGTACCTCTCATCTAGAGTCAGTAGAGTGTCCCTCCCGCCACTAGGAATATGGTCCCCTGTGCCAGTCCCCCAATCTACTTCAGGGACACTGCACTCCACTGGAACTACATAATAAACCTGGACCCCCTGGTGTATGTTGACCCCCTCCCTCAAGTCAGGCGCCACATCTCTGGGTGTTTGTACCTTTCTCTCAGCACTGGAAACTATAATCTTGCTGCCACCATCTGAGCTGGACTCCACCTCCAACTCAACAAAGCTCACTTCTTGAGCTACCCATGTTTCTTCTTCAGCTGAGACCCTCATAGCCTCACGTATCTTGAGCTCCAACTCAAGCTTCCTCATTCGTAATTCATGGGCCAAGGACAATTTCAATTCCTCCAGGGCACGGGCATGTTTGCTCTCCTCCGCCGCCCTTTCCATTTGCTTCATCTTCATTTCAAGCCTCAACATTTCTAATTTATGATCTCTAGCCCTTTGGTTTTCCTCCAACTCTTCTGGGGAAAAACTTTCAGCTGAATGGTTGCTGCCAGCCCTTGAGGCTGCTCCGGACACAGGCAGATCCTGTGGCCTGAAACCATCTCTTTGTGCATCCTGATCCACTTCTGCATCATCTGTCTCCCCAGCCTTTTTGGTCTCCCACCAGGCCCTTACAGCCTCCTGTAGCTCCTCCTTCCTGGAGCTGCGCTTCATGGGACATCCAAAGTTCCTGCAGAACTGTCTGAGTTGACCTACTTTGTAATCACTTAACATTTCAATATCAAACTCCAGTTCTGCAACATCACTTGCTGGTTTACCATTCTGAGACATGATGCTTGGATTCTTTCAGGGTTACGATCAAAAATAGAACCAAACATAAAAAATGTAGTATGCGGTGGCGTAGTGGTCTGCACTCACTAGTGATGTACACCAATTACTGTGGGTCAAGTACAAATACAAGTTCAAATCCCACCGCTGCCACCAATGTTAGAACTGGGGGTCTCTAGTTGGCAGAGGTAGGTACCACTGTCCAAATAGGGACCCTTGCTTCTAGTCAGGACAAGGGGATAACCCTCTTAGATAACCCCTGCTCGCCCTCAAGGTAGCTTGGCCAGAGCAGTCTAGGCTAACCAGAGGCAATGCGTAAAGTATTTGTACCAACACTCACAGTAACACAGTGAAAACACCACAAACTGATTCCACAACAGTTTAGGCAAATAAAGATATTTATTCTAAACTACACAAGACCAAAACGGCAAAAATCCAACATACACAGTTCAAGAATATGGTTTCAAAAGAGTTCTTCAGATTGTAATCAAAGTTCTTTAAGTTGCGTTAAAATAATCCACAGATGCGTGAAAATTTCACAGTTGCGTCACGTTTACTCACAGTACCTTTTAGATGCAACAAAGTTCCATAAGCAGGAAGCTGGTGCGGTGGAAACAAGCGATGCGTTACTCCTGAGACCCTGGGGAGGCGATGCGACAGCCCCACTGCAGCAGCGGGCGTGTTGCGACGAATCCGGTCTGTATGGGGAGGAAGGCCGCTTGCGTAGATTCCGGTGCGTAGGTTCCGTAGGAAGTCTGTTCTCGCAAAGGCACGATGCGATGATCTCGTAGGGGCTGCGACGATCTCCGGGGCGACGATGCGCGGTCCAGCGTTGATCCTCTCTCTCGCAGCTCCTCGATGCGATGGTTCTGCGACGACGCTCGCAGCGACGTGATGCGGTCCGCAAGCAAGCGGTGCGGCGATCTTTCCCAGCGTCGACAGGCTCTGCGACGACACTCGCAGCGATGTTCGATTCTCCCGCACCGGTCTGGTGCGTCCCGCAAACGAAGGATGCGACGGCTCCGGCAGCAGCGTCAGGCGCTGCGCCGATCTCGACCTTCGTAGCGGCGGGAAACTTCTCGCACTGTCGGGGATGCGCTCCGCAAGCGAGCAATGCGACACTTTTCAGCTTCAAAAGTCTCTCAAGCTTAGTTTCAAGCTTCCCATCTCAGGTTCAACTTCCAGAGGCCCCATACCTGGATCAAGCACTCTAGGAAGGACAGAACTCTCTCAGCAGAGTTCAGGGAAACTGGGGGTGAAGTCCTTTTGTTCCTGGGACTTCAAAAAACAGGGAGCCAGCTCTTCTCAGGCCCTTGGAGATTCCTTCAAGACAGGGGACACAGCAAACAGCAAAGTCCTTCCCCTCTCCTTGGCAGCAAAGCAACAGCAGGTCAGTCCAGCAGAGCAACAGCAGGACAGTCTTCCTTCTTCAGGGTCAGCTTTCTCCTTGGCAGAGGTTCCTTCTTGATTTCCAGGATGATCTAATTTTCTGTTGTCAGGGGTCCTGTACTTATACCCCTAAAGTCTTTGTTCTCTCTGTGCATGTGGGCCCTGAGCCCGGTCTGAACCAGTTCTGGGTGGATCCTAAGCACTTTGTTTTGCTGGCTGCATCTTTCCTTTCAGAGTGAGGGGCAGGGTCCTCAGCCGCCCAGCAGGAGGTGGAGCCAGCATTGTGGCAGGCAGGCACAGCCCTATTCAGCCCAGGTGCTAACTCCTCCCACCACTCAGGTTGCAATTGCTTCATTCAGCCTAGTGCTGACTCATCCAGCCTCTGGGGGAACTCTCCAGCCCCTGTCACTCACAAACCAGACAGTCAATACACAAACAGGCCCAGGCACACAGAAGGGTCAGACAAGAGAACAGCAACTTTCTAAAAGTGCTGTTTTCAAACACAGGATTTAAAAACCATCTTTTCTAAAAGATGTATTATTAAATTCTGAGTTCAGGGATCCTAGATACTTATGTCCTATCTTGTTCCTATGGGAAGAAATGCTGTTAACCACTGTAGCCAGCATCCCCCATGTTAACCTATGGAGCAAGATAGCCTTACAATAGTGAAAAACGAAAATGGCTGTACTTCACTACCAGAGCATGTTACCTGCACTAGCACATGCTCTACCTTTCACATACACTGCACCCTGCCCAGGGGGGTACCTTGGGCCTTCCATAGGGGTGACTGATGTGCACGAAAAGGGAAGGGTTAGGCCTGTTCAGTGGGGACACTGACCAGGAGGACATGGCAGTTCTAAACTGCCCATAGGCGCTGCAGTGGCAGGCCTGAGACAACATTTTAGAGCTACTTCTGTGGGTGGCACAATCAGTGCTGCAGGCCCACTAGTAGCATTTGCCATCACCAGCCCTGGCACACCCAGTGCACTTTACTAGGGACTTCATGGTGATACAAATATGCCAAACATGTATATCCAATCAGAATAACAATTTACACAGAGAGCATATGCACTTTTGCACTGATCAGCAGTGGTAAAGTGCGCAGAGTCCTATTGCCAACAGCCACGGGTCAGGAAAAATAAGGGAGGAAGAAGCAAAAAGTTTGGGGAAGACCCTGCAAGAAGGGCCAGTTCCAACACCAGGTGACAAACATTGATGGCATACCAACCAATCATCCCATGGCAGTAGTAAGTCTCAGCTGGGGAGGTGTCACTGGCCCAAAGAGAGTGGCAGTGTCACCAAACTTGCCTGTAGACTGTCTACTGGGTAACGATTTGGAAATCTCAGCCTGGGTTGAGGTTGAACAAGAAATCCATTCTAGAATGGTAAACTCCAATGGAAAGGTTAGTGGGGCTGTACTGGCTATAGCCCCAATTCAAGATATCCTTCCTGAAAAGGTTGGTAGGGCTGAACAACTCTCTGCCCCATCTTTAACAGAAGCTCTTCCAAAACAGAATAGCAAAGCTGTTATGATAACAGCAGAAACCCAAACTGAGTCTCCTCCTGAAAAGGTTGGTGGGGCTGTGATGGCCACAGCCCAAACTCAAACAGATATGTGTGTTGTGAAGCCTGAAATGATGGATCACTCCACCCAAACTGAGAGCATGGAGGAGGAAGAGAAATCTCCCCCTCACCAGACATTAGGACAGGATCAGCCTCCTCAGGGAACTGATCTTACCCCTGATGAAGGAACTGCCCCAGAGGTTGTAAGGCCTGGCCTGACAGGGCCTCTGATGGCAGTGGACCCTTCTCAGGTGGGACCCAGTCTGGAGCAGGTAACCTGCCCCTCTCTCCCTTGCCTTAGTCAGCCCAGGGCTGCAGAGGACAAGAAGGACAGTGAGACCCCACAGGGCCCCTGTCAAATAAAGCACCCCCATCAACAGATTAGGGGCACCGCAGCTAGCAGCCCTAGCCAGGTGAAAACTTTAAAAACTCCTGAGGGATCCCCCTTAAAATCGGTTAGGGACCTCCCACAGATGGATTCTGTTGGGCACAGCCAAACATGGGACCCAAAGGGCCCAAACCTGACCTGTCCCTCCAGTAAGCCAAACAGAGGGACCCAGCCTCCAGCTTTAGGTAGCCAGAGGCTGACCCTGAGAGCACAGTGCAACTCAGTTGAAGAAAGAAAGGCACACATGGTGGAAGATAATTGGAGGAAGCTGAGCCCCAAATTAGTGGAGCCTTACTTCAATACTCCATATCCAAACCAGCCTTTAACTTTGCTTAAACACACCCAAGGTAGTGATTCCCTATGGTGGAGACCCCCTAATACCCCAAGGGTGAGGGACTGCTTAGTGGACCATGAGACAGGGGGTACCCATGCTAGTGCAGGTACTTCCTTATATGGCCACTCAGGCAATAAAGGCTTACCTGGACAAGGATAGCCTTATCTCCTTTCGTTTGGGGGGCGGTTGTGTAGGAAGGTGGCTACCTGACTATGGTTACCCCAGATTTTTTGCCTTGTGTTTAGCTGGTTTTCGACTTAGTTGGCCTGGTTCCCTGCTAATCAGGGCCTCAGGCTATCTGCTCTCTCTGTAAAATGGATTCCATGTACCCTAGGTGCATAACTAGATTGGCTTGGGTCACCTTATCAGCCCCTGTATAGAGCACTATAGGTGCCCAGGGCATAGGTGCATCCAAGGCCTACCAGGGGCTGCAGCATATCTTTTGCCACCCCTGGCTGGCTATCTAAAATTGACACAACTGGCTGATCACTCAGCTGGGGCAAGGTGGTGTAATCACCCCTTGCTTAGATATAGTATGCCTATATCTAAACCTATCTGGACACATATAAACCTGTGAGTCACTCCTATGGCAGGCCTTGACAATCCTGGAGGCAGAGTGCGTGGTTTTAGGTGAGATGGGACTCTAGCATGAGCTGAGCCTGTCTGCAGCTGTCGGGACCAATTCCCTTAGCAGTTCCGGGATAATGCCAAACCATATACTAGTAGGTGCATTATAATCCTCGCGGTTATATGTCATCTTTAGTTTGGCTTTATCAAAACATGTCGTGTAAGGTGTCATACGATTTGGAATACTATCCCCTCGACATTCCTGTCGACGGGGATAGCATTCCACCCCTCTAGAGGGGGAAGACATGTTACTTTACGCGGTTGATTTTTAAAAGAGCCTCAGATCCACAAAATGGATGCTTCTGCCACAGACACGAGTCTGACCCCCTGAAGCTGACCGAAACTCAGCCAAAGGGGCCTGGACAAAGGGTTTCCTGTCGCAGGGCGGTGTTAAACCACCCCAGACAGGAGATAATGGATTGTAGCAGGGAGGTTTGAAAGAAACCAGACACTGCATGGGGAGCACCAGGCTTCCCCTTGCATAATCCGGCCAAACCGGTTCTGGGGCACTCCAGCCCCAGTCCCAGTGCGGCCTGAATCAAAGGAAAGGGGTGTAACCACCCCTTCCTGTGTCCCACCCATAGGAGGGGACCTAGCAGGTAATCCAGCCCCCTAGATTCGAATAATAGTGGGAGCAGTGCCAATGCACTTCAGATTATCCTGATGAAACTTAGGAAACGAAACTCTGGACCCTTCGACATCCTACTCAACGTAGAAGACTGAAGAATCTCCCTTGTGGTCAAGGAGTGACCACCCTGTGCAAACAGGTACCATCCAGCACCTCAACGCCTGCTTTGTTGCAGTTCCCGCCGGAACTCGAGCGACAGAGATCGACGAGATTAAGCTTGCCTGCCTTCCTACAGCCCGATCCACAGTCCCTGCAGAGCTGAGACCCGTGGAGGCGACCGGAAGCGTGGGAGCTGCCATCTTGAAAGGACCACGAGATGCTGACCGTGCAGCCCACGAGTGACCCTCAAAGCTGTACACCGGGGTTTGAGAAGCCTCAACCATGAGCCGCTCTTGCACTGAAGCTCACCCATCTACACTCGGCGAGTGCTGCGTGGGGCCCTTCTGCTTCCTTTGGCTCGACACGTTGGCCCGGTCACTTGCCAGCTGGCTTGTGGCCCCTGTGCTGACGAAAACCTAAATACGACTTGTGATTCTGGTTGCTCAAGACTTGCACCAGCTTCCCTGAAAAGGAGCCCCCGCTCTGACCCTCCTGGTCCGAGTGAGAAGCAATCTTCCGATCCTGCGTGGATTGCTCTTGCCAAGTGTTGTTTGCTCCAATCTTGAAGCCGACTGCGCTGACGGTGAGAGACTGCATGGGACAGATCGTGACCTGCTCCTGGACATCGCAGATGCCCCGGAGCCCACGTGACAGCTGAGAGAAGCTCCTTGACAACCCCCTGATTGCGCCCAACATTGCCTGGTTCCGTCCTGGTTCCACCCTGGTCACTGCTGAGTGACCCAGACTCTGTCCCCTCTGCTTTCATGTACTTTTCTACTCTGATCCGCCCTTGGATCACACCGGACACTTCTCCTTCACATCGCCTGCAGCCTCTTCAGCTCCAAGCACCAAGAACCAGCGTGACAAAACCCGACGCCACTTCGACCCTATGCACCCGCTTCCTGTGGGTGAGGTAACATTGCAACTCCGGTGTTCCTACACTGGTACACACCTCTAGGGTCTGTGTCTAAAGTTTGGTCCTTCTAGGTTCAGCGGAAGTATCCGTAAACTCTGTTTGTGTAACTTTTACGCACCATTGACATTGCATTGGTGCAAGCCGCACTTTACGTGCTGCACCCGAATCCCGCGGGCTTTTCCCGACTTCAGCATTGCTAGTCCCGACTGCTCCCAGCGATTCCCTAGGTCCTAGGCCTAACCACTGTTCGATTGGTATCTCTTATACCACTTTCTTAATATATGGTTTGAGTGGCCCCCCCGCCCTCATCCATAATTGTGCAACTTTGTATGTTATACTGTGCTTTGTTTAAACGCTTGTGCCCCTTTGCTCATAAAGAGTACTGGGGAATATTTTAGAAATAAACACATATATTTTTATAATATATACTTGTGTGGTGTCTTTTCATTTGATATTACAGGATTGTATGTGGTAAAACAGCTCGCTTAACACGACCTCTTGAGTTAAGCCTTTATGGCTGCTTAGTCCATGCTACCCCTAGGATAGCTTGTCTAATAAGGTTGACTTACAACCAGACACCATAAGGGGTTGTTTGGACTGATACAAGGTGGTTCCAAAATTGGAAACATCATATATCAGGCCAACTTATCACAAGCAGTAAGACTAAACTCGGAGGCAATGTGTAAAGCATTTGCGCCAGCACACAACAGCAACAACATCCTAGGCACACCACAAAAGGAACTCCACACAAGGTTATATTAAAATAACTTTTGTATTGTCAAAACACATCAGATAGGATCACACAATATACATGGTGCCAACTGGCACGGGCAATATTCACAAGGGATTATTTACAAGACAGAGCCACATGGGCCACAGTCATAATCAACACTTTTTAGTAATAGAAATACTGTCAGAAATTAGAATAAAAGGATATAAAATCACTGTAGCATAAAGTAACAGTTAGAAATCACAACCAGTATCTACTGGTAACAGGTAAGTACCACCTACGCAACCCTAAACACCTTAGGAGAATGTCACGCAGGGAACCAGGACCTTACTAGGACCACCTGTATTAGGAAGAACAACCACCTAAGTATCACACAGCATTTAGGGGTCTAGGAAAGAACACATTACCCATGATGCATAAATATACATTCAGAGGAGTAGTAAAGGGAAACACATGATGCATAAACCTACACATTCAGCGGTGTTAAGAATAAGGCACATGATGCATCACAAACACATTCAGAGGTGCAGTGCTAGGAGACACATGATGCCTAAAACATTCAGAGGTGCAGTGCAGGGAAAAGGAAGACACATAATGCATAAAAACATTCAGAGGTGCCAGAGCAATACAATAGCGCAAAAATCACATGATGTCTAAAAACATTCAGAGGTGCAGGAATAACACATGATGCAAGAGAACACATTCAGAGGTGCAATAACCATACAATTGCGCAAAAACTCACATAAGCCACTACCTGTGGCAGTCCCTAGGCCAACTGGCCTTGTTGGGGCTAGAACGCCCTGTGTCTCAATGTCAGGGCCTAAACGTTGCAGGTGCCCACTACTTGCTGGGCACCTGGGAACATCCCAAAACCTAAACGGTGCAGCTGCCCACTAATTGCTGGGCAGCTGGGGAACTTCAAAACTGCGCCACGGCCCTCACTGGCCCTTAGGCGCAAACTGCGCCACTGCTGGAGCCACACAGGCTCTGAACTGCGCCCTTGGAGCCACACAGGCCCTTAAAAACAACTATGGCCCCTCTGAGCCACACAGGCTCTCTAAACAATGATGGCCCCACGTTGGAGCCTCACAGGGCTCTAAATTGCAAATGCCCTTGGGGAGCCTCGTGGGGCTCTGGACTGCGTTGGGGCGACCCGCTGCCAACTGGGGCCGCCCTGATTGCACCACACTATAGGATGCTCCTCCGGTGGAGTCCCCCTCTCTGGGGACTCGAACTATGATGGTGCCACGAGCCTCTCAGGCTCTTAAAACAGATATGGCCCCGTACGCTGGAGTCCCTCTTGGACCCATGAACACAGAAATGCCCCCGGAGCCCTCTCAGGACTCATGTACGCTGATGTGGGCATTGGAGCCTCAGGCTCCGCTGAAACGTTGGGCGGCCCACTGCCAGCTGGGGCCGCCCTACCTCGGCTCTCGCCCCATGTGCCACTCTCCAGCACCAACAGCAGCCGCACCGAGCCCCCCCCCAGCCCTTCCGACTCACCGGGCTGTCTCCTGGGCGGGGCTCCTTCGGGCGGCGGCCTCTCTGCTGGACGGCGACTCTCCTTCGTTCTCGGGGCTCCCTCAGCACACGGGAGCCCCGCAAGCACCACCAGCCTTCTTCCTTTGTGACGCGGCCAGCCTCTCCGGTCTCCTTGACGTGCGGTGGGGGCGAGCACCGGCAATGTGCCCCGTGCCCCCTCCGCTACTCCTCAGTTCCTCCGGGGCTCCCTCAGCACAGGGGAACCCCGCGACAGCCCGCACCGGCCGCCATCTCCCGGGCGCCTTCTTCCTCTCTTCTCGGGCTGCGGGGCGGGACTTCCGGCCGGCCGCGCCAGGATTGGCCGGCCGGCCAACCACTTCCGGGTCGCTGCGGGTAGCGCAGCGGCCCCGCTTAGGCAGGCAGGCGGGGAGTCATTATCCGAGGGGTGGGCTCCCTCGAGATAAATAAATAAAAAGTAAATACGCTGCGTGGGCAGCCGCGGAAGGCCATGACAGCGCTACCACGCGCTGAGGGGTAAAATTACAGAGCTCCCAGCGCTATAAATGAGATAAAGCGCTCATAAGCGTTAGCAGCCAGATAAAGCGGTTCCAAAGCGCTACAGACGAAATAGAGCGCTCTTAAGCGCTGGAAGCAGGACAAAGCGCTCCCAGGCGCTAGAATATCCATGCAGGTCCAGTAAAGAGGTCCCTTAGCAGTCCAGGCAGAATAAAGATGGAGTAACACAGCTCCCAGCAGGGAAAGTCCATCAGGAGTCCAGGGGCTGGGCAGGGCTCAGGGATTCCCCTGAGCCCAAGCAGCAGCACGCCCCTGGCAGGATTCAAGTCAGAGAACAAGAACATTTTGGAAGGGGACACAGCCCCTTCTTATACACAGAAAAGTCTTTGAAGTCTTTGTGCAGGCAGTGTGAGAACCAGCTAGAACTGGTTATAGGGAAGTCCTGTCAGTATCAGTGACAGAGGTGACAGTCGCCCAGCGGGGGGGTGGAGCCAGCATTGTGTTCAGGCAGGCACAGCCCTTCACTATCAGGTGCTATCTCCTCCCACTTCCCTGGCAGCAGATGCTGCCTTTCATCCACGGGCTGACACAGACAACCTCCTGGGGCTCCCCAGCCCCTGTCATCCTCAAACCAGACAGTCAATCCACAAGCAGGCCCAGGCACTCCTGGGCCAGGCTCACCAGCCAATCACACTCCAGAAACAACTTACGCAAATATGCCAACTTCCAAAAGTGGCACTTCTAGACTAGACACACTCATGCCGCATGTACCATTATGCAGCATTCAATCTCGAGAGTTCGCACATATCAAACTCGCCCCTGCACTCCCCACACACCAGGAACAACCATGGGCATACATATTCCCCATTCATTCCTATGGGAGGGCAGGTCACTCACCACATATACACAGAGAGCTCAAGCACTTTACACTGTACCACAGTGAAAAAGTGCGCAGAGGCCTAAAATCACCACCACCAGGTCCCAGAAACAGGCTAGGAAAAAGCAAAAAAGTCTTGGGGTGAACCTGCCAAAAGGGCCAGGTCCAACACAACCCCCTTCCAGCCAATACGCAGGGTAGACCAATCACTCCACTGATGGGCTTCCTTGCTTTGGGCGACAAAACACGGACACGGGCCCGCACGGCAGGGACACCCTCCAGTTTTTCACCACTCTGAACCTACCTGGTTTCCTCCAGAACTCTCTGATCCACTAGGATACCCCACTGGTACTCCCTAGTCATCCACGGTCAAGACCAGGCCCTAGGCCATCCACATATCACAGGTCCTAACCAATCCACAGAGCGGGGGGCAGTAACCCCTGGCACACAATAGCCATTCTCCACCCTCTTTCTCAGTGTAGCTACAACTACCACTGATCCAACAACCTAGGGTCCACACCCCCAGGCTGACCAGAGGTCACGGGCAAGAATGCCCTACCCTACCTCTACTTCTGGGTTTCCTCACCCTCACAGAGAAGCACTCACCAGAACACAATTCTCCTACCAGATAAGGACCTCACTCCATCACTGGTCTACCAACTGGAAACTATTCCACTTCTGAGGTACAAAGCACACAGCACAGTCCCTCTTCAAGCAGGTGGGGGGACACAGCACACAGCAAAATCCCCTTTCCTCTACCTTAGCGGAAACAACAAACTGCAGGTGGGCCCCAGAACACACAGCAAGGGCAGCCTCCTCAGTCTGTTCAGCTGATCTACCTTGGCAGAGATTCCTCTTGACCTAGAAGTTTCCTAATCTCCCAACCTAAGATCTAAACCCTCAGGTTGCACCGGGGTCAGAAGTAAGGATACCGTCCCTCTGCACCCCCTTCCAGTTCCATGATTACAGGCCCAGTATGTCTCAGGCTAGACAGAGCACACACCAGCGGTGTATCAGCGACACACTCTCCTCCAGTACTCCCTATCACAGGGTAATTCTCAGTATGTCCCAGGCTAGACAGAGCACACGCCAGCGGCGTATCAGTGACACACTTTCCTTCAGTACTCCTTCCAGGTCAGGCCACAACCCCAACCTGGCTTTCCCCCCATCCTCGGGGAGGGACCTCCAGAGGCCCCACAAATGGTCAAGCACTCTAGACTGTCAAATGCTCAGCGAGCCAGGACTTCTGCACCCTCCACTTAGGAGCGGTACTGCCCAACACTAGGACCACCGGAGTTCTGGTTACAGACACTCCCCGTCCTCTAGACACAGGAAGATCCTCCTCAAATGACCTGTATGTACAGCATAGGCCCATGACCTGGCGCTCCCTTAGGGAACCCTCCAGGCCCTGAGATAGGGGTTCGGGTCAACATGGGACACACCGTCCCACACTCACTCCGCCTCCATTGAGACAGGGCGTGAGCCCCTACACCCCTACCATACTACTGAGACTTAGCTGGGTTACACATGAACCTCTTCCCCTTCACAGGATCATCAGATACACAAGCCACTCCTTTTAGAATCACTTCCTAATGCCTCTGCAAGAGATCTAGCACACCGCCAGACATCCACCTTCTTGTCCAATGCCTCTGCAGGACCTCCTGCACACCACCAGAGGTACACCTCCTGTGCAAGCTCCTTAAAAAAAAACCTCACACCAACTCCTCTAGTTCAACACACCACTCATCCACGCACTCCCCCTCCAGACTGGTGAGACAGTTCCTCACTGCCTCTGACTCTCAACCTGTACCCCTCTTACTGAGCACCAGGCACCATACTCTGGGAACTGGGAATGGGACTTCATGCACTGGACACATTTAAGCTGCCACCACTGGATCCTACCATACTGGGGAATCCAGACACACACACACTACACTCAGGTGATAACCACCCTCCTGAGCTAGTCATTTCTCCTCACACTCCCTCTCTTCCATCTACCCACACAGGGACAGAAATAGGGATGGGCACTGGACCCAGCAAGGGATTCCTAATCTATGGGAACCTCCCCCTCTACTGACGTCCCGCCCTGTCACTTTCTCTCATCTGCCACTAAACATAAAGCGCAGGAACACCATCTGAAAATGACGCTCTTGAGGGATAACAAAAATCAAAAACAATAAACCCAAACATGTGACTATCTGAAAAAAAGTTGCAGAGTTTTGTAATGTAGCCAGTTGTCGCTGTAGCACTGCACAAACACAAGTCCAAATCCGCACCGCTGACCAACAATGTTAGAACTGGCTATTTCTGGTAGGCTAAGGCTGACGCCAAAGCCAGGCAGAAACCACCATTCTAGTCAGGGCAAGGAAGTCACACGCTAAGATAACCCCTGCTCACCCCCTTGGTAGCTTGGCACAAGCAGTAAGGCTAAACTCGGAGGCAATGTGTAAAGCATTTGTGCCAGCACACAACAGCAACAACATCCTAGGCACACCACAAAAGGAACTCCACACAAGGTTATATTAAAATAACTTTTGTATTGTCAAAACACATCAGATAGGATCACACAATATACATGGTGCCAACTGGCACAGGCAAAATTCACAAGGGATTATTTACAAGACAGGGCCACATGGGCCACTGTCATAATCAACACTTTTTAGTAATAGAAATACTGTCAGAAATTAAAATAAAAGGATATAAAATCACTGTAGCACAAAGTAACCGTTAGAAATCACAACCAGTATCTACTGGTAACAGGTAAGTACCACCTACACAACCCTAAACACCTTAGGAGAATGTCACGCAGGGAACCAGGACCTTACTAGGACCACCTGTATTAGGAAGAACAACCACCCAAGTATCACACAGCATTTAGGGGTCTAGGAAAGAACACATTACCCATGATGCATAAATATACATTCAGAGGAGTAGTAAAGGGAAACACATGATGCATAAACCTACACATTCAGCGGTGTTAAGAATAAGGCACATGATGCATCACAAACACATTCAGAGGTGCAGCGCTAGGAGACACATGATGCCTAAAACATTCAGAGGTGCAGCGCAGGGAAAAGGAAGACACATAATGCATAAAAACATTCAGAGGTGCCAGAGCAATACAATAGCGCAAAAATCACATGATGTCTAAAAACATTCAGAGGTGCAGGAATAACACATGATGCAAGAGAACACATTCAGAGGTGCAATAACCATACAATTGCGCAAAAACTCACATAAGCCACTACCTGTGGCAGTCCCTAGGCCAACTGGCCTTGTTGGGGCTAGAACACCCTGTGTCTCAATGTCAGGGCCTAAACGGTGCAGGTGCCCACTACTTGCTGGGCACCTGGGAACATCCCAAAACCTAAATGGTGCAGCTGCCCACTAATTGCTGGGCAGCTGGGGAACTTCAAAACTGCGCCAGGGTCCTCACTGGCCCTTAGGCGCAAACTGCACCACTGCTGGAGCCACACAGGCTCTCCTCGAAGCCAACAAATCCCTCGACCCCTCACAATCAGGATTCAGAGCAAAACACAGCACTGAGACCGCCCTCATCGCAGCAACTGACGACATTCGAACTCTACTGGACAATGGAGACACAGTCGCCCTCATCCTCCTCGACCTATCTGCTGCATTCGATACAGTCTGCCACAGCACCCTTCTTCAGCGCCTCAGAAACATCGGAATACAAGGAAAAGCACTTGATTGGATCACCTCCTTCCTCTCCGGAAGAACACAAAGAGTCCGCCTCCCACCATTCAAGTCCGAGGCCACTGAAGTCATCTGTGGCGTACCACAAGGATCCTCACTCAGTCCCACCCTCTTCAACGTATACATGAGCCCCCTCGCGGCCATCGCACGCCAACACAACCTCAACATCATCTCCTACGCAGATGACACCCAACTGATCCTATCACTCACCAAAGACCCCAACACCGCCAAAACTAACCTACACGAAGGAATGAAAGAAGTTTCCGAATGGATGAAACAAAGCCGTCTGAAACTGAACTCAGACAAAACAGAAGTCCTCATCTTAGGTACATCTCCCTCTGCTTGGGACGACTCCTGGTGGCCGGAAGCCCTCGGAAAAGCACCCATCCCGACAGACCACGCACGGAACCTAGGCGTTATCCTGGATTCTTTACTCTCAATGAACAGACAAGTCAACGCCGTATCCTCTTCCTGCTTCAACATTCTCTGCATGCTCAGAAAAACATTTCGCTGGATCCCCTCCGAAACAAGGAAAACAGTCACCCACGCTCTGGTCACGAGCCGACTGGACTACGGAAACACCCTCTACGCAGGTACCACCGCCAAACTCCAGAAGAAACTCCAACGAATCCAGAACGCCTCAGCCAGGATCATACTAGACATTTCACGCAACGAACACATCTCTGGTCACCTTAAAGACCTCCACTGGCTACCCGTCAATAAGAGGATCACCTTCCGACTGCTTACCCACGCACACAAATCACTCTACGACATCAGACCAGATTGCCTCAACTCTCGACTGTCCTTCTACACCCCCTCCCGCCAACTACGTTCTTCCAGCCAAGCCCTCACCACTGTACCTCGCATCAACAAGACCACCATGGGAGGCAGATCCTTTTCATACCTGGCTGCTAAAACATGGAACTCACTCCCCGCTTACCTTCGCCTCACCCAGAACCACCTAGCGTTCAGAAAGCAGCTTAAAATGTGGATATTTGACAAATAATCCTCCTCCCCTTCCTAAGCGCCTTGAAACCCTCTGGGTATGTAGTGCGCTATACAAATTTTATGACTTGACTTGACTTGACTTGAACTGCGCCCTTGGAGCCACACAGGCCCTTAAAAACAACTATGGCCCCTCTGAGCCACACAGGCTCTCTAAACAATGATGCCCTCACGTTGGAGCCTCACAGGGCTCTAAATTGCAAATGCCCTTGGGGAGCCTCGTGGGGCTCTGGACTGCGTTGGGGCGACCCGCTGCCAACTGGGGCCGCCCTGATTGCACCACACTATAGGATGCTCCTCCGGTGGAGTCCCCCTCTCTGGGGACTCGAACTATGATGGTGCCACGAGCCTCTCAGGCTCTTAAAACAGATATGGCCCCGTACGCTGGAGTCCCTCTTGGACCCATGAACACAGAAATGCCCCCGGAGCCCTCTCAGGACTCATGTACGCGGATGTGGGCATTGGAGCCTCAGGCTCTGCTGAAACGTTGGGGCTGCCCACTGCCAGCTGGGGCCGCCCTACCTCTGCTCTCGCCCCATGTGCCACTCTCCGGCACCAACAGCAGCCGCACCGAGCCCCCCCCCCAGCCCTTCCGACTCACCGAGCTGTCTCCTGGGCGGGGCTCCTTCAGGCGGCGGCCTCTCTGCTGGGCGGCGACTCTACTTCGTTCTCAGGGCTCCCTCAGCACATGGGAGCCCCACAAGCACCACCAGCCTTCTTCCTTCGTGACGCGGCCAGCCTCTCCGGTCTCCTCGACGTGCGGTGGGGCGGGCACCGGCAATGTGCCCCGTGCCCCCTCCGCTACTCCTCAGTTCCTCCGGGGCTCCCTCAGCACAGGGGAGCCCCGCGACAGCCCGCACCGGCCGCCATCTCCCGGGCGCCTTCTTCCTCTCTTCCCGGGCTGCGGGGCGGGACTTCCGGACGGTCGCGCCAGGATTGGCCGGCCGGCCAACCACTTCCGGGTCGCTGCGGGCAGCGCAGCGGCCCCGCTTAGGTAGGCAGGAGGGGAGTCATTATCCGAGGGGTGGGCTCCCTCGAGATAAATAAATAAAAAGTAAATACGCGGCGTGGGCAGCCGCGGAAGGCCATGACAGCGCTACCACGCGCTGAGGGGTAAAATTACAGCGCTCCCAGCGCTATAAATGAGATAAAGCGCTCATAAGCGCTAGCAGCCAGATAAAGCGCTTCCCAAGCGCTACAGACGAAATAGAGCGCTCTTAAGCGCTGGAAGCAGGACAAAGTGCTCCCAGGCGCTAGAATATCCATGCAGGTCCAGTAAAGAGGTCCCTTAGCAGTCCAGGCAGAATAAAGATGGAGTAACACAGCTCCCAGCAGGGAAAGTCCATCAGGAGTCCAGGGGCTGGGCAGGGCTCAGGGATTCCCCTGAGCCCAAGCAGCAGCACGCCCCTGGCAGGATTCAAGTCAGAGAACAAGAACATTTTGGAAGGGGACACAGCCCCTTCTTATACACAGAAAAGTCTTTGAAGTCTTTGTGCAGGCAGTATGAGAACCAGCTAGAACTGGTTATAGGGAAGTCCTGTCAGTATCAGGGACAGAGGTGACAGTCGCCCAGCGGGGGGGGGGTGGAGCCAGCATTGTGGTCAGGCAGGCACAGCCCTTCACTATCAGGTGCTATCTCCTCCCACTTCCCTGGCAGCAAATGCTGCCTTTCATCCACGGGCTGACACAGACAACCTCCTGGGGCTCCCCAGCCCCTGTCATCCTCAAACCAGACAGTCAATCCACAAGCAGGCCCAGGCACTCCTGGGCCAGGCTCACCAGCCAATCACACGCCAGAAACAACTTACGCAAATATGCCAACTTCCAAAAGTGGCACTTCTAGACTAGACACACTCATGCCGCATGTACCATTATGCAGCATTCAATCTCACGAGTTCGCACATATCAAACTCGCCCCTGCACTCCCCACATACCAGGAACTACCATGGGCATACATATTCCCCATTCATTCCTATGGGAGGGCAGATCACTCACCACATATACACAGAGAGCTCAAGCACTTTACACTGTACCACAGTGAAAAAGTGCACAGAGGCCTAAAATCACCACCACCAGGTCCCAGAAACAGGCTAGGAAAAAGCAAAAAAGTCTCGGGGTGAACCTGCCAAAAGGGCCAGGTCCAACAACTCTCTTTTAAAAAAAAATGTAATTCACAAATTAATATTACCCTTCTGTAAATAGAAGAAAACATTTAACCTTATATAACCTGACAAAAGGAAAGATTTAGAAGTTAATAAACAATTTCACTTTAAAATAAGTCTTTACCGCTTCTTTGCCGCTTCTACTTAAACTAAAAAAAGAGTTTTGTGACTAAAAAGAAGTGTAGATCGTATTGTGGTCATTCGTGAGTCTCCGTGTAGTTTTTGTGAATAGGTTACCACGGTAACCAAAATGGCCTCCCGTGACGTTGCACGTTGCAAGTATGCGTGATTTGACGTTATGCTTGCAGCGTCGTTATGAAGAATCTGAAGCGGCAATGACAAACCTGCAGCGTTGCCACGGAGGAGATCGAAAGATCGAAGAGATGATGACGGTGAACACCATGGAAACCCCTGTAACTCAAATGATGCTGCCTCTATAACGAAGACAATTGTAAGTCGATGGTTGTTTATTTGTGAAGGAAAAATAAGGTTGTAAACTATGTGACCTTGCAATCATTTAAACGTGCTTTTTTTGTTGAGATGAGAAAAGAGGCATTTTTCTGCATTACTAACTCCAAAGTTTGAACACTCAAGTAGCACGCAATTCCGATAAGCAGTCTTCACACGCAATTCCGATAAGCAGTCTTCACATTAATTCCGGTACACCAATAAATTAAAGTAAGAGAAGCAGAGTGTAAAATACATGTAAAAATATGTAGATTAACTCCAGCTGGTGTAATCAAATCACATTAAACACTGCCGCAGGTGCTATCAGAACACACAAAGTTAGTGTTGACGCAACATAAATATTTATGCATAAATTACCTGCCGCTGGTGCTATCAGTGCACAACATAGCATGACACAGCCGCTGGTGTTGTTCAAACAGGAGAAGAATTAAAAAAAAATGTTGAAAAGTTTAAAAACACTCTGTACCTGTGCTAATAAATGACTGGAGTGATGCTTGATTCTTTGAAAGGTTCTTCTCCCTCGTCGCCAAAAATGTTAGAATAAATCATATCATCAAATGAATTTTATATAGATGTTTATTCCCAGCACAGCATTCACAGTTCTCAGCTTGGTAGTCCAGATGCAACTGGCTCAGCTCCAAGCTTCTCCATCTAGAATTCTCATCAAGTTGGAATCAAAACAATGTCCTGTACAGGCTGCAATGGAATACTATGATGTAACTCAAGGAGAGGGTGATGGACATAAAAGAAACATGTAATAGAAGATGTAACAAGAACCCACTCTGAAGACTTGTCTCCTGTGTCAGGCAGCTGCTCTTTGCCATAAGTTTCACCGGCTAATTCTGGGTACCGTCGTCCGATCCTGCCAGATCGTCTTTATTTTTATGCGGCTTCCAAAGCTTCCAGGCTGCATGACTTTCGGGGGAAAAAGAACGGGTCAGATCACACATTTTTATCGGGGTCTGCAGCACAGCTCTGCGAGTTTTGATTTAAATCATGTGAGGCAGCCTCCCCCTCAGCAGGGGGGTGATTACAATAAGTGTGATGACCAATTTCTTGAATGTTTCCAGAACAGCTCCATAGGCTCCCTGTTGGAGATTGTGTGCATTGGCTGCTCCGCATGTTCTGCTACATGGGAAACCTGCCCAGCATGTTCTGCTACATGAGAAAACCTGCTCAGCATGTTCTGCTACATGGGAAAACCTGCTAAGCATGTTCTGCTACATGGGAAAATAAGCCCAGCATGTTCTGCTACATGAGAAAACCTGCTCAACATGTTCTGCTACACGGGAAAACCTGCTCAGCATGTTCTGCTACATGGGAAAACCTGCTCAGCATGTTCTGATACATGGGAAAACCTGCCCAGCATGTTCTGCTTCATGGGTAACCCTGCTAAGCATATTCTGCTACATGGGAAAACGAAAGCAAATGTTCTGCTACATGGGAACACCTGCCCAGCATGTTCTGCTACATGGGAAAACCTGCTCAGCATGTTCTGCTGCATGGGGAAACCTGCCTAGCATGTTCCGCTGCATGAGAAAACCTACTCATCATGTTCTGCTACATGGAGAACCCTGTCCAGCATGTTCCGCTCCATGGGAAAACCTGTGCAGAATGTTCCGCTACATGGAAAAACCTGCTCAGCATGTTCTGTGACATGGGGAAACCTGTCCAGCATGTTCTGCCACATGAGACAACCTACTGGCATGTTCTGCTACATGGCGAAACCTGTCTAGCATGATCTGCTACATGAGAAAACCTGTGCAGCATGTTCCGCTATATGAAAAAACCTGCTCAGCATGTTCTGTGACATGGGGAAACCTGTCCAGCATGTTCTGCCACATGAGACAACCTACTGGCATGTTCTGCTACATGGCAAAACCTGTCTAGCATGATCTGCTACATGAGAAAACCTGCTCAGCATGTTCTGCTCCATGGGGAAACCTGTCCAGAATGTTCCGCTACATGACAAAACCTGCTCAGCATGTTCTGTTACATGGGGAAACCTTTCCAGCATGTTTCACTACATGGGAAACCTGCCCAGCATGTTCTCCTACATGGGAAAACCTGCTCAGCATATTCTGCTACATGAAAAAACCTGCCCAGCATGTTCTGCTCCATGGGAAAACCTGCCCAGCTTGTTCTGCTACATGGGGAAACCTGTCCAGCATGTACCACTCCATGGGAAAACCCGCTCAGCATGTTCTGCTACATGGGAAAACCTGCTCAGCATGTTCCACTACATGGGGAAACCTGTCCAGCATGTTCCACTACATGAGAAAACTGACTCAGCATGTTCTGCTATATGGGGAAACCTGCCCAGCATGTTTTTCTCCATGGGAAAACCTGCTCAGCATGTTCTGCTCCTTTGGAAAACCTGCTCAGCATGTTCTGCTACAGGGGAAACCTGTCCAGCATGTTACGCTACATGAGAAAACCTGCTCAGCATGTTCTGCTCCATGGGAAAACATGCACAGCATCTTCTGCTACATGGGAAAGAGTTGCCTGCCAACTACAACGAGTCAAAAATGCGTAACCTCCAGCCCCATGGTCTACTTTGTCGCTTGGATTGCCTTCTTCACAACCTGCTGAATCTACCAGGGTAAATACACAACAGCTGCCAACGTCCTCGCCATCCTGTGCAGTCTGTGTGGCATCTTGATTGAGTGGTTTAGTAATTTAACACTAATAGTGCCGCAGTGCTGATAAGAAATAGTGCAAAATATCTGTACTATAACTAATTAAATGTTTGGGAGCATAAAACATGTTCAGTGCATTCGTCCTCTCCCTACAGCGAGTGGAATAATCCAATCTAGAGAGAACTAGCGATTGGACCAAGGTTTTTAGGTCTTTCTCCGGGAAGAACCGTCAAATGCCCCATAGAAGGCGCAGCTGATAGCGTGCGCTCTTGGCAATGGAGCTGATGTGTGAGATTAGGTTGAGTCTTTTGTCAAGTATGACACCTAGGGATTTAGCGCAGTCGACAATGATGGGTTTACTGTTGAGTAAATTCAACTGATCCATCCAGGATTGAACAGGAGGCAAAAAGAGAGAACTAGATAGGAGGAGGAATTCAGTTTTGGAGGGATTGAGAATGAGTTGGTGAACTAACATTCAGTTGTGAATAGAGTTGAGAGTAGAGTTGAGTAGTAAGAGATCTTGAGAGGAAGACACCTTGAGGTAGATTTGGGTGTCATCCGCATAGAAATGGTAGAGGATTCCAGATTTGCTTAGGAGGTTCCCTAATGGTTCCAGATAGAGATTAAACAGAGTGGGAGCAAGGTTAGAACCTTGAGGGATGCCTTGACCTACCACCAGTGGAGACGAGAGACTGTTCACTATCTTGATCATTTGGGACCGAGAGGAATGAAGCAAAACCATTTGAGTACTGTGCCTTCCACGCCCATTCTCTGTTGAAGAATGTTAAGGAGGGTGTTGTGATTGACAGTGTCAAAGGCTGCAGAGAGGCCAAGAAGAATCAGAAGGCACGATTCCCCTGAATCGAGTATATGCAACGCATCATCGATCACTCGCAGCAGGGCTGTTTCGGTGCTGCAATTTTGAATAAAGCCAGACTGGAACATGTCAAGGAGATTATTGTCCATAATGTGTTGTGAAAGTTGTTTTGCAACACATTTTTTTGTGATCTTTGAAAGAAAAGGGAGATTGGTGATGGGGCGGAAGTTATTGAGTTCATTCGCATCTGCAGAGGTTTTTTTTAGAAGGGGGTAACCTGTCCTGCTTTGAGGACAACTGGGAGGGATCCTTGAATGAGGAAGAGATTAACTAGCCTGGTCCAGTAGGAGAGAGTATTGGTATAGAAATCAATGGCGATGACACTGGGTATGGAATCAGAAGAATGGTTGGAGGGTTTGGTTTCGAGGATGCATTTGAGGAGATCATCTTCCGAGATGGCGGAAAAGTTCTGCCAAGTGACTAAGGATTTTCGCTCCTCAATGGGGGTGGGGTGGGTGACCTGTTCCACCAGTGATTTTACCTTTTGATCGAAGAATATAGCGAACTCAGTTGCTTTCTTTGAAGCATCCTCAGGAATGATGGTTTGGGGAGAACAGTTTGGGTTTTTCACAGAATTAACTCAAGACTCAATCCTAAACTTACTACTTTTTTGGCATTCACAGAATGAACTTACTACTTTTGGTATTCCCAGAAGTTAGGATTTTGTCTTAAGTCTGTCTTAAGTCTGTCTTAAGTTTGTCTTAAGTTTGTCTTAAAAAAGAAACCGGTCCTCGGAAGCTTGTTTCCGGTCCAGGGAAGACATGGCTTGGCAGTTCGGGCTGGACTGTTCCCATGAGGCACAGGATCAGACTGATTTGCATATAGCCATGTCTGAACTGGGGTGGCAGAGTGGGCTAAAGATCGGTGATGGATTAAACCCAATTCTTTTGACTGGGTGTGAGTGTTTCATTGATTCAGATGCTCCGTCCATCACCACCCCCTTTTGTACCGCTTTTGGCCGCCATAAGTGTGGCAGGGTATGCTCAGACGTGAGTCCCTTGCTCACTTTGCCACTGGATTCAAGCAAGCCGGGCTGAAGACAGCTGGAATGCCAGAAACCGGTCCTCGGAAGCTTGTTTGTTGTCCAGGGAAGACATGGCTTGGCAGTTCGGGCTGGACTGTTCCCCTGAGGCACAGGGTCAGACTGATTTGCATATAGCCATGTCTGAACTGGGGTGGCAGAGTGGGCTAAAGAACGGTGATGGATTAAACCCAGATCTTTTGACTGGGTGTGAGTGTTTGATTGATTCAGATGCTCCGTCCATCACCACCCCCTTTTGTACCGCTTTTGGCCGCCATAAGTGTGGCAGGGTATGCTCAGACGTGAGTCCCTTGCTCACTTTGCCACTGGATTCAAGCAAGCCGGGCTGAAGACAGCTGGAATGCCAGAAACCGGTCCTCGGAAGCTTGTTTCCGGTCCAGGGAAGACATGGCTTGGCAGTTCGGGCTGGACTGTTCCCATGAGGCACAGGGTCAGACTGATTTGCATATAGCCATGTCTGAACTAGGCTGGCAGAGTGGGCTAAAGAACGGTGATGGATTAAACCCAGATCTTTTGACTGGGTGTGAGTGTTTGATTGATTCAGATGCTCCGTCCATCACCACCCCCTTTTGGACCGCTTTTGGCCGCCATAAGTGTGGCAGGGTATGCTCAGACGTGAGTCCCTTGCTCACTTTGCCACTGGATTCAAGCAAGCCGGGCTGAAGACGGCTGGAATGCCAGAAACCGGTCCTCAGAAGCTTGTTTCCGGTCCAGGGAAGACATGGCTTGGCAGTTCGGGCTGGACTGTTCCCATGAGGCACAGGGTCAGACTGATTTGCATATAGCCATGTCTGAACTGGGGTGGCAGAGTGGGCTAAAGAACGGTGATGGATTAAACCCAGATCTTTTGACTGGGTGTGAGTGTTTGATTGATTCAGATGCTCCGTCCATCACCACCCCCTTTTGTACCACTTTTGGCCGCCATAAGTGTGGCAGGGTATGCTCAGACGTGAGTCCCTTGCTCACTTTGCCACTGGATTCAAGCAAGCCGGGCTGAAGACGGCTGGAGTGCCAGAAACCGGTCCTCGGAAGCTTGTTTCCGGTCCAGGGAAGACATGGCTTGGCAGTTCGGGCTGGACTTTTCCCATGAGGCACAGGGTCAGACTGATTTGCATATAGCCATGTCTGAACTGGGGTGGCAGAGTGGGCTAAAGAACGGTGATGGATTAAACCCAGATCTTTTGACTGGGTGTGAGTGTTTGATTGATTCAGATGCTCCGTCCATCACCACCCCCTTTTGTACCGCTTAAGTTTGTCTTAAGTCTGTCTTAAGTCTGTTTTAAGTCTGTCTTAAGTGTGTCTTAAGACAAACTTAAGACAAAATCCTAAATTCTGTGAATACCAAAAGTAGTAAGTTCATTCTGTGAATACCAAAATAGTAGTAAGTTTAGGACTGAGTCTTAAGTTCATTCTGTGAATCGGGCCCATATTTTCTACATATTTGCTGGCAGAAATGTCCTACTACCCAGCATTCCCCTTGTTCTCCAGAGTAAAATGATACCTCACTTGTGTGGGTGTCCAAAGCAGAACTGGCTAAAAACGTATTTTTTAAAAAATGTAGCACTTAGAATTCTCAGTGCTATACTCTAAATCCCTATGGTCTAGGCTCTTCCTAGTCACAGGCCTTTGGCCCACCCACAGAATTGAGGTATCATTTTACTCGCGAGAACAAGGGGAACATTGGGTGGTAGGACATTTGTGCCAACACAGTAATCCCACGCAAAAATATAAGGAAACATTATTTTTTTTCTGCCAATTTTGAGGTTTGCAGGGGATTTTGGGTTGGAAAACATTGGGGGACCCACACAAGCCATACATCGCTAGACTCCCCCGGGTGTCTAGTTTTCAGAAATGTTTAGGTTTAGTTGTTTCCCAAGATGGCCACCGAGCACAGGGACAAAAACACAGGTGAGCCCCCTTGCGAAACCAGGTAGTTTTGTGATAGGTCATTTTGATGTCGCCTCAATGGGTTTTGAGCCCTTGCCTGGATCCACGTACATTCCAGAACTTTCCCACACTGAAATTTGAGAAAAAAGTGATTTTTTTCAGCTAAATTTGAGGTTTGTAGGGAATTCTGGGTAGGAAAACATTAGGGGACCCACGCAAGCCATACCTCTCTGGACTCCCCTGGGTGCCTAGTTTTCAGGAATTTGTGGGTTTGGTATGTTTCCCTTGATGGCCTCCGAGCCCGGGGCCAAAAACTCATGGGACCCCCCTTGCAAAACCAGGTTGTTTTGTGATAGGAAATTTTGAGGTTGCCTCAATAGGTTTTGGGCCCTTGCCTGCTGCGGGTCCTTGATCCACCCAAGCCGGTGGGGTATCATTTTTATCAGGAGACCTGGGGGAACGCTGGGTGTGAGGAAATTTGTGCATCCAGCAGATTCCAAAACTTTCCCACACAGAAATTTGAGAAAAAAGCGATTTTTTAAGTTAAATTTGAGGTTTGCAGGAGATTGTGGGTAGGAAAACTTTAGGGGACCCATGCAAGCCATACCTGGCTGGACTCTCCCGGGTGTATAGTTTTCAGAAATGTGTGGGTTTGGTAGGTTTCATTAGATGGCCGCCGAGCCCGGGGCCAAAAATTCATGGGATCCCCTTGCAAAACCAGGTTGTTTTGTGATAGGAATTTTTGATGCCGCCTTAATGGGTTTTGAGCCCTTGCCTGTCGCGGGTACTTGACCCACCCACGTGAGTGAGGTATCATTTTTATCGGGAGACCTGGGGGAACACTGGGTGGGAGGACATTGTGGAGCTCAATTGTTGTTTAGTGAACTGCCAGTCTCTCAGGAAACACAGACTGGAGGTCTATGACCAACTGGTAGACAGCCAGCTTGATATAGTGTTTCTCACGGAGACCTGGCTGGATGAGGAGTCGGCCCCTGATATTTTAGAAGCTATCCCTAAGGGCTATGCGATTAGACATCTGGACAGAAGGGTTGGTAGGGGGCGGTATAGCGATTATTTATAAACACCCCATCCAATGCACTCTGGAAGATATCAACCTGACTGATTGTGAGGCGGGAATTTTTACGATTAAGGTGGACTGGAGTTACATTGTAAAGGGGGTCCTAATCTATAGACCACCTGGCCACTGCAAGGGTTTTTGGGCTAGAGTGCTGGACTATCTTTCTCAACCGGCATTGCGATATGAGAAATTCATGGTGCTCTTCATTTTGAGGATATTGCCTGCACTGCGGCCACTGAACTCTGCCAGGAATTGGCTGCACTGCAATTAGGGCTTAGATCCAACTCCCCTACCCATATAAAGGGACATCTGCTGGACTCCCTGTTTGTGAATTGGGAAGACATTGCTGTCCACCCGCCTCTTCCGGTCACATGGACTGATCACTACCTGGTCCCCTTTACGATAATACGCCCTGGGCCTAAGCGACAAGAGCATGGCAATAAGACAACAGTTTGCCGGAGGTGGGGGGGGGCTTTTCGCAGGAACTTTTTAGCAAGGCCCTGGTTCAGGGGGGCCCACCTGGTGGTATTGATGCCAAAGCGGCATGTAAGAACCTGGAGAGACGTATTACGGAGGCTCTGGATTCAACGGCCCCCTGGGATCAGAGGAAACAGGGCAGAACTCAGAAATCTGCCCTGTGGTACTCAGACGCCTTGAGAGCAGCGAAAGCTGGCTGCAAACGACTGGAAAGGCTTTGGAGGGCAGATTTTTCAGAACAGGGGAAAGGGCCGTATGAAGAGGCACTAAGGAACTACCATAGGCTAATCAGAAGGGCCGAAGCTGCTCATTATCTGGAGAGAATTGACTTAGCCAGCAACTCTACTCTGGAGTTATTTAAGGTTTATAAGGAGATATCCTCCATTACTTCTCTAGCTGCACCAGCTGTGGGCTCAGAGGAGCTCTGTAATCGGATAGCCGAGTTCTTCTCCGATAAAGTAGAAAAAATGTACTCCACCTTCCCTGAATTGGCCAGAGTTGGAGAGGAAGGGATGGAGGAGAGAGAATTTGCGGTGGAGGGAGAGGGGCTGAAGACATTCCTGATGCCCCTCCCGGAACAGCTGATTAAAATCTGCAGTAGCGTAAAGTCTGGATCTCCCAGGGACCTGGCACCACCGAAAAGGTGGAAAGGGAGTTTGGAGTGCCTGGAGCCCTATATAGGACATCTGATCGAGACATCTTTTAGGATGTGCAGAGTACCTGGCTGCTGGAAGGAAGCTATGGTCCTGCCGCTCCCTAAGAAACCGCACATTGGTCTAGAACAACTAGATAATTTACGCCCAATCTCACTTTTGCCGTACTTTGCTAAGGTGGCGGGAAAAATGGTGAATGAACAACTGACGGCACACATTGGGGAATATGATCTTCTCCACCCCACCCAGTCTGGGTTTCGAGCACGGTACTCGACAGAATCAGCTTTGCTTTTTGCCATAGAATTCATCAGACAACTTGTGGAAGCAGGTCAAACAGCGGCCTTGATCCTGTTGGATCTGAGTGCCACCTTTGACACTGTGGCTCACCATACGCTGGTGCAATGTCTGAGGAATGGAGGGGTGTCGGGTAGTGCTCTGAGCTGGCTAAAATCCTTCTTGTCGGGGCGCTGCTTCCAGGCGAGACAGGGTGATCATTACTCTAGAGTCATCATGCTGAATCAGGGAGTGCCACAGGGATTGACCCTGAGCCCGACCTTGTTCAATCTCTATGTAGCTCCTGTAGCGTAGATTGCGGAGGGGTTTGGGATCAGGGTCGTATCCTATGCCGATGACCTGGGACGGCTGCCTTCAACTTGACAGCATGCATGCAAGAACTGGCTGTATGGATGGCAAAGAACTGCCTGAAGCTGAATGGCAACAAGACAGAGGTGCTTGTGGTGGGAAGGGCCCAGACGGGGTGGTCCTCAGCATGGTGGCCCCAGAATTTGGGGGCGACTCCCACGCCCTGTGTGCAGGCAAAAAAATTGGGAGTTTGGTTAGACCCCAACCTTTCCTTTGACTATCAAACCAGGCGGGTGGCAGGCGCCTGTTTTGGGGTCCTGAAGGTCCTGCGGAAAACTTTGGACCTATTGCCTGTGGCAGCTAGAAAGACCTTGGTCCATGTCTTGGTGACGTCGCGCCTGGATTATGGCAACATTCTTTATCAAGGTGCAACGACCAAGTGTATGCTCCATCTGCAGGGAGTGCAGAATGCGGCAGCCCGCTTAATCCTGATGCGCCCAAGAAGGTCATCTGCTAGGGCAGCTCGGGCTGCACTACACTGGCTCCTGATAAAGGAAAGAGTCATATTCAAGGCACTCTGTGTCTGTCACCGGATCCTGCAGGGGAGTGCCCCTTCATATCTGACTGATCTATTGACCCCCTATGCCCCACACGTCAGCTGAGGTCGGGTGGGGTGGGTCTGGTGTGTGTACCTGCTGTTAAGAGAGCCAGGATGGGGGGACGGTCTTTCCGTCTACTGGCTGCTAAGCAATGGAATGCTCTCCCGATGGGTCTCCGGATGGGGGTCCAGGAGAGCTATTTTAGGAAAAAACTAAAAACGTACCTTTTCCCCCGAGATAAGTAGGGTGGTGGGGGAGGGTAGCAGTTTCTTGGCAACTTTACTGCAGCGCGGGGACACGCTGGTCTTTGTGTAAGCATTGCGCTTCATAAATGTGCTAGGTTGCTAGGTTTCCCTAGTGCAGGCAGAGCTAGGGTTCAAAATCTACAGCTAGGCACTTTGCAAAAAAAGGGTCAGTTTTCACTGAGAAAATGTGGTGTGTCCACGTTGAGTTTTGGGCTGTTTCCTGTCGCGGGCACAAGGCCTACCCATGCAAGTGAGGTACCATTTTTCTCTGAAGACTTTGGAGAATGCGGGGTGAGTAGAATTTTGTAGATCCACGCAGATTCCAGAACTTTCCACCACAGAAATGTGAGGAAAGTGTGTTTTTTTGGACACATTTTTAGGTTTGCAAGGGATTCTGGGCAACAGAACCTGGTGAAAGCCAGTCAAATCACCCCATTGTGGATTCTTCTGGGTGTCTAGTTTTCAAAAATGTATTGGTTTGCTAAGTTTCCCTATGTGCCGGCTGCCCTAGGGTTCAAAATCAACAGCTAGGCACTTTGCACAAAACTGGTCCGTTTTCACTGTGAAAATGTGGTGTGTCCACGTTGTGTTTTGGCCCGCTTCCTGTTGCGGGCACTGGGCCTACCCACACAAGTGAGGTACCATTTTTCACGGAAGACAAAGAATTTGTGTATCCATCAGATTCCTGCACTTTCCAACAGATGCATGTGAGGAAAATATGTTTTTTTACAAAGTTTGAGGTTTGCAAGGGATTCTGGGTAACAGAACCTGGTAAGAGCCCAACAAGTCACCCGATCCTGGATTCCCCTTGGTGTCTAGTTTTAAAAAATTTACAAGTTTTCTAGGTTTCCCTACGTGCCAGCTGCGCTAGGGCCTAAAATCCACGGGTAGGCACATTGCTAAAAAAATGTTGGAGCCTAGTGGGCTTTCTGCTGCCCTGGGGGGGAATCAGGGGAGGGGGAGTTCACTCCGATATGCCCCCAAGAGGGGCAGAAAGACTGTGGATATTTTTTGTGGGGGTAGGAGGCATTGGTATGACCAATTTGGGCAGCCCCCATGCATAAAAAAAGCCTGCCCTCCTGGGGGGACAGAAAGACTGGAATTTCTCTGGGGGTGGGGGTATTGTCAGGCCCATTTTGGACAGCCCCTACCCCTACACAAATAAAACAAAAAAATCCCTGGTTTATAGTGGGCTTTCTGCCCCCGGGGGAGGCCAAATTGGGGGCTAAAGCTCCCATCTGCCTCTTGGGGGCAGAAAGACTGTCCTTTTTGGGGGGTGGGGGCATTGGCATGCCCATTTCGGGCAGCCCTCACCCTAAAACAAATTGGGGGCCAGAAAGGCTGTAATGGTGGTGGGGGCATTGAGGGCATTGGCGTGTCCCTTTTGGGAAGCCCCCACCCTAAAAACAAATTCACAAGAAAAATCCCTAGCGTCAAGTGGGATTTCACCCAGGGGGTGCAGAGAGGCTGTAATGGTGGCAGGGGATGGGGGCATTGGTGTGCCCATTTCGGGCAGCCACCACCCTAAATAAATGTGTGCAAACAAAAATCCCTGGCATTTAGTGGGCTTCCTGCCCCCCGGGGGGGGCAGATTGTGGGCTACTGTCCCCATCTGCACCCCAGGGGGGGCAGAAAGGCTGTAATGGAGGTGGGGGGTGGGGGCATTGGCGAGCCCATTTCGGGCAGCCCCCTCACTAAAAGAAATGCACCCAAACAAATTCCCTGAAAGGCTGTACTTGTGGTGGGGGGTGGGGGCATTGGCGTTTCGGGCAGCCCCCACCCTAAAAAAACAAGTAAAAAAAAAAAACCCTGGCGTTTAGTGGGCTTTCTGCCCCCTTGGGGGTGCAGATTGGGGGCTACTGCCCCATCTGCCCCCAGGGGGGACAGAACGGCTGAATTAGACCCGTAATTGCATGGGGGGAGCAAAGGTCCTTGCCCAAGGGCCACTCCCCCCTCCTTGGTGTCTAGAGGGTGGATCCCTGCCTCCCCATTCCAATGATACCTCGCCCGTCTTTCTACGTGCTCAGGGGGCTAAGATAGCCCCCTGAGCATGTATAAAGTGAAACTGAAATGAGACTCAAGGCTCATTTCCGTTTCGGTTTTTGTGCAATGACGACAGCGCAAAACATGCGCGCTGATCGTCATTACACAGAAACCACGAAGGGGGCCTCAGGAGCTGGGGAAGCTCTTCCCCAGCTCCCAAGGTCAAAGAGGAGTAATAGAAACCCCTCTGCTGTCTGCAGCAGAGGGATTTCGTGCCCCTGGACTCATGATGGAATGGTTCTGCCATGAGCACAGGGGCATCGATGCTCATGACTGAACCATTCCGTCATGAGCATCGAAGGGGTTAAAGAGTCCTGAGTCCGAACTGGAGGAATTTTAAAATTATCTGCTTGTGGCTGACTGCACTCAGTAGGGATCAATGCCCCTATGCCCTCGAGGAGAAACGACCGCTAGCACAGCTGTTATTTTACATTTCATTGCTATGGCTTATATCAAACACAATGAAATATACACACACTTATAGACACCGAAGAACTAATTTCCACATGTTATTCCCCAAAATAATGCAATTGTTTCTCTGGCCATCGTGATCATTAATAACAAATATTCACATTGCTTCTGTGAATCTTGCATCCCAGGAGGATTGTGGCCAACTTCACATCCACCAGATGATGAAAGTGAGGTTGGACTGGTTTGCTTTGATTATCGATGACTCTTGGTTACACTGACAATGCTTTTCTAAAGCAAAGGTTTACAACGCACATCAATTAGGACCATCTTTCCTTAAATCAATGTCAATATTAAACCAAGGAACAAAACAATTGAAGGAACACCTGCCTACTAATATATTCTATGTGACACCGGAGTCAAAAGCTTCTCAGATGATCACCATGGACCTATTTTGATGCTCAAGGAGCCTGTCGGCCAGTCCAAACCGACACATAGTCCCTTAAGGACGGCGTTTCTGCCGTCGAGATTACAATGTCGGTTTCGCACTGGCTTTCCATATTGGGCTTTCCTACATGGAAAGCCTGTAGGAAAGCGAATTTGGGGGCCCCTAGCAGGGTCCCCATTCATCCACGGCCTCCGGTTGTAAACGAGGGGGCACTTCTGGTGCCCTTGTGGTAGACACCTTGAGGTGCCTGCCATGTGGTGCAGGGATTAACAGAATTTCCCATTTCTCTGTGGGAGCTTGTGCTATGGCCTGTTTAGGGCCACAGCACAAACTCCCATAGAGAAATGGGAGTATGTGACCGCACCATGTGTGGTCGCATTGTAATGGTGATGTTGAGACCGCTGAGGTCAGGTGGTCCCGAGACCGTTCCGATGTCGGACATCATATTCAGGTCCGATATTGGAAATATTAAGAAAAACAGATACTTCCAAGAAAAATACATGAAATGTAAGTGGATTGTTGCATGACCTCCTCACACCAGATAAAATGTCAACACATCATGTAGGCAAACTATCGCAATGTCAGAAAATAAATAACACAGATGAATGAGACAAGAGATGTTCAAACCACAGACAAGCTAACATCTTTAACAATGCTGCACCAAGAACTCTTTGGACCTCATTATGATGTCGGGCGGACGCACTAAGCAGTTCCGACACCCTAATTTGGATTTGACCGTACGTAGTGTGGACGGAAACATCTATTTTCGAATGGGAGCTTTCTGTGGGCTGAAAACGCCCACAGCACAAGCTCCCATTGAAAATGGTAGTTGGTAAACATCGCTGCACTGTATGGCAGGCAGCTCATGGTGATTGCCGCTAAGTGCAGGGATGTTGAGGGGGCAGCTATGCGGAGGGCCAGGTTGGGAAGGGGTCCCTGCCCCAAAGTCAGTTTCCGACAGCCAATCCTTGTCAGAAAGGCAGCATGGAGTGGCTGTCAGAAACCAACATCGTAATCCCGACGGCAGAACAGAACTTTGCTTCGCCGTCATGAAGTGATTACTATTCTGTTCCTGTTCTGACGGGCTCACAGAGCCCGTAAGAAGAGGGGCGGAATCCCCTTGCGGAGTGCTGTAATCAAAATATTTGAAAAAAGAAGAAAACCTGGTGTCCTAATTATTTATAGATTATTTTTACGACAACCACACTATTTTCATTTTGTGATTGGGTTATTTATTCACCCTATTTTTAACAGCTCTTTCACTTTGAAGGACTTTTACATCCGTCACATGGAACACCACAATGTCATATACATATTTACATATATCACAATTAACACAGTACTTACACCAATATACAAAACTAACATTTTCATGACAAAAACAATACTTTACACAAAACTTTATACAACCATAGATACATCAAAACAAACCAATGTGCTACACAAACTCAAGCGATGGCTCAATTGGATATCATTAAGCGTTCTGATAATGAAATCTGAACTTAATCCTCAATCAATTCTATTTCTTTTTGATCCTTTATCCACTTTTGCTACTTTATTAGCAACTGCCGATGCGTTTCAAGCCTCACTGGTTCTCTAGGGGGCTCTCACCAGGGCATCTCATTTTCACCACATTAGACACATCTATAATGTAAATAAATAAAACAAATCATAACTTGTTGCACCTACTACCCTTTTTGCTCTATTCCTGTGCCCCTTAGATGATCCAGAATATAAGAAAGGATTCAGTTGTATGAGTACGAAATGCAGCAGGGACTTTATGGTCCACACAATTGAGACAGCACAGAGACGTTGTAGAAAAGAGTTAGAGGAATTAGAGTAATTAACACAGGAATTTAAAGATAACCATTCAGAAAGTGAGGCGAAGTCGCTGCTTGAGAAGATTGAGAAGGAGATATTGTGAAATATGTAAATATGTATATGACATTGTGGTGTTCCATGTGACGGATGTAAAAGTCCTTCAAAGAGAAAGAGCTGTTAAAAATAGTGTGAATAAATAACCCAATCACTAAATGAAAATAGTGTGGTTATCATAAAAATAATCTATAAATAATAAGGACACCAGGTTTTCTTCTTGTTTCAAATATATTAAGGCCCTACCTGGGTCCTGTCCAATTGGGCCGAGCCCCCTCTTGTTTTCAAGTAATCAAAATATGGCGGAAAGAGGGGAATGTCAGGATGTCAGGTGAAGGTCTTCTGACCTCTGGTCTGAGGCTCGCCGCCCAACATCCAAATTGGGTCCTTTTTATGCCATAAGTTAGTGTAACAATGCCCTTAGTGAAGACACATAAAACACTTCCCAAATAACCTGGAGGTGCACACGCTCCTCTGTTTTAGGATGTGCACAAAAAATGGAAGACATTTAAATCCTGAAGTGGTGATGGCTACAGGCTTGCAACCAAAAGTAACCAATGACCGGAGAAGACTTATCAAAAACCTCACCTAGATCATGTTAGTGACATAAAGTATTTGGCTGTGCTAGACCTAAGTGCACAACTTGTCACGATGATTGAGTCAGGGACAGTTGTTTCTTAACTAGTCTGTTCCCATTACTATTCAGTATTTTTTTAATTAGTGTTCAGTAAAGATTTGTTAAGTTTTCCATGGAGCAGCATCAAAAAGCAATGGGTATTGCAGTGGAATGCCCACAGCAGCACCCATTGCACACCCCTTTCATGCAGAGACCTGCACGAAAGGGTTTGATATTTACAGAGTGGCATTGAACCACCAAAGTGGCTTAATGCGGCACTGTAAATATGAAGCAGGGCATTGGGCCACCCGAGCATCCTAAAAAGTGGCGCTCTGGTGGCGCAATGCCTCCTGATGCTGAAGCATAACTCAAGTTACTGGCCACATTGGGATTAATTGACCAGTTGTAATTGGATCCACTAAACTATCTTGGTAACCAAACCTCTAACAAAAAAAAATACATTCGCATCATTCATGACTCAATGCAGAATCATGCTTGCTAATATTATGTGTGTAGTCAGTGACACAACTTTATTCGATCTTTTATAAACAGACCATAAAAGCACAATAGTACATATACAATTTCCGGACCAATAAATGTACATATATACAAAGTTAAAATGAGTATTAAACACATTTTCAGTGATCCAAGTAAGACCATTAAAATCATTTTATTTCTTTTTGATAATTAGACTTGCACAATACTACTAGGATGTGAGCCTGCCTTTTTCTTCTTCCTAAAACAGGCCCATGAAAATGAAGTGACACAGAAAAATAAAAATGACTCCAGTAAGACCTTTAGAAAAAACATGGTGACCCGGCATAGGCTAAAATGATGGTGCCTCAGGATTGAATTTGAATTTGAAATTGAATTTATATAGCGCGTAAATCACCCGTAGGTCTCATAGCGCTAGGATTGGAAGTATAAATGTTTTCCATTCCTCTGAATAATTTTTACAGAATAATGCGATATGTAAGTCTGACTGAACGGCATAGTTGTTGCAAGGGCAGGGAGCAAGATCTGCTAATCTGTATTTATTTTGTGGGTATCCCAGGAATAACCGAATCATATTCATTCAGAAGCGCAATAAAATACATCTGTGCTATGTGTTATTTATACGAGAAAAATAATGAAAACCTTCTCCTGATATTAATGGAACCAGATTTTATGCAATGGAGGTATGATGGATCAATTTTTTCCCTTCGGAGATATTTTATTCTTTGGGTATATAAATCTGTTATCAATTTCTTCGTAACCTCTTTACCGGAAACAGGGTCCTGAAAAAGTTGTCCCAGCCCTAGAGCTTTCAATTCAGTCTCTAAGTAATTTAGCCACCCGATCCTTTTGTAGTGATCAAGGTTACAGCATTCCTTAATGATAGTTTTACGTCAGGTCCACCGCAGTTCTCCACCATATTGAGAGCCACATGAGGACTGGGGCCAACCTTATGGTGTCACTCAAATAGGGAAGCCCCAATTCAAGATGTAAAATGTAGTTTGGGGCTGATTGGGGTAAAGAAAAGTGATTTTTGAAGAAGGAGTCTTCCATTTGCTGTATTGAAGCAGCATTTACCATCCCCCAAACACCTGCCCCATATGTTACGGCCGACTTTGTTTTAGCTAAATAAATATTTTTAGACGTTCTCACCATCTTTGGTAGGTACTCGGGCTTCGCGATTAACTGGACGAAGTCGGTCCTTTTCGTTTTGAGTGGAGATTAGAATCAGTCAATTTTTGCTACCTCGGGATCCAAATTTCAAAGGATCCTAAAGTGCGCTTCTGTTTGTATTTGTTACCCCCCTTGGCCATACTTCGTGCGGATGTCGCGCGTTGGAAGACGCTCCCACTTTCTCCGTTGGGCCGAGTTGTCCTCTTTAAGATGATGGCTCTCCTGCGATATTTATATGCTCTACAGAACTCCTTTGACCCAGTGCCGCCGTCTTACTTCCGTGAGGTGGAATCTTTACAGTGTAGCCTCCTGTGGGAGAGGAGGCCGCGCATTGCACTGTCCAAACTGCTGCTACCCTGGTACGATGGGGATATCGGTCTGCCTAACATCCGGAAATACTACTGGGCATCCCAGTTGGACCCTATAAATCATGCCATTTACGGCTCACCGGTCAACCCGGGATATGCGATGGACCATGGTCAGGTGCCGGGGGCAGAGTACACGCGTGTTTTATATGCGAAGCGTGGTCGTTTCCTGTTGGTGGGGCCTCCCTTAATCTCTACGAGAGTGTGGCATGAGGCCAACAGGAACATTAAAAGGGCCGGACACTTGACATTGGCCACTCTGCTGTGGAGTTCTGAGATGTTGGGGATGCTCTGGAAAATGAAGGGGTTTGACCGATGGGATTTGATAGGTATTACACAAGTTGCGCGATGTGTGGGGTAGGGACAGGATGCTGACGTTTGAGGAATTGCAGGCAAAGTACCAGCTGAATGAGACTGAACGGTTTCGATACCTTCAGATTTGTCACGCCTTGAGTGCTGTTGTTCCCAGGGGCGAGACGCCACCAGTGGCCTCCCCGCTGGAGGATCGTCTGCTTGATGGTCTTGTGCCCACCAAGACGCTTTCCCTAAAATACAGTAAGTTGGTTAATCACACTGAGGATCCTTTGGTGCTGCTGCGCATTCAGTGGGTTGCCGATGGCTTCGTGCTAGAGGAAGAGGATTGGAGGGAGGCAGTGGCGTCCCCTAAGGAAGTTGCGGTCCCCATGAGACTCAGATTAATTCAACTCAGGATTTTACATCGCTCCTACATCACGGGTCCGGGGTTGAAGAGGATGGGTATGGCTGGGTCTGCTGACTGTCGTAGAGGGTGCAGGTTGCCTGGGACATTCCTGCACATATTGTGGGAGTGTGAGAGGGTTCGTACCTTCTGGACCAAGATACATTCAAAAATGAGTGAAGTTTGGGGGGTCAGGGTCGAGATGGAGGCTAAGAGATGTCTGTTGAACGTGTGGGAGCCTACGGACCTGCCGAGCCTTGGTAAGGTCTGGGTGGCTCTCGCTTGTGCGGTTGCTAAGCGGAATATTGCGCAGCTTTGGGATGCCTATCGGGCGCCTCGGATAGGGAAATGGATGGAAGATCTTGACTGGTATATGTTTCGTGAAAAGTCAGTATATGTGTCCAGGGGCGACCCAGCAAATTGGTCAAGATCTGGGGACCCTGGAACGCCTATCGAGGTGATATCTGTGAGCCACAGGTGTTGGATCCTACCAGCGTGGATCAGGAGGTCGCCTAGGCCCGTTCTTTTCTTTTAATCATTGCTGTTGCTGCTGGAAGTCTGCATCTATAAATATGTAACAGTGGTCGCCCGATACACCCTGGTCAATGTTTGTGATATGTATTGTTTGTTCTTTTTCTGTTAATAAAAAGAATCTTTAAAAAAATATATATATTTTTAATTGCATCCAATGGGCTTCCTCCCAGCTTTTTTGCAAATCTCTTGACAGCATTGAGGCTCCTTTGCATACTCTGGCCTAAGGATTTTCACTAATTTTAGACCACAGGTGATCATTATCGAAGAGCACTCCAAGATATGAAAAGGAGTCAACCACCTCGATTTTCTTACCTGCCAGCTGAAAGTGGGGATGTTTCTCACCTCTAGTCTCTCCGGACACAATTATAAATGATTTGGATTCATTAACGTTTAGATCAAAGCAGGCCATAAAGATGGAATAAGCTTTGATTAATTTTTGAAAGGCCAACCCCGATCTAGCCATCAGTCATCGGCATACGCCAGGATCGGGAGGGTGGTTTAATCGAATTTGGGCACGTCCAGTGAGAGGGCAAACAGGGAGGATTTGACCACCGTTCGTAAAGATAGAAAAGAGAAATGGAGCAAGCACACAACCGTCTTAATCCCTTTTCAAATTTAAAGTGACAAGTGGACTCCCCCTTCCTGCCATACCTTACACAAGCAGAGGCATTGGTGTACAGCTGGCGGATGAATCCAATAATAATATGAGTGAAAGATTGGATTCAATTAAAACCTCAAGGGATAGATTCTCACTACTAGCATTCCTTTGGCTCTTTAAGGTTGAGGAGCCTTCAGTCTTATGTTCTTAGACTTAGGGCCCGATTACGATGTCATCAGGAATGCCTCTGAATTGAATTTGGCTTTTCCTGATCCGATTCGTAGTCCATTTTTCCAACCAAATCACACAGGTACCAAGTACGATGTGAAGATTTTGTACGCATCGACCAAATCGTTTACAAACTTGATCCTGTCTATACAACTCGTTCTTAGTCAAATCCTGCCAGGCAATGGAGCCAGATTACGACAGAGCGAGTACGATGCATGATTCGGACTGTCGGATCGACTCAGTCTCAGAGAGATGAAACAGCTGTCGGCATCATACTTCAGGGGCCGTAGCAGGCCCCCCTTCACCTGGGGCCCTCCAAATCTGTCACGGGAGGATGCCCATGGGTCCCCCAATCCAAACATGCACAGTGCCCACCACAGGGTGTGCGCTTTTCTCCACTGACCCCTTTTTGCTTTGGGAGCCTGTGTACACTTCCCATATAGAGGCTCCCATAGAGTTCAATGGGAGTCCGAGCGAACCGAGTCCATAAACAAACGGGTCCATCGTACTCGCTCGTTCAGACTCCCGGAGCACGATTCGCAGGGAAAGCCTTCCGGTTCAGAGTCGTATGGAGGGCTTTCCTAGCAAGATCGTAATCGGGCCCTTAGAAGAAAACTCATTGCTAGCTGCAGTCAGTTTGAAAATCCTAGACCACTTTACTTCAACATCTGATGATCTCTCCAAATCGTGTAATTAGCCGGAACCAAAACACTTTAAGGGCGCTTAAGAGGAGTAAAAGATATTTACTTCTATGTCAATGGAATCTATTACACTCGTAAAGCCAGAGAGAGAGTTTCTGTATTCTGTTGCAAGTCTGAATGCAAACATGGTGCAACTTTATAGCAAATTTACTGCATCTTGTGTCACATAATCCAAAGGAACACAACAAATCCTCTTAAGGTGGACTTGTAGGAAAACTAGCAGACTGATAGGGACATTGTAATGAGTGTATTACACTTTGAAAACATTAGTAAACATTCTTTATTTTAAGAATTAGTGTACATTTTTACATATATTTAATTACAAAATTCCATTTTATTATGTATGACCAACTAGTAAAAAGTGATATGTAGACTGAATCAAAAGTAATTGAATTATATTTTATTTTCATCTAATACAATAACTTTGAATTTAAAAAGTGTAAAAATATTTGATAACTACATAATAAATATGAATGTCTGACTAAATATCGAAATCAAAAATATCGACATACAAAAATATCGGGACAAAAATATCGAAGTCAAAAATATCGGAATCCTATCCCTAACAAGGTAAGTACAAAAATATCGAAAAAATAATATCGTAGTACAAAAATATCGGAATTAAAAATATCGTTTTTTTAAAAGTATTAATAATAATGTTAAAATAATTATAAAATACATATAATGTTACAAATATTAAATAAAAATATTAAAACATAATAATAAAAATTATAACTAATACATATACATTTAAAATAAATTAAAAACGTAATAATTTAATGTAATTTTATATTTTATAATTTCATTTAATTGATTTAATTTAAATTTATTTAATTTTTACCCTGTACGACTGTACCCCAAAAACCCAAAACTGACCCAGAACCCTAAAAATACCCCTTAACCCAAATACTGAAAACTGACACTGAACCCTAAAAATACCCCTTTACCCATGAACTGAAAACTGACCCAGAACCCTAAAAATACCCCTTTACCCATGAACTGAAAACTGACCCTGAACCCTAAAAATACCCCTTTACCCACAAACTGAAAACTGACCCTGAACCCTAAAAATACCCCTTTACCCACAAACTGAAAACTGACCCTGAACCCTAAAAATACCCCTTTACCCATGAACTGAAAACTGACCCAGAACCCTAAAAATACCCCTTTACCCATGAACTGAAAACTGACCCTGAACCCTAAAAATACTCCTTTACCCATGAACTGAAAACTGACCCTGAACCCTAAAAATACCCCTGTACCCATGAACTGAAAACTGACCCTGAACCCTAAAAATACCCCTTTACCCATGAACTGAAAACTGACCCTGAACCCTAAAAATAACCCTTTACCCAAAAACTGAAAACTGACCCTGAACCCTAAAAATACCCCTTTACCCATGAACTGAAAACTGACCCTGAACCCTAAAAATACCCCTTTACCCATGAACTGAAAACTGACCCTGAACCCTAAAAATACCCCTTTACCCATGAACTGAAAACTGACCCTGAACCCTAAAAATACCCCTGTACCCATGAACTGAAAACTGACCCTGAACCCTAAAAATACCCCTGTACCCACAATTAATTAATATTATTTAATTACCAATTGATTATTAATGAACAATAACAATAAAATAAATATATTAGCACATTTGCTGTAATTAATTTAATTTAATAATTAATATTATTTTGCACAATTAATTAATTAATAACAATAAATAATATATATAAAAATTACTTTAATTAATTTAATAAAATAATTAATAATAATTAATTACCAACTAATTAATAATTATAAATATGATAAAAAATTATAATAATTAATTAACTAATTCATAGAAATTAATTACCAATTAATTATTTAAAACATATATCAATTAATTAATTATTATTAAATTACTTCCCACCCTATTCCCCTATAAACCCATAACCCGCTACAGAACATATTTATCAATTAATAAATTAATTAAAATAATTTAAAATTAATTCTCAATTAATTAATTAATAATTCCTAATAATTAATAATTAATTTAACATAATTAAATTACTTCCCACCCTATTCCCCTATAAACCCACAACCCGCTACAGTAGTAAAACACAATATTTAATAAAATAACATTAAAAAAAATTATAAAACATAATTAATACAATATAATATACACTAAATTTATTTAAAAATAGATATTAGTAACATCAAAGTTATTAATTTCGATATTATTAACACCGATATTTACAACTTCGATATTACTGATATCATACCAATATCGATATTTAGACTGTCGATATTACTTACCTTCGATATTTTTGTATATCGATATTTAAACTTCGATATTTTTGCTTATCGATATTAAAAAATCGATATTTTGTCTGTGTACCAATAAATATGTCTTATTTTTATTTATTTTCTTTTACGTTAAATTGTATTCATCTATATTCACAAATTTAAATATGTTAATTTAATTTAGCATCTTTATCTATGAAGTTCTATTTTAAGTCCCTACCATCGTTATATTCTATCACAGGGTGTTGCAGTATCAGTGATTGGCCAAGTGTGGGGCTGGACTTATTTTTTCTTTTTGGCAGAAAATGTCATTGCGCTCACGGAATGGGCAGAAGTTGGAAACTCGTGGTTGGATTTTTTCTCCTTTGAGGCTCTAATAATACAAGCTGGTGAGCAAGAGCAAGATTTGACATCCCCTAGCGCAATTTCAGGTCACTAGGCGTACTTCTAGAGAGATTTTCTAATGCAGGCTGTCGTGGTCCAAGATTTTCTAATCAAGCAGCAGTAAAATCAACTTGAATGGCCGCATGCTCTTGCACACCGCATGGTGCCATTCACTCTGATTTTTCAAGGAACGATACACTACTGATGCATAATCACAGCACATGGCGTACAGTGTGCATACTTCTTCCCATTGGCCGAACTCCATGGAATTTTGCAGAGTTTTTATTTTTATGCAGCTGCTCAGAATTCCACATAGTGAAATTCCATGAGTTCTGCCCATCCCAGTAACTTGCACTTACAAAATTGGCTCCAATCCTTTTGTAGGTCTGCACTTTAAGTAAATTGATGCTCATACTTCATGAGTAGCCCACATTAGTAATGTAACTCAAAAGTGTAAGTTAACTTTGTATATAGCTCCCAAAAGTCCAAAGTTGGTGAGGGTATCATTAGAGGAATTGTTCCAGTGGTGAAACTATTTTACTCACGGTGAAAACATTGTGCCATTGCACAAATGTGATGACAGTTTGGGAAGAGTAATTGAATTGATATAATTATACCTGAAGAAATGCCTCCACATTATTAGAAACAAGTAGCACTTTTAAAAACTTTTGTGAGTTCCTGAAAGCTGTACATCTGTACAATGAGAGGCCATGCACCTATAGGTGCTCATTTGTTTCATTGTGGAGATGCATCCGGGCTCTATACTGATGCAAAGTCAGGTAAAGTGATGCAGAGAAGCCCAGTCTTCCAAGGAGATTTACTAGTTTTTGCGCTACACAGCTTTTTCTGGCAAATAGGATTTTGCAATGCTTTTCTTCAATTCGCCTTAAGGGCATTGCAGAGGTGTAACTTGGGCAGATCAGCGCAAACTCTCATAATTTTTTTAAGCAAACTCTACTAAATAGCCAGACCAAGCTTTGCAAAAAAAAAAACACTACGCCTTCTTGACATAAATGCTAACTTGGAGGAATGTTATAACTTCTTCAATCGTTCCATATGTTGCACGTATGCTGCAATGTACAGCGCACATTCAATGTGTAAATAGTTTTGCAATTTGTCTGTGCATAGGTTTTGTACTGAAACATGTCCTTCCAGTGCAAAATCCTGTGCCAGGCTGCCCACACGCACACCTCTACACCATATGTGGCACTAGGCAGTCTGTTTTGTGCCGATGCAGGAGATAATAGTAGCACCAGGCCATGTTTTATTAATATGCTCTCTGTTGCATTCTGCACATATGTTGCTATCAATCAGGATTTTATATAGCAGGGCTAAACAGCCGATAGGGTATCCAGGTGCTTGCAGGCCCTGGAGGATTATTAGAACAGCCAGGTCTTGTGGGCCATTAAGAATTTTGAAAGTGAGGTGATGGTCCGTAGTTGCGTGGGGAGGCTGTTCCAGGTCTTTGCTGCGATGTGGGAGAAGGAGCGTTCTCCACTTCTGCTTTGGTAGATGCATGAAGTATGGGCAAGTGCGATAGAGGCAAAGCGTAGTCTTCTCGATGGTTGGTGGTAATTCAGGTAGTGGTTAATGTAGGCAGGTCTTTGGTTGTGTATAGCCTTTTATGCATGGGTCAGCAGCTTGCATTGGCATCTCTTCTGTATGGGGGGCCAGTGGAGTTTCCTGAGGTGGGGTATATGTTTTATATGTTTCAGAACTAAATATGGGAAGAAATAAGGGGGGAGGGAATATAGGGAATATCCACTACTAAATGAGGGGTTTATGAAGTGACGCAGCAATACAAACACACACTCACCAAAACGTAAGGCCATTGCTAGTCATTAGCTTAATTTGCAGCAGAGAAAAGTCACATTTTGTGGCCCAGAATTGTGCTATTGTTTTTAATTGTGCATCACTTAATTTCATTGAAATTAATCTATCCGCATACAAGACAGTCCACAGATCTCCGTCCTACCTTTCAAACTAGCTAATAGCTGCCATCTTGCCACTCTATTCCCCACAAAGCCAGCATTCTTATCAGTCTGTCCACCCCAACAGGAGGGACTTTATCCAGAGTCCTGCTGCCTCTCATTACTAAATAGTTGTCCCACATCCGCACCCCTAAGACCAGCGACAAACAAATGTGTCCTGCCTGCCTCAGACTCCCAAACCATGCCTCATGAATGGAAAACAGATCACCATTGCCTCTGAAAAGTCTTATGCCCTCCCCCACTCACTTCCAAACAAACACATACCCGATTGCCCTGTTACTCCCAATGCCAAGTAGTCCCATATATGGCTCATGCTGTGTATCATCCTGAAAACGTGCCATTTGACCCTACTTCCTAACATCACTACAACAATCAATCTCAAACCCCACATCATGTTGTATTCCACTCAAAGAACCGCTGTCCCATTTCTGGCATTCATTCATAACCTGACTTAAATCACCAGAGCCAAAAACCTGTCCTTCTATCATACCCTCCAAACACTTTTAATGTTGGCATTTTTTATAAAGGGCATTTTTCCAACTCTAAGGCTGAGTTAATCTGGCTGGGAGTCTAGCTCATGAACTGAAGATTACACACACAAACATGCAAACATGCTGCTGAAAGGGTACACAAGGGGCAGACAGCTCCCTTTGGATAGGCCACAGGAGCCATCTCATGTTTATGGTTTACAATACTTGCAGGTATAAGGTTATAGTTGTTGAAGGCACATCTGGTAAGCTGACGGTATATAGGCATTATTTCGCATTTCTCTCTTAATCGAGAGGTAAAATACTGAGCGCATTTACTACTTGTGCTATGAGATTTCACTCAGTCACTTTCAGGCCAATGCTGCGTCAAAACCCTGCGCCTGCTTGAAGCAGGCGTAGGTCTTGACGCAGCATTGTGAAGATGGGGCACCCCCGAGCCTTGCTGGAGCTGCGTCGCGCTTGCGACGCAACTCCAGCAATGCGCCACCTTTCCGACACAGATGCGTCACGGATCTGTGCCGTTTTTGCACCATGGGTGGCGGAGCTGTGGCGCACTGTGGCACACATTAACTGGTCCATCCATGGGGATGCCCCAGTTAGCATAAATCTGCCCCAAAGTATTTATACAAAACCAAAACAGAAATAAAGTCAAGATACCATAGTTAGTGAACAAAAAGACAGCAAAAGTACAAGCATTGGCAAAGCCAATAGGTCTCAGCAATGTGAGATCTATTGGCTTTGTCAATGTCAGTGCCTTTTAGCCATGTTATAAAGCAGCCTGGCTGGTTTTCAATATGACTGAAGGTCAGGGGAAAAAGTAAAGGAAAATGAGGGTAAGCACAGCCAGGGAAAACAGCGTGCGGTGAAGAGTCTGTCGTGACTCCGTGGTGCCTAGTCAGTTAGTTCAAGCTAGTAGCCTACATGTAAAGGAACTATTCTGAATAATTGACCTTATAGATGGTTTGGTGGGGAGGTAGGGAGGATGTTTATATGAAGGCAGATGACGGAGAAAAAAAATATCTGGTTCCCCAATCAGTACATGTATAATCAATAGACAGGATACTGAGGCCTCGAACACAGCACATAGTTAACACTAGTTCATATGAAGATAAAGGTGATGCAAGCAGAACACAGCCCAGCATCACAGCAGAGATACTTGCTGAGTGAATCTGAGAACCCCCCACTCTATTAGAGAATAGCTAGTATTGAGGAACAACTGGCTCCAACCTCAAGGCACGCCCCTTCCACAAGGAGGGTACGGAATGTTAGCTCATTCATCAGGATCTGCTGTTCGCAGAAGAGCCGGAAGAAGATGGAGGAGATGATGAAGCTCATGGCAGCCCTTCCTGAGTACTTCCAACACTTCTCACGCACACTCTGCTACTGGTCTGTCTGCTTCCGATAGCTGCTCCTCAAGCACTACCTCTGCCATGTCATGGTTTGCTTGTCTGTTGCTGCATCAAGACTCTTCCAATGTACCCCAAATGATGTCACACCTGCCACATCCCAGGACCGACCACAAGGGGACCAATGCTATGGCTACAGAAATGACAAACAATGCACACTTATGAATCAAACATGGAGCATGGAGCTAGAGGCATAAAAGAAAGACAATAACTTGCTTGTGTTTCATGTTATAAGAACATCACTGTATCATTGCCTTTCCTAAGCTGTACAAAAACACATGTGGCCGTGTGCGTATGGTTATGGGAGAGATGTGTGGGTAGCACTACAATCAAAGGAAGGGAAGGAGTGTTTGAGAAACCAACACAATGAGCAAAGAAAGGGAAGGAGGGTGGATGTGTAGAAGAGAGCAAAACCACTGTGCAGTATCTTGGTTATTATGCTTTTCAGTCATCCACTGCTCCACCAGTGGAACTCTCTAGATATGATGTAACATAGAATGTGGTTGTATGAAATCCACAGTTAGAGAAGGGCTGAGCGCCTTGCTGGCTGCTCCTGGTGGGGTTGTAATACCAGTCTTGTAACCTACATGAATAAATCCTCCTGAACCTCATCTGCCTGCGTGGAGGGATTACTACAATTGTATGGCGACAAGGTCTTCAAAGAACCAATCGTGTTTACGTTTCAAAACCTTCAAATTCAAGTCTGGAGTACCTCCTATCAAGTTTGACCTTTCCGTGAGGTGTGTTTGTTGGGTCTTCCCATCATACTGTGCATAACATATGACCTCTATTCGAGATGCGTCCTTACACTGACATGTCATTAGACATTACATTACATGTTTTATACCTTCACTACAGTGCACATTCTTACCTTACTTAAGGTGTCTAGTGTGGGTTGTTTGTTTTATTCTACAGTGCACAATAAATTTATCTTATTTTGTTGTTCCCTCTGCATGTTCATATTGTCACCCACATGGGTGTACAGTTTTGGTTCTTGTACAATAACTATAGTGCATTAGTTCATGTTAGACTGGGTGTTTTTGCCTTAACTCTGTTTTCCTTTCAATGCTTAACACTGTAGCCCAGTACTTTTCTATTTTTTTATTTAATTATTTATTATATTATGGAGACGTAAGAGTTGTATAAGTTAATTCTCTTATTCTCTGTCATTTTCTTTTCTCCTGATGTGAATTGCTCTTTCGCATACTTACCTGGCCAGTTGGTGTACAGATTGATGGTTTCTCTTTCTTTTCTTTATTTCATTCTCTCATTTGTAGAAAGGAGGATGGAAACAGGTTATGTTTATCTGTTTCTATAAGATTTTTTGGTTGCTTTCTTTCTCTCTACCTCTGATTTGTTTCTCTCTAGTACTCTACTCTCTACTTTGTTCTTCTCGTCTCTACATCTAATTCTATATTTCTCATTTCTGTTTTCCTTCTGGAAGAAAGGAGGATATGTAGTATTTTGGTTATTATGCTTTCAAGCAATCACTGCTCCACTAGTGGAACATCACTAGATATGATGTAACATAGAATGTTGGTGTATGAAATGCACAGTTAGAGAAGGGCTGTGCGCCTTGCCGGCTGCTCCTGGTGGAGTTGTATTACCAATCTTGGAACCAACATGAAATCCTCCTGAACCTCATCTACCTGCGTGTGATTACTACACACTGACAATGGAAGGGAAGGAAGGAGCTTGGGTGATCAAAGGCAAACACCATGGACAACCAAAGAGAAGGAGACGGGTCCTTGGGAGGTGACAACATCAGAGACAAAAAATGGAACAGGGTGGGTGGGAGGATCAGAGAGGTGGGGACGTACATGCGGGAGCTTGCTGAAAAATACAGACTCTGGTAGAGTGCTTACACACTAAGAAATAAATAGCGCCAAAAGAAATGAGCAGTGGAAGGACACAAGTAATACGTCCATGCCCCTTTAGGAGGGATAAACACACGGGGCATGGGGTATGCACACAAAAGGAAGGACGCCTACAGCAGCTAACCAAAAAAGCAAAGTAATGGGAGTGACAATGAGCCAACCAATGTGTAATTAATGAACAGGCTCTAAGCCCACTGTAAGATTACAATAGTTGCAAAGAGACAGCAAAGGTGCTGTCTAGTCAAGACCTAACAAAAGTTCAAAAAAAGGAACCAGAGATATGATTTTTTAAACGTTTGAGGAAAAATACTCAAAAAAGAACTACTCATCAGTGATAGTCTCTGGAGTCAGAAGGCTGGGACATGATCACTGACATAATATAGATCACCTCAGTATTGTGATACAGTAATTTTGTATTGAAATATCAATTGCAAAAATAATATTTTCCCATACTTACAATGATAATTACAAAAATGTCGGAAAAAGGGTTTTACACCAATATTCTAACAAAATATGCAAAAATATTGTTTTGTATATATAGTTTAAAATAGTAAATCTTAAACATTTTAATATATAATAATTATATAATGTATATTGAATAAATGTGAATAACATTTAAATATATACATATATAAATATATAAACTTAAATATATATGTGTGTCTATGTTTATATCTATCTATATAAATAAAAATGTAACTGTTCGTTTGTTCAAAATCTCAATTCTCCGAAAGTTCTCTACTGATTGCTTTGAAATTTTGGCACAACGTTGCATTCAAATACGTGCATGTTTTAATATATAGATGTCACACCTCTGACAGGTAAAAGGCGCCAGGAAGGAAAGGTGCCGGTTGATCTGCGCCATAACGGAAAGGTTGAATCTCCGAAAATTCTTCACCGATTGCTTTGAAATTTTAACACAACGTTGCATTCGAATCCGCGCATGTTTTTATATATAGATATCACACCTGTGACAGGTAAAAGGCGCCGGGACGGAAAGGTGCCGGTTGATCTGCGCCGGAATGGAAAGGTGCTAGTTGAATCTCCGAAAGTTCTTCATTGATTGCTTTGAAATTTTGACACACGGTTGCATTCGAATACGCACGTGTTTTTATATATAGATGTCCCACCTGTGACAGGTAAAAGGCGCTGGGACAGAAAGATGCTGGTTGATCTGCGCCGGAACGGAAAGGTGCCGGTTGATCTGACCTCAGGACGAATTTCATTGCCTCATAACTTCTGCAATTTAGTCACGTCAAAAGAAGAATTGGTTGAAAAATTATTTCCCAATATTCAAACCAATTATAATAATCACGATTGGCTGAGTGAACGAGCTATTCTTGTGGCCAAGAACAAAGATGTCTATGAACTTAAAAATATTATTCAGTTTAACATTCAAAGCGGGACAGTCACATGCAAGTCCGTCGATACTGTTCTGGGAGCAGATGAAGCGGTTAATTATCCAACAGAATTTTTGGATTCACTCGATCTGCCAGGGATGCCACCACACGTACTGCAATTGAAAATTTGCATGCCAATTATCATGTTGCGATAGAGTTCTGAAAGTTGAGGGATGCACACCTATTATCAGCAGTTTTTTTTCCCATTTTCGTAATCATTAAGTTCGTGTTAGCGTGCAGATTGGTGTGTGGCATGCCCAATAGCCACCTAGTACGACCTAAGTATATGCAAATGGGACACATTCATGCCCCAGCCAAATGCACAGCTGTACGCCGCCCTTGCGGCATTCAAAACTTCAACCATTCTTGTCCAAAATGTTCCATTTCTTTAAACATTACTCTTTCTTCCACTTCTGTATTCTTAATCCATTCTTAATGTCCACGTGTGAAATATTCTTGGCCTGTTTTGTCAGGTTTCTAATATTTATTCTGTGCCCATCCGGACCTCTTCAATAAATACGATTGATACCAGGCTCATCTCAGGCAGTGTTTATTTCATTAAAAACCCAATGCATTTCGGGCGGCGCAGCGCCCTTCTTCGGGGGTCACTAAAAAATAATCAAAACATGTACCAATTAGTCATCTATGCTCAAAATTACGTGTTTGGTTAAAACTGATCAACCCATTTTAACGCTGTGGAAATATATAGCCTTGCAACCAGGACCATTTCTATATTGTTAGCCCAAAGTGGTCATTAGTCTTTCTCATGATACAACATTGTGTTTATCCGTGGTACCAGTTTTCAATGCTCTCATGCCATAAACACAGTGAAAAGTATGCATCTGTATCTTTCTCTTCCCTTAATCTTCCATCACACCCTCCCGTCTCTAACCCTCATTCAGTGTTGACATTTAAATTACCGTTTTTACAACAAACAGTTTAACCCTCTGACTCATTGTGCAAAAAATGCTTATATAAACAAAAGCCTGCTGGTAAACCTTAGCTCACTGTCTTACTCGTTTTTTTACGGAGGTACCTCCTGTTGCTACTGTTCATTTTTAAACGCTCGTGGTTTCAACCTTCACTGGGCTTCCCCCTTGTCTAAAATGCTCTTAATAGTTCAAGATTCCTCTGCAATCACGTACCTGCCGAGTGAGTCAAGAAGCCTCCCCCTTCTCCAACGGTTTTTCGCGCTGAATTCAACCCCATCACCTGCATACTTATCCACCTGTGGAGCCTCCCTTTTCACCTCCTATTGGCCACGTATATTCTAACTCCCATTGGCCCAAACGTATGTTTGTCCGGTCACCTTTTTACTAAACACCTCCAGTAAACTATATCTCCCACAATGCATTATAATCTTAACTCTAATCATTCGGTTCCATTTCTTTTGACATTTTAACATTTTTTTAAACATTTTCTTGGAACAAGTTACTGTTTATGCTTGAAACGTTCTGCTTCTGAATCCACTGAAATCCTTGTCTCTCGGTACATATTTATTTCAAAATGCTTGTGATGAGCCCTGTTCTTTCGCCAGTCACGTGGGTTCGTTCCTGTATTCATTTTGTAAATCTTCTTTTTTAATCCTTTATGGGTGCAAGCCTGAGGCGGGCAAAGTTATGATAGAGTTCTGAAAGTTGAGGGATGCACACCTATTATCAGCAGTTTTTTTTCCCATTTTCGTAATCATTAAGTTCGTGTTAGCGTGCAGATTGGTGTGTGGCATGCCCAATAGCCACCTAGTACGACCTAAGTATATGCAAATGGGACACATTCATGCCCCAGCCAAATGCACAGCTGTACGCCGCCCTTGCGGCATTCAAAACTTCAACCATTCTTGTCCAAAATTTTCCATTTCTTTAAACATTACTCTTTCTTCCACTTCTGTATTCTTAATCCATTCTTAATGTCCACGTGTGAAATATTCTTGGCCTGTTTTGTCAGGTTTCTAATATTTATTCTGTGCCCATCCGGACCTCTTCAATAAATACGATTGATTAATGAAGTTTTGAATGCCGCAAGGGCGGCGTACAGCTGTGCATTTGGCTGGGGCATGAATGCAATTATCATGTTGCGACATATCAACCAGCCAAAGCTTGGCAATGGCACGCGGCTTGCAGTAAGAAAATTAATGAGCAACATCGTAGAAGCAACAATTTTGACAGGACCTTTTAAAGGTGAAGATGTCCTCATTCCTCGCATTCCTATGATTCCAACGGATATGCCATTTCAATTTAAGAGATTGCAATTCCCAATTTAATTGGCATTTGCAATCACCATCAACAAAGCTCAGGGCCATTCTAGAATTGTGCGGTTTACATCTAGACACGGATTGCTTCTCACATGGACAATTATATGTTGCATGTTCTAGAGTCGGCAAACCAGACAATCTCTATATCTGCACAGACAATCGAACAACAAAAAATATTGTATACCCACAAGCATTGTGAAAGAAACATATTAAAAATGTGCGCTTCCTCTTTCCTTTCTTTCCCATTTAACCAGACTGAGCCACAGCAACGCGTGGCTGGGTACAGCTAGTATATATATATATAAAACAAAAAATAAATTAGGCTATTAACATTATTAGTAAACATTTTTAAAATGTAATTATTAATTTAAAGAAATTGACCATTATTTATTGCTAAATTAACTTGCCACACTTTAACCCACAAACCTAGAAGTCCACACTTACAGCATAACTAACAAAAAAGGTAACACATTGGATAAATACTGTATTAATATTAATGTCATATTAAATTATACTAATATTAATAATAATAATAATAATAGTTCTGAGTTTCTAAAGCGCCTGGTTACACTTGCCAGTGTGCCCCCGCGCTATCAAAGGATTGAGCAGCACCTTGAGCAGATAGAAGGGAAATAGCCCTGCGCCGACAAAATTAAGGCTTAGGGAACAGGAAAGTTTTCAGCTCCTTCCGGAACACCACCTCCGAGGGCTCCACACGAAGCCTGAGTGGGAGGGTGTTCCATCTCCGTGCGGCTAAGGAGCGGAAGGATCTCCCTCCCATTCTCGCCCTATTGATTCTAGGGACCGAGAGCAGGCCAGCACCCATAGAGCGCAGGAGCCGGGTGGGCTTGTACGGGAGAAGCAGATTGCGCAGAAAGCCCAGACCCTTACCATGAACGATCCTGTGACTGACACAGAGTGCTTTGAACTCGATACATTCCTTGATGGGGAGCCAATGCAGTGTCTCCAAGGCCCTTTTTGAGGAGGCTCTTCTGGGTAGCTGCAGCACCAGGCGCGTGGCTGCGTTCTGGATATGCTGCAGTCTTAGGATGCAACTCGCGTTAGCTCCCAGGTATAGGGCCTTCCCATAGTCCAGCCTAGAAGTAGCCAAGGCATGGACCAATTAATTAATTATTGATTAATTAACTAATAATTGACTACCACCCTACAGCTTTACAAACCTAGCCAATCACACCTAATATATGAATGTAAAATATAGGTATTATACAATTTACTCAATTTATAATCAATTATATATGTATTAATAATTGTGTTAATCAATTGGTAAATAATTATTACTTAACCTCACATCTTATACTCCTACAAACCCAGCAAATCAAATAAGTTAAAAAACATATAATTATTACTCATTTAACATAATTAATAATTAACTAAATAATGAATAATAAAATAATAATTGATTATTAATTAATTTTACTTAAATAACCTCCTATCCTACAACCCTATAAACCTAGAAAACCACTGCAACAATATAAATTACTATTAGTAATTCAATTAAAAATTATAAATCACTTAAAATTGCAAACTATATTTAGAAATATTATCAACAATTATATAAATAATATTAACCCATAAAATTAATATATAAACAAATACACATACATATATTTAAAAAACTATCTTTGTTATAACTATATTATTGAAGACAATATTATCTAAAATATTGATATTCATGACAACAATATTTCTGAATCCTGACATTTTCTGATTACAATATTTTGTTTCGATATTTCTGCAACCAATATTTAAAACTGGATATTTCATCTAAATACCCTGGGCCCTAGGTATGATTTCTGGCCTACCACGATGAAGCATGGCTTGGATAGCAAAATCGGGTTCGTCCCAGTCAAAGATTTTACCTTCTTGCTAAGGTGACGATTACGATGCCAGACGGACCCGAGTCCGTCCGGAATCGTTCTGGAACAGGAACCGAACGACCTCTGGTAGTCGGTTCCATTCCACGAATTAGGACTCTGTTTGGTCGCAATCCTATACCTTGCTATTAAACTTGCATTCCGAAATGAATGCATGCTCTCATATCAAAACGATAATAATAATAATAATAATAATAATAATAATAATATTAATAATAATAACAATCCACATTTGTAAAGCGCGAACAATCACCCGTACGGGTCTCTAGGCGCTGGTGGCCATCGGGAAGCTATTGCCCTGAGTCACATGGTGCTGGGCTAATATACCGCCGGAGCCGGGGATCGAACCGTGATCCCCAGATTCCAGCGTCAGTCGCCCTGGCCGTGGCGCCACACCTCTCCCCAGGCCGCGGCGTTACACCTCTCCCCTATGATGCAGTTCATCCCTGAATGCCGAGGCAGGCACCTCAAGGTGGCTGCTACTGGGTGCAGGGATCAACAGGGGGCACCATAGGTGCCCAAAGGGCGCCATTCGGAGGACTTGCACCCATCGGTGTCCCCAAAGCTGTTCCCAAATGCCTTGTGTGCTGGAAAGGCAGTGAGAAACTGCCATTGTAATCCCTCGGCATGAAAGAGCCGGCCAGGGGATTACTGTTGGCATTCCGAATGGATGACGGGCTCCCCGAGCCCAGTTGGCCTTCCGAATGGAGTAAGGGGTTCTCTGAGCCCGATGTAAGCCATTCAGAAGACTGGTTTGGTTTCCTTTCTGACCGAGCCTATCGAAGTGGCTCGGTCGGAAGGGAATCCGAATCGGTGATTACTATGTGGGCAGGAAGGCTCCATCTGATGGTGGATCCCTTCCTGCCCGCATCGTAATCGGGCCCTTAGTCTATTTTATGCAGCTCAAAATCCTCCATTGAGGCGAGCCTGTATCGCCTTCTGAGGAAGGTACAACACAATCAGACACTGTTGCCACAAGGTCTTCGTAATGGTTGCAGGGATCTTGAAAGTCCACAAGGCCCCAGCTTTTCTGAGTTTCTAGGGCAGCTACTCTGGGTCCTTCCAAGTCTCCCAGGACTACAGGGATAGCACCTATGGGCCAGGGGACACTCACACTCTTGTTGTACTCTGTATCCACCCTTGACCACTCACTAATCCACTCATATTGTCAGTCAACAGACCCTTGGAGTCCACTTATTTGTCCTAGATAGAAGAGAGAGCAGTTCTAGACTTTCAAATTTTCTCTCAGGTCATCGACAGCACATCCACCCTTCTTATCTTCCAGAGGTCAGACGGTCTTCTGAGGATGATTATTTGAAGATAACTCCTGAGACTCCCTAAACAATTGGGAACAAATTCACTGGGCAACCGTACACACTTTTTCAGTAGTTCCTGTTTGTCCTTCTACATACAATTCCACAGTGTCCCTCACTCCTAAAATTCAAGGTGTGGCAATCCTTTCCCTCTTGTGCAGAGCTCTTGTGTCCACCCAGGGAAATGTGCAATCCACTCCCCTGTCTCTGCTTTAAACTAGTTCTGGGGTAGCTCTCCTCCAACTAGTCTGGTTCATGTTGGTCATGGGGACAAAGGATTACCCTTCCTAAGGTCTCTACTTACATTATATTATGAATGGGCAGACCTCACCACTGCCCCATTTTCAAGTTAAAGAAGTATCTGGGCCCTCCCCAAATATTCTTCCTAAGGCTGTTCCCAAGTGATTATGATTTGGGGAGCATTGCTCTGAATGAGGACAAGTTAAAAGGAATCAACAAACGGTTCAGTAGTAATGATACCTGGGGTAATAGGTGAGGGGTTGCTACCTGTAGAAATGTTTTTGAAAACATACTGATATGGGTGGTTATGATTTAAAGCAGTCAAAATATTTTCAATAGTATTTTTGATTATGCCACTGTTGTTCACTCAAGATTATGATCTATTTTTGGTTGCAATTTATTTTATTACTGCACATGATACATATACCATTGACTACAATTGTTGGGCCAGTGAGAAACTCAGTGAAAAGAAAGCAGACATAGTGCGACGGTTAAATAATAAATTACCTCCCCTTCCTAATCATGCCTTTGTGTTTGTCATTACTATATGCATGTCATTACTGTATGCATGATTGATATCACTGAGTGCACGTCTCGTGTAGTGGAGAAAACCAAGCCTTTCTATGCAGAGTCTCTAGTTGCCTCTGTTTTCTATCTGGGCATAAGCTGTGATACCTTTTTAAGATGAGCCACAGATCTCTAAAAGTTCGGGAGCAAGAGAGTTCTCGAAACTTATGGGTCAAGAGATGTATGAAAGGTTTACAATCAACTTCATAGGATTTCAGTTTGTTATTAGAGTCATAGCTATCTTCTCCATGCCTAATGTACCCCAAAGTCTTGCCACCAATGAGGAAGAGGTAGGTGGTGTGGTTTAACCTCAGAGTAGCAGTAAACATTGGTGTTTGGACAAAATATTGATTGCAAAATATTGCATAGACAAAATATTGTGTCAAGAATATCAAGGACAACAATATCGTGAATATTGGTTTATTTGGGTAAGCAAAGATTTACTAGACTTAACTCCACAATATGTAACTTGAAGATATATATCTTTTGGTTACATATTGTGGTGTTAAGAAATAGTAAATCTATACCTACTTACTTGCACTTACCTTCTCGATATTTTGGTCCTTCGATATTTTTGACACGCTATTCTGTCCATGCAATATTTTTGTCCTCAATATTCGGTAAGTGATCCACAAACATTGTGTCCCCACAACCAGGGCTGTGAATAATTGTTTGCCACATAATGATCTCAGTGCACTCTGAGAGGTGTATGCATTTGCCCAGTAGCACAACACTAAGATCTTTAGGGATCTGGGTCTCAAATACCCTATTCAGCTATCAATTACCACATCACAGTAGTTCCCTAGCTTGAGGCAGTGCCCCGATAAATGTAGGCCCAATGACAGAGTTGGGTGTAAGTGAAGCTCTCTTTGTCAGGGTGATCAAAGTTGTGCTATCTGGCAGATGGAGAGTAGCGAGCCATTCTTATGACATTTTTTTCTCTCCAAGTTGCGAATTGTGTTGGAGTTAGTGCTGGTGTGAAATCCTGGTTGTACGATATGGATGTAAAAAGGGAGGGGAAAGAAGAGAACCCCAATCCCTTGGACACCCTATCCCATATGGCCAAAGTGACCCTAGTGAAAGGCGAGGAATAGATAGTCCAGCTATAGTGTCTTCTCCAGCGCTAGGGCACCTGCCACACGGAAGTGCATGCTATTAGATGATCAATAAAGCACTTTTGTTTCAATGTCTCCTTTCCTCCCCATTCTATGAGAAACACTAGTTGTGAGGCTTGAGAGAATGACAATGTATATTTGGGTTTGCAAAGCCTCCTCCTGCCACTGGTCTATAAAGCAGCCACGGCCCGTGCAGGTAAGAGATGTGAGGCAGTGAGGCCGGGTTGGGGGAGTGGTGTTTAGACAGATGACGAGGATCTTGTGGTCGACTGTAGACTCTCCCCAACCTGGCCCCACCTCCCCACTGCTCTTACCCGCACACGCCACGGCAGCTATAAAGTAATCTACTCGCTATCATTGGTGGCTTGTTCTACCAGATGAAGGTTATAAATAATGTTTAAAAAATTGGTAATATCTAAATATAATTTTGAGACAAATTTACGAGAAAAGGGTCTTAGGTGTTATTGATTCTGTACTTGATCAACACCTTCTCCATCTAAATCCAATTGTAATAATCTACAATTAAGACATGTAAACCTGCGGAAAACAATTACTGAACATGTGGTGCTCTCAATCAATTAGAAAAGATTTCTCCTTTCTGGTGTCATTCTGACTCCAAAAAAATATTATTGTTTCTCGTACAGCATCACATTTTTAAGAAAAATGTTCCATGCAAAGTAACTTTGTCTCTGCTATAGTAAATATATGACAATCATTTTTGTATTATTACCCCTATAAATATGCCACAACCCCAATACTAGTCAACAGAAAACATCTTCCTCTTACTCCTTCAAAATCTTATTCTTAAAGATCCCAAAATGTTTGCAAGTAAGTTATCTGCTAAATGTTTGGCCGGTGACCAGCACATCCACCCAATGACAATATGTATGTATAAATGAGAGTGTTGTGAAGACTGGATCTATGAACATGAACACTATGGGCCTAAATACAAGTTTCAATGGTGCGGAACGCCGCAAAGACTCACCGCTGCCCGCCTGCCAGATTTCAACTTAAAAGTAGTCTGGTAGGCAGGCAGTGTGGTGGTCCTGCGGCAGTGCCTCTTTTGAAGGAGGTGGGGCCTTTGAAAAAGGCACTGCAATGGGAAGACCACACAATGTTCTTTGCTCAGCATGGACTATAAAAACCATGCCATGCAGGAATTGGTGTACATGCTCACGGGGTCACAAGAAATGTCCCCCTGTGTGCATCCACATGGTGTGAGGCACCAGTGGGCCCTGTATGCCCCCTTTTGTTTTCTCTCCGATACAGTGTTCATGGAGAGGAACCCGCCATGATACCGCCGGCGGAGAGGAAACTCGTAATATGCTTGGCGGGACCATGGTTATCCCATGAAGTACATGGTTGCCTCTACATGCTGTTCCACGGCCAGGAAAGGGCGGTTCCCTGGCGGCGGTTCCAGGGTAGTCTGATGCCCAACTCGTAATGGGGAGGTCAAACTGCAGTTGCGCAGGTGGCTGAACTGCCACTGCCGTGCCACCACAAGTCTGGTGGTCCTTGGACCGCCAGGCTTGTAATCAGACCCTATGTGTTAAACTGGGTCCTTTATGCTAAAGTGCTGGTGCTTTCTCTTGTAAACATGGTAAAATTGGCATGCACCTAATTGGCAAATTTTATTTGCGTAGTCCCTAGTAAATGATACTACATGTACGCAGTGCATGTAAATTGAATGCTGCTATTAGGCAGCAGCATGCGTTGTGCCATCCACGAAAGTAGCTTTGTAAACTTAGGCCTGCCACTTCAGTCTGTAGAGCAATTATAAACTGCCATTTCGACCTGGGAAGCTAAGCATACTGCCAGGCCTAAACCTTCCTTTTTTATCTTTTTTATTTCTTTTTATTAATGACAGCCTCACACTTTGCAAACATATTACAGATATTAGCATCATGAAGTACATATTTTCCGGAACACGCAGCCATAAACCAAATATCATGCCATTTAACCATTAATATCATATCTGACCAATTTTACTCACAGTGTGGCATGTCTTAATGCTGTCCCACACTTGGAGGCTCACAAATAGCCCCCCTATATTCATTCCATTTCCCCCAAATCTGAGACCACTTCCTGGGACACCCTCTTGATCCAGATATTGTCTTTTCTGGTAACATGCACCAGTCCATGTATTGTATTTGTATTTGGTATTTTTTAGGTGTGTGTATCTCCCGTAGGTCTCGCAGCGCCAGCAGATACTCAAATACCTGAGGCAGGTGTCTCATCAGAGCTGGAAAGGTCAGGTTTAAAGAGTTTTGTGGAACCTCTTGTGATCTTGTTCCATTCGGAGAGATAAAGGTAAGACGTTCCTGGTTTCAGGGCCTGTTTTGGAGAAGGCTCTGCCTCTGTTCCTTACTGTTCACACTTTAGGGACTGCTAGGAATTGTTTACTGGTTGAGCGTAGAAGTCTGGTTGGTTGGTATTTTATTCGTTTTTTGGCTAGATATGTTGGCCCTCTTCCATGTAACAATTGCCTGTGTTTCTTGAGATCCCCGCAATCTGGCAATGTTCTACTTGACAACTATTGTATCCAGCATCACCCATGTCTTTCATTTACTGTTTAGGTCATTAGGCCCCCAGACATTCAATAGGCATAACCCCATATTGAGTTGTATGTTGACTCCCATCACTTCCCCTATGCACTGTTTCAGTTCAGAACAATATTTTTTATGTATACACACTCCCAGACAACATGGGAAAAAGAACCATCTTAACCAGAGTCATCCCTGTAGCCCATTTTCACTAGCGATGGTCAAGCGAGATAAGTTCTGTGTAGTATTTTTAATTGTACTAACCTCAATCTGGAGGAGATAGCTAAACCTTCTTTTTAATACTTATAAGACATGCATAAGGTAAACCCTAAAGGATCATAGGGCAGAGGGAATAGTATTTAAAAAGTGAACTTAAATGTTACATCTCCTGACAGTGAAACATTCCCAAAGTAGTTATTCACTGTTCTAAGACTACACTTCCGAGACACTAACACTCTGTTACCTTATTACATTTTGATAAGTGATGACTTCAGTTTGGGAGCAGATAGAGAAATGGGTCTTTCACTCAAATGAGTTGTAATTTAAAATCCTGTTTAATGGCAAATTCATATTTTAAGTAACTGTTCTGAAAAAGGCACTATTTAAAAGTAGACTTTTTTCTCCCTAATCCAATTGTGCCTTTCTGCCTGTGTCCAGGGTCACATGACAGTCTGTTAATGGCTCTCCTGTGGTGCTTTCTGTATTCCTTCCAGACATGGGATACATGGGCCAATGGTTTGGGGCAGACTGTTTCTCTACTGAGCAGAATGTCCTGGGGCTTTGCAATCAGTCCTTCCTGAGCATTACAGGGTAGCCTCAGGTCTTGCCCACCCCCTTCCTGACTTCAAAGGGCTGCCTGCCCTGTTTCAGATCAATGCAACTCACAATTATTCCTGAACCTAGGCTCCCCAGAAGTGACTCCAAGGGCCATTTGGCTGACCTCCTATTTGATCTACAGTGACAAATGCCTTGTTGCACCAGCCCAGCTGCAACTGCCCACCTGGCCAGCACCAACTGGATCGGTCTGGACCTGCCTGAGCTCTGCTGCTGGCCTCTGCTGAAGTGAGTCCTGATCCCACCAGGTCCTGGGGCCTTGCCTGGCATCAGAGCGTACTGTTTTCAAGCTCAAGGTCAAATTACAGACGTTTGGGCTCTTTGTGACCTTGAAGTGGCCTCTGCCCACTGAGTGATGCCCATCTGCGATGCCTGCCAATTTGTTTTCCCCAGTGATGACTGCCCTTCCTGTTAGCCACATTATTTTTTTTATTTATTTAGACTTATAAGGCTCACAGCTACCCGCAGTGGGTTTCCCGGCGCCAAGGGATAGACTGGAGAAGAAAAACTACAAGGCTTCAAAAGAGCGGGACAAACTAAAAAAGACTGTTCTGAGTGATTATTGCTGGAAAAGCCAAGTTTTTAAACCCTTGCGAAACCTGACAAGATCAGTTTCCAACTTCAGCCCAACAGGCAGAGCATTCCAAGATGTGGTGGCCAGGTGAGAAAATGAGCGGCCGCCCATCTTCACCAACCTAAATCTAGGAACCACAAAATCTCCTTTGCCTGCAGATCTGAGAGTACGGCTAGGTACATACGCATGAATAAGACTTTGAAGGTACCTAGGGGCAGAGCCCTGTTTTATTTTAAAGATATAACATAGAGCTTTAAATTTAACTCTGTTTTTAATTTCTAACCAAAGCAAGTCACGAAGGGCTAAGGATGCAGATGTTTTCCGGGGAACATTGCGTAGCAGTCGTGCGGCCGCATTTTGGACATCAGTCTGTATCAGCAGCGGCTGCATACATCGACAGCCAATGTGAAGTTTCACCAATAACCATCTTATTGCGCTAAACCAGCGACTGCCATCAACATCACAACCTGCTCCTCACTCCGAGAATGACTTCCACACGGCTCCCACCAATGCGAACCTCCAACTGCAGCTCCTCATGTGGACTTGGACTCGAGAAGGTAAACTCTTCAGTGAGATGAACCTGGTATCTGTATCCAACCCGTGCTTCATTGCGGTGGGCTTGAACTTCTGACTTTATTCTATCCAGTTCAACCAGATCACCTTGAATAGCACGTTGTGCTTTTTGGCACTGTTTCACCTGAAAAAAAAAATTCTCTTGGATTAATGATTGGATTTTTGCTGTTTTGGTTATTCAAATTAAATCTATTTTGTAAATTGGTGTGGGATTTTTTATGTGTTGTGTTTTTACTTAATTAATGATTGTGTGCTATGCAAATACTTTATACATTGCCTCTAAGTTAAGCCTGACTGCGTTTGTGCTATGCTAGTCGAGGGATAAGCACATGTTTATTTAGCTACTTTTGAGATTCACCCTGACCAGAATACTGTTTATTTTTTTGGAGTGGGGTCTCCACACCTCTCAACTAATAACCCAGGGCCATAATATCAAGGAATGGCAATAACATTATCGCCACTTTAGCGGCAGGAAACAGCCGCTAAAGCGGCGATAAAGGGCTTGATAATATGCCGTAGAGAATTCCCATAGAAGCCCATGTTCTGGTGTGAATCTGGGCTTCTATTGGAATTCTCAAGGGCATATTATCAAGCCCATTATCGCCGCTTTAGCGGTAGTTTCCTGCCGCTAAAGCGACAATAATGTTATTTACCTTCCTTGATAATATGGCCCCAAATTTCTTACACTACGTACATGCTACACAGTCCTGTTGTTACAGAAACTGGCCCTCCAATATAGGCACTATGGGCCTGATTCACAAAGAAAAAATGAGACAAAAGTCTAACTTATGACTTTTGGTATTCACAAAGGGCATTAACGTTGAATTTAATTTAAATTTTAGTCTTAAGTTTAACTGAGACCAGGACTTTTGGTCTCAGTTAAACTTGAGACCAAAACTTACGTTTAATTGAGGTAAAAGTCTAACTTTACGACTCGTAAATGGCCTTTGTTAATACCGAAAGTCATAAAGTAAGACTTTCACCTCAGTTTACCTTTGTGAATCGGGCCCAATATGTTTGCCTTGCTTACATGCAAATGTGCACGCCTCTTATAAATGCACAATATAAACAAAAGGTCTTCGATATGTGCACAATTTGCAGATCTCTGGTACCAGAAAGCTATGGAGGTATCTGATAAACGCATGTGATGCGTAACTCAGGGTGTGTATAGATGAGATGCCTGCATACTGTGATTACATATGAGGGTTGCCTACGTTGCACATGTTGACTCAGGGCAGTGATATATGCAGAGTACATAACATACTACACTCTAGAAAAGCATTATAAAAGTAGCAAAAACCTTAGCAAAAAAAGTTCTTCAGTAAAGAGAGGGAGCAGTCGTTCCCTTCTGACTAGAGGTGGGCGATAGATTATGCTCTGCTGGCAATGTTGGCAGAGTTTTGGTCACTTTGCATTATGCTTGTAACACAGCATGAGGCAGAGTTTATTCTTGTGTATGGATTGCGAGTGGAAAGTTGGAAAGCAAGATTAGAAACTTGGGGGCAGATTTATGATGCCCTTGCGCCGCAATTGCGTCACTTTATTTGATGCAACTGCGGCGCAAACAATGCGCCCTATTTACAATGTGACGCATCTAGGAGATGCATCTAGGAGATGCGTCACGTTGTAAAGCCCTGCGCCATTAGGAGGCGTTCCTGCGCAGGGGGAGGCGTTCCTGCGCAGGAACGCCTCCTGAAAGTGGCTGAGTGAAATCTATGAGATTTCACTCAGTCACTTTCTGGCCAATGCTGCGTCAAAACCCTGCGCCTGCTTGAAGCAGGCGTAGGTCTTGATGCAGCATTGTGTAGATGCGGCACCCCCGAGCATTGCTGGAGCTGCGTCGCGCTTGCGGCACAACTCTAGCAATGCGCCACATTTCCGGCACAGATGCGTCACGCATCTGTGCCATATTTGCACCATGGTGCGCCGCATTATAAATGCGGCGCGCCATGGGTGGCGTAGCAGTGGCGCACTGTGGCGCACGTTAACTGGCGCATCCCTCGGGATGCACCAGTTAACATAAATCTGCCCCTTGAGCGGCAGCAAAATCAACTCAAGAAGCTGCGCCCTTTGGCGTGCTGCATGGTGCTGTTTGTGGTGATTTTTCAGCGTGGATCGAGCTCCCAGTGCTAAATCCCAGCACAAGCAGTGCAACGTACTCAGTTCCTGGAAAGTCCACATGATCGTGCTGAGTTTTTTTGCAGCTCTGCGGAATTCCTTGGAGTTAAACAAGCTCCTCCCAGGCCTACTTCTTCAAGATAGATACTTTAAGACTTCATCATGTATAAGCTGATTCCTTTTTTATCCTCTGGAAAAAAGAATAGATGTTGGGATTTGTATTTATCTTACCTGCTATTTTATAAATATGCATATTGAAGAGCTGACCTGAGAATCTGTAAAAGACTGAAGCATTCCAAGGCAGAGATGACCCTATTTCGAGGTAAAATTTGCATGTGGTGGTGCCTTTCGGATATCTTCTGCTAGGCCTTAATGTGCATGTTGTACCGGTCGTACTGAATTCAACTCTTCCTCTGGCAGCATCAGTTTGGCCATAAAGACGCTCGAGCAATGCCTTAGTGATCAGTCCAGTTTCCCAACTGTGAGGCTCAGTGCGGTCCAAGGTAATGTGTTATCGTCCATTCTTTAAAAAAAAGAAAAAGACTAGTGTCAAATGCTGAAAATATATTTTAGAGGTGGGCCATCCATGCAGAGGTGGGCCATCCATGCAGAGGTGGGCCATCCATGCAGAGGTGGGCCATCCATGCAGAGGTGGGCCATCCATGCAGAGGTGGGCCATCCATGCAGAGGTGGGCCATCCATGCAGAGGTGGACCATCCATGCAGAGGTGGGCCATCCATGCAGAGGCGGGCCATCCATGCAGAGGCGGGCCATCCATGCAGAGGCGGGCCATCCATGCAGCAGTGGGCCATCCATGCAGAGGCGGGCCATCCATGCAGAGGCAGGCGGGCCATCCATGCAGAGGTGGGCCATCCATGCAGAGGTGGACCATCCATTCAGAGATGGGCCATCCTTGCAGAGGTGGGCCATCCATGCAGAGGCGGGCCATCCATGCAGAGGCGGGCGGGCCATCCATGCAGAGGTGGGCCATCCATTCAGAGGTGGACCATCCTTGCAGAGGTGTGCCATCCATGCAGAGGCGGGCGGGCCATCCGTGCAGAGACGGGCGGGCCATCCATGCAGAGGTGGGCCATCCATTCAGAGGTGGACCATCTTTGCAGAGGCGGGCCATCCATGCAGAGGCGGGCGGGCCATCCATGCAGAGGTGAGCCATCCATTCAGAGGCGGGCCATCCATGCAGAGGTGGGCCATCCATTCAGAGGTGGACCATCCTTGCAGAGGTGGGCCATCCATGCAGAGGTGGATCATTTTTGCAGAGGCGGGCCATCCATGCAGAGGCGGACGGGCCATCCATGCAGAGGCAGGCGGACCATCCATGCAGAGGCGGGCCATCCATGCAGAGGTGGGCCATTCATGTAGAGATGGACCATCCATGCAGAGGCATGCCATCCATGCAGAGGTGGGCCATCCATTCAGAGGTGGACCATCCTTGCAGAGGTGGACCATCCTTGCAGAGGTGGGCCATCCATGCAGAGGTGGATTATTCATGCAGAGGCGGGCCATCCATGCAGAGGCGGGCGGGCCATCCATGCAGAGGCGGGCGGACCATCCATGCAGAGGCGGGCCATCCATGCAGAGGTGGGCCATTCATGTAGAGGTGGACCATCCATGCAGAGGTGGGCCATCCATGCAGAGGCGGGCCATCCATGCAGAGGTGGGCCATTCGTGTAGAGGTGGACCATCCATGCAGAGGTGGGCCATCCATGCAGAGGTGGACCATCCATGCAGAGGTGGGCCATCCATGCCGAGGTGGGCCATCCATGCGGAGGTGGGCCATCCATGCAGAGGTGGGCCATCCATGCGGAGGTGGGCCATCCATGCAGAGGTGGGCCATCCATGCAGAGGTGGGCCATCCATGCGGAGGTGGGCCATCCATGCGGAGGTGGGCCATCCATGCAGAGGTGGACCATCCATGCAGAGGAGGGTCATCCATGCAGAGGTGGACCATCCATGCAGAGGTGGGCCATTCATGTACGCACCCACGGCTGATGTGATCCAACTAAATGTTGTGCATTGAATGACCATCAGAGAGACTGACCACAAAAGCTCTTGCCTATAGAGAGAGCAGAGAGGATGATATATGACACATGCACAGCTCATGATCTTTCATGTTGGAAGGCCTGGTTGTCGCCGTCTCCTTCAGACCTAGAGCGGCTTGTGTACACATGAGCCTTACAGGGGCAAGAAGAAGAAATCGGAGGTGCCTGTAAAGGTGGAGACATTCTGGTAGGCAAAACTGTGGCAGCATGGAAAACCGGGCAAATAAACTGAGTGGTCAGAACGCCTAAAGGCTGGGCGCGAAATGGGAGGAAAAGAAGCTGGGTTTAAGCAAGAGAGTGGGAAGAGGGGTGTGCATGTAAAGAGAGTAGCTTGGTTGGGGAGAAATAGATGGTGATGCTATGGAGTCACGGTAAAGGAGCAAGGCTGGTTAGAAGGGGTTAAATGCAAGAAGAGCAGGCTAGGGGTGGGTCAAGGCAGGGAAATCAGGCAGGGGTATGTTTGGGGTAAATGGGTCAATCAGTTGAAACTGGAAAAGCTCTGGAGTTGTGAAAATAGGAGAAACTGGGAGACTGGAGAAGTTAGAGAGGCTAGGGTGAATGTGAAGAAAAAGGTTAGCGCAGAATAATGATGAACTGAAGATGGAGATCCTGAGAATGGACTGAAACGAAAGTGAGACAGGGAAAGGGTGAAGGAATCAAGAGTCTACAGAAGGGGAGGAGAAAAGAGCACAGTCAAAAGTGGAGAAGCTCTACAGTCAAGGGAAGGAGCCCCTGGACCACGCACACAATTCAGCGAGGACATCGCCGACTTCGTCAGCCCGCATGCCCTCCCCTCCGCTGACTACATCCTCCTGGGGGACCTCAACTTCCACCTGGAGAACAACAATGACCGCAACACCAGCACCCTGCTCGACAACCTCGCCAACCTGGGACTCAAGCAACTGGTGTCCACCCCCACCCACCTCGCCGGACACACACTCGACGCAGTCTTCTCTTCCAGCACAGACATCGACTTCAGCCACGCCACTGAGCTTCAATGGACGGACCACAGCTGCGTCCACTTCACCTTCAAGAGAACGACGACCCACCACCACCAGCAACAGGCCGCCCGCAGAAGCTGGAACAAGATCACAGCAGACCAGCTCGCCACCTCCCTGAGCCAGCACCCTCCTGCCAGCTCAGCGAACCCCAGCCAGGCCGCCGACAACCTCACGAAGTGGATCAGCAACTGCGCGGACGAACTCGCCCCACTGAGGACCCCGCCTAGCAGACCCGGCAGCAAGAAGGCCCCATGGTTCACCGACGAACTCAAGAGCTCCAAGAAGAACTGCTGAGCCCTCGAGAAAGTCTGGAGAAGGGAACCGACACCGGACAACAGGACCTCCTTCAAACTCGCCACCCGGAAACACCACCAGCTGATCCGCGCCGCCAAGAAAACAGTATTCAAGGACCGGTTGGACAACAACGCACACAACTGCAAGGAACTCTTCAACATCGTGAAAGAGTTTTCCAACCCCAGCGCAGGAAACAACGACATCACCCCATCGCAAGACCTCTGCAACTCCCTCGCTTCATACTTCCACAACAAGATCGCGGACATACACAGCAGCTTCAACAACCAACCAACGCACACCATGACCGAACAACCGCCCCCCACCACCACCCTCCACGCCTGGACCCCGATCAGCACCGAAGACACCATCCGCACGATGAACTCCATCCACTCCGGATCACCGACCGACCCCTGCCCTCACCACGTCTTCAACAAGGCCGACGCTGTCATCGCACCCCACCTGCGAGACATCATCAACACATCCTTCGACACCGCCACCTTCCCTGAGAGCTGGAAGCACGCCGAACTCAGCGCTCTACTCAAGAAACCCACAGCGGACCCCACCGAACTCAAGAACTACCGCCCCATCTCGCTCCTCCCATTTCCAGCCAAAGTCATCGAGAAGACCGTTAACAAGCAGATGGCCGCCTTCCTCGAGACGAACTGATCCCTCGACCCCTCACAGTCCGGCTTCCGAGCCAACCACAGCACCGAGACCGCCCTCATCGCCGCCACCGATGACATCCGAGCCCTGATGGACAAGGGAGAAACAGCGGCCCTCATCCTCCTAGACCTCTCCGCGGCATTCGACACGGTCTGCCACCGCACCCTAGTACGGCGCCTCAGCAACATCGGCATCCAGGACAAGGCGCTGGAATGGATCATCTCCTTCCTCGACGGAAGAACACAGAGAGTCCGCCTTCCACCGTACAAGTCAGAGGCCTCCGAAGTCATCTGCGGCGTCCCCCAAGGATCATCTGTGAGCCCCACCCTCTTCAACGTCTACATGAGCCCCCTCGCGGCCATCGTACGCAAACACAACCTCAGCATAATCTCCTACGCCGACGACACCCAGCTGATCCTCTCCCTGACCAACGACCCCGCCGCCGCCAGAGCCAACCTGCACGAAGGGATGAAAGAGGTAGCCGAGTGGATGACAACCAGCCGCCTGAAACTGAACTCGGACAAGACGGAGGTCCTCATCCTGGGCTCCTCACCCTCCGCCTGGGACGACTCCTGGTGGCCTCCCGCCCTGGGCACCGCACCCAAACCGACAGACCATGCACGAAACCTGGGCTTCATCCTGGACTCCTCCCTCTCCATGACCAGGCAAGTCAACAACGTCTCCTCGGCGTGCTTCAACATCCTACGCATGCTACGGAAGATCTTCTGGTGGATCCCCACCGAGACCAGGAAGACCGTCACCCAGGCCCTCGTCACCAGCCGACTGGACTATGGCAACGCCCTCTACGCCGGTACCACCGCCAAGCTCCAGAAGAGACTCCAGCGGATCCAGAACGCCTCAGCCAGACTCATCCTCGACATCCCACGAACCAGCCACATCTCCGGACATCTGAGAGACCTTCACTGGCTCCCCGTCAACAAAAGAATCACCTTCCGCCTCCTCACCCACGCACACAAGGCCCTGCACGACCAAGGCCCGAGCTACCTCAACAGCCGAGTCAACTTCTACGCTCCCAAACGCCACCTCCGATCAGCCAACCACGCCCTCGCCGCCGTCCCCCGCATCCGAAGAGCGACTACAGGAGGAAGGTCCTTCTCCTACCTGGCCGCCAAGACCTGGAACTCCCTCCCGACCGACCTGCGCCTGACCCAAGACCACCTCTCCTTCAGGAAGAAGCTGAAGACCTGGCTGTTCGAGCAGTAGCGGCACCTCCCCCCCCCCCCCCCCCCCCCCCCAGCGCCTTGAGACCCTACGGGTATGTAGCGCGCTTTACAAGTGTCACTGATTGATTGATTGAGACTGAAGTGACTAAAAAGAGGGGGCAGAAAAGGGTAGGATACTGAGTGGGATGAGAAAGGAGCAGAAGAAAATCAGGAGAATGTCAGTGGACTGGCCAGTTGGGGAAAGAGCTATAAGTTGGGAACTCATGACAGGTGTGAGAGGTTGGAATTCAGGAGTCAGGCTAGAGGCTAGGCACCAGAAAGAGCACAGCAAGCTACGATGAATTGAAGAGCATCCAAGGAAAGGCGATAGAGGATGTGTCTAAGAATGGAAAGCAATAGGCCTTGAAGAAGGTAGTCAAGGAGGGAGGGACTTATTGCGGTAAACTAGATTTGGGCTGTGGAGTCAAAAGAAGGGGAGTAGCTCGGATGGAAGTCGAGAGAGAACAAACGTTAAAGGCCTTTAGAGAAATAGGATGGGGAGAACCTGGTAATAATGTGATGGAAAGTGGAAGACCAAAGTGTTACAAAAATGTTGTGCAAATGAGAGAGAAGTGTACATAGAAATGGTTGAGGTTTTTTGGAGCATAAACAAGAGAAATAGTGAAGCTGGGGCAAGGAGTCAGGGAAAGGGAAGTGGAGCTGTAGATAAAAGTATTGCAAAGAGAAGAGTCTGGTTAGTCAGGAAGAGTGTCCGCAAGGCTGAATGTCAAAGCTAAGATAAGGTGAAACGGATTTGAAAGTGGACCCACAAAGTGAATGGAGATATAGTATGAGAATAATAGGATTTGGAATAGGAATAGAGAAAAGCAAGGAATAGAGAAATCAAGAAGACAGAGTTTTAGAAATGAGAGGGAGTGAAAGATGAATGCTGAGACCGGAAGAGAAGGGTTGAAAGTGAAAAGTTGTAGATGGGCATAAAATATGTCCTCAACTCTTTCTCTTTTAGCTTCTGCCTTTTTCTTGTCCACTACTCTTATTCTCAGTACCTTTCTCTCTCTATCCAACACTTTCTCTTTCTCTTGATCCATCTCTTTTTCTCTCAAGTCAGACATCAGAGCTCAAGAGAGATGATTTGTGATAACCCAGTTTCTCTCTCTCTCTCTCCTAAACCTTTGCTCTCTATCTCTCACTCTCTCTCTCTCTATCTCTAGATATTTTGCTGTCTTTTTCCCTTTATTTCTCTTTCATAATCTCTCACTCCCATCTCTTCCAATCTCTTTACTTCCCTCACTGCCCCCACCGCCTCTCACCTTCTCTGTATATTTTTGTCTCTCCCTTTTCTTCCCTATCTTCCTGTGATCCGTCAACTTTCTTCATCTATCTCTCTGCCCATCTGTAAACCTCGATCACTCTTGAGTGGCTCATGGACTGATGATGGACAATTGGTGAATACGTCCCTCTCTTAATCTCTCTCTCATTTTAGCTTTCACTCTCCATCTCTTTGTCTATGTCCCCTCGCTTTCTCTCTGCCCTTCGTCTTTACTCATCCATCTCTCTCACATCTATTCCCTCTCTCGTCATCTCTCTTCCCATCCATCTCAGTCTCCACCCACAACCCTGTCAGAAGGAAGTGGATAGAATGATTGTCTATTCTGGAGATCCATTTATTGTTCACAGGATATCCTTCACGGGCGGTCGCACACCCCCAACAATGATATAGAGCTTGCCTGGTGAGTAGGTGAATTTAAGGAAATCTGTCTTTTCTGCAGGGTCACCCAGTAATTTTCACTTTTTGCTTGACCCTTTACTTTCTGTGGCATTAGAACTCTGTGCACTTTACCCCTGCCAACCAGTACTAAAGTGTATGAGCTCCCTCTTTAAAAGTGCTTACATTGGCTTATTTCTAATGAGCATATTAACTTGTCTAAAGGTCGCTAGTACAAGGTACAAAGTGTACCCAGTGCCTGGGTGTTAAATGTCACTAGAGGACTGCAGCACCTCTTGTGCCATCCACTGCAGTGGCAGTGCTCACATGGCTTCAGGAGTACCAATCTAGCCTGAGTGCAGCAGTATAAAAACTGCAGTTCGACCCTTCAAAGTAAACACGTTTGACAGGTAAAACCCTTCCTTTTAAACTTTAAGTCACCCCTATGTAGGCCTTCGTAGCCCCGAAATCGGGGTGCATTGTATTTAAAACTAGGACATGTGTGTGGTTAATGTTAACACGTCCTTACAATGGCTAGCACCCAAAAGCTATTTTCACTGTAAAAATACTGACTGGCCTACAGACACACACTGGGACACAATATTAACTACTAATACTGTATATCGGGACTTTGAGCAGCTAGAAAAATAAACAATTATTTGTAATAGTTCTTAAGAATTCAATTCAATTCTGATGTTGGATGTGTTTTAAATTATTAACGAAAAATAACGTTTAGAAAGCTTCCATTTCCCTCCCTGAAGCTCCTAGAAGCTAAATTGCATTCATTCTCCAGCTTCTCTCAGCGTAGGACTGGCCAAAATAAGGTGTGAATGAGGTGTGACACTCCTCCAATGAGCTTCACAATAGGTCACACTTATTGACAGGTTGACCAGAATGGCCAGGGATTACCCATTTGAACTCAACAAAAGAGTGGGAGCTGTGCCCATCCTTTTGACACCACAGTGTCAAATCCTCATTGAGGGGTCTGTTGAGCCAGATGTAATACTTGGAAGGTAGCGAACAGGATGCCAAGACAATCCTGGTTTATCCACTGTCTAGTTGCTAAAGCACCTTGCTTTTGTCCTCTCAGACTTCTGTATCTTGGTTTTTGTGGGTAGAGTACCAGCTTCAAACTGTATTTTAGTATTAGATGTGAGAGGACACCAGGATCACCATAGTGCACTCTCCCCACAGACTTCCAGCCCTTGGAGACCATGTTTAGTGCGGCCAAAGGCTTTAACCATCTTCAAAATGCCCTGATACATGGCATCTGGGGCCTGTTTGCAGTAAGGCAGACATGAACTACAGAAAAGGTAGGTAGGAATGGCCCTTGGAAGATTTACCCCAACGGTTAGGGAGAGGCCAAAAGTCAACCCACCCAATAGGTAGTGCCAGGCATTAATATGGTACATCCAGGCACACATTTCAGAACACTTTCTGGACTTGAGGAAGAACAGAAGGGGCCTAAACCTGTTGTCTGTGACCTGTGAGGAGCCCTGAAGGACTGGACGTGCCCCCCCCCCCCTTGTACTCCCAAAAAAGACTTTAAGGATCAGTTGTCTCACCTCCTGTGTAAGCTACAGGGCTATAACAAGCTACAAGAGGCCTTTTCCTGGAAGTTTCCAGATGACCAGTGGAAACAGGAGATGGACCAAGCAGAAAAGGCAGATTTCCTACATAGCCGAACTGCCCTTTTGTATTAAAAATATGTTCAATTAATATAAAACTACAGTAATGTAGAGGGGTATTAAATGGGTTACCAACATTTATGCAGCTATGTAAATATGCATTGCTTTTAACATGTGACACTCTGATAAGGATCCGCTAACACATTACTGCTGGGCTAAGTCACAATTCCGTTTGAAATACATTGTAGTAGATTAAAAAACCTGTTGATGCTTTTGAAATCATACCCTCCACTTCAGAGCTTTGTGTTACTTGTGCAATTATTTTTGGGATCTTTTTGGCTGCAAAGCAAATTACATAGTGGCTTCTTGGATCTGAAGTGGGAAATTTCAACAACAGGGTAGGAAAAGGAACACATAGGGACTTATTTACAAGTGGCTATCACCATCAGAATGACACTTTTAGTGAAGTTCTGGTGGTAACATCCCCTTCTCCTTATTTAGAAAGCTACGTTGAGCCACTTATTGTGACTTAGCGCCGCCTCGTAAATAAAGCCCCTTTTCATGCTTCACTTAGCAGCAAAGGGACATGCAATGGGTGTTGCAGTGGGCGTTCTGCCAGAACATTCATTGCTTTTTGACGTTGCCCCAGGTTTACAAGGCTCGGGCAGCGCAAAAAACTCAGGCCAGGTAAAACCTGTCTGTGTGCTGCATTTTGCAGCACACATAGACAGAGCAAATCGCCATTAGTCAGAGTTTTTCCGCAGGAAGATATTGCTTCTTGCACATAAACAATCGCCCCTTCGGAGCAGACACCCTTGCAACATGGAGCAAAGGTGTCTGCACTGGCGCTGGGCAGCTTTTTTAGTGCCAATGCTAGGGGCAATGATGGGGTGCACCGTATTTTTGTAAATAAGGCGGATCCTGTATTTAGAAAATGTTGGAGCGTGACGTTACCAATTTTGGAGTAACACCGCACTCCGACATTTATTGTAAATATCCCCCATGGTGTCTTATACAGGCCTTAATTCAACTTAAACTAAATAAAATGGCATATTAGTTCTATTTCCTGGTGTGACCGTAGTATTTTGTATTGGCCCTTGAAGGGAAGAGGCCGATAACAGTAGGGGCCTTTCTCTGCTTGAAGCCCCACTTTAAGGCCCCGCCTCCTCCTCAGATGGTATTTTTGTAAAGTTAGAAGGTATGTAAAACTGCTGTCAATCACATTATAAAATATATCACCTGACATATTTTTTTAAGTTTTTATAAAATCTTACTTGACATTTTAAAAAGTTTTGGAAAGTTCTATTGTTCTTTTTTCCTTTGTACAAAAGCACCTCTCATGTTTTCTCTATTTTATTTTTGGGAGCATTAAACTCCCTCTCTTTCTTTGCTCAGAAGGATTCCCTTCTTTCCGAGGTCAGGGTGCCCATCAGTCAGCCATCTACATCGCGACAGTAGAATCTCCCGACAGGCGCTCCAGGCGCTTCATGGACAAGATATTGGGATTGGAAGACTTTCGCTTTTGCTCTCCTGCCCTGGAGTGTAGGATAACACCTCTGAGAGAAGAGAACAACACGATGGCTGAATGCTGAGAAAGGATATGATTCGTTTCAAGTTTAGTGGCATTTGTTAGTGAAGTTCTTGTCTCACTTCCCCATCGCTCGGTGTCACTGTGCAGCATCGTTGCTGTACCAGGCTTTACAGTAATAATCCGCCTCGTCCTCCCCCAGGGCCCCGGTGATGAGCAGGTGGCAGGTGTTACTGGAGGGGTCCTTGGAGGCCGAAAACCTATCGGGGGTCCCTGGGGCTCTGCCTAAACTAGAAGTGTAATACAGCAGGTACCTGGGGGGGCTCCCGAGTTTCTGTTGGTACCAGTTGATGTAGTAGCCGCCGATGCTGACCCCGCTGCTCATCACACAGGGCAGTCTGGCCGTCTGTCCCGGGGTCACTGACAGCGAGGACGGCTGGGTCAGGACAAACTGAGACAAGGAACACATGAGTACATTAGTCTGACCTATTTATGTTAAACTGTTAATGGACTAATAAAAAGTAAACACATTCAGTTCTTACAGGCACAGAGGGCGCTGAGCGCGAGGAGGAGGGGGGCCCAGGACATGGTGACGCGTCAGCAGAGCTCTGGTCTGAGGTGCAGACAGATCTCCGGGTGGGGCCCCAAAGTCATCCTTAAACCCTTGCAGGGGAGGGGTCAGCTCCGCTATGCAAACAGGCTCGCGGCTCATTGGATGATACAAGACCCTCCGGGCCCCTCCTTCAAACCCTCGTAAATTGTTGTGTCTTGTAAAGCGCACTGCTACCCGGAGGCCTCGTAGCGCTATAGACCGCTGGGGAACCCGTCCTGGCTTTCCCTGTGAGATAGTCCCTCCTGGGGGTCTCCAAGGTGAAACCAGGCATCCCCAGCGTTTGTGTGGGGCCGTTGTGGAGATGAGGCAAGCTAATGCCCAGAGTTGCCGAGTGTGCTCCCAGGTCGGAGTAGGCACCGATGCGAGAATTATCAGTCCGCTGATCCTGGTCCAAGACCCTGCCGCGTCGGGAATCGAACCCTGGTCCCGGGCCGTTCTCTGCACTCGGGTCTGCCGCCTCTAACCAGTGAGCCACACCTCTCCACTCCTCCCTGCATCTCTGAGAGGCTCCATCACTCGAGATCACTTTAGGAGAGAATCACAGACAGTGCAGGGTTCATAAGAGCAGCCGCGTTTCAAGCTTGTTTAATCAGATAAAATATTAATTGTTACATTTCAGAGCTGCCTCCTGGTGACTCCTTTGACTAACAAGGCTGGTCCAGGTTAATCTTACATTGAAACTGATTATGAGTGATCAATATTTCGTGGAGTCCTAGCCAAAAACGACAGGAGAGTGTTTGCATTTTGAAAGATGCGCTCGAAATAGGGTGGACAGGTGTCAGTAATATAGGGTGACCAGATTCTCAAAACAAAAAACGGGGACAGGTCATAGACATAGAAGTAGGACTACGGTTTGCAGGAACCATCGACATAAAAGTAGGATTATTTGACAGCTGTCATAGACATAGAAAAGGGACAACAACGATAGCTCCCTCCACAGACCGAGATGAAGCATTACAGACAACAAATCTGAGGTATTTTATTGGCACACCTCTCCTTTACACAGCAGCATTAGTACTTCTTACTACATTTACACTTTTAAGGACTACAGCATATATTTGCCAAAAATCAATAAAACATCACAGGCTAGCAAATGCCAGTGCAAAGAGAGCATGAGCGCACATGCTCAATGGGAACAATGAAAAACAGGGACATTTCTGTGTTTACCTGGGACACTGGTTGAAAACGGGGACATTTGAGTCACTTGAAGAAAAGTGTCGGGACACGGGGACACTTCTCCAAAAACGGGGACCGTCCTGGGAAAACGGGGACGTCTGGTCACCCTACAGTAATAGGCACATGTCCTATCTACCCTAGAGTCTGTCTGCCAAACTACACGTGACTTCACCCCAGAGACTTTGCTCAAGGCACTGATCCCGAAGGTTAAGTCTCAAACATCGGTTATTTAAACGGTGAAGGGCGCCACCCAGTGGATATATATTAATTTGCACAAAGGGGCATAATGAAGCAGTCCCAATGCACACACCCCTCGGATTCAATGCATTGCCAGGTCTAACAACGTCAAGCAAAGTAGTGTGACACAGCTTTGTGTAGATCCAAGGGACAAAGAAAAACAGCCACAAAAAAGAAACATCGCCAGTGCTTAATTTGTAAAAGAGTAAGTGCCGGGACCATTTTTGTTTGCAGACACCTCTGCCCAACAATGAATTGGTGAATACCAAGGCTGTGCAATTTAGTTTCGCCTCGTGGCTCCTTCTTCCATAAACATACTCTCCCTGTGTTGTTATCTCACTCTTGCTTGTTCCTTTTCATTCGTGCCTTCTCTGTCACTGTTTTCCTATCGTTCTCTTCCTTCTTAGGAATTTGTTTCTTTTTTTCGGTCTTGTTCTGGGTCAGTCTGATGATTAAAAATAACTCTGAGTACCCAATACAGGTGGCGGAGGGTTCCACCTGGAAGCACTGGCTCAAATGAAGCACTGATTGTAGCGATGTCTGTCCTCATCTAACATGATTTCCAAGTAATTACATAAATAACTATCTTCTCTTGGTTGGTTGTCTCTTCTTAAAGATCTGTATTTGAGATTGAGGGGCATACTTACAAAACAAGCATTTGCAATGCAATAGGTCTTGCATTATTAAAGTTTGAGCTACTGGCATTGCTAATAATAAAGCAAGACCGATAGCTCCAACTTTAATAATGCGAGACCTATTGCATTGCAAATCCTCAGGGCCGGCGCTAGGCATGGGCATCGTAGGCAGCTACCCAGGGCCTCGCAGCCAGGGGGCCTCCTGCTTTCAAATACTTTAGAGTTTGGAGGCCCAGGGGGCCCAGGAGGCCCAAGGGGTTTAATCAATATCTGCCTGCCGGTCCATCTCTCTTGGCCTAATCGCTGCATCTGCATGAGGATAGCAGCGATTAGACAGGTCATTCAAGAGCCCTCACCTGTGAAGTGCGCCCTGCCCCTGGTTGAATAAGAAGCAGGATAACCTGCAGGGCGCAAATGAAAAGATAGAATGACGGCGCCTCACACTGAAAACCGCTCAGCTCATCCAGGACGAGGGAAAGGGAGCACAGAGTGAATGAAAGGGGTGCGAAATACGGAATCAAGTGAGAGGGGGCGGGGGGAGCAGATAGGTGTGAAATAGCAGCTAGACAAGAGGTGCAGGAAGAGGAGCACAATCAGAATGTAAAATTGGCTGGACTATGGCTTTCAGTGTGCTAGGTCCCTCGAGTCTTTACCTGATGGTAAATTAAAATCGACATTGAAACAGGCCCCTATCGGACCTTATATTCATGTCCTTTACTTTACCTACAAAAAACAATGATCCTGTATCAGCACAATAATTGTATAACACGGTGGCTGGGTTGGACATTAGGGCAATCAGGCAGTGTGTAATGGTCTAATCTTCCAGGTTAGTATTTGACCTGTTTTTTGGGCTGTTTGTTTGCCTGCTTTATGGTCAGATGAACATATTTTTAATGTTGATTTTCATGATATTAAAACAAACATTGCCTGTGCAAAATCAATTCTATGCAATCTCCCATACCTTACAAAAAGGTAAACACCACTCCCACAGCCTTCAGCGGGACTGCGAGGACCAGCCTGCTGTGCGGCGATCATCGGCCGCAGCTGGTCCTCTTCCCGCCACTCCCTCAACTATTTAAATAACAGGAGATATTTACGCGTAGCGGAACGCGTGCGGGACGATAGCCGGACGAAGCCCGGACAAAGGGCGGGCCCTCTGTGGCCCTCAGGGACTGAGGTAGGCTGGACTGGGCCAGGTTATTTATATTTATATTTGCTTATAAATATACACGTGGTGCTTAAAACGAAGCGCCGCCTAGTGTACTTAATCAACATTTATTCCTTCGCTCCATTGACATTGACTGGAGGACAACCCCCGACTTACCTCCATTATCACATTCATTATTTTGGTTTATGTACATTTCTATTTGCACTCTTTGTGGAGATTAATTTTTCTTTAAACGACATCCTTTGAAAAGTACTGGAGAGGATGACAAAGAAGCTTCGTTCTGGGAGATTAGTAGGGGGAAGGAACTGTGCTAAAACAAAATCCAACCCCCTAAGAAATAAATCAGTTAATAATCCTTTACTAAAGGGACAAACCGGTGCATAAGAATTTACCAGTTGATGGAGAAGATGGCCCGCTCTCAGTTGCACATGTGGGGCCGACACAAGTGGTTGATAATTCGGTCCCCCTCTCTCTGTTGGCAGACCCATTCCAAATAGAAACTAATGCGAGGACCTGCCTTGTACATTCCGAAGCTGATGGTGTCACTAAGCTACAGGTTCAAACTATGGAGGGAAAACAAGCTAACAATTCACCAGCTCCACAAGCCTCCACTCTTCACGTTCGGTCAGGAGGAGATTCCTCGTTGTCATCTATTGACCTAGAACTCTGTGGCCGCTACCTGGATGCAGGTAGTTTGAAATCTCCAGAAGCCATCAAGCCATCAGTGGGTGCCACCCCATCTCGGTTATTGTTATATAGCAGTACTCCCTCAATAAATGTACAGGATATGTCCGCGTTGCTAAGTGTTTCCAAGAGCCCTGAGCTCAATCTATCTGGAATTTGTCCTTCTGTTGCTGCATGTGAAAAACCTATATCAGAATCTCTGATTGCCCTGGAACATTTGCTAGCCTCCATACTACTTCTTTTGGGCAAATTTGTAGGCAGCTCTGACTGTATTTTGGATTCTGTCACTCAAATATTGAACACGTTGCTACAAAAGGCTCCTGAAATGAGGAGTGTTCCCCCCCTCGAGGCCGATATTAGTGTGGCAACGGGGTATGTAAACGCCCCTGCAGAGAATTCTGGTATAAAGCCTACAGTAGTAGTTCTAGAAAACAATGCTACGGTCCTGCCAGTCACTGCGGCCACTAACTGTGTAAAGAACTCAGATCTGGAAATAGAGGAAGTAAACCGGTCTGTTTCAGTTTTAAAAGTGACACAAGAATTATTTCCAATATTCATCCCTGAGAAAAAAGGGCAACATGATGAGGAGAAAGAGATAAAGGAAAAAATCGGCAAACATAGAAACAATAAGGGAAAAAAAAGGAAACCTTTGCGCAAATATAGGAAGAAACGACAAAGGCGGATAATCTTCCAAGATCCAATTGTTTTAACTGATAATGAAGATAATGTCACTGTCTCTAACCCGGTGGCCACAAAGGTGGCGAGTGAATCCTGCCGTCCATATTGTGATCCAGAGATCATTTGTAATACTCTTCCTATGACTGTGGAGGACCTACTTCAGAAGGGTGGACATGGACTGACTGCACCTCCAATGGTAGAGATAAGGAGCTCCATCCCGGTCGAACTTGGGGCTCTCAACCCTTTGGCTTCTTCTTTTTCTCCTACTGATGGGGTTGGCGTACGCCCACACCTTTCTTCCCAGGCAAAAATATCAATGTCTTATGTGGACACTTTGGTTTTGGACTTTCTGCCTTTATTTGATGCTGATTTGCCCTTAAATAGAACATGGTTGCCTAAATGTTTCAGTGACTTGGAAAGTCTTCACCTTATCCAATCAAGTGACATTGAGTTAGTTTCCTTGCTAGGTGGAGATAGTGTGTCACGCATAAGGGTCAAATTTCACTCCAAAATTATTGTAAATCTTATATTACAGCAAGCGGAGAACTTCCAATGCAGAGGTATTGATGTTCTGCCTATTTTCAGTTTTGGTAATACCATCCATCCCCTCAGGATGGCCCAAAAGGGTGATAAGCAAGATGGGGCTCCTTCTCCATTTAAAGATCTAAAGATTTGGGTTTCTAAGGGGAAACGTTCGGTTTCCCAGGTATTGCCTCCTCCTCTAATTCAGAACTCTCTTCCATCAGAGGATAATTATCGGTGGAATTGGCTGCCTAGTGCCCTATCAAATAAGAGCACAGATAACCCCAAATTATTCCATCATCTTTAACAAAAATTTGAAAATTATTTCTTGGAATGCAGCGGGAATACATAGTAATCCAGAGAAACTAGAGCTTCTTTTCTCGCTGGGAGCAAATGTAATTTGCATCCAAGAAACATGGTGTACTAATAACATTGATGTAGGGAAGGATTATTATGTGTTGGAAGCGCCGGCGGCCCCTTCCAAGAAAGGTCACGCCAAGGGGGGAATAGCTTGCTTACTGTCTAATAAATTGCACTGGAGGTTCTCGCACTATATTGACCCAAGTAATCTTTTCCAAGCTATAACAATAGCTAATCTTCCTAGCTCGCCAAATAAGTCTGCTGTTGTAATTATTAATGTGTACATTCCTCCCGAAGAGTGTTTTAACATTTTATTGAAGCATGTATTTCAGTATATTGGACAGATTAAAAATGTGTATTCCCCACCTGAAGTTATCCTAGTAGGAGATTTGAACTGTAAAATTTCTAATGCCAGTTTAAATCTATTTAGAAATAAATCCAAAGAAGAGGCCTATTTTATTCCTCAATCCCTCTTTCCAGATAAAATAATAACTAATAAAAGAGGGAAGATTCTTTTAGAAGAATTATCGGCAGTTGAGGGGCTTATTCTAAAAGGGAGATTTCCCTCTGATGTGCCTGCGAAATTTACTCACAGGTCTCCCTTTAGTGCCTCAATACTTGACTATGTGATCTCAGACTATGACATTTTCCCATGCATTCAGGATCTTATGGTATCCCCTACATCCTTGAGTGATCATAGCATAATCATTATAACTATTTCGTTAAAACCTCCCCCCACCGAGGCTTGGTCCCTTAATAATAAGGATGTTAATTTTCATGGTTCTTCGGGTAGATGTTTCTGGAATCCAATTGCCATTATAGGGGTGCAGGATACTCTATGTAAAACTATATTAGAATTAAATGATTGGCATGGTTCCGAAATTGTTAACTTTGAAGAACTTATGAGGAAGATCATCCTGGATGTGAAAAAGCCTAGTTGTTCAAGGAAAAAGGTAGTTTATACTAGTGTATTGCGTAGCCTGAATAAGGAAATAAATAAATTAGTGCGAGAGGAATACCTAGGTAGATCCGGTGAACTAGCAAAAGAAATATCGAGATTAAAAAGAAAGAGAATCAGAATAAAAGCGAAATTAAAAAAGGAGAAGGAAGATGCGGTATGGATAAATTTGCGGGAAGCAGTTGCGCACAGCAAGGCTAGAGAATTTTGGTCCATAGTTGGTAAGGGATGCGGTACCAGAACGAGCCCTCTCCCCATCCCCATATCTGAAGAGCTATGGTCCTCTCACATTCAGAAGCTGTATGCAGGGAATAATACATTGGTTGTAGATAGCGACCCGGAGTTAATACCTGAGGTTCCTATCAACTCTCCAACAGAGAAAATAATAGAAATGGCCATAAAGAACATGCGCTCCTCCGGCGCAATGGGTCCTGATGAACTACCTATGACGGTTCTAAAGCAGGAACCCTTGATATGGAGTAAGATCCTCTACCCATTGTTTAAATCCTGCTTTGTTACTAAAATGGTCCCTGCTTCGTGGAGGGGAAGTATATTGATCCCTATTTTTAAGAAGGGAGCTAGGGACAACCCCATGAACTCCCGTTTGATAGCACTCCTCGACTCAATCGGAAAGGTTTTTGCAAAATGTATCTTAATACTACTCAACGATTGGATCGAGGAGAACAACATCTTGCCATTAGAACAAACTGGTTTCCGTAGGGGGCACGGTACATTAGATAACCTCACCGCCCTACATGTGATCTCTGATAAATACACACGTGTGAGAGGGGGCGTAGTGTTCGCTGCGTTCATTGATTTCTCCACAGCGTTCGATAAAGTAGATCGTGGAACGCTGTGGAGAAAATTAGCTGCTCTTGGTTTACCATCTTATCTATTGGATCTTGTACGTGCTCTCCATACGGATACTTGGTGTCATGTCCTTCAAGGTGGAGAAAGGGGACTTTCGTACCGAATTCCATCTTTGAATGGCCTCAAACAAGGCTGCCTTCTGGCTCCATTATTGTTCTCCTTGTACACTGTAGATCTGCCTGCTTCCCTGACTGCCTGTGAGGGTATAGCTCCGGAGGTGGGGGGGGTCCCTATCTCTTGTTTGATGTATGCCGATGATATTCTTGTTTTAGATTTAACTCCCAAAGGTTTGGCTAATCGACTGCAGGCCCTGCATGCGTTTGCTGATTCTCATTTTATGAAGATTAACACATCTAAAAGTAAAGTTATGTGTATTGCAGGGAGAAAGAAGTGCCGTTCTGAAAATTTTGGATGGTCTATAGGTGGCCAGAAATTAGAGGTTGTCAAATCCTATACCTTTTTGGGTAAAATAATTTTGTCCAATTTGAGTGAGAAGCTCCATATTGAGCATAGCTCTCGTAAAGCCCTCGCTCATGGCAAAGGTCTGAATTCCCTCTATCTCGCCACCGGTAAAAGACACTTCGCCTGTTTACTTGAGGTGTATAGGGCAAAGATTCCTGCTATGTTATTATATGGCATAGAATTCATAGAGCTGAAGCACTGGGGTTTCTGTCATTAAATTGAAGGGAAACTTCTCAGATCCCTAGCTACCCTTAACACCGCGTGCTCCTTGGCCGCATGTAGGCTCGATTTCGGTCTGAGGAGTAGCTGGGTTCAGGGATTATGTGCTCTGGTAAGATGGGTGGCTTGCTTGGCCAGAGCTGAACCGGGTTCGATGAGAGCTCTCCTGAAAGGAGAACTGTTGGGCAACTTCAAAGAGTTCTCTCGAATAGTAAGGAACTTTAGATGAGCTGTGGCACTTTTAAAGTTAGACGAAAGTGTTTTGTTCCTTCACTCACCATCCCAGTTAAAAATCCTGCTAGAACAGGCATCGTGGGAACTCTGCTTTCAAACAGATAAGAATGCAATACGAGAAAAAGGGGGTTGTGACCTCCTCCTTAATTCTTATTCTATGAAGTTGGCCCAACCCTATGCCACATGGAATATGCCATATGGTGTCCGTAGATTATGGTTTCTTTTAAGATACAATTTACTGCCCCTAAATCTACTCTTATCTAAATGGTATGGATCCTCTCCCATGTGTAATTTTTGTAATCTGAGTATTCAGGATCGATCGCATGTCCTGTTGATTTGCCCTGCACTCCGCCCATTGCGGTTTAAATGGTTAAAACCAATATGTCTCCTACTAGGTATTTCTAATGTAAATATTTTCCTACAATTCCTTTACGGTCCCCCAAATGAAATGTTTTGCTGCCACATCTTTAACTTTTTTAAAGGTTTTTTTAGATATTTATTAATTGTGATTTGGAGATGTCTAACGTTGCCTTTCTTGTCTATGTGCCAATGGATGCAATCTGTTTTGTGTTTGCGTATGAAATTTTTCTTTTGTATGTAACTTCTATTGTGAATTTTATGTGGCCCTCGTCGAGAGCCAAAGCATAATAAAATTGAATTGAATTGTAAACAGCATGTCTTTACAAGTTAAAAACTGCCTTAATTTTGACACTTTTCTAGTTAACTAATTCACTAATGGGGGCCACTTTTATTTTTCTGCTGGGTCTATTTCCTGACTCATTTTACTTATATCAAAACTAAGTAAGTTGCTTCTTGAAAAGCGGCTTCAAACAATGCCATATCATTAATGTCCAATTGATATTACCTCCTATGAGGTCACTTCCTGTCAGGTTAAATCTTATGCAAATTATAGGAGCCTCGCATGATCCTATTCTGCCCGGGGCCCCACAAATCCTAGGACCGGCCCTGCAAATGCTTGTTTATATTTGGGGTCCTGGGGAGTGTATTGACAAGTAAATCCTGAATGTCATGCTATTTGGAGACATAGGTATATCAGAGGTAGATACGTCGACCTCATAACTGCCACAAATGCAATGAAAGCCATAACAAAGGAATGTCGAAGTAAGTTAAAATTGGAATGTAATGACATTCTCATTTCAACAATTCGACCTTCTAGCACTGATTTTGAGGCATTGAGATTTTCAATTTCAAGACGCACCCAAATTTGTCCAGAACTTCTTATATTCCAAAACTGCCTAGCTCCATTCAACATCAGTCAAAAGGCTTGTTGATGCTCGCTTTATCCGTCTGTGGAACCTGTAAACGTCTTTGTCACTGTTTTCTATCAGGGTTAGTTATTCCCGAATTCAAGGTTCACGTGACAGTATGAAAACACTTCATGAAGAAGAAATGTTAGACTGCTCCCAAGAACAAAGCATCTTTCCTGCAAAGCTCGAAAGCTCGAAGACTCTGAAGCAATTCCAAAGTTAGTTTCTTGGCTGTTTAAAACAAGCCATAGTTGCTGCTTATGTATGTTATGCAACTAACAACCATTGACGATGCCAATAATACTGTCTTGTTGTAGACATGATCTTGTTATATCATATTTCTGGATACAATGACAGAAACAGTAAAATACAAGTTGGGTGGCACACTATGCTAAGTAAGCACAGATTTTCGGTTTACGTGATTTTAAACCACGCCCTTAAGTACATTGCCCACGCCCCTTTAAGAGACCTCGCAGTTTTTTCATCCCACTTAAAGCCCCGCCTTCTCATCTATCACTGTGGCTTGCACTCTTCTTTGGCGCATATTCCCATGAACTTTTTCCCAGCACCAGTAAGCGAAATAGGGAATGTTTAAGGGCAGCCCCAGTAACAGTAGGGCTAGCACTCTCCAGGCTCCATCCGCCTTTCCCGAGCCATGGTGAAGCCATTGTAATCCAGTGAACATCCAGCTGTGTGAGGGATCACACCTCCCCCATGCCTCAGCTTCCTACTCCGGGCTGGCACATTCCTATCAGTAGGTGACAGGGGAAAATTATATGGCGCAAATAGTATGGAACCCATGAATGTTTCATTCCACACGCTATGTTAGTTATAGCATGACACTGAAATATAGAAGCTCTAATATCTGACAAAAGTTGTGCACTGAATATCTTAAAAAAGAATTCCGCACCATTGCAATTATTTATAGGATCGACAGTATTGTGACAAACTGGGTCCCGCATCGGGTGCTTCACACTGCCAGGAGCTAGAAATAGAAGAAACAAAGGACAACGGATAGAAAAGCCACACAGCCGCGCCGTGAACAAAAGAAAGGCACTAAGAACAGCCCCAGTCCCGCAGAGTAATTAATATGTACCAACATGTGGGGTGAAGCGGGCATCCTGCTAATGAAGACGAATGTGCGCGAAGAGTTTCGAACAGCTGTTCAGAATTGAAAACAAACTTGTGAAAGATTAAAATACTACTCCTGTTGTCTGAGATGACCGACCAGGAGGGACACGGGAGGAGGGGCCATCACACGCGCTGTGCATGGAGCATTAACTATTCAGAGCGAGAAATATCTATTTTTGTCTGATCTCTGCTCAGCCTATTTGGCATTCACGCCCGTGTGGAATGCAGGGGATGGTTAGGAGTTGTAGCGTTTGTGCTGGGGCTAGCGCTGTGTGAGCGGCTGCATAACGCTAAATAAGACAGGAGCCGATATTGCTGTTTACACGTGGCTCCGACTGCCTGTCGTAGCAACGCCTCTTTATTTTATACCCTCTCACGTCTGACGTCACGCATCAGTGCAGGGACGCTCCGGTGGCGCGGGTCAGCTAGACCGCTGCCTTGCGCCCCGGAACACTACATTCCTTCTAACCTTTATCAAAACAGAGAAACATCAAAATTACGGTAGATTATAAAACGATGGATCTGTTACCAGTCTGTTAGTGTTCATTCAGGGCGTCAGTCCACTAGGTAGTCAGCTAGCTGGGAGGAGGGTGCAGGATTCCGCCGCAGTCCATATCTGGACTGTCCCCCTCTGGGTATCATCACCCTCGGTGTCCCCGGAATTGGGGTACTGTTTCCTCCGGCCGGAGAAAATGGGCTTGACACTCTGCTTTCAGGGGTGCCTGGAAACTGAGAGGTGTCTTGGTCCTTCAGGCCTTCTTCTTCCGAGATATACGGATCAGTCTCTGGCTCCTCTCCTTGCTGTGGACCCGGGCTGGACTGTGCTGGACCCGGTGAATTGCTCTGGTGCGCTTTTTTGAAGAATGAGATGTCTCTGGTAACTGTTTCGGCTCCTCTCTGGGCTGTCACCATGGTGCCGGTCCCGCCAGTGACAGTCCACGGTTCGTGTTCGAACGGGAGTCGGAACTTGCTTCCTCGGTAGCGATCCTTGACATAGACCTGGTCACTTGGTTGAATCGTGGATTCACGGGCTCTCGTCGTTTGCTGGCTTGCTCAATGGAGTGAGTTCGGTTTGCCAGGGCCTTTTCTTTGCTGGCTCGCTCAGGAACCCACGTGGAGTGGTTCGGGAGAGTGTCCTTCATTATCCGGCCCATGGTCGACGCACTAGGTGCCGCCTCCGTGGTAACGTGTGGGGTCATGCGATATTCTCTTAGGAAGCTGTAAATGGCCTTTTCTACAGATGATCCGTCTGCGAGGGCTATGCGGATGGTCTTGTTGAGCGTGCGCATGAACCTCTCTACTTCCCCATTGGCCTGGGGCCAGCGCAGGGTTATTTTGGGGTGATGGATACCCCAGCTCTTGAGGTACTCAGCGAACTCTTGACCTTGGAAGGGTGGTCCATTGTCAGTCTTGACCACTCCTAAGATGCCATGAGTGGCGATAGTCTTCTCGAATTTGGCGATGACTTCCGTGGCCGTTTGGCTCCCTACGATCTCTACCTCCGGATACTTGGTGAAGCCATCAATTATCACGAGCGCGTATCGCCCATCAGGGAGGTGTCCAAAATCCACACTTACGCATTCCCACGGCCTCTGAGGGTTGTCTTCGGTCACGACTGGATGAGGGCGGTCCGGCTGCCCCGCTGCCTGACACCAGTTGCATGCTCTGACAGTTTGTTCCACCATTGGGTCCATGTCCGGGAACCACACCTTGGCTCTCAGCTGGCTCTTGGTTTTCACCATGCCTTGGTGTCCTCTATGCGCTAGTTCCACCGCTTGATGGGTGAGGCTGGCCGGCAGGACTAGGCGGGGACCTCGTAGAAGGCATCCTTGGCGGTCGAGGGACAGTTCTTCTTTGATTCTCAGGATGGATTCCAGGGTTGCCTTAGCTTGTGGTGTCCTCTTGCTTAGGGAGTCCTGGATGGGGCGCCAGTTCCCTGACTGGACTGCATTGGCGACCAGTTGGAGGCATTCATCGTGTGAGGCTTCAACGATGGATTCAAGGCTCATGGGTAGTGGTCGGGATCTTTCTGTCACCAGACGGACATACTCCTCTGTGTCTTCCGCTTCTTCCTTATCTTTCAGGGTGGCTTCTCGGGGGTGCCTTGACAGGTAATCCGCGGGGTTTGTTGACCCTGGCTTGTACTCCACTCGGTAGTTGTACCCTTGTAGCTGAAGTATCCACTTCTCGATTCTCGGAGGTGGCTTTGATACTGAGCCTTGGAACAGGGGTAGGAGAGGCTTGTGGTCTGTGGTCACAGTGAAGGAGTGGCCGTACACGTAGACATGAAAGTGTCGGCAGGCCCAATGGATGACTATGGCCTCTCTCTCAATCTGCGAGTACCTCTGCTCCGTATCTGTCAATGAGCGGCTGGCGTAGGTGATGGGTGCCCACTCCCCGTTGCTCTGAAGCTGCGTCAGCACTGCCCCTAGGCCGAAAGGGCTAGCGTCCACGGCCACGTTGGTGGGCTTAGAGGGCTCAAATTATGAGAGGGTGGTGTCCGCTGACAAGGCTGCCTTTGTGTCTCGGAATGCTTTCTCTTGTTCTGGGCCCCATTGCCTTGTTGTGGCTGATTTAGTCAGTTCTCGGAGTGGCTTGGTGAGGTTGGAGAGATCGGGGATGAAACACTCACAGAAGTTCGCAATACCCAAGAAACTCCTTGCTTCTGAGACATTCGTTGGAGCTGGGGCCTCTTGGACATCCTTTACTTTGTCGGGTCCGGCGCTACTCCGTGGTCTGAGAAGGTGTACCCGAAGAAGCTGATTTTGTGCTGCAGGAATTGCTACTTTTCTCGGTGTAGGGTTAAACCTGACTCCTTGATTCTTTGTAGAACTCCTCTTAGTCTTTGGTGGTGTTCTTCAATGGACATCGAATAGAAGAGTAGGTCATTGCTCACGTTTAGAACTCCTGGGAGTCCACTGAGGACTCGCGGACGGTGTTCTGGAATACTTCTGCTGCACTTGATATTCCGAAGTTGAGGCACCAATATCGTCTTAGTCCTACATGAGTGGAAAAGGTGGTTATGTACCTTGAATCAGGGTGGAGCGATAGCTGATGATATCCCGATCGAAGATCTTCCTTGGAGAACCATTTTGCGCCGTTGAGTTCCCCTAGGATATCATCTATCGTGGGGGTTAGGTGCCGTTCTCTCTTCACCGCTGCGTTCGGGAGGCGCATATCCACACAGATGCGGACTTGTTCGGGTTGCTTGGGTTTTCAGGCCACTACGATAGGAGATACCCATGGGGTGGGTCCACTTCCTTTTCTATGATCCCTTGTTTTTCTAGTGTTTCCAGTTCCTCTTCGACTTTCTTTCTTAGGTGGAACGCAATGCACCGATGCCTCAGCGCGACCGGTTGGACTGACGGGTCGATGTGGATAGACACCTCCTTCCCTTTTAGGCATCCGATGCCTTTGAACACATCCTCAAACTCTTCCATGATGGTGTCTAGTTCTTCTTCTAGTACTGCCAGGGCATAGGATATGAGTTTTAGATCTTCTGCAGACTGTCTGCTTATCAGCATGCTACTGCCTTCTTTCGTGACATAGATCGTTGTGGGCACCGTTGCCTCTTGGTGTTGTAGTTCTGTTTTGAAACACCCGATCAGAGGGATAGGCGTCTTCTGGCCGTATGCGAACACTCGGATATTTGCTTCGCGTAGTGGAGGTTTTGTCCGCAGTTGGTTGTACACGTTCGCCGCCATCAGTTCAATGGACGCCCCCTGTCAATGGTGGCTCTCACCTCTTGCTGGTGAATCTTGATGCCAACAAACAAAAGTGGGTTGCCAGTGCTGATGCAAATAATTTAAATGAACTGATAACCTGACAGCACTTGAAAAACACATTCAAGACCAGGAATTGCTAATTAATAGCTTTTTGTTTTATTATTTTTTGAAAAAATGTAATTTTTTAATTTTTCAAACAAAATGACATATTCAAGAAGGACACATTATACAAGAAAAAATTATTCAAGAAAGACACATTATACATGGGAAAGAGGAGAAACAGGGGATGTATTAATCATTCATTATCTCATACATATCACATACATACGTGAAGCATTCAACCAGTCGGGGGAGGGGAATATATAATACAAGATATATACTCTATGTACAATCTATTACAAAGGAAAAAGAAGAGGAAGGCCACTGTCTGCAAAACAATTTTACAATAGTTCTAAAGAAAAACAATTTAAACTGAGCACATTCCTGTATATTAAATTGAATGAACACCACAATCTTTCTGGAATTGGTTGTTCTAGGTAATTTGCACCAACAAGCGACACAGGAAAAATCATTTAATAGCCTGTCGCTCTTGCAGACTCTGTGTGGCAGGAGCCTACGCGTTTCGAATCCCACTAGGTCTTTTGGGATTCTCTTCAGGGCCTCAATTGGTGTCTAAATCAGGAGAGAAATAATAAAGAAAAAGAACAAATAAGGAACTGAAATTGAGTAAGGTATAACAGAAGTAGTAGGCCAAAACATCAGACAACCTGCCGCAAGACCCAATCAATCCCCCAACAGCTTACCGGAGAGCAAAAATGCCAAAGGGACGGGGAGACATCAAAGTCTAAGAGCGCTTCTGTCCGAATCTGAAGTTTAAAAAGCATAAAGCGATGTCAATTTATTGCCAATAAAGCAAGTGGTTAAAAGGGGGGGGGGGGGAGAATGTCTTTTGTTACTTACCTAATATGTCGGAAAAAGGAGTGTCTGTCCTTGTATAAATGGTCCGTGACGGGTTAGTGAACCAGACAGTCTGGGGCAGTACGCACGCGTGCCTGTATTGATGATAAATGAATCAATTTAGACTCTTTTATTCTCCTATGACTTCTTTTAAGAACAGATGGAAAAAGGGTTCTCACCCTAAAAGAGGTACCAGCTGATTTCGGTACTCGTGGCGAAACGTAAGACAAGAGTGGCGGTGACAGTTATCTGAAAAAATGGAAAGGATGGGTTACTGGGAACGCTAGGAGTCACACATTAAAAAAAAAAAATGATAAGGCAACGTCGAATTTGGAAAACTTACCCAATTTGGGCGTTTCCAGTTATCTAGTCGAATTTAGATGTTTAATATGCTTGTCAATTCTAACCTGTACAAAAAATCAAGGGAAACCTGTATTAGCCAACAGCGGTGGAATAATGCGAACCAGTAACGCTAAAAAGCATAAGGGTTTTCGTCAGCTTACCGCATTTGTAAACATTTGCGTCAGAGGAACGAGCCGTAGATGATGCTTCGTTCAGAAAACTTAGGGCGGCAAGTAGGAACAAATTCATTGGCGATTTGGGTTTCGCGGTAGTCTAAGCTTAATTAATATTTTTAATATGAAAGCTTACCGCCATTGATGCGGAGAGGTAAAGTTACGAACTGCAAGAGAAAACAAACTTAGTCATTCTACTTCTTTAGGCAAATCGAATGAAAGGAGAGACAGGGGTGAAGAGACCTATGAACTTACTTGAAGCGTTACCGGGGAAGTCAGGCCGGTGGCGTTCTCAGCAGCACTACACCTGGGCGCATGCGTATTGCAGGCCGAGGCAAGGCTAAGAAGGGAAATTTATCTGACTAGGTGCGCAAGACGCCGCCTTTGATCAGGCGGGTGGAAGGGTATAGAGTAAAACCTGGATTGGAATAAAGAAGTCGGGTACCGATTACGGAAGGGTAATAGATAAGAAATAAACAAGGATTTTTACCACAACAAGAATGAGTGGGGGTAGACACTGGTCATCGGTCTAAACAATCTTTCACGAGGCTTGACAAGGAGCTTGGTGCTTTCATGGACACATTATAGATCACAGTTTGAAGATTTTGCTCAATTCATTGAGCCCCGAAATTGTCGTATCGAATTTTACTATGAGAAACGCTTCTCTTTTGGACAGTTGTAAATTGAGGTCATCTCCTCACGGGTCTTTTTCGATACGTGATATTACTGTCCATCTGAGGTCACTCACCTTATGTTGCATACGTCTCCAATGTTGCACCAGTGGGGCATTCTCAACTTTGTTTTTCAGTCTAGATTTGTGTTGAGAGATACGTTGACGTACCTCTTGATGGGTTTTACCAATATATAGGTGTTGGCAAGGGCATATTACGCCGTAAACTACAAATTTAGTTTTACAATTGCTGAATGCATTGTGCTTCCAGGAGATGCCCTTATGTTGGAAAAGGGAACCCTCAAGTGTGGACTTGCAACAAAGGCAAGTACCACATTTGTGGTGTCCTGTTACAGGGGGCATACCCATCATTTGACGTAATGTAGCAGGTTTGGGAGTTGGCATAGCCGCTCGGACTACGTGGTTGGCAATGTTATTTTCCTTTTTGAACGCGAACAAGGGTAGTTCTTTAAGATTCTTATCTAGGTTCTTAACTAGATGCCAATTCTGTCCTATGACCCGTTTGAGCTGGTTAGCATTGGGACAAAAAGTGTTGACACATACTTCTTGCTTCAAATTAGGCTTTTCTTTCCGTTCTAAGAGTATTTCTCGTGGAGTCCACTGAGCTCTCTTCATACAGTTCTTTACAAGTTTTTTAGGCTATCCTCTGTCACAAAGCTTAGATATCAAGTTTCCAGAGTGGTAGAGAAAGTCTTCTTTATAAGTGCAATTTCTGCATACACGCAGAAACTGCCCAAAGGGGAGATTTTCTGTGAGGCTTCTGGGGTGGTTGCTGTCAAACATCAAGGATTTATTTCGATCAGTAGGTTTGACAAACAAGGTGGTCGCTAGTTTACCTTCTTGTGGGAAGACTTCCACATCGAGAAATGCAATTCTGGTTGTGGATTGGGTTAGACTGAACTTAATATCAGAAGTTCTGGAGTTTAGCCATTGATGGAATAGTGACAAAGAATCACTGTCCCCTGTCCATACCATGAACACGTCATCAATAAATCTGAGACAAGCTCCGAATGGAATGGATTATTGTTGTGTATGAAGGTGTTTTCATACATTGACATGAAAAGTACTGCCAATTCCGGTGCAAAGGGGCAACCCATGGCTACCATTTTGACCTGGTAGTAAAACTCTTTATTGAAACAAAAATAATTTTTCTTTAATGCAAACGCCGCAAGGTCTACAAGAAATCCTGTGGGTACTCGCGAAGGCCGGGGTCTGGAGTCTAAAAAATAGGATAGTACCACTATGGCTTCATCTTGCGGGATCTGTGTATACTGGGACGTGACGTCCAGGGTAACTAGACGGTCCCTGTTCTCGCAAAAGTTTATATTCTCCAATTTCTTAAGGAAATCAGTAGTGTCCTGTAAATAGGATATCACTTGACTCATGAATTCCTTGAGAAAACAATCTACGTATTTAGACACCGGCTCAAGCAGAGAACCACATCCTGCCACTATGGGTCTGCCTGGCGGATGGTCTGAGTTCTTATGAAGTTTGGGTAATACGTAGAACATTGGTCATTTTGGATGTTTGATTTTTAAATATTCAAGTTCTTTTGGGCCAACAAATCCTTGATCGAAACCTTCCTGTATTAGAGCAAAAAGCTCATTTTGAAGTTCTGTAGTGGGATCCTTACCTATCTTTCGATAGCAACTAGGGTCATCTAGCTGCTTCATCACTTCAGTAAAATCTTGATGCGGCACTTTGGGAGGCGGCGTTACTTCCTTTTTGGTTGATCAATAGCATATACGTAATGGACTGGATAGTCCTCTGCGTCATTATCCATGTCTTCACTGTCCCTTTCTTCTTCTCTCACCACATGTGCAGCCTCCTTCTTGGCTCTCGTAGACCTGCATACCGCTGCAAAGTGGTTCATCCACCCGCATGCGCTACATTTCTTTCCTCTCGCGGGACAGTCTTGCATGCAGTGGGGCTGGCCTCCGCAATATCCACACTCCTTCTTCTTGTCTGGTTGCTTTCTCCCGCTCATTTGTCTCCCCTTGGGTCTTACCACGTTCACCTTTTCTGCCGTGCTGACTTGTTCAATTTTGACAGGTCGGTGTAGGCTGACTCCATGTGGGATGCTCTCGCCTGAGACAGTTCTTTAGACCGGCCGAGTTTGAGTATGTCTGCGAGGGGTTTGTCATCTTCCTGGAGGATGGCGACTCGGAGTTTGGATGAGAAACAGCCTTGGATGATCTGTCCTCGGATCTCCTCCTGTTCTTCCCAGAATCTGCAAGAGCTGGCTAGTTCTTTTAATCTGCCGTGGAATGCGTCTAGAGACTCGTCGGCCTCTTGCTTCGCTTGGCGGAAGATGAACCGCTCATAGTCCTTGCTCGCCATGGGTTCAAAGTAGGCGGTCAGCGCCGTGAGGAGTGTTTGGTATGTCTTCGGTGTGGCTTCTGTCAACGTTTTGTAGATGTGATGTATGTCTTTGCCTCTTAGCTGTAAGAGTAGGGCTCTGCGCCTTTCTATAGAAATTCCCGCTCCCTCAAAATAGATTTGGAGGCGGTCCGTCCAATCCCTCCAGCGTGGAGCAAGGGATGAAGGAGCTCCATCAACCACAAAAGGTTCCAGGGCGGGAATGGACGCCATTTTGGCATGTGTGCGGTGTGCCACTCTGTTTCTTCGACGTTTATAAGAGGTGGCGGTGGCCCAGGGAATAACAATCGTCCCTTCTGCAGGCTAATTGTATGGTCCCCTCGGTACTGGGCGCGCTCTCACGACCTGGCTCTGGGGCCTCGGTGGCGATGCGTACATTTTCCTCCTGCGGGGTGACTCTTGGCCTGAGGTGGCGGCGTGGTGTGCTGTCCTTACCCACTCTGTCGTCATGGGAAGCGCTGTTTCCGCTCAACAGGCCTTGCCCTTACCTCCTTTCTCCGTTTGCTGGCTGTGTTGCAAGCGAGGCTTCTGTGCACGTGGCCTAGGGCCTAACAACTGTATTCCCCTCTTGTTGTTCGAGAATGGAACTTGCCGCCCGTAGCAATTGCAGGGCAATGAGGGCGTCGTGCAGGTAAGCAGGTGGGTTCTGTGGGACCCTCGTCGCCAGTGTAGCGTTTGTGCTGGGGCTAGCGCTGTGTGAGCGGCCGCATAACGCTAAATAAGACAGGAGCCGATATTGCTGTTTACACGTGGCTTCGACTGCCTGTCGTAGCCACGCCTCTTTATTTTATTCCCTCTCGCATCTGACGTCACGCGTCAGGGCAGGGACGCTCCGGTGGCGCGGGTCAGCTAGACCGCTGCCTTGCGCCCCGGAACACTACAGGTATGTCTAGGGGAGGAACCTGGTCTTTGTGCACAGGAAAGGGGAATTTGTGCCAACGGAGCAGAGAAGCGGTCTCCGGAGGCAGAGAAGGGCTGCAGCTCAGCTGTTGTTTCTAACTCCTCTTCTCCGTCCCTACGGTGGTTGCCGGAGCACGGGGAAATGGAGTGCCCGCTCTGCCTGGCTTAGTGCTGGAGGGCTAGGCATAGAATAGGGGCTTGAGCACGTCCGCTGCTTTTCACCACGAGGTGCCGGCTGCAGCAGGATAAAGTGCGCAGCCAAGACAGGGGCTTTGTCAATGGCGGCACGGCGCAATACAATAAAAAAAAAACAAGCATTTACAATGCAATGGTCTCGGCAGCATTAAAAGTAGAGCTATTGGGAGACGCGCGAGCGCGTCAATCAAGATTGCCGCCGCCACCGGAGCTCCGTAATTTCCAGGAGCTTTCAGATCAATTAAACGACAATTTCCTGCACTAATCACGGCGAAATTGCTAGCGCTGGCCTGCTGAAGCCTTCCCTCACCTGTGAGTCTTTTTTCCAGAGATTTTGCTCGATTGAACTTTTCTCCTCATGCCCCATGCTCCTGCTCCGATCTGCTCATTAACTTCCTGCCGAGATTGTGAACCTGGGGGCGGAGAGTTCATTAAGACAGAGGCTAGCTTGGGGCCTAGCTCCGCCTACAGCTGTGTTTAGCTGCTGCACCTGGGCTTTTTTGATGCATTTTACTGCATTGGTCCATATTTACAACAATTCTTCATCATTTTTCGAGAAATTTTTGCATTAATCTGTTTTATTCATAATACAGAGCATTTATTCTCCTCAGAATGGATTTGAAAAATGCTCCTACAAATAAAAGGAAGCAGCAGGTTTCCCCTCCTCCCACAAAATCTAAAGTGGTGGAATCCTCGGAACCTTCTTTGGCTCTAATTTTGGAGGAAATTAAAGCCTTGCGTTTAAATACTGACTCCATTGCCTCAGAAGTTAAAAATGTTCGTAAAGATATGGCTTCTATGTCCATGAAGGTGTCAGATAATACCATCAAAATCCAAGATAATAAGAATAAGTTGGATGCTTTTACACCTTTAATGGCCAGAATTATTCCAATGCATTCCCAGCTGCTGGACTTGGAGAATCGCAATAAGCAATACAATCTGCGCATCTTTAATTTGCCTGAAGAAATCGAAGGGACCAATTGTCGGCTTTATCTTGAATCTCTTTTGCCTGGTCTCTTAAATATTAAGTTTGCAGAAAAATTTGAAATTGATAAGGCTCATAGAGTTCCGTCACATCGTAATCCTCGTCATTCAAAACCAAGGCAGATGATATTTAAGGTCCTACGTCACCATCATCTGGTTCTTATTCGGAAAGCTGTTCGTGAAATACCATCATTACTGGTGAATGGAACCAAAATCTTCATCCATCAGGATTTTGCTAAAGAAACTGTGGCTATCCGTAAAGAGTTCTCTTCTCTTCGTCCACAACTGAGAAGCCTTGGCTTCAAATATGGCCTATTTGATCCCTCTACAATGCGAGTCTGGAAAGACAATGTCTCTAAATCTTTTCAGCGCCCAGAAGATCTTCGTCTTTTCCTCGAACAGCAGGTTCCTCCAGCAATGGATACACAGGACCCTAACTCTTGACTGCTTCTCGCTGACCTCTTGTTGCAGGTTTCTAACTAATTCTCTTTATGGGCTCCAACGGTAACTGGCCATGCTTGAGGAACGGGTGTGCGTTTCCATGTCTTTATTTATGTTGTATGTTTGTGCTTTTCTCTCTCCTTTTTATTTCTCCCTTTCCTATTTTTCAGTCAGAGTTACTCTCTTAACCTGTCTTCTCCCACCTTCTTCTTGTTCTCATCTCTCTCTTTTCTTTCTATTCTATTCTAATGGCTAATGTTCATAATATTAAAATTGTTTCTCTTAATGTCAAAAGTTTAAGACATCCAGTAAAACGTTTAAACATTTTAGATTATTTAGGTAATTCTAAGGCAGACATCTGTTTTGTCCAAGAGACACATGTTGATGATAAAGTTTTGAATTATATGAACAAAAAATGGGTGGACTCTATTGTCTCTTCACCTGCTGCAGGTAAAAAGAATGGGGTCGCTATTTTCTTTGCCAAAAAGTTGCATTGTCAGGTATTGCATAAGCTCTCAGACTCTGATGGAAGATATATTATAGCTAAAGTTAAAATTCATGACTCTGTCTTCTTTTTGATTAATGTTTATGGCCCTACGTCAGAGGATCCTGTTTTCTGGTCCACTGTTACGTCGGAAGTTTTAAAGTTGGGAAATGCTCCGTTGATTTTTGGGGGTGATTTCAATATGTTTGTGGACCCCTTATTGGATAGACTGTCCACATCTAGATTTCGACCATCCAAAACTTTTTATGCCTTTAAGACTTTTCTTCAAACCACCAAGTTAGCTGACATTTGGCGCTTGCACCACCCAACTGGTAAAGAATTTTCCTTTTTCTCCAATCCTCATAATTCCCATTCCAGAATAGACTATTTTTTCCTTTCCCCTTCCCTTATTCAATTTGCTACTGACCCCTCCATTGGTACTATCGACATTTCAGATCACGCTATGATTTCTTTTGTTTTAAATGTATCCTCTTCATTTACTAAACAGTCCAGATGGCGTATGAATTCTGACATTGTCCTTAATGACACTCATAAGCCCAAATTACTCCAGGCAATTCAGGATTATTTCACTTTCAATCCAGAAGGGTCTACATCTATCATCACTCGATGGGATGCATTTAAAGCCTATATTAGAGGTACCACTATTTCTATCATGGCTCATGAAAATAAGAAATTTAATTCACAGGTTAAATCTTTGGAGAAACAAATAGCTCATTTTGAACGTTTATTTATTACTTCTCATGATCCCCAATATAAAGAAAAATTGCAAAAGCTGAGGTATGAATTCAATGCTATTCTCAGCACTAGAGCAGGGCTACAACTCTCTAAATCTAATGCTAAATTTCGTTTTAACTCTAATAAGTCTGGTAGACTTTTAGCCAATTATTTACGTATTAAACGAGATAAAACTCAAATCACTTCCATTAAATGCCCTCAGGGTAACATTGCTTTTTCCCATAATGAGAATGCTAATGAATTTTTGAATTTCTATTCCACTTTATATAATAAACCAGATTATTGTGATGATTCTTTAATTGAGTCCTTCTTACAATATTCTGATTTGCCTCACATTTCATCCTCTGATAAAACTAAGTTAGATTTACCCATTAATACTGAAAAAATTCTCTTGGCCATTAAATCACTTCCCAAGAAAAAATCCCCTGGTCCTGATGGTATCCCTGCCGAATTTTATAAAGAGTTTCAACATCATCTTTTACCTTTTTTGGCTCAGATTTTTTCTCATTTTTCTTCATCAGGTACCATTTCTGGTTCCTTCTCTGAGGCCTTAATTGTTGTACTTCCCAAACCTGACAAAGACCCTACCCTAGTTGCTAATTATCGGCCCATTTCATTGATTAATCAAGATTGTAAATTATATGCTAAAATTATTGCTTCTAGGTTAGCACCTATCCTTCACTCAATTATCCACCCAGACCAGTCTGGTTTTATGAAAAAACGATACTCTGCTAACAACACAAGAACGTTATTGCATGTTATTGAGCAAAGCCCCTCTATCCTTAGCCCTGCTGGTGTTATGGCATTAGATGCTGAAAAAGCTTTTGATAAAATCCATTGGCAATTTCTATTTAAAACTTTGTTATCTTTTAATTTTGGCCCCTCCTTTATTCGTATGATTTCTGCCTTATACTATGCTCCCACAGCTAGATTATTTATTAATGGCCAGATTACTAACCAATTTTCCCTTTTCAGAGGAACTCGTCAGGGTTGTCCCCTCTCCCCTCTTTTATTTTTACTTGGTATAGAGCCATTTCTTAATTACATTCGGAAATGTGATAATATTCAAGGAATTACTATCAATGACATTACTGTTAAGACTTTAGCATATGCTGATGATGTGTTATTATTTATTAGTAATCCGATTTCTTCTGTTCCTTTTTTACTTGATATTATTTCTAAGTATTCTACTGTATCTGGTTATAAGTTAAATGTTACTAAAACTGAATTTTTTCCACTAAATATGCTGTGTACTCATGATATGCTACCCTCACCAGATATAGTTTGGCAAAAGAGCAAATTGAAATACCTTGGAATATTATTTTCATCGTCCCTTCCTGCTACTTTAAAATTGAATTCTGATTTCCTTCTAGAATATGTTAAACAAAAAACATCCAAATGGTCCTCCCTTCACCTTTCTTTGTGGGGGCGAATGGAATCTATTAAAATGACTATTGCCCCTAAAATATTTTATTCTCTTGCAATGATTCCGACTCAATTTCCACTCAAATTTTATAAAGATATTGACAAGCTCTTATCGAAATTTTTATGGAATAATAAACCTCCACGTATTGCTTATAAAAAATTAAAAATCCCCAAATGTCATATTGGTTTTGCACTACCTGATTTTCTTTTGTATCATAAAGCGTTTATTCTTAAACAAAGTTCGTTATGGTTTAATATATCTCCTATGCTTACTACCCCTATCTGGTTTCATATTGAGACTTCCCTTGTCAAACCTTTTCCTTTATTATCCCTATTAACCATGTCCCCAGTATCTAAAATTGTACATTCTTCTGCCATAATTAAATCATCAAGATTAATTTTTAATGATATAGATTCCAATTTTGAATCCCCCTTACTTTCTACAGTACATTTGTCCTTGTGGCATAGTGCCTTGCTCAAATTAAATAGAAATATTTCCTTTTGGTCTTCCTGGATTGCTAAAGGTATTTTTTATCTTGGAGATGTTTTCAAAGATGATGAATTTATTCCATTTATTCAACTCCAAAAGAAATATAATCTGCCTTTGTCCGAGCTGTCAAAATATCAATACCTCTGTAATTCTATTTTAGATTCCTTTCCCAATGGCATCCCTTCAAAAATGACAACTGATTTTCTGCTTTATGTTAATACTGTTTCTTTATCCTCTAAAGCGGTGTCTGTATTTTATAAAAAACTTACCGTATCCTTAGGTTCCAATGTTGATACCATTTCTAATTTCTGGAACAATGAGTTATCCCTATCATTGCCAAATGATTCCTGGTCCTCAATATGGTCCCTTTCTATTTCTGGATGTTTACCAGTATGTATTTATCAAACTAATGCTTATATTTTATTTAATTCCTTATGGACACCATTGCGTTTATTTAAAGCTCACTTATTACCATCTAATATATGCTGGCATTGTAGTTTACATCCTGGTTCCTTACGTCATATTTTATTTGATTGTCCGACAATTTTGAAATTTTGGTCTGAAGTATGGAACGTGATACAGAAAATTTTGCCTATTTCTGATTTACCCTCTTATAATTTAGTTATATGTAAATCTGTTGCTCTGAGTGTACCCCTTGATGATATTGAAGCAAAATTATTTAATTTTCTTGTATCCGCTGCGTTAAAATCCATCACCTTTTGTTGGAAGGATGCTTCCTCTCTTTCAGTCCATGCTTGGTGGTCCTGGATTGTCTTTACAAGAAGAGGTGCACAATTGTCATTACAAGGTGTTCATCATAATTCTTCGGCTTTTCAATCTTTTTGGTCTCCTATAGATTCATATGTACAGGTTTAATTATTGTTGTTGTATTGCTCATGTAGTATTTGTAAATCTATTTATTTAAGTATTTATGCTATGAATTGTATATTTCCATTCCCTTCTCCCTTCCCCTCCCTTCCTCTCCTTTTCCCTTCTTCTGTTTTCCTTTGAATGACAAATTTTGTTATGTTGCGATACATTTTATTGATGACTGTATTTTTACGATTATTCTTTTTCGCTTCTTTGTATTTTAATGAATTTTCTTCGCTTTTTTGTATGTCTTTATGTACTACTCCTTTCTTAAAATTTCAATAAAAACTTACTGAACTAAAAAGTAGAGCTATTGGCTCTGCATGTTTTTCTTTTTTAAATCATAAATAAATGGCATTGTCATTCACATTGCCAATAGCTTAATCGCTTACATATGTGAGACTTATTGCATTAGCACCCACACACAGAGTAAGTAGTAGAGTAGTAGAGTTAGTAGTTGATAGTGAGTAGGATATAGTTATTAGCAACAAGAGTATTAGAGAGCGAGTAGTAAAAAGTGAAAGAGTGAGTATTATATAGTGAGAAAGTGAGTAGTAAAGAGTCCTAGAGCCACACACATTTACATGCACAGCCACACCTTTACATATACAAAGTGTATTTTTATTTTTAGTAGTAAAGAGTGAGTAGTATAGTAACTAATTATGAGTGAGTAATGTTGACATTTTGTGTGGGGCGCCAATTTTTCTTTACACACAGACAACAAACCTTTAGTCAATATACTTTCACCTGGAAGTGGGAAAAATTCCTATGCTTGTATTGTATGTCTGTGTTAAAAATTGTAAGGATATAACTTTGATGTCTCCTTTGTATCTGGTAAACAAATTAGCACTGCTGATTGTTTATCGAGATCACCATGTGGTGACGTAGAAGAGAATGCCTTTGGAAGGGAAGATTTAAACACAGTGGCCTGTGTGACTGAAGTGTTTGCGGCACTAGGAGAAGCATTGAGGGAGGAAGCATGGATTGAAAAAAATTCCAAGGATAATGAACTTAAGCTGATATGATAACGAAATACATACTTGATGGTTAGCCATCCATTAAAAGTAAAAAAGCTGCCCTACTTTTTTTTTGCTCAAGTGGCTTCTGAATGGAGCGTAATTGGCGATGTTTAGACATGACAAATGCATTACTCCGGCAGGTATAAGGGAACGGTTGTTGAAATTGTGTCATTGGAGGCATATGGGAATGTCTACATTAAAAGATGTATTGTGTGAGAATTTTTGATGGTCGGGTATAGACGCTGATGCAGACCGAATGGTAAGGCAATGCACAGTATTTTCTGCAGCTAACAAGAATTGTAATACCAAAACACACAGATGGAAACATTTTGGTGGATATTTAATGGCCATTTGAAAATATCCAGACAATGGCACGGGGGAAAAGGAAGATGGAGGTGTGAAGCAGCATATGCGCTGACGCTCGCCCTGCTCCACCGCTAGTGCCGCAGTGATCCTCCACCTATGCTCCCTACAAACAGCATTTTGCGCTCCCAACAGATAGCTCGCTGCTAAGCTTAAAACATAACTTTTTAAGTGCTATCCAAGGGCCGTGGAGTAGGGTCGACCCCGCTGATTTCACTGCCTACCTGCGCGTCTGCTGGTGCAGCGGAGCCGCTGGAGCCGAGAAGACGCTGCCTGCTTCTGACTCTTCAGCCACTGTGAGTGTGAAGCCACTTCGCTGTCTGCCTGCCTGCTTGTCTGGCCCCACTACTCACTTTCCAGCTGAGGGTCGCAGAGCTGTGGGAATCGTGAGGCTGCGGGAGCTACTTCCCGAGGTCTCCTTTGGTCCCGCTGTTTGCCTGCCTAAAAGATGCATGACCTATATAATTAAGGGCGTGGCCTTTCGACTGGGGTTCTGTTGCAATATTGTGTAAAACATGGAAACTAAACAGGGACTACCTCAGTTACATGTAAATAAAAAAGAACCACCTCAGTGACATGTCAAGGCATATCCTTCACAGTGGCGTAACGAAACCTGAGGGGGCCCCCCTGCAAAGTTCACAGAGGGCCCCCCCCCCCCCCACATGCCCCGGACCTAGTCAAAAGCTTTAACGACAGTGACCTCACCGCCCATGCACAGTGCAGGAGGGGGCACCCCGGAGCCCAGCGGGCTAGCCTGTATGTTTGGCGCACAAAAGATCATCTGTGCTTATTAATGCTGCAAGCTACTGTACTTCACATACGGACGATTGAACCGAGCCAAAACGTCAATGGTACCAGAGGGTGCAAATGCCAGTATCGAGCACTGGAAACCACCAGTTCAAATTAAGCACAGGTGATCAACAGCACTCCAGGGGTCAGTGCTGTACACCGGGAGCTGTAGTTAGATATCTGTTGAGATGAGGTACTGTAGGGTGGATGTGATCGTTACTGATACTTCATTTTCTAATAATTCCAGACCTATGGATATAATCCAGCGTATGAGCCATTAATTAAAACAGATAACAAACACCCTATTGGAACAAACACTGTTTTTTTAAGGCAGTTAAATATTAGAACGATTTAAAAACTGTTTAAAATTCTGTTCACGTACACCATTTTTAGTTGTGCATCAGTTACTGTAATAACTTAATAGTTTCAGAAATATACAATGTAATATGAAACCTCATTATTTAGTTACAGCCATACACACACATGTAAAGAAAACTTCCTGGGACATCTACACGTGATGTTTGATAAGGTGGCACACTAGATAAATGGGGAGATGGGCAATCCCCCAGCTCCGTCCTGCCTAGCAGAAGAACAGAATACACCATTTATGTCTCTTCTGCCTCCAGTGAACATGGAATACGAATTTGCCAACCATTCATGGGAAGCAAGTCTCTTGACTGGTTTGAGTATCTTTGCCTTTCGTCCAAACGGGTGGGCAAATATTTTAGGAATATTTACCACCGTGATTGAAAGGTCCGACTTCCTGTTCTTGTTTTCTGCCGTGGTACGTGTACAGCACATATTTGGAACGAGTACAACTTATTGCGCGTTCTGAACCTTTCAGCTTCGGGTGTAAATGTAGGGCCACCCCAATGTACTTAAAACGAGTCCATATTGGTTCAAAACAAGTACTAACCTAAAAATGTAAACCAAAACTGCCCTGACTCAAAAGCCAGTTCAGTAGGTCTAGGACACATTGAGCAGCGATGGTACTCTGAAAAGACGTGTCAGGAAAATCGTGTGACCTTAAAACACTTGTGACGTAATGTTAAAAACATTCCAGTGCATTGTTCACAGTCCTTCACTGCATCACCTCTTAGTTTGGGAAACCCTTCCCCTTTTGAGTCTGTGTAATTTTTTCACCCCTGCTGTTCTATTAGAGCAGGCCCAGTAGGCCATATGTACAGGAGCGGTCCATACGGGTTAGAGCACTGGGGCCGGTTTTGGGGGTTGGTTCAACAGATGACGAGGGAAAACTAAAGAAATAATTAATTTTCCCTTGCCGTCATCTGTAAAAATTCCCCTAACCTGGCCTCACCGCTCTTACCTGCACAGGCCGCTCTTGCATATTTATGATTTAATTACCATGCCTGAGTCCTACTCAAAGCCCTCAACACCCTCAACGGGGCCACATGCTGGGCCCCTTGCGCAGACTCATTTCCTTCCACTCCGTAGACTGTAGATGGTGTAGTCTGTAAATGGTGAAAACCTGCAATGGAAGCAACCTGACTTCTCCTACCAAGAAACCCTCTGCAGATACCTGGGGGAAATCAGTCCAACTAACTTTGGATGTCTTTTGTTGCTCAGTAATGTTCTTTTCAATCACCCACATGAGTCTATCCCACAAGCCAGTAGCCAGCAATAGAACCAGAGCAACCACCTCCCATTCTAAAAGAGAAAAAATGTCAGACCAAAAGTAAAAATACAATTAATCACATCTCTCACTCAAAACAGGAGGACATGTGGGCGGGAAGAAGTCATGCAGCCGAATAACGCCATTTGGAACAGCAGCGGTTTGTAGGTGGCAAACACTACACCTCAGCGGTGGGTGGTTGCCAGAAAGAAGAATATACTGGAACAGTCTTAGGTCGCAGTTTTTAGACCTATTCATGCAGGTGCATTCCACCCCACAGTGCCAGGCACTAATGCAAGATCCTGCAGTATCAGCAGTGCATTTGCAATGACGCTATTTTCTTTCCTCGGTTGGCCTAAATGAGCTGCTCCTCGTGTTGAGGGGTGCACTCCGCATTCTTAGCAGTTTTCTTATTTAGTTTAAAGCAGTTGCTCCTCGAACTTGTCTTTAATCGGGCTTTTTCCTACAATTACAACCTGATAACTAAATTATTAGATAAGCTCGTGAATTAAAAGTGACTTGTTGACCTTCTCACTGCTCTGGAACGCTTTTGGGTGAATTCGTGCGGTTTCTAAAATCGAGTTGTGGAAGAAAAATAGAGTTAATAGAAACACGATGCTACCGAGGCGCAGCGCCCAACAACTACAAATCGAGACGGTTTGTATCAAAGAAACAACATCCAAGATGATTGGGATATTGTCATGTGAGAGCAAGCACATCAAAGGCAATGGTACCACATAATTAAAATCATAATTATTCTATTATCACACAGACCACCACGTCAGAACTCGTCACCAGGGGCTGGCAAATCTACAGCACGCACTGTACATGCTCGTCAATAATTAGCCTGCACGGGTTGGAGCAAATAGGCCCCCCTGTACAAATTGCCCCCACGCCCACAGACACCAAGCAGTACGTTCTCGTTCGAGAATTCAAACAACCGTTTACAAGCAGTTCCTCCTCTACAGACGAAAAAACAAGCATAGGCAATACCAATGGGTCTGTTTTGCATGTGAGCACTAAGCAGGACACGACATACTCGCACGCTCACCTTAGGCCTGGCTGGCCTGCAGCTTTGAAGGCGAGCGAGACGGGCTGCAGAAGACAGGGCGACTGACTGGGCCAGGCAGGGGCTAGTACTCTTTCAGTACCACGGCGGCCACAACCTTCTGGCTTCTTCTAAGTCAGTACTGAAGTCACGCGCACTTTTACAATACGCATGACGAAATTGGCACCCCGCCCCCACCCTGAACACCGCGGCACCGCAGCGCGCAGACCCACAGACAACAACTGCGCGCCGCCACGCCCATGGACCTTAATTATGAAGTAAGAGCCATACTGCGCAGTGTGCACCAACTATTTAAATAAATTAAAAAGGCTCAGGCAGGCCGGCAGGGCGTGCGCACGCAGGGCACCATAATTAATGTTTAAAATAGATAGAGGCCCAGGCACGTCACCTTCCGCTGTGTGCGATCGTGCACTGTTTATAGGCCTGGCTTGCCTTGCTTACTGCGTCTTCCTCTGCTGAGAGTGAGGGGGCCCCTGGCTGGAGCGTGGGGGCCCCCTGCGGAGGCAGGGGGCCTGTGTTAATATCCCCCATAAATAATGGTTAGATTGAGGCCGTCACCGTCTGTGTTGTGCGGCGCACACACTGTATATAGCTTAGCTGGCTTTAAGTTCTGCCGAGAGTGAGGGGCCCCCTGGAGCGCTGTGGCCCCCCCGCACTGCGGGGGCTGCAGGGGCCTGTGTTACGCCCCTGGATAGAGGCCCAGGCACGTCACCTTCCGCTGTGTGCGATCGCGCACTGTTTATAGGCCTGGCTTGCCTTGCTTACTGCGTCTTCCTCTGCTAAGAGTGAGGGGGCCCCTGGCTGGAGCGTGGGGGCCCCCTGCGGAGGCCTGTGTTAATATCCCCCCATAAATAATGGTTAGATTGAGGCCGTCACCGTCTGTGTTGTGCGGCGCACACACTGTATATAGCTTAGCTGGCTTTAAGTTCTGCCGAGAGTGAGGGGCCCCCTGGAGCGATGTGGCCCCCCCGCACTGCGGGGGCTGCAGGGGCCTGTGTTACGCCCCTGGATAGAGGCCCAGGCACGTCACCTTCCGCTGTGTGCGATCGTGCACTGTTTATAGGCCTAGCTTGCCTTGCTTACTGCGTCTTCCTCTGCTAAGAGTGAGGGGGCCCCTGGCTGGAGCGTGGGGGCCCCCTGCGGAGGCCTGTGTTAATATCCCCCCATAAATAATGGTTAGATTGAGGCCGTCACCGTCTGTGTTGTGCGGCGCACACACTGTATATAGCTTAGCTGGCTTTAAGTTCTGCCGAGAGTGAGGGGCCCCCTGGAGCGCTGTGGCCCCCCGCACTGCGGGGGCTGCAGGGGCCTGTGTTACGCCCCTGATCCTTCACGCGCTAATTAAAATCCACCCGATCCTATTCAAAGACAGGGGGCCAAGCCAGGAGAATAACCATTGAACCGATAGAGAGAAAACGAAAAACACAAACGGACAGGAGATGGCCATTGTCTGGCTTGTCTAACGACACCCAGAACTGTTCCAAGCAGCAGGTACCTAGCACTAGAGAGACACCATACCTGAAGATACTGCCATGGAGCTTTGCTGGGCTGCTGAGACTATTACATCTTCATCAGTGGAGTGGTGTGGCTCACTGGTTAGAGGCGGCAGACCCGTAAGCAGAGAACGGCCCGGGACCAGGGTTCAATCCCCGACGCGGCAGGGTCATGGACCAGGGTCAAACAGACTCGATACTTCACGCCTCGGTGCCTACTCTAACCAGGGAAAAACAATGATGGGCCTTGGCTCTCACTCAGCAAGGCTGAGCCAAATATCTAAAGAACAACACAAATGCCAATGCTGAGACTAACTCCTAACACTATTTATATCTGACTTCATGAACATAACATGACAATCTGCTTTAGAAATTGCAAAAATCCAATTTCATTATATTTATTTTGTCTTCATTTATTATTGCACACAATATAATTTCTTATGCATAACAGTAGATGAAAAACATACAGGGAAATAATACATAAATATATACATTTCAACCAATAACAACCTCACATATATACATTTCAACCAATAACAACCTCACACACTTTCATTTTACCCATACGTTTGGCCAAGAACCATTCATTCAACATTCAAACTAACCACATCCATACAGCACACAACGATCCCAATGTCACTAAAAAGATAAACCAGAAATGAATTAGTCATTCCAAAACAATTTTTTACAGTTTTTGTAATATCTTTCAGCCTACTATGGAGACACTTGTCTTACTATTTACAATAAAAATTTCTAAATGACAGGGGACCTAGTCGGTCGACGCGTTTCGAACCCAGAAATTTGGAGGGTTCTCCTCAGGACCAACAACTTTCTTTAGTCATCATGATCCACTGATCAAATTCAGTGTGTAATTGTGTCATTCAAACACTCATACAGATACGGAGAAGCCGCTCGGCATGCGGGTCCTGTATATGTGGCAGCTGTGCCTCCCGGAGAACAACAGCCGCCTCCCGCTGCTCGCAGCATCTGCTGTGTGTAGCCTCTAATTAGCTCGCAAACAGATATCTTGGTACTAGTTCTGAAACTTAATCCGCTGTGAATTGCTCAGTCTGAGAAGCTCGCGGTGAGGTAATTTTGTAGTTTCATATCCTTGACGAGATCGTACCACGATCGCAAGACTACGTAATATGCACAAGATGGTTCTATCGTTACCTGGAGCTATCCCTGCTTTATTCAAACACAATGAAGTAAGTCGATTTCGTTTTTAATTACCTGTCTAAGCGAATTGACTTTGTTTACAATCCGGTACATTTGACTTATTTTCGAATTGGAAGCGCTTTGATTGGCTAACGCTTCAGGAGTTCTCCGGTACAAATCAGTCCTGCCCTCCTCCTCACGTTGCCTCCCCCAGACTTAGGTCCAGTCTGAGGCAACAACGGAGAGGTAAGGAGGTCTATGGCTTGACTTCTAGAATGCATAATGTAAGGTATTCCCTTCCCAGCAAGAGTGCGCAGAGAAAGGTCAACTAACCCCTATGCACCACTTAACAAAAATGGTTCTTATATAATGTACCTTGCAAATAATCCTTTGTGAAATTAGCCAAATTGCTGTCTACACAGATGGCTAGTGGGTGAGCCTCCTGGGGAGTAGCGTTGGTAAGGGGTTTGTAAGTCAAGTAAAGAGAGAGGTGATAGATTTATGGAGTTGGGAATAGTATTGGTTACCCTGCTCTTTTTATCAAGCACCCATTTCCTTACTTTCACAGCGCGTGGTCTCCCCTATCCTGAGCCCGGTCCAGGTGAGGTGAGGTCCTATCCCCTGTCATTATGGGTGAGTAAGACAATTCCGTATGCCTTTTTTTCATTCTTACATACTGCTATATCCAGTACACTGATACCACTGTTTATTTATTGTAGGTGAACATTACACCAATTGACATGGAGGAATAGAAATACATATCCTTTATGGTTTGATTTTTTCAAGATTTACATATGGTTTATTTATACGTAGTATGCACATGCAGTGGCAAAAAAATTGTTTAGAACAGAGGCCCTGAAAAAATCCCTGGGAGATTGTTCCCTGTTTGGCAGAAACATGTCGGCCCTTATGCAGCTATTTGGTGAAACTGCTTTTTTGCGCTATTCTTGGTTTTAATCAGAAAGAGACCAATAGCTATTAAAGGTTTCTGCTATTTGTCCTCTATTCTACTTTTAATCTCACACTCACGTTGTTTATTTGCACTGCACTCGTTCCCATTTAATGATCATACATATGGTCTACGAGTAATTGCGGGTCGAAACCCTGTCTTTCATGGTGGGTAAGGATATGGTCTCAATGATCTAGAGACACCCCTTAACAACCTTTGGATGAACAGATGATAATATTGATCATTAACAAGACTTTGATGGGAATCCATCTCTGGACATTGGGTCTCACCTACTGTTACTGGTGGTTATGTGTGTTGGATTATGAGCATTCTGTTTAAAACTGATAGGTAATTTACCTTGCACCATACTGTTGGGCATACGTCTTATCACTTTAGAGTATATATTCACTCAATAGTAGACCCCCAGGTTTATTTTGTTTTTTCATTGTAGATATAAGGGGATTGTAACCTGGGCAGGTCTTAAAACTTCCCTGAGACCCTCCTACCATGTATGTTATATGTGAACAAACAGAAGCTTCTCAGTGTAATTCTCATTCAAGTTGTGGCCTGGTGTGTTCTTTCGATCCTTGTGTCCAAGTAGCATTGTGTCTATACCAACTGGGCAGTACAATTCTCAAATATGTGCTGAGCTATCTGGCTGTTACTCATGATGCATGCCATTATTTGCAGTGTGACCTTATGATTTTGTGCTCATGTGTCAGATGTGTACAGGTTACTGATGGATTTTTGTTTCTTCCCCTTGCCCACAGCATCATCGACAGAGGCAGGAGGAGACATGAGCATGGACCAAGAGGAGGGACCCAGCCACAGTGCCACCACAGCTGAGGAGTCGGAGGGAGCCAGTGGCACGGAGGGTGAGGGGAGTCAGGTGGCAGAACTGTTGGAAGGCGACACTTCCTACCACGCTGACGGATCCGCTTCTGACTCCCAGGAAGAGGAGGAATACGCCGCAACAGCAACCAACATCACAGTGTCTATCTCCGCCTCCTCCAGACCCATCTACACCCTACCAGTTGCTAGGGTCCCTTCTGTCCGTCTAGCCCCCCATGTCTCCTTCAGCCCTGGCACCGCAGCCCCTGCTCCTGTTTCCCCTGCTGCCCTCAGTGCGGAGCCTGTGGACCTACTCCACCAGATTCAGGTTGGTCAGACATCAATGCTGACTGTCCTCCATGGCCAGACTCAGATACTGACACAGTTGTTGTCATTCATGGAGGGCATGTCAGCTACGATGTCTGACCAACGTCGGATTCTATCGTCCATGGACTCCTCACTGATGGCAGCAGTTTCCCTCCTGCAGCGGTCCCCCCTCCTTCAGACCCATCCACACCCTCCTCTCCCATACCTGTCCAGAGCACATGCAGAACAACATGATCACGCACACCAACGGACACAACCAGCACACCACCACAGAAGTGTAAGCCCACGTCTCCTGGCACGCAATCTCAGAGGGATGCAGGCACACCCACAGGGACTGGGGTTAGATGGCAGACACGCAGCCAAAGACAAAGTCCGCAAGACTCACAGCCCTCTACCTCCACTTCCATAGTGTCTCCGGGTGCAGGTGGTGGTCTGGATGAACTGGCAGCAGTCTGCAGCTCTGAGTTTCTTTCCACCTTTGGTGCTGCACAAGCCACTGAGGAGGATACCTCCCACCCTGCACCCACAACACCTACCCTTCCCACTACAGTTTCTGTGGTGCCTGGTCTTGACCCAGATGATGCCTCCCAAGGGTCAACAACTCTTTAGGTCATTCATGTGCAGGCAAGTTTGGGGTCGACAACCTCCCCAACGTCCCCCTACGAGACTTTGATGTGGACTGGCCATTGGCCTTGTTTGAGCTGGGACTCATTTTTGCACTCATTTTCATTTGGAGCTGAATAAAGCATTTTATTTTTCATTCTACACTATTGCATTTCAGGTACTTGCTTCAGGTGCTGAGGGCCCAGGAGTTGGTGTCATGGTAATGTTTTGGGATTCAGAAAGATGTTTTTTTATGATGGTTATGAGGTGGACTATGGTATCTATGTGCCATCACAATGTCTATGCAATGTATCATTGGTTGTGTGTGTTCAGTTTGGCTAGAGACATTGTCCCAAGGAGTGTTCCTTCTTCTGTGACACCTGAGATCTTCACTACAGGTAGTTGCACAATTGTTGTGCTGACATGTGTGCACATTTCCTTTGTTAGTGACGGTTCCCTTCAGCAATGGCCATGCCTGCTCACAGATTACTACTGCTCATTAGTCTGTGCCATCCATGCTACTCACTGTACTTGTGTTCTGAGTATGTACAAATGCCTTCATAGACACATTCACCCTTTTTCCCACTATGCAGGTGTGTCATCACAGCCTACCCCTATGTTGGAAATTGTTATGCAGGGTATTTGGGCACATGACTCACAAATGCGTGCATTGTATCTAAGGAGTTTCAACCCTATTCCTTCCATGAGAGACTACATCTTGGTGGTCTGACCACCACCAGGACATTCATATCAGCCCAGGGATGTACATGAAAGTGTGTGTTCCCTTTTGCTCTCTTTGTTTGGTGGGCTGTTACATGACTATACACTATTGCGTCATGATGGTAGGGTGTGTAGATTGCCAGCAACCTCCATGGGTGGGTATGCATGTGGGATCTGACATCACACCAACATGTGGTGTGTCACGCAGTGTGTGACAGAAATCCATCCTCCTTGGAGTGGGACACTGCTGTAAGTGATAGTGCACTATCAGGAAACTCACAAGTTAGGGTTGTACACATACCCCCATGTAGTTGTGGTATGATGATGATAATGCCCCCCTATATCTGAGCACTGCTGGGAGTCCTGTGCACCCACCCCTCTTATGTCTGGGTACTGCTAGGAGTCATATCCACCCACCCCCATACTGTTGGGCACTGCTGGGAGTCCTGTGCACCCACCCCTCTTATGTCTGGGCACTGCTGGGAGTCATATCCACCCACCCCCATACTGTTGGGCACTGCTGGGAGTCCTGTGCACCCACCCCTCTTATGTCTGGGCACCGCTGGGAGTCATATCCACCCACCCACATACTGTAGGGCACTGCTGGGAGTCCTGTGCACCCACCCCTCTTATGTCTGGGCACTGCTGAGAGTCATATTCACCCACCCCCACACAGTTGGGCACTGCTGGGAGTCATATCCACCCACCCCCATACTGTTGGGCACTGCTGGGAGTCATATCCATCCACCCCTCATATGTGACGCACCGTACCTCAACATTCATGGCGTGTGTGCGGCTCGTATCACTATTGCAATGGTGCCATACGCGAGCGCGTGTGACGCACCGTACCCCAACATTCATGGCGTGTGTGCGGCTCGTATCACTATTGCAATGGTGCCATAAGCGAGCGCGTGTGACGCACCGTACCCCAACATTCATGACATGTGTGCGGCTCGTATCACTATTGCAATGGTGGTATACGCGAGCGTGTATGACACACCATAGATGTACACTTCGGTTGTTGCGGTATGTTGTTCTCACCGTCTGTGCCGTTGTCGGTTTCTATGCACCAGGTCGTAGGCGTATAGGACTGGGATGACACGGATGATGGGATTCATGGAGTGTATGTCGGGTACCGGGTTCGGTTCGAGCCGAACTTTGCTTTTACGGCTGTTTTCGGGTCCCATAGAAAAAGGGTCGTACGGAGTGTCGCAGAGACGAATCGTACTTGCTGGGCCAGAAACTGCTGCTTTTTTACGTACGGACATAGCGTACTGGCTGAACCGGATACAAATCGTATGTATTTTTTTGTCGTACGGTGCTTGGTACGAATTGTACGTAGATCTGCATTGGGTTTGGATCGTACTTGATCGTACGTACGGGGACGTTGAAGGTGTACGATTTGTACGGGAAATACGCTCTGTACAGCTATTCGGAGCGTATTTTCCCGAATCGGACTCAACCCCTAAGTGTAAAAACTACAAAATAATGAAGTAATACTATTAAAAATGTGCCACATTATGCCACATAATTAGCATTTTCTTGCTGCACAATTAAGTGACCACTGCTGCTTAATTTGGTGCTAACCTGCCACATAATTCCAGTAACCCTGATCATCACACATCCATAACATGATGGAGAAGCCCCTGTCCCTAACTGAGGGTGTCAGCTTTTACAATGTTTGTACTATAGGTAAAAACATGGCAACCCTTGTAAAATGTCATAACTAATATTTATTCAAATGAAGCAGAAAAGAAAATGTATTTTACCTGAGAGAGGTTTAATAGACTGAATATTTGACAACCTATTTTCTGCAAATATTTTCTTGAAAAATAACCATGCATGCCACTGTATGCGCAAAGTTGTTCCTCACAAAACCATATTTGAATGAAATAAAACATTGTATTGAAATGTAATTATATAGCAAAAATTAAACATTTTATTGACATCATGAAAATTATAATTTCAGACACCCAAAAATGTTTATTAATATATTATGAACTATGCCTACCTTCCGTTCGGAGTTAATACCCTTGAAACCTATATTGTGGGCGGACAGGCGTTTGCGTCTGAAACGGTAGCCTGAGATTTGTGGTAATTACCGTATTCACAGGGTTGGTCGTTGGTCTCACACACATTGAAGGAAGAGCCTGGTGGAATTCGCAGGAAGAAAATTTGCAGCACTCCAGGTTTGAAGGTTTGAGAATGGAAGACCACTCTCCCAATCCCAGGTGTTAAATTCAGAATGGTGCAGTTATAGAGCATCTGAGGAATGCCACAACTGCGATAATGGTATTTACGGAATGCTGTATTACCAACTGGTATAGAACATCTCATTATGAGCTCCCTAATAATCTGATGTAATACACACACATTTAAATTGTATATTCATGGCATGGGATACATGCGCAATATGCCATGGGAAAAACATTGAGAGATTATCAAAATGTCAGGTCCCTAATCATTTACTTCAGAGTTTGGAAATCAATCAAAATATCCGTAAAAGAAAAGAAATGAAGAGACAAGTATTATTGCATATAACATGACACCGAACTTATCTGACCAGTACTGGACCAGGGGCCCAAAGAGACTTACGAAGCACATCTACTGGTGTTCGTTGCTTTTTCTTTGCTGTTGCTTCATACATACATCAAACATACATCAATAGATGGATGGTCTTGTAAAATCTTGAATCAATTCCCATGTGTCAAATCTCAGCATCTTTCCATGGTCTCTCACTGCTGTCTCATATGTTTGTGCAAGTGAACATAACCTGATTCACCGTCAGGGAGTATCAATGACTTTCTTTGCAATAACAACTGGGATTATAGACAATGTTCTATGTCCTCTGTGTCCTGACAGAGTAAAGAACTTTGTTCCTATCTTAGGACCAACACTGGATAAAGCAGCAAAAATCTGTACCAGCTTCTGCTGAGTTTCCCTGACCATGCACCAATGTCAGCCCAGTACCCTCAGCATACACGTGGACCTGTCATTGATCCTGAGAAAGCATCTCTGCCAGAGGAGACATGTACATGTTGAACAGAAGAGGTCAAAAGTGCAGAGCCCTGAGGTACAGTGTGTGCCACTGAATTTGAGTTGCCGATTTTGCCCTGCTAGCTTCAGTCTTTCAGATCTACTCAAGGTCTTGGCCAAAAATGTGACTGTTTGAACTTGGTGCCTCTGGACATTCACATATCTGGAGCAAAAAGGAACTCCCTGATTTCCCAGTATCCAATAGTACGTTTTTAATCCTGTAAATAATTATATTATGGACACCCTTCGTTCCTTAAATCATTCGAAAAAGTTAAATAAATCTGATGTTCTCACTGCCTCCAGTTCCCGATACGAGCTCATTCCTAAAGCTATTGTGTGCAGAGTGTAATTAGGGATAGAATTTCCTTCTTTTATCAGGTAAACCAGATTTTTACCCAGTCATATGGACAGTATTAGTTTTTACAGATAATTGATGTATGGCCAAAGTGGTAACGGTTCCTCCACCCCTTCGGTTTGTTACATAATGCACAGAGGGGCACCTGCTGGCGCTGTGGCCTGTGTGCGTCCCTACCAATACACACAATCTATCAACATAGTTCTTTATTGTCGCTTTTACTACACAGGCGTCCAAGGTCCATCTCACTTCCCCATTGCTTTGTGTCACTGCGAACCACTGGCCCCATGCCAGGCTGTACCAGCATCTTTCCCCCTCGGTGCCCCAGTCACCTTCAGATAGACTGTGGTAATAGAGAGGTCTCTGGAGCCTGAGAACGAAGCTGGGCCTGGGACGTTTGGGTCTTCTTAAAGTCAGATTGAAATCTTAGTCTGTATCTGGGGGGCTTCCAGGGGCTTTCAAGTCTGTGGGGGTACCAAAATGTGGTATATATCTGCTGACAGTGCAGCCACTTTTTACAACACAAGGAGGACTGGCCGCCTGTCCCAGGGTCCATGGCACTGAGGGTGGCTTGGACAGCACCTGCAACAAAATGTGTAGAATTATCCATAAAACAAACATATTAAAGGCTGTTGATCAGGGCACAAGTCCTACAAAAAAAAGAAGTGGGGGGACTCTCCGAGTTAGGTAGTATCACAGGAAGTGATATCACGGCACGTGACATCACATCACAGGAAGTGACATCACCGGCCTGCAGTCTCAGTGGAGAGGCCAATGATTGCAGGGGCAGACCGTCTGCAAAACATCATTTGAGTGACTGGCTCTCCCACCAACTAAATATCTTGCTTGGTCCAGCTGGGTGATTCCCTCTGTCAGACACACTCTGGAACTTCATCACCTTTTCTTTCACATGGTTGCTCAGTCGCACCCCCCCTTACTCTCCAACCCTCATAATATTTTCTGCTTAGAGTCACTCACCCCCTCTACTACTGCTGCTCTCTCTTAGTCACTGTACACGTCTCCCTCGCCCCCCTTTCCCTCAAAACTCTTCACTCCACTCACCAAGAATCGGCCCAAAACTTGTCCTGAAGCGCATTGGAAGAGCGGAAGTACAGTTGTGAGAGGGAGTTCAGTCAGTCAAAATGAACTTTATTTGGTTTGTCATAACCATAAAGCATATACATCACAATTTATTACATACAACGATTAAAAGCGAAGCGTGTTTCAAGTCCGTTTAAAATATTTACAACTTTCTGTAAAAAAAGGGGGCATTTTGTTTCCCTATGCCTTTAGTCTTTCCCAGCTTTGGTGAGTAAATTTTCTACTATTATCATGAATTTTACCCCCGACATGTTAAAATATTTGATGAGGCGCCCATCCAATTTGTTACAGCATGTCTACATGTGCGAATGTTTAATTCAATAAAGACAGATTTCAACAAGGTCCTTCTTTCTACTTTTACTGATGTACAAACCCACAGTAGGTGACTTAACGACTCAGTGTGATACCCGGGAAACAGCCATTACAACGCAACTTTTACAACACATTTCTTTTACAACGCATCTTTTACAACGTAAGTACCTTTACAACGCATGCTTTTACAACGCGTGCTTTTACAATGCATGTGCTATTACAACGCATGTTTTTACAACGCATAATTATTTGTTTATATTATTATATGTTTAATTTTAAAAATATGAGATTGTTAGATTACATTTTGTTGCAGTATTTTATAAGTATTTTTGCTGTTAATTTAAAAAAATATAAAAATAATATATATATATATATTATATTAATATATTATATTAATATATTTAATATATAATTATATATATTATATATTATAAAAAAATTATTATATGTTTAATTAAAAAATATTAGATTGATAGATTAAATTTAGATGGAGTATTTTACAAGTATTTTTGATGTCTTTATTTAATTAAGTAGAAATATTTTGTTAAAATGTTTAATTTTATTTTATTATTTTTAGTAATATTTTTCATGTTTAAAGAGAGATTGTTAATAATTTTTTAAGAAAATTAATAATAACAAAATATCATTAAAAAAAGGTTAAAAATGTTAAAAAATAAACTAATAATTTTAAATTATTCTAATGTTTTTATTTACTATTTTATAAAATAATTTAACATTTTATAAAAAAAGGAATTAATAATAAAAGGTGAGTATTATTTTTTTCCCACGTTTTAACATTGTTTTCTATGGAGTCATTTGTCCTTTTTTTATTTTGTTACTTTCTTCATAGCATCCCGCGTTAAAGTTTTGAAGGTAGTTGTACAGGAGGAAATATGCAGAATTTCATGGAAATACAAATAGTAGTAAGTTAGTGAAAGAAATAATAATTTAATAAAGTACATCTAAGAAGAAAAATGTAAAATATAGATTAGTAAAAAAAACAAAGAAATTGTATGTTTAGTTTCAAAATATATTTTTATTTTTAAAAAATACCATAAAATAGTACGTATTTTATTTGAAATAATACATATTTTTAAATATTTATTAACAAATGAATTATATTTTTAAATAATATTATACTTTTTAATATTATTAACATTGGTAAATAGTCCTTTTTTTGTCTTTGTTGCTTTGGATCACGTCGTCACGTAAACGTCGACGCAAGCGGCCATTTTCAACAGCATCGATTGGAGGAAGCAGCTGGAAGCTGATCTGCGCTCAGGTAGGAAACTTACAAAACTTTATATATAGTTAATAATAACATTGTGGATATATATATTTTAACGTAAGGATAAGGGGAGGTTGCCCATGTAAAATTTGATGTTTTTGTATTGTTTTTAACATGTCGCCGATTATTTTTATTGAATATGCCTTTGTCGGGTCCTAATTATAGATGGGGAAACGGAGAAGTTGTTTAAAAAAAGGAAAAGTTTATATTAGAAAATATTTTGAACGTAAATAACTAAGAGTAATTAAAGAAATGTAGAGTATTTACGAAAAAATGTTGGAAAAATAAGATGACAGTATCGTTAGTTTTAAAAAAAAGTTGTATTTTGGTTTCATCGAGTATTTAATATGCTGGTTTTTGTGTTACAAAGGAAATATTGTTTACTATTTTTTGATCGGTTACACAGAGATTTGTTTTTGGTTATTCTCTAGTTCAATACATTGATTTTATATTGAAGGTTAAAAAATGGGCTGTTTTGCGAAAAATCTTGGAGGTAGGAAATGAAAAAAATTTGAAAAAGGTTTAGTTAGCGAGAAATAATTGAGTTAGTAATTTTTCCAAATCTAATATTGTCTTTCATTTTCTGTTTTAAATGTAATTGTTATAGAATTATTTCTCTGATAAATGTTTGTATTGCAGATTCACTGAGGGGAAAAAGAGTTTTCAAATTTGTTGTTTGCAACTTAATTTTTGTAGGTTAATTTATTACAAAAGAAAGATGTTTGTTTTTGATAAATTTAGTAACAAAAAACCAGCTGTTTAAATTGCAATAATACCAAAATATCCTTTTGGATAAAATAGTGCATAGGTTGAATAAAAGAAATTTTGTGTTACGTTCAAAATGCTTTCAGGAAGTTCAAAAAAAATAAGTAAATTAAATGTAAATGATATTTTTGTTATGATGGATGTTTTATTTACTTTTGAAGAAATTTTTTTTGAAAAAGAAATGTCTGAAATATTTTCACAAATTTTTTTGGGGGGAAATATCAGATAATCTCTTTTAAAAAAAAAATATATATATATTATTGTTTGGTGACCCGACTGTAATTTTAAAAAAAATGTATTAAAAAATGGCCAATTTAATTAATTAAATGAAAAATAATTTAGGCAAAAGCAGGAAAGTAAGGTGGGTGTGTGTATTTAAAAATGTAAAATGTTAGCAACATCTTCCAGGTAGTCTAATGCCACACTCAACGAAAACTGTTGAAGTATTGCCAATAGTCTCTCAGACATTTCCTTAGATTGTTTTGAAAATCCGTGGATTTAGGCTACCTGTTAAAGTTTGTGCAATTCTCATTTCTTGATAACTTTGCTCCTTCTTCAAAGTTATTAAGAATGAGTAGAAATTGGGGTGTGGTTTTCTAATCGTGTGATTGAAGGAGTTATGCCATCCCTCTATGGCATTATTTGTTTTTGCACCTCCTTCTAAGCAGGTTGTGTAGCAGTTCCACCACTCCACATGGAAACGTGGCTTCCTCCTGCGACCCGATCTACTTAGATGTCCAATCCATGTGTCTTCGAAATAATTTAACAAGGGTGCCAATTTATCTTCATTTTCGACATAATATTCTGATTCAGAAATTGCAGTGTAGTACTCGTCTACACTTTCAGGAGGTACACAACAAAGTGCAGTTAGTTTCTTTAATTCTACCTGTAGTTTGCTATCTGAACAGTAATCAGTAACTAGGGATGTTTTTTGTAACTTACGCCAAAAAGCCTGGGAAATGTGAAAAAAACATCCCTGAATTTGGGTATCCGTGTATGTTTTGGTGATAACATTCATCATAGTCAATTCAAAATGCACAATGATTTTCCTAGGACTTTTATTAGAAGTTTTTTCTTTAATTACTGACAAAAATTCAGTATAAGTTGCTGTAATGGCTGGATTTTCTGTTTAGATGGGATCAGCCCCCAGGGGCCCCTGTGACCCAGCCAAAACGTACTCACCTTCCGTCCTCAGGACTCCTCTATATCCAGGCACCTGGTACCTACCTGAGGATAGGGAACTCGCAATATACAAGCTCATATTATTAAGAACACCACTAAATCTATAGGGATACTAAGAATACTCACTGATTACTAGGGATATCCATACCCTACACCACACTTATTTACATCAGTTGGTCTCGCGGCCACCCTGACCCAGACCGTTCTACCCTAGGGCAGATCTGACACACAATCCGGCGTGTCTACACACGTGGGTCTGCAGCCCCAGTGCTCTCCTTTTCCAAATGGTTTACAATCCGGCAAACCTCCACGTTGGTAATCCCCCCCAACGCTCTCACTTACACACGGGCCGCAATCTGGCAGCCCTACACGCTGGTAATCCTCCCCAGCGCTCTCATTAACGCCGCATATCAACGACGACCACATTCCTATGAACACCTATACATATATATATATATATTGGGATATTATCTCAGCTGTCTACTCGGGATGAAACTACAATAATAACTTTGAGTGTGGGTCCAGATTATTATGTATTACCTGCTCTTGGCATCAAAGGTCCACTCACTCCCTATTTATGTGATCACCACTTACCTGATTGGGATTACTCATCCATTCATGCATCTAGCAAACACCTAGAAGTGCCATTTACCTTTAGTGAACAAGAATAGGGATTACACACCCGTTTGTTATAAACTGGGGATTATTTTATTATAGGATGGTGTACTAACTTAGTCCCTTGGTTGCAAGTCTCCTCTCTCCCTCACTATTACTTACCTGATCAGGGGTAGCATCTGTTCAAACAGCAATACTTACCAGGAAAGATTATTCTTACTGTATGAGGACAAAGATATACACACTATGTGACTAAGTTCATTTCTTGATTTAAGCGCTCCTACCCCCCTCTTATCCATCAGTGGCTCAACAGCAACTGGCTTGAAGCCAGGATAACTTTATCATAAAAGAACTCATGCACACTAATTCACTAATTAATGGGGTCATTTATTATTAGTACAACACAGATCTGACAAAGACTATAGGTAGAACACACCACTTGAAAGAGAAGGATTACACATAACAGGAACACTCCGCTAAAAAGGGAAAAGATTAAGTGTAGAGTGTAAATGTAACTAATTCAGACTACCTCACCTATTAGAAGGAAGATTTCTCTCTCTGCCTCTGGTGGGATTAGGGCTCTCTCTGTCTCTCCCTCCTTCACCACATCACCACGCCTCTGGTTCAGTTGCTCCAGCTGACAGCCTTCTTTGATGCTCTCTGCACTGCTTTTCTCTCTCCTCATCTTCAGCAATCGTCTGCCTTCTTTCTCCATTCAAGAACTGCACTCTATTCTGCAGCTCCCAGCAGACATCCTCTCTCTCTCTGCAAGCTATTTGGAGCTCCAAGTTGTTCTGGGCTCCCAGCAGTCCTGTGCTCCAAGTTGTTCTGAGCACCACGCTGAACTGCACACCACGCTGCAATGACTTCCAAAACTGAACTGACCACTCCTCCTCTCCTGTAGCTCGCTATTATGGATTCCTCTCCCCTCATGGAAATTTCCACCGGAGGGCTGTCTCCTACCGAATTCCTGTGCCAGCTCCCAGGCTTCCACGCAACCGCAGTGGCCATCTGCTTGTTACGTCTGGGCCCAAGAGAAAAACACATTTCTCGGATAAGAAGCAGTCCTAACTGGATCTTCCCTCTAGCACAACAGCCTTAACTGGAAACATTGCCTTTGCCCTAAAAAGCCTCTCTGCTTCCATCAAGATGGAGTCTCTCTAGCTTTAGGCCTGAAAGGGGTGAAATGCTCCTTAGCTCTGTCAGAATACCTACATAAACCATCTAATATGTCAAAGCCAATAGGCAATAGACAGGTTAAAGTCAAGAATAAAGGCATGTTAAGCAGCTATCCTCTTCTAGGTCTAGAAAAAGGGCTTAAAAGGGCCAACACAGGCTAAGAATGCCTATACTAGATGCGAGCAAGAATAATGATCTATTATCACTGCTAAATAAAGCCAAAAACCCTGCCATTACACTGCACCCTAGATCCTTATCTTGCGAGCATCTTATAAACAACAACAACCATCTAAACAAACATCAACATAATCTATCCAACATAGGCTAAGAATACCTATCCTAGATGTGAGCAAGATTAAGATCTATATCACTGCTAAATAAAGCCCAAGAAACTCTGCCATCCACCCTTAGATCCTTATCTTGCGAACATCTGACAAACAATAACATCTAGATAAACAAACATCAACACAATCTATCAACAAATCAAGACCTAAAAAACTCCCTAAAAAACAATGACAACTCAAGAAAATTCCACCTGAAACTCAATTGTAGGGAATAGAAACCTAAAAACAAATCAAAGCACCCTTGACTTGAATGCTGAAAATATCTGAAATTGGATCTGATAACAACAGAAACTAACCAAAGCATCCTCAAACTAAATGTTCCTCAACTTCTAATGATAACTGGTGAAATCTAGTGATGTAGGGACTTATGTGTTGAATGAAAACAGCAAGGGGCCTAAATGGGCCTACTTCGGACAACTTAAGGCTAAATAAGGCCTACCTACAGTTGTGAACTTAAAAACTAAATGTGTTTCAACTTCTAATGAGAGAACAAGAAAGGGCCTAAATGAGCCTTACGTACTATAGGCAACTTAAGCTAATGATGACTCATGAAACTATTGGTGTAGGTGCTAATATGTGAGATGAAAATAACAATAGGCCTAAATGAGGCCTACCTGCTGACATTTGTCAATTTAAAGTGAAATCTGAGAAATACAATTGCTAGGTCTGGGCAAACATTAATACATAATCATACTAAAAGACACTCTACCCAGAACAATCCAAATTTTAAGGTAACCACCCATTGATCAATCAAGGTGAAAATGTAAGAACAGTAACAAACCCCATGTTTATAAGATAGCTAATGAAACATCAAGCTTAAAACAACAAAAAACATTTTAAATCGCACGGTGGAACACATGTGCGCACCATCATTGAAAAAAGTCCTTCATTTAGAAAAACTATAATAGGTGACATATTTTTTAAAAGTGGGGCCTGCTTGTAGTGATGTCAAAATTGCAGGCCAGGGAATTAAATAACTTAGTCATAATAGGTGACACGTTTTTTTTTAAAAGTGGGGCCTGCTTGTAGTGATGTCAAAATTGCAGGCCAGGGAATTAAATAACTTAGTCATAATAGGTGACACGTTTTTTTGCTTTAAAAGTGGGGCCTGATTGTCCAAGGGATTATTTAATGTCCAAATTCTTCAGTGTAGGCCACCACCCTGCATCCTGGACACTTCCTCCAATGTGGCCATCCATCACCCGGTCTGGTCTGGTCTGGTCTGGTTCCATCATCCAAAACAATAAACTAAAATAATAACATGAAAATAAAAAGCTAAAACAAATAAAGGGAGTGGGCAGACGCACGCACGCACCCCAACTGCAGCAATCCTAGAAACAAGAGAAGAAGTATCATTATTCTTGTAAAATAAAATTTTCCATTTAAAAAGCACCCCGGGTGCCTTTCATTATTGAAAAGAAAAGATCCTAATTAATTAAAACATTCAAAATTTAACTTTTAGTAACATTGAGTGGGGCCTAACATACCCTAATCCTAACTAAGCCAGTCCCACCCTTCTGGGCAAGAACCATGCTATTACACTGTGAAAAAAAAATTTTGGAGTACCGCCCAAATGATGACAACATCAGCAGGGCACTGCAAGCCTCCCATTTTCCCAGGTCAGAGTCCGCCCAGGCCCATCAAACTAACTAACTCCAAGGGAAGAGCAGGCCACCCCGCCCTTAAATAAACAAGCCGTGCGCGGAAGAAAATTGGATTGTAGCCCATCATAACACACTGGGACGTGATCGAAACTTGCAGAATGAAACTCGTCTGCGCAGACCAGCTGGTCTGCCAAGGTCAAAAAACAAATTTCTCCTGCCTTATTTTGTAACTAACAGAAGCTCGAATTTAACAAAAACAATTCTATTACAGTGCATTGCCAATTAAAAAAAAAAACTCCAGTTTTTTTTTGTAAAAAGCCAACTAACTCAACTAAAGGCAAGACATTTCACTTATTTAGGGTCCATTTGTCAAAGAGAAATAATTTGTAAAACAACATACATTTCAACATTGTATTTAAGTTCACATTTATAAAAACATACATTTTCATTTTAACATTTTTCATTTCAAAGGCAAATAGTTGCCAGTCACTAATTAAAAGCACATGTTACCATGCACAGTCGGGCAAGATTTATAATTATTAAACCAGCACATTCCTGTCTAGATGGAAACCCCTCACAGAAATAATTAATGAAAACAGCTCGTAGCGTGCACTCTAACGGGCTATCTTTTTAACATTTCACTCATTTGAAAAGAACACAGCTTTCTCCATAACGTTAATTTATAACCACATCAGTTCCAAGGTGAACCCACACAAATTCGTAGACGCATTTCAAAAGGAATGTGAAATGAACAGCACCCTTCTCAAAACACAAGATGTTACCTTTCCGTCAAGAAACTGACAAAGCACGTAGGCTGACCAAGGAACCAAAAAGAAAAAAAAGTCAAAATCAAACCATCAAAAATCCACTGACTTTTATAGTCAGGTCAGATAACCATGCATGTTGACAGCATGTAAAAAAAAAATAAAGGCTGCCATCTCAACTCAAGATATTAACCCTTTGGCAGCTCAAACAAAATCATTTCCCAACGTCCATTTATACATGGGAAAATCATTAGCACATTTCTTCACTTTTACAAATGACACGTACATATTTTCAAAAACGTTATCCCCAAGCACCCGAGAAAGATCCAGCTCTCTCCTGCCAAACGTAATGATAACATGCCCTGTCCAAGCCATGACCACATGGCGCTATTCACAAGCCATATTTACAAGACAAACCTTTCAGAAACAATATTTCCAAGGCGCAATGCACAAGGAACACAGCAGATCAACATGAGAACATGCACCTCACAAGTCACAAAAATATGGCGCTATTCACAAGTCATATTTACAAGGAGCTATATTCACAGAACTCCACAGATCATAGAACAATGAACACATTTTACATTGCACAGCATAAGCAGATGCAGCAAGCAATTGAATGGGCAATTTAAAAGCATTTTTCACACACATTTATACAATTGGACCATCACAAAGATGTAATTGGCTTCCTCATGTAATGCCATCCTTCAACTCTGACAGTTTAAACACCAAGATGAAAACGATTCCTTCCACCCTGAATAAACCAAATGCCATGATGTAATACAATCTCCTCACGCTGCAACTGTTCAAGCCAATAGGTCTAACATGTTACATAAACTGCAACATTACGCCAGATGGAACTAGCGTTCAGGGCACTCCCTCAGAACACATGGGCAACTCTCTAAACACATGGCCAGGCACACAGGCTTCGTAAACTGTCCGACTACGCCAAAATGTAATGTTTGGCGCTCACTCACAACACATGGGGTCACACAGGATTCGTAAACTGTCCGACTACGCCAAAATGTAATGTTTGGCGCTCACTCACAACACATGGGGTCACACAGGATTCGTAAACTGTCCGACTACGCCAAAATGTAATGTTTGGCGCTCACTCACAACACATGGGGTCACACAGGATTCGTAAACTGTCCGACTACACCAAAATGTAATGGCTGGATTTTCTGTTTAGATGGGATCAGCCCCCAGGGGCCCCTGTGACCCAGCCAAAACGTACTCACCTTCCGTCCTCAGGACTCCTCTATATCCAGGCACCTGGTACCTACCTGAGGATAGGGAACTCGCAATATACAAGCTCATATTATTAAGAACACCACTAAATCTATAGGGATACTAAGAATACTCACTGATTACTAGGGATATCCATACCCTACACCACACTTATTTACATCAGTTGGTCTCGCGGCCACCCTGACCCAGACCGTTCTACCCTAGGGCAGATCTGACACACAATCCGGCGTGTCTACACACGTGGGTCTGCAGCCCCAGTGCTCTCCTTTTCCAAACGGTTTACAATCCGGCAAACCTCCACGTTGGTAATCCCCCCCAACGCTCTCACTTACACACGGGCCGCAATCTGGCAGCCCTACACGCTGGTAATCCTCCCCAGCGCTCTCATTAACGCCGCATATCAACGACGACCACATTCCTATGAACACCTATACATATATATATATATATTGGGATATTATCTCAGCTGTCTACTCGGGATGAAACTACAATAATAACTTTGAGTGTGGGTCCAGATTATTATGTATTACCTGCTCTTGGCATCAAAGGTCCACTCACTCCCTATTTATGTGATCACCACTTACCTGATTGGGATTACTCATCCATTCATGCATCTAGCAAACACCTAGAAGTGCCATTTACCTTTAGAGAACAAGAATAGGGATTACACACCCGTTTGTTATAAACTGGGGATTATTTTATTATAGGATGGTGTACTAACTTAGTCCCTTGGTTGCAAGTCTCCTCTCTCCCTCACTATTACTTACCTGATCAGGGGTAGCATCTGTTCAAACAGCAATACTTACCAGGAAAGATTATTCTTACTGTATGAGGACAAAGATATACACACTATGTGACTAAGTTCATTTCTTGATTTAAGCGCTCCTACCCCCCTCTTATCCATCAGTGGCTCAACAGCAACTGGCTTGAAGCCAGGATAACTTTATCATAAAAGAACTCATGCACACTAATTCACTAATTAATGGGGTCATTTATTATTAGTACAACACAGATCTGACAAAGACTATAGGTAGAACACACCACTTGAAAGAGAAGGATTACACATAACAGGAACACTCCGCTAAAAAGGGAAAAGATTAAGTGTAGAGTGTAAATGTAACTAATTCAGACTACCTCACCTATTAGAAGGAAGATTTCTCTCTCTGCCTCTGGTGGGATTAGGGCTCTCTCTGTCTCTCCCTCCTTCACCACATCACCACGCCTCTGGTTCAGTTGCTCCAGCTGACAGCCTTCTTTGATGCTCTCTGCACTGCTTTTCTCTCTCCTCATCTTCAGCAATCGTCTGCCTTCTTTCTCCATTCAAGAACTGCACTCTATTCTGCAGCTCCCAGCAGACATCCTCTCTCTCTCTGCAAGCTATTTGGAGCTCCAAGTTGTTCTGGGCTCCCAGCAGTCCTGTGCTCCAAGTTGTTCTGAGCACCACGCTGAACTGCACACCACGCTGCAATGACTTCCAAAACTGAACTGACCACTCCTCCTCTCCTGTAGCTCGCTATTATGGATTCCTCTCCCCTCATGGAAATTTCCACCGGAGGGCTGTCTCCTACCGAATTCCTGTGCCAGCTCCCAGGCTTCCACGCAACCGCAGTGGCCATCTGCTTGTTACGTCTGGGCCCAAGAGAAAAACACATTTCTCGGATAAGAAGCAGTCCTAACTGGATCTTCCCTCTAGCACAACAGCCTTAACTGGAAACATTGCCTTTGCCCTAAAAAGCCTCTCTGCTTCCATCAAGATGGAGTCTCTCTAGCTTTAGGCCTGAAAGGGGTGAAATGCTCCTTAGCTCTGTCAGAATACCTACATAAACCATCTAATATGTCAAAGCCAATAGGCAATAGACAGGTTAAAGTCAAGAATAAAGGCATGTTAAGCAGCTATCCTCTTCTAGGTCTAGAAAAAGGGCTTAAAAGGGCCAACACAGGCTAAGAATGCCTATACTAGATGCGAGCAAGAATAATGATCTATTATCACTGCTAAATAAAGCCAAAAACCCTGCCATTACAGTTGCTGATTGCTTATCAGGTAGCAAACTATATACTAAGGGTACTACATTATTTTGAATCTGTGCATGAATACTTTAAATTTGGGTGAAAAGATGGGGTGTACTTTTAAACGTTCCATCCATCATCCAAATTTCAGTATTCTCTAATTTCACAAGGTTGCGGGGAGTGCTAAAGATTATTATACGTTTTAGAGGGTTTTGGTTGTCGTGGAGTAAGAAGGGTTCATTGGAGAAAGAGATAGAAAGTTCATTAGAAATATGTCTACAAAAGTTTGTGGAGTTTCAGTGTGAGTGTTACTTGCCTGCTTTTTTCTTTGAATAATTTGTCGCAAATTAGGAATAATTGGCATATTACAAGCAACATGACCGGGGACATGCTGGGCAACCTCTCTTAAAATTGAACCAGGTGTGGCATTGGAGGTGGATGCAATATCTTTCATTTCGTTTATGGTCTCACGAATTTCAATCTCCATTGCAGAGGCAGAGTGGTTATGTTCAGTTGTTTTTATAACAATTTCTCCAACTGTAACCGCTCTGCCACTGCAACGGGATGAATAATATTGCACACATCTCCAATGTCTCCTTGGTTCACTTATCCTTTCATTGCAATATATATATCCATACTGTTTTAATAACCTGTTTCCTTTCCTGGATTTCACATATTTAGCTGTTGCTTGGCTTGACATTTTCTGCAAAAAAAGTTGTAAAGAATAAAAAATCATCATTTTGTGTTTCTATTTAAAAATATTGATTCACAATATTCTGTACATTACACCCTTACACTGTCACTGACTTTCTCTACTGATGCACCTTCCTGGGGGTTGGAATAGTAAATTACACCCTCACATTGACCATCACTTTCCTTATTGCTGCACCTTCCTGGAGTAGAAATAGTAAATTACACCCTTACACTGTCCATCACTTTCTCTACTGCTGCACCTTCCTGGAGTTGGAATAGTATATTACATCCTTACACTGACCATCACTTTCCCTACTGCTGCACGTTCCTGGCGCTGGAATAGTAAATTACACCCTTACACTGACCATCACTTTCCCTACTGCTGCACCTTCCTGGAGTTGGAATAGTAAATTACACCCTTACACTGACCATCACTTTCCTTACTACTGCACCTTACTGGAGTTGGAATAGTGAATTACACCCTTACAGTGACCAACTTCAGGAAGGTGCAGCAGTAGTGAAATGTAAATTTGTTTTTATGAATTTTTTATTTACCTTGTGGGTTTCTTTTTTTGTCCTTGAGGTCTGGATTCTGCTCTGCTTTCTTTCTTCAAACAGGGATTTTTGTTGGTTGACTTTTTGTCGATGTGGTGGTTATTTTTCTTAGAAGTTGAATCAGAATTTCTAAATAAAAGAAATATGGAAAAAGAAATGTTATTTAAATGAAAAATGAGGCTGTTTCAGATTTCAATGTCATTAATACTGTGTTTAAATTATCTTTCTCTTTAATGTTGCGTTTGAAAAATGTTTTACCTTTGTCCATCGTTTCTACTACTGCACCTTCCTGGGGTTTGGAATAGTAAATTACACCCTCACACTGACCATCACTTTCCCTACTGCTGCACCTTCCTGGAGTTGGAATAGTAAATTACACCCTCACACTGACCATCACTTTCCCTACTGCTGCACCTTCCTGGAGTTGGAATAGTAAATTACACCCTCACACTGACCATCACTTTCCCTACTGCTGCACCTTCCTGGAGTTGGAATAGTACATTACACCCTTACACTGACCATCACTTTCCTTACTGCTGCACCTTCCTGGAGTTGGAATAGTAAATCACACCCTCACACTGACCATCACTTTCCCTACTGCTGCACCTTCCTGGAGTTGAAATAGTACATTATACCTTTACACTGACCATCACTTTCCTTACTACTGCACCTTACTGGAGTTGGAATAGTAAATTACACCCTTACAGTGACCAACTTCAGGAAGGCGCAGAAGTAGTGAAATGTAAATTTGTTTTTATGAATTTTTTATTTACCTTGTGGTTTTCTTTTTTTGTCCTTGAGGTCTGGATTCTGCTCTGCTTTCTTTCTTCAAACAGGGATTTTTGTTGGTTGACTTTTTGTCGATGTGGTGGTTGTTTTTCTCAGAAGTTGAATCAGAATTTCTAAATAAAAGAAATATTGAAAAAGAAATGTTATTTAAATGAAAAATGAGGCTGTTTCAGATTTCAATGTGATTAATACTGTGTTTAAATTATCTTTCTCTTTAATGTTGCTTTTGAAAAATGTTTTAACTTTGTCCATCATTTCTACTACTGCACCTTCCTGGGGGTTGGAATAGTAAATTACACCCTCACACTGACCATCACTTTCCCTACTGCTGCACCTTCCTGGAGTTGGAATAGTAAATTACATCTTTACACTGACCATCACTTTCCCTACTGCTGCACCTTCCTGGAGTTGGAATAGTAAATTACATCTTTACACTGACCATCACTTTCCCTACTGCTGCACCTTCCTGGAGTTGGAATAGTAAATTACATCTTTACACTGACCATCACTTTCCCTACTGCTGCACCTTCCTGGGGGTTGGAATAGTAAATTACACCCTTACATTCACCATCACTTTCCCTACTGCTGTACCTTCCTGGAGTTGGAATAGTAAATTACACCGTCACACTGACCATCACTTTCCTTACTACTGCACCTTACTGGAGTTAGAATAGTAAATTACATCCTTACAGTGACCAACTTCAGGAAGGTGCAGCAGTAGTGAAATGTAAATTTGTTTTTATGAATTTTTTATTTACCTTGTGGTTTTCTTTTTTTGTCCTTGAAGTCTGGATTCTGCTCTGCTTTCTTTCTTCAAACAGGGATTTATGTTGGTTGACTTTTTGTCGATGTGGTGGTTGTTTTTCTCAGAAGTTGAATCAGAATTTCTAAATAAAAGAAATATGGAAAAAGAAATGTTATTTAAATGAAAAATGAGTCTGTTTCAGATTTCAATGTGATTAATACTGTGTTTAAATTATCTTTCTCTTTAATGTTGCTTTTGAAAAATGTTTTAACGTTGTCCATCATTTCTATTACTGCACCTTGCTGGGGGTTGGAATAGTAAATTACACCCTAACGCTGACCATCACTTTCTCTACTGCTGCACCTTCCTGGATTTGGAATAGTAAATTACATCTTTACACTGACCATCACTTTCCCTACTGCTGCACCTTACTTGGAGTTTGAATAGTAAATTACACCCTTACACTGACCATTACTTTTCCTACTGCTACACCTTCCTGGAGTTGGAATAGTAAATTACACCCTTACACTGACCTTCACTTTCCCTACTCCTGCACCTTCCTGGAGTTGAAATAGTAAATTACACCCTCACACTGACCATCACTTTCCCTACTGCTGCACCTTCCTGGAGTTGAAATAGTAAATTATACCTTTACACTGACCATCACTTTCCTTACTACTGCACCTTATTGGAGTTGGAATAGTAAATTACACCCTTACAGTGACCAACTTCAGTAAGGTGCAGCAGTAGTGAAATGTAAATTTGTTTTTATGATTTTTTTATTTACCTTGTGGTTTTCTTTTTTTTGTCCTTGAGGTCTGGATTCTGCTCTGCTTTCTTTCTTCAAACAGGGATTTTTGTTGGTTGACTTTTTGTCGATGTGGTGGGTGTTTTTCTCAGAAATTGAATCAGAATTTCTAAATAAAAGAAATATGGAAAAAGAAATGTTATTTAAATGAAAAATGAGGCTGTTTCAGATTTCAATGTGATTAATACTGTGTTTAAATTATCTTTCTCTTTAATGTTGCTTTTGAAAAATGTAACTGACCATCACTTTCCCTACTGATGCACCTTACTTGGAGTTGAAATAGTAAATTACAACCTTACACTGACCATCACTTTCCCTACTGCTGCACTTTCCTAGGGGTTGGAATAGTAAATTACACCCTCACACTGTCCATCACTTTCCCTACTGCTGCACCTTTCTGGAGTTGGAATAGTAAATTACACCCTTACCCTGACCATCACTTCCTTTACTGCTGCACCTTCCTGGAGTTGGAATAGTAAATTACACCCTCACGCTGACCATTACTTTCCCTACTGCTGCACCTTCCTGGAGTTGGAATAGTAAATTACACGCTTACACTGTCCATCACTTTCCCTACTGCTGCACCTTCCTGGAGTTGAAATAGTAAATTACACCTTTACACTGACCATCATTTTTCTTACTACTGCACCTTCCTGGAGTTGGAATAGTAAATTACACCCTCACACTGACCATCACTTTCCCTACTGCTGCATTTTCCTGGAGTTGGAATAGTAAATTACAACCTCACATTGACCATTACTTTCCCTTCTGCTGCACCTTCCTGGAGTTGTACTAGTAAATTACTCCCTTACACTGACCCTCATTTTTCTACTGCTGCACCTTCCTTGAGTTGGAATATTAAATTACACCCTTACTCTGTCTTTCACTTTACTTTTTGCTCCACTTTACTGGGGTTGCAATAGTAAATTACTCCTTGAGTGTATTCATCAATTTTCTTACTGCTTATTTTTGAGGATTTCGATTAGTATTTATTACTTCAACACTATCCTGCACTTTTTCTACTGATGCATTTTGTACTAGTTATATTAGTAATTAATACACCTGCAGTATCAAAAAGAAAAGGTTGTTAAGGTGTTTTTCGATTATATTTACCTTTTTAGTTTGGTGTGTTTTTCTTCTGAAGATGACTGTTCTGAAGGTGATGTTTTTGATGAGGCTTATGTGATGATATTCTGATTCAATTACTAAAGCTTTGTTGAGGAATTTATCGTTTCTAGTAAATATCTAATCGGTATTCTGCATTGCTTTCTATTGGTATTGTAAATCATTGGATATAATGTTGAATACTGAATCTGTAATACAGAGATTTAAGTAGTAGTTGACTATTTAGTACGTTATGATTTTTAGAAAATATGTACTTACTTTGTTTTGTTTATTCACGTTCTATATCAGGATGTGTTTTTTTATCTTGAAAAAAACAATGATCTGGAAATTAAATATATATTTGATTTAGATATTTATTTGTTTTAAATTTACTAACATTACTTTATGCTTATTCTGAATTTTAAACTTACTTGTTTATTCAGATAAATGAGTCAAATATTAGCTTTAGGTTCTTCAAGGTTCTCCAAGGTTCACTAGGTCAGAGGGTCAGGTTCAGGCGTCTGATCACTCTGCGAGTTGAAAATCAACTGATTTTAAAATGGTGTCTGCCTAGAATTTATATGTTTGTGTCAGTGTGTTCGTAAATTTCGAGAGAAGGTGCGTTTAAGAAAGCGTTTAATAATGATTTTTTAATTGTGGAAACATGTAATTTAAAATTAGATGGAAAAAAGTGTATGTTTTCGTTTTTAACTCCGTTTTGCCCTCCATTTTGTTTTCATTGTTGTGGTGGTTCCTTCATTGAAATAGTGATAGGACTATGTAATCATGTTACCTATCTAAAATGGCTGCTATATCTTTGGTTTATGTTTGTTATTTTTAAACTTAAGTTTCAATCTCTAATTAATGATTATATTTTTAGGTAAAATGTGTGTTTTTAAATGTGTTAATTCTTTTTTAAATTTACAGATTATTATATTTAATACTCGATTATTAATTTTAATACTCGAGTATTAAAATAATATTTAATTATTTTTATTGCATAATATTTTCATGCAGTTTCCAATAATGCTTTAATACATTTTCGCTTCTCACATTATTTTTTACGGTTGCGTTTGTTTGGTTTTTATTTTTAAGAGTGAATAAGTACGTTTGTGTCGTTATTTTTTCAGTTTTTTAATACTCGAGTATTAATATTAATACTTGAGTATTAACTAATGAAAATATGCTTGTATTTCGTAAATCTAATGTAAGTTTCTTTACTACATTTTAATACACTTCCCCACCCAAAACCCCTATTTTCCCTGCATTCCGTGCCAGAATGTATTTTACAAAAAAATATATATATATTTAAAAATATATATGCGTTGTAATGGTATGCGTTATAGTGTTTTTCGTTGTAATGGTACTTTTATATTAATTTTACCTTTTCGCATTGTAATGGCATGCATTGTAAAAACATGCGTTGTAAAGGTACTTACGTTGTAATAGTTGCGTTGTAAAAGTATGCGTTGTAATAGTTTGCGTTGTAACGTCATACATCCGTGATACCCACATAAATGACATGCCTTTGATTGCAGTTTGTTTTTCTAGGAGGGGACCAAGTCCTTTGAGTTGTGATCACCAAATCTAAATGCCATAAACCTCTTTAATGACAGACGGAAGTGTGCTACTAGGTAGGGTTGTGGTTTTAAACTTAGATATGAGTTTATTACCACCCATGCATGGCGATGGTTCGCTAATCTCCTTTTGTCTTCCACAATTGATAATACCTTTGCCCTGTTGTTACAGACTTTGTTGAATGAGGATCTTTCCAGCTTGCTGTTCCATGCTTCTTCCAACTCTAGTTCCTCCAGGGCGATTGGAAAGGGAAGACCACTCGGTCCCCCCGAACGTATGGATGGGTGCCCCAATTCCTCCGGGAAACCGTTTTGGGCGGGGGGCGTGGTTCGGCTGGTATGCCCAAAGGGGCGTAGCCGGAGCACGCCCTTCCCGCCCAGAAGTGGTTGTCCTAGACACCCGCCCGGAAGTCCGCGCATGGATGGGCGTACCCGAGGAGGGCCCCCGCCCTCCCGCAGACGGATAAATAGAGCGGGAATCCAATGAAGCGTCCTCTTGTTCCAGTACTCGGAAGGCTGCACCACTCGTTGCTCGTGAGCCCTCGACGGAACAAGCAGCAATTTTGAGAACTTGTAATCTTTGTTGTTTCTCTTTCAGTGTCAGGCGGGTGGAGGATCTAGGACCTTGTGGATCAAGTCGGACGGAGTAACCGAAGGCATGTCTGGCAAGAAAGCGGGAAAGAGCTCCGGGATGGAGAAGATGCTACGCACCTTGGTGAACCGAATGGCGGTGATGGACCGAAAACTGGGTAAAGTGGATTTGATCGGTCGGGGTTTAGCAGAGGTTAAGAAGCAGATAGCAGCCCAGAACAACCTCTCGGGGCGGCCTAAGAAAAAAAATAGGACCGGCCTTGCCGGACGTCGCCCCAGAGGGTAAGGGGAAGCATAGTAAGAGGAGGGCGGGTTCCAGGGAGGGCCCAGTCCCGGAGGTGCTCCCAGCAGGCCCAGTCGCACCGGTGGACAGCCAGGTACCAGGTCCGGACGTGGGTTTACCAATCCCCATTGTGATAACGCCAGTTGAGGATGATCAGATGCCACCAGAACTGGCCCTTCAGTTAGCGGCAGTGTTACCCTGGCTAAAGAAGAAGGCAGGGGGGGCAGTGGCTGCGGGGGATCCGGCCGAGGAAGCCAGAATAATAATTGAGCAGTTACGGCAGTCAAGGGAAGCCGGGACGGCGAATGTTCCTTATATTCCCCCACAGGTAGCACCGGGAGTCACGACGGATGGCCGAGCAAAGACAGCGGACACGGCGGTTGAACCCGGTAAGAACCCATTGCCAATGGTTGGGGAGAGTTCAGTGCCTTCGAGGCGGGAAAGGTTGTCTCAGCACATCCCGGCGGCCACGAAGGAAATTATATGGCGGGGACAAATATATTAATATGTTTTCACTGCTGACCGACCATCGTGAGATAGAGTACGCAAAGACCCAGAAAGATTTATGGCACCCCAGCGTATGGCGGGCCAAGATGGCAAAATTTAGGGTCGATGAGACCATGGCGAACTGGGTGAAGGCCTTTTCTATATTTACAGCAGTAATGGGGGAACGTAAACCCGAAGTGTTGCCCGATTTATCATGTTACCAGAACAGGATCATGGATTTTTATACGATGTACGGGGGGGAATCAATGGAAGGGTTATGATGTTCACTTTTGAAAATCTAAAGAGTTTGATGAGACTTTAACGTGGGATTGTCTCGACACGGTGTCATGGCACAAACAGCTCTTGCCTGGATCGGCGGGTACGTCCTCGCCAGGCGGGAGCGGGTCAGGGACAGTGCAACAAAGACCGGCGCAGCCCTTTCGTGCAAACGCCGGTGGGGAATCACAGCCCAAGACCGGCGGGAATGGGGGCAAGCGTGGGGTTTGTTGGGGTTTCAACAGAGGTAACTGTAACAGGCCCCAGGGAACATGTAGGTTCCGGCATGCTTGTGCGGGCTGTGGGAACTCCTCACACCCAGAAAGTAGCTGTAGGTCCAAGAACGGTAGTTCGGGAGCAGGGTTGTGGAATTTAATAAAATACCTACTTGTCCATGGGGCAGGTTGCTTCATAAATCTACTTGTCCTGTAACAAAATCCACTTGTCCCGTTGGTGCCATGTAGTGCGGCGACAAATTGTGGCGGCAATCTCATTATATAAGAGCTCTGATATAGCCTCACTGATTATGCCAGGGCTCATACAATAGTAGTGTTTGAATACTTGCAATCCCTTTATGTTGCCACGTTTCCGCAGATCTACATACTAGGGCTGAAGGTAGTAGTAAGCAATCCTTCCAGTGTTAGAATGCCCTTTTGAGTCTGTGCAAACCTCCTAGCATGTTTTAAGACTTTACAACCACTCTTCTCTAATCTTTTTCCATACTGGGAAATTTTGGAACTTTACTCCTGACAATGGCAGTCGTAAACCTTCTTCCAGAGTTGTGAAAAAAGTGGTTGGAGGGAAAGTGAAGTTGCAAACACTCAGATTTTTGCATGAGCAAATCTACACATGCATATTTGCTCATGCTAAAATGCAGTTCACACATTTTGTAGGAATACTATTTCTTGTACTACTTCTTTAAATTCTTGGGAATTCTTGAAAGCCGTATAGCTGCATTTAATGCAAGGACATATACCATAGGTGCATTTTTGAGACTTTCTTTAATAATAGAGCTCCTAATTTGGTCTGGCGTGGACCATGACCACCTGCGTTTATTAAAATTCTGTCACTCTCTCTGTATCTGCTGGCTTCCCAGTGAGTGACGACATTCTGCTCTTTCACACCGATCATATCAGCACACAAAGTAATTTTGTTCAGTGCCAGTAACTACTGTGGCAGTGTGTGCTTTTTTGAGGCCCAAAACATTTTTTGCTTTTGCCAGTGTTTGGTCTAATGGTGAGGGCCGGCAGCTCCAACACCAATAAGGTTTTACAAATACCATGCCAAAACAAGTCACACATTGACAAAACTAAAAAGCTGACCACCATTTTAAGACTTACTGGCTTTGCCAATGCTTGCTTATTTCTGTGTCCCAGAATCTTATTGAAACTGGTGACACTGATTTTCTATTATGAATATTTTTGGAAAATACTATCATTCATCAACACGTTACTAAATGTTGCTGCAAAGAAACGGTACCTGGAATTTTACAGTGGTTTAGCTAAATGTTTTTTTTCCTGCTTTCTTTTTTTGATCAACATTTTATTTTGGAAGCAAAGAATCCTCAATCTTGCTTTCCAGCTTCTGCAAATATTTGCATTGAATCAAAGAGCATTCTGGGAGCATTATACATAGCCTCATATTGCTAAATTTTGAAAACGTGTGTACACATTTTTATACTGGAGAACCACTGTCAGTAGTGCAGTAGGAGCTTACAACATTTACTTGGAGCGCTCACTCTAATAATAAAGGCTTTCAATTATTGAAACATAAATACAAGTTTGAACAGCATTACCCTATGGACAAAAAAATATTACCTTAACTGCAGACAGTGCCCTTCCCTGATCCATATTGTGGTACTGCAAACTGGCATCCTGAGGGTGTGTGCTGCAGGGGGTTTGGCCTACTTGTCCCAAGGACATAATAAACATGAAAACTTGTTGTGCTTGACCCCAAACAATATGTCCTGGGCGTCGGGCTATAGGAATTCCACATCCCTGGGGAGGAAAGGGGGATCCAAGCAGGATTGATGTGATGCCTGGGAAGCAATCATCTTCACCCATCGACATCCTGGCTTTGACTCCCTGGCTGAACAAATACCCTGATCATGTATCCGCCGGGATTTTGAGGAATGGCTTCCTGTATGGCTTCAACATCCCGGCGGGGAATTTTTGGGGGAGCCCCTTTTGTAAGAATCAGCTATCTGTTCAACACAACCCGGCAGTGGCCGCCAAGAAAATTACCAAAGAGGTCAGCTTGGGACGGGTAGCAGGGCCTTTTCCATGCCCGCCAGTGGCGGATTTCGTGTTTTCCTCTAGGAGTGGTTCCGAAGAAAGACCCAGGGAAGTATAGACTCATTCACAATCTGTCAGCCCCGAGGGGGGCCTCGGTGAATGAAGCCATTGACCCTGAAGTATGTTCAGTTCGATACGCATCGTTCGACGATACCGTCGAGCTACTGAATCGCCTGGGCCCCGGTGCTTTGATGGCAAAATCAGACATCGAATCAGCATTCAGGTTGCTCCCGGTACACCCTCGGGACCAGCGCTTGCTAGGATTCACGTTCCAAGGGAAGTATTACATGGATAAATGCATGCCCATGGGCTGCTCAATTTCTTGTGCTTATTTTGAAATGTTCAGCTGTTTTCTGGGATGGGCGTTCACCGAGGCCACTGGGCATAGACAGGTGATGCACTATTTAGACGACTTCCTGTTCTTAGGGCCGGCAGGCACTACGAAATGTGCACAGACACTGCAGGACTTCTGCACTCTCATGCAGGAGTTTGGGGTCCCATTGGGGCGGGGTAAGACAGTGGGGCCATCTACTTCACTGGAGTTTCTGGGAATTGAGCTCGATTCCGTGGAGGGATGCTTCCGTCTGCCAATGGGGAAGGTGGCCAAGTTCAGGGCTTCCTTAATACAATGCCTGGGTAAAGAGAAGGTGACCCTGCACCAGTTACAACAAACAGTGGGCCAGCTTAACTTTGCCTTAAGAGTAATACCGATGGCTCGCCCCTTCTCACGTTCCATTGCACAAGCTATGGTCGGCCTCAAGCAGAGACACCACCGCACGAGACTGTCGGCAGAGGTTCGCCAGGATATGCGCATTTGGTTGGCATTCCTGGCGGACTTCAATGGTCGGGTGGCGTGGAACAAACCCCCAGCATCGTCTGACGAACTGGGTTTATGGACCGACTCAGCTGGGAGCGTGGGATTTGGCGCAATCTTAACCGATGGTCGGCGCAAGTATGGCCGACGTGGTGGCACTCCAGTGGCCTAACAGGTAACATTGGGTTCTTGGAGCTATTTCCCATTTGGGTGGCTCTGTTGGCATGGCCAGAAGATTTTAGGGTCCGCTCGGTAGTGTTTTGGTCTGACAATATGACGGTGGTCGAGTCCATTAATCACCAGGCAGCATGCTGCAAGTGGATCTTGAGACTGTTGAAAGAAATTGTATTGCGATGCATGAGATTGAATGTACAGTTCAGGGCAAAACATGTGCCGGGTGTACTGAATAAAGCAGCTGATGCACTCTCTCGTTCACACATGCAGGCTTTCAATGGCTATCTACCTACAGCGGATCTAGTGGCGGCACCGTTCCCCAAAGCACTATGGCTGATTGGTGCCCCAGATTACAGGACCTCGTGGCAGCCAGCTTAGCGCCCAGGACGAGGAAAGCCTATGAGGGAGCGTTTCGTTCATACTGCGCCGTTTTAGGGCCGGTAGGGAGACATAGCTGGGGGCAGGAGGAATCCTTCCTGGGGTTCTTAGTGGCGCTTCATAAAGAAGGCCGATCAGCCGCAACTGCCAACAGACATAGGGCGGCCATATCATTCATGGCACAACTCCATGGCATACGGGACCCGACGGGTTCCTTCCTAGTCAGGAAGGCGCTACGCGGTTGGCAATGCCTGGAGGGTCGCAGACAAGATACAAGGCACCCGATTGGTTTAGAGAGATTGTCTTTGCTACTAGCAAAACTTGATGAGACATGCTCCTCCCCTTCCGAGGTAGTTCTGTTCCGAGCGGCTTTCGCATTGGCATTCCATGGGGCCATGCGGGTAAGTGAACTCATGGCGAGAAACAAGAAGGATGTGGAGGGAGGCCTATGCAGGGATCACGTTCAAATACGGGGTGATTCTATGTTAATCTTGATAGCCAGGTCCAAGACAGACCAGGAAGATTTGGGGAGTAGTGTTGTTGTGCAGCGCACCCGAGGGAGCCCCAGTTGTCCGATAAGGTATTTAGAGGACTACCTGGCACACAGGCCGGCGACATGGGGTGGGAGCCTGCTTAGACACAAGGACGGCACCCCGTTGACGAAATTTCAGTTTCAGAGGGTGCTGGCACTTACAATTGCTGCGGCGGGCTTGAACCCGTGCGATTTTGGGACCTACTCATTCAGAATAGGGGCCGCTACTGAGGCTACGGCCCGAGGTCTGGGTGCGGAAGAAGTTAAACAGCTGGGCCGTTGGTCCTCAAACTGTTTCAAGAGGTATGTGCGACTGCACATGTTGTAAAAGACTGATGAAATGCACTCACGCTTGTTGTCTTTGGTTTGAATTACAGTTTCGCAAGCCTGTGACGCGGGGCGGAATTGGGGATCGACCCAACACCAGAGGACCAGCGGTCAAGGATCACCGTCTGGAGATCAAGTGGTATGGGTCGTGGGCCACTCATACGTGAGGCGTGCTGGGGACGTATTCATGGCAGGTGACGCAACTCACGCATCTGAGGAATACGGGTTCAGAGTGACCTTCCATGGGAAGGGAGGCCTCTGTTTTGACCAATTTCAAGCGTTTGTGGAGGGACTCTTAGGGCGGCAAAGGTCACCGCCATCTGTAATCATAGTGCACTTGGGGGGCAATGACTTGGTAAGACTGGGAAGACGGGTGTTAGTGGAACACATATTGTCGGCAGTCAGCTGGTTGGCTAGGAGGCTCCCGGGGTGCACAATTGCCTGGTCCCACATGATCCCCAGGAGAGTTTGGCGGGGGGGTTTCTCTGTAACGGCGTTGAACCACTCGGTAACGAGGGTCAACAATAAAATTGGGAAATTGTTTCGCTCCGCGCATTTGCAAAGCATTCCCCATGGGTGTATTCGGGGTGATCACTGTTACTTGAATGATGGGGTTCACCTGTCCAGGGCGGGGAATGATTTACTCATAGGAGACTTCATAGCATGGCTAGTGGGATTGAGGAGGCATGACCTTTAGGAGGTGTGGGGGGGCCGGATAGTCGGTCAACTATCCGGCCTGTGGCGGTAAGGTCATGATCGGTGAGCAGTGATTTCAAGGTCCCTAGGGGGGGCGCCACCCAGTACGGATGGGAGCGCCCGCGGGGAGGCGGCCATTGGCCCCTCCCACAGGGAGGCGGCACCCACTACGGATGGGACGCCTAGGGGGAGACGGCCATAGGCCCCTCCCAGGGGGGAGACGGCTATATGCCCCTCCTACGAATTTCCCGGGGGCCGGATATCCGCTCTGGCGGAAGAGAGTGTGGGGAAGGGGGGGAGTCCACGCTGTCCTTCTTACAGATACCTCACACGGGAACTCGGACGACCTTTAAGATGGCGTCGAGTGAAAGGGGGCCCACACGACAAGGGAAGTTACAGTTGGCAACGAGGGTAAAGTCCTCTGCGCATGCGCCACTCACACCGTGAGGGCCGGAATTTGGTAGTAGGGATCTGACACCGGTTAAGACCTTGCCGTTGGCCCTTAATGCTAGGATGTACAATTTTATTTTAGAATGTAATGCATTTTCAGGATGCTAGACTCGGCTAGGAAACCTTTGTATTAGAGATCTGTTAAGGTTAGCCAAAGAACATGTCTTCATCAAAATGTAATGAAAGTAAAATTGTACATAATTTATGAAACGTTTTAATTTAAAGTTTTAAATTTTGTTTCATATTTTAATAAATACAGCCGGGGGGGTAACTCCCCCCCGCCTTCCAAAAACTCAAACTTGTGTTTGTCTCCTCCCATGGGGAATTGATGTTGGGAGGGGGTGGCGGGCATCCCGGCCATATTGCAAGTGATCACCCCAGGTGTTTGGGTTTCTTTGCTCATATTGTAATTTTATTTCAGTCCAGCATAGATTATTCAAAGATCCAATTTCTGCTGCTCTGAGTTTCCAGCATAATTTTACCAAGATTTCTTTCCTTTGGAATTCTTGGTTCTGGAGCCCAAATTCCAAGCGTATTTGTGCAGGCGAGGAACCCTTAAAAAGATTGAATACTGATTTATAAACCTTGATTTGTAGTTTGTTTAAAAGCTTGGTTTCTTGGCCATGCCATGTTTCCAATCCATACTATAAGCTTGGAAGCAATTGTGCTGCCATTATTTTTCGGAGTTGTCCATAAGAAGGGCATTCCAATTTCTTGTACAGTTGTTTATAGGCAAAGGTTAATGACTGAGCTTTTGCTGTGATCTCCCTTTTCTGTTCCACCCGGGACAGATTTCTTGCCAGTTTGATGTCCAAGTATTTATAAGCGCTTATTTCCTCTATTTGTGAGGTCTTTGCGTACCATTTCTTTTGTCTTGACCTCGGGCCCCCCAGTCTTACTACCTTTGTTTTTGATTTATTTAGTTCCAGGCCTTGTGCATCCAGGTAATCGGTTAGCTTATTTATGGTCCTTTGCAGCCCTATCGGGGTTTGGCTCACCACCACGATATCATCTGCATATTGCAGAAATTGGATTGGCTCATTTGCCAATTTTGGCGGGTGTCCGTTTACTTGTTGCAGGTAATTATTTAGATCTGCCAAGTATAGGTTAAATAGACATGGTGAGAGTACGCAGCCTTGTTTTAATCCTTTTGTAATATTAATTTTTGACCATACTCTTCTTCCGTCTCCTAACTTTATCGTAGCCCATGTTTCGCTGTATAATGATGCTATTGCATCAATCAGTGGTTGTGGGAGTACCCAAGCTTTCAGTTTCTTCCACAGGCTCGCTTGGCACCCGATTGAAAGCAGATTTCAGGTCGATGTAACATGCCAATAGTACTCCCTTTATCTTTTCTGCTTTTTCCATCACAATCGTTAATGCTGAAAGGTTTGAGATGGTACTGATGCCTTGTCTAAAGCCCGTTTGGAATTTTGGGATGATGTTGTTATCCTCTGTCCACTCTTGAAGGTGTCGAAGGATACACGATGCAAAAAGTTTGGCCTCTACATCGATGAGAGCGATTAGCCTGTAGTTACCGGGTTCTATTCTACTGCCGTTCTTGTAGATTGGATGAAAGAGATTACCGCTCCAAGACCATGGCATCTTCTTGTCACAAAATAATGGATTGAAAAGGGGTGTTAGGTATTTGGCCCAGACTTCCGGATCTCATTTAAACAGGGCTTTTGGTAGTCCATTTGGTCCTGCTGCGCCTTCGGCTTTTAGTTTTTTTATCAGAAATATTGTATATTTCACAGTTGTTAATGATGTCTGATCGTTTGCTTCCCTGCTGGTTCGGTCTTTCACTCCCTCCTTTTTGCATCCGAGGCCCTCTGGGTCTAGAGCCGTTCCTATTACTTCGTCTATGCTTTCTTCTTCCCACATTTGTGGTCCTGCTTTGAGGTTGTACAATTTGTCTATATAATCCAGCCACGTTGTTTCGCTTATTACTACGTTGCGTGTGGTTCCATTTTCTTTCAATAACTTATTGATTAAACCCCAAAATTCCCTGCTGTTTGGTAGTTTACTTGCCCACAGCAGGTCTTCCCATATCTTTTCTGTGTGTTTCCTTTTTTCCACTCTGCACTCTTCCTTGTATTCTTTTCTCAATTTTTGGATCTTACCATTGTCGCTGACACTTCCTTTTCTCAGTGGCCCCGCTTTTTGTCTTATCTCCTTAGCGATGTTTCTTTTTTGTTTCGTAACTGAATTGTATACCACTGCTTTTTATTTGCCCCATACGTGCCATTGCTTCCTAGTTTTAATGGAAATTTGTCCAGTAGGGACGTGTTTAACTTTTCCCAGTCTTTTACTGATGGGTGCACTCCTGACTCCTCGACATTCTCTATATGTTTTTTCACCATGTCCATTATCTCATCAATTAGTAATCCTCTCCATTTGAGTTTCTTTAAGTTATAGGTTTCGGGTAATGTGACTAGCGATGCTACCCCCTCTATTTGTAGAATGTTCAGGTGTAGGACCGTTTCTTGGGGGAAATGATCGCTCTCAGGTATTGTTATGATACGGAATTGGTCGAAACTGGGGTGTCAGGTCTTTACTGATTACTGTATAATCTATTGTTGACTGTTTACTTCCTCATGAAAAGGTAATACCTGCTAGTTGGTCTCCCTTCGTATTTCCATTTAGTATGCCGAGGACTAGCGCTTCCAGCTCCTTCCACATTCTTTGAGTTTTATTCTTATTGTCTTTACCCCCTGTTAGGTTGCAGTTGAAATCGCCTGAGATTATAATCTCGTGATTTTGGTGAGTAACTTGTAACGTTTTTATTATACTTGACAAGTTTGACAGTTTTTCCATTTTCTTGTTCTTTTCAGGATGAATGTATATGTTTAGAACTATTAGCTTCCTCTCAACTCCGTATGTGGGTTGGTTCCATTCTAGTTTTACGATTTGGATCCAGTTTTCTCCGGAATCTATTTCCTCTATTTTCCAAACATAATCCATTGTTGTATATATTGATAGACCCCCTCTTGGGTGACCATATTTGGAGTTTTTTCTGCCATTATATGAATTCTTCATATCCTGCTATGTGCTTTGGTATTACGTTCCATGTTTCTTGTATCAGGATGATGTTACATTTACTCAAAAAGGAAATGGTCTCTTGGTCTTGTTCCATTTCTTTAAATCCGTGGACGTTCCAGGAGCAGATGGTTATTGTCCCGTCGTATTGCTTTATGACCTTCTTAATTTGTTCCCTACTAGTTATGTTGCTTCCATCAGGATCGATGTGAATTCAGCGTGTGGGGTATCCAGGACCAATCTTGGTTTCCTTCTGACTAGGTAATCGTTTGTCTAAGAGTTATGTTTGTTGGGCAGATGTCCCTGGATGTTTGTTCGGTTGTGGACATGCTTCTCGCTGCCTTTAATACAGAGGTTGTATTTCCGTTTGTGTTTGGCAACCGGAGCACCTCGTTGTTTAGTAACGGGTATGGGTATTTTATTTGGGTTGGGTAAGATAGTGTTATACCCCAGGCTGAAAAGACCGCCCTTGTAGAAAAGATCTGTTCCGTTGTCTCTTTTGATGCCCATGTTGTTCTGCTTACTTCCAGGTCTGTTGCCTCCTTTGTTTGGACAAATTCTACCGCCAAACGTTCCGATGAAGATATTTCCCTTAATTTGGGAATTTCTCTGAACAGTCGCATTATGTTTCCCCTATTTAGTGTGTCCCTTTTTCCTTTTGTTTGGTATTCTGGCCTGAAGATTAGTTTAGAGCCTGTCTCTTCCGGGTCCGATAGAGGTTCCTGGGTATGCTTTTGGTCGCCTGTTTTCCTTGTCGATTCCCCGGCTCTAGTCTTGTTCAGGGGCTCTGAGGATGGCCACTCTTTTAATGTCGAATTTGCCATTGAGTTCATCACATCAATTTGACCTCTTTTGGACTCCCTTATTTTACTTGGCCTAACGTTTTCCTTGGAGATTTTCCCTGATTGTGTATTGCAGGTCCTGCCTTTCTTATCCAGGGTGATTTGTATTTGAGTCTCCATACTTAAGAGACTTTCCCCCTGTAGTCCAGGGCTCTTTCCCCGTTTAGGCCGGTCAGATTTATCTTCGTCAGGACTCCTTATGGTTGTTGTTACCTGGTTGTTACCTGGTTCCTGCCTTTTGAGCGATCATTGGTTTTTCCAACGATCTTTTTTCACTTTCCTGTGTTTCCGTTACTGGCTTGTTTCTCCCCCTTTTTTTCCTATTTTCTGTTTCGTCCTCTAGATTGATTATATCGTTTATTACTTTTTCTTCTACCATCTGTCCTCTTTTTATTTTGGGGTGAGAGTTTTCTGGAGACCACTGGTTGCTTTGCCTGGAAATGTCAAGAGACCCAGGATTATCTAATGCACTTATTTCTTGGGCGTGTATTTCTGCTTTAGTATTATCATCATCCCGTTGTAACACATTTTTTTTGCCTTTTTGTGTGAATATGGCATAAATTTGTCTTTTTTCCTGTTTGGTTTTTAAGACGGCGTTCTTTCTTGCTTTTCGTGCTCGTTTGCGTTGTCTTTTAGTTTGATGCTCAGATGTGCTTGGTGAGGCGAGGGCGTTGTTTCCATTGGACCTGTTTCCCTTATCGTTTGTTATGTTTACTTCTGTTGTATTTATAGTGTCTGCAGATTCGATACTTCGCCTCATGTTCCTTTGTTTTTCAGACCCTATAATGTTGCCATTATTTTCTTTGATCAGTATTTCTTCTGTTACTCTTGTAATCTGTGCCATGCGTAGAATTTCAGTCAATATTTCTGGTAGGGATGCCAGTTTATCTATTATTTTTCCGCAACCACAGCTTTGATCTAATAATTTGCTTTTGATTTGGCTATCTTTATTTATTCCTTTTGTTAATTGTTCTGTGATTTTATCCAGCTTGGTAATAATTCCTGCTATATGAGCTGCTATCAAATTCATTAGGTCTACCTGAACGTCTAATCTATCCGATTGGAAGGTTAAGACAGCAATTGCTTGCTGTAGGCTTCTTAATAGCGAATCGCTCCAGGTGACTGACTCTGTGTTATTCGGTTGTATTAAAATCCCTGATATGGAGTTGAATCCGCTTACTGATGAAATGGTGATTGGCGACTGAGTTTTTATGTTTCCTTCTAATACACCCCTTTGCTCATTGTTGATTTCTTTCCAATGATTAGATATTGGGGTGCGCTTGATGGGGGTTGAGACAGCTCTGCTTTCTACTCCCTTTTCCCTCTTTTTTGGCTGGCCCATTTCTTTATATTTCTTTTGTCTGTTTGCCCCTGGTTCCTCCTCCCTGTGCGTATTGAATTCTAGCACCTTGATGAGATCGTCCTCCTCAGTAATTGAAAAAGATCTTGACCAGTCCATCTTTTGGGTGTTTCCTTGTGGGTTTACTTGACCTCCACCTTCACTTTGATCCTTTTTTGATATATGACTTTGTCCTGTTATTTCTTCCTTACTTTTATCCAGCATGTTCGTGGGTTGGGATATAGGTACATGTATCTGTGCTGTTGTTTTTAATAGCCATTTTTTTATTGCTAGTTTCTCTTGGGCCAGTATTCCTTTGTTTCCTTCTATTCCGTTTCCTCCTTTTTGTGACGACTGTTGTAGATGTCTTAAATCTATTACCCGTTGTGCCCGGCTGTTTTCTTCCAATTTTTTTGGGTGATATTGAATGTATTGTTTTTATTGGGCTTTGTAGGCTTTGTGCATCTTCTGTTGTGGCATAGATTGCCGCCATCTAGTCCTTTAAAAATTGAAATTTGCGCTTCGTATGGATTCCCCCAAACTTAAATGGTTCTGGTGTTGCAATTCGAATCACGATTCAGAAAAGGGGGTGGTGATGAACAGAGTGTCTGAATTAAGCAGACCACTCTTACCCAGTCCAAAGATCAGGGCTTGATCCATCACCGTTTTTTAGCTCACTGCACCATCCCAGCTCAGAACCTGGCTACATGCAAATTAGTCTGTTCCTGTCCCAGTGCATGATGGGAACAGGGCAAACCAAACTACCAAGCCAATTCTTATACTGGGAAGGAAACAAGCTTCCGGGGACCGGTTTCTGGCATTACAGCCGTCGTCGGCCCGGCTTGCTTGAATCCTGATGGTGCAGTGAGCAAGGCACTCATGTCTGAGTATACCCTGCCACACCTATAGTGGCCAAAAACGATTCAGAAAAGGGGGTGGTGATGAACAGAGTGTCTGAATTAAGCAGACCACTCTTACCCAGTCCAAAGATCAGGGCTTGATCCATCACCGTTTTTTAGCTCACTGCACCATCCCAGCTCAGAACCTGGCTACATGCAAATTAGCCTGTTCCTGTCCCAGTGCATGATGGGAACAGGGCAAACCAAACTACCAAGCTAAGCATGGGCGGAAAATCCGTTTCGCTCGCGGATTTTGCGGATTTTCGGTAAATTCGCAATCCGCGAGATTTGCGAATCTCCCGCAAAATCCGCAAATCCACGAGCAGCGGATTTTGCTCGCACTGTTCGCGTGAGTTCGCGCCCCGCGAATAAGTGCAAAATTGCAGAAATACGATCTTAGCAAAACTGAAACTACTTACCAGGTTCAAAAGTTCAGGCTCATCATTAGTAGCCATTTCCTGTAGTGCTTCCTGAGGGGCCCCTCCAGAGTTCAGTTGCCAGTTGAAACTATTATGTGACCCTGCTCTGAACCTCAGAATAGTTACACATATGCCACAAAGGTCCTGAATTACAGCTAAGGGAGACAAGCAGGAGCCAGGCTGGAAGTTCAAATCCATTAATCAGCCCCTAATTCATTATTGTCAGTTGGGGCAGGGCAGGTGTTGTAACTAATTTTGCAACAATGAAAGCACTTAGCAAGTGCAAAAGATCACTAATCAGGAAGAACTAAGGAAGCAGGTGCCAGCTAAAAAAATATTCTGTGACACATTAATCAGCCCCAAATTAATTCAGGTCACTTGAGGCAGGGAAGGTGTGCTTGCGTTGCCACAATAATGTACACTGACTGGACAACCAGAGGGTGCTGTGATGAAACAGAGGGTGGCATGGGTGGGCCAGAGGGTGGCATGAGTAGTCAGAGAGTGGCAGTGGTGACAGAGAGTGGCAGTGATGAAGAAGAGTGTCCCAAACAGGCTGGACACGTAGAAACAACAAGTTCGCGAAACTTGCGACCCGACAGGTAAGTTCGCAATTTGCGACATTGTACAAAACCCTCGTGAACTGGCAGAAACCCGCGCAAACACACAAAAAAAAAATCCGCAAATTCGCGAGAATTCGCGGATTTTGCGGATTGCGAGTTCGCAAATCCGCAAAATTCGCGAACACGAGATTCGCAAAATTCGCCCATGCTTATACCAAGCCAATTCTTATACTGGGAAGGAAACAAGCTTCCGGGGACCGGTTTCTGGCATTACAGCCGTCGTCGGCCCGGCTTGCTTGAATCCTGATGGTGCAGTGAGCAAGGCACTCATGTCTGAGTATACCCTGCCACACCTATAGTGGCCAAAAACGATTCAGAAAAGGGGGTGGTGATGAACAGAGTGTCTGAATTAAGCAGACCACTCTTACCCAGTCCAAAGATCAGGGCTTGATCCATCACCGTTTTTTAGCTCACTGCACCATCCCAGCTCAGAACCTGGCTACAAACGATTCAGAAAAGCTCTTTTTTTGTGGATTGGGGTCCTCTTTAGCTTTGCTTTTGCTAGCGGATTTTTTTGCCGATTTATTTTGATCTTTTATTGTTGCTCTTTTATAAGTGGGGGCCTGGCGAACTTTTCCTGACCGCATGTCCCCAGTTTTCTACTCAGACTGGAGTGATGACTATTCGCAAAGACTTTCTGGTGTGCCAAGCTGCCGCCTCTTCTTGTGAATTTGGCCCCTTCTGAGTACGTTTTGGCTCCTAGTGGCCGCGTTCCCCGTATCCAAGTTGCTACTTGCTGCTTTCAGTCTTGCCTATGTTACTGTTGTCCCCGATATCTTCTGTGCCCCCATGTGCCCCCTGTGGCGTTCTTATTGCTCTTGCGACTTGTGGCTCTTACCTCTACTGGTGCCGCTGCCTCCATCGCTGCCGTAAGTTTGCAACACCACCTATGCTGTGCCTCCTGTGCCTCCTGCGCCGCTGGGGACTGTGTGGCACTCTTGTCTCTCCTCCGTCTCTCCTCCGTTAATCGGCCCTATGTACGCTGTGGATGGCGGAGACACTCTAGGGAGTGGCAGAAGGCGGCAGGGGGTGCTCTAGGAGACCTCGTGGTTCTCTGAAATACTGATTTGCCATTGGCCACCGTAACCAGTCCATTTCAAATACCAAACGTGGCTCCAGCCATGCTGTGTGGCCCTCGCAGCTTTCTAGCTCTCAAATTGCGCCGTGAAGCACTGTTGGCTCTGTGGGGCACTCGCGGTGGGGCAGTTCCAGTGTTGCCACCGGTCCATGTAGCCCATCTATTAGGCTGCTCAGCGCTCCTGACCGGATGCCACACCGCGTCCCGGCTCCAGCCACCCTCCCTGCCAGGTGTGCCAGGTGTGCCAGGTGTCGCCTGTCCGGATCGGCGCTCTTCCGCGGGTGGTTCAAGTACCCCGCTGTGGCCTGACTCCGAACGCCCTCGCTGCTCCTGAGTATCGCCGGCAACCAGGAGTGGCCCGGTAGCCCGGGCTACGCCTCTGGTAGCCCTCTGGGCGGCGGGTCAGTGTATCTTACGCCGGCAGACGTAACTTGCTCCGCACTCCGCGCTCGGATTCCGACCTCCTATCCCCCGGTACGTGGTTTTTACACAGCTTTCGGGGGGGGGGGGGGTGTTCTACCGTGGCAGCAGCAACCACAGCTGATCGAGCTCCGAGCTCTGAGCTCCTGGCGTCTGTCGGCGTCTGTTGGCGTTTCGCGATAGTCGCGATAGGAAGAGCGGAGTTGAGGAGGAAATTGAGAGAAAAGGTGAGGGAGGTGGCGTTGGTGATGAAAAGCGTGGATATGAAGAGACATCAAGACGGGAGAAAACAAGACGGGAGAAGAGATGGATGGTAACCGGCAGTCAGAGAAATTTCCAATTTCAGCCAGAATCACCTGGAAATGTTGGTGCGCTCTTATCACGATTTTGATGAGCAGTGTGGGCGGTGTCCACCCTGTAAAAATATAGAGGGAACACCGTCCACCCGCGTGTAACCCCGACTCATGCCCTGCTGTTGATGACTATCCACAGATAGAGTTAAAAACATTCTAGTTCATACTAATCTCACAAGAATTACAAGAAAACTCGCAGTTTGTGCTCACAAGGACAGAGGGTGCGTATCGCAAACAGGACAGGAGTCCTGGACATGGTGCAGAGTTCATCAGAGTTTCCTGATGCAGAGAGGTCTCTGAATGAGACGTTCTGGGTCATCCTTTAAAGTTCAAAGGAGGGCAAGAGAGCAGCCCCCTCCAGGCAAATCTGATCTATTCCATTGGATGCTGTAAGTCTCTCCTCACTACTTATGACCTCCACCTATCACACGCCACCCTCCACCCTCCTCAAATGTCCCGTCAATGTAATTTGTTCTTAGACTGAGGCAGGGTTTAAAGGAACTGCTGCATTTCCACAGGGGCATAACAACATCACCCCTCATCCCTCTTTAGTGCCGATGGCCCCTCATCCTCTCTATCTTGGGGGCCCCCAGCCGAATGGCTTGAATGTTGGCCTCATGCATCAGGCTGCAGCCTGCTCTGTGCTGTTTGCAGAACCAGTGAGACAGGCTGACGCCAGTCTGCAAAAACGAAAATACAAGTCACTGCTTCAACTTTGTGAATGCAGCAACTGGTTAGAAAACCAGCCCATGGTCAATCTCGTGACTGGTGAGGGCCACTGGAGATGCGCTGGGTGGGCCTCACTTAAGGAGTGTTAGACAGAATCAGAAACTGCTAACCAGACTACAGAGGTATCCAAGCTGAAGATTGGCTGTGATGGGATTGTTTGAGTGTCCTGCTGAACACAAGCCTGTGGCAGGATCCTCCCAGCGTGAACAACTCACACTAAATGAGTGAGGCTGTGGACTACAATTAGAAGTGAGGCTAGAGGGTCTCTAGTCTCATCCCTTATAAGGCACACAAATTGTTGTCTTTCCATTGGAAAAAGACTTCCACTCCATTTTTTTCTCAAGTGTTTAAATGTCTTTTTTTATTCCTTTAAATTTAACACATGATTTTCCGTTTCATTTCACTTCAACATGAGTTGTGACCATATATACTTCAGGCTGTGAACCATTGATGACCCCACGTTGAATGAGCCTGGCAATGCTCCATGCAGTGAGATAGAAACAATTGGTGAGAGTGTGCTTGAGAAGTGAGACAATCAGTGAGAGGTGAGACTCACATTCACTCAGTGAGTCTGCATGTGCTCCTCTCTCCTGTATCTCTGCACCCTGTATTCCTCTGGGGAGTGACATTCTTCTCAGCTCTCACTTACAGTGTGACTCAGGTCTGTAACCTGCTGACTGGGAAACATCACTTACAACGCATTCATTACAACGCACTACAATTACAACGCAACCATTACAACGCAAACCATTTCAACGCATTGTGATGGGGGGCGCTCTAGGATAGGGAATATATTTAATTTACTATCCAACACCTTCCCTACTATCCACGGGGACTGGAGTTGGAATAGTAAATTAAATAATTCACTATCCAGCGCTTAAAAGCACTATGCGTTGTAATGGTATGCGATGTAAAAACCGCGTTGTAACAGCAGGCGTTGTAATAGCCTGCGTTGTAACGTCACCAATCCTGCTGACTGCAAGGGACACGCATTGTTTGACTCTGGAAATCTTTCAACTCTACAGGATGGGCTTCGAGGCACTGGGAACAGTAACACTATAAATAAAACAGAAGAAGTAGTGGATTCTGGCAGTGGAATGGTTTTTATGGCTCCGCAGTTTCCTATGAACATGCTTCAGGAGTGGGGTTCAACTTCCTTGTATGAAGAGATCGGCAACTCAGGGCTGACAAAAGGTAAGTTAAGTCTTTACTGCAACCATTTTGATACCATCGTCTACAAGGCAAGGTGACGACACCGTTGCATAGTACCTGCTGGTGACACCAAACTACAGGAAAAATGAAATGTGGAAATGAACAAATGAACATGTGTAAGTGTGTGGGGAGCGTCACAGCTGGCAAAATGCAATTCTACTTCGAACGTTAAAACAGTTTCAACAGGAATTTCCCATTCATAAGTCTATAATTTCCTTCCCCTTATTTCAAATCACATTAACACACACACACACACATGCACACACACACACATGCGCATGCGCGAGCGAACATCTGCGCATTCTGATCACGTGCGCCCTCTAATACACAGATTTTCTGAGTCCATGTTGTGGGCATTGCATCATGTCCACATACTGTGTGTCTCCTTCGTGTTCTGAGCCCAAGTGCTGCTGCCCCCCCCCACCCCCACCAAACCCTCACCCTCTGATCAGGAATTGTCACTTGTTTCCCCCCTCACCCCACCATGGGGCTCTCACTGTCTGGTGCACCATCTTTCAAGGGTTGTTATTCCTCACTACTGTACAAGGGACCCCTCTTTTTTAGGTCTCGCCTATGTGGCGCGCATGCGCTACAAAGGCAAAAATACCTTTTCCGATTGCTTTGGCTTTTCAGCCAAGCACGTGCATACATTCCATTGCCTTCAATGGCAATGCATGCACATGTGGAGATTCACTAGTGGGAGCGCTTGTCGCCAAATGGCAGCAATTATCGCTCCCATGAGTGAATCGCGCAGCCCCTCTCCTCCTCCCCCCTGCTGCCACGCAAGCGCTTGTTCTAATTAGCGTGGTTTCTCTTTAAACACACCCTCGAAGGGGTTGTTAGGGATGGAGACTAGAGCGGAGCAGGGCGCTGCCCTGTATTGAACAAGCTGGTGCAATGGGTCGTTCAGGGAGGGGAAGAGAGCGAGTCAGGTTGGTTGGCCTTTGAGGTGAGCTACTGTCAGGTTTCCTCATAAAAGGTTGCGGCTGCCATGCCCTCTATGAAAGGGCCCATTGTTCGCTTTAAGCTGGAGCTAGCACAAAGTTTACGCGCTCTGCTCGGGAATAAGTTAGAGCTGTTTGCCGGGCGAAGCTCAGCCCCATTTACCTGGCACCAGGCTTCGGTATCCTGGTTCCTGTGAGGCTGATCCCGGAGACCCCCTGTGAACTGCTCCTTCCCGTCCACCTGACGGGGCATGCGCTGCCCGAGTATGCTGCATGGAGCACCACCACAGTGGTTGAGCTCAGCTGCACGGGAGTCCTGGGCAGGGCAGGCAGTGTACGTGGCGAGGAGCGGGCCGCCGCTCCGGTAAGAGGCTGCGGAGAGACCCGGGAAGGAGGAGACCCCCGGTGAGGCACTGTGCCTCTGGGACATCTTGCGGCTCTACAACCAGCCAATCAACAAGTAGCAGGCATGGGCCGTGTGCTACCAGAGCTGCGCCACTCTGCTATCCATGAAACCAAAGATATCCAGCAACAGATGCATTTCCCTCACACCCCAACCCCAGCCCTCTCCGCTGCTACCCGAGGGCCTTAGGTAGGCATGCACATATTAATCAATGTATTCCAAGAATTTACAGTTTCACCTCATTCACAAGAAGGACAGTGTGTTTTATCTGCTTTGAAATTCATCAAACATCAATGTTAATTGGCAACCACCCACAATAAGCTGTCAGGAGACCCAACTCAAGGGATGACCCTTTCAGACAGCCTGTTTTTTATCTTCTTTTTTACTAAAAGCACTTTGTATGCTAGGCCAAACAGCCACACACACACAGGTTTCTTTTTCTTCTAAACTAGAATTCCCAGAATGCAATGTGTTGTAGGCTGGACATGCAGGGCTGGGTAGCGGTGTAAGGAGTGACCTGAAGCTACTTCACATTCGAATACCACCATGAGAACCACATTACGTGTGCGACACCACTAGCGCTATTGTGGACTTGTGACGCCTACAATGGAAGGGCAACTTTTTTCTTCACTCTGCTCTTTGTGGTTTGTGACTGAACAGCAAGCATCCTTGTGGCAGTCCTGAAGCTCTAATGCTTTCCGATTGCATGTCAGATTAGATAAGCTTGTTCATTGCTTTTTCGCTGCACTCTGGAATCAGAAGTCAATAATAGGACTACAAGTATCAGAATCCACAGTGAAAAAAGTAACCTGTCCGGCCTACATTTGCATGGAGATGGGAGACCACCCTGACCTTCACCGGGTCGTTGCTGGCTACAACTGCGCACAAGCGATAAGCAACACGCTGACCCAGGCCCCCCGCAAGCACTCGTAAACAAAAGGCAATGTTAACAGCTGGTTTTAACCCAGACATAAAACCAGGCGCAGTATGTGCTAAGGGGCCATCATGTTGGAAGTTGTTTCACACTTAATCTGTCCTGTTGTCTTTTGGAAGATCGGTTAAGAAATGTCACTTTATTTTAGCTTTTACAGAATATTTGACATTGTAGGTTTACATTTATACTTGTTGGTCTATTGTTATATTTGTATGCATGTCACTTTGTAAATATTTGGCGATTTTCGCTCCCTCGTCACCTCTACCATGCTGCAAGACCCCTTGAGGCAGCAGCGCACTTAAAACCATCTCACATTTGCGTTTTACGCTCAGATCTATCATCAACACCTAGACCCTTCTTCTAAAACACCAGCGTGTGGCGGACCCAAAATCTTCAGCTTTTCCCGCGTGGTGTTTATGTTTTGAACAGGTTATTTCAAGTTTCTGTATGTCCTGATAGGTACTGCTATCTTTAGTTTTAAAATGCTTGTTTCAAAGTGAAGGAAAAAAACTCTTCATAAAGCATTGAAAACTTATATACGGAGATCTCTAATTCGGATTGTTTATTTCTAACTGAGAACTTGCAGGGGGTGGTGCCTGTAACAAATATATTTTTTACCCAAATTCAAGGACTTGTCACCAATATCCCTCCTGTTTGAGTTTAAATGCTATTAAGACGCCTCCCGAAGTTCGCTCCACACTCCTTTGGCACTTCTGATCCTGTCGAAGCAGGAGTGAGAAGACTTAAGTTTTTCTGGTTATGCCGCATAAATAAGCCTTTTCAATGCCGGGAGTGGCGGCTGAAGCCGGCTTATGTGGGAAATGAGATGAAAACTTATGTTTTTCCAGCACTGTGAAAGGGTTGCAGATAACAGCTCCAGGATAAAGCTTGGCCAGTTTTGCATCTAACCAAAAACGTCAGTTTTGCAGAAATCGGCGCTAAAGTGGCGTTAACGACCGCCTAATGGGCCTGTGGCGATTTGAGGCCTTCGGGCCCTGAAAGCCTCGGCCTCGCAGTAGTATCCACCTGACCCGCCCAGTCCGTCAGTGGGGCTGCTAAAATGAGATTAGTGCAAGCCTCGGGCCAGTGGATTAAACAACAAGCATTGGCATAGCCAATAGGTCTCGCCTTTGGGACCTTATAAGTATTTAGATACATAGCACAATATCCTTGGTGCAACAACATTAACTGTTGCTTGGCTAAACACATATAAGCTCCCAAAGGTGAGACCTATTGGCTATGTCAATGCTTGTTTTTCTCCTCTCAAAGGGGATTAAGAGCCTCTTCCTCTGCACCAAGATACCCCTTCCAGGGTGATTTGTGCACGTTATACATTAAACTAACATCTGATAACTCTACTGCTTGGATCTGGAAAGGCCTTGGGGCAGAACCCTTCCCTGTTGTTCTCCTCTCATCTACCCAGCTCTATCTCTCTCCTCTTTTTTTCTATCTCTTTTTCTCTCATGTCTCTCTCCCTCTCCCCATCCTCTCTCTCACTCTTTCTCTCCCTTCTTTTTTCTCTCTCTCTTCTCTTGTTAATTTTCCTATTTTGCCTCTCTTGTGTCTGCAGGAACTACCCGGAGAAGATGGAGAAAAATTCCAGGAACTCCAACAGACACCCCTAGCCTTCGATAATCGGCCTCTGTTAGCACTAGGACACCAGGGAAATGTCCAAAGAAATAAAACTGGGTGGCCCAGCCCTGTCCTCATCTTCTTAAATCTGACCACAGTCCTCCCACAGGATCGCTGACTGAAGCCTCTGGGCTGTGTCACCCAACTCCAGGGTGGACCCGGCAATGTCTTTTCCGAAGGGGAACCCAGAAACTCATTGAAAATCGGAGCACATTGACGCCTTTTCAAGGGTCCGCGGAGTGATATACATTCTAAATATCAAAATCAATACAGCAAAATACAGTTGAAAAGATTTATTGCTAAACACTCCTATATGTAGAGGTCACAAAACGGGCATTGGACGTCAAGCATCGATTGTTCCTTTGAATATGCAATATGGATCACTCTGTGGTGACGCTGCGGTGACAATGACTGAGCTGAGCACACACCGGACCTCGCGTCTCCCGGACGGGCTTGACGTCGGCCACTGACATGAGGTAACTTGAGGGGGCCCCCTTGCAAGGTACGTGGAGGGGCCCCCTCGGTACACAATCAGGAGCTCTCCGGCCTGCGTACTGGGTTGAGGGCGCTCCCAGAAGCTTGGGGGCCCCTCCGGCTCTGCAGGGCCTGCGGTGGCCTGTGTTATGCCACTGACATGGGCTTGACACCGGCCCACACTGACCGGAGCAGAGGTCTGCAACCCAGAGGAGGAGAGGTAGCAACCTGGTTTGCAATCTGGTAAGGTGCAGTGAGGCACAGCATCGACAGGGTTGAGAGAGTGCTTGAGTGCCCTAGCTTGGCAGCTGTAGTCAGCTGCAGCAGAATTGAAGCCGAAGCCCCTGCGGAAGCGGCCCAGCCAGGTGTGGGTGCAGCTTGTGGGGTAGCCCGGTGTGCTCCCGCTCAGACCCCATCCCCTCCCTCTTCATTTTGCATGCAGCGGGTCACCTCTGACTGCATTTATTGGGAAAATACACCTCTCACTGCTGTTGGATAGCAAAAACAAGAAAAAAACAGGCCAGAAGGGCTTAAAACATAAATATGCCAGTGCGCTCATGCCATTCATCTTATATGCCCTCAATCACGTTCAATAGGAATAAAAAGGCCTCAAAAACGAAATTGTATGTTTTGCAGTAAATACAATTACATAATTTTTCTTAGATACATTGTATTAGATATTAATAGGCAAACACTTCATCTGAAGTACATTTTTGCTGAACTAAAACGCATATTATAGAACATGCATTGAAAAGCCTCAGTTTTAAATGGACAGCCACTGTGCTATGTTTCAACACTAAAAAAAGCTTAGCAACAGCTGTCGTTTTTGTAGGCCACGAATAGACAGGAATGTTCACTCAGCCAGGATTTTTTCAGTTAAACACGGGTGAAACCCTGCAATTCAGACTACTGTTTTTTAAAGTTACAAAAATTAGGTTAATTATTTTGGATAACAGGAAAACATTTAACAGGATTTCCTTTTTTAAGGTCTTTTACATAAGCACATTCTTGGTTCTGATGTTAAATAATAACTGTCCTTTTAAAAAAGTGGCACAAAAATTTGTCATGTTTCAAGTTAGGCTTCTGTGCTTAGGCTTGTGAATGAATGCGTCTAAACATGATAGGCAAATGATGCAGCTTGCTTTTTATATGTGGAATTATCAAAAATGATTGGTTTTATTAAAAGAAAAAATTATTAATTATAAGAAAATTATAAAAAAATAGGTGCTTTTAAATTCGTTTTTTAATATTTATAAAGCGTAATACTCATACTCTGAACTCCTAGCATTACAATTTAATTTAAGTGTTTTATATCACATAATGAGGATATTTGCATGTGAAATATCACTCTGCGTAGGCGAAGAACACTCATTTTTCTAAGGATGTGCATGAGATATGTCTAATGTCCAATCTCTGCAATCTGTAGAGAACATTCTGAGGATGAATAATATGTAAAACAATGATAGGATATTCATTTTATGTGCTCCAAATATCAAAGTCGAAATTGGGTAAAAAGCATTATTTAAACAGCATTTTTTTTCATTTAGAGTAGCTTTTAAAGTGCCTTAGGCTTCAGTAAATGCATACAGTTAGGTATAATACAAACAGCTGACTTCTATATTATTAGACAAGTATATTGCACACTGCTTATAATTGTATATGTGAACTTTGATTACCAGATAAGCTTTACCATATTTATACAGCACTAATGCTTACAAGCTGAGGCAATGACATTTGTTCATTTGCTAAAAGGATTTTTAAACCCTCACAAAAGTGTTATGTACCTCCTATAACTTTGTTTATGCCCAGTTGCTATGCACAGGGGTTGATAGTGTTGACAGAAGTGAAACCTGTTTCAGGTTTCATACTGTCAAAATGGGGGAAGGAGGCTAGTTCCTCTACAAATTAAGGCTAGGTAAAATGTATGTTGCTCTCTCCTTTTCTCAAATTTTTTTTAGCCTGTCTGAACTGTCTGTGAAATAGCAATGAGACATTTAATTGGCTATTCAGTAATACTGTTTTAAATATTGTTAGCATTAATAAAATGAATACATATATAGGTTTTATTACTGCCCATCCTGTTTGATGAAATTATGACAGTATCAGTAGTTTAGACTGTTGTTCCCTTATTTTGACCTTTATGGGGAATTATATGTGGGTAGTTTTGTTCTACAAGTCTTAGGTGATAACACCATTATTGTAGTTTTGCAAGGGCATTGGTAGTTTTCTATTAGCTAGTCCATGTAAATAAACTAACAGTCCTTCTTAGAGATGATGTTGCATAGTTTGGATGAAAAGTAGTATATAGGGAAGATGCCCATGTGATCCTTAGAAAAAAAATGTTTTGAAGCAAATATTGTTTAATATAGATAAGAAAACCTGTTAAATTAGCAGTTTTAGATTTTCCTGCTGCTCCTGTAACATGAGAGCAAGGTCCTAAAACGTACAATGTAGGTGCTTTTTATTAACCCCTTCCACACTCATGACGAGCTGGGCTCGTCATGGTGTAGCCTCCTCGCACACTGATGACGAGCCCAGCTCGTCATGAAACTATGTAAATCTGAAAAGTTCAGCACTGGGGGGGAATGGGTGCAGCGGCGATGGTGTTAAGAAGAATCATTTTAGAAGTGTCTGCAGTCCTGTACGAGTAATGTAAAATTCATGAGCAAAACTGTAGAACATTTCCTTTTTTTTAGAGTTTTCAGCAGATAGACTTCTCATGTATCTATCTACCCTTAAATGGCAGAGGATAATGCTCTCACCTTAAAGTTAGTGAAGATAATGAAGAGTACCCAACTGAAGAGACTAGAAGTACTGCCTTTGCCTTTGAGAGTGACAGTGCATTCTAGACCAGAGTTGTTCCATGGCTTCTGGCCACTCCTTTGAAGATTGCAGGCCATCTGCCTGCAGTCCCATTGTTAAATACAATGAATTGTTTCTGTACTATATTGAAGGAAACTAACAGCTGTGTCAGGTTTTTATATCACCAGGTTCTGCAGGATCTTCAAGAATAAAAGAAAGAGTCATAATAACTTGCAGAATGATGATTAAGATGAGTCCTAATTCCCATAAATGACAGCTACAGATGAAGGGCAGATGTCTTGGACCTTCAGTCCCAGTACCCAGAAAGTAGCAAGGCTGGCGAGCGATCACCAGCGCGCCATCAATGGCTTCTCCAAAGCATTGTGCTTGCTCCATCAGACGGCGTTGGACATCATACAATAAGGAGGAGCTGGTTCCCTGTTTGCCACAGAACCAGAGTTTCAGTGCAAAAGAGCGAAAGAGAAGGATCCCTGTTGTTGATGGCAGGGCTGGGTTGAGGCTTCAGTTTTCTACCTGTCATGTGCTGATAACCTCTGACAGCGCGCGGTCCCTTGAGCCCATTGGCCTAAGTTTTGGTTACCCCCCCCCCCCTTTTCTTTGCTCCAACGGAAGGGCAGTGCACCGGAGGATCCAAGATTGGCAAAAAGGCACTACATTGTGATACCTATGTTGAAAGGAAAAATAAAATGAAAGAGCAGCCCGAGCGTCCTCTGACACTGAATAATGAGTGTTGGAGCCTGAGAATGTAGCTGAACATGACATTTTTTGCTTTTTCTGTTTAAGCAGTACCCGGGTCTGCACGAGATGATCTGTGCCCACGACCAACGAAGAGCACAATATCTCTAGTGCCTGTCGCAGAGGAGAGACACTGGTGCACTGCATTGAGAAATTGAGACTTTCGAGTGAGCTGTGAGTGTTTGCCAGGAGGGCACTCCAACAGATACTGAGAAGCATTATTTTCACGGAAGGCCTGAATCAAGAGGCCCAACGTGGAAGAAGACAACGGAAGCAGATTTGATGGGCGATGGAAGCCTACCAAAGAGGCTTAGAACGGACTTTGGCATAGTTGCACAAGTGATTCCAGTGCAATTGTATGAAGTTGGTGTTGGATATGTTCCCATTTGACTGAAGTGCCGTGGAAGAGGAATAACCTCTCATGGCTCCGCCCCTAGCATCCAAAATGGTCCACCAGAAGTGAATTTGTGTGACTGTTCCTACTGTTCTGCTGGCATCATTTTAAAGTAGTGTTCTGTCTGTACTCTGATAAAGGGTATTCCCATTTCACCTGAGAGCATTGATAAGGATCGCCACTGTCTCACCTGAGTATATAATAGTCACTGAAATGCATAGGAGCCTTGAAAATGTTTACTAGATGATTTTAGGATTTGCTTTTGCTTAGGACTAGAAAAATTATAATTCTATTTGTAATAGTGGTTATTACTTTCTCCTGCTATCCGAATGTTAATTATGACACAATGCTTTGTTCTCTTTGTATTCCTGATTATAGCTCAGGAAAATGCCCACCTAGCAATGAATTAGGAAATTGTTAAAATTATGAAAATAAATGAATGTGTAAATATTTTCTATGTTCCTACTGGATCATAGGAATGTCTTCAGCTAATGCTAAAACGGCCGTCTGTTGTAAATTGACAGCAATGGGTTAGCATTTAGCTGAAGCCATCCTGTATTTAGAAGTTATCTTATCCACTTTGTGAAAGCAATTTTGTATTTCTGGGAGCCATTTTTTATGCCATTTGCTCGCCATGACCTCTGTTCTCCCTCAGTGTTAACTGCTCTTGAAATCTGCCTAGAGACAAACTATATTCAGCATCTTCCACTTAGCATATGCCCAGAAGGGCCTAGCTAGTAGAATGCACCTGCTTCTCTAGTATAACTGTCAGGCTATTTTTGCTGCTGTATGGAGAAGTAACTCTCCTCCCACTTTGTTGAGCAAGTAGATCTTGTATGCTCATCTTAGTCATTTTGCAAGCTTACATGAGCCAGGACTGCCCCTTGCATTATGCTTACTATGTAACTCTAAGCATATATAAAGCCCCAGTTTTCTGTACTCCTTAGACTGCCTCATTCAGTTGCTAAGGCTTCTGTGTGACGTAGTCTCACTCATTTGAGGTTAATAAAGATGCTCTTTTATATTTCAGCTTCTGTGCCAATTTCATCTTTGTTGGTTTAAAAGGAGTAAGTATCAGTAAGACCCCTGGAAGGATTTTTGATTACTTCAATAGTCACCCCTACACAACCGATCTATTCAAACTCACTCAGGAAGACAAAATATTACAGACTTTTCAATATCGCCAAGGGTCCAAGGTAGTGCACCATAAAGACCCTGCCCCTCCACTTAGAACTGAGAAGGTGCTCAATAACTGAACAATCATAATTACCTTCTTGTTGAAGAGCAAGTACATGCAACTGAACACGAGCAGTCACCTTGTCATTTGTCCTCTTGTATCCCCTCAGATAACACCATTTGTGGAAGTCGGCCCATCTCCCAGGAGATTACCCTCCATTCTTCTGACCACAGTCAAGACAATCCCTTTCTTAAAAAGATCTTTGGAGGCCTACATAGAGTGGCAATAACTTTTATTGGGCTCTTTTGAAGAGAGCCATGATGGTGCCACGAACCATCATAATACATCAGCCAATTCTGGTCCCAAAAACGATTACAATGCCGTGATTTCTCCGATTAAGCTTCAACATGACAACTGTATTACCCAGTCTAACAACAGTCCACAGGCTAAGCCCAGCCCTGAGGGACAAGCAGATCATAACATTGCCCCCCCCCCTGCTTCCAAGCTTAGCGACACAGAGGTGCACTCACCAGATGCCAACAATGTCACAGACAATAATACCTTTGTTCCATCCCCCCTGTGAGCCCCATTGCTGAAACCAATGGAGGTAATCTCCTCAGCTATAACATTTCACTCTGGAAAACTTGAAATCCAAGTTCACTTATTGAACGTCTTAGCTACCCTTGTCTCAGGCATTGATCAGAAGCACCAGGAATTAAATAACTTGATCAGGTGGGTGCAAAAAGACCCCAATACCGTCTAACACTCATGCCAATGTACCTCAACTCTGGAACACTTAAAAATCATCCCTAACATCTGGTTAGACATTTAAGCAGAAGTCACATCATCGAAACCCCTGTTCTCCACCAACATCGTTTTTACAGCAAGCCCGCACAAGACTGATCCCCCTCCCTCAGGTATACACCCCTAGTTAAGAATGGATTCAAGGACTTCTAGGATACCGCAGAGAAAATAAATTCACCTCACCCCCCCCCACCCCCAAATCTGCAGCCCGCAGAAACATCAAACAAACAGCTACACACAGGTCGATCCTCATCACCTGACGTCCCTAAGCTGCCGGAGCACCAAAGACCGTCCCTAACTAGAAGAGAGTGCAAATGCCTTAGTAAAGCAAGGAACAACACAAGCAAAAAAGACAAGCAGCACAATCACAAAGCCCAACCAGTGAGACTAAGAAGAAAATCAGAAAAGTGACTCATCAAGCGCTCAGAAACTGTGAAATATGTGACAAGGAATGTCAATACCTGAATGTGGAAAAACCAAGACTAGCAAGCATCTATGGCATCCCTAAGGTGCACAAAGATACACGAGATCCGCCCCTAAGGCCAATTGTGACAACGATAGGCTCGGTAACCGAACCCCTGGCTAAATATATAGATACAATTCTGTGCCCACATGTAGCAAACATCCCAGGACATGTGAAAGATACTAAACAAATTATAAACCTTGTGGAAAACGTACCATTTTGCAATACGGCCAACATTCTGGTTACAATGGACATTGTAGCCCTGTATACTAATATTCCCATAGCAGGAGCATTAACAGCCACACATTGGTTTATACAGAAGTACCAAATACAGTGTCCAAGTGTCTTCATATTAGAATGCCTGAACATTGTACTCAATGATAATGTGTTCGAATTCAATGGCAAGCTATACAAACAGCAACAAGGAGTCAGTATGGGGGCTTCTTGTGCCCCTACAATTGCCAACATTTACATGGCTCATTTTGAAGCACAATTTGTATTCAATGAAGTAACCCCTTTCTTCGAGTCTGTATGTAACTGGGCTAGATATATAGACGACGTGTTCTTCATTTGGCTTGACAATGAAGACACGCTAGAGGAATACTTGCAATGGATACATTTATGTGACGATAATATCAGATTCACATGCCACACAAGTAGAGAAAGAGTAACCTATTTAGATGTGGAGATAAAACATCAAGATCAGGCGCTAATAGTAGACCTGTTCGTCAAGCCCACCTCAAAAAACACGTTGCTTCATTACGATAGTTTTCATCCTGCAATCCAAAAGAATAGCGTGCCATTTGGAGAATTTCTAAGGTTAAGGCGCAATTGTACCAACATACAGGACTATGACACTAGAGCCATAACAATGAAAGAAAAATTCCTGTCCAGAGGGTATCCCAAGAAACTGATAAGGGACTCATTTAAAAGAGCTCGGTTTTTCGACCGACAAGTATTGCTACAACCCAAAACAGAGAAAAACAGTCCCCAGTTAGTATTCGTTACCAAACACTCAAGCATCAACGAAAGAATTAGACAGACGGTAAGTGCCAATTGGCACATACTAAATGTAAATGTCCCCAAACAAGACAGACTGCCCAAACCCATTTTTGCGTATAAAAGAAATAGGACACTGAAAGACCATATAGTAAGATCCAGAATGGCAACCAAAACTGACCCCAAGCAACAATCGCTGACAAACTTGGAACCTGTAGTAGGCAACTACAAATGCTCTGCCTGTAAATCCTGCGCTACAGCCATAGAAGGCACAAGCTTGACCTTCAACAAACAACTAATTGAACTGAAAGATCTCAATAATTGCAGAAGCACTAATGTAGTCTACCTTATTATATGCCCTTGTGGTAAAGGCTACGTAGGGCAAACAGGAAGAGCATTCATCGTCAGATTGACCGAGCATAGGTCAGCTATAAGAACAAGAAAACAGACTGCCCCTATGGTCAGCCATTTTTTGGAAGAAGGACACGCACCAGAGGACATAACATGGTACATCCTAGAGAGAATACACCCAAGAGCAGGGTATGATCAGGAAAAAATACGTAAAATGAGAGAAGTATACTGGATTTATGTCTTGGGGACAGCCATTAATGGACTCAATGCTGAAATCCCATGGGAGCAAGCTATCTTATGATAGGTGTGAAGCCCATAACAGGCAACAAAAAGAAGTAGCAAGGAGATAGGGGATAATATTAATTTTATAAAAAAAATCTGTACCTGAATTATATCTAGAGCTATAGCAACAGATATTGTCTATCAGTTAATTTATGCAACACTGTACATGTTAAACATTGCCTGCAGATGGCAGCAGTCCGCCTAAGAGAGCATCACATTGTTGCCCCTCTTTCAAACATAACAATGTGAACGAGATTAGAATCCGGACGTATATGTTAAAATATGAACGCTATCCAACGACAATCTAATCTCGATAACACTTGCCTTTATGCTATCAAAATATTAACATAACAATAACACACTTCGTAGAACAACTCTTCAAAAAGAATAAGATATTAGAAAATTAGGGGGTCACAGTAACTATACTGACCACTCTCAACACTCGAATTGCGTTAATACATAGACCTTGGGCCACAGGAACTAGGATAAGATGGCGGAGCTACCGGCAGATACACAATAGGTAAACAGGAAGTTTAAGTTCACACTAACCCGTAATCTTGCGAGAGTACGCGCTACCTACGGAATCATGGCGCCAGAAACTTTGTTATTTAAAAGCTCCATTAGAATGACGGCGGCTAGATCCAAACCGGTGGCATATCGAGGACGGCATTTGACACGCATCAGGTAGGTCGCGCTCATTTAAAAAGACAGAGGCGCGTGTAATATTTTTTAAATGCCAGGAATTAAATAACTTGATCAGGTGGGTGCAAAAAGACCCCAATACCGTCTAACACTCATGCCAATGTACCTCAACTCTGGAACACTTAAAAATCATCCCTAACATCTGGTTAGACATTTAAGCAGAAGTCACATCATCGAAACCCCTGTTCTCCACCAACATCGTTTTTACAGCAAGCCCGCACAAGACTGATCCCCCTCCCTCAGGTATACACCCCTAGTTAAGAATGGATTCAAGGACTTATAGGATACCGCAGAGAAAATAAATTCACCTCACCCCCCCCCCCCACCCCCAAATCTGCAGCCCGCAGAAACATCAAACAAACAGCTACACACAGGTTGATCCTCATCACCTGACGTCCCTAAGCTGCCGGAGCACCAAAGACCGTCCCTAACTAGAAGAGAGTGCAAATGCATTAGTAAAGCAAGGAACAACACAAGCAAAAAAGACAAGCAGCACAATCACAAAGCCCACCTCCCAATAACTACACCCAAATGGGACAAGACAGCAACCAAACCTCAAAGGGAAGTGAACACCAGCAGGGGACGGTCCCCATGTATTCACTGTTTCCAAAAAAGAAGGGTCTTTTAAAACTTCGAGCTGACAGAGTCCAATCACATCAACTATGAAACAACGGGACATCCCATGGCCAAGAGGAGCCCACATCCTCACCTATGAGGTTGCCAGCCAAGTTGCCTCCCATGCCTAACCACTCTGAGACACAACGCCCTTGGGATGCCCGCTCTCTAACTATGGTTAGAGAACAACAGGGCACTACTTACCCTGCAGCCATCACCCAGGATGGGTCAAGTCAAGTTTCCTCTCCCCATGCACAATTTCAAGCCCATCCTTTCAACACTCCTATGACAGCCTCCACAGAGTCTGAATAACTGCATCCATCCAGGTCACTGACATAACCACATTTTCCCACCACAATCCAATCAAACAGTCTCACCAAAACACCATGTCATCCTTGATCCACCCAAGTCAAGGCACGCTAGCAAGTCAACAAAATCACATTGCTTCAGCTGAATCCATTAAACCGTTATTATCTATAGCAGGGTCAAACCAGCTTCAGCAGCATCTAGAAGAACAAACAAGGCTAGCGATGCAACCCAGCCATGGGGCTCATCCACAAACTGAAGCCGACTCCGAAAAAGACATAGCAAAGCTTGAAATTATTGGAATGATTCCAAATTATAGGTACAGTGGACGGTACAACATTCTATGCAGGAGCGCCATTTTAAAACTGGAAAGTGCCTTAGACAATCTTAAACATCTACAAACACACCACATTGAAGGAATTAAGTTTAAACCCAAAATAACGGTTGTTACCCAGAATAATTCAAGGATAGCCACAGAAGTCTGGAAACACAGGGAGTGCTTTTACAAATAGGGCATTGAACTAAGAAGGCCAGTTTCTGAGCTCTACCCTAGCCCTCTTCACCCACAACAGAAACAACTCCAGAAGGGGGATATCCCTACCGGTGGGGTGCTGAGGGGAGCAATTGGGCCACCAGACTGATCTATTTATAAGTAGCAGAATCTAAGCATTCACCAACCTTCCATCCTGGAAGCTCTCAGCTCCATGAGGCAAGTCTCCTTGCAAACACTGCAGGACCCCGGCCAAGGAGGCAAGGGGGGAGCATGAACGCAAAAAACACATGGAAAGAACCAACAGCCACTATCCGCTAATATTGTGCTCTTGGAACGTGAATGGCCTCAGAAGTAAGATGGGTGAGAACAAATTTACAGACTAATTCCAAAACATTGACATTCTGCTTTTGCAGGAAACCTGAGATGAACAACCAACTCCATTTGCAGGTTTTAATGAATTCCATCTAGAAGGGTCCAAAAGAACTAAGGCGTGGAGAGCTGCTGGTGGCCTCTCCACATACAAAGGAACTCATCTGCAGTGGCACCAAGAACTGATAGACTTGGGACTAACATGGGAAGAGTGCGTCAATCTTGCAACCCGACACTACCAACATCAGAATGTAATGCTCGTAACTTTAGTCTCCTAATCTGCAATGTATACATTCACCCCAGTGAGAAGAGCAGAGCAGGAAAGACAGAATCATTAACAGCATTACTTAAATCCTTACATTATACTTTCCCACAAGATCTCATTATTCTGTCAGGAGATGTTAACATGCAATTACTGCAAACCAACACTCATCTATCCCAACAATAATCAATTAGTGCCACTCAAACTATACCGCCAGTAATTACAACCCATTTCAGAACTGATCCACATGGGAAAGTGTGTGCCAAAGCCCTTGAGAATATCGGGCTGTTTACTCTCAATGGCCGCCTTCACCAAGATCCACCAGCAGCTTTTACCTGGACATCAAATAAAACCATTCCCATTCTGGATTACACATTTGAAGATACAGATTTGCTCTTCACGATTACTCTTTACCACATAACAGCCAGAGTGGAGAGTGACCACTTCCCCCAGCATGTGGAGTCTTCGATATGTCCACCTAGAGCCCCTTGAGCTAAAGACCTGCTCGTGGCACCCAGCACCTGTAACCTGAAGCGCCTCCCTTGGAATGGAACGGTGGCAGCCACAATCATGGGCTATATAACCATTTGTTGAAATCAACCAAATTGCACACATTGTGGCAATCTTAGGAGACTTTGATAGAGGTGCTGACCAATCCAATACCTTTTCATTCAATTCCACACAATGTTCTCACACTTTCAGGAAAGTCACAGTCTGCTTCACCACATCCCTCTCACTGAAAGAAGGGACTTAAACAGGGAGATTAGGAAACTCTGGAAGCAGGACCCGAAGATCAGCCAAGCCACCAGGAACCTAATTGCAACTCTAAGGCGAACCTACAGAAAGTACTGTAAGGGTGACAAAGTCACTCCAATGTTTGTCTTTTTCCTTCAACATTAATCTCTTTTGTCGCGTGCTCTTCCCCGGAAAGCGCGGTCAGCCCAAACCAACGCTGTTTGCTAAAAATGCTCTGGAAGTAGGAGCGGGTTCCACCCCAAGCCGGGTGCACAGCTTAAATGTCCGCAGCATTCCATAAATGCCAGCAACTCAATTCTTTTATCCCAAAAATCTTTTTATTTTATCATGGTAATCCAAAATTCAACGTTACTTCATGCTTGTGCGCAAATTACAAAGGAGACGTTTACAACTCCACTCAATTCTTAACGAGGCAGAAATGCTAATCCAAGCCTTATTCTGCACCACGAGAGTGTTCGTAAATTGTTATCCACATCCATAAAACTTGTTTTACCCAATGCATTTTGGGCCTTCAGTTCGGCCCTTCGTCAGGGGTTTATGTATCTAAAATACATAACACATTATTTTAGACAATGCTACGCCCAATCCCAATCCCATTCAACTTTGGAAAAATTTGACAAAAATAACTAAATATCACAAAGGGACAATTGTTTAAACGCCGGTTCATTGAACTTTTCATAAGACTCGTAACTTTATAAGATTTGTCTGTTATACATTACATACAAAGGATGGCATATGCTTTTACGTCTGCAAGATAACTTGAATACGGGAACATCAGTGCTTAATAAGAGTTTGGGCTTGAGAAATAATGTTTTGAACATCACGGCATGTGTACACCAAACAATCAACGTTAGATTTGACATCTGCGGGAGGGCGGGGCATTAGTGATGGGTACCTAGTGAGATGACGAAGAAAAAGGTAGCAGTTACGTTCACAAGAAGGGAGGATAAATAGTGTCGTAGATAAAAGAGAAAGGTTTACATACGGAGTGCTTTGTGGGAATTGTAGGCGATGGTTAAGTGGGAGGGGAGAAAACGGAACGAAGGGGAGCGTCATAAGGGAATTCATAGTGAACAGGTGGTGTAGGGGGGTGGATACAAACTTGGATATAAGAGGCGTGGTTCAAAGGGTGATGAACATTTTGTTAAGACCGGCCTGATGGTAAAGGTGATGAAAGAATGAGCACATGAAGATGTTGAAAGGTATTAATAGCTTATCATGATGAATGTAGTAGGGAAGTGTGTACAATTGAAAGCACACAACCATTTGAAAGGTGGGGTAATGTAGCAAGCACATAGGTGGGATTAGAGCACAGGGGTAACGAGAGAGAAGTAAAATGTGAGAAAGGTGGGGTCAGGCTGACCATGGACGGAGGTTGGAATGGGAGGGACACGAAGGGTAAAAGACGCACAAGTGAGGGAAGGCACTCATTGTAACGAGTAGCATTCCGCTACGTTTGTTAGCGGAAAAACGTTGATTCGAAATTGCGTTATTAGTTGTTTTGTATATCTTAGCACTGAATGGGATTGGGCGTAGCATTGTCTAAAATAATGTGTTTTGTATTTTAGATACATAAACCCCTGACGAAGGGCCGAACTGAAGGCCCGAAATGCATTGGGTAAAACAAGTTTTATGGATGTGGATAACAATTTACGAACACTCTTGTGGTGCAGAATAAGGCTTGGATTAGCATTTCTGCCTCATTAAGAATTGAGTGGAGTTGTAAACGTCTCCTTTGTGATTTGCGCACAAGCATGAAGTAACGTTGAATTTTGGATTACCATGATAAAATAAAAAGATTTTTGGCATAAAAGAATTGATTTGCTGGCATTTATGGAATGCTGCCGACATTTAAGCTGTGCACCCGGCTTGGGGTGGAACCCGCTCCTACTTCCAGATCATTTTTAGCAAACAGCGTTGGTTTGGGCTGACCGCGCTTTCCGGGGAAGAGCACGCGACAGTAGAGATTAATGTTGAAGGAAAAAGACAAACATTGGAGTGCACTTTGTCACCCTTACAGTGCAATTTGAATATGTTCAGCGCATCGGACAAGGAGCATCTACTAAGAATTGTGGAAAAATTTGACAAAAATAACTAAATATCGCAAAGGGACAATTGTTTAAACGCCGGTTCATTGAACTTTTCATAAGACTCGTAACTTTATAAGATTTGTCTGTTATGCATTACATATAAAGGATGGCATATGCTTTTACGTCTGCAAGATAACTTGAATACGGGAACATCAGTGCTTAATAAGAGTTTGGGCTTGAGAAATAATGTTTTGAACATCACGGCATGTGTACACCAAACAATCAACGTTAAATTTGACATCTGCGGGAGGGCGGGGATTAGTGATGGGTACCTAGTGAGATGACGTAGAAAAAGGTAGCAGTTACGTTCACCAGAAGGGAGGATAAATAGTGTCGTAGATAAAAGAGAAAGGTTTACATACGGAGTGCTTTGTGGGAATTGTAGGCGATGGTTAAGTGGGAGGGGAGAAAACGGAACGAAGGGGAGCGTCATAAGGGAATTCATAGTGAACAGGTGGTGTAGGGGGGTGGATACAAACTTGGATATAAGAGGCGTGGTTCAAAGGGTGATGAACATTTTGTTAAGACCGGCCTGATGGTAAAGGAGAGGAAAGAATGAGCATGTGAAGATTTTGAAAGGTATGAATAGCTTATCATGATGAATGTAGTAGGGAAGCGTGTACAATTGAAAGCACACAACCATTTGAAAGGTGGGGTAATGTAGCAAGCACATAGGTGGGATTAGAGCACAGGGGTAACGAGAGAGCAGTAAAATGTGAGAAAGGTGGGGTCAGGCTGACCATGGACGGAGGTTGGAATGGGAGGGACACGAAGGGTAAAAGACACACAAGTGAGGGAAGGCACTCATTGTAACGAGTAGCATTCAGCTACGTTTGTTAGCGGAAAAACGCTGATTCGAAATAGCGTTATTAGTTGTTTTGTATATCTTAGCACTGAATGGGATTGGGCGTAGCATTGTCTAAAATAATGTGTTTTGTATTTTAGATACATAAACCCCTGACGAAGGGCCGAACTGAAGGCCCGAAATGCATTGGGTAAAACAAGTTTTATGGATGTGGATAACAATTTACGAACACTCTCGTGGTGCAGAATAAGGCTTGGATTAGCATTTCTGCCTCATTAAGAATTGAGTGGAGTTGTAAACGTCTCCTTTGTGATTTGCGCACAAGCTTGAAGTAACGTTGAATTTTGGATTACCATGATAAAATAAAAAGATTTTTGGGATAAAAGAATTGAGTTGCTGGCATTTATGGAATGCTGCGGACATTTAAGCTGTGCACCCGGCTTGGGGTGGAACCCGCTCCTACTTCCAGAACCTACAGAAAGGCCCTATAGAAAGCTAAAAAAATGTACCAGTTGAACGTATGGCTAAAGATCATACACACAAGAAAAATGAAAAACAGTAAACAATTTTGGGCCAAAGTCAACACTCTTGCAAATGGCAGATTTTGCCTTCACAGTGCCGGCATCTGAAAAGCCGACTGGATAGCTCACCTAACAGCAGCATTCCCTGCATAAGATGCAGACAATGCTATGCAGATTGCCACATCAATCTAAAAAACACTCTCCAAGAAAGTTAATTGGCAGAACCTCCAGAAGGCCCATGGCTGAAAGATTTACAAGTCTAGATCACCCTTAAGAGACTGAGACCAGACAGGCTGCCCGGACCAAGTGGGCCCGAAAAATGCCGTATTCAAGCGAGATCTACCTTATTGGACCTTTATTACCTACTCCATCCCGGCATCCTGGAGGGGTAGTATTCTACACACTATTTTCAAATGTGGCTCCTCATCCAAACCAGGGAATTACAGATTATTTGTCCTTATTGATGTTGAAGCCAAGCTCTTTGCCTTCAATTCATTATCAGATGTGGAAGCTTGGGCTTTAGAAGTAAACATGTATGTATGTATGTATGGTACACTTATATAGCGCGAAAACTGTCACCCTATGGGTATCCTGGCGCTTTAGACTTGGTGATGATCAGCACGTTACCAGCCCATAGTTGGCAGTCGGAAGACTAGTTTTCCATCCTTGGGAACAACCAGGTTTTCAGATTCTTTCTAAAGCAGGCCCACGAATTGGCCTGTCTGATAGTCTGGGGCAGATCATTCCATAATCGTGCAATTGGGTTTCCAGGCCTCCAGAACCACTCCATCTTCCAAAGACTGATTACAAATTAGTTGCAGCCAAGGAAGAGTTTCCCGTCCGAAAACCTTCCAGACTCTGGCAGGAGGGGGTCTCGGGGACAGCCCGGTGTGATACTTTGGGCTAAGTTGTTGAAATGCTCCTCGGTAGGAGCCTGGAAGAATTCCAGACCGGTGGCTGCTCCAGGCCCTTCCTCTGCTCTCTCCAATGGATCACTCTGATTATTGACATTACCAGGCCAGAGATTGACCACAATTTTTGTGATTTTTTCTTCAAAGTGTGTGGCAATCGTGTCACAGAGTTCCAGCGAGGCAACCACCTTATTGCTGGTACAAGCTGGCTGGGACAGATCCCTAACGTTATTAAAGAGGGCTTTCGTGCTATTCAACGCACATAAAATAGAGTTGGCATAAAAGTCAGCCTTAGCTCTCGCTATCGACTCCTTATATTTGGTCTGAGCTATTTTCAGCTCCTTTCCGTCCTTCTCCAGGTATGCCCTTCTCCATCTTCTCATCCCCTTCTTACAGGTCAGTCCTGAAAACAAAGACAGGCTTTATAGAGCTGGCAAAAGTACAATGACCAACCTCCTCGCAGTCAGCCTCCTTGTCGAAAAAGCTAAATGCAAATGCTCAAAACTATATGCTTGCTTCATTGATCTGAAAGCAGCATTCAAAAGGGTACAGAGAAATTATCTTTGGGCAAAGATGGCCAGCTGGAGCGTGACATTGAAACTATCTGAGGTCATAAATAATATTTACTCAGATAACTGGGTGCAAGTAAAAATTGGCAATTGCAACAGAATAACCAGTAAGATCGCCACTCATACCGGTTTAAAGCAGGGGTGTGTTCTGGCCCCCTGTCTATTCAATTCTTCATGGTGGACTTCGATGCTCAATTATTGAAAGTAGTGGGTGACCCTCCCAAACTAGCGGACAAACTAGTGCGGTGTCTACAATATGCTTATGGTTTAACATAGTCAGACTCCGATTGGCCTCCAGCGCCTAATCACAAATCTTGTTGAATACATTGAAATGCTCGGCCTGGAATTTGACTACATAAAATAAAGGTAATCTGCTCCTCAGCAAATTCCGGTTCCCATCGCACCACGTTTAAGTGGAAAGCAGCTGAACAAAACTTAGATCTGGCCAAATCTTACAAATACCTGAGAGTAGTAATGGATATCAGACTATCTTTCAAAGAGCCCTACTTCAAAGGAGAGCCCTGGCTAACAAACTATGTTTCACTTTCAACTTGCTGCAAAAATTGTTGGGGTGCATATCACAGCATTATCTTCCACCGGGGCCAAGTTGCTCCCCTCACTCACTTTTGGCAACCGCCCCAACCCAGCTACAATCTCTCTTGTTCAACCATTTTTTCAGACTTCCGCAACACATCCCACAAGCACAGGGGAGAATGGAGTTTGGTTTAGTTCAAAAAGCCCCAGTTAGAATGGATGCAATCATCAAATTGTGTTGGAAGCTTAGCTCAGTTGTAACTGACTCACTTGCTGCTCTGTGCTGGCCAGAAATGGAAAGCCAGCCCATATATAAAAATAACTTGCCAACAGTGGTTTCGCAAACACTAACCAATCTAAATCTGCCCAAAGCATGGGATTCAAACAGTGGCTTTACTGCCTTCACAAAAACTTACATACAATGCGTTTAAACTACCCTCTTGGACATTCAACAAAGCAGGCAGGGATGGTCAGTTCTTCACTCTTATACCAATTGAAGCCCACAACTATATCGCACATTCAACACTCTCTTCTTTTAATCCTTATGGATCTGGTTCCAGTCTGGAAGCAAACCTGTCCAGACCCCCTCTGCCACCTATGTGGTCTCTCAGAAGAAAGTGTATTACATTTTTGTGCATTCGTCCCGCCATCATCCACCTCAGATGGAAATTGTTATCTCCTTGCCTAAGTGCTCTTCAGATCAGATCTTGTCATCCTGCAGTGATGGCACTTCTAAATAGGAATAACATCCCGCTTTTCTGCAAGGCCACAAAGATTCTATTGCAAGCAAACAGGGCTGCTTTCGTTGCAGTCAGTGATTCCCGGCACAACGTCATTTTTCTTTTCTGCATTTTAGAGGCCACTTCTTGTTCATTGCTCCAAAACCTTCTGGAGTAACATGACTTTATGTATTACATTGCACTTATCCCCACTCAGTTACTACTATTGCAGCTGCATAGTGTGATCCCCTGTGCAATACAGTCTTTGTTTTATACTTGCTCATTAGAGATTGCTCCCTGCTGTTATCATTTCAGGCAGTTATTCCAGGTATGAGACTCTTAATTCAAAGGGCTAACTGTACATTTGCCATGAACAATGACATTTGGCACTATATGCATTTTTGCGATTCTGGTCGGCAGCACTTGCTTCACTTAAATAATATTCTCTTTTTTAATTATTTTTTAACGTTAATTGTTTATTTTATTGCATTTATTGTGGCTCTTTTAACCCATGTTAACAAGCAGATTTAATTTTTGTGTTGTACATTTGCTAAGATTTTTATTAATCTGCAATAAAGACTACTTACTCTTGGGCATATTTACAAGGGATTATCGCCACAGTAACGTCACTTTTTGTGATGTTCCTGGGGAGATAATCCCTTCGCCTTATTTACAAGGCAGTGTTGAGCCACTTAATGTGGTTTAATGGCGCCTTGTGAATAAGGCCCCCTCTCACGCTACACTTAGCTTGAAAGGGGAGGGCAATGGGTGTTGCAGTTGGTTTTCCGTCGCAACACCCATTGATTTTGACGCTGACCCCAATTTACAAGGGTGGGGCGTAAATATGGGGCAGTGCCAAAATTAAGACCAGGGAAAACCTGGTCTTAACAAGGCAAAATGAGGAAAAATGTTTAATATCTTATTTGTTTTTGTTATTTCTATGTGTGCTGCATTGTGCAGCACACATAGAAATTGCCATGAATTGCCATGAATGATCGTTTATGTGCAGGAAAGTGTTACTTCCTTCATATAAACAATCATTAAAAAACATGAAGATCTGCAACTTTTATATGTCCTGCACAATGCAACACACATTCGAGTTACAAATCACCATTAGGGATTGTTTATGTGCAGGAAGGACACCTTCCAACACATAAACAACTGTTTCCTCAATGCAGGCAACCTTGCGCTATGGTGGAAGGGTGCCTGCATTGACGCTAGGCAGCTGAGTTTAGCACCAGTGCTAGGGAAAACAAAGGGATGCGACGTACCATTGTAAATACAGCGCATTCTTGCGTATTCAGAATGGCGGTGCGTGGCATTACAAATCTTTGCTTAACACCACGTTTCAACATTCATTTGTAAATATGCCCCTCATTGTTTTGCAAGCGAAAGTAAAGGCCAGGATAATATCTGAGATGTGTGTCTGCTCTTGGTATTTAACCACAGCTAAACAGGAACATGTCAGATTTGTTACACCATAAAGATAAAATGCATGTTTTGTGTATATTTTTGATTCATTCATCCATGTGTATGTTTGACTTCAGGCAAATGTCGAGGAGTGACACAGGAAGCCAGTCTGGGCTTTTTAACCCACAGAAATGTTTGTTCTGGGGTTTGTAATTTGCTATCAATATACACATAGGTGTGCACACTACATCTTTGAGGATTCTATTGTCAAGATATCTTGGGCTGGGGGTGTCACACGTGACATATGACACATTGACATGTTCCCTTTTACCACCTGTCCCTTTTGTTCACCTCCGTGTCACACACACCCTCTCCCGTGCTCTCACAGTCCTTGTCCACTTTACCTGTGCATAATCTAGTGTTCACTGATGCACAACACTTGTGCTCCCTCAGCCCCCCCAGAGAATACATGAGGCACGTCACTCAGTGCTTCCACTGGGAGCATCAGCCCCTGCTCCCTCAGGTTCAGCAGCGCTCAGTGCTCCCCTGGGACGTGGCAACCTGGACCCCTGGGGTTCACATCACTCTTTTCACCCTGTGCCAGGGGCGGCTGGTGACATTTGAAAGTGATGGGGCGTAAACTAATTTGCATATTGCACCGCAGCGAGCGAGAGCAGCAAGCAAGCCCGAACCACCTTAAGGGGGGTTCGAGGGGGTTCTCCCCCCAAGAAAAATTGTGCATTTCCAAGCAAATTTGAGAAAGCAGGAAGGTTAATAAAGCAATAGTGAAAGTGCAGTTATTACATTAATCGTTGTCCTAACATAGGTACCTGCTTATTCAGTATAACCACAGAGCTTAATACATTCCGTCCTATTACGCTGCTGAATTCAGACTATAAGACTTTCATGGAAATCTCAGCTCTAAGAGTAGAAGAAGTTGTACAGCAGTTGGGAAACAGCCTTTACAAAGCATTGGGAACCACGCATTACCTTTACCACGTTTCCATTAGAACGCATGTGACTTTATCACGCATGTCTTTCCACACCGTTTATAGTGTTTAGGTGCTACAGAATGTACTTAATATGCCATTTGATCAGTAAAATCTGTTTAGTCCCAAGTAGAACAAACACTAGAAAACTTTTAAAAACAGAGATAACAATGCATTTCTGAGTACCTCACTCACAGTATTTTTTTTATTTAACAAACAAGTAGCAGCATTCACTTTTTGTAAAGTAAATCAGCACGTCTCTCTTTCAGTGTAGCGAACTTGTCAATAACTTTATTGTTGAAGTCCGGTATTTTTTGGACTAGCTTGCTCTCTACAGAGAGCATCGCCAAAGCATTGAGTCTTTCCTCTAGCATGGTGTTCCTGAGGAATGTCTTAATGCGCTTTAAGGCTGAAAAACATTGTTCAGCTTCGGCTGTTGTCATTGGAGTGGTAATGACAATTTTTAGTAAAGTCACTGTCTCTGTAAGTGACTTTTCCATATTCAGTTTATGTATTAAAGTCAGCAAAGTCAAGGCACTTGTGGCCTTCCGGTACACAGGCATTGCGTACAGTACAGTCGACTCAGTTCTCAGCTGCTCTTTTTTGAGCATAGGATATGCTTCCACAGCCTCATTCAGAGCACGCTCCGGGAAGGATTCATCATATTTTGCAAACTCTTTACTTTGCAATAATGTGGCACTCACCAAATGTTTAGTGAATGAAAAACGTTTTTGTGCCTGCACAATTACAATGTCACATATCTCTTTTGCAATTCGAACCAGAGTGGTGATGTTTTGCCTGCGGTTTGCAAAAGCAGAATGCTCCGGCGGTTTGCTCTCTAAATTGTCACGTCAAGTCAAGTCAAGTCAAAGAATTTATATAGCGCGCTACATACCCAGAGGGTCTCAAGGCGCTTGAGGAGGGGTGGGGAATTACTTGTCAAATATCCACGTTTTAAGTTGCTTTCTGAATGCTAGGTGGTTCTGGGTAAGGCGAAGGTAAGTGGGAAGTGAGTTCCAGGTTTTAGCTGCCAGGTAGGAGAAGGATCTACCTCCCATGGTGGTTTTGTTGATGCGGGGTACCGTGGCAAGGGCTTGGTTGGATGATCGTAGCTGGCGGGAGGGGGTGTAGAATGACAGTCGTGTGTTGAGGCATTCTGGTCCGATTTCGTAGAGTGCTTTGTGTGCGTGGGTTAGGAGCCGGAAAGTGATCCTCTTATTGACGGGAAGCCAGTGGAGGTTTTTCAGGTGACCAGAGATATGTTCTTTACGCGGGATGTCTAATATGAGCCTGGCTGAGGCGTTTTGGATTCGTTGGAGTTTTTTCTGGAGTTTAGCTGTAGTACCGGCGTAGAGGGTGTTTCCATAGTCCAGTCGGCTCGTGACCAGAGCGTGGGTGACCGTTTTCCTAGTTTCAGTGGGGATCCAACGAAATGTTTTTTTGAGCATGCGAAGAATGTTGAAGCAAGATGAAGAGACGGCGTTGACTTGTCTGTTCATCGAAAGTGAGGAATCCAGGATGACGCCCAGGTTCCGTGCGTGGTCTGTCGAGATGGGTGCTTTTCCAAGGGCTTCTGGCCACCAAGAGTCGTCCCATGCAGAGGGGGAGGTACCTAAGATAAGGACTTCTGTTTTATCTGAGTTCAGTTTTAGACGGCTGTGTTTCATCCATTCAGCTACTTCTTTCATTCCTTCGTGTAGGTTAGTTTTGGCGGTGCTAGGGTCATTGGTGAGTGATAGGATCAGTTGAGTGTCATCCGCGTAGGAGATGATGTTGAGGTTGTGTTGGCGTGCGATGGCCGCGAGGGGGCTCATGTATACGTTGAAAAGGGTGGGGCTGAGTGAAGATCCTTGTGGCACGCCGCAGATGACTTCAGTGGCCTCTGACTTGAATGGTGGAAGGCGGACTCTCTGGGTACTTCCGGTGAGGAACGAGGTGATCCATTCCAGTGCTTTTCCTTGGATTCCGATGTTTTTGAGGCGCTGTAGAAGGGTGCTATGGCAGACTGTGTCGAAGGCTGCGGAGAGGTCGAGGAGGATGAGGGCGACTGTGTCTCCATTGTCCAGTAGAGTTCGAATGTCGTCTGTTGCTGCGATGAGGGCGGTCTCAGTGCTGTGTTTTGCTCGGAAGCCGGACTGTGAGGAGTCGAGGGTTTTGTTGGCTTCAAGGAAGGCGGCGAGCTGGTTGTTGACTGCTTTCTCGATGACTTTGGCCGGGAATGGAAGGAGCGAGATGGGGCGGTAATTTTTGAGTTCGGTGGGGTCCGCTGTGGGTTTTTTCAGAAGGGCGCTGAGTTCGGCGTGTTTCCAGCTTTATGGGAAGGTGGCGGATTTGAAGGAGCAGTTGATGACGTCTCGGAGGTGCGGTGCTATGATGGAGTCTGCTTTGTTGAAGATGTGGTGAGGGCAAGGGTCTGTGGGGGATCCTGAGTGGATGGAATTCATCAGGCGGATGGTGTCCTCAGTGGAGATAGGGTTCCAGTCATTAAGGGTGTTCGAGGGGGGTGAAGGTCCAGTAGATGGTTGGGAGGGTTGGTCTCCGGGTTGGTTGTCGAAGCTGTTGTGGATGTCTGCAATTTTGTTGTGGAAGAATGAGGCTAGGGAGTCGCAGAGTGCTTGAGAGGGGGTGATGTCGTTAGAGTTGGCCGAGGGATTGGTAAATTCCTTGACGATGTTGAAAAGTTCCTTGCTGTTGTGGGCGTTATCTAGTCGTTCCTTGAAGGCGGTTTTCTTGGCTTTTCGGATCAGTTGGTGGTGTATGCGGGTGGCGTTTTTGAAGGCGTCCTTGGTGCTGGTGGTTGGGTCTTTTTTCCAAGCCTTCTCAAGGGAGCGGCAGAGTTTCTTGGATTTCTTAAGATCATCGTTGAACCATGAGGCCTTCTTGCTGCCAAGTTTGCTTTGTCGCTTTTTCAGTGGTGCTAGGATGTCGGCGCTGTTGGATAGCCATAGGGAGAGGTTGGTGGCGGCTTGGTCGGGGTTTGAGGAGTGGGCTGGGGGGTTTAGAAGAAGCGATGAGGAGATCTGGTCGATGGTGATTTTGTTCCAGTTTCTTTGCAGAGTTGGTTGGGGGTGGTTGTTGGGTTTGGGCTTGTTGTAGGTAAAGTGAACGCAGCTGTGGTCAGTCCAGAGGAGAGCCGTAGTGTGGCTGAAGGAGACATGATTGCTGGAGGTGAAGATAGGGTCGAGAGTGTGACCTGCGATGTGGGTGGGAGAAGTGACCAGTTGTCTAAGTCCGAGGTTGGCGAGGTTGTCCAGAAGGGTGGTGGAGTTGCGGTCGTTGTTCTTTTCAAGGTGAAAGTTGAGGTCTCCCAGGAGGATGTAATCTTTGGAGGGGAGTGCGTGTGGAGTGATGAAGTCCGTGATGTCCTCACTAAATTGTGCGCGGGGTCCTGGTGGTCTGTAAAGGAGGGTGCCTCTGAGTGTGGTCTTGGGGTCGATGTGGATCTGGAAGTGAAGGTGTTCAGAGTTGGCGAGATTGATGTCAGAGCTGGTTGAGATGTGGATAGATTTCTTATGGACGATAGCGATTCCTCCTCCTGTGTGGCCGGTACGGTCCTTGCGTATGATCTTATAATCTTGTGGGATGGCAATGGTGATGTCTGGGGCGGAGGAGGCGTTCATCCATGTTTCTGTAAGGAAGGCGACGTCCGGAGAGATGGTGTCTAGTAGATTCCATAGGTCAATGGCGTGCCTGTGGACCGATCGGGTGTTGAGCAAGATGCATTGTAGGTGGTTGGGGTCGGGAATCTGAGGTGTGATCGAAGCGGAGTTGTTGACGGTGCCGATGAATTTGCAGGAGTAGCATGAGAAAGGTCCATGGGTGTGTCCAGGAGCGGCTTGGACGCAGTTGGGGGAACGGCCGGGGTTAAGGGCTAGGAGGGTGGTGGCATCGTAGGTAATGTGGGAAGGGTGGGCAATGCGAGGGCCAGGGGGACTGGCGCTGGGCGCGGTCCAGGCGCGGACGGGCGTAGACGGGCTTACCTTTGGCGCACCTTCGGCGCGGATTGGGCGCGAACGCTGTGCGTGAACGCTGCGCGCGGGAGCAACTGTCATATATGGATGGTGGAGGGGGAGGGGCGAGGGCGGCTCAGCAGGGAGGCGGGGCGGGCTACGGAGGAGGACAACAACAACAAAATGGAGGCGGAGGGGTCAGCACGGCAAGAGCGCTTGGGGGAAAACGCAAATTCAGCAAGAAAGTAGCGCTGGCAATTTAAATATGCAAATAAACAAAGCGGCAGTCAAAAGCACACAGCAGGCAATAGATATCAATCAGTTTCCGGTACAATGCGCTGCACAACGATACCAAAGCCACAGGGGAGCGACCACTCAGCTCAGAAGCGAAGAGCGAGTCACAGCGCTTCCAGGTAACGGAGAGCTGTTTGTAGTCTGTGGGAGGGCGGCTCAGCTGGGAGGCGGGGCGGGCTACGGAGGAGGACAACAACAACAAAATGGAGGCAGAGGGGTCAGCACGGCAAGAGCGCTTGGGGGAAAACGCAAATTCAGCAAGAAAGTAGCGCTGGCAATTTAAATATGCAAATAAACAAAGCGGCAGTCAAAAGCACACAGCAGGCAATAGATATCAATCAGTTTCCGGTACAATGCGCTGCACAACGATACCAAAGCCACAGGGGAGCGACCACTCAGCTCAGAAGCGAAGAGCGAGTCACAGCGCTTCCAGGTAACGGAGCGCTGTTTGTAGTCTGTGGGAGGGCGGCTCAGCTGGGAGGCGGGGCGGGCTACGGAGGAGGACAACAAAAACAAAATGGAGGTGGAGGGGTCAGCACGGCAAGAGCGCTTGGGGGAAAACGCAAATTCAGCAAGAAAGTAGTGCTGGCAATTTAAATATGCAAATAAACAAAGCGGCAGTCAAAAGCACACAGCAGGCAATAGATATCAATCAGTTTCCTTGTAACTGATTGTATAACACGTCGACAGCACGCATTATTTTATGAAATAAAAACAGTAAGAACTGAAACTCTCTGTCTTGTAATATTCTAATAAAGCCACGGGCTTCATTCTGACTTGTGTAATCAAACTCTTCATTGGCTTCTATGGCGACAAAACATTTCTCAATGCCCTCCCTATTTTCAAAGATTAGGTTGACTGTATGAATGTTAAAGTTCCAACGAGTTGAGGATCCCCTTGGAACACTTTTGTCCACAATCTCATGAAGGGCTTCTGTTCTTTTGGGGGGACGTGAGAAGAATGCTACTATGCCTCCTATATCCTGAAAATAAATTCATGTCTCTCTAATCTTTGATACTGCCTGTTGCATAATAAGATTGAGTTGGTGGGCGTAACAGTGCAAGTAATGAGCATTAGGGTACACATCTCGAATTCGTTTCTGTACTCCACTAAGGCTTCCACTCATTACAGAGCCACCATCATAGCTTTGTGCGATAAGTTTTTGTTTTTGAGGCAGGTCCGTAAAAATTAAGTTCAGTTGACATAGTATAGATTCAAGAATGGTTGCTGCACTAGAGTCTCTTAAATGTATGAAACCATAGAACCTCTCCACAACGTTTCTGTCACTGTCAAGGTACCGAAACACTAATACGGACTGTGTCTTAGTGGCCACATCAGTGATGTCATCAGACTGAATAGCCACAAAGTCTGTGTTTTGTAACTCTTGCACAATATGGCTTCTTATAATTTCGAGCATACACTCAAGGAGTTCATTTTGTATTGTTTTAGAGGTGCCCTTAAAGACTGTAGCACTCGCTAAATGTGTTTCCAAATCCTTGTCTATGCTTGCTATTAAATCCACTAGGCCTCTGAAGATCCCAGGTTTTGAGGAACTTTCCGATTCATCATGGCCTCGCAATGTCAGTTCAAAAGCACCACAGAAACTAATGCAATCAATTATCTTGGATAGAATTTGTCTGTTCCTATCAACGGCTTCATTGTGTTTCTGTATGGTTTTTCGGTATGCCTCATTTATCTGCTGCTCAATTGGTGCGTCTTCCCCCAACATTCCCAACCTCGTCAGGTTTTCCATATGCTTTCTTGTGTATGCATGCTTCTTTATTTTTTCCGACAAATGCTTCAAGTCTGTGATTCCTTGAGGTGTCCAAGAAAAGTCACCACCAAACAGCAAGCAGGGGAAGCAGAACAGAGAATTTCTTATAGGACACCCTGTAAGCCAATCATCTTTTGTGTACCAGGCATTTGAGAATGTGCGTTTTGACATTTTTCCTCTGTCCTGGGAAGTTTTCTCTAGGTTTATGTCAGGCTGATGAGGTCCTAATTGCTTTAACTGTAGTTTTTCTTCAAGTGGCCGTGCCTGGAATGACCTTGTAATCAGCTCCTGTACTGTATTCATGATGGTGTTGCTGGCCTTACCAATATATATATATCAAAGAAACCTGCCAATAATCAAAGTACAACGTATAAGGCGCAGTGCAAAAATATCAAATTTCAGTATAAATACATATATCTTGTGCAGTACCGTAATACATCTCCAACAACTCCCCTTTCCACAAAATGACTGCAAAAAATACAGCTTTACTACCTCTCTGGGCCATAGTGAAAAGATAACAATTTATTTTTGAAACACTAGGGTAATCAAACAAAGACTGTGGGGAAAAAAACATAACGCTCTAATTTTTTCCTTGCAGTTTGCATGCAGCTCTTAGGTGACAGTTATTAGCTCGCTGTTGTATGTTACGATTTTAACTTAGAAACTGCAAGTAACAAAAGTATCTCTCTGACAAAAGCTGTGACTCACTGACCTATTTACATCATATGGAGTTTGTGATCTGCATCAGGTACATGTTCTTTGCAGCAGGCACATTAACCTTCTGCGCTGCCGCCAGCTGCTATTTCACTACTCGGACCACAAACATTGGCTAGCTCTGCCAGACTTCCAACGCACCTCCATATATAGGCCAACAACTGATTTTTCTATTTTTTGTTTTATTTTACGTGCACCTCCATATATAGGCCAACAACTGATTTTTCTATTTTTTGTTTTATATAACGCGAACCAAGTTTGATGCAAAGAATAAAACAGCCCTGATGAGAGATCAGCGACACTGTACCTAATCTCGAAACGCGTCGGCACTTTCATAGGGTGGAATAAAATGTAATCTTTAGGTTACTAGGACCGGCTGGTCCAGTATTGATTTGTTTAAGAGCCATTCATCTGCTTATAATTCCCCCTAGGATTGTTTTTTCCTATTTTTCTCATTTTTTGATTGTAATGTTTTTTCTAATGTCGTTTTTGATGTATTCTTAGTTTTTTGTAATGTTTGATGCAAGAAATTTTCGTTTTGTACTGTGTAAATAATTTGTTTTTTATGTATGTACAAAGTATATATAGGTGTGTAAATATTTAATGTATTGTTGTTTTCTGTCATATAGCTTGTCATAACTTGAAAAAGATAAAAAACATTGACACTAACTAGGATGTCGACGGTGATCACAATAAATTGATCTTTTCCCTCTTAATAAGCTTGTGGAGATGTTGTGGTTCGGGCAATTTGTGTTACATATTCTATAAAGGGTCTAGCCTCCCCCACATGTTTATGGACCTATCCCCTTTTGTTCTTAGAACACAGAGGAGGCCTCTGCAAAACTGCTTCATAATCCCCATGATGCCAAACCGACATTCAGAAAGGGTAATCTGCAATGGAACACTGGATTATGCTTGCTTGGGCTCTTAACATATGGGTGCTCAATGCAAAAGGTATGATGTGCAGCTTCTTCACTGTCTTCAGGTCAGCATTTGCTATGGTTGTCAACACTCTTCTGTGGTGTAAGCTGTACCATTTGTTTCTCATTTAGGGTGTTTGGCTAGGTCCCTTGTCATTTGGGTCTCCCTAACTGGAATTACAAATTCCAGAAGTGAATTTTAAACTGGAAACTGCTGAAGGAGTATCCATGAGTGAACGTTCACCATGAATGCAGTGTATGGATACAGGATACAGAGACCTTAAAGTGGATGCCCACCCGGAAGTAAATGAATAGATGGAATATACAAAAAGAAAGTGCAACCCAGCAGAATGAATAAAGCAAGACTATCGGAAATGTACAGCTACCAGATTTAACCTTCAATGTAGATGCGAAGGTGAACACGAGGAGAGACAAATCTGTCAATAAAGATGCAGCTTTCCCTCTTCCACCTTCCAAACGTTATGCATGTGCAATGAGCGAATAAGGACAAGAAGTCAGACATTTCTGTTAATTGGCCTCTGTGATCTCAACTAATTGACAGAAACTGCATAGACTCAGAACCGTATCCTTGTGACCCTTAGATAAAGGCAAAAGTATATGGTATGAATAGGTCTGACTGAGATTAATACTCATCATTGCATGCATGCACAAATACCCAAATTAGAGTCGCCAATCCTGAAAAGATCGAACTGAACGCATTTAAGAGATGTGTAATCTGACACAATAAACCGAATGAACTGAGAGGTTTTTTATAACCACAGAGCCCCACACACACACACACACACGCACACACACAGAGCCCCACACACAAACACACACACAGAGCCCCACACACACATACACGCACAGAGCCCCACAAACACACACACACACACAGAGCCCCACACACACACACACACACACAGAGCCACACACATACACACACACAGAGCCACACACACACACACAGAGACCCCCACACACACACACACACAGAGCACCCCCCACACACACACAGAGCACCCCCCCCCAACACACACAAAGCCCCCTCCACACACAAAGAGCCCCCCCACACAGACACACAGAGCCCCCCCCTCACACACACGGAACAGAGGGCAAGGAAATCGGGAGAACAGAGGGCAAGGCAAACGGAAGAACAGACAGCAAGGAAAACGGAAGAAAAGAGGGCAAGAAAAACGAATGAAAAGAGGGCAAGAAAAACGAATAAAAAGAGGGCAAGAAAAACAGATGAAAAGAGGGCAAGAAAAACAGAAGAAAGAGGGCAAGAAAAACAGATGAAAAGAGGGCAAGAAAAACGGAAGAAAAGAGGGCAAGAAAAACGAATGAAAAGGAGGCAAGAAAAACGAAAGAAAAGAGGGCAAGGAAAACAGAAGAACAGAGGTCAAGGAAATCGGGAGAACAGAGGGCAAGGAAAACGGAGAACAGAAGGCAAGGAAAACGGAGAACAGAGGGCAAGAAAAACGAATGAAAAGAGGTTAAGGAAAACGGGAAACATTGCCTTACATAGCGCATATAACTGTGGCCTTACCTGTACCGTGACGGTAAGGCGGGAGTCACACACGGTCTGCTGCCTGCGCACGAGGCGAGCTCCAGGCTAGAGATTAATTTAAGAGTCGAAGTCACAACGTCACAGCGGCGGGTGTCCCGAAGTCACACAGTGATTGGCCTGCACGTGGACCACTGGAACAGACAATCCTGGCGCTGCATGCAGCGCCAGGATTGGCTAGTGGGGCACCATGACTGCTCGCCCAGTCACTCTCTGCAACCCCGGGGGCTGCGGCCCGCCCCCTGGTCCTCTCTCTAAGGGGAACTTCACCAGGGAAACTATCTGCGCATGCTCGGGCTAGTTTCTGCCCAAAATTCACTTGCGTAGTACTGCTGCAGCTAAGTGGACTGTCACTCAAGCTGCAGCAGGCCCAGCCCCCCCCCTGCGCACTCCGGAAAAGTCGGGTGTCTCCCGGATTCCCGGACAGCGGGTAGCGCGATCAATCAATATTTTTATTTTTATTTTAGTGATGACGTGACGACGTGGTGGGTCCTTGGGGCTTAGTGGGGCTACGCCCCTATGCCCCAATGGATGCACCGCGCCTGCCCTTTGCCCTTCAGACTGCGCCCCCTGGCTGCTAGTCTGTGTGAATCGATCTGTAGATGTTTGTTTGTGTGCATTGTATTTTTGTTTGTGTGCACTGGTGCATGTTTGTTTATTAGACCATGTGAAAACGGTGTGTGGGAAGGTGCTTCGGTTACGAATTAGTGCGGCCTGTATCTACATTTGTGCCAGGATTCTATTTGTCTCTGCCCGGCCAACCTATTGACTTAGTCAATGCTTTTTGCTAAATCCAGACCTGCCAACTCCCACAGTGCCGCCGTGTGCCAGGTGATATCGGCTTCGGCTTCCTTCACACAGTCATGCCTGTCAAGTATCACACATCAGGTGTGACGCTAACGCATTTGAGTGTGGTGTTTCGCATCACCGCACTGAAATGCGTTGCCACGCATAATGCATGTGTCTCACGGTGGCCACTGAAGTGCTGGCTGGCTAGTAAAACAGTTTAGTATGGCAGCCGCGGCGTGCCCCCACTTCTCTCACAGGCTTGCAGTTGATTAATTAAGGCTGCTCGCGGGGACCGTGACTCACACTGATACAATGTATAACCGGAATCCCCGCATCTTGAGGCCGGCGCTTGGGGGGGGCGCGGTGACATCACATCCTGCTGCCACTTAGCCCGTCCCGGAAGATTGTAAATGAAAGTGCCAGCTTCCTAGTGTTTTGCGTGGGTCCGCAAATGTTCATATCTGGCGCTTGCAGCGTCGCACTGCCTGCAGCAAGCACAGCTCACACCGGCGGCGCCAGGGCCGGTGCTAAGCATGGGCAGTGTGGGCAGCCGCCCAGGGCCTTGCGCTCAGCAAAACACAGGGGGCCTCACGCCCCTGTGAAAGGTCACACTTTCACAGCCCCCTTCAGGGCCCCCTGCCTCACCTGTTCACATTCCATTGGGGGAAGGTGCAAACAGAATGGGGGGGCAGCATAACAGCTGGGCCAGCAATGATCAATTGGCTCACAATGTCAGGGGCGGGGCAGCGCCTCGGTTAAGTACCGGCCATTCTCGGCTCTGTTTGTGCATTTTGTATCCAGGCAACAGAGGCCCCTTTGTTTCATTCGATCACTAGCCGGACGCAGGTAAGAGGAGGTGGGTGAGGGGAGGAAGGAGCAGCCAGATCAACTGGCTTTTGTTATACTTTGAATCTTGGTAGGGCAGTTTCTCGTATCTTAATTGAACAGCTAAAGTTTAGTAATAACATTACTCCTAGCTCGATAAATTAAACGCAATTCATTTATGCAATAGCAATATTTGACTTGTACTGATCTGACACAAAGGGGCAGTATTACATACAAAACAAAAATATATTTACTGTTCTCGTTGCCATCTAAACTAGGTACAGCTACAATTGAAGCACACCCCTTCAGCTGAGGTTTTTTTCTTTTTGCACTCTGATGAGCTCTCGGCAGTGTCTTGGGAAGTGCCTTGTTACGGTTTGAAGGCCCAGGGGAGGGGGGCCCCCTCCCAGGGCCCTCGAAGCACTGGATAGAACTGCAAGGTCATGGTGTGGGGGCCCCCTTCCCTGGGCCTTGTAGCCTTCGGTGTCTGTTTCAGAAAGGGCAGAAAGAGTGTCCGTTTGTAGCGGGAATCATTCATATATTGGAGATACATTCGGCAAGTCAGTTAAGGTGGCAATGTATGCCTCCAATGAGCCTGTTCTGGACTACAAAATTGTTATCATCTTTGTAATGTGGGCATTGTAGTCATCGGTGGCTATTGAGCAGGAAGCAGAGACGTGAAAAAGTAAGTGAAGCAAAATTAGTTGCAGTGGAAACCACGTTCATAAATTACTAGTAGAACGCAACAGCACCTTGCTGTTTAAGTATAGTGGACCTTTTAAAAAACTACTCTACGTCTGCTTTAAATTTTGAACTGGGGCTCGCTTTACCATCCTTGGCTACCTTGCTCATTCTCTGCCCATAACAGTTTTCAGCTGTGCCTGAGGTTAAATACCTAACTTTTTAGCATTATTATATGTATCTTTTGGTGACAAACATCCCTGTGATTCAAATACGTGTTCAGTAATATCCTAATTGATCTTTAGTGCTTCAACATCAATCATATAGTTTTAGAATGTAAATATTTTCTTTTTTACTAGATAGTTCGAACACCTTACGTCCCAGGTCTGATGCCTTGGAGATAAGTATGCATCTGGATGGTCTCCCATGATTGTGTTGTTTTAGAGCTGGAATTTCGTTGACCCAGGCCAAATATACAATGAAGTGTCTCAGTTAAATGTAGTTATCTTTGAATCCCTGGAACTGTCCAGGGCAGTACTCTGTCTTCTTGACTCCACATGTTTTCATGTCAAAACACACCACTGTGACTGGGTTTGCGTGTTATGGGCTATAAAAACAAGCAATGGCATAGCCAATAGGTCTAGCTTTTGGGACCTTCTAAGTATTTTGTTATGCAGCACAATATTCTTGGTGCAACCACATCAACTGTTGCGTGACTAAACACTTATAAGGTCCCAAAGGCGAGACCTATTGGCTATGCCAATGCTTGGTGTGGTTGTGTGTGTGGTTGCGTGTGTGGTTGCGTGTGTGGTAGTGTGTGTGTGTGGTTGTGTGTGTGGTTGTGTGTGTGGTTGTGTGTGTCAGTGTGGTTGTGGTTGAGTGTGGTTGTGTGTGGGTGTGGTTGTGGTTGTGTGTGTGGGTGTGGTTGTGTGTGTAGATTTGTGTGTGGTTGTGTGTGTGGGTGTGATTGTGCATGGGTGTGGTTGTGTGTGGGTGTGGTTGTGTGTGGGTGTGATTGTATGTGGTTGCGGGTGTGGTTGTGTGTGTGGATGTGTGGTTGTGTGTGTGTGGTTATGTGTGTGTGTGTGTGGTTGTGTGTGGTTGCTTATCGAACCAGGTTTGCTTTCAATTACACTTTACCTTAGACACCCTTGCATTACCGAGACGCAAACACAGCAGCGCCTCTCAATCTTGTGCTCCCGCCCAACAGTGATAATTTCAAGAAACCGCATGTAGGAAAGGGGTAGGACCTGCTTCCTGATCATCATTGTTGTCTTTTGGTACTCCATTCCATCAATGACCTCTCTCTTGCATCCATGCGAGAGAGACTCTAAAAGCCTGGCTGTTTGAAATCACATAGAAAACATTTTAATAAACAGTTACACAAAATGCATCCCCCATGCGACAGTTTACCTCACCATGCTAGTTTTCCTTCTCTTCACGATACCTCAGTTCTCCCTTCATATGAGGCGTTTAATTTTTTTTCTTGCCCTAATACTCCCCAAACCGATGACTATGGGACAGATTAATACCCACCGTACATCTCACATTTATGCTCACTCAAACATACCTTGAGCCAGAGTGCCCGTCCCTCTCGCTAAAATGCAACACCATGATCTAACCAAGGAGGTCTCCTAGAGCCCATTCCCTTTTGTCCCCCTCGTCAATCTCCATGCCCTCTACTCTCTCACCCATCCCTCTTAAAATCCCATAACACCACCAACTGCTTTCTCTCCTATTCTGCCTCTATCGCTTAAATTAAACTGCTCACCTGCCTCCTAATACCTTATCTCCGCTTTCTACTCTATAAAGCATAATTCTGGCCCACTCTTGATGCACTACAAACACAGACGATACTAGCTTATCACACACAAGCCCAATCCCTACCTACATACTCCATACAATTTGTAGCCTTCCTATTGACGCACAAAATCAATAAACATCAAACTTATAACACCACTGCACATGCAATAAATACACAGTAGCATTCTTTCATTTTCCCTTGTCTATCTAACCCAGTGCCTCACAGCATTACTCTCACTCGAGCTCTCTCTCTTCCCCCCTTCCTCCCCCATCTCTCTCTCCCCCACCCTTCACACTCTCTCTCTGTTTCTGATTCGCATGTGTGTGTCTATGGATGAAGTTTTTCACAGCGTACAATGGTTTGAATTTCACGGTGTTAAAGGGCCATGCCTCTTGGGCAGGCATGGCCATGCTATCACATTTTAACCATATTGCTTCAAAATGCATTTTATCCTCTAGTCCTGAAGTACAGCATAGACCAGAAGATGCTCTTTATGCGTTACTAGCAAGATGTGTCAGTAAATCAGATGCTCACTCCTGACATCGATTTTTACCTGCGGTTCCTACACATAAATCGTGCCTAGGCAAGCTAACACTTTTATCCTACCAAGGTCGGTATATTACACACCCTTAAAGATTACGTAATAGTAACGCTCGCCACTGCACAAAAAGTCTGCTCTACATTGCTGTTCACTACCGGTAGGTGAGGTGGCCTCCTCTAGAACTCTTGGTGCTTCAACACTCGCCAGTCCTCTTATATCTCCTTACTCATCTCAAGCACCTATGACCTAGGATACTAAGATTAAATGTTACTATGTTATGTTACGTCATGATGGTACCTTGACTCTACAACTTAATTAAATTAAAAAGATGCTGAAGCCCTTTGAGCCCAATGGGCAACGTGCCTGATCCTGAGTGACCACTGCTGTAGGTGCTGGGCTTCCTGGTGCAAGGTCGGCGATCTTTGGACCAATTTATCTAATTTTCTCTTTAAAACTAAAACCAGCAGAATCAAAAAGTTTTAACTTGTCAGCTAGAAGAGCCATGGGCCAGATGTTCAAAGCATTTTTGTGGTTACAAGCGATCTGGTTTGGAGTTTGTGACCTCACTGCATTTTGCAACAAGCATGTTTTCCTATTTTGTAAAGGCAAAAGTTTTAGCTTTTATAATTAGTAACAAAAATTGTGACTTTAATGGGTGTTTTATGATATTTGTGGCTCCACCAAAGTGTAAGAGAAAGTCATATGTACCCTGGAGTTAGGTACCTTTTGTTGTAAAACTTTTCAGATACAGATTGGTACGTCCAATTAGTTAGCAATTAGCTGAGCAAGGCAAAACGGAAGCCAAAAAGGGGAGTGCAATAAGCTTGCAAAATAAGAATTGAGGGCCCACGAAAATATCAAACAGAAAAGTTGCAGCGCACTTCCAATTACTTTCAAAGTGAATTGGAGTTGGTAGGGGCATTTAAACAAATAGAATCAGCTCCCGCAAACACCCTTGTCGTGGAGTGGACCTTACCTGGCTCCCAACCTTTTTTAGTAGTTAATTTTTACAATTCTAGGGAGTCTTCATCCGTGAATGAACATCTGACTTCCTTATTACAATTTTTGTTAGCCTATAGAAGCGACTGCACCTCTTCCCTAGAGATGATTATTCTGGGGGATTTTAATATTCATCCCTGTGAGGGTGATTGCCTTAATGATAGTTATGGGGGCTTACCGACGGAAGCCATTCCCCACTTCGAGCACACAATTGAGGGTGAGTGCCTCGAGTCTTTCCTGGCGACTTTAAATTTATTTGAATTTGCTCAAAGTAAGAACGATTCCAGAGCCCCAACCTTCGTGGGGAAAGACGCTAATACTATTATAGACTTCATTTTTGTTTCATCTGGGGTACTAGCTAAGGCACGCGAGTACATGGTGGTCACTGCTAGTTTCAGTGATCACAATCCTGTCCTCCTGATGCTGGACCTAGATTGTTTCCGGATCCATAATCCAACAGATGTGGCAGCCCCAAGGGACTTGATAGCTAAAGACCAGGGAAGGCGCCTAAAATGGGAACAGATAGTCCCTGAACAATTCTTCCATTTACTTGCCCAAGAGTCAGAGGCTGATATGGCAGTATGTCTGGACCCAACTGCTCGAGGCCCGGATGTAGTAATCGCATATGAGGAGATATGCAGAAGGATTGCTAAAAATCTGGAGCTAAGGTCTACTGGGCAAAGGACCAAGAAACCCCAGAAATGGTTCAATAAAGAATGCTCCCAGAAACATAGCGCTCTGTTGAAAGCTCTGAAACAAAAACCTAGGGACAGGTCCTTGGTGGCCAATCTAAGGAAGGATTACAAAATTGCAGTTCTTAAATGCAAATCTGGAATCAAAGAAGAAGCCTCGGAGAGCCTCTTATCTACGGATGTATTGAGAGATAGCAAAAAGTTTTGGGCTATTGTGAACCAGCCCTTCTTCTCCAATGACGGAAAGACCGACATGGACTGTGTGATAGAAGATGGCAGATGAGTAGCTCACTTCGAAAAGATCTACGAATCCACAGCATCTGGTTTAACTGATAACGTCCATAAATCCACTAACTTGGTTATGGAATTTAGTAGTTTGGAGGTTGAAAGGGCGATCAGAGACACAAGTAAACACAAAGCCCCGGGCCCTGATGGGGTCCCTGCAGATCTCTACATCCAATACCCACAATTCTGGTCGAAGATACTAATGAACGTTTTTAATGCAATACCCACAGCTGGTTTCCCTTCCTCTTGGTCCACCTCAATTATTGTGCCTATATTCAAGAAAGGGAACAGGGGGGACCTGGCTTGCTACAGGCCAATCTCCCTGCTGGACTCTGCCGTTAAGATCTTGGGCAGAGTCATTTTGCAGAGGCTTGAGGATTGGCTTGGAGAGAGCAGGATCCTCTCGGAGTTACAGTATGGTTTCAGAGCACACAGAGGGACCATGGACCAATGTCTTAACCTCCATTTAATTATCAGCAAGTACACCGTGGCGAAAGGGGGACTCCTTTATTTGGGATTTATGGACTTATCATCCGCTTTTGATTTGGTCAATCGTTCTAAATTGTGGACTATTTTGCGCAATATGGGTTTGGACACTATTTTGGTTAATTTTCTGCACGACCTCCATTTAAATTTATTTGCATCTGTTAGGGTGAACAGGGATGGAAGGTGCACAGCGAAGTTCAAGTCTGGAAGAGGTGTCAGACAAGGCTGCATTCTGGCACCTCTCCTTTTCACACTGTACATCAACTCCTTGGGCAATTCATTGAATTCAGTCACCCCAGACATTCCGCGTATGGGGGGGGTACCTATTCCGGTCCTCCTATACGCGGACGATGCCGTCCTTTTAGCTCGGACTGGCACAGGCCTTCAAAAACTATTAGATCATTTTGGCCTCTTTATGGAAGCACTCGATCTCAAGATTAACTCGACCAAATCTCATGTTATGGTTACTGGTTCACGAAAAAAACAAACGAAGATCAGATCCTTTAGCTGTAATAGTTCACCAATTTCCAGGGTCCCTTTCTTTTGCTATCTGGGTGTCACCTTCGATGAGAAAGGAACATGGGGTGCACAAATGAGATTAAAACAGAATGGAGTCACTAGATCCACTACAGCCCTCCTGCATTTCTCTAAAAAACTGGGATCAAAGCCCATGGAAGCTATGACCCGTATTTATAAAGCTAAATGTTTGGCAATTGCCTCTTACGGGGCTGCCATATGGGGCTATGTTTCATGCCCAGGTATTCAGATTGCAGAAAATAACTTTTTACGAGCGTTATTATCACTACCCAAATCTTCTCCAATACATACAATTCATAATGAATTAGGCTTGGGCCACGTTACTGATCTCTTAAAAATGGCCCCAGTGATATACTGGGTTAAAACGTGGACAAATGAGGAAATCAGTCTAAATCATTGTATCCTCAAAGACTGTTTGTCTCTGGATAAAGCCAATAACATCCCGTGGCTGGCGTATGTTAGAGCGGCATGCGCGAGGCTAGGGCGACCAGAAATGTACTCTCTACCACACAATTTTAAAAAAGAGGACGTAAAGTGGGTCAAGCTGCATTTCCAAAACTTGTTGGAGTCTGAAAGGGAAACGGTTGAATTAGGTAAACCAATGGTACGTTCACTTTTCCAACTTTCCTCAACTTTAGCCATGGAACCTTATTTGAAATATGTTACCAAGCCCTACCATCGCTTTTTACTTATAAGGTTCAGGTTTAATCTAATACACCTTGTGCTCGGCTCACAATCAAAGTGGGGCTTACCAGAAAGCTTACCCCCCTGTACCTGCGATTGTTTCTCTATACAGGACACCCTCCACTTAGTTATGCTTTGTGAACATTATTTGGTGGCTCGCAAAAAATTCCTGGTACCGATTCTGAAAGATTTGAACTTTGTCCAGGTAAGGCCAGCATTATTATATCTACAGATGCTGAATTCGGTACAGACAACATATGGGGTAGCTTGTTTTCTGGCAGCAGCTGCCAGACAAAATAAATTAAGAACGGCTGCTATCCCTAACAACCAAACTTGACACTTGTACAACTTTGTTGGACACCATTTAACTTTGCTGATACAGTCACTAACTTTAAACAAAAATTCTTTTGTGTTTTTATGAAGGTGTAGTAATGTCTTTTCATATATGTTTAATTGAATTTTAAAATTGTTTTGTATACTATGTTTTGCTTTTATGGTTTTAAATAACCGAATAAAGTTTCTTTGACTGACTGATTATAAGATTTGTCATAAGGTGAGGTTCACTCCAAAATTCTCCATTTATTTTTCTTCAGAGGTGGGTGCAGCTGTTAAAGACTAACAGGTGTTTACATACATCAATCAGGGCAGTTGTTGTATGTATGTAAAGTCCATGTTCAAGCCACGGGGGATCCTAGTGCCAATCACTTACTTTAGAGTGAGGTTGAAAGGCTGAGTGGACCGCTGGGATTGAAACCTCTGACTAAGATTTCATTTCAAACCGCTACAAGGGCTGCATTGGTCTAACGAGCCACCAGACAAGATAGTTAACTGACATGCTTTTAATTTACAAAAATGTCCGAAAAGGACGGGAACCAACATTTCCAGACCCTTCGCTAGAGAGCTAGAGTGATAGGAACCGTGCCAGACAATAGTTTTACAACAAAAACCAAATCAGAACCAGAACTTCTTATACCCAGAGTGGACATCATAACTTGGAAGTTGCATTGTTTGGCACAACCCTATGCCATGGAATGATGGCTGGAGCACACTCTTGCCAGCATTTACGAAGGGCAATGACACAAGCCAATGACAAATATGAGCAGAGAGTAGACGGGGCTTCAAGTACATACTCCAATACAATATAGCTCGCAGAGTGGAATGCACTATGTAACAATTCAAAATGCATGCACCTTTCCTTTCTTTTCCTGCCTCTTTCAGCAATGCTCTGCTTTTTGACTCTGTTGCACCGATGTCTGTAGCTCACTTTATTTGTCCTCACTATACACATTCGCATCATTTTACCACAACATCAACACAGTGCCTAACGTGTAGACATTTGGTAGTGGCTGGCACAAGCACTAATTCTAAGACACCAGGGCTTACTTTTTAACATGAGACTTACACCACCGTAAGAGAGAGAATGGCAGAAAATGAGGGGAACAAAGTCATAGCAAAGCACTGACAATGGGAGAAACGAGAGAGGAAAATGAACTTGCAACAGTGAAATAAAGAGACAGGAAGAGTAGGATGGTGAAAGAAAGCAGAATAGGGTGAAACCAAGTGTTGGTTGCCTCGGTACTGAGCACCCCTGTGTTCAACAAATCAGACCAAGAGCTCCATAAAGAAAATATGAGCCGCAAACACATATAACTTGTGTGTGTGTGTGTGTGTCTATATCAACAAATAACAAGCCATGACTGAGAGCACTGGAGTTAGGCCTGTAGGTTGTACAAGGTTCTCACAGACACTGCCAGAGGATCATCAAAGTGTTTAGAATACTACCGATGGGGTTTTCTAGATTGATGGTGCATTCTTGCAGTAAATATTTACATTGGTTTCTTTCTTTTGCTGGAGAACTCACCTTAAATACAGGTCAAACTCTACCTGCTGAGAAGGAGCAATCTCTCTAACCTTGGATCCGGTTACTTGCAGAATACGCTTCTCTCACTGATATTGAAGTAAGTGCCTGCAGATTGAATGTAGATCTGTGTAGAAAGTCCCTACATATGTTGAGGGACTTTCCTCAAACTGTAGCCACTTTCTTTTTCTGTTTTTTTTTCTTTTTTCCAATGTGTAGGTCATGAAGGAGAGAAGTATGTTTTGGATAAAATGTACAGTCTTGTTAAATTGGGCCCTAGCAACTTATATTGTTTAAAGTGTTTAAAAATTATGGAGATACAGTAGGAGTCACCATATTATGTTTTAGATTGGGCTGGGTATATAATATTAATTGGTAAGTAGTAGGGGATAGTATATCAGATACAAGATTAACTTTTCATGCTTTGATTTGCCATTTAAATGGAATCCTATCCATTTTTGTGATAGGTATCTTGTATGTTTGAAAATCGTATACATACTGTCTGTTCCCATTTCAGTATCTAATATGGTATTTCATTTTACATTTATTCTGCAGGACCAAGATTTCTAACATGAGGAAAAATGGCAAGCCGTGACTGTGACAATGGACGGAAACATGCCTCTGGTGCATTCAAGAGGAAAAGGAAGCGGAAACAGATTGAAGAAGATAAAAGTCAGCGGTATTCGCTACTTACATTTATGAGAAGAGGGATGCATAATGAGAAGGAACATAACCCTAACACAGCAGTCTCCAAAATCAGTAGCCAGAGAACCCGCAGGACCAGCACCAAGCATCAACTGCCACTAGTGTACTCATTCAGTACGACAATAAAGTGGTGAAGAGCATCTTGGGTCAAGATCCTAAACACATCAATACTAACACAGCCAGTAGAGTCTCCAATTTCGAGCAACGTGATCAGGAACATGAGCAGCAAGTTACAGAAGGACCAGTATCACAGTTGCAAGAACAGGAACTGTTGTGTCTTATCTAGGACCCCGATCAATATCATGACCTTATGCCCCTATACGGCTATAATCAATACATATCCCTATAATGGCATAATATCCAAAATCATATTTCAGCAAGTCGCCTCTGCAGTCCTTGTCAGTCCATGACATAGCAGGAGTCACTTCCTTAGATTCCTAGATAGCACACCGAGTTCTTTCGACACTTCAAACCTCCAGCAACCTGGGAAAGCCCCGCTTGCTTTGTTTTGATTAGTAATAGAACTCCTAATTAGCACTGTAAGAACGACCAGTTCTTCGTGACATCTTTATTGACGTCTTATGTCCAACACTTACGTCAAACTCGGCACCTTTCAGGTATAAATAATACCAACGTTGCCTTAAGCAAACACAGCGGTGGTGGTGAATACAGGAGCAGAAACAGCCGTCCCCCTGCAGAAAGCCCAGCAGATGCAGAAAGCCCACGGACGCTGCCCCTCCTCTTTGACGCGCTGAGAAAGACGCTGTCTTTTCTCCTGCCGAGAAAATCCAGCTCTGGCGTTTCCGGCCTACCCTTGCGGGTGACTGGAATATCGAGTCCTGAGAAGAGATACCAGACCTCCAACATTCTATTCCAGAGGTATGGCGCTGACTAAACCCTTAGAGAGAATTCTTGAAGCAAACCTTGGCAAAACCAACTTAACTTAACTTGCTACTTACTTACTCCCTTCCACGTGTTAGGCTTAGGTCAGGTACACTGGGGTAGGCGTAGTTAGAAGCACCAGTTGAGCTCGTTAGCCAAATGTATATATGAATGTATATATTTTATTAATTTTAACCATATTATGGCTAAGAAACCATATCAATGCTTTTACAGTATTACTTCGTGATACTCATACTACTGTACGCACTTTTTATAATAACAAGTCTTGCAATTGTGGCAATTCATTTCTCTTGCATGAGAAGAAAGACTGTTCAATAAATAATACCTTTTTATTGAAAACGCCCGTCTCTCTATCCCTCTGCATACTGGTGAAAGTAATCTTGCACAACTGACTGAGTGCAATAGCTGTCTATTGTTTCACACGACTCTAGAGATTGACTCTTATCTGAGGAGGAAAGTTGTCATGTTAATGCGGTTGGTGGAAAACTGAATCCCTTCTTGTCTGAGCCAAAGAAGCTGATCACTTCTTATTCAGTCAAGAAAGTTTCCAGTGACCTCTGAGCTAGCTGGTACAAAACCAATTAAGTCTAACATAGTCAGTAGAGACCTAGAAGACTGCACTCCTACGTCTACAGCCCTTACTGCCCTTCACTGGTTGCCCCTCCATAAGAGAATTTTATTCAAGCTTCTAGTTACTGTCTTTAAATCCACCAGGAGCACAGGTCCATCCTACCTGATCAAGCGCTTCCAGCGTTATATTCCAACTCGCTGCCTGAGGTCGTCAGGAGCCAATCTAATCACTGAACCCCGAATAAAACTAAAAACCAAAGGCGGAAAGACCTTTTCATTCCTGCCTTCTAAGGCATGGAATCGTCTTCCCCCCAACCTTAGGCATGCCCCCTCAGAAAGCCTTTTCAGGAAACTCCTGAAGACTTGGATTTTTTCTCAGTCCGACTCATCGGTCCTCGCAGCTATCTGATTCTTGCTCCCCTTTGTTGATTCTCTGTGTGCTCAGCGCCAAGATGCTCCCTCCGGAGCGAAAGTAGCGCTTTATAAATGCTAATAAATATCAAATATCAAATACACTGCTGTTTATGTTATTCCAATGCGCAGGGCCTATAGGGAAAATAGGAACTACACTACATGGTGCCCAATGTTTGGTAAGGCGAGAAAACTAACGCAAGACGTTAGAGTAACTCAGTCGTGCTTTTTCACACAGACCCTTTCTCTCGTAAATACTCCAATAGACGTCTGGAGTGGGTGAAAGGTTAAAATCCGCCTGAACTTAGTAGGAAGAGATTCCAATGTAGAGTTTCTGGTTTATTCAACGTTGAAGGATACAGTGTTCCAAAATATTGTGCACCTAATCTTTGTCTCCTTGAAACCTACCCTGCAAAAACTTTTATTTATACAAATGTCAGTAGAAAACAACGGGACTGCTGACGCCGCAGTAAATGCGAATCAGCAGGATTCCGCTGATACAGGGTTAAATGACCGGGATGCTATCATCATTCCGATCAACATAAGAAAATCTATAACTCTAAAACTTATAGAAAACGGACTGACCTCACGAGGTGGTACAGTCATTTTCGTGATAGAGGCACACAATTATCGGCAGACAGAGGTATTTTATTCATGGATAAACTTTCCAGCGGCAAACGCTACAACACAAGAGTTACACTATTACAAAATAGAGGAACCACCGGAAGAGTATGCTCCTTTCGAGGAGATTGAAATTCCATTAAAATACCAAGAGCACCTGCTCTGGTTTAAAGGCGCCCTAAAACATAATGATCACATCATTCGGTCCACTAGGTAGACCAGGAGCAACGTGGCCAGTCTTAGCCAGCTACACACCACATCCGGACATTGATAAAATGTCTCGCGAAGAACTTTTAGCACAGCTAAAATTACTGATTAAAATACATAGACAGTTAGTCCAATATGTAATGCGGACTGCAACAGTCCAAACAGCTGTTAATGTTCCACAGCTGACCCCCTCATCAGGGGAACACTAATAAGATGACACCACAGAACATACATTCATGTCTTGGTAAAACACCCGCAAAACGGGAGCAAATTCATTTCTGGTTAGCACAGAAGATAACTCAAATAGAGGCAGTATTTCTGAATACTACCCCTATTGAGAAACACAGGATTCTGACCATCTGCCTTCCAATGGGGGTTGCACCACATGTGGAGGACTGTGACACTTGGGGTACAGCCTTTGCTTCCATTTACACAAAAACACATGGTGTTCCGTCCATAGCGGTAATACCAAATATACTAAAACAAATTCAAAATGAATACGGTCCAGAACCCTCTTTAACTCTTGGTATTAAATTACTGAAAGACTTCAGGCAGGTCTCAGCTATATTACAAGCAAACATAAAGGGAGAAGCAGCATCTGCGGCGATCCGCCAGAAATTGAAGGAAACAGATATAACAGATCAACCAATTGAGCTCGCCAGAATCATAGAAAAATGCTATGAGGAACTAGGTAGAGATAGCTTGGGTGGGAAACCAGTAAAACCCCAACTACTCGAACATCCTGAAAAATTATTTATTAAAAATAATCAAAACACTCCTAAAGAAAGCTGGGATGGAAATAAATAATCCACTACCAAAGAAAAAGCTTTTCAATCCAGAGGAAGGTCTCCTCGGCGGACGGAAAGAACTCCGACTCGAGAACACCAGTCTCCCCAGAGGGAGTACTCGGAAAAAAGATACAACCTTAGAAATAGGGATAACTTGAAAAAGCCTGATAGATATCAATGTATTGATACACGTCCCTCTCGATCTTTTTCACAGAAAACTGAAAGAAGAGGACGGTCAGACCCAGAAGAGCACACCAAGTCCAAAGACAAGGAACCTGCTCAAAGTAAAAAATCAAAATTTCCAAAAAAGAAGGTAGCCAGTATTAGAGCAATCGAACATGCCGAGAATACTGAGGACACAGCTGAAAAACGGAGAGTGGGCACAGACAATGCTAGACAGTGCAGCAGAAATCAGCATAGCTCGCAAGATCCTGATGAATCATCTGGAGACAGTGGACAAGAATGAGTACATTCAAGTCGAAACTGCAGACACCAGAGTTAGCAAACCTCATAAAATATACGAAATAACACTGCGTATAGAGGGAGATAAGACTAGGAAAATAAGGGGTCTATTTTGGGACAACCTCTCAAAAGGCTATGACATCCTGTTAGCTGAGAAAGATTGGCCCCCAGAGTGTGTCAGGGAGTGCCCTCATGGCGAAGAAATTATTATGCCTGCCTTCTCAAATCACATTCCAATTCACAAGAAATATACATATGCAAGGAAATGGGCAGTAGCTCAAGCACCTGCATCATATAAGAATCATGTTGGATGGGATGAGGACTCTCCTCTTAAAATCCAGTTAAAAAATCAACCTACTGCACAGAGGCAGTACCCAATTAAGCAAGAAGCTAAAAAACAGGTCAGGGAGATTTTAGATCAACTTGAATATCAGGGGGTGATTGAAACATGCACCTCTCAAATGAACAATCCTTTGTTTCCTGTCTCCAAACCAGACAATTCATATCGTCTAGTCTTGGACTACAGACACCTTAACTCGTGTTGCAAAACATTTGCGGTTCAAAACTCGCACAGTGCGGCACTGATGAATAACATAGTTCAGAAAAAATACAAAACAACATTAGACTTTTCTACTGGATTCTTTTGTCAAAACATTGCACCCGAAAGCAGGTACTTCAATCAATCAATCAAAGACATTTATAGAGCGCACTACTTACCCGTAGGGTCTCAAGGCGCTGGGGGGAGGGGGGTGCTGTTACTGCTCGAACAGCCAGGTCTTCAGCTTCTTCCTGAAGGAGAGGTGGTCTTGGGTCAGGCGCAGGTTGGTCGGGAGGGAGTTCCAGGTCTTGGCGGCCAGGTAGGAGAAGGACCTTCCTCCTGTCGTCGCTCTTCGGATGCGGGGGACGGCGGCGAGGGCGTGGTTGGCTGATAGGAGGTGGCGTTTGGGAGCGTAGAAGTTAATTCGGTTGTTGAGGTAGCTCGGGCCTTGGTCGTGTAGGGCTTTGTGTGCGTGGGTGAGGAGGCGGAAGGTGATTCTTTTGTTGACGGGGAGCCAATGCAGGTCTCTCAGATGTCCGGAGATGTGGCTGGTTCGTGGGATGTCGAGGATGAGTCTGGCAGAGGCGTTCTGGATCTGCTGGAGTCTCTTCTGGAGCTTGGCGGTGGTACCGGCGTAGAGGGCGTTGCCGTAGTCCAGTCGGCTGGTGACGAGGGCCTGGGTGACGGTCTTCCTGGTCTCGGTGGGGATCCACCAGAAGATCTTTCGTAGCATGCGTAGGATGTTGAAGCAAGCCGAGGAGACGTTGTTGACTTGCCTGGTCATGGAGAGGGCGGAGTCCAGGATGAAGCCCAGGTTCCATGCGTGGTCTATCGGTTTGGGTGCGGTGCCCAGGGCTGGAGGCCACCAGGAGTCGTCCCAGGCGGAGGGGGAGGAGCCCAGGATGAGGACCTCCGTCTTGTCTGAGTTCAATTTCAGGCGGCTGGTCGTCATCCACTCGGCTACCTCTTTCATCCCTTCGTGCAGGTTGGCTCTGGCGGCGGCGGGGTCTTTGGTCAGGGAGAGGATCAGCTGGGTGTTGTCGGCGTAGGAGATTATGTTCAGGTTTTGTTGGCGTGCGATGGCCGCGAGGGGGCTCATGTAGACGTTGAAGAGGGTGGGGCTCAGCGAGGATCCTCGAGGGACGCCGCAGATGACTTCGGTGGCCTCTGACTTGTGCGGTGGTAGGCTGACTCTCTGTGTTCTTCCGTCGAGGAAGGAGATGATCCATTTCAGAGCCTTCTCCTGGATTCCGACGTTGCTGAGGCGCTGCACTAGGGTGCGGTGGCAGACAGTGTCGAATGCCGCGGAGAGGTCCAGGAGGATGAGGGCCGCTGTTTCTCCGTTGTCCATCCTGGCTCGGATGTCATCGGTGGCGGCGATGAGGGCGGTCTCGGTGCTGTGGTTGGCTCGGAAGCCAGACTGTGAGGGGTCGAGGGATCCATTCGTCTCAAGGAAGGCGGCCAGCTGCTTGTTGACGGTCTTCTCAATGACTTTGGCTGGAAACGGGAGGAGCGAGATGGGGCAGTAATTCTTGAGTTCGGTGGGGTCCGCTGTGGGTTTCTTGAGTAGAGCGCTGAGTTCGGCGTGCTTCCAGCTCTCAGGGAAGGTGGCGGTGTCGAAGGATGTGTTGATGATGTCTCGCAGGTGGGGTGCGATGACAGCGTCGGCCTTGTTGAAGACGTGGTGGGGGCAAGGGTCGGTCGGAGATCCGGAGTGGATGGAGTTCATCGTGCGAACGGTGTCTTCGGTGCTGATCGGAGTCCAGACGCGGAGGGTGGTGGTGGGGGGTGGTGGTTCGGTCGTGGTGTGCGTTGGTTGGTTGTTGAAGCTGTTGTGTATGTCCGCGATCTTGTTGTGGAAGTATGAGGTGAGGGAGTCGCAGAGGTCTTGCGATGGGGTGATGTCGTTGTTTCCTGCGCTGGGGTTGGATAGCTCTTTCACGATGTTGAAGAGTTCCTTGCAGTTGTGTGCATTGTTGTCCAGCCGGTCCTTGAATGCAGTTTTCTTGGCGGCGCGGATCAGCTGGTGGTGCTTCCGGGTGGCAAGCTTGATGGTGGTCATGTTGTCCGGTGTTGGTTCCCTTCTCCAGACTTTCTCGAGGGCTCGGCAGTTCTTCTTGGAGCTCTTGAGTTCGTCGGTGAACCATGGGGCTTTCTTGCTGCCGGGTCTGCTGGGCGGGGTCCTCAGCGGGGCGATCTCGTCCGCGCAGTTGCTGATCCATTTCGTGAGGTTGTCGGCGGCCTGGCTGGGGTTTGCTGAGCTGGCAGGAGGGTGCTGGCTCAGGGAGGTGGCGAGCTGGTCGGCTGTGATCTTGTTCCAGCTTCTGCGGGCAGCCTGTTGCTGGTGGTGGTGGGTCGTCGTTCTTTTGAAGGTGAAGTGGACGCAGCTGTGGTTCGTCCATTGAAGCTCTGTGGCGTGGCTGAAGGCGATGTCTTTGCTGGACGAGAAGACTGCGTCGAGTGTGTGTCCGGCGAGGTGGGTGGGGTGGACACCAGCTGCTTGAGTCCAAGGTTGGCGAGGTTGTCGAGCAGGGTGCTGGTGTTGCGGTCGTTGTTGTTCTCCAGGTGGAAGTTGAGGTCCCCCAGGAGGATGTAGTCAGCGGAGGGGAGGGCGTGCGGGCTGACGAAGTCGGCGATGTCCTCGCTGAATTGGGTGCGTGGTCCCGGAGGTCGGTAGATCAGAGTGCCTCTGAGGGTGGTCTTTGGGTCGGTGTGGATCTGGAAGTGCAGGTGTTCGGCGGTGGTAAGGGTGTTGTCGGTGCTGGTCGTGATACGGATGGTGTTCCTGTGGATGATGACGATGCCTCCTCCCATCTGGTTGGCTGTGCGGTCCCTCCGGGTGATCTTGTAGCCCTCTGGGATGGCGATGGTGATGTCGGGAGCTGAAGAGGCGTTAATCCAGGTCTCCGTGAGGAAGGCAACGTCAGGGGCTGTGGTGTCGAGGAGGTTCCAGAGTTCGATGGCGTGTCTGTGGACGGAGCGGGTGTTGAGCAGGATGCACTTGAGGTGGGTGCTGCTGGAGTACGACTTGGCGGGTGCTGGTGCGATGCAGGTCCGAATGCAGGTGAACTTGCAGGCGTGGCAGCTGAAGGGTCCGTGGGTGCGTCGTGGAGTGGCGTGGTAGCACCCTGGGAGTCGACCGGCGTTGAGTGCGCTGAGGTTGGCGGCGGTGTACGTCAGGCGGGTCGGCCGGGGTCTTCGGGGGCCAGGGGTCCTGGCACTGGGCGTGGTCCAGGCGCGGACATGCGTAGACGGGCTTACCTTTGGCGCGCCTTCGGCGCACAATCGGCGCACCCGCTGCGCGTGACCGCTGCGCGTTCGCACGGTCGCCATATATGGCGAAGTGCGCGGGGGGGCGGAGCAGCTGGGAGGCGGGAGCGGGGAGGGTACAGAAGGCAAAAGGGGCGGGGTTAGCGGCGGTGGCGGGAAGCGGGGAGCGGGGAGGGATACAGAGGGACGAAAACTACAATGACACCACTTTAAACAAAAATGACAAAAATACTAAATATTCAACAGTACAATCCTAAACTAAGCTCACAATACAGGCAGCAGGGCACAGGGAGAGAAGCGGCACCCAGGAGCAACCACGGACCACGCCGCTCGAAGGACCGCTTTCTCAATAATGGGGTCGCAGAATAATTTCTGTAGGCTCCCACAAGGGTTCAAGAACAGCCCAGGGTTATTTTCAGCCAGAGTAACAGAGTTACTACAAATGTATGACGATGAGGCATTATCTTATGTCGATGACATCTATCTTACAGACGACGACTTGGATACTCACTTGAAAAGAGTGAACACCATAATACTTGGGTTCGCGGCACAGGGTTACAAATTCAACTTTAGAAAGTCTCGAATTGCCCATCTAACAGTACTATTTTTAGGTTACGAATTATCAAGTGAAGGCAAAAGCCTAGCGGACAACTTCTTAGAGAAGTGCGCTGTACTCCAAGCACCAAGAACGCTGAAGAACTTACAATCGATTCTAAGTTTCCTGAACTTCGGAAGAACATATATATTAAACTATGCTGAGAGGGTTAAACCTCTCTACGAATTAATAAAACCTGATTTTAAACCAATAAACTGGACTCAAAAACACACAGAAATTTTGAGATCACTGCAAACAGACATGTTAGCTAAAACAAAATTAGAAACACGTGACAACACACGCAATCTTGTAATCCGAGTCATCCCAGGAAGATGCGGATTCACGTACCTGACCTCTAATGAGGGAGAAACGGTACCAATAGCTTACAAATCACATTTGTACACACAAGCAGAAAAAACATTCAGTCTCACAGAAAATATCGGGAAAGCAGTGCAAACTGCCATAGCTAATGAACGAGCAGAGGCACAAGGCAAAAGAATCACTGTTCTCACAGCAGAATCAGCCTTCGAGGCACTATTCAGCCCAGTAAACCTGCCTACAGTATCACTAGATCCGAAATGGATACAGTGGGAAAGCTCACTTGCGGCAGAAGACGTGAAATACTATTTTGCTCCGCAATTTAAAAAACTGAATGATTTACAATATGAACAAGAATATCCTCTGCCATTTGAAATTCTGCCTCTCCAACAGTACTCTTGTATAATCTATACAGATAGATTTGTACAGCATTACAATGTAGAAGATAAAACCTACGATGCAGCCTGTGCGATTGTTAAAGGTCGCTGGCTCTGCGGTAAATTCAGACCGAAAATAACAAAAACTGAATCACTGAGAAAAAGTTCAGCTCAGCGAGCTGAAATCAGTTCTTTGAAGTTGGCGCTTGAAAATGCCGAACGCGAATTCCCGACACTAATCGTGTGCGATTCGCATTTTTGCGTCAACACTTACAATAATGATTTACAGAAATGGGTTCAAAATGATTACAAAGATGACACAGGTGCCACAATCAAGCATAAAATGCTTTGGAAACAGGTAGTTCTTTTACAGAAAGAACTACAAAAGACTCACGTGGTACACTCACTGAGTCATCAATGTGATGGCGTTCACATTGTAGGGAATTCATTGGCTAATAAAGCCACAGCGGAAGCAACTAAACCGGCTTCCGTAGCCACAAAAAAGCGTTCAAAAAAATACATAGACGGGGAAACCATGCTGGCGGTAGAAACGTCTTCAAAAGGCAGCTGTGCAGCACTACCCGTGAACTATCCACTCAATTATGCATACGTAATTGATGCAAACTCCGTTCCTTTTGCTCGAATCCCTGGAGTGGGGGATAGGGTAATTCCAAACACAAACAGGAGAATCTTATTAATAGCAGACGCACACATGGATGAGGGTCCAAGACACAAAAAGATGAAGGAATCTATGACTGAATTACAATCAGAATATTGGTGGCCGGGAATGAGCGTGCAACATCATAAATTTGTAAAAAACTGCCAAGAATGCAGCAGAGATCACAGCGGAGAGTTACCATGCCCCTTGATGTAGTAAGCAAAAGGCTATCTACACACAAAATCCAGCGTCCTATTAGTCATTCAAGACTAGACTTCACTTAAAAAATGTGGCCCCAGCGCTCGGCTGACGCCAAAACTGTTATAAAAGATTTGCGAGTCTTTATCGGCACATACGCAATTGCCACGTTCCATTCTGATCAGGGTCCTGCTTTTAGCTCTCGAGGTTATAGGGAGGCCATGACCAGTATGGGAATTGGGTTGCGGTTCTCTTGTCCATTCCACCCCGAAGGGAACAGTGTAGTGGAAAGAAAAAAACGGGACATAAAGCAATCTATAACAGCGAAGGTATTAGGTTCAGGTGATGGGTGGGTCAAACATTTAACAAGTGTCCAACGTAGTCTTAATAACTTGCCAAGAAATTCTCTAAAAGGTTTCAGCCCGTACGAACTATTGTTCGGAACTAGAATGTATGTTCAGGACCTTGATAGTCAAGCTTCAGTGGTAAAAGATGATAAGAAAAGCTTTGAAATCAAAGATCGTTTGGCTGTTTTACAGGACTTAAATGAAACAAGAAAAGCCCTGAGCAACATAAAGTTAAAACAACAGCCAACAACCACTGAAGACACACCACCTGTCCCAGCAAGACCTGTCTGGATTCCAAAGATTGGGGATCTGGTAAGAGAAAAAATAGCGGTGAAGAAGGAATTTGGGCCTTCTTACAGAAAAGCAGTACCTGTCTTAAGCATCAACGGAACACGATCAGTAGTACTACCGCCCCTTGCTGGTAAAAAGGAGAACCGAGTTGTATCCATCGACCTGGTAAAACCACAAACATGTGGCCTATAATAAATAGCAGGCTAAGTGGACTCCCAAGAAGTAACAGAATACCCAAATTTGCAACAATCCAAGAGGTTCAAACTGAAAGACTAATCACATTTGATAAACCTGCAGTGCACAAAGAAGGACTATGCAATAATGCCATGGAACTCTTGGCCCTTGGAACTCAAATTGAATCAAGTCATCGTGAAACACCAGTCTACGATGATGTGGCATCAGAATGTACTAATGAAAATCAAAGGGGAGTTGCTATTCCTACAATCGATAGAACTGCATCTGGCTACTTCATCAATTTTGATAACTTTTCTGAAGATCCAAGCGACCCTGAAGTAACGCCTGAAACAAAGACTTTTAAAGAAAAGGCAACAGAACTCTTTCAACAACTCAAGAAACTTATTTTGTTTCTCTATGGTTAGAGTTTTGGTTTGGAATAGGTGTATTTTTCCTGCTGCTTTGGCTCATCATGGTACTTTGTTTGGGAAAATTCATTGAGGGAAAATACAGATCAATGGACACAGCAAGTCAGAACATCAACTTAGTTCTAAAGCCACACAAGTCATCTCACATCAAGAAAAGAGAACTATCATCAGTGAATGTCACAGCCATTCCAATACCCAACGAGGTAGTTTGGGACAAGACTGACTGTGAAATATATGGCCCGGTCGAGATCCTGAAATATCCTCACCAGTTCAAGGTTTCATTAAGTGACTTTGTAAAACCAAGTACATTCTCTGATGATTGGGATTTCAAAAGTATAAATAATATGATGTCTGATTTAGTGTTGTCAGCAAAATTTACAGAACATGATTATTTACAAGGTTCATCTAATTATGAACAAATGTACTGTTTTTCACATTTTGGGGACCATTACTTGCATAAATCTGCACAACCTAGAAATGTTTATAATTATAACCAATGGGAGCATTGTGCAACACCGCCCAAAAGCAGTTCAAAAACGTTTTATGAGAAATTCCAATACTTCTCAGGGTTCAACATAAGTAATGCTGAAACATTTTTATTATAAACTGTTGAATAAGACAGGGACGAAAACCATGCTGACAAATACTAAATTGATATATTCAGAAGCATTTTATGAAAAAATGATTACATTTGGTTTCGATTTCTGGAAAAATAATATTGAAACAAAAACAATCTGGGGTACAAAAGATTGGCAGGTACAAGGCCTAGAAGCATTATTTCGAGCCTGCATGATCCCAGAACAAATAATGTTCTTAAATGACACAATACAACAGACATCCTGTCTTGGCCTAGCTAAGATTAAGGACTTAAACAAACCGTCTATTCCAAAGCCAATACCTGATAATGCTACCACAGATATTGATATAGACGTATCCAAAATTTTACATCTAAACAGAACACATCCTGATTGGAAAAAGTGGTTAAAATGGCCAACAGACACTAATAACTGTCAAGATAGATTCCTGAACAAATCACAGGGGTTAAAAATGACCAGACCAGACCCTAGATACTCCCAGAGACAACATCCAGGGATAGTAACAACATACAGTGTAGGGAAACTCTGCCTCGAATGGCTAGAAACATCAACACTGGCAGAAATTAAGCAACACTTATCTTTACTTAAAGAGGGTGCTGACTTGCGTGATTTCATTATGACACCACGCAAACAGCGTCAAAAACGTTTCATAGCGGCAAGTGTATATGCGGCTTACAATGAGGCATGGAAAGTAATGCAAATTGAAACAGCAGAGAAAATACGAGAAATTGATCGTATTAATTTGGAGAAATCACTTTCTGTTGTGGACAATGGGTTAATGACTCTGTCCTCCAGAATATATTCACTGGACAGTATTGTATCATCTGCCATCGATATAATAGACCAGGACCTGCTAATGTTACAACATGGCCAGTCCCAATTACGTTCTATTGTACAGCTAGGCTGGACGTTGCAAAATCTTCGTTCAGGCTATGTGCCATGGCGTTTAATCAACACAACGTCATTGTTTTCTGTCTTTAACCTTACTGATAAACAAATCAGTTTAGCACAAAAAGGAGCAGACTATACAATTCTGAGCATTGAAAAACTTGAGAGATTACCATTGACAATGTCAGAAAGTCCTGTCATTGAATGGATAATACACGGGATTATCACAATTCCAAAAACAACTTTCCGGTTTAAAAATTGCCTTGAGTATATACCGACAGGCCAGTATGAAAGGTTGGGTAAAGGGTACATTAAGTCATCATGGAAATTACCATATACACACGCATGCTATAGTGACAACGACAACATGTATTTCTTAGTGGTGAAAATTGCAAACATTCACTAAGCGGTATACTTTTGTGCCAGGGTATTAATTTACATGGGGCCTTTGAAGGGACTTCAAACAACCTTTCATGCCACCAGCACGTCACACCCGCAACACAGATAGAGCCTTTCTTTAGACAGCTTGCTAATGGGAGTTACATTCTAATAACGGACCACAGCTGTTGTGGCTTAGTGCCAGGTAAAACGTATCTCGTAAGCGTGTCCTCCATGGCCACTTGCTGTGTGCAAGCATTGTTTCCAAACGGCCCTGGAGACTCAGAGACTCCGATTTGGCCTCGTTTGAAAATCTCTTCTATACGAATTGATACTTTAAGCAGAATGAAGTCTGTGCTTTTGCAGACAACAGTGCCCATCACGTCATCAAAAGAAACGTATGATCTCCAAGTTGCAAGGACAACCTCGGAGATACATGAACTTTTATCAACAAATTGCCCCGTACATTTCGTAGAAATGTTAAGCCAAATCCTAAACATGACAGATGCCAGTGGTATCGCACATGTATTTAAGACAATTTTTTCGGGACTGTTAGCACCCTTCGAAGCAGTCTTGGGAATCTTTCCAAATTTTGTCCATTCGGTCTTTGGCGGCCTACCACTACTTTTGGGACTCGTAGCAGGCATTTTATTTTTTGACCCTTCTGCTCCGATATGGCAAGCCAAAACACAGACATGACTCCGGCAAGGATGGAAGAAATGATCCTAGCAATGCGCTACCGGGACCGCATAACTAAGGTCCGTGGACTGGTCCGGCTGAGAGATCTGAACATGACCTGGTTTCTTTCATTCAGACCAATATGGCAGACCTGCATCTTACCTGTGCTTCGATGTATGCTATGCGGAGATGAATGCGTGTTAGGCACCTGTCTTGCACTACCATCGGCTGTACCAATGGATATCGATACTTTGCTAAGTCCAGTAATGGCTCATGCATCGTGTTGTCCCCAGCGGTTACCAATCCTGATGACGGCATTCGTTGAAACTCCTGCACTACGACTAGGTGGCGGCAGTGAAGCTAGAAATGAAAGCAGCATCACCCAGGTACGACCTTCTGTGAGCATTGCTGATCCAGACATCGACGATAGCAATCATACTCACAGCTGCCAGGTTACAGCACTATCAAACCTGGTCGAACTGTCACCTGAATATGTAGACCTATTCTTTGAGAGCCTGTCTGACATGATGTTCTCCCCTGTACAGAAACAATGAATTTTGGAAAACATTCCGGCGCACAGCATTCCCATGAACTCTGAATTTGGCCTTCGGCTGTGATAAACATAAGCTACTGAAAAGCGTTTGGAACTATATTTCCCCGCTCTCTTTTTGAATCAGACACTTTTTTCAAAATATTTACTTTTTTCTGGCACAAGTACTTTGCTTAAAGTAAAACTATTCATAGAGAACAGAGCTTCTATTTTTAGTAAAATCTTGAGACACAATTTTACTTCAGCCTCTAGCACATTTTTACTGCAATTATTTTTTATATGTGATGGAATAGTCTCGACCTTTTCTTCTGTATTTAGAGACATTTCATGTGTTATTTCGCATAATCGTTCAACTGAATATATATGCATAGATTTGAATGAGTTATCTGCTTATAACGTACAGTACCTATGTTCTCATGTATTTCATGTACGCCATTTCAAATACGAATGTATTTTGGGGTGGGTAGGAATACACGCGCATCCTATTGCTTTTAGTTTTTAGTAATTTGATGGACATGAATTTGTGGAGTGGGTGTTGTGTCTTATCTAGGACCCCGATCAATATCATGACCTTATGCCCCTATACAGCTATAATCAATACATATCCCTATAATGGCATAATATCCAAAATCATATTTCAGCAAGTCGCCTCTGCAGTCCTTGTCAGTCCATGACACAGCAGGAGTCCCTTCCTTAGATTCCTAGATAGCACACCGAGTTCTTTCGACACTTCAAACCTCCAGCAACCTGGGAAAGCCCCGCTTGCTTTGTTTTGATTAATAATAGAACTCCTAATTAGCACTGTAAGAACGACCAGTTCTTCGTGACATCTTTATTGACGTCTTATGTCCAACACTTACGTCAAACTCGGCACCTTTCAGGTATAAATAATACCAACATTGCCTTAAGCAAACACAGCGGTGGTGGTGAATACAGGAGCAGAAACAGCTGTCCCCCTGCAGAAAGCCCAGCAGATGCAGAAAGCCCACGGATGCTGCCCCTCCTCTTTGACGCGCTGAGAAAGACGCTGTCTTTTCTACTGCCGGGAAAATCCAGCTCCGGCGTTTCCAGCCTACCCCTGCGGGTGACTGGAATATCGAGTCCTGAGAAGAGATACCAGACCTCCAACATTCTATTCCAGAGGTATGTTGCTGACTAAACCCTTAGAGAGAATTCTTGAAGCAAACCTTGGCAAAACCAACTTAACTTAACTTGCTACTTACTTACTCCCTTCCACGTGTTAGGCTTAGGTCAGGTACACTGGGGTAGGCATAGTTAGAAGCACCAGTTGAGCTCGTTAGCCAAATGTATATATGAATGTATATATTTTATTCATTTTAACCATCTTATGGCTAAGAAACCATATCAATGCTTTTACAGTATTACTTCCAGACACTCATACTACTGTACGCACTATTTATAATAACAAGTCTTGCAACTGTGGCAATTCATTTCTCTTGCATGAGAAGAAAGACTGTTCAATAAATAATACCTTTTTATTGAAAACGCCCATCTCTCTGCATACTGGTGAAAGTAATCTTGCACAACTGACTGAGTGAAATAGCTGTCTATTGTTTCACATGACTCTAGAGATTGACTCTTATCTGAGGAGCAAAGTTGTCATGTTAATGCGGTTGTTGGAAAACTGAATCCCTTCTTGTCTGAGCCAAAGAAGCTGATCACTTCATATTCAGTCAAGAAAGTTTCCAGTGACCTCTGAGCTAGCTGGTACAAAACCAATTAAGTCTAACATAGTCAGTAGAGACCTAGAAAACCGCACTCCTACGTCTACACAGCTGTTTATGTTATTCCAATGCGCAGGGCCTATAGAGAAAATAGGAACTACACTACAGAACCAGAGGACCAGCAGCAATAAAAAGCCAGTGACACTTCCAAGCTCCAAGGAGAGATACAAAGGAACTCAGATGTGCAACAGCAAGTTAACGTCACAATTATTATGCCATCTGAATATTATGATTGTGGAGTAAAGAACCAGTATACCCAGTGGCTGGACATTGTAAAAGTGGCAGAGACTGGTAGCAATGAAACTGCTAGCAAAACTGCTGAAAAGTTTTTCCACCACATTGATGATGACCCAGGGAAATGGCCTACTACTCAAGACGATAAAATACGTTGCTACCTAGTAGAAAGAGGACCTACCCAGGCTGGACGTAATGCATGTGATTATTTCCCACGTGACTCCCAAAATCGATCCTTCAAACCTACTTTTTTCAAAAGGGAAATGAGTAACGGTCAGTGGCTGGTGTATTCGACGTACAAAAATGCTGTATTTTGTTTCTGCTGCAAATTGTTTACCACTTCTTTCACTAACACTCAGCTTGTGAGCAGCGGTTTGTCTGATTGGCATCATCTTGGTCAGCGTTTACATGATCATGACATTTCTCAGGAGCACCTAAAAAATATTAGAGAGTGGAAGGAGCTTGAACTTCAACTGCGGAAGGAATGCACTATTGATAAGCAAAACCTTGCTCAAATCCAGCAGGAGAAGATGCATTGGTGAAATGTCTTGGAGAGGCTCCTAGCAATTACACAGTACCTAGCAGAATATAACGTGACATTCTGCGGCAGTGTTGACCGGCTGAACCAACCCCACAATGGCAACTTCCTAGGGCTTGTACAACTTTTAGGCAAATTTGAGTCGGTTATGATGGAACATGTTCGCAGATACCACAAAGGAGATTCATACACATTATCTTGGCAAACACATTCAGAATGAATTGATTGAGCTGATGTCCAAGATGGTTCTCAAATTAATTCAACGGCGTGTCCGAAAAGCCAAATATTACTCAGTGCTTCTTGACTGTACTCCTGATTTGAGCCATACTGAACAGATGACATTTATTGTGAGATTCATCAGTTCTACAAATGGATGTGTAACTATTGAGGAACATTTCATTGGATTCATTTCCCTGGAAGAGCAAACTGGTCTGGCTCTTACTGATGCGTTGTTGCACAAGCTGAAGACACTGAAAATACCCCCTGCTGATTGCTGTGGGCAAGGTTACGACAATGGTGCAAATATGCGTGGGCAATACAGTGGGGTGCAAGCTCGAATCTTAAAAGAGAACAGACAGGCTTTTTTTACACTGTGCGCCTGTCACAATTGAAACCTGGTCTTGGGAGATGCTGCAGCTTCATCTACATATGCTGCCAACTTCTTTGGTATTATTCAACGACTTTACTCATTGTTCTCAGCATCAACAAAAAGATGAAATGTATTAACCGAAGCTGGAGTGACCCTTTCCCTCAAAAGCCTCTCTGCTACTCTGTGGGAATGCCGTCTGGAAAGCGTCAAAGCGGTCCGATTTCAGATGAGTTTAATACTTGAAGCACTTCTGTAGGTGTCTGAAATGGATAAAGATGTGAAAACCAGAAGTGAAGCAACATCACTAACATCAGCGCTTCAATCATATGAATGAATTCCTCCTATGTTTGATCATATGGTATGATATTTTAATGAGAATCAACAGAGTCAGTAAACTGATGCAGAGTGAGAACATGCAGCTTGATGTAGCTGTGAAACACGTTCAGGAACTACTTGCATTCTTAACAAAGTATCGCCATCAAGGACTTACGGCTGCATTGATATCAGCAAATGAACTTGCAGATGAATTGGAAATTTAAAAAGAATTCAAATGTGATCGAAGAATATCTAAGAAAAAGAAAATGTTTGGATATGAGGGAGCGGACATGCCAATCACAGACCCAAAAGAGCAATTTCGCATCAAGTTTTTTAATGCTCTTGTTGATACAGCAATTGTATGTATGTATAAACCGTTTTGTAATGCGCTCCATTACTTGAGAGTATCCTGGCGCGATTGGGAAGAGGCAGAAGAAAAAACAGACAAAAATCAACTTAAGTCAAACTCCTAAACATATGGGTTTTCAGATTTTTCTTAAATTGAGCAACACATTGCGTGGAGCGCAGATGAAAAGGGAGAGCGTTCCAGGCACGAGCAGCGACCACGGCTAAAGACTGGCCCCCTAGTCTAGCTCGCTTGAAGCGGGGGAGAGACATTTTAAACAGAGAGGATGATCTGAGAGCTCGAGTGGGGGCATAAAAGGCAAATCTCTTCTTCAAGTAAGCAGGACCTTGGTCGTGGGTTGCTCTGAACGAGAGCACCAAGGATTTGAACAGGATGCGCTGGGATACAGGTAGTCAATGAAGAGTACACAAATCGGAGCGGACACTCTTCCATCTCGGAACGTTAAGTAGGAGACGGACAGCAGCATTCTGAATGATTTGCAAGCGTTTAACCAAATATGCTGGAATGCCACTAAACAGGGCGTTCGCATAATCCAGCCTTGCCAGTATGAGAGCCCAAGCAACAGTCTCCTTTGCTTCTCTAGGAAGCAATGGGAAGAATTTTCGTAGCATTCTCAGCGTGGCAAAGCATGTCCCCGATAGCTTCTTTATATGGTTCTCAAATCTTAGGTCCTCCCCGAACCAAAATTCCAAGATTTTTCGCGGGGCCACCCATCTCCTTGTGTGCATTGACAGACGATTTGAGCAGCTAAAAAATCACCAAAATCAATTTGGCTTTCTTTATAACATTTCCAGCTTAACAGACATGAAAAGTGGAGACCTACAAAAGCACTGCAATGATCTACATCATCTTCTGTCAGACAGCTCAACTGATGGAGCTATATCTTCTGACATAGATTGGATTGAACTGTTTCAGGAAATTTCCTTTCTTTCTCAAGTCCTTCCTGAAAAACTTAGCATGTTAGAGGCTCTTCAGTATATTTATTTTAACAGATTAGAAGACATCTATCCAAACTGTGTTTTTGCCCTAAGAATTCTGCTTACAATTCCAGTGACAGTAGCATCTGCGGAACGCAGTTTCTCACGCCTCAAATTGATAAAGACTTATTTACGCTCAACGATGTCCCAGGAACGACTATCAGGATTGGCCCTTCTTTCAATAGAAGGAGATATTGCAGCAACATTGGACTACAGTGAAATGATTGATGCCTTTAGCAGAAGAAAGGCTAGGAAGATCACATTTTAGCATGTAGTGCTACACACAAGATACTGATTTGTCACAACAAGTTTACTTATTCAATATTGTCCTGTCAGAATGAACTCATTGGGTTCTTTATTGTGTTATTTTTCGGAGTTCAACTTAATTTATTCTGTTTTGTTCCTCCTTCAGATTCAGCTGTTAAATTGTATACTGTGTTTTCTTGGCCCTCTGGTTCCTTTGAAATTTGAGAGCATGTCCATTCCCCATGCATTCAGAGGATAGACACCAACTAATCATTGAAGGAGCCGGTAGGTGTTACATTTGTGTTGTTGCCTTGTATTATTTCTTTGTTTGTTATGAATGAACTTCCTGATAACCTGTTATATGTATATGTTTGTATTAGGATGGAGGCGAAAAGGCCAGATTCAACCAGTGACCTCCAGATGCGTACAGGACACGAAATGAAGATGGCTATTTGTTTCTTTTTTCCCATTCCTACCCCAACCCCAATTTTCCCCATGTTGGACAACACCATAAAGTTGGAAATATAAACAACAATGGTGCTGTCTATTTGGGGAGTTTGAGGATTGTCATCAGAATCCTGCCATTATGCCTCTACCACTTCCTACAGTTCTCACACCAAATTAAAAACAGTGATTTGAAAACCCCTTGAATCTGCAGCATACTTCCACTTTAAACACACCCAGATACATGACCTTTCCAGAATGAGCCAATATCAGGGAGCCACTCAACAGGAATAATCTAGAAAGTTGGAGTTACTCTATTTATGTTTCACTTGAATTGTGTTTTTATGTGTTCATTCTCTCAACCTTGTTTGATTGCAATATTTCCTTCTATCTACTTTTCATAATAAATGGATATTTGCTCACCTGTTTTCAATCCCCTCTACTTTTTGTCCATGTTACTGATATCCACATTAGTTAGCTTCAGTGATGCCAAATAAGATCAATAGTACTGCTATGTCGCTTTCTGTGATGTCACTTCTTGTGACGCAATATGCAATTAGGGGGGCCTCGCATCTTCCCTTTCGCCCGGGGCCTCAGAAGGCCTAGGACCAGCCCTGGGTGGCGCTGTGCTCTTTCAGCCGTTTTAATGTATTTAACCCCCTCAATTCAATAATGCCAGAGCTGAGGGAGCCCGAGAGGAGTGAGTGACCCACCCGGTTGCAGCTGCCGCCAGGACATAGTCTGCATGTCACTGTGGACGGCCCCGCCCGGAACTCAGTGGCCCGCCAGCCTGGAGGGCAGGCCCGGACTGGCAATGCCGGGCACCGGGCAATCCCCCGGTCGGCTGGAGGGGGTGGGGGCCGGTTTTCAAAAAGGGGGCTGGTTTTGTGGCTGGGGGGCCGATTTTCAGTCCGCCCGTCACAGCCTGTGACGGTCGGACTGAAAATCGGCCCCCAGTAGCGTCACGTCACTCACTTAAAAGAAGCCACATACTGTAGCGCCGACGCCCACCGGCGTAGCTAGGGGGGGGCAGGGGGGGCGGTCCACCCCAGGCGGCACTGTTTTGGGGGCGGCCCGGCGCGCAACATTGGTGTCCCTACTGTATTGGTCTATTGGAAGGCGGCCGCGGGAGTAAATAGAAGTGCGTCCTGGCGTTGCGAGCACGAGAACGTGCGCGCAACACCAGACGCCCTTCTTTTTACTCCCGCGGCCGCCATGCGACCTTAAAGGGTGCTAGGCCGTCGCCTCACAGTGTACCAGATCAGAGAGTGCCTCCAGGACAAGGAGCTGTGGGAGGGCTTCGACGACGAGATGATCGTCACCAAGACAGGCAGGTGAGAGCTCACGCGAGTGGAGACGACCCCCCCCAGGCCCCCCCAGCACTGAGAAGGCACAGGGCATATTCCTGTCAGTGTGTTCCCTGTACAGAGCTAAATTCAGTCTGAGCGACGACTGTTCTGTGACCTCTCTCTACTCACTGCGCCCCCCGTTATGTTTCTCCTTAAAGAAATTCTCGGCATGATGTTTGTGAGATTTAAGATTTGAATTTCACGACGTTCGCATAGCTTCCCCACCCCTATTTTTTAAGATATGCAGTGAACAAATTCAAGCACATTTGGCGCGTGCTGCGTGCAGCTGTGGGTACGCACATCCCTAGAAAAAAATAAAATAGATTACTGTCTTGTTTTGCTTATCGCTTGGTTAGTTGTAAGAGAGGCTTCTCCCCAATGTATACTCTTGCAAAATGTATAGAGCAAACAACTGCAATTTGCAAAGAATACATTTTTGGCTTCTGTTTTCAAGCAGAAAGTTTCCGAGGCCTTTCCTCGCTTTCTCTGAACTTAATACAGGCACTAAAATGATACCATCGACAGATTGAAATATTGATTTTCTATATTTAAGCCACATCAGTGAACTAACCAGCACAGTTGTCCCTATTTGGCAGTTTCTTGAGGAAGAGTACAAATTAAAGAGCCATGGGTGGAACTGTAAAGCTTCTCTTTTCCTTTGATGAAGGCCCTTCAGACTGAGTGGAAACGCATTAACAAAATCAATGTGCCGAGTCGTAAACTGCTTTTATCAATGACTTCTCCTGAAAATTGACTGTCTCGCTCTCAAAGCCTTTTCTGTACATAGTAAAGGGGAAGGTGCATTATTAGTGTTTGTTCTTGAACTGTGCAGTTGTGTTTTCAGATTGTATACTTATCGTTCACAATTGATTTATTTATTAGTGCATTTCTATGCAGATACTCACTGACCTGTCAGTGTTCCCTTAGCGCCCTTGAAATAAATGCTCTTCAAAGTGCCCATTAAACAATGTGTCGTGCACAGGTGTGTTTTGTGGGTTGGGTTATTTTAGTGGGGCTGGGGGGTGGGTCGGGGTTGTTTTGTGGGCTGAGGGTGGGTCAGGAGTAGAGTTTTGTGGGCTGGGGGTGGGTCAGGAGTAATTTTCTGGGTTGGGGAGGGGTCGAGGAACTTTCCAGGGCTGGGGGGGCGAGTTTGGGCAGTTTAAAGGGCTGAGGGGGTTAGGGGTAGTTTAAAGTGCGGGGGTTGGGGTCGTTTTCAGGGCTTGGGTGCCATCTTAGGGATCAGGGCAGGGCAGGGATCGTAATACTTCTTAGGACTTAAGGGGGCAGGGTAGTTTTAAGGGCTTAGGTGTAGTTTGCAGGGATATGAGAGAAGGGCGGTCGAAAAAGTTACGCGGGGATAGGGTGGAGTGGAGTAGTTTAGGAACACAGCCCAGGGGCAGGGGTCAGGGGGGAAAAATGCGTGCTTCCTCTGAAAAGACTACTTTATTGCACTTTTTTTTTCCGAGTGGGGGAGCTTCTGATCAGTACTACAGGACTGAGATTGTTATAATGGCGAGCCAAAAATCAGGGCTTTTGGCTTTTGGCTTCAACTGCTTTTTATGAAAAGTTACGATAAAGAGGTACTTATTGTGAACTGCATATGTAAAAGTCAGGAATTTAAGGGTGGATTGTTAGTACTCTTTATTCAAGCCTGCAGCGCGGCGTTTGATATTTGGAATCACACAGATTACTGTAGTACGCAAGGGTATTGGTGGTAAATACCCCTACTGACAAATCGTGGAGATAAAAGATTTGCACAGTAATAATTCTTGTTAGGCCCTCTTGATAGGAGAAGTGTGGCTCAATGGTTAGAGCGGCAGACCCTGATGCAGAGGTCTAGCCCGGGACCAGGGTTCAATTCCCCGCCTCGGCGGGTCTTGGGCTCAAAATTCCATGGACCTGATCATTCTCGCCTCGGTGCCTATTCCAATCATGGAGTCCCACTCTGCAACTCTGGGCAATAGCTTGCTTAATCTCCACAACGGCCCCCACAATGCTAAGGATGCCTGGCCTCCACCTTGGGGGTGCCCAGGAGTGGACACCTCACTGGGAAAGCCAGGATGGGTTCCACAGCGGTATTCGTACAAGCGCCTTGAGACCCTTGCGGGTGAGTAGTGCGCTATACAAGTATCAATTTACATTTACATTTATAGAGACAATAGTTTGCTTTCTCAAGTGTTATTCTGTACACATGTGTGATGGTTGCCTTGTGGAACAGTTTATGCTTAATAGAGAATGCCTGAGTTAGTAATGGCTATAGGCCGGATTGGTTTAGTGGAAAGAGTTCTGTAGGATGCGGATCTGTTTATTATGAAAAGCTATAATAGGTATTTGTTGTGAAAAGCAGTTCTTAAAGCTAATAGACCTTTAATGGCAGATTGGTGTCGCACTATTACAAGCTGTAAACAGGTATTTTACATAAAATCTCACAGATTACTGGGCGAGGCCAGAGCTTTGGTGTTCGTCAGTCAATCTGACAAATCCTGGGGATAGAGGATGTTCACTCTATAACGCTTGTCAGGTTCTTTAAAAAAGATCTAAAAAGATTGTATATTGTTTTGCCAACTGTGCACTTTTGTCCATGTTTGTAATTTTATAACTGGATGAATAATGATTGGCAGTTAATGTGCACTTCAGAAGGTCTTGTTTGTGTACAGTGTCAAGCCATCGGTGGATGACAAACTAATGATAACGTTTATAGGTCTTATTGGTTCATGGAAAAATTGTTTAGCAAGATTCCATAGGTTTGATCTGTTTGTTACAAAACGTTATTGCATAGCAATAATGCCTAATGTACATAGTGTGCAAAGCATGTGTTAATGGTATAAGGACTTTAAGGGTGGTTTGTTACTGTACCATGTTAACGTCTGCATACTTGTATCTTGTTACTTATAGTCTCATCGATTATCTTTACCATTAAGGCATTTTCAAGATTTACCATGATATGGATCGGTAATCTCACAAACATCCTTTTATTAATAAGACATGTCACTGTCATGAGTGTAAAATCTGAAAATTTTGGGGAAGCAACAGTGTGGAGATTGTAGTAGCAAAGCATTTATTGTGGCATTGATAATGCATTGTTCGGGAAAGCTAATACTATCTGGAATCTGAAAGCACTGATAAGGGATTAGTGGAGGAAGATCATGCGTACCTCAACACTGATAAGGCCCTTCTGTGGTAAGGCCACACTGCTGAGGTCCTGTAGCAATGAGGCGGTGCTGGTAAGGCAAGTTGGCGGGCCTGGGATTCTCAAGGAATGAGAACACATCAGTTAAGAAGCTGGCACTGTTGATAGGCCTGGATGCTTTGGTGAATGGTGATGCTGTAACCCTTCAGGGTCGTACTTTTTTGTTGCTATAGTGGCTTGCTGCTGTGGTGGGCCACCAGTGCGCCTCTCAATTAATGCACACTGGTGCTAGGTTGGTGACAAGATAGTCCGATCTTAGAAATCTCCCTTGACTTGAATTGAACTTAGCTGTTACACACACTCCGACTTAGATCGTCACCAAGCAGTAGGCACTAGGAGTTTGGCATAAACTCTCTGGTTGCAATGGTGTGGGTCTGACTGTTGAGACTGGTGTGACTAAGGCCAGGCTATATGTGTACCACCCTGCCCCCACCTCCCCTCAGTAGTTCATGCTGTTCTGAGTTCACTTGCATTATTGTACCTCAAGTCGGAGCACATCACGTTTGTGCACGTCCCCACTGCTTTAATGGGGGGGACTGTGGGTCTTTCCATTCCTTACTTTGGTGGGGAAAATGCTATATAATCTGAGCGCAGTTTGCCCGTCATAATATAATCTGAGCGAAGTTTGCCCGTCATACCCCTTGGCTCCTGTAGCACAACACCTTACAGTCAGCATCAGCAGGCCTGCCGCCTGAGTGAGGTGAGTGAGTCCGTTTTTCTGCCCCGGGCCGAGACTGAAAGAAGCATTCAGGATCCTATTCTGAGCCAGTGCACTGTGCACAGGAAGGGTTCATGAGTCCGTTTTGAACAAAATTGGCCAGCCAAGGGTTCAGACACTAACTTGGCAAGCAGGGTAAGAGAACTTACATTGGTTTGGAACACAGGGACCAGAATACACGATTAATCCTATCATTCATGACCCGAGTGATCCAACATATAATACAGGATCTAGGGTCTATGTGCAACATGTATTTGAAATAAGTTGGCCCACGTACATATAAGGATTCTTATTTTGGCCCTTGTTAGTTTTATAACTATTTTACTTGATTCTATTGAATTTGCGTTATATATTTATATGTGACTGATATGTGTGATTTGAATGGAATGTATGTAGTGCGATTGATAGTTTTGACTGTGGTATTTGGGGGGTTGAGCCTGGGTCTCTCCAGGGTGTACATACATTGTTATGAATATTGCTACAGTGGTGTTTGCATTTGAATAGATATTGTATATACTTAAGTCTAGGTGTATGTACCATAAGAATCGTTGAATATTGTGAATAAATATGATATATACATTTTTGCCTCAAACCTGGCTTTGAGATTTGTGATGTATTGAATCGCTGGGCTTAATTGCGACTTATTGAGCTTTGAAATTATTGATGAGATATTTTACTTCAATCTATGTACCAGACGGGTGGTTACTTATACTAACTCGGCAACTTCCAGTTAGTGCATGAGATGCAGACAGCACAACTCAGAAACAGGAAGCGCCAACCACTTCTCGCTGTTAACGCTGTGCTCGCTCGCTACGCCCCGGACCGGGGCTGGTTCGCTACGTGCCGGATGGGGGCTGGTTTGACAAAATTTGCCAGGGCTGCTTTCAGTTCCCAGTCCGGCCCTGCTGGAGGGTGACTATAACTGAAACGGCCAGCGGCCGGCTGGACCCGTCCTTTATGTTCCTTCACCATCAATCGGTGCTCGCTGACAATCACGCGAGGTGTGACTGGCGCAGCACAGCCCTGGCAAGTACCAGCGTGGTTGGCGTTTGCAGAGAGCTCAGCTGGGGGGCATCGCACCCACCACACGTGGACCCCTGGGCCAGCAATGTGCTGCCACCACGAGTGAAACGGCAGCGTGTGATTAGGAAGGCAGTGACATCAACAATGCATTGAAGGGGTAAGTGTCACTGAGCACATGTTACATTACACACGATCACAATACATTAATTGTTTAAGCTATTTACCCCGTTTTCGATCTCTCTAGGTTTCACTTTCCGTCTTTCTGCCCCACGTTTGTAATGTTCAGTGCCAATTCACCTATTCCTTTATGCCCCATTTATGTGTTCCTACATTTTGGTATGAGTTCCCTGTGCCTTTCTACCCTGTGTCTGCATCAAGTTGTAGTAGAGTTTCTCGTTCCGCAAATGGTCTTAGTTTGTGATATTTATATATTTCCATTGTCTTCATTGCTCTATTTAGCTCGCGAGAAAGTGTCACTCATACTCATTGAAATGTCACTCATATTATGACTGAAATTATGAAAATGTCACACATGGCAATGTGAAACCTTGGCAGCTATGCACAGCGCACGGTGAAAGATGACGTCACACAGGGACCGTGAGTTGTGTTTGTGGCCGAGGTTCTTGTCTCACTTCCCCATCGCTCGTTGTCACTGTGATGCCTCGCCGCCGTGCCCGACTTTACAGTAATAATCCGCGTCGTCCTCCCCCAGGGCCCCGGTGATGAGCAGGTGACAGGTGTTACTGGAGGGGTCCTTGGAGGCCGTGAAGCGTTCGGGGGTCCCCGAGCCTCTGCTTAAACTAGAAGAGTAATACAGCAGGTACCTGGGGGGGCTCCCGGGCCTCTGTTGGTACCAGAAGATCCAGTAGCTGCCGATGCTGAACCCGCTGCTCATCACACAGGGCAGTCTGGCCGTCTGTCCCGGGGTCACTGACAGCGAGGACGGCTGGGTCAGCGAAGGCAGGGACCAGGAACCTGCAATACAATACAAGGAACACGTGATTACATTAGTCTGCCCTATTTATGTTAAGCTGTTAATGGACTATTTATAAGTAAACACATTCCGTTCTTACAGGCACAGAGCGCGCTGAGCGCGAGGAGGAGGGGGGCCCAGGACATGGTTACGCGTCAGCAGGGCTCTGGTCTGAGGTGCAGACGGATCTCTGGTGGGGCCCCCCAAAGTCCTACTTAAACCCTTGCGGGGGAGGGGTCAGCTCCTCTATGCAAAACGGCTCGATGCTCATTGGATGATACAAGACCCTCCTGGCCCCTCCTACAAACCCTCGTCACACCTCCCTGCATCTCTCAGAGTCTCCACCATCACTCCAGCTTGTTTCAGGACAGAGTCGCAGTGCAGACTTATAAGAACAGACACATTTCAGGTATGATAAATAAATGTTACATTTCAAAGCTGCCTCCTGGTGACTCTTTTGACTATCAAGGCTGGTCTCGGTTAATTTTACATTGAAAGTGATTATGACTGATTAATGTTTCATGGAGTCACAGCCAAAAACGACAGGGAAATATCCATTCTACCCTATCTAGAGTCTGTCTGCCAAAGTACATGTGACTTCGCCCCAGAGACTCAGACTTTACTCAAGGATGTGATCCGAAACGTCAGGTTTCAAATATCGGTATTTTGAACGGTGAAGGGCGCCACCCAGTGGATGTATCTGGAACTCAGTCTCCCTCGCAGAATGCTGCATTGACTTGAAAACGCATGACCAAAAAAGAATAATTATAAGCAACTATAAGATGTACTAAAGTTTACTGAAGCTGCCCCCGTGGCACGGAGGGGCGCCAACCATGGAGCAGATCAGACATTACACGCGAACGGATGTTTGTGCCGAAAGCAGACGGGTGCAGCGCTGACATTGCATCATGTAGGCCCAAACCTTTCATAATCTGTACATAGAGGACTTAATGGAGCAGCTCCAGTGCACGCACCCCTCGGATTCAATACAATACAGGGTCTACGAGCATCAAGTAAAGGATAGTAACACAGCTTTGTGTAGACCCAAGAGACAAATAAAAACTGCTACAAAAAACGGGGAAAATGAACATCCCCAGTGCTTAATTTGTAAAAGATGAAGTGCCGTAACCATATTTTCTGCAGACGTCTGACGCCAGGGCCGAATGATGGGGTTGCTTAATACCAAAGCTTTACAGTTTAATTTAACCCCATGCCCCTTTCTTCCACCAACACACTCTCCCTGCTTTGTTGTCTCACCCTTGCGGGTTCTTTTTCATCTGTGTTTTGTCTGCTTGTCATTGTTTTCCTGTCTTTCTCTCCCTTCACCTTTCACATATGCTGCCTTTTTCACTCTTTCTCTGGGTCAAAGTCTGCTGATTAAAAACAAGTCTCGACTACCAACAAAAAGAGCCTCTGGACTCCCAGTGCAAGCACTGGCTCAAATTAACCATAGAGTATTGTGTGATATTTCCATGTGTAACACGTGATTTCGAAGTAATCACACACATTACCCAGCCTTCCCTTAGAAGGTTGTCTCCTCTTAGAGATCAGTATTTGAGGGTGTAATTTAAGAATAAAGCTCACGTAAGTCAATATGTGCCTTCCTTTGTACTGATGTTAATAATAATAATACGTTCAGCGCTAAATCATATTCATTGTTGTACTAACATACCATAGTGTGCCTACCGGGTGCAAGTGGCCCCCCCCCCCCCATAAAAGACATGAAGCAGGTTGATGTCGTTCACCGCGTAGTCTTTTTATTAAACTTCAGGCAGTGTCATTAATCATTCATTCTTTATTCCTCTTGATTACGTTTTTAAGGTAAATTACTTGCTTATCAACACAACAGCATTAAATAATCTCAAAGTGATAGATTGTCATTATATTCATTATATTTACGCCCCGCTCTCCAAGGGTCTTTTTGCTTGTCCTTCGGGCTGTGCCAGCAGGCCACAGCCAAGATAGCCTGCTCTCCTTAACCCGTTAAGCGCGTCGAAAATTCCGCCCCAGTGCGGACGTTCGATTGCGCTAACGGGAATGGAACGTTCAGCGGACATGCGCAGCACTAGCGAGGTAGTGCACGCGACGACCGCTGAACGTTCCCCGCACTTAAGGGGTTAAGTTAACCGCTCTCCGGTCAACAGAGCCGCAGGTAAATAATCTGCCACTACTTGTGACCAACATACCGGGGTATACCCCCTCCAATGTTTATAAACCGAGACCCCATCATCACGGGTAGGGCAGGAGTGGTCAGGACCACCAGCAGGCCAGTCCCCCCTCTCCCGCCAGCCCAGAGTCCCACAATGACTGCTTGCCCTTTCCATGGGCAGCCAGTCCATACCAAAAGGGGAAGTCCACACCCTTTTCTTGCCTGGGACCCCGCCATTCAATTCCTTGTTGCAGGGATGGGTGGGTGGGTAATTCCTTGCTGGTCTGCTGCCGCCGGAACTGTAGGGAGAGGACAAAGAGGGTTAGTTGAGCCTCCCCCGAGGCTTTTGTACCCTCGGGGGAGGGGAGGTCGATCGGCCCTGCCTTCCTGATGACGTGTGCTGGCTCTTCCCTGTCCTTGTTTTTGCCTTGCAGACGTCCCTGCTGGCTCCCGCCCCCGGAGGCCACTAAGGGCGCCACGCCTCTAGGATCGGGTGGCACAGTTCATTTTCCATGCAAGCGCTATCAATGACACCATCGCAAGCGCCACAAAGTAAATACGCTGGTGCACGTCTTTTTTCCTACTCACAGTACGAGCCTGTCTATATTTTAATGCAAGGCTCTGATACACATTTTTTAAAAACTGAACTGGAGTTGCAATCCCCCTGCCCTATGAATAATCGTTCAACCAGGAAAAGCACTCTGGCCTTGGCGCTTATTTGAAGCCTAGTTACTGAATATGAACTGAGTAATAAAATCCTACGAGAAACACCAATGCACAATACAAAGTCGTGGTAGATTAAACATTGTAGAAGTTTTTTTAGGTTTTTATTTATTTCACTCCTCATGACTGTCAACTAGCCTTTTTTTTTACCTTTATCTTAGAGCTAACTTTAACGAAGTACATATTTGTGAGAATATAGGAAAAGACTCCTTGTGATAGGGTGACTATATTCATCTTTGACCTCGAGCTTGGAATATCATTAATTTAACAAATCTATTATTTATTACTATTAAAGGAGTTTGTAAAAGCGCCTGGTGACGCCTCCTGGCGTGTCCCCGCGCTGTGGAGAGAGAGTCTTAGGAGGGCGGAAACAGAAAACAGTCAGCTAAAGAGTGAAAAGATAGGTTTTCAACAATTTTCTGAAGGAAGCCTCATTTTTATCTAGTCTGATGTTCATGGGGAGGGTGTTCCACTTCTTAGCTGCAAGAGTGCGGAAGGACCTGCCACCCATTCTAGCTTTTTTTGGGAGCGGTGTTTTCAGCAGACCCACTCCCTTGGAGCGAAGGGATCTGTTGGGCTCGTACGGTAAAGCTAGATCGGACATGTAGGAGGGGGCTTTTTGATGGATAATCCTGTGGCACCAGAGGAGTGCTTTGAATAGTATCCTATTCCCGATAGGCAGCCAGTGGAGGGTGGCCAGGGAAGGTCTGGAGGGAGCTCTGCGGGGGAGTCTTAGCACTAGACGGGCAGCTGAGTTTTGCAAGACTTGTAATTTCCTGATGTTTTTTTCCGAAGTGCCCAGCAGCAGCACGTTGCCATAGTCTATTCGGGAGGTAATGAGTGCCTGGGTCATGGTGCGCCTGGAGTTCAAAGGGAGCAAGTCCAGGGTACGATTAAGAGTTTTCATGACTCCAAAGCACTTACCTACTGTTTTTTTGACATGGTTGTCATAGGAGAGCTTGTTGCCTATCCAGACACCCAAGTTCTTTGCTTCCTGACTGGTAGTTGGTAAAGGTCCCAGACAGGTAGGCCACCATTCTTTGGTCCATTTTGTGTCTTTTCCTCCTATTATGAGTACCTCAGTTTTTGTGCCATTTAATTTGAGGCAGTGTTCGGTCATCCAAGCTGCAAGCTTGCTCATGCAGGATTTAAAATTGTCGGCCTCGGAGGAGGGGGCTTGAGACAGGGATATCAGAAGTTGAGTATCATCGGCGTAAGAGACAAGCTCTACGCCGAACGATTGGACCACCTCTGCCAACGGTGCCATGTACAGGTTGAACAGGGTGGGACTCAGGGCAGAGCCCTGAGGTACCCCCTGTTCTAATGTCATGCTGTCTGAGAGGAAAGTCCCTCTCTGGACCTGAAAACTCCTGTTGGTAAGAAAGACCTTCAGCCATCCCAGAGCCTCTTTGTTGACCCCCGCTCTGTTTAGACACTGTAGCAAGATGGAGTGTGCTACAGTGTCAAACGCGGCGCTGAGGTCCAGCATGATGAGAGCCATGGTCTTGCCCTCGTCGGCACCTTCCCGCAGAGTTTCAGTTGCTCTCAGGAGTGCTGTCTCTGTGGAGAAACTCGATCTAAAGCCCGATTGCGATGTATGAAAGGCATTTTGGGCTTCAAGATGGGCCATAGGTTGGACGTTGGCTACTTTCTCTGCTAGTTTTGCTAGATAGTGTAGCAGGGAAATAGGGCGTAGGTTCTCCAATATGTCCTGACTCATATTGTTTTTTTTTTTTGATGGGGAGCACTATAGCTTTCTTCCATTCTGCAGGTAAACGGGCAGTGGAAAAAGATATTTGGAGCATATGTCTGAAGTGGGGTTCTAAGACAGAAAGGCTGGCTACTAAAATTTTAGGTGGAGCGGGATCTCGTGGAGAGCCGGATTTGATGCTTTTGCAAGTTTTCACTAGGATTTCACAGGGGGAACGGAAAAAACAGATAGGCAGGATTGAGTACGTATGAGGTCTTCACTCTCTGCAAAGTCAGTACCAGGTTTTATGTTGCTAGAGAAATTAGCATATATGTTCGTGATTTTGCCAGAGAAATACTTAGCAATTTTATTACAGGTTTCCACTGAGACATTATGTAAAGTGGAATTGGAGTCGATTATTGAGATTTCTTTAAAGATCTGGAAGAGCTCCTTCGAGGAGTTTTCAGCTTCCAAAATCCGGTTGTTATAGTGAGATGCTTTGGACATGCGTATCTTTTTATTATATTCTTTTTGCACTGCTTTATACCGGGCTTTGATTTCAGGGCAGAAGTTGTGACGCCATTCTCTTTCGAGCTTTTTACAAGCAGTTTTGGCCAGCTGGAGCTCCTTACTGAACCACGGGGCCGTTTTTCTAGTCCTCGTGGCGTTAGTTACAGTGCGATTAGGGGCAGTAATGTCCAGAGCTTTCGTGATGCATTCTTGTAAGTGTTCATATGCTGTCTCACAGTCGGATCCTCTAGGAGGCCCGCGTCTTGGAGGATTTTTGTGAAAGAGTCTATAGAGAAGTTTTTCCATTTCCTGCGTTTATATCGCTGTGAGCTTTGTTTGTAATGCTCAGTTCCATCTAGTTGGAGTTGTATAGGGATAATGAAATGATCAGACCAGGGTACTGGCTGGGGAGATAGGGTCTGAACTCCCTTCCAGTTCCCAAATACAGGGTCCAATAAATGTCCTTGTTGGTGTGACGGAACGTTATTTTTTAACTCTAGTTGTAGGGAGAGTAACTCGGATTTGATATCTACCGCCTCCTTATCGAGGGGGGTCGTCAAAATGGATATTTAAGTCGCCTAGTACTAATATTCGTGTTTTTCTAAGTGCTAGATGGGTTAAGGCTTCCATAAGAGTAGGAGTAAAATCATAGAGCCTTCCAGGGGGACGGTACACGAGGATACCTGAGATAGAGTGATTCGGTCCAGTAGTGATGGTAAAAGAGCCAGCTTCACTATGGTCAACCGAGATAAGAGAGAGGGTGCATTCTAGAGGAGCTTTAGTAGCAATGGCAATACCCCCGCCTCTGCCATCCTTCCTATCCAGTCTGGAGAGGGAGTAGCCGGGTGGTAGGGCTTGAATGATGTCAGGGTCTGAGTATTCGTCCAGCTATGTTTCCGTAAGAAACAGGATATTAATATTGTCATCTTCGAGTAGATGAAAGATTTCTGTACGGTGTTTTCGAAGGGATCTGCAATTAAGCAGGGCTACTTTTACTGTGCTTATCGCACTGTTTGTTACATTATTGTCTGGGGCAAATGTGCATGTAGTACAGTTCTTTAACGATAGAGCCTTCATAGAGTGTTTGCAGCATGACGGAATATCGGCTGGATATCTAACAGTTCTTGCCTGCTATACCTTATGGTGGTGGATGTAGGAGAGCCAGGGTTTATGGCCCCGCGCCCCATCCGGCCGCGGACGGGCGCAGACGGGCTTGACTTTGGCTCGACTTCGGCGCGCTTCCGGCGCGCCCGCTGCACGCGTCCGCTGCGCGGTCGCTGACCAAAGCACATTTATAGTGTAGGGAGGGGTCGCTATAGCGCTGACCTGTGATCCCTGAGCCCGGAAGTGCAAGGCTCCCCGTCACCCTCCGCATCAAACGCCCATGATTGGACGCGGCAGACCGGGGTGGGAGTGGGCGGAATACAAACAGCCTGAAGGTGTGGTGCAGTGATACAAGTGCAATCAGGTAAACATACACTGAACGTTTTTAAAATTGGCCTCAATCGCTAAATTAAAACAAACCGCTATGAGAACAGCGCGAGCAGTGTAACTGACAGCAGTTGAGCGCTAAGTGGATAGAGCCCGCCTCTGCCACCGGCAACACTCTTCTCCACAGCGCGAGATAACACAGCTGACCTTTAAGTAGACTTCCACTCACAGCGTCGCTAGAGCGCTGACCTGTGATCCCTGAGCCCGGAAGTGCAAGGCTCCTCCTCACCCTCCGCATCAAACGCCCATGATTGGACGCGGCGGACCGGGGCGGGAGTGGGCGGAATACAAACAGCCTGATACAAGTGCAATCAGGTAAACATACACTGAACGTTTTTAAAATTAGCCTCAATCGCTAAATTAAAACAAACCGCTATGAGAACAGCGCGAGCAGTGTAACTGACAGCAGTTGAGCGCTATGTGGATAGAGCCCGCCTCTGCCACCGGCGACACTCTTCTCCAAAAGGAATAGAGAACTCACAGTAAGGAAACTTTAATGGCTTTAAGCCTCTTTCAGTTTAAAAACCAGAACAGCGCAAAAACACAGTATAAACAAATGACTGCTTAGGAGCCGACATGTTTCTGCTAAATTGGGGAAATACTCCCTTGGCTTTCCTCAGGGCCTCTGTTCTTAAAAACTTTTGCTACTGCTAGTGCAAACCACACTCAAAATAATAAAGAAATCAAATACAGTGACATCTTAAAGGATATATGTTCCTATTCCTCCATGTCAGCTGGTGTATCAATCACCCTTCTTGACAGGGGAAATTACCTCACCTCACCTGGACCAAGCTCAGAGTAAGGGAGGCCACGCTCTCTCCGTCGTTGCCCCGAACTATGTCTGAGGTATAAACCTACTTTATTTACTTATGAGTGGTCTTCCTACAACTCTCTTCTATTTTTCCACTCAGGTGGCTGACCCTCCCAAACCCTCCCTGTTGTACTGCGTTTTCCCCTCACCTAAGAGACCAGGATCATTCACTCACACATTCATACTGCTATTCTCAGTCTCAGTCCTGATCTGTCTTCTCTCTGGAATATCATCTGCATTCTCATTGACACCACAAATAATCTATACAAGTAGAAAGAGGGAATAAAATTTACTCATCATCTGAAAAGTGACAGGTGGCCCGCCCCGGAAATGACGTTGTAAATGCCTGAGAGCCCTCCCTGGAGCCGCCGTAGGTTGTGACATCATGTCAAGACGTGTTGGTCATGTATTAGGGTCACAACTCCGCATCTTTAGGGATATGTAAAATTGTAGCCCTAGCTGTGTGCGTAATGTATCTGAGTCTAAGAGGGCTAGCCCCGGCATGTTCAAGCAGTGACAACAGGTCTCTGGCAGCTGGCTGCTTTAGCATGAGGAGTTGGTAAATAAGCAGGAAGCCCTAGCCCCCATCCCTCAGACCCATGATTGCCTAATCCAGAGGGGGCTGGTCAAATGCAGCTTTAAACAAGCATTGGCAGAGCCAATAGGTCTTGCCTTTGGGACCTTATAAGTGTTTAGTTAGTGGCGATTATGTGCTTTGGGATGGGTGAAGAGTGCAGGTGAAAGGGGGAGAATAGTGTGCGAGTTGAGAGCTTAACAGGAAAAGGGTGGGGATGAGATATGGCTTAAGGTCTACAGCTGCCTCTTTTGGAACCGGGTTGGAGTCCCGACGTTGAATTAACACCCTGTGATCCTCGGCAAGTCGCTTAATCTCCCCGTGCCTAAAGCAAAGTTAACAAGCCCTTGTATAATAGAACTGTTGATCTTGTAAAGCGCTCCAAACCCTTTCTTTTGAGTTCAGGCTATATAAAAACTGAGAAAAAATAGAAAACATCACCAGAAAAAGGACTGAAAACACAGAATTGTTTGACATCCAGATGTCACTTGCCTTGAAACGCAGGCTCTCTAATTAGGTACTTATACCTGTATGTGACTTAGAATGGGTGGGACAGGAAAGAGAGCAAAATAAATGAGAGAGAGAAGAGACCAAGGAAGGCATGGAACAAGAGACGGAAGAAAAAGGAAGAAGACAAAGAATGGTTGTTAGACGGTGGTTCTGACACTATGGGCCGCTCGGATTTTTCACTTTTTGAGCACCTAATTGTGGAACTTTTACTGGGCACCGTGCTGGTTACATGCAGACACGGGTGTACATGCGTGTACACACGTGTAGGGGCTGCGCAGGGGAAATTCCTAGCGTGCGCAGTCCAGGAGCAGCCACAGAGTGAATGGTGTGGCAGGACTTATGCAGAATTGGGTGGTGACATGGAATAGGATTTTTACACTGGAAAGGAACATGCCAGGGAAAGTCAGTGTGTCTTACTGTGTTTTTACTTCATTACTTCCCTATGGGGATGTGGGGCCCATGGCTAAAATGACTTCCACAAAGCCTACAGATTCTAGACACGCACTAATGTCCAGTGTAGCAGATGTGAAAATGAGTATTCTGCAGAGTCCTAAGTCATATTTGTACTGCTTTTGGGTCGTCCGGAAATGTCATATTTCTCTGAGTCCCTGGCTGGGGTCTGGCCATGGCAGGTTAGATTAATGACCTTTCTTCCCAGAGCGAAGATCTTCCCTCCAAGGAGAAAAGCCATTCCATCAACTGCTGTTGCTGGGTGCCAGGCACCAAGCTGAACCAAGGCAGTAAGGGGTAAGGAGTTGGGTTTCAGAGGCCATGTGGCCAGAGACACTGGACGACACCATTTTGAACAGACCCAGGGGCTGTACAAGGAGGTGGGAGCAGGTGCAGGGAAGTGATGTGTCGCGGTTTGATAGGACACACAGAGACTTCCAGCCAGCCCCCTACTCAACTTTTAAAAAGTACTTGCACAGGAAGAGAAGCTGTCTCTGGGGTGTGGTCTGCTGAGGCAAAAGGTGCTGGAGCCTGGTGCAATGGGCAGTTGGAAGGAGGACACCCCGACTGCCCCCAGGCCCCTAATAGCGCCAGAAGAAGAGCACAGGACCGGGGCGCAGAAGAAGAAGCCTCTGCGCAGGGAGAAGAGAGGCGCAGGAAGCAAGTGAAAACCGCTCCCTGCAGAATGCACCCTCTTGGAGACCAGGAGGATAAAGGAGAGTGCTCCCAGTGGCTGGGGGACGCCACCAGGAGCAGGAAGACGCAAAAATAGGGCAAATCAGACTCCAGGGGGCCGAGATATGCCCCCGAGAAGGTAGGCGACCTTTGGACCCACCTGGGACTGACGACGTAGCGCGTGGGGCTCCGCCGCGGGTCGCAATCATGCACCCGGGGTGGGTCAGGTCCCGGGGGCTGCCCCAGGAAGAAGCAAAGCTGGGGGGCGCCGTGAAGATTCCCGAAGGGGGCCAGGAGCCCACCCTGGCCCCCGGTGATGTGAAGGAGGGGGGCGGGGGAGCGTCGTCACACCCCCCATGAAAATTGCCCCCAGGGGGCGCCAGGAGCCCACCCAGGCCCCCCTGCCAATGTGGGGGAGCGAATGGCACTCCCCCCCCGAAGATGCCCCATCCCTGGGCCCCGAAGTCATGGAGGGGGCCCGGGACCCCATCCCCGGGCCCCGAAGTAAGACGGAGGTGGGGGGAGTGCCGCCGCACTCCCCCAAAGATGTCCGGGGCCCGGGACCCCATCCCCGGGCCCCAGCGAAAAGGAGGAGGCCGGGGAAATGCTGCTGCACTCCTCCCGAGGTCCTGATGGGCTGCAGGAGTCCTTGCGTCAGATCAATAGGGATCGGCCGGCTCCCGCGGCAGAACGGAAGAGTGCTGGCCGCGTGGGGAGCCGGCGGGGGCATCTGGGGCAGCTGGGGGGGGGGGCTCCCCAGGCTGCCTTCGTACAAAGGAGGATCGCGGGGGTCCCGGGTGGGACCGGGGCCCCCTGGGAATACCGTCAGTGGCGCGAGGGACCCAGGTGAGACCGGGCCCCAGAAAAGAAGAGGAGCGGCCCGGGATAGGCTCTCTGAGCCGTATGTGCTCACCTGGGGGCCCGGGTGGGACCGGGTCCCCCACCGAGGCACTGAAAACGGCGAAGCGCCAGCGTGGCTCTCCCCGGGCAGCAGGAGAGCCGCTCATCTCTTATTCAGCAGCAGGAGCTGAAGCGCCCCATAATGCCTTGCAAGGCCTGGGGAATGGATCGTTTTTGTCGTTTTTGTGGCCCCCAGAGGAGAGGGGGCACCCTTGAGCGTGAATAGGTGCTGGGGGGAGCTGCTGGAGAAGCGCAGTCTCGCCCTCAGCACAAAGCCAAGTCCCACCATAAGTTTCTGGAGGCTTTAAGAATAATAACCCGTCAACGCTCGACAAAGATTGCATTACCTCCTAGGCTGGAACCGTTTTTCTACAGCTGGGGGGTCGTTGAGAAGTGCATCAAAGATTAAAGGGGTGAGTTGGAGATGTCTTGAAGGGCATCCCCTGGAGGTGAAATGGTGTAATGACATTGAAATGCATTTACTAATGGTTATTTCTTTTGGAGGGTCTGAATTTCACAGTTGTAAGGTGATGTCATAAGCAAAGTGGATTTAGGTGGCTAGACACTCCTGCTAGGGTGTCTGCCTGTATTTACTTAATCCTGTGATCATCTGTGATGCCTTTAGGGGCTGTAATTGCACTGCATTTCTTAATGATATCCAAATGGTCTGAGTACTGTCATTCTAAAGTGTGCGTAAACATGTATTCTTGCTGCTGTGCTTAGATGAAGACCCCAGGCTGTTAGCCTTTAAGATGTAGAGCTGCATAACGTATGGTCAGTAAGAGATGCTCAGTCATGGTCATGTGTCACCAAGGCAGGTGTATCCTGTTTAATGCATGTTGAGGTAATGGAGGGGGACGCCACTGGGATGGTGCCAATGCGCAGGGCCCTCGCTCCAGGATATGTTCAACTAATTGCATTGGGGGCAAGATGATGAGTATACATGGGAGTGGTGGTACTAGACCCCACCCCCCCTGCCGGAGGGGTGGAGATGTTATGCAATGTCACAAAGTAATTCCATCAGCTTATGTATATTTGTAAATTGGTGCATAGTATTGAGTGGTGTGTGGGTTTATTAAATGTACTCTTACTTTTATAAAGCAAAGCACAGACTGGGCAATCAATTATTGAGTATTATTTTTGCGCACCTGCAAATGGCGATTACTAGCCCACACCACCTCCCTTGAGTAGGCCTCAGACTGCTCTGCAACGCTACCCTCTGAGAGTCAGGCGCTGCCCTAGGGTGTTTTGGTTCCCAGTGAAGGACAAATATGTCATGTTATTTGTGCAGGCCTCACAGATGCTGCCTCGTTTTCCAAAAATGGTTAAGCGTGGAAGAGAGGAGACAGATGGGGAATGAGAAAAAAGACAGGGGAAGGTGAGAATAAAAGAGCGAGTGAGACATAGCAACAATTGATTCAAAAACAAGAAGAGGCCGAAAAGGAAGCAAGAGATAAGAGTGTGCAGAGGAATACTGGAGTGAGATAAGAAGAGAAAAGGTTAAAGAGAGGTAGAGGAGAAAATGAGCGAAAAGAGATTAAGAGAGAGGGAGGAAGAAACAGAGAGCAGAAGGCATGGAGCAAGAGGGGGATTAGAGAGTGACTACAAAGAGAGTGAAATAGAGCGAGAGACCTGAGAGAGAGAGAGAGATACTAGAGAGAGAGTGAGAGAGAGTGTCAGGGAGAGAGACCAGAGAGAGAGAGGGCGAGCAAGAGAGTGTGAGAAAATAGAGCAACAGAAAGAGAGAGAGAGAGCACATGGGGCTTTGGTTACACAGAGGGGCTGAAAAACATTTCAAAACGTTCATCATCATTATCATTTATGGTGGGACTGAAGTGCCCTCCAGCACAGAACTCTATTGTGGTTCAGTAAGCCTCAGAGGGGATTCGTTCAGTGTGCTTCGTTAAAGCTGGGATAGAGTACTTTATATATACCTGAATGGTAATAAAGCAGATGGCTTGTATTCCGGCTCTGTCCTTTGTTGCAATCTGAAAAATCTTTATCATTTGCTTTTTAAACCGATTATAGCTTTAAAGCTGATAAGCACTTAATTCCTTTCTGGCCCTTGTCCACTTTTTTTGCATTTGTAAGGCATTCTCCTTTGTTGGGAGGGTCTTCTGTGCTCAAGAGTACACAATTTATTTAAACATGTGGAGCAGCCGCTATGTGGAGGCGCGAAATTTGGCTGTTTACAAACGAGAGTACCAGATTCGTCGGACAGAATGGGGACAACTTTATAATTGAGGACTTTTTGGGTGCGTTGCATATCAGAGTACACACCTCAACCGGACGATCTTTTCATGTTTGAAAGAAAATCAAGATTTATTCAGACATTATAGCGTTTAATCTACTCATGCTTCTGGATTTGTATCCTGACCAAGTCGTATTCTCCATTCTTTATTTGTCTTCAACTTTATGTGCACAGTACACGTGTGATAACAAGCGTAGTTGCTGACTTATTATATCAGCAGAGGCCCATTCTATTGAGACCACAATCAACTTTAATTATTTCTGCCCTGAAGAAGCCCGCAACTGGTGAAACGCGTTGGCTGTTTCGTGGCTGTTTCGTTGGTCATCTTATATTGAGAATCTTGGCTGTTTACTTTTGTCATCATGTCAAGAAAACTCATTAAAACTGAACTTTTTTTCAGATTATTGAAGGACATGTGTTGTATTTTGTCGCTTTGATACATTCCATTTACAATTTTATGTCGAAATCAATTCTAGCCCGAATCCCGCCAAAGTTATTTTTAAATTGGTACAAGAACTACAGAGTAGCAGATCCCCTGCCTCCAGTATTACCTCCGTGCAGCAGTGTGAGGACCTTGCCACGTTCTTTGTAGAAAAAGTGCAAAAAATCTACAGATCATTCCCACAGCACTTTTCTGACCCGCCTAACTCCACTAACTCCACTAACTCCATTATCAATGGCACCACCATGATGCTTCTACCAGAAATCTCGTATGAGGATCTAACTAAACTCTGCAGGAAAGTCAAGTCTGGCTCCCCAGCAGTTCCGATGAGGCCGGCCCAATTTATTGAATCTTTAGAATTTTTTCTGCCTTCCCTGGCCTCTATACTTAATCTTTCCTTCCCTTCGGCTAGTGTCCCGACTGTTTGGAAACAAGCTTGGGTCTCCCCCATTATTAAGAAGCTCACTCTAGACCCTTCCAAACTGGAAAACTTCAGACCTATCTCGCTGCTCCCATGGCTGTCTAAACTTGCAGAGGCTCATGTAAACAACGTTCTGTCCCAGCATATGGATCAAAACAACATCTTGGACCCATCTTAAAACGGGTTCAGGCCGGGCCACAGCACTGAGTCTGCCCTCCTGGCCACGACTGAACATCTCTGGACGATCCTCGATGCCGGTCAGAGTGCTGCGCTTATTCTGTTAGATCTCAGCGCAGCCTTTGACACGGTTTCTCATAACATTCTGTTAAATCGTCTGGCGACAGTAGGGATTACCGCTCTTTCCTGAAGGACAGATCCTTCCGGGTGTCAGATCCCCCGTTTCTCTTCCAACCTCATTCCATCGGCCAGGGAGTCCCTCAGGGCTCTGCACTTAGCCCATCCCTTTTTAATCTATATGTGCAGCCACTCGCGGCAGTAGCTAAGGAGTGGGACCTTACGCTGGTGTCATATGCAGATGACACACAGCTGGTCATCACTCTCACCGAAGGTCCTTCTACTTCGGCCTCAAAATTTAGGGATGGCTGGCCGCAGTAGCCCAGTGGATGATGGACAACTGCCTGCAGCTTAATGCAGGCAAGACGGAGGTGCTGCTCCTCGGGAAGAATACCAGCTGCCGGAATGAGCTCTGGTGGCCCTCGTCGTTGGGCACCATTCCACCACCTAAATTCTTGGTCTAAAACCTAGGCGTCTGGATGGACTCCTCGCTTAGTTTCCAGACCCACACAAAAAAGTGGCAGCTACTTGTGTGGGCCTGCTGAGGAGCCTCAACCCGATACTCGTTTTTTTTTATTCTAAGGTTTGCCAACTCATTGTCCAAGCCACAATTCTCTCCCGCTTGGACTACGCCAATGTTTTACTTCTAGGCGCCAACAAAGCGGAGATAGCGCAACTGCAACGCGTGCAGAACTCTGCAGCAAGAGCCTTGGTTGGTTTTCCCCGCAGATGTCCGGTCAGAGCTACCATTCGAAAGTTGCATTGGCTACCCATTGAATCTCGTATTCAGTTCAAAACCCTCATCATGGCATATAAGATCCTCAAATCCGGATGCCCAGAACTTCTGCGCCCGCTTCTAACACCGTATGTGCCACAGCGCAATTTGCGCTCATTAGGCCAGCACCTATTGACTGTACCCCGTACAAAGCTTTGCCGTACTGGCGGTCGCTCCTTTAGGGTTTTGGGAGCCAAGCTCTGGAACTCCTTGCCACTGAACATTCGTTCTTTGGAAAACCTGTCTGCCTTCCGTAAAGCCATTAAGACCCATCTGTTCCCCTCTCCTTAGGACTCCTGTCTGTCTTCCTCCTTCTTCCTCAGTATAGCTCCTGCGGTTCCTTAGCGCCGGGATGCCTCTTTGCTGGGGCAGCTGTTGCGCTTTACCAAAATGTTAACATAACATAACATAAAATTTTCTTTGTTGCCTCTCCATTTGCTTGTTTTGTAGCTATGTGAAGGTGGGCCTGCCAGTTCACAGTGTGGGAGGAACGCTCTTCTCACTGAGCCCTGTCGTTTTAATTTTATAGTGAAAAGCAATTGTAAACAAGTACTTGACAGTGGGAGGGGTGACTTATAAACAGAGGCTCAATACCACCCCTGTGCTTAGCGTTATGCATAAACAATTTTTGAAATACAGTTTGCTTTTAGTGTTTACAGATTTTGGCATAACTGGTGGCAGATGCTAGCCCATACTTGTTAAGCTGCTACATATAAAAAGCGCGCGCAGCCACTCTAAAGATATAGTGAAAGATGAAGCTCATTAGAAAAAAACAGATGGCCACTGCGCGTGACACTGCTCGCTCCCGCAAGGTGGATGCCAACACAAGCACGAGTGCTTGAAAAGAGCTGACCGATTCCTGACCGATTCCTAAAGGTCAATCTTAAAGCAGTGCTGCGCGCTGCCCTAGGCTCGACCTAAAAAGCACCCTTACCACCCAATATCCTTACCCAACCCTAAAAATGCCCTTATCGCCCAATATCCTTACCCACCCCAAGACCATAAAAACACTTTTACTATCCAAAACACTTACCCATCTCTAAACCCTAAAACTAAACTAAAAACTAAAAATATAAAAACACCCCAACCACCCTATCCCCTTACCCCCAAACCCTAAACTCACCTTTACCATTGTATGCCCTTAGCTACCCCCAAACCCATAAAACACCCTTACTTTAATTTCAAAATTATATACATACTCTCACCTGATATATACTTACCATTTTATTGTAAAGACAATGCGTGGTAAAGGCATTGCTTGGTAAAGGCATTGCTTGGTAAAGGCATTGCTTGGTAAATACGGCGCTGTTAAGGCTGTTTCCTGGGAAAACAGCAAGTATAATCAGGAAGAGTAGATTCATGCCACTGATTTGCCTTGTGTCAAAAAAAACTCTGGACCCTGGTACCCGACGTGTTGGGGGCACTGGACAGCTCCAGGTGTTAGAAGAGAAGCAGGTCATCCTCTCTGACCTTGCCCTTAGCCCCTACTGCTCTCCTTCATCTTCACTTTATCGATTTCACTTTATCTGTTCACTTTATCTGTTTTGCGATTTTCTAATATGAGAGACAGGCTATTTAACAAGACTCAGAGCTGAGAGGTGCATACTAGTAGGCTGTCATGGTTACCTGGCAAATAACTTCCTGGAAGGTGACCAACTAGTCAGTACTTGTGCTGCTTGATTCAGACAGTTGCACTACTGTCCTCCAATCAAGCTGGGGACGGGTGGGAGGAACTATTGCTTCATAAATGGGAATGGCAAGATTTCCTGAGGAACCTTCTCTTCCGAGTTTTTAATGGCAAATAGCATCTCTAAGCTAAGGGCTAATGTGGTGGGGCTTGATTAGTGCCCAAATCACTTCCTGAACCCTAAGTAAAACTCCCCAATATAAATCTTAGCGGTCACAAAGATGTAACAGTCGCAGATCTAGTTGTTTGCCAGCTCCTGGAGTACTTACTGGGAAGAATGCTGGCAGGGGCGGCTCTAGGTTCATAGTGGCCCTGAGCAGGAAGCGTAGGTAGGGGGCCCCAGAAGAGGGGGTCCGGGTGGGGCTGTGAAGAGGGGGGGTCAGGGTGTTTGGAAGTGGAACAGAGCCAGAGGCCGCCAAATCCCTGCCACTGGGGCCGCCACGCAAATATGTATCCATCCTCAGAGGATTATTATATTAGGGATATATATTGGCGTGGCGGGTCCTGGAGTTTGGCGGCCCTGTACAGGTGCACAGCTTGCACATGCCTAAGGCCGGCCCTGATGCTGGTATGCTGGGGTTGTAGTGTTGTCTTGCACTGACCCAAAAGGTAACAAGTTAGACGTTCTCGTATGGCGACTTCGTGTCCTCTAGAAAATGTTTTTTACAGGCTGTGAAGTGATTACAGATTGAAAACGTAGGTATAATCAAGATAAACTAGTGCCCTGTACGAGTGTGTTGGATGATTCTGCCAATCGGAGTGCTGGCAGGAACTGCTTTTGATTACCTATCACTCTGTTGCGGCCGCCTCAGAGTGGGAAGCAGATGCATGAAGCAGACAGGGATGTGCAGCATCTGTGTCTGCTGGAGTTCCTGATGTTTGTGGGCCGGATGAAAAAAGCCTTCTTTACGGCTCCTCGTTGGCTCAGTTCTGCAATAATTAGGTTGGAAGTTAACTGCGTGTAAAGCCTTGAACATTCGACAGTAATGCTCAGTTATTGCTTGATTTTAACTGGGGATGCACATCTGTTAATTAAAGAGTGCATCCTCAGTCAGCATGTTGTGAAGTGGATAGGAATGACGATTACAGACAAGCATTGGCAAAGCCAATAAGCCTGTCTCTGATGCGCGAACACAGCCATTAGTCACATTAGTCACAATAAATCCACCTCATTGGCTTTGCCAATAGTGGGAAAAGTTTGGAAAAAAGCTTGCCTCCTGCCAAAAATACATAAAGGAGACAAATAATCTATTGCAACAAACTGGTGATTGCATTTTTCAGAAGTAAAATCGTCCCTCGTGGATTCCAATGAAAGCACTTCCTAGTAGACGGAATAATACACCAACCAGCCAATAGTGTGAACAAAAGAATGATACTCCTCGGAAGGAGCTAATTCCTTCTCTGTTGAAGATTTGGAAACACTTGGGATCATATCAGCAAGGGCCTGCGATAATTATCGCTCATCGCTTTTAGCGCGAGGATAATTATCGCAGGCTAACGCTGGATGCTATCGCAGAGATAGCATGCTATCAGCAACGCTTATCTCCAAAGCAATAGGAATCTATGTGTTAGCTGGAAAACAGTGTGATTATCGCTAGAAATCCAGCGATAATCGCACTGCGATCAGCAATACCTTGCTGATAGGACAGGGTGGTCTTAGCCATGTAATCCACCTCCATTGGATTACATGGCTAAGTCAAATTACAAGCAGGCGTAAGGAAAGTACGATAACTGTGGTTAGCACTACTTTTCTTATCACTCTGCTTGTTTGTGTGCAGCTTGATAATTGGAGAAATGTCTGTTAGCGACATTTCTCCAGTTATTTTGGCACGGAACGCCCACTTTGCATCTCATTAGAGATGCAAAGCTGGGAGTTGTTGAAAGGGGCGCAAAATCAGCAAAACACAGGATAGCGTGTCATTGCTTATAAGGCAATGAAATTATCGCCACTTTTCGCCCGAAAACGAATGCAAAAGAGGCGTTAATTTCATCGCGCCGCCTTGCTGATATGCCCCTTGGTCTCGCAGACAGCTGTTCTTTCAAGCCATACCGAAAAATTACTCCGTTCTGAGTAGAACATTTTTTTTCGTTCTCGAAAAGACCAATTGTCTCTGGCAAACCGCTAGTTCGTGATAGACTGTCTGAACACAAGAGGTCACTGTATGACTGTAATATCAGCCGATTTTAATAAACCGCCTCTTTTTAAGTATTTGTATGCAGAATCTTCAAAGTATTCTGCTACTTTTAGATTATTTTGCATTCTGGCTTCAAGCTGTGTATCTCGCTGTAAATAACCATACCTTGTTACACTATTCAATTGATTTGGAAAATAAAATCTGAGGATTGCTCCAAGGTGCTGCCATACATGTGCCACGTTTTAGCATATACACATCTATTAACATGTTTATTAGAAGAGGTAATATTGTTATGTATTTTTTGTCTTAGGATATAGTAAGTATATTAACACAGGAACAGAAGATTGCTTTGACCAGAATTAGAATCACAAATGTTAATGGCTTGCTTGCCACACGTACAAAGAGAATAACCATTTCACTTCCTTTACTCACTTGTTTTACCGCCTTTTCATCTTCTATTATTCAGGTAACAGAACTGTATGATAAAATATACAGTTAACAGAAAGGTCGGCTTCAACCCTAAACTTGTTGCCGCCACCCACCCTCACGAGACCCCAGCAGGTAGTCAGCAGCAGCTGTTGAGATCAATGATTCTCAGCTGGTTTCAGCAACGTCTACTGATTGTCCGTCGAGCCACTGCTTGCAACTGGGGCTGCCCCCGCTGTGGCACACCGTGCCTCCGCCAGATCACTAGGCCCAGTGCTACATTGGTACAGATGATGAGCACAGGCACTCATTTTTCCGGACCAGGACTATATTTTCTCCATCTAACTTTGGCCCACATCAAGAGCGAGAAAGGCATAAAAGGGAGAAAGGAAGCAAAAGATACGAAAACAGAGACAAAAGCAACAAGCGTGGGTGCCTCGAGCTGAAAGGAAGCAGCAGGGGGAGGGAAAAGAGGAGGGGCCTGCGCTTCCCTTGCGGGAGCGAGAAAACATATGTTGCCAGTGGGAGCTAGCAAACATATGTTGCCAAAGCTCGCTCCTGCAAGGGAATCACTAAACGTGCACGCGTTGCCGTTGAAGGCAATGGAACGCATGCACGTTTTTAGCTGAAAAGCTGTGACGATGACTAAAGGTCTTTTGCCTATGTGGCGCATGCGCGCTGCTAGGCGAGACCTAAAAAAGGAAGTGTCTTTCTTTAGAACCAACTAGTCAAATTTGGAATGAAACCCGAACACAGGGGCTTGCTCCAAACTTCCCAAAAAGAGGATACAAACACAATAGCACCTGGTAAAGTATAAAGATACAAAACCCATAAGCAAATCAATGCTGAGAAGTGAAACCCCTAAACACAAATGGCTGCCCCAAAATTCCCAGGAGAGGGCTCAAGCATGATTAGCGCCTGTCAAAGTATAAAGTGACAACAACAGTAAGCAGGTCAATACTGAGAAATGAAACCCCCAAACACAAATGGCTGTATCTAAGATTCCCACAAGCGCATTCAAACATAATAGCACATGTCAAAGTATAAAGAGACACCAGTAAGCAGGACAATGCTGAGAAATGAAACCCCCAAACGTAAATGGCTGTCCCAAACTTCCTACGTGAGGCCTGAAACAGGATTAACACCTGACCAGCTATAAAAGTGACAACACCATCAAGTATGACAATGTTGAGAAATGAGACCTTCAAGAACATTAGGCTGCTCCAAACTTCCAACCATAAGGGTGCAAACAGGATTAACAGCTGCCCCACTATAAAAGTGACAACAGCAGTAGCATCCCAATGCTGATAATGAGGACAAACCGAGGTGTTTGCTCCAAACTTCCCACAAGAAGGGTGCAAATAGGATTTACAGATATCCCACTACAGAAGTGACAACAGAAGTAGCATCCCAGTGCTGAGAATGAGGCTCAAACACAGATGGTCAGAGTAACTGCTCTCCTCTCGCTCAGCTCCACCATTAAGACTCTGCCCTCAGCACCTTCTGTTGTCCAAGGTTGTTTTTCGAGGCCCTCCGGCTCCTGGCTGCTCCTCATCCCTTGTGGTCTAGTAGAAGGACCTTCTCTTCTTTTAGTCCACTATGTGTGTGTCTTCCTCTTTCTGTCTTTGCCTCTCTCAGTCCCTCCTGTTATTTGCCTGTTGCCTGTTTTTCTGGTTGGCTGTTTTTCCTGTTGCCTGTTTTTCCTGTTGCCTGTTTTTCATTTTTTCTGTATTTCTTTGTTTGCTATTCCTGTGTTACGTTACCTTTTCCCATGCTGCTGCCCCTGTGGACCCTCCCCCACAGCATGTTCCCACTCCCACCTCCTAGCTGCCCATGCTTCCCCGGTCCCCAACTTTAATGATGGCTGCGCGCTGTGGGCATACTCCTGGTGCGCCAAAGGCAAGCCTGTCTGCGCATGACTGCAATCAGACAGCGCCCAGCACCAAGGACCCTGGTCCCCCGACTCCCCTCTGCTACAACCCCAGCACTCTCTACGCACTCAACCCTGGCCGCAACAACAGGTGCCAGCTCTCGACGCCGAGCAACTCTCAAGGCTCATTCTCCTGCCGACAATGCCACCACATCTTCCCCCACCTCGGGACCCAAACTTCCACCCCAAACACACTGGACACCACCCTACACAAGCCCCTGAACTGCATCCTCCTCAATGTGAGCTCCCTGCACAGACACGCTGTAGAATTCTGGAACCTCCAAAAACACTAACTCGCCTGACGTCACCTTCCTCACAGACAGACAATCTCAGGGATCCCAACACCACTGCCCACCTAGAGAACCTCACCAACATAGAACTGAAGCAACTTGTCTCTACCCCCACTCACTCGGCAGGACACGCTCTCGACACCATCTTACCCGAAGGAAACAACATTTTCTTCAGTTACACCACGGAACCGCTCTGGATGGACCACCACTGTGTTCATTTCTCCTTCTCAAAACCCACTGCACACAAGTGCATGCCATGCCTCCCACCCAGAAACTGGAAGAAAATCACTGAAGAATATCTCACCTCTGCCCTCAGCTGCACTCCTCCCCTTACCATGACAGAGCAGCAAACAACCTCAACCAACGGACCGCCAACTGCACCAAAACTCTCGCTCCCTCCAGAACTCCAGCAGACGACACAACACGAAAGCCACCTGGTTCACCGCAGACCTTGTGAAGCCAAGCGCTCTTGCTGATGACAGAAGTAAACATGGAGAAATAGCAAAACCCCAGAAGCACGCTCTGCCTAAAAGGCCGCAACCATGGCACACCACAAACTCATCAAATCAACTAAGGAAAATTTCATCCACGACAAAATCTTCTCCAACTCCCACAACTCCAAGGAACTCTTCACCATTAAACAAGAATTCACCAGCCCCAACTGCAAAACTACTGACTTCCCTCCCTCCGAAGACCTCTGCAACAAACTCGGGCCCTTCTTCCACCACAAGATCAAGACAGTCTACGATAACTTCCATGACTAAGACCACGGTATAGACCCAACACCTCCAACCAGCGATGCCATCCACCTGACCCTCCTCACCTGGGCTCCTCTCACCACAGAAGACACTTCAGTGCCCATGAAAAGCATCTACTCTGGAGCACCGAAGGGCCCCTGCCTGCCACAAATCTTCCACAGGGCCGCCACTTACATCGCACCGGAACTACAATGAATGATCAACTGCTCCCTCGAGGCAGCCACATTCCCCAATGACTGTAAATGCACCGAAGTCATACCGCTCCACAAGAAGCCCTTCACAAGACCAGCTAGACCTCAAGAACTTCAGGCCCATCTTTATTCTCCATTTCACCACCAAAGTCATCAAGAAAGTCGTCAACACCCAGCTAGCGCACTTCATAGAAACCAAACACATCCTCAACACCTCTAAATACGGATTCCGCAGCAACTACAGCATGCAGACCACTTTCATAACTGCCACTGATGACATCTGTACCCTCCTAAACCAAGACCACTCAGATAGCCCTCATCCTCCTGGACCTCTCAGCAGCCTTTGTCACTGTCTCCCACTGCACACTAGACACCAGAATCCACAACACCAGCATCCACGGAACTCCCTCAGACTGGATTAAATCTTTCCTCTCAGGCAGAACACAAAGAATAAGACTCCTGTTCTTCCTCTACGAACCTTCAGAGAGGAGATGTGGAGGACCTCAAGGATCCTCCCTCAGCCCCAAGCTCTTCAACATCTATATTGGCCCTCTCGCAACCATTGTCAGAAAACACAGACTCAGCATAGTCTCATACACCGAAGACACCCAGCTCATTCTTTCCCTCATCAAGGAACCTGACATCACCAGGTAAAGTTTCCAAGAAGGGATGAAGAAGGTCGCATTCTGGATGAGCAGCAGCTGCCCGAGGCTCAACTTAGAGAAAATAGAAGTCCTCAACCTCGGCTCCACCCCTTCTGCATGGGACAACATCTGGTGTCCCCATGCCCTCTGAAACCCACCCAATCCTACGGACGAAGCTCGCAACCTCGGCATCATACATGACCCTTCACTCACCATGCACCGCCAATTCAACGCTGTGTCCTCCACATGCTTCAATACCGTCTGCATACTCCACATGATCTTTAAATGGATCCCCCTCGGCTCCAGGAAGACCGCTACCCAGGCACTCATCAGCAGCAGACTGGACTACAGAAACGTGCTCAACGCTGGAATCAACAAAACACTCCTCCACAAACTTCATGCCGCAGACAGACTTGTCCTAGACATCCCACGACATGTCCACATCACACAACATCTCCTTGACCTCCACCGACTCTTGTCAAAAAAGGAATAACCTTCAAACTGCTCACACATGCCTACACAGCCCTCCATAATACCGGACACCAATACCTCAACTAAAGAATCTCCTTCCACGTCCCCAAGAGAAACCTATGCTTGTCCGACCTACCCCTAGCCACCATCCTCCATACCCACAGGGCCAGAACGAGTGGCAAATCCTTCTCCTACATTGTGGCCAAGACCTGGAACGAACTCCCTCTCTGTGTCAGACAAAGCCCACCGCTGCACCTATTCAGAAAGTATCTCAATACCTGGCTCTTCGGATGACCATAAAGCTGCTCAAACCCCCCCTGAGCGCCTTGAGACCCTCAAGGGTGAGTAGGGCACTCCAAACATCCTGATTGATTAAAACTTTCAATGAGAAGCCTCTCACTTGATAGCAGATGCCTAATGATAAAGTGACAACAACAGTAAGTAGTCCAGTACTGAGACATGAAGTCCACCAAGCTCTTCATCACATATTTCAAATCCCTCCCCTCCTTAAAGTGTGGGGGCCATCTAATTAGCATGCCTTTCAAGTATAAAAATCCCGCTTAGGACTCAAACACAAACCCACATTCAAAAGCCACTTTTTTGGAAATACGTATTTGAAGTTTGCGATGAGCAGGGCTGCCCCCCAAGGACATTGAGGAGAAAAGAATGGCCCAGAATAACAAGGCGCAAAGTTCTGGTGCAAACCATCTTCTGCTGCAGGTAAATAACTAAGGGGGTGTTGTTTCATATTTAGTGTTTAATGCCTTGGTGGGTTTGTATTTAATGTACCTAAGCCTGCAATATAATGCTGATGGTTTTGGTCTTCTTGTGACTGGGTCACTTGTATGTGTGTGTGAGTGCTAACACTCATCAGAACCTAGCCTTCAATGTCTGATGCTGTCAAAATGTGTTCTTTGTGGGTCTCCATGTGCTCTCCATTGGTCTGGGACTGTGATAAGGATCCTAATGTGTCAAATAAGTGTCACGCCATGCACATGTACCTCATAATATGCAGTGTGGGAGTCATTCTCAAAGGATGTTGCCAGGCCATGTGTGATGTGTTTGTACACCTTGGATCCACCCTCAACCCCTGGGATTGTCATTGGTGCATGTGCAATGTCAGAAGTCCATGTGGGCTTGGCTGCTGTTCATTGGTACAGATGAAGGTGTGTGGCATTGGGAGTGGGCATATGTGAGTGTTCTCATGTCTAGGACCCAACATACATAGTGGGCTCACATCACAGCCCACAGTTGGGCTGTCACTACATGCCACAGTATGCACATGTGACTGTGCTCCACAGTAGGGTGTACATTCACATTTGTAATCACAGAGGGCTCATCATACAGGCTACTGTTGCCACAATATAGGCTCCTTGTGGGTATTGATGGAGTGGGTCTGTCTCTTGATGTGTTTGTTGCTGTGCAGCCTAGCTTAGGTTACATGAGGGTGTTGTGGATCCGCTAATGTAACAATGGCTGATTGCATACAAAGAAGTAGCCAATGCCTGTGGGACTTCTGGTTGGCATTGTGTACACATATATCTGGTATGACTTAAAGACCACATGATGTGTGTCGTATTAGAAAAATGAAAAATTCATTGAGCACTGCGCCCTGATAGCCAATTGCTGTAGCAGGTGTGGTGTTTTTGAGGGTCCCCCCACAGATGACAGGACACGCGGTGCTTATGATCAGGTACCTTTATTTCTATTTGTGCACAAGCTTGTGTAGATGCATCCTCCCTTGTCCCCGCTCCCAGTGCTCTGCCCCTTGCCCCCTTGACCGGATGTGGTGTCCGGTGTCTGTCCTCAGAGTCTGTGTCCCCGTGGGTCCTAGTGCCCAGCTGCCCAGCTGTCTGGTCACGACATCTCCCCCTTTTTTGCAAACAATTATTTTTGATGCTGTAATCCGATGTCACTGCTAGTGAGTGTTGATATATATATATATATATATATATATATATATATATATATATATATAGAGAGAGAGAGAGAGAGAGAGAGAGAGAGAGTGAGAGAGAGAGAGATATAGAGAGCTGATCACATTACATCTCTTCAATCAGTCTCTGTGGTCTCTTGCACGCTCTTCTCGGTCTTCTGTCATTTTCATTGTCCGATTCATTATCTTCTTCCTTTCTTGCTGTAGTGGTTGCTGTCAGTGGTTCTTCTTCTTCCGTTTTCAACCCTCTGAAATGTGAACTGTTCCTTGTGATGTGGTATCGACCCGCCGCTGCAGTTATCATTGGTCCTTTTAATTCCGTCACCGTCAGCGGGTCTTTCGAGAATATGCTCTCTGATTTCCTCTGTTGCCATTGTCGAACTACCACTGTGTCACCTTCCTTTATTTTTGTTTTTTCATCATGCCTCTTCTGATCCGTGTAGACCTTCATTTTTGCCTTTGCTTCTCCATCTTTGATCGCTATGTCTCTTCTGTCTGCATCTGGCACTGCTTCCATTTGTGGCAGCATGGTCTTGCTTGAGTGCCCTAGAACCAGTTCGGCCGGGCACCATCCTGTGGAACTGTGAGGGCTGTTCCTGTAGTCCCTCAATATCTGACACAGTGCCTGTCCTATTGATATTTGTGTCAATTTTGCTCTTTGAACTGCCTTCTTGATCGTTCCCCTGAATCGTTCTGCTATTCCATTTGCTTGTGGCCGCAGAGGTGTTATCTTCCTGTGTCTAATTCCAAGGTATTCCTTAAATTTTCGGAATTCCTCTCCTGAAAATGGTGGGCCATGGTCAGTCTTCAATGTTTGCGGAGAGCCCCATGCAGCAAATACATCATCCATCACCGGTAGGGTTGCGGTTGCTGACGTTGATGCTACTTGTCTTACTATTGGGAACTGGGAGAATTCATCGATGATGACTAGTAGAAAGTTCCCCGTCTCTAGCGGTCCATAGAAGTCTGCCGCTAATTCGGTCCACACCGCCTTTGGTAGTTCTGACATTTGAAGCAGCTCCGGTTTTGGTGGTGGTCCCATTACCTGGCAGATGTGGCAGTGCGTGACGATCGCTTCAACCATGCTGTCTAGCCCCGGGAACCACACTTTTTCTCCCAGCATTTTCTTGGTTGCCACTATTCCTCTGTGCGATTCGTGTGCTAGTTCAATTGTTTGTTTCCTCAGTGCGCGTGGCATTACTATCCTTGTGCCTCTCATCAGGATGCCATTTTCGGTCTCTGACAGTTCTTAATTTATTTTCTTGAATGCTAACAGTTCATCTTTTGCCACCCCTTCCTCCATAATACTGTTGTTGTTTATGTGCCTCCACCTTTGTTGTCTGGTCACCTTCTTGATAGCTTGCATAGTGTGGTCTCGTCTTGTCTCTTGTTCCAACTCTGACATTTTTATTGAGGCTGGTGTGTTGTGCTTCAAGATCAAATTTAGGTATTCTTCTGCCATTGTCGTTGTTTCTGCTTTGTGTGGCAATGGATGTCTGGACATATAGTCAGCTGGGTTGTGTTCCTTGCCAGGCTTGTGTATTATTTTGAATTGTAGTCTATTAGCCGTATTCCCCACCTCTCTATTCTTGGTGGTATCTTGGCGTTTGTGTTTCCGTAAATTGTTACTAAAGCTTGGTGATCTGTTACGATCGTGAAAGGTTTCCCATATATGAGCATGTGATAATGTTCACATGCCCACAAAACTGCCAGACTTTCTTTCTCTGGTTGAGAGTAAGCTCTCTCGATGTCTGACAAGCTCTTGGTTCCATAGGGCACTAAGCGTCTTGGCGAGTCCTTTCCTAGTTTGTGTTGCGCCAATATTGCCCCCAATCCTACTGGGCTTGCGTCTACTGTTAGTTCTGTACAAAATAGTGGGTCAAAATATGCTAGATGGTCTACAGCCGTTACTGCTTCTCGGATTTATTCAAATGCTTTGCTCCACTCTTTTGTCCATGCAAAGACTTGTCCCTGTTTCGTCAGTTCCCGCAGTGGTGCACTTACTGTTACGAAGTCTTTGATATATCTTGCACAGTAACTGGCAAGCCCAAGGAATGACTGTACTTCTGCTACATCCTTTGGTGGCTTCGCTTTTTCCAATCTGTCTACCTTGCTGCGATCTGGCCTCATTCCTTTTTTTGAAAAGATGTCCAAAAAATACAAGCTCCTCTCGCCCTAGTTCACACTTTAGTGTGAGGCCAGCCTGTTCTAGTTGGGCGCATACTTCCCTCAGTGCCTGGTCATGTTCTTCATCTGTCTTGCCAAACACTAAGATATTGTCGCTGTAGTTGAGACTGTTTTTCACTGGCCTTATCACTTGTCTGATCGTTTCCTGCAATATTTCTACTGCTGACGATATCCCAAAGCTCAGACGTTTGTATAGGAATAGATCGAGATGTGTCGAGAAAGTTGTTATGTATCCCGACTGCGGATCCAGCTCTAGCTGGTGGTTTCCCTTACATAAATCCAACTTTGAAAATCGTCTCGTTCCTGTCAGGCAGCTAATCATGTCGTCGAGGTGCGGTCCAGGGTGTCTTTCTCTTTCGATTGCCATGTTTGGTATCCTCATGTCGACACAGATCCTAATTTTTTTTTTTAAAGACCTTTATTGTACCATTAAAAATTATACAGCTTCTGGCCTACAACCCCTGGGGCCGGCCGCAACACTTTCGCCTACGTTCAGTTCTATCTGAATTACACAGCCCACGTGCCGACATCCCGGGGGTACGGCGGCATTATATATCACTGTGTGTACATAGCACGCATTAAGATTGCAGATTCGTATAGGTCAGATTTTATATTTTTTATAACATTAAACAGCATGAACAAGAAGTTACCACATTCAGTCATGAGGCAGATGAGTAACAAGTGCAGAACCCCTATCCCGGCTTGCAGTCGTAGAGTGTCTGTTATAGGTGAATAGAACCGATACCACTTAATCTGCCGTTTCTACATTCCCTCACAGTTGGGTGCTTCTGTGTAACAATCTGAGTTTGTAGGTTAATCCGCCCGCCCTCACCCCCCCCCCCATCTCATGCATCTGGTTGTAACCCAGGGTACCAACCCCGCCCCCCACTATCACACCCCCTAGTCTTCTTCCCCCTCCTCGTCTGATGTCAATGCGTTATCTTCCTCCAGGGGTTCACATATTTCCCCCCTGAACACGTTCCACGGGGTCCATATCTTATTCCATTTACGTGGACACGCTCTATTGGTGTATACTGTCCTCTCTATTATCATGACCCTGTCCATGTTTGTGCACTATTGTGCAAATGTGGGGTCTCTACTGCTCCCCATTTCTGTGCTATGTCGCGTTTTGCTATTATCATGCCTATCATAGACCACTGTTGTCCGTGTCTGGAAAGTTCGTTCGGCTCCCATATATTTAACAAGCACTTCTGTGGTTCAGGGACCAAGGGATACCCCCAATGTTTGTGATATAGTACGCATTGTTTGTCTCCAGAACTCCTAAATGCGAGGGAATTCCCAGATAGTGTGGAACAATGTTCCCTCCTCTCCGCAGCCGTGAAGGCAATAGGGATGCTGTGCCCTCTGTATTATGTGTAGCATCATCCTCGTGTAGTACACCCTGTGTAGAAGTTTAAGCTGCACTAGCCGAAATTTCGCAGATATGCCCACCTCTTTAGGCAACGCCACCGCTTCGTTCCATTCGGACTCATCCATTTCCCCTAGGTCTTCCACCCATTTGTCTCTCAATTTTACCGTTGGATCCTCTAGGTTGTTAATCAATTTGCGATAGGTGAGTGACGTTGCCCGATCCTGCATGTAGTCTGTGAGTAGACGATCTTCAAGGGGAGATGCCTCTGGGACCTCTGCGTCATGTGGGATGGCTGTTAGTAGGGCGTGCCGCACCTGTACGTACCGGAATGATTCCGTGGGCCTCAGCTCGTACCACTGTCGCAGCTGGTCGAAGGGGATCACAGTGCCTTTTTCCCACAGATCTCCCACTGTAGATAAACCAATGTTATCCCATAGTGTGAAGCCCTTACTGCGTCTCAGATTGGCCAGGGCCTGTGTGTCCCACAATGGGGTGAGTTTTGTGAGTCTCCACTTCCACCCCAGTTTTGCCTGTGCCGTATGCCACAGTGATGCAGTAAGTTTTGTGGGTCCCGTGAGTGTGCGCACTATTCGTTGGTCATAAAGAGGCGCCAGTATGCTGTTGGTACCCAATTGCGCCCTGTCCGCCCTGGATGCCGGGTCCTCCTGAGGTACATGTAGCCACTGGTTAATGGGCTTCAGTTAAGCGGCCCAGTAGTATAGTTGCAGGTTCGGCAATGCAATCCCCCCGTCGTACCACCCCGTGTGCAATTTTGCCTGAGCTATGCGTGCCGGGCGATTAGTCCACATGAGACCGGCCACCAACGCAGACACCTGCCTGAAGTACCCCGGTACTTTCTAGGATATACAAAAAACGAGGCAGTGACATCATCTTGTAAAGCGCCGCTCTGCCTAACAATGTCAGCGGCAGCGCTGCCCAGAATTTAACATCCTATTTCAGCCGTTCTAACGGCGGTGTTAGATTTTTCTGAATGAGCTTAGTTGGATTTTTAGTGACATGGACACCCAGGTATCGAAAGGTGCGGGGGCTGGGCATTGCAGGACATACAGTTCCGACTTTGCCCAGTTCAGGGTGTATCCCGATACTCTCCCTTGTTCGTCGCACAGCACCAGCAGCGCCGGTATGCTGTCCTCTGGCTCCGTCAGGTACACAAGATTATCATCCGCGTACAGAGAGAGGCGGTCTTCCCACCCCTCTGTCCAAGTGATCCCCTTCAATAATGGGGTCGAACGTATCAGAGTTGCCAGTGGTTCCAGTGCGATCACAAAGAGCAGTGGCGACAGGGGACAACCTTGACGGGTCCCTCGCTCTAGAGGGAAAGTCCGAGAAATATGGCCATTCGCCACCACCTGTGCTACAGGTTTAGTGTATAGTAGCTGGACCCAGGCGATGAATTTACGGCCAAATCCAATGTGCGCCAGGACCTCGAATAGATATTGCCCCTCCACCATATCAAATGCCATCTTTGCGTCAAGTGCCATTATAACCGCCTGCTCCGAGAATGAATCCACTCTAGCCAGCACACCGTGCACCCTGCGTAGGTTGAGGGCGGTGTTCCTGTGTGGCATAAAGCCTGACTGATCGAGGTGCATGACGTGTGGGAGGTGTGCAATCAGCTGGGTGGCGAGGAGCTTAGCCAAGATTTTAACCTCGGCATTGAGAAGGGAAATGGGGCGGTACGATGTGCTCTCTTCCGGCGATTTCCCGGGCTTGGGGATCGCAACGATGGTCGTCGTCCGTTGATCAAACGGAAGTTCGGCCCTCTCCAAACTGTCCGCGAACACAGCCAACAAGGGCCCACTGAGCCCCTCCGACGCGGCCTGATACCACTCTATCGGGATACCATTCGGTCCTGATGCCTTACCCATCTTTACCGCATGGATAGCCGTTTGTACTTCCTCCTCTGTGATGTCTGCCTCCAGTTCCGCGACCGCATCCGGCGTCAGTGTCGGAGTAAGAATGTGACCCAGCGCTGCACGGGCCATCTCTGCTGACACTGCATTGGCCGGAGTGTACACACCCTCAAAATAGTCAGCAAGGGCCTCTACTATCTCTTCAGGGCTTGTGCGCACTGTCCCCTGCCTGTCACAAATCCACTGTATACCCCTGGCACTACCCCCTTTCTTGTCTAGCCAGGCCAACATTTTCCCAACCTTATCCCCTATGTCGTAAACTCTATGGGTCGTCTCTACTATCTGAGTCACTGACTGCTGCCTCAAGTGCTCCCTATATTGCTGCTGCCTAAGGAGCATGGCATGGGACGTGTCAGGCGTAGGGCTCGCGCCGCATGTGCCACAGTTACGTCAGGCAGAGCCAGCTCCAGCTCGGACAGTTCATGCTGCCACTCTCTTTTGTGGCCCGTTATGGATGTTATAGCCTGTCCCCTTAGCACCGCCTTGTACGCCTCCCACAGGATAGCGGAGGACTGTACTGACGCAGTATTCTCAGCAAAGTAATGCGATGTCGTCGCTTTGAGTGCCTTTCACACCTTAGGGACCTTGAGGTATGAGGCGTGTATTGGGTAAATTCTTCTACGCAATTTCTCCTGCGTGGACAGTGTTAGTGTGACCGGGGAGTGATCTTATATCCCCCTAGGGTGTATATCAATAGTATCTATGTGTTGCAACCCCACACCCAGCGCCAAGAAATAGTCGATCCGTGACAGACTATTATGGACTGTGGAGTGGTACGTGTACTGCCTCGCGGAAGGATGTGTGTGGCGCCATATGTCAACTAGGCCCATGGCGGTCAGGAATCTCTGAAAGCGGGAAGGACCACCAATCTGAGGTATCGGCGGGAACCTATCTACCAGGGCATCTACAGTGGCATTGAAGTCCCCTCCGAGTATTATGTCCCCATCAGGTAGGGCCAGGAGAAAGTCACCCAGCGCTGGTAGCGTGACCGAGTGGAGTGCTGGGGGGATGTACACCGACACCACGTTCAGGAGCCTTCCCTCCCACTGCCCCTAGAGCGCTGCAAAACATCCCTGTGTGTCTACCTTAGTGCTCAATGTGATGAACTGTGCAGATTTCTTAACTAATATTCCCGTGCCCCTTGAACCTGTGGTAAACTCCGAATGCACCGCCATCCAGTATCCCTTTCTATCAAGAGCCTTGGATGCCCCCCTGGTGAGGTGTGTCTCCTGTGCCTAAGGTAGTGGAAACCGGATCTTACTCCCGGGGTGCACCCGTCGTTTGCATGGCCTAAACAGTACATGTAAGTACTTCCGTTATACGACCTTACTTGTGGAACTTCAAAAACATCTAAACAAACCCCCCTCACCTCCCCCCTCCCTGCCTCCCTGCTTAACGGACTTTCAACCGCCCGCCTCCCCAACATAGCAGAGTGCTTAACCCATCCCTTTAACAGTTTACTTGCGCACTGGCGTGGAGTGTCCTCCGGAGCAGGGGGCATCCCTGCCCTCCTCCGAGATCCCAAGGCCAGTGTCCAAGTGCGTCCATTCGGCAGAATTCTTCAACTGACAGCACTCAAGCTAACACAGGGAGTTCAGGATTCTACACCCCCTTCTGCGCCCAGGGATTCATGCGTTGGTGACCTGGTTACACCATCTCTGCCTGATGACTGCGAACCCGCTTGGCTGTTCTCTCGGTGGTTTCGGTTATTCTTGTGTGAGCGGCGGGGTTGCCCTGCGGTCCTCCAGCCCTCCAACCAGTCCTGGGCCGCCTCCGGCGTGTCAAAGAACCAGACCTTATCATCCGCGACTACTCTAAGCCGGGCCGGGAATAGCATGGAATAAGACAGTTCCTTTGCCCGCAACGCCTTCTTGACATCCAGGAAAGTCCTCCTCCGGCGCGCCACTTCAGCAGTATAGTCCGGGAAGAAGGCAACCGTGGAGTTTTGGAATTGGATGGCTGGAGACACCCTCGCTGCCTGCAGAATTGAGTCTCGGTCGCGAAAATTGAAGAGTCTCGCCAGGACCGGTCTCGGGGGGGGCCCCCGGTTTCGGTTTCCCACCGGGTACTCTGTGGGCCCACTCCACCGAGAAAAAGTGTGAGTCCCTTAGAGTTTAAGTGCGTCTTAATAAGCTCCTCCGCATAGAGGTCCATTGCGCCTTTACCTTCTGATTCCGGAACCCCCAGTATTCGGACGTTGTTCCTCCTCGAGCGTCCTTCCTGATCGTCCAGCTTGTCCCTGATAGATTTATTTTCGGCCACCATCTTCTCCATTGCCACTTGCAGTTCCGACACATCCTCCACCAAGGATTTCGTCACCACCTCCACTTGTTTCACTCTCTCATTCATTTTTTGGAAGTCTGCTCTTATCAGGGTGACCTCCGTGGCTGTGGTTCCCACTGTGGCTTGTACCTGTGCCAGGGCACGCATCACATCCTCAAGCGTTGCCTTTTTTGCCCCTTCTCCTTCTGGTGTCTTCCCCGTGGAATTGCGGGGTTCCGCCTGGGGGTGTTGTGTCTATCATAGGTGAACTTGTCGAGTTTGAACTGCGTTGAACTGCTTTTAGGGCCCAAGCCCATCATGTTCTTCTCTGAATCTGCCTTGCCCCTTGCTGTGCGTTCGCCGTGCCCTGAGGACCCCACTGCGGTCCACCTACCCTCTTCTCCGACCGCAGCCGCAGGGTCGTTCGAAATCCCTTGCTTGCCAGTGCAGACGTAGGGCGAGCAGGCACTATGAGATATGAGCAGGGTTCACAGGGAGCGCGCCTCCTTGCATGGTGTGTTGACGCTGTGGTATCGCTCTCACAGATGTCCCCCCTATGGTCTTGTGTGGAGGAGGGAGGCCTCTATTCCGCTGCGACCCTGTGGTGCGGGGCCACCAGTAATGCCCTCGCGCTGTGCTCGCGCTCGACTGTCCAGATCGCCATCCACAATGGCTGTCTCTGCCTTATGCCTCCTTCCAAGACCCTATTGTGTTGCAACCCCAGTCAGTTATTCGTCACCCACCGGACGGTGTGCAGGGTCCCAGGCCCCCTCACCGGTCTTGTCTCCTCACTGCAGGCCCTCGCTGCTTCCTGCCCACTCTTCAGGCTGCTGTCCAGGGTTGACTGCATGCCCGTATTGTCCCGCTATCAGCACGTTCCACCTCAATGCTGTTTCACCTGAGGTCAGCGGACCTGCCGTCTCAGATGGGAGACAGAGCCCCCGGTGCCGGCGATCCAGCATTTAAGTGTGCCGCACCGTGTCAGCTGGGCCTTTTGACTATAGCAGTCCCCCGCGGTCCTCCACTGCTTTGGCGCTACAGGTTGCGCACCCCCACCTCAATGCCTTCTCCGAGTTGACGTGCGGGGGGAGTGATAGCGCTGCCGTCCCCCCAGTCGATTGCTGACCTCCTGCTGGGTCTTCTCCTGATGCCGGTGCTGGTCGCACAGCACTATTCTGCCGTTCCCGGATCCTACGGGCCATTTCACCACTTCCTTGCTGCCCGACGGGGCCCCGTTGAAGTCCGCTCCCTCCGCTGGTCTTCCGGTCGGCGGCAGATGGTGCTTGTTCCCAGTTGTCGCCAGCCTCGCTCGTGGTTTCGCTTCTTGCGCTGGCTTCCGGTGCAGGTCCCCGTTGCACCACTCCTTCCGCCTGGCCAGTTGCTGTGCGACAGTCCCCTGTCTGCAGCCGCTTCCAGGCCTCGCCGTGGAGGAATCTACTAGAACACTTCCCGGTGTCGTACGGTGTTCAAACTAGCCCTGCTGGACGCCACTCGGTCCTTGACCCGGTTTGCTCCTTCAGAGTAAGTAATGTGTTGGAAATATGTGCAGGATTGCAGGGGGATGCCGCCTTACTCCTGGAGCCTCGCTGTTAAGCTGCCGCCATGATCGGCTACTAGCAACGCCCCCCCAGATCCTAATTTTTGATGTGTTTTTCTTTGGTTCGGCCACTATTGGCGACACCCAAGGCGTTGGCCCTTCTGCCGGCTCTATGATGTCTTGTTTCAGTAGTGCTTTTATTTCTTCCTCTACTTGAGGTTGCAGGTGTAGGATTTAGGATAGGCACCTGTATCAAAACCAAACCCCTATGAGATCCAGAAGGATATAAAAACTATTTTTGGAAAAATTAGGTTAAAAAAATATTTTTAAATACAGAACCAGTAGAGAGAGTCAATATTTTAGGATTAAAGCCACCATCCACTTGGACTCCATCCCATAATATGGTAAATAAAATGTAGAACGTTTTGAAAAAGCAGTTGAAAAAGACATAGAGGACCTCTTGAAGGTAGAAATGAAAATATATAATAACAATCTGTCTAGAGAGTGCAGAGAAACCTTAAAAAACTTAGAAACATGGGAACGTCTGACCGTAAAACCGGGAGATAAAGGGGGTAGCATTGTCCTATTAGATATCAAAGATTACAATAAAAAGATGCTGTCCCTCATAGAAGTTAAAGAACACTATACAAAATCATCTCGAGAGGAGTGGAAAAACCTTCAAACTAACATCAAAAGTCTCTTGGATTTAGCGAGGGAGGAACAAATAATCTGTAAAATGAATACAAATTTTTATATAATTCTCACCCAGTATTACCAGCAATAAATGGATTACCAAAAGTCCATAAGATTATAAAGGACCCCTCAATGAGACCCATTGTCTCTAGTCTGAATTCACTAACAGAACCTCTAAGTATTTATGTAGACAAGTTTCTGAGACCGTTGGTGTCGCAACAAAACTCATATATAAAAGATACCACAGAGATGATCAAGAAAGTGGAAGGTCTGAAATTTGATGGGTGCAATCAATGGCTAGTATCCCTAGACATTGAAGCACTCAATATAAACATACCGCAGACAGCTACAGTAGATACGGTCAGAGAAATTTTAAAAGATGAGAATGGTGATTTATCCGAGCATTCCTAATTTGTGATAGAATTGACAGAGTTAATTAAAAAACATATTATTTTCATATTTGAGGATGATCTATACTGTCAAATCAAGGGAACCAGCTTGGGGGCCACATGTGCGCAGAGTATCGCCTGCCTCTATGTTGGTACCTTTGAAGAAAAACATATCTACAATGAAGCCACCCCTTTCTATAAAAGTGTGATCCATTGTTCACGTTTCATAGATCATATATATTTTTTCATCTGGACTGGGGATGAGAGTGACCTTCATGAGTTCATTGAGTTGTTGAACTGTGGGGATCCTAATTTAAAATTTACCTCGACTAAGAGCCACCAATATTGTGACTTTCTGGATATTAAAATACAGAACAAAGGAGAACAGTTGATGGTCAACCTGTTTGTAAAACCCACAGATAGAAACACCATTTTACACTACAATAGTGACCACCCCAAGTGCCAAAAGGATAATATTCCTTTTGGCCAATTTTTCCGGGTGCGCTGAAATTGTTCGAACAGAAAAGATTTTGAAAAACATGCAGAGAATTTGAAAAACAAACTATCAACAAGAAGCTAGCTCAATAGAATTATAAAACAGGCCTACAAGAGAGCTAAATATTATAATTGCGATTCCTTATTTGAGAACAATAGGAAAGAGCAGCATGGTATGGACAAAATAACTTTTGTTTCAAATTTCTCTATAGTTAGTAATAAAATTAAAAATATTATTAAAAGAAATTGGAGCTTCTTACAAGAGAATGGATCAGAACAAATAGAAAAAACACTGTTTTCATATAGGGGAAACAGAACTATTAGAAATAGATTAGGGAAAACATATAGAGAAAAGACCGCAGTACAACAGAGGAGTATTGACACAAATAGTAGGATAAGAGGAACATTCCCATGCAGTACATTCTCGAATTGTAAGTCAGTAATAACAGGTCAGAAAATCATGCTTAATGATGCTAAGCACATCTTTAAAGAGATGTTTAATTGTAGATCAAAATACGTGATTTATTTAATCACATGTCCCTGCGGGATGGCCTATGTAGGGGAAACCATGAGAGCGATCAGGGTACGCCTGAATGAACATAGATCCGCTTTACGAACAAACAAGTTTAATGCTCCTTTAACCGAACATTGGATTCAAAATAAACATAAAGTGGAAGACTTACGCTGGTGCATCCTAGAGGAAACAGAACTGTCTAAGAGAGGGGGAGATCTAGATAAAAAAACGAAAAATGAGGGAACAGTTCTTCATGTGTAAGTTTAAAACATTTACACATGGTTTGAATAGCCGTGAAGAATGGGAGAGGCTTTAAAGGTAAAGAGAGTGTACCATGCGTCAATCACGAAAAAAAGCAGTTTTAAATACATTTATTTTATGAATAAAGGTATAAAAAGAGATTGACAAACTTCCTATTCAGTCCCCTTGATGGTAGAAACAACTATAATGCGAGCAACTTGACAGCACATAATGCTAAATATTGCGTTAACATCAGGGATATGAGGAAAGACAGAACTGCTAAGTGCAATACAGAACCTATGATCATGACTACCGCTAACTGAGATGGGTGTTTTACATAGTGCACAACTTAAAATGTAGCACAATGAGTAGTACACTGGCGTAACTGGGGGGGGAATGGGGGGAGTCGGTGGGGTCGGTCTGCCCCAGGCGGCACTATTTTGGGGGCGGTCGAAGGGCACTGGTGGCCCGTTGCGGCAGCCTTAGCGCAATAACCACTCCACGCATCAGTTTGCATAAAAGGCCATTTATTAGGACAGGCATGACATTCACAAATAAACATAACATCATTAACTTAAACAATCCCCCCAACATCCTGCCTTTCACCCATCATCCACTCACATGCTCCACAAGCCACTCCCAAATCACACCATGACCTTTTTGCATCTCATTCACTTCCCCTTTTCACTTTCCAACTCCTCCATCATTTCCATCCATCGCACTCCTGTCTACCACTCTCTCCCATCCTGCATCTGTAACCCCCTCCCTGGAAGGGTGATTCTACCCGTCATGGACTCCCCACCCCTCCCAGTTCCCGGAAACACCCCTTATTGTGCCATCCTGTCCTAAACTGGCATGTTGCCCAACTTGGCAACTTCAACAAAACACCCCACATCCCCCTTCAGCTATGTAGGGTGGGTGGGTGGAAAAAACTGACTTCTCCCTGAGGCACCGGGGACAGGAAAAGGAAGTCGTTCCCCTCCTGTCCCCCTAAATAGCCTCCTAACCCCTCCAACCCCTGACCTAACCCCCTAACTACTTCCTGCCTGTCCTAAGCCTCGTGCGAACTCCCCGGGGAAAAGATTGGTCTGCCGACCTGCTTTCCCGGGGGCCGCATCGCGCAATAACCACTCCACGCATCAGTTTGCGTAAAAGGCCATTTATTAGGACAGGCATGACATTCACAAATAAACATAACATCATTAACTTAAACAATCCTCCCAACATCCTGCCTTTCACCCATCATCCACTCACGTACTCCACCAGGCACTCCCAAATCACACCACGACCTCTTTGCATCTCATTCACTTCCCCTTTTCACTTTCCAACTCCTCTGTCATTTCCATCCATCGCACTCCCGTCTACCACTCTCTCCCATCCTGCACCTGTAACCCCCTCCCTGGAAGGGTGATTCTGCCCGTCATGGACTCCCCACCCCTCCCAGTTCCCGCCACCCAGGGAACCCCCGGAGGGCGGTTACCTGCCCCACCAAGTGGCTGTTCCAGCTGAAGCCCGGCATGAGCCACCACTTTGATACCCTGATCCGCACAAAAGAGTCTGATAGCCCTGTTCAATTTTCTGCGGGCCCTTTCAATGGCCGCAGGCTTTAGTGCACCCCTCCAGATCCTCTGTGGCACAAATTCAGTCCACACAATACAGGCGCCAGCCAGATTGCGTTTCATCGCCTCCAAATCCCTCTGCATCAAATGCAACAGTGACACCCCCGATTGCTTCACCAAGTCATTTTCACCCAGGTGGATAATAAGCATGTCCGGGCAGCCCAGCTGCGACACTTTCCTTGTTAGCCACGGCAACAGTTCACCCCAGCGCATTCCACTCTTACCCCACCATTGTACTTCGTGATGGCTGCTCCTCAGGCCCAGGCTACGGCCGTACACCTGCCTGTCAGCGTATTTCGAAGCCCAGTGCACAAAAGAATGCCCAACCACCCAAGTGACCGTCTTGGCCCCTGGTCCATGAACACAACCTATGAAGAGAAAGAGATTAGTACCAAAGCATAACAAGGAAAAATGGCAAGCAGCGCAGCCGTCCAAGCAGCACGCCCCGGGCCCTCACTTGCACACATAGCGCTCACAGCACCGCGACCGCCAGCGACCATTCCTCCGGATCTCCTCCAACGACCAACCCAAGCCTGCTGCCGCAGTGGCTGCCTCAATCCGAAACGAATGCGTGCCAAAGCGAGCCGGATCCCTGCCCAGTCTGCTCAAAGCCATCCACAGAACAGCCAGCAACTGAAATGACGTCAAGCGTTTCCGCGATGCGTGCACAAAAATCTCCCCCTCAGACCTCCGCACTTGGCCACAAAACCCCAGCCACTCTCGCACCGGGCCCACGCTTGCACACCCACTCTCCGACAACCATACCCACTTGCCCCGCCCCACCTGGTCCATCTTAGAACGCCCCAACCAGATGCCCAATCGCACCCCATCCACACGCACATCTGCAAACATCCGACCCGGCGCCCCACGGGTCCCTAGCAACTCTGACACACGAAATGCTCCAAAAAACATCCAGATCATGCACCGGCGAAACAAAACCACCTCCTCCCCGTCGTAACAACAGAAATGCAACTCCTTCAAAACCTTCTCCAACAAGTCAAACGTGACTGCCTCACGGGGCAACTCCCCACACCCATTTCCGCCCGCACCCGCCCCCAACCCTTCAACATTCGACTCAGCAGATCCGATCTAGCCGGATCAAAACCCAAATACACCATGCTGAAGAAAGAAACTCCCACCAACTTGCCAGCAATCGTCGTCTGCGACAATCCCCTATCCATGCAGTCCAACACAAAGTGCACCACCTTTTGCTCACACACCTCTCTGGGCAACTTCCCGCATCCTTCCCCCAACCCACCAAGTCCCCAAACTCAGCCCACGCCAATCTGTACGCCCGCCTAGTAGACTCCGCCAAGGACTTCTCAACCAAACCAACCACTCTCACTCCCCCATGCCCAGATACCCTCCGGCACCTTGGTCTTGCAAGCTTCCGCTCCCGGCGCCAGCTTCCTGAAGCACTGCCACTGCGAACGAGATAACGTATCCGCAATTTCGTTACTCGTGCCAGGCACATGTCGCGCGCGAAACAGCACATTGAAACGCAGACACAGCTGCATGAAACTTCGCAGCAAGCGCAGCACTCGCAGGTCCCTCGCTTTTTGGTTGTTCACCAAGTCCACCACTGTCATATTGTCCACATGAAACAACACCGACCTGTTCTTGAATTCTGGGCCCCACACCAGCAGTGCAACCAACAAGGGAAAAAAATCCAAAAACGCAATGCTCCTGCCCTGGCGCAGCCAGTGAGCTGTCCACTGTTCCGCAAACCAGCGACCGTCCCAGAAGGTCCCGAAACCTGCCGCTCCTGCCACGTCCGAGTAGATTGGAACCTGCCACACCATCCTGTCTCGCGCAAAATCCAAAGACACACCATTGAAGTCCTCCAGGAACACCAGCCACACTCGCAAGTCCGACCGAACTCCCAGCGTGACCCTGAGCCTGTGGTGTGGTAGGGCCACGCCCGACATGGCCATGCCGAGCCGCCTACAAAACGTCCTCCCAGCCCTCACCACTCTGTAGGCAAAGTTCAACAATCCCAACAAACGCTGGACAGACCTCAAATCCATCTTCCGGACCTCTAGCGCGCCTCTCAAGGCATCCTGCATCTCAGCCACCTTCTTCACTGGTAAACGCGCCTGCCAAGTTACCGAATCCAACTCAATACCAAGGAATGTTAAGCAACAACTGGGCCCCTCCATCTTCTCCGGTGCCAACGGCACCCCAAAATCCTGTGCCAACAACTAAAACTGCTGCAGAGCCGTTCCACATTCTCCAGAGCGACCCGCGCCCACAAACAGACTGTCATCCAAATAGTGGGACACCAGCCAGTGCCCACTGTGGTCCACAAAGGCCCACTGCAAAAAGGAGCTGAAAGTCTCGAAGAGCACGCAGGAAATCGCACAGCCCATCGGCAACACCATGTCTACAAAGAGGGCCCCGTCAAACTGCATGCCCAACAAGGGGAAATCCGCCGGATGGATGGGGAGAAGGCGAAAGGGCTACTTGATGTCACACTTGGCCAACTCTGCCCCCCTCCCGCAGGACCTCACCAAACCAATAGCATCATCCACTGACGCATTCAGCACTCTGGAGTCCTCATCCGCGATAAAATCATTCACAGACCCACCTTCCGGCCAAGTCAAGTGATGAATCAATCTGAATTCCCCAGGCTCTTTCTTGGGCACCACCCCCAAGGGGGAGACAATGAGATCCGACATTGGCCAATCAGTAAAAGGACCTGCAATCCTGCCCTCCGAAACCTCCTTCTCCAGCTTACGCGCCACAACCTCCGGCAATTCCTTGGCGGACCGCAAGTTCTCAGCCCAACGCCCCTCCCTAGGCCCCGGATATCCAATTCGAAAACCTTCCACAAAACCCCAGTACTAACGCAGTGCCGCCTCCTTATCAGGGAACCGAGAGAGCCATGGACCGATGGCCTCCACCTTAACCGGAGTATGGGCCCTTCGGCCCAGGCTGCCCTCTACCCTTGGCAAATTTCCACTGCTCTGATGGCGTAGCCAGGGTGAGCCACTGTGTAACTGGGTGACGCCGCCCGTACTTCGAACATTCATGTTTAAACTTACAGGAGGGACAGTTGCAGAAACCTTTATTGAACCCCCAGCAGGCCCCAGAAGCGACTGGCTTGTACTGTTGCCCTGCTGTCCCAGACCACACAGCCTGGTTGCCTTGTCCACCTGCAGCTCCCTGACTACCCGCCCCAGACTGGGCGGGGCGCGGCTGAAAAGAGCGATAAGTGACCGGAAGACCGCTGGCCGTATGCATAGACGCCGCCGCCTGTGTCGAAGACATCCACTAAATCCAGAGTTCCTGGTCTACGCCCCTCAATGGTTTGTCAGGATTAACACTGACCCTGGCCCTGAACTCCTCGTCGTAGCTCAACCATGCAAACCCCCGAAATGAAGCTGCGCCTTCCTGATCACATCCATATACTTGAACAACGCAATCGCCCGATCCCCGTACTTCTCACAATAAATAATCGCATAAATCAAAAAGGCCGACGTCCAATTCTCCATCATTACCGGCAACCTTGGCCGCCTGGTCAATTCCCACTCCTCCTCTTTAGACCCCTCCTTCGCCTGAATCTTCCTATTCAGGAGCTTAAATACATCAACATATTCATGCCTCCAGATCCTAGCCCTTGTTTTGTCCGACAAATGTGACCCCAGAGGCATCCCCTGCCCCATGTATGGCAACTTCTTCCGAAGCATCTCATCCCCCTCTTCCTTTCCCTCCATGTCATCCGCCTTGTCAGTCTGCACGCTGGCCTTCGCGACCTGCTTCCCCCATCTGCCGTCACAGGCACCACCCCCCCTGGGGTCCCAGACCGCACAGACCCATCCCCAACCCCCACCAACCGGCTTCTTCCTTCCCCCTTTCCCCTTTTCCGTCCAGGTGTCCCACCAAGCGCCCTCACCTGACAAAGTTGCAGCAGCGTCCCTCTCCTGCCGCCGTGCATCCGCCGGCTTCGAACTCCCTCTGCTGGCCCGACTGGCGCCGTCCCATGCCTCCTGGAAAGCACCAACCCTGGCCGTAGCCACCCTAGCCTTGCACACACTCTCAAGTTCACGCAACTCATCCTCTTCCAAATCATCCTCTTCATCCTCATAGTCCAACCACTCATCCTGCACATCCAGCGGCACCACTTCCGTCACAACTCTCTTAGCACCTTTCCCTTTCACTCCAGGCATAAATTCGCACTCCAACATCGTCGGTGCCCGCTCCCTCGTTGGAGAGCAGGCCGCCGCGGACCCCCCTGCTTCTTCGTCCCGGCGTTTGGAGGCCGTTTTGCACCCCTCCGGCCCACTCCGGCCTCTGCCGGCTATCCCTGCTGGCTTGTTCCCACCGCCCCTGAGCCGTATGCGCTCGGGGAGGCCCCGGTGCCACCAGGTCTCTGATCCGTCAAGGCAGTCCCTGAACCTTCCACCCATACCCACTGCCCTTGAGCCCCTGGGGCCCCCTTTCCTCGACCCCCAGCCGGCCCCGACCACGCGCTGGTGCCTGATCCCCATCGCCCTTTGGCACCCCACCCTCCTTCGCCTCCCTGGTGTCGCATGAGCGCTGCCACTCCTTCTCGTATTCTGCAATGACGCGACGCTGGTCGCGGGCCCTCTCCTCCTCGGTCATGTGCACCCACCTATCGAACATGAAAGACTGCCCTGACTCCCCCAGGCCTACCTTCCCGGGCACGGGTGCCGTAGCACTCCCCGCCGCCTGCCCTACTCCCATCTGCTGCTGTGCCTTCAGAGGGCCCTTGCCCTTGGAACCCTGGGGCCTCACAACCCCTTTCCGGCCCCCTGAAAGGTCGACCGGCTGCTCAAGGATGGTGAACCCTTCCTCTCCCCCGGACTCTCCCCCTGACAGCGTGAGAGCAAACTCTTCTACAGCCGCAACCTCCCAATCATCCAGGTCCTCCCCCCCACTGCCCTCACTGCTCTCGTCATACCCTACCAACTGACCCAAGCTTCTAGACACCCTGGCCTGTGACGCCAGCGAAGCCTGGCCCTGCCCGGGCTCCCCAACGGCACGTTTGGGGCCCATGTGCCCTTCCCCTCCGGCCCCTCCCTCCTCCTCCAGGACCGCGTCCCCGGACTCAACCCTGGCAGGGAGGCTCAGTCGCCTCCCCCCTTTCTTGAGGGCCTCCTGCTGCTTCTTACCCTTCCCCTTCTTGAGCACTCCTTCAGGAGCCCCAGAGGGCTCATTCTTACATGCTGCAACAACAGCAGCCACCCCCGCAGACGCTGACCTGGGCGGGCGGGTCATACCGACCCACGCCTGGTCCAGGACACCGGGCTGGAGGAGATGCGCCCTCCCAGCCCGGCCAAGCACTAGCAGCGCTGCCCGCACCGCCTCTGCATCAGGCGTTGCCATTATAGAAACAGAGCGCTCGTTCCGTCCGCGAGATGCGTGAGGTTTGGCACCCGCGCTCGGTCCGTCCTCGAGATGCGTGAGGTTTGGCACCTATGCTCGCCGCACCGGAGCACCAGTTGCGACACGTCGAATTTAAAACTAAATAGCACCTCGCCTAACTGTGGACACAGGAAACTGACCTAATCGTCGCACTGGGGCACCAGTTGTGACATCCAATACAGTAAATAGCACTCCACCTACATAAATCACACTCCGCCCAAACTCCAAAAACTGACTTCTCCGCAACGGGGACAGGAAAAGGAAGTCGTTCCCCTTCTGTCCCCCTAAATAGCCTCCTAACCCCTCCCACCCCTGACCTAACCCCCTAACTACTTCCTGCCTGTCCTAAGCCTCGCACGAACTCCCTGGGGTAAAGACTGGACCGCCGACCTGCTTTCCCCGGGGGCTGCACGCACGGCCGTGGACGTGAGAGATGTTTAGCTACAGTCTACCTAATTTGCACTAAATGTGCTTGCATATGCTCAGAGATATTTCTTTCCGGGTTACTGCAAAAACTTTGACTTTCCTTTTGCTTGCTCAAGATGTTTAAAATAATTATTTAAGTTTAAATGTTGAAGAACTTGCCTTGATTGGAAAGACTTCCAACCTTGTAAAAAAAACTTTCAAAACTGTCAGAGGGGTTCTGAAAACACACCCAAGCTTGCCCCAACAGATATTGCCCAGCCTGGACACTAACCAAAAACTGTACTGACAGCAACGTTAATATTCAGCTCTGTTTGCTCAAGATATGTAATTGCCTTTTAAAAAAGTGGCAAATCATTGAATGTTTACGTAATACATTACATTGAATCCTAAAAAATGAAGCAGGCATTTAAAAAAAAATGAAAGTGGCTACGATGTCAGCACCAAAAATAAGCCCTATTTACGACTCTGCAGCTTTTACCCATATGCATTCAGTGCCAAGAGAGTGTTATTGATTGCAAAATGTCTCTAATATTGGCGATTCAAATATCACAAGGTTTTTCTTCATGCAGAGTTTACATCGCTATATAAATTCATTGGTTTAATGGCTATAGATAAAAAATAATCGGTTGACTTTATTTTCAAGTATTTTAAAAAGGTCATTCCAAGCAAACTCTGGTCATGGAAAAATGAACAGTATTGTGCAGTCAAAAAAAACCTGTGCCCATAGTAAAAGAGAGATCCTCTGTTTGCCAGTCCCATGCGAGTAGTACACCAAGGGTGAAATGTGTCCCTCACTCCTGATGTCACCGATTGTCCTCTGCAGAACTAAGCTTGACCGAATTTTATTTTGTGTGTTTAATAAAGCACGAGCGTAGAGACGCAAAAGAACTTTGTATGGAAACAATAGAGCGGAACACTGTAGAAATGGGAATTTCCAGGATTAGCAATGTAAATTGGCTTTTGCATTATTAGGAAAGTATGAGGTAATTCCCAGCCTTTGGCATGTAAGCATACACTTGTCCGTTTCTTATGCATTTCCTTCCTAACTTTTTAAATAAAAGACTACATGTCACTTTTTGGTCACCTCAGAGCACTACACTGAGACATTATGTTAAGAGACAATAGTGCTCATCTTCTTCGTCTTCTAAAGGTATGGCAGCTTCATTCAAGCCACACATCATTTTCATACCTGGCACCGAACTGTGGCATTTCCTCCTGTTCAGTTTAAGGCACTCCCTGAATATTTTGAACATTTTGCTCTTTACAAAGCCCACAATGGTTCATTTTTATTTATATTACTTTCAAGTAGTTGTTTTGGCATCCATTGTTAGGCTGAGCCTGCAACATGTGCAAGACTACTTTTTAAAATAAAGGGCTTGGAGCCATTGCTTACCATTTGTTGGCTTCAGTTTCACCCTTCTTTTCTGTCTCCTAATTGGACAGTGCAGACCAAGCATTAGTTCCATTCCTTTCTGTGGAGCATGGACCAACCACAGATTGATTCAATGTAATTAGTGCCCATCCGCTGGTTGTACTGTGATGATCCACTGGCGTAGCTAGGGGGGGCTGGGGCGGCACTATTTTAGCTGCGGCCGCGGGGCACTGGCACAGTGTTGCAGGGCAGACTGGCAGAAAAACAATAACATTGATTCCTGTCTTTGCCTACTGCCTTTGTCTAGCGGGCCCCTGGATCCTCCAAGTGGCAACCAATCAATCAATCAATCAATCAATCAATCAAATCAGATGCTACAGAGCATCACTCAGTGGACTCGGCCACTCTCTGTCTCAAGTGGGACGCAGCCCAGGATGTGAGCCCTCAACAGCACAGATGTCTCTGTCCTCACAGCTGCAGTGCTTAATTAAAATTACAAATTACAAGTTAGTCAACACAGTCAGCTGAATAGTCAGGTACAATGAGCATTGGGCAAGCCTCAGGCTAATCCATACAGTCATGTCACATAGCTCACAGCCGGCAGCCAGGGAGATGTAGTGCTCTCAACCAAATTATTAACATGAAGTGGTTATGGTCGGTGTGCCACCTTCTGGCTAAAGCCCAGCAGTCAGCAGCACAGATGAGCTCTCAGCTCAGCTGCCTAAGCATAGTAAGTTTTAAGAGTCTAGCTGTCAGCACACAGAGTCAGTACTACCCGCTGACTGACTCAACAGCAGTACCACCAGGCTGCATAGATTGGGCAAGTCTCAGGCTAAGGCACTACAGTGCAACAAGTGCTGTAATATTTCAAAAAGTATGTCTTTGCATGGCTCGTCCTTGAACTAAACAATGTGTGACCTGAGTCCAGACAGAATGAGACTCTCGCTGTCTCACTGTGTGTGACTGCAGAGAACTTCAGTGTACCACAGAAGGGCAGGCAGCTGATACAGAGTGTGCGCTAAATTTATAAAGCAGTTTTAATAACAATCAGTGACATGATTAGAGCGCTCTCACACTCAGTCTCACTTACTTATATTTGCAGCAAGGTGGAGGGTGCGCCAGCCCAGACATTTCGTTTTTTGGGGCACCTACAGCCCTAGCAGTGGAGTGGCTGCAATGAATCATCATGCGGCAAACACGGTGCTCGGGCTTGATTCTAGAGATTCAGGCTCACCAAACAGCAGCAGCTGCACACAGTCAGTGCTGTGACTGCTTCTCCGGGCTCCAGCAGCCGCCATGGTACGTGGGTTGGCTCCCATTTGCACAAGAAAAATCATGTGCATTTACAAATGAACACATCACGTTTATGCAGGTCCCCACTGCTTTAATGGGAGGACCATGATGTATGGTCATTTAATGTCAGCTGTAGAGGATGGATCCCTGAACAGTGTTATGTATGTGCATGTTTGCATTGTGCTGAGGGGATTACCAGGTAATCATTCACGCAGCTCTCTGATGGATGTCACATGTGTTTTTTCTGAGTCCCCAGATAGATCATGCAGTCTGTGTATTCTCTTTTGTACTGCCAGCCACCGGCATATTCAAATGTGTAGCCTTGGACCGTGTCATATATGTGCATGTAACTTGCATGATCGAGGTAACTATTAGCGGTGATACTATGTGTCTCTCGGACCTCTTACAAGTGCTCACCATCCTTTTCCCCCAGCACCCATTCCCCCCAGGGGCGGCAATCTGAGGGATAGCCCTGGGCGCCACAAGCTCTAGCTACGCCTCTGGAATAGTAACACGTTTATAAAAAAAAAAAAAAAAAATGATCTGGATTAGTGGGATCAATGGTATGTAGTGTTCAATAATTTCTGTCACTATGTATATTGTCTCTGAAAAGGAGGCTTAAAGTAAGAATCATGAATACTTAAAGGAATAGAGTGTGTAACTCAAGAATGACACCTCATATCACCCGGAAATGATATGATTATCATGGAATTTCGGCAACGGGTGGTCTCCTATGGTAATAAAATTGTAAAGACCTTTATTGCTTATATAGAAGAAATATGTATTAAGGAAAGCGTATAAGCGTGTCATGAGGCAGGTTATTCAGCTAATTAAGTTTGTAAATTTATAACAAGCATTTGCAATGCAATAGGTCTCGCATTAGCAAAGTTTGAGCTATTGGTATTGTAAATGACAATTTTTTTATTTATGTTTTGATTTTGAAAATAGCGAAATTAATAGCTTTGTCATTTACAATGCCAATAGTTATAACTTTCGCAAATGTGACACCTATACCATTTGTAATGCAATATGTGTTGTATTTAAGTGATTTGCATGTATTGATATTACAAATAACAATGGCTTTTAATTTTTTTCTATTAATTAATACTTAAATAAAAGTTATTGTAATTTATAATGGCAATAGCTTAAACTTTTGTAAATAACTTTTGTGAAGATTATGTTCAGTGTATTTTATTGTGACGAAAATCCAAGAACAGAAGTGAAATATTGACAACTTTTTGTTACATTTGTAATAAAACCTGAAACATTGAGAGAACATATTTTGACCAGGTGTTGTTGAATGGTTGCACAGATTGATGCTATGATGGCACTCAGTGATGTTGTGATGGTGAACGAGTGAGGCTGTGGTGTTCAGTGATGCTGTCGTAACGCATAATGATCTTGTGGTGCCCCTGAGTGATGCTGTGGTGGTGCTGAATGATGCTGTATGCTATGCTATGTTTTGTTTTGCTATACTATGTTTTGTTTTGTTATGCTATGCTATGTTTTGCTATCCTATGCTTTGATTTGTTGTGCTATGCTATGCTGTGTTTTGTTTTGTTATGCTATGCTATGTTTTGTTGTGTTATATTATGCTATGCTTTGTTTTGCTATGCTATGTTTTGTTATTCTATGCTATGCTATGTTTTGTTGTGTTTGGTATGCTATGTTTTGCTATGCTATGTTTTGTTGTGTTTTAAGCTATGCTATGTTTTGTTGTGTGTTGCTATGTTTTGTTATGCTATGTGTTGTGTTTTGTTATGCTATGTTTTGTTGTTATGCTGTGCTAAGTTTTGCTATCCTATGCTTTGTTTTGTTATTCTACGCTATATTTTGTTGTGTTTTGTTGTGCTATATGTTTTGTTGTTTTTGCTATGCTATGCTTTGTTATGCTATGCTGTTTTGTTGTGCTAAGCTATGTTTTGTTGTGTTTTATTATGCTATGCGTTGTTTTGCTATACTTTGTTATTCTATGTTTTGTTATGTTATGCTATGCTTTGTTATGCTATGTTTTGTTATGCTATGCTATGCTAAGCTTTGTTTTGTTATGCTATGCTATGCTATGTTTTGTTGTGTTTTGTTATGCTATGCTTTGCTATGCTAGGTTTTCTTGTGTTTTGTTATGCTATGCTATGTTTTGTTATGTTATGCTATGTTTTAATATGGTATGCTATGTTTTGTTCTGCTATGTTTTGTTGTGTTTTGTTATGCTATGCTAGGTTTTGTTATACTATGCTATGTTTTGTTTTGCTATGCTTTGTTATGGTATGCTATGTTTTGTTATGTTATGCTATGTTTTGTTATGCTATGCTATGTTTTGTTGTGTTTTGTTATGCTATGCTTTGTTGTGTTTTGCTATGCTATGTTCTGTTGTGTTTTGCCATGCTATGTTTTGTTTTGTTATGCTCTGTTTTGTTCTGCTATCCTATGCTTTGTTTTGTTATGCTATGCTATGTTTTGCTATCCTATGTTTTTTATGTTATGCTATGCAGTGTTTTGTTATGCTATGCTATGTTTTGTTATGCTATGCTGGTGAGGGTGTGTGAGCGTGAGGGGGTGTGTGGGTGAGGGTGTGCGAGGGTGAGGGTGTGTGAAGTTGAGGGTGTGTGAGGGTGAGCGGGTTGTGAGGGTGAGAGGGTGTGAGGGTGAGGGGGTGAGGGTGAGTGAGGGTGTGTGAGAGTGAGGGTGAGGGGGTGTGAGGGTGAGGGTGTGAGGGGGTGTGAGGGTGTGAGGGTGAGGGGGTGTGAGGGTGAGGGGGTGTGAGGGTGTGAGGGTGAGGGGGTATGAGGGTAATGGGTGTGAGGGTGAGGGTGTATGAGGGTGAGGGGACATGAGGGCGTGTGAGGGTGAGGGGTTGTGAAGGTGAAGGGGTGTGAGGGTGAGGGGTGTGAGGGGGTGTGGGGGTGTGAGGGTGAGGGGTTGTGAGGGTGTGAGGTGGTTTGAGGGTGAGGGGGTGTGAGGGTGAGGGTGTGTGAGGGTGAGAGGGTGTGAGGGTGTGAGGGTGAGGATGTGTGGGGGGAGGGCGAGGGTGAGGGGTAGGGTGTGATGGTGAGAGGGTGAGGGGGTGTGAGGGTGAGGGTGTGTGAGGGGGAAGGTGTGGGGTTGTGAGGGCGAGGGTGTGGGGTTGTGAGGGTGAGGGGGTATGAGAGTTTGAAGGTGAGGGTGAGGGTGAGGGGGTGTGAGGATGAGGGAGGGTGAGGGTGATGGTGGTGAGGGTGATGTGGGCGAGGGTGTGTGAGGGTGAGGGTGTGAGGCTGAGGGGGTGTGACCGTGAGGGGGTGTGAGGATCAGGGGGTGTGAGGGTAAGGGGGTGAGAGGGTGTGAGGGTGAGAGGGTGTGTGAGGGTGAGGGGGTGTGAGGGTGTGTGAGGGTGAGGAGGTGTGAGGGTATGAAGGTGAGGATGAGGGGGTGTGAGGATGAGGGAGGGTGAGGGTGATGTGGGTGAGGGTGTGTGAGGGTGAGGGTGTTAGGTTGAGGGGGTGTGAGGGTGAGGGGCTGTGAGGATGAGGCGGTGTGAGGTAAGGGGGTGTGAGGGTGAGAGGGTGTGTGAGGGTGTGTGAGGGTGTGTGAGGGTGATGGGGTGAGGTGTGAGGGTGTGGTGGTGTGAGGGTGAGGATGTGTGAGGTGAGAGGTTGGGTGAGGGTGAGAGGGTGTGTGAGAGTGAGAGGGTGTTTGAGGGTGAGAGGGTTTCTGAGGGTGAGATGGTGAGTGAGTGTGTGTGATGGTGAGGGTGTGTGAAGGTAAGGGTGATTGAGTGTGAGGGTGAGTGGGTGTGAGGGTGAGGGGTTGTGAGGATGTGTGAGGGTGAGAGAGTGTGTGAGGGTGAGAGGGTGTGTGAGGGTGAGGATGTGTGAAGGTGAGGGGGTGTGAGGGTGAGGGGGTGTGAGGTTGAGGGGGTATGAGAGTGAGGGGGTGTGAGCGAGAGCAGGTGTGTGAGGGTGAGGGGGTGTGAGGGTGAGGGGCTGTGGGGGTGTGATGGGATGAGGTGTGAGGGTGAGGGTGGGTGAGAGGGTGTGTGAGGGTGAGAGGGTTTGTGAGGGTGAAAGGGTGTGTGAGGGCGAGAGGGTGTGTGAGGGTGAGAGGGTGTGTGAGGGTGAGAGGGTGGGTGAGGGTGGGTGAGAGGGTGAGTCAGCGAGACCTAAAAACAAACGAGCTATTTGTGTTGCAAATGCCAACGTTTTTCTGCTATGTTTTTGTTTGTTACAGTGGAGTGATAATTTGACCTATTTAAAGAGATAGGAAGGAAAGAGGATGGAGAGCAAACAGTGAAAAGCGGTGAGAGGTACGTCTAGTGGTTACACTGCTGCCGTCGCACTGCATTAAACCTTCATCTGTCCCAACACTAATAATGGGGAAATAAAGCAACTGGCTCACCGTCATTATCCCACACAGAACACAAAATCTATTAAAGCAGGTGGAAGATATGAGGCAAATGAGCATGTGCGCAATAGAGACACATTTTATATGCCACATACGTAAAACGTGAACAAACAGTTGAGAATGAAACAGATATAAAAAAAAGGATAGAAACTAAGTTTCCTTTAACCCCTTTGATGCTTGTGACGGAACGATTCCGTCATCAGTCACGGTTGAGCTGTGCTGATGACGGAATGGTTCCGTCACGACCACACCCTGTTCTGGAATGTCCAGCACAGGGGGGGAATCGGCGCCACACGGAAGCGGTTAAGCAGCAAAAAGGTGTAAACAAGTAATCTAACGTTATTACACAAAAAGTAGAGCATAAGTAATCCCATACCACATAATGAGGCGTGCACCACGCTGATCTTAACCATTGGGAATGGAGTTGATAAAATAAATTACCAGCTTCCTCGTCACATCTAAAGTGCCAATGTGGAGGGGGGGAGAGGGTAGGGAGGAGGAGACAGCTGCAGGCTAGGAGAGGGAGCGAAGAGCAGCTGCTTGGAACGGGAAGCAATTAACAAGGGAGGAGTCGCACTTTGCTGTGCAAATGTAGAGGCGTTTGTGTTAAAGGGCAGTGCTCAGCTCTGCAAAGGGTGTAGATTATGAAAAAATAAAGGCAAGCTTAAAGTGAAAGCTGCACCTTTAATAAAGACTTGATGTTTTGAAAATTGGATGCTGCGAGCCTTGCATAAAAAAGGCGCTATTAATTCAGTGAAAGCGCGGCATGTTGCGCTTTGAAAAATAAAGACATTGTGTTTTAAAATGGTAAAATAATAAAAAAATGACGCTGGCGCTATATTTAAAGAGAAAGCGAGACATGCAAGCATAAGCAAATAGAGAGCGCAGCTGTTCATAATTACAAGGAGAATTGCCATGTTCCTGCTCTGGCCCACAAATTAATCTAAAGGGTTAATGGTGAGAGCTCCGAGTCCGTGTGCTCTCAGCATTGCAGTGGCGGAGGAATGCATTCCTTTCAAGTCTGATGCGGGGGCGGGGGAGCGTCAGCCTTTGAAGTCTGATGCCGAGGTACAGACAAATGGTGGTGTGTGATGTGGCTGGCGATAATGTGCACGCGCATAGCTCACATGAACTGTACGCGATCCGCAGCTAGGTAGACTTTTCTTTTCCGCTTACTATAATCTCGCCTATTTATTCCTGTGGGATAGAATAGGCGAGATCTAAAAAACGAGGTGAAGGTAGAGATCACGTACTGTCGGATATTAATTTAAAAATAACTAGAAAGAGTGGGATAGACCGTTATGGTTTTGTTGCTGAAAAAGAAAGAAAAACAGAGTTGTATTATCACAGTGATACTGCCATTAACCTACAAAGCGCGGGCATTCATAGATTTCCCCTTTTAATAACGTTAGGCAAAGATGGCGACCGCTTACTCTATGTGTAAAAAGACCCTATCCGCAGGGCAGCACTTTCATGACGGGAACCCGGGAACACATGATTTAAATAATGAATTTAAAAGCAGGGTCGCATATGGCATGTTTCTTTTTCCCTCCGTGACTGCAGAACGATGTATCCAGCTGCTACGAAGAATTAGAGGTGAGAGGCAAAGTGCTGGGCAATATAAAGTATGGGTAGGTGACGAAGGAACTAAATGGGACTCAGATTCGCCCGTAGGAAACTTGTGTGTAAGACCCGCGCTATAGAAACGTATGAGGTGATACCATGATGGCAGTGGGCAGGCTTGGCTGTAGGACAAGGGGTCTACGATGTTAGAGGTAATAAATTATTTGCATGAAAGTAGCAGCTTTTTAGGTCTCGTCTATCCCATCCAGAAGGGATGGTAGGGGAGATTTATTGTAAGCAGACCTAAAAAGTCTACCCACTGCGGATCGCGTACAGTTCACTTGACCCAGGCAGGTGCACAGGAATTCGCCCCCCCTACCCCTCTCACAAAGCAAGACAAGACAAGAACATCAAAGCTACCACGGCCGCTTTAATTCCATTTGCCACCAGTCACTTCACATGCTCCACAGGTCATAAACAGGACCATCTGCTCGTGAATCGGAATGCTGGCATCATTGCCCAGCCCCCCTCCCAGCACTGCCTTTCATCTGCTAAGCTTCAACCTGTGCCCGACATCGCACCCCAGTTCAAATTGTGTATGCCCTCTGTTTGTATTGCAGGTCCTAAACATAAAACATAAACCTGTCTTTCCCCAACAAAAATGCAAGCATTTTTCGAAATTGCACCCTTTAACTGCATTCAAACTTGATTCAATTTCTTTTAAATATTTTCCATTTCACCATCGAAGCTCCTCTGTTACTGCCCCCTACTGATCCCGTTGCTCATTACATCCATTCCACTGTTGCTCATCTTTTGCTGTCTCATTTTTTGATATTTTTTTGGGGACCCAGCAGTTTTTTGGTGGGCTGCACTGTTCTAGCAAAAATGCTTTTTTCCTGTTTTACCCACATTGCCCCAAACCAGTGTCCTTCACTGCCCTGTGCCTGCTCTTCTCAGTGCTCCGTGCTTGTGTCCCTCAATGTCCAATGCCTGTCCCTCACCCTCCCTCACACCCTCACCCTCACACCCATTCACCCTCAGACCCCCTCACCCTAACACCCCCCACCCTCACACACCCTCACCCTCACACACCCTCTTACCCTAACACACCCTCACACACCCTCTCACCACCCTCACCCCCCTCACCCTCACACACCCTCACAACCTCACCCTCACACACCCTCACACCCTCACCCTCACAACTGCACACCCCCTCACCCTCACACACCCCTCACCCTCACACACCCTCACACCCCCACACCCCCTCACCCTCATAACCCCTCACCCTCACACACCCTCACACCCCCTCACTCACCATCACACCCTCACCCTCACACCCCCTCACTCTCACACACCCTCACACCCTCTCACCCTCACAAACCCTCACCCTCACACCCTCATCCTCACACCCTCACACACCCTCACTCACCCTCACCCGCTCACCCTCACACCCTCACCCTCACACCCTCTCACCCTCACAACCCTCTCACCCTCACACACCCTCACCCTTACCCTCACACACCCTCACCCTCACACACCCTCACTCACCGTCACTCGCCCCCACCCTCACACACCCTCACACACCCTCACACACCCTCACCAGCATAGCATTACAAAACATAGCATAGCATAACAAAACACAGCATAGCATAGCATAACAAAATAAAGCATAGGATAGCAAAACTAAACATAGCATAACAAAACAAAACATAGCATAGCAAAACACAACAAAGCATAGCATAGCATAATAAAACATAGCATAGTATAACACATCATAGCATAACAAAACAAAGCATAGCATAACATAACAAAGCATAGCAAACAAAACATAGCATAGTATAACAAAACATAGCATAGCATAACATAACAAAACACAACAAAACATAGCAGAACAAAACAAAACAAAGCATAGTATAACAAAAGATAGAATAACAAAGCATAGCAAAACACAACAAAACATAGCATAGCATAACAAAACACAACAACACATAGCAAAACACAACAAAACAGAGCATAGCATAACAAAACACAACAACAAATAGCATAGCAAAGCATAGCAAAACATAGCATAGCATAACAAAACACAACAACACATAGCATAGCATAACAAAACACAACATAGTTTAGCATAACAAAACAAAGCTTAGCATAGCATAACAAAACAAAGCATAGCATAGCATAACAAAACATAGGATAGCAAAACAAAGCATAGCAAAATAAAACATAACAAAACATCGCATAGCATAACAAAACACAACAAAACATAGCATAGCATAACAAAACAAAGCATAGGATAGCAAAACTAAACATAGCATAGCATAACAAAACAAAGCATAGGATAGCAAAACAAAACATAGCATAGCATAACAAAACATAGCATAACATAACAAAACATAGCATAACAACACATAGCATAATAAAACATATCAAAACACAACAAATCATAGCATAGCTTAACAAAACACAACTAAAGATAGCATAGCAAAGCAAGACACATAATAGCATAGCAAAATATAGCATAGCATTCCAAACACAACAAAACATAGCATAGCATAGCATAAAAAATTATAGAATAGGAAAACAAAGCATAGCATAATAAAACACAACAAAACATAGCATATCATAACAAAACATAGCATACCATAACATAGCACAGCAAAACATAGCATAGCATAACAAAACATAGCATAGCATAACAAAACACAGCATAGCATAGCATAACACATCAAAGCATAGGATAGCAAAACATAGCATAGCATAACAAAACAAAACATAGGATAGCAAAACAAAACATAGCATAGCATAGCATACAGCATCACTCAGCACCACCATACCATCACTCAGGGGCACCAAAACATCATTATGCGCTACCACAGCATCACTGAATGCCACAGCATCACTCGTTCGCCATCACAACATCATTCAGCGCCACTAAAGCATCAATCTGTGCAATCATTCAACAACTGGTTCAAATATGTTCTCTCAATGTTACAAGCTTTATTACAAATGTAACAAAAAGATGTTAATATTTCACATCTGTTCTTGGATTTTCGTCACAATAAAATAAACTGAAAATAATCTTCACAAAAATTATTTACAAAAGTTTAAGCTATTGTCATTATAAATTACAATACCTTTTATTTAAGTATTCATTATTAAAAAAAATTAAAAGCCATTGTTATTTGTAATATCAATACATGTAAGTCACGTAAATACAACACATATTTGGTATGTTGTTCTTAGTTTATCATTTTATTCAAATGTATCCATTGTGCTTGTGCACGCTGTAGAAGAAACACTAAAGCAGTAAAATGTGTTCATGTGGATTCAGACTGAAATGACAATGAGATTAGTAGCGATGAACAAGTTTCTGATTGTTCCTCAGCTCTCAAGAAAAAACTTCTACTCAATATTCGAGACGGATGTTTGTTGGTTGATAATAAACCTGAGTGTTGGATCCATATTGGTGGCGTGCGTGTGAAAGTTTACGCTGATTCCGGGTCACCATACACCATAGTTAATGAGGATGTTTGGAGAAAGAACTTCATTGAGAAAGTTAGTTCAAAACTTTTTCCTTCTGATATTGATCCTGAGGGTTATGGTGGTGAGAAAATCGAAATTGTTGGTTTCCGTTGGTTTAAATTTGATTTCAAGAATCGTAAGTCTTATGGCAAGTTATATATTTCAAAGATGGGTCCATCCGTTTTAGGGTGGCAAGATCAGGGTGACATAATTTTAGACCCTAATTCAGATGAAAAAGTACTTGTGATGGATGAGGGCGCCAAAGTGGGTGAAGAAAATGTTAAAAAAAATTCCCTCTGTTTTTCAAAAGAAAATTGGTAAATTGATAGATTTTGAACATAGGATTCTACTTAAGGACAATGCGATTCCTAAGATTCACAGAGTCAGGAATGTTCCTATTGCATTGAGAAATGCTGTTACCACAGAACTTGACAAATTAGTCACTTCTGACATAATTGAGCCCACTGAGGCATCTTCTTGGGTTTCTCCCTTAGTGGTAGTTAAACGCAGCAATGGAAAATTGAGGCTTTGTGTTGATCTGCGCCATCTCAACGACAACATTGTAGTGGATCAATTTCCATTGCCTAAGATAAATGAAATGTTAGCGTTACTTGATGGTGCTTTGTGGTTTAGTACGATTGATTTATCTGCTGCGTACCATCAGATTCCGCTATCAAAGGATAGCAGGCAGTACACCGCTTTTATCACTCCACAAGGTTGTTTCTAGTGCAAAAGGATGCCTTTTGGCCTTGCATCTGCTGCGGCTGTTTATCAAAGCCTGATGCATACATTGTTTGCCAATATTAAGGACACTACATTTTTCCAAGATGACATACTCATTTTTGGAAAAGGCAAAATGGAACATGACAAATCTTTGGACAAGGTGCTTAGTATTCTTGATGCAAAAGGATTAACTGTGGAATGTTCAAAATGTACCTTTGCCAGTGACCATGTAACTTATTTAGGTCATGTTATCGATTGGGAGGGAATAAGACCTAAACCTAATCTTATTGATGCCATTAAATGCGCTCCCTCTCCAAACAGTAAAGATGATGTGAGATCATTTATTGGTCTTGCTGAATATCGTTCGAAGTATATTCCCAATTTTGCAGCAAGAACTTACAATATTAGACACTTTTTAAAAAATAAAACAAAATTTATTTGGTCATCTGAATGTGAACAAGATTTTGAGGACATTAAAATTTGCATCACAAAAATCGCTTCTTTGAAAGGCTTTGACCCTGAAGCTCAAACTCTAATTACCACTGATGTGAGTATTAAAGGGTTAGGAGCTGTTTTAACTCAGATTGATCCTAATGGTAAGGAAAACATTATAGCCTATGCTTCCAGATCCTTGTCCCCCACTGAGGAGAAATATTCCACCCCTGAGAATGAGACATTAGCGTGTGTCTGGGCGGTTGATCATTTTCGTGCGTTTGTGTGGGCCAAACAATTTTTTTTATGTTGTGATCATAAACCATTGGTTAAATTTCTAACCACAGAAGGTACTATCAATACTTCTGCAAGAGTTGCTAGACTTGCCATCAGACTTCAAGACTACTGTTATAAGGTAATGTATTTACCAGGAAAAAAGAACCGCTTAGCTGACTTTCTTTCTAGGATGCCTAAACAGTTGAATATGTGTGAAGACGAAATTTGGAATTCTTTTCAGATAGCCTATGTACATGATTTGGGTAATGCCGGCATAATGAAAAGTGAATGGGAAAAAAGAATATATCAGAGATGAAGAGTTGTCTCAAGTGAAATCACACATCACACATTCTTGGCTAAGGAGAGTAGACAGTCTTCACCCTCTTAAATCTTTTTGGGAAGTCAGATTTGACCTCGCTGTTCGGGGTGAAAACATTTGGCTTGGTGAAAGAGATATTCCACCCAAAACTTTGGGTTCTTCTATAATGGCTTTATGCCATAAAGGACATTGTGGTATTGTTCGCTCTAAACGGACTGTAAAAGCTTCATTTTGGTGGCCAGGCATGGACGCTGAAATTGAGAAATTTGTTAGAGGATGCAAATCATGTTAGGCAGCTGATAAATATTTGGTCACATTCAAACCTCCTTTAAGTCACATGTCTAGACCTAGTTCACCTTGGGAACATACTGCTATCGACATTATGGGTCCTATTGGTAATGAACAAAAAGACATCTTAGTGTTGATCGATTTGTATTCTAGGTGGCCTTTTGTAAAAATAGTTGATAAATCCGACACTGATAGTGTTTTGCTTTTTTTGAATCAATCATTTCTTATGGAAGGAATACCTTCCTTGTTACTGAGTGACAATGGTGTACAGTTTTTATCAACTAAGGCTGTTGAATATTTCAATAGACTTGGTATTAAACACAAAACTACATCATTATACAATCCAAACAGTAATGGCATGGTTGAGCGCTTCAATCGTGTTATTAAAAACACAATTCAAATGACCACAATCGGAAATGATTGGGAGACTCAAGTTCTAAAAATGGGGTGGGCATATAGAGTTTCCATTTGCGACGCTACTGGGTATCCTCCTTTTGTCTTAATGCGATGTAGGAATCCAAGAACAAAATTTACTCCCATTTGGTTATTCAAATCTAATATGGTGAATTGGTCTGAGGATTTAGTTAAAGAAAAGAGTGAAGCTATTTTTGCAAAAAGCAAAAAATGTTATGATTTTAAACATGGTGCGAAAAATGTCAATATTGATGTAGGACAATGGGTCAGAGTAATAAATCCTGGCAAGTTAGCTAAGGATGTTAGTTGCTTTTATGAGCCATTACAAGTTGTTGAAGTCATGAATAATGCAGTACGATTGTCTGATGAGAAAGTTTGGAATCTTAAGAGAATTGCCAAATATCCTGCACCTCTTGCACCTTCTGTGCAACATCGCAATGTTCCTTATTTGTTTGACTTTGATGATTTTCTTAGTAATAATGCTTCTAATGTGAATTCTTACTCTGATTTAGGTGTTCAAGGTAAATCTATTGTCATTTCTCCTGAGGTTCAGAATCATGTTGTTCATGATTCAATTGTTCATAATGCAATTCCAACTACATCTGATGTTGCTTATAACAATGAACCTAACATTATTTCCAGGAATCCAAAACGGGAGAAGAAACCTCTAGTTTGGCTTGCCGATTATATTTCTGAGAATTTTCCATTGTAAATATGTTGTTTAAATTAATATTTTTTTTTGTAGTATTAGCAAAAGAAAGAGGATGATACTATTATCTTTATTGTTCTATTTTTTTTTCTTTGTATTCCAAAGGAGATGTGTTATATTGTTCTTAGTTTATCATTTTATTCAAATGTATTCATTGTGCTTGTGCACGCTATTATTCACGTGTCATATGTTCTAATGCACGCTCTGTGCTTCGCGTTTCATGGAACATGGAACGCGAAGCAAGAGCAGTTGGTCAGATCACACAGGAACATCATACTGTCCAGTTGCGCAGATTGTACCTGCTTGTTTTATTTACTAATAAATAAGAATTACTTCATCTTAACCTCTTTGAGTGATAACATAACAATATTGCATTACAAATGCTAAAGGTGTCACATTTGTGAAAGTTATACCAATAGGCATTGCAAATGACAAAGCTATTAATTACGCTATTTTCAAAAACAAAACATAAATCAAAAATGTGTCATTTACAATACCAAAAGCTCAAACTTTCCTAATGCGAGACCTTTTGCATTGCAAATGCTTGTTAATATCAGCAGGCTGTAAGTAAGGGTATGTTATAACCTTGGCCACACTATCGGGAATTGCACGTGAAAGAGCACATAGGTATGCACCATTTAAAAAACGCAGATAACAATGGAGAAGCTTTTTATTGAGAGGAAGCTGATCGCTTGGCATTATTAAATTAACATCAATGGCCAGACGTTTGTAAAATATGTGGAATTCAGCAAAACAGGAAGTACGATTAAGTGTAAGGATTTGAGAGCTAGTATTCTTTTGGTGACCAATAATGTTGTGAGTAAAAACGAGCCATTAGCAAAGATAAATAAATATGTGAAGAAATAAAGATGTAAAATAAGATAATATAGTCAGGGACAAATGACCAACAGTGGCTGACTATGCAACTGGCACAATGGCTAAATATGTAGAAGAAACAGAGCGAGTGGTTAGGAATATATAAATAAATAGAGAACAGTATGAGGTATTTTCATTTTACTTTCAGAGCGAAATCTGGGGATAATTGAATAAGTCCCATTGCTCAAAAAGAAAACGTAAGGAAAAACAAGGGGAGCTCCGAGTTCATGCTGGTACTCACTACAAACATAGTGGAGAAGGAATAACACATGTTGAAGGGTGAGTGTTTCTGGCAAGATGTGGAATAAACACCAGAGCGAAGTGATTCAGGCATTAATTTTAAAACGGCATGGTTTAATATTGATTGTGCATTAGGTGAACATATCAGATGAGGAGTGGACAAGAAAAGCAACTTTGGCACAAGGTGAGGATTTTTGGGGTGTGATATATAACTATACACCGAACACCAGATATTGGGGTGAATGGATTATTAGACATAATACAACAGATAAATAAACAGAGATCATTTGAGAATATTAAGTATATAAATATTTGCCCTTGTAATGACTTAAATGAACTACTGGTAAAGATGATTGATTTAAACCATGTTTCCCTAATCGAACCAACAGGGATTGTGACCAAGTCTTTAAAGATATGAACACTCTTGTTAAAAATTAATCATAAGCTTAAGAGTAAGTAGAATGAATGGAATGAAAATGGGGTGATCAAGAGAGGTGAAAGTGTTTTGAACAATTGGATAGAATGTGTGGTATGACTTTAACTTTTTGGTATAAGTGGAACAACAAATAGCAAGAAATGAGCACCTATGTATAAAATACTCAACAATGTGATTTATCATAATGTTCTCCAATGTACATTAGTGATTCTGGATTTTTGTATTTGCAGAATAATTGTGTGTTTTTAACTGTCCTGAGGAAAGTGGTGCGAAAGCAACGATCCACCAAAACGCGTCGACAATATACCTCTGTGGTTTTATTAATATTGTATATATACATATTTTTAAATGCTATGTTGAATATGAGGAGTATGTACTGTAAAGTGTAATAACTGCAGTAAATACATCATTGAACTGCAGATATTTGAGAATTTAGCATTAACTGATGAGTTTATATCTCGAAAGATAAATGTGATAATAATTGTTTTTAATTGTTTTAATAAAATTGAATATAACGTACAATTGGGATTGTGAGGTTGAACATTTTCTGTTGGGTTAAGGGCCCTTTGTGGTTCTACTTATACCAAGGTGATGAGTAAAGTCTAAGTATGATGGGTATGAGTTTTGAAGAAAAGATATTTGATTGTGGAATGTAAGTGATTAGGCTGGAAACAAGAGTGTCAGAGTAGATTAAGAAGGTAATTACCAAGGGAACACTTTTGTTTAAATATTGTGAATTACACAGTTCCCTTTTGGGTTGAAGGGTCACTCTCCACTGTTTATCCCCGTATTAGCCTGGGTGCACTGACACACACACACACACACACATGTTGTGGTGAATATGCAGTGAGGGGCTGGCTGGTTGTGTTTGTGTACCTGCACCCATGCATTGGTATAGCATTTCTGGACATTGCTTGGAAGTTGGTTGTAGGTATTGCCGTACTGTCCCAGGGACTCCTACCTCATCATTCGGCACATTCTTCGTGGTTATTATGTTCCATTGCTGCCATGGTATGGGTATTGATCACCTGATGGCTGCAATCTACACAGGATTCCTTGGTGTGCGTGTCTGTTTTAAGCATGAGCGAATTTTGCGGATCTCGCGTTCGCGAATTTTGCGGATTTGCGGATTCGCAATCCGCAAAATCCGCGAATTCCCGCGAATTTGCGGATTTTTTTTTTTTTGTGTTCGCCCGTGTTTCTGCCAGTTCGCGAGGGTTTTTACAATTTCGCAATTTGCGAACTTACCTGTCGGGTCGCAAGTTTTGCGAACTTGTTGTTTCTACGTGTCCAGCCTGTTTGGGACACTCTTCTTCATCACTGCCACTCTCTGTCACCACTGCCACTCTCTGACTACTCATGCCACCCTCTGGCCCACCCATGCCACCCTCTGTTTCATCACCACACCCTCTGGTTGTCCAGTGTACATTATTTTCGGCAAAGCAAAGCACACCTTCCCTGCCTCAAGTGACCTGAATTAATTTGGGGCTGATTAATGTGTCACAGAATATTTTTTTAGCTGGCACCTGCTTCCTTAGTGCGCCCTGATTAGTGATCTTTTGCACTTGCTAAGTGCTTTCATTGTTGCAAAATTAGTTACAACACCTGCCCTGCCCCAACTGACAATAATGAATTAGGGGCTGATTAATGGATTTTAACTTCCAGCCTGGCTCCTGCTTGTCTCCCTTAGCTGTAATTCAGGACCTTTGTGGCATATGTGTAACTATTCTGAGGTTCAGAGCAGGGTCACATAATAGTTTCAACTGGCAACTGAACTCTGGAGGGGCCCCTCAGGAAGCACTACAGGAAATGGCTACTAATGATGTGCCTGAACTTTTGAACCTGGTAAGTAGTTACTTTCAGTTTTGCTAAGATCGTATTTCTGCAATTTTGCACTTATTCGCGGGGCGCGAACTCACGCGAACAGTGCGAGCAGTGCGAGCAAAATCCGCTGCTCGCGGATTTGCGGATTTTGCGGGAAATTCGCAAATCTCGCGGATTGCGGATTTCCCGAAAATCCGCAAAATCCGCGAGCGGAACGGATTTTCCGCCCATGCCTAGTCTGTTTGTCTGCATTGTGTTTATGCATTCTGGTGGCAACTACTTACATTTTGTAATTGTACTTTGGAGGCATTGCCAGCCCCCATGTGCACTGCTACTCTGCATGTCAGAGGGATCTTAGTCGATGCTGGACACTTTCACTCCACAGATCTGTGTTTGTTTGCAACACACCCACTACTTAGCCACTACATTGCTTGTGGTGTTACGACCAGGAATGAGACATGCATATTTGCATTGGCTGTCAAATTTGGACCAGCACTCACATTTGGCTCACTGTGGTGAGGTGAGGTTTTGCCCTATTGATGCAATGTTCTCAATATGCATGGATTTAGGCTGCCACACTCACTTTTTGGCCACGGTAGGGTGGGGAGGGGGGGGGGCTCAAGCCCCATTGGCATAATGTACCACGTTTGATGAGCTTTTTAACCACATATTCACCTTTTGATCAAAGATGTGATATGAGTTACAGTATGTGTTCCCTTTCAGTGTGACTGTTGTTGCAGGAAGTTCACACACAATACACAATCTTGGCATGATGATAGGTTGAGGGGTGTTGGCCTATACGTTGTATCGGTGGGAATACTAGTGGTGTTAGGCAGCACACACCCTGTGAGTAGGGACAGCTGGCCGTGATGACCATCCACCCCTTATGGGATGATGAATGCTGGTAGTGTGATAGACATCTAACCCCATGCAGGTAGACTATGCTGGTAGTGATAGGCATCCCCCTCATTTAGGTTAGGACTTCTGGTAGTGATAGGCATCCCTCCTCTGTAGGTAGAATATGCTGCTAGTGATAGGCATCCCCCATGGTTTCAGTACTAGGCATCCACCCCCTATGGGCTGGTAGTGATAGGTATCCCCCCATGTGGTTTGGGACTGCTGGTAGTGATAGGCATCCCCCCAATGTAGTCTGGGGCTGCTGGTATTGATAGGCAACCCCCCCTATGGGTTAAGTACTAGGCATCCACCCTCTATAGGCTGGAGAATGCTGGTAGGGATAGGCATCCACTCCCATACAGGTAGATTATGCTGGTAGTGATAGGCACCCCCATGTAGGCACTGTCCTCAACAAGGCGCGCGCCCGCGCGCGCGCACACTTGTCAACCCCTGAGTGCGCATTCCCATTTGTGGAGCGTGCACATCCCGCGAGAGTATTCGCGCCGCCGCTTTTAAAAAGAGCGCGGCGCGAAAAACGGGCATTTCGTGATTGCGGAGATTGCGGAGGACGGTGGTGAACGGTATCACTCGGGAGCGGAGGTAAGTGCTATGTAATGTGCCTCCTTGTATTTCTTTTGTTTCTGGTGCTTTTGGACTCCCTCAGGTGGCACGCACTGTTTCCTCGCTGTTCTTTCAAAATGCGAGGCTGCGGGGGAGACTGTGTGGAAACGCAGTTAAGTATCCATGTTAATCGCAGCCCCTTCAGGAGCTGCGATTAAAATGGATATTTAAACAAAAGCACCCAATGTCCCCCGCAGCCTCGCATTACTAACAATGTTTTTATAAATATCAATATATATTTAAAAATGTCATATGCTATTTTCTAATTTGCAAAAAGAGTACATTTTGGCAGCTTTGCTAACATTCATAAGTGATTTCACGTTCTTCGTACCAACCCTTTTATTTACAAAAATTGAAAATGCCAAGCAGTGTAATTTCTCAGTCTCTTATACTCTGATTCACCTGATTAAAGTGTTGTTTTATTACAAAAAAAAATACAAGTCTGCAAACAAGGCAAATTAGCCAACAAAACAAACGCTTTGTTTTTGAACTTGCTATGTTGTTTTGTTAGTAACAAGAGGCTGCGGGGGAGATTGTGTGCATTTATTTGAGTATCCATGTTAATAGCAGCTCATGAAGGGGCTGCAATTAACATGGATACTTAAATAAACACACTCAATCTGCCCCGCAGCCTTGCATTACTAACAAAACAATAGAGCGAGGAAAGCCATGTAAATGAAGTACGAGGGATGGGTAGCACTGAGGAAGCTTCATGAATGACTCTACTCGTGCTGCGACTGCCTCGGGGCAACGAATGACCACAGGAATTAAGGACAGGGGGTGTGAAGGACTAATGGTATAGGCAGCTGGTCTGGGTAGAGAAAGCCATAGCTTCCAAGGTTTCGGATTGCTATGTGTGACATGTTCAAAATTTCAGTGTAATTATGATTGACATTTCTCCACTCCTTCTGCATAGCTGCCAAGGTTTCAGATTGCTATGTGTGACATTTTTATAATTTAAGTGTAATTATGAATGACATTTCAACAACTATGAGTGACACTTTCTTGTGCGCAAAATGAAGCAATGAAGAAATGAAGAAGAGGGAAACTATATATATGTATATGTATATGTGTATATATGTATGTATACATATGTATATATATATATATATATATATATATATATATATATATATATATATATATATATATATATATATATATATATATATATATATATATATATATATATATATATATATATTCACTGAAAAAACCATAGGTTATAGACCATATATAGTTAGGGATTAGCATTTAAAAAACCTTATTTTATTTGCACAAAACCATTGAAATTCCATATATAGTTAGTTGCACTAACTATATATCGCGGACCCGCAATCCACTGCTAATGATGTCACATATTACATCATTCATGACATGGTCAGTGACATCACTGATGACATCACTGATGACATCTCAAATGACATCACTGATGACATCACTGATGACAACACCCAGTGACTGTATGTTTCTGTAAAGTTAAAATATGTCTTACATATTGAAGAATGAGTGGATGTATAAGTGTCTGGATGAAGGATTTAGTAGGTGCATGACTGACTGTATGAGAGAATGATTAAATGTGTCTCACTGAGTGCATGGGTTAGTGATTAAAGTGTCTTAATTTGGCAATCATTATTTATGTTCTTCTGTAAACTGCTGCATGTTTAAATCAGTAGCTATATCAGTAACTATATGGGTTATTGAATGGTTGCCCAAGTATTTGTATGGGAGACTGAGTATGTGTGTGGGTGGCTGGGAGGTGTATAACTCTGTGCATAGATGTGTGAGCAGTTGATTCCCTAGGTGTATGGCTTCAAAAGTGCATGTAGAAACAGCTGTATGGACAGTTGACTGTGTGCATGAGTATATTGGTGAGTGAATGGATATCTCAGTTCTACATGTCAAAGTAAGTACATATGTAAAACACACTCCATGTGAGAGTTGACATATATAAATAACTGAACATAAGAGCCAGTGAATGTGAGAGTGGCTGTATGAATCATTGTGAACTTGTATCAAGGATTGTATAAGAGAGTAAATATGTGTTAGTATATGTTTGAATAAGTAAGGTGTGTATAACTGTATAGTTGAGGAAATGGAGGTGTGATTGATTCTTTGCATGACTGACTAGGTGTGTGAGTAACTCCATGGATGTGTGACAGTCTGTGAGTGCCTGTTTACACTGAGTGTATCTAAGGTTATATTAGAGTCTGAAGATGTATTATCACATAAATGATATCATCAGTGATGTAATCAGTAATGTCAAATGAGATGTCAGTGATGTCATCAGTGATGTCATTTGAGATGTCATCAGTGATGTCATCAGTGATGTCATTTGAGATGTCATCAGTGATGTCATCAGTGATGTCACTGACCATGTCATGAATGATGTAATATGTGACATCATTAGCAGTGGATTGCGGGTCCGCGATATATAGTTAGTGCAACTAACTATATATGGAATTTCAATGGTTTTGTGCAAATAAAATAAGGTTTTTTAAATGCTAATCCCTAACTATATATGGTCTATAACCTATGGTTTTTTCATTGAATTTTCAAGGTTTTGTAAATGCAAATTCCTAACTATATATGGTCTATAACCTATGGTTTTTTCTGTGAATTTCATTGGTTTTTTAAAAGCTAATATCTATAGCTGTAAAATATATTCTTTATTAAGTGACGTATCACATAGCCCGTGAGACGCCTCATGATGCATCGCATAACCGTGACGTATCGTCTCTGCAGCGCAAACCAAACCCAAAACGTAAGCGCGCCAAAACACGCTTAAAGATATATATATATTTTTTTAACCTTAATTAGACAAAATCCACACGTGCACATATCACAAACGTTCAAAAAACACAATATGTCGGACTCCCGTTACGCTGCCGGTTAGCTGCCCGGTTAACGTACCAGGAAGCACCTTTACCGCGAAAAATCACATTTTTTTTTTTCACCCCCCAGGGAACTTTAATAGCCCCCTCATCAATCCTAGGGGTTCAGGAGGGGTCTGCCTTACCCCTTTCATTCATTTACACCTTTTTTCCACCTCTTGTCTCTCGATCCCACAGAGAGACAAGATGGCGGCCGCTCCAGACTGTTTACAATGATAACAGCCAATCAGCTTCTCCTCAGACTCCCGTTACACTGCCGGTTAGCTGCCCGGTTCGCGTACCAAGACGCGTCTCTACGGCGAAAAAATCGTATTTTTTTTTTTGGGCCCAGCGTGGCTCTATAATATCCCCTCATCAATCCTAGGGGGTCAGAAGGGGTCTACCTTGCCCCTTTCCTTCATTTCCCCCTTTGTTTTGGCCTCCTCTTGTCTCTCGATCCTACCGAGAGACAAGATGGCGGCCGCTCCGAACTGTTTACAATGTTGACAGCCAATCAGCTACTCGTCAGACTCCCGTTACACTGCCAGTTAGCTTCCCGGTTAGCTGCCCGGTTCGCGTACCAAGACGATTCTCTACGGCGAAAAAAACGGATTTTTTTTTTTTTTTTTTTTGGGCCCAGCGTGGCTCTATAATATCCCCTCATCAATCCTAGGGGGTCAGAAGGGGTCTACCTTGCCCCCTTTCCTTCATTTCCTCCTTTGTTTTGGCCTCCTCTTGTCTCTCGATCCTACCGAGAGACAAGATGGCGGCCGCACCGGACTGTTTAGAATGTTGACAGACACCGGAGAGCCAATCAGCTTCGCTTCGCAAAGTTCCGATAAGCGAAAAGTACGCAAACCGGATCGCTGCCCGGAGCGCTGTTACAGATATATATCTTGATTTAAACGTTAATTTCTCAAAATCCACTGAAGCACATATATTGAGACCTAGCAAAGGCACATCGGGCTAACAGTCCCTACAATTTTGCCAAGTTTCGTGCAAATCCATTCAGCCGTTCGAGCTAAAAGTGAGTCCAACCGCCCTATGGAAATTAACATGGGAAAAACGCGTTTTGGGACCCCCCTTTTTTCTCGGCCCCCCCTTGACGGAACCCCCCCAAATTTTCAGGGGCTGCTCAGAAACAAAATGTGCCATTTTCCTGCAAATTCCAGCCCATTCCGTCCACAAACGCCAAAGTTATTAGACATAGAATTTTCAGAAATCCCATAGGGAAAAAATCCTAACTATATATACCTACTGGCGACCGCCAGTAGGTAATATATATATATATATATATATATATATATATATATATATATATATATATATATATATATATATATATATATATATATATATATATATATATTACCTACTGGTGGTCGCCAGTAGGTATATATATAGTTAGGATTTTTTTGAATAGGGATTTCTGAAAATTCTATGTTGAATAACTTTGGCGTTGATGGACGGAATTGGTTGAAATTTTCAGGAAAATGGCACATTTAGTTTCTGAGCGTCCCCTGAAAGTTTGGGGGGGTTTCCTGAAGTGGGGGCTGAGAAAAAAGGGGGGTCCCAAAACGTGTTTTTAACATTGAGTTTTCCATAGGGCGGTTGGACTCACTTTTAGCTCGAACGGCTGAATGGATTTCTATGGAACTTGGCAAAATTGTAGGGACTGGTAGCCCGATGTGCCTTTGCTAGGTCTCAAGATATGTGTAATAGTCGATTTTGAGTAAGTTAGGTTAAAAAAAAATATATATCTGTAAGCGCGCCCCGGTACGCGCACCGGGGAGCGCTCCGAGTGCGGTACGCGACTTGCGCGCGGAAAGATGATTGGCTCCCCGGTGTCTGTAAACATTCTAAACAGTCCAAAGCGGCCACCATCTTGTGTCTCGGTAGGATCGAGACACAAGAGGTGGCCAAAACAAAGGGGGAAATGACCATAAGGGGGCAGAGTAGATCCTCCCTGACCCCCTAGGCTTGATGTGGGGGCTTTAAAAGGGCCACGCGGGGCAAAAAAAAAAAAAAAAATCCGTATTTTTAGCGGGGGGAGCGCCCGGTACGCGCACCGGGAAGCGGACCGGGGAGCGTACTATGGGGAAAAAAGAATGATAGACTTTTCAAATATTGTATGTTTATTAATTGTTCTTTTTTTATTATTTAAGTACCAACATGTAGGTACCAATGCAGAGTCTATAATTTAATATACACCGTCTTCTTTGTAGATAACTTGCATGTTGTTACAGAAGTTATTGTGGTATATGGAATTCATAGCGTAGTCTGTCAGGAAAGCAGAAACAATATGGAGGCAGGAGATGATAAAGAGATGTTAAATACACATTGGAGATAATATAGTCGGAGAAAGGAAGTAACTATGAGCAAACCTATTATGTAACACAAAAAGTTGCACAGTATATTTTAAGTCCGACTTTACATTATAATCAATTTGGTACTAGTTTAAGAAATACATATAAAAATGAATAATGTCTCAAACAATTTTTGAATTATTAAATATAGATTTATTTTTCAGATTCCTTTTACAAATTTAACAGAACTTCTACTATTTGATAGTCAGAAATGTCCTCATTTTGAATCAGGAAATCTACTGATTGTACACATTGAAGTAGTTCATAGTCCCGTGATTCATCCATGAATTCTGAGTCATTGGGTTCAATAACTTTATTATTGTTGCTCTCCAGAACAATTTCGTTGGAATTTTTTTGCTTTCCTTCCATTTTTGTGCTGTAATTTGCATTTAAAAAAAATATATCAGTAGAGATAGGGCACTGTTGGGTTTAAGTTCATTCAGGTACTTTGGTTTTTTTAATAGTTAAATTTGGGCAGTGTATGGTATCAGACTGGAAGTAGAAATTTAAAAAAGTGTATGTGATAAAGCCTAAGTAAATTCATAATTATACAAGACAAGCCTAACTCCATCCATAACTATAACAGAGAAGTCTATCTTATTCTATAACTATTACAGAGGGATAGTATATAACTATCAGAAAATGTTTCCAAATTAATTTAAAGTGCACAATATACTTCAGTTTTTAAAATACCATCTTACCTTTCAAAAAGAAGTTTAAGTTGTCAGTGAAAATGCTCTTGAAATGTACTTCAGGAAGTAGTAGTCAAAATGGCTGTGTTTCTCTTTCTTTATTTATATATAGTCAGGTACATAACCAATCAAATGTCATGAAATAATAGTAGATAATGAAAGTAACATTTTAATTGGTTGTCAATTCTAACACTTCATATGTGTTTTTGTCATGTAATTTACCTCAGGATATTTAGTCAGGCCTACAGCATAAATGTCTCAATGGAATTCCATCAAATTTGGGTAAATGGTAGGGACTGCTATGTAGTAGGGCCTATTCTATATTTGAAGTAAGTGTCTCCAGTGGTTTTTCTGTAAATTACTTTCCCACCTTTTTTTATCGAGCGCTTACCGGTGCGCGCCCCGGTACGCGTACCGGCAGCGTTACGGGAGTCCTCCATTTTGTGTTTCGGTAGAATTGAGACACAAGATAGAGGGCAAACAATGTTCGGAATGGGTAGAAGGGGGCACGGTAGACACTTCCTGACCCTCTAGGTTTTCTGAGGGGGGCTAAGGACGCTCATATAGGCAAAAAAAAATAAAAAATCGCGTGGAGAGCGCCCGGTACGCGCACCGGTAAGCGTACCGGGGAGCGTACTTTGGTGAAAAATAGTGAAAAAGCTTAGAAAAAGATAAACGTTTAGAATGATCAGAGGTAGGGTAGCTCTGAAAGGAGCTATTGGGTTCTGTGGCTGATTTAGGTTCCAATGCACAGTCTTAAATTCAGGAGGAATATTCTATTCCCCTCATCTGACAAGTGCAAACAATCTCCTCTGTAGATGTCTTGCATTTTGTAACGCAAGTTATTGTTGAATATTGAACACATTCTAAAGTCTCTCATGTAAGCAGAAACAGATTTATTCACATGTTTCCGTGATTTCTCAAATTGTGGACAAAATTGGTTGGACCAGTTCCATTTCTGTCTTTGGCATATATTGAAATATACCAAGGCAGTTTGGGGAAAAAGTGTCATCAATTGATGAAAGGTGTCCTTTAAAAGCATTTCCAGACCAACCCCAGTCATAGTGCCCAAATCATTTCCACCACAGTGCACTATTAGGAGGTCAGGGTTTGGCAGATGCATATAAAAATTATATTAAAAACATATAAAATATATTTTTCCTTTAAAAGAATATTACATTTCACAGCTTTTGATATTTGCTATTAAAAAAATTAAAAAAACCATTGAAATTCACTGAAAAAACCATAGGTTATAGAGCATATATAGTTAGGAATTAGCATTTACAAAACCTTGAAAATTCACTGAAAAAAACATAGGTTATCGACCATATATAGTTAGGGATTAGCATTTACAAAACCTTATTTTACTCACACAAAACCATTGAAATTCGCATATATAGTTTGTTGCACTAACTATATATCGCGCACCCGCAATCCACTGCTGATGATGTCACATATTACATCATTCATGACATGGTCAGTGACATCGTTGATGACATCACTGATGACAACTCAAATGACATCACTGATGACAATATCCAGTGACTGTATGTTTCTGTAAAGTTAAAATATGTCTTACATATTGAAGAATGAGTGGATGTATAAATGTCTGGATGAAGGATTTAGTAGGTGCATGACTGACTGTATGAGAGAGTGATTAAATGTGTCTCACTGAGTGCATGGGTTAGTGATTAAACTGTCTTAATTTATGCATCATTATATCTGTTGTTCTGTAAAGTGCTGCATGTGTTGATCAGTACCTATATGAGTAACTATATGGGTTATTGATTGGTTGCCCAAGTATTTGTATGGGAGAGTGCGTTAGTGTGTGTGGGTGGCTGGGAGGTGTATGACTCTGTGCATAGATGTGTGAACAGTTGATTCACTAGATGTATGGGTTCAAAACTGCATGTGGAAACAGCTGTATGGGTGGTTGTCTGTGTACATGAGTGTATTGGTGAGTGAATGGATATGTCAGTGCTACATGTCAAAGTAAGTACATTTGTAAAACACAGAACAAGTGAGAGTTGACATATATAAATTACTGTGTATAAGAGCCAGTGAATGTGTGAGTGGCTGCATGGATCATTTAAAACTTGTATCAGTGATTGTAAAAGAGAGTAAATATGAGTTAGAATATGTTTGAATAAGTAAGGTGTGTATAACTTTATAGTAGAGGAAATGGAGGTGTGATTGATTCTTTGCATGACTGACTAGGTGTATGAGTAACTCCATGGATGAGTGACAATCTGTGAGTGTCTGTTTACACTGAGTGTATCTAAGGTTATATTAGAGTCTGAAGAGGTTGATTGTATTATCACATGATTGATGTCATCAGTGATGTTGTCAGTGATGTCATTTGAGTTGTCATCAGTGATGTCATCAGTGATGTCACTGACCATGTCATGAATGATGTAATATGTGACATCATCAGCAGTGGATTGCGGGTGCGCGATATATAGTTAGTGCAACTAACTATATATGCTAATTTCAATTGTTTTGTGTGAGTAAAATAAGGTTTTGTAAATGCTAATCCCTAACTATATATGGTCTATAACTATGGTTTTTTCAGTGAATATATATATATATATATATATATATAAATACAGAGCGCTTCAACCAAGCATAACCAGCTGGCAGAGTAAAGCCATCACCAGGACAGGAAATGTTTTTTTTATGCCAACAAAGACTGCAAACACTGAGGGCAAGTACGCAACAAAAACATATAAACAGCGAGCAAACTTCAGGAGGCGCCAAAGGGCCCGGGCCAATAAAGAGGAGGTTATCAAAGAAGAAAGAAAGGCAGGGGCCAGGGTCAAAAAACGGGGAACCAGTTGAATTAATTGGAGGTAAAAGTAAAACAATTGTAAACCTAACTCCTTTAATATTGACATCAGATGAGGAGGAAATTTTACATCTAGGTTTATATTTTGCTTCACAATGCAATTTCAATTACCCAGCGACTAGGTGCGACATATACAAGGCAGTGAGAAAATTAAAACTACGCAAATTCTTCGCGTCCAAAACCAAACAGAAAGAAAGAATTACAACAGCTACTAGTGTTGAACAGGGAGATACATTGAGCCAATGAACTCGAACCATAATGGAACTATGGGAAACAGAGGGAGTTGGGTATGATGACAGTACACAGGACATAAATAGATTGGGTGATGTGGATGATATTGGAAACAGGATAATGGCAACTACACCCTTTAAACCACCATCTACCTTCACCCCAGTTCTCCCGAGAGACTCCATTGATATATTCCATGAGAATGTGGTGAGTGACTTGAAGGAACTCAAAAGTAATATGCCTAAATGGAAATATAACAGGCTAACACAAGGATATAAAGCACTGATTGCCCGCCTAGCTAAGGACAAAAACATAATTGTCAGAGGAAGTTATACGGGGGGCAATATAGTGCTAATGACAAAAATAGATTATGACAGAGAAGCTTATTCTCAAATCAATTATAGAGAATGTTATGAGCGCATCCAAGCTCAAACAGTAAATTCAATCAAAGTGGAATATCATCATAAATTAACTGGTTGGAAAGCGGCCAAATTGATCAGTGGGGATGAATTTAAATACCTAAAAGTGAACAACCCGGTTCTACCTATCATGTATTTCATCCCCAAAATACATAAAGACCCTCTAAAACCCCCTGGTAGACCGACCATCTCGGCCAGAGGGAGTTTGTTGGAGCGAACTTCAATCTATATAGACTACTTTTTGCAGGGCTATGTACAGAATCTAAGATCATATATACGCGACACCAGTGATTTTTTGATAAAGATGAAAGCAATTGACTGGAAACAAGGAGATTGGCTTATGGCTTTGGATGTGACATCGCTGTATACCAGCATTACACATACACAGGGTCTGGAAGCGGTGAAACATTTTTTATCTAGGAGAACTGAGGGTTGTGATGCGCATAATTCCATGTTGTTGGATATGTTGAATTTCTGTTTAACAAACAATATCTTTATGTTCAATAATCTGATTTATCGTCAGGTACAGGGTGTGGCAATGGGGGCCAGCTTCTCCCCAAGTTTCGCATGTCTGCACATGGGGGCTTGGGAAGAGCTGGTCCTCAGAACCACATACCTGGATGAAATGGAGAACAACATTATTGTATGGTTTCGTTTCATCGACGATTTGTTTATTGTTTGGAGGGGTAGTGAGGAGTCAGCGCAAGAGTTCATTGTAAACATCAACGACAATGAATTAAATCTTAGATTCACTGCCAGCCTCAGTCAAAACACTGTAACCTTTTTGGACACTGAGGTGTATGTAAAAAATGATAGCCTACATACCGGGATATATCGGGAAAAAATGGCAGGGAATAGTAGTTTACATGCTGCCAGTGCACACCCCAGGCACCTCATAGCCAGCATCCCCTATGGGGAAATGCTGAGAATGAAAAGAGGATTCAGTGATCCTGTTGAACTGAAAAGAGCCCAAAATTAGAGTAAAAAAAGATTTCTCGACAGGGGATACCCAACTAATATGATTGACAAAGCCATCGCCAAATCAAATATGTTCTCTAGGGATGAACTGCTAGAGTGTAATCCCCTAGACAGAAATGTAGAGGATAAAGCCAAAAAAGATTTGATTGAGTTTAAAATCATAACGGGATTCAGCAGACAATCTAAGGACATCTATAAGGTTGTCAATAAATATTGGCCTCTGGTAATTAAAGACCCTATTATAGGCCAGGAATTACCCAAAAGGGTATCCCTAACATACAGCAGGGCTCCATCCCTTAAAGATCAAATAGTGGACACCAACCCTGAACCTGTCAAAAAGAGTAATTGGTGGCAATCAAACAAGGGCTTTTACAAATGCAAGACATGCAAGGCGTGCACCCATGGTGTTAATACCAAAACATACAAAGATGGATTCAGCGATGTGGAACATCCAATATAGCAGGTATTAACTTGTAAAACCGAATATGCGGTGTACATCTTGCAATGTCCTTGTTCATTGAAATACGTTGGTAGTACTAAACTCCCGGTACACCAACAAATCTTGCAACACCTAAGAGCAATATCTAATGGGGATAACACCTACCCAGTTGCCCGCCACTATCGTGAAGTACATCAAAGTAACAACAGATCACTCATGTACTTTGTGATAGACATAATTAACACCAATAGACGGGGTGGTGACAGAGAATCAAAGTTGAGAAAACTTGAAACAAAATACATTCTCCTACTAAACACCAAGGCTCCGACAGGATTAAACATTACTGAGGATATGTATACATGTCTACTTTAATTTGAGTTGAATTGAACCGATCCAGTTAACTGATATTAATTGAGATGATATATGGACCTGAGGTATAACTATAATATCGATGAGACCATTGGTAGGTCCTGGCTGGGATACAGAATGGTCCTAAACCTAAACGGGTGATAGTCAACGTCTTTTGATTTAAAGTTTTGAGAACCGAGTAGCGGCTGCTAGCTGATCAGAAAAAGAAATAGGAACTTCATATGTTTGTTTACAAGTTAGTATAAATCTAGCGTAAAGGTCCTTATTCCTTGGAAGCTTATTTTTTAAATACTAACTAAGATTGTATCTGGATGATATTATATTTTGCACAATTTCACTTTATATGGACTAGGATGATATGATGGGCTAAGGACTAAATCTGAATATTTGATTTGAAAATGGTAGTATATCAGGCCACTACATGGAGTTTGCACATATGTTGAATTGAAGTTGAACATATATATATATATATATATATATATATTTATATAACCTACTGGCGGTCGCCAGTAGGTATATATAGTTAGTTTTTTGAGAAAGGGATTTCTGAAAATTCTATGTTGAATAACTTTGGCGTTGATGGACGGATTTGGCTGAAATTTGTTTCTGAGCGTCCCCTGAAAGTTTGGGGGGGGTTTCGTCAAGCGGGGGCCGAGAAAAAAGGGGGGTCCCAAAACGTGTTTTTAACATTGAGTTTTCCATAGGGCGGTTGGACTCACTTTTAGCTCGAACGGCTGAATGGATTTCCACAAAAGTTGGCAAAATTGTAGGGACTGGTAGCCTGATGTGCCTTTGCTATGTCTCAAGATATATGCTCCAGTGGTTTTTACGAAAATTAAATTTGAAAAATATATATTGGGCTACATTGGGCTATATATATGTTAGAGCCCACATGTAGCCCAATGTAGCCCAATGTAGCCCAAAGATGGCCACCAGAGACAAAAAAAACCAAATGTAGCCCAAATATCAGCCAGATGTAGCCCAACTATAGCCCAGTGACAGAATGTCCCAGAGTGTTCTAAAGAACAACTAGAGCGCTAATAGTCTTACTTATGACAAAAGTATGGCACACCTGAAGTCATCTTGATTGGAATAAAGTGTTAAAACGTAAAACATTTAATTTGCAAAGGAACAAAATGAGGGGTTTCATTTTGCCATAGAAATGTTATATATTACCTACTGGCGGTCGCCAGTAGGTATATATAGTTAGGATTTTTTTGAATAGGGATTTCTGAAAATTCTATGTTGAATAACATTGGCGTTGATGGACGGAATTGGCTGAAATTTTCAGGAAAATGGCACATTTTGTTTCTGAGCGTCCCCTTTTTATATAACCTACTGGCGGTCGCCAGTAGGTATATATAGTTAGTTTTTTGAGAAAGGGATTTCTGAAAATTCTATGTTGAATAACTTTGGCGTTGATGGACGGATTTGGCTGAAATTTGTTTCTGAGCGTCCCCTGAAAGTTTGGGGGGGTTTCGTCAAGCGGGGGCCAAGAAAAAAGGGGGGTCTCAAAACGTGTTTTTAACATTGAGTTTTCCATAGGGCGGTTGGACTCACTTTTAGCTCGAACGGCTGAATGGATTTCCACAAAAGTTGGCAAAATTGTAGAGACTGGTAGCCTGATGTGCCTTTGCTATGTCTCAAGATATATGCTCCAGTGGTTTTCACGAAAATTAACTTTGAAAAATATATATTGGGCTACATTGGGCTATATATATGTTAGAGCCCAAATGTAGCCCAATGTAGCCCAATGTAGCCCAGAGATGGCCACCAGAGACAAAAAAAAACAAATGTAGCCCAAATATCAGCAAGATGTAGCCCAACTATAGCCCAGTGACAGAATGTCCCAGAGTGTTCTAAAGAACAACTAGAGCGCTAACAGTCTTACTTATGACAAAAGTATGGCACACCTGAAGTCATCTTGATTGGAATAAAGTGTTAACACTTAAAACATTTAATTTGCAAAGGAACAAAATGAGGGGTTTCATTTTGCCATAGAAATGTTATATATATATATCTATATCTATCTATATCTATATCTATATATATCTATATATATATATATATATATATATATATATATATATATATATATATATATATATATATATATATATATATATATATATATATATATATATATATATATATATATATATATATATATATATATATATATATATATATTTATAATACCTACTGGCGGTCGTCAGTAGGTATATATAGTTAGGATTTTTTCTCTATGGAACTTTTGAAAATTCTATGTCTAATAACTTTGGCGTTTGTGGACGGAATCGGCTGAAATTTTCTGGAAAATGGCACATTTTGTTTCGGATCAGCCCCTGAAAATTTGGGGGGGTTTCGTCAAGGGGGGCCGAGAAAAAAGGGGGTCCCAAAACGCGTTTTTCCCATTCATTTTTCCATAGGGCGTTTGGCCTCACTTTTAGCTCGAACGGCTGATTGGATTTACACGAAACTTGGCAAAATTGTAGGGACTGTTAGCCCGATGTGCCTTTGCTGGGTCTCAATATATGTGCTACAGTGGATTTTGAGAAATTAACGTTTAAAAAAACAGATATATCTGTGACAGCGTCCCGGATAGCGCTCCAGTTATTAAAACTACGGAAAAGTAACCAAAAGAACCCCCACCAAAATATCACGGAACAACAGAGAACTGCCTTGAAAGGATTAACGATGGACACGAAAATAATTGTGAAGCCCTCTGACAAGGGCGGGAACGTGGTTCTGATGACCCGTGAATACTATACAAAGGAAGCATTGAGGCAACTCTCAGATGAGAAATTCTATACTAAATGCACTAATGATACCTACCAACAAAGTATCATAGAATATGACAAACTCATCTCCAAATGGTACAACCAACATATGCTGAACAAAGATGAACATCTGTTCCTACGTACCACTTGCCCAATGACACCAACCTTCTACCACCTCCCAAAACTTCACAAAAATCGTGACCACCCACCTGGACGCCCGATTATTTCTTCCATCGGGAGTCTAACGGAGAATATGTCTCGCTTTGTGGACCACACCTTATTCCCTCTTGTGTCCAACTTGGACTCGTATATACGAGACACAAAGGATTTTTTGATGAAACTGAACAATTTGGTGTGGGAACAGGACTATCTTTTAATGGTATTAGACATTACCAGCCTCTATACTATTATCGATCATAGCCATGGACTAGAGGCGGACACAATCTAATGATTCTGGAATTCGTAGAATTTTGTCTAAAACACAATATATTCCTGTTTGAAGAGCAGTTATACATCCAGAAGTCTGGCACGGCGATGGGTACCTGCTTTGCTCCCAGCTACGCGAACTTGTTCGTGGGCTGGTGGGAGGAGCAGGTACCCAGGAGCTGCAGAGTTGGGGAAGAAGAGGGCAAGGTCATCTGCTGGCATCGATATATCGATGATCTCTTCATTGTGTGGAGAGGTACCCCTGAGACAGCTCAGGAATACATCAATGTACTTAACAACAATCAACTTAATCTGCAATTTTCTGGGACAGTGCGTCCGGTGGCAGCGGACTACCTGGACCTTAAAATATACGCAGAAGATGGTCAACTCCACACTAACCTCTTCAGAAAGCAAACTGCTGGCAACTCTACACTGCATGCCAGCAGTAGCCATCCACCCCAATTAATCAGGAGCATCCCCTACGGGAAATTGCTAAGACTCCGCAGGAACTGCTCTAAACCCTCGGATTTCGAAGCGGCTGCTTCGGAATGCATATCCCGATTTAAAGCTAGGGGATATGGCGAGAGCATGCTCCATAACACTCTAAAAAGAGTAAGGAAAATAGAGAGACAGTCCCTCCTGACCAGTAACATCGATCAGGTTAACCGTAGGGGCAAGTCAGGTGAGGATCAAGGCAAGTTCAGAGTCATAACTCCCTATTCAACAGGTGCAGACAATTTCAGAGCCATGCTACGTAAGAATTGGCATATTCTTCTAACAGACAGCGTGCTCAAAGAAGATCTTCCATCTCAGCCACTCCTAACCTTTAGCAAAGCTAAATCACTAGGCGACATACTGGTGCACAGCCATCTCGAAAAAGTGTCCCTGAGAACGAATACTTTGAGGGAGCAACGAGGCTTTTACCCCTGCGGCCGCTGCAAAGCGTGCGCAGGTAGTAAACGTGTACTCTCGTATATAATACCAGAGACTGGCAGGAAAATCTATATAAATAAATTCATCACCTGCAGCACCCAGTATGCCGTATATTGCCTGCAGTGCCCCTGTGGCTTACGCTACATTGGGAGCACGATCAAGGAGATAAAGCTTAGAATATTGGAACATATGCGAGCCATCGACAAAACAGATCAGACCTATCCGGTGGCTCGCCATTTCGCGGAAGTACACAATCGAGATCGGAGCAAGCTCCAGTACTTCGGCCTCGATATTGTACCCCACAATATTCGTGGAGGTGACCGACTACGCAGACTAAGGAGACTAGAGTCCCGTTACATCATTGATCTGTGTACTAAATATCCCAAAGGTCTCAATAGTGGGGAGGAGATGGCCTTCCATCTAGGGAAATGAGCAGTTAAGATCTGATATACACCATTCCAAGATGATAGTGCAACTGATCACACTGAAACTAGAACTTCACATTATCATACTTAGAACATGTATATATTAATGTATATAATAGCTCTGAAAATTGCATCCAATTCGTTTCCTGTACATAGTAGTTTTTTGTACATAGCAGTATGTGAGAGACAACTCATGGTTATTTGACTGATGGCATATGCTTCTCTTGGTATAACCCATAATCAGGTACTTGATAATCATCACTAATATCTTGTGACTTTGATTATATGAATATTATATTTGATCGGACAGAATGCAGAAGCTTATTTTCAATGCCTCTCTACATACACAATTTCCACTGTACATAATATGCACTCTAACCACTTTTGTTTCAATTTTGAATTCATGTAATAGTTTCCGTTCAAAATGTGGTTCATATTGTGAACAACTATGCATGCCCTCGCCGATATTGCACGCGATGCATTGCACTTGACACCCACTTATTCAAAACCCCCCCTGTAGCTATGCTCAGCTTGCAGCTGTGGTTTGAGAATTGATTTAATTTTCCTTTTGTACAGGTGATTTGGCACATGTAATATATATGGGGACATAAGCCGATCCACGGCTTTATTATTTCATGCTAATTTTTGCCATTTTATTGTGATTAGCCTAACTGGATACAATGCAATTGCCCATCTGGGGGCTTTATTTAGTTAAAACCTACTGTTGTGTTACATTTACTATACACTACAAGATGGCCGCCTTGTTTCATGTTAGGCTCTAGTCCCCTTGTTTGTGTCCACACCTGACCAGTAGTGGGAGTGATTATGTATGATAAAAACAATGTCGGATACAAACACAGTGCATCACACACTGACGAAGGCAGACCGCCGAAACGCGTCTGTGTGCACCCCTCCGCTGAATAAAATCTAGCGCGTTTGTATTCCTCAACCTCGAGTGCTGTCATTCTTTCCAGGAGGAGTGGGAAGGATTTTGGAGCGTGAATATATATATATATATATATATATATATATATATTTATAATACCTACTGGCGGTCGTCAGTAGGTATATATAGTTAGGATTTTTTCTCTATGGAACTTTTGAAAATTCTATGTCTAATAACTTTGGCGTTTGTGGACGGAATCGGCTGAAATTTTCAGGAAAATGGCACATTTTGTTTCGGATCAGCCCCTGAAAATTTGGGGGGGTTTCGTCAAGGGGGGCCGAGAAAAAAGGGGGTCCCAAAACGCGTTTTTCCCATTCATTTTTCCATAGGGCGTTTGGCCTCACTTTTAGCTCGAACGGCTGATTGGATTTACACGAAACTTGGCAAAATTGTAGGGACTGTTAGCCCGATGTGCCTTTGCTGGGTCTCAATATATGTGCTACAGTGGATTTTGAGAAATTAACGTTTAAAAAAACAGATATATCTGTGACAGCGTCCCGGATAGCGCTCCAGTTATTAAAACTACGGAAAAGTAACCAAAAGAACCCCCACCAAAATATCACGGAACAACAGAGAACTGCCTTGAAAGGATTAACGATGGACACGAAAATAATTGTGAAGCCCTCTGACAAGGGCGGGAACGTGGTTCTGATGACCCGTGAATACTATACAAAGGAAGCATTGAGGCAACTCTCAGATGAGAAATTCTATACTAAATGCACTAATGATACCTACCAACAAAGTATCATAGAATATGACAAACTCATCTCCAAATGGTACAACCAACATATGCTGAACAAAGATGAACATCTGTTCCTACGTACCACTTGCCCAATGACACCAACCTTCTACCACCTCCCAAAACTTCACAAAAATCGTGACCACCCACCTGGACGCCCGATTATTTCTTCCATCGGGAGTCTAACGGAGAATATGTCTCGCTTTGTGGACCACACCTTATTCCCTCTTGTGTCCAACTTGGACTCGTATATACGAGACACAAAGGATTTTTTGATGAAACTGAACAATTTGGTGTGGGAACAGGACTATCTTTTAATGGTATTAGACATTACCAGCCTCTATACTATTATCGATCATAGCCATGGACTAGAGGCGGACACAATCTAATGATTCTGGAATTCGTAGAATTTTGTCTAAAACACAATATATTCCTGTTTGAAGAGCAGTTATACATCCAGAAGTCTGGCACGGCGATGGGTACCTGCTTTGCTCCCAGCTACGCGAACTTGTTCGTGGGCTGGTGGGAGGAGCAGGTACCCAGGAGCTGCAGAGTTGGGGAAGAAGAGGGCAAGGTCATCTGCTGGCATCGATATATCGATGATCTCTTCATTGTGTGGAGAGGTACCCCTGAGACAGCTCAGGAATACATCAATGTACTTAACAACAATCAACTTAATCTGCAATTTTCTGGGACAGTGCGTCCGGTGGCAGCGGACTACCTGGACCTTAAAATATACGCAGAAGATGGTCAACTCCACACTAACCTCTTCAGAAAGCAAACTGCTGGCAACTCTACACTGCATGCCAGCAGTAGCCATCCACCCCAATTAATCAGGAGCATCCCCTACGGGGAATTGCTAAGACTCCGCAGGAACTGCTCTAAACCCTCGGATTTCGAAGCGGCTGCTTCGGAATGCATATCCCGATTTAAAGCTAGGGGATATGGCGAGAGCATGCTCCATAACACTCTAAAAAGAGTAAGGAAAATAGAGAGACAGTCCCTCCTGACCAGTAACATCGATCAGGTTAACCGTAGGGGCAAGTCAGGTGAGGATCAAGGCAAGTTCAGAGTCATAACTCCCTATTCAACAGGTGCAGACAATTTCAGAGCCATGCTACGTAAGAATTGGCATATTCTTCTAACAGACAGCGTGCTCAAAGAAGATCTTCCATCTCAGCCACTCCTAACCTTTAGCAAAGCTAAATCACTAGGCGACATACTGGTGCACAGCCATCTCAAAAAAGTGTCCCTGAGAACGAATACTTTGAGGGAGCAACGAGGCTTTTACCCCTGCGGCCGCTGCAAAGCGTGCGCAGGTAGTAAACGTGTACTCTCGTATATAATACCAGAGACTGGCAGGAAAATCTATATAAATAAATTCATCACCTGCAGCACCCAGTATGCCGTATATTGCCTGCAGTGCCCCTGTGGCTTACGCTACATTGGGAGCACGATCAAGGAGATAAAGCTTAGAATATTGGAACATATGCGAGCCATCGACAAAACAGATCAGACCTATCCGGTGGCTCGCCATTTCGCGGAAGTACACAATCGAGATCGGAGCAAGCTCCAGTACTTCGGCCTCGATATTGTACCCCACAATATTCGTGGAGGTGACCGACTACGCAGACTAAGGAGACTAGAGTCCCGTTACATCATTGATCTGTGTACTAAATATCCCAAAGGTCTCAATAGTGGGGAGGAGATGGCCTTCCATCTAGGGAAATGAGCAGTTAAGATCTGATATACACCATTCCAAGATGATAGTGCAACTGATCACACTGAAACTAGAACTTCACATTATCATACTTAGAACATGTATATATTAATGTATATAATAGCTCTGAAAATTGCATCCAATTCGTTTCCTGTACATAGTAGTTTTTTGTACATAGCAGTATGTGAGAGACAACTCATGGTTATTTGACTGATGGCATATGCTTCTCTTGGTATAACCCATAATCAGGTACTTGATAATCATCACTAATATCTTGTGACTTTGATTATATGAATATTATATTTGATCGGACAGAATGCAGAAGCTTATTTTCAATGCCTCTCTACATACACAATTTCCACTGTACATAATATGCACTCTAACCACTTTTGTTTCAATTTTGAATTCATGTAATAGTTTCCGTTCAAAATGTGGTTCATATTGTGAACAACTATGCATGCCCTCGCCGATATTGCACGCGATGCATTGCACTTGACACCCACTTATTCAAAACCCCCCCTGTAGCTATGCTCAGCTTGCAGCTGTGGTTTGAGAATTGATTTAATTTTCCTTTTGTACAGGTGATTTGGCACATGTAATATATATGGGGACATAAGCCGATCCACGGCTTTATTATTTCATGCTAATTTTTGCCATTTTATTGTGATTAGCCTAACTGGATACAATGCAATTGCCCATCTGGGGGCTTTATTTAGTTAAAACCTACTGTTGTGTTACATTTACTATACACTACAAGATGGCCGCCTTGTTTCATGTTAGGCTCTAGTCCCCTTGTTTGTGTCCACACCTGACCAGTAGTGGGAGTGATTATGTATGATAAAAACAATGTCGGATACAAACACAGTGCATCACACACTGACGAAGGCAGACCGCCGAAACGCGTCTGTGTGCACCCCTCCGCTGAATAAAATCTAGCGCGTTTGTATTCCTCAACCTCGAGTGCTGTCATTCTTTCCAGGAGGAGTGGGAAGGATTTTGGAGCGTGAATATATATATATATATATATATATATATATTTATAATACCTACTGGCGGTCGTCAGTAGGTATATATAGTTAGGATTTTTTCTCTATGGAACTTTTGAAAATTCTATGTCTAATAACTTTGGCGTTTGTGGACGGAATCGGCTGAAATTTTCAGGAAAATGGCACATTTTGTTTCGGATCAGCCCCTGAAAATTTGGGGGGGTTTCGTCAAGGGGGGCCGAGAAAAAAGGGGGTCCCAAAACGCGTTTTTCCCATTCATTTTTCCATAGGGCGTTTGGCCTCACTTTTAGCTCGAACGGCTGATTGGATTTACACGAAACTTGGCAAAATTGTAGGGACTGTTAGCCCGATGTGCCTTTGCTGGGTCTCAATATATGTGCTACAGTGGATTTTGAGAAATTAACGTTTAAAAAAACAGATATATCTGTGACAGCGTCCCGGATAGCGCTCCAGTTCGTGAACTTTTCGCGTAACGGAACTTTGCCTAGCGAAGCTGATGGGCTCTCCGGTGTCTGTCAACATTCTAAACAGTCCGGAGCGGCCGCCATCTTGTCTCTCGGTAGGATCGAGAGACAAGAGGAGGAGAAAAACGAAGGCGGAATTTAATGAAAGGGGGCAAGGTAGACCCTTCTTGACCCCCTAGGAATGATGTTGGGGTTATTAAAGGGTCCCGTGGGGCAAATAAAAAAATATTGATTTTTTTGCGGTAGAAGCGCTTTCCGGTTCTCGAACCGGGATGCGAAACGGGAATTCGCCATTTTTTGTTTCGATTTAATTAAATTACAAGATGGAGGAAAAACAATGTGAGAAATGGGTATAAGGGGGTACGGGAGACGTATCTTGACCCCCTATGTTTTCTGAGGGTGGCTGAGGAGGCTCATATATGTTGATACTTGTTTTCCAGCGGCTGCGCGTGAACGTTTTTTTTTTTTTGCTGCGTGACGTCTGTTAACGTTCGATTCGAAGGAAATCAGGAAGTGTTGACCGCCATTTTGACACTGCGAGTAAATATATTGTTAAAAATAATTGTTATAAATTAATTCGTATTGATAAACATTGTCTGCGCCATCTTGCTTTTTTTCCAATGCTACACTTTTGTCGTGCACGGCAGCCATTTTAGATGCCTTGACCAGACCAACTTTCTGCACACCGCCGATCCTCAGCATGGCTCCCCACCCTCTAAAGCATCTCCCCCACGCACTGGTCACCCCCGCTCTCTGTCTTATGCATGGGCCATAAACCTCCCCCCATCTGCGCTGCTCTTCCCTGAGAATCACACCCTGTGCCAGCCCAACACCACCCTTTCACCCTATTCACTACCGCACCCTCTGACATTCCTCTTCCTTTGTGTCTGATTGTCCAGGCCGGTCCCAGGCTATCACGTAGCCCTGCGGATGTAGTTTATGGCCTCAACTGTAAAGAATCACCCCTCTTCAAAGGAGTTACAGTAGATCAAGGCCCCCACCCGATGAGATCCGTCACACCACACGCGTTCCTACCATCTGATAACCATCCTGTATTGTGATTGGGGAGGGGATTCTCACTGTGAGGGTGTGTGGGACCGAGCCTGAAGCGGAAGATTCCAGGGATTCCTCTTTGTACATCAAAGTTTTTACAATTATGTGTCACATTAAAAATATATAGCACTCCAACAAAGTAGTAGGATTATAAAACTTTAATAACTTATAAATATATAGAACGCAACAAAAACAGTAAACACATTTTAAAAAATGTTTTAAAACAGAAGCAACAATGGTCAGTAGCTGTCTTTTGTGCGAACGGGCCTCCCCAGTTGGAGGCTCGTCTGCTGTAGTGGGGCGCCCCTTTACCGTTTCAGTTGCCATTCCGCCTGCTTTTGCTACACTGTGCCTCATCCGCCATTCAGCTGTTTATCCCCCGCTCTTGCGGCTACAGTGTCTCGCTCACCATGTAGTTGAGTTGCGCCTACTCTTGCGGTGCAGCGATAGGCGACTGCCACAGGACTCTTAAAATGGCGGCCGGCTCTTCGGATTTGGGCCTGGTCCACTAAAATGGCCCTGGAACATCTTGGAACTCGGACGCTTGTCTGCTAGGGCTTGGGCTCCATTCTCGAAAGCGTCCCCTCAGCCTTGAAGATTCTACAAAAGTCTTGGGGGCCCCCGACTCCCGCAGGCTTCCAGTGGGGAGCGGCTGCCATGATTGCTTGCGGAATGGCCACCACGGAGCTACGAGATGGTGGTGCTCTCATGCTGACGCCAGCTTCAGTCTGAAACATCCAGAAACACTGTAGACTATCAATTTGATGAGTTCCGGTGGAGCCCCAACGTGACCCGGTAGGGAAGAACTTGCCCTCTCCTTTTTTGAGTGATGATTCTTGTTGCCTGTCCCCTCTGTTGTCATCTAACGGAACCTTTTTTGATTGCTGAGTGAGAAAAAAAGGTGGGTCTTTCATCGTTTGGGAAAAAAAAATCTTTTAATCCAATGAAAAGTGTTATTTTTAGGTCATATGATCAAGCCTTCCATCATTAGGAAACCAAAAGTAAAATGAACCAATGAAAAGTTTTATAAACAAGGCACATGACCTGTTATGCGGCTTTTGGCTATAAAAAGCGTACAAAATCCATTGGCCCATGAGGTGGCGTCAGTAGAGGACCAATGTGCGAATAGGCCGAAGGCAGCACAATGCGCCGAGATCCGGATGGCACCGAGTTGGTGTCCAGCAAGTTGCACTGGTGTGGCCATCCTACAATGCTGCGCCGAAAGAAGGCGTGGGGTGCCCGGGGGGAGGCGGCGCGAACGGCCCTCTTCCGCCTCCCCAGGTGGAGTCACCTCATCTCCAGTGCGGCGCCCCTTAGCGTTTCACACACCGTCCAGCCGAGTTGCGCCCGCACTTGCTGCTACAGTAGGCCAAAGGCAGCACAACGCGCCGAGATCCGGATGGCACCGAGGTGGTGACCAGCAAGTTGCCGCACTGGTTTGGCCATCCTACAATGCTGCGCCGAAAGACGGCGTGTCCAGCTGAGTTTCTCCCACTCTTGCGGTACAGTGACTCGAACGCGCCGAGATCCGGATGGCACCGAGGTGGTGTCCAGCAAATTGCCGCACTGGTGTGGCCATCCTACAATGCTGCGCCGAAAGACGGCGTGTCCAGCTGAGTTGTGGTCACTCTTGCTGTTACAGAACGCCGAAGGCAGCACAACGCGCCGAGATCCGGATGGCACCGAGGTGGTGTCCAGCAAGTTGCTGCACTGGTGTGGCCATCCTACAATGTTGCGCCGAAAGACGGCGTGTCCAGCTGAGTTGCGGTCACTCTTGCGGTACAGTGACTCGAACGTGCCGAGATCCGGATGGCACCGAGGTGGTGTCCAGCAAATTGCCGCACTGGTGTGGCCATCCTACAATGCTGCGCCGAAAGACGGCGTGTCCAGCTGAGTTGCGGTCACTCTTGCGGTACAGTGACTCGAACGCGCCGAGATCCGGATGGCACCGAGGTGGTGTCCAGCAAATTGCCGCACTGGTGTGGCCATCCTACAATGCTGCGCCGAAAGTCGGCGTGGGGTGCCCCGTTGGCTTATGAAGTGATGTCAGTAGTGGACCGATGTGTGAATAGGTCGGAACCAGCACAAGGCGCCAAGATCCGAATGGCAAGTCCTGGATGTTGAGTGCCATAGTTGAGAGTTCTGAGCAGTGCTTGTAAGACTGTCAGAAGCTTATTTGCACCTGCTGCAGCTTCACTATTGCCCTGGTGTGGCCAAAGATCGCACATGACATAGGCGGCCGGCTCCCGAGGTCCGGCGGAACTTTTTTCCTTTTCCTTTTTGCTTCTTGTCCCACAATCCGTTTCACCTGAAGACACGACCAGGTCCCTGAATGTGTGCAGGGGGACGTTATTGATTGAATCAAAATGGCGGCTTGACACAAAGCTGACTCAAGCGTTGCTGTTGATGCTATACAGACAAAAATTGGTTTTCAGTTTGTACATTCTTCAGGATTTTTTTTTCCATCCAAGGCTGATTCAGAGTTTGTAGAAAAATGGCTTCAGATTTTCCACATACTACTCTTCAACATTCTTCCTAAATGTAACAATGTGAGACTCACTAGGAGAACGGCTGTTTATCTTTCCTTTCAAAATGCTGCCAACAATATTTTCTGAATGGAAGACACCATCTTGTAGCATAAAGGGCCGAAATGGGTTCTGGTCTGGCCGATGGTTGGTGGAGATATTTTGACTATATCTTGGACCTGCCCGGCCTCGCCCAAAATGACACCTTAGTTCTTGCAACCTAATGGCCCGCTCGTTACGTTCCTCTATAATGTAAATGTCTCCTCATCATATACGATTTCAGTTTGCTCCGTGGCCGGCCCACGAGGTTATAGGCCCGTATTTGTATACTGACATTTTCACAATAAAGGTTTTTAAAACAAAACATGGTAGTAGTATTTACATTGGTAAAGTTTTTACTTTTAGTCACTGTTTTCGAATCAGTAAAAGGCAAGTGAAATAAAGCAGTCCAATTACATGACGGATAAAAGGAATAATATGTAGGAACGCAGTAAAGATAAATGGTCAAGGGCAGTTGTGTTTTCCACTCCTGCAACATAAAGTGATCGATAAGAATCTGATAATCAGGCGTATCGGCGACTAAGACAGCAGGCCGAGTCACTTTTACTCAACGGCTTCGTCATGGAACGAAGAAACGCCCTTTTTCTCGAAAAAGGAATATATTTTACTTGCAGGACAGTTGTAAATTTTCCGGGAAAGTACATTAGCCTGGAATATTATAACATATATGTTTAAAAAAAAAAGTTCGAAATCAATAAAAAGCGTATTTTTTAGGTCTTATGACCAAGCTTTTCATTATTAAAATAACAAAAGTAAAATGAACCAATAAAAAGTTTTATTAACAAGTCACATGACCTGTTATGCTTACGTTACGCGCTGCGCGCCGCGCCCCGGATCACTTCCGGGTGCGCTAACGCGGCGTGTCATATAACGCATTACGCGACAACGTAGGTCAAGAATATAGTCAAAATGTCTCCACCAACCAGCGTTCGGAACACAACCCCTTTCAGCAGTCCAAAAAGTTCTGTAAAATGACAACAGAGGGGACAGGTAACAAGAACCATCAGTCAAAGAGGGGAGGGCAAGTTCTTCTCTACCGGGTCATGTTGGGGCGCTACCGGAACTGATCGAATTGGTAGTCTACAGTGTTTCTGGATGTTTCAGACTAAAGCTGGCGTCAGCATGAGAGCACTACCATCTCGTACATCCGTCGTGGCCATTCCACGAGCAAACATGGCAGCCGCTCCCCACCAGAAGCCTGTGGGAGTCGGGGGCCCCCAAGACTTTTGTAGAATCTTCACGGCTGAGGGGACGCTTTCGAGAATGGGACCCAAGCCCTATCAGGGAAGCGTCCGAGTTCCAAGGTGTCCCAGGGCCATTTTAGTGGACCACGCCCAAATCTGAAGAGCCGGCCGCCATTTTGAGAGTCCTGTGGCAGTCGCTTATCGTTGCATCGCAAGAGCGGGAGCAACTCAACTACATGGTGAGCCACACGCTGTAGTCGCAAGAGCGGGCGGTAAACAGCTGAATTGCGGAAGAGGCACAGTGTAGCAAAAGCGGGCGGAATGGCAACTAAAACGGTAAAGGGGCGCCCCACTACAGCGTGTCTTCAGGTCAAACGGATTGTGGGACAAGGTCCAGAATAGAAGATTCATCAAAAGGCAAAAAGTTCCGCCGGACCCCGGGAGCCGGCCGCCTATGTCGGGGGCGATCTCAGGCTGAACCGGTGCTATAAGACTTGGGGAGGGGGTCGGAGCCAAGCGTCTTCTCCGAGTCCGTGCCATCACACCGCCCCTCGGGGGCCTCCGTCAAGCGGTTTAGGGAGGTACCATATCACATTGTTTTCAAATGCAGTCAGGTCCACAAACGACACTCACTTACTTTGAGAATAGTGAAGCTGCAGTAGGTGGAAATAAGCTTCAGACAGTGTTACAAGCGCTGCTCAGAACTCTGAACTATGGCACCCAACATCCAGAACTTATGCCATTTGAGAATGGCAGTGACATCGAAGCAACTCAGGGACCAAAACCATTAACGTACTTTCACGTATGAAAATCTTACTTGGGGAGCGGGCAGCAGCGAAGCGCCCCCTCCCAGTCCGCGCCACCACACCGTATGTTGAAAATCTGAAGCCATCGTTCTACAAACTCAACCAACCTTGGATGGAAAAATCTAGAAAAATGTACAAACTGAAAACCAGTTTTGGTCTGCATAGCATCAGCAGCAACGCTTGCTATCAGAGTGCATGAGTTTCATGCTCGATCGATTGAGCTAGCCGGATCGGGCAATAAAAAGTATAAAATAGTTATGTAAATAGTTATTTAATAAAATGTTTTACCCCGTTTCTTTGCTGGTGTGTTGTATATATTTTTAATATTTGCATAGGGTTTGTCGTTATTTTGGGCGGGGTGGGTGAAGGAGCCGAGCTGTCTTGCAGCCCTCATGGAAAGGGGCGACCACTCGGTCCCCCCGAACGTATGGCAGAGTGCCTCGATCCCCCCGGGAAGCCATTTTGGGCGGGAGGCGCGTCTCGGCTGGTATGCCCGAAGCGGCGTAGCCGGGGCGCGCTTGTTCCCGCCCTAGAGTGGGCTGGCCTAGACACTGACGCGGCCGGCCACGCCCTCGGGGCAGGCAGGGGCGGGTTTACGCCCGCCCTGAAGATGGATAAAAAGGGACACAAGACCAGAAGACATCCTCTTGTTCCTGTGCTCTGAAGCTGCACCTCCTCGCTGCACGTGAGCTCGAGACGGAACGAAGAGCCAATTTTGAGCGTTTTAATCGTTCTTGTTTGTTTTACAGTTACTTTGTTGGAGAATGCCGAAGAAGGTCGGAAAACGCATGACTACTGACCAGATGCTGCGTGTTCTCATGAAGGAGATGTCCGAACTAAAGAAGCGGGTGGATAAGAACGAGGAACGGGGACCAAAACGTCCGTTGGCGGGAGCAGCCCCGGGAGGGAAAAACAAGAGGCCCAGGAGGGGAGCAGCGGGAGAAGACATCCCGGGTCCCAGTGCCCCGCTCGAGGCACCAACTCCCGTGCCGGAGGAGGGGAATCCGATTCCCGTTGTGGTCACCCCCGTATCCGAGGATGATATGCCGCCCGAGCTGGCAGCACAATTGGCAGCGTGGTTGGGTAAAGGTAACGAGGGCGCCACGGCTGTCGAGGCGCAGGCGCTGATAAAGCAATTGCGTGAGAAACGGGAAGCAGCCAAGGTGTCCGTGCCGGCTGCAGTAGTGGACAAGACACCGGGGACGATTGCGACCACAGAGGCAGCGTCGGGTGCAGGTAAGCGGCCATTGCCGATTGCGAGGGATGAGTCAACACCCTCTCGGAGAGAAAAATTGGGTCAACATGTTCCTTTGGCAATTAAGGAAAAGATTTGGGCGGGGGAATATGTGAACATTTTCTCATTGCTTGTTGATCATTATGAGGTAGAGCATGTAAAGAGTCAGAAGGATCTTATGCATCCGAGTGTTTGGCGCGCAAAAATGGCCGCCTTTAAAGTGAATGAGAATATCGGCAATTGGGGCAATGCTTGGGGAATCTTTACATCAATCTTGGGGGAACGTAGGCCTGAGTTGCTTTCCGAGTTTCCAATCTATCAATCACGAATCATGGGGTACTCGACATCGCACCAGGGTAACCATTGGTTCTGTTACGATAATCTTTTCAGAAAGGAAAAGGAGCATAATAAAAGTTTAACCTGGGATTGTTATGATTCCTTGACTTGGGATAAAATGAAGGAGTCAGGAATGTTAAAAATGCCGTTGGTGGGAAGTAATGTTGGCGAATCCTCCCGGCAATATGCGGGGACGCCCTTTCGATCAGGTACGGGTGCCGACGATTACTCGAAACCTGCCGGCAATACTGGGAAAAGGGGTTTCTGCTTTAATTTCAACAGAGGTAAATGTACGAGACCCCAGGGATCGTGTAAATTCAAACATGAATGTAGTGGTTGCGGGTCGTCCCATCCTGAGTCCTCGTGCAGAGCCAGAACGGGTGATAATGGGGGGAGAGGGGGTGCCAAACAGGTCTAATATAGTCCGAGGGGCGCCTTTACCTACCCCGATTGATACCCTGGCGATGATTCCCTGGCTCAGTGAATACCCGGATCGTACTTCTGCTGGGGTGCTGCGGAACGGTTTTTCGTATGGTTTCCGCATCCCGGTAGGGGACTTTCAGGGTGTAGGGAAGTGCAAAAATCAACTTTCCGTCCTGCAGCATACGCCCGTAGTACAGGATAAGATCCGTAAAGAGGTTGCACGAGGTCGGGTCGCCGGCCCGTTCAGTATACCTCCGGTTCAGAATTTTGTTTGTTCTCCCTTAGGGGTAGTCCCCAAGAAAGACCCCGGTGAGTTCCGACTGATTCATAATTTATCAGCTCCACGAGGTCTTTCCGTAAATGATGCAATCGATCCAGAAGTGTGTTCGGTGCGGTACGCATCCTTCGATGAGGCCGTAGCCATTTTGAATCGCCTGGGGCCCGGGGCGCTGATGGCGAAGTCAGATATCGAGTCAGCGTTCCGATTGCTCCCGGTACACCCAGACGACCAGCGTCTCCTAGGTTTCATGTTTCAGGGTCGTTATTACATGGATAGGTGCATGCCAATGGGGTGCTCTATATCCTGTGCTTATTTCGAGAAATTCAGTAGTTTTCTACAATGGGTATTCACAAAGAACACGGGTTTCCAATATGTAATGCACTACCTTGATGATTTTCTGTTTCTTGGGGCAGCCGGGGATCTTGAATGTGGCCGGGCCTTGGCCGAATTTTGTGTGTTAATGAAACAGTTTGGTGTGCCATTGGCGCCGGGTAAAACAGTGGGTCCTACGACTTGCCTCGAGTTTCTGGGGATCGAGTTGGACTCCAGTGAGGGTTGTTTCCGTTTGCCAGCTGAGAAAGTGTTGAAGTTCAGGGCTGCGCTGCAAGTGTGTATAAATGCATCGAAAGTTACGCTGCAACAATTACAGCAGTTGGTGGGACAATTGAATTTTGCCCTGAGGGTAATACCAATGGCCCGCCCCTTTTCCCGTTCAATTGCCCAAGCGATGGTCGGCCTTAAAGAGTGCCATCATCGCACGAGACTATCGGCCGAGGTCCGCCAGGACATGCGTATTTGGTTAGCATTTCTGGCGGACTTCAATGGTAGAATCGTCTGGAATAAACCAGCCGTGTCCTCTGAAGAGCTGGGGCTATGGACAGATTCAGCAGGAAGCATAGGTTTTGGCGCCATCTTCGGCACAAAATGGTCGGCACAAAAATGGCCGACATGGTGGCATGAGAATGGTCTGACGAGTAATATTGCTTTCCTGGAACTGTTTCCCATCTTGGTGGCCTTGAGAACATGGCCCGATGGGTTCAAAGATCACTCTGTCATATTTTGGTCTGACAATATGACCGTGGTCGAGTGTATCAATAGTCAGGCAGCACGTTGTAAACTGATTTTAAGACTGCTTAAGGAAATTGTTTTACTGTGTATGCATTTGAACGTGCTATTCAGAGCAAAGCATGTCCCAGGGGTGATGAATCAGGCGGCTGACGCACTGTCTCGTTTTCAAATGCAGGCTTTTTCGGGTTTCCTCCCCTCAGCGGACCCAGAGCCGGCACCCTTTCCCGAAGCTCTCTGGTCTCTCGGTGCCCCGAACTTCGTCACCTCGTGGGAGAGAGTCTAGCACCAAGGACGAGGAAGGCATACGAAGGGGCGTTTCGTGCCTATTTAGCCTTTTTGGGGACTGATAGAGAGCGGCTTTGGGGTCACGAGGAATGGGTAGTGAATTTTCTGATGTCCTTACGTAGGGCCGGGAAATCGGTGGCTACGGCCCAGAGGCATCGTGCTGCCATTTCCTTTGTTGCCAGAGCACACGCTATCCAGGACCCAACAGCGTCTTTCGTTGTGCAGAAAGCGCTGCGTGGGTGGCAACGCCTTGAGGGTCGCAGAATAGATGAGAGGCGCCCGATAGGTTTGGATAGATTGTCCCAGTTGTTGGCCGCACTCCCGGCCACATGTTCATCTCAGTTTGAGGCGGTGCTGTTCCGAGCCTCTTTTACGCTAGCATTTCACGGGGCAATGCGGGTAAGCGAACTAGTTGCAAGGAACAAACTGGATGTGGCAGGGGGGTTGTGCCAGGAACACGTTCAGATCAGGGGAGAAACAATGACTGTCTCCTTTGTAAAGTCCAAGACTGATCAAGATGGGATGGGTGACTGCGTCATCATACACAGGATTCCTGGGTCCTCCATGTGTCCGGTAAAGTGTTTAGAGGATTACCTAGCACGAAGGGTGGCATCATGGGGGGGGACTTTGTTGAGACACGCTGACGCCACCCCACTGACAAAATTTCAGTTTCAGCGGGTGCTTGCGATGTCAATTGCCGCTGCGGGCTTGAACCCGGGCGAATTTGGGACCCATTCCTTTCGGATAGGGGCTGCTACGGAAGCTACAGCCAGGGGTCTTAATATTGAGCAAGTAAAACGAGTGGGGCATTGGTCCTCCAATTGTTATAAAAGATACGTGCGGTTGCACATGTTGTGAAGCTGTAATAATGTACTCACGCTTCTTGTTTTTGTTTGGTTTTCAGTTACGCAAGCCTACGAGGCGGGGCGGACTATGCAGTCGACCCTACACCGGGCCAGCGGTCAGACATCACCGGCTGTGAAAAAGGAGGTGTGGGTCGTGGGCCACTCATACGTTAGGCGTGCCGCAGACGTATTCAAAGCAGGTGACATGATTCACGTAGCTGGGGAATACGGGTACAGGATGTCCTTCTACGGAAGGGGCGGTCTCTGTATTGACCAGTTTCAAACTTTTTTCGAGGGTTTGTTAGGGCGGACAAGGTCACCGCCGTCTATAGTTATAGTACATGTTGGGGGCAATGATTTGGTCACCACCGGTAGACGACTACTCCTGGAGGCAATGCTTTCCACGGTAAGTTGGTTGGCGAGGAGAGTTCCGGGGTGCACAATTGCATGGTCCCATTTGATTCCACGAAAGGTGTGGCGGGGGGCTATCTCTATTCCTGCTTTGAACCATTCTGTTAGAAAGCTTAACAATAAAGTGAGTAGGTTGTTCCGTTCCAGGACATTGCATTCTATTTCTCATAGCTGTATTAATGATGACAGTATGTATTTGGGGGATGGTGTGCATTTGTCTTGGGTGGGGAATGAGTTACTCTTAGGAGACTTCTTAGCAGGGTTAAAATCGTTGAAACATGACCTTTAGGTAGGAGTTTTGTGGGGGGTCCGGATAGCCGGTCAACTATCCGGCCTGTGGCGGTAAGGTCATGATCGGTGAGCACTAATTGGAAGATCCCTATGAGTGGGCGTCACCCAACACGGATGGGAGCGCTCGGGGGAGGTGGCCTTTGGCCCCTCAACGGGGAGGCGGTCCCTTCTAAGGATGGGTCGCCGAAAGAAAAGGAAAGGCGGTCAAGGCCCCTTCCTGTGTAGGAGGGGTTACAGCCCCCTCCTGGGGAATTTCCCGGGGCCAGTGACATCTGCGACGGCAGATGCGGTAAGTTGTGTGGGGTTGGGGGGAGGTCTACGATACCTTCTAGATACCTCACACGAGTCTTCGAACGACCTTTAACTGGCGTCGAGTTGATAGGTGCCCCCGTCAAGTCAAGGGAAATTGGTAGTAGTTGCACTTGAGTACGCCTCAGTGCTGTCGCCCCTCCCAAGTGGGGGGGGTATGTCTGGTTAGGGATCTTGACACCGGTTACGACCTTGCCGTTGGCCCTTAAATGTTAGGATGTACAATTTCAATATTTCAAGAAAATGTTTTTGGTAGGATGTTAGATCGGCTAGGAGAACCTCTGTATTAGAGAATCTGTTAAGGTTAGCCAAACATCGCAATGTGGTAATGAAATTGTACATTAATATGATAATGTTTAATGTTTTTAATTTTTTGTTTTTAATAAATACGGCCGGGAGGGTCACTCCCTCCCACTTCCAAAAACTTCAAGAACTGTTTCCGGTTTCCCTCCTTTGGGGATTGTGTTGAGAGGGGGTGGCGGGTATCTCAGCCATATGGAAAGTTGCGACCACTCGGTCCCCCCGAACGTATGGCAGAGTGCCTCGATCCCCCCGGGAAGCCATTTTGGGCGGGAGGCGCGTCTCGGCTGGTATGCCCGAAGCGGCGTAGCCGGGGCGCGCTTGTTCCCGCCCTAGAGTGGGCTGGCCTAGACACTGACGCGGCCGGCCACGCCCTCGGGGCAGGCAGGGGCGGGTTTACGCCCGCCCTGAAGATGGATAAAAAGGGACACAAGACCAGAAGACATCCTCTTGTTCCTGTGCTCTGAAGCTGCACCTCCTCGCTGCACGTGAGCTCGAGACGGAACGAAGAGCCAATTTTGACCCACCCACCAGCCCCTGAGGACAGCCAGTTGTTTTAATAAAATTGATCGTTAATTCTATTTCGTTTACAGGTTGTTTTTAGTATCATGTTGATGTTGAATGTGTAATAAAGATTGGTCTAATTTTATAAGTTTGGTGATTAAAGAAATGCGGATGTAAGGTCCATTTATAGACAGGCTTGTTCGGTCATAGTGGCCAATGTAATTTCGTTTAGTTAGCATTTGTCGTATTTATTTTTGGTCGGGCGGTAAGGTCATGATCGGTGAGCACTAATTGGAAGATCCCTATGAGTGGGCGTCACCCAACACGGATGGGAGCGCTCGGGGGAGGTGGCCTTTGGCCCCTCAACGGGGAGGCGGTCCCTTCTAAGGATGGGTCGCCGAAAGAAAAGGAAAGGCGGTCAAGGCCCCTTCCTGTGTAGGAGGGGTTACAGCCCCCTCCTGGGGAATTTCCCGGGGCCAGTGACATCTGCGACGGCAGATGCAGTAAGTTGTGTGGGGTTGGGGGGAGGTCTACGATACCTTCTAGATACCTCACACGAGTCTTCGAACGACCTTTAACTGGCGTCGAGTTGATAGGTGCCCCCGTCAAGTCAAGGGAAATTGGTAGTAGTTGCACTTGAGTACGCCTCAGTGCTGTCGCCCCTCCCAAGTGGGGGGGGGTATGTCTGGTTAGGGATCTTGACACCGGTTACGACCTTGCCGTTGGCCCTTAAACGTTAGGATGTACAATTTCAATATTTCAAGAAAATGTTTTTGTAGGATGTTAGATCGGCTAGGAGAACCTCTGTATTAGAGAATCTGTTAAGGTTAGCCAAACATCGCAATGTGGTAATGAAATTGTACATTAATATGATAATGTTTAATGTTTTTAATTTTTTGTTTTTAATAAATACGGCCGGGAGGGTCACTCCCTCCCACTTCCAAAAACTTCAAGAACTGTTTCCGGTTTCCCTCCTTTGGGGATTGTGTTGAGAGGGGGTGGCGGGTATCTCAGCCATATGGTGTGGAGCTCAGTTCATCTCACTATTTTCGTATTTCTCATGAAGGGTTGTTCCTAATATTTCTATTTTAGCGAGGTCAAAAAGAGATCCAATTAGTGGCCTACTGATTTTGCTCGATTACTTTTATTTTTTTACACGATTTTTCACTATGTGCAAAGACTAAACAGAGTATTGCGACTTTGTGCTTGTTTGTAAATAGAGAATGAACCAAAGAGAATCAATTGTAAAACAGTAAATGCTTGGATAACAATCAATCAAATGGAGAGACAAGCAGGCACGACGGATTACAACGGGGGTAAAGGCCTGCGTTAACTACTCTTCACTATCTGCAAAGAGAGAGTACTAATAAGAGAAAAGAGGGGAGGGGGGCAGCGTTCAAAGCACATCAGCGTGCATAAACACGAAAAAGTTTTTACCTATCACGTACTTGACATTTGACAGCTTTTGATATTTGCTATTAAAAAACCATTGAAATTCACAGAAAAAACCATAGGTTTTAGGCCATATATAGTTAGGAATTTGCATTTACAAAACCTTGAAAATTCACTGAAAAAACCATTGGTTATAGACCATATATAGTTAGGGATTAGCCTTTTCAAAACCTTATTTTACTCACACAAAACCATTGAAATTTCATATATAGTTAGTTGCACTAACTATATCGCGCACCCGCAATCCACTGCTGATGATGTCACATATTACATCATTCATGACATGGTTAGTGACATCACTGATGACATCACTGATGACATCTCAAATGACATCACTGATAAAATCACTGATAACATCTCATTTGACATGACTGATCACATCACTGATGATATCATTCATGTGATAATACCATGAACCTCTTCAGACTCTAATATAACCTTAGATACAATCAGTGTAAACGGACAGTCACAGACTGTCACTCATCCATGGAGTTACTCACACACCTAGTCAGTTATGCAAAAAATCAATCACACCTCCATTTTCTCAACTATACAGTTATACACACCTTACTTATTCAAACATATACTAACACATATTTACTTTACTCTCTTATACAATCCCTGATACATGTTCACAATGATCCATACAGCCATTCACACATTCACTGGCTCTTATGCACAGTTATTTATATATGTCAACTCTCACATGTACTGTGTTTTACATATGTACTTACTTTGACATGTAGCACTGAGATATCCATTCACTCACTAATACACTCATGCACAGTCAACCGCCCATACAGCTGTTTCCACATGCACTTTTGAACCAATACATATAGTGAATCAACTACTCACACATCTATGTACAGAGTCACACACCTCTCAGCCACCCATACACACACACTCAGTTTCCCATACAAATACTTGGACAACCAATGAATAACCCATACAGTTAGTCATATAGCTACTGATCAACATATGCAGCAGTTTGTAGAACAACAGATATAATGATGCACAAATTAAAACAGTTTAGTCACTAACCCATGCACTCAGTGAGACACATTTAATCACTCACTCATACAGTCAGTCATGCACCTACTAAATCCTTCATCCAGACACTTATACATCCACTCATTCTTCAATATGTAAGACATATTTTAACTTTACAGAAACATACAGTCACTGGATGTTGTCATCACTGATGTCATCAGTGATGTCATTTGAGATGTCATCAGTGATGTCATCAGTGATGTCACTAACCATGTCATGAATGATGTAATATGTGACATCATCAGCAGTGGATTGCGGGTGCGCGATATATAGTTAGTGCAACTAACTATATATGAAATTTCAATGGTTTTGTGTGAGTAAATTAAGGTTTTGAAAAGGCTAATCCCTAACTATATATGGTCTATAACAAATGGTTTTTTCAGTGAATTTTCAAGGTTTTGTAAATGCAAATTCCTAACTATATATGGCCTAAAACCTATGGTTTTTTCTGTGAATATATATATATATATATATATATATATATATATATATATATATATATATATATATATATATATATATATATATTACCTACTGGCGGTCGCCAGTAGGTATATATAGTTAAGATTTTTTGGAATAGGGATTTCTGAAATTTCTATGTTGAATAACTTTGGCGTTGATGGACGGAATAGGCTGAAATTTTCAGGAAAATGGCACATTCTTTTTCTGAGTGTCCCCTGAAAGTTTGGGGGGGTTTCATCAAGCGAGGGCCGAGAAAAAAGGGGGGTCCCAAAACGTGTTTTTAACATTGAGTTTTCCATGGGTTAGACTCACTTTTAGCTCGAACGGCTGAATGGATTTCTATGAAACTTGGAAAAATTTTAGAGACTGTTTGCCTGATGTGCCTTTGGTAGGTCTCAAGATATATGCTCCAGTGGATTTTGAGAAATTAACTTTCAAAAAAATATATATATCTGTGACAGGGTCCCGGTTAGCGCCCCGGTTCGCGTACCAGACGCGTAACGGAACTTCGCGAGGAGAAGCGGATTGGCTCTCCGGTGACTCTCAACATTCTAAACAGTCCGGAGCGGCCGCCATCTTGTCTCTCGGTAGGATCGAGAGACAAGAGGTGGAAATTAACGAAGGGGGAAATGAATGAAAGGGGCAAGGTAGACCCCCTCCTGACCCCCTAGCATTGATGTGGGGGCTATTAAAGGGTCCCGCGGGGCAAAAAAATAAAAGACATTTTTTTTCGATTTTTCGCGGTGGAAGCGCTACCCGGTACGCGAACCGGGTAGCTCACCGGTAGCGTAACGGGAGTCCGCCATCTTGTGTTTCGGACGAATTTAGTCACAAGATGGAGGATAAACAATGTTGGGAATGGGTATAAGGGGGCACGGGAGACATATCCTGGCCCCCTAGGTTTTCTGAGGGTGGCTGAGGAGGCCCATATATGTAAAAAAAAACAAACCTTTTTTTTTCAAATTTTCGCACGGTTAGCGCCCGGTCCGCGCACCGGGTAGCGTTCCGGAAAGCGTAACAAGGGGAAAACCAAGGGAAATAGTAAAATAATATTTTAGAGTGCTTCGAGGTAGGTTAGCTCTGAATAGAGCTGTTGTGTTGTGTTGGTGATGTAAGTACCAACATGTAGGTACCAATGAAGAGTCTAAAATTCAATGTACACCGTCTCCTCTGTAGATATTTTGTATGTTCTAATATGAGTTATTTAAATGTAAATGTGTGGAAAGGCACTTCATGCTTTAAAGCAATTGTATTTTTGAACTGATTGTTCTTTCCTCTTAGTCCTCCTCTTTGTTTTTTTCCCCCACACTCTTCTTCAGCATGATAGTTGATAAATTCGTTCCCTCAAAAAATGTATATACATAAAAAAAATATATTAAATACATATAAAATATATTTTTCCTTTAAAAGAAGAATACATTTTACAGCTTTTGATATTTGCTATTAAAAAACCATTGAAATTCACTGAAAAAAACCATAGGTTATAGACCATATATAGTTAGGAATTAGCATTAACAAAACCTTGAAAATTCACTGAAAAAACGATATATGGCTGGGAGGCGTATGACTCTGTGCATAGATGTGCGAGCAGTTGATTCACTAGATGTATGGGTTCAAAAGTGCATGTGGAAACAGCTGTATGGGCGGTTGACTGTGTGCATGAGTGTATTGGTGAGTGAATGGATATCTCAGTGCTACATGTCAAAGTAAGTACATATGTAAAACACAGTACATGTGAGAGTTGACATATATAAATAACTGTGCATAAGAGCCAGTGATTGTGTGAGTGGCTGTATGGATCATTGTGAACTTGTATCAGGGATTGTCTAAGAGAGTAAATATGTGATAGTATATGTTTGAATAAGTAAGGTGTGTATAACTGTATAGTTGAGGAAATGGAGGTGTGATTGATTCTTTGCATGACTGACTAGGTGTGTGAGTAACTCCATGGATGAGTGACAGTCTGTGAGTGTCTGTTTACACTGAGTGTATCTAAGGTTATATTAGAGTCTGAAGAGGTTCATCGTATTATCACATGAATGATGTCATCAGTGATGTGATCAGTAATGTCAAATGAGATGTCATCAGTGATGTCATCAGTGATGTCATTTGAGATGTCATCAGTGATGTCATTTGAGATGTCATCAGTGATGTCATCAGTGATGTCATTTGAGATGTCATCAGTGATGTCATCAGTGATGTCACTGACCATGTCATGAATGATGTAATATGTGACATGATCAGCAGTGGATTGCGGGTGCGCGATATATAGTTATTGCAACTAACTATATATGCGAATTTCAATGGTTTTGTGTGAGTAAAATAAGGTTTTGTAAATGCTAATTTCTAACTATATATGGTCTATAACCTATGGTTTTTTCAGTGAATATATATATATATATATACATATATGTATATGTATATGTATATATATATATATATATATATATATATATATATATATATATATATATATATATATATCACACACACACAGAAACTCCTGACCGCCTAGTGCTCGGCAGAAAGTCCTCAGGTGTAGGCCTCTTTTAAACTCCCTTCAAAAGACACGGACCAGCACACAGAATCAAGGTGCAAGCAGTGCAAGGTTTTAATCTGCCATTATCAGACAGGTGTTTTCCATGACATGTTTCACTCCTCAAAGGAGCTTGATCGCATGGGATATATATATCAGAAATTACACCCATTTGAGCAAAGTGACTGCGCCAGGAAAGGCACATTTTCACAGCATAGGAAGTCAGTGCAACAGTAGGAGATCATGACTTGCGGCATAGCCATCACATTTTCAGATTGGTTATGTATGACATTTCCATTGCTTCTTCTTGTTGGGTTTGAGGCTTTTGTATAAACAGGAAACAAGTGAAGGTTTGACTAGTGTGAAGGAGGAAAAGTTGTGGGCTGCTGAAGGGGACTACTTTGGTGATGTGTCGGGTGCACCGCTCCCAGCACAACAGCTGTTCTGATTTTCTGCATTTTGTCTTCGGAAGATGAAGACAAATGAAATGCAAACCCCTTAGGTTTGGTGGTGGCAGTTGCTGTGCTCATTTGAATTGGAAATGTGTTGTCTGTAATGGTGGTGTGCTACTACACCATGCATACACTACTCCACTGGTCTATTGTAAATGTGATTCCATGCAAATGTGTGTGAATGGGACACGTCTCGGTTAATTTATGGTGAGGTAACAGGGACCCCCTGAGTGGGATATATTTCCTGGGTCAGGGTAAAGCAAGTGTGTGCAAGGTTAAAAGCCCAGGCAAAATAGAAAACACAGAGTCTGACAAAAACAGGGAGGTGGACACACCATAAGGAGAAAAGGACTCAAGAAAAAATATTGTGTGATAACATAGAAAATGTAATTACATTTATAAAACTTTAGATGAACATATTCCATAATACACATAATTAAAAGAAGGGAGATAAAAAAATTCATTTTTCTAAAAAAACAAATCTACAAAAATGATTCTACACTGATCACATAATTATTGACACAATGAAATTGCCCCCTTTTATGAGTCTGTTTCCAATTGGCATCGATACATCGATGACATTTTCTTTGTATGGACCGATGGGGAACAGACTCTGAAGGAATTTTTGGAGTGGCTCAACCTGACCGATAATAATCTCCGGTTCACTGCCCACATAAACTTGCGTCAAGTGGAATTCCTTGACATCTACATTAAGCAGAGTGAGGGCCATTTAGAGGTTGATTTATATACAAAACCTTCAGCAAGAAATACTTTGCTGCATTTCAAAAGCTATCATCCCCGGTGTCAGAAAGATAGTATTCTGTTCTCACAGTTCCTTAGGGTGAGGAGGAATTGTACGAACCTGAAGGATTATGGCTCTCAATCCATAAAAATGAAACAAAAATTTGAAGAACGTGGTTACCCCCATCACCTTATCAGAGAAGCGTATAAAAGGGCACGTTTCTACGATCAGGACTCCCTCCTTAATATACATAGACAAAAACAGGACCCAAAACTTGTCTGTATAACCAAACACTCAACTTTGGATGCTACTGTCAGGCAGATAATTAACCCAAACTGGCACCTTCTAAATGTGAATCAGACCCACAACAAACTGACCAAACCTATGTTTGCACATCGCCGGAACAAAAATTTGAAGGACTTTATAGTGAGGTCGCGTTTCAATAAGCTTACAAGTAATCCATCATATATACAGAAATCTATTGATGGAATAAATGGAGTGAAAGGCACATCAGGTTGTGGTTCTTGCCAATCTTGTGACCAGATTATTACCGGTGAGACCATGACATTTAACAGCTGTACCATACAAGCAAAGGAACTTTGGGCCTGTAACACACGGAATGTGGTGTACCTTATTGTATACCCCTGCAACTTGGGCTACGCAGGGGAAACCTCAAGTGTGATTAATACAAGAAAGACTGAACATAGGTCAGCAATCAAGACCTTGAAATACACAGCTCCACTGGTAAAACACTTTACAGAATATAAACATTCCCCATCGGACGCCAAAATGGAGGATTTTAGAAAAAATCCACATTTCAAATGATAATGGAGGAGAGAAAATCAGGAAAAAGAAAGTTTGGGATTTTTTCTCTAGGCACTTTCACACGGGGCCTAAACAATGAGCTCCCTTGGGAAAATGCAATAACCTGATCTAGCTTCATATACGAATGTGCACTGATTTATTATCAGTTATTTTTGTGGTCTTATTTTTGGGACATCAAGTAGGCCAGTTAAAATAGTTTATTTAGGTAAATGAGTTATTTAAATCTGTTTATAAAATTCAGGTATGTCGATAATCCTGGAAAACAGAAAGCCCCTTTTTTCATTATTTTTGTCATCAGGCGCCTTTCTATGGACAAAACATTCTTTGCGATATATAAGTGTTGAGCCCTTTAAGAGAGAGAGCTCACACACCTGCAAACACTATAGAGAGCGGCGCACATATAAAAACGCCCCTGCGCCAAACATACAAATCCTTTAGGAAATAAGAACCAGACTCCCGATACATTGCGGCACAATCCAGTCCCTAAAAGGTACGTACTATATGGTCGAGCCAACATTCGCCTCGAGTACAAGGTTTAGAACCGTTCAAGTGGGATTAATCTAATGCTTGCCGCCTTAATTTTGCACTGTCCGTTAGGTGACAGAGAACGCTTTCCCGGATATTAACCGCGCTCTTGAATATAAGCAAAACCCTACGACAAGGAACGAAGGTTTTACTGAAAAGGCGTTTTTTTAAAAAGGTAATTCTATGCTCTGTTTGTTCATATTCCGACGCGCTAACAGTACATACCCTTAGTTTTACGATAATACCTGCCCTGTGTCCTTGTTAAACCAGGAATAGAAAAGAGGACTGCGCTTGATTTACTTTCATCGGGACCTGTAGCCGTTTTTCAACCGCTTGTTGCAATTTTACGTGCAGCACACAAGTGCAGGTAATCATCTGTTTTCTTGAATATCATGTACACGGCTTACTCAGCGCAAGTTACCAATGTCGTCTTAATTAGGAAACCCGCTTTACAAGGTGCATTATTTTCTTTTTAGCATCTTGCAAACGAGAAATGTTCGTAAAAAAAAAGTTAAGGAACACGCATTACTCAAGGCATTGAGGAAACGATCTGGTATGTTCAGACTCTGCATATGAAAGGTACAAGCTTAATATTAAATGCTATTTCTTTGAACAATAAGAGAGAGCAAGAATATCTCCGCTTTTAAATTTGACTAATTTCGGTCCATTACATGTTACCTATTTCTCTATAGTGCTTAAAACGAAGTCTACACCTCCACAGCGTTTTGACTTCAGAAACCTCCCTTTCTTTGTAAAGCTCTAAAGGTAAAAACTATATGCTCAATCTGAAATATAGACCTGCTTTTAATCAAAATAGGTTTCATTTCGACATGGCAGGAGGCAATCTTGGTCCCGATCTATAAGAAGGGGGACAGGGATGATCCTGCCTGCTATCGGCCCATCTCATTGTTAGATAGTTTTATGAAGATGGCAGGTAGGGTCATTCTCGCTCGTTTTCAGGATTGGCTGGAAGGTCAGGAAGTGTTATCGCCCTTCCAGTATGGTTTTAGGGGAGGGCGGGGGACAATTGAGCAAGGGTTAAATCTTTCCCATATTGTTTCCAAATACATACACGCAAAAAAAAAAAACTATACGGGACATTTGTGGACCTCAGCTCTGCATTTGATTGCGTCTTGCATGACAATCTCTGGCAAACTTTAAGGGACATTGGATTGGATAGCCAAATAATTGTCTATATCAGAGAACTCTATGCTGGGGCAGGTGCACGCGTAAGATACAGCAGGAGGGGGGAATGCACAGAGTCTTTTAAGATCAGTAGAGGGGTAAGGCAGGGGTGCATACTAGCCCCTTTGCTATTTAACCTCTATATTAATGGGGTGGGTTCTTGCTTAGCACATCAGTATTATGATTACCCTGTAATCAAAGGCAAACCCATCCCCATTCTCCTCTATGCCGACGATGCGGCTATCATCTCGCAGACAAAGGTGGGCCTCCAAAAAGCAGTACAGTGCTTCTCAAATTTTATGAAGCTCAGGGGTCTATGTATAAATGTCTCTAAGACATTTACCATGTCATGTGGCCCAAACAAACAAAGAACACCATGTCCAATTATCTTAGACGATAGGCGGTGGAGTTAGCCAATATTTTTTCCTATCTAGGCGTGCACTTTGATAGGCGGGGCACGTGGAAGCCCACTGTGAATGCAAGGGCCATAGCATTTAATAGAGCAACTGGTGCTCTTGTGAATTTTGCAAAAAAATAGGGACTAGGCCAGTCAGGGAGCTCCTCCAAATATTCAAATCTAAATGTGTGGCCACTGGTACTTATGGGGCGGGTATTTGGGGTTGGCAGCAAGTAGATGCAATACAGCGAATCGAGAACAGGTTTCTGCGATTCCTAACAGCCACACCAAAGAGTACCGCCATATATGTGCTACACGCTGAAGTTGCCCTCCTTCATATCACAGATACTATAAAATTAGACCCTGTTTTACTTTGGCATAATGTCTGGACTAACCCAGCCACAGAACTGAATAGATCCATCATAGAGGACTGTTTAGCCTGCAATGGGGCAAAAAACATTAAATGGTTCAGGTACATCAAGAATTTTGTCAGTGAGATTGGTCATCCTGAATATTTCTCCAATCCGGCCTCACTGGAACAGCTCTCGCGATCCACGCTAAAAAAGACTCTTTTAGAACATTTGGAATTACAAAGATGGAAGGGTGAAAGGACTAAAATAACTGTCATGAGCCACGATGAGGTGACCTCCCAAAGGGGCACTCAGCTGTATCTTGTATTAGACCAACCCCTGTATCATCGTAGGCTCCTGACGTACTTCTGCCTGGAAACTTTTTTGCAGACTTGTAACATTCCCGATATGTAACGATTGGGCGAGAGAAAAAAGACACTGTCCTTGTGATGACAAATCATACCAATAAAATTTTCATTGCATTCTTTTTTGTACTTTATACAGCCACCCCAGGCGACAAATTTTGAAACCTCTCCTATTAGTTGGGGCTTAAGAAAAGCCAGAGATGCCTATAATAGATTAAGGACTTTAGATGATTGCCTTACCATTAGCACAGTGAGCTCCTATTTGAATGCAATTTTAAGAGTGAGAAGGACCATAACTATGGAATAGCAATAGCCAATTAATTATAAATAATCAATATGTTTGTGACCCGATTGTATTGTTTTATATCTCTCTTTTAACCCTTTTAATATTTTTTTTTAAAATACTATTTTTAGTGTTGCTTAAAGCTTGAGTGAAAAAGATGGAATTTTAACTGTGATTTTATCTGTATACTTTTATGAATTGTAAATTCAATTCGAATAAAGCTTTGAACTGAAACTGACCTGCTTTTAGGGATAAGAATTTATTCTGTTTAAAACTTTCTAAAATATAGGCTTCCTTCATATTCTATGAAAACATTTTTTTTTTAACAAAAACCAAACTATCTGAAATACCCTCATGTGCTCTTCATAGGTTATACTATTGTGCACTGATGTCAATTTGTGATTCAAAAACTTTTTTCTTTTTAAAAAGAAGTTGTTAATAAGGTAAAAAAAGAACGGCACAAATCAAAAGCTTTTTCTCTCTTTATCTTTCTGATGTTTTTCTATACCCACTCTTCCCCCTCCCCAAATTTTCCCCTTTCCCCTCCCCCCCCCCTTTTTTCTTCTTTTGTCTTTTCTAAGCTTTCCTTTTTCCTTCCTATTTCTTTCCTTTTTTCATCTGTTGGCCTTTATTTTAAAAAAAGGGTAGTAAAAATATGAGACCCACCGTTATGAGTGATTGTTCTAACTGTACAACAGATGGTAACACCACTGTATTTAACAATGAGAAATTTATCTTGACTGACATAAGGAGATGTTGTTACTCTTGTTTGTTTTAAACTTTAGAATCTTGCTGAATTTGTCCTGAGGAAGACACAAAGTATGTGTCGAAACGCGTCGCCAGAAATCAGCCTCCTCAACTAATTTTGGGCATTATCATTGTGTCAATAATTACGTGATTAATGTAGAATCCTTTTTGTAGATTTGTTTTTTTTAGAAAAATGAATTTTGTTATCTCCCTTCTTTTAATTATGTGTATTATGGAATATGTTCATATCAATTTTTATAAATGTAATTAAATTTTCCATGTTATCACACAATAATTTTTCTCGAGTCCTTTTCTCCTTATGGTGTGTCCACCTCCCTGTTTTTGTCAGACTCTGTGTTTTCTATTTTGCCTGGGCTTTTACCCTTGCACATATGGCTGAGATACCCGCCACCCCCTCTCAACACAATCCCCAAAGGAGGGAAACCGGAAACAGTTCTTGAAGTTTTTGGATGTGGGGAGGGAGTGACCCTCCCCGGCCGTATTTATTAAAACAAAAAATTAAACATTAAACGTTTCATGTTATGTACAATTTCATTATCACATTGCGATGTTTGGCTAACCTTAACATATTCTCTAATACAGAGGTTCTCCTAGCCGAACTAGCATCCTACAAAACATTCTCTAGAAACACTGAAATTGTACATCCTAACGTTTAAGGGCCAACGGCAAGGTCATAACCGGTGTCAAGATCCCTAACCAGACTTACCCCTCCCACTGGGGAGGGGCGACAGCACAGAGGCTTACCTCAAGTGCAACTACTAACAATTTCCCTTGACTTGACGGGGGCACTTAAGACTCGACGCCATTTAAAGGTCGTTCGAACACTTGTGTGTGGTATCTAGAAGGTATCGTGGACCTCCCCCCACCCCACACAACTTACCGCATCTGCCGTCGCAGATGACACTGGCCCCGGGAAATTCCCCAGGAGGGGGCTGTAACCCCTCCTACAAAGGAAGGGGCCTTGACCGCCTTTCCTTTACTTCCGGCGACCCGCCCTTAGACGGGACCGCCTCCCCACTGAGGGGCCAATGGCCACCTCTCCCGAGCGCTCCCATCCGTGTTGGGTGACGCCCACTCATAGGGATCTACCAATTAGTGCTCACCGATCATGACCTTACCGCCTACCAAAAAATAAATACGACAATTTTACTCAAACCTATGAAAACATTGGTCCTTATGACCGAAAGAACATGCTTAGAAATGCAACACTACATCTATCGTTTTAATCGAAACAACCTAGACAATAATCACCATACTTTATTATGATCAACAATAAACTGATACTTTCACAGCCTGTAAACGAAACGGAAAAAACAAACTTATAAATCCACTTTATTGCACAACAAATTGCTGTCCTCAGGGGCTGGTGGGTGGGTCAAAAAATGGCTCTTCGTTCTGTCCCGAGCTCACGTGTAGCGAGGAGGTGCAGCTTCGGAGCACAAGAACAAGAGGACGTCTTCTGGTCTTGCGTCTCTTTTTATCCGTCTTCAGGGCGGGCGAGAACCCGCCCCTGCCGGCCCCTAGGGCGGGGCTGGCTACGTCGGTGTCTAGGCCAGCCCACTCTAGGGCGGGAAAGGGCGCGCCCCGGCTACGCCGCTTCGGGCATACCAGCCGAGACGCGCCTCCCGCCCAAAAATGGCTTCCCGGGGGGATCGAGGCACTCCGCCATACGTTCGGGGGGACCGAGTGGTCGCCCCTTTCCATATGGCTGAGATACCCGCCACCCCCTCTCAACACAATCCCCAAAGGAGGGAAACCGGAAACAGTTCTTGAAGTTTTTGGATGTGGGGAGGGAGTGACCCTCCCCGGCCGTATTTATTAAAACAAAAAATTAAACATTAAACGTTTCATGTTATGTACAATTTCATTATCACATTGCGATGTTTGGCTAACCTTAACATATTCTCTAATACAGAGGTTCTCCTAGCCGAACTAGCATCCTACAAAACATTCTCTAGAAACACTGAAATTGTACATCCTAACGTTTAAGGGCCAACGGCAAGGTCATAACCGGTGTCAAAATCCCTAACCAGACTTACCCCTCCCACTGGGGAGGGGCGACAGCACAGAGGCTTACCTCAAGTGCAACTACTAACAATTTCCCTTGACTTGACGGGGGCACTTAAGACTCGACGCCATTTAAAGGTCGTTCGAACACTTGTGTGTGGTATCTAGAAGGTATCGTGGACCTCCCCCCACCCCACACAACTTACCGCATCTGCCGTCGCAGATGACACTGGCCCCGGGAAATTCCCCAGGAGGGGGCTGTAACCCCTCCTACAAAGGAAGGGGCCTTGACCGCCTTTCCTTTACTTCCGGCGACCCGCCCTTAGACGGGACCGCCTCCCCACTGAGGGGCCAATGGCCACCTCTCCCGAGCGCTCCCATCCGTGTTGGGTGACGCCCACTCATAGGGATCTACCAATTAGTGCTCACCGATCATGACCTTACCGCCACAGGTCCGGATAGTTGACCGGCTATCCGGACCCCCCACAAAACTCCTACCTAAAGGTCATGTTTCAACGTTTTTAACCAAGCCAAGAAGTCTCCTATGAGTAACTCATTTCCCACCCTCGACAAATGCACACCATCCCCCAAATACATACTGTCATCGTTAATACAACTATGCGAGATTGAATGCAATGTCTTGGAACGAAACAACCTACTCACTTTGTTATTAAGTTTTCTAACAGAATGATTCAAAGCAGGGATCGAAATAGCCCCCCGCCACACTTTCCGTGGGATCATATGAGACCACGCTATTATGCACCCCGGAACTCTCCTTGCTAACCAACTTACCGTGGAAAGCATTGCCTCTAGGAGAAGTCGTCTACCGGTGGTGACCAAATCATTGCCCCCTAAATGTACTATGACTATAGACGGCGGTGACCTCGTCCGCCCTAACAAACCCTCAAAGAATGCTTGAAACTGGTCAATACAGAGACCGCCCCTTCCGTAGAAGGACACTCTGTACCCGTATTCCCCAGGTACATGAATCATATCACCTGCTTTGAATACGTCTGCGGCCCGTCTCACGTATGAGTGGCCCACGACCCACACCTCCTTCCTCACAGCCGGTGATGTGCGACCGCTGGCCTGGAGTTGGGTCGACTGCACAGTCGGCCCTGCCGCGTAGGCTTGCGCAACTGAAAACAAACAAAAGACAAGAAGCGTGAGTACATGATTACAGCTTCACAACATGTGCAATCGCACGTACCTCTTATAACAATTGGAGGACCAGCGCCCCACACGTTTCACTTGTTCTACATTAAGACCCCTGGCTGTAGCTTCAGTGGCCGCCCCTATTCGAAAGGAATGGGTCCCAAATTCGCCCGGGTCCAAGCCCGCTGCGGCAATGGCCATTGCAAGCACCCGCTGAAACTGAAACCTCGTCAGTGGGGTGGCGTCTGCATGCCTCAACAATGTCCCCCCCCATGATGCCACCCTTCGTGCTAGGTAATCTTCTAAGCACTGTACCGGACACATAGAGGACTCGGGGTTCCTGCGAATGATCGTGCAGTCCCCTCTCCCATCTTGGTCAGTCTTGGACCTGAGAAAGGAGACAACCATCGCATCACCCCTGATCTGAACATGTTCCCTGCACAAGCCCCCCGTCACATCCCGTTTGTTCCTTGCAACTAGCTCACTAACTCTCATAGCCCCGTGAAATGCCAGCGTAAATGCAGTCCGGAACAAACAGGTCTCGAACGGGGACGAGCATGTGTTAGGGAGTGTGGTCAGTAACTGGGACAACCTGTCTAGACCTATCGGTCGTCTTACGTCTACTCTGCGACCCTCTAGACGTTGCCACCCACGCAGCGCTTTCTGTACCGTGAACGACGCTGTTGGGTCCAGGATGCCATGGGCCCTGGCAACAAAGGAAATGGCGGCACGATGCCTTTGGGCCGTAGCCACCGATTTCCCAGCCCTACGTAAGGACATCAGAAAAAGTACTACCAACTCCTCCTGACCCCAAAGACCCCCCCTCTCTGCCCCCAAAAAGGCTAAATAGGCCTGAAACGCCCCTTCATATGCCTTCCTTGTCCTGGGTGCTAGACTCTCTCCCACGAGGTGACGAAGTTCGGGGCACCGAGAGACCAGAGAGCTTCGGGGAAGGGTGCCGGCTCCGGGTCCGCTGAAGGAAGGAAACCCGAGAAAGCCTGCATGTGAAAACGAGACAGTGCATCAGCGGCCTGATTCATCACCCCCGGGACATGTTTTGCTCTGAATACCACGTTCAGTTGCATACACAGTAAGACAATTTCTTTGAGCAGCCTCAAAATCAATTTACAACGGGCTGCCTGACTATTGATGCATTCTACCACGGTCATATTGTCGGACCAGAACACAACAGAATGATCTCTGAACCCTTCTGGCCAGGTTCTCAGGGCCACCAGAATGGGGAATAATTCGAGGAAAGCGATATTACTCGTCAGCCCCTTCTCGTGCCACCATAGGGGCCACTTTTGTGCCGACCATTTTGTGCCGAAGATGGCGCCAAAACCTACGCTTCCTGCTGAATCTGTCCATAGCCCAAGCTCATCGGAGGACATGGCTGGCTTGTTCCAGACGACTCGGCCATTGAAGTCCGCCAAGAATGCTAACCAAATCCGCATGTCCTGGCGGACCTCAGTCGATAACCTTGTGCGATGATGACCTTCCTTCAGGCCAACCATCGCTTGGGCAATTGAGCGGGAAAAGGGGCGAGCCATTGGTATCACCCTCAAGGCAAAGTTCAACTTTCCCACTAACTGTTGCAACTGATGCAGTGTAACCTTGGATGCATTTAAACATACTTGGAGGGCTGCCCTGAATTTCGACACTTTGCTAGCTGGCAAACGGAAGCACCCCTCCCTTGAGTCTAACTCGATCCCCAGAAACTCTAGGCAAGTCGTGGGACCCATAGTTTTACCCGGTGCCAATGGCACGCCGAGATGACCCATTAACACACAGAATTCGTCTAAGGCCTGGGCACATTCGGGACTATCGGCGGGGCCAAGGAACAGAAAGTCGTCAAGGTAGTGCATTACATTTTGGAAACCCGTTTTCTTAGTGAACACCCATTGCAGGAAAGTACTGAATTGTTCAAAGTAAGCACATGATATAGAGCATCCCATTGGCATACACCTATCCATGTAAAATGACCCCTGGAACCCGAATCCTAAAAGACGCTGATCGTCTGGGTGTACCGGGAGCAACCGGAACGCTGACTCGATATCAGATTTCGCCATCAACGTCCCGTGCCCCAGGCGATTCAAGATGGCTACCGCCTCATCAAAAGATGCGTATCGCACCGAACAAACTTCTGGATCAATTGCGTCGTTCACCGAAAGACCTTGTGGAGCAGACAGATTATGGATCAAACGGAACTCACCCGGGTCCTTCTTAGGGACCACCCCTAACGGAGAACAAACGAAATCTGGTACCGGGGGTTCACTAAACGGGCCGGCGACCCGTCCCCGGCTAACTTCTTTATGAATTTTCTCTTGCACTACCGATGTATGTTGTAAAACAGAAAGTTGGTTTTTGCACGTCCCTACACCCTGAAAGTCCCCCACCGGGATGCGGAAACCATGTGTAAAACCGTTCCGTAGCACCCCGGCAGAAGTACGATCCGGGTAGTCACTGAGCCAGGGAATCATTGCCAAGGTATCAATCGGGGTTGGTAAAGGCGCCCCTCGGCCTAGCTTAGACCTGTTTGGCGCCCCCCTTACCCCCATTCTCACCCGTTCTGGCTCTGCACGATGACTCAGGATGGGACGACCCACATGTACTACACTCATGTTTGAACTTACACGATCCCGGAGGCCTGGTACATTTCCCCTTGTTGAAATTAAAACAGAAACCCTTTCTCCCTGTATTGCCTGCGGGCCTCGACTGGTCGTCGGTGCTCGTACTCGGTCGAAAGGGCGTCCCCACATTCTGGCGGGAGTAATCAACAACATTGCTCCCGACCAATGGCATTCTTAACATCCCCGATTCTTTCATTTTGTCCCAAGTTAACGAATCGTAACAATCCCAAGTCAAACTTTTGTTATGTTCCTTTTCTTTCCTGAACAGATTGTCATAACAAAACCAATGGTTACCTTGATACGTAGTTGAGTAACCCATAATTCGTGATTGGTAAACGGGGAACTCAGGGAGCAACTCGGGCCTACGTTCCCCCAAAATCGATGTGAAAATACCCCATGCATTGCCCCAGTTACCAATGTTCTCATTTACCTTAAAGGCGGCCATCTTTGCGCGCCAAACACTCGGATGCATCAAGTCCTTCTGACTTTTCACATGCTCCACATCATAATGATCAACAAGCAGGGAAAAAATGTTCACGTACTCTCCCGCCCAGATCTTTTCTTTTATAGCTAAAGGCACATGTTGCCCCAATCTCTCTCTACGAGAGGGTGCTGACTCGTCCCTTGCAATCGGCAATGGCCGCTTACCTGAACCGGACGCAGCCTCTGCCGCTTGCGGCTTGTCTATCCCCGCCACTCTAGCTGCCTCCTTCTTCTCACGAAGCCCTTTTATCAGCGCCTGTGCCTCGGCAGCCGTGGCGCCATCACCACTATCCCCCAACCATGCTGCTAGCTGTGCTGCCAGCTCGGGGGGCATATCTTCCTTGGATGTCGGGGTGACGACAACGGGGATTGGATTCCCCCCCATCGGTACTGGGATCGGCGCCTCGAGAGGGGCAGAGGGAACCGGGACGTCCCCACCGGCTGGAACCTTTCTCGGCCTCTTAGGTCTCCCTCCAGCCGGCGAAGGGCCCGAACCCTCCTCCCCGTCTCGCTCCGCCAACCGTTTCTTTATGTCGGACATATCTTTAAAGAGTGCCCGAACCATCTGCTCAGTCGTCATTCTCTTTTCGCCTTTCCTGGGCATCTCTCCGACGGAGTATCTAAAAGACAAAGAACAAGATCAAAACGCTCAAAAAATGGCTCTTCGTTCTGTCCCGAGCTCACGTGTAGCGAGGAGGTGCAGCTTCGGAGCACAAGAACAAGAGGACGTCTTCTGGTCTTGCGTCTCTTTTTATCCGTCTTCAGGGCGGGCGAGAACCCGCCCCTGCCGGCCCCTAGGGCGGGGCTGGCTACGTCGGTGTCTAGGCCAGCCCACTCTAGGGCGGGAAAGGGCGCGCCCCGGCTACGCCGCTTCGGGCATACCAGCCGAGACGCGCCTCCCGCCCAAAAATGGCTTCCCGGGGGGATCGAGGCACTCCGCCATACGTTCGGGGGGACCGAGTGGTCGCCCCTTTCCACATGTCTTGGTTAAAACATTGACATGGCGAAAGGTAAACAAAATGCAGGAGAGTGGCTGGATTGTGTGGGGAGGTGCAGATAAGTTTAGCCTAATAGATGCTAATAATGAAGCACAGGGGCATGTGCCTATTTGCCTAAACTGGAATCCCAGGTAACTATTTGGTCGTTTTTCCTAGTGGTGTATCTGGGCCAGTCCCATTCATTGTTTGTAACTCTTAGAGCCTTTGCTAACCATCTTGTCTTCAATTGCAGATTTGTAGTCTGTAAGGTATTTGTATTTGAATGGTCAGGCGTGAGTACCCACAAAGACAAGGTAATTCTGTTTATGTTCCACGTTGCATTTGGGGGGGTGCTTGGTAAATAGATTCACAATCTGCACCCCTTTTCTTTTACAGGTTTGTGAGACTATGCTACAAATACAGTTGTACGGGCAGACGTGAGTACAGGCAGAACAAACAGGTAATTGTTTGGTAGAGTTAAACTGTGGTGCATCTTGTACATTGTAATATAACAACATACCTTACCCATGTTTTCTTCTGTTGTAGATTTCACAGACAGTACCCCACACATTTGAGCGGGCATACGTGAGTACAAGCACAACAGGTAATTGTTTGGTAAACTGTGGTGCATCTTGTGCATTGTAGTATAACCACATACCTTACCCACGTTTTCTTCTGTTGTAGGTTTCACAGACAGTACCCCACACATTTGAACGGGCATACGTGAGAACAAGCAGAGCTGTTAATTGTTTGGTAGAGTTAAACTGTGGTGCATCTTGTACATTGTAATATAACAACATACCTTACCCATGTTTTCTTCTGTTGTAGGTTTCACAGACAGTACTCCACACATTTGACTGGTAATTGTTTGGTAGAGTCCCCCTATTGTGCACATGGTATATTTCTGTATTAAAAATTCACAATGTGCTGTAACAATCTTTACTTCTATTGCAGGCTCTACGGACAGTGCTACATATAAGTTTGAAAGGGCACTGCAGTGGACAGAAAATCCAGGTAATTACACTCTACGTTTTGCCGACGATGCCTCAGTATTATGTGACAGATTGCAATCATGAGCATAGGCATCAACTTTAACAATGTTCCTTTATTTTGCAGGCTTTGTGGCATAGCAGGCTAAACCCAGTTATTGCAAATATGTTCAAGCACAAAGCTGTACCTTCTGCAGAGTGTGATGCTTCACCACAAAGGAAGAAATGTTGCCTTGTCTTCAAGGAAGAGTGGATGAAAGAAATTGTTGAGGCTGAGACACAGAAATCACGAAGCAAGGTTCGCGTTCAACTTGGGGAACTATTTCAATACAGTCCAGACGTGGGCTTAATTTGCAAAGCATGTGCAGAAGCCAAGATTGTTGGGGACTTTTCCACAGGGAAGAAATGGAGCTGCTGCCAGGTTTTGGTTTGGAGTGCAGGCAATACTGACAGAAACTGCCACTGACAAAGCAAATAGGATGGAAGTAGTTGAACGACACAGATCCCTGCCTGAGGAGATAAAGATTCTCATCAACAATGTGTTGCTGGCAGTCAAGATGAATACTTCAATGTTATCTGTACAAGACATCCATGACCACCTAGCTTTGTATGTGAAGATACCAGACAGCTGGAGGAGCAAGAACTATGCATTTGAGTTCCTTGAGGACATCAATACCGTGATACACAGTGAAGGGATGGCAGAACTTCGTAACGCTTTGTATCACACATTGATAATTGATGAGAGCACAGATATTTCTGTTACAAAAATGCTCATTCTGTACTTCAAGTACCGACCAGTAACCTCAACAGAGCACAAAGCACAGTTTGGGGGCATAGTGAAGCTGACTAGTTGTAATGCTGAGGCTATCACTACTGCTGTGAAGGAATTCTACACTGCCAATGAACTGGACCTCATGAAAATGGTCATGTTCACATCCGATGGTGCGTCTGTGATGCTGGGTAAAAATAATGGTGTTGCTACTCGCCTTAAACAATCTATTCCCCATCTAGTTGAGCAGCAATGTGTCGCTCACCAAGAAGATTTGAGAGTTGATGATGCCTGGAAGAGGGTTCCAATGATTAAAGAGATGGAGACATTATTGAGGACTGTCTACACTGTGTTCTCCAGATCACCTGCAAAGAAGTCCAAGCTGGATGAAATGGCATTAGTCACTGACTGTGAAGTGGTCTCTTTTCGACCTTTGAATGAAGTACGGTGGCTTTCGAGGCATTTTGCAGTTGGTGCACTAATTCGGAATTACGAGGCTGTTCTTAAGTACTTTGAGCATGAGAAAGTTGAAGAGAATGATCCAGTTGCTAAATAATGTTACAAAAAGCTATCTGACTCAAACTACCATATTTTCCTTGCAGTACTTAATGACATTCTGAGTGAATTTGCATCATTGTGCAAACTGTTCCAAAAAAGTTCTTTGACTACTGTTGAAGCTCTACAGTATGCAAGAGCAAAGATTGGACAAATTAAGGAACAGTATTTGGGGGACACTGTCTTTTGGAGCACCAATGTAAGGGAAATTATGGTGTTGTACAAGGAAAGGCAAGAATTTGACAGTGGGCCAATTCTGTCTTTTGTTTCCCTTCTTTGTGAGCACATGCATAAAAGGTTCCCTGAGGATGAACTGAAAGAATGGGCAAGTTTTGAAATCCAGGCGATGTCAACACAATCACATTTTGATTTTGGGACTGAGAATATACAAAGACTTGTTGAAAAGTATAAAAATGTCTTGGTCCTGGGTGATTGTGAAACACCAAAAGATGTTGTTCGACAATACAAAGACTATAAATATGTGGTGGCAGAACATGTAAAGGGTGGTTTATTTACCACATTTCAAGACATGGTGAATTTCACTGTATGCAATGCTGCTCAATATAGTGTGGTGTCTCAGCTAGTTGATGTCTGCGCAACGTTTCAAGCATCTAGTGCAGATTGTGAACGAGGATTCAGCCTCATGAATACTATCAAGAGTAAATTGAGGAATAGACTAGAGCAGAAGCATTTGGATATGCTGATGAGGAAAAAGGCCTACCTTCTGAATGGGAAAGTTGACCTTGATAAAGTTTATCAGCACTAGAAAAATGGCAAGGATCACCGTGAGAAGCAACCCTGTCACCCATCTAGTGATGCCACTTGACTTGTTGGAACGTCCCTCTCCCACAGTCCATGTTTGTGTGGATGTCTGAGTTTTACAAACTATCCCTGGCGGGATAGCCCAACATTACTCAGTAGCTTTCACATCAAATTGTAAATGTTATGTAATTTTGTAACTTTTTGTGTATATGTGATATTGTATAGGCTCTCAACATTTCCCCACCCAATGAACAGTGCTCCAGTTAAAAATATTTAGTAAAATCTTATGATGGTACCACCATTTGGAGTCTTGTGCTTTTCTAAACTTTAAGTGTACTTGCCTGTGTAACCAATCAATGTCATGGCAACTTTATCCAATATGCAAATCGGCCCTAAGACCCTTAAAGTAGAGCTGTTTGTGTGAAAATGCACCATCTTTTCACTTTTTTAAGCCAATGTTTGGAGTAACATTTGGCGCTGCACACACGCGTGGTCTAGTTCCTGGCACACATAGCCATGATTGCAGCGCACATAGACCGTCCACTGCCGCACACAGAGGAAAATAATTAGAGGGAACATTGCTTGTCTGCCTCCTTCTTTCCCAATTCTTGGGGAGAGGTCAGATCTGAGTCAATCAGGTGTTGGTGCAACAACTGGTTCTGACAATTAATAAGGATTTGTTCTCTCATGATCAAGTTATACAATCCTGTATAGTGCTTAACTTTACTTCCAAGTAACCAACCTTCCAGAGCCTTAGTGGCACAATAAACACAATCAGTACAATCCTGAGTCTGTGTCTACTGGGTATCTCTGAACATCAACCTGTACTGTTCAGTAGTTAAGCCAAACCCATGAATTAGAGCACTCTTGAGGACAGGGTAGTTATTAGCATCTGCATCACTAACTGTGAGTAGCTTATCTCTGCCTTTTTCTTCAAAGGAGAGCCACAAGACAGCTGCCCACGGACTCTGGGGGACCTGCTGGACTTTGCAGGCCCTTTCCAAAGCAGTTATCCGCTTGTGGATGTCATCGCCGACTTTGTAGGGGGGCACTATCTTACTCAGGTGCCTAATATTCTCATGGGACCTGTCTTTATCCTTAGGGATATTGCTGCCACCAGTGGGTTATAACCCACCCAACTTCTGCTCTCTAGCTAGGGCAAGCTTATCTTTGGCAAGGGCACCTTCTGGTTCTTGCCTCTCAATCCTCAGATTAGCTTCCCTCATCCTAGCCTGATGTTCTCTCCTTTCAGGAGAGGTCATCCTTCTCTGAGCAAGGGTATTGGATCCCCTAGAGGCATTAGAGTGGTGTGAGGCACCTGAGTGGGACCTCCTCCTCTCATTCCCCTGGTTAAGTCTACTAATAGGTCTGTATGGGGCTAGTCCATTGTCAGCCCCATGTAGGCTTAGGTTAGCCTGGCTAAGTCTCCCTACTTGAACCTGGCTATCTTGGAAAATTTCTTCTTCAGAGTCTTCCTCTTGCTCATCTCCTTCTTCGCCTACTATAGTGGGGTCTGATGCATCATCTGTAGAGGGTAATACCTCTTCTGCATGAACTGAGGGACCCTGTCTAGAGGCCTTCTCAGCATCAGCCCTCTCTAGGAGTTCTATTAGGTGGGAAATGGTAGGGTTGGAACCCTGTTTCAATCTCCTTGAGGTACACAAGTGTCTCATCTCTTGGAAGTTGAGTATTTCATATCTAGAGGGTGCCCTGGGATGGTCACCTCCCACAGGAAGAGTCAAACTTGGCTCCCCTGTGGTAGACATGATTCTAGTGAGGTGCGGTGTGTGCACCTACCTACACTATTTGTTTTCCTACTAGAACCTCTCTAGGAGTTATAGTCAGGGTGTGCTAGGCCCTTTGGTCTACAACAACTGCGTTCAGTAGAACTTATGTATTCTAAGTCTTGTTATATGTACCTATGGTACCTAATGTGATTTTTCAAATGATATCTCAAAGATTACAATTGGTAAAACAACAGCAATCTTAAATCCCAACCGCTGCACACCAATGTGAGAAGTTGGCCTGGTATATGATGTCCACTATTCTAGTGTGCACCCTGTATCAGTCCAAACAACCCTTATGGTGATGGTTGTAAAGTCAACCTTATAGACCAGCTATCCTAGGGGTAGCATGGACAAAAGCAGTTTTAGGCTAAACTCAAGAGGGCATGTGAAGCCAGCCGTTTTACCATATGCAATCCTTTTAATACCAAATGAAAGGACACCACACAGGGTATATATTCAAAATATATATGTATTTATTTCTAAATCAACCCCCTGAACTCTTTATGAGCACAGAAGTACAAGTGCATCACAAGTAACTCAATATAACATACAATCAGTTGCACAAGATGGATAGGCCCTGTTGGCCCGCTAAACCATATACTAAAATAGTGGTATAAGAACCACGTCATGAACAATTGAAAGGCCTAGGGCCTTGGGAATCGCTGGGACTATACTGGACTAACAGTAGTTAGGAAGCAGGAGGCCCACTGGATGCGGGTGCAGAGTCTAAATGCACACGTGTGCACACATAGAAGTCAATGGGTGCGTAAAATTAGAAAGTTAAAGGTTTGGGAGTCTTCCGACTGGACTAGAAGCTAACCACTTGAAACTAGGACACTAGGAGAGTTACTCTTTACAGGAGCACCGCAGTACTTGTGTTACCTCACCCACAGGAAGCGGGTGCATAGGTCCCAAAGTGTGTCGGGTTTCGTCGTGGAGTTCTATGGCGCCTTGGAGAAAAGATGCTGCAGGCGCCCAGGGGAGAAGAGTCCGGTTGGATCCAAGGGCGTATCGAGGATGAAGAGTACCTGAAAGCAGAGGGGACAGAGTCTGGGTCACTAGCCAGTGACCAGGATAGAACCAGGAAGGAACCAGGCGATGTCGGGAAGCAATCAGGCGATGTTGTGAAGCTTGTCTCTGCTGCCACGTGGACCAGGAGGTGTCGAAGACAACCAGGAGCTGGGCAATGACTGTCCCATGAAGGCTTGTGTTGTCGGCGGTATCGGCTTCTGGATTGGAGTCAACAAACCTTGGCAAAGGCAACCCATGCAGGATTCAAAGAGGGCATCTTACTCAGGCCAGCAAGGACTGAGAGGCTTCTCCTTTGCAGAGAAGCAAGGGCCAGTCTGGAGCAACCAGACCAGCAGTGTAGGTTTTGGGTTTTGTTATCACAGAGGCCACTAGCCAACGGGCAAGTGACCGGACAGACGCATCGAGCAGGAAAATGCAAAAGGGCCCCACGCAGCACTCAGTGAGTGTGAAAAGGTGATCTTTGGTGCAGTGGATGCTCGGGGCTTGAGCTTCTCAATACCCAATGCACAACTTTGAGGGTGCCTCAGAAGCTGCACGGAAAGCGTCTCGCTGGCTTTCCAAGATGGCCGGTCCCACGTCTCTCGTCACCTCCACGGGTTTCAGCTTTGCTGTGGCTTTGGATCGGGCTGTTGGATGTCTGGAAGTCTGGGTCTTGTCAGGCTCTGTGTTTGGGCGCCGGTGAGAGCAATGACAAAGCAAACCGTTGAGTGCTTGATGGTGCCTGCTTGCACAGGGTGGTCACCCCTTGACCACAAGGGAGATTCTTTAATCTTCTATGTCGAGTAGGATGTCGAAGGTCCAGAGTTTCATATCAGAGTTTCAGTCAGGATAAATCTAAAGTCTTGGGACTCAGCACCTACCTACATACCAAATCTAGGGGCTGGATTACCTGCTAGGTCCCTCCTAAGGGTGGGACCCATCAAGGGGGGGATTACACCCCTTTCCCTTTGTCCAGTTTCACACCAGAGCTGGGGTTGGAGTGCCCCAGCACCAGTTTGAACTGGACTATGCATGGGACACCTTGTGTGCCCCAGGCAGTGTCTCATTTCATTCAGCCCTCCCTGCTCCAATACACTATAGCCTGTCTGGGGTGGTGCTAGCACCTCCCTGTGACAGGAAACCTATTTTCCATGCCTCCCTCGCTGGAAGGACTCCCAGCAGCAGGAGGTCAGACTTGTGTCTGTGACAGCAGCGTCCATTTTGTGATGCTGAGGCTCTGGTTAACTTTAACCGGGATTAATGGAAGTAACATGTCTTCTCCCTCTAGAAGGGTGGAATGCTATCCCCGTCGCCAGGACTGGCGAGGGGGTAGTATTCCAAAGCGTATGACACCTTACGTTTTGATAAAGCCAAACCAAAGTTAACATCTGACCGCGAGGTTCATAATGCGCTTAAGAGTATATGGTATGGCAATATCCTAGACCAGCTATAAGGACATAGTTCAAAAGCTGCAGACAGGCTCAGCTCATGCTAGAGCACCATCTCACATAAAACCAAGCACTCTGCCTTCAGGATTGTTAAGGCCTGCCGTAGGAGTGACTTATAGGTGTATATGTGTCTAGATATAAGGTTAGACATAGGAATACTATTGCTACGCAAGGGGTGATTACACGACCTTGCCCCAGCTGAGTGATCAGCCTGTTGTGTCAGTTTGGATGGCCAGCCAGGGGTGGCAAAATATATGCTGCATCCCCTGGTAGGCCTTGGGTGCACCTATGCCCTGGGTACCTACCTATAGTACACTGTACAGGGACTCATAAGAGTGGCCCAAATCCCAATTGGTGATGTACCTAAAGTACAGGGTGTGAATTTAGAGGGAGAACAGCAGGGCTGTGGGTCTGATTAGCAGGCCCACAGCCACATTAAGTCAAAAACCAGTGAAGCAAAAAGCAAAAACTGGGGTGACCATAGGAAAGCAGACCCTACTCTCCTACAATTCCTTTCTACCGAACGTCCCATCAAAATTGTAAAGTGCCACAGGGCTCATCTCTTAGTCTGCTGTTGTTCAACATATACATGACCCCGCTAATTTCCCTGATAACTTAATTCAAGATAGAAGAAACGTCCTACGCAGATGACACACAATTAATTCTATCGCTGGACAAATATTCCACTGACGCTGAACTCAATTTCAAACTCTGCCTAGCCGAGGTCCTTTAATGGACGAAGAACAACCCCCTCAGGTGTAACACAGATAAAACAGAGATTCTACTAATGGGGAAAGACAATCCCTTTCAGCCGAATGCCTGGTGGTACGACACCACCACCCACCACTGTTAAGGTAGCAAAAAACCTAGGAGTGCAATTCGACACTGCTCTCTCATATCGACCACACGCATTGACAGTGGCGGGGACCTGCTTTACCCTCATCAAGTCATTAAAACATTCTTTTACTTCATTCCCCTAATGGCTAGGAAAACAGTTATTGTGGCACAGATCCTCTTGCGCCTGGACTACTGCAACAGCCTCCTGGCAGGAGCCAATAAACAAACAAAGAAAAGACTACAAGTAGTACAGCATGCTGCGGCCCGCCTAGTCCTGAAACTACCACGTAGGTCCTCAGCATCCGCAGCACTTAAAACCCTCCAGTGGTTTCCACTGCACAAGAGAATCTATTTAAGAGACTCTTAATCACTTTCAGAGCCTCACTAAACATAGGCCCAACGTACCTCTCAACCAGATTCACCCCATATACCACATTCAGAACTCTTAGATCATCATCAGCATACCTCCTCAAACCTCTCAGCTTTAAGTACCAAACCAAGGGAGGAAAAACAGCAGCCACATTAGGAACTAAAGCCTGGAACATTTTGCAAACTCACCTGAGAATGCTAAAAACAGAGACACAGTCCAGGAAGGCACTGAAAACCTGGATCTATGAACCTCCAGACAAATTCTGCCTATCACTTACATAGGGCTGCCGCGGCTTCATCTCATCCTCTCCTCTGCCTAGACCCACGATGCTCATTCCGGGGTGACAGCATGCACTTCATAAATGCAAAAATCTGATCAAATCAAAGGCAGATCTCTGGGGCATGTCTATATACTTCAGAGAATGTACCAACGGTTACCCAGGCACAGCTTAACTTAAGCTGGTGTTTGCTGGTGCTCAGAACCGGAACCCCTTTCAGTGGATGAGGACTGTTCATATAGCAGAGATTCAAACTGGCTCTGCTTGAAGCTCTGGGAGTCTGCACTGCTTGTGCACACATGAATGTATTAGAATGCCCTGCGCTTGATGCACTGACGCTTCTTTCTCACACTGACCCACCCCTAACCTGACACCCAAACTGCATTCACTGACACTTCCATCTCAGCCTGGGCAGCAGCAGCCACAGGGCTCATGGAGGCCTCTCTGCTCCTGGCCTGTTCTTTCCTTCACCCACTTCAGTCTTCTACCGCCACCGGATGCTAGTGCCCACCTACCCCACTGGCTCAGATTGGCCCTGACTGGCCGTGGTCCCCATGAAGAGTGTATCCTCATTCTATTGAAGACTGCCTTTTTAACATACAAACAACTCGTGACTTTGAGGCTATGCTGTAGCTGCCCTATATGTAATTAGATCCAGTGAGTCCTGATTCGCCCTTTGTATGTTTCCAGCAAGATTGGCCAGTTTCAGCGCTGGTAATCCTCACATCATTGCACATGTGGACACCCCATCTGAATAAGTCCTGGTATCTACAAACATGGTTCATTTCTGATATATATCTTTGTGGCTCTCCTGATGAAGGCACACTTTGTGCCGAAACGCGTGTTGTGAACTCTCCTCACCCAGCCACATCACATCAGTTTTTTGTATTAACTGTTTGTTCTGAATATTTGTTGATGTTTTGTATGTTTATGTCTAAAAAATATATTTGTTTTTATTAAGTGCTCAGCCATCGTGATCTGTGGTGAATACATTGTGTCAGATGTACTATACACCAATGTGTTTGAATATATATATTGTGTTTTTAAAAAAAAAATTGTATTCTTTTTTTTTTATCCTCATTCGCGTAATGGCTCCAATCCATCTACTAGCAATCTCTCCACAAAGCAAGAAGGTAGGCAGTGCCTGGTGATGTCTCAGCATCCGCTGGCAGGAATAATTTGGTGGAATAGACACCACAATATCCCAACAACACCTGCTGGCAGGCCACAATCCTTCGACCTCCGGGCTAAGACCGCCAAAAGATAGTGTCTGGCCTATTTAGGCTCCCTTGAAAATATCTTCGTTCTGGACCAACCCAAGGGTGAACCAGGAATGCGTAATCATTGGACCTGGGGAAAAAAAAAAAAAAACCCAGGCTTAACGACACCAGTCCAGCTGGTACCAGAAAGCTCTCCTTTCCTGATTTCCTCCCCTTGCCAGGTCTAATTTAGATATTCAGAGCATTGCGGAGCGCCATTCATAAAAAGAGGGAGGCAGAGCATCCTTCCAATGCCTACAGATTTCCCTGCGGGCCACCAACACAGAGAAAAACAAAAGGTTTGAGGCAGCAGAGCGGGATTTTTCACTCAGGCCAAAAATAACAAGACCCAAATCTATAGATATTGGACGACCCAGACATGAGGACAGTTTTTCACCTATAGAGTTCCAGAAAGCCGCGATTTGCAGGCATTCAAAAAACATATGCACATCAGATGCCGCCTCCAAGCCACATCTTGTGCAAGAGACCGGTCCCGTCAAGGAAAACTTCGACAGCCTCTGCGGGGAATAGTAGGCCCTATGCATGGTGAATAAATGATTTCTTCGCAACCAAGCTGGTTTAACCAAGTCCCAGAGCACCCCGCATGAGGCTCCCCACAGTTCCTCCACATCCTTCCCCGGCCTCAACTCGCCCCATAGTTGTGATGGGAGACAGAAGTTTCCGTCGGTTTCCTTTAAGATTGTTTTGTACCAGAGTGAGATCTCCTTTTTTGCAGGGGGTTTATTGACCAGACCGGCCTCTAACTCACTTACTACTCCTATAGGTAGATTTCTACTCCGTGTGGACGGTCCTTGAAAGGTCTGAGCCCAACTTGCTATTTGCACATATTTAAATCTTGAAAATCTCGGCCCAATTTTATTGACCAAGTAATTCCATGGTAGTAAGGATCCATCCATGAATAGATCTCCCCAAGATTTAATTCCAGCCTCTCTAAGTGGTAAAGCAAGTGCATCTTCTGTCCAGGCTGGGGGTGCAGGTAGGTCCCAGATTGGGGCACAGTTAGAATAGTACCCCAATTTAATCAAAAATCTCAGTCTGTACCAGGTATTGGCCATCCCCTGCAACACCTTCAGTTTTATTTTTTTTTTAAACTTGGGATCCCAAAATTTGAACAAGAAGCTGCTCTGCCCAACTCCCTCACAACTCAGCAAAGCTGAAAACATGCCACCCACACCTGTTTCGGGAGGTGTTTTCAGCAACATGCGTGAGTGGGATAACTGAAAGGCCAACGCATAAGCTTGGAGATCCGGACCTGCCAGTCCCCCCTTCTCCCTGCGACGCCTTATCTTTTTCCAAGCCATTCTCAGATTTTTGTTACTCCATATAAATGAGGAAATCTCACCCTGTAACTTAGATATAGTTTTGGGATCAAAAAACAACGGAATTGAATTAAATAAAAATGTAACCTTTGGCAAGATGGACATTTTAACCAGATTTACCTTCCCTAAGATGGTAATCGGGAGATGTGCTCATGCTCTCATCTGTTTTCGGCACTGTGCAGCCACCCTATCAAAATTTGAAGGAGCAATCAGCCCTATATCTTTAACTATTGAAACACCCAGATACCGCAGATTGATTCTTGATATTTCACCATGAATATTGTGGGCAACGTTCCATGACATAGACTCAGTCTTGGAGGCATTGACCTCGTACCCTGAAACTCTACCGAATTCCAAGGCTAGGTCAATGACTGCAGGGAACGCTGTACTTATATCAGATGTAAATATCATAACATCATCCGCGTAGAGGGCTACTTTTTTCATCCAATTGCAATAGGTAAATGGTGCAACTAAGATGGCTTCTCTTAGTTTCTGGGCAAAGGGCTCTATGTATAGATCGAATAATAGGGGAGACAGGGGGCAACCCTGCCTAGTCCCCCTCGTTACCAGAAACGACTCAGATAGCCCCCCGTTGACCAACAGAGAGGCTGATGGACTTCTGTACAGCAACTTTATCGCTCGACAGAATTTTTTGCCCACGTTGAACTTCGACAGGGCCTCCGACAGGTACAACCAATTAACCCTGTCGAAGGCCTTGGTGGCGTCCAACGTGAGAACTGACAGGGGCATTCCTTCCTTTATTGCAATATCGATGGAACCTATAAGATCATAAATGAGCTCAAACATCTGCCTCCCCTTCACAAAGCCTTTTTGGTTAAGGTGCAAGATGTCCGGGGCCACTTGACCAAGCCTTTTAGCTAAAATCGAAGCAAAAAGTTTGTAATCGGCATTCAGTATCGAAATAGGCCGATACGAGCCACAGTCAGCCGGAGACTACCCAGGCTTCAAAATAAGTGTTATTGAGGCGTTGTCCCAAGAGGCTGGTGGTGCCTCACCCTCCCTTAATATCTGGTTAAATAAAGACACCAGAATAGGGGCAACCTCAACCATCAAGTTTTTATAGATTTCGGACGGTAAACCATCTGTCCCTGCAGCTTTATTACCCTTAGTTCCCCGAATAGCTTCCTCTACCTCTGCCCCTGTTATTTCGTTGTCTAGGAAGTGGTTTTGCTCGGCTGATAGTGATGGTAGCGAGATGGCCTCCAACTAGTTTGTAATACTCTCTGCTGTTATATTAAGGTCCTCCTGGTATATTAACTGGAAGAAATCTTTAAAGGTGGCCCTGATATCCTCATCTCTTGTAAAGGAATTTCCTCCCACAGTAATTACCTCTACATGATTTCTTACCCTGTCAGTTTTGGCTTTCCAGGCCAGCAACCTGCCTGCACCCTCCCCATACTGAAAGTGAGACAACTTGCTGGCCTCCCACCTCTGTAGGATCCGTTTGTCCAAAATAGATGATAACCTATTTTTTAATTCCTCCAACTCCTCGAGCTTCAGGGATATATCATTACCATCTTCGATTCTACTTCCCTCAATATCTGTTTGCACTATTGACATTCTAGCCTCAATAGAGGACACCTCTTCCAGGTATTGCCTTCTTCTGTAGACCGTTTTATTTTTTATCAGCCCTCTTATTGTACATTTAAAGGCGTCCCAAACAACACCGAGTTTGGCGGAGCCTACATTAGTCAGAAAAAATTCACGGGCTTCAGATTTAATAAACTCCATGTCCTCAGAGGAGGTAAGAAAGGATCTATCAAAAGACCAATTTCTATCGGGCTGCTTAGACCCCCAGTTTAAGTCCAGCATCATAGAAGAGTGATCGGAAAGATGGGAGGGAGCATAGCTCACATTGGCAACGGAGTCCACCAATGAACGGCTAGTTAAGATGAAGTCTATCCTTGATCGATGTCGATATTTAAGATTTCTATAAGAAAATCCCAGTTTCTGACCTGCCCTTACCCTCCAAATATCTACATAGCCATATTGCCTCATGAAACCAAGCAGACCACTCCTAGACTTTGACAAAACCTGCTGCCTGCTTGTCGGAGATTTATCTAACTGAGGGTTTAAGACAATGTTAAAATCTCCTGCTATAATTACAGGCTCTGGGAAATGCAACAAATGAGAGAATAAGGCTTCAAGTGCTGCAGGGTCATCACGATTAGGACCATAATATCCTACCATTGTTAATACACACCCGCCCATCTCAACCGCTGCAATAGCCCACCTCCCTCCTGTGTCTGCTTTTTTCTTAATGATTTTAAAACTCATGGGTTTTTTGAACAAAATCGTCACTCCCCTTATGTTTAGATTTTGTGAAGTGGAGACTGTGGAATCTAGCCACCCATTCTTTTTAACCAAATCATCCATCTCGGTTTCAATTAGGTGGGTCTCCTGGAGTATCATGACCCGCGCATCAACATCTCGAAGATATTGCAAGATTTTATTCGCCCTAGGTTTGGTGCGCAGGCCATTCACATTCCAGGAGAAAATCTTAAGCTTACCCATACTCTAAAAATTGGTGGTAACTAGATATCTGGCTGCATTCACCCTCCTCGAAAAGGATACTCTGAACAGTTACCGAAAACAGGTTAAGTACTGCCATTAAAAACAAAAACCTTAATAGGAGCATGGTTACGAACGAGGATTTTTTCTTCTTACTTACCCCCCGTGCCCTTCCCTACTACCCCCGAACCCATGAGGAACCCTTGTACTCTCTATCCGGTATTACCGGATGGAAGGTACCCCTACTCTGCCTGACCTCCTGTGTGTGCCTCCTATATATAATGTTTATTATACCTATTTTACCCTATTGTGTGGACGTATTTTCGTGCATATGTATAATCTTTTTTATTTTATATATTTTTTTTTTTTTTTATCCTTTTAAATTACATTACTGGATTTACCATTAGATCTTTCCATCTTTTGCATTCCCCCTATAAATCATTGTTTCTTAAGTAGACATAAATAAACAAGGTCTCCGCCTAGTTTTCCTACTACTGCAATTTTATGTAGCCTTACCTTTCCCTTGGTAACTTAACAGGGCTAGTTTACTATAGATCGTTCAGGTTAGGGAAAAAAAAGGGCAACTCCACACATATACGCTGGATAAAAAATAAAAAAAAATACCAGCTCATCTATGTTAGACACCAGTTCCCCTTCTACTTCCCAGTGATAGCAATAATTCATCAGCAGCCTCTACTGATCGTATATTGTGCATCTTATTGTTATGCATTACTTTAATAGTGCCCACACCGCCAGCGCTCGCTCCAAACTGCGCACGTTAACACTTACATATCAAGGAAACTCATGAGACATATTTTTGGGAAAGCAGTGGTGCAGGTTTATTTCGCACAACAAGTAGCTGATAAGGTGGGTCATCTTACAGGCGATCCAATGCGGCAGCCCCTCGCTGACCCGCATGCCTAAGGAGCCATCTTGCACGGCGAGTCGATGCTCTGACGGTGCAGTAACTTATCACTTTATTTCGTTCTACTCCCGCCCCCCCTGTCAGGGCGGAGCGATGAGGCACATCCCCGGTCGGTTCAGGCCCCCCGACCGCCCGAAGGACTAACGGGGCGCCGACGCTGTTTCCTGGAACCCCCTCGGCTCCAGGTTCTTGGCTCAGGCACCCTTACTGTGCCAGGCAGAGGTATTTAGACTGTATCCTTCGTATCCTTCTGCCGCAGAGGTACCCCTACTGTCCATCTGCTTCCAGATTGCCCTGTGACTCCGCCTGCAACACAAAACATGACCATTAAAAGTTCACAACTTTCGCCCTCCGCTCTGCCGCTGGGTCAGGGTTAGGGTGGGAACAGCGCAGAGCAGCCCAGGGCACAGACGCGGCAGGAAAAACCGAGCAACGTGCTGGGCCTGCTATAAAACCCCCCCGGTAACGCCCCCCGCCTATGAGCGCCCTCCCATTGGCCGTTTGCGAGGAGGGGGGTAGATGCGCTGAAAGCTCCTCTCGTGCGTCGTGTGGTACTAAGACGCTGTCTCGCCCATGCTCCCCTTCGTGTCGCGCGGCCAGCGGCCTAGTGCCCACACCGCCAGCGCTCGCTCCACACTGCGCACGTTAACACTTACATATCAAGGAAACTCATGAGACATATTTTTGGAAAAGCAGTGGTGCAGGTTTATTTCGCACAACAAGTGGCTGATAAGGTGGGTCATCTTACAGGCGATCCAATGCGGCAGCCCCTCGCTGACCTGCATGCCTAAGGAGCCATCTTGCACGGCGAGTCGATGCTCTGACGGTGCAGTAACTTATCACTTTATTTCATTCTACTCCCGCCCCCCCTGTCAGGGCGGAGCGATGAGGCACACCCCCGGTCGGTTCAGGCCCCCCGACCGCCCGAAGGACTAACGGGGCGCCGACGCTGTTTCCTGGAACCCCCTCGGCTCCAGGTTCTTGGCTCAGGCACCCTTACTGTGCCAGGCAGACTGTATCCTTCGTATCCTTCTGCCGCAGAGGTACCCCTACTGTCCATCTGCTTCCAGATCGCCCTGTGACTCCGCCACAGCTCTGGAGGAGGCCCCCGTCAATGACAGAGCCCCCTCACCCACCTAGCTACTTTAACTTGCTGTTTAGTACCACTTGCCTTCACCACACCACTGCGGAGATTTCATAGACAGTTCTTAGGACACGCCCTTAGTTACATAAGCCGCACCTCTGGTGGGGATTGCTTAGATACGGTTCTTAGGCCACGCCCTTAGTTACAGGCCACACCTCTTACAGAGATTCCTTGGCGGTTAGTTGTTTTTTGTCCGGACATATTATACAGGGGATCGGCAGGTGACTATTGTAATAATCATGACAGCGAATGTCCTGGCAACTCACTGCAAGATCGTTATGTGAGTTTGGTTAGAGCATGCACTAGCAGATGCCCGTAATCGACACATGCCATTCCCAGTTCTCTGTTGTATTGCAGTATTTCACCTCTAATTACACTTAATTACCCACTTACGCAAGCATTGACCACGTATGATGTGCATATTACTTAAAAACGCTCTACCATCTCAATTAGGAAAAGTGGTGATGTAAAATTCGGCTGCACTTATATGTAGAGTAAGCCAAGTCAAAAGCATGTCTCTTAATCCCTGTGGAGTGTTTGCCATTTGATGCAGTATCATCCTTGTATCTGCGTATCGTACTCCTTTGTAACATTAGCCCGCCACTCACCATTGCCTACGTATCGTTTGTTTCTTGTGCCTGAGTGTCTAGCATATTTTGCAGTATTTCCCTCCAATTGTATTTTGTTACTCTTGTGCCCTGCACACTGGTCAATCATTTCCCCTTGTAATGCACTGTTTGCCACCTCATGAATTTGTTTGCTCACAATTGTCACTTTTACCTTATCTAACTACCGATTGCATAATTGATTTTTATAGTGAGAGCCAGATAAGGGGCTGTGCCGCCTGCTAGAGCACTTGGTGTACAGAATCTTTACTATCGTATTTGAATATATGTGCATAAAACAAATTCCTTCTCTGCAAGGGGCTGATAGCCAGGAAGCCAGAAGGTGGCGACAGTGAGCTATTACAGTTGTTCATCACGAAGCCTTGCCGGGCATGTATTGCTTCCTTGATGAAAACAAGTTCGGGGGCGGTTTCGACTGGCGCCCCCAAACGGCCGTTTTAATATGCCATAATTCCAACTTTGATTGAGCCTGTCTGTGTACTGCTAGTACAACCAGATATATTAGCTAATAATCCGTTACATAACGTATCAATCACTGTGCGCTCCATGTCACCTACCGCACTCGGCCATGTATGTACCACCAGAGCTCGCTCCTACAACTGGATGCATTTTCAATGTATACATAAACTCGCTCCGACTTAACGATGGGACTGTTTAAATTAAAACTGCAGCAGATGTGTGGCGTAGTCAGTAAGGAAGACACATAAGCTAGCCTGAATTGTCATACACTTCGCTTTAAACATGAAGACACCTTTGCGTCGTAATGGTTACCTGGTGGATGTTGATATGCTTTCAGTGGCCTCGGACCCGGACTACAATAAGGGCAAAATATACTTTGAGGATAGAGTGCTTATGTCAGAATGCTGCACGTTTAGTTGAATGATATTGCAGACCCATTTGGATTTATGCCTGCAGGATTACTCCCCTTTTAACATATTTTTCCACGTGTCCCACCCACCAGATCTATTAAGTTTTATTGCTTGAAGTTACTTCGCATAGTTAAACTTCACAACAGATAGATTTTATTGGAAGGGGAGTGTAAAAAACACTGCGATGGTTTAATGTTTCATATCTCACTCTCCATCATACCGATGAAGGTTGTATCACAGATGTGTGGCTCAGCTTACAAGCCAGGGAGAGATTTTTAATCCCTGTGGCAAACAAAGGATGGATGCTTTTCGGGGGTTAGGCGCTACAGTTCAGATGGGCTTTCCTGCATTTCTGCCGCTGGCCGCGCGACACGAAGGGGAGCATGGGCGAGACAGCGTCTTAGTACCACACGACGCGCGAGAGGAGCTTTCAGCGCATCTACCCCCCTCCTCGCAAACGGCCAATGGGAGGGCGCTCATAGGCGGGGGGCGTTCCCGGGGGGGTTTTATAGCAGGCCCAGCGTGTTGCTCGGTCTTTCCTGCCGCGTCTGTGCCCTGGGCTGCTCTGCGCTGTTGCTGTTGTTTAAGAGATGCAGGAAAGCCCATCTGAACTGTAGCACCTAACCCCCGAAAAGCATCCATCCTTCTGCCTAGCTCCCACTGCTTATCCAGGGTTAATCTAGATAAATCTGAGCGGACCTGAAAGTTGAACCCTTTCCCTGCCAAAGACTTTTGTTTCAGAGCTAGGTTCAGGATTTTCTCTTTGAGGGTATATGTATGGAAATTCACTAAGATCTTCCTCGGCTTAGTTCTTTGAGGGTTGCGACTGAATGGATTCCTGTGGATACTCTGAATGTCCTTTGCCAAGTCCTCATCGGATTGATGTAAGTTAAGAGACTCTTTTAGTAGAGATATTATAAACCCCTTAATATCCGTTCCTTCATTCCCTTCCGGAACATTGAGTATACGAATATTACATCTCCTTGCGTTATTTTCCACTGTCTCCATTCTGTCAGAGAGGGCAGCGTTGTGTTTTGTATCATGTCTCTAATTTTAGATAAAATCCTAAAGAAAGAACTATATATGTTTTAAATAGTTGTCACTCCTTTGCACTGAGCTTGGGTTATCCCCCATGTATTATTTCGTTTTGTCAAGAATAATGTAAATTGAAACGTAGTAAATGCCTAGGATACTTTTTTCTCCTTGTTTTTTCTCCTTGCTGGCTCCTAGTGACTGGAGGCGAGCGGTAGCCATGGGGGCACCGCTTATTTTCTGACTTGTGCCCCAGAGTTCAGTTGCATTAGGTGATTGGGCCTCATCCCCCATATAAGGTGAGTGTTTGCAGGGGGCATCGAGAAGAGCACATCAAAGGTATTTTTACATCGTCCGCACATGTGGCAAGAAGCCGTTGTGGCGAGGAGAGCCCTGCAGTGCGGGCTGAGGGGAAGGGATGAACCTAGCCATGAAGTGGCAGATGAACGAAGGACCCGCTGCAGAGCAGTCTTGGCTTTTGCACAAAATTGAATGCAACTTTTTCTCCTCTGGGATGTGTCAATCAGACGCAGCACAAAAAGGCCATTGGCGCAGACTCATGGGAATCCCCTCTTAGGGTTATTAATGATGACAGAGTCTTTCAGTCAAACCTTGCAAATTTAAATGTAAAAGTGTTTGTATTTATATAGCGCCTTCTACCCTGAGGTCTCGTAGCGCTGTATTCATACCCCTGTGGAACCCTTCCTGACTTTCCTGTGAAATGTCTACTCCTGGGCACCCCCAAGGTGAAGCCAGGCATCCAAGCGCTGCTGGGGCCGTTGTGGAGATTAAGCAAAAAGAACAATTGATGGACAGAATGCAGAACAATGTCAAACATTTACCCCAGTAGTGAGATCGGGACGTAAATCTATCATTTAACTTGTAGATACAACACATTCTTGCCCTTTTATTTTGATGCACGGCAGAGCAGTAGGAAGGCTTGCTGCACAGTCGTGCGTCAAAATATAGTAAATGAGGCCCATGTATATAGTCTGACTTTAGTGTCATTTATGAACATAGCTGTCCACAGGAAGTACAGTTTCTATTATTGACTCAAATTGGGCAACATTTTTTGTGAAGGATATTTAGGGTGCATTATTTTTCTCAGACAATATTCAGGTCTCGATATTCTAGTATCACACCATTAGGGAGTCCTTCAATACTGCTGACCTATGGGTGTCCAACGTAGGTCCAGGAGGGCTGGATCCATGCAAGAGTTTCAGAGTTACTCACTCACCATATAAATGAGTTCCTTTTGGGTTAATTATATGCACTTGTGTATAATCTGAAAACACATCAGGCTCTCCTGTACGTATGAAGAATAATTCTGACCTAGAGAAATGCTGACATACTGCAGAGCCTTCAGGTTTCTTATTTTGGGTGTCTCTTTCTGTGAGGTCTGCAGCAGGATTCTTATATTATATTACAAAACATAAAAACGGTATCCTGGAGTCTGTCTCTGAAGAAATATATCGCTGGCTAAACACACAGGGGCAGATTTACTAGAAAGTGTGGCAGCGAGGCAACGCAGGCCCTTTGGCTGCGCCACGCTGCGGTCCTTCCAAAGCACAGGGATGCGACATATTTACAACAATATGAATCATCTCTGAACGTACCCCTGCGCTGGCGCACAAACTGCTGCCATGCACCATGGTGCAAGGATGCCTGCGTCAAGGGGAGATTGTTTTTGTGCTGGTAGGGGCACCTCCCTGCACAAAAACACTACAGGCACTTTCCTCTTCCAATGCATGCTGCAGAGGAAAAAATTAGGAGAAATTAAAAGCTTTCTCTTTGTTGTGCCTCCCTAAGCCTCGGAGGCATAGCATTCAGATGCATTTCCAGATTCACGATTCCTCGTATATCTGTAAATGTGTCAGGTTCCGTGGGTGTTGCGTGGGACACCCACAGCTACACCCTTGGAAGGCCCCTTTCACGCAAAGTGCTGGGTATAAAGGGGCCATATTTACAAGGGTGGCTTTTCCTGTCATTGTAAATATGGAGCAGGAAAATATGCCACCAGTACGTCACAAAAAGTGACGTACTAGTTGCGCAGGGGGCTTGTATATCTGCCCCACAGTCTCTGCGAGTGCATAGACGATATATAGGCCTCACTTTGTAACCGCCAAACACATGAAGCTATGGGGCTTATTTACAAGCCCCTTGCGCTGCCTCACTTTTAATATGGGAAAAAGTTACGTACCGGAGGCACAAGGGGCTTGAAGTTTGTATGGGTGCGTGAAGTTTGCGATGTGAATATAGTTCTAGAAGCAAATGTACCTTTTTGTTTTACATTTGCTATGAATTCCTAAAGGGATTTGCGGCAGGTGTAAGGGCTTTTATGGGTGCAGCGATCTTCGCCACAATTCCCAAGATCGGTATCTTGAGTCCGGGCTTCTCCAGATCCACCGCTGACCTCTGCCCATATAAGTCACTGACCTCCTCCCGATTTGCAACAGGTGTTGACAGCCATTGTGTTGCTTGGTTGTCATATTTTCTTCGTGCCCATTGCACAACCAATTGTAAAGCATTCTCATACCATACTAGGGTCAAGTTTTCGCTATAGAACTCTTTATAAATAATGTTTCCTTGTTGCACCACTTGGAAGGCATAGGAATCCGACGCTTTCACAGGTTTATGAAACCTTTTAAATCTGGGAATGCGTCTGAATCCATGCATGTTGTGTGTGAGCACCGACAGCAACACCAGTAGAACACCTTTTTCACGCAGAGTAGTGCGTGAAAGGAGGCCATATTTACAAGGCTGTGAAAAGCCACATAGGGTGACGTTATGTGGCCTTGTAAATATGGTGAAGGAGAGAGTAACAAAAAAATGACTCTCAGAGACGCTAGGGGCTTTTAAATATGCCCCTGGGTCCCATTAGGTAATCACTGTCAGGCACCCCTAGGTATGTTACTGACTCATCACTTTTACAGCCCTAAGGGACCGAACACCCCAGGGAGTGAAATATGGAAACCATAAGACACGGCTCACGTCATCGCCCGAAGCAGCAGCTGCTGCAGGGAAGGGTGAGGGCGCCGCTCTGTGGCTCCTTCGCGGCGGGTTTCAGTCTCACTTCCCAGTCGCTCTGAGTCACCGTGAGCTCCGCTATCATAAATCTGACAGTGATAGACCGCCTCGTCCTCCGCCAGGGCCCCGGTGATGGTCAATGTGGCCCTGTCACCAGAGTTAGTGCCGGAGAATCTCTCTGGGATATCTGAGGGTCTTTTTTTATCATCATACATGATCAGTCGGGGGGCCCCGTCCGGCCTCTGCTGGTACCAGTACACATTCTTGCCTTCAATGCCTCCGGCAGAGCAGGTGAGTTCAGCGGTGCCTCCCGGAGACACAGACACCGAGGGCGGCTGAGTCAGAACCCACTGAGCAACAGAACCTGGAATGAGAGGAGGAATGAGGACTAACAGCGTCACGTGACGAAGAGAGAAGTGAGTATAACATATGAGTTACGTATCTTAGAGCAGGTAACAGAGTCTCAATACAAAACGCACCTGCGCAGAGCGCGCTGAGCGCAAGGAGGAGGGGAGCCCGGGACATGGCGCAGCGTCAGCAGAGCTCTGGTCTCTGGTGCAGACGGGTCTGGACAGCGCTTTAAAGCGCCGGCGGGGCTGGGGCAGCGCCCTGCATGCAAATCTGATCACAGTTCTCTGATTACTATTTGTCTCTTCACAAGTAAGCAGCACCGCTCTGTTTTCCATACATTTTCCATGTTTTGAAGTCATAAAAATGCATTTATATCTCATTCTTGCAGGACTCCCGCCCTCCTGTTCTTCGATGCTCCCAGCATCCTTTCCCTCTCTCAGCCCTCCTTATGTCTGCTCACACCCTTGCTATTAAGTTCTGGTTCATCAGTTACTACTGGTTTCTGATCAGTCTGGGTGCAGGTATGAGATTTTGGACACAAATTGTATCAATCAAATCTCCAGGTCAGTCCAGTTCAATTGTCAGACTGGTAACCGGTGCCTTTTGGTTTCAGATTATGTATTTATTTTGTATTAAATAAATAGAAATCCACGTTTTTCTTTCTCTTGGGCATGTGAGTCCAGGGTCCGAAACACCACTTGACAAGGGGGGCTTGGGGGAGGGCAGCCGACCCCCGGGAGGTCTCCTCCCCCGGGCGGTTTGGGAGATCTGGGTGGGGGTATTTCTTCTAGCAGGTTCTTTTTGGGCGTTTTTGGGCTGGTTTTAGTTGTATTGTGCGTTCCCCTATAAATGGGCGGGGCTCCTCGCTCCGGGCACCATTTTAGGCTTGGTGACCTGGTGGCCGGTTGAGCTTAGAATTTTTTGTCTTGTTTCCTGTGCTTTCTGATTCGTGGTTATGTCTGGTGAGGATTACCGAGTGTTGGAGGCTATAAGCCTACTTAGCGAGGCGGGGCGTTTGGACCTGGTCATTGGCGACCGGGGTCAGACGGAGACCCCGCGCCCCCAGCGGGAGGCCTCTGCGAGGGTGTCGGCTGTGGTGGCAGCATGTTACTCTCCGAAACGTCGGAGGCAGGATGGGGTAAGTGAGCGGGGTCGTTCCAGGACTCGGCGGGCGGGTTCTAGGGCCCGGCGGGGGAGTGATGCTAGTTCTTCTGATCCGGCTGTTTCTTTGGATTCCTCGTTGTTGGAAGTGGCTGGGGAAGGTGGTTTTCCTCCTGCGGAGGGGGAGGTTTCCGAGGTGGGTTTACGGGAAAGAGCAGCCTCTGCTCCCGTTTTGCGGGGCCGTCGTGCTTCCAGGCAACGTGGTTGCACGCGGCGTTCGGCTTCTGCCTCCGCAGGGGTGGGGGCTGACGTCACACAGACGGGGAGGGCGGAAGCCATTTTGGATGTGGTTTCTGTGGCGCAGCAACCGTTACGGGGTGCTTCGAGTCAGGACATGCAGGAGGTGGTCGCTCCTTTGAGCGTTATACGCCGCCATGTGGTTCAGGTCCCGTTAACGGTTGACGGTGGTGCAGTAGGTGTGCCCATCGCGCGTCCTTTGGTATCGAATCCTGGAGTTGGAGGGCCTGAGGGCCGTGGCGTGCTTGTTCGTTCTGTGGAGAGGGATATGCAGAGTCCGTTATTGTTCTCTCCCTCGGGGTCTGTTGGGGGGGAAGCTGCGTCCGGGGGTTGCAGTTCCTTGGGGGAGGGGGAATGGGCCCAAATGGGTTTGGGTGAGGGTGTTGGGCGGTCTGACATGCTTATACCTGGTGGGGATTTGGGTGACACGGGAGGGTCGGTGGGGAGTTACCGCCAGTTGGAGGTGGTGGGAGACCTTCCTATCGGGGGGGGTAATGAGTGGGGAGGGTGTTGTTCGGCAACGTGAGGATGGAGAAGGGTCTTTTTATAGGCTGGCGGGGGAGTTTCAGTGTCCTGGTAGGAAGGTGGTTTCGGGGCCTGCATCTCGGGGTGCTGTTGCTGCTAGGGGGGTTCAGGATTGGGATCCTCAGGGAACGGCTTCGCGTATTATTCAGGCTGTGTTGGATGGTAGCTCGGATGAGGAGGTTTGTCCGCCGTCTCCTCGGCTTTGCGATGCTTTAAAAAGAAAAAGTGGTGTTAGTTCTGGAAGTTTTGTAGTGTCTGGCAGGGGTGGCGGTTTTACTGTTGGCGGTTTTTCTTCTGCACATAGAGTTGGTTTTTGTGAGGGACCCGGCACACCAGTCCGGCCTTTTTCTTTACAGGAAGAAGCTCGACCTACGGCAGCAGACTTGGCAGGGCGGCAGGCAGCCCGGGTACGCCGAGGAGAAGTGCAGGTGGAGCCTAGCGCAGCACGTCCCATACCTTCGAGGGATCCCGCCGCGGCCATCACACGCAGGTTTACTACGACCTCGATGGTCCCAACGAGGGATTTCAACATGGGCGGTGCCTCCGGGTCCGGCACGACCTTCCCGGCCTCAGCGGTGGATTCCAGCGTTGCACATGGGAGCGGGTTACGTACGACCTCCCTCGTGCCACGTGGTGGTTATTCTACTGGTTTATCTTTTTCTGGAAGTCAACAGGTTGTCAGTAGTTCTGGTGGGGGGATGTATAGACGAGTTCAGTCGTCCTCCCCACCTAGGCCCAGAGTGAGGGCTGGTAAGGCCCATGGTCGTTCAAACACGGTGGAGTCAAGGCAGACTTCAGTGGTTTTCTCTGCCCCCCCTCAGTTGGAGGAATCGCTCATTTTGGATTATGATGAGGATAGCCCTGAAGAGGGCGAAGTTCGTGAGTTGGTGTCTGGGGGGGGGGCATATTAATGTTTCTCGTGATATGTTACAGGACCAAGTGGTTCGGAGTAGTGTGGAATCGTCAAGGCCACGAGTGCTCGGCCCCGCGGTGAGGGCTCCTCGGAGGGCGGACAACGGTGCACAGACGGCGTGGAGGACGGAAACCAGTCAACCGCCTCTTTTACGTCCAGGTGAGAATGTGGTTCAGGCCGTGCGGCCCAATATGGTGTCTATTGGTGTTGGTGTAGATTTAATATCTACTGAAAAGGATGGCAAATTACATAAAGGACGTGTTGTACGAGATCAAGGTGTAGGTACAAACGGGGATGATATCAATACAAGTGAAAAGGTGGATAGTGGCACGTCCACTGTTGGTTTGGGCACTACGAAAAATGTACTTCACAGTAAAGAGCTTAAAATCAAAAAGTTGCCGTACATGGGTGTTACGAAGCCTTTGGGGGCTCATTTGATGCTCAGTACGAAGGAAAGGATATGGAATGGTGAGTATGTGGAATTGTTGAAATTGCTCCACAGGGAGGTCCGTGCTAAAGAGGGTTCCAAGGAGGAGGAGTTTGAATTGGCAAAACGCCCTAAGGTGCCTCTGACTATAGAAAATTGGACGGCGGCCTTTTTAATTTTTGCCAGCGTCTACTGTGAAAAATTCCCTGAGCGCTGCGTGTCCTTATTTAAGTACATGGATGTTATCCGTAAGGCTCAGCTAACTAGGAATGATTATGCTTGGGCTCAATATGATGAGGAGTTTAGGGCGCGTATGGCTTGGGATCCTGAGGCGAAATGGGGTGAGTTGGACTCTGACCTCTGGCAGCAAACGATGGGGTCGTCTGCCTCTGGTAAAACCATTTTTACAGCCAGCGGTCTTCCTATAGTATATCGTCCCTTTCAGTCCCGTCCCACCCGGGGAGGGGTGGGGGCCATCTCTACTACCCAGTCGCCTACCGGCACGTGTTGGGATTTTAATACCGGGACCTGTACTAGACAGTTCTGTAAATTCCGTCACGAATGTTCACAGTGTGGGAGGAAGAGTCATCCGTTATCCCGTTGCTGGGGTCCTAGGACTCCAGGGCCCCAGGGTTCTCAACAGAGTTCAGGAACTTTCGTGCCACCACAGCAACCCTCAGCTCCCAGGGGAGGGAAGTCTTCATCCGGTGCTGGGCCCAAAGGCTCGTACGCCGGTTAATGTTACTCGATTGGCCGCTGCTTTGCGGGACTATGAGCCTGCCGAGCTGCGGTCGGTCTTGTTGTTGGGTTTTCAGGTGGGGTTTCGTTTGGGGTATGAAGGACCACGTTTAAGACGTTGGTCCAAGAATTTGAAGTCTGCGAGCGAACACCCTGACATTGTACAGTCGAAATTGGACAAGGAAGTAAGTGAGGGTCGAATGGCGGGCCCGTTTGAGGATTGGCCTCTGGTGAACCTAATTGTATCCCCTATTGGTGTAGTCCCCAAGAAGGAGCCTGGTCAGTTCCGGCTCATTCAACACCTATCGTGGCCTGAAGGTGGGTCGATGAATGATTTCATTGACACTGACGCTGCATCGGTATCTTATTCATCGGTGGATGTAGCCATGCAGCTGGTTGTCTCTGCGGGCCCTGATGCTCTGATGGCAAAATGCGACATCAAATCCGCATTTCGGCTCCTTCCAGTCCATCCTGAAGACTGGTGTCTTCTGGGCATCCATTTCCTTGGAAAATGGTACGTGGACAAGGCGTTGCCAATGGGCTGTTCCATGTCTTGTGCGTTGTTCGAAACTTTCAGCACATTTCTTCAATGGTGGTTTACTACACAGAGTGGCCATGACCTTGTCACTCACTATTTGGACGACTTCTTTTTTGTGGGTGCTGCCAATTCGTTGGTTTGCCAAGCGGCGCTCACATCGTTTCAATCATTGATGAGTTACTTGGGTGTGCCATTGGCCCCGGAGAAGACCATGGGTCCTTGCGCGACCATGTCTTTTTTGGGGATCGAGCTTGACTCTCATTTGATGCAGGCTCGTCTTCCATTGGACAAGAAACAGAAAATGCTTGAGCTGGTTGGAACTATGTTGGGGAAAGAGAAGGTGTTTGTGAGAGAGATACAGGTTTTGCTGGGACACCTGAATTTTGCCTGCAGAGTGGTTCGGGCGGGTAGGACTTTCTGTAGGCGGTTGGGCAGAGCTTTGTCTGGTCATTCCCTTCCACATCATAGGGTGAGACTGTCTGCGGGGGTGAAAGAGGACTTACGTATGTGGGTCTTCTTCTTACATTCCTTCAATGGTGTGCCTTTGTGTTGGGAGGTGGATTGGTGTTGGGAGGTACAGATCTTCTCTGATGCCGCTGGTAGTGAGGGTTTTGGTCTTTACTGGCAAGGAAAGTGGTGTGCTCAACAGTGGCCCATGCAATGGAAAAATGGTGGTAGAAGTATTGCTTTTCTGGAACTTTTTCCTGTGGTTGTTGCGGTCACGCTGTGGGGGGCGGAGTTGGCCCACAAAAAGGTCCTCTTTCGGATCGATAATATGGCTGTGGTGCAGGTGATTAACAAACAGTCGGCCAGAGATCCCCAGATTTTGAAGCTTCTGAGAGTGTTTGTGTTGGGTTGTCTGAAACATGATATCTGTTTTCGGGCCCTGCACGTTCCTGGCGTGGACAATGACATTGCGGATGCTTTGTCTCGTTCACAGTGGGAGAGATTCCGTGGGCTTGCTTTGGAGGCAGACGAGGATCCGACTCTCATGCCAGACCACCTGTGGACGGTAGGCAACACCGGGTCCTTCGCCTGGTTTTAGGTTCCCTGGCTCCTTCCACGAGGACAGCGTATGAGTTAGCCTGGAAGGAATTTTTGGAGTCGGGTGCTTGTTGGAGGGAACTGGATTGGCAACGGTCGGAGGATGTGGTACAGTTCATTTTGGTTTTGATGGATAAGAAGTTGTCTAGAATTACTATTTCCGGTAAACTGGCTGGCGTTTCTTTCATGGGTAAGCTTTTGTGGGGTTACTCTCCGTCGGCGGGGGAATTGGGTAGGAGAATGTTGGAGGGGTGGTCTAGAGAGAGTGGTGCTATTCGCACTTTGCGATCCCCTTTGTCTTGGCAAAGGCTGTTTCAAGTTATTTCTGTTCTCCCGGTTGTGTGTACTGACCGAGTGGAAGCGTGTTTGTTTGCCACGTTGATGGTGTGGATGTTTTTTGGAGCCTTTCGTGTGTCTGAATTGCTTGGCAACAGGTCCTCTCCTGGCCTTCTGTGGGGGGATGTTCAAATATCGGAGCGGGGGGTCCACATCTGGCTCTCACACTCCAAAACGGATCAGAGGAGTATGGGTAAGGGTGTATGGTTGGAGTCGGTGTCACCTCCGGAAACGTGCCCTTTAAAATGGGCTATTTGTTGGAAGAAACTGTCGGGTGGGCCTTTGGATCTTCAAGTTTTTCGCCATGCTAATGGTTCTTGTGTGACAAATTATCAACTGCGCATGGTGCTGCGTAAAGCGCTGCGACATATTGGTTTGGATGGGTCTTTATACGGTACTCACTCTTTTCGGATTGGGGCGGCCACGGAGGCCTTCAACAGGGGCTGGTCGAGGGAGGACATCATGGGTCTGGGGCGCTGGACTTCTAATTGTTTTCGGCGCTATGTTCGTAATGAGGCTGCTGGAGCGCTGGCGTCTTCATCTGTTTTGCCTGTCTGATTCTGTTTTCTTTTACAGGTTCTGTGGCTGGTCCTCGGGCTGCTTACGTTACAGTTTGGATCGTGGGCCATTCCTTCATTAAGAGAGCTCAAGTTCAAGCTCGTCATAGTTATTTTGGTTCATCGTTGGGTTTCAATGATCGTTTGTTCAATGTGGTTTGAAAGGGTAGGGGGGGTATGTTATGGAAAGAACTTATCCCTGCCTTGAATTCTTGGTTGGTAGGGGGAGTTTGCCCGGATGTTCTGGTGCTTCATTTGGGTGAAAATGACATGGGTTCTGTTAAAGGGGTTGTCCTGCTCCGGGCAATTAAAAAGGATTTGGCCTTATTACACAGCCAGTGGTCGGGTTGTCATGTCATTTGGACGGAAATGGTGCCGCGGAGGGTTTGGAGGTATGCGGTGAAACCGAAGGCGGTGGATAAATCCCGGAGGAAGGTGAATCTGGAGGTTTCTCGTTTTTGTAGGGACCTGGGTTTCGGTCGCATCGTTCATAGTGACATTAAATATGATGCGGTGGAATTTTTTCGGGGGGACGGCGTACATTTGTCCCGTATGGGTATGGACCTATATCTTCTGGAGTTGCGGGAGGTTCTATCTCGCTGTTTGACGGTTCAACAGTTTGTTGGTGAATAAGTGGTAGTCGGTGTTGTAGTTTTGGTTTCCCCCCCTTTTTTCTTATATGGTCTCCCTCGAACCCCCCCTACCCCCCCCCCCTGTTTTAGGTCGGTGTGGGGGCAGAAAGGTGGGGCTCTCTCCGTATTAGTCTTTCACCCCACGGCTTTCTGGATGGCGGTTTTGCTATGTGATCGTCAGTTTTGGGCCAAGTTGGACCCGTTAGTTGTAATCGGTTCTTGTTTGGGGATTTTTCAGACTGATTGAGGTGGGGTTCGGAGAATATGGCTCGGGGGATATGATCAGTTGGTTTATAGTCGGAGATGTAATATTTTATATTTATTAGGTGATGTTATAATGTTATAATGTTATTGGGGTTTGTATGGTTTTGTGTTGGGTATGTACGGGTGGGGGTGGGTGTGATGGAGGGTGTGGGGTGGGGGGCGGGGTTTGGGGTTTGAAATAAAACGAACAAAAACTTGGGTTGTGGTTTAGATTGTGAGGCGGTTGCCGAGTTTGTGTATTTGTAAATGTGCACCTGTTCCAATAAAGCGGCCTTTTTCACACTTCAAGGGTTTTTGAGTCTGCTCACTCTCCCCCCACCCCTCTCTCCCAAGGGGGGCTTGGGGGAGGGCAGCCGACCCCCGGGAGGTCTCCTCCCCCGGCGGTTTGGGAGATCTGGGTGGGGGTTTTTCTTCTAGCAGGTTCTTTTTGGGCGTTTTTGGGCTGGTTTTAGTTGTATTGTGCGTTCCCCTATAAATGGGCGGGGCTCCTCGCTCCGGGCACCATTTTAGGCTTGGTGACCTGGTGGCCGGTTGAGCTTAGAATTTTTTGTCCCTCCCTCCCTCCCCCTCTTTTGGGGATTTTTTCTATTATTTATTTATTTGTTTGGCTGCTGTTTGAAACATGTGTTCATGGCGTTTTTACGTTGTTCTTTTGTCGCTTGGGACAGGTGCGTGGCGGTTTTGCTATGTGATCGTCAGTTTTGGGCCAAGTTGGACCCGTTAGTTGTAATCGGTTCTTGTTTGGGGATTTTTCAGACTGATTGAGGTGGGGTTCGGAGAATATGGCTCGGGGGATATGATCAGTTGGTTTATAGTCGGAGATGTAATATTTTATATTTATTAGGTGATGTTATAATGTTATAATGTTATTGGGGTTTGTATGGTTTTGTGTTGGGTATGTACGGGTGGGGGTGGGTGTGATGGAGGGTGTGGGGTGGGGGCGGGGTTTGGGGTTTGAAATAAAACGAACAAAAACTTGGGTTGTGGTTTAGATTGTGAGGCGGTTGCCGAGTTTGTGTATTTGTAAATGTGCACCTGTTCCAATAAAGCGGCCTTTTTCACACTTCAAGGGTTTTTGAGTCTGCTCACTCTCCCCCCACCCCTCTCTCCCAAATCTGCATTCCGTAGAAACAAGTTGCAGCTATTAAACTGGAAATGCCTCCAGTGTGTAAGTACTTTATGCCCCGCAGTCACCCAGGAGGCTTTAAACTCTGAACCCCTCCTGATTGCGTGACAAACATAAATGAACAAGAGCGACATAGTACAGATGTATAAAGATAAACTATAGAAAGAATAAAGGTGAATGGCTTTGGTGTCAAAGGTGGCTATTCTTCGTCGCAATGTAGAATTGTAGCTGACAAAGGTGATAGATTAAATTGAGATGGGAAAGATCGCCACCTAGCGCACATAAGTGGAATACCCGCTCCTACCCACTTTTATAAATGCATATTTTTATTTGGAAAATGCAGTACAATTCGACAAAATATATCACAAGTCGATCATAAAAATTACATGCAATTGTAACATCTAAAGCAACAAAGGAAACAACAGCCATCCTGACCCAGAAAAGTCTCTGTACCCACGATTCGAGCCAACAAAAGAATTAGGTCGTGAACACTAGAATTTTTTTTGGGTAAATCACTGAAATCACACAAGTTGTGTTAAACAGATGTAAAAAAAATATGTAAAGGCTTCTTAAATTTAAAAGGTGTGTTTTTCTTTTGAACATTTGTGTTTACATTTTTGTTGACAATGGCTGTAGCGTTCTTTTACCAAGGTCAGCATTTCAGCATGCCACTTCAAAAAACCCCTCCTTTAATGTCCCTTAACCCCTCCCATTTAGTAAAACCTATACCCCATTTTGGTGCCCCTCCTCCTGGCTCCTCCCACATTTGCTACAGAAGTATATACTTATATGTGTGCAGATATCCGCCACCTTCTCCGCTGAGGAAAGAGAGGAACAGAGGTCTTCACCCGCAGGTTTTGAAATACATTACGTAGTAGTAGTGACTGATGGTGGCTGGTGACATTTGAAAGTGGTGAGGCGTATATACTGCACTGTGGCGAGCGAGCATAGCGAGCATGCCCGAACCCCCTAAGAGTGGGCAAATGATGCATTTTCAAGCAAATTTGAGAATGAGGTGGCTTGGTAAACACATCTCTGGGAGTAGCCAGACAAGTCTCTTTGCACTTGCTCAGATACATCACTCTCCCTGCATTCACATAGGCACACCACTCACCCTGCGCTGAGCGCTCATAGACCCATTACTCACCCTTCCCTGACACATCACTAAGCCTGCATTCGCCCATCCACATGACTCACCCTGGACTCACACAGGCACACGGCTCAACCTGCACTCACACAGACCTCAATCACGCTCCGCTGCACTGCACTCAAAGATGCCCACTGTTTCGCTCTCCCTACACTCACAAAAGTAGACTGCTCACCCTGCACTAAGAAGGGCACACCACTCATCCAGTGTATTCACACCACTCAACTCAACCCTCACTCATGAGGGCATACAGCTCATCCAGTGTTGTACTCAGTCATACAGCCCTACAACATAACCATCAAATTCATAATATACATTTAAGAAAAATTAACTATTATTATAAAGGACTTGGGGTGATTGAAAACAATTAAATGCAGTTACTTATTCCACTCGAGATTTTTGTATGTATTGTACCTCTTATCTCTTTCCAACACAGTCCCTTACTATGGGGAACACTCCCAGCACCGAACAGACACCTAAAGTAGGGCCCCTGTGGAGGTGCGCACAAGCTTTCCTACAAACGCTACAGAATAAATTAGCAGCTGGAGTTTTCGTATCAAGCAGTGCGTTTTTGTGTACAGCAATAATCCTAAATACAGGTTTAAAAAACAAACATGACAATAGATTGCATTGGAATTGCAAACATCTATTTTCATCTCAACGTATATCTTTCTTTTTCAGCTTCTGTCTGAATCATTTTCTCTTTTCATGTTCTCTGATATATTTCTCAAAACTTCACCTCTCTCCTTTTTATGTCTCGCTCAGAGACAGATTTAGCTGTCGTACCAGCATCATGGAATCAAAGCAATTCATAAATACACAAACTTTGTCAAAGCCAACAGACCTGACCATGACAAAAAGAAAGAAAAGAAAACACACACCTGCCTAGATGTAGTGGCCCTAACGCTTGAAAGAACATGTAGAGATAAGTTAACCATTGCATATACATTTGATAGAACTATAGGTCTAACCACAAACCACAACCTATCAACTACGCGCTACAAAACCAAGGAATATCAAAGCGGTGTGGGGCCTCGGTAAGGCCATGAAGCGCTATACAAGTTCTATAGTGGGATATGTTACTGTGAGTGGTGTGACTTTGACGGACATTCTCGAGAGCACCTGGAAGCATTTCAAGTAGGCAATGTTCACTGTACAAAACCACTAACAAGTAAATGGTTTAGTTTAGTGATGGCTTGTGTACAAGGTGCCTTATCACTGCCAGTGAGGTTACTAAAGTTTAGTCAATCAAGAATTGTTAAAATTGTTAGCTGATGAAGGTATTGGCAAGGTATCCATGCCCATGTCACTGTTTCCAATTTGCCAACCTTGGGTCACCGTAGCAATCAGCGTCAAGCGTTTAACTCATTGAGTTTTCCAGCGTCCAACAGTTACTCAGCATTCTTTTATGTCCATCTACTGGTGCCACAATAAAGTAAATTAAGGAGCAAAGAGGTCAAATCTAACGGCCCAGGGGTACTTTATTTGCGTGTTCTTCTACCAAGCTTATTAGTGAGTAGCAAAGTGCTGTACATTTTTTGCACTTAGGCACACCAGGGCTTCTGTTTTGGCCCTCTTCGCACTGTCGTGCCCTGCATTCTTGTAATAGAAATATAGAAGTGCAGTGGCCCACAGCAACAGTTTCCTACTGAGAAGTGCTGGTACTAGCACGTTACCTGCTGAGAAGTGACGGTATTCCTTGGCCTGTCCTTGGTGCCTTCCCACGAATGTCAATGACAGCAGTGGCGGTGCGTCCATTAGGGGCGTTGGGGCGTTGCCCCCCTAGCCTGAACGACCGCCGACCGACCGCACTGAATAAAAAAAGTATTTGCACAGTGCACTGTACATAAATTAAAAGTGGAACAAGAGCGCACTCAGGCCCCGGAAAAGCCCGACAGGATCGGGACTACATTAGGGAAATGGGCCGGCGGCGTGGGGGGCGGGGCTGTATCAGAGTGACAGCCAGGCAGGCAGGCAGCAGGCAGCACAGCAGATCTGTGCGCATGCAAAAGGCCGGAGTAGTCAGGATTTTGACTGGCCCGCGCACGCGCACTTTTGAGACCTCTTCCCCCCTCCCCTCTACAGTAATGTTGGACATAGGCATGGAGCTGGGGCCCCGGGTGAAATAATGGGCAGATATCAGTCTGCTCTTTAGCCAATCTTGGCGCAGTGGCGCTGCTAACGCCACGCCAGGATTGGCTACTCCAGCTGGATGGTGCCGCGCATGGTGTTGGCTGCTGTAAGGCAATGTCACCAGTGATTGGCCAAACTGACGTGGTAACACCACCAGGCACCAAGGGTAAATGACGGCCGGGTAATGGGCCAGTTACCGCACCCTTTGTAAATGATGTGCCGGTAACCTCACCGTCGCTGCCGGTAACCTACCTCACCGCAGGTAAATGACATGCCCGTAGCCTACCACATGTAAACAAGGTGCCGGCAATCCCACCCTGGAAGTCAGTAAGCGACGTGCCCCTAACCTCACTGGGCACGCCAGGTAAAAGCGCGGGGTGCACTGGACGACGCTTCCCCCAGAGGTGGGAAGGGACCAGCCTGAGAGAGCAGACGGTGGGAACCCGTCCCTCAAACACCTCGGCGCCGCTCACACCCGAGGTGGCATCGCTGCATTCTGTCAAAGGTAAACTCACGCCACATAAAGCGGGCGTTTATGGCGTTTGCTGACCGTGGCATTTCAATGACATCGTTTGGGAAACTTTTGCCGGGGGCGAGAGCACCTCTGTCACTGGTAGAAAGCCACATGGAGCCGTAAAACATGGGAGGGCAGCTTATCTTTAATGGGGCCACCAACTTCAGTCCTTTACCCCCACCACGCCTGCCTCTTTAAAAAAAAAAATCAGTAACAACGAGGTGCTAGCGTGCCCAATTTTTGATGACCTGTGGTGGGAATTTAAGACCAGTTTGAACACATTTCTTGATGGTCCATTTAACAGAGAACAAGATAACTAGATAGACCAGCAATGGAGAATTTCCAGTTGACCAGTTACTAGTGGTTTTTTTCTTAATCCAGTTGCGGAATGTGTATTAAACTATACATGACCATTGGAGGAAAACATTGAATTTCTACATATTAAATAAAAACACCAAACTGAGCATCAGTCCTTAAGTTACACGATGAACCAGGAATCAACTGTATGCATTACACTTCTGACGATTACATAACAGAAACACCAGCAGTCGGTGCCAATAGAAACCATTCGCAACTGGCTAACTGGATATTCGGCCAGCCACCATAAAGGCAGTTTTGACATCGACGAGACCGCGCCCCCCCCCCACGTAAGTTATGCTGCCACCAACCAATTATTTACGTGTGTGATGATTTTATGTGTGTGTGTCTAATACACTATACTATTTTTAAATTTGTAATTAAGCACGGCGGGAGGGGACGATTAAGATAACGCGCGCTAGAAGTGAGGCCCGTGATCTAACTGGCTGAGGTGGAATAGAGTGCAGATTGGGACCGGAATGAATTGAATGGGAAGGGGAGGGGATTGACAGAAGGGGAGAGGATTAAAGAGTGATGGAGAAAAAGGGAACTTAAAAGAAAGGGGGAGAAGGGGATATGAGAGGAGAGATAGGAATGTAAGGTAGAGAAGGAAAAACGGGAAAGATAAAGGAAAAGGGAAGGGAAGTTTCAAGCCAGTATCAAGTCAGTTTAAAGTTTCGTTTCAGTTCAGTTTCAAGTTCGGTTTTCATTTGGTTTCTATACTGAGTCACCTCGTCCCTTTCACCCAGCCCCACCACCCATTTCTTTTTGGAGCCTGTGAGGCCCCGGCCCCTCGGTCTCTCCCTCTCGGTGGCCTCGGCTCCAGCCTTCATCAGTGGTCCTCTCCGTCCGGTGCTCATGAGTGCAATGCCGAGGCTGCCTGGTTACCACCATTGTATACCACGGACACGTCACAATAGAAAACTTCAACCTGTCATCATGCATCACCGGTTTATGGGCGATGACAGGTGTTGCAGTGTAAGGGGGGGAGAGCAGGCGAGGCACGGTTTTAATTCAATCACCTAAAAAAAAACATCTATTTAATCACAAAAGGATCCTGCGACGAGCCTCAAAGACGATCTAATCTTGCCCGACCTTCTCCCCCCACAGTGGCCTCTCCTTGTCTCTGCTGAGGCGGAAGCCTCCCCTCTGCACTTAGCCTCGACCTTGTGACATCACAGTGGAGGGACTGGCACGTCACATGTGTTCTATCCACAGGATTCCCCTGCTGGTGCTGGCCTGAACCTCGTGACATCACAGTGCAGGGCCTGGCACGTCACAGGTGTTCCATCCACAGGATTCCCCTGATGGTGCTAGGCTGGGCCTCCTGACGTCACAGTGGAGGGCCTGGCACCTCACAGGTGTTCCATCCACAGGATTCCCCTGCTGGTGCTGGCCTGAACCTCGTGACATCACAGTGCAGGGCCTGGCACGTCACAGGTGTTCCATCCACAGGATTCCCCTGATGGTGCTAGGCTGGGCCTCCTGACGTCACAGTGGAGGGCCTGGCACGTCACAGGTGTTCCATCCACAGGATTCCCCTGCTGGTGCTAGGCTGGATCTCGTGACATCAGTGAAGGGCCTGGCACCTCACAGGTTTTCCATCCACAGGATTCCCCTGCTGGTGCTAGGCTGGACCTTGTGACATCACAGCGAAGGGCCTGGCGCCTCACAGGTGTTCTATCCACAGGATTCCCCTGCTGGTGCTGGCCTCGACCTAGTGACGTCACAGTGGATTGCATGGCACGTCACAGGTGTTCATTCCACAGGATTCTGCTGCTGGGAAGGCGCGGCCCTAAGGCTGTCACAACTTGCACACACACACATCCATACAATCACGTGCGAAGTCACTCACATAGGGGAGGTCATACGCTACAATTTATTATGAACTTTACCAAGAGAGCCCAATGAGGGCCACTCTTCATTGGTCACAGTGAGATAACTTCGAATCAATCACACCCGGGTGCAGTTGTTGCGTCCCTGCTGATAGATGGGTCTCCCCTCGTAGACGGTACACCATTCACAGCAGGAGCTCTCATTCTTCACCAGGCTCGTAATGGGGTCTCACTTGTGCGAATTTCTAGTACAATCTTTACTGTGTGTTGCTCCGGGGTGCTTCTACTTTGCCTGTGAGTCTTAGTCATAGCTGCCAAGTTTCTGCGGTCATTGTGTGATTGTGCAGCGCCAGTCCAGGTTTTTTCCTCTGAATTATGGGACGTGTATTCCTGTTTTATAATGAAATAAACAAGACTACAAGTCCTAGAATTCCAGGAAAAAACGTGGACTGGAGCAGCACAACACGGATGGACCCGGAAAACTTGGCAGCTCTGCAAGATAACTGTGCTCAGGTTAGGAGAGCAACAAGACCCAACCATTGGGGGGGGGGGGGGCGTCAGGGAAGGGGGGCTAACACTTCCCGAAAGTGGTGCAGGCCAAGAATTTCAGGCAATGTGGGTAGAGCCATCTTCATAGCCAATATGACGGAATGAAGTGACACATTTTGTAGTTTTGACCCATTGGACAAACCCAATCTGATTATGATTGAAAGATTGGAGTCCATGTTTACCCCTATATTCCTCCCTAGGGTTGAGTTATGTGGCGGGCTAGCTACTAAGGCCAAATTGTTAATAGCAGTGTTAGATCCTTTTGCCGCACATGAATATTTCGATTTATGACATGTTACTTTATTGTTAGAAATGGGTTCTCTACTTGGCAGGGTTAGGTACCTTTGTCCAAATTGGGACCGTTGCTTCTAGTCAGGGTAAGGGGGATATACACTCAAGATAACCCCTGCTCACACCTAGGTAGCTATGCACAAGCAGACAGACTTACCTCAAAGGCAAGAGTTTTCAGCATTGATGAATTATTCTATGGTTAGGAAGGTTAAAGGTGATTAATTGTAATTGCTTTCATGTTTTGTTTTCTGGTGAACTGAGCTGTGCTGCTAGAATTGTGGTTAAGCAGTGGGAAGGCAAAGGAGGAAGACTGACACGGGTGAGTGGGAATTATTTCAGGTGTGTCCTGCAGACAGCCAGGGTCAGGGGTGTGAAGGCCTTTTCAGTGTGTTGCCAAGGAACCAAGCTGTCCTTAGGTACTACCACTTCAGGTATTGCGGTTGGCTGATCCTTTCTGTTCTGAACTTGTGTAGAGGGGCTGTAGCTTGTGACTTACAGGCCCCTCATCAGGTTTACATGCCACTCAGCAGCTCTCCACATTGTTTACCGTTTATAGGCTGCAGAGCGGCTATTACCGCATGTGTGCATAGAAATAATGTTAGTTTAGACCAGTGACTATACATTAAGACACACATGTGCACTTGTTTAGAATCCACAAAACACCAGATTTACAACTACATAGTGGAAAGACCATACAGGAAGCAATATTAATTTAGGAAAACATAATATTGCCTGAACATGTTATTGGGACTGGAATGTCCCCTGTGAGGTATGTCAGGTTGCCTATCTTGAAAACTCGACTGTGAGTAGCTGGGTTCCCAGAGATTATTTAATTTTGGCCCTAGCCTTGTGGTAATCTAGTGCATAAAGGCCTATGCTGTCCCCTGACGTGATGGAGGTCATGGACCTGTCCTGTGACCTGGAGGGACTTCTCAAGAATGCCCTCTTTGTCCTGATAGTGGACTACCAGCCTGCCACGGGTTAAGCATGTAGATCGACGGCACAGCATACTGTATTTGTTGAATGCATAGTCATGATCAGACCTTTTTATCTGTGTCACTGGAGTGGAGGCCCCACCAATGTGAAGTTCTGCTTCAGTGCACTAATCCTAACCCTTCTGCTAACATTCCAAATATATGCTGTGTGTGTTTATGTTGTGTCTTGTTTGGTACATGCAATATGTACACAAGTGTGCCCATGTAATGGATGCCTCTGGATTCCATTCTGAAAGCCCCAAATCTGCTCCGGTACACAACATGGAGGTGAGATTGTTTTCCCAGACAGTGTAAGTGTTTTGCTGACATTCCTAAAGCTGGAGGGTGGAGACAAGACACTTTCAGAAATTCACTGAAGCCCTTTTGCTGAGAGGAGCTGTGGATTAGTCTTCCTGTAGTGCCGTCACTTGGAAGATGATGGCGGTGAAGGGTGGGACTGAAGTCTCCTTTTCAGTGTGGAAAGGATCTTTTAGGTGAGCCAGCCTTTTGTATTTCCACTGATCACTGCATAGTGTGGTTGTTGATACGCCAGGTATAGAAAGCTCATCTCTCTTTGTGCCTCTGTTAGCCCGAGGCTTCTGCTCCGCGGTGTGTGCCTGCGCCCATCTGCCCACCTCCCAGCCGCAGCCCTGCCTGTTTAACTTTACGGTCGGTGTAGTAGTCACATAATAAATGGTCGGTCTGTGCATGGTGAGCTTAGCTAATGATGTAATGTTCTTCTCTTTTCCTAAATTACTGCATGTTCTCTGTAGTCTGTATTCAAAGAATTATTAGATTGGCAAAATGAATTCTAGTCACACTCTGCGCATTAACTGTGATACCCAAACACACATGAGGTACTGTAACTCCAAGCCTCTTGGAGTCTTGGACCTTTATTCTATGCGCCCATCTGCCCACCTCCCAGCCGCAGCCAGTCTGAGTCTCTCTAACCTCTCAGATGAGCCACCTCGACTGCTGCAGGCATTGTATTGCCCCCCCCTCCCTCCCCCACACACACACATGGAAGCCGAAGCACTCTAAAACATTAGGGACAAGTTTGCGCGGCCATATCATCACTGGCCTCAGTTCTAGCCGCGCTGTCCTTTGCATTTTTTTATATGATATAAAAAAAATGCAAAGGACAGCGCGGCTAGAAGTGAGGCCCGTAAATAGAGCTGAGCAGCTGCCTGGAATTAGCCCGAGGCTTCTGCCTTCAGCCATCGCATCAATATAGGGAAGACTTCTAGCCGCACTGTCCTTTGCATTTTTTTTTATATCATATAAAAAAAAATGCAAAGGACAGCGCGGCTAGAAGTGAGGCCCGTGTGACCGTACATAAGCGAAGGTTTCATTTTCGATTCCACGAAATACCATAATTTTAGTGTCACTGGAATTAATATCTCATTATTATGTGACGTTTTCCTCACATTACAACCGGAGCAGTGTGACATCTCTCGCAGTGTTTGTTAAGATTGCTGCAGCTGAGGTGTGTATTTCACATCACAGTGCGGGCCGGCACTCTGATACATTTCCATACATCTTTTGCTGTTCGGTGAAGCGAATTTGATGTAAGAATCCGCGTTGGAGATAAAGGTGCGCAGGGAGTTCCTATGAATACACTGATATTAAGTGGCTTGGTGTCAAGGGTGGCTTTCAAACAGAGGCTCAGCATGCTGGGCCTTGCACTATGAGTCTTCCTGTGATTAATATCGGCCTCTAGAACCTGTGGTGTGGATGCATGCGCACATTGAAAATACTCAAATGCACAAGGTGGTGGGCCTTTTGCTACAATCAAACATGCTTATTCAGGGCGTCAGGCCTTTAACACCAATTAAGGATACACAGAGGGTGGGCGCTTTACTTCACACCTACCATTGTGAGTTATTATTCAATTTTTGCTCCCGCCGGATCAATGAAACATGATAATGAACTCCAAGGGGCAATTCTTTTTGATTACGTTTTTCAGTTATTTGTTGCTGATAAACAAGCTCCTGTTGGTTGCCAACTGCTGTAATAACAATGTTCCAAAACTCTCTGGTTTGCACTTGTTTGCCTCTTATTTTATCAAACTGCTTTTACCTCCTCTGTGTGTTATTCTCAAATCTATTGGTTATTCACTTTGATATCTTCTTTTTGTAACCCTCAGTGTGATAAAACTCTGGGAAAGATCTGTTTGCACCGCATTGGAGACGTCTTTGTATAATTTTGTGCGTGGTGCAATTCCCGTGTGAGGACACCGTATTGTAAAATAGTTTCCCGAGGAGTAAATTGGTCTTTGGTAACAGTGTCATGCGGTTGTCACTTATGCTCGACGTTGTCTCAGTGCAGGCCTATGGACAGCCTCGTGTCTCAAGCAGTAACAGTCCACTGTGTCTGTGCAGAGGGATTAATAAGTCCTAACAACAAGAATTTGCAATGCAATAGGTCTCGCATTAGGAAAGTTTGAGCTATTGGTATTGTAAATGACACATTTTTCATTGATGTGTTGGTTTGGAAAATAGCGAAATTAATAGCTTTGTCATTTACAATGCCAATAGTTTTAACTTTCTCAAATGTGACACCTATAGCATTTGTAATGCAATATGTGTATTATTTACGTGACTAAGATGTATTGATGTTACAAATAACAATGGCTTTTATTTTTTTTTAATTTAATACTTAAATAAAAGCTATTGTAATTTATAATGGCAATAGCTTTAACTTTTGTAAATAACTTTTGTTATTTTTGGACTGGTTTGGCCATTGCTCAAGCCAAGATGTGAGAAGGATAGACTTTAATTTCTGGTCGTCGTGCAAAAATGCAGGCAGTCATACTTACTACTGTGAAGGGCAACGACACCCTTCAAAGTAACTGCCCGCTTTTGATGGGAAACAATATGCGATTTTAACCAACTAAAACATGCACTTCCCTAAAAGCACTGATGCAGATCCACAAAGTGAAAAACAGTTTAGGACGTCAGGGGCCGGGAATTTAATCTTGCTAGCCACGGGCACGGCCTCGAATCCATTGAGGCAAGAGAGACTTTTAAGAAGTGAAAAACTGCGGTCGGAATGCCAGGCCACGCCGTTTAGTTCCCTCCTTCAGCCACTTCCCTGTCTTGCGGTATGATACTGCTAACCAAGTCAGGAATACTGATGGAAGGGAAGACACAAGTACACGATTTGTGTGCTAGTGAGCAGCACAGCCTGTTTGTAGAGACTCGTAAATCTGTGAAAGTCCGCCTTACCCAGTACACTCATTATCCTGCCAAAGATGCCCATTGAAGCCATTGTGACGTTGGGTGATTTCAAATTAACGGTGTTTTCCAGTTCTGTCTCAACTGTGTATTCTCAAGAGCATAATCTTTTCACCCAGACTCGCACCTTATTCTGTTCTATGTAAAACATTCTGTTTGAGTTAATCTGGTGGCAATACAAATGTTCTGTGTAAAAGCGCTTCGATGCTCCCTCGCGCTATATTTGGGCTAAATCGGGCATCTATAAAATATAGATAGCAACACTTCTTTCCATTGTGTGAATTCAAAAATGTTCACACCGTCGGAAATATCAAACATTTTAATTTACAGCTAATCAGAAGAACAAGACATATTGAATACAATAAGTTACATGCAGTTTCATTGGCCCTTAACATAGATGATGTTGTTTTTGTCATTTTCATGTCTGACATAATGTGTTTCATTATGTTAAAATGTTAGTTATTGTAGCAGACCCATTTTCTAATAAAAACCCACTTCAATCTGATCTGTGAACGCAATACTGAGAACAGACTGAACCTGAGTCTTTCCAATTCCACACCAGTAGATCTATCTATACATTAAAACAGAGCAGTGTGCTGCCCCTTTATAGTAATTGAGACACTTTGAAAAAGTCACAAAACACATTTGAAGGGAGCACTCAACTTAATTGATGTAATGCAGAATAATCAGTTGCTCCTGACTAAATTAGTACGGTTCACAAATATGCAAGACAACTTTTTTCCTAACTTGCACGACTGTATATTTTCTAGTCAAAGCTGAGGTACGAACGTTGATACATAAATGATACTTAGCACGTGACTTTTATGTGATTGTGTATTGCCATCTATAAAAGACAATCCCCAAGACGTGCTCCCTAGGTCCTTCCTGGACCATAATCGTGCATCAATAAGGGTCCCTCCTATGAAATAAGGTGAACATCCTGAAGTTGGGCTTTGCATGACTGTAACCGGGCCTGTTCATGCGAAAGCTCTGCACCTGTGATGATTTCCAAAGTGAAAGCCCAGCTAGACCTGCTCTTCCAGTCGACAGCGATGACTGGCAATGTGAAACCTGCACTACACCCCGACAGTGACCGTCCACAAGACCTACTTTCCACTGCTATAGTACCTGTCATTGTATAATGTTGCCCGAATGTCCAACCTCCTCTCAAAATGTATAAAGGGTAGGTCGCTGTTTTAAATCTGGTGTGACATCATAAAGGGTTGTGGTGTTCGTATAACAACTCATGTGATTATAGAACACCAAAATAGACTATATAATGGCCTCTGTAACTGTGTAAAGAATCTCGTCACTGCATACTGTTGAATGGTGATAGTTTGTGACCTGTTTAGTTGGTTCTTTTGTTGTTTGCAGTTTAAATAAAAACAATCTGTGAGGTTCTCAGCATTGTATCTTGAAGTCTGTGATGAAGCTCTGTTGTAATACTGAATAAGCAGCTACCTAGTATGTCATATGACAGCTCTTTAATAATGTAATCCCTGCCCTTTCACAATTGCTTTATTAACCTTCCTGCTTTCTCAGATTTGCTTGGAAATGCACCATTTTTCCACTATTTTTTCAAAATTTTCTCGGGGGGAATTCCCCCCGAACCCTCCTTAGGGGGTTCGGGCTCGCTCGCTACGCTCGCTCGCTACGGTGCAGTATGAATATCTGTTTACGCCCCACCACTTTCAAATGTCACCAGCCGCCACTGAATGACAGGGTGCATGGATTTAACGCATCGAAACACCGTTCACTGCAGCATAGTATTGCGAAACATTGACTGGAGATGTTCGCACATCCCGAGAAAGTGCAAGGCCAGCATTTTTGACACAAATCTATTCACTATTTTCCAGCGGACGAGAAGTGCCCTTAAACGCGCAAATATTAACTATGCATTAAACCAGCAAAACTACCACATCATGCTCAGCATATAAAAGTAATATTAAAACAATGACCCAAAATAGCATAAACATATATCATTGATACCCGTTATAATCTACTGGGAGGGGTGTATTAAGGGGAAGCTCGGCACGAGGGACAATAAATGAAGCAAAAAACACATCAGAGAAATATATACGGGAAAACAAATGAGTGTGAAAGCTAATGAACACTTTACAAATAGCTGCTGGTTGCTTTTTGGACATATGTAAATTCATTCATAGCATCGAAAACCACCTCCTTACAGAAATGAAAATCTAGTTAACATAGAGTCTGAAGGCCTGTACTTGGCCCAATGGCATCACCACGACGAGAGAGAGTCTGACAGCGCACATGCTCATAGCCAATGTATATTAAAAGGGGCCAATGTTACCGGACTAGCTCCACCATAGAGGCCCTTTCTGGCAGTGATGTCCAATGTTGGTCCATGAAGGTTGGATTCATATCAGATTAGAAAGCATAGATGAGTCCATCACTCTGTGGCAAAAATAGACTTATGCTTCTCATTTTACACATCAATCCAGTAAATGCAACAGGTGTTTCAAGCCACTCCAAATTATGTCATGCACAATCCCAGAAGAAGCAACCAACGAGAATCACTATGGGCAACCACACCCTCGTGTGACACACTGCTGCTAAATTCTCAACGCTGGCACCAGGCGAGAGGAGCTGAAATCCAGATGGCAATTAAAGTACAGTTCTAGGCAACTGCACTTGACTCGTTTCTTATATTGTCCTTAGATGCAGTGAATTAATTTAAGCGCAGTTCAGGACAGGAGGTCAGGAGCATCAAGTCAACTCAATCTCAATTCTACCAGCCAGGGACCTGCTCTCTAAAGAGGTATACAACGTTTACAATGAAGTTTTTACCACGCACTACCACTACAACGCAGGCATTACCATGCATACCATACAACGCATTGCGCTGGGGGGCGCTCTAGGATAGGGAATAAGTATAATTTTATATCCAAAACCTTCCCTAGTGTCCACGGGGACTGGAGTTGGAATATAAAATTATACTTACCACTATCCAGCACCTCTAAGCGCTATACGTTGTAACGGTATGCGTTGTAAATACCGGGTTGTAATGGTATGCGTGGTAAAAGTATGCGTTGTAACGTCATACATCCCTCTAAAGACAACCGGAGCCACCGTTGGTTAAATGCTGCCTTATAGAATTGTGCTAAAAAATATCTATCGTAGGAGGAGCCTGGGTGTCAGCCTCTCAGGGATGCGTATGAGCAGAGCTTCTGTCTGATGGCACCCAGAATTCACTCATGGCTATTGATTGCCCATACTCTTTCGAGCATGCATTTACTGGTCTGAGGGCAGCACCGGGAGGGAGCCAGGGAATGCGTGTTTCTGCTTGTGCCTGGGCCCAACCTGCTGTCTGCACGTACAATGACTCCAACCTGCGTGTGTGTGACATACATACACTAGTAAGTGCCGGGAAACATCATTAACAACGAAGGCATTACTACGCGTAACGTTTACAATGGGGCACTTACCACGTAAACGTCTTTTCAACGCGTATGCCTTCAACGAACGTCTTTACCATGCATAAAAAAAAGCGTAGGATTAAAAAGGGGTGTTTCCCCCCCATAAAAAAAGAACCACCATGCCGAAGAAATCAGCGTCGTTAGTGAGGAAGCGGAATAAACTTCCTCTTCCTCTTTACGACGTAAGAGCGACGTGGTAAAGGTGAAGCAGGGAAAACGAATTCCGTGGTAACGCATGCGAGTAAAAGGCATGCGTTGCAACGGAATTCGTAGTAACGACATATAACCGTTAGCGCCACCATCCACCTACCTTACGTATGGAGTGACCAGACATCCCTGTGGGGCGTGCACTCTGCACTGCACATAAAGGCGCACTTAAATTAAGGCCCTGTGCGCTTTTATGTGCAGGGCGGGTTGTAAACTGTCTGCTGCCAGTGCCGCAATTTAGTTCATTCTCGAATTTGAAGTATTTTACGAATTCTTTTAAATTAAGGACGGTGCAATTACGGTTGACGTATGTCCGAGACCTGGCTATTTTTAAGTGACCAGGTATTTTAGTCTAAGGGACAAGGATAACAGCTTCTCACTTTTCACTCCTCTCACAAACATGTGACAACAGTTTTAGGTATTTCGCTTCATCTGACAGTTGTTTCTGCAGGTAAACCCCACAGAGGCATTGATGCGATAATCCGCTCTGCCGCCAGGAGCCGCCTTTTGTCTGCTGACAGCTCCGCATACTATGAACACCACAGCTATTGTGAGACCCCCGCCTCGCCACATTAAAGTGCTGTGAAAGTGCATTGTGGCAGTGTTTGTTGTGGCACTGTGCTGCCTTGCACAAACGAAACGCTGGATGCGGTCCCCGCTGCACTGTGACTGGCTGGTGAACAAGAGGGCTACTCTTGTGTTTAAATCACACGGCAATGGTGGTTAGGAGCTAGGGAGCATGTTTCACAAACAATTCAAAACCAAAAGCCAACAAACAACAACAACGTACACCACCAGGCCCAGGCCTCATCGCCTCTCAGTCTCTATGTGGATCGAATCAAAGTCTCACTCTCACCCCCTGCCGGCAGCGGCCGGCCCCCAGGCATCATGCGTCAGTACTACTAAAGTAGTCACTAACAAAATTAAAACAAGCATTTACAATGCAATAGTTTCCCCTTTGGAAAAGTTAGAGCTATTGGCATTGTAAATGACAATTTTTTTTATTTATGTGTTGGTTTTTAAAACAGATAAATAAATGGCATTGTCCATTACATTGCCATTAGCTTAATCTCTCGCAAATGTGAGACCTATTGTACCCTACGGACGAGCTCAGCAGACAGCTATTACTACCACACACACACACACACACACCCAGAGCCACACACACACACACACACACCCTGAGCCACACACACACAGAGCCACACACACACACACACAGAGCCACACACACACACAGAGCCACACACATACACACAGAGCCACACACACACAGCCACACACACAGAGCCACATACACAGGGACAGCCACACACACACCCAGAGCCACACACACACACACCCAGAGCCCCACACACACCCACCCAGAGCCCCACACACACCCACCCAGAGCCACACACACCCACTTTGCTCTTCTGAAATGTTGGCTTGTATGATAGTGAGCTGTGTGTGGTGAGTGTGTCTTGTGAGCAGTGTGTGGTGAGCTGTGTGTGATGAGCTATGTCTCGTGATCCATCAGTGTGTTGTGAGCTGTGCGGGGTGAGCTGCATGTGGTGTGTGGGGATCATTGTCTGTCCCCGCTGCGCTGGTTTTGCCCCCCGGTCGGATCCTGCGTTGTGCGCATGCGCAGTGCCGGCTGCCGCTGCCCCTCAGAGGCTCTTTCATTGTCTCGCATCTCTCCATACATACATCTTAAAAGTACACAATCCGTTGCCACGTTTCACATCTCTACCAGGACAGGTCCCACCAACAGGGTCTATACCCCAAAAGCTTTACTGTCATCTTTCTGATATCGACAAAATGGGTGCCAAACAGAAGGTGGGTGGCATTAATTTATGTAAGCATTTGGAGACAAGTCAGCCTGCACTATGAGTCATTGTACGCTTGTAGCTAGCTGCATGCTTACCACCAACACCCAGCACTGCCAGTGCCCTCCCGTGGCTTCGATTATAGCAGAGGGCACACAGTTCTACAGACTCCGGTTTCGCCAGCGGGCCGGCGAATGTCTGTAAAGCAGCCCCGGACCACACAAACATGTGCAGACGCACACGACGTACCTGCAGCAAGGTGATGCGGAATACACAGCAGCCTGTCCGGCGTTGCGGCCCAGGAGCAAGCCATGGGCTGAGCCATGCTGAGGGCAGTCCGCCGGGCGACTCGCGGGAGGGGGTCGCCTTAGAAGCCACGAGCACCGGCACTTTAACGAGTGGAGAGTGAAAGCAGTGTGGCAGGCCACCCCATCCACCTGAGTGCCGGGGCACCACTGGAAGCTGGGCTGAGTCGGGGCGAGGCTGCACAAGACGGCAGCCGAGCTGCGCCAGCCTGCAACAATGAGGCGTGGGCATGAAGGGCTGCGGCGAGAGCGAGGAAGGAGGGAGAGAGAAGGCGCGACAGGCGCTCCAGAGCGATTTATGGTACCATTGCTTCTTTGTTTTTGTGAGGCAAGAACCCAAAATTGCATGCTCCATCTCTAGACAAATTGTTCCTCTTAATGTCACATTGCAATCTCCCCTCTCAGAAATAAAAAGGCTATGGTTTTCTTGGTATGAGTCTCGTTATTATGGTCTTCAGCTCTCAAACACCAAAACAAGCATTAAGAACGGACAGCGGGAGGGGGGGGGCGGGAACGGGCAAATGGACAGCGGGAGGGGGGGCGGGAACAGGCAAACGGACAGCGGGAGGCTCGAAAAATAAAACAGCACTCACCTGGACATCTTCCGGCGGCAAATGATCAAAACATGGCGTCCCAAAAAATATATATATAACATCCGCCCACCGCCGGAATGACGTCACAAAGGGGCAGGATGAGAAAAATTTGACGGAACACCCACGAATCGCCTCGCACAATGACGGACGCCTCTCTTCCAATGGCTAGCCTCCATTTATGGAGCTAGCCAATGGAAGACAGAGGCGGGACAAAGCCCACATACTATTCTCATAAGATTTCGCCTGCGCGAAACGCTGCTGTGCATTTTTCGACAGGCGAAACCTAAAAGCGCGACCCAGGCGGCCCGCACTCACAATGCGCAATGTTCATAACAATGGGGACTGGATGCTTTTACTGGTGGCGAAAAAAAAGTCCCCAGGGTGTCACACCGCCAGAAAAGTATCCAATCCCCGCATGCACATCTAATGTCTCTTCTGTCTCTCCACGTGCACGTTTTGGAATCCATATCGATTCCAAAAGGCCCTCGTATTGGCTAGAGCAGCGCATGAAGGACAGAGCTCAGAGTGCATAGGGGACTAAGGAACAGAGGAGAGAACTGGAGTGTAGGATGGAGTCTAGGGCCATAGATTGTGTAGAAAGGAGTCTAGGGGCATTGAGAGACTGGAGGACGAAGCACAGGGTGCATAGGGGACTAAGGAACAGAGGAGAGAAATGGAGTGTAGAAAAAAGTCTAGGGGCATAGAGAGGCCGGAGGACGGAGCTCAGAATGCATAGGGGAAATGGTTCTAGGGGCACAGAGAGACCGGAGGACGGAGTACAGATTGCATAGGGGACTAAGGAACAGAGGAGAGAACTGGAGTGTAGAAAGGAATCTAGGGACATAGAGACTGGAGGATAAAGCACACCGTGCATAGGGGACTAAGGAACAGAGGAGAGAAATGGTGTAGAAAAGTGTCTAGGGGCATAGAGAGGACAGAGCTCAGAATGCATAAGGGAAAGGAATCTAGGGGCAAAGAGAGGACGGAGTACAGAGTGCATAGGGGACTAAGGAACTGAGGAGAGAACTGGAGTGTAGAACGAAGTCTAGGGGCATAGAGACTGGAGGATGAATCACAGCGTGCAGACTGATGCCCTAGAGGGGAGACCGGGACCAAGGAACAGAGAGGAGAGAACTGGAGTATAGGGGCATAGAGAGTACGGAGAGTGGGTCATAGAGTATAGTTTAAAAGGAGTTCATATTGAGGTCAGTGATAACACATTGGGGTTAGAGGGAGTTTGGCGGCATTGAAACAAAATAGGAACACAAAAAAGAAAATTAAGCAAAGAGAAATCTATCCTACGGTGCATATTTGAAGGTACTGAAAGGCACAAAGGAGAGCTGTGAACCTCTAATACTAAGAGGAAATGTAAGAAGAAGACTAGGGTGGGTATATGCAAACGGGTGTCGGTGGAAGGATGAATGCAGTTATCTGAGGGATTAGGTTAAAAATCTCCTGCTGGAGCACCCCTAATTCCTCGTGAGGGAGTCCCAAGTCAGGGGAACAGCAACGAGGGCCTTTGCTGCTCAGCCTCGCCTGGGCATTATGTACAGCATTTAGTGTTCAACTTCAGGGGTCCCGTCCCGGGCCATACATAGACCTCTTAGCAACATGATAGGTGCATCACCTACAGGCCGGGGAAGACACAGAGGACCGAGTTGGCTGGCAAAAGTGAGATGAGAAAGAGCGGAAAAGACAAAGAAATCACAGATTAGGGAGAGATATGAGCGCAGCACAAGCAGACCCCGGAAAAACAGACAGTTCAGGGTGGTGGGGGGGGGGAGTCGAAACAAATTAGGGGAGAATAAAGACAGATCAAAGCGCAACACTGGCATATAAGAGGGACATACAGACACATCAGAGGGACATAGAGACAGACCAGGAAGAAGCAGAGACAGTTATGGGGAAGTAGAGAGTGATTGAGGGAGGTAGCGACAGATCAAAATCAGAGACCAGCACAGGCAGATAAAGAAGAAAATAGAGACAAACTAAAGAGCAGCAAATACTAGTCATGCAGAATAAGTAGAAACGGCAGACATCACTACAAACAGATGGGGAAGAAATGAAGATAGGTAAAAGAGCAGGAGCATAGAGTGACCCGGAAGTTCTAAAGTGAGCTCGAGGAGCAGCACGTGCAAAGATTCAGACAACTTAGAAATATTTATTAGAGGCAGATCAGAGGGCATCACAGATCAATCAGGAGGAACGGGTGGGAACAAATGAGGGGGCATCAGAGAACTCAGAAAAGTGTAGAGGCAGTTAGGAAGATCCTGGATCGCCGCAAACAAATCAAGGAGAGGATGTGGATTAACGGCTAGAGCGGCCGACTTTGACCCTGGGGGACCAGGTTCGAGACTGACGGGGGGCTCAAGCATCCTGTGATTCCGTAAAAATCATGTAATTTACCCGTGCCTATAAATGAACGTGTCCGCGGAAACCAGAGAAATCACAGATTAGGGAGAGATATGAGAGCAGCACAAGCAGACCCCGGAAAAACAGACAGTTCAGGGTGGTGGGGGGGGAGTCGAAACATATTAGGGGAGAATAAAGACAGATCAAAGCGCAACACTGGCATATAAGAGGGACATACAGACACATCAGAGGGACATAGAGACAGACCAGGAAGAAGCAGAGACAGTTATGGGGAAGTAGAGAATGATTGAGGGAGGTAGCGACAGATCAAAATCAGAGACCAGCACAGGCAGATAAAGAAGAAAATAGAGACAAACTAAAGAGCAGCAAATTCTAGTCATGCAGAATAAGTAGAAACGGCAGACATCACTACAAACAGATGGGGAAGAAATAAAGATAGGTAAAAGAGCAGAAGCACAGAGTGACCCGGAAGTTCTAAAGTGAGCTCGAGGAGCAGCACGTGCAAAGATTCAGACAATTTAGAAATATTTATTAGAGGCAGATCAGAGAGCATCACAGATCGATCAGGAGGTGTATTGTAGTTCCTATTTTCCCAATAGGCCCTGCGCATTGGAATAACATAAACAGTAGTATCGACGTAGAAGTGCGGATCTTCCAGGCCTCCACTGACTATGTTAAACTTAATTGGGGTTGTTACCAACTAGCTCTGAGGTCACTGGAAACTTTCTTGACTGAAATAGGAAGTGATCAGCTTCCCTGGCACAGCCAAGAACGGATTCAGTTTTCCAACAACCGTGCAGCATGACAACTTTGCTCCTCAGATCAAGAGTCAATCTCTAGGGTTGTGTGAAACAATAGACAGTTATTTTACTCAGTCAGTGGTTGTGCAGTTTACTTTCACAATATGTAGAGAATAGAGAGACGGGCGTTTTCAATAAAGGGTAACATTTATTGAACAGTCTTTACAAGAGAAATGAATTGCCACAATTGCAAGACTTGTTATTATAAAAAGTGCGTACAGTAAGATAAGTATTGCGAAATAATACTGTAAAAGCATTGATATGGTTTCTTAGCCATACAATGGTTTAAAATGAATAAAACATATATACATTCATATATACATTAGGCTAAAATACTCAACTGGTGCTTCTAACTACGCCTACCCCAGTGTACCTGACCTAAGCCTAATACTTGGGAGGGGAGTAAGTAAGTAGCTTTAGTTTAAGTTGGTTTTGCCAAGGTTTGCTTCAAGAATTCTCTCTAAGGGTTTAGTCAACACCATACCTCTGGAATAGAATGATGGAGGTCTGGTATCTCCTTCAGGGGGTCGATATCCCAGTCACCCGCAAAGGTAGACTAGAAACGCCGGATATGGATTTCTCTGCAGGAGAAAGACAGCGTCTCTTCTCAGCGCGTCGAGGAGGAGGAGGAGGGGCAGCGTCCACGGGCAGCTTGCATCTGCTGGGCTCTTGCAGGGAGACGGCTGTTCATCTCCTAGGTTCACCACACCATCGTTCGCTAGCAGCGATAGCAGTAGCGATAGCAGCTATGGTATCATCAGCATGACAGCTTCTTCAGCAGCAGCGAGATAGCTGGCAGCATCAGCTTCAGCGAAACAGCAACAAGACAGCAGCGTTTGCTTAAGGCAACGTTGGTAATATTTATACCTGAAAGGTCCCTTGTTTGACGTAAGTTTTTGGACATAAGACGTCAATAAAGATGTCACTAGGAAGTGATCGTCTATCAGTGCTCATTAGAGTTCTATTACTAATTAAAACACAGCAAGCGGGGATTTCAGGTTGCTGAGTTTTTATCTTGTTGAAGAACTCGGAGTGTTAATCTTGGAATCTCAGATAGTAACTTCTGCTATGTCATTGCACTAATTGGTTGCAAAGGAAGTGGCAGAGAAAGCTATTCTGAAATGTGGCTCTGTTTGTGTGAGGCCAGAGACGAGTTTCTGAATATTGCATTTGAACGGTTATGCCAATATAGGGAATAAATGGATTTATAGCCGAATAGGGGCATAAGGTCACAGTATCGATCAGGGTCCTAGATTAGAACACTACACCCACTCCACGAATTCATGTCCATCAAATTACTAAAACTAGAGCAATAAGATGCATGTGTAACATTTCCCACCCCAAAATACATATATGCATTTGAAATAGGCGTATTTGTAATACGTGAAAATTTAGGTACTGTAAGTTTTTGAAGCATAGAAATCATTAAAAAATTATAGCATATGAAATCAATGAACGATTATGCAAAAAGAATTACACATGAAATATCTCTGAAACAGAAGAAGGGCGAGATAATTTCATCACATATAAATGCATTGCAGTAAAATGTGCTAGAGGCTGGTATAAGGTTATTATGTCTCTAGATGTATTTAGAAATAGAAGTTGAAGCTTCTGTTCTCTATGAATAGTTTTACTTTAAGCAAAGAATTTTTCGTGTCAAAAAGAAGGTGAATATTAAAAAGTGTTCAATTCAAAAGAATTAATGCTTGAACGGGAAAAATAGAGTTCCAACGCTTTTAGCAGTTTTTGTTGTTCAAAACTGAAGGCAGAATTCAGAGTTCATGGGAACGCTGTGTGTCGGAATGCTTCTCTAAAGATATTGTTTCTGTTCGGGTGAGAACATCATATCAGACAGGCTCTCAAAGAATTGGTCTACAAAATCAGGTGACAGTTCGACCAAATTCGATAGTGCTGTAACTTGGCAGGTGTGAGAATGATTGCTGTCATCAAAGTCGGGATCAGCAATGCTCACAGAAGGTCGTACCTGGGTGATGTTGCTTTTGTCACTCGCTCCACTGTTACCACCCAGTCGTAGCACAGGAGTCTCAACGAATGCCATCATCAGGATTGGTAGCCGCTGGGGACAACACAATGCGTGAGCCGTTATCGGACTTAGCAAAGTATCGATATCCATTGGTACTGCTGATGGAAGTGCAAGACAGATGTCCAACACGCACTCATCTCCGCATAGCATACATCGTAGTACAGGTAAGATGCAATTTTGCCATATCGGTCCGAATGAAAGGAACCAGGTCATGTTTAGATCTCTCAGCCTGGCCAATCCAAGGACTCTAGTTATTCTGTCCCGGTAGCGGATTGCTAGGATTGTCTCTTCCATTCCCATAGGAGTCATGTCTGAGATGTGGCTTGCCATAACGAAGCAGGAGGGTCAAAAATAAAATCCCTGCTACAAGTCCCAAAAATAGGGGTATGCCGCCAAAAACAGAGTGGACAAAATTTGGAACGATTCCCAGAATTGCTTGAAATGGTGTTAGCAGTCCCGTAAAAATCGTCTTAAATATGCCTGGGATGCCTGTGGCACCAGACATGTTAAGGAGTTGGCTCAACATTTCTACAAAATGCACGGGGCAATTTGTTGATAAAAGGTCATGAACCTCCGTAGCTGTCCTTGCAACTAGGAGATCATACGTCTCTTTTGATGACGTTATGGGCACTGTTGTCTGCAAAAGCACAGACTTCATTTTGCTTAAAGTATCAATTCGTATAGAATAGAGATTCAGACGAGGCCAGATGGGAGTCTCTATGTCTCCAGGCCCGCTCGGGAACAATGCTTGCATACAGCATTTGACCATGGAAGTTACGCTTACGAGATAACTTTTCCCTGGCACAAGGCCACAACATCTGTGATCCGTTCTTAGAATGTAACTCCCATTCGCGAGTTGCATAAAGAAGGGCTCTATCTGAGTTGCAGGTGTGACAAGCTGGTGGCATGAAAGGTTGTTAGAATTACCTTCACAGGCTCCGTGTAAATTAATACCCTGACACAAAAGTATACCGCTTAGTGAATGTTTACAGTTTTCCCGACTAAGAAATACATTTTTGTCGTTGTCACTATAGCATGAATGTGTGTATGGTAATTTCCATGCTGATTTAACATATCCTTTACCCAATCGTTCATACTGGCCAGTAGGTATGTATTCAAGGCACTTTTTAAATCAGAAAGTTGTTATCGGAATAGTGATAATTCCGTGTATTATCCATTCAATGACAGGACTTTCTGACATTGTCAATGGTAATCTCTCAAGTTTTTCGATGCTCAGGATTGTATAGTCTGCTCCTTTCTGTGCCAAACTGATTTGTTTATCAGTAAGGTTAAAAATGGAAAACAATGACGTTGTGTTGATTAAACGCCAAGGCACATAGCCTGAACGAAGATTTTCCAGCGTCCAGCCTAATTGTACAATAGAACGTAATTGAGATTGGCCATGCTGTAACATTATCAAGTCTCTGTCTATTAGGTCAAAGGCAGAAGATACAATATTGTCCAACTAATATATTCTGGAGGACAGAGTCATTAACCCATTGTCCACTACAGAAAGTGATTTTTCCAAATTAATACGATCAATTTCTCGTATTTTTTCAGCTGTTTCAATTTTTGTGACTTTCCAAGCCTCGTTGTACGCAGCATAGATGCTGGCCGCTATGAAACGTTTTTGACGCTGTTTGCGTGGTCCAAGAATGAAATCGCGCAAATCAGCACCATCTTTTAGTAAAGACAAGTGTTGCTTAATTTCAGCCAGTCTGGATGATCCTAGCCATTCAAAGCAGAGTTTCCCTACACTGTATGTTGTTACTATCCCTGGATGTTGTCTCTGGGAGTATCTAGGGTCTTGTCTGGTCATTTTTAACCCCTGTGTTTTGTTCAGGAATCTATCTTGACAGTTGTTTGTGTCAGTAGGCCAGATTAACTACTTTTTCCAATCAGGATGTGTTCTGTTAAAATGTAAAATTTTAGTTACGTCTATCTCAATATCTGTTGTTGCATTATCAGGTATTGGCTTCGGAATAGACGGTTTGTTAAGGTCTTTGATCTTAGCTAGGCCAAGACAGGATGTTTGGTGAATTGTGTCATTTAAAAACATCATTTGTTCTGGTATCATGCAGGTTCTGAATAGTGCTTCAAGGCCTTGTACCTGCCAATCTTTCGTACCCCAAATGGTTTTTGTTTCAATGTTATTTTTCCAATAATCAAAACCAAATGTCATCATTTTTTCATAAAATGCTTCTGAATATATCAATTTAGTGTTTGTCAGCATTGTTTTCATTCCTGTTTTATCTAACAGTTTGTAATAAAACGTTTCTGCATCACTGGTGTTAAACCCTGAGAAGTACTTGAATTTCTCAAAGAATGTTTTAGAACTGCTTTTAGGTGGTGTAGCACAATGTTTCCATTGATTAAACTTAAAAACATTTCTAGGCTGTGCAGATTTATGCAAATAATGATCGCCATAATGTGTAAAACAGAATAACTATTCTTAACTAGACGAACCTTGTAAATAATCATGTTCTGTGAATCTAGCTGACATTACTAAATCAGACATCATGTCATTAATACTGTTAAAGTCCCAATCATCAGAGAATGTACTAGGTTTTACAAAGTCACTTAAGGAAACCTTCAGTTGATGAGGATACTTCAGGATCTCGACCGGACCATAGATCTCATAGTCAGTTTTCTCCCATACTACCCCACCGGGTATTGGAATGGCTGTGACATTTACTGTTGACAGTTCTCTTTTCTTCACGTGGGATGATCTGTGTGGTTTGAGGACTAGGTTGATGTTCTGACTTGCTGTGTCCATTGTACTATGTTTTCCCTCAATGAATTTTCCCAAACAAAGTACCATGTTGAGCCAAAGCAGGAGGAAAAATAAACCTAGACCGAACCAGAACTCTAACCAAGGGGAAATAAGGTAGATTTCCTTCAATTGATGAAAGAGTTCCGTTGTATTTTCTTTTGAAGTCTTTTTTGTTTCTGGCATCACTTCGGGGTTACTTTGATCCACGGAAAAGTTGTCAAAGTCGATGAAATAACCAGAGGCAGTTCTGTCAATTGTTGGGATTGTTCTTTCAATCTGTCTTTCGGTAGCACTTTCTGATGCCACATTATTGTAGACTGGTGTTTCTTGACGAACTGTTTCAATCTGTGTCTCAAGAGGCACGAGTTCCATGGCATTATTGCATAGTCCTTCTTTGTTCACAGCAGGCTGATCGAATGTGATTAGTCTTTCAGTTTGAACCTCTTGGATTGTTGCAAGTTTGGGTATTCTGTTGTTTCTTGGGAGTCCACTGGGCCTACTGTTGATTATAGGCCACATGCTTGTGGTTTTACCAGGTCGATTGATACAACTCTGTTCTCCTTTTTACCAGCAAGGGGCGGTAGTACAACTGATCTTGTTCCGGTGACTGCCAAGACAGGTACTGCTTTTCTGTAAGAAGGCCCAAATTCCTTCTTCACCGCGATTTTTTCTCTGACTAGATCCCCAATCTTTGGAATCCAGACAGGCCTTGCTGGGGCTGTTGCTTGTGGTGCCTCGTCAGTGGTATCTGGCTGTTGCTTTAACTTTATGTTGCTTAAGGATTTTCTTGTTTCATTCAGTTCCTGTAAAACAGCCAAATGATCTTTGATGTCAAAGTCTGTTGTTTTCTTATCTTGTACCAGTGATATCTGACTATCGAGGTCCTGAACTCTCATTCTAATTCCGAACAATAGTTCGTATGGGCTGGAACCTTTTAGAGATTTTCTTGGCAAATTGTTAAGACTGGTCTGGACACTTATTAAATGTTTGACCCACCCAGCGCCTGAACCTAATACCTTCGCTGTTATAGATCGCTTTATGTCTCGGTTTTTTCTTTCTACCACACTATTCCCTTCGGGGTGCGACGGACAAGAATACCGCAACCCAATTCCCATGCTGGCCATGGCCTCCTTATAAGCTCGAGAGCTAAAAGCAGGACCCTGGTCAGAATGGAACGTGGTAATTGCGTATGTGCGGATAAAGACTCGCAGATCTTTTATAACCGTTCTAGCGTCAGCCGACCGCTGGGGCCACATTTTTTTAAGTGTGTTTAGCCTTAATGATGTACAATGGGACGCGTTTCTCTTTTTTGATAGGCGGATAGATTGCGTAATGCTTTCTATTAGGGCTTCTGACACTTCACTGGCCGGTTCTCTACTGCGATCTCTGTTGCAGTCTTCACAGTTTTTTGCAAACTCATGAATGCCTTCACTCATTTCCGGCCACCAGTACTCTGATTCTAATTCTCTCAGAGAGTCCCTGATTGTTTGGTGTCTCAGACCCAATCCCATATGTGCTTCCTGTAATAGGAAGCCCCTCCGGTCCCTGTTTGGAATTACCATATCCCCCACTCCAGGGATTCGAGCAAAAGGAACGGAGTTTGCATCGATTACGTATGCATAATTGAGTGGATAGTTCACGGGTAGTGCTGCACAGTCACCTTTTACGGTTGTTTTTACTGCCAGCATGGTTTCCCCGTCTATGTATTTTTCTGCATGCTTTTTTGTGGCTACGGAAGCCGGTTTAGTTGCTTCCGCTGTGGCTGTATTAGCCAATGAATTCCCTGCAACGTGAACGCCATCACGTTGAAGACTCTGTGCGTGTATCACGTGAGTCTTTTGTAGTTCTTTCTGTAAAAGAGCTACCTGTTTCCAGAGCAATTTATGCTTTATTGTGGCACCTGTGTCATCTTTGTAATCGTTTTCAATCCAGCTCTGCAGTTTATTATTGTAAGAGTTGACGCATAAATGAGAATCGCACACGATAGTGCCGGGAATTCACGTTCTGCATTTTCAAGCGCCATCTTTAAAGATCTGATTTCAGCTCTCTGAGCCGAACAGTTTCTTACTGATTCAATTTTTGTTACTCTCGGTCTGAATTTACCGCACAGCCAACAACCTTTAACAATCGCACAGGCTGCATCGTAGGATTTGCTCTCTACGTTGAAATGCTGTACAAATCTATCTGTATAGATTATATAGGCGTACTGTGGGAGAGGCAGAAGTTCGATTGGCAGAGGATATTCTTTTTCATATTCTAAATCATTCAGTTCTTCGAATTGCGGGGGGAAATAGTATTTCACATCTTCCGCTCCTAGAGAATCTACACACTGTATCCATTTCGGATCCAGTGACACTGTAGGCAGGTTTACTGGGCTGAATAGCGCTTCGAAGGCGGATTCCGCTGTGAGGATATTAATCCTTTTGCCGTGTGCTAGTTCTCGTTCATTTGCTAATGCAATTTGCACTGCTTTCACAGTTCTTTCTGTGTGACTGAATGTTTTTTCTGCTTGTGTGTACAAGTGAGATTTAATTGAAATTGGTACCTTTTCTCCCTCATTAGAGGTCAGGTACGTGAATCCGCATCCTCCTGGGATGACTCGGATTACAAGATCGCGTGTGTTATCACGTGTATATAATTTTGTTTTTGCTAACATGTCTGTTTGCAGTGATCTCAAAATTTCTGTGTGTTTTTGAGTCCAATTGATTTGTTTAAAATCTGGTTTTATTAGTTCGTAGAGAGGTTTAACCCTCTTTGCGTAATTTAGAATGTATGTTCTTCCGAAATTCAGAAAACCTAGTATGGATTGTAAATTCTTCAGCGTTTTTGGAGCTTGGAGTACAGCGCACTTCTCTAAGAAGTTGTCCGCTAGGCTTTTTCCTTCAATTGATCATTCGTATCCTAAGAATAATACTGTCAGATGGGCAATTCGAGACTTTTTAAAGTTGAATTTGTAACCCTCTGCTGCGAACCCAAGTATAATGGTGTTCACTCTTTTCAAGTGAGTATCCAAGTCGTCGTCTGTGAGATAGATATCATCTACGTAAGATAATGCCTCATCATCATATATTTGTAGTAACTCTGTTACCCTAGCTGAGAATAGTCCTGGGTTGTTCTTGAACCCCTGTGGGAGTCGACAGAAATTTTTCTGCGACCCAAATGCTGAGAAAGCGGTCAAGTATCTGCTTTCTGGTGCAATGTTTTGACAAAAGAAACCATTAGATATGTCTAATGTCGTTTTATATTTTTTCCTAACTATGTTATTCATTAGGGCTGCACTATGCGAGTTTTGTACTGCAAATGTTTTGCAACATGCATTAAGGTGTCTGTAGTCCAAAACTAGACGATATGAATTGTCTGGCTTGGAGACAGGAAACAAAGGATTGTTCATTTGAGAGGTGTATGTTTCAATCACCCCCTGGTATTCAAGTTGATCTAAGATCTCCCTGACTTGTTTTTTAGCTTCTTGCTTAATGGGATACTACCGTTGGGCAGTTGATTCACTTTTTAACTGGATTTTGTGAGGAGGTGAGTCCTCATCCCATCCTACATGATTTTTATATAATGCCGGTGCCTGGGCTACTGCCCATTTCCTTGCATAAGTATATTTTTTGTGAATCGGAATGTGATTCGAGAAGGCAGGCATAATCATTTCTTCGCCACGAGGGCACTCCCTGACAAACTCTGTGGGCCAATCTTTTTCAGCTAACTGAATATCATAGCCTTTTGAGAGTTTATCCCAAAATAGACCCTTTATTTTCCTAGTCTTATCATACTCTATACACAATGTTATTTCGTATATTTTATGGGGCTCGCTAAGTCTGGTGTCAGCAGTTTCAACCTGAATGAATTCATTCGTGTCCACTGTCTCCAGATGACTCATCAAGATCTTGCGGGCTATACTGATTTCTGCTGCACTGTCTAACATTGTCTGTGCCCACTCCCCATTTTTCAACTGTGTCCTCAGTATTCTCGGCATGGTTGATTACTCTAATACTGGCTACCTTCTTTTTTGGAAATTGAGATTTTTTACTCTGAGCAGGTTCCTTGTCTTTGGACTTGGTGTGCTCTCCTGGGTCTGACCGTCCTCTTCTTTACGATTTCTGTGAAAAAGATCGAGAGGGACGTGTATCAATACTTTGATATCTATCAGGTTTTTTCAAATTATCCCTATTTCTAAGGTTGTATCTTTTCTCAGAGGGCTCCCTCTGGGGAGACTGGTTTTCTCGAGTCGGAGTTCTTTCCCTCCGTCGAGGAGACCTTCCTCTGGACTGGAAAACTTTTTCCTTGGGAGTGGATTGTTTATTTCCATCCCAGCTCTTTTTGGGAGTGTTTAAATTATTTTTAATAAATAATTTTTCAGGATTTTCGAGCAGTTGGGGCTTTACTGGTTTCCCACCCAAGCTGTCTCTACCTAATTCTTCATAGCACTTTTCTATGATTTTGGCAAGCTCAATTAGCTGATCTGTTATATCTGTTTCCTTCAACTTCTGGCGGATCGCCACAGAGGCTGCTTCTCCCTTTATGTTGGCTAATAATATAGCCGAGACCTGCTTGAAGTCTTTCAGTAATTTATACCAAGAGTTAAAGCAGGTTCTGGACCGTATTCATTTTGAATCTGTTTTAGCACTTCTGGTATTACTGCCATGGACGGAACACCATGTGTTTTTGTGTAAATGGAAGCAAAGACTGTACCCCAAGTGTCGCAGTCCTCCACGTGTGGTGCGATTCCCATAGGAAGGCAGATGGTCAAGATTCTGTGTTTCTCAATAGGGGTAGTATCCGGAAATACTGCCTCTATTTGAGTGATTTTCTGTGCTAACCAGAAAGGAATTTGTTCCTGTTTTACGGGTGTTTTACCAAGACATGATTGTATGTTCTGTGGTGTAATTTTATTAGTGTTCCCCTGATGAGGGGTCAGCTGTGGTACATTAACAGCTTGCTGGACTGTTGCAGTCCACATTACATATTGGACTAATTGCCTATGTATTTTTATAAGTGTTTTTAGCTGTACTAACAGCTCTTCCTTTGACATTTTTGCAATGTCCGGATGTGGTGTGTAGCTGGCTAGAACCGGCCACGTTGCTCCTGGTCTACCTAGTGGACCGAGCCTGGTAATATGATCATTATGTTTTAGGGCGCCATTAAACCAGAGCAGGTGCTCTTGGAATTTTAGTGGGATTTCAGTCTCCTCGAAAGGAGCGTACTCATACGGTGGTTTCTCTATTTTGTAATAGTGAAACTCTTTTGTTCTAGCGTTTGCCGCTGGAAAGTTTATCCATGAATAGAATACCTCTGTCTGCCGATATTCGTGTGCCTCTATCACGAAAATTACTGTACCACCTTGTGGTGTCAGTCCGTTTTCTATAAGTTTTAAAGTTATAGATTTTCTTAAATGTGCCGGGATGATTAATGCACCCGGTACCGTATCGTCGGGACCCTGCTGAGTCGCATCTACTGCGGCCCCAGTGGTTCCGTTTTCTAAGTCTGACATTTTATAAATGCAGGCTTTGCAGAGTAGGTCTCCGAGGAGACAAAGATTAGGTGCACAATATTTTGGAACACTGTATCCTTCAACGTTGAATAAACCAGAGCTTTACATAGGAATCTCTTCCTACTGAGTTCGGGCGGATTTTAACCTTTCACCCACTCCAGAGGTCTATTGGAGTATTTACGGGAGAAAGGGGTCTGTGTGAAAAATGCACGACTGAGTTACTCTAACGTCTTGCGTTAGTTTATCGCCTTACCAAACGTTTGGGCGCCATGTAGTGTAGTTCCTATTTTCCCAATAGGCCCTGCGCATTGGAATAACATAAACAGTAGTATTGACGTAGAAGTGCAGATTTTCCAGGCCTGCACTGACTATGTTAAACTTAATTGGGGTTGTTACCGACTAGCTCAGAGGTCACTGGAAACTTTCTTGACTGAAATAGGAAGTGATCAGCTTCCCTGGCACAGCCAAGAAGGGATTCAGTTTTCCAACAACCGTGCAACATGTCAACTTTGCTCCTCAGATCAAGAGTCAATCTCTAGGGTCGTGTGAAACAATAGACAGTTATTTTACTCAGTCAGTGGTTGTGCAGTTTACTTTCACAATATGTAGAGAATAGAGAGACAGGCGTTTTCAATAAAGGGTAACATTTATTGAACAGTCTTTCTTCTCGTACAAGAGAAATGAATTGCCACAATTGCAAGACTTGTTATTATAAAAAGTACATACAGTAAGATAAGTATTGCGAAATAATACTGTAAAAGCATTGATATGGTTTCTTAGCCATACAATGGTTTAAAATGAATAAAACATATATACATTCATAGATACATTAGGCTAAAATACTTAACTGGTGCTTCTAAGCCTAATAGTTGGGAGGGGAGTAAGTAGCTTTAGTTTAAGTTGGTTTTGCCAAGGTTTGCTTCAAGAATTCTCTCTAAGGGTTTAGTCAACACCATACCTCTGGAATAGAATGATGGAGGTCTGGTATCTCCTTCAGGGGGTCGATATCCCAGTCACCCGCAAAAGTAGACTAGAAACGCCGGAGCTGGATTTCTCTGCAGGAGAAAGACAGCGTCTCTTCTCAGCGCGTCGAGGAGGAGGAGGAGGGGCAGCGTCCACGGGCAGCTTGCATCTGCTGGGCTCTTGCAGGGGGACGGCTGTTCAGCTCCTAGGTTCACCACACCATCGTTCGCTAGTTAGCAGCGATAGCAGTAGCGATAGCAGCTATGGTATCATCAGCATGACAGCTTCTTCAGCAGCAGCGAGATAGCTGGCAGCATCAGCTTCAGCGAAACAGCAACGAGACAGCAGTGTTTGCTTAAGGCAATGTTGGTAATATTTATACCTGAAAGGTGCCTTGTTTGACGTACGTTTTTGGACATAAGACGTCAATAAAGATGTCACTAAGAAGTGATCGTCTATCAGTGCTCATTAGAGTTCTATTACTAATCAAAACACAGCAAGCGGGGATTTCCAGGTTGCTGAGTTTTTATCTTGTTGACGAACTCGGAGTGTTAATTTAGGAATCTCAGATAGTAACTTCTGCTATGTCATTGCACTAATTGGTTGCAAAGGAAGTGGCAGAGAAAGCTATTCTGAAATGTGGCTCTGTTTGTGTGAGGCCAGAGACGAGTTTCTGAATATTGCATTTGAACGGTTATGCCAATATAGGGAATAAATGGATTTATAGCCGAATAGTGGCATAAGGTCACAGTATCGATCAGGGTCCTAGATTAGAACACTACAGAGGAACGGGTAGGAACAAATGAGGGAGCATCAGAGAACTCAGAAAAGTGTAGAGGCAGTCAGGCAGATCCTGGATCGCCGCGAAGGAATCAAGGAGAGGATGTGGATTAATGGCTAGAGCGGCCGACTTTGACCCTGAGGGACCAGGTTCGAGACTGGCGGGGGACTCAAGCATCCTGTGATTCCAGGCAAATCATGTAATTTAAGCGTGCCTATAAATGAACGTGTCCGTCTGTAGTGCAACCGATGCGCATGTAAAGCACTCTAATACAGTCATATCTAGTTCGCGCTATATAAAACTGCAAAGAAAGGAACAAAAGGCAGGCCAGGTGCGAAATCTATATCATGTAGCAGCGCGTGCAGGTGGTGACAGGATATCAAAGGGTGAAGTCGGGAGATGAGGAAACAGCAAAGAAAGACCAAGGGGCAGCAAGCAAAGAAAGTTGGAGGAAGGGCAGTAAGGAGGACAATGAACAGTATGTTATGGACATGTGAGGGAGCCGCACAAGCAGGACAGGGCAAGCAAGTAATTGAAAATAGCAGTACTGAGTTTAGGGGGCAGTGATGAGAGTGAAGGGGTTCAGGCCCCAAGGACACAGGTAAGAGCTCAGGTTCTAGATCAAGGACCAGAGAGAGGACAGAAGAAAATATCACACGGACAGCGGGAGGGGGGCGGGATAACGGGCTCACGGACAGCGGGAGGGGGGCGGGTGAACGGGCTCATGGACCGCGGGAGGGGGGGGCGGGTTAATGGGCACACGGACAGCGGGAGGGGGGGCGGGCAGGCACACGGACAGCGGGAGGGTGGTCAGGAAACAGCCAGAGGGACAGGGACAAGATGAACAATGAACACAAACATCGGTGTAAAAAAAAAAAGTACACGCCCACAGTGGCCACGTCTTCATGACATTGCGGAGAGGGAAAGAATCGGCGGAACGCCCACCAATCGCCTCGGTAAATGACGGACAGATCTCTCTTCCAATGGCTAGCCTCCATTTATGGAGCTAGCCAATGGAAGAGAGAGGCTGAACTAAAGCACACAGTGTAAGACATAAGATTTCGCTCTGCGTGAAAGTCTGCTGCGCAGCTTTCGGCGAGGCGAAACCTAAACAGCCCCTATAGTTAGGAAGTTGTTGTGGGTGATGGCGTGTCGCTTTCACTTACCCCCCGTGTGTTGTTAGCGTGACGGTCCACTCCTGACCTCGACGTTCTCAAGGCTCATCGCCGGGCTCCTCGTCGTGACCAGGGGGACTTCGATAGTTCAGCACACAGCATGGCAATAGCAATGTAGGTAGCACGCACACAAGACAGCCATGACGAAGCAAGCCAAAACCAAAAGTAAAACTGGAAAATACTGGATTCGGTGTTCTTTGGACTCTGTTGCGCTCTAGTGTTTCACGGGGTCTCGGCTGAGCCCTGGAAACAAACCCACACAATGTATCACCTTCTGGCCAGGCGTGGCCAGAAGGCTATAAATAAACGGACGGTAGTCGCACGGGACTTCCGGTCCAATACAGCACCAGTGCGTGTGAATGTGTCCCATTATTGCATGTGTGGCCGATACGTTTCCAGGCCTAGTGACCCTTAGCCTTGGTGTCCGACCCCCACCCCCACACTGGCGACGAGGGTGGGATAGCAGCGAGAATTCCCTCATGTCCCCCCCAGAAGACGGAGAACCTGTACCTGAGCGCGCCGGAGCCGCACGCTGGGGTCGTGTGTCAGTACCGGAACCAGCATCGGGGCGGTTAAGTGCCTGCCGGAGGAAATCCCTGCACCGGTAAGCAGCATATGTCAGGAGCTGCGAGAGGGACCGGCATTTAGGCGGTATGCAAAAGACGCGATCACCCCGAGCGAGCGTCTGGAAAGGCTGATTGCTGGCAGAGAAGTGCGCGCATGCGCACAAGAAGCGAGGCCTGCACCAAACACGCGAGCCACGTGTGAAAGTATCAGAGAGGCGCCGAGATTTTGAGCGCTCAAGTAGAAAGGAGGCAGACAAGAGTGGAAGACAGAACACACGTGCAAAGGCAGAGAGGGCCCAAAGGAGAGGCACAAGCACTGGCAGCCACAAGAGGCAGGGGGAACCCAGAGTTCAAACATTGGCAGCCACAAAGAGATAATAGCATCAACAAAGACTCCCAGAACAGCAGCAATAGGACCATTGAAGCCCATAAGCGTCAGGATAACACCAACAAGCAGTGACACCAGCAAATATCCAAGAACACAAAATGTCAAACCCACCAGCAGCCGCTGCTGGAGCACAGCAACCAGGGAACCCACCAGCTGTCGCAGCAGGAGGAGCACAACATGGACAACCCCCTGCAGGACCACCCCCCGTACAACAGGCAGGGATACCGACGCAACAGTCGGTGCACTCCCAAATTCAGGCGTTACAGCCTTTTAGTGAGCTCATTGACCCAGGAACAGCCGCTCCGAGATGGGCAGTCTGGATTGGGCATTTGAACAACTACTTTGTGGCCACCCAGGAAAAGGACGATGAGGTTAAAAGATCGCTGCTGCTGCACTTCGGTGGGAATGAGATATACAAACTCTTCGCACATCTCCCAAACACAGGAGCAGCCACCGACTACGATGCCACGGTCCGAGCGCTAAATGCCCATTTCGACCCACAACTCAACCCGCATTACGAATGCTTCAAAATTCGTCAATCAAGGCAAAGAGAGGGAGAAACAATGGACGCGTTCCACGCACGTGTAAGAGAATTGATCAGTACCTGCCCGGACGACGACCAAACAAAGGAAGTCACTGCGCAGTTAATCCAAGGATGCCGCAACAAGCCATTGAGAACACTAATACTGTGCCAGCCTCGCATCACATTAGAAGAGATACTACTGCTAGCTCGATCACACGAGTTGTCTGACACCAGAGCAACAGCGATGGAAGCTGCTCTCAATCCTAATGAAGACCCAGGAGCGACAGTGAAGACGGAGAGGGTAGATGCAATCCGCAGCTCTGGCCGCAGCAGTCGAGGGCGTTGGCCAACCAGAACACCACGGCGTTCGACGTGTGGATACTGTGGGCGAGAAGAACACAACTCCGAGAGCTGTCCTGCCTGAGGGAAGACGTGCTTGAAATGCGGAGTACAGAACCATTTTGCAAGTGTATGCAGAGGCGGTTTTCGCAGAAGAAATCAGTCAGGAAGAAAAACAATATCGGGAGCAGTCAGGCACCTAACCATGGATGACACACAGTCCTCCCGCTCGACAAAGTCCCAACACCGCCACTACGAGCGCCTAGATGACTCTTCTACCGAGGAGGATGATGAGTGCTACTTTATATCCTTCAACAGCGACTTAAAGAGATGACGGAGGCCACAACCCAAAGGCCAGATACAAATGTATGGATCACCGGTGACAGGAATAATAGACACGGGAGCCACTATAAATGTGATGGGGATACAACACTACAAGGCCCTCAGCCGAAAGCCACAGCTGATGCCGTCCGCAGTCCGGATACTCACATATGGAAGCCACAAACCACTACCCCTGAGAGGCAAAATGAGAGTGCAGGTCAAATCTGAGGACCAAGAGGTGACTACAACATTCCATGTCATCGACAAAGAAGCTGATCTACTAGTTGGGAGCCACACGACAGAGGACCTCAACCTGATTGCATTCGCCAACGCTGTAAAGACCCTACAAGTTGAAGACATACTACAATGGTTCCCGTCCCTGTTTGAAGGCCTAGGGATAATCAAGAGAGCACCTGTGAAGCTTCACATAGATAAAGCCATCCAACCTGTCGCCCTACGACTCCGGCAAATCCCGTTTCACCTGTGAAAAGCAGTAGAACAAGAGCTAACCATGCTACAACAACAAGGAGTGATTGAGACGGTAACTGGTCCAACACCATGGGTATCTCCCATGGTAATTGCAGAGAAACCTCGACAACCAGGGAAAATACGAATCTGCATTGACATGCGCATGCCCAACAAGGCAATAAAAAGGGAGAGGCACATCACGCCCACCGTGGATGATATCCTAGCTGACCTAAACAGGGCCCAATGGTTTTCGAAACTAGACCTGAACGCTGGATATCACCAACTAAGGTTAGCAGAAGAGAGTAGGTATATTACTACCTTCTCAACACACCTGGGCCTCAGAAGATATAAAAGGCTAAACTTCGGGATATCCTCAGCTGCCGAGATATTCCAAAACGCAATCAAAGAGATACTATCCGGCTTGCAAGGAGTGCTAAATGTCAGTGACGACATATTAATATACGCTAAGACCAGCGAGGAACATCATCGCAAACTAAGAGCCACCCTCAAAAGACTAGCCGAACACGGAGTCACCCTGCACAAAGACAAGTGCAAGTTTTTCCAGAACTCCATAGACTTTTTTGGATATGTGTTCGACGCCGACGGAGTCAAGGTGGACCCCCGAAAATCTCAGGACATTAAACATGCGCCTTCGCCCAGGTCATCTTCTGAAATAAGAAGTTTCCTCGGCATGGCACAATACTGCGCAAGATTTATCCCAAATCTAGCAACCATCGCTGAACCACTGCACAACTTAACAAAGAAGGACAGTCCCTGGAAGTGGGCCCGAGAAGAGGAAGAAGCATTCAAGAAAGTGAAAGAAGCCCTGCTGCATGGAACAACCATGGCCTACTTCGATACCACAAAACACACTGAGATCCTGGTGGATGCCAGCCCGGTCGGGCTAGGAGCACTACTTACTCAAGAAGCTGAACCCGGAACGTGGGTCCCCTTAGCATTTGCCAGCAAAGCGCTCACCCCAACAGAGGCAAGATACTCCCAGATAGAAAGGGAAACACTGGCGGTTAAATGGGCGTGTAACCACTTCCACCTATACATCACGGGATGCCAGTTTCGTATGGTGACAGATCACCAACCGCTAATACCATTATTCAAGGGAACTGCCCCGCACCCGCCAACACGGATTGAGCGCTGGGCAATCCAGATACAGCAGTATCAGATGGACCTTGTATACAAGCCCGGATCAAAAAATCCCGCTGATTTCCTATCTCGCCATCCGACAACAGAAGAAATTACCGAAAATGAACAAGAGCACGCAAACGGAAGAGTTCGTGAACATGATTTCCCAGTGGGCCTGCCCACAAGCGATGTCTGCGACTACCATCAAAAGTCAATATGCCAATGATGCTGTTATCCAACGGGTCACCCAAGCAATGCAAGCAGGATCTTGGGAGGGATTCCTCCACAACACTCAGGACTGGAATGAGGCAGAACGACTACGCCTGGGAAAATTCTGGAGAGTACACAATGAACTCAGCATTGCCGAGAATGGGCTCATACTCAGAGCATCCTGAGTGGTAACACCCATGACCCTACAAGAGCATTCAACGGCTCTAGCACACGCTGGGCATCTGGGCACGCGAAGAATGAAGGCCAGAATGAGGGAGAAGGTATGGTTTCCTGATCTCGAACAAGTAGTGTACACCACTGTGCAAAACTGCAGAGCATGTCAATTGACGAGTGCACCCGAAGCCCCTGCGCCCATAGTCACAGAGAGCCTGCACCAGCCCCAGGGTCGTGGATCAGTTTGGATTTCGTCAGTTTCCCTGATGGGAGAATCACGGTGGTCATAATCGATAGCTATACCAAATACCCAATTGTGGAGGTGGCAGCATCAACAAGCTTCGTGAACATACAGCCAGTGCTCAACAAAACTTTCGCCATGTTTGGTATCCCACTGGTGATTAAAACAGACAACGGACCCCCATTCCAGGGGAGTGAATTCAAGGAATTGTTGAAGGGACTTGGGGTGAAACATCATCGCATGACACCACAATGGCCCCAGGCCAATGGAGAGGCAGAGAGGTTCATGAGGACCATCAATAAAATCCTGCGAATAGCCACAGTAGAAGGTACTGATCCAGAAGAGGCACTCCAACACTTTCTCAGAGAGTATCGGACCACCCCCTACAGCACCACGAAAAAATTACCATGGTCCCTTATGCTGTTGGGACAACGGAGAGATCTCCTTCCTATGGCAGAGAATTGGAGGCCAGAGCCCTACTCTCCTGAGGCAACCCAAGAGCGAAGACGGAGGAACAACGATAAAGCAAGTTGGAAGAGGAGAGCTCATAACAGAGAATTAGTACCCAGAGATTCCGTACTAATCCGCACCCGGAGACCTGGTGGAAAGTTCCGCACCCCATATGAAGCCGAACCGTGGATAATCACGGCGACCAGAGGCACCGCAATAACCACGCTGCTGAACGGGGAAGAAGTAACACGCAACATCTCGTGGTTTAAGCGGATACCTTCGGATCCTCGATGGGATGAGCACACGGATGAGTTGCTGGCTGGTGATCCTGTTGAGAGCGGACCAGAGCAAGTTTGTCCGGACTCGACAGCCGACCTACCTGTAGTCTCCGAGCAATCACCCCGCAGAGTCGCCACAGAACAACAAATATCTACCAGAGGAAGGCAACGGTATGATCTCAGGCCAAACCCAAGACCCAACCCAAGACTGGCAGACTTCGCCTGTTGAACTGTGACTCACATCAGAGACTGTCGAAAGACTAACTTGGGAAGGGATGTAGCGCTCTAGTGTTTCACGGGGTCTCGGCTGTGCCCCGGAAACAAACCCACACAATGTACCACCTTCTGGCCAGGCATGGCCGGAAGGCTATAAATAAACGGACGGTAGTCAAACGGGACTTCCGGTCCAATACAGCACAGGTGCGTGTGTATGTGTCCCATTATTGCATGTGTGGCCGATACGTTTCCAGGCCTAGTGACCCTTAGCCTTGGTGTCTGACCCCCACCCCCACAGACTCCTCCTCCAGACCCCAGCAAACCAATCACGTGCAAAACAAAGTTGCTGCTCGGTCTGGTGGAAGAGGCAGAGGCCACTGCCACACCCCCACAAACTCGAAGCCTACTGGACTGTCTTGCCCCCACTCATTGCAATGAATGGAGGGCCTCCAACTCCTCCCTGGGCCAAGGGAATAACGCCCAAATGGAAATGCAACTCTGGCAATGAGACACAGGCTGCACCCACCAGTATGTCGTCACTGCCCTGCTTTATGGCTCCAGGTCAAAGAAATCTTCGCCCAGACAAAAGCATGTGCAGAGCAAAGGCCACTCTCCCCCACCCCCTTAAAACAAAAACAAATTTGAACATGTTTGTTCACCGAGCACGAGCAGCCAGCAACATTTATTGCTAGCTGCTCAGTGTTCCATCAGGCATTTTCTTTAGTCCCTCAGGGTGGCAGGGCGACGCCCATCTCGCCCGGGTACCCCAGCCGCCCCACTACTATAGTACTACTTTATACATTACACAATCTCGTCTGTGACGAGGCCCATTTTTATTTTTGAAATTACTTTTGGGTGCTACAATTGGATTTCTTCATTCTCAGGAATTGGAGTAATTACATTTGTATCTTTTTTTACAAATTTAGATTAGACGTGTTTATTCCTTACTTGTATTGTTTTTATTAGTTGTTGTTCATGCACCGAAAGCATTTCTCTGAGAAAGGTCTTAATGCTTCAGGCAAGGTACCTTGGGATACCAGGACATGCTTAACTTAAGCAGGTGTGTGCTGGTGCTCAGCACGGAACTGCTTTCAGTGGATGAGAACTGGTAATGTAGCAGAGATTCTAAGTGATTCTGCTTGCAACTCTGTGAGCCAGTCCTTGTTGTTCTCGGCGGTTTAGAACTTGAGGTTAATCAGGAAAATCCCATAAAGGGAATCAAACTGAAACATTGATCAACACGAAGAGTGTTTTTTTTTTATGTAAGAGCCAGAGGCACAACCCGAATCAGACTTCGGGGGGATGGAAGGGGGATGGGGTTTAACACCAGCCGTGGCCCTTGTAGGTAAGACTGGTGGGGCGGTAGGGCTGGGTGAAAAAAAATAATACCATTTTCCTCTTCATTATTTGTCGAAATCTCCCCTCACCCGGCCCACCATCTTTCCTGCACGAGCCACGGCTGGTTAACCCTTAGAATAGTGGCAGCAGAGCCATATTCAGAGCTGAATAAAGTCACCTGTGGGGTTCCCTTCAATCTTCTGGGACAATACCACACCTTTTATAGGGACTCATTATTCTCAATGACATGTGACCAGGGAGGCATGTTTAAGAGCATAGCAGTAAGGTAGGGCTCAGCATGACAAAATGTAATAACTTGTAGAGTGGATTTAGTGATTTCCCCTCAATTAATTTTAGAATTTTAGAAGAATGAATAACACATTTTGCTTTTGTTCTATTACATATGAAACCATTAGACTGGTTAAGGTGTTGACTTTCAGGTTCTAGTATCTGAGTCAAACAGCCCATTTTATAATACAATTTTCCAATTCCGTTAGCCTTAACCTAACTGACTTAAAAACAATGCTTACAATGTATTCGGTTGCCACCAAAATTAAGTTTTGAAAATGGTCACTGGGTAAACATAATTTAGTAGCTATTGCTATGTTCATACTGTAAATACCGTCACCACTACCAACACATTTGCAGGACAGAGGTTAGTACATGCATCAACTGTTTTGCAGTCGGAGGGAAGGATGTCTCTTGTCCATTCTCGAAAACACATAGAATGTTGAATGTGTATTTCCATGGTTCCAAATCTTAACCCTGAGTTTATTCTGAAATCAAATAATCTTTGCTATGATATACCTAGGTGCTCCCATGGCCTGAAATGGACCTCTCATTTGGAAAGATATTGACTGTACAAACAAAAGGACTGAAACTGAGCATGAAGTATGATTATCCAAAGTACCACCACAGCACAGAATGAATACCAAAAGTTTAACATAATCTTAAGCATTGGTAACTCTAAAATATTATTAATACACTTTATTTAACAATTTGGTGACATTGCTGAACTCATCGTCAACTCGGTAGAACTTTTGCAGATTATATAATGCATGGATGTAGCAAGAGTGACGAGGACAACTCAGAAATGGAAATGAAAGAAAGTTCGTTCTAGCTCATCAGGTGTTACTGCTCGGAAAAGAGTAAGGTGCAGACATACTAGGTTCTACTGTGTTGCAACAGGAAACTGGACAAAATTGCCAGTGCCAGCAATCTTAAACCCAACTTGTTATTTCAGAGGTAGAGCACTGACTCTTCTGAGCAGGAAAATAGTAATTCAAGACAATAAATACCTACGTTTGTCATTTGCCATTTGAAGACCTGCCCAGTTGTTGAGTTACCCCACGGAAATATCAAACCCTGGAAATTAGTTTTCTGCATCACCATTTCCTGTCACTGACTCAGTTTTTTTTCAATTCAAAATGTAAGTTTATTTGGACCATTGTCCTTGAACAGATAAAACAGCATAAAAAAATGAAAAAAAATAGATAAATTCACTTCTACTCTTCTTTTTCACCTCTTTACAGTGCAGTCTGAACGTCACCGAATGTTATCAGTAGAAAGAGCTGAAAATTGAGGAAACATGGTCTTGCCTCCTAATGTTTTTGTCCATGCCTGGGGTATCAAATCCAGCAAAGCCAGACCTGTCAATTACCACAGGCAGCGCTATTGGTAGCAACCACAGCTTTTCTGTTGGCGCCAAGTCAGTTGCTGGTCGTCAGTTCTTGCTTCTTGCTCTCTTTCACGTCCACCTTCTCTGCATGCCTGCCCTGCAAGCACTCTCTGTTTTCAAAACATAAGCATCTGTAGAAGGAGGTTATAGAAGTGCTCTGGGAGAGGCAATCCAAGCAACTCCCAGTGCTGGGCTACAATTCCCTTCACCCTGTAACCATGTACCAGAGGTGGGCTAGTCACTCAGGCAGTCTGTTATTACCAGATGGGCCTTCTTGAAAGGGCCAGTGTTTGTCTGTTATTTTTGTAGCATGAGCTGGAAAGGCAAAAAAACCAAAAACAAACCACACTGCCCCTTTCATGCTGGCCCATCCGGCAGTGTAAGATCACTCAGCACTGTCCTCTGCTCTACTGCTGAGGAGGTGAATGCAACAAACCATCCTCCATTCCAGGTTGCCCCACTGACAGGGGAGCAAAGATGGATGACCTTCTTCCAAGTGCCCCAACAGGCTTCGAACACAACCCATAACATACGAAGTGTACATGATCTTCCTCACGAATTATAATAATTTGTAAACAAATTATTAAGGGAAAATTGCAGAACCTTTCATATAGTGAAGGACCATTAGCCCCCCACACTAAAGCAGACAGGTAAAAATGCATAACCATTCGGTAGAAATCATGCTGCTACTACCGCCAGTCCAACAAAGATGCACTTTGTCTGCCTCCTGAACCTCATAGCAATGCTCTGGGGTTTAGGACCATGTAACAGGGATGCGCCTCAGCGATCTCTGAGGATTTTTGGGCAAACTGGGGTAAAACTAAAAAAGACAGACTACTACAGAAAAAACAACAAGGACAGGGCATCACACTCTTCAGAGCTGTACAAGAGACTTTCTGGGCTACATGTATCAAGCAATTTTGCATTTACAAAGGGCCGATTCACAGAAAATTCACAAAAGCCCATTTGTGAAGGCAAAAAAGGCCTTTTCCATATATCAAACCATATTTTGTGAATCAGTAAACTGTTACCGAATTGCAAAATGGGTTATCTATTCGCTATTTGGAAGGGGTGTGTTTAGGGTATCCCTTCCAAATACTGAATTGCAGCGATATTTACGAATGTTTTGTGACTGTGAATGTCGTCGAACTACATCCGCAATTTACCACCAAGTTCAAGTTGATGAAAACTCATTTGCAAATGAGACGTGGTCCCCTAGGGACCTCTTCCTCTTTTGGGAATGGTGGCAAAAACGTTTTGTAAGAGAAGGCAGTGATCCCACTGACCTCTACCCGCTGTTGAGAAATGAAATGAAAACTTTTCATTTTTATTTTTTAAATGCAACCCGTTTTGCTTTAAGAAAAATGGGCTGCATTTAAAAAAATAAAAAAGATTTATTTATTTAAAAGCAATCATGGACGTGGTGGTCTGCTGACCCCAGCAGGCCACCATACCCATTATTTTTGCCATTCCTAGGAAGTCGCAAATTGCGATTTATCTCTTTAATGTCAATGAGGTAGGTTTACTTGCGACCCCTACAAATCACTAAATGAAACTCTTGGAGTTTCATACATTTGGAATAGCGATTACCTAATTGAGATTTGCCGAAAATGGCAATTAGGGCATTGCTATTCCATATGTTCATACATGTGGCCTTTATTCCCATGACTGACTTTCCCTCCTAGGTGATGTTAAACAAGCATATTTATCAATGCTGTGCTCAATGAAAGGCTAATATGTGTTCTCTTCCGTTTCTTGTGATAACTATATTTCACTTCTCATTGATCCTCATACGCCCTGGCACTAGTGGTGACTTGATTTTCCTGGTTGAAACATGACATTTCTTCTCCTGGTTGGATGCAACAGACACCAGAGGCCAAATTATTAAGAAAGGTCGATACATTATCGCCGCTTTTATCGGCAGGAAACAGCCACTAAAGCGGCGATAATGGGCTTGATAATATGCCCTTGTAAATTCCCATAGAAGCCCAGGTTCTGGTGTTAACCTGGGCTTCTATGGGAATTCACAAGGGCCCATTATCAATCCCATTATCGCCTCTTTAGCGGCAGTTTATGTAAGTAAGTGTGAGGGACCCTGTCAGTTTTTTTTGCTTGTGGCAATGGTGATTGGGAGGTGGGGGAGAAACGGGAGTAGTATTCCTGAGCAGATGACAGCAAGGCGCATGCAGAGAGTTAATGTCGCTTTTGGGAAATGTTCTGATGGAATTCATGGTCCCCAAAGCAGGCAGAGAGCGGAGCTATTCTGTGTAATGCGGCGCACAAGGGCAGCAGGCATGCACTAACTGCAGTAGCTGCAGAGCATGCTCACCAGAATCATAATTGCCCAGAAAGTTGAAGACATGCTCGGCAGGGCGAATGCTTTTTTGTGTTAACTGAAATATTAAAGTTTCTATCAAGCCGCCTCCTCCCCACAACTTCCCATTAGGGTGAACAACCGTCCGTAAATTTCACGGACGGTCCGTAATTTGGACCTCACGTCCGTAGTCCGTGAGGATAATTTTAACGGACGCCTTTTGTCCGTAATTTTAGGTCCCTGCAGGGGAACAGAGCAGTTCCCCCGCGAGAGGCCTCTGCTCCCTGCTGGGGTGCCTCGCTCTTATCGTAGAAGCATAAGAGCAGCTCCACCCCGCCCATTATCATTCTGTCTGTGGCTGATTGCCACATTCAGAATGACAATGGGCCAGTGTAGGCTCTTCCAGCATGTGGTGGCCTCCGTCTAGGGCAATACATTCTGTTAGGGTTAAAATGTACAAAACAAACAAACAAAGTTAAAAAGAAGAAGTTAAAGTTCTTACATACTCTCATCATTTCAGAGCTGAAGCATTTTTTTTTGTTACACACTGGTCCCACAGTGAAGGACAAACTGGTCCCACAGTGAAGGATTTGGACTCAAAAAACAGATAAACACTGCACAAATCCTCACGCTGTCAGGTCCCCCATGCCACTTGCATACATCACCCTCTATATTTCAGCAGGTGTGGGATTAGTTTGTGACTTAGTCTTTTGAGGGTGTAGAAGCTAGTCCTTGACATAGTGGCAGGCTGGTGTGAAAAATGCAGCCAGCTGGCTGAACCGATATGTGGAGAGATCATTAGGTTCTGTGCTGGGGATGCACCAGTCATCTGTTTCTTGAGTTGAGTGGTAGTGCTTCCAGGCAGATTTGTTGTAGACAGGAAGGCCTTCCACTGAGCCTGTCGACAGTGCCTTAAGATAAATGATGCATCAGTTCCAAAGCCCTCCATGAAGCAAAGCTGCAGGTCACCCTGGAAGTACATGGCATAGAGTCTAGAAATAGGAAGACCATGTCCAAAACCAGCCATAGGTGTTCCACCTGCACCTAGCTGTGGCATGGGTGCAGTAGAAGACATATAGCTGAAGAGCCTTTCAATCTTGCGTAGTGGGACACCACCTCGTCTGTCACTCATCTTAATAGTAACATCTTCGCCGCCCAGAGCCACCATCACCTTGATGGGGGGAAGCAAGGGACTGGAGCTGTGTTGTTCCACTGTCGCTCGCATGGCATTCTTGAAGAGCTCAAAGAGCGTGTGATAAAGATGAGATGGGGCATATACGATGTGAATGGGGTGTCTTGGATCCTTAGCATTGACTGCCTGGATTTCCAGATTAGGCAAAGCCAAAAAGTATCTATCGCACAGCATCTTCGCCATTTCAAGGCATCTCTCAGTACGTCAGTCACATAACAATTCGGATCGATGCTTCCAATGCGTTTAGGCTGTGCAGGGTTTGTTGTTGCATCAAAAATCAAAGTGTGCTGGTGGATCAGCATGCGGATAGAGATGCGGTTCAGGTAAAAGCAGTCCTCAAAGTATTGCACATTCTGATTTGTCACTGGGTCGACACCAAAGGCTTCCTTGTACTCAATGACCCCCTGGGCCATAGTTGGGACCACATCATTGTGCCGGTTCCTGATGGTGATGAGGGCGTTTGCGAACTGTTCAAGGTTGCTGTGGTCCTCTGGACTCTTATGAAGAAACTCCAGGATGTCCCTCAAACTCTGAACATATCAGCTCTGCACCAGCTGAACGGAAGGGGATCCCAGCAGTCGATCTGGTAGCAAGTTAATCTCTTTCATGCTGTTGGCGAGGCGCACTAGCAGCACCTGGTGCAGGAAGGCAAAGGAGGTTTTTTTCACAGGCATTGCTAGATCCAAAGTCCAGGAAATGCTTCATGAAGAGCGGGGAGGGAAAAAACTTAGAGAAATGGTCGATCTGCTTCGGGCGCCCCCTGCCTGGCTCACGGCCAGCATCAGGGTGCGAACCAGGGGCATCCTCATAGTGCGTCTGTCAGAAAAGGACGTGCATGGGCTGCTTCGTGTCTGCTCTCTGCAGCCCTAATCCAGGGCTCGATTTCAGGGTTGTCAGGCTCCACTCTCCCAGCCTACTATTTCTTCGGATTTCAATTGAAACTCTAATTATTCCACCGCTAAATTTCGGGTTCCAGGACTCTGGCCTCGTCCAGAGAGTCTTGGTTAACTCTACGTCTCTTGCCGAATGAGAGCTGAAGCATTTTTATTATTATATAAAACGAAGACATAGTTGCTGTTTTTTTATTTATTTTATGCAACTAACATCCATTGACAAAGCCAATAGTCCTGGCTTTGTGCGAGTCTAATGTTACTGAATGCAATGATAGAAACAGCAAAATACTAGTTGGGCAGCACATTATGCTCAGCATATATTTTAAGGTGGGGTGTTTTAAACCACACCCTTGATTTCATCAGACACACCCCTTGGAGAGACCCCCAGATTATTCATCCCACTTAAAGCCCTGGAAACAACACCATGTCACAGTCACCTCACGTCCTGGAACTGTGCATCATGCATGACTCATCACTGTTTCAGATTGCCAATGTGCAGGGGCATAGTGAACCATACCCCACCCCACCCCTTGCTTTAGGAACCACACCATGGGTGAAGTTCCAGATGGGCCTCTTCAGTGTGCAACTGGATGGGTGGGTGGATGGGTGAAGGATGGGTGGCTAATTGAAAGGGGATTGGACAGAGAAAGGGAGGAGGATGGATGGATGGATTAATGATGCATGGATGAGTGAAAAGAAGAATGTGAAGATGGATGAGTGAAAAAATGCATATTTGAGTGAAAGGGAGGATGGAGTGCTGGAAGAAAGGATGGATGGATAAGTGAACAGGTAAATGGATGGACAAATGAGTTACTGGGTGCATGGACGAGTAAGTGAAAGGATGGCTGGATGGGTGAAAGGGTAAATGATTGGGTGGATGAGTGGATGGATGGGTGGAAGAGTGGATGGATGAGTGAAAGGATGGCTTGAGTGTAAGGGTTAATGGTTGGTTGGATGGGTGGAAGACTGCATGGATTAGTGAAAGGATGGATTGGGTGAAAGGGTGGATGGATTGAGGGATGGATGAGTGAAATGATGGATGGAAGGATAGATGATGATAGGTGTGCAAATGGTTGAAAAGCTTTGGATATGAAAGGGCACACAGATGGAAGGACAGAATGAATGGTGAAAGACTGAATGATGGATAAAAGAATTAATAGATGACATTTTGAGTGACACCCAACTGCTACTTGAATGTTACACTAGTAATTGTAATTGTTTGCATGTTTTGTTTTAGGTGTAAGATCTTAGGCAGAGTCTCATAGTGCCATGAGCTGTGCTTGAGATGTATATTGTGTTTGTAGCAATAGGCAAGGCATCAAAAACAAACTCTGTATTGACAGTGCATTCTCTAAGGAAGCTGCAGGAAAAAGCACCTTTGTGACTTCCGTCCGCTTGTTCAACTCTACGCAAAGCCCCCTTAAGCAAAGTCAGATTCCATATTTTAAGTTCCACTTGCTGAAACACCCATAATGCATTCCCTGTAGTGGGTTCCTCACAGCAATCCTCCCTTTTGTTCGCTTATGCATGCAGCTTTACATCTCATAATAGCACTCAGCACTGAGATGCTAGAAACAAAGTCTATCCGAGCACATCTTCCTGACCACTTCTCTCACCAAACATGCCTTCTCAGGACCATGAATTGTAAACTAGGTGTGAGCGCAAAATCCGTTCCGCTCCCGGATTTCGCGGATTTTCGGTAAATCCGCAATCCGCGAACTCCCGCGAATTTACCGAAAATCCGCGAGCGGCCGATTCGGGGGCAAACGTTCAAGCCTTCAAGCTTGAAGTTGTAACTATTTTAGGATGGCGCCGGTAAGCTGCCAGCGCCATCCTAAAATAGTTACTAAGTTAGCTTCAACAGGAAGCACTAATAGATAAAATAAAGCAGGTGCTCGAGCACCTGCTTTATTTTATCTATTAGTGCTTCCTGATGGAGGGGAGGGAGGGAGGCTGCCTTTCTTTTCTGGCTGATGACGTTGTCGTGATGAGAGCTGCCTGCAGGAATTGGAAAAGGCAGGACGGTGGACGGCGGTAGTTGGGCCAATCACAATGCTGCAATGGCAATGTTGTGATTGGTGAGGCGCGGACGAGCGCACCCCACCTGGGCCATTTTCTGTATGCATAAAGGAAAAGGGAGAGTGGGCAGTCCTGCTCGAGGGCAAGGGGGAGTGGCTTGCCCACTGTTGTGCATACTGACTGTTTGGTCGGCCCCAGGGCTGACCAAACAGTCAGTATGCACAACAGTTGGCAAGCTACTCCCCCCTGCCCTCGAGCAGGACCGCCCACCCCCAACCAGGAACGTCTGCTTTCTCGCGGTGCGAGAAGGCAGAAACATAAAATGGTAGTTATTACCATTTATGTTTCTGCCTTCTCGCACTGCTAGACAGCAGTGAGGCAACACCCCCACGCCCCAATGTGGGAGCCACCACTGCGGGATAGCTTGGCCCAAAGTACTGTCCTCCTTGCTAACTCCCTGTGTGAAAACCTCAAAAGGAAGCAGTATCTCTGTCAGGCATTTGACTAGGCCCCATTGGTCAATCTCAATGATCATCCCTTTAACAATTGCATCTCTTATTTGCATGACATATTCATTGATTGGTCGTTCAAGCATGTAATACGTTGAGTTCCAACATGTTGCCACCTCCTGGATGAGTGCTTTAACTGGCATTCTATTAACACACTGAATGACTCTCAGCTGCTTCCGGGCTTTAAGAGAATGGTTGAAAAGAGTGCAGATTTTTCTGTAGGTGGACAGTAAGTTGTTGACTCGGTCTTCTTTTTTGAGAAAGTCCAGTACAACAGCCGCGGTGCGTCCATTGGGGCGTAGGGGCGTAGCAGACCATGTGTGACTCCCACCTCACCGGTGTCACGGTACAGGTAAGGCCACAGTGCATTATGGCAGGCAGAAGTGCAGTAGTGTGGCACATTTTTGTTTCAGACTAAGCGAAAGTTGCTGGAGTTTAAAGGGTTTGTTCCCGGGTTTTTGATGAGCGGTCTGAACTGTCCTGCTTCTAGACATTCTGGCACTGCACATTCTGCCATGGGGGGATTCATGATATTAGTCCAGAGGATTGTTAAGAGGTGATTTAATTACAAAGGTGAGGGGGCACGGCTTACCGCTTAAGGTGGCAGTCGCACCTCGGTGGCTCTCTGGTGCTGAGGCCCAGAATCTACAACCATTCACAGACTTATGCAGCGACAAACCAGCCAGGGACAGCTACTGCCTGCCAGTCACCTTCCATGGCCCTGATCTCCGGGCCCGATTGCTTTGGGAGAGATGCGTTGTGGTCGTGGAGTGTCTGGCGAAACCCGGCAGTAGACATCGCAGTGAGGTAATAGAAATTTTTATGGTCAAGTGTGTCCCCTATCGTGTACCCCAAAGGCTCCATGTACGTGCTTCAAGTACGTGTAATTTCCCTCCATGACCAAATATGAAGACGCAAATACATTTGCGTCCAACGTTAACATGTCCTCTTTCAGATCCACCATGAATGGATCGATAATTCAGTTCCTAACCATACCATGCCAACGTCTTTACATGGTACACTTTCACGTTTTTCTGGCTCTGCCGAGCTAGGCCCTGATTTCTGTCTCCAAGCCCTTTCTGCCTCCTGCCTCTGAAAGCTGCAGCATGGTCGCGCATCCCTGACCTCTGCCTTACTTCCTGCCAAGCGAAACGGTGCCTGGCTCAACCTGGCCTGCCTGCCAAGACCGTATTTTGCCTTCAAGTTATCTGTCCAGCCTCCTCGAAAATACATTCCTGTCTAGTGATTTAGGTAAACATCTCCCCGGCTGCAGAGCAAAGAGCAAGTCTTCCTGTCTCCATGCAAGTAATTTACAGTCCCCCGTTTCCATAGTAGGCCCATGGCCCCTGCACGTAGACACCTATGCACGCACTAGCATTCAGTATAGAGTAGCCTCTGCCCGAGAGACCTTTTACTTCAGATAATACATCCTCCAAACATTAGATACCAGATATGTTATAGGTCCAGGTCGTTCTGACATCCCAGACTTCTGTCTCCTCTACTAGTGTTAAAGTTCTCCCCAGTTACACGTCTATGTCGCGTCATGCTAGCTGCGCGCGCATCCGCATTTTTCTGCTGATCCTGCAACTTTCTCTGTGCACCCACCCACATATGACGATTCTTATGACGTTTCTCTGACATGTACAGTGCACGCCTCCGTGTACGCCTTCCTTCACGCCTCCTGTTACGCACATGTGTTCTTATCTGCCCTTTTCCACCTGTTACGCCTACTGTATTGGATTCAATTACTATATATATTGTATACTGTTAATAAACGTTGACTATCCCTTCCCGAACCCTCGTGGTGACGGAACATGATCTCCAACCTCGAGGTTTTATCCATTAAAACCCTTAAGACTCAGATACCACGGACTCTGCCTCTCATTTGTATGAGCTGTCTTGTTATGATAAATTATACGGAAAAACGGATTAGGTAAACTATTTACCACATAATTTGGCGCCCGAATAGGGACCCCTCCCCCACCCCACGCGCCGGCGATGCGTCGCAGGCCTTGTCCCCTGCCACAGCTGTGACGGACATCCATGCGCATCTGCAGATTTTCCTGTATCTCCCTCAAGCCTACGGAGGTGACGGAGACTGCGGTCGACATCCAGACGAGGCGGTGAGGAGTGCGGAGGATCCCGACCAGAGCCCAGCCGAGAGTAACAGTGTCCGAGGTATCCGGAGGCCCACCTGTTCCGACGTGCCGTGCCGAGGCGCATGCGCAGTAGCAGTACCAGTAACCAGAAGTCCAGTCCAGTCTGAGGCCTTCCAGTTCAAGTTCAAGTTTTGCTCCCGGTGAGTACCGTTGCTAGGGACGCATCTAGACGGGTGCATTGGTTTGTGTCCGGTCAAGACAGGTCTGGGTACACAGTCCTGGTCCGTACGTGTTCACTTAGGTGAGCGCGGTATGACGTGTCTCTTTATGGGACCGGTCTGTACTGTTTAGCAGTACATCAAGTTATTCAGTGATTCTTTCATTCTTGTGATTCTAAGCATTTTGTTCTATGTACTAGCCAGTATTTATTCAACATGTTTTAATGTGTTTCATGTCGTGGTATGAATGACTGTTTGCTTTTCATTACTGTGTTTATTGTGTTCGAGCAAAGGTAGACAATGCCGCTGTTCTCTAAATTACGTCAGATAGGAACTAGGAAAGGGATACTCGAAGAAGCAGTTCCGGTCCCGCCGAGGGACACTCCAGGGTATTTTATGTACCACAAGCACGGCTTAGACGCTGTGTTGTATTTAGATCTGTGGGTGGACTATACCAAGAAACTTGAAGAAAAGTTTAGATGGCCTGTCTCTGGGACATGGGATGCCGAGTGCATCATGAGAGTAGAAGAAGCGTTATGGAAAAAGAAAGCCAGACAATCCCAGAAAGATGCCATAGAATTATGGCGCAAAGAATCGCATAGGAGAATAGAGAAAGCACTCAGAAAAACAGATAGAAGTAGAGAAGAATCCAAAAAAGCCAAAGAAAAAGAGTTACTAGAAGAAGGAGAACAGGTCAGATCAGAACAATTAGAACGTCAAAGAAATGCACTCATTACCGGCATGTATCCAGTCCTTGCCGAGGGCCTGCCCAAGGCGACCCCGGAAGTACCCAGTAACCTGCCACCACCATTGGTTCCGACTAAAGTACGTCACCATAAAACCGCAGCAGATATTTTCCTTTCTTCCTATTTGGATGATGTAGCTCCTGCATATACTAACGTACCTGTACATCCTGCTAATAATATTATCCTACCACAGATTCCTGCTGATCAAGCCCAGGCCACGACCCCTCCACGTCAGCAAATTCCCGCACCTGGTACCACTTCCCCTACTGTTCCCCCTACTAATCCTTTTTCGACGCATGTAGCCCAAAGTTCAATCGCGTCAAGTCATGCCCATGCTTCCGCCTCAGGAGGAGCCACAGGAGGTCCCTACCATACTCCGCCACACATACCACGACTGACAATGAGAGAACTAGCAACGCAGCGTACCCCGAAAGCAACCCCAGCCGAAATACTTAAAGAATATATTACAGATTGTAGATATGATTCAGTACCTGGCAAGACAGGACCCATGATGCTTGCATCGTTACGTTTAAGACGTGCTGCAGACTTTTTAGTTACACTACCAGGAATGCCCGAACAATTAGACAGGATATATCATTTTATTCAGACAGGAATAGGCCCTGAAAGTGTTCGTGACGCCATGGCATATCAGAAAGTGGATATACAGTCTTTAATATTACGGTTCTTGATAAATGGTTTGATAAGAGAACGAGATCGACCAGGTTTTGATCAAGAAGAAATGAATGTTTTGATAAAATGGAGTCAGAATATTGCAGATTGTAAGCATGACAGAGAGAAATGTATCGAGGCCATGTCTAGGAAAATTCGTAAGGAAATAGTAGCCATGCATCTCCGACAGAATGCCGATAGGGCAGTAGAGTCAGATGATAAAGAATCCTCAGAGGAGGAAGAACCAGAGAATCCAGAAGCGACTCATGAGACGATAGCGTATGTAGGTAGAGTGAAACTCCCTAAACAGTACCCTTTAGGTAATCCTTTTGACAGACCCATTCGTCCAGAAAGCAAGAAACGTTACCTCTCCCCGATACCAGAGCAATGTTCTCTCGAGCATATTTTCCAAGTTACTGATAAAATCCTGAAAGAAAGAATAGGTTATCATGAACTCACTACCTTACGTGACCAGGAACTAGCCCGGTCAGCGGTCCAATGGGCCGAGGATGACAGTACATATAAAGATGATTTAATAGCGCAAACCTTTTTAAGCCTTTCTCCAGAAGAACAGCGACTAGCTGGTATATATATGGCACAACACCTCATTATCCAGTATGAAAACGTTCAGTCAGATCCAGGTCCGCTGTATAATTTACTGCAAGACGTACTCCTGAGAAGGTGGAGAGGCCTAGGTACCGATTTGATTGACATTATTTTAGAACAACGTCACAAATATAGTACGTTCCTGACTCCACGCCATGTTTCTGTTCCACCCCCAGTAAGACAGCCATATCACCTAGACAGACAGAATCCCTTGAGAGAAGTACATCCAATTCGGAAGCCAGATAATACGTTTGAACGTGTGTTTGTATATACTCCTTTGACTAAAATGGAATTATTGGAAATGAAGAAAATTGTACCTTGTCACGATAAAGATCCTGCAGGTTTCCACCGTGAATTAAAAGACATGTTATTGATGGGTTATTACACATATTCAGATATTCTTAAAATGTTAAAAGTATTGTTGCCAGCAGGGATTTACGAGAAACTGAAAGAGAAAGATTGGGAGGTGGGAGATAAAAAGATTAATTGGACCGAATTAGAGGACGAAGACAAAGGACGTACCCCAGGTCTAGGTCTTGGGGACAAAACTAAAGCATTACCAGGATTGTTAGTACAAGTTTTGCCTAGATTATTGACCGTTAAGAAAGAGGATTGGGATGCAATCTCAGCCTGCAAACAGAAACCAGACGAAGACACTAGTGATTTTTATTCTAGATTTGAGAAATGTTTTTTTATTAATAGTGGCCTGAAGCCAAGTAGCGAGTCATTTCCACATCTTTTTGTAACAAAATTAGTTGAGAATTCCTTACCCCAGGTTAAGAACAGAGTATTGAAAGTTGAAAGTACATGGCAAGCAAATACGCCTTCCCAAATGTTACAAATGTTACAGTACCACCAAAACAGAATCAGAGAGGAACACGAACATGAACAAAGACGTATGAAAGACACTAAAATGAAAGTATTAGTTGCCCAGTCTGTTCCAGCAGATGGTCAGAAGAGGGTTAACACACAGAACACCCAGACTAATCATCCTACAGGTCCCGTTAAAGGAAATTGCAATTACTGCAAACAGCCAGGTCATTTTATTAGTGATTGTGCCGTTCTGAAACACAATATTGCTACAGGCAAAACGAAAGAAAGACCTCGTCAGCCTAGGCCAGAATACGTTCAACAGAATAGTCAACAGAATCCGCAACCTGCTCCACAACATGTCCAGCACCAGACCGTAGCGGTACCACAGCCCCAGCCCATTGCCGCAACACAACACGTTACACAACAGATGTACCAGTATGCACAGTCAGAGTATCCAGATTATCAACAGTATTCATGAAACAGCCTAGAGAGGGAAGTGGGTTTGCCTCTCATCGAGATTCCTGTAGATCAAGAAGGTCCTTATGTACACAGTCAGGTATTAGGAAAAGACAGAAAATTTTTGATTGACACAGGGGCAAGCAGAACTACCATTAGTCATGACGAGGTTCCAGGGGCACCCCTCTCAGGCTCACAGAATGTTTCCCTTGGATTTTCAGGAAAACCTATTGTTAATGAAGTATCGAAACCAGTTCCCCTTGCAGTTGGTCCATTATCACGCACTACAGACTTGTTGCTTACGAAATCTTGTCCAGAAAACCTGCTTGGTATTAAAACGTTAAAGGCTCTAGGAGCTGTAATTTGTTGTTCTCCGGAAGGAGTTAGATTGTTCTTGCGTGACTTTAAGGGTCACTATGTGTTGAGAGATTTTGATCCCCGATTACAGAATGTACCACAGCATTTGTGGGCACAAGGCCCTACTGATGTAGGATGTATGCATATTACACCATATCGTGTTACACTCAAGCCAGGTGTTGTTCTGCCCAGAATTTGACAATACAAATTGCCACCAGAGGCTGTAGCAGCCTTATTGAACATTATTGATGAGCTTATTGCTCAAGGAGTAGTTGTAGAAACTGACTCCAATATTTGCAATTCTCCAATCATTCCGATTCTCAAACGTACTGATCCAAAGGCACCCCCTGTGTATCGTCTAGTGATTGATCTCAGAGAGCTTAACAAATGTATCATACCCCAGTTCCCAGTGGTCCCAGATATTTCGTCCCTATTGACAGCTATTGATTCTGAAGCGGTGTTCTTTACTGTAATTGATCTCAAGAATGCCTTCTTTAGTGTTCCCATTGATCCGGAGAGCCAGTATCTCTTCGGATTCAGTTTAAATGGCCGAAGCTTTAAATTTGCACGTGCACCTCAAGGGTTCACGGAGAGTCCGAGTATCTATAGCCAAGCATTGAAAAGACAACTTGACAGCATTCACATGCCTGCTAACACTGCCCTGCTTCAGTATGTCGATGATCTATTGATCACCGCCCGAAGTGAACAAGAATGTGAACAAGCATCTCTGACAGTCTTATATTTTCTGGCTGACAAGGGGCACAAGGTGTCTCCTTCGAAGCTGCAATTCTGTGTTCAGCAAGTTGTGTACCTTGGTCACTTGCTGTCCAAGAGGGGGAGACAGCTTACACCTGACCGCATCCAGTTAATTGTACATATGCCACAACCGAAGACACAAAAAGAAGTACGGGCCTTTATAGGCCTCACCTCTTACTGTAGACAATGGATCCCTCAGTATGCATATCTAGCCAAGCCACTTATACAATTGACAACCCAGGAGGCAGCGTCATCGACTGTCCTTCCTTGGACTCAGGAACATACACAAGCTTTTGACGCATTGAAGAAAGCCCTATGTCAAGCACCTGTTTTAGCAACACCATGTTACAGCAAACCTTTTACACTTTTTGTCACAGAACGCGAAGGTACTGCATTGTCAGTACTCACCCAGGATCAAGCAGGTTCACACAAACCATGTGCTTATTTTTCCAGTACATTAGATCCAGTAGCCCAGGCTTTGCCTGCGTGCTTGAAATCTGTAGCAGCAACAGCTCTAGCGATCAGACAAAGTGATTCCATTGTATTGGGACACCAACTGACAGTACAAGTTCCACATTCCGTGGAAGTACTTTTAAACCGTACACAGACTCAGCACTTGACTATAGCACGACTGACAGGTTATGAATTGACATTATTCCAGCCACACATAGAAATCAGACGTTGCAATACACTGAGTCCTGCTACACTTTTACCGTTAAGTACAACAGACCCTATGGCACATGACTGTGTGGAGATCATTAACACCATGACAAAGCCCAGACAAGACTTGACAGATATCGCATTACCAGATCCGGACCTGACACTTTACGTGGATGATTCATGCATGAGAACAAGTACAGGAGAGTTAGTGGCCGCGTATGCAGTGACCACTGAAACTGACGTCATAGAAACACATCGTATTGACACTCTGTCCGCCCAAGCAGCAGAGCTCATCGCTCTGACCCAAGCCTGTATTCGAGCCAAAAACAAGAAAGTTAACATATACACAGATTCCCGTTATGCATTCGGAGTTGTACACGACTTCAGAGTCCTCTGGCAAGAGAGAGGTTTCTTAACTTCACACGGGGCCAAGATCCAGCACGGTCCCCTCATTCAAGCACTGTTAGAAGCAATACATTTGCCTACAGCAATAGCCATCATGAAGTGTAAAGCACACACGAAAGTCACAGACACTATTACCCAGGGTAACGACCTGGCAGACCGAACAGCCAAACATACAGCACAGACTCATACTGACATGACAAAGGCAGTAGTTCCAACACATTGCATGACAGTTAGGGATCCCGCCTTAGATGTAATTGACATCCAGACACATGCTACCGCAGACGAAATCAAGAAATGGACTGAACTAGGAGGGATCCAGACAGAACAGGGATGGATGACGAAGGGAAAGGCCACATGGTTTCTCCCCGACTCAATGGTTCAAGTTATCATCAACAAAGCACATAGCCCTGCACACTTAGGAGAAAAAGCCATGTTAGACAGTATTCAAAACCTTTGGTTTAATAAACATTTACGAGCAGCAGCAAAACAGAAAGTGCGTACTTGCATGATCTGTTGTCAGTTCAACCCAGGTAAAGGCATTCCCGTAGAGCAAGGTGGATTTCATCCTCCTGATCACCCTTTTGAAGTCCTCCAGATGGATTATATCCAGATGGACCGTTGTCGAGGATTCAAGTATGTCCTCGTAGTTGTATGTGCACTTTCCCGATGGACAGAAGCATATCCAGTCCCAGATTACACTGCCCGACCACTGCAAGCAGTTGGTTCGTGAATTCTTCCCGAGGTATGGTTTGCCTTGTGTCGTATATTCAGATAACGAACAGCCATTCTCGTCCGAGCTCATGAAGCAGGTTTCCCTTTTGTTGGGATACCAGTGGAAGTTCCACTGTGTTCGGCATCCCAAAGCAGCTGGATTAGTCGAGCGACACAATCAGACTCTGAAAACACGTCTTGCCAAGGTCTGTGCAGAAAAAGGGGTAGACTGGATAGTAGCCCTTCCAGTTGCTCTCTTCTACATGCGAATGGTAGCCCATTCTAGGACAGGGCTATCCCCGTATGAGGTGGTTTTCGGACGGCCAGCGAATATGTGGGGGACGCCTATGCCTCATAAGATCACTGATGTTGACTGTATTATGCTGACAGATTACCTTGCTTCCTTGATGTCTGCACTACAATCATGTCGTTCACAGGTCGCTGCAGCCTTTCCAGACAACACCGAGGTGAAGCCACACAGGATCATCCCTGGTGACCTTGTCTACGTCCGCAACTTCGATCGGAAGAGTCCGCTGGAGCCCCGCTGGAAGGAGCCGAAGCTTGTCTTATTAACTACAAGGACTGCAGTCAAAATCGAAGGACGCAAAGGCTGGCTCCACTCGAGCCACGTGAAACGTTTTCATGGACTTCCGCCAAAAACAGATTCCCAGGACTATCGCATTCCTATCAGTGATACTAAACTCCCCCTGGTAGAGAGAACTCCTCAGCAGGAGTATCGAATGAAATTGAGGTCTAGTAAGTCAGACAGTTTAATTGTTTAAGTCCTCTCCTAGGTGAAGCGGTTAGACAGGTTCCTGACATGTATAAGTTAGACCACAATAGAGAGAGAGATAGACAGGAAATCAAGAAACAGAAATATTGTAAATCTCTCCGAAGCTACTGTATTGTCACTTTATTGATTATGTTTTTTCTGAGTCTTGCGATTATTGGCATAAGTATATTATTACATATGTTCTTTCCTCTTGCCTCACATGCACACTCTTCTTATAATGATACGGCGGACCACACCTTTACTGATCTGCCACCGCACGAGTTATCCTATCGACTTGCGCTGCGCAACAATTCCTTCATCCGTATGTTACACCATACTCACCAGACCAGTAATGCCACCAATTGCTGGGTATGTGGCCGACTCCCTCCTTACCAGAAAATGACGGGAGCCCTGCCTCTTTTTCCTTACCCGTTTACACATAATGGTTCATGTGGTGCATGGTTTACATTAATGTCCTCATTAGACAGTAAGTCCCAAGTTTCCCAAGGTAATTGGATATGGGGAGACCTGAATACAGTTATGCATAAGGCATGTTTCCCTGACAGGGAGGGTCTTCCCCAAATGACAGGTACCAATCTAGAAAACGAAGTATATGGATTAGGCAATTTTACACTTAGCCTCATGATTTTGAATGTTCAGTCAGAAACTAGTTCGAACTCACCCTCGATTTCAGTTTTACCAGTGAAGGGTGATCTATGCGTCAGAAAGACTGGTTCAGTACATCTAGGACACAGCGATTGTAATACAGTTATTGAATTCAGTGATAAAGGCAAGTCTACATTCAAAGCTTCCCGACATTCCTATTTTATTTGTGGCCATACAGCTTATATAAGTCTACCTCCAGACTGGGATGGTACTTGTAACATTGCATTCTTACTGCCACCTGTTTTTCTAGCCCCATCTGATTACCATAGAAATTCTCACCTCGTTCATATTAGACCCAAAAGAGATCTCCCGATTGTCGATTACACTGAAACAACATGGGAACAATACACAGATTTTAATAAAGGATTCTTCCCTTATTTAGGCACTGTCTCAAATAGTAAACTGATACGTCGCTTGACCAGAACCCTTGAAGCAGTAGTGAATGAAACTACTTTTGCCCTAGGTAACTTAACAGACGAGCAATCTGCTATGAGACTTGTCGTTCTTCAAAATCGTCTCGTCCTTGACGTCATCCTGGCAGATAGGGGCGGGGCTTGTAGAGTCATCGGATCTAGCTGCTGTATTTTCATTCCAAATAATGCACCGTCAGTATATAGAGCCATAACTCGGCTCCACAAGATTGCAAGTCAGATACACCAGAATCCAGGCACCTGGACTTGGTCCGGTTGGCTCTGGAGCGTGTTATCAGCCTGGGGTTGGAAGGTCCTATCCTTCCTCGGAATAGCCCTTCTCATAGTATTCAGTTGTTGTCTATGTCTACAATGTGGGCCATCGATTTGTGGTCTGTGTGCCACATCATGTATTCCCCATCCAAGTCCACGTTCCAAATCCCGTCTGAAAAAAGATGAACAAATGATGTTATATGAACAGATCGATGGACTCATGAAGATTGATATATCATGAAGGGTCCGTAGGGGACAAGGAGGGAATGAGGTAATAGAAATTTTTATGGTCAAGTGTGTCCCCTATCGTGTACCCCAACGGCTCCATGTAAGTGCTTCAAGTACGTGTAATTTCCCTCCATGACCAAATATGAAGACGCAAATACATTTGCGTCCAACGTTAACATGTCCTCTTTCAGATCCACCATGAATGGATCGATAATTCAGTTCCTAACCATACCATGCCAACGTCTTTACATGGTACACTTTCACGTTTTTCTGGCTCTGCCGAGCTAGGCCCTGATTTCTGTCTCCAAGCCCTTTCTGCCTCCTGCCTCTGAAAGCTGCAGCATGGTCGCGCATCCCTGACCTCTGCCTTACTTCCTGCCAAGCGAAGCGGTGCCTGGCTCAACCTGGCCTGCCTGCCAAGACCGTATTTTGCCTTCAAGTTATCTGTCCAGCCTCCTCGAAAATACATTCCTGTCTAGTGATTTAGGTAAACATCTCCCCGGCTGCAGAGCAAAGAGCAAGTCTTCCTGTCTCCATGCAAGTAATTTACAGTCCCCCGTTTCCATAGTAGGCCCATGGCCCCTGCACGTAGACACCTATGCACGCACTAGCATTCAGTATAGAGTAGCCTCTGCCCGAGAGACCTTTTACTTCAGATAATACATCCTCCAAACATTAGATACCAGATATGTTATAGGTCCAGGTCGTTCTGACATCCCAGACTTCTGTCTCCTCTACTAGTGTTAAAGTTCTCCCCAGTTACACGTCTATGTCGCGTCATGCTAGCTGCGCGCGCATCCGCATTTTTCTGCTGATCTTGCAACTTTCTCAGTGCACCCACCCACATGTGACGATTCTTATGACGTTTCTCTGACATGTACAGTGCACGCCTCCGTGTACTCCTTCTTTCACGCCTCCTGTTACGCACATGTGTTCTTATCTGCCCTTTTCCACCTGTTACGCCTACTGTATTGGATTCAATTACTATATATATTGTATACTGTTAATAAACGTTGACTATCCCTTCCCGAACCCTCGTGGTGACGGAACATGATCTCCAACCTCGAGGTTTTATCCATTAAAACCCTTAAGACTCAGATACCACGGACTCTGCCTCTCATTTGTATGAGCTGTCTTGTTATGATAAATTATACGGAAAAACGGATTAGGTAAACTATTTACCACAGCAGCCACCATTCGGTAAGGCCCAGGAGTCGCTTGGACGACCCTATCCTGTGGCACTGACATTGGGGGCTGGATGAGGCTCCGGCTACCCAACCAAGGGTTGGCCTGAGCCCCACGGGGCACTGAGCCTGACACCCAGCTCCAGGACCGAGGTGTGTGATGGGGTGCCTTAATGACAGCGTATGGCTACACCTAATCGCCGCTACGAAGCCCACACTGCGGCAAACTGCTGCGTGATGTGACCTGAAGTGTCCCACCCCACTGCCTGTCTGAGATTGTTCCATGAGTATGGTATTATGCTGCCAGAGGGACTAAAACACGGAACAGAACCCTGCCAGCCCTCCTTAAGACGTTGCACTGTCTTGCTTCCACACTACACTCTGAGTATCCCACTTAGAGTCCTCCCCACTTCTTTGGGCCTATTAACATCTATTAGATTAGTCCAATGGGAACAGGCAGGGGCTCCGATGGGTGGAGACCTTTTTGCGGATCCCATCTGAGGACTCACGAGGACTTTGCGCAGAATTGTGGCCTACCGGAGATGCTCTTTTTGACACATGCTAGTATCCTCTGATATGTTAGTGTACACTGGGTCCCACTAGGCTCCGAACCAGAAAGACATTAGTTTATACAAACAATGCCTTTCACGGGACACGGTCAGCACTTGGTGAAATGCCTGTACAGGAGCTTGCACTCCCATCTTGTTGCCCCATTAACCACTCTGCACACTAAGTGGGAGCCGGACCCATCTCTTGTCCTCCATGATAAAAAATGGCAGTTCGTCATTGAGTACCCCTGCAGAGTTTCCCACAACTCCAGCTTGAAATGTGTCCAATTTGCAATTCTGCATAGAGCTTATCTCACACCACATAAATTATATTCTATGTTTCCCACTATCTCCCCCCACTGTCCCTGTTGCCAAACACGAGAAGCGGATTTACTCCATATGTTCTGGACCTCTCTGTCCTTGTCTCCTTACTCGGTAGATGTTTGGAAAACTTTGGCGAACCTGATTGAGTCTAATCACTGGAGCACCGCCAAACACTGTCTACTGGGGTTATACCCTTGACCTAAGGGTTCGAAGGTTATGCGTGTTTATGTCCTTGTTGTTAGTGAGCTGTTCTGTGAGAAAGTTGATAAATGTAATTGAACGTGTCTGAAGCGACAGGCCATAGCTTGCAAAATATACCAACATTTTAGGGATGTATTTAGCAACTAGTCTGTTAACTAAAGGACCGGGAAGTATACCTTCACTGGGTGCACATTCTGCATAAGCCAAATGGGCCATGTCTTTTGAAGCGTAACCTGAACTGATTAAAGCACCATCAACTAATTCCTTAGATACTTTGTTCAATATATCTCAATCACCGTGCCAATCATAGAGGTGGTAATAGTGCCTTGAGGTGCTTGAAAGGAATGTGCACATCTGATTGTGGTTTAATGTTACATTTTATTGAATAGTATAATTTACGAATATGTAATTACTCATGTGGATGCAAACAGGAAATAGTGTTTCCGTCGCTTCTATTCCGAAATTGTGTTCCCTATATACTTCTAAGAGGAATCGTGGCAACCTAAAATGTGCAAACAGAAGTTGCATTGAAATCAATAAATGTGGTTGAATAAATCATATTATATTTTGTAATAAGTAGAATGGGCAAAACATCAGTGACCTGCATATTATAATCTGCGTGTTTACATTGTCGAAAATGATAGCCATAACCAAACCTTACCTTAAATAATTCTCCACTGTTTACTTGCGGTTTTGTGCAGTGTTCCGGTTAAATGCAATTGTTCTTCTCATATGTGGAATGAAACTGATGAATATGCCAATTACGGTAATATTGGTAATTTTATTTATTTTATTTATTTATAAAAGCGCGACTGTCACCATTGCAGGCATCCTGGCGCTGAAGGTCAGAGAAGACGGAAGTGAAACACGGGGAGTGTGAGCTTTCAGGCGGTTAACAGGGGAATAACCAGGTTTTAATCCTTCTTCTAAACGGAAGGAGTTCAGTGATGTGCCTAATCTCGACAGGGAGAATATTCCATAGTTTGGCAGCTGCCACCTCATAGGATCTGCCTCCGGCTCTGACTTTCCTGAATCTGGGTACGACTACCAGTTTGGCCTCAGAGGATCGAAGCTGTCTGGTTGGAGTGTACCAGGTGAATTTCGATTGTAAGGGGGTTGGGCCAGTTCCATGGAGGGCCCTAAAGACTAAGCAGAGGGCCTTAAATTGTATCCTCTGTCTTACCGGCAGCCAGTGCAGTTTTCCCAAGGCGGACGGTCCATGAGCTCTTCTCGGAAGCCCCAAAGCCAACTTAGCAGGTGCTGATTGGACCCTCTGGAGCCTGTCCAACAGGAACTCAGGGGACCCAAGCAGGAGGGCGTTACAATAGTCCAGCCTGCTGAGGATGGTACATCTAATGACTTGGGCGCGAGCATGGGTTGGTAGGAGGGGCAGAACTTTCCTTAGGGAGCGAAGGATGACAAAACAGCAGGCAGACGTCTTTTGAACATGCATCTCCATACTGAGCCTATGGTCCAGCATGACCCCTAGATTGCGGACTGATTCCACCGGCCGTACTTTGGTCCCTCTTTCCGGGGGCCAAAAGTTGTTTGGACACGGCCGGTAAATCCTAGTTTCGGCACTAAAGAGCACCTCTGTCTTCCCTGCGTTGAACTGGAGGGAGTTGTCCTTTAGCCACCGAGATGTGTCACGCAGACAGCTATGTAGGACCTTCACAGATGTTGAATCCTCCCCTTCCAAGGAGAGGATCATCTGCGTGTTGTCAGCGTAGTTAACAATCCTGATGTTAAAGCTTTTGATGAGTGAAACCAGAGGTCTGAGGTATAGATTGAAAAGGATTGGGCTGATTGCTGAGCCCTGAGGGACCCCATGTGTTATCAAGGAAAAGGCTGATTGAAAAGGTGGCATAGACACTGCCAGCTGCCTATCCTGCAGAAATGATTGAAACCATTGCAGCGCTGTGCCTCTCACTCCCGCCTCAAACAGCCACCTCAATAGTGTCTTATGGTTCACCGTGTCAAAGGCGGCAGACATATCAAGCAGGGTCAAGAACGCTGCCTGCCTTCTGTCTGCGCGCCTTTGAAGCTCATCCATAGCGGTGATAAGAGCTGTTTCGGTTCCATGGGCAGGCCGGAAGCCAAATTGTTCCCCCTCAAGTAGCTGGTGACATTCCGGATGGTTGGAGAGAGTGTTGCTGACTAAACGCTCAACAATTTTGGCAGGGAAAGGAGGCAGGGAGATGGGCCTATAGTTTTTTGAGCAGTCTGGATCTAGGGAAGGCTTTTTTAACATTGGAGATACTAACGCCCGCTTCCATTGGGCTGGAACGGTATCAGTCACTAGGGATTGGTTGCAGATTAGGTGGAGTGGGGGGAATAATTCATCCTCAAATTCCTTCCAAATTTTGGGAGGCACAGGATCCATAGGAGACCCGGAGGAAATCCCTCTAGCTAATTTAGTGAAGGCCTCGTACGAGAGTGGAGGGAACTCGAGTAACAATTCATTCGTAGTCATGGCAGGGCAAGCCATCCGCTCCACAAGAGAGACAAGTTTCAAGTCGGAGGGAGGGACAGAATCCCGGGGAAGTTCCAAGTCCCTAAGAATAAGTTCAATTTTTTCCTTGAAAAATACAGCAAGGTTATCACACAGGTCTTGGGATGGGACAATAGCGTTCTTGGAGCATTAAGGGTTAGTGATGCTATTTAGTATGTTAAAAATGCTCCTGGAATTGTTGGTGGAGTTACAGATCAGAGAGGAATAGTATTCTGCCTTCGATTTTTTAATCAGGTTCTTATATGCAAGGACCTTATTTTTCCACACCTCTTTAAGGGAATCATTATAGTCACGTCTCCACCTTCTCTCTGCTTGTTTGCATCCCTGTTTTAGGTTTTTTAGATCGTCATTAAACCAGGGGGCGGAGTCCTTACCCTTGCAGCTACGTGTTTTTAGAGGAGCATGGGTGTCAAGGACAGCTGTGATTCCAGTGCAGAGAGAGGTGTAGTTTTCCTCTATTTTCTTATCCTCATTAAAGAGCTGTTCCAAATGGAACACCTCCCCGAGGGGGTGCAGAAGTGTAAGAGCCCTCCAATCTCTGCACTTAAATTCCCTATTCATCACTGGAGCCTTGTGAGGACCACCTTTCATGTGAATAAAGAATTTAACGAGTGAGTGGTCAGTCCACTCCATAGTTAAGGTTTCCCCCATCGCCACCAAGTACGGGGCCGCGAAAACCAAGTCTAGAAGATGACCCGCTTTATGGGTGGCTCTAGTAGCCAGTTGAGAGAGGCCAAAACTCTCACAGGCTTGAAGTAATTTGCAGAGACCCGAGTCAAGGGTGCCATTGCGCCAGAGATTAAAGTCACCAAGGATAAGCAGCTTGTGATGGGAAAGGCGATATTAGTCAAGGTAGCCAGTAGCGCTTGTTGCTGCTGAAGGCTGAACACCCCAGGCGGGCGATAGCATACTATCCCGGTGACAGTAGTCCCGGAGTGGGCCTGAATTGATAGACCTAAAAGCTCAGTGCCCATAGTAGGGTCTAAAGCGAGGACCTTAATGCTGCAGGATGCTCTAAAAATAACTCCCACCCCCCCACGTCCTCCAATAGGCCTAGGAGAATGAAGAAATTTGAACCCAGGAGGACACGCAAATCCGGCATCAACCAAACCAAACACTACTTGATTTTGTAATTATCCATGCCCATATAAATATCATGGTCTTCAAACGATGCATATGCTTTTAGATCAGACATCACTAGTTTATTAGTAACAATTTCTCATGGGCTTACATGGGATCCTGGAGAGGGTATAGCATCTAAATTAAGAAGAAAATAGTGTGGGACTTGCATAGTCCCCGAGTCTAGAATCTGAAAGTTGATTTTAGCTCAGTTGATGCCATCCTTTAGTGGATTTGCGGTAAGACTCACATTAGATGTGCTTCTCGAAAACCGAAAAGAGGGTAAATTCTGGTGATGCTTTACAATGACTGTAAATGGAGTTTGATGATCTGGCAGGCAGTGCCCGTGTAACAATCCCCAATGTTATAAATAAACCAGAGAATGACATTTTATTTTCAAATAGCCTCTTATCAATACATCCAAGGTGAATTAATTCAAATACTTTTTGATGCAGTTTGGAATGGTGCTAATCTTGTTGCATTGAAGCGGTGGGGTTGTTGGGACAGAATGAGGCATTTGTGGACCAGATTCTGTGAACTTTGTGCATTTGGCCAGGTTGGGCGGAGTTGGTTGGACGCTCTCAGTTCAAGTGAAATGTCCTGAATAGGATTCAGCTGCAGACTAGGCATGAACAGAGGTTGACTGAACAGATGTGAGGCTGAAAACAGTCAATAGAAACCTGGCGATTTGTCTTAGATCCTGGTAGTGGTGGCCAGATCACAGCGTGTGCTTTTTACAGCTAGTAAAAAAAAAGTCTTCCTAAAGTCGACAATAGAGGAATTACTATTGGAAGTAAAACACATCGTGTACTATGGCCGGTGCTAGTGTCAACAATGGGAACCTGCGGATGGATGCAACCACATTGTTATTTGTTTTATGCTGAAACTGTATGAATAGGATACTTCTTAATGCAGAAGACAGCTGAGTGAATTTAAGTAACTGATTATGATGCCTTTGCATATCATTAGTCCTGCACGTGTTTCTGTTTGTATGGGATTCATGTATGGGCAGGGCTTCGAAGAGGTACCATTGCTGAAAGAGTGGTCCCTTGCTTTACTGTTTTAGTTGTGGTAATGCTTTGAATCAGAACTAGGGACATTTGATGGCTTTACTCTTTTTTGATGTGCTATGTACTGACTATGAAGGTGAGGAGGCAGTTTGAACATGTGAACTTTCAGTACCGTGTGACAACATTTTTTCATCGGGTGAGTGGTGACTGTATCTATGTTAGGAGATCACATTCCTTTACTCCGACTCCCATTTTCAGATATGTTAGAAGTACTGTGTGTATACATGTAACTCATATGTGGTACCAATATCGCTCCAGCTTTACAATAGAGTTTACGATCTCAGTCATGTCACAAAATGCCATTCTCTACCTCCACCATACTCCTTCAATGTCATAACTCAATTTTCACAAACATGACTTGCAATCAGATTTGTGAACCTAATGGCAAACTGCTTCTCTGCGTGATAAGGTCCTAATTATTGTATGCTACTTGAACAGTTAGGATTTTCTGAGAAACTACAGCTAGCTTACTCCAGGCTGATCCTTGGATTTAAAAGAAAAACAAAAGGGTAGCTATTGTTACTTCTTTATTGATGTTGGCTGCAATGAGGTGATGTCACTTCCTGACAGAACATGTAAGCTTTGGGAAACATGAAAACGGTTTTGGCTCAATGACCACCTGTTTAGGGAGGATTTATGGCAATGGGCTTAACAAATGTTTTCGCTTGCATACACTTGTACCATGCAGTTAACTTTACAAAACACTATAAAGGCTGATTCACTAAAGTAATTCAAAGGGTAAACGCTTTTGGGAGACACATTAAACTGATCATAAAAACAAAAGCTTCTGCAACCCACCGGATTGCCCTGGGGGAGTACATGCAGACCACAGTAACCTCTTTTTAAGCGCGTTACTAAACTAAGATGTGATCTTGTACAGGGCAAATATCCGAAACCAAATCAGCGCTGGGTATTTTGCCAACATAGTGTGACAATCCATGTATTCATGGATTTTGAGTAGCATTATGAATTTCAAATGCAGTTTGAGTAGGTTGCAGTGATACTGAATAAGCAGGTACCTATGTTAGGACAACTAACAATGTAATAACTGCACTTTCACAATTGCTTTATTAACCTTCCTGCTTTCTCAAATTTGCTTGGAAATGCACGATTTTTCTTCTTTTTTTTCAAAATGTTCTTGGGCGGGGGTAACCCCCCATACCTCCGTTTTGGGGTTCGGATTTGCACGCTACGCTCGCTCGCTACGGTGCTGTATGCAAATCACTTTGTGCCCCACCACTTTCAGATCTCACCCACCGCCCCTGCTGTACAAGGATGTTGATGCAGTGTGTCAAACACGGGACCCTGAAATAGCCACCATATGTCATGGCCTTAACTATATTACTGCCATTGTCTGTGGCAACAGATCCAATGTTAAGCCCTCTTGGGTGCAGCCATTCAAAGACATTAGATGATAAAGTGTTCCAAATGTTTGCAGCAGTATGGGAAATCTCAATGGTGAACATGGCTACTGTTGCATGCTTCAGAGCCCCATTAAAATTCTAAGCAGTATCAACACCTGCAAATGTAATTTCTCTAACCCCCACAAAAGAGATCCAGTGTGCTGTGATGCACATGTAATCAGTGGGTTGGCAACAGGTCCACATGTCTATCGTCAGATGGATTGTGTGTACAACACTCTGTTGCAAAGCTTGTCCAACCAATCCAAGCACACTGTGATGTAGTGTTGAAACAGGAACTCTGGCAAAGTAGGACCAGCTGGGAACCTTCCATTTTTGGCAGATGGCTGCCACAATTATAGAAAACCCACCTCTTCCACAAAAGAAAAATGGAGGAGGTCCAGCACTAATATTTTAGCCAGCTTCACTTTGTACAAATGTGCAATTGGGTGGTTGCATTCGTGCTGACCCTCCTGCCTAAACATGCCAGGAATAGTAGCCTGAATTTTTTCCTTTCTGGTGCCACTGATGCAGGTGACTTCTTGAGAGCTGACAGTAGTATGCTCAATGCATATTTCAGCTGGGCAGTCCCTGTATGCATTTGCCTTGATGTCTCAAACTGAGTCTTGTGCCATTGCCATAATGCTGATGTGGGTTATTCTACTGCACTGCTGGGGATAGGGCTGATTTGCGTAGCAAAAATGTCTTCCCGTTCTTCACCTTCTGCCATGATTGGACCAAATTCCCTGCTCAGTCTTTCACCCACTTCACCAACACCACTTGCAATTTTTTGCCCGCTAAGCTGCTGCTTCTACTGGACTGTGAAGCGTTTTCACAAATGGGTTGTTTGGCCTCTGGTACCATAATTTGTACCAAGCTTACTCGAACTAAGACTTGCTCTGCAAATGGAGCATATGGCAATGATCGGGCCCTTCTTGCTAACAGTAAAGAAGTCCCAAACTGGGCGGTCCACTTTCTGAAACCTGTGCCGCTGCCAATTTTGGATGAACTGGCAGTAGGTGGAAAATTTTACATTAACCTCTCTGCAGTGCCTACTTCTACTGAGGTGGTTGTAGATATAGATCGCTGCAGGGGCCTTGCAAATATGGCAGTTGGCGGTGATATCTATGCCACATCCCTCAGAGCAGGTTCATAAGGGGTAATGTCGGTCTCTACTAGGGCTGAGCTAACATCCATGAAGACTGGCTCATCCTCTTCTACATCCATCTCTCTAAGGTTTTCAGGAACCTTTCTTTTACCTAGCCTCGTCTGGCATGTCTCACTCTTAGACTGAGGCGGAATCCAAGTGGTGTCTTAATCTTCAGAAGGGGGACTTGGAGAAGAAGATGGTGGACTAACCTTCCTTTTTCGTGCTGGAGGTCTAGAAGACAAAAGATCTTCTGAAAGAGTGGCTTCTTCTACTTCCTCATCATGAAGCTCAATCTCCTGAATGGCTCCTACTTCGGGAGGAACTACTATTGCTGGCTGTATCAGTTGTTGTCCACTTATCTGAGTTTCCTGCAAAAATTGGGTACTTCTTTAGGAAAGAGATAAGTTCATTTCAATGTCACTGCTTGTCAGCGTTGCTGTGATTAGACTGACTGTCTCTGTGCCCGACATGGGCTTTGGCCTAGGTTAGGGTGGGTCTGTTGATGTGAGGGTGCTGCTCTCAGCCTGCTTCCCGGAGGCTGGTGTGGGAGGCACACGTTTAACGAAAAGGTCCTGGATGGCACACAAGTGGTGGGAATCGTCTTCTTCTCCTCTATACTGGCAGCACCTTTCTTTTGGCCCATCTTGAAGCTTTCATTTGGCTGTGGCGCTTATTTCACAAGCTAAAGAGATGTCCGTGCTGTGTGGTCATGCGTCACGTCATGCAGAGGCCTTCTGGCTTGCAGTACTGTGGTTGATATTGTCTCTTGTGCACAAAAAAAGCAAGCAAGCGAGAAGAACATCAGTGAAATGTGGCATTGTTTTGGTCGATGAATTATTAGTATCATTTAATGTGGTTACTTAAGTTGTAAATAATTAATGATACAGTGTATCCAATATCCATTCATAAAACCACACAAACATAAACTTTCATGGAAACTCAGGAAGGATGGGAAACAGCAACATCAACACACAGATGTCACTGCTTGCTTTTTGTGCATCAAGTTGGGAATGAGATGTGACACTCAGGGAGGTGCAGGTGCAAAAAAACTGACAATGGAACAATCCTTTGAAAATAAATGATATTGTATGGCTGTGCATCACCAATAGCACATGTGGTTAATGCCGGATTTTTGGAAAATGGCAAAAATAAAATTTGAAAAAAAAGAAGTGTTTGTCTCCACTGAGGCTGGGCTAACATCCATAATGGCTGGCTCGTCGTCATCCTCCTATTCTACATCCAGAACTCTAAGTTTTTCAAGAACCTTCCTTTTCTCTAGCCTCTCCTGGCATGTCTCACTCTCAGACTGAGGTGGAATCCAAGTGGAGTCTTGATCTTCAGAAGGGGGACTTGGGGAAGAAGATGGTGGACTAATCCCCCTTTTCTTACTGGAGGTTTAGAAGACAATGGATTGTCTGAATGAGTGGCTTGTTCCACTTCTTCAGCATGAAGCTCAATCTCCTGAAATGCTTCTACTTCGGGAGGAACTACTATTGCTGGCTGCGGCTGTTGCTGTCCACTTATCTGAGTTTCCTGCAATGACTGGGTACTACTTTGTGGAAGAGATAAGTCCATTTCAACGTCACTGCTTGTCGGCGTTGCCTTGATTAGACTGACTGTCTCTGTGCCAGACATGGACTTGGGCCTAGTTTGGGGTGGGTCCGCTGATGCGAGGGTGCTGCTCCCAGCTTGCTCCTAGGAGGCCGGTGTGGTAGGCAGACGTTTACCGAAAAAGGTCCTGGCCGGTACACCAGTGGTGTAAATCGACTTCTTCTCCTCCCCACTGGCCACTTTCTTGGCAGCCCCTTTCTTTGGGCCAATCTTGAAGCTGTCAGTTGGCAGCAGTGCTTAGCTTCACAAGCTGAAGAGATGTCTGTGTTGTGTGGTCATGCATCATGTGGTGCAGAGGCCTTCTATCTGGCAGTAATGTAGGTAATTTTGTCTCTTGTGCACCTAAAATCAAACAAGCAAGAAGAACATTAGTAAAATGTGGCATTGTCGCAGTTGAATTAGTAGTATCATTTAGTGTGGTTACTTAAGTTCTAAATAAATAATAATACAGTGTATCCAATATCCATTTGTAAAACCACACAAACATAAACTTTCATGTATACTCAGGAAGGATGAGAAAGAGTAACAACAACACACAGATGTAACTGTTTGCTTTTTGTGCATCAAGTTGGGAATATGATATGGCACTCGGGGAGGTGCAGGTGACAATAGAAAACTGACAATGGAATAATCCTTAGAAAATGAATACTGTTGTGCAGCTGTGCATCGCCAATAGCATTGATGCAGGATTTTGGGAAAATTTGGAAAATTAAAGTAAAAAAAAAGTTTAAAAATGTACAAATATTTTTTTTTAATTGGAAAAAAATACTTTACTTTTTGTAAATTAAAACATTTGAAAAAAATTTAATCTTTTTTTAAAAATTCAAATAAATGAAACCAATTTTCAAAAATTAATAAGTAGAAATAAAAAATCATAAAACAAATTAAAAAATATATATATATTTGTGAAAAAATATCAGAAAATTAAAATTTTAAAAATATAATTCAATTGCTGATATACTAGGGTAAGGGGAATATTACTTACTACCATGTCAATTGAATTTGGAACCCACTGGGATTTGGGCGGCAAGAAGTGGTGAAGATGAAAAATTACAAAAAAAGATTTTAACAATATATATAAAACAAAGTTCATACAGCACATTAGTATGAGCATTAATCTACTCGGCCTCAAGCATAACACACAAAATGGCTGCCAGCCACATGGTCAAACAGCAAGCAAGGAGACATGGCCCAAAACGAAGAGCACTTGCAGGCCCATGGCAAAAGCACCCCTGCTGGCTACACAAAATGGCCACCAGCCACATGTTTACAACAACAACAACAACCAGCAAGAAGACATGACCCAAAGAAAGAACACATGCAGGCCTGTGCCAAATGCACACTCTATGCCTACACAAACTGCTGCCAGTCACATGGTTACAACAGTAACCAGCAAGAAGGCATGGCCACAACAAAGAACCTTCGCAGGCCTATGTCTAAAGCACACTGGCTGCCTACACAAAAAGGCTGCCAGTCACATGGTCACAAAGACAACAACCAGCAAGAAGGCATGGCCATAACAGAGAAGGCATGCAGTCCTATGGCAAAAGCACACAGGTTGCTTACACAAAATGGCCACTAGCCACATGGTCAAAAAGCAAGCAAGGAGGCATGGCCACAACAAAGAAGACATGAAGGCCTATGACAAAAGCACACTTGGCCCGATTCACAGAACTAACTTACGACAAAATCCTAAACTTACTACTTTTGGTATTAACAGAAGTTAGGATTTTGTCTTAAGTTTGACTTAAGACAGACTTAAGACAGACTTAAGTTAGGATTTTGTCTTAAGTCTGTCTTAAGTCTGTCTTAAGTATATCTTAAGTCAAACTTAAGACAAAATCCTAACTTCTGTGAATACCAAAAGTAGTAAGTTTAGGATTTTGTCTTAAGTTAGTTCTGTGAATCGGGCCCTCAGGCTGGCTACACAAATTGGCCACCTACCACATGATTAAACAGCAAGAAGGAGGCATGGCCACAAACAAAGAAAAAATGCAGGCCTATGGCAAAAAGCACACTGGCTGGCTACAAAAAATGGCCACCAGCCACATGATCACAGTGTTGCAGGGATTCTGCTCATGCACAGAACAATAAGTCGCAACAGCCTCCATGAGGAAGTCATTGTTGCTCTCAGAAAAGAGAGATGCCATCCAATGAAGGAAAGAAAATGAACAATCATGTTTTTTAATATAGGGAGCTTCTAGCACCATCAGAGGACTACTTGCATGTTCTTCGATGTAACTTCACTGCAGGAAATCATGTGCATCCTCCACAGAAATCCCATTCTGCGAACACTCCAGGCGCCGCAGCACAGGCCATAATCCCAACACCCGAACACTCCAGCTCATGTGTCACAAGAGGACTCATTAGCATTCCGTAATCCGGGTCAGGAGACACCGTGTTGGAGAAACATAAATCCAGTGCCCATTCGAAAGAACAATTCAGGCAGTGGAAGACGGGTTGCAAGCAAGTGAAATATGCGAATCGGAAAGATAATCCATAAGCCACGCTTAGAGTGGCTAGGGCAGTGTACCATAGCATTGAAGCATTAGACTACGGAGTTGGAGCAGCTGGGCTCGGCTGTTTTGTGCCACAGATAGACCAGCCATTCCAGACCAGGCAAATTAACAGCAGCACTCCAGCAGCCAATGCAAGGATTAATAGAAAGCTGCCGAATATGCTGGAAAAAAGAGAATGAAAAAATGCAGGTATCACACCAAATATAGTTTGGAATGAAGTCACAAGGCCGGAGCCCACAAGTTTAAAAAAATGGACCAAGCCATTTGTACTTGAGGCATAGAAAAATGTATAAATGAAGGCACCGGAATGAAGTGGGAGATCAGTATTTAAAAGCGTCTGCACCTCTTTACGGGTGTTGGCCACATGAACGACAAATGTTTCATGGGGAGATGTGAGAGCAACTTCTTTTTGGGACAATAGAGCTCTTATTCTGCTCATTTTGTCTAAATCTGCCTTTAAGGTCAGAATGGAAGGGCAAATTGAGATGTCGAGCCTCCCATGTGGGGGCAGAAAAAGCAAATTATTACAGCACAGTACACGTTGTAAGACAGTTACAATGTAAGGGATGCTGGGTAACATGCCACAGCAAGCCTCATTATTTAAACGCAAATAGCTACCGTTAGCATCAGTGTGAATGTGGCTGTGGTATTTGGCCCTGGATTTCCCTTCAAAATACATACTAAATTTGGTGCCTGCAGGTTACAAGCACTGTTGAATTGTATATTCTTACAATCAAGAGAGTGATCAGGTGAGGAATCACATGATTCCCTTGTCAAATATACTTTTTTTTGCCATCCTTAGGCATCAATATGTGAAAGGCAAAGACCACACCTCCTGGAGATATGCACCACCCAAGGGTTCATAACGTCCAAGTGCATAATGTTTCATACATGAACTAAATTTAAATAATGAAAAAGGTAAAGTGATCACCCAATGGATAAGCCAAACAGCGGAATCGGTTTAGGTTACTGAAAGAGATAAAGGTTCTAACTTTAAAATATGCAACATACTGTAGATTGAATCCTTCATGGACATAGACTGCTGTTTTTCTTTCAGGGTAAAAGGCAAAAACAAAGATGACGTATTCAAATAGTCCCAAGGAACTTTCCCCATCTTAAGTGTTTGCAATGTAATGTAAATGTAAATGTATGAAACTTATATAGCGCTGGACTTACCCTGGGGCATCTCCGCGCTTGCTTAGGGAACCCGTCCTGGTATTCCCCTGTGAGATAACCCTGGAAGGGTATCCACAAGGCGAAAGCCAGGCATCCCACCGCGAAGGGCCGATGTGGAGATTAAGCAAGCTATTGCCCAGAGTCGCAGAGTGTGAACCCATGAGTCGAGAAGGCACCGGAGCGAGAATTATCGAGTCCGTGGGATTATTGAGCCCAAGAACCGCCGAGGCGGGGAATTGAACCCTGGTCCAGGGCCGAAACTCAAGCTCCAGGCTTGATGGATCACAATTGATTCTGACTATGGTACAATACATAGACTTCATCGTGCACAATATCCACAACAGATGAAACAATATTGTCTACTGTATAAATGTGGGAGGAAAGCATGTAATTGCTCTTATAAATGACAGCCAGCACTTTTTCAATATTCTCTTGGTCTATTGCCCTTAGACGTGAAGCTGCTTCTATTTGGGACAGCTTCCAAACTTCATTGTACAAAGCATTGAGAAATCTTTTTGATCTAGCATCTGCAGGTCCTTTAACAAAATCTGTCAAATAAACATCTTCAGTTAATAAAGACAAATGTTGTTTAACTAATGTTAGTGTAGAGCATAGTTCTTCAAACTGTGGGGTGTGCCCCCCTTGGGGGGGGGCGCATCATCCCTCCAGGGGGGGCACACACTTTACTGTCTATTGTTGCTTTCAGGCTCCAGTCGTGCATCTCAGCCCAGGCTGCTGCAGCTCCAGCTGCTGGGGGCTCGGCTGAGAGTGTCTGGAGTCACACGTCTTTAAAGGCCAGAGGCACAACGATTTCAGAGGGGGTGGGGAGTGGGAGTGGGGCTAATTCTTCCAGTAATAGGAAGAGTGGAGATTCAGGGGCTCTTAAAAAGGGGTGAAAAACAACAAAGCCTCATTAACGAGTAAATGATCTAAGCATGGGCGAATTTTGCGAATCTGACGTTCGCGAATTTGCGTATTTGCGAACTCGCAATCCGCAAAATCCGCAAATTCTCACGAATGTGCGGATTTTTTTTGTGTTCGCAAGGGTTTATGCCAGTTCGCGAGGGTTTTGTACCAGTTCGCAATTGCGAACCTACTTGCCGGCTCGCAACGGTCGCGACTATGTCGTTTCTACGTCTGGTTCATCATCACAGGTTCCCAGCACCCTCTGTTTCACCACTGCCACCCTCTGTTTCACCCATGCCACCCTCTGGTACATCAATGCCACCCTCTGGTTCATCATCACTGTAGATTATGGGGGGGAAAAGCAAGCACACCTGACCTGCTTCAACTGACATGAATTAATTTGGGGTTGATTTATTAATGTGTCACTGTTTTAAAATTCCAGTCTGGCACCTGCTTCCTTATCTGTAATTTGCTTTCTGTTGCAGTGCAATTTTTTTTCCAGGACCTTGGTGGCCTACTTGTAGCTATTCTATGAGCCTGCTGTGAGGGTCAGAGCAGGGTCATACAATTGTTGCAACTAGCAACTGAACTCTGGAGGGGCCCCAGTCAGGAAGCACTACAGGGAATGGTTACCAATGATGAGTTTGAACTTTTGCACCTGCTGAGTGCTTTCAGTTTTGCAAAACTCGTTTTTCTGCAATTTCGCGTGATTCGTGGGGCGCAAACGTGCCCGAGATCGAATTCGGAAGCCGCGAATTCGTGCGAATATGCGATTTGTTTTTTTGCGGCGTGTTAGTTCGCAAGGTTTTGCGCGTTTTAGCGAGCCGCATGACGTATTTCCGTTTCCGGCACCATCTGCAATCTCGCAAAGTGTGCGGCTCGCTAGTACAATTTTGCGTGTGTTCACGAGGAAAATCTCGCGCGAACTTACCCACGCGGTCGTGAACGGGCGCCGCCATCTTTTTTCTCATTCATTGCTATGGTTCTGGGCATGCTTTTTCTATCCTCTCTGAATCTCTGCCATCCTTTGCTTGTTTGAAGTTTTTTTGGATCTATTTTACTTATTATCTATCCCTCTATTTTTCTAGCTCTATATTTTTGGGTTTTCTGCTACTTTTGGTTAATTTCAAACTACTTTTTTAAACTCTTTTCTTTTCTTCTCTTCCCTATTCTATTTTCTTTATTATTTAGCTTCCTTTCTGCCCAGACCATGGTAAAGGGAGCTGGGAAGCATCCCGAGAAGGGGAAGGGTCCCGCACCCCGTGCCCGGTCCCGTGCGGGCGTTTAAGGGGGGAGTTGGTCGCACCCCGGGAGATCTTCAGCCCGGAGGAGGTGGCCGCACTCGTTTATTATGTTCAGCGCCGCCTCCCCAGGACCATCATGGCAGGCGGCAGGATCGCTAGCGGGTACGGGATCCAGGAGGGCCGGAAGCGGTGGAAGAAGGTGTGCCGGGCCATGTACCAACACTCTCGGGTCCGGCCCACCTACAACCAGGCCACCCACCGTTGGACGGATCTCCAGGAACGGGAACGCGATCTGCTCGACCTGCTCGGCCTTGGTGAGTAGTAGTAGCTATTTCTTTACTATGTTTTCTCCTGCTCTGTGTGTTATTATCTTGCAAACTTTTGTTTTTTACCAAGAGCAATAATGCTGCTGATTACATTGTAGGTAAATTATATTTCAAAATCTTCTGTGCATTTCAGGTGCACTGCTCTCCTTCTCAGTAGCCTGCTACTATGCTTATTTGTTTTCGATTTTGTGCTCATTTCATTGGCCTGTGAAATTATGCATGAGTGTAGTTTAAAGAACTGCCTAATGCTAGACACTAAGGGTCAGATTTTTAATTACCGGCGCATCCCTGCAAAGTAGCAGGGATGCGCCAGTAATTGTGCGCCACGCCACCACCACCATGGTGCGCCGTATTTAAAATGCGGCGCACCATGGGCCCAAAACGTCACCAAAGCGTTACGCATCTGTGCCATAAAGGTGGCGCATTGCTGGAGTTGCGTCGCAACAATGGCGCAGCTCCAGCAATGCTCTGAGGTGCCCTATCTCCCCAATGCGGCGTCAAGTCGTATATCTGCTTCAAGCAGGCGCAGGGTTTGAGTCACGCATCATTGTCCTCAAAGTGACTGATTGAAATCTTGTAGATTTCCCTCAGCCACTTTTAGGATGCGTTCCTGCGCAGGAACGCCCTCCATTGCGCCGGAACGCCCCCTGATGGCGCAGGGCTTTACAACGTGATGCATCTCCCATATGCGTCACGTTGTTAATATACGCCGCACCATGGCGCCTCTTTTGTTCTGCCGCTGCGTCACAAAAGTCACGCAACAATGGATCAAAAGAGCCGGAAGGGGCTTCTAAATCAGCCCCTACAGACTCAAGTCCAGTCCTTCCTTTGTACACATGGCGATAAGAAGAAATAGTGGTGGTGGATTGATAGTTTGAGTATTTTTATGACTGGTTAATGTAGTAGGAAACTTTAGTGTTGTCACTGATCTAAAATCATGATGGACTTTGTCTGTCACTTCGCGTGCTGCGGACTGCTGCCTGCCAGTCCTAGGCAAACCTTTTTAGTACTTTGTTTAGTGAGTTACATAAGAACTTTCCAAGTCGAAGGTCTGCAAATCAAGCAATACTAATAACGTAGTAGACCACATGAGATCGGTCAATATATCCCGTGGAATAGTTGTCTATTTGCTATTTCGCCAAAATATTTTGTTATTGTTCTTTTGAAATGTTTGCTTTGGTTGACAAATATCATCCATGCTTTCTGGTCTTTCTTTCTTTCATGTTGTACATCAGCTCCCCCCAGGGGCAAGAGGACACAGGAGGAGGAGGCTGCTGTTCGCCAGGATGCAGGCCAGGATCGGGCAGGCGAGGGCTCCTTTGCTGGCCCCGGTAAGTTTTAATTTTAATATAGAGTACCTATTTTTTCCTAGCGTTCCTCATTCCATTTTTTCTAAATCGTCTTTGATCTTCTTGTAGACTGGATCTAAATTCTTATCCTGCCTCGACTATGACTCCCTATGGTATTACTAGATAATCTTATTAGTCTGTCTGTGTAGCTAACTAAGATTGCACATTTGGCAATTCCATTGGACTCCCATTCTAGTCAGCAATAGCTCTATGCACTGAGTGCAGTTCTCTGGGATTGTCCATACTGTCTTTTCAAGTCTTCTAAATGTTTATGCTTTGACAATTGCCAACAATAAAAAGGTGAATGACCACCAAGAAAGAATAAGATACTACTTTACTTTTGGTTTGGATAGGAGGACAATCCATTCTACTACTGTTGCAGGGACAAATCTGCACAAACAGAACAATGGACACTAAATAATGCATTGCTTAGCTTATCAATTATAATAGGCGCTGTTAGACTTTCCACATACCTCAGTGATAACAGACTTTGTAGTTGAACCTCCAATCTCCTTACTGACTAGATAGTGTGGCAGAGTCATTTAGCTCCCAAAGTCACCGATGATTGATCCCCAATGATGATTAGATTATCCAACGCAGGACAAGAGTACGGAGTCAGAGTCAAGAAGTGTCAGAGGCACGGACTCATGCTTGCAAAAATTCCAAAACCTTTAGCTCAGCCACTCTATTCTGGAGGACCAAAAACCACAGAGTCTATTTAAGTTTAAAAGCTTTATTAAAAGTAAACACATTTATTAAAATCAAGTTTGTCATAAAACTAAACGTTTAACTGAAAATGGAAAAGTGCTTAGTGCTGACGATTAATTGGACACATTTCTTGTGGTCGAGCCGAGCTCTCACCTGGTTTGAACTTGATCTTGCTCGTGTTCTTAGAAGTCAAGCTTCTGTCTGTTAGGAGAAAAAGTGGTGCGTGTTAAAAATAAAAAGCAAGCATTCATCAGTTGTGCCAAAAAGTGCAGCAAGACAACAGCCTTCCCTGGAAAAAGTGACATTTTTACTTTAGAGTAGACAGCCACAAATATTATATTGTTTGCTGTTTTTTTTTTAAATTTCTTTATTCCTAGACCAAATATTATATAGTAGTGAGTGGTGTATTCTAACATTCTTAAATGTACTTTGTAGGTGGAACATCTGGTGGCGGGGCCAGCGCGGAGGTGGTGGTGGTGGATGAGGGGAACACTTCTGGGGAGGATGCGGTGCAAGTGCCGGACGACACCAATGTGCCTGTGAGGGTTCACACGGTGGTGGCGGGCAGAGGTAAGCTACATATTCCTTACTTATTGAGATTGAAGACTGCAGAGTGTGCTATCTGGGGCTCTGGGAGGGGGAGGGAGAGGGGGCGCACCAGCAAGTGCAGGGAGCCTGCGCCCGCTATCTGCACGGGTGTATTATAAATCAACCAGGTAGTAGCCTCCTCTAAATGTACTTCGACTTAGCTGTGTAGTTTTTGGCGAGAAGAATCCCAATCAGATCTGAGATGAACTTGATGAACGAAAAATGAAAGAAGGGTGTAAGTAAGTGTGGAAGGACGAGAAATTTAATGATTACTGGCAAAGAAGAATGATATGTGTTTGCTTGGTCCCCGAGGTGGCTGGGAAGGAAAGAATATGGCATGGTGCATGGCTGGGTGAATGATGAAGCAAGGATGGGTGGAAGGAGAACAGTCTGGGTGGGTGAAACAGAAACTGGATGTGTGCATATACTTTGAATGGATGGATGCCTGGATCATGGTACTATCTGACTCTTAGATAGCATATACTCTTTGATAGCATATGTGTATCTAGAGAGAGTAGACGGTCACTGGATGAACTAAGTGTTACTTTGAAGAGCATGTAACACCGCACCCGCACGTCCACTCCAGTGTATGAAAGGCAAGGAAAAGAAGTTGTAATTTTGTCCAAATACTACCATGAATAGTAGCAGTAGTTTGTATTGCAACTGCAAGCACAGCATATATCCGGTTCTTACGGTGGACACTCCCTACCTCTCTTAATAACTTTAGTTTAGTAGTAGTAAGTCATTCATGTGTGGGTGTATCACTGTTCACTCAATAATAAGCAAAGCACCTAAAGTCATCCCATATGTAATCAATTACATCCCATGTGAAGTGATAGATAATCAGATTATTTAGCTTCTTCATTTTCCTTTTCTAGTACTCATTTGCACTGTAGGGTGAAAGCTAAATTAATTAAGCAGTAGCCCTTTTAACAGAGTATTCTCAGTGCCACCCGTAATGGAAAAGTAAGAGCTTCACCACCTGCATGTACTGGACCGGTACAGTAACGCAAGTCTGTCTCACTCATCATGGTGTGCGTCTTTTTTTCTCAGGTGCAAGTTCACTGCGCTGGCATTATGCCAGCTTGCATAAGATAATGTACCAATTTTCCTAAACAAGAGAGAAGAAGAAGAATAAGACTGGTGTACTGTCATAGTCGACTGTAATGGAAGTCCACAGTGCTCGTAAAATTTGTTCCTTAAACTCCCACTAATGTTAGAGCAAGGATGAAAAAGTGGGAGGTTAGATAGATTCTGCCCTCAATAGTTATGTACTGTGCTTTCAATTTGCTACTTGTACTGTGACACAACTTTCTGCTCAATCATTTTGTGTTAATCTTAAGGAGCATTGGTTACAGACTATGTCTTTCTTTCTTCATATAGTTCCTCCTTCCAAATCAAACAGACCATCAAGGAAGGAGCTGGCTCGAATGGCCCAGCAACGGAGGCTGGATGCCACTGTTGCCGAATATTGGCGGCTGGTGGCCCTGGAGGAGGAGGACACGCAGTCTACCGGTACAACATCCACTAGGACAGCTGCATCCTCCTCCGGGCCCCCACGGGCTGCCAGCCAGCTCAGTGCTCCAGCGGTACGGAGCCGGGCTACCAAAGCCAACCGCCACCGCCGAGCAGCAAAGACAGCAGCTGCCCCCCACAGGAGTCGCAAGGCACGCCAGCACCGCTTATGCCTCAGAGTGTCCTACCTGGAGCAGGAGGTCCTAACGTATAAGACCTTGGTGGAGGGCCTCCGCTCCGACCATGCCACCCACCGCAAGGAGTATGATGCCTTGGCCGCAAAAGTGAACAGCAGCCTGCCGTAGTGTCCCTTGCCCCTTTTTTAGAGACTTTTGGGTGGTGGGAATTGGGAGTTGGGTTGTTTTTGGGACACTTGAAGGACAATCGTTGGGGTTAGGGAGGGTCTTGCGGGAGATTATTTTGTTAGGGCTACTAAAATATACTTTTTGAAACTTTATCTGAGCTTTCCTGTTTTTTACTGCTTTTGAGTCTGGTGGGTGGGGGTTGAACAGAAAGTTTGTGTTCCTGAAACTTAAGTCTGTGTCATTTTCTTCCTTTAAGTGTAAATGGCTAAATGTTTTCAACACTAAGTGCCTCTCACAGAGGAAGTGAATTCAAGAGTGCTAGGACTTTAGTAGTACTACCGTCAATCTCTTGTCTCTCCTAATACTCCATTATAATACTACCTCCCACCAAACGCTTATCTTACCTGCAATTTGTGTTTGAAAGTAGGGCTAGGCCCAGGGCTGGCTCCACGGGAAATGGCGATTAAGGTTGGCAATCCTGGGCGGATGAAATGTCCTCATTGCGGTGGTACTAGTGGTGTGACACAGTTGCAGTTGCATGCCTATGGAAAAAAAGAAAATGAAACCTGGTTTGTCCTTACTGTAGCATTACAACGGTACGATAGAGAATATAGCAGGTGACAGTACACTAGAACAGTGCCACAATGTAGCCTAACAAATGGTAAAGTATTGAAAGTATAACTAGTACTTGAGTTGAATTTCTTTGACATTGGCTACTACTACAAGAAATAGTACTGAAGCTGAGTAAGTCTAGAATATATCCTCGGATTCCTTCACCAGCCTGTTGCTATGACCTTATCCTCCCCAGCAAGTGTGTGGAATTATTGATGTCATTTAGTCTCACATCAATCAAAACCACACAGCCCGGGGGAAGAGGGTTAGGGGTTGGAAAATGGATGGGAATGGGGGTTTCTTTTTGGGTAGGTTTTGTTGAGAGAAGACAAAAAAAAGCAGCACAGCATGGACAAACAATAATTGAAGATAAAGAAATCTTTGGGTACAAAGCTAACCATGAATCTTTTACGTGACATAAAGGAAGTGCATGCACTACTGCATGAATTGTTAGTGAAAAGTAAGTAGTACTTTCGACAACCGTGATGCAACAGTACAGGGCTGCAGCATTTTCACTTGCCTATCTCTGCACTCAGAGAAACACTTCTTACATTAAATTAGGTTTAAAAAATAGCCGAAGTAAAACCTATAGAATGGCTGTAGGGATCAATTTAGAAGCAGAGAGCGATCCAAGAAATGCAGTCACACTCATAGAAGAAAACAATGGATACTGTATCTGTATGTTGTTGTAGTTGTCCTGTTGAATTTGGTAAGTAAGTTGCACGCATCAAACAATTCCTCCTATTAGCGGCACTCCTCCATTCCAGCTGACGCTCCGTCCATCAATGTTGGTGACCAGAAGACACCCTGTCCACTGCCTGCCTGGCAGATGCTGAATTGCGGCTCGCTAATGTGAAGCCTGACTCCATCCTTTTTTTCCGATTGCACAGACTGAAACCCGGCCTGTAATTATTGATGGAAAAACAGGAAGTGATATTAGAACACCACTGATAAATAAATATAAGGTATGTACGCTGTGTAGTGCAAAAAGTCACACTTTGAGTTTCCTAATAGACAGTGCAATATTTTTGAAAGTGCGTACTCTGTCTGAGTCTCCTTTTGAAGGATAAATAAGTATGGGCAAATTAAATTAGCGGATCTTTCCCCTCAAGCTAGGTGTACTGTAAACTGTGTTTTAGAACAAAATTAGACCTTCCCAGCAGTGCTCCCACCCAGACCCTTACCTAAGCCAGTCGCAAAAATGTAGAAGACCCCCAATCAGACCTCAAAAAATGAGGCCTAGTAGAAAACTGTTGACAAAACGTACTTTGAAAGTAAAAGTAGGCCCAAAAACCCCTTACCCACCGTGGATTGTATTCAAACCACTTGCAAGCAAGGAAAAGTATCCATACCCAGCATCACTCCAAGACTCGCAAACCCCCCCATCCAAACACATGCAATACAAATACTGCTAACCCTAACGAGCCCTAAGTTAAGAATAGTGGCAAAGGCTTTCTTTAACTTTGCCAAATCCCCCCTTTCCCACCATGGATTTTCTTCAAATCACTTGCAACCAAAATTACACATTCCCAAGAGTGCTCTAAGACCCCAGAACTCAGTTGCAAAAATCTAGAACACCCCGAAACACATGCAATCCTCCTGCTAGGGCTAACCCTAATGAACCCTAAGTTACAAAAAGTGCCAAAAGGCTTTTCCTTATGGATTTTGTCCAAACCACTTCTATCCGGTATTAGACCTTCCCAGGAATGCCCCAAGACCCGCCAACCCACCCGCAAAAAAGCACAGCACCCCCAAACAGCCAAAAAGGAAAATCTCATACTTACAATATTTATCGGCCTTCGGTCCAAACGCGCTGGGCAGCTAGGTCATAACTCCCGTCTTCCACCACGGATTTCCTGAAAAGCAAATGCAATCAAGATTAGACTGTCCCAGCAGTGCTCCCAGACCCCAAAACTCACCCACAAACACCCGGAACCCCCCCAAAGAGCACCTCAAAGGCAAGCATGTCAGAAAAAACACAAAAAGAAATTCGCCTCCGATTTGGTCCAAACCACTTTTATCCGGTATTAGAGCTTCCCAGCAATGGCCCCAGAGCCGTCAACCCATGCGAAAACTAGTAGAAGACCCCCAAACAGCCAAAAAGCAAAAGTACAAAAATGGGGACTTAGTCATTTTCTTGGCAATCTCCAAAATCACTCCGCGCGCGCTCTGCAGCTAGGCCCTAACTCCCCTCTACCACCATGGATTTGTTTCAAACCTCTTGCAATCTAAAGTATCCATAGCCAGCAGTGCTCCCAGATCCCGAAACCTACCCACAAACACCAGGAAGCCCCCCAAACAGGCCCCCGAAAACGCTACATTGAGCAAAATGTCAGAAATAGCAAAAAAAAAGATCTGCATGAATTTTGTCCAAACCACTTCTATCCGGTATTAGACCTTCCCAGGAATGCCCCAAGACCCATCAACCCACCCTCAAAAAAGCACAACACCCCCAAACAGCCAAAAAGGAAAATCTCATACTTACAATATTTATCGGCCTTCGGTCCAAACGCGCTGTGCAGCTAGGTCATAACTCCCGTTTTCCACCACGGATTTCCTGAAAAGCAAATGCAATCAAAATTAGACTGTCCCAGCAGTGCTCCCAGACCCCAAAACTCACCCACCCACATCCGGAACCCCCCCAAAGAGCACCTCAAAGGCAAGCAAGGCAGCAAAAACGCAATAGAAATGTCGACTCCGATTTGGTCCAAACCACTTTTATCCGGTATTTGAGCTTCCCAGCAATGGCCCTAGAGCCGTCAACCCAGGCGAAAACTAGTAGAAGACCCCCAAACAGCCAAAAAGCAAAAGTACAAAAATGGGGACTTAGTCATTTTCTTGGCAATTTCCAAAATCACTCCGCGCGCGCTCTGCAGCTAGGCCTTAACTCCCCTCTGCCACCATGGATTTGCTTCAAACCTCTTGCAATCTACAGTATCCATAGCCAGCAGTGCTCCCAGGCCCCGAAACCCACCCACAAACACCAGAAAGCCCCCCAAACAGGCCCCCAAAAACGCTACATTGAGCAAAATGTCAGAAATAGCAAAAACAATTCTGCATGGATTTTGTCCAAACCACTTCTATCCGGTATTAGACCTTCCCAGGAATGCCCCAAGACCCGCCAACCCACCCACAAAAAAGCACAACACCCCCAAACAGCCAAAAAGGAAAATCTCATACTTACAATATTTATCGGCCTTCGGTCCAAACGCGCTGTGCAGCTAGGTCATAACTCCCGTTTTCCACCACAGATTTCCTGAAAAGCATTGCAATCAAGATTAGACTGTCCCAGCGGTGCTCCCAGACCCCAAAACTCACCCACAAACACCCGGAACCCCCCAAAGAGCACCTCAAATGCAAGCATGTCAGCAAAAACGCAAACAAAAATTTCACCTCCGATTTGGTCCAAACCACTTTTATCCGGTATTAGAGCTTCCCAGCAATGGCCCCAGAGCCGTCAACTCACCTGCAAAGAAGTAGAACACCCCCACAAGTGCAGAATCTTTCTTCATTGGGCGTAATCCAGCCCTCTGCTTTGAGGGAAATAGGAGTCTGGAGGAGGAGGATAGAGGAGCATGTTCTTGTGAACTTGTGAACCTGAGGAATGCAGAGTGCGGCACCTTCAAATCAATAAGCAAACAAGTGAACACAGTTCTGCTGATGGGCTTGTTTTTGAGATTAGGTGATTAAAGTTTGTATTATATTAACTGTGCACAACAAAGAAAGACAGACACACAGGAATAAAAGTGAATAAGGACGAAAAAGAAAGTTATTGATTCATTGTCTCATTTTCAGGGCTCAGTGTCAGGGAATAAGAATAAGGGTTCGTCATCATACTCTGCGAATTCAGTCAGGATGGGGTCAGTGTCACCTAACAGAGAAGAAATTCCCTCATCTACATTGCTGTCCACCTCGTCTTCATCCGGCGTGCTTTCTCATACTTTGTAATCTGGTGGTATGAGGTGCTGATTCATCTTGATCATTGTTAACCTCTCCACATTTTTGGGCAAGAGGCGGCTCCGTTTGGAAGTTACAATGCCACCAGCAGCACTGAAAACACGTTCAGAAGACACTCTTGCAAGTGGGCAAGACAAGTAGTTTATAGCCAGGTTGGAGATCTGTGCCCACAATTCTTTTTTCCCATGCCAATACGCCAATGGGTCAGCATTAACATAGACCTCTGTTGAGTCATTCAGATAGTCCTGCACCATCGACTCATGGTCCTCCAAGGTTCCTCCACTTTGCTTACTTTTTCCTGTGACCTTTTGAGAACCAAACCCAAGCCGAGTTAGCCAATCCTCTTCTGCATCCAATGTTACTGTTGTGTCTGGTGCAGATGATCCGGTTGCCGGTGTCTTTAACGGCTGAGAGGTCACTTGTGCCACAGCCACAGGTGCAGAAGTGGATTCTTTGACTTGGGATGGACTGCTGATGCTGATGTACTGCCTTTTCCTTCAAATTGCTGCCGTTCTCTTTCAAACCTTTTGGCTGAGAAGGCTAGCCAACGTTTGTACTTTGTAACATCTTGATCACCAAAAGGAAAGAATGCATGGCCTGCCAGCGCCTTTTTGTAGCGTGGATCCAGAATAGTAGCACAAATGTAATGCTGTTCTGAGTGGATCATTTTAAGACGTTCATCACCAAGTAGGCGCTCTAATAATTTCTCCACCAAAAGAAAAGCGTCTTTCTTTTTTTCATCTTTTTGAAACATAGAAGACACCGCCTTCAGTTGGTGCTCCAGCATGTGCAACAATGGGATAGCTTTTCCCAAATTACAGTCCTCCTTGCTGTCTGCACGCGTGAAGACCTCAAAAGGACGGAGCATGTCTGTCAGGCTTTTAACTAGGTTCCATTGCGCCGCATCTAGCCTCAGGTCCTTCTGAGCTGCACCGAGTGTTAAGAAATAGTGATTGAGTACCATATAATGCACATACAGACGCTCAAGCATGTAGAAGGTTGAGTTCCAATGTGTTGCCACCTCCTGGATGAGTGCTTTCACTGGCATTCGACTTTCATGTAGCAGGCTCCTCAGATGCTTCCGGGCCTTAAAAGAATGGCTGAACTGGTTGCACATTCTTCGGCAGGTGGCCACTAACTCGCACGCTGGACTGTCTTCATCACTCAAGAATTTTTTAACAACCAGGTTTATACAGTGCGCCAAACAAGGCACTCTGAAATACTGACCCAGCTCCATGGCCTTAACTACATTGGCGCCATTATCCGTGGAAACATAACCAATCTGACGTTTTTTTGGGGACAGCCAGTGAAAGACCTTTGTGTTAAACTCATTCAAAATGTTTTCTGCTGTGTGACGTTTCTCCAAGCCAAACATGGCCAGTGTTGCATGTTTCCGAGCAGCTTTAAAAACTTGGTCCGAGTCAACACCTGCGTTTAGCTTTGCTTTAACCCCTGAGAAAGAGACCCAGTGTGCAGTGATGCACATGTAATCAGCGCCTGTGCCACTGGTCCACATGTCTGTTGTTAGATGTACAGTGTGAAGAGCACTCTTCTGCAAAGCTGCCCCAATCACCTCCAGCACATCTTCATGTAGTGCTGGAACCGCAACTCTGGCAAAATAGAACCGGCTAGGAACCTTCCATTTAGGGCAGAGCGCTGCCACTAATTCTAGAAAACCAACCCTTTCTACAAAAGAAAAAGGGAGAAGGTCCAGAGCTAGCATTTTAGCCAGCTTAGTGTTATACAGACGCGTCAGTGGTGGGTGGTTGCGTTCATATGGCGTGTCTGAAAAAAAACATGTTTCTAATGTTGCCCTGGAGCAAGCATTTATGGGATGATGATGATGACTTCTTTGACCCAGTTACGCTCGCTGATGAACTTTTTGCATTGGTGTCTCACTCTCTCCCACACTCTTAATGTGGCTCACATGGGGTGTGCTGCTGACAGGGGTACTGGGTGTAAGTGAAGTGTTTGACACGTCTTCTTCCTCCTCGTCATCATCAGATGAAACATCAACGTTTCCTTGACTTGCAATTCGGGCTTCCTTGATCTCCTTTAGGTTCGCAAACCATTGGACAGCGTGCTGTCTCCTTAGATGACCTCTCTGGCCTCCGGTACCATAGTTGGTACCAAACCTACCACGACTAACTGCATGCTTACAAATGCTACAAATGGCAAAGTTTTTCTTTTTTGGGCAAACACTAAAGAAGTCCCAAACTGGGGACTTGAATTGTCTGTGGGGGCTGGAGGAGGCGGCGATACTGGTGGTGGTGGTCATGCTGCTAATGCCAGATGAAGTGGAGGACGTGGATTGCCGAACTTTAGTACGTTGTGCACTTTCACCACCACTAATTGAGGTCGAGGTGGATAGAGGTCCCTTCTGGTGAGGAAGAAATATGGAAGCAGTACGTGTTGGTGTACTAGTTAACTCCAATGATTGTGGTGTTTTCACTGCCTCCTCGTCGACAACATCATCATCACGCTCAGCAGCTTCTCGGGCTAGGGTCAAAATGTCTGTTTGCTGCATGCCCGCTGGGGCTGCAGTGACCTTTATGGTGACTGGGTCGTCGTCGTGAGAGTATTCATCAGCAGCAGTATCCACCACTTCTTGTTGAGCCTCATCACACTCCATAACTATGAGACTTTGGACGAGCTTCCTTTTACGCTTAACTACCTTTGTCAGATCATGGTGTGCCTCACTCTCAGACGGCAGTGGTGCTGGTTCCCAATTTTGATCCGTATCATCAGAAGAAGGTGTGCTTGAAGAAGATGTAGACACCACCCTTGATCTCTTCCTTGCTAGGGGTGTGGAAGACAATGAATGATCATCAGGAGGAGTGGCTTCCTCAAATGATACCTCGCCTTGATTGTCGATTTCCTGATGTGCCCCTACTTCGGGAGGAACAACTATTGTGGGCACTTGTGACCCTCCATGCACCTCTGCTTGCACATCTCCTTGCGCTGCCTCTCCTTCCACTTGTACTTGGGCTTGTACTTGCACATGTGGTTGTTGTTGTTCAACACTCGTCTGATGAGTTACAACAACCTGTGTTGATTGAGGGACATTGCTGCTACTTTCTTGCGATGAGCCAACATCACTGGTCGATGGTGATTTAACAACTAGACTAAGTGCCTCTGCAGCACTCAAGGGCTTGGACTTAAGTTGGCGTGGTGGTGGTGGTGGCACTGAGCCCAATGGAGCGGGGGTGCAGCTTGGTCCCTAGCAGATCCCGCTGCAGGCGTACTTTTTTTTTTACTCCCAAAAAATTTTGCGGTCGGCACACCAGTCTCCTTGGTAAATTGCTTCTTCTGCTCCTTACTGGGAACTTTCTTGCTAGAGGAGCTACTGGGACCTTTTTTTGGGGCCATCTTCTTCAGAGCAAGTCAGAACAGCAGGCCGCAGTTGCACGAGTTGCAGAGTTGTCTGTGGCCAGACGTGACGTTGTGTGACGTTATGCTGCACACACACACTGCTGCAGGACTTCTTCCTTGCACTGGTGGTTCTCTTGAGTCTTGTGCACCTGAAAGCAATGGAAGACAGAGGAACATCAGTTCAGTTATACACCCTAAAAAATCGAAAATCACAGAAAAATCAGCACAATCCAAAGCCCTCCATGATGTTTAAATTCAAGACACCCCACAGAAAGACTAGGCCCATGCACCACTCACTACCCCTGGGCATAAAGGTTGAAAGCGAGGCAAAATGGTTGCAGACCTAAGAACACTGCCTGCATTCAAAATGGCCCCCTGCCTCCCAGCACATGGCCAGGGCCTGCCTGTAGCAGCACTCAAAATGGCCCCCACCCACATGGCCTGTCCCCATGAACACCCCAAAAATCGAAAAACACAGAAAAATCAGCACAATCCCATGCCATCCATGCCCTCCATGAAGTTTAAATTCAAGACACCCCACAGAAAGACTAGGCCCATGCACCACTCACTACCCCTGGTGAAAAGGCCACAACAACAGCCCAAAAAAACGAAAATTACAAAAAAATCAGCACAATCCCAAGCCCTCCATGATGTTAAAATTCAAGACACCCCACAGAAAGACTAGGCCCATGCACCACTCACTACCCCTGGGCAAAAAGGTTGAAAGCTAGGCAAAATTGTTGCAGACCTAAGAACACTGCCTGCATTCAAAATGGCCCCCTGCCTCCCAGCACATTGCCAGGGCCTGCCTGTAGCAGCACTCAAAATGCCCCAACCCACATGGCCTGTCCCCATGAACACCCCAAAAAATCGAAAATCACGGAAAAATCAGAACAATCCCATGCCATCCATGTCCTCCATGATGTTTAAATTCAAGAGACCCCACAGAAAGACTAGGCCCATGCACCACTCACTACCCCAGGTGAAAAGGCCACAACAACAGCCCAAAAAATCGAAAAACACAGAAAAATCAGCACAATCCCATGCCATCCATGCCCTCCATGATGTTTAAATTCAAGACACCCCACAGAAAGACTAGGCCCATGCACCACTCACTACCCCTGGTGAAAAGGCAACAACAACAGCCCACAAAATGAAAATCACAGAATAATCAGCACAAACCCAAGCCCTCCATGATGTTTGAATTCGAAACACCCCACAGAAAGACTAGGCCCATGCACCACTCACTACCCCTGGGCACAAAGGTTGAAAGCTAGGCAAAATGGTTGCAGACCTAAGAACACTGCCTGCATTCAAAATGGCCCCCTGCCTCCCAGCACATGGCCAGGGCCTGCCTGTAGCAGCACTCAAAATGGTCCCCACCCACATGGCCTGTCCCCATGAACACCCCAAACAACGAAAAACACAGAAATATCCGCACAATCCCATGCCATCCATGCCCTCCATGATGTTTAAATTAAAGACACCACACAGATAGACTAGGCCCATGCACCACTCACTACCCCTGGTGAAAAGGCCACAACAACAGCCCACAAAAACGAAAATCACAGAAAAATCAGCACAATCCCAAGCCCTCCATGATATTTCAATTCTAGACACCCCACAGAAAGACTAGGCCCATGCACCACTCACTATCCCTGGGCATAAAGGTTGAAAGCTAGGCAAAATGGTTGCGGACCTAAGAACACTGCCTGCATTCAAAATGGCCCCCTGCCTCCCAGCACATGGCCAGGGCCTGCCTATAGCAGCACTCAAAATGGCCCCCACCCACATGGCCTGTCCCCATGAACACCCCAAAAAAATCGAAAAACACAGAAAAATCAGCACAATCCCATGCCATCCATGCTCTCCATGATGTTTATATTCAAGACACCCCACAGAAAGACTAGGCCCATGCACCACTCACTACCCCTAGTTAAAAGGCCACAACAACAGCCCAAAAAATCGAAAAACACAGAAAAATCAGCACAATCCCATGCCATCCAGGCCCTCCATGATGTTTAAATTCAAGAGACCCCACAGAAAGACTAGGCCCATGCACCACTCACTACCCCTGGTTAAAAGGCCACAACAACAGCCCAAAAAATCGAAAAACACAGAAAAATCAGCACAATCCCATGCCATCCAGGCCCTCCTTGATGTTTAAATTCAAGACACCCCACAGAAAGACTAGGCCCATGCACCACTCACTACCCCTGGGCTTAAAGGTTGAAAGCTAGGCAAAATGGTTGAAGACCTAAGAACACTGCCTGCATTCAAAATGCCCCCCTGCCTCCCAGCACATGGCCAGGGCCTGCCTGTAGCAGCACTCAAAATGGCCCCCACCCACATGGCCTGTCCCCATGAACACCTCAAAAAATCGAAAAACACAGAAAAATCAGCACAATCCCATGCCATCCATGCTCTCCTGATGTTTAAATTCAAGACACTCCACAGAAAGACTAGGCCCATGCACCACTCACTACCCCTAGTTAAAAGGCCACAACAACAGCCCAAAAAATCGAAAAACACAGAAAAATCAGCACAATCCCATGCCATCCAGGCCCTCCATGATGTTTAAATTCAAGACACCCCACAGAAAGACTAGGCCCATAAACCACTCACTACCCCTGGTGAAAAGGCCACAACAACAGCCCAAAAAAACAAAAATCACAGAAAAATCAGCACAATACCAAGCCCTTCATGAGGTTTAAATTCAAGACACCCCACAGAAAGACTAGGCCCATGCTCAACTCACTACCCCTGGGCATAAAGGTTGAAAGCGAGGCAAAATGGTTGCAGACCTAAGAACACTGCCTGCATTCAAAATGGCCCCCTGCCTCCCAGCACATGGCCAGGGCCTGCCTGTAGCAGCACTCAAAATGGCCCCCACCCACATGGCCTGTCCCCATGAACACCCCAAAAATCGAAAAACACAGAAAAATCAGCACAATCCCATGCCATCCATGCCCTCCATGAAGTTTAAATTCAAGACACCCCACAGAAAGACTAGGCCCATGCACCACTCACTACCCCTGGTGAAAAGGCCACAACAACAGCCCAAAAAAACGAAAATCACAAAAAAATCAGCACAATCCCAAGCCCTCCATGATGTTTAAATTCAAGACACCCCACAGAAAGACTAGGCCCATGCACCACTCACTACCCCTGGGCAAAAAGGTTGAAAGCTAGGCAAAATGGTTGCAGACCTAAGAACACTGCCTGCATTCAAAATGGCCCCCTGCCTCCCAGCACATGGCCAGGGCCTGCCTGTAGCAGCACTCAAAATGCCCCAACCCACATGGCCTGTCCCCATGAACACCCCAAAAAATCGAAAAACACGGAAAAATCAGCACAATCCCATGCCATCCATGTCCTCCATGATGTTTAAATTCAAGAGACCCCACAGAAAGACTAGGCCCGTGCACCACTCACTACCCCAGGTGAAAAGGCCACAACAACAGCCCAAAAAATCGAAAAACACAGAAAAATCAGCACAATCCCATGCCATCCATGCCCTCCATGATGTTTAAATTCAAGACACCCCACAGAAAGACTAGGCCCATGCACCACTCACTACCCCTGGTGAAAAGGCCACAACAACAGCCCACAAAAACGAAAATCACAGAATAATCAGCACAAACCCAAGCCCTCCATGATGTTTGAATTCGAAACACCCCACAGAAAGACTAGGCCCATGCACCACTCACTACCCCTGGGCACAAAGGTTGAAAGCTAGGCAAAATGGTTGCAGACCTAAGAACACTGCCTGCATTCAAAATGGCCCCCTGCCTCCCAGCACATGGCCAGAGCCTGCCTGTAGCAGCACTCAAAATGGCCCCCACCCACATGGCCTGTCCCCATGAACACCCCAAAAAATCGAAAAACACAGAAAAATCCGCACAATCCCATGCCATCCATGCCCTCCATGATGTTTAAATTCAAGACACCACACAGAAAGACTAGGCCCATGCACCACTCACTACCCCTGGTGAAAAGGCCACAACAACAGCCCACAAAAACGAAAATCACAGAAAAATCAGCATAATCCCAAGCCCTCCATGATATTTAAATTCTAGACACCCCACAGAAAGACTAGGCCCATGCACCACTCACTATCCCTGGGCATAAAGGTTGAAAGCTAGGCAAAATGGTTGCAGACCTAAGAACACTGCCTGCATTCAAAATGGCCCCCTGCCTCCCAGCACATGGCCAGGGCCTGCCTGTAGCAGCACTCAAAATGGCCCCCACCCACATGGCCTGTCCCCATGAACATCCAAAAAAATCGAAAAACACAGAAAAATCAGCACAATCCCATGCCATCCATGCTCTCCATGACGTTTAAATTCAAGACACCCCACACACAGAAAGACTAGGCCCATGCACCACTCACTACCCCTGGTTAAAAGGCCACAACAACAGCCCAAAAAATCGAAAAACACAGAAAAATCAGCACAATCCCATGCCATCCAGGCCCTCCATGATGTTTAAATTCAAGACACCCCACAGAAAGACAAGGCCCATGCACCACTCACTACCCCTGGGCATAAAGGTTGAAAGCTAGGCAAAATGGTTGAAGACCTAAGAACACTGCCTGCATTCAAAATGGCCCCCTGCCTCCCAGCACATGGCCAGGGCCTGCCTGTAGCAGCACTCAAAATGGCCCCCACCCACATGGCCTGTCCCCATGAACACCCCAAAAAATCGAAAAACACAGAAAAATCAGCACAATCCCATGCCATCCATGCTCTCCATGATGTTTAAATTCAAGACACCCCACAGAAAGACTAGGCCCATGCACCACTCACTACCCCTAGTTAAAAGGCCACAACAACAGCCCACAAAAACGAAAATCACAGAAAAATCAGCACAATCCCAAGCCCTCCATGATATTTCAATTCTAGACACCCCACAGAAAGACTAGGCCCATGCACCACTCACTATCCCTGGGCATAAAGGTTGAAAGCTAGGCAAAATGGTTGCGGACCTAAGAACACTGCCTGCATTCAAAATGGCCCCCTGCCTCCCAGCACATGGCCAGGGCCTGCCTATAGCAGCACTCAAAATGGCCCCCACCCACATGGCCTGTCCCCATGAACACCCCAAAAAAATCGAAAAACACAGAAAAATCAGCACAATCCCATGCCATCCATGCTCTCCATGATGTTTATATTCAAGACACCCCACAGAAAGACTAGGCCCATGCACCACTCACTACCCCTAGTTAAAAGGCCACAACAACAGCCCAAAAAATCGAAAAACACAGAAAAATCAGCACAATCCCATGCCATCCAGGCCCTCCATGATGTTTAAATTCAAGAGACCCCACAGAAAGACTAGGCCCATGCACCACTCACTACCCCTGGTTAAAAGGCCACAACAACAGCCCAAAAAATCGAAAAACACAGAAAAATCAGCACAATCCCATGCCATCCAGGCCCTCCTTGATGTTTAAATTCAAGACACCCCACAGAAAGACTAGGCCCATGCACCACTCACTACCCCTGGGCTTAAAGGTTGAAAGCTAGGCAAAATGGTTGAAGACCTAAGAACACTGCCTGCATTCAAAATGCCCCCCTGCCTCCCAGCACATGGCCAGGGCCTGCCTGTAGCAGCACTCAAAATGGCCCCCACCCACATGGCCTGTCCCCATGAACACCTCAAAAAATCGAAAAACACAGAAAAATCAGCACAATCCCATGCCATCCATGCTCTCCTGATGTTTAAATTCAAGACACTCCACAGAAAGACTAGGCCCATGCACCACTCACTACCCCTAGTTAAAAGGCCACAACAACAGCCCAAAAAATCGAAAAACACAGAAAAATCAGCACAATCCCATGCCATCCAGGCCCTCCATGATGTTTAAATTCAAGACACCCCACAGAAAGACTAGGCCCATAAACCACTCACTACCCCTGGTGAAAAGGCCACAACAACAGCCCAAAAAAACAAAAATCACAGAAAAATCAGCACAATACCAAGCCCTTCATGAGGTTTAAATTCAAGACACCCCACAGAAAGACTAGGCCCATGCTCAACTCACTACCCCTGGGCATAAAGGTTGAAAGCGAGGCAAAATGGTTGCAGACCTAAGAACACTGCCTGCATTCAAAATGGCCCCCTGCCTCCCAGCACATGGCCAGGGCCTGCCTGTAGCAGCACTCAAAATGGCCCCCACCCACATGGCCTGTCCCCATGAACACCCCAAAAATCGAAAAACACAGAAAAATCAGCACAATCCCATGCCATCCATGCCCTCCATGAAGTTTAAATTCAAGACACCCCACAGAAAGACTAGGCCCATGCACCACTCACTACCCCTGGTGAAAAGGCCACAACAACAGCCCAAAAAAACGAAAATCACAAAAAAATCAGCACAATCCCAAGCCCTCCATGATGTTTAAATTCAAGACACCCCACAGAAAGACTAGGCCCATGCACCACTCACTACCCCTGGGCAAAAAGGTTGAAAGCTAGGCAAAATGGTTGCAGACCTAAGAACACTGCCTGCATTCAAAATGGCCCCCTGCCTCCCAGCACATGGCCAGGGCCTGCCTGTAGCAGCACTCAAAATGCCCCAACCCACATGGCCTGTCCCCATGAACACCCCAAAAAATCGAAAAACACGGAAAAATCAGCACAATCCCATGCCATCCATGTCCTCCATGATGTTTAAATTCAAGAGACCCCACAGAAAGACTAGGCCCGTGCACCACTCACTACCCCAGGTGAAAAGGCCACAACAACAGCCCAAAAAATCGAAAAACACAGAAAAATCAGCACAATCCCATGCCATCCATGCCCTCCATGATGTTTAAATTCAAGACACCCCACAGAAAGACTAGGCCCATGCACCACTCACTACCCCTGGTGAAAAGGCCACAACAACAGCCCACAAAAACGAAAATCACAGAATAATCAGCACAAACCCAAGCCCTCCATGATGTTTGAATTCGAAACACCCCACAGAAAGACTAGGCCCATGCACCACTCACTACCCCTGGGCACAAAGGTTGAAAGCTAGGCAAAATGGTTGCAGACCTAAGAACACTGCCTGCATTCAAAATGGCCCCCTGCCTCCCAGCACATGGCCAGAGCCTGCCTGTAGCAGCACTCAAAATGGCCCCCACCCACATGGCCTGTCCCCATGAACACCCCAAAAAATCGAAAAACACAGAAAAATCCGCACAATCCCATGCCATCCATGCCCTCCATGATGTTTAAATTCAAGACACCACACAGAAAGACTAGGCCCATGCACCACTCACTACCCCTGGTGAAAAGGCCACAACAACAGCCCACAAAAACGAAAATCACAGAAAAATCAGCATAATCCCAAGCCCTCCATGATATTTAAATTCTAGACACCCCACAGAAAGACTAGGCCCATGCACCACTCACTATCCCTGGGCATAAAGGTTGAAAGCTAGGCAAAATGGTTGCAGACCTAAGAACACTGCCTGCATTCAAAATGGCCCCCTGCCTCCCAGCACATGGCCAGGGCCTGCCTGTAGCAGCACTCAAAATGGCCCCCACCCACATGGCCTGTCCCCATGAACATCCAAAAAAATCGAAAAACACAGAAAAATCAGCACAATCCCATGCCATCCATGCTCTCCATGACGTTTAAATTCAAGACACCCCACACACAGAAAGACTAGGCCCATGCACCACTCACTACCCCTGGTTAAAAGGCCACAACAACAGCCCAAAAAATCGAAAAACACAGAAAAATCAGCACAATCCCATGCCATCCAGGCCCTCCATGATGTTTAAATTCAAGACACCCCACAGAAAGACAAGGCCCATGCACCACTCACTACCCCTGGGCATAAAGGTTGAAAGCTAGGCAAAATGGTTGAAGACCTAAGAACACTGCCTGCATTCAAAATGGCCCCCTGCCTCCCAGCACATGGCCAGGGCCTGCCTGTAGCAGCACTCAAAATGGCCCCCACCCACATGGCCTGTCCCCATGAACACCCCAAAAAATCGAAAAACACAGAAAAATCAGCACAATCCCATGCCATCCATGCTCTCCATGATGTTTAAATTCAAGACACCCCACAGAAAGACTAGGCCCATGCACCACTCACTACCCCTAGTTAAAAGGCCACAACAACAGCCCAAAAAATCGAAAAACACAGAAAAATCAGCACAATCCCATGCCATCCAGGCCCTCCATGATGTTTAAATTCAAGACACCCCACAGAAAGACTAGGCCCATAAACCACTCACTACCCCTGGTGAAAAGGCCACAACAACAGCCCAAAAAAACGAAAATCACAGAAAAATCAGCACAATCCCAAGCCCTTCATGAGGTTTAAATTCAAGACACCCCACAGAAAGACTAGGCCCATGCTCAACTCACTACCCCTGGGCATAAAGGTTGAAAGCGAGGCAAAATGGTTGCAGACCTAAGAACACTGCCTGCATTCAAAATGGCCCCCTGCCTCCCAGCACATAGCTGGATCTATGACAGAATTTCGACAGACAGAATTTCGACCTACACAAATATCGGCGTAATTATATCGATAGCAAAAATATCGACGCCCTATGTACAACATGGTAAGTACCAAAATATCGAAAAAATAATATCGATGTTAAAAATATCGTTGTCAAATATATCGATTTTTTTTGGATTTAAAATAACATAAAAAATACTGTAAATAATACTTATTAATTACTTAAACATATTTAAATATATGTAATAATGGTAAAAAAAAAAAATTATATTTAAAAATAATACATAGTATATACTTACTTAACAATAATTACTATTCCCACTCCAGTGGGTGCAACAGTAGGGAAAACTGACCCTGAATCCTAAAAATACCCCTTTACCCAAAAACCTATAACTGACCCTGAACCCTAAAAATCCCCCTTTACCCAAAAACTGAAAACTGACCCTGAACCCAAAAAATACCCCTTTACCCAAAACTGAAAACTGACCCTGAACCCCAAAAATACCCCTTTACCCAAAAACTGAAAACTGACCCTGAACCCTAAAAATACCCCTTTACCCAAAAACTGAAAACTGACCCTGAACCCTAAAAATACCCCTTTACCCAAAACTGAAAACTGACCCTGAACCCTAAAAATACCCCTTTACCCAAAAACTAAAAACTGTCCCTGAACCCTAAAAATACCCCTTTATCCAAAAACTGAAAACTGACCCTGAACCCAAAAAATACCCCTTTACCCAAAAACTGAAAACTGACCCTGAACCCTAAAAATACCCCTTTACCCAAAAACTGAAAACTGACCCTGAATCCTAAAAATACCCCTTTACCCAAAAAATGAAAACTGACCCTGAACCCTAAAAATCCCCCTTTACCCAAAAACTGAAAACTGACCGTGAACCCAAAAAATACCCCTTTACCCAAGAACTGAAAACTGTCCCTGAACCCTAAAAATACTCCTTTACCCAAAATTAATTAATATTACAAATAAATTACTTCCAACCCTATTCCCCTATAAACCCACAACCCGCTCCAGTAGTAAAACATATAATTTAGTTAAAAATATACATAAATTATCAATTATTTAATCAATTAATCAATCAAAATAATTCATTGCCAATTAATATTTAATTGTAAAATAAATCAATCATTAAAAAATAATTATTTAATTACAAAAAAATTACTTCCCACCCTATTCCCCTATAAACCCACAACCCGCTCCAGTAGTAAAACATATAATTTACTTAAAAATATACATAAATTATCAATTAATTAATCAATTAATTATTTAAAATAATTCATTGCCAATTAATATTTAATTGCAAAATAAATGAATCATCAAAAAATAATTATTTAATTACAAATAAATTACTTCCCACCCTATTCCCCTAAAAACCCACAACCCGCTCCAGTAGTAAAACATATAATTTACTTAAAAACATATTATTTACATTTATATATTTTTTATTTATAAAAACATATTAAACACATATTATAACAATTAATTTAAATACTTAACTAAAATTTCTAACACATATTAGTAAATCGAAATTACTTACATCGATATATATGCTATCGATATAAGTAATTTCGATATTACTTACCTTAGGGTCGATATTCTGGCCATCGATATTCTGGACATCGATATTCTGTCCCATCGATATTAGCAACTCGATATAAGTGTAGGTCGAAATTAAAAATTTGATATTTTGACTGTTTACCCACATAGCCAGGGCCTGCCTGTAGCAGCACTCAAAATGGCCCCCACCCACATGGCCTGTCCCCATGAACACCCCAAAAAAATCGAAAAACACAGAAAAATCAGCACAATCCCATGCCATCCATGCCTTCTATGATGTTTAAATTCAAGACACCCCACAGAAAGACTTGGCCCATGCACCACTCACTACCCCTGGTGAAAAGGCCACAACAACAGCCCAAAAAAACGAAAATCACAGAAAAATCAGCACAATCCCAAGCCATTCAGGCCCTCCATGATGTTTTTATTAAAGAGACCCTACAGAAAGACTCAGCCCACCCACCACTGAGTACCCATGGGCAAAAGACCCCAACAACATCCCAAAAATCGAAAATTCCCAAATTGTAGTATCAGCAACTGTAATGCCCCAAACAAATTTTCTTGTGAAATTTCTAATCCAAAAGTGATCCAAAGAAAGTCAAAAAGGCCTCAAATCCAAATATCCAGCAGCATCCACAAAAAGTAATCCTTCCAGGTGAAGAATCCGAATGAAAGTGAGCAGCACAAGAAAAAAGTACTGGGAGGAAGTTGGAGACTGTTGGGCACTTCCTTCCTCCCACCCCCCCCCCCCCAAAATGGACTCCTTGCAAAAAAAAGTGCAGGCAAATGTCAACCTGAGGAGTTATTCTGATAAAAATCATCATTTTCAGAAGGTTTATGCTGCTTGCTGGTGGATTTCTTGTGCAGAATTTCAAATGTTTTACTTTCGCGAGTGCAAGATTGTTGCTGCTCGCCGCATCTACGTGTTCGCAATTGCGAACTCTCGCGATGCGTGCTGTGCAATGTGGCAAGCCGCGATTACGTAATCGCAGTCACCAAACTACCGCGGGATCCCGCAGCAAGAATCAAAATGGCGCAGCACTCGCAAAATATCGAGAAAAACAACTCGGCAAACGCCGAATGACGGTAAGTGAACGCCGCACGCTGCAAAATTGTATCACCAAGAAAAAAAATCCGCTGCGTGCGGATTTGCGGATTTTGCAGGAAATTCGCGAATTTGGCGGATTGTGAATTTACCGAATATCCGCAAAATCCGCAAGCGGAACGGATTTTCCACCCATGCTTAAAATGGTCTTGTAAAGACCTGTGAAGTACTCAGTGCGGCTGGCAGCTCCAAAACTGACTCTCACAGAATTATCCTTTATTTCTGTGCCATGGAATGTTCTGGAATTTCTGAGAAAAGTTTCACCACCAAGTGTCAAACAGTTCTACTCATAAAAACAGTACCTCGCATGTGTAGGGAGTGTCTGCCATAATGGGCAATAACAGGCCAAAAGTGGGACTGTGTGGAGTTACTATGCAATCAAGATGGGAGTCACATGTCTACGTTTTGGAATATCCCGGTTCTGTGCTATAGGCCCATCCACACACGCGGACTACCCTTTTTGTCAGGAGAAGTAAGGGATCATTGGATTGTGCTACTTTTGCCTTTTACTGAACATGTGAGTGTTTTCTGTCACAGAAAATTTAAGAAATTATGATTTTTCGTTTATATTTTGACAATTTGGGATTTATACAAGTCATATCGCCCTGGATTCCTGTGTCTCTACTTTTTAGCAATGTCTGGCGTTGGTAAGTTTCACTGGATGCAGGTCGACCCTGAAGCTAAATATTGCAGACCTTGTAGCTCCCTATCAAAAACATTGCCTGGTTTCTAATGTGTTGCTCCATGCTCAAGCCCAAATAATATCCATGCATGCCTGGTACCCCACACTCAGAAAACCAGTTTCAATGCAGCTGTGGTTCAAACCTTGGCAGGAATATCTTCCTGGAAGAGAAAATCTACAGGGAATTACCATGGTTTGGGAGAAACAGTCCTGAAATCTGACAAATGTCATTTTCGAGAAGTTGTCCTGGCCACCCAATCAGGGAAAGGGAGGTCTGGCAACCAGCAACAACATTTGTAGATGTGGAAAATATATGGTTGTTGTATGTGTCCATATAGTTCTTGAGCAGGAAGTTCATGCTCACTGGGCTGGTGTTGGGTAAATGCCGAAAAACAATCAGGTGGTTGGCAACTAGACCCCCAGGATATAGGGACTGGCTCAGAGATATCTCAGAATGGTTGGTGGCTGAGGAGCTACAAACGAAACAAACCAGGGGACAAGATAAGGTAGAAGATTATTTGAGAGCATAGGCAGCTATGTTGATAGTATTAAGAGACACCCCCTAACACCCTACTGCCCTAGGCATGTGGGGAGTGAGAGGCTAGCTGGAGACGTGTGGAGGTGAATAGTATGCACTGCTTGGTATGAAAAGGAGAAACATTTTGAAGTTGGAAAGAAAGAGGTGAAGTGACTTGGTGGGATGCAATAGAAGGGAGCCTAATGTTGTGTTACACTGTAGGGATTTTGAACAGATTGGTCAGTGGTAGATGTCACCATGGGCACAGTCAACGCACCATGCTGGTTTGCTATCAAGAGCTGACGTGGGGGGGGAGGAGGAGTTGAGTGAAATGGCGATTGTTGTATTATTGCAAGGAAAAGGTACATGGCAAAATGACAATGCTGAACTTATTCTGTATGTAACAGTAAAAAAAGAGACTATATACACAAAACAATGTTTCCATATGGTCCAGGAGTAGAACCCAAATCCAAAAGGCAGATACCCCAAGCCAGCATTTCACATTCAGCTGCTTCCCAATGTTCCCAAATACACCACGCAGTGTTTATCAGGAGGAAACTACCATATTTGGGGGGAAAGAATACTACTAATCTTAATTACATTATGTTCAGTTTGTTCTCCAAGCCATCCAATCAGAATTAGTAAAATCTAGCACCCAGCGATAGAAACCTTGGATGTGTAACAGGAACATATATGGTTGTGCATGTTTCCATACAGACAGGTGCCCTCACTTTCAGTTGCTTCCCAAATTTCCCAAATGCACTGCATCCAGTTTATTTCCTGTCAGCACCCTGAACTAATAAAAAGCCAATGTAAGTATAGAACCCCAACCCCACATAGGAGACCACACATGGGGTCAAGCCTTGGCAGGCGTATGTTTCTCTACCGTCAGAAGCTCCTTTATGGGCGGCACCCTTCTCTGGTCAAAATAGACCACTGGGCCCAGCAGGTACCTCATCCCTCTGGTCTTTGCAACTGCAACTTGTCAACAGAGTAAGCCTTTGTTCCAGATTTCTCTTAACTCTGATCCACACTTTGGGGACCCGCCTGCACCCACAGGGTGTGTCAGAACTGCGACCCTTTGCAGGTCGAAACTGGTCAGACAGGAGGTCCTGTATGTTTTTTAAGGCCTTAAACATGACTGCCACCACCGATTCAGATACTATCAATTCACACTTGATAAAATCTGTGTCCCTAACATATCTTACTGTTGTGTCTTGCCTCAGTACCCATGCTCTTCAGTCATGTCTGTGGGGAGGTGACAAAGGAGGACCATGGATTATCAGTGTTCAGCAATGCAATCAGACCCCACAACCCTAGCTGCTGCTGAAACTTGCAGGGAGGGCAGAGATTGAAAAGAGACATCTCACAGGGGAGACTGCCCACTGGAGCGCTCCTCGATCCATGTGACTTTGTGACGTCTAAAACCGGAAGTGACGCCTTCTGCTGCAACATGTGCTGAAGCAATCAGTGTTAGGGCCAGCCCTGGCTGGGAGTCTTAGCCACCCCCCCCCAAAGTTAAGGTCTCGTTTCACCTCATGTTGCAACCCACGTTGTAAGTACGTTTCACTGCAAGGAGTTTACAATGGTTGTATCCTTCCGGAAGATTCCATTCTCTGGCAGGTAAGAGTGAAGAGCTTTTTGTATTATTTTTTTAAAAGCCTCGCTCCTTTCCCCTTCGTCCCAATACTAGTGGGAACGTTGGATATTTCAAGGAGGACCAGATTTGGCATTAATGCCATAGGTGCTGACTTTGATTCTGGGGACCCGGGTTCGAGTCCTGGTATCGGCTCAACATCTTGTGATCCTGGGCAAAATCACTTAATTTACCAGTGACTTACGAAAAAGGCACTGCTCAAGACTGGAAGTAGAGCACAACCTAAGGATGGCAGAAGCAAGAATCCATATACACATTGTCTCTGTGGAGGAAAAACATGCACTCCCACACCTGTGTTTTGGGAGTGTTTTTGCTAATCTATACTAAATGTTGTGTTTTATGTGAAAAATAAAGCACCAATGAAATTTCTTGTGCTAATTGTTTTCTTTTCATTTGAACTTTAGAATAAGCACATGCACTACAAAAACTTCAGTTTACTAAACACTCTTACTTTATTTATTATTATTTGCCCTATGCAACCTGGGCTCTGCAGGAGGGAATGGCCATCAATGATGCAGAGTACCAGCTTCCAGAACTTTTTATCAGGTGGTGGTGGGGGGGGGGGGGGGGGGGGGGAGGGCTCAACGTGTAAAAAGTTTTAGATGGGGGGGCTCAGCCGACAAAAGTTTGAAGACCTCTGGTGTAGAGTGTTTGAGGCAATTTTGACATAATTTTCCTACTGAATATGTTGTGACCGAATGGTGCTAGGAAAACGTGGATCTGGTCTATCCTGTATGTAACCAGGAGCCATGCTCTGGAAATGGTGTTGGCAAGAATCAGAATTTCTTTGCCAAACCAACCAACCCAGGGGGTCTAAGGTAGAAATATTAAAAGAAGTATTCGCAATTAATGACTGCAACTCCTCAAGGGTCAAAATGGCTTGAACGTCCCAATCATCAGAGCGCATGTTTTGTTTCACCACATCCCCCATAGAAACACAAAGTACATTTGGGACATTAACCACCTCGTTGGGTCCATGAATTTGGAACTTTACAGCATCCCAAACAAATCCATCCAACACTGGCCAGGCAGAAATGTTGAACAAAGTCTGGTCTCTTTTCATGATGTGTGAAAAAGAGTGTGGTGCCAAAGTTCCATCAATCACGTTTATTGCAGAGCGTTCCGTAAGGTAGTGATCATTGATCAGAAGGAAAAAATAAGTCACAAATCCAAACAACATGAACAAGAAAATGGCGATTAAGACCAACCAGATGTAGGTCCAAGGTGGAACCAAATAATTGTGCTTAAACCAGGTGACACAAATGGAAAATTTAGAGGGGGAATGAAAATTGTAACTGGTTAACCGTATCTGTTTGCAAACCAGGCAATGACACATCAATGGGACACGTATACTCAGTATCTTCATGAGGACTGGAAGCCAGAGGATTACAAAATGGATTAGTAACAGTTCTCATCTCTATGGCAATTTCAGGCCTGATGTTGTTCTCCGAGTCCAAGACAGTATTCCTTAACTTTGCTGGGCAGGAAACAGCTGGAGTCATACTAAGAAGAATCGGCCATTCGCTGTAATATGACATTGTCCCTTGAGATGTATCTGTTATCCTTGCGACCAGGAAGTGGTGGTAAAATGACTGTACAAGTACCCTGTATGCCAAGCACCGGTACTGGTGCATCATCATAGGGGCAAAACTCTTTCTTGTTCTCCACCTTCTCACGGACCAGGTCTCCAAATCTAGCTACCGGAATCTGTAGTGCAGCTTCAGTGGCGGAGGGCAAGCGTTCCTTTGCAAGACTGTCACAATCCTGACTTGCACCCCCAATAACCTCATGGCATCCTTGTACGCCTTAGAGGTGAACGCTGGACCATGGTCAGACTGGGAGGTGCCACATGCAAAAATTCCCACCAAGACACGTAAATCCTTGATGACAGTTTGTGCATCAGCACTACATTGTGGCCAAACCCAGAAAAAGTGTGTGCACGAATCAACTGCAACTAAGATAAACTTATACGCAGTATCTGAAGAAATTGGACGCAGTGATCTAAATAAACACAACTGAATGGTTTATTAGAAATGTACAGCTGAGTTTGTGGCATGCGCACAACAGAAGAAGGCTTAATCTGCTGGCAGATGTCACAAGAAAGTACATAATCACGGGTTTGTTTATACAACCCATGCCACCAGTACCTTTGCTGTAAGATAGAAACAGTCGCTGAAACTCCTGCATGAGCCGAGGCCATGCCTTCGTGAGAGGCTGTTATCAATGAAAGTCTGCGGTCCGCGTAAGGAATCAACCTGTCACCAACGTCATTAATTCTCACATAGGGAACATTATCGGGACTTAACTGATAAGAGTATTTAGAAGGGAAACCTTTTGGGTAATTACTTCCCTTCTCTGTAGCTGCTATCGCTGCTAAAATATCATCATCAATCTTACTCCTGGATCTTGTAACTGTTGCAACTGTGTATGTGGCTCCTGCGGTTTTAGCTGTTTCGTCAGCCAAACTGTTGCCAACGGCGTGTACTCCTATGCGATGGTGACAAAGAGTATGAATTACGTGTGTGAGAGGCAGACGTTCTTTAAGCTCTGTGACTCGAACCCAAAGCATTTTATGCTTGAATGTGCCACATTTGGAATAACAATACTCATTCTGTATCCAAGAGAATAAGTTGTCAATCAAGGACTGAACACAGTAGTAAGAGTCACTTACAATCAAAGTTGTCACATGTGGATCAGCAAACTCCAGTGCAAGCATCAGAGCACGCAGCTCTGCCAACTGGGCGGTACAGTCCCCTGATTCCTGCGTGTGCACGACATTGGACTTGAATTCTCTATTCACTATGGCACCGGCCACTATAGTAAGAACAAGAGAGTGTACTCCCGAATTTAATTTTAGGTCTAGAGGAGGGAGAAACAAATTAAAAAACACCAAAAGAGAACCTCTAAACTGACCTTTACTATTTTTAGGTAAATCAATCTATACTTTTAAGTGGATGCTGCACATATATAGAATTTCAAACAAACATTAATTTTCATTGTATTTATTTTTCTTTTTTTCTTATTTATTTTCATTACAAAATTAATATCCACAAGGAAGAATTTTTATAAGATTTTTTGCTCATTGTTATTACACATAAAAAGCATGAATAGACAAATTGATTATGTACAGAAATTCAAACAACAAAAGCTCAAACACTCCCCCAGATATAATTAAATAGTGCTAAAATTCACTGGAAAACACCATTCATTCCTAACTGTCACTCCATCACATATACTCATGCATACTCTCTCTCATACTGCGCAAAAAAACTAAAACAGCAAGTGCAGACAATACAACTGAGATACAAGGAATACTGGCAATTATTTATATTGACAGGTTATTAAATTGATGTTCCATGAATCGTATTTTGCTTTGATTCTTGGTTACTTATGATCTTCTCTGGTAAAGTTCTCAGATGTATGGGGCCTACGTACGTTTCGGTGAACCACAGATAATTTATATCACCTTCTTCAGGGCCCACATAAACATACACTAGGTCATATACACTCTGGGGGATCTTCTCTTCTCTAAAATTACGTGCAGTTCTCTGAAGGGATTCAAAGTTATCAAGGAGCGATCGCTGTCAGCGTCAGGCTGGTTTTGGGGTGTCCTCTTACAGTTGTAAATTCTTAAGCACGTGCCTAGTGAAGCAGGCCTCTCTGGTTTAAAATGGTCACCTCGAGTGGATCGAAGGTATCAGTGAACATTCACTGTTGGCTTGAGGCCGCTCTTAAAAGACGTAGTGTGCCTTGCGAAAAATGGTCCTTTCTCCTCAAATATGTGGGGGCTCTAACTAAGCATTGCCGCAACTCTTCTCTTTTGATGACCGGCCACTATAGTGCAGGCTGCTGAATAAGAATGTTTAGATCCTGTCGCCCACTGCACCGAACCGTCGGTATAAATGATATAATGGTAATCATCAAGCGGGTGCATAGACAGAGGAGCAGGATGAACAAATTCATACTGTAAAAACTCCTGAGTTTGCAATGAGGATCGAAGATAAAAGTGAGATCTGGTGACGTGAATGATGCCGCCCATTGTATCCAATGAGGATGTAAAGCTTTTGAATTTGGTACACTGGCTTTCGTCACTGCCTGAAGCGCAGGATATGGTGTAACAACTAACATGCATTTCCCTTGTGCCAGTGCGTGTTCCTTCAGGATCGCCATATGGACTGCTGTCAAGACTTTTTCAACTGTTTAAAATCCCATTTCAGTCGACCTCTACAAATGTGACTTGTAAACTATAGGTACCTTGTCACCTTCCTTTAATGTCAAGTATGTAAAACCCACTGCACCTGGCACAATTCTTATTACCAGGTTTGTGTGGTTGTCACGTGAAGTTCAGAAGACTGCAAAGATTGCAGTTTAGCAGAATGTTCCAGAAACCAGCCGGCTTCCATAAAGGTAGGTTGTATCAAAGCATATAGCGGCTTGATACGCTGGGCTAATCAGGAATGTATGTTCTTTCAAAGTTCAAAAATCCCAATAAAGATTGCAATTTTTCAGGGTTGTTGGAGAATGCAAACGTGAGCATTTTGATAAGAAGTGAGGCACCAAGCCTCTACCTTCATTGTTGAGCTCAAAGCCCAGGAACAACACTGTGTACTCGGCAATGTGTGATTTTGCAAAGTTGAATTTGTAACCGTAGTCCGCAAATAAAACTATTATGCGGTCCACACGAGAGAGATGTGGCCATCATTTGTAGTCCATGAGATAAATATCATCAACGAACGAGTACGCATCAGGGTCTATGCTGTCTAACAAAGAGACAACACGTGCGGGGTGTTCTAATAGCCCATGGCCAATCTTTTTAACTGTTTTTGTTTGCCGATGGATGTAAAGGCTGTCCACTGACTACCAATAGAGGACAGGTTATGAATAAAAAAGCCATTGGAAATGTCAAGTGTGATTTTAAACCTTTTTCTCACAAGACTGTCTACGAGGGCAGAACTATGGGTATTCTGCACCGCACATGTTCAACAATGAGAGTTCAAATGTCAATAATCCAATACTATGCGGTACGACCCATCAGGTTTGGTCACAGTAAAAAAAGGTTTATTCATTGGTGACACACATGTCTCAACCACTCCTTGATACTCTAATTGTTCTAGAATGTCAGAAACTGCAGCTTTTGCTTCCCGCTGGAGGGGCTATTGGGGTTGTTGCTGTGACATAGACTGCAATGGTATCTCATGGGTTAGTGAAAGTTTATCCCGCCCTACTTGAGTACTGTACAAAGCCAGTGCAAGCACCAGAGTCCACTCTTCAGCAAAATTGACAATCTGCCTCCGCTAGCAAGATGTCATATGAAGAAGTCAGATTCTCCCCAAAAATCCCTTTAACAACACATTGTATATCACCTTCAATTAAATATACTATGTCATATAGTATGTCAGGGGGAGCCAGTCGGGTGTAAGCAGTTTCAACTGTGATAAAAGTGTCAGTTGCTGTCACCTTCAGAAATGGACGCAGTGCTTGCCACACTATTGTAACCTTGGCTGCACTGTCGAGCAGCATTACTGCCCATGTTAGGTTCCAGAGTTAAATTCTAACCATCCGTGGCATACATTGCTGTGAATGCAGCATTTTCTTTTTCTGAAACAAAGGATGTTGACAAGGTAAGTCGTCCTGTTTGCCTTTATCGTCAGTCTGACAAGGCCGCTATCGACCCTGCGGGGCACCTCAACCTCTGCTGCAATCCTGGCGATCACCTCCAACGGCTTGTGAGCCCGATGTTTCTTGTGAAGAACGAGGAGAACGCTGATCAGTAACCTTAAATCTAGCAGGTGACCTAATTCTCGCGCGGTCGCGTAAATCATAAGTGCGCTCAGTAGTTTTGGGTATTGGTGACGGAAAAAATGGACGTTCGTCCTTATTAGACTGCGCCGTCTGAGTTTGTGGCTGTGCTGCTGATTTAGCAAAAGGCTTAAAACCCAAACTATTGCGGCCAATGGTTTTATAGGCCTCAGCAATCATTTTTGGTAACTCACAGAGTTTTGCGGCACCTGGGACAAGGCGCAAAGCATTAGACACCTGTATGTTAACCGCATCTCCCTTTACATTCGCAAGGATGAGATCAGCAACTACGTCAAACACTCCGACAAGCCTCCTTCCCAACTCAACTGCTGCCTCCGGACCCTGCTCATCCTGAACACTCTTGATCACGGAGGGCAGGACAGTCATAGAAGGTGTACCGAAGCACTTCGCATAAACGGCTGTGAATACTTTACCTCAGTTTTCACAATCCGTTGCCTCTGGTATTAAGTCTTTCTGCAAACTAATAGTGAGTATCCTGTGTTTTTTCACATGCGTGGTATTAGGAAACACTGCTTACAGCTGGTCAAGTTTCTCAGCAAGCCAATAGGGTAAATCATCCTTATTTGTGGGACGCTTGCCCATAAATGAATTAACCATGACAGGACTAATCAACATCCCGACTTGTCCAGCTGGTTTCGCCCCAACCCCAGGTGCTCACACCTTGAGATTGTGGGAAATGTATTGGACTAGTGCCCGATGCACCCCTATTAAAGAGGTGTGCAAAACACGTAAATCATCCAATGTGACATTCAGATAACGTGGATGAGGTGAGTACCCGGCCATAACTGGCCAAGAGGCCCCTGCAATCGACAAATGGCCTAAACGAACCTGAGTCACAGTGTGGGGGAGGGTGCCATTAAAGTAAATATGATGCTGCCAGGCAGAAATCGGAACTTCGAGAGTCGTATACGGCCGGTATTGTACAGGTGTCACTGTGGGAGTATATGAATGGAACAAGTTGTCATCCCTATCCATAGCCTCAAAGGTAACCCAAGAGTAGAATATTTCAAATCGAAACACTGTGGTGGCATCAACCACAAAAATAAGCGGACAACCTGCGTCTGGCACTCCAAACTGTTGTAAATGATGACGGCGGTGCAATTTCCTGTGCCATAATGACTAAGAGAAAAAAACAACCTACATAAGTGGTAGCACAAACAGGTTCTGAATACAATTCTATAATGTGAACCTTTCTTCAATCTTAACCTTGAAATAACCTTTAACTCATCTATATAGGTAGGTTTTGCCATCACAACTGTTGTCCGGAAACAGAAGCAAGTGTATTGTGTACAAGTGTAAGCACTACTAAAGTGTCTCGAATATAAGACCAAACGTTAGGTGTGCCATGTTGCAGGGATTCTGCCCATGCACAAAATTATGCACAGGAAACCAGGACCTCAGTGTATTGTGGTGTACCAAAAACCCACCCCAGTGCCCAGAACCCCGATCCGACTAGCATTAGTGTCTCATTCGTTCTCCTTGCTACAGCGAAGCTACCAATGATTAGACAACCTAGAACATGCAACTTAGAAACTCTCAGGAATAGTGGGAATGAAGAACACTCTTTCGGTTTAACACTCATATTCGTCCACAATGTAAGTAATCAGAGTCACAATATAGTTTAACATGTTTATTTTAACTAACGTGCTCTAAGATGCAGTACCTTTGCCAATACTAACAAACAAAGGCATAAGAATAATGCGATCAGCATTGTTACAATTCCATAATGCACAAAAAGGGGAAAGCATATTATAAATGACAGTGGACACAGGATTATAATGCAGTGACCACCCTCCCCGTGCTAGGAGTTAGTGTTAAGTTATAATATGAGAATACCTCTAGGCTTTGACAGGGACCCCATACCTCGAAGATCAGATGGCATGAATCACATCCCACAACAAGAACAGCTCCTCGATGTTGAGAAGGTTTTCTCCAAGTGCCGTCTCATTTAAGTAATGCAATATTAAAGCACCCGAGTTTCAGTTATTCACAGATGTGTTTCTGTTATGTCTAAGGTGTATGGGACTGATCAACATGAATTAACAGCATACAATGTTATTCGACCTTGAACGCGCTGTACAGACTAAAAGCACAGAGCGTGCCTAGATTCATGAAAAACAGACCGTTTTCATGTGAAAGAGCACAAGCAGGTTTTTCACGAGAGCCATGTAGTGTTGTGTGCAAAAGCAGCAAGAGCAACAAAATAGCATCTAAGCATATACCTCACTCATGCTAACATAGCAATGTCTGCAGGTGACCCCGTGCCCTCACCCCAACAGCAACAAACAGGAGGCCTGGAAAACAAAAAAAAACACATGCAGGCCTATGGACACTGACTATGCAAAATTCCCCCTGGCCACATGGCATGGGGAACAAAGACAAATGATGGCCTATGGCAAACACACTCTCACACTTGACAGATAAAAGAGGTATGGTAACAAAGAGAACATATCAGTAATTCAGCAATGCTAAAAATGAAAATTAACTGGGCTAACATTTTTTACAACAACACACATCCTCCAAAGGCATCCCCCACCTATCCACTGTTTGCAGGGAAAACAATACATGAAATACCACAAATAAAAAACATTTGTATTTGAATCCAATGCCATCCATGATCTAAATGATGTTTTAATTCAACAGACACCACAGAAACAGTTGTTTCATGCACCTATGACTAGTACTGGGCCTACTGGCTGGAAGGCACATTGGCAGACAAGGCCACATAGTGAATTAAAAGAATATTGCACATTTATTAAAAAAACATGGAGAAAATGAACTAAACTGTGCAACATTTTCTTTTACAAAATAAGAAAAATTAAATGCAAAAACTAGTCCCCTACTGAAAATATAGGACACCCACACCACAATCAATTAATTTGTTTTAAATAAATATAGGAATGAATTCTGGTGCATGCCTTATATCAAACAAACAATACCCTTACACACTAGTTTTTCAACTTACTTGTGAAATCTCAAATACAATGCCCTTAAGTACAATGGTACATGCACCAGACACAAAGAGTGGTCCTTCAAGCTTTATATCCAAATGATAAGTGACCAGTAGATGGACAATGCACAGGGAGGTGCCTGCTGACCAGGAACAGGCAGTTCTGGGGCACTTCCTTCCTGTTGGAAAAAAAGTTTTTGAAAAACAGACTCCTCACACAAAAAAACAACGTGAAAGGTACATTTTAGGAGGATTTTTACAACAAATTGTAATTTCGGGAATATTTAGATGCTTCTTGAGGAGAAAATCTTTGCCAGGTTGAAGTCGAGACGATCACTTTTACTCACGATTGTGTATGTCACAAAACAAATGCTGGAGGTCGCTGACCTGGCCTAAAGCCGTGCTATGGGCAGCAAAATCTCATAGAAGCTGAGCCGGCTTGTGAATCTCATAGCACTCGCGAATGGCTAGCAAATCTTATGGTCGCTCACGAGCACCTAGCAAGTCGCAACTTAATGTGTGAAACAACATTTGGAACGCGCCAACAAATAAATCTCTTCTCTGTTGCAGAGAGATGATTTTATTGTAACTCTGAGATCTCCGCAGAATGCAAAGTTGCTTTTTTCCACAAACTCCGCAAGCAGAGCACAGTTTTATGCTCAGGCCAACTGCTTTTGTGCCAAACTACCAGAGGGTTAAGCACAGGTTAGTTTAGTGGCTTTTGTAACAATACTGTTGGCTGTTGCTTGAGAACGTCTCACACGTCACACACAGAAGAGGTCCGCGAGATGATACTTGACAACTCGCTTGACTTCTTGTTTGTGACCGAGACCTGGCTGCACATTCACTGTGCCCCTACTATTGAGCTAGCCGTCCCCAGGGGCTTTAAAATCTCGAGGGCAGATCGCAGCTCTGGTAGGGGTGGAGGTCTGGCAGTTATATATAGAGACAAATGGTCTCTAACCAAGGAAAGCACTGGGGCCATCAAGGACGGGGAAGTATTGGAATTTTCAATTGCCCTCTCGCCTAATTTCACCCTGGGCGGCCTCCTTGTTTACCGACCACCGGGCACTTTGGGCTCCTTTATTCCAACATTGGAGGAATTAGTGGTCCAGAGAGCACTGAGATTCCCTAGGTTCTTGCTCCTGGGGGACCTGAACATACATATGGATGTCCCCACAGCCCCTGGGGTCAGTGACCTTGTGGAATTAGGTGCTTTAGCACAGTTAAAAATGCAAGAGCCGAATATCACTCACAGCGGAGGCCACTGCCTCGACTTGGTATATTCCAATTTTGATGTCATCTTCAAAACTCCCCTCCCAGTTACATTGTCGGACCATTTCATGGTAAACTTTTCCTGGACTATGGATAGGACCCATGCCACAGCAGATAAACAACAGACCCCCTTCCCCCCTAGGATCAGTATTCCTGCCCTGGCAACCGTTGTATCCCATAGTCTGCCAGAGAATTCGGGAAACCTCGAAGAAGCGGTTGAGAATTTCTCGGCATGGATCCGTTCCTCCGCAAGTCAGATATCGCATACCAAAGCAAAGATCCGCCCACGAGCCATTCCGGCATTCCCATGGTATACTGAACAGCTTAAAAATCAAAAAATACACTGTAAAATGTTGGAAAGATTGTGGAGAAGGGAGTACTGCCCCTTGGCTAAATCAAAACTACGAGCTGGGCAAAAAGACTATCACGCTGCTATTAAAATAGCCAAGGGAAACTACTATGCAGATAAGATCCTTAAGGCGAAAAATAATAGCAAAGAAATATTTGCCATTGTCAAGAGCTTCACTTCACCGGTGGCAGAAATCCAAGTAGCCCCCCCTTCGGTGGAATGGTGTGAAAAATTGTCCACTCATTTTTCTGACAAAATAAAGAAAATTCAGGCCAGCCTTAAGACTAGTAGCCCCGCCCAACTCCCACCTGCCCAAGCTACTTATGAACAGATTACCTCCCACCTCCCCCCCACTCATACCATCATCACAAAAACGAAAGAAGTAATGTGCGCTTTCGCAGAGGTTGAGGTGAAGGATGTACTGGGTATTCTAAAGGCGCTTAAATCAGGCCAGAGTGTTGAGCGGAGTGGCGGAAGTCATTGCACCGATTGTTACTGATCTGGTTAACAAATCCCTTACTACAAGTAACGTACCATCTCAGTGGAAGCAAGCCAAACTTCTTCCACTTTTAAAAAAACCCTCCGCAGACCCCCTGGATGCATCTAACTACAGACCCATCTCCCTGCTTCCAGCAATAGCCAAAGTATGTGAGAAAGTGGCATTCCGTCAGCTCGAGAGGTTTGTGGAGTCTACGGGGGCATTACACTCAGCCCAGTCAGGTTTTCGCTCCACCTTCAGCACTGAGACCGCACTGGTGGAGGTCACCGAGGCCATTAGGGATTGTTTGGACGGAGGCGGCAGAGCGGCCCTAATTTTATTGGACCTCTCTGCCGCGTTCGACACGGTCCCACATGCCCAGCTAATCTCTAGACTAGAGGATATTGGCATTACTGGTGCCGCTCTCACGTGGGTTAAATCCTTCCTCACGGACCGCTCTCAACAAATCTGGCTCCCTCCCTACCAGTCATCGATTAGCGAGGTGGACACTGGGGTCCCCCAAGGGTCGACTCTAAGCCCCCTGCTCTTTAATGTATATCTGACCCCCCTGGTATATCTTGCAGAGAGTCTGGGTGCCAAAATAATGGCCTATGCCGATGACACCCAGCTTCTCTTCACTTGGGACAAGAACAACCTTGACACGTTGAGAGTCCAATCCTGCTTGTCCTCAGTATTTGCTTGGCTAGCCAAGGCGGAGCTCAAGTGTAATGAGGACAAGTCGGAGATCCTCCTGTATGGCCAATTGCCGGTGGGATTCAGGGATTCCATCTGGCCCATTGGACTGCCCTGCCCACCTGGAAACTGTGGAGTTGCTAAGAACCTTGGGATTTGGTTTGGTGCTGACCTGTGCTTCCGAGACCAGATCTCGAGACTGGCGGGAACCTGTTATGGGACCCTGATCACCCTCCGGAAGTTCTTTCCTCTTCTCCCCCAGGAAGCGAAGGAAACAGTGGCTAGAGCACTCATCCTGTCGCGCCTGGATTACGCTAATGCACTTTACGTGGGCGCTCCTGATTTCCTGCTCCGCAGATTGCAGGTGGTCCAGAACGCGACAGTGAGGCTCCTATTCAACATCCCCAAATGCCATAGTGTACGAAGACAACTGGCGGATCTTCATTGGCTTCCAGTTGCTCTCAGAGTGCGCTTCAAGGTCCTAACACTGGCCTTTAAGGCCTTACATGGTCCTTGCTTACCATACCTCAGTGCCAGGTTTGCCTTCTATCATCCCCTGCGACAATTGAGATCGGCCTCTCTCAGACATTTGGTCACTCCGAGATTTAAGAGAGCTCGTCTGGGAGGAAAATCCATGACGGTCATAGCTGCACAGCTATGGAATAGCCTCCCTGACCATTTGAGACACACGACTAACCTCACTTATTTTAAAAAACACCTTAAGACTCACTTATTCAAGCAATTTATGTAAATGCACATCTTCTCTCCTGTTATGTTATCCCTTTGTTACTTTCTGACACTGAATCCCTTTTCGCGCCAGGACAGTCTTGACTAGCAGTGCGCGCTACAAGAAATATATAACATAACATAACATAACATAACGTCCCTCAAACAACAATGACCCAATTTCTCCTGCTTATAGATTTTAAGAAGAGCTTTGACTCAGAGAACTGGTTCTATCTTGAAGATGTGCTACAAAGAATGAAGTTTGTTCTAAGGTTTATATCATATGTCCAAAATCTATATGCCCACCCTCAGGCCAAGTTCATGTTCATTATACTTTCTCACCTACATTCCTGATTGGCAGAGGTGCCAGACCAGGCTGTCCCTTTTCTTTACTTATGTTCACCCTTGCCATAGAACCCTTGGCCGTATTGATTTGTTGTTATGCTCAGGACATGGGATTTGACTGAGGGGTGGCGGTAGAGTATCAAATTTCACTTTATGCAGGTGACAACCTTCCCATACTCTTGTGAATCTGCTTGATCCGGATGCTGACCCTTTGTGAGGAGGCCTCTTGTCTTACAGTTACCTGGATCAAGTCCATCTTAGTTCCATTAATGGGCAACATACATGTGATGGACTAGCAATCAATGCTACAGATCCACAGGCTTAGCTTCTGATACTGGGGAATTCACATAGACCTAGAGCCTAGTCTGACCAGGAGTCCCAATTTGAGATCCTTGATGCTCAGCACAAATGTATATCTCACAAAATTGGCCAACTTTCTGCTCAATGTTTTGTCCAGAGTAGCCTGTGGTTTGGGCAGAGTAGCTGCTCCCACGTCTATTATACATCCTCCAGAATGTCCCCCTGCTCATCGGCTATAACTAGTCCAAGATGCTGTCTGTGTATATTTGCTCCTTCCTCTTGCAGAATCTGTCACCCAGGCTGGCTTTTGGTAAATGTGCACAGTTGCCATACAACAGGGAATTGGGGCATGGTGGGTGTATGTCAGTATTACTGGCCGGCACAGATGTTGGTGAAAAATGACTGGCTGAGTGGTGGGTGGCAGTGCCCTGCCTTCCATCTAGAAGTGGCGCTGGTGAATCATTGGTCTTTTGTCGGATTGCTCTATATAAATGCCATTCCAGGTGGCTTCCAGGAACTCACTACATGGTCTTACTCACTTTGCGATCTGCCCTGAGTTGGACCGAATGGAAAGGGAGGGTCACACTCAGGACCCCCATGTTGCGAGAAAATTAGCTGCAGCCCACAATGACCCTTGAGAGCTTTGAGGGATAGGATGCTATTGGCATATCAAACACAGGTGAAATTTGGCATTGAGCACACATGAAATCATTCCTAGATCTCCGAAATGACTTTGAATTTCACATATAGCAGTTCTTTAGCTACTCACAAGTGTGCCATGCATTCCTGTCCTATTGTGACTGTCTTGGAAACTTAAGAAAACATAATCCACTTGAAACCAAGATCCTACTGAGCTCTCTAGGAAAAGGGAGGTATCTTAAATATACAAGTCTCTAGGGTTTAACACTCCAGGTTTCTTCATGACATTGAGAACACAGTGGGAGGTCAGGATAGGACCAATGGATGACAGTTACTGTTGAGATGTCTGTGCGTTCCTGATGGTGCTGACAATACCCTCACAGCTCCAACTTATCAAACTCAAATACATAAGCTTGTCATATCTTACGTCGCAACAATTGTGGCACATGAACAACCTCCCTACACCCACCTGTTTTCATTGTCAAGAGGAACAGGGAAGCTTTTTCCACATGGTCCTGGGATGCCCTATTATTACACTACCCTGGCAGAACATTTTTGTTTCTCTCTCAAAGGTCCTTCGAGGCTCATTGGAACCCTCTCCTCTTGATTATGCTGGAGGACTCACTCCCTGGTGGTAAGTGGGACCAAGCTTACTTCCTCCTATTGGTAAGCTCCACGTTCTAAAGAACATTCCGGTGAGGCTCAGGGTTGAATGTTGATGAAAAGCCACTTGAACAGTCGTGTCTTTGGAGGATTCTGGATACGAATAAAGTTACCTCATTCTTCATTTTGTGTGGACATTGATTTTAACAATTTGTTGACGAACTTTTGTGCTGCGTGTTGTGATCGCAGAATGCGGATTTCTCACGGCTTTCATGACAAGTTTGTAATGTGGTCTCCTGGGAGAAAGAGAACGTTGTATGGGTAGAGACGGTTAATGGAGCTTGGGACATGAGGAAGCAACTGTGCGCTGTGCCAGGATCATGAATAATGGTACATCAACCAGCAGCTCTGCGTTAGACTGGTCTTTACACTTTTTGGTGACGAGTTGAAGACGATCCTGGCAGAGGAGCAGAACCTACATGTGCGGTGTATGTGGTGCCTCTTATGGCCGCATTCAGTCACTGCTCCAATACTTTGCTGTTGGAAGCCTGCGCGTATTCGGAGGAACAAACTATACAGAGGAACTTCTATCCTTAATAACCAAGTACTGTACCTTTGCAATACTTTGGCTATTTTCGAAACTATCATTGGACCCTGTAACGTGTTCGGAATGAGGGTTCTGCACGTGACTGCCTCCTTTCTTTCTGCTCGTGATGTACTGCGTGTGCAGCTAAAACAAGCTAAAATTCATCTGAGCTTATGTTTGTGCCGACAGCACATAATCTTATGTATGGTGGCCATCTTTTGGGGAAAATTCAGGAGGCTTTATACGGGATCCTTACTCGAGTCATCTTAATATACGTTCGAGTGCTTTCAGGTTCAGGCATGTTTAGTAAGACTGTTGCTTAGTGAGAGGTATGCTTTAACTAATTTATTGCCTCATTGATCTCGGCACATCAATACTGCAAATGAAGGGGCAGGCACACGACAGGCACTGTTGTGCTAGATGTAACTACCTACCTTTCTCTTTCTCACACTATCCTTATTCCTTATTTAACTCTCCTCTAACCTATCACTATCCTTTCCTTCTATGACGTATCATCTCTTTCACCCCTCTATAAATAAGATGCAATGGAATGTTCAGGCATTCCATACTTAGAGACGCTTATTGTCAATGACATGCTTCCCACCTGCGTGTGGGCCTTATTGATATTAACTCATTAAATAAATACCCTTTTATACTTAACTAGCAGCCTGTCCCGACGTTGTCCGGGCATGAATTGCTGCCGGCCAGTAGTATATTGTTATGTAGGATTTCGTTTTGATAGCATTTCTTATCTGTGACAGGCCTGTGAAACGCTCCGATTCACAGTGCACTGCTGATGCACTTAAGAGTGCGTGTTCAGTAGTGTGTGAACTCGAGTTTCCCTACTTTATTTTTCCTTTCAATATTATATAGCTCGACCTCGACAACATGGCATGAGCACAATTTACATTACAGAAGAACACATTCAATTGTGGTAGGCACGGGGAGACAAAGCGATTTGCCTGGAATCACAGGATGTTGAGCTGATGCTGAGATTCGAACGTAGCTCCCCAGCTCTAAAGTTCGCAATTCTAGAACCTGTGGCGGGAGGTGTGTCTAAAAGTGAATGTTGGTGCTGGCCATCAATCAGAAAGACCTGTGCATTTTTCAAATCGGTGGTGAAAAAATATGAGTATGTTGCTGGAGATGTGGGCCGCCGTGCCACGCCGTGCCACCAATGTACTTACCGGGGTAGGGTAAACACCCATTATACCGCAACATTTTTTCCGCATACCATCACTCCGCATACTTTCATTACAAAAGTACCATGACTCCGCAATGCCATTATAATGCATGGCATTACATTTTATATGCTTTTACCACGTATACATTTACAACGAAATACATTGTAAATGCATGAATGGTAAAAGCATGTTTTTTAAAATGTTTGGATATGGTAAGTATAGGTTTAGGGGTATATGTTTTGGGGTACTGAGGTATATGTTTTGGGGTGTTTGGGTATTTTAAGGGTTCAGATATAGTTTTGGGTTTTGGGGTACAGGGGTAGTTTTAGGGTTTAGGGATAGGTATGGGTTTTGGGGTACAGGGGTATTTTTAGGGTTCAGGGCTAGGTTTGGGTTTTGGGGTATAGGGGTATTTTTAGGGTTCAGGGGCAGGTTTGGGTTTTGGGGTACAGGGGTATTTTAAGGGTTCAGGGCTAGGTTTGGGTTTTGGGGTTCAGGGGTAATTTTAGGGTTCAGGGCTAGGTTTGGGTTTTGGGGTACAGGGGTATTTTAGGGTTCAGGGGTAGGTTTGGGTTTTGGGGTACAGGGTTATTTTTATGGCTCAGGGCTAGGTTTGGGTTTTGGGGTACAGGGGTATTTTTAGGATTCAGGGGTAGGTTTGGGTTTTGGGGTACAGGGGTATTTTAAGGGTTCAGGGCTAGGTTTGGGTTTGGGAGTACAGGGGTATTTTAGGGTTCAGGGGTAGGTTTGGGGTTTGGGGTACAGGGGTATTTTTAGGGTTCAGGGCTAGGTTTGGGTTTTGGGGTATAGGGGTATTTTTAGTGTTCAGGGGTAGTTTTGGGTTTTGAGGTACAGGGGTATTTATAGGGTTAAGGGATAGTTTTGGGTTTGGGGGTACAGGGGTATTTTTAGGGTTTAGGGATAGGTTTGGGTTTTGGGGTATATTTATAGGGTTAAGATGGGTTAGTGATTAAGGCCGTTGGGGTATTTTAAAGAGTAAGGGTGGGTTATGATTATGGGGTGCAGGGGTATTTAAAAAGAGCAGGGTGGACACCCGGAGCTGGAATGTACAGAACCTGGGAAGAAAAAACAATAAAATATTGGGCACAACGCTCGCTTTTATTTCCGTAATCCCGCGCCCCGCTCACGCCCACGCCCCCAGCACACGCCCCCAGCACACGATATGAGACATGGCATGAAGCAGGACAGAACATACCACACGCATCCAGCGTTTGTCACACCCCCAGCACACACCCACAGCACAACGCAGACACGCCCACAAGGGACTACTTTGCTGGCAATGTTCTTTTACCTTTTAAATGTATATGGTGGTCGTCTGCATAGCCTATGTCTTTCTGCTGCAACTGCCCTTTCCAACGCTGTATTGGGTGTTGTGATTGGTGCTGTGGTTCCTGAGATTACCCGCCTCAAAGGTTTGGGCTCTCTCTTTATTATATTAGTATAGATTGGACCCTGTGTCTCAACAAATCGGTGACGAGGATATAACTTGAGGCCCAATGCAATTTATAAGAAGAACCACCTTAAAAACTACAAAACGGCAAGTTACGACAGAAAAAATATTTATTTTTCAACTTGACTCTCAGAAACATCTGACAACATCAACTATGAGGTAATTACTGCTGCACGTAAGTGTTTCTCATTAAGTGCACTCTTTTACCTTTGATTAACAACATGTCAGTGGCAGTTAAGAGATCACCGTTGGATTTTCGTTTAATCGTCTAGCGCGAGAGCAGCTGTTTGCTTTTCTTGCGCACAGCTGAAAAGGTGACGTAACGCTTTGCTTGTCAACAGCTGAGTTAAATTGTAACTTGTCAGGCACCGTACTCACGCAGCACACTCCACGCTCAACGTGCAGCGATCTTTGAAGAAAATTCAGACAGGAAAAGATTGTTTTCACAGAGCGCGTTACCATCGGTAAGGAAAGTAAATGAATTAAAAACAACTCATGGAAAGTAACTTTTAAAAGAAAGGTATCTTTAGTGAATCTACATTCCGACTAAAGAGTGGCTCTAAAATTAAAATTGAAAGTGGTGAAAACAGTACTAAAATGGCACAGAGTAATACTATATGTGTACCAACATTCTTTTTAAATGAAGCAAGAAAACCACCCATGCATTGGAGAAATTGCCACAGAGACTTTGAAAATTATCTAGTAGCCATAGATGGGAAAGACTATAGCGCAGAAAGAAAAAAACCCATAATGTTTGGATTATTAGGCCAAGCTGGCCAATACATATTTGACAGTCTACCAGAATTTGAGCATCCTCCAGGGCAATTCATTCCCATGAATGAATACTAAGAAGCAGTAAAGCGCATGGAGAAACAATTTTCAGAAGAACCAAATATTATGGTGGGCAGAGATAAATTTTCCATGCGTAAACAATTGGAAGGAGAGTCTGTGGAAAAGTACATAACAGCGTTGAGGGTTCTTGTTACTAAATGTGAGTTCGATGAAGTGGTGGACTTATATATTAGAGACCAGTTTGTTTTCCATTGCTACACAAACAAAAAAAATCCAGGAACGATTACTAGCTTGCAGGAATCCGACCTTGCAAGAGGTTATTGACATTGCTAAGGGAATTAAACGTTCGTTGAGTTCAAGCATTGAATTGTCTAGAGAAAATACAAATGGCACCAATGTTTTTGCTCTACAGCAAAAGAAAAGATATGAACAAAAATATGAGTTCAAGATTAAAGGAGGAAGAAAAAAAGAAGGTAAAATTTACAATTGTTATTGATGTGGATCAAAAGACCATTTAAGTGATTTCCAAGGATGTCCAGGACTTGGAAAAAGATGTGCAAAGTGTAAAAAAGTTGGACATCTTATAACCTCATGTAAAAATCTAAAAAGTAACTTCAAAAGTAATGTAAAAGTTAATGCACTTGAGAAATTTGATAAAGAGATGTGTTCCAACATTGTTCTATCTATTGATGCACCTGAAGATAGAATTAGAGCATCCTTCCGTACTGTGCTGATTGCTGATATATAGTTACAAATAATGGCTGACTGTGGATCACCAATTACCATAATTTCAGATAAAACTTTTGATAATCTTTGGGAAAATTGTAATTTACGAGAGACTGATGTGAATCCCAAAGCCTTTGGCGAATTTTAAATTGAAATGGTTGTTTTTTTTTAAGATACTATTAACTTCAAAGGTAGAGTGATATATACAAAAATGTATGTAGCAAGGAAAGGACGTAATATAGTAGGTTGGAAGGACTTAGCCAAACTAAGGGGTCAATTAGGATGGCGGACGGATCGCTACCGCCATGCAGGCGATGGCGATCTGTCCGCCATCCTTGCCCGTCTGCCACCTATTTCCCCCCCGCCATATTATAATGACGGGGGGACCGTGGCGGACGTGAAGACCTTCTGCTACATTTCCGCCGTGGTCGCAAGGCTCTAATATGGTGGCGGTGCCTATCAGATACCGCCAGCCATATTATCATGTGGTGGGGGCTATGCATTTCCCCGCCATGAAAAGGCATACGGTCCTGGCTTTGGGGGCCCGTTGCGGGGTCCCAGGGTGAAGGGGCAGTGGGGGGTGCACAAGGGGGTACCTATGGTACCCCCCTGCAGTTGCATGCCCAATGCAGCAGGCATCGCGCGGTGCCTGCCGCTTTGTGCATGCAAATGCACAGCATGCTTTTTTAACTTTGCGGCGGGTGCTGCTTAAAGCAGCACCCGTCACAATGTTTAAGATATGGGATGTGACCGCCAGGGTGGCGGTCACATCCTAATTACAACGGAGGAAACGCCGCTGCCCCTGCAGATGGTCCTTCCACCTCGGGGTGGCGGACAGACGCAGGTCCGTCCGCCATCCTAATTCACCCCCTAGTGTAATACTCAAACCAGGTGCTGATGAACCAATAGACTTAAATGACAATTATTGTAACAGCATAAGAATTAAAGAAAATCCACTTACACTTGAAGCAGTACTAGAAATGAACAAGCATGTTTTTGAATACCACATTGGTTGTGTCAATGGATTTGAGCATAAAATCAAATTAAAAGAAGGCTCTATTCCCATTTCACACAAAGTTAGACCAGTACCTTTGTCTATTAGGAATTAACTCAAGGTATTAGTCAATAAACTGTGTGAAGATGGTGTAATAGAAGAAACGAATTCATCTGAGTGGCTTTCGGCTATAGTCGTAACTAAAAAATATGGTGAGATCAGATTGTGTGCTGACTTGAGGTCTCTCAATAAAAATATTGTTGTGGATTGCCATCCCTCACCTAAAATCTAAGAAATGTTGTCATCCACAACTGGTTCTAAAATATTTTCTTTGACTGACCTTAGGTCAGCATACTATCAAATCAAGCTAGCGGAGGAGTCAAAGGATATCACATTTGTGACTCCATTTGGAGCATACAGATTTGTGAGATTACCCTTCGGACTTGCCTCAGCCGCGAGTGTCTTTCAAAAAATGATGGACATCATTAAAAAAAATATTAAGGGTGTTGAAAAGTTCCAGGACGATATATTAATGTATGCTCCTACCATGTATGAACATAACAACATTTTGTGTAAAGTACTTAATATTCTAAAAGAAAAAGGGATGACAGTTACAAAAACTAAATGTAAATCTGCACAGGATAAAATGGATTAATTAGATCACTAACAGCTGAAGGAATTTGACCCAAAAATGATTTTGTTCAAACTATAAGAGAAGCACCACGCCCTCTTGATAAAGAAACATTAAAATCTTTTATAGGTCTCTGTGAATAATATTCGAGATTCACTGATGGGTATGCTGAAAAAGTTAAACCTTTAAGAAAACGTTTGCGTGAAGGAGATCAATATGTATGGTAAAAAAATTAGAATTGTGCATTTGAGTAGATTAAAGAGTGTATATTGTTTGCTCCCAGCTTATTTCCTTACGACCCACACAGCCAGTGCTGTGGGCATTTGAGCAGTATTCAGTCAAAAAGGAAAGAATGAGGAATATACAATTAGCTTCATTTCTAGACACCTCAAACAAGCTGAACTGGCATTGAGCACCATTGAGAGAGAGACCCTAGCATGCGTGTGGGCTGTGGAAAAACTCAAAACTTATTTGTGGGGCAAAGAATTTGAGATCATAACTGACCATTAGCTGCTAACATTTATGATCGATGGCTGTGGGAGAGGCAACAATAAAGCATCTTAAAGACTTGTTAGATTTATTGCTAAACTGCTTCAATATAATTTCAAGGTAAAATACAGCCCAGGGAAATTAAAATCAAGAGCAGACTTTCTATCAAGAATGCCTATTGCCAACAATGAAGAAGAAATTACAGAGGAGGTTGAGTGCGTAGTTGCACCCATTGATGCAACAGTTATAAGTTCTGGTGCGATCACCGAAACTGAATGGGTTGAAAATCTAAAAAATGACTGTACATTGTAAAAAGGGATGGAATTTGTAACTACCAAATGGCCTCCTTTACATGATCTAGACGGTGATTTGCAAGGTTATCAGCAAGTTTCTGATGAAATAACAATTGAAAATTGTTTACTTATGAGACATGATTTATTCATTCAACCACACAAAATTAGGAAAAGATTA